>NC_073700.1:55429076-57829076 GCF_023634085.1 Falco cherrug | reverse complement strand
GGCAGTTTGGCATTTCAGTGAGGATGGGGGAGGGCTGCCCTCAGCCTGTAGCAATAAAGGCAATTAAGGGCATCTTTTGTCAAGTGTTATTCTTTCAGACTTTTTTGGCTGAATCTGTGAAGCTGATTTATAAAGGGTTTTTCCTCGTTTCCCAGTTAGGGGAGTTTGTTTCCTTTTGGCTGTCTAGATTTAAGCTGCGTGATTGTACTGCTCCATCTGTTCAGTCGTGACAATATACAGGGAGGTTATGTGTTCCTAAGATAAAATTAGCATCTTAAGAAGCATAGGTTTAAAAATTTGAGAACTCATACAGTAAGAAGTATGGCTCTTGTCAAAATGGAAATGTTTCCTGGGAATATTTGTTGGAACAATTTAGACTTTTAACATGAGATTGATTCATAGTATTCCTGTTGCATCACCTGCACTATGTCAGTCTGTGTCATTTACTGATTTGGTCAGTTGCTTTTCTACAGGGGTATTAATTTCAGTGATAAAGTTTCTGATGTTTAAATAAAACACCCAAACAAAACACTTGTCATGTAACATAAAATTCTAGTTGTCATAAAGCAACTAATAACTATATTTTGTGCATCTGTAGTTGATAAGCATTAGTTAGTAAGCCAGTTATTCACTTCCTAACAGATCCCTTAGGTAATTCAGATATTATCAGTGTCACTTGAAATTACAAACTGCTAGATCCTGTCTTCAGCTGTTGAAATTAGGAATTTGAAATGCATCACAAGCAAGATAAGAGGCGTAATTGCTAATTAGTGGTAGGACAGAGTACATGTTTCATACTAATACAAACTGATAATTAAGCAGGATTAGAGGATTGGGAATAGCTTTAGCTGATCTGTAGTTGTAGAGGGAATAAACCAAAAAAGCTGTAGATTAAATTTTAGAGTATACAGACTGACTCAGCTTTCTCTTGATTTGGTAACAATGCCGCATCTGACATTAGGATGAAAAAACTTAATTCTGCAAGTACTACCTATGCAATACAAAATGGCTCTGCACCTTGTGTCTTAGAAATATGACCAGCTTATCTGATGGTGATCTGCTATTACTAAGTTCTGGACTGTGACCATAAGTAATTTTAAATGCAATATTCCTTCTACAGGATGAATACTCCATATTTCCTCAGACGTACTCCATAGACATCAATGGCTACATTCTTGTTTATTCAGTCACGTCAATAAAAAGGTAACAATCTGTTGTCTTCTTCTGGTTCAGATATTAACCAGCTATATTCTGGGTTCAGGTCCTGCCATGTTATATTTTCTTTACATGTGTTTTATTTCATTTAATCTCTCTTTCCCTTAGAAGTGTAGTGGAAATTAAAAGTAATGTTTTTTCAGATATTTCCCCTCAGATCCAAGTGTCGCAGGCAGTTTGCAGACTAATATGCAAGGTACCATGTAAGAAATGAGACAGTGCTGAGCTACGTTGTTTTGAGGTGTAAGTGAAAGTACAGGGAATGATTTCAGGAATAAGTAGAGTTCATTACTCCAGCATCAGCTACAGAGGCAGACCTAAATGTGACCCTAAAGGGCACTGTACATTTATGTGAAGTACCCAATTAGTTGCTAGATCGGTCCCTCAGCCTTGTAGCTCATTACGGTACTGAGATTTCTTTGACACTTGTCTTGAATTGTTCTGGTTGACTATCAGAAACTTTTGTATAAATAGCAATATACGACTTTTTGCCTGCAGACTCACTCTTCACATATTGCAGCAAATAATCTTACTTGAAAATTTCCCCTAGAGTATCTTATTTTGTCCTTGCTGTCCATTCTGACATGAGGACAGGGTCCATCGGAACTGAAGTAATTTACGTTGCAAGACACATCTCAGCCTTTGTAAGGCTTTGTAGTCTTTGGTTATTTTGCCCCTGTTTCTGGTCATCTTGCTTAGTTCAGATACCGGCCTATATTGAATAGATCTTAATTTTCTAATGTTATGCAACGTCTTTGTTATGGCAGCGAAAACAATCCTATTTTCTTAGATTTGTTTGTGTAAAATGATTAGGACCATAGACCTTTCACTCTCATCAAGTGGAAGAGAAATTGTTGCATCCCTTCTACTTGCAAGGAAGCTGACCAGCTTTTTACGAGTGATGAAGTGTTCCATGTCTTTTCCTCTAATCAGACCAAACTGGTCATCTCAAGTGCTCTTTAATAGACAGTCATAAAAGAGAGATAAAACAACTTGCCTGTTGGCTCTTCTGTGCTTCTCAAATTAAAAAGGTTACAGTCTGGTTATAAGTTTCCGTTGCTTGCAAGGTCTTTAATGCTGAACAGATTTTCCAGAGTCCTTCATTCTTGGTTTTCATCTGTAGTTCTGAAGTAGTGAAGGGTAAGCACATGTGATACAGAGGAAATGCAACAGGTACTAGGCATTCATGTGTCTCTAGAGATACTAAACTACCTAACTTTTTTTTTTTAATCAGAGGTTCAGTGTTTGGTGCTGAGTAACTTACATGAAATAGGAGTTAGTATTCTCAGCCTGAAGTAGACAATCCTCCACTCCTAAAATGAATAGAAAAATGTTCATTGATCGGTGGTACTGTGAGGACAAAAATATCTTTGATTTAAATCAACTTAGATCACTTGGAGGCTTCTGCAGCTTGTCCTGTTCCCTGGTTGGCCGCTAAAGGACATGTTCTTTTTCAGCTACTCCAGTTGCTGCCTCATGATGTCTTGAGCTTAGCAGCACAGATGAAGAAATGAAAATCTGTTTTCTCTTGTAATGGTCAATCAGTTAGTTCAGTTGGTGAAAATACTAACGGAACAAGATAGGTTAAGACTTCAGGTAGTCTTTTTTAAGACTACAGGTAGTCAGTATTTTAGTTTGATCAATTTATTTCAGTTTTTTTCTTTCTTCCTTGATAAATTTAAATTAAAAAGAAAAAATCCATCATCCTGTCTTGTTCACTTCCTTATGTTCTGTATCAAGACCCTGTTTAGGCAAGAGGGAAGATCTTCCACAATGGTCTGGTAGCTTAGATGACTTGCCTAGGCAATCAGATTGCAGTCACCATCTGTCTTGACTTCTGTCAAAGTGTGTGTATTGATCTGCATATCGATTCAACAGGGGTGAGAGCTTTGACAGCAAACTTGATAGAAGTGCCCTTTTAAAATTAACGTCTTCCCTGCTAACCTCCAGTGGGAAGTTTAAATGGGACTGGAGTAAAAGCTAATGCCCTACATTTCTCATATTCCCAGGTTCTCAGCAGCAAGGTTACTGGAAGGCTTTTGTTCTAGTTAACCTTAATTAAATTCCAATTTTATACCTTGCTAGATTCCATGATTTTGTGTAACACGTTTATCTGACAGCTAGTACTTTTTTGTTGTTGTATTTCACACGTTGAGCTGTTTGCTGTAACCTGGTTTCCTTGACAGAAGTCAAAGGACCTTTTGTGGTCTCCAAATCTCTTGCTGTTGCATGACTTGATGTGATGATGCTCTTTCTGGATTGGTCAGTATCTGTCTTAAAGCATGTCCCTGATCATTCTAGCCTTACTAATTTGAAAAGCTTTCTACAACATTTAATTGATCTGGTCAAGCCAGTTTCATTCCTTGGCAGATCTTAGCAACTTGTTCCTGTGTCAGAATTGTGTTTGAGTTTAAATAGCACTTCTCTTTTTGGTTTCCTCCTTGATCTGTTAACAAAGATCAGTTGTTTACTTGTAGTATTTTTACTGAAAACAGAGCTCATGAACTATCCTAGGCAAGCAGATAGGTACACAGAACTAGGGAATGAAGAGCCCAAATTGAACAAGAACACTTTGCAGCACAGTGCGCTGGAACCTCAGGCGAGGGCTCACCAGGGTGCTGTGCCTTGGCAGGGCGTCTTCATGGCTGTGCTGGAAACATCACACCTAATAGTGGAAAGGAAACTGTGATTGTACTGTGTTAGTGATTCAGTTATCTTGTGGCTATTGCGCTAGATCTTTCCTGTTGCTTCAGACTGAGAAACAGTTTTGTGGTCTGTAGCAGAATGGTTTTGGTACTGTTCTCCTTTCAGTTTGCAGGGTTACGTGTGTAGCAGTGCCTCTCAAATTTGTCACAACCAAGCTCCATTTAATTCTTATTTTTAAAATAATTCTAAGAATAAAAGTCCAAAACAAGGTGTCAAGACCAGGATTTCACTGGAAATTTTTCAGGATAAGCTCTTAGTGACCCTGAAGTCCCTTAATTGATTCCGATTCCACATTTTAATGTAATCTGTAGTATTGTACTTGAGTTATTAGTAGTAACATGGGCCATGTAAGTCACGCTTTTGTTTGCAAAGAACTCATTTTCTTGATAGGATATACTAAAACTATTGGCTGAACATGGGAGAAGTATTGTGTTCTACTTGGTCTCGAAAATTATTGGAGTGGTCAAATTGACCTACTTGACAGAAAATCCTTCTTAAATGTGGTAGTGTTCATTGTTTGGAAATGAGACGTTTTAATGATTCAAATAGCTTCAGTAGTGGTTTTAGGCACCAGTTCTTTGAGAGCTCAGAGTTGGTAGTGTGTTTGAGTGCTGCTCTATTTTTAAGAGTTTCAGTTCTAATTGAAATGCAGTGCAAGTCAAGACGCTGCCTGTAGCTAACAGCCTTGGAAGTTGGAAAAGTTTTGGTCACTTTTTTTTGTCGTCTAGTTGTGTCTCTCATCTGTGAGCCTGTGCCTCTCTTGAATTTGAATTTTGCACTTCACGTATGAGCATTTTTTTCATAATGTAACTAGAGGAGCACAACATTAACTCTTCAACCCCATTTATAGCTTGTTCTCAAAAGTACAAAATGTCAAATGCAGTGCACTTTGTTAGTGAGGTTTTGGGCTTCTTGGTATTTCACATTACTGCTTTTTACCTCCCTCTTCCAAACTTCACATACATGGTAGTTGACCAGACAAGTCCTTGAGTAACTGCTGTTTCGATACTATCTTCCAGATCAGTTTACTCACTTTCCATAGAAAATTAGAATTTAGGCTTCTTTGGGTTTCACATAAGTAAAACTAAAGAATTCTATGAACTAAGTGTTCTTAAAAGTTTATGTGTTCTTTCAAGATGGAGCTTGCTTAACTAAATATTTTTCTTTGAAACCGCTTTAATTTGACATGCTCATCCAGAATTGTTGGACTCAAGCAGATAAATTTCTTACTGCAGCTACAAACAAGATGAGAGGTGGGAGGGGCTTTTAGTGATTCTGTTAGGTGCATTGGGCCTGGGTAATGTTATTTATTTCTGCAAATATCATAACCGGGGAGGCTGTAAAGGTAGATAGTAGGCTAGTCTTTGCTGCTTCTGGGACCATTTTGTCTTTTGTACGCAAATGGGTAAGATTTTCAGCATCTTTGTAGTTCTGCCACTGTACGTAGAGTATATTTTAAACACAGCAACCTACATATGCATTTAATTGCTTGTGTATTGGGTATTAAGGATAAACATTGGAGTGCATGTGTGACTTCATCCCTTTATTTTGCAGTTTTGAAGTGATAAAAGTTATCCATGGCAAGTTATTGGATATGGTGGGAAAAGTCCAGTAAGTAGTGACACTTTCATCTCATTTCATTGCAGGCATGTTACTAGTACTTTGTTCAGTATACTGTAACTGTTCTGAAGTTCTGAACTTTCTTTCACAGAATACCCATTATGCTGGTTGGAAATAAAAAAGACCTGCATATGGAACGGTATGTGAACTCCAGTATGTGTGAAAAGCAAGACAGCAGCCGGCATTCCTGTGGCTGCAATGCGCTAGTTTTCTTCCTGGCTTTCCATAACTAAAATCAAGTTGTAGGTTAAAGTAAGGTACTGGCAAAGGAATTGTCCAGAATGTGAACTAGGAGCTATGAACTTTTGTTGTAATGTTGACTTCCGCTGTAAGATTCCAAGGGCAGTCATTTAACACTTCAGGTTTTGTTGGGTTGGTGTGTCGCTGACGGGGTTTTGGGGGGGGGGGTTTTGTGTGGTTTTTTTTTCCAAAAAAAGTTACAATTGTGAAGAATACACTTCTGTTAATCTGTAGTATGATCTGGTATTTATGAAAACAAAGCAAGACTTTGAGACAGCTGCTCTTCTGGGTTGCATAGCAGTTTCACCTGGCCCAGTAGCGTTTTATACAGCAGCCAAAAGCAAATGCTCTGGATCAGACTTCACTAAAACATTCCTATTACATGCATTTATGTGTTTCGGTACTCAGAGGTCTTTTCTGATGTATCAAATTCCAATTCTTTTGCAAGTTATAAAGATTTGGTTTTTTTCTCTGGTCAGGGTGATCAGCTATGAAGAAGGGAAAGCTTTAGCAGAGTCCTGGAATGCAGCTTTCTTGGAATCTTCTGCTAAAGAAAATCAGGTAATGGATTTAAGTGTCACTTTATTCAAATAGCAATATAATGGAATGACTCATAGTTTCACTTAATAAAGGAAGCTAAAATATTTGCATGTACTCTACAGATTTTTTTTTGTAGATGGTTGGAAACAAAATGGCTCTCAGCATTCAGGTCTATGTATAGAAGTTTTTCCATGCAACTGTAAATGGAAGGAGGAAGTGAAGAACTGAAAGTTAAGCTTCACTGCACATAGCAGAACACTTAGTGACAAACTAAAACTCAGATCCACGTGGCAGGTGGAACAGTATCTGTGATCTACTGCGGTTACCTTAAATAAGAGGTCATCACAGCTGCAGAGGAGTGAGTTGGTACAAGGGTACGAACCTTGTGTTTCAAGGTGCTAGGCAAGGCTCAGTCTCTCTAATGTGGGAAATAATCATCCTGTGAGACCAGAGGGGAAGGTGGGAGGGGTGGTGGGGCAACAGGAAAATGTTAGAATACAGCAGAGGCTCTCAAACATTACTGTGATACAGCTACAGTCAAGTTGCTTAATCTGATGGGATACAATCCACACACACTCACACTTGTTGGTTCCCTGTCACAGGAAGAAAGTGTTTATAATTACGTGTTAAATAACACCTTTGTCTTGATTGCTTTAACTGACTTGCTTGAAAATGCCTCCTAAATATCTTCTGGTATTTGATTTTGTTCTTGTGGCTGTTAATAATACTTTGTCATTGGTTTGACACCTTACATACCTAAGCTGTAAGAGCCTTCTAGTTTGGGCTTGAAGTAACAGATAACTGCTGCAAATTACGGCGGAGATGTCTTTTTTTCTTTTTTTTTCTAATTTTTTTTCGCTTAGAAATTTCAACATCATTGAAGTTTTTGCTTTTTGAAAATACAGGCATATATGATAGCGACATTGTCGGGCTGCTTCTAACCAAATCAGTCCTTATGCAGAAGAAACACTTAACATTGTCTCACATTTAACCTAGCATATCGCATCCCTGGCCTCCTTGATAACTTCAGCACAATCGAAAGGGCAATCCTGTAGCTAGGACAGGACCTGTTTAAGCAGCCTTTCTTTCCTTCTCCCCTGTACCCAGAAGCAAAACAAGCAGCTTTTGTCCAATGTCTGTTGTAGCCAATTCTATGAGTTACTTGAGTAAAGCTGGATTTTTCCCTTAGAGAAAGATTTATTTTTTTTTTCCTGCAGATAGGGAACACTGTGAGTTAGTTTATCAGTACTTCTGTTTCTGGCTAAGACTTGCATTAACCTTGTCAGAATTGGTTGTTGTAAGTTCTGACCCTCTGAATTTAGACACGGGTTGTTAGAAACAGGTGTTTGAACACAATTCCTCCTTCGTGCCTCTTGCATAATATGCTCGGTAAATTTGTCTGGCTTCAGAAGTTTGGGAGATCGTGTGTCACTTCTGAGATGGGTGCCCACAGCATGTGACCATCTTTCAGGATTTCTGGCGTGCTTCCTTTGGAGGCTTGGGATGTATAGAAGAAAGTGTGAAGGAACCCAAAACTGGGCAGCTGCTTCCGTCTTCTCAGAAACAGTTGCAGAGGAACACTTGCCTCTGAAGAGGTGGAGGATTGAGCTTGGAGAGCAAAGTGTGAAGTCTAGAGCTGTGAGGTGCTGGGGGGAAGAGGAGACACCAGGCCTTGTAGCATCCCTTACTATGAGTTAGGTCAGAGATGGTTCTGAACTCGTGCATTTTTTTCCTGCAAATCCTAATTTGGCAGGATCAAAACAGCTGATACGTAGACCTCTGTCAAGACAGGTTATCTTCTATTCTGAAACTGTCTGGTTTGAGGGGAAGAAGGGTTTATTTTGAACTTAGTAATGGGGTGTGTTGTCATTCTGTCGGTACTGAATGTTCACCTTGCATAAGTCAACATTACTGGAAAAAGAAGTCTGTTGGCACTTTTTGCTTGGATGTTCATCCAAATCACCTGTACTGTCTTGGTACAGCAAATGTAACTTGCTTAGCAAGATTAAGTGTAAACTTCCAAAACTGGTTCAGGTTCTGTTTGCTTTACAGAAAGCTAGTTTGATGCTAAAGGGGATGAGCTGGACTGGATTGGGAATTCAGAGTTTAAAAACCTCAGCAGAGAAGTCAAACCTTCCTGACTGGGAGAAAGTCTCTTAATCCTTTCTGAAACCTAGCCATCTGTGTTTGATGGATGTGGAGCAAAAGTATGATAATTTCTACTATCCTAGTCTGAAATTGGTTTGGTATGTGATGTTCTTTGCAGCAGTGAGGAGAGTAGGTCCCCTTGCTATAGGGTTTAGACCAAACTTGATCAGCTGTGTGGTCTGTCCTCTATAACGACGCTGTTTGCACTGCTGGAACCAGAGAAGATATTCCCCATAATGTGTTCTGATAGCAAAGGCTCCTTTCCCCCTACAAGGGGGTGGGAGAGCATTGACTTTTCTCCCTGCTTTGGCAGAAAAAAAAAAAAAACCAACTCCTTTTTGGTGCATCTGTGAGAGTCCTAGGAGCATTAGTCCTACTATACTGGGCAACTAAAACAGTTCTATAGATTAGCTTCAGCAAACTAGACCTGTTCTTCCAGGAGTTAACAAAAGATAGCGTGTTCCAGAAATGCTATGACTTTGAATAGATGGAAAGTGAGAGAGGAAAAGATCAAAACTGCAGTGATGGTAAATGGTAGTGGCTGGCAAGAGTTGTCAAGGTCACATATGTCTGAGGCTGTGTGTCAGCTCCTCCAGACAAGGGTGACCTGGTAGGACTTTCAGAGGAACCTGCATATCAGCTAGGGGAATCCCTGGGCTTTGAGAAGGCAATTCTGAGACTTAATGGAGAAGACCTCTTTTAGATTTCTCATGGGCTATTGTCATATCTTCTCAAGCTGCTTAATTATTACCAGCTATGTTGAACTGCTTTGGCAAACTTCAGGAGCTTTGAGCCTCTCTTGTGGAGCTCCCCGCTTTGTTTAACCTAAGCCATAGCATAGTGCCTCATCCTAATCCCAGTACAATAATGTGTTAACTGAAATACAACAAGAATCCAAATTGGTCTTAAAGCCAGTTGAAGCTGGGAGCCAGCTTTTACTGGAAGAATTTAGGGAGTAACGAGCAGCCAAATTGTGTTCATTCCCTTGCACCAAATCCAGTAGATAAACTTGTTTTAGATGGAGATGGGAAGTAGCAAAAAACCTACTTCTTGCCAAAACGGAGCTCTCTTAAGAAGCAATTGCTTTATATCTTTTTAAAGAGCAATTTGATCTTCAAGTTCAGGAGATGCAGTGCTCGGTAAATGCTTCAGAGTGGTTTGGGATCCAGGGATCTGACATGTTTATCTGGGTGAGCGTGTTTGGACTGGCAGAGGATGGGGGGGAACCGCTCTTCCTTTACCTGACTGCTCAAGTTCCTTTGCCCAGTTCTGTGCCAAGATACACTAGCAGGTAGTGTGAGCAGTTGAGAGTTTCCTCTTTGAAGTAGTAAAACTGTTGGATAATTGAAAAATACAGCATACCGAAGGATGGCTCCGGTGCCTGTGGGCTGGATTTGGGTGTTTGCATCTTCCTGGGCGGGCTCCTGGCCGTGTGTTCTCTCCCCGCAGAGAGCTGCACCTCGCGAGCTGTCTGTCCTGCTCACACCAAGGGGCACATCTGCAGAAGCAGTTGAGCCTCTGGAGTCTTTTGCATGGTGCTGAGCTCCCTAGGCACCGTGCATTGCCCAGGCTGGCCTCTATTTTGTTTCCTCAGAGGAGAAAGGTAGCAAAAAGAGCCAGATGGTCTTCTGTAGGCTAGGTGTGACCCACGTTCTGTGATAGGGCCACATGGAGACAGATGCATATGAAGTCTGGCTGCGTTCTTTATTCCTTGCCACAAAACACAGCTTCCTGCGCTGTTCAAAAGCTCATTCTAAAATTCTTCAGCATATTTGGGCTGAATTACACCCTCCTAAGTGTTAACTGTAGGACAGTGATTAAACCTTCTCAGTGAATACATATTTTCTGTGAAATGAATTAACAAGCCCTGTGAACTCCTACATCTTTGTGTTTCAAGCAGCACGTCTTTGACAGAGAATATACAGCTTCTTGGGTGACAGAAGTTGTGGAGGTTTTTTAATGGGTGCTTTGAAGCAGGGGTATAAAGAACTTGTGTGTTGAAATGAAACCATTGAAAATTTCAACTCTACGGAAACACAGATGCAGTGAATTTATAAATCAGTATATTGCCAAGTTTTGATTAAAAGAAACTCTTCATTAGTGGAACCAGTTTGATAGCAACTGCAGTCTTGACCGTGGTTCTCCTAGAGTCTAATTTACCCAGCATATGTGTTATATCATTACTGGACTAATGAGTCACTTCTGTCAGATTCTGTTGGGATTGCAGGGAAACTCCATTATGTGGAGGAATACTCATTTCCAGCTGATGAAGTATTTTAAATAGTTGCAGAGATAGTACTGTGCACAAATGGTATAAATAATGGGAAACTTTAAAATTCAGTCTAATCTTGTTAAGATTGCTTTCATATTGTTATGGGGCTACTTAGTTAATGGGATTAGTTTGGAAGTGATCCAATTAAGAATTACACCTTGTGGAGGCAGAAGAAGGTCAGAACACATCGTCATAAATCACAGGGTGCTCTTCAGCCTGCTGATTAAAAAAAAAAAAAAAAAAAAAAAAAACAACAAAAAAAAACCCCAAAACAACCACCAACCCTTTTTATCTTCTTTCATAATGTGACTGCTTTTATATAATGAATATACTTTCATTCTTAAGGAGCACATGCTTGGAATTTATGAATGGGTGGCTAGAGGTTAGATAAACTTAAAATGGCATGTCTCAGAAGATAGGAGACCACTTCCAAGTTGAAGATTCACACGCTGAAGTACCGATCATATGGTGAATCTTCAGCTTGACAATACTGTAGAGAAGAAAAGCACTTTTGAGTGGTCCTCAACTGTAGTATAGATTTATTCTTCTTAAATTACTTCTAGGCAGTCTCGGATGCTGCACGCTGTAGTTTCTGGGTATTATGTTGGAAGCTAGTGTACAATTTTGAAACCCTTAAAACTGAGTGAATTCTGAAAATAGCAGGTTAATAGTGTAAAGTATTTACTACAAGTAGCGTTCATGATGTTGTCCCAGACGCCTTACTCTCCCGCTCTTTCAGTATCCTTAACAAACAAACAAAACCCACCAAAACCCTAACTGCACTTAATCGAAATCTTCCGTAAAATCTCCTGAATCACTCGAGTTACCTGACACCCTTTCTTAGTGTTCGGGGGAGCTGTAGCAGGGGAGAGCCTTCTCACCAGCCTGCTTCGTGCTCGCTGTGGAGGGAGGAGACCTGGTGTAGACCAAGCAGAAGCAGAGTTAACAGCAGAATGAGTGGCTGCTACTCTGAGAGTACCTGCTGCCTTCCCTCTGAAGGAGTGAAGGGATCCATAACACGTGTAGCTCATGATTTTGCAGAGGGACTCTTTATAATCCTATACGTTCCATACAGTAAGCTAGGATGTTTGTGTGAGTCTGACGGTGTTGGCAGTGGTTATCCTATAGTTCAAGCTGTTTAAAATGTAAAATCCCTTTCTCTCAGAAGGACTTTATCAAAGGATATTGCTTAATATTAGACAATGGCTAATTTGGCTCATGTTTTCCCCTTGCGGTGTCGCACAATGCCTAATACTGGTCTTACTTACAGGTAAGATGAGAAAATCAAGAATACTGAAGTTACCCTCATGGTGGGCTGTGCAAAGTCAGTGTTTATGGCTGAAAAATCTGCTGCCTCCTGTAATTAACTTGGAATCCTAAAGGTTACTTAGAACTAATTAATTTATTCTCTGTAGCAGGGAAGTGTCAAGATCTTCAGTGCTCTCAGTCACTCGGTGCAAGCTTACTATCTAAAATAAAGCTGAACTATAGTTACTGGCTTTGTTGTGAGTATGGCTCGGTTTATACCTGCCCTTCCTGCAGTGACAGAAAGTATTTGAGAATTGCTGTGGAATAGGATTTTACACTTCTCTTCCAAAATGTTGTGTTCCAAACTGAAATTACTGTATTTTCCTTCTTTGATTTTGGAAAATAAGCATTGGCTGCGCATTTATCTGCTAGTGTAGCCAGTAAAACTGTTAACTTTTTTAAAGTTATTTTTTCAGTAAGTGGGCAGTTTCTCCTTACCTACTAACGTTGTACTCTCTTTGCAGACTGCCGTTGATGTTTTTAAGAGGATAATTTTGGAGGCGGAAAAAATCGATGGGGCAGCTTCACAAGGGAAGTCTTCATGCTCAGTAATGTAATTCCACTGCAAAACCTGAAAACACTGGGAATACATTCTACCTGAAGAAGCAAAACTGCCCATTATCTTTAAGGATAAACTATGCTTCTTTTTTTTTATTTTTTTTTTCTTCTGTTAACCTGAAAGATAAACAATTGGTTTGGAGCCTTTCCCTTCAGATTATGTTAAACTCTGACTCCTGTGCAAATGGCTTCACTTCCATTTTCAAATTTTAAGCAATCATATTTTCAATTTATATATTGTATTTCTTAATATTATGACCAAGAATTTTACTGGCATTAATTTTTCAGTGTAGTTTGTTGGTTAGAATAATCATCAAAATGATGCATATTGTTACACTACTATTAACTAGGCTTGGATATCAGTGTTTCTTTGTGTTAAATGTATACTTGTAAATAAAATAGCTGCAAACCTTAAATGTTCTGTTTATAATTTTTTGTTGATTACACAGTATCAACTTTTTTTTTTGTGAAAAATGTTCACCTGCTGACCTTAAGAGGAGGCATGAGATCCGTGGAGCCAGTGGATTGTTTGACTGTTGCCTGGGAAGTTGTTTGCGAGTGATTCCAACCATTTTTGCTACTAGAACTCCAAGCTGGCCGAGTGGCTGAGCGTGCCTTGTGCACGTTCGTGGGAAGGAGGCACAAGCAACACCTTTGATTTGGAAGGGGAGGCTTGGGGTTTTCAGTCAGACAACCTGCACTGTCTTTTTCCTCTGTAACCGCTAAAAGTCATGGAGTAAAGGGTGTGCAGATGTGTCCCAAGTAGGGGGCCCGCATACACCTGCGCTACAGACTGTTCGTGTGGACTTGTAACTAAGAACGCTGTCAGGATGGAGTGGATTTATCCAGATCAAGCGTAGACTTGCTAAGAAATAAAAAATGTCATTTAAAATAAATTGCACGTCCTGAACAAATTGATGTGAGTTGTTTATCATGCATGTCTGTACTTTTGCATTGGGAGAGCACTGTTAAGAGGTGAGAAGTCTCCTGGCATCTGGCTCTTCACAATGTCAGGGCCCACAGCACGGCACTGGGCAGCCTCCTCTAACCAGCTGCAAGTTTTTTTTTTTTGGCTTTGGGGCTAGAGACTTAACAAGCCTTGATGTCTTTAAGTCTGATAACAAACTATTTCAGCTGCATATTTAAAAAAGTGTGCAGTTGACCTACTTCATATTTAAAAACAAAACCCAAAACAACAGCAAAAACATGGATGATTTGGGGAACAGTTAGTTAAATGAACTTTCTGATGCATTTTTATAACGATTGGAAAACTTAGTTTCTGGCAGGAGTAAAATGGAGGGGAAACTTGGAATGTTTTTGCAACAAGAATTAGCTTTTGCATTTTCGTGTATGCTAAGGTAGAAATTCAGCATGTCTCCTCTCTTCATTCCTTGTATGGTAGTTCCCTCATGTTAGATAGAAAATGGTCTAAACCTCTCATTTAACAGTGTATGTAGAAAAACTTAACTATTTTCTTTGTCACCACGAAATTAACTGGCTTCCTGGCAAAAAAAAAAAGCTGTTTTGGTTTTTTGGGGGTTTTTGTTTGGGTTTTTTTTTTACCCTCCATTTAAGATGCTTCCCAAAGTTTCTGGAAACTCATTTCTGTTACCTGAATTTTTATACTCTGTGCCGAATACAGGTTCTGTAGGTGGACGATCGTCATACATGACAGGTTGCTGAACTTCAGCAGAGTCGAGTGCTCGATCAGGGAAACCTGTACGTGCTTTGATTTCAGATAGGTTTCCTTCGCAAGAACCTGCAGTGCTGGAATGAGAGTAATGTGGCTGATAATGAAGTTACTGAGGATTCAGAACATGATCTGTGGAACACAGGAACGCTGTGCATCTGGTTGGTAGTACCCTTCTTCATTGCCTGATCATGAGGTGATAGATGTCTGTGGCATTGCGTCACAGATACAATATCATGTGGTCTGCATCACATGGCAGAAGTTCTGGAATACCCAAAACCTTGACTGTTTAGGCTGTTTACTTTTTTTCTTTTTTTTTTTTTTTGGTAAAATAGTGGCCGTGTGTGTCCTGCTGATCAATCTAAAGCCTGAAATAGCTGCTGCATTGGTGTCTGAGGTGTGCCAGCTGCTAAGGCTTTTAAAGAGGATGGATGAGGAAATGTGCAACTTGATAGTCCTGGGAGAACCAAGGCCCTGCCTGCCGGAGCTGAGGCTTTTCAGGAGGGCGCTTAAAGGCAAGTGCAGGTTTTCTGGATGTTTTGCAATGGGAACTTCCAGGACTTCATGTGCTCAGCCCTGAGAAGCATGTACTGCTCTTGCATTTTCCGTAACAGCTGAAGAATTGAATTCATCGACTGGCCTTGTTTCCTTTCTCCTGTTGCTGGCTCATCCAGTAAGAAATGTAAATTATTCCACTTGTCCAAACTTTTCTGTGCTAATAAGGTCTGAAGACCAGCCATGTACAATAGTCTTGCAGTTTTAATGCAATGTGTAGCCAAGCGTGATCAGTGAACTACTTGCGTTTTGTTATACAGAGATGTCAGTTGGCTGCTCGGGATGGCACCTTCCAGCAGCTGGAGTCCCACGGAGGCTGGGGCAGCCTTGTGCTTCCCTGTACTGCCTTAAGAGCTGGCACGGGTTAGGTTCTTCACCGTGGGAGCCCAAAGCGGGGTGGCAGGTGATCTTGGAAGCCTTACGTACAGAAGCAAGAAACCAGTGTCTAGAAAATTGCTGCTTACTTGCCTGGAATGGGTGGATTTGTACAGCCTTGTCTGGCAGCTGCCCTGATCCTTTGGAGGCTTCTGGAGGATTGTGGTAAATGGTGCATGGAATAAAAGGTACACTGCAAAAGAAAAAAGTTCTCTGTCCCTGCCAGGCTAGAAAAAAATTGATAGTCTTAATAGGGCCCAGCCTTACTCTTTTTCCTGTTGAGGAAATGAGCAAAATTTTTTCACCGTGAGGGTGACTGAGCACTGCCTACCAGTCCCCTACCTTAGAGATACTCAGAAACTGCCTGGACGTGGTCCTGAGCCACCTGCTCGAGCAGGGGGGCTGGACCAGATGCCTCCAGAGGTCCTTGCCAACCTCAACCATTCTGCGATGCTGTGAAAATGTAACTACCGTAAACCAAGTTAAATTCCCATTGACGTGTGGATTGAAAATGTGCCGGTCTGGAAATGCCTCCTGCCTTGCTTGTGCTCCTGTCCAACTCCTCCTTGCTTTGCTGCATGGATACTGGGAAATCTGTCTGTATCCCGAGCCCCAGAGACCACGTGGCCCATCTCCCGTCCTGGCATGCATGGAAATGCTGAGGACAGGGAAAGCGGCGGGGCAGGTGCAGCTCGGCAAGCGGAGGATGGTCTGCAGGCAGAAGGGGGGTGCGTGATCCTTTTTCCTGTTGTTCTTGTTTCTATGCATAGCAAAGTTTATCCCTGCCTGATGAACTCCTCCACAATGGGAAAGGCTTGGAGGCAGTCTGCTTTGGATCTCTGGAGTCTTCTGCCTAATGCATTTTCCCAGCTTCGGTAACGGCCTGGTGAGTGAGCGTACGCTGGAGAAGAAAAAAGCCGGCAAAGTGTTTTTACTGCTCCCTTGTGCCGGCGGTAGCTGTACTGTGTCCGACCAGGCAGCCTTATGTCATTTCACAACTGAGGGCAGAGGAGCGTGGCTGGAATGGGGCTTTGCTGAGGAGGTTTTGCAGCAGTGAAGACTTCAGGCTTTCCATCTTCTGGTTCCTTTGAACAGAGAAGTTTCTATGTCCCAACTTGCACCCTGGACGTGATCAAGGACAGCTCTTGCAGTCACCCTTTGTTTCTGGCGTGGATGAGCATAAACACCCAAGCTGGGCGTACCCCAGTTTGCAGCAGTTCCCTTTGAAGTGCAAGGTGGGCAGCAGCCTGAAATGAGAAGGGTCGCCTGCATCATGGTGGGTATTTTGATGTTTTCACCACCTTTAAAAGAAAAGTGCAGTCTTACACCTCTGTTGCTACAAAATTTGCGCTGCTGCTCTGTGCCGGTACCAGAGGGTGCTGTGCAGCGCGGTGTGAGCACAGTGCGAGTGGTGCCAGTGCGCCCGGCTTGCTGGGCTTACCCTGCTAATTAGCACCGCTGGGCTGGAGTCTCTCGGGAAGGAGAAATCAACAGGTACTAATTAGCTCTTATGTAATCGGTGCTGGCCATCTTCAGAGCATTTCATTAATGCTGACTGATCTTCACAACCTCACGTAATAAGGTCAAAATTTACTCCCCTCTGATAGCTGGGGGGGGTGTGGGGGGTGTGTGGTGAGAACCTGTGCACGGATCCCTTCAACTCGTTACGGGCACGGTGGAAACGTGAGGATGTGGGATGGCCACCATTGGTAGAGAGATTGCGAGCACTCTATGTCTTGCTGCATCCATGATGAAGAAGGATGGGTTGAACCCAAAACTCTTGCTGGGCAGCTGATTCCCATTTCCAGCAAGAGGTGATGTATTTTTGCCCGTGAGGGTATGAGTTGGAAGATCCTGTCTCTGTGTGGTTTGCAGAGGTGTTCTGCGGTTCGCGTAACCACCCCCCCCTCCAGCAGCTCTGGGAGGCGGCACGCGGTGTACCCAGGCACTGGGAATGGGTTAATCACCAGCAGAAATCAGTGCTTTGACAACTGGTGTAAGGTGGGCTAGGTCTTAATCCAGCAATGTGAATTTAATATAGAAACTCCCTTGAGTCATAAGGATGGTTTCTCACTCAGGTCTGTTGCCGCGCTGAAGCGGCCCACGAGATGTACTCATCCATTTCAGCAGCGAGCCAAAAACTTTTCCATGGGAAGGAGCTAGACCCATGGTTGTTCCATACCTAATGAGCTAGAAGTATCTCTTAGTGAGTTATGTGAAGAAACCTGTGAGCTTTCTAAAGCGAGATAGCATTTTGAAAGCCCTGAGATACAGATGTCTCCTGTGCTGGGTCTTAACGCTGCTTTGCAGGTACTAAAAGCTCCTCCAGAAGCCGGAGCGTGGCTCTTTCAGAGGATGCGGTGGAACTCCGTGGTGGTTGTTCACTTAATTATCGTTTATGTGGGCTTGTACTGGCTGTAGTAGGTACCTCTGGGCAGAATGCTAGTCCTGCTCAGCCTCTGCCAAGAAATATTCCTGTTGACATTAGCAAGGTCACTGCCGAAGATTGACCTTCAGGAGTTACACCCTGCTCTCTTGAAATCTGTCGGAGAAGGGTTGAATTTGGCATCTTGCTACTGTAACTCGGGTCATTCAGCAGCACCCTGCTGCCAGCACCACCTAACACCGCGGATTACGGTGAGGGGGATTGCTGGGCTGCCCACGTGCCGTGGCCACGTCTGCTGAGCTGCGGGGAAAAATCACCCCCGTAAATGCCATGGAAAGAGGTGGTGGCATCTCACAGCTGCATGTTGAAGACCACCCAGCCTGGGCTTCTTTAGGCCAGCATCACCTTGCTTGCAACCCCTTTGCATGTAACGGAAATGACTTTGTAAGAGGACCGGAGCTGTGCTCAGATCCTGCGTGTAGGTGGGAGGTGAGGAGGAGACTGAGGTAGTATCAGGAGCCACATCGCTTATCCAAGCAGGGTGGTTTTGTCCTGGATGGTTGAGTTCTGGTTCCTAGCGTGGCTGGGGTCTGTCTCTGTGACCGTTGTTGACACCAGTGGTGTCCCAACATCAGGTCCTTCCCATCCCGGTTTTGTTGGGGATGTCAGTGCAGGGTTATAATGGACTTGAAATCAACCTTGGTCACCTTGTGTGGTGGAGGTATTTGGTTCTCTCACCCCCTGGTTCTGGCCTGGATTTGGAGCAAATTGTCTCTGCCTGCCTTGTTCCTCGGCCTCGTGGCAGCAAAGGCAGGCAGGGAGAGCACAGCCCCGGGGCGCCACTGCAGATGTCAAGCCTCGTTTCTCACTCCCTCTAAACCAAGGCGCGCCAAAAAAATCTCAGGCTTTGGGGTTTTGTCTGTTAAAGCCAATCACTTCAGACTTGGGAAGTTGGTGTTTCCAGTGCTTCCTCCTTTGAACAGCCACAGCGGAGGAAGGCTGCCTGTAAGTCTGTCGATGTGGGGCACCGTGGTCGGATGTGGTCCTGCACCTGGGCAGGAGCAGGAGGTGAGCTCTGCCCCAGCTTCGTGTGCCTGAAAGGCTCTTGGTGGCCCCAGGCTGCTCTTCTCTCTTTTCCATTGGCAGCCTTTTATCCTTTGCGAGGAATTAAGGAGGTTTGTCCAGGAATTATTTTCCCATTCTTCAGTATTCTTTTTTTCCCCCCATCATTTTCCTTTTTTCTAGAGCTAGGTCTTTTGTTGTTTCCTATCTTTAACGTGGTTTCTCAAAGAAATGAGAACAAAGTTGTCACGCCCTCTTCCCATCTCTGCTGGAACAGCATTTGAACCTGTTGGACAGCTTCTAACAGTTCTAACAGCTGGGCACAAGTCTCAGATACATCAAGTTCCTGCGCATTTTAATTAAAGCTTGCACCTTAGGAGACACAGGAAAATCCCATCATGAGACAGCCAGAGGGAATGAGGCTTTTGCGGTTCCATAAAAACCTCCTCCTGCGGTAACAGTTCTTTTACTGGGTACTTCAGGGCCAGTTTGTCGTGGATGCTGTGGGTCTTCCTCTGCAGGCACCAAACAGCTCATGGCCAACGCAGAGAGCACATGAGCTGTTACAGCCCCAGTGGATGGGAGAACTGGGTCCCAACGCCAGCAACAGTGCCACCTTGTCACCCTGGTGCTCCCCACCGTGATTCAGGAGTGGGACACGTCTTCTCCTTCCTTCCCAGGGCACTAAGTGCAAGGCCACGGGGAAGGGCTGGTTTGGGGGACATCGCTAATGCCCCCTGCCCTGGCTGCTGCTCATCCAAGTGGGATTTTCCATGTGCTGTTACATTATGTGGTGACTAATTTAGCACCTAGAAATAACACCAGCATTTCAGTGAGGTAGGGTGTTTTTTGTTTAATTAAGTGAGGCTTTTCTTCATTATTTCTTGCCTCCCATCAGAACATGTAAATGTCGACAGCATTTCTGCGATGCCAGGGCAGGTCTGCCTGTGTCAGCTGAAGGATGCGTTTCTTCTGCACACAATGTGCCTCCCTCCTTCCTCCTCCGGCGTATCCCAGTCAACGCGACGTCTTCCAGTTCAGCCTACGTGTGTGTGCACATGCACTTGCTAATTTTTACATCTTAATTGAAAGGGTGGCACCTGTTTAAGCCTTAATAATGCCACCTTTCTCTTCCCAAATGGTCTTTAATCTTGAAACAAATCAGCGAGCCGAGGTGGCAGAGCCGGGTTGCCAAGCCAGGCTGCTGGCATGCATATGGATGGGAGGGACCTGCCGAGAAATGAGGTTTTAGGGTTCGGATTCAAAGCGTGTGCCTGACAGTTCAGGGAGCGGAGTGCTGGTGGCAAGAAGGAGGTGATGGCGGCCTCGTGGGTGATGAAGAGGAGGATTTGATGAGTAGGAGCTGGGTGTGAAGCCTCTTCCAAGGCTATTAAATAGCATCAACAACAAATCCCCTTGTAACGTGGTGCCCTGTTTATGTCTCTGTGCTGGCCCATGGGCTGCCCCCATGCATTTGCCTTTCCCTCTTCCTAGCCTGGCTTGTTAGTATGAACGGATGGGGTTTGTGGGCTGGGGCTTTCCCTTGCTGTTGGTCTGAGAATAAGACAGTTATGGTCTCTGGATGCTCTTCTAGCACAAAAGAAGGGGACTATGAAGCAGCTTTTCCTTGCACTGACATTTCAGATGCCAGGCTCCGAAGTCGTAACTGCAGCGATAGGGAAATGTTACTTTATGGCCAACAGTATGGCCTAAAAACCTCTCTAATCCTGACTTACATGTCTGTCTTGGTGCTTCAGTGCTGAAAGATCAAAACATTCATAAAAACAACACTTGCAAATAACATCAGTGGGTTCGCGAGCCCAGCCTTTGTGCTTTGGAGGGGGTTTGGTTTGGCTTTCAGAGATGTCTTCGAGAGGTTCACAGGTTAAATGAGGAACCGTTTTTTTGATGGATGGAGTGCAATGTATTGTTGGTCAGGAGTCTCCCAAGGACGCTCACTTTTGGCTGCCACGCTGCAATAGGAGAGAAGAAGCTGGGAAAAAGCAGCAGCCTGATAGTAAAAGGAAGGAAACACAGCATGGAGAAACTATGTGCCATGCTTAGAGATGCTGCTGTTCCCTTATTGACTTGTTAGCGGATCTAAGGAAAAAAAAAAAGGAGAAAACAGGGGGGGGAAAAAAAGGAAAAATAAAAGGGGAAAGGGGAGAAAACAGAAGGAAAAAAAGAAAAAAAAATCTCCAAAAAGGAGCAGTAAATGCGCACTGCTAATCGACCAAAGCCCTGCCAAGCAAATCTTTTGTCAGATCGTCTGCCCAAAATCAAAACCCCGGACTCAGCAGGCCCGTTACCGGCGGTTCTGCCTACCAAGCAGGAAAGTGTAAAGCCCCCGGTTCCCGCTGCTTTGTTAAAAAGCCCTCGCAGCACCAGCCCCATCTCCGCCCCCCTCCCACCAGCTGCTATATAGTGGGGTGTCCAAAGTTCCTGTCCATCGTGGTTTTGGTTTGGCTCCTGCTTTCAGTCTTGGATAGTAGCCAGCAGAAAATGTCTCAATACTCGGGAAAAGTAAGTAATGACCCAACCGCTTCCCTTTCAGCCTGGGGCCAGAAAGCCCAAGCATCCTCCCGGTTGAAGGAGTAGGTTAGGAAAATATCCCAGAGGATGCAATGTGAGTGACAATACCGGGAGCAAATTTGGTAGCAGGGACGGGGAGGGTGCAGCAGAAGGAGCTGCGTTTCAGGAGCTGAGTTTCCTGTTTAAACATTCCTGGTGGAAATATGTGTGAGCGAGCACGAGGCGGCAAGAAGTGTCGTAAATGTGGGATGCGCCGTGTTCCCAGAAAAACAAATACAGTCCTTAGGAAAAAATGCCAGCGATGCCGTGCTCCTTTTGCTGGAAAGCAGCAAAAAAAACCCCCAAACCACCCTGAAATGATGCATCTGCAAGAGAGTCCCATCTGCTCAAAATGGGGGTCCAGCTGTGCCCCAGCTCCTCACCGCCGGCCCGTTCTCCCCCCACCAGATCACTTTCTACGAAGGCAAATGCTTCACGGGCAGAAAGCTGGAGGTCTGCGGCAGCTGTGGCAGCTTCCAGGACCAAGGTTTCCTCAACCGAGTCAATTCCATCTGCGTCCAGAGCGGAGCTTGGGTCTGCTTCGACCACCCTGACTTCCGAGGGCAGCAGTACATCCTGGAGCATGGCGAGTACCCCGACTTCTATCGCTGGAACGGCCGCAGCGACCACCTGGGCTCCTGCCGGCCCGTCGGGATGGTGAGTGGATGCTGTTGGCATTTTGCTCTCCCGGCCGGAGCATCGGTGGGATAGAGCTGCCATTGGGCTTTATTTCTCCTGGTCCTAGGAGCCCCATGAATAAGGGTAGTAGAAATCTATGCTTTTTAGAAATAACACATCCCATTGAGAAGGAAACAGTTTCCTGGGGAAGGTTTCTCCCCCCTTGGAGTAGTCTGCACAGGCCACAAAGCTGAGTCGCGGTTTCCCACGTCTCGCAGCCCGGAGGAAGGCTCATCGCCTTCCTCCCACAGCACCAAACACGGTGTCTTTGATGGGATGAGATCTTCCCGTGGTTTTGCAGATGAGGTGGCAAGGTCCTGCCAGCATCACGTGCTTTTCCTCTTTAACGTGAGTCGCTATGAAATGGTCACGGGGGAGTTCAGGAGGTTCGTACCCCAAGGCGAGTTGAGCCGCGAGCCGCGGCAGCCTGGCCCCCACGCACGCTGGCAGAGAGCAGGCAGCCTGAGGGTCTCCAGATCAGACCTACGGGGCAGCTGGGCTGCTCCTAGCAAACCTGATCTGGATTCACTGCTGTTGCAAAAAACACTCAGTAATCCTAAACTAAAACCTTCCCCCCTCCCCCCCCCCCACCCCCCCATACTAGTGAGCCTTCCCCTTAGGAAGCTTTGAGAAGCACCACCCAGAGGAAGGTTTAATTGGGAAGATTTAAAGGTAGCAAAGAAAAATGAATGTGGGTTACACCTTTCCATTTGAGACTCCTGTCACTCGTGACCCCCCGGGGCAATGATGAACCCACTTGGAGCTGCTGGGGTATTTTGCTGGCCCCAGAGCTGCTTTCTGGCGTGGTGATGGGTTTGTTTCAGGTCTGTAATGTCCTTGCCAAAGCACATCTGTGGTCTGTACATGGAGGGATGCTCTGCCCCAGGCCCTGGAGCCTGGCCAGCATGAGGATGTGCTCCTCCTTCCCCAGCCCATGATTTTCCCCGTGCGATGCCAGTGAGTGCTTCGAGGCATTTCTGCAGCGCAGATTCCCGGAGGAATGTTTGCTCAGGCACGGTATCCGCTTGGCTGCTGCTGACGGCTGCCTGCTGTGGGGTTTGGCATTGCAGCCCAGCCTTCTTGTGCGTTGACATTGTTTATTTGAAAAATGCATTTAGGTATTCTTTGAATTTGGCTTCAAAATATCCTTTCAGCTTGCTCTGTCCCACATACCTATGCCGCAGGCTGCAGAAATCTCCTGGAGTAATTTATGTCATGTCACCCTCAAGGGCACATGCAGCACCAATGATGCTGGGAAAGCTTCCTTTTCTTTTCCCTTTTTTTATTTTCCTTAAAGGAAAGCACAGCATCTCCCATCAGGAACAGCAGCTACATGTGGAACTGGAGGCAATATAAATTAGTTTAGGGGAACAGTTTGACATCTTTGTATGCTTTAGATACTAGTACACTAAAAGGTTTGTATCTTTTTTTGCAGTGTGAGCGCATGGAGAGTTGGGGCTGTAGCTGATGCTGTTTGGGATGGAGGGTTTGTGGGCCAGTGGGGGGGATCTGCAGATGGGCAAGGGGCTACGTGTGCGTGAGCACAATGCAGCCCCCAAGCGATGTGACTGCATGTGGACAGCAGCTGTAGGAAGGTGGAGCTGGGTGCAGAGGCAAGGGGTTTCTGGCTGCTTTTCTGGCTGGCATGGTGTGCTGGGAGGTGGCATGAGTTTGTGCGTGCTCTGTGCATGCTGGCACTGGTGGTGTTGGACTGCTTTTCACATTCCCCTTCCAAAGGACCCTTCCATTTTCCCCTTCATCTTATAAAAGCTGGGGAAATAATTTGTTGTTTTTCTTTCTTTTTTTTTTTTTTTTCGGTTGACTTGAATCCCTTTGTCCCCAGCATGGCGAGCATTACAGGATCGAAATATTTGAGGGGAGCCATTTTAGCGGTCCCAGCCTGGAGCTGACAGAAGATTGCTCCTTCCTGCAAGGGCAAGGCTGGGACAAGACCTGCATCAATGCCCTCAAAGTGTACGGCGATGGCGCGTAAGTACGGCACGAGTCCCGGCATGCAGCCGCTGCAGTTCTCCCTGCCCTGCACCCTTTGTACCCGGTACTGCGGGGGAGCGAGGTGGCTGCAGAGGCTCCCCCATCGTGGAAAAGCCTGTTGATGCTGGGGCGACTTGGAGAAAGCCTAAAAATGTGAATTAAGCCTATGGTTTAAAAGTGAATTTTGCCCATTGAGAGCTGCTTCAGAGGGGTATGAATTTTTTGAGGGTGGCAGCTAGGCACAAGCTACAAGAGCTCTGAGACACCTTTTTAAGGTGTCTGAAACAAGAAGCCTAAACCCAGCTTTCTTATTTTTTTCTTTCTTTCTTTTGAACATTTCTGTGCATGTTTCTATACACCTCTTCAAAATCCACACAGAGGCTTTCAGGTAGGGTGGATGGATGGCTCCAGGTGATGCAGGTCAGGGCTTTTGCTTTGCAAGTGGCTTTGCCAAGGCTTGCTGCAACTCCAGAAACCTCCTCCTTGGACAGCAAAAATGAGGCAGTGGCACCTTACCTTAAAATTAATTCCTGCCTCTGAAAGGCTGGGGCAACTGCAGCGGTGATGCACAGCCACCCCAATGGGGGGTTTTGGTCACCTTTGGTGCCTCGTGAACCTGCTTTGCAGATGTGTTACTGATGCCCAGCCCCATCCTCCTGCCCCTGTGGATGCTCCTAAAAGCCTCTGCATGACAGCAGCTTTGCCTTTTTCTTGCTGTTGGGTGGCAATTTGCATTTGTGTTTTCTCAACAGTGTCAGTCCTAGCAAGTCATCTCCCCTTTCCTTTGTCTGACAATTGCGTTTTCACTTAAGCGTGCTGGGAGCAGGGGAGTGCTATAAAATCCTCCCAGAGCCAGGCAGAGGGTGGCTGGAGCAAAGCATGAGGCAGAGGGGAGCCCCCGCAGAGGAGGGGGTGCAGAAATACTCTTTTCTACCTGTCCTGGACTGGATGCTGCACATCTCACCTGCACCCAGCGTAGGTTGTTGGACCCTTTCTGTCCAACAGCTGTTTTTTCCCAGAGTAGGAAAAAGGTTGTTGCCATCCAAGCCGGTGACATCCTGACAGCGAGGGTGCTGCAGGACCCTTTCTGACTCAGCTGAGACCTCTCCTCTTCCAAAAAAGCAGCCTTATGATCAGGTAGTGGCGGTTCGTTAAAACCAAGGAGCAGAGCTACCAGCTCCTGGTGGGATGAAACGGCTGGAGCCCAGTGGGGACACCGTTAGTGCTGAGCGTATGAAGCAAAAGGCATTTGAGTACAACACTATAAAGCCAAAAGAGAGCCTGCGAGTGCTCTGGCAAGGGCTTTACGGCCAATTATTTACCACACGTGTTCCTGTAGCAGAGCCTGGAGCTTGAGAAATTGGGAAGCTGCCCAGAAACCTTCAAGCATTTAAATTTTTCAGATTGATTTTCCCCCCTCCCCAGCAAAGTATATAAGGGGCACAAAGCTTGCTTTCCCTTGCATGGAAGCCTAGACTGTTTATGTTAACATTACAAGACTTCTCAAAAGTTTCGAGTAGTGACAAAAGAATAGAAAAAAGAAAAAAATACTGAAAGGAGCGTAACGAGGGAACTCGCCGTGTTTTGTAGCATGACATTGAGACCCTGGGAAGACAGTCGTTGCAAGTGCATGGAAGGGTCTGTAAAGGCCATTAAAAGACAGGACGGTGCAGAGGGACCTGCTGGCCCCAGGCTGCCGGAGGAGGGAGGGCAGGAGGAGATATTGCAGCAGAGACGTGAGACCAGGGAGAAGAAAGGGACACTATGGCACTGCTCTTCTCCTCTGGATGGACCATATAAGCCCAGTTGACCCCAGAGGTGCTGCAGGTGTAGCTGGTGCTGGGCTCAGCCTGGCAAAGCCCTCCCAGGACCCGTCCTTGACCATTTGGGAATTGGAGGAGATGGGGTCACTGGAGACGAAGGGATTTTCAACCACAGGCTGCCTCCAGCCCATCACCAGCCTGAAAGCAGGTCTGTTTACTCTGTGTATGCAGAAAGCAGGTGTAAAGTAGGGTCCTCCTGAGCTCCCTGCCCGCCACAGTCTCACTGTATGATTTTTTCCCCCTTAATTCCCGCAACGAGACAACCATTGGATACAGAAACGTTTGCTTCCCCTTCAAAATCTGCAGATGGTGTCACGTCACGTGCTGTTTAAGAAGCTGCTGCCTGCACTTGCAGTGGTGGCCGTGCCTGCGGGAGGTAATGATGGACCAGCTGGAAATATGGGAATGGAGAGAAATGTCTGCCTTTGGCACGGTGCTTGGTGGGGCTGAGGGTGTCCGTCACCTTCCCCACTGCCCTTTTGGGGCTGGCAACTGCTACCCCACACAGTTAGAAAGGGTGATGATAAAGCTGTTAAAACCGTGCTGGAAATGAGATTGCTATTTCAAAGCAGTTTCGAGATGTTACCACCTCCTCGGAAGCTGTTGTGGTTTGCGTGGTGAGTGGCTTTGCCCATCCCACGGGCAGAGCCAGCTCCAGTATCACATATGGTATCATCTAGTTTTAGACGAAGACATGTGCTTCTTGTCCTGCTTTGTGCCTCAGCTGCTCCGCAGAGGAGTGCTTAGGAATAACAACATTTAAAAAGCTGAATTTGTTTTACAGTCCGGGAGAGAACACTCCAAAAAGGGCTTTTCTACATTACAGTGACATAATTTGAAGGAACTAGACCAACCATTTATTCTGCTGAAGCATTTATGAGCATTTGGTAGATGTTCTGCAGTCAGGCTGTGAAATATCAACCAGAACAGGTACCTAAACATTGCTGCTCAATAAATGTTACATATTTCTTGGCAGAGGCGACAGCTGGTCGTGGCACTGCTCGAGTCCTACATGGAGAACGAGTGACCTCGAGCTCTGCTGAAAGCATCTTGCTCGGTTCAGGCTGAAGCTGCAGCGCTCCCCTGCTAGTTTTTCAGTGTGAGCAGCCAATGTTGGCGTATAGGGCTTGAGCTGGTTCCATGTGAGTTTTATTCCCGTGTCCTCTGGGTTTAAGTGCTAATGAAACACAGCACCGAGATGTTTGAGGGCTGTGTGCTATGTGCCTGGATCAGCTCTCCCATGCTGGGCTTGAGGACAGGATCATCTTTTTTTTGTGTTTGTTTTCTGGGCTCCTGACTGACTTGATTTCCTCTGTTGCTGATAGTCTCAGAGAACGTAAATTTTAGGCAATAAAGGAACGGCTAAGTAAGCCATACAAGCCTTCACTCATCACCTTGCACTGCCAATAGGCTTCACTCCCATCTTTCTGCTATTCATTTTTTCTCTTTTCTGCGGCCTTCCCCTAAACAAGGGGACGAGCTGGTGGGTTCTTATCACCACACCAGGTCATGCAGTCTGCTCCCATCTACCCCAAGGTCTGTCCCATTCCCTCCATGCAACTCTGCAGACACATCAACCAAGTGTCTGACGAGAAATGCAGAGGTCTTGGGAAAGGCATTCACTGTGAGGGGCTGCTCTACCCCTGCACTATTTCCCAGGGTCCACCAGTTGTTGCAAGATGCCGCAGAGCAGAGCAGGAAGAACCACCATGTCCTGGTGGGCCAGCAACAGCCGGTGAACATCCCTGTCCTACCACCATGCAGTATTTTCAATGGCATCAGGTATTCCCAGCAGGCGGGAGTGATTGGAAGGTGCAGAAAATAGGATTTGGAGCTCTTTTTGGGAGTCCTTGAGGGAAGGGTGGTGAGCTGATGGAGAAAGAGGCCCATGATCGTCCAAAAATACGGAGAGGTGCATATAAAATGAAGGGATGGGGTAGAAAAGGAAGCAAACCATGCATGTCTTGTGAGCAAGGCTGGGGTCAATCTAGAGGAGGTTCTTAATTAAGCTGAAGAACTGAGTGTGCTCTCTGACAGTGCACATCAGGGTGTGATGGGGGGAACACATGGCTTCAGGGCAACCTGCCGTTATACTCACGTGAGCTGCGGGCAACCTTCCCCATGAGCTGCGAAGCGAGCTTCAAAGGAAAAGTCTTAGGATGGCTTTGTAATTCCAGTTTGGATATAAACTGGCTGCAAAAAGTGCTAAAGAATGAACTTGTTTGTTTGCAGGAAATGCTTGGAATCCAAATGTCTTGGCTGAGCACATTGCAACAATTCTGCAGAAGAGGGTTGTGCAAGCACAGACAACAGGGTAGAGAGGGGCACCAGGCAGGCATGTGCTCAACATGCTGGTTGTATCAGTGCACACGTAGAAGGGACCCACAGCAGTCCCAGCTCGTGTCCTCTCAGAACCACAAAATAAATCCAAATATGTCAAGGAGTCTGTAAGGTGGCTCAACTAAATACCCTAAGCTTTGGCTGCTTTTTTTTTTTTTTTTTTTTTTTTTTTTTTTTTTAAATAATGCCCATGGGTGGCTGGTTTTATAAACAACTTTTTTTCCTAGACCTCCAGCTTTTTGGTCTGGGTCAAACTGATCTGAATTCACCAGCCATTATCTGACCCTGGAGGCCCAGCAGTCTTTGACCCAACCAGTACTTAAAGGACTTTCTTCCTGGAAATCCCACATACAGTAGGTCCCAACCCCGATGTCACAGCTGAATTCCTGGCAAGAGACAGACCACAGAAACCAAATTATTTGGAGGATTGCATTTGTGCTTTGCTGTCATTGCTGAGCCAACAGATGGGACAAGCAGCAGAGATCCTAATAAAATCCTTTAAAATATTGGGAAGAGAACAAGGCAGAGATAATCAGTTCAGCAATGATGGGGTGGAAACTTGACTGTAAAACGATCAGAGAAATGGCAAAACTTTGTTAAAAAGCATGGGAGACAGAGGAAAGAGGTGACACTTGTGGCCACGTTAAGATCATGACACAGTGTGCACTAAAGGGTTGAAGGGAGAGAAGAGCAGCAAAAACTGTCCCTCAACCATCAGAATTGCTCTTGACCTGAAGACCTTCGAATGGAGAAAGACGTAGCTGAGCTAGGTGAACAAGTCAGGCATACCAAAGTCACCAAGGTAGTTGAGTGTTGTATCTGTTTGACTGTATTCCAAGGGAAAGTTGCTGTTAACTCTGAATGTAGAGATGAAGTGAAGATAACCGAGCCAACTTCTGCTTTCTGTTGGAAAACATCAAAGAGAGGCCATTGAGAATTGCTAGTAAAGGGGAAAATGATAAAATATGGTTCCCATGATAGCTAATGAGTCAGTTCAAAGAGGTAAAACATCCTTAAAATGTTGCACGTTTCTCCGTACAGTCTAAAATGGGTTTATCCAGGGGCTAAGGGGACTCATGTCCTTTTTTAGCACTATTGAGTGCTAAAAAACCATTTCTTTTGCACATGGTGAAGCTCAGAGAGATCCATTCCTACAGGAATGTGAAGTAGGGAGCCCCTGGTCCCAGGCTTCATCGCTGGTGTAACCCAAAACAACTTCTAAACACAAGGTCCAATCTGGCTGTGGATAGTTGCTGGAAACGGGAGAAGCACCAGCAGTTAACTCCACCCAGGGCATTTCTGTGTGCAGGATGGGACCGGGACTGTAGAGGGACCATTGGACCCTGACAGTCTGCAGTAGTGCAGTGCCTAAATGCAGCCACTGAACGTGGGCACGAGGCCACCTGGTGTGACCACATTGCTGGGACCCAAGTAACCCTCCCTTTCTGCTCAGGTGGGTGCTGTACGAGGAGCCCAACTACCGAGGCCGTATGTACGTGGTGGAGCGGGGTGAGTTCACCAGCTTCAATGCATGGCAGGCGCGCAACGCGAGTGTCCAGTCCATCAGAAGAGTCGTCAACTACTTCTAGCTGAGCTTTCATGCTACCAGCGATGGCCTGATGAGACCAGGCATCACCCTCCTTCCCACTCACCGACCATGGAATAAATCATTAAACACCAGCTTTTGGCTCTAAGTACTTTTTTTCCATCACTTGCATGACTTCAAGAGGGAATGGACTTACAGCCTTTCCAAGCTTGATTTACGTGCCATGAATGTGCTTTTTTATTCTGCAGTGATTTATAAGGAGGACACGTGGGCAAAGGGCCAGAACTGGTGGTGACAAGCAGATCCAGGAACGTGCTCCCTGGTGCAGTTGTGGTCTGTTCCCTGTCCAGGGCCACCACATGATGGGCCCAGCTGACTCTCGAAGCCCAGAGGGGGTCATGTTGCTGCCCATGTACACTGTAAGCGCCAGGTGCGCAGCTGTTGGAGGGTCTGCTCCTGCCGTGTGAGGATACACAGGAGAATTATGTCAGGATCTGACCAACTCGCAGGGTCTGTCAGAGCATGACATAGTGGTCCTGATGCGAATGTGGTAGAAATCATTCATCTTGAGTTACTTTGACCTTAGATCAGCACGTATTAAAAAAAATACATTAGAAAAAAATTCCCTGAAGGCACAAAACCTGAGCAATCTTCTCTTATGCTCCCTGATTCGTAAGTCCTTCAGCTGCCAATGACATTTTGAGGGGGCAGCAGCAAAGAAAAGCAGTCACAGCACTGTCACTTTCTGCACAATGCTCTTCCCATCCTTCTGCCCCTTTGGTGCTCCCAGTCCCAGTTCAGTGCCCCTGAACCCCATTCGATGCTTGGCAGCCAGGTTGGGAACAGCTCTGCCCGTTCAGCTGTGGACCATCCAGTACAGCCTGGGTGCATCCCCTTGCATTCAGGACCCAAAAGTCGAGTAGCCTCCTTTCTGTGAGATAATAAGCTGTGTTCAGCATTAGTGAAGAGTGTTTCTGGCTATTTCAGAAAGAGGTAATTTTATTCTTTTCACTCCATTATTCTACTAGCTGTTAAGGCTTGGCTGTCTGATGGATCTTGACAGGCACGGGCATGGTGCTGGCAGAGCTGCAAAGCTCTGTGTTAATCCAGCAGGAATTGATCTAACTACCGTCCCCAGCCCTTCAAGGGGACATGAGTGAGGCTGACAGGTCCCCAGCACACTGGAGCATGAGGTGCACATGTACCTTTAGGGCTGCTCTGCTTTTCAGGCCTGCAATGGGATCCTGCCCTTTGCAGAGCGATCCGGAGGAGCCGAGGTCCGTGCTCTGTGCCGGGGCAGGGGGCTGGCTGGCCCCGTACTGCATCCCGGTCTGACACCGGATCCAGCTGCCATTCAATCAATTCACACTCATCCGCCTTGTCTTTCCAGTTAGAGCTTCTTGGCTCTCTACCAGTAACAGAACTGGGGCAATTGGTAACAACTGGACCTGTGCCTGTGTGAGAAGGACACATACTGCTCCCGTGATGAAGCAGCACCATTGGTAGAGTTGCGTCAGTTGAGATTTCACCCAGATGCACATATGCCACATATGCGTTATGAGGGGCATGGAAATATATATAAAAAAAATCTACTTTATGAATTTAACAATAGTTTGTGTTATGTTTGCCTTAGCACGGATACAGGCACTTAAGTCCTCCTGTAGATAGCCTATGGTCTGAATGATGTCCTCTACTCAGATTGTTGCAGAAGTCCTATAGTTACACCACATCACCTCTGGACTTCAGTGGCCATGTCCTGGGTGGCTTGTGGTGACATGTGGTCCATCAGAGCCTTAAAAATATTTAAGCATCTTTAATGGGTTGCAAGGTATTTCAGCGTCAGAGAAGAAGGCAGGGAAATGATTCATTCATCCGAGTGGGATGCACAAATGTACAACTCATGCAACAACTCTTGCGTATTTCATTTTCTTTTAATTAAATGCAGCTTACAGAAGATTTTAGAGTCCTTCCAGGATTAGTGTTGCTCTTGCTTCATGAAAGCTCTAATCGGCTCCTGAGCTCAATGTACTCTATTAAAAGTTAATATTCAGTCATATGCATTGCTCTCTGTTGTGACCTTCTGGCCATTAATCTGTTAAAAAATCCAAATGTGGTCCCAAAGAAAGACAGGCATTGAATTGTGACTAGATTTAAAGGAGCCTTTTCATTCATTTGAAGCACGTTCAATGTCACGGTGCAGCATGAAGGATAAAGAAACAAAAGCTTTAAAATATATACTAACTGGGATCCCAGATGCTCAACATAGTTGGAGGACAAAAGAAAAGAAATTAAAACCCAACCATCCACCCACATTCCCCTGAGAACAAGAGCATAAGCCTAGAAATCCCCACACCTGGGTTTCTGGACGCTTGGTGCACACAGCCAGGGGAGGTGACTGTCCCACTGATGTTGGGGTCAGACCTGCAATATCGCAGATATTCTGCTGTGTGGCTTTCAGTGTCTGGTGATTCAGCCTCCCCCCGTGCAGACCAGCCCTTAGAGGGACCCACTGACCTCCCTCCTCATCCTTAATGGGATACGTGGGACTCTGCACGTACACACAGATGTACAGGCTGATTCCAACATACAGCTACTGTGTGTGAGCCCACTTCATCCATACGCTTCAAACTCGTCATTTGTTTATACATTCTAGTAGATTAATATTTGTTATTTAAATTGTAGAAGTACTTAGGAGCCCCAGTCCTGGACTGAACCCTGCTGTGTGCTAGGAGTTAAAAGCAGGAAAAAGGTAGTCTTGTTAATCCATGCTGTTGCGTGGAACCCTGTTTGCAATCAGCTAGCATTTAGCCACTTATAGCACATTTTACACGTGTCCGTAATATGCCTACAGACTAAATATTCATCATTTATTAACATCTGATATCCCATTTATAAACACACTCTCAATGCAAAGAGCTAGTCTCATGCGAACGCTATTTAAAAAACCCCTCTGTATGCAGAAGTCTAATATCATTAAGAACTGGCAGCGAGGAATTGGCTTCCATTTATTTTTTTCTTGATTTGAAACCTAAGTAGGGTGGCCACGGGCCTAATCCAAACACTGATGCTGCAGGAACATGCATTGCGTTGGCAGCGGGGGGATGTGGCTCTCGTTCTCTTCCTTTTCCCTCCCCCTCCTTGCTAAATCTGCACTTGTTTAAAGGACAGAATGTACAGATCCCATATGTTTGTTAGCGGTTAGGTTGGGTTTTTTTTTCAAAAACGATTATTGACATTGCTTTAGTATGAAATGGTATGATTTGTGAGTTTATAGGGTATAAAATATAAATGACAAAAATGCCAGCTTGATGTGAAGTGGATGTGAGACTGTGCAGCAGAGATTGGAGCTGTACGTCATTAAACTGTATGGCTGAATGAGTTCTGCTACGTGCACCGAGGAGGCAAGCAATGGATTAAGTAAATTGGAACTATTCTACAAAATGCCAGAGATAAAACAAAGCTTCAAAAATGAACAAAAGGGACAAGTTATTAATTACAAGAGAGAGAGCTAAATGAAATCGGCTCCATCTGGAAAACCAGGAAAGCCCTAATAATCAGCATTACTGGGCCTGGCCAGGCTGCTGCAGTGTAATATTCAGAATAACTCTGAATTACATCTGGCCCCAAAACACACAGCTCCTGCCAGAATGCCTGCATAGACAAATGTCCTTTCTCTGTAGCTGGACAATGTGGGAATTTGATGGAATCTCTTTCAAATGAATCCTTGGAAGATACCTAAGCAACTGCAGTACTTTTGCATTTATATTTATTTATTTATTTATTTATTTATTTATACAGTGCATGTATATATAGTGAAGGTAAGGAGGAAACTGCCTACTGATCCACTGTTGGCGTGTTTGATGTTGTCATAGCTCAAATGAATCTTTACTAACTGCTTACACAGGCGAAAGGGCTGCACAGCCACCTCCCTTCCCTGGGGAATTGAAGAGGCATTATCCTGCTGCTGAGGGCGCCCAATGCTCACACCTTCCTGTGCTTTCTTCTGTCCTCCTCCTGAGCCACCTCTCTGGACCAGGTAAAAATGAATTCACTCCTAGGTGTCTGCTAGAGCTGCTTTATTAGTTAAGTAGAAACTCCTGCTCAACAGTGACCTCTTAGATTGCAGAAAGGAAGCGAACAGCTTCAAAGGATCTCTCTGACCTCTGGCACCAGGAGGAGAGCCACGGTCACTGCCAAAGCCTAAGCAATGACAGGGTTAAAATGTAGAGAGAACACATTTTAGTACTGTGGAGCCTTGAACAGATATCCTGGCTCTGATGCTTCATTCGTTTTGGTTTTAGCTTTCTTTTCTCTATTGTATTAAAGTCAAGGGAAGATCAACATGGGTGAAAACAGGTTTGGCTTTGAAATTTTTACTATCCGTGGACTCAAATTCTTGTCCAGGAGTAAATCTGATAAAGCTAACGAGTCCTGGCATCAGATGATATCTGCCTGACGCTGTCGGCATCTTCAGCATTGCAAATGGTGACTAGTTTTGGGTTTTAATTTTAAATCATCTGATTTATTGGAGAGGTGAAATTCAGTTAAATCGACCTCCGGTGGTTGGGACTCGTGTAGCTTGGTGTCCTTTTGCTCCAAGAGTAACCATTCAGTCAGCAGAGGAGGTGAAATAACATCTCACGACATTTGAGCTGTTCTGGTATTTACTGGTGGCTACGACGGAAACCAAACACACACAGAGGGAAATGGAAAAGGACAGAAGTAAAATGTGTATTAATTTTCCATGGAGCAACAGAAACACCAAAGAAGGAGCAAATGGGTGCACCATGTTTCCCATGGACAGCTGACCATCTTTACGTGGTTCAGCATAAGTCAGTTTGTAATTAAGTCAAGCTGTCCCGGTTTAAGCATGTTAACATATGGAGGAATGTACCAGTGTATTCAGTTAAATTGTGCGTGAAGCAAACACGAAATCATATTGAAATTGTTAATGTAAATTCCTTCTTTAAATATGATGATCTCTAGTGGATTGTGGTAAATCCACACTTTGCGCAGGCATTCACACCTGCACTCATACAGTCCAAAATGCACTGAATGCCTCCACTCAGTCAGAATGGTTTCATGCGCTCCTGCTAGGATACTCCAACGTCTGGGATAGTGAAGGATCAGTCCATGCTATTCCATGGAAAAAATGCATTTAAAAAAATTTTGTTTAGCTCATTGCAGCAGTTTTGGTATGCCACCACTCAGTTTGTTTGGCCTGATGTAAACTAAGATAGCCGTTTCCTCATGTGAGTAGTTCTTGCTGGTCACCAGCACTGTTCATCATCTATGATGGGGTAAGACAGCAGTGCAACTCCTTCCCCACAAGACAGCACACCAGGCAAGACAACCTGCTCATGGTCAGTACAGGTTTATTCACGTTTTGGGAGAGGTGCTTTTAAGCTTTGACGTTGCTGCCCCATAATCATGGTGGTGGGAAGGTGGGTGAATGATCCTGACTCACAGACGGGCAAGACTCTGTGGTTTCAGCTGACTTTCCCCTTGCGTTTTTTGTGCTGTTGGAAACAAACAGAGAGAGCAACAGCAGAAGAGCGTCTGTGGAACAGACCTCCTCCTTGCATATTTTACTGAACGTGGCCACCACCAAAACAACCCGTCCACAAACCAGTGCAATGTGCTGTATAAACTATAAGGTACTAGCACATAACCGAGCCGCTTGTGACACCGTGACATGCCTAATGCTATCAGCTTAGTTTAGTTCTACAGGGTAGGCTGTGCATGAATCCTGCTCTTACACCAAGCTAAAGTTTTCAAGAAGACAAAGCACAGTGTGGGCCAGTCCACAAGCAGAGCTGACCTGCTAAACTATGCAAGTGCAACAGCTGCTCCAGTAATGTAAGTGGGAATCAAAACTTGCTGAGATTTGCAGAGCTTTATGTGGTTGTCATTGGTTTTCTTGGCTGGTAATGCAAGAAGAAAATAATAACATTTGAGTCATCTGAACCTACCATAATAATAATAATAATAATAATAATAATAACAGGATTCCAAAGGTTTTATTTTGTGTATCCTGCTATTATTGACTTGTCCTTTGAAATGATTTTTCTGAAAATAATAGAGCTTCTTTTTTCGCTGGGGATTGGGGCCAGATTCATTTGTCCTCTACCTTCTGAAAAGAGGAAGAGGAAAAAAGCCAGGCAATCAGCATTTTGACTTCTGGAATTTATCATTTCAGTGCAGGTCTAACTACAGAACTCACAATCTGCATTTCAAAGGTTTCAGACTTCTCACAGTTTCTTAGTAAATTATATTTAACAGTCATCTCCCTTGACAGTTAAGGATCACACATCCCATCAGAAATAGGGACTTTCATGACACTGGAAAACTTCTGATTACACTGTATGATTCTTCTTTTCACCTGTATTCAGACAACACAGGTTTGGAGACACAAAAAAAATCTGGTAGGAATCCAAAACCTCTGTAACAACCCCCCGGGCCTGGGATTTGTCTAATAGTTTGCTATTAGAGAGTTCTTTGGCTGGAAAGAAGTACCAGGCAGAGTTTCCCTTGTTCCAGTTCTTGGGGTATTTTTTTTTTCTTTTTTCTTTTTCTTTTAAATTGGCACTTATTGTCAAGATGATGGAAGCTTCAGGGGAGGGCATAGGTTGCCAGGTTCTCAAAGCTTGCACTGATTTCTTGCAGAAGGTGTTCCTTCCCCAGCACCTTCCTAGCAGGAATGAACAACAATAGTATGAATAATAGTAGTAACAACAATAATAAAAACATTCAAATCCGTGATTTTTCCATTTGGGTCCAAATCACCCCTAAAAGATGCAGCAGAGTGTTTTAGCTTGTATGGAAAAGACCCAAAACTGTGTCAGGAGATGTCAGGCTCAGTCCTTTGCTGTTCTTGACTTCTGCTGGGTGCAGCAATGACAGGGAAGCTCTGATTTCCCAGTTGCAAAGTGTGATTACTCAGCATCAAAGGCAGTCAGTGCCAATTAGCGTGAATTAGGGCAGGCCCAGAGCTGTGCGTTGGCTACGGCAGCCTGTCCCAGAGGGACACTGCCTGGTTTAGAAGCCTGGTGCGGAACTGGCTCATCAAGCAAGCCAGGTAGTTCAATCAAGTTTGTTTAGCCCAACTGCACCAATTTACTGCAGCCAAATAGCTGGCCCACAGCATGTCTGTGTTCCTGGATGGTTAAAAGTCACCCTTCACATTTCTGTTCCTGTTTGAGAGCTCCAAGACTGCATATTTCAGTAGTGCCTCTGCAAAGCAGCTATTGTTTTTATCGTTTCAGTGGTTTAGTTGTGAAATTCATGCTTGAGGAGGAAGGGAGAAAAGTCCCAAAGCAGCCAACCAAGGTGAACAGCATCTCCTCAGTCATGATTCTTTCCTGCTGTCACTTCTGTGCCATTATAACTCCCTGGGAAACTATCTCCATGCCTTAAACATCAGATATTCACTAACACCCTTGTAGAGAACTGATGAGATGAAAATGATATATCAAATTCAAGGCTGGAAGTGAATCAAGGCCATTGGTTTGATCAGCGTCTCCTTTCCATCACCAACAGAGAAATCAAGAGAATGAGCACCTTCCTCATTAGCAGGTGGTAATGGAGATGATAGCCAAATTTAAAGAGGAGAGAGGGAAAGCATATTCCCTAAGGTTAATAACCTCAGCTAATGTAATGATGTGGCTTTATCGGAGTCAGTTGTAGGTAAAACTGGGCTGGGAATCTTTTGCTTTCTCACTGCATGGCTAGGCCTAACGAGGATGTGAATGGTTAACAGCACAACTGCTAGTCCCCTTTGTATTTATCTGTATGACCATAAGTAATGCATATTTTGAGCAATTGCATCCAAAATGAACAGATCTGTGAGAGGAGATGGATCACTTACAGAGCAGAACAGGAAGAGCCTGCAGCTGTCTTCCAAAAGCATGGGGTAGTTATTTGCTAGGTCCTAGTGCCATTCCCAGCATATCCTGAGGCTTGAACACTTAATCAGCACGATTATCATTACACAAATGCTGCCAGCGAGTTTGATTTGCACATTTATACTTTTTCACTAAATGAATAACCTTTCCAAAACCCCGTGATGTTTGAGCCTCTGTCATAATTCTTCTGCATTTTGGACGGCTTTCCTGCCTGCTTGGGGTTTGGCGTTTGTGTAAAGAGGTGTAATAAGAAAAGTTATTCACAGGAGAGTGTAAGATAAAGCAGGCAGCTCAGCCTGATTTAGCTAAGGCCCCATTCTCCTGGGGCTGAAGCCTGGCCATGGTGTGAGCAGATGCAGCAGTTCCTATTGCTATTTCAGGGGGAACTGTATCTGCTTAGAATAGGGGAGGGATTTTATTCCGGGCAAGCAGATGTTTTGTCGAAGTGGTGTAAGCTGCAGGGAACTGTGCTGGGTCTGTATATTTTCATTGTCCTTGGAACTCAGTGGGTGCATCGCTGCTGCCTTGCGACAGCTTTCCTTTTTGGCATGCTCCAGGCCAAATACTCTGGGATCCCACCCTGCTTTGGCCCCAGAAGGTCCCTGCTGGCGTGACAACAGCCCAAGCTGAGATTTATGGGGGTATCTCAGAAGCACCCTCCCTTTCATCAGTCTTTAAGCACCTTTTTGGGCACAGTGAACAACCAACAACCAGCGAGTGACTCGGCTAAGCTTCCTGGTCTTGGTTTTGTAGCACAGGTTCTCTCTGCCCCTCTTTGGAAGCTGGATGGGGAAGACCAAGTGCCCCAGAAGCAGTGCCGAGCCCCAGGTCACTCCAGTGCTTTATGCAAATCCCTTCCTAGAGCTCCATCTCTGCCGTAAGGGCTCTGCAAAGCATGTGTAAGTGCCTGTGCCTTTCTTCTTTGCCTCAGCTTTCAATTTATGGTTGAATGCCACCAGAACATAGCACGGAGCCTTCTAAGGAGCCCAGGGTCCTCTCCCTCCCTTTACAGCCTTGGTTCTTGGCTTCTCTGAATCACAAAATGTCCCTTTCCCTGCAGCCAACTTCACTGCTCTTTCTCCTGTTTCTTCTCCATTTCTCTCCTTTCTCTTAAATAGTTGGCAGGAGGCCCTTTCTTTCATAACTTCCAGTCATTTTTGCCAGGTGACCCTGTGAGTAATCTCCCCCAACAAATAAGCAAAGGCCTGGTTAAAAGACCACTTCTGGCAGGAAGAATATTCTCCTTTTGAACCCCCTCATTATTTTCTTCAGTGGGTCTCTCAAGCAAATAACATGAAATCCGGATCACCCGCATACCCAGACCAGACAGCTCTGTGGCACGCACACGGTTCTTATTTCCCACCCCAGTGAACGGCTCTGGGAAGAAGTTAACCTCTTAAGGCCAGGAAAAAGGCAGCAGAAGACTTAATAGCTTGAGTGATTCACAGACAATATTCCGTAAAATGGCATGGCAATTGCCTTTATTCCCCAGAGCCAAGCACACCAATTTTTTTTTTTATTTTTTTTTTTGGTCAAGTTTCACCCAACAGGCATTTTAAATGTCACGGTTTATATCCTAGATGAATTTCACTTGTCAGTGTTGTTGCTAAGACAGACCATATTGTGGCATCAATTTTTAATCAGGCTGTTCCTTCAAACTCAACAGGGAGTTCTGCCTGAGGTCTGCTAGGGGTATAAATCAAGAAGTTGTGCTGTTAGCATTTTTTTATTACTCACTTTATGCCTCTCTGTGAAAAGGAAGGAAGATAAAAGGAGAGGGAGAGAGTTTAACTGAAAAATTAACTAAATATTACACCCTTTCTGATTAAATCTGTCTACTTTACACCCATGAAAGTGCAGCATCAGCTCCCCTTGGAACTCAGTTTGTTCCTCCTCCCGGCACTTAGATGCTTGAGTTTGGTACCCCTGACATTTGCCTGGCGAGGAGCCGGATGCTTGACCCCGAAGTCTGGCATGTGGACCACGTGGGCTGAGGAATCAGCAGACTGCTGCTCCATCATCTTTCTGACCGTGTCGTGCCGGTATCCGCTCTGTTTTCCAGGACAAAGAACACTCCCCGAATCTCCCGGCCCCACCTAACCCTTTGCTCTGGATGCAGTTCAAGTCCGCACAGAGTGTATCAGTGCATTGTTTTTGTGGGCAGCTGGAAAACCTCAGGAATGAATGGAAACAGACGGTTACAGACCAGCTAAATTGCACTCTCTCCTCTCAACAGAAAAGGACTGCAGTCGGGGTGCCTTCCTAAAACAGGAATGGGACGAACACCGCTGCAAACTCGGTCAGGGAGGTGAAAAGGAGAACAGAGATGAGAAAAGATTTATTCATCAAACAAACTGTGGAGTGTGCTCGGGAAATGAAAGCAGACTGACATCCTGTTACCTTATCTGCAATGCTGCTATCAGTGCATGGCATCGGGCTTCCTTGCCCTTGCTTCCACAGCTGCCCTTTTGTGCCTCCCCAACAGAAAGATCAGTCACCATCCAGTGTTTTGCACGTTCACTGTGCCATCGATTTCAGCAGGAATTTTCTTAGCAATGGCACTGTGGGCCCAATGCTGCTGCTGCTGCTGCACGTCCCAGTTCTATTCAGCCTAAGAGCACCAAGAGAGACAGACTGTGCCCACTGGTGAGCCCAAACTCCACAGCGCACGCTTATCCTGAGCAATCAGGTAGAAGTAAAATTCAGTCCTAAGGGTGAAAGTATTTAAGAGGGCAAAGCCACATATCTTGTGAGGTGCATGAGAAATGCACCTTATAAATAACATAAACTACCAAAGAAAAAGCAAAGTATAGGTGTGTCATGGGAATATTTTCTTTACAAATCCAACCTGGGATGCTGCCTTTGAGCAGCTCAAGATGCACAGATGGTTGCAGTCCTCACGGTAAATTGAATATTTACCCTGGTGTCCTTCTGTTTACCAAGGATTGGTGGGGTATTTGATAGAAAAAATGATGAAGAACAGCACTGGCTCTAAACAAGCTCTGGCAGGGGCACAGAAAAGGGCAGAAGCTTTGACATCCCTTGGGATGGTCCTATTTACTCCTACCGCCAGAAACACCCATCTAAGTCCTTCCCTGTCGTTCTCAGACCTGTTGGAAAAGGTTTACAGTTCCTGTGTTCCCTCTGTCAGAAGTGGGGGCAGCCCTGGAAGCCTGGCACAAAGCTCAGCGAAGGCTGTAGAAGATTATTCTGTTTCGGTTCATGGGTTTGGTATCAGTTGTTCATATAACTTTTAGCAGCAATGACGTGTAAGAAGTTGTGTATGTTCCCCCCTTACCTAAGGTAACACAATGATTCGGCTCTGCTAACGATGAGGCAGACAAACAACTGAGAAATCTTCCAGGGGCCAGATGTGAATGCAATTGTTAAAATACTGCCTGGGTCACTGGTTGCAACTTCAGCATTTTTAGAAATTTGTTTTTGTACCAATGTCAAAGGCACTGGGGCACTCTGCTTGCATCAGTACAAATCTGGATTAATGCAGTTAAAGCCAGCAGAGTTGTATCCGTGCAAAATCAGTTAAAACAGGCTCAGAATCAGACTCAGCAAGTTACCCTTGTGTCACTTAGTAAGACATATTTCTTTTGGCTTCCATTTAGATTTGGTCCTTAAGGAGCCTGTCATAAGAGATATATGGTCTGGGCAAGAGGCCAGCTTACCGTCTGGAAGAAACAGCAGGGCTCCCATCGAAGTAGGGAACAGGGTAAAATGAGCTTTTGACTATTATTTTGTAATTTTGTAAATATTTGTAATTTTGAATTATGCAGTAAAGTTCCCACTATGCAGTGACATGATGGAAGGGCCTTGCCATCTATAGGCTATGCGAGGGGAAACCTGTTTACAGTAATCTTTGAAACAGCTGCTGTGAGATCTTACACTTCCTGGAGTGTAGCATCTTAAAAATTTCTAGGAAATTGTGACTGCTTTCTTAGCCAGAGATAAGATGCCTTCACAGCAGTGGTTTTAAGTAATTTTTTCATCGCAGCAAAAAGTTAATGAGATTTCCCTGCCTTTTCTGAGTTCATGGCTAAATTCCTGTCCCTGCCAGGGACTGACACTGGGGTTAGGTACTAAGACCCCATTTGTATCAACCAGCCATATTACCACCACCTAACCATTCATTAGGTCATTGAATACCACTTGATTTTCCAGGTCCTCAGCTTTTAGACTCCTTCCATTGATTAGTAGTCCATGCACCTAGGCAAAGCAGCAGTGGGCAGCAGAGATGTACATGGGTTTTGCAGACAGGTATTCTTGTTACAGCAGTATAGGAATGCTAGAAAACCAAATATTTTCAAAAAGAACTGTTTTGGAAACGCTGCTTCAGATCTGATTAAAAACCAAAAGGACTTTATAGATGTTTATAGGAAATCCTAGGGTAAGTGACAGTTTCCAACAATCTTTTGTCCTGTAGGGGAATTTGCCAAACCCAAGCTAGACTTCTGAGCACTCCAGGACATTTTAAGCTGCAAAGGATCCACACTCCTCTGAGGGAAGGAAGAACTGTGTTACCTGCAAAAGAAACCAATTGCAGAGGGGTCAGAAGGAACTACAATGCTGATTTATGTCATGAAGCATGGGTCTGACGTCTGAAAGGATAACTTCGGATGGTGTGCAGAACTGCACGTACAGGCACTCTGCCCAGGGCTTCTGAAGGCTTTTGGATGACCCTGGAAGAATGCATGAAATTCCAGAGTAGGCAGATGGGGAGGGTCTATATGCCTTCCAAAACGGTTTTTTGTGTTTCCTAATACCATTGGCAATACTACGGTTATCTGTGTACCTCCACATGTGCTTCTCCAGTCTCATACACTGGCGCTCTATGGGTTAGGGTTTTGTGAAGCCCGATTCTGCACTCCAGCTACAGCTGTTTTAGGCATCATGGTGAGCAGTACAGGCACAAACCATCCCTCCTGCACTGCCTACAGGAGGACAGCCACAGCTCGCAGGCTGGAAGGGAACCACGGTGTACTCAAACAGGTCTATCTGGGTGGCAAGAGGACTGCTTTTAAAGAGCATGTGGTTCCACATGTAGAACAAGAAGACTGCGGCTGATCTATGGACCAAACCAACCCTTGCTTTCAAAGAGGCCCCAAACAGTATTACACACAGCCTCGATGTAATGCATGGTGACAGCCTTCCCCAGCGCTGTGACTGGGGTGCAAAGCCCCACGTGGATCCAGAGCTACACAGTGGTCTACGATAAATTTTGAGGGCTGGTGAGGTCCCACTGGTATGAATTGTTAGGGAATTTCTTTGTTAAACTCTTGGCCACAACAGCATCCTGTGGCAATGAGTTCCACAGGCTGATTACACGTTGCCGGGAAGGTATTTCCTTTCAGGACTGTTAGTTATCTGGCTTCCATTGACTTGCCCTCATACTTGTGGCATCAGGCTGGGAAGGCAAGACATTTTATCCGACAAAGCTATGCTGTGGCATTTTAAAACAAAGCTCTGTGCCCATCTTTTAGCTGAAGTAGAAGTGTGGCTCTATCAGGCAAAGCTGACTATTGCTGTTCCTGGACTTATCAAAGGATGGAGGGAAGAGAAGGAGTGGGCAGCTTCTCCCCTCCATTTGAGCACTTGCTGGGTCTGTGGGGCAGGGCCTGGCCATGGACTAATCCAGAAGCTCTGCTGACTTCTGCTCCTCCACCCTCACTTCAGAGTAAGACTAATTCTGCTTGAGTTTTGATCATTAAATCCATGTAAAATGAATCTGCCTTCACCAATGCCAACTCTTAATGCAAGTGAAGCTACTTAGATGTCCATGTTTTGAATTAAATCAAACCAGTAAAAGCTACATTTAAATGTATTTTAGGTTAGGTTTTATTTACATTGTACCAGTGTAACTGGATTGATTTTTAAATCAAATTTAACCTTACCAGGGAAATTTAGCATAGACTAGGTTTGCTCAGTGAGGAACCTTGCCTCTGAAGACACCATGTAACACGGTTTTGAGGCTAACAGCTCTCAATGACTGTAATGATGTGGTTGATTCAAAAAAGACCAAGGCTTGTTGTCAGCGCAGGATATGCTACTATCGATCTGGACCCCTGACAGTAGTTTTCAGAGTGTTAGTTGGCTTTTGCATTTTTCTGAGGTGAAGAAAGAGGAGGTAATATTTAATTATCAGGAATTCTGACAGTGATTGGGGGTGACAGCCTGAAGCAGAGCAGTAAGATGAAAGTGAAAAGATGCTGGCAGCCAGAAAGGACTTTCTGTAGGAATGCGGAGGGGCTGGGATGATGGAAGGGGTTAATTCTCTAAGACAGATAATTTGCATTGCTGCACACTTTCTTCTTTTGTTTTTGATCGGGTGAGTGGAGCTCTCAGTGCTGACTTCTTTGGGGCGTTATTGGCTCTGCTTCTTTGACAGAACAAAAGAGCCTTTGTTGTCCATCAAAGACCATTGCAATCCATCCAGATACCCAAGGCCCCAGAGGGGGAGGTGAACATGGAGGAACTGCCTGTGTTCCTTCCCCCACAAACAGCATCAATAAAATTACTGAAATCATTTGCATTGTTATTGAAATCTTTTCAAGAGAAATGTTCTTCAGCAGCAGCTACTGATGTAAATGCTGACTTAAGTAAGACTTCCAGCAGGGCTGGGAGCCCGTGCTGTATGCCTGAAGGTCTGTCAAGTGAGTCTAAACACAAAGAATTTGGGATGAAGTTGTTTGTAGAGGCTTTTGCCTCTTACTTAGTAGAGGCTTACCGTCTTGGGGCTGGGGTGGGGAGCAGTTGGAGGAGTTTCCCTGTGCTGTGTTGTCTCTGGATAGGAGATGTGAGAGCAGGTTGAACCTCTGGTGGAATGAAGGTATATTTTAAAGACAAAGGTCCTGATTCATTCTACCTAATGGAAGAGAATTAGGAACCTGCTGATGTTGGATCCTGGCATAGTCCATGGTGAAGGATAGAGGCACCCCTCTCCCCTTCCAGAAGACAATGTAGCTGATCTAAACTCCACAGCTTTTGTTTACTCCTGGTGTCTGCCAAAAGACTTTAAACTTGGCTCCAAACATAGTAATAGCCACTGGATCCTGCAAAATCATGTACTATGAATCTAGCCATTAATATCTAGATGCCCTCTCAAGGTTTTATATTTATCTGGATGTTATGGGAGTAGCTCGTGGATCTGTGTATGTACATAGCTGTATTTATGTACATAGCCAATAGAAAACTGTTGGAGAATGGCACGTGAAACATGTACCCGCAATCCCGAGATTAGTACTTGTGCATCCTCAAGTGTCTGGATGAAGGAGGATTGATTACAGGATTTGGGCCCTGAGAAGCAAAATCAAAAAGCAGATAACTTTCTTTTGCCTTCCTCATTGGACTACATTTATTTTTTTTAAAAAAGAACACAAATGTAATAAAGAAAAATGCTCTAAAATTCAGGCAGATAAAGCCAATAGAAAAAGAATAATGAAAAACCCTCAAGAAAATAACATGAAAATATTCAAAAGTATTTCATGAAAATATTCAAAAGTTCAGATGCTTTCATCAGTCACCACAGGAGGCAAAAATTAATTTGAAATAATAATAAAAACACTTGAAAAGGCTTTAAAAAGGGGGGGAAGGAACAGCACACCCTCTGCTCCCATGGGCTCCGGCAGCTGATGCATGGCTGAGCAGTGGCCAAGGGTTTCCCCTCTAGCTCAGCCTCCCCATGAGATGTAAACTGTGTGCATTTAAAATGTGCATACCTGCCTCAAACCTAACAAAATACCTCTTCTGCCTGATTTTTTCCCTGCATTCACATTATAGCAGCGTGGGAAAATGAAAAGGAGTACTAATCTATCCTACAGTTTCCCAAACAAGGACTCTGGGCAGGGGTTTGTGAGTGGATTTGACAGATGTATGAGCAGATGGTGAGGGACACTCCCTGAGAGCAGCCGATTCCCAGGCCTCCATGTCCAAAAAAGTATCTTTCCATGGATAATGTGATTTTCAGAGGGAAGAAATTCAGCGCTCACGTCTCACATCAAAACTTCTCGGTCATTTCTTGAGCGCGCAGGAGTTGTGTGGAAATGCTTGTCTTCAGGAAAGAGCTGGCTGGTGACGATATGCCATGGGGCTCAACCCGATCCTTGCAAAACCCAACGATGCAGCTCGACATCTCCGTCTTGCCACCTTTCTCCACGGCCGTATGGTTACAGCCGGCAGCCAAACTGGGATCACCTTGTGTTTGCATTGGGTGTGACGTATTAGGCCTGTTTGGCCTTTGCCAGAATGCGCTGTGCAAAATGACATATCCCATGAAGTATCCATTTAACGCGTGCATTTCAGCACAGCCCACGCACTGAAATACATCACGCTGGAGCAGGGCTGATGCCTTGTTAAACGTCTGCGCCCGCCTGGTGGGCCCCTTCTACTGAACACGATGGCGTGAAATGGAGCCAATGGGCTCATTTCGACGCTGATGATTTGACACAAAAAGGTTTTTTTCTGATCAAATGGGGCCGCAGCTGGGAGGAGCAGGTTTATTGATTTGTCCTACCGCTGGCAGCATGTTTTTAGCAGCAAATAGCCACAGCTCCCTATTTCTTATGGGGGGCATCCATGTTGGGCTCTGGTGTGGGCTCTCGGCCTCCTCACATCGCTTTTGTCTGCCTGGTGGATTTATCATTTGTATGTTTAGTTATGCCACGGTGGGACAGGACCCTTTCAGCCCGTGTTCCGCACAGCTCCTGAGGCAGCGGAGCCCCACGTTGGAGCAGCTCCTCACCACCAAGTCGGAGCCCTGGGCCATGCGGCTTGGTACAGCACAGAGCCTGGGGCTCTGCCACCAGCCCAGCCCTCGGGTACTGGGGGTGGATGGGGCGAGGGGCTGCGTTAACAAAAACGGCTCAAAAGGCTTTGGGTATGTGCAGAGTGAGAGAGGGGGTTTGGGGCTCCTGAGGAGGAGTTTGGCCGGAGCTTGCCCTGCCAGTGGGGTGAAAAGAGGAACAAAAGGCGACGGCTTCCTTCAGAGCCAGCCCCCAGCTGTGCGCGTCCCCCCGGGAGGCACCGTCCTGAGCAGCCGGGTGAGGGGGCAGGAACGCGGCTGCCCGGCGGGGAGCCCGCCGCGGGGCCGCTGCCCCCGGGGGGTGCCCTGAGGCGGCGGGGCTGGCGCAGCCGCACGGCAGGGCCGGCCGGCAGCCTGAGGGGGCGAAACGTGCCGCAGGAAGCGCTGCCTCCCCCGGGGACAGGGCTGGGGACTCCGCTGGGGGTGCGGGAGCGCTCGGGCTGGTTTGGTTCTAGTGCGGTTGTTAAAGGGTCCCCAGCCGGGAAAGGCTTTCCCCGTCCCTCAGCTCTTCCCCCGCTCCCCGCCTCAGCGCCGGGTGACTAAAATGAGGTAAGGGCGGCTTCAGCCCTGGGGAGGCGGGCGGGGCGGGGGATGCCTCTTTCCCCCGAAAATGGGGGTCGCTGCGGGGGGAGGCTGTCCCGGGGGGGCAGCCCCCGGGGGGACGAGGCGGGGAGCGGCAGCCCCGTGGAAGCAGCGCGGACAGGGGGAGGCCGCGGCTTCCCGCCTCGGGGAGGGGGCTGCCGCGGTTGGGAGCGGTGCTAACATGGAGGGGGAGGTAACGGAGGGAGGGGGGGAGGTAACGGAGGGAGGGGGGGAGGTAACGGAGGGAGGGGGGGAGGTAACGGAGGGAGGGGGGGGAGGGCCGGCGCTGGGGGTGCGGAACCGCCCCGAGGTGGCCTGAGCGGGGCACGGCGGCGGGGCGCCCGCCTCGGCCCGGCGGCGGGGGCGGAGGGGAGCCCTTCCCGCCTCCCCGCAGGGCGGTGGCGGGGGGTACCCCGCGCTCGGCCCAGCGCCCGCTCCGGGCCCCCCGCCCCGGCGGGAGGAGGTTCCCCCTCCCCAGAGCGTGAGTGAGGGGTCGCTGCGCCGAGCCCCGCGCCCTCCACCCGGGGCCGTGTCCGGGGCGGTGAGTGGAAGCCGAGGGCTGTGGTACCGGGGGCCGTGTGCGAGGGCTGGGGGCGCTGAGGGGATCCCGCGGCGGCCGAGGGAGGGGGCAGGCGGCCCCTGGGGGCGGCCTGAGGCTGGGCTTCCCTCTCTCGTCGCCTCTTCAGCGTGTCCCGGGTCAGCCTTGGAACCGCGTGAGGAGAAGCGGCGCGGCGGCAGCCTCAGCGCGGGGCACCGGGTAGCGGTGCCGGGGTGGCCGGGCTGGCGGCTCTCCCGGGGGCTGGACTCCCCTCTGTGCCCCTGGAAGGGCGCACGAATGAGCGGGTGGCTGAAGAGCCATCTTCCACCGTAGGGCTTCGGTTCCTGCGGGGGAGGCGCTCGGTGGCTTCAGCACGCCCTGACCCAGAAAGTGATGTATCCACGGGGGAGATGAAATGATATTTAACGTGCACTTCTCTTCCTCCTTTGTGTCCCTGTGCAGGAGTGTGGACTACCCAGCTGATTTTTTGGAGTTGAGGTAATGGCTGAAGTTGGTCGGTGGGAGACAGCTGGAGGCCCAGAGCACGGCCTGGGGGTTGCATGGTGCCTGTGATCTGACCCGCAGCCTCTGCCTTCGCTGGGACCGCCGGGATGGGGAATAGCGGCTCAGCCGTGAAGGTCTGCACCGATCACCAAGGAGGCATCAACTGGCTGAGCCTGAGCCCCGACGGGCAGCGCCTGCTCACGGGTAGCGAGGACGGCACTGCGCGGCTCTGGAGCACCGCCGACAGCCAGTGCCATGGCCACTTCCAAGGTACAGTAGCTTCTTTTCACCTAGTTTTTGACTCTAAAGCATGGTACAGGCCACACAGCATGGTCTGGGCTCTTTCAGTCCCTGCAGCCTGCTGGGCAGCCAAAATCTGCTTGTTTTGTTTTGTGCTCTTTTGAGTATTTGTTACAGGAATGTTAAGGAGAAGCTGTTGCAACCCAAAACAGGTTACCAGTGCTACTGACTTATGGATCCTTTTATCTCAGGATGTGGAACCTAGCAGATGTTTAACTTGTGTCTCTTTCTAGAAACCGTCTGTTTTACACCCTGATGAAATTGACTTTTGGTCTCTCTATGCCTCTTCTCTCTTCTCCACCCCCCCCACCCCACCCGCCCTTAATCATCTTATTTTCCAGACAATCTGTATCTAGAAACTCTCGACCCAGAAGTCTGGAAAGAAACCTTATGAAATAGGGTGTTTTCCCCCTAATTTTAAATTGATTTTGCATTTTAAACGAAGTTTATTATCCTTAGAGTAGCATCTCAAAAGAATTAAAAAGAAAAGAAAAACTCTGTAGAAAGTACAGTCATGCATGAGTCAGATGTGGACTAAAGATGTTTGTATCCTCACTCACGTTCTTTTCTCTTAATACAGAAAAAAAGAAAAACTCCTAAATTTGGAATTTCTAATCCTTTTTTATTTCAAAGAAGAAGTCACATTGCTGTGATTTTTTTTTGTTATTGTTGTTTATTTTCTTGCTTGTTTTAACTATTGAGTATTCTCTGGTTTTCCCACATCCTGCCATGGTTCTAGCTCCTGAAAAAGTCACTGCATTTGCTTTAGGCTTAGAAATCCCTTTAAACCACTGACTAAGTTTTAACTAGAAATAGAAATGTATTGGATGATATTCAGGATCTGGCCTATGTTCTGCTAGCGTTTGGGTTAAACTCTAAAGAAGGTTGGCTAGATGGTTTATGAGCTGTCAGTCAAAGCAGGTAATTTATTTTATGTTTATGCATGCACACAGTTGTGTAAATTTGTATCGTGCAAGCTATAATTACTGATAAACTTCTATAACACAGTCTCAGGCTTCCACCATGGCATAACCAAAAGATTTCTTTGGTGGCTGCTTTTGACCAGACCAGCACCAGACCTTGTCTGCCACAAGGGCTTTTGGCATTCTTTGCGTGGCTTGAGTGTTATTGATGGTTAAAATCTGACTGAGAGACTTAGTTCCTGTGCAGTAACCAAGATGGTTTTTTGATCTTCTCAGAGCAAGCTTACAGGATGCTGTGAGAAAAATCCCAGTTGGTTGAAACTTGTCCTGTTTAAGTTGCTTAGCAAAAAGTTTTTACAAAACTGTGAAGGTGGGTGTAGTTCTGCTTATATAGCCCTGGTGATATGTTTAATTTTTGGCATGTGGTGAATTTGCTTATGAGGAAACCAAAACGTGTGTTTATAACGTGGATTCTGGTTCACTCTTGAACTACAGGAGTTGTATTAAAATCTGGTTTTTGCAGTCAGTGAAACAAACTGTTTTACTGGAGAGTCTGCTTTCCCTCAGTTTTTTTACCGTATCTTTATTCTACAACATGATTCTGTTTTTCTAATATCTTCGTCTGTCCATCTAATTCTCTTTAATCATATGTGTCCTTTTTACATTTTTTTTCTTGTCAAAAAATACTGTCGTTTAAATCACAGTAGGACCCACCAGCTTCAACCAAAGTCTGGGGCTCTCTTCTGATAGTTAAGAGGAAACAGTTCTGATCTTGAAAGCTTACAGTCTAAACTAAAATGGAAGAGTGCAAGATAATACTATCCCAATGATTAGATAGGTGGCAACAATTTCATACAAGGTATCTTGGACAAAGCTGAGACTTGAATCCTAAGGTGATTTTTAAATGTGATGCATATAATGATACAATAGAAAAATGACACACCTTGCTAAGTGATGACAAAACTTAAGGTTGTAATATTGATTCCTCTTTGCTAGCATTACCCTGTTTTTCAGCATGAAATTTTTAGAGTAGCATTTGTGTCTCTTTTTATTGTAACTGTAGAATCTCAAAATACTGTGACTACTGTATAAATAATTGTGCTTTTATTCTTTCTTTCTGTGTCATTTCCTTAAAGGTATACTGGCATTTTGAAAATTGTAGGATTTATTAATGTTATTAGTCATAATGGGGAAAGTATTGGCTGACTTTTTAGCAGATATGTTTTTTTGTTTGCATTTCATTCTGCTTGGACAATGAAATTAAGCTTGCTGGTAAGTCTCATGTTGCTTCCTTTTTTCATAGTTTCAGTACTTTAATTTAGGGCTGTTTGTGTCCTGACGATCACTGGGCTGGGTTGAAATGCAGCCTTTTTTCCTGACTTCTGAAGAAAGAAGCAAAAACATTTCTTCATTAAAAAAAAAAAAAGGCCAATTTTTAACTGGTTTTAAACTTTAGTAATCTGAGTTTTATTATACTGATATTAATATAGCTCATTATGGTTTTACAATACTTTTTGATCTACCTGATTGGTGGAACTGTACTGTTCTATCACTTAACTTTATATCAATGAAGCAGAGTTTTCTGCTGTTGTATAAAACACAACATTTGTATTTAAATCTTTAAATGTGAAGAACATGGTGGTGCATTTAAAACTAGAGTCTCAGTCTGTTTGTTTGTTCTATTTTTCTTTTAGTTAAGGTGAAAAGCTTGACTAGTCTGTCCTGCTTGCATGCACAGTGCTTGAATTTATTTCCTTTGTTATTCCTAGGACATGAAAGTTACATCACCTTTTGCCACTTAGAAAATGAGGCTGCCTTCACGTGTAGCGCAGATCATACCATTCGAAAGTGGGATGTGATGACAGGTCAGTGCCTGGCCATTTACCGAGGACACACATCAATAGTTAACAGGTTGGTTCTGTGGAGTTCTTCCCATGTGTTCCTGTAATCTATTATTGCACATATTGTCATTTTACTACAATTCTCCATTACTACACTAATAAAGTGGGTTGTGTAAACCTTGGAGTTCATGCTACACATGTTCTGTGCTGTAATGATTAGTTTTCCTAGCAACAGTGCTGACACATCCATAGACAGCAGATAGGAGAGAAATGAAAGGCACACAGCAGGGGAATTGAATCCAGGGCTAGGAATGAAATTCCACAAGAAATTATTCAATTGATAACAGATGCTTCTGATAAATAGATTTAAAAACATCACGTCAAGCCTTTGTGTCAGCATCATTAAGAGGGGTAAAGTCAGGGCTTTTTTCTGGAAATACTATTTCTGTTTGTGCAAATGAAGTTTAATATTAAACCGATTGTGTGTTACGGATCGGCCTGTCAATTTAAAGTGCCTCTTCATAGTTGGACTGGATTTAATTAATGACAAATAGAGCAGTCAAAGATTGGTGTGTGGGTTTTTTTCTTTGGGGTTTTTTTTTTTGGGTGGGTGGGTTTTTTTGTTCCTTACTAAACTCAAAACACATACAAAGTGTAACTAGATTCTGTAAATAGTTAGGAAAGCTGGCTCTGTCTGTATTTTGGCACTGGCCTGATTTTTGCTTGAATCAGCAAATAGGAAATGTGTTCCCTATTCATATGACTTTGTTGCCAGTTTGAAAGGTTCCAGAGGACCAAACTCAGCTGAAGAAGACGACAGGTTATGATGTTCCCTATCTCTGGTTTGGAAATATGAACTAAGAGATTTTTCTATTGTATGTTTGTGTAGCTACAACTCCATTATTTTGGAGGCCCAGTAAGTTGACTTCTTGAGCTGTAATCTCTGATTTGCTCTTCAGTTATAAAAGTGGGGTGATTTTGCTATACCTTTTTTGAGGTCCTGGACTAAGTGAAATTAGGTGCATTTTTTATTTTTTTTGCACTCTCTCTGCTTGATGATGGGAAGATGATTATCTTTGTACACTGTCAGTTACAGTTCAGGTTCCTGGAATGTTTTTTTTTAAATTATTATTTTAATTCTGAGCTATTTTCATAGGTGAGTTTGTAAATAATTATTTGTAAAAAAATTCTAATCAATAATTATCAAGAATGAGTTACTTAAAAAACCAACCAATGAAACAAGGAAGCACAACAAACTCTTAGCTAGTATATGTAACTTCTGAAAAGTACATAACAGTCCTGTTGGAAAATATTTTAGAAAGACACAAATGCCTGAAGTTACAGTGCTTTAGTGCAGAAATATCTGCATCACTATATCTGAAGAAGGGGTCTCAATTTTAAAAGTAGAAACAGGGAAATGTTAAAAAAACCAAACACCAACCCAACAAAAAGGTTCATAAATAATGTGTATTAAACAGTGATGCTGATTTGGGGTTATAGATGTATTATATGCTACTATTGTACAGATGTATTCATGCTACTGTTTCTAACTTCAGGTTGCTTGGTGTCAAAATTGTGACAAAAAATGGTTATTAAAAAGAATGATACTGTTCCTACATGTAAACTTTCTTTTTTTGCAGGATCCTGGTTGCCAAAGACTATCTCTTTAGTGGCTCCTATGACAGGACGGCCCGCTGTTGGAGTGTGGACAAAGAGAAACAAATCCAGGAATTCCGGGGCCATCGGAACTGTGTCTTGACTCTAGCTCACTATTCCTCCAGGGATGTTCTTGAAGAAGAGGAGGAGGAAGAGGAGGAGGAAGAGAAAGTGAGCAGAGACCTCCTGGTGACAGGTAGCACAGACTGCACTGTTAAGGTCTGGTGGGTGTCCAGTGGACGCTGTTACCAGACTCTGCTGGGACACACTGGGGCTGTCTTATGCCTTATACTTGATGCACCAAACAGGGAACTGTTTTCTGGCAGCACGGATTATACTATTCGAACATGGAATATTGTCACTGGTGAGCAGCTGAAAGTGTTCAAAGAGCATCAAGGATCAGTAATTTGCCTAGAGGTAAGAACAGAGGTTTCTTCAAGAGCTCTCCAAAGGGGGTATCTGTGTCCTAACTCATGTGAGCCTTAGTTACCTTTTCATTCATAAAGAAGCACTCCCAAGACAGGTTATAAATGGTAATCTTAAACATTCATGTCATAACAAAATAATAGTGCTCTGTGGCCTTGAGACAAATTCTCTTTCCCTAAAACGCTTTGTGATATCCTCTTGGCTTCTACTGGCTGTCCTGGTCTAACTTCTAGCTCAGTATCTGTTTAAATCTGCTTAGGTCTTGAAACTCATGAGTGGGTTTGCTAGGAAGGCTGTTCACCTGAGTAGGATTGTTACACGGGATCACTAGACTTTGAAAGAAAATAATCTGAGGAAGTAAACAGACACAGGGTCAGGTAACTTAAAAAGGGAAGGGGAAAAAAATTCAGATTAAACTAGGATGAAAAAACCCCAACAACCCAGAATTGTGGGCAAACAGTAATAGAAAGTCATAAAGCTAAAAGGAATCCTGCTTTAAAAACCACACAGACATAATTTGAGGAAAGAAAGGGAGAAAGAGATGGCCAAGACAAGAAAATGGGCAAGGGAAATGGAAAAGAGAAGTAGAGCATGGGGGAGAAAAATCAGGAAATGCTGAAGGACAGAGAGGAAACAATTTAACGTAACCTGAAAAACTATACTCCGTTTTTCTGTTTGCAGTATTTTTCTGGTGAACGCTGCCAGATTTGTTAATGTTGCAGAGGAGAGAAGGTTAGGTAGATGAAGGGGAAGAGGAGCTATGGCACAAGCACTTGTCCTGTACACTGCATTATCCACCAGAAAATGCTAATGGTATATTTAATAGAGGTGTGTGATGGTCTGTGACTTAGTTTCAGGTCAGCAAACCTGATTTATTCATGTATGTGTCTGAAGTTAACGACAGTAGTTTTTCTCACTACTCTCATGGTTTGTGTTTGTTGCCCGTAAGTGCTTTTCCTTTACAAAGGCTACAGTATGTATTTTTAATAGCTGTTTAGTAAATGTTGCCTTTGTTTCTAAAGAAGGTAGTCACAGCTGACACTAGCAAACTAAAAACCTGATAGTACTGAAGCAGTTCTATTTTCCTTCAGTTTTAGAAAGGAAAAAAACCAACCAACCCACAAAATCACGTTGCCCTAGAGTAATGTTTGTCTTGCTTGGGTAAATTTTTAGTGTTAAAGCTTGTTTTTGTGGATGCTCAAGTAAATCTGTTGCTGTTCTTGGTGTCATGCTATGCTTTGCTGTTTAATTGTAACCCTTTTCCAAGGCACAGATTGGCAACAACAGAGCTTGCTTTAATTTAATTGGGTTCTTGCTAAAATTGTTACACAAAACTGGCTTGACCCTTTCCCAGAAGCCTGGGAAATTCAATTGCACTCTTAGAATGCTCAAGAATGAGCAATGCTTCTCTGCTTGTGAGCATGGAGTTAAACAATGGTTTTAAATAAACAGAACTTCTTGTAGGGGAGAAGAAAAGCAAAACCAATACATCTATTTGGAAAACCTGAACAATTCAAAGTACACAAGACTACTGCTGCCAAGACTGTGTTGGCAACAGTCCTGGCCAAATCTTCTAGCCGTGAGTAACTGGTAGCCTCTCACTTCTCTCATCACCAGTTGATGTTTGAGGCTAAAAGAGTCCAGCTGAGGTACATACTGCTTCACAGACAGCATTTAGTTTCTAGGCCTCTAAAACTTATCCCAGCTTAAGCAGTCACTGTACTGCTGTTGAATAGCTTTAGGCTGTTGGTCTTTCCTAATTCCTCCCTCTTCTTTACTGGGTTCAACACTAGCCCTTCTGTTCCACTTGGCTGCCTCTCAGCACAGCCCACATGGTATTTTCGTTCTTTTAGAAAGGGGTCAATCACCAGAATCCGTACAAAGATGTTACAACAGAAGGGAAACTTCCTGAATAGAGGTGTGTGTTTATTTATTTATTTTTTTTATTTTTTGTTCTCAAAAAGCTCTTGGAGCCTCTTTTGCCTAGGGCTTCTTAGTGCCAATGTTGCAGTCTATGACAGTGAGTTGGGACAGTATTTTTCAAACCATGAGTCGGGAATGACTCGGAGGTAGTTGTAAGTTGCTCACTGTAGCCAGCTGACGGTTTTAATTGTTGACAATAGTTCATTTTCTTCAGGGCAAAAGTGAGCACCAGATTTTCACTCCCCTGTCCTGGAGGAGCTGAGTTGATACCAGCAATTAAAGGTAGTTTTACCTGTTCCCTAGGTGGTATAATGCTTTTGTGGAAAGAATAAAGGGAAAAAAATAAAGACTTATTTTCATTTTATTTATTCAAATAAAGATCCCTAAGGGAGGGTGACCTTTCAAAAAGTTTGAGAAATGCTCAGTGTGATCTCCCAATCCTGGACACGGATCAGGAAAAATTTGGATATTGAGACCATATTTTCCCCAACGTTAAAAAGTACTGTTACTAACAAGAATGCCCCAGGATGTTCTCAACTGCTGCAAATTAGTTCTGGACTGTTCCAGTTGTCTCCCGTTACTTTCCAGTAATACCAATAGTGTCTTTGTAGCAGTGAATGGAAATTCCTGGAACTTCTTGAAGGAGCAGTAGATATTCATAAAGCACACCCATGTTTTCCACCTCGCTTCCTGCAGTGCTGGCATGTGAAAAGCAAGAGGGGTGATGCCACAGGCCTGTTCAGATTTTGAAGGTCCCTCAGGTGCTCTAAGATCCTTATAGGTGGTGTTGTCCCCTAGCATAAGTTAGAGGAGCCTGAAACTGACTCTAATTGAGCACGGCAGAGCTGAAAGCTTTGGTGAGCTTTTAGCTTTCGCCTTTCCCCTGTCCTTGGTGGCCCTGGATGGCAGAGTGCAGAGGGTGAGCTGTTCAGGTATTTCCCCAGGGCTTGTCCTGGGGTCAGTCTGTTGAAGGTGATTTAACAGCTGAACTGACTGCATGTGGTCTGCTGTCAAGTAGTTCTGCTGCAGGTACCAGCTTATTCTAACGCTGTTCTTCTCTTCCTTCCACTTTAAATTAGACTGACAAACGTTTTGCCAGGAGGCTTTCTATCTGCAGTGGGAATTGTGTGCATGCTAGGTGCTTTGGCAGCCTTGACCACTTCGCTTGCATAGTCAGGCAAGGTAACTAGCAGAGGAGCAGCCAGAACTCTTCACTCTGTTTCTCCTGCAGCACATTGATAGCTTGGCAGGCAAGGGACAGCAGCTGTTTTGAGTGCTCCTTCTTCGTATAAGAGCCAATTATGAGATTTTTATAGGAAGCGATGGGAAAAAGCAAGGGTGGGCTGAGTGTAATCACACGGCCCATGCTAGTTCTTCCACTCAAAAATTTCAGGGCTGGCTAAAGACCAGTATTTGCAATTAATAATCAAACATGCATTTTCATTAATGTGACTGCCTGCAATAGGCTGAATAACCCTGACTTAAATATTTACTTGTGTATGTTTTCCTGAGTGTCTCCAAAGTAGCTTTGCAAACTGTTCACAAGGATTGCTTTGTCCTTTGCAGGTTGTTCTGCCTGTGAGTATTTATTAAAATTGTGCTGCCACAAGCTGGCAGAGAGAAATGATCCAGCTTGGCGTTTAGCTTGGATCCTATAGCAAACATTCTTGCAAGAAAACTCCTTTCTTGCAAAAGGGGTTTCAAATGAACAAGTGGGCAAGGACTTGCTTCTGGTTTTCCTGCAAAGGATCCTTTGTTTGGACCATCCCCTTTAGCTGCCTTTTAAAGCTCACTAGAAGAATGCTTTGAACAAAGCCATTGCCTGAACTCCATTAATATGCTTAACTGTTGTGATCACGGGGACAGAATTTTTTTCTTGTCACATCAATTAAATTAAGTGCACATATTTTTTGTAATTTGTGTTTGTATTTGTTGTATAATTAATCAGAGGGTGAAGATGTGAATTAGAGGAATATGAACGTGTACACCACCTGTAGAAAAGAAACATGTTCCTAGTACCATTACTTTGCAATGCAGTAAAAAAGTTGAAAAATGTTCTCTAACAGCCAGACCAGAGAGCTCATTTGAGATGGATTCTCAGGAAAAAAACTAATTTCTTGCCCACAGGGAGTTTGTTAGCTCGTTAAAATGAATGTGGTTTGAATGGGATCCTGAAAGTCTAACTCGGCCGAAGGCTTACATAGTTGTAACTTGAGATTGGTCCAAGTTGGTGATTTTCGACTTAGAAGTGGCTGTGAACAGAAGACCCAGCTGGCAGACTGTAGCAATACTGACCTAAGCTGGTAATGGGACATATGGGTGGCTGATGTGAACTCATCACGAAGTTCCTGGGAGCCAGTCTTGAGTGCAGTGACCTTCAGAAAGAGGATGTGTCCAAATCTGTTTGGAATGCAGACTGCATCTCCTTGGGTGAGGGTTAGATTGTTTCTTATAGGAAAGGTTAATTGGGAGAACAAAGTCCATTCCTATAAGGTTGAAATACACACTAAACAGCTCTTTGGCAGATATTTTTGGCATTCGTACAAGTTGAAATTGTCTTAAGCTGCTGCATGTATTCAGTTCAGCCAAATTTGTGGAGCAATAGGGTTGTGACTCTTGAGAGACCAACCCTAGATCTGATTGTTTAGGGTTTTTTATTCAAACTGTGGTGTGTCTGGGGACAACAATTAGGGTCAGGATTGCATAAAACTGATATTTTTGAATAGTGAAACCTGTAACTACTTCAGTGTTCGCAACCTGTATTTTGCTACTGCCACTTTGCTAGTCACAAGGAGTCTTGACTGAACTTCTCATGGAATGGCACTTCTGGTACTTTGGGCTGAGAATTAAGACAAATTTGCCTCGTTCATGTCTCTGTGTTTCATCTGGTTCAAAGCAAAGTCTCTCAGAGTAATGAGAAATATGAACAATCCAGAATTACAGATATCAATGCAGTGATTTTTTTACTGTCTGGCTGAGGCTTTAGAACTGGGCATCTGACTGTCATCAGGTTTTCAATTCTTTTGAAGCTACCTGGGTTTGAAATGTCCAGTCAGCTCGTTAGTACCTGAGCTGCAAATCTGTTCTGTGCTGCCTGCTCTGCTACAGGTGTCCTTGCCTTGCCATGATTTTCCTTGTCAGGAGCTTTGTTGGGCCGTTAGCCAAAGTGAACGAAGTGCTCAAAAGCCAGCCAAGGATAATACAGCTTTGAAAATATCACTGCTTCTCCAGGCAGTTGCAGATCAGAATATGTAACTGTTTCTACTGATCTTTTTTAAACCAAGAGTTGACAGACTTGAGTATCTGGAAAAATCTCTCGAGTGAAGTTTTACATTTTTCCTTCTAAATCATAAGAAAATGAAATTCTTTAATAAAAATAGGACTGGGATCTCAGGAATTGGGTGAAGGTTTGGAGGCTTTGGGCTAGAAAAAACAGAGTAGTTACGGACCTGGGGACCTAGCTTACAAGTACTTGCTGAAAATGACTGCGCCTGGATACTCATACACAAAAATGGGTGCCAGTCTTGGTAGCAGGGAGGCTCAGATTCCACCGAAGCTGCAGCATTTTGGAGAAGTCTGTATACTTTGTCCAGCTCCTGAGAGAGGACAGATCTGCTGAGCATAACATGTTAGTGGAGATGTTTAACCTTAGGAATGGCAATGTACGGTTTTGCCCAGTAGTCTAACAAAACCGGTGGATCTGGATTAAGCAGCCTCTGCAGGCTGAAGAAACTGGAAGCCATTTGATGAGTCCCATAACTACTGGATAGGAGAAGCCGAGCTGGTGTAAGGAGGTCAGCAAGAGTGCTAGAGGGAGAGCCAGCAGAAGATGGCCTAACTAGAAATCAATGCTTTGGGGACCTGTCTGGAGTGGGCAGGGGAACTGTGTTACAGTCCTCCTTTCTTGGGCTTTTTAGTTTTCAATACAGTCATGACTTAAGAAAAATGATTACAGGAGCCAAGGACCTGTGCTGCTGGCGGACCCTAGGACCTCCACTGCTCCCACAGCAAAGGTGGCTTGTGCCCAGGCAGCATAAGGGCATTTGCAGTGTCCAGCCTTGGTGAGTTAGAGCCAGGGCTGCCATGTCTGCGTTGTTGGAGCATGGTCACACCCTTTGGATGCAAACTCTGAAAGAAGGCTCTGGAGTGAAAATACCAATTTGACATGGGTTATATTGAGATTGGTTCCTCTGTCTTGCTTTACTCGGACAGAATCCCACCTGGTTTTCATATACTCCTTTGACCAGTTTCAGGGATATTGCGCGCTGTTGCTTGTCACAGCTGCGCTGAAGCACGTAATGCTTCCTCCGTGTTGTAGAAAAGGGATGGCTGCAGGTTGGATCAGCCTCCCAAATCAGGGGTGCACTCTGGGATTTAGGCAGTCAAAACTTGCCACAAATTTCAAGTCCTTTTTTTGGACGGACTTCAGTTGCATTATATCATGGTTCCCCATCTGTAAAGTAGGGAAGGTATTTATTTTGTATTACACGGTGTGGGGCCTGGTTGTAAGTTGCTCTGGCTAGGGGAACAGTATGTGATGGTTATTATTGTTTTGATTAAATATAGATATCTGAAAGGTTGTAGCTTAGGCTGGAGTTGTAAACTAGACCTATCTTTAGTTGAGTGAAGGAGTCATCTCACCTAAATTGATATAGGTGGCTGTAGCTGAGAAGATTGTCCTTGTTGGGGGGAGAAATAGCGAGTTTTGAGACATGATCTGTTTCAGGCATCTGCTTCAGGGTGAGAAAAATTGTGCCCTAGACTGCAGTGACTATAAGGGGACTATATTAGCTGTAGATAATCTGCATCAATTTAGATGGCACGATGCTGGCATCATATGACTAAAGGGAGATCTGATTTGCAACTTCAACCTGAGCTGATAGCTATTAGTTGAGAAAGCCATCAAGAGCTATTTCGTGCTCTGTGTTTTAAAAATACCATGGAAATGAGAGGCTGTGTGACAGTCAGAGCCTGTACTGGGGTTTGCTGTTGGCTGTGCTGCAGGCTTGGTCTGTGGCATCTGGTAGATTAACCTGTAAGTATTTCTGTTTCCATGCAAGGCTGAGAATCCTTTGCTACTGTGCTCAGCTGCTTAAACTGGTGAGGGAGAAGAAGGTGCATAAAAGTCTAGCATGGGGCAGCCGGGGTAGCACAGAGGCTTTGAATTTAACGAAGATGGTTGATGTGCCAGCCATCTTGTCAGATCTCTTACTGGGCATTGGAAAGCCAACCGTATTGTGGGCTGCATCAAAAGAAGTGTGGCCACCAGGTTGAGGGAGGGGATTCTCCCCCTCTACTCTGCTCTCCTGAGACCCCACCTGCAGTACCGCATTCAGCTCTGGGGCCCCCAACATAAGGACATGGACCTGCTGGAGCGAGTCCAGAGGAGGCCACGAAGATGATCAGGGAGCTGGAGCACCTCTGCTATGGAGGCAGGCTGGGAGAGTTGGGGTTGCTCAGCCTGGAGAAGAGAAGGGTCCAGGGAGACCCTTATAGCAGCCTCCCACTACCTAAAGGGGCCAACAAGAAAGCTGGAAGAGGGGCTTTCTACAAGAGCATGTAGCGATAGGACAAGGGGGAATGGCTTTAAACTGAAAGAGGGTGGATTTAGATTAGGTATAAGGAAGAAATTCTTTACTATGAGAGTGGTGAGGCACTGGCATAGGCTGCCCAGAGCAGCTGTGGCTGCCCCATCCCTGGCAGCGCTCAAGGCCAAGCTGGACGGGGCTGGGAGCAACCTGGTTTAGTGGAAGGTGTCCCTGCCACAGGCAGGGAGGGTGGAACTAGAAGATCTTTAAGGTCCCTTTCAACCCAAACCATTCTATGATTCTATGGCTGTTACAATCCTGGTGCTCTAAATCACCTGAGTAAGCCCACATCATTTAAAACCTTTTTATATCTAGCAAATTAACAAATCTAGACAAGTTGCAGCTCTTCTGTTTCACTTCTGCATGTATACGCCCAGTTAAACGTAGAAATGAAGCAGCATAACCTAATGTACCATTAATGTAGTGTGGCATTTACCTGCAGGAGTTCATAACTTAGTGTTTTCCCTTGTTCTGCTAGCAAGAGGTCTGAAAAAGAAATGCAATGACTTGACCAAGAACAATGCAGCAGGATCTCAGCTCAGAGCATCCTCTTCCGTTTAGCAGGTACGATGTGATAATGCTCTTCATGCCCATTCAGGTTGAGACTGGAAATTAAAAGTCAGGCTACCTTCCTCAGGCTAGCTCTCAGTAGCTCTCAGTTTTTGTTAGTGCTGCTGGTCAGTCCTTCTCTTTCTTCATTGAGATACAGTATTAATGCCATTGCTAAAATAGCTTAAAAGTGATAGGATGTGACATTTCAAAGTCCTGCTGGCTTTTAACAGTGGTATGTGTTTTACAGTCTCCTGATGTTTAGCAATGAAAACTGTCCCATGGGCCAAGTGCTGCTGGTAGGAAGCGTGGCATGCACTGCTCCAGCTGGACTTGGTGGAAGCTGTATCCAGTGATCATCTCGCTTTGCCTGCATACATTTCTTACGTGGGTTAGCGCAGTCCCATCACTGTAGTGCTTTGTATCTTAAAATGCCTTTTGTTTTATGTTGTTGTAACACAGTGCAAATGTTTTTATGCACAAAGCACACTTATGATGCCTTTTAGGAATGGGATGATTCCGTTTTGGAATGGAATGGAGATGGCTAAGTGTGAAAAACATTCCAGCCTTACAGATATAGAGTGTGCAAAGACAGGGGACCAAAGGTTTGTAATAGTCTAAGGTGGCCGAAGCACCAGACCCTTAAAAGTGACCTAAGAGCAAGACCCGTGTCAAGCTGATTTGTCATTTGTTCTGCACTTGGTTTATTGGAGGTACCTGAGTAGCGTGAGGGGTTAGTGCTCTGCTGGTCATTTGAACAGTCTGGTCTGTGTGTCTGGAGGGCAAGCAAGGTGTTATTACTCCTTATGCAAAATCTGTTTCTTTGCGTGGGTCAGGGTTCTCCCTTGAGTCTCTCCATCCTTTTGAAACAGAGATTGCTGTAAGTCCATGAAACTGTGAGCATGCAGTGACTGCCTGTCCTCATTACACTGCCTTCAGATGGCAGGTGTTGGGCCAGTTCTCTGCTTGGAGCAGCGTGCCATCAGAGCTGTACGTAACAATGGCTGTTAACACCTTTAGTTTGTTTTCATTAGATGGGCATAGAATACAAGTTTTTCTCTGCACTGTGGAGAGTTTCCCTGCTGAGCTGCCAGGCTATGGATAGTTTGTTACTGTGTACTGGCTAGTTTTAAAGGCTTGCACGGGTCCGTTATTTTCTCTCTGTCTTGGTTTCCCAACTGCAGTCCTTCCTTTTCTTTCTCTGTTTTGTCTGTGTAAAATAAAATCGAGCCTCCGCCACCAGTGAGTTCACACAGTGTGCAGGGTGACTAGTGTAATGAGGCACCTTTGGGATTTATCGGCCCAGTTGCTCTAAACACACAGCAGGAGACAACGTGACTGAAGATGTTTAAAAACCTGTGTGAGGATGGTTAATTACTGAATCATTTGATAACACAGTCTAAAAAGACTTGTGGAAAAGCAGATACAGAACAGTTTCAAGGAAGGGATAGTGTTTCCAGTACTGACCTCGTGCAGAGTAATCATGTTAAATCCTGGATTACACTGTGTAGGATTTTATTTTTAATTTACTTTTTATTGTTACTCAAAATAGTTCTGAAATTTTTGTTGTAATTGAAACTTACAATCTGATAAAAGTTCTTGTCAAATATGCTTTGCAGAAACTACACTGCAGAGGTTTTTCTGAGGCTGTATTGATGTAACTAATTATGAAAGTAGGGTTAGCATTGTTAAGCTCACTGAAGTCCTGCCTGCTTGCACCAGCAGGTGGGCTAAGTTTGTTTTTTTTTTTTTTTATCTTCTGAAATGTGGGAGCTCTTTTTAAGGCCCAGAAGTCAATGGGAGATGCGATGGTGAAGAATGCAAGGTTGGTTTTGCTCATTGTCCCTCTGTTCCAAGGTGTAGTTGGTGCTCTTTGTAACAGGCGGTTGAGTTGGAAACCGCGACTTTGGATGAGTCACTTCAGCGCAGTTCTCTCACGAACGTGCCTGAGAGACTATTGTTGATGTTTTTTTCTCTTCCCTTCAGCTAGTGAATCGGCACTTGTATTCAGGAAGCGCGGACAGGACAGTGAAGTGCTGGTTAGTAGACACTGGGGAGCGAATCCAAACGTACAAGGCTCACAAACACAGCGTTAGCACTTTGAAATACCACGCTGGGATCTGTAAGTTGCCTTTCCTACGTTCAGCAATCCCTGTCTCCTTTCCGATGTTTGTCTTTGATCAAAGGTTGTTAATAGAGAATATTGTAATTTTGAAGGCTTGTGAAATTGTCACTTTTTTCAGCTCCAACATGTTTATGTTCAGTAGCAAACTTCACTGCGCTACTCCATGTGGGAAGTTTAGATCTTCCCTCCATTTTCCACCTCTGTTCTGGCAAATGAAGAGGCAGTTGCTTTATTTCTGTTACCAAGGGAAGTGGCTTAAATCCTGAGCTGTCTGTGAGTTGTTTATGTAGCTGTGGTTTAACCTTGCTAGTCTGATGCCTGTCAGTCTGCCTCTGCTGCATACTTGGGGACAGCAAGTGCTGCTGCTGGATCTGCAGCCCTGTGCCTGCCTCCGCTACCTTGTAGGGACTGTGTAATGGACTGTCCTAAACCAGAATCACATCTCAGATGCTCACTGCTCCTTTCTAATGGTTAGGGCCCTGTTCAGACTCTGACCATCTCCTAAACTCATTTTCCACAATTTCTTTTTCCCTTTCTCTGTCCTCTTTCATGTATTGGTTCCCCAAACCAAGTTGGTTCTGCAGTAGCCAAGAATTGCTTGCCTTACTAATGCTCGGGACTCAGTGCCTCTACTTTCAGTACTCCTATCAATAGTGGTATGCTGACATAACAGTATTCTGACCATGAAACCTCCCTCTTTAAATCCCTCTCTTGGCTGGCTTTGCTTCTGCACATCACCTATCCATATCTGGTTTGGGGTTGCAAAACTGCACCTCTGTTTTTATCAGCCTGAATCTCAGTACGTGTCGCTCTGGTCTTACCCTGCCACTGATGTTAGACCTGATGTGCCTTCATTTGCTTCCCAGACAAGTACTTCTCTCCTTCAGGGTAACCAGGATGGGAATGCCTGTCTTAAACCAATCTAGAAATTCGCAATGCCTTTCTGATATAGATTTCTGTACTTCAGCTATGAAGGGAATGTGTTAACGCCAAAGGAATGGTTTCTGTTTGGGCCTCTGTACCTCTTTTGGCAGATCATCAGTGTGGTGGTGATAAATGGCTGACAAATATGAGATGGTACACGTTTGAAGAGGGTTGTAGCTTGCCAGGCAGATTAAAGTTTAATGCAGTTGTCTAGCACCATGCTTGACATGGTTGACTGACCACCCTTAAAACTCAGTAACTGAACTGATTTTTTAAAGTTATGTTTGGAAACTTCACATGTAACCAAGCTCCTAGGTAGATTTTTATTTTAATCAGGAAGCCTTGTTTTGGTCTTACTTTCATCATTAGACTCACAGCACTACTTTTCTTCATTAAAATAGTTAGTCATAGTTTTGTGTGTGTTGTGTGTTTTCCCCCTTTTAATTACAAAGATACAAACAAAAACATTGAGTTCAACAAGACTACCCAAAGGCAAGATAACTGTGCTAAGCTGATGTTGGCCTGATCTGGTGAGGAATCTTCATGTCTGGGTGGGAGATGGAGAGACTGTCTCCATTAATGAGACCTCCAGAGCTGCTTTTTTTTTCAGTGTTGATCCTGCTTTTCATGCAACTGGTATAGTCTTAACCGGACTTTCTAAAACCATCATAAAGAAAGTTCAGGCTCAAACAAAGGTTTCATTATCTGACGCCACCCCCATCAGCTCTGCAGCTTTCTCTCTCTTCCCCCTCACCGTACCACCCTGTCCCTGCCATACACATACGTTATTTTTCCATAACACTCTTTTTTCTTTCTTAAAATGCAGGCAATATTGCTGCATTTAGTCAGACCTGTGAAGAACATCCTGATAGTGTGATGGAAGAGTTCACGGACTTTAGAGCTCATTTTGAATCAAATGCAAAAATACTAAAAATGGCAAATGGGGAGAACTGAATTGTTCCACTTTTCAAGGCAGAAAAATCTCATGGGAAAATATTAGGAACTTGTTTGAATAGAATTTAGACACATTTTAATTCCTGAAAGAGGAAATTTCCCCTTAAAAATTAATTCATATACTGTGATTGTTTGCATTATTGTAATACATTGATCACTTATTTACACAGTATCTAATAGTTTTGTTCAGTTAGAGTTACGAAGACGTGCTCTCTGGATACCAGATGTTGGAGCTAGTGTAGCTTAAAATTCTAGTTGTTCACCTGGGACAGATCAGCACTGTGTGTCCATTCTCTGTCTTTCAAAACTGTGGAGAAAATAATTCAACATAGATGATGTTTGTTACAGTTTATGTTGCATTGGCATCTGTGCAAGAACATGGAAAGAAGTGGTAACTTTCCGTTAAAGATCTTAATTCTGTTGCTTGCTGACAGTACCTAAAAGCACATTTCCTCAAAGAGTTTACAGTCTAAATAGGAAAATATAGTAGAAGAATGAGAGGAAAAATATATGTGTGTTTCCAAAATGACTTTACAGTGGACAGGGAGTCTAGACAGATTTGAGATTTAAGCTTTAAATCATCAGAATGTGTTTCTAGTGGCTTTTCTCAGTCTGCTTGTGTAATTAATAGCATGGGGAATACTAAAGTTGGTTCTTGATCTATTTTACTTAATGGTATTATGTTGGTTATTTCTCTCCTACAGTATGTGCACAGTCATTTAAAATTTAATTATATTTTTTTGTGTTGCAAAAACTCTAAGGGAACGTTTAAAACCTGTTCTTCCTCCCAAGAGTCTATGAAATTTAAGTTAAAAAAATATAAATAATTGTTGATTTCTTTTTTTTGTTGTTTGTTTGCTAAATCTGGGTTAGATAACAGCTCTCCTTTGAAACTCAGAGGTGCAAAGAGACTTCCTAAATCTAGAGTGACAGTTCAAAAGATGTAAAGGATGTCAGTCAGAAGCAAAACCCTGATAGCGATAGCTGAAGTAAACTGACAGTGTGAAAACAGCTCTTAGTTGGTTCCTGCTCTCTGCATGTGTGTAATGGTATTAAGTGATTTCCATTCACTGGAAAAAAAAATAATCAATCTGTACCTTGTTCCCTGCTTTACATTGTTGTTACTCATTAGCAGAATGGGACACAACGTTTTTTCAGGATTGTGTTGGCAATTGAATTTATAGTGGCCCATATAAAATGACATTGATTTTCCACATCCAGATGTTTCTTGAAGGTGTACCCAGGAAGTACCCAGCCTCCTGCTGTTCAGTTTGAAGTTGGAAATCTGATGGCAGTAGGTAGCCTGTTCTCTCATCTCTTATTCTATCCTGAATTTACAGCCGTGATAACTTATTCACCTCTCTTTAGGTATCCAGTGCCTGACTTCTCCCAAAGGATAAGGGATCTGTTGTCTTCAGGCACTTCAGTTTCATAAAAATCTTTCCATGCTAGTGGCTTCTGCAATGACAAGAAATGCAGGGAGCAGTGAATAGATTGCTTTTTGCAGTTCTGAAATAATTTATCTCTAGATAAACTTGAGGAGTTTGAAACTGGGTGTTTATGAAGACAGTTTGTAACCTTTAAAGCACACAAATGTGCTCCTTTTTGGGCATATTGCTAAGTATAAAATCTAAATATTCAATACTTAGAGTTTCTAGATGCAGCAGGTCTGGGGATCTCATGTGAAGATCCTGAAGTGTTGTGAAATTGTTCTTCGAACACATTAAGATACCCTGAGAAAACCTGATGAACGGCCAGAACCCCTGGTCATGCTTAATTTACTTAACTCCCGCCCCGCCTTGTAGCACGTGTACAACATAGCGCATAGAATACAAGAGTTACAGCCACAACCCTCAAATAATTCCGTGCCATACTGAAACAGAGATTATAGCCTGGGCCTTGAATCACTTAAAGGCTCTGCTGCTTGCAAAGATCCTAAGCTACAGGATTTAGCTGAAGAAATCTACCACACTGAAAGAATTTATAAAGCTGCTTTGTAAAGCTGCCTACACATGCCACTCACCTCTGAGGACAGAAGATTTCACTACGGTATTTCAACAGAGACAGCCCTACCTGCTGATAGGAAGCTTTTGTTGAAAATGGCGGGGAAAACATGGTATGTTTTAACAAAGCAAAGACCAAATTCATATCAGTAGTGTGCAAGGGGGTAATGCTGATCCTGTGGTTTGCAGCTTCCCTGTACAGACGCTTCTGCTGCTTCAGGCTGCAGCAGAAGTGATGAAGGTACTCTGGTACTGAATGGAAACCTGGAAATAACCGTGGTAAAACATATGGGGGGCTCAGTGCAAAACGTTAAAACCAGACTTGAGATAAATTGCCTGCTCAGAATTAGTGAGGCATGTTTAGGCAGGAAAATATACACGGAAGAGAAGAGCCGAAGTAGCTGTTTGAAGTGCATGTGGAGTGAAATGCTGATGTATGTAGGAACTTCAGGCTTAAGGCAGTTCAGTGTATTGAAAAATACAAATGAACACAAGCGTGCTGGGGTCAGGGAAATGAAAATGATCTGAACTTGGTATAACTGAGAAGAGAATCAAGCCTAAAAATGATACATCACGCTCCTTTGTGAACTAGCTTTAAGTGCATTTTTGAACTCGGATGAACTGACCTTACGTGGCTGCTCACATCTGGCTGTTCGCCATGTTGTGTGGTTGCCTTGCAGTGTTCACAGGAAGCGGTGATGCCTGTGCAAGAGCTTTCAATTCCAGGAGTGGTGTCCTGCAGAAGATCTTCCGAGGGCACAAGTTCATCATCAACTGCATCCAGGTCAGGAAGGGGGTTCTTTGCTGGGATTTCTCACTTCTGACAGCACCCTCACTTTTTTTGTGGGAATTGGTGTGGCTAGCTGTTCTGTGTGTCTTGCATTGGATGTTTTTCTAGGATAAGACAAAATGTAGCAGACAAATATTTCTTAGGCAATGTTAGAAAAACTGGATGGTAAAATAAGGATAAGTGAAACCACAGAACGAGCCCCCGGAGACAGTCCTGTTTCTGTGATTGGGGGTTTTTCAGGTCAGGCTAGACAAGCAACCATAAGAAATGAGATGTCTACAACTGATTCTGTGTAGGGGCAGGGAATGGACTCCGGCCTCATGAGACCGCTTCCATTACAAGACACTGACAATATGCGTTTGCAGTGCTGTAGGGGGAAAAAGAAGTTTCTCCCCTATGCAAGAAGAAAAATAGGTAGCGTTGCTGGCCTCACCCCTCAGCATGGGTATCCCTCATCCGTCTAGCGACTGCTTTACCGTCCTTTATGACCTTAGTGAAGAGCAAGTGGTGACTTCTATGTGTTACCCTGCACATCATAGAATGTTTTGGGTTGGAAAGGACCTTAAAGACCATCTAGTCCCAACTCCCTGCCATGGGCAGGGACACCTGCCACCAGCCCAGGCTGCTCCCAGCCCCGTCCAGCCTGGCCTTGGGCACTGCCAGGGATGGGGCACCCACAGCTGCTCTGGGCAGCCTGTGCCGGCGCCTCACTGCCCTCGCAGTGAAGAATTTCTTCCTAATATCTAATCTAAATCCACCCTCTCTCAGTTTAAAGCCATTCCCCCCTGTCCTATCACTACATGCCCCTGTAAAAAGCCCCTCTCCAGCTTTCCTGTCGGCCCCTTTAGGTACTGGGAGGCTGCAATAAGGTCTCCCTGCAGCCTTCCCTTCTCCGGGCTGAACAGCCCCAGCTCTCTCAGCCTGTCTTTATATAAACACTTAAATAAAATATTGACATCAGGATATATTTTTCTGAAGGTATAAAGATGACTAAGAAGCTCTGTATTGACGTCTGACCCGCATCCTACCAGACAAATGGAAGAGTCTCTGCCACTGTCTTAAAGATTTTCAAAGAGTTAATTAAGTGCCTGAAAAGTTGCTTGCATATTCTCTAGGCTCAAGTGATACTGGTGTTTAAAAGTTAAAAGGGGAGGAATTAGTAATCCTTGGTGGCAGTGCAAAGACCAGTATCATGTAAGGAATCCCAGGGGAAAAGTTTGAATCCTTGGATGCTTTATGCATTTAAGAATCCACATCTCTCTGCATCAGGATATCAGTAAAAGCTGTGTGCAGGATACAGATTTTGATTAAGAACGTGAGACACTATTTCTGGCAGGTTGACAGTCAAATGAAAAAAAGAGGAGATAAAATTCGTTTTGGAGTTGATCCCAAGCATACAGTAAATATGTTGTCTTTTGTTGTAAATATGGTTGTCTTTTGTATATTTTGTGTATTTGTACTTTTTTCTGATGTAGCAAGTGGCTAGTTGGTCTTAAACTGCAAACTCTTGGGTATTGAGCAATTGGTTGTGTAGCACATGGTCACCTGGATGTACGTGGGTGGTAACTGATCTAATCACTCTGGGCAACCCTAAATATTGACAAGACCAAAGCTTAGCTTTGTGGTTTTGGTTGGTTTGTGTGTTTTTGTTGTTTGGTTTTTTGTTTTTTTTTTTAAATTTCATACCCGAGCACACAGGGCAAAAAATCCTGGGAAGAGAGAGGACTGAGAAGTGGCCACCTTCATATATCTTAAGTATATGGATGAGGAAGCTGTGGTTGTGTGGTGCTTCATGCTGGTGTAAGCCAGAGTGCCGGTGGGTTACTCGCTGTCACAGCCAGCTTCTGGGGCACCTGTGGTGGACAGACTGACGCAGGAAGGGAGAAATGAGAGCAAGGCTGATGGCTGGCTTCTAGGGCAGGGGGAGGGCAACTGGAAACATTACCAACAGAGGCAAATGTTTCATGGAGGAAACAAAACTACAGTAAGGGAATCAAGGTTAAATTACTGCAGGTTTGGAAGAACAACAAATTTTGAAGGAGGAATTGTACCTTTAATTTACTGCAAAAGAAGGGAAGTGAGAAGGGAAAGTGTTCACGACCCACCCACCCCCCCCCGGCTGCCCACTGATGCTGACTTTGGTGCCTCCTTAAGCTTCATCTTCAAAACCAGCAGTCTGAAGCCTAGAAATTCCTAGCTACAGCCTACTCTGACACCGAGTTTAGTTCCCCCCTTGCTTTTCTGGTGGATTTAGGTTATAAATAACTCTTGCTGTTTATATTTTATGGCTCTGTGAAGTGGCTGAGAAATGAGTCCTGACTTGGTAATGTCTCATCCCACTTCAGCAGCTTTTGTGATAATTTATACTGGCGCTCGCAATGAGCTATCAGGCCTGAAGTGTTAGGATCAAGCTGTGTTTGCTCTGATTTTTGACAGTTTGATTGTGCCGATTCCGAGCTGCATGGTGTGGTATTCAGTGTGACCCTGTTGTTCCAGATCCACAATGAGTTGCTCTACACAGCTTCCCATGACGGCACACTACGGATTTGGGACATCCGGGGAATATGCAAGAGAAATAAGCGGCGTTTGAAGAAGGAGAGGTCTGCCCAGGGCAGGAGCTCTCAGAAGGGAAGTCTGTCCCGTCTCTTCAACAATAAAGTCGGCTGTATGGTTCAGCAAGAAAATGGGGAACACGAGGCTGTTGAACTAATGTGACTGTCCAGAACAGACTTTCCATCAGTCACCAAAGCTGAACCTTTTGTTTTCTGCACCGTGTCCATGTAAACCAGAACTTGGAAAGGAATGGGAAACAGCTTTGCTTGAACCTCTTTTTCAGGAGCCAGGATTCCTCTGTGACTGTCAGATGGACTCAAGTCAGATGTCACTGCAGATGACTCTCAGCTGAGCAGCACTGGGGGCAGGAGGGACTGCTGTGTGGTTCAGGTGATGTGCCTGGAGGGGTGTTTGTGTATAATTAAGTACTTCACTTATGACTGCTTGTTATCAGTTCCCTCGGGCACAGAGATGTTACACATTTTTGCCTGTCTAGTATCTAATGAGAAATGTTTTCTCCTGTTCCTGTTGCCTGCTCACATGCCCTCTGTTTGGCTGAATGTAGGAATGAAAGGTGCCCTGCAGTATAACTGCAAATTGAAATTATATTTTTTTTTTTAACAAAACATAAGCTTAAGAACAAGCTAAACCTCAGCCCTTTTGTACCAAGGTCAGCTGTTTACCAAGGCCCAGCAGTTACCCTCCTCCCAACAAAGGTTGGTCCTTTTTTTACCTTTTACGATCTCACACTTCAGCAAAGGAAGCAGCAAGGGCCTCACACGTTCCAGCTGTGTGCTTCCAGCAGCCCGCTTCCCCCTAGGCATGACGCCCCTGGGGGCACAGCTCCTGCTGGGCTCCTCTCGGCACTGCAGGACACAGAAGCTGTTCACTAGGTGCCAGGCCTGTGGTGGCGATGGCACCACCTCTCGGGCAGCCTGGCCCACTGACTGTCCTCACGGGGGAAAGGTTTTCCTTGTATCCACCAGAAACATTAAATTGTGCTTTTCAGAGGAGAGAAGAGGAAGGGTGCACGGGACGCTGTAGGTCTGTCATCTTTCCTCCGTACGAGGCTATGCCTGGCCTCGGTTTGCCAGGCCCTTAGTAACACCAGCAAAGCAGTCACACTCAAGAGCAGTTCTCCCAGTCGTTTTCCAGGTTTATCCCTCTCTGATAACCACTGAGCCAAGAATAAACAAGGGTTCTTATATTTTTCTATTTGCAGATATAACTCTTTGTAGAACCAGTACAAAAGTATCTAACCACATGTTTTTATTTTTATGGCTTTATTTATTCTGTGCTACAGCAAGGTAAACATGCTGTAATCCTTTTTTAGAATGGACTAATAAACATGTGGTATCTACAGATTACCAACTGTCTAGCTCTTACTTTCTTCTCATTTAGAGGAGACTGGGCTGGCTGCAGGTGCACAGCAGGTAAGAATGGATGGAATATGGAAAAAAAACCCCATACCTGCCCTTTTGGAAACATGTCTTGCCTTTCTCTCACTGCTGGGGATGGAGGCAGGTGTGCTGCAGAGCTGTCCTGCCTCCCACCTGTGACCAGGCTGCCAGAGCTCGGTTTCCCTGCTTGGGGGAAGGAGCAGCCAGCCACAAAACAAAACACAGCCCTAAGGGAAAAGCACAGGCAGTGGAGAGCCATGTGCTGGCTCCATGCTCACCGTGGTGGCACCAAAGACCCCAACTCTGGGACTCCGGGTCAGCCCTGTCACAGCTGCCCTGTGCCCTGCTCACCTCTCCTGCTGAGCAGCTTTGTTAGCTCTCCTACTAGATGCAGAAACCTGCCAGGTGAAACACTTTAATTAATTATGTTATGTTAAATGCCCATCAAGAGAGGCTAATTTGGGAGCTCATCAGCATCATGTAAACTTAATTCCACTCTAAACCTCTCAGTCCAGTCGTTATAGCTCAGTACTGGCCCTGTGAGACAGGTTTATGAGCTGGTGGTTGCTGGGGTGATGGCTGACTGCACCACGCAGTCTGTGTTCTGCTGACGGAGGCCTCTAGCAGAGGGGGATGGAGCAGCACAGGTGGTCTGGGCTATACAGATTGTTTAAAACTTTGCACACAGTACAGTAGACATGAGAGCTTATCTGCCCATACAGCAGCTGCATATGGAATTAGCAAATGGATTTAGCAGGCATAGACCTTGTAAAGAAGGGAATTAATGAGTCATGTTTAGCTACAGGCAGAAGTGGTAATATCACAACATCTTCAAATACGCGGTCAAAATTAAAACTTCTAGCCCCTGCCTCCCGCCCTGCCGATGACTTAAAACTGCACACTCAGTCAGAGGCAGTGCTGGCAGAATTACATCACCGAGGAACGGCTCCTCTGACAAGCACTGCATGTTACGATGCTAATTTTAAATTCCCCAAGGACAAACCTTAACTTCTTAAGTTGTCACTGCCAGTTTGCTATGGAAGCCACTTCAAAGGAAGAGAAACACCGCCTGTACAGCCCAGCACTGCTGCCACTGCCTGCCCAGGGCCTAGCGTAGGGAAATGCCTGTACGTCTGGGAACCCCTCTGGCTAAACGAAGGAATCATTTTGTGCTTTCCCACCTACTGTAGTTAAAACTACATCTATCGCTTCCTACATTTCTTTTGTATATTCCGGTTTTTCCCTGCCTTTTCTCCAGTGGTTCCTTAGTGCCTGCCTGCAGAGAAATGGGATATAATGATTGCTGGGCCTGGTTTTTTTCCCCCCCTAAAGCTTGTAGTTCTGGCTTTAGAAACACTTCAGCTTTCTGGGAGGAGATACAAAACTACTCAATTTTTATAGCACTTGCCTTGATACAGAAGTATGAAATACAAATAATTCCTTAACAGTGTAATCACTCCCTGCTTTTTGCTGTCTTTGGCTAGGGTAGCCAGGAAAAAAAAAAAATCCATTACTGGAGCCTATTAAGTCCATCTGCTGGAACCGAGCGGTTGTTTTGCAGGCCAAAGCTCAGCTTCCTCCGGTGTCATGTTTGCCCCAGCAGAAGTTCAGGCCCTCGCTTCCTCAGGGGTAGGTGCTGGGTAAGGACAAACTGCCACCGGAGGGAAGGGCCGCGCTCCTGCAGCTGCTGTGTGGGGGCTGCCGAGCGCTGCCCGCCGCCTTGTGCGCGGCGCCCGGCCCAGGCGGCGCTCGGGCTCCCTCTGCCGTCACAGCGCCGTTATGGAAGCAAAGAACAACGCTAGAGGCAGGCTGCCAAGCAGGGGAACTTTCTGTTCCCTGAGGAGTGCTGACACGGCAGAAAACGGGGTGTCGTACCAGACACACAACCCCAAACACTCCTCCAGAATGCCGAGGCGGGGTGCAATTACCGAGACAGCGCCTGAACCAGGTTTGGTTCAACAGCCGATTAAAGACAATCACCTAGTCCCTGTGAAATCCATCCCCCTTGAGCCAGGCACCTGCAAGAGGTTAAGAAGCTGCCGGGGGGAACTGGTTATTTAGTTATAAAAGGACATACCGCCAGGCGGGTCACTGGGGTCTGACAGGCCCTGGCCCTGACAGGTAGTTCCCACCGGTTTTTAAAACCAAAGCGCAGAAAACTTACCACAAGCAGCAGCAGCACACAGTTATCTTTATTGCCTGTGTAACACCTGCAGGAAGTGACAAGCAGAGCACAGTACAAATCCATGCACGACAGACACACAAATGTCTCTTAGAAATCTCTCAGAAGAAAAGGAGAACAGCTTGAAAGTCAATACCTCTATAACCTCATGAGCTAGGTCTCTGATTTACAAATTCACCTTTTTTTTTTTAAAGCTGGTATTTTAAAATGGTATAGAAATGCTTCTTTACTTGAATACTAAGTGAATTAACTTATTTCACAATAAAAATATACTTTAGTTCTATTAAATTTTCTTCTGAAAATAAATGTTTCTATTTTTCTGCTATGACAATAAATTACAATGTATCACAAATGTAGGCTTTAAGCAGATTTATAAATAAGCAGGAATTAAGTGTTCCACCTATAGTTTAACTGAATTCAAGGCATTTAGTAAGAGATAAGCTGAAGGTGCATTTATAATCCAAACTCAATTTCGTCAAGGTAAATACGTATAAGTGAAGTAGATGTAATGGGATTTAATGCTGTGGTACTTGTATATAGGATAAGTATTCATGAATGATCTGTTCCTCTTCCTCCAGCGTTAAATCCAGATAATCCTCTTCATGTTCAGGAATATCCTCTAGGATTTCATTGACTGCATCAGTCTCCATGTCTTCATCTGTTGGTGAACTAGAAGAACCTTGCAATAAAAAGAAGTAGCAGTGAATTAAGTTCTGGAAGAAGTTGGTGCTTTCCTTATTTTACCAGCATGACTGCTCTGCAAGTCTCATACTCTAAAACAACCTCTTAAAATGGCTCTGCAAAAGGTACTGCAGGATGGCCATTTTCTCCTCTTCAGTTGTGCAACAGGGACCACTACAGCTCTGACAAACAACAGAAGAGAGTGAAAGTACATGGAAGTCTCTTCTTTGCTCAAGGGCAAGTCTCCATTACGGTTCTATCACACAAGTGACACGAGGAAGGAGTATGTGGTCAAATCACCTGACCATACAGCACAGATCTGGAATAAACTCCCCACCAGTCAGAACCCAGATACTAGCAAGCCAAAATCTCATCGCTGTCAGTGGCAGGTCCAGGCAACATGCTCCAGCAACTTCGTACTTGCTCTCCTGCAGAGTACTGGCAGGGAGAGGCCAGCTGGTTTTTAAAGAGAACTGGTGTGAGCAAGTACAGTTAGATGGGAGAAGCTAGAACACTTGTGGGCTAGAGGGGGCCACGCGTTCCTCGCTGGGGAAGGGGAGATGCAGGCATCCAACGCCTCCAGTCTTGACTGCCAAAGCCACAGCCCGCTCAGGGGCCATTTCCTTAGCCCTTCCCGGAACACCGCTGAAGTTACCCTCGCTTCTGGGCTGCATCTGTCGGGCACGCTGCTTATGGCCGGTACATCCCCCTTACGGTCCCATATATGGCTGTCACCGCCTGCTGGGGCGACAGCTTACCCGAGGTAACCACGCCTTGCCTGTAACTATGTTACTAATATAAACAGCGAGGGGCATTACTGGGGGCCCTCTACCAGTATGTAAGCAGAAGTCGCTTAATCATTTCCTACAAAAGCCAGAACAGCCCTCCCCCTTCCCTCTCCTCTGCCTGCTGTATGCAGCGTTCTTACCTGCAGACTCTGTAGGCGAGTCTTTTGATGACGCTGATTCTTCTGATGGACTGGACCCTTCTGGAGACAGCTGCAGCGAAGCAGGAAGAACTCCCCCATAATGAGCAAGGGTTTGGGAAGCTAAGTGGATGTTGCCTTTGAAGACCTTTAAAGCTTGCTCTGCTGACTCACGGCTGAAACCCATATACATCAGCTGCAGGAGTGGAAAAGAAAATAAAGATAAACCTGGAGAAATCCAAGCTCACCCAGCATCAGGTCTGACAGGAATCTGACTCTGCATCTGCAGTCATTCCTCTTGCAGAGGAAAGCACTGCATGCCAGGAATTCCAGGACACTGACTCTGGTTTACTGGAACAGTTAACAACAGGGCAGTGACCTATTAAAGGAATGGGGACGTTGAACATAATCAAGAGCCTCTTGTTTGATATCAGACCAATGCTTTTTCTGTTTTTTCAAAAGGAAACTTCAAAGCACTCCAGCATATCAGGAGGGTGCATGTGCTACTTTTTCTAGGCAATATAGTTTTCTTGCCTATATGACATTATTACATAGCCACACTAACTACTGAGGAGCTTTCCAGACAGCCTGTGATGAGAAAGACACAGTCCAACTCGCTCCTTTGTGCGCTGCAGTGTTTAGACACTTGAATAAATTTCTCATTTGCTGTCTTTTTTTGGATAGAGCGTTACACTGTGCATACTTCCCTCTGCATCCGTGCATGACAGGTTGGTGTAATGGGCAGGATGTACACACAAATTACATTTTAGCCTGAGCGTGACTTCACCGTGGAGAGCAGATGCCAGGCAGTGGAAGTGCGACAGCTTGAGTGACATGGGTCAAAGACTATTTGTACAGCTCTGCTTAACGAAGATCTGGTGTGTTTGAAGACGTAATTCAGAAATAAGACAATCAACTCCTAAGAAAGCAAATGGTCTAGCTTACCTGATCAATACTTTCCTGGGAAACCTGAAACCGGTCCGTGGCCACAGGATTGTCATCATCATCATCTTCCAACAGTAACTCAGGATTGTCCAGAATAAACTAAAATAAAACAGAGGGGGATCAGAACAGACCAACAAAAACTTAACAGTCCTCAGCATGGGTACGTATTTAGCCCAAGAGCTGATACAAGCAAACCTCAGCCAACTCAAGTGATACCTGATTCATCAGATCAGGAAGTGGAAGCTCAGTTGTTACGGCTCAGAAAAGGTAGCTATGAACTAACAAATACTGACTACAGAAAATAAGAATCTGCTAAACAATAAATAAAAAAGCAAACAAGATTTTTGTACAAAAGCACTATTCCTGAAAATAACTTACCTTAAAGGCTTGGTCCAGGTTTCCTTGCGTATTATGAAGAGCTACTTGAGCAGCTCTCTCTGAATAGCCCATACTTTTCAAGGTATTTATGTCTTCCAGTCGCTGCCGCCTTTTAGCTCTCTCCTCCCTCCTTATCTGTGCCTTTTCCTGCAAGAACACAGCCATTACAAAGCTCCCTGTGCATGGGAACGCTTCAGCCTTTCCCTGTGCATATAGGATTTCTTGGATTTATTTCTTAGAGTTGAGTTTGAATCTCTTGAGGAAAAGGGATTTTGTCTTTTTTTAAATACAGACTGTGCTGCCAGACACTCGTTACTAAATAAAGTTGCATTTCCATGAGCTAGCACTGCTGCCATACTTCCGCTCTGCAGATTGGATCTTATGCTATCACAGCTATTATGGGCCCTGTGTGGTAAGTGACAAACTTGTTTGGCAGATGGGCTGTAGACAAGACTTGCCAAGGACATACAGTCAGAACTGGGCATGTAGCCAAGGAGTTCTGTTCAGGCCTTCTCTCAGCCATTTGACTTTTCCATCCACATTTCACTGTCTGAAGTCTAGATGTGCCACCTCAGCTTACCAAACACCACTTCAGGTACTTCAGATGTGGAAAACATTGTCTTCATTTCACTTTAGCACAAAAAAAATTCTCCTCCCCACCCCGAATCTTCCGAGCCAAGAGCCATAATACAGTGTAACTTGATGGTTACCCTCAGAGCACTTCATTGTGCAGCTGCTTGTCTTTCAGACCAGCCAAGCCCAGGAGTGACAGGCTTGATCATGGTGTTTTTATTCCCATACAGAGCAGTGCTGAGTAGTAAACACCAATGCAAAGTCTTCCTATGTGCCTCTGTGGTACAACCACAGGTCTTTGGCACTCTCATCCCATCTGTTTTGGGACAGAGCTTCCCTCGTCGCGTGAACTTTTGGTTTCAAACTTGTGGCAACAGATGTCAAACTGTCAGTTACACTAACTGTGCCAAAGTAGGATAATCAAAGTTCTTAATTTAGTACCATGTTGCTCCAGTCACACAAAACATGACCTTATGGACACTCCAACTAATACGATCCTTGATTTAATACTTTCACTGCACCATACCTCTCTCCTGTTGGTGATAAGGTTGGCAGCATGCTCCACGTTCCCATGGCACGCTCGCAGGGCAAGGCGAGCTTCCTGTTCGGAGAATCCCAGCAGTGACAGGCGATCAACTTTATCGGGATCTATGGACAGCTCTTCATATAAACAAGATGCCTGTGTACAGAAAGAACAAGATGATACTACTTAAACTGTTTCTAAGATACAAACAAACCAACCTATCTCCCCATTTTTCTAGAGTAAGCAGAGAACAGGTACAAGACAGAGCCCAAACACAGGAGCCAGTGTGAACAACTCAGAAATTTTACCTAATGGTGTCTTACCTTCTGAATATATTCAGCAGCCTCCTTTTCTCTGCCGCTGTGATAGTGTCCTATCCCTTGAAGGAGGTAAAGCCGTAGAAATAAAACCTTCTCACGACCATAGCTTCCCTAAAGAATTGTTTAAACAAGAGGGGGGAGCACAGGGGGAGAAGCATATAGCAGAATATAAATTCATTATCAATATTACACATTTAACGAAGACATAATCGGCAATATGTGACACAGTGTGCAGACAAAGTATCACATCTAAACCACTGATGATGTCTCTGCATATAAATGTGCATGTTTGCCATGACCTTTTTGTCAGGTCCAATGCTTTCACTGTGCTGACAGTTACGCAACTAGATGACAGGCTAAGGAGACATAAGAAAACTTGAAACTTCCGAAAGTCAATCTTGTAATAACTGAATACACATAGGATAAAAATCCTAATTAAATCAAAACCAGCATACCTTGATATCAATAAGTCTTTCATGGTTTTCCCCATAGCACCTCTGGAAGCATCTGTGTGCTGTGGACAGCTTTTTCTCTGCATCATCCAGGCAGTCCAGCTGCTCCAGGCGGAAGTAACACCACACTATATCCAGCTGCAGTACAGCATAATTATCAACAGTATTCAGCAGTTCCGTGCTACACTCACTGGAAAATAAAACAATTACTTCGTTTTTTTCTGCGAGGGGGTTGTTTATTCCCCTGGCTTTTTAACCCCAATGAAACAACATGCTAGGAGTGTGCACAATCACATTTGAGAAAGCACACACTTCATAGCCGTGATAGCAAACTGATGTCAGCGGAACTTTCATAAAGCACTGACCTCCCATCACATTCACCAATACGCAGGATGCTAACGCTAACGTTCCATCTCAAAGAATTACAGCAACAAACTGAGTTGTGATGACTACTTAAGGCAGCATCTCTTTAAAAGTAGAATGGAATTAAACCTTGTGCAATCTTTGGGAGGGCAGAGAAACTGTCTTCCTTAGTGCATGTGAACATACCGAGTTCTGTGCCAGTCTCCTTGCACATACACACACATAAGCAGCACACTGGGGACAATATTACTTCTGGGGATCTCAAAAAAAGCTATTCAGGGCTCTGACTGCTAACAGGAAACTAGTTTACTTGCAGAAACCCTGGTATGGTTACTGACCTCAGCTATCTGCTCCACCTTTTACAAGAAATTATTAGCCCACAGGAGCAATTGTGAACGCATAACCATAACAGTCTCTCAAGCTAGTGCAATTTATAGCCTAGTATGTGAATACTGACAGTTTCTGTTTACATTGATATGAAAGATTAAGTTGCCCAGTGGCAGTATCTGTTTCAGGTGTTCCACACAAAGCCACCTGCCACTGCACATCAGAGCCTTTGTATACTGTTTCCCATCTGCAAAGGGGTGTGAAGCAACCCTGGGCAACAGGCACAGGTAGAGCTGATGCTGTTCCTGAATTTGGCTGACAGTAAAGGCAACAGAGACACAAGGACTCAAAAGCTTCTTACCAGAAGTGTTTATCAGCATCCAACAAATACGGCAGGGCTATTTCATATTCTTTCTTCTTCATTAATGCTCTGCCCTTCTCATGATAACCCATTGCCAGCACAAGGGCCTAGAAAAACAGATTGAGATTTTTTTTGTCTCCTCCCCAAATCACTTATATAACTAAACAGAAGCATCTAGGTAATCCATTACAGCCTTTGTTCTTCCTAGAAAAATACCATTGCATCAGTTCTGTAAGAGCAGTACTACTTCACATCGCTTCATGCTTTTCTCCCATCTGCTAATGTTAGATATTGTCTAATTAAAAGCAATGAATGTTATCAACACATGAAACATCGCACCAAATTTTTTTTTAAGAATGCAATCCCAGACAGATTTTCAATGATAAGCGATAAAAAGCTAAGCATTTTCTGGGTACTACACTTCCTAACAGCATCAAATCTGTTTTGCTTTGCTATTACAACTACCTTGTAAAACCTAACAATTCACTGCCTGCAAAACCTCAGAACTGAAAATTAAATTTTGAATGTGGCCGGAAAACACTCAAGTTCCTGCAGTATGACAAATAAAAATGTAAATAATATTTCTGGGTAGAAACAACCTGCAATATTTCCTCTTACCCATGTTCAATACTGATGAAGTCTTGTGCACTTGAACATTTGATGCTTTAACTCTTTAGGTGAATTGCTACTTTCAGCACTTCATCAGAACAGCATACATTGTGAGACTGGACAGTTGTTATTCCAATCATCCAGAAGCTCCAGATGATGCAGAAAAAAACAGTATGCCTCAGAGGAGGCTAGAGCAGCAGTTAACACATGTTGTGGTCTGCTCATTTCCTCCCGGTATATTTTTTTAATTACTGGGTAATTTCAAGTATTTGTAAAGATTTTTATCTTTAGAAAAACCAGCAATCTTAAAAGATGGCATCTACCACTATTCTTCCACTGCAGTGGCCAACATCAGGTACGTCATTTCTACTATCATTCAATGCTTGCACCCAGTCAAAGCTATTTTCAGTTGAGAATGTGCAACTTTCTTGAATAGTGAACAAACCAGGGTCACAGTGCAAAAGATCTCAAAACTATTTTAAAAGAGTCTGACAGAGACTCGTCAAGTTTCCAACTGAAACTAAGGCCTAACAAGTTATTTTCTGGGTGCCCTAGTGTGACATGAATTTAAGATAGGTGCTAGGATGTAACGAAATTAAAGCCCATCTTAAACCACAAAAATAAGATATGGACCTCACAGGGCTCTGTTCAAGATTAGACCTGCAATTATATCAGCAATCAGAGGTCTGTCTCCAGATGACTGAAGTTTTCCCTATTTTAGAGTTCTACTTCAATTTTATTTCAAAATTATTTCTATTAAGCAAACACCTAGTGGACCCAGGTTACATCCCAAAAAAGTCTGACTGTAATTCAATCCCGTATTTGAAGCGCTTCACAAATCAGGCTTTAAAAAGTCATCTTAATAGCTTTGTAAGATACTTTTACCTACTTTTTTAGCCTGAGGGGGAATCTCGATTGACCTTCCAGTTTGATTAGCTATATCTAGGTATGGAACAGAATCTGCATCCAAGTATTCCTCTGAAATATAAGAAAAAGCAATTTAAATTTTTAAGTACCACCTTCAACAGAGTAACTCTGCTGTCATAAGAGCATGTCACTAAGTACATTGTTAAACAAAAAAGCAAACAAACAACAACAAAAAACCCCAGAATTACATATAAAGGCTGCATGAGTGGGTTTTTTTGACATACCAACTAACAATGGCCCTGATCAAACAAGCATGAAGAACGTTTTAAGAAAGGTCGCTACAAAAAAAAACCCTTGTACGTCCAGAATTTTAGACAGAACATCAAAAGCTACACGAATCAAAGAATTTTTTGCAGAAGACAAAATACCTACATGTTACATGGTACAACACTTGAAATTATTTATCAAATAAAGGATAGAATATAAAAAACCACAACTGAGCACAGCTGATAACTTGGAAAAAATATAAAAATACATCTCTGTGTTTTTCTTCTGCCACTTCTTTAATGCTTACACCCAAACTATCAATTTTGTTTTCACTTCCGTCTGATTTACAATGAAAGGATGCTTTTCTTGTAAACAAAAGGCAGTTAAGCAGGAATTTGCTGGGATTAAAAGCTTCTGCCCTGCAATTTTTCTCAGATGAAACAAAAGGTTGTTAAATCTTTCCTACGCTTCACAAAGACCCTTCAGCCTGTAAGCCCAGTATGGGTTCTACTGGGTATGCTGGCTCTGTGCTGTAACTGACTGTTGGTAAATATCTTAAAGAGGTCCTATACAGGATTCAAGGGCTGGAAATCACCCCTTAAGTCCATGAAAGGAATCACTTCTTTCATTTGTTCAAAAAACTGATATTCCATTAAGAAACAGGCTGTCACTGACTGTTAAAAGAAGCTTTGTTCAGGTATTTTTTCATTTGGCAGGAATCTGTTACATACTCAGTTTCAGTTTCTTGTTTGTGGATTTTTGAAACAGAATAGTGAAGGGATTTAAACTCACCACCTAGCAATGCAATTGACAAACACAACCTCATTTTGAAAATTATTACTGTTAAATTGACTATATCCCTTTAACTTAATCCACAGTTGCCAGCAATCAACATCAAATACAATGAAAACAGAACAGCCACGTTACAGATCAGAATGACGAGTGAGCTGTTCTGCACAATGAAACCATGGTTACGCACAGCAATATCTGAGGTAAACTACAAAAAAAGTGTTTAATTACTTATAAAACATTATTCCACTGTGCTTATGTCTACAATGAATTTAAAGCCTGTTCTCAAGAGTCATCAGTCCCTTAACTGTAAAGTGCTAATTAAATAATGATTAATTCGTATTATATCCTTCTCAAAAGTGCCAAATGTTTTCTAGCACTCCAGTTGTGTAAGAAGGGTTACAGTAGGAAAGGCAGTTCTAGAAAACTGGATTTTAAGTTGACAAGTAGGCAGAAACCTACAAAAGTATAAGCTGAAATCCAGCCATAGTACCAGCACTCTTCTTACATTGAAAGTCCGCTGACAAGATAATTTTTGATGCACAAGAATTAATGAAAACCCATCTCCCGCTACCCCCCAAACCCCTGCCAACAATCCCCCTTTACCTCTTTCTGCTAGAATTTCCAAACCCTTTTTAGTTCTTTGCATCTTTTCATTTATTTCCTTTTCTTTCTTGCATTGAAGTTCTTCTTCCTGAACTCTTCTTTTTGTTTCCTCATCACTCTGTTCCAGCTGAAGTACCATCACTTTTGCATTGTGTGTCACACCCTGGTCTTCAAGGGTTTTGCCTGCAGAATAGAGCACGATGAATACAATCCAAATTTTCTACTTGTGAAAAAGAGACCATTTTATATTGTACTGCCATTGTGGGGGGAACCAGCACCCACAAACAAAACAACCTGAACAGCCTTGTACTGTATGGAAGAACTACAGTACTCAAGACTCACTCAGTCAAGACCCCTGCCAATTACTGACATGTTCAGCAGAAACTCAGAAATTAGCATCAGACTTACATCTTAAAAAGTGCTTTTGAAATGACTGGTAGTTTTCTTTGCTTACTTTTTTCAAAACATTCAAAAAACAGGATTGTTTCCATTTCAGTTAATTGACCTTCAGGCACACACTGGAATAACAGTCCAGGATCACACACCACAATAGTAACAGGACAGAGGAACTGGGATTTGAATTTCAGTTCCTATTGTCAATTCCATGGCTCTATTTCTTACACATTCTAAGGGAAATAAGTATGTCAGATGCTCAGGCCATTAACAAAGAGAAAGCTGTTGCCATCACCTCCCACATGTCTGACAAGTTGAATGTGTATAAAGCGTTACAAAAAGTTTTTTAATGTGCTTAAATCATAATTGTACAATATGTTTTTTGAGGGTTTCTCTTAAATATGCATTTTCAGCATTTTAAATCTCGAACAATGGATTCTCAACATTTATTACATGATTCCTATAATTGCTCTAATTCTACCTAAGAATTTTGATTATAATTTGCTACAGTTCCTGTAGAGCAGAACCTAGCAGAATATAATCACTATTCCTTAGGGATTTCTGAAATTAACAGAGTTGCAAGTAATTTTTCTTTTGAGAATCAGTAAACTAGAAAATTACCATAAAAGTATACTCAACTAGAGATACATACCCAGGTCAAGCTGCTTCTTATTTATGATTATTTTGATAACATTTTCTTTTAATGCATGTTCCTGTGCTATCCTGTGAAATAAATTATTTCATCCATGAATATAAACGTGCGAGGCTATACAATATTTCTGTTAGAACAGCGATAAAATTTAAGAATTATTATGTTCATAACTAGCTTAAAACTTCTGCCATAAAAGGCTGCTAGAAGTAAGATATCATCAGAAAGTTTTGTATACCATATAGGGAGAATTTTGGATACAGAGGGGGAAAAAACAGAACAGAAAATAATCTGATTTTATTAGGCTTGAAAAGACAAGAGGAAGAGAAGATAATGTTCACTGTTCAGAAGACCTGCCTAGTTACAGACTGGGAACACTGATCACTACTTGCTGGGGATTTACAGAGAACTGTCTTCATCCACAGTTGCAACTTTCCTGTTTTCTGTCTGGTAAGCCACAGCTTCTGACATGAAGAACTGTCCTAGAGGGACAGTATGGGACATCCTATTCAGACATACATGCCAAGAAAAAGCTTAAAGCAAACAGTGCTCTGTCTTTTTTTTTTTTTTTTTTTTTTTTGTACTGTATGGCAGCATGCTATCTTATTACAGAAGCACCAAGGGTAATTACACTTACTGTGATCTGAGCTCCTTGCCTGTGATGAACAGGTTAGTTTCCAGTGGGATTTTTCTGCTCTGTAGTAATTATAATGGGTGGCAGAAAGGAGGAGGGGAGGAAAAAAGCATATCAGATACTCTGGACATTTTCTTAATTAATTGTTTTACAACAACTACATTTTCTTTTTCAAATAATAATCAAGTTAACAGAGTTATGGTTGGGCATACATATTAGTAATTTCCAGATAGGGAGTCTTGCACTTGCTATATTGTGCTAAAAATAGACATTATAACAGCAGAAGATCCAGAATTAGGTAAATCTAAATTCAGAACCAAACAATTTCAACTGACTAATTTAATTATGCACTTCCAGTCTTAACTCTGCTTTGTAATCATGGCACTCACCTGTGACTGGCTAAATTATGATTAACTCCTATTAGTGTCTCTGGTCTCAAATTAGATAATTAATTAAAAATTCCAGTTTAATTCCCCTATGCCCAGTAGCATTATAAAGAAGAATTATGAAACTATTTGTTTTAACTGCATGGCAATCACTTAACACCCTCTACCCTTTAGCCCATCACTTGCCCTGGTAATTACTTTTTACTACAGGAGAGAGAACAATTATGATTGTGTTGTGTTTTTGCAAGTATTCACTTAAAAAAAAAATCCTTCTGAAGCATAGGTTACCATCAAAAATCTTCAGAAAAAGACACCAAACCACTGCCCTTTTCCAAAGTGAACATTTACTTCTGTTGCTGATGACTATGGCTTCTAAGTGCCCCTAAATAAAGTTCTTTCACTGTTCTCAGAGTGGATAAAGACATACAGCACCAGGGAAGATGCTGCTCCTGTACAAGACCAAAACTGGGAAGTGACTGGAGACAGTTGTGTTTGCTAGAGGCTGCTTTTAAGGGGAAAATATTCCCAGTTAAGAGCCTTTGTGTTAGTAAGAACCTAATCAAGGTCTTGCTTTCTGTCCTGTAACCAACCTGCACAGCACACTTCACATCTGTATTGCTGAATCCTCTCAACTTGCAAGGCAGAGCAGCTGTATCTGAAGTGCCATTTGGGACGGGTCCCTGGCCCATGTCAGCCCTCACACTGTGCCTGGGCATTGCCTGGCAAGATACTGGCTGGCCCAGGCTAAAATGCGTCACAGCTGATGCTAACAGCTTGACAGTATGGATGTCCATCAGTGGCTAGCCTGTCCCCAACCTGTGTTTAGATGTCTAGGGTAGATGGAGCCAGAGAATTTGGTATGGTGACCAGTCTGACACTGGTTTAGCTAGGTTCACGTCACTATTCTAGCATACTTTTTGCTTGGAAATAGAGGTTGAAGCATGGCTTTAAAAGGGTAAGACTTAATTCAATTCCATCTTTGTGAAGCTTTTAGGAGCTTAACTTGGAAGACCATAGATGAGTACCATCACAATAGAAAATACTGCTTCTCATTTCCAAGTTCAAACACTGAACGTACCTATTATAAAGTAAGCTTTATTTTAAGTTAGCTGCCTGGGCTGGAATAGTTACAAGAGGATAATGTCATCACTGTAAGAACATTGCCACATGCCATGGTTAAAAGCTAAAGGAGTTCCTTTTCAATGTCATCAGCCATACATGGCCTAAGATGACACATATCTCTCATATGATACACCCAAAAAAGCTGAAGAAGTGAAAATATTTGCATTAAATACATACCTAGAACCCAGCAGGCCAAAGTCAAGTTACTTATCTTGACTCTTCTGCAGTGTCACTTACCTTTTTACGAGGCAGATATATATCAAGTCTCGCAATCCCAGTCACTTTAAAATTTTCATTTCCTGTTCCACGCTCAATTGCTTTACACCGTATTTCTTCAAGCATATTCTCTGTATCATTCTCATTGATATTCAGCTTGGATGAGTATTTTTGTACAAGCTCCTACGAAAACAGCAAGAAAAACTGGAAAAATGCACAAGCAGTATGACATGGAAGATGCATGACAAAAACTCAAGAGAATATTTACCTTCATCTCTTTACCAGCTTCTTTTTTTTCATTTGTATATGGTGGTTTCCATAGCTGAATTTTGTCCTCTCTTAAGCAGCTCGTCAGTTTGGCTATTAAATACTTCTTTTGTGCCATTCTTTTAAAACAGAAGTATAATTGGAAGAGAAAAGGAAGACAATCTTTTAATACAGCTTTCCTGTACTAAGACATTCTACTTCTTTGAAAATTCTAAGTGACATTTCGGAATTCTGAAAAAAAAGCTGAGTATAGAATGCATTCCATTTTAGTGGGGAGGGGAACCTGAATCCAAACTATTACAAAAAAACTGGAAAAAAGGATGAAAAGGGGGTGAAACCTGGATTGGAGTAATGATAACTCAGAAGCCCCCTGCCATTTCAAGACAAACGAAACCTCTTCCTAACCCTTCATAAGATCCAGAATTGCATAAGGTGCCAATTCACCAGAATCTCAAGATTCAATTTTTCTTTCCTGCTCTGGACAGGGCTGCTCAATCTGGCCCCCTCTGCCCCAAAACCTGCCCTTGTTGTAACTCTGCCTTCCTGCTTCTCTCACTTTCCTACTTTAACAGCCTTTCTACACCAGTGGACAGCTGAACATGAATTATTGCTATCTTTGGGGGACAGAAGTGTCGGGAGGAAATATCTCAGAACCACAAGCTCCACCATGACAAGACCATAAGGTAAAGTTCCCAGCCCTCCAGCAAAGCAAGATCAGCTGGAGTGCAAAGAGCAGACAATGATCTACACCTCCCCTCCCCAATCTCAACAATTTTTCAAACAAGTTTAATAGTATCATAAAATTCTGGTTTCACGAAGATGGAATGTCAGGGTGCCACTTTTCATAGTCCAAGAGACACTCTTCCCACTGCAAAGCTAGAACGGGCACACAAGGCACAAGCAACATAAAGTGCAAGAGGCTGAGATCTGAGATGAAATGTGCTATAAGTCTGCACCAGGCAATAAAGTACTCGTTGTCACTTGGGAGAAGATGACAGTGAGACAGGGCAGCTCCCTGGCTCACAGCTGAAGAGTTCAGGCTGAATTCATCACCACAAGTTATTCTCATTCAGCTCAGAAAAAGCAGTAACCTCTGTGAGTGAATCAGCATGTCCCTGAAAAAAACCCCAAGAAACTGGGAGGGCACACAGAGGGCAAGGAAAGGTGGGTGCAGTGATCTCAACAGAAGATACCACAAACAAACAAAAAAATATCTATGTGCATGTTAAAGCATGGGAGATTGCGGCTCTTGGCTCTAGGAGTTATATGGAAGATGTCCTTTGATTTATACTGAAAGGCATTTAAAATGTTGGCATACATGCACTAAGGCTGGCATTGAAATTTGATTAATCAGTTTCACTTTCCTTTCAGAATTGTTTCCTTTTCTCATTCTTGTTTATTAACACATAGCTCTCAAAAGAAAAGGGGACAGAAAAGAAGAATCACACATTTCTATCCACTCTTCCAGTTCCGAAGACTGTTCCTTGGTCAGAAACAGACTATTTGAGAGCAAAAAAATGCAGGCAAACATCCGATGTGGGCAAGTTTACTGGTTAACCTTACCTCAACCCCTGCTTCAGTGAGCTACAAAGAATCTTTGAAAGCTGCAGACAATAGTCTCTTGTAAAGGAGTCAGAAGGATTAACTGAGCAAGAGGATGGTTTAACAATCCTTCCAGTTTGATTGCTATAATTTGCATAGCATCTGTCCAAACCAGGAGACAACCACACATTCTTTTTCTGGCTGGGATGATATTATTGTTGTTATTAGTTTACCATGGAATTTACAAAGCTGAAATCCACAAACATGCTCAGTTTTCAAAAGACTGAGTTCAACTTATTAATGCAGCTTTCCCCCTTTTCCAAAACATGCCAGGCAATTCTCATGAACAAGCTGTAATCATAATTTCCCCACTTTTAGGTTATGCTGAAGAACAATTTTACAGCTGTAATTCTACTTAACATTAACTTAAGAAACAAAAAAGACATCAGTGGCTTTAGGGCACCCAGATAAAGTCTAAAATTACAACCTACACTTAAGACTAGGAATTGTATATATAAGTGGCATTTATAAACTGAACATTCATCTTTTTATCAATACTATTTTATAGTTTTATAAGTCTGTGATTTCTTACTATGCTATTAAACCAGAAAAAACCACTGGAGTCTCCAATAAAACTTATTTTTCCCAGCCCCCTATTGAAAATAATTAAAAAAAAAAAATTTACTTTCACAAACACAAAGGCTCTCATTGTATATGTAACACTTCTAGTATTTATGATAAGTTCCTATTTTACCATAAGTAAACTGCACAAGAATCCTTAGCAAAAACATTCATGACAATTTTCCATCAGCCAACACGGCAAGTGCTCCTGCCACGCTTTCACTTTCAGTAAGCGTTTAAAGGGACTTTCTCAAAACTAAGTAAACAATCAGGGGTATTTCCCAAGGGCCATTTTGAATGCAAGATTGAAAATTTGTAACTAAAATATCATCCTCTAAAGCCAGTTCGCCTTACATGTGACACAAAAGAAACCGATTACAGAAATAACGTTCACAGGCCCTGTTTTTGTTGGAAGGAACACACGATTCTCAGAAAGGTTTACTAACAGAGCGGTATGCATTCGTTTTTCCAGCCCATAAGGAGGGAAGCCACCTGGCACACCCAGGATACACACACCCCTCCATGGCCAAGGGCCAGGCAGGAGAGCGAAGCAGCAGCATCTGCAAAGCCCCCGCCAGCTCAGCGGGCGCTGGGCCCGGGTGCCCCCAGGCCCCCCAAGCGGACAGCCAGCCTCCCCCCGAGCACGCTGACGCCAAGTCACCGTGTCACCAGGGGATTTTAGGCACGGCCACAGGGCCGCCGCCAAAGCAGGCGGCCGGGGAGCCGGCAGGGAGCCCCAGCGGCCGCCTCCCGTGGCGGGAGCGTTGCTGAAGTACGAGCCCCCGCTCCCGACGGGCGGCCGGGCCCAGCTGGCAGCGGGAAGGGCCGGGCGGAGGGGCGCTCCCCGGGCTCCAGCCGCCCCGGCCCTCGGACACCCACCTGCGCCCCGCGGCGGAGGCCAGGCCTCAGGCCCCGGCGCTCTCGGGAGGAGCTCGGAGCCCTCACGCAGCTGCTCCCCCAACCCTGAGCTCGCGGCGCTGGCCCCCTCCCTCAGGCGAGGAGCCGCGAGCGGCTGGGGCGGCACCGCAGGCCCGACCAACGGCCGGGGGAGATGGGGGAGGGAGGGCGGGCGGGGCCTGCACCTGGCCCCGCCCTCAGGCCCCGCCCCCGCGGCGTTGTCACGCGCTTACCTGCGCGCCCGCCGGCCGCCGCTCGCCTTCCGAGGGTGGGGTAGGCGCGAGGGGTGGGGCTTCCGCGTGCGTCACCCCGGCGTGTGCGGGCCCCCTACGGCAGCGCGGAAGGGCCAGGGGAACGGGAGCGAGGCGGGAACTCGTCACGTGGTTGAAGCCACGCTCTAGCCGCCATCTTAGCGTCCTGCCCTCACTCGGAGGAGTGGTGTTTGTTGGTTTAACGTGCCGCAGCGGCAGGGGTTGCTGTCGCTGTACTGCCTAGCCTGGGTTGCTCTTCCTTAAGTGGGGGTGGGGGGGTGTCCCCAAGGCCCTTGGCTACCTGAGGGGCTGTCCCTTCCGGAAGGTGTTGGGGCATGGAGGAGGCTGAGCACACTGCAGCCACCCGTCAGCTGCAGCCTCCCCATTTGTGAGGGAAAAGGCTGAAATTCCTGTCTGTACTAAGAAGGAGTGTTTCTCAAAAGGCCAAGCTGCTTTAGAAGGTGCTAGGAAGGGTCGATATATGATGATTACCACTCCCCCACACCAGCCTTGCTCTTTGAGGGTAGCAGTGTTTAATGAGGTGTGCTTTTTTTGTGGAAGCTTGTATTTCCCCTTCAGTGGTGGTCGGTGGGTTCTTGCCTGGTTATGAGGCTGTTAAAAGCCAACTTGGGTTCAGACACGTGGCTGGAAGAGTAAGTGGTGTGTGTGCTGGTTGACAGCCATCTGAACATGAGCCAGCAGTGTGCCCGGCTGGCCAAAACGCCCAACAGCATCCTGGCCTGTATCGGAAATAGAGTGTCCAGCGTGGAAGTCATCATCCCCCTGTATTTGTTACTGGTGAGGCTGTACCCTGAATCCAGTGTTCCATTTTGGGCCCTTCACTATAAGAAAGACATTGAGGGGCTGGAGCGTGTCCAGAGCCGGGCAGGGGCTGGGGAAGGGGCTGGGGCACAAGGCTGGTGGGGGGCGGCTGGGGGAACTGGGGGGGTTTAGCCTGGAGAGGAGGAGGCTCAGGGGGGACCTTATCGCTCCCTACAACCACCTGAAAGGAGGCTTTCCTTTCAGTGACAAAACAAGAGGAAACAGCCTTAAGTTACACCAGAGGAGATTTAGATTGGATTTTAGGAAAAATCCCTGAAAGGGTTGTCAAACATTGGAACAGGCTGCCCAGGTAGGTGGTGGAATGGCCATCCCTGGAAGTGTTCAAAAAACACATAGATGTGGTTCTTAGGGACATGGTTTACAAATGGACTTGGCAGTCCTAAGTTAATGGCTGGACTTGATGATCCTGAATCATTCCCAATCTAAATGATTCTATGGTTCCAAACACCACCTCAAGCTGAGGTGGTGCTGGAGTGTTACTTCGAGTCTCTGTAACATCCTAGAGTGGGTGTAGGGTGCAAGGCTGCATAGGGATTTTGCTGTGCAGGGTAGGCTGCTCGATGTTGTGTTTGTATACGAGGCCCTCAAAAGGTGGGCAGTTGTCTCTGGAATGTTTTTGTGCCTGTAAAAGACCTAAGTGTTCTTTTAGTGGGTTACACCAGAAATAATTATCTCATGTGGATGAATTCTTTCATGTGACCAGCTGTCCCAGCAGCAAAAGGATTTTATTCTGAGTGCTCTGATGTGTGACTGAAATTATTGCACTGGAGTATTATTTATTCCGGAATGCATGGGCCTGCAAGACTGTCCTTAGGTAAAACATTTTCCTTAGGCAGTGATGCAGACAAAATGAGGGTGCTGCGTGCTGCAGCTTTGGAAATGGGAACCTCACAGGTATCATGAGTTTGTGAACAAGACGCTGAACTAGAATTTCAGGATTCCAGGCTCCCCTATGTGCATAAATTAGTCATTTGCATGCTGATAAAATAAGGGTAAACTTGCTTTTATGGCAGGCTTGAGTTCAGTGCTTGAAACTTAGCTAAAGCTATGGGAACAAAGTGATGAAAGTTACTGTCCCATGTTCACCAAATGTAAAAAAGCTAACAGTAAAGGGCCTTGAAAATAAGGTGCACTTGAGAACCGGGACTTTCTCATATTAGAAATTTTCCATTTTTTCTCATGTTTCTCTGGTTTTACTACAGCTGCTTTAGGAAATATATATTTTTTTTTTCTCATTAGACAATGTGCCTGCGTAATATTTCAGTCTCTTGAAATGTAAGTATAGCAACTTTTCTTGTAACTAAAACTATGCCACTAACAAATCAAAATTTACTGAAAATATTCTTCCATAATGTCCTTGGGAATTAAATGCAAAGACTTCTTTGAAGGCAAAATGACTTTTCTAAATAAGTTCCAGTCAGTACAAAGCACAGTAACATGCTAGAGGAGTCTCAGGAAAGGACAAAGTGTTTGTATGAAAGTGCATACAAAGGGGTTAGTTACTTTGTCCATGCATAAGCCTGCACTGAGTTTTAAATCAAGGTATTCAAGAGCCATGTTTAATTAAGATAATGAATTCAAAGCACTTTAAAATCAATTTAAAAGTGCAGAACATTAGTTTAGTTCAAATAGTTTATACAGTAAGTGGCTAGATAAGGTTATAAGCTTTCTGTGATACTGTTTCAAAAGTTTTAAGTTGCCTTCACTGAAATGTTCTCAAGTGTGTCATTGCAAGTATCTAGGCAAAATGATGAGGAATTGATTTTTTAATAGTTGTAATAGTGGCTGGCCTCTTGCTAACATGGTTTTTTTTTTTCCTTTCAGTTATTCCTTTTGCTTTTATTTGGTTTTCTTCTGGTTTACAGACTTGGAGGTATAACAAAAATAACACTCCAGTATAATGACAGGCAGGAGTGCAAATCTGTATACTCTGTAATCAGCAAGACAAGTCAATAGAAAGCTAATGTATACCACACATCAAAGGACAATGAATTTTTTAAAGTATTTTCTTATTTCATATGGGCTAGTTGTTATCTAGTAATTTCTCCCTTTTATATACATACCTGTTATGCATATCTGTGTCGTATCTTCTTTTTTCTTTCTAATCTTTCTTTAAAAACTTTAACCACTGTGAAGAAAAAAACCAATGTAGCTATGATTCTTTATTATTGTCTCATGCCTACCCAGAAATAGAAATCAGCATCTGAGCTGGATACTAATCTGGGCAGGCAGTTAATTGAAAACACTGGAAGACCTGAAAAATCACAATGAACACCTCTTCCCAAACCTGTGTCTTCATTCTGCTGCTTTTACTGAGGATGAGTAGAAAATTCTTCAGGAGCACACCCATGGCTTTTGGTAATAGCTAGAGCTTTTCAATACTATCTTAAGGACTGTCACAGGAGACAAGGTGCCTGCCTAACTGCTGGTGATGTGTGGGATACTGCAGAATCTGGGTCTGAAACTTATGAGTGGCACAGAAAATGGTGTTTCGCCAGAGGGAGTGAAGTACTATGACATTCAATGATATTTTTTCTGTGTTTGTAGACTTAACAAAGTACTGTGATGTACTTATAGCTGTGGATCTCCTGCAATGGCAGTGTAGGCTCTGACAGATCTGTGCCAACATCTCCAGATGTAGTATCCTCCATCAAGCTCAACAAAAGTCAGTGGAATTGTATGAAGGATTAATGGTTTGAAGTGGCATTGGGTGCAAAGAAAATGGTAGTTTCTCTTAGAAATGGATAACACTCCTATCTCTTTGACAATAGGCTTTTATTTGCATATTGGTGTTAACAGTGTTTCCAAGATACCTTGTGACAGGATGGTTTATCTTTCTTGCTCAGAAGAATTTGTGTCTAGAAGGACCTAAACCACAGCTGAGCATCTCTGGCATCTTTTTTGCTCACCTTTTGTGTGTGGATGATGTGATTTTTCGGACAGTGGTGATAACTGGGGATGTGAACTTACAGACTGTTTACAGGGATCATGAAGAGCTTTGCGGGCCTTCCACCTGATCCTCATTCTACCATCTGTTTTCAGGACTCAGGTGAAATGGAATGGTTCAGAAGAGCCAGTGGCTGCCAGGTGTATAGCTTAAAATTAACATTGTCATTAAATGGGGAGACATTTAATGTCTCAATTTTTTCTCAAGTCTACATCTGAGAAAAGGACCTATCTGAATACTTGCAGCCAGAAGTGGGTGATGCATAGCTCATGCTTTTGTCATTGAGAAGCACTCACAAAAGAGGTTCTCCTTCCTCTAAAGATCTGGCAGGAGGGGAGACCAGCAGTAACTACTCCCTTTTAAAAACTTGAGCAGGTTTGCGATGCAGTTGTGCCACAAGAAAAGATGTTAAACCCTAGCTATAAAAAATAGTCGTACTACTACAGTTATATTTGTGTAGTTGAAATGGTTATATCCCCTTTGTGAGCAGAGAGTTGTAACAGCAAAAAGATGCATTAAACTTCCGGTAAGGAAGGTATGTTGATACACAGTATCGGGGAGATAAGTAATTGTTTCAGACTTTTATTTTCTAATGAAATACTGAGGAGAGATAGGAACCAACATTATGTTATTATAGAATTTATATACAATAAGAAGATGACATTTAGTAAGTTGCTTTAAAACAACCACAGAATTGAGCAGAGGTTTTATTCATTGATTTTAAAAATACATCAGAAAGTATCTTGAATATCTTTTTTTGAGGAAAGTGAATGATGAAATCATATGTTAAGTGTACCAATCACCTTCAAGACAGGTGCTTTCATTTGTTCCTTGTTTATTGTCTAATTAAATAGTACTGTGCTGAAATTTAGCCTAGTTGCTTCATCAGTAGTTCTACTAGTCTCTGCTATAGCTTTTTCAGATATTTCAAATATTGCTGTGATAAAATCTTAGTTTCTAAAATCAGTAACCTGAAAATAGGGAAAAAAAAAAAGATAAAATTGCTGTCGTATCTCAAATAATAGAATTGAGTATCTGTCATTGCAGCCCAGTATTTTCATGAGGACATCTAATTTTACACTGTACTGTAAAACAATATTATGTAGTAAGGAACTTCCGTGGTTAATAAAAGTAGTAGACCCTCAGCAGGTCAATCAGTGTTACTAGGAAGGCTATCCTGCTCTTTTAAGTTTTAGTCAAGTTTTTGGCTAAGATTTATATAGTACTGAATGTCTTCATTGTGAGACATACAATCCAAGCCTCCTTGCTGCTTCAGAAATTCTGGGCCCTTTTTTATTAGGGAAAGGGTAAAATTTCTGTTTATTACAGGCTGGCATGCATTTTGTAGAAGTATCTTGATGTGCCCAAACTGCCGAAGTGGCTGATTTCAGAGCAGGCTTTTGGCAGGTGCTTGAAATGTTGCTACTATTCTCTTTACTGAAACTGTTCAACATGCTTGAACTTCCCAGTTGACTGAGCGCAGATGGTTTGCTTGCTCCTTCTAATTCCTTGGGTTGCAGTTTGTCGTTTCCCTTTGAAATCAGTCTCTGATTGTCAAAACTGCATTGTCCATTCTTGCAGTGGGAAAGATCCCAGGTAACTCCTTGACAAGGGGCTTGCACCAGGCGGTGAATTCCCAGGTGGGTATGCCATGGTGAGTTGTTTTGTATGTTGCTGCTGCTGGTCATCTCCACTCTGACCTTTCTGACAGGAGCATGTTCTGTAAAAGACTTTGATCTTCTGACTTTTGTATTAATTAAAACAGCATTGATCATTGGTTCTGGCAGAACAGATTCATGTTCACCTACAAGAGAAAGAAATTTATGCATGTTACTATGGTGGCAAAAATCAAGGGTCTAATTTCTGTGGCATAAACTTAACTGAAGAGCTTTAACAGATGAATTTATCTGTACTCTTTCCGTCTGTGGCTGAGAGTAATGCAAGTTCTTTTGATGCCAGGTTGTGGCGTAGCAATATTTCATGCTGGGTTTTGCAGTTCTAAGGACATAAATGGTACCCTAGGGTTAGTCAAATGAAAATGGAGATTTATTGAGTCAATATTAATCTAACTGGTACTCTAAGACTCATTAACAACACAGATTGAGAATTGACTTTCATTAATTAATTGCTTGTAAGCAAAAATTCCTAAGGTGAGTAGGGACTTGCTCAGTCTGTTTGTAGGTGCTGTAATTCAAAAGACAGAAATGTTCTGTTTGATACCGTTTGAAGTTTGTATTCACAACTTAAATACTGTGACCACTTCTAGATGAAACAAGTTGTGAATGTCTGTCTTCTTTTTCTTAATGAGGGATCATTAACACAGAGCTTGTATTTTAATAATTTACTGCAATTTTACTATTGTAGTCATTCTAAATAATGTAAATAGCCTATCACACTAATGTTGCCTGTGTGATTGCTGTGAGGAAAAATCTGCTTGCTTCATGAATAGTATGGAGTAGCTATAACAGTGGAAGAGAATCTGGTCTTTTATTTTATTCTGCTATCCCTATAGCTTAATTTCTAAAGTAGTGTGAAAGTTACTGTTGGAAATGTGTAAGATATTAGGGATAGAAATGCTAATGCTACTTTAATTACATGTAGCAGCCATCAAATTACTGAATGTGACTGGCTTTCTGTGCCTTGAAAACAAATAGAAACTGAACCATTACGTTGAAGATAAACAGTGCTGTTAATATGGCAAGTACTAACGAAATATATTTCAGCTAGCACAAATATAGTTTAAAGTAGGCGTTGTGAAGAATGCTGACCTTATTTACAGGGTTGAGTTATAGGAACTGTGTCTGTTGCAGTATGAGTTATGAAGCATATTAAAGTGAAAAAAGTAGACATAGAAGAGTACTGATTATATTCTGAAACAAAATGTCTGAATAACCATTTTAAAAGAATGGTAACCCTGAATTTGAAATGAAGCTAGTTTGAATAGGATGCTGCTTTTTAAAAAAATCAACAGCAGAATCCCCTCTTTATAGCTGTCTTTCTTACCATCTTTACAAGGAAATATTTGAAGATGTCAGACCCAGCTGATTACTGGCAGTAAATGAACCTGTACAACAGGGTTTCAGCTAATGAGGGGCTTTCACTATTGTCTTTGGCTCTCATTGCTGAAGCTTTGCAGCATGGCTTTGGGAGTGAGGACCATGTCAGCCCATGTCTTCTGCTCTCCTGCAGTGTTACCAGGAAAAAGGAGACTAAAGCACATGCAATGCTTAGAGGTACAGATGTGTTTGTGTGTGTCTGTACAGTGAAGTATGCTAACAGAGTTTCCTAGGGTGAAACCATTCATAGAGATAAGAATACACAGTTCTCTATTATTTTAGCAGTGAGAATCAAAGTTATGAGTGGACTTTATCCAGGAAATAAAGCTGAGCTTGGGTGGCTACAAAAAGTCCACTTGTAAAATACAGCCCTGTGTGTTCTGCAGAACAGCATGGTATAGCACCAAGCTACAAAAACTGGGACTTGTTCTTGATGTGTGAAAGAAAAAGCATGAGAGAAGGAACTGAGAGACTGAGGAGATGCAGCTTTGCATGTTCTTGTGGATGTAATTGCACTCTTGACTGGCATTGATGGGCAACATGAGGTTTGATCTTGAACATTATGAACTGGTTATCAGAAGAATTATCATCTGGCTTGAGTAGATCAGATAGTTCAAAGTAATGCATCTAGTCCAATTTTAATAGTCTGAACTGTTTTTCAGTTCAGATTTGATTTAATTCCTTGGCTAAGGTGCGGCACACAACATTGAGCGATGACCTCAGATAGAAATGTGAGAGTCCTGATCTACTGTATGTCGAATTTTGTCACATTAACGCACATCCAGCACTCTCTCAGCTTCTAAAGATAGCTTTAATTAGATAGATCTTTTGTCTGGGTTGTTGGGTTTTGGATTTCTTTTTGTTTTGTTTTGGTTTGGGGGGTTTTTTTGTTTGTTTATTTAAATAAATTTTACATTATAGCCTTTTTGTGGGGTTGTTTACCATCTGGCCTTCTTCATATGCTGTCATCATAGATACTTTTAAGGTTCTGGAGTGACAACAGTTAATCTTAGTTCAAGTTAGCTTGGGAAATACTTGGAAGAGATATCTGCAGTCAGAACTCCCTGTAGTCAGAGCCCCAGTGTTTTTTCTGTTGTGACTGCATGTGCTGAATGCTCCCATTTAATTCCTAAAGTAAATACTGTTTTTCAGCTTCTTAGCAAATAAATAATGAATACACTGCTGTATTTTCCTCTAGCTGGTGACTTTCAAATCTTGTCACGCTCTTTGTTCTCAAGTAATCAGGAACAGGCAAAAGCATGAACAGGGCTGTGTGTATTGGGGAAGGAACAGAAGAAAGTTGTTTCCAGGTGACTTCTCAGTTACTAACCCACCAGTCAAAAAACTAGAGAATTTAGTGGATTTTAAGTTCTGTTTCAAGGTCTACAATTTCATGTCTGGCAAACAGGTAGTGACATATGAAGCTAAAAGTCCACAAGGAAGCTTGGAGTTATCATTCCAGCTGTGGTGCAATAAACCTGAAATGCTCAAAATCCCTGTGGTATCATGGAAGGACAACTGGTCTGTTAGGCAGGAATAATTTAGCATTCTAATAGTTAGAACAAAGACCGTTGGCAGGGATGTTTAAGACCATGAGGGACTGAAGGTGCTCTCCTTCCATGAGATTTGAATCTCACGAGGTTTTTGTGTCTGGCCTTTGAGGTTTGTGCGTATGTGTGCAGTTGTGGTGGTGCTGTTGTTGCTTTCCCAGCTCAGCCATAAGCTTACCTTCTAGGTAGGGAAACGATTTGCTGTCAGTGCAAAATACTGATTCGTATGTTTACTGCCTTTTGGTACTAGCTGGAATTTCTGGGTAGTTTAAGCTCGTAACTTAAGGAGTGTAGGGCTGTCTCAATATGGCAGTGTTTGTTTCTGCTTGATACATTCTTGGAAACTGATGCTTATAACAGGTTCAAAGTGCTGACCTATTTCATAGGTTTTCCCAGCTTCTAAACCATGGGAATGTATAAGATGAACTTTTAGGACACTGAGAACTCAGCATAACAAAAAAACACCCCAAAATTCAGCTGCTTCTAACAGTAACATTAATCCTTTCCATATACGTTGTTTAAAGATAGAAGTTCAGTGCAGTAGGTTATTTAGTTCTGTGAATGTTTTGGGTTATGTGTATGTGTGTGAAAGTATTTGTATATGAACTTCCAGCCCTACTAAATTTTAAACTGCCCAGAAACTGTGCAGTCCTACTTTCTTATGTCTTTTCTTTAATCTTCCAATTAAAGATTCCTTGCAAAAAAAATCTGCTCTGATTCATTTCATTATATCTGAAGGTACATTTGAATTTAATCTGAATGCAGATTGCTGCTTCCTTTCTTTGAGTAACTTACATATTTGCTATAGCTTAGATGGGCTGTTTTGTCTTCAAGTTAGTTGTCTTTTCAGACCTGATAAAATAAGCTCATGTGTCTGTATATATATATATATATGTATGTGTGTATATATATAAATTTTTTTCTTCCTCCCAGAGATTTAATTTCTTTTAACATAAGGATTTCTAGACATTTGGATGAATGAATACTGAAGAAGTGGATCTATTGTATAGTTCATAATTAGTGGTTTTTAAATTGTTTTGATGATATTTTGATGACAGCCAAAATCTAGAACTGCTGGAAAATGTAGAGAAAAATGTAAAAAATTAAATAACCCAAGTTCTGCATTTATTGAGCTAAATACTAATATGAGGGGTGAATGAAGCATGTTTTTCATATTGTGATTAAATTCAGAAGACAACTTCATCAATTGGCTTAGTATTCTTAATATCATTTTAACTTGGAAAGTAAATGAGAATATATTAATGTAATATTGTAAACAGTAGTCTATAAAAACTTTAAAATATTTGAGAGTTTCTTATATAAAATCTGACGTAGCAGGTAGATGAGTGATACATATTGTTTCTTAGTTTCCTATTTATTAACTTTACAAGCAGTACGCAGTGAAAATACTTTCAAAACAGGACCTCTTGTTCAAAGCTTGTTTCTTAGTTACCTACTATGACTCTTACTATAAGTTTTCTGAACAAAACCCCAACTTGTGCCAATCACTTGATATTTGCTGTTGTTATCTATATTCTTGTAGGACATATTTCTTTACACAGATAAAGAAGCAGAAAAGAAATAGAAGACCCAGAATTGCTTATTCTGATGGAAGCATTCAAGAGAGCAGGAATGTTACAGAATACGTTGCACAAATACACTGATGATAGGCATGAAGTACGTGGCTCCTGTAAGAGTCACCATTTATGTTTAGAATTTTATTGACGTAAAACCTGTAAAACCGTATCTCAGATACATTTGTTTCAAATTCACGTTAGTGTTTCACTGCCATAAAGCTAATTGATATGACCACCTTTCAGTGAAATGAATAAAACCCCAAAATGACAGAAGAGGCATTCACTTTGTACATCTTTTGAAGCTGAGCATAAAAAGAACAAAACTAGGAGTTATTAAAAATTTAAGGAAATAGTCTTTACATCTACATTTGCATTTCCCCCCATAAATATAAATATACCTGTTTTAAATACGATAATGTGCGACTGCAGTTTTTGCTTCTGTTTCATATGGTCATACTGCTCCTCAAGTAAGCTTACATCCATCTTGGTTGGCTGCTTATCACGATCTGAAGTCTGTTGCTCTGAGGTATGAGTCACTGAAAAAATACCAGTCATGTATTTATAAGTCTTCACCATTGGTTCCAACAAGGAAGAAAAAGTCATGCAGAGGCAGGACATTTCCTTCATTGTGTTGGCAAAAAATGAAAACAAGTGTGAAGCATCTGAAATCTTCCTAAATGAAAAAATAACTTTCTTCTAAGTACGGTGACTTATTTCAGTAGTTCCGTAGTCTATTCTGAAATTCTGGATTTCAGTCAGCTTGTTCTCATGCGGTGCATCTGGAGCTACTGCATACAAAGCTCATGATTATAACTGGATAGTTGGATTTACTGTTGACTTAAGGTTGTGAGCATATGAAGCTTTGCCAAAAAAAACAGTGAAATACAAAACCTCATTGAACACTGTCAGGTGCACAAAGGGCTGAGTAATACTGGTTTATGTAGTAATGTTAATTCTTAAAGGGATGCTGTCATGGTGACCTTCCCAAGACAGTAGTTCCAACAGGGAAATCTTTCTTCAGGTTTCTTTTTCTGTTGTCTTTTTCCTTCTACTCTCCCTTCCTTAACTTTCATCCGGTTTCATTTTTGCTACTGCTTTTTGGGGCAGTAGTGGTTGGAGGGGAGGATTTATTATACCTTAATGATTTTGTGCTTGTTTTTCCCTTTTTAGAATGTGTTAAAAGTATTCAGGCCAGGGTGCAGAGTCAAAAATGTATGTGCTAATGACACTTAGAATTGGGAGGCTGAACATAGGAGTGCTTTACTCTGACTCATTCAGGTTTTCTGCCTTTCTATAAAATGAAATAAACTATAGAAGTAATCATTTTGTTACTGAAAGGTGAACCAACTTTTCAAATGCATGGTAAGCCACATTTTAACACTTACCATACATGTAACAGTATTATGTAATAATAAGGCAAAAATTTTAAAAATACATGGGTTTTAATCCTATCAATAAAGGACAAGGCTATGTCTGGACTATGAACTGCAAGTTTATGTCCCTGCAATAGGTCCATCTGATGCTGTTGCAAGGGCCCAAGAGAGTAGTATGTGAAAAAATTATGCACTTAAACAGTAGTTTTAATATAATTGTGCATAATATAAATCTGCTAGGTTCCTTGCAGTGACAAGCACTGCATAAAAGGACATTGTGAAAGGGCAGTGTGTGGAAGGAATGCTGGGTGCTGTATTTTTCCATTTAATGGCAGAAATTATGAGATGATTTAAATCATAAATGATTTACCGAATCAGGCTTAAATCCTGCAGACCTTGGGAATTGCTTTAGAAGTTGCATGTACATGGTAATAAGGCTGTAGTTATGTAGTTCGTAGAATTCTGGTAAGACTCAGCAGGCTCACCTGTAAGTCTGCTGTAATTCTCTTTATTAATTATTGCTTTTGCCTTCCCAATAGGCTTGTGTTTTGCAGATCGTGTTGCCTACCTCAACTGCAGTTTTTTTCTACCTTAGCCAGGGAGAGGATGGTAAACAAAATACTTTTCCAGATCCTGTAGATGCTCTTAAAGTTACCTTCTTACTTGAGCCTGGAAAAAGCATGTGTCATGCTGGAGTTGTGATGTATCATGGCGTTGGTAGATCTACTTTGATACCTAGCCTTCAGTAGTGACAAACACCCAGTGCTCTGTAGAAAGGAGTACCTCAATTGCCTTGTTTGTTCAGTGTTCCGAGTTGTTGGCACGTGGAGTCCTCCTTTGGACCTTCAGGCAGTTGGTTTATACATTGGGGCAGGAGATTTAATTAACCTCATTACAGTTTGAGCTGGCATTCAATACAAATGTTATTAATGGTCATAAAAGTTACCCTACCTTTTTAAAATTCCAGTCACACTATTTGACTCACTGACCTCCTGTGGAAGTGACTTGCGCAACCTGACTATGTGTTGCAGAAAGAATTACCCAGGATAGTATCCTTGAACATGAAACTAGGCTTTGTCTTAAAAGATGTACACTTAACTTCTCATTAGAATCTATATAATATCTACTATAATAAGTTTGTATCTGATCAGAAATTATTATTATTTATTATTTGTACTGTACCATTCCCTCAGGATCATGGAAAAGCCATCACACATAGTTATGCAAATGGATTATGCATGGCACTCTCTTCCCGAACAGCTGCATGGGTAAGCAGCAAAACCAGAAACTTGGAAAAGAAACCAGATGCCCAGTGAAATGAAGTGAATGAGTCCAGGTGGTACAGCAGAGCGCTACAACCAGGAAAGGATTAGCTTTTGTTTTGCTAAACCAGTCCCATATACATTACAGTTTGTTTCCTTTTCACCAAAAGCTTGTGAAGAGGGCATCACGCTTCAGTCTCGAGGGGTGTTTGTTGTATATGTGTTTGTGTGTGTATACTTTGCTGTCGAGGCATGTGTGTCTATATATAGACACATGCACATATATACATGTGTGTATTTTGTGAATAATTTGCAACCAGGGTATGATTCATAAATGCGTAGCAGGTGTAATCTATGTGATATCACAAAGTACATAGGGTTAATTGTGGCTGTGACATGCAGTGAGCTGATGTAACTAATCCTTGTTATGTTGCTGAGATAAACTTGAAAATGGATTACCCATGGGTTTTATTCTTATACCATATTGGAACAACTCCCTTTGTACCCTTAGCCTGTTTAGGTATTACTAATTAAAAAAAAAATCAGTTTTTTGTATTGACATGAAATTATATATGAAATAAAATTATATGTCTCAAAATTATGACTTCCATTTAAACCAGTCAATAGTTCAGTCTTTAAATTGACTTGGATCGACAGACCACTGTATACTTTTAAAATATGCAGCAGGTGGCACTATTGGAGTGGTATGACTATGTTTGCCTTAGTCTTACTAATGTTAGAGGCCTCCATTTGGCTTCTAGGTTGCTGAGGAATACAAGAAGTCAAGCCATTTCCTAGCACTGGCACACATTTCCTAACAGTCCTATAGGTTCTGAAAATTTATCACCATGATGAGGTTTGTGTCTTTTTTTAATTGGACAAACTCTTGTCCAAAACATCATCTATGAGTGATTTTTGTTTGATTATCCACTGAACTATGAAGTGTCATATTTCCCTTAAGCCTGTTCTTCCATCACACAATGGAAGCAATTCTTCATTTCCTTGAGGCAAAAAAAATTGAGAATACCTCATAATACAAAAGCAGTGGCTTTTAGAACTTGAAGTAGATGTTTAATGCCCTTGACCTTGGTTACAAAATCTCATTTAAAAAGATGCAACTAATTTTATCTCATGCTAATTAATTTGTGAGTAGTAGATTAGTTTTTTGTTTAAAAATTGTTTGGAGGGCCTTATAGGAATAATTGTTGATTTAAAAATAATTAAAAATGCTCATAATGGTTAACTGACTGAATGTACTTCCTGTAACACTGGATTTTACTGCACAACTGAGACCAGAGGTATATATTCATGTTGTTCATGTGCAGAACTATAGATGCGTCCAACACTTTTCATGCAGGTTACAAAGACAGAATACAAATATCTGTAGATTGTAACTGGTACAGAGAAGGAAAATCAAAGTTACTGTGATAAACCCTTTTCACTAGCTGTCTATAGTGTTTTTTTTTTAAAAAATATTTAAATGCAGTCTTGAAATGTTAGAAAGTGGCTATTTTATTGTTAGCAAATATGGTAACAGAAAGAAAGGTAGCGACAGGGTGGCTGCTATTATTTGGGTTCCAGACAGTATTAGTAGAGTCAATAGTAACTGTTTACTTTTTAGTAAGACTTTTGATAAGGGCACATATATTTCTATTATTTAAAAGCACAACCTTAAAACATGTTAGGGTTTGGTGTAAGTAGACCAAAGGACTTTCTGATGATGCAAGGTTATTTTTTGGTGTGTTCTGCATGTCCATGGTAATGGGATGCAAGTTTTCAGTGTGATCTCAAGATGTTCTGATCTGACCTTTCATGTGCTTTCAGTCAGAAGGGGATCAAGTGTGTCAAAGGGAGTGTGGCCCAGCTGTCCTTCAAGTCTGTCTGAAGGTTTGGTGAGCTTGGGTCATATGTAGTCCACCTTCCCGTTTCCTTGATAGGATTCTATTGTCACCTTTTATCTCTTGAGGTCTTTATGTAAATATAATTATTATGTTTATGTCTGTAGGTATACATCAGTATATCTCTATATGAAAAAATAAATCAGGAATGTTACTTTGCTAGCTGTCCTGAGAAGGTTGCCTGGCTAGCAGGGGATGTAAAACGGCTTGCCAAATTTCTATTCCTGAGATCTCTGAAGTTCCCAAGTGACTGAATCCAGTACCACTGATCTAGCCCTAGTGACTGGGAGAGTTTTGCAAAACACTAGTGTGCCCAGAATGAGGTAGAATCTGTAGAATTGCTCCATGTCCAGTAGTGAACTCTAGAATCTCTGGTCCTGCACTCTGCCTGGGTGTCTGTAAAGGCTTAAATCAAGATCACAAAGTTAGCACTGAGGATTCCATACCAATTATCTTGTGCTTTACCTTTAATACTCGCCGGTCTGGTTTTGCATGTGTTGGGAACTTGGTGCTATCCAGTTCCCTTTGCAGAACCACATTCTTTTTTTTTTTAATGTTCTTTTAGTGGATGGTAAATATGGTCACACTGAAGTCACTGGATTAATCCAGAAGAAATTTAATTGTGCTGGTTGCAAGGAGTTAAATGCAGCAGATGTTCTGTGTGGTTTTTGTGCCTGGCATAAACAGCACTTAAAAACCTCTGTTCTTCTGTCTTGACTCTGTTGGTGCTGAGGATTAGCAAGACAAATAGTCTTCCTTTGGAGTGTTAGTTGCTGTGGAAAGTAAACTAAAATGCTGAAATGTGCTCTGTTAGAGGGCTGCTCACTCTGCTGGTTGTCTGCATTGTTAGAACTGGAATCTCTCTCCCTGTGCAAACAATCAGCATCCATAATTCAGGGGCAGGAGTTTTGTGTTTTGTAGTTCTGCTGCTGTCCTTGCCTATTGAGAGCTTCTGAGATTACTTTTTAGAAGTGACAATGTGCAGAGGCAAGTCTAAGAAGAAACTGAAGATACTTACCAGTTAGAGATTTTAAACAAATGAACCTGGACATCTTCCCTTACAGTTTCCCTGGCTTCCTTCTTAGTTGTTGGGCTTCTTAGATCAGTGTGACAAACAAGATGGTTAGGTTTACTCCATTTTGACCTCATAAAATGGTCCATGAGAAGAGGGTGAGAGGGACCTGAATGGCTTTCAATAGTCCTCTTCAGAGGATTTTGGAAATTCATTGAAGCTTTATTGAGCCTACAGATGCCTTAAATTCCAGTTTCTTATAAGCTGAATCCACACTCCTGGTACTGCTACCCAAGTGTCTTTTCTATACCAACTACTATGTTTCCTATCCGTAGAGTTACGATGGCTACAGCTCTGGGAGGTGACAGCAGCCTGTGTTTATTCATTCTCCCAACAGGCATGATACACATACAGGAACTCTGGGAGAATTTCAAGCAGGGTCTAAAGTGAATTGAATAAGCTATAAAAATTTTCTGCCTTGATCTTTCCACCTATAAACTACATGTCTTTGATTCATTCTTGACTGCAAAATTATTTTTGATCCTTGCAGGATGGTGCTGAAAAATGCAAGGCTTGGCCCTTATTAGTTTCAACTTCAGGTATTGTTTGAGTAGGAATGAGTTTATCTGTGATTGTTTTTAATCAATAAAATGTACTTATCTGAAAGTGGAGTTTGATAAGAATCAAGTACAGCATGAAAAAACTTGTTAATCTGTTGTTAATGAAAAGTTTTATCTGGATGACAACATCTTGCTTCTGAGATACTTGCTCTTGAGCATTAGGACACAAACCACTTCAGTATTCATCTTCAAGGAAATCTGCTGTGTGTATAAGTTAACTTTAATAAGCCTTGCAAATGACTCTAGTTATAGTCCTCCAAAGAGGGTGGTTAAGTACTATTACTATTGTGAGAATGAATATGGACTTGAAATCTGTGCAGGGGAGGAAAGCATCCTAAAAATAATTTGCTATTCAGAAACATCCTTCACTTCCATGCAGAGATCTCATGAGGAATTTGTACTGCACTTCATAATCACTAGTAGCCTAAATGAGTCAATGAAATTACATCTGTAAAACTAGACTATGTGAAACCAGATACAATTCCACAGTGCCTGATTCAGTATCCACTGAAGTCAACACATGTTCTGCTGCACTGGGTAGCAGTGAAATTGGAGGATTTTACGTACGTGGTTAAATAAAAGGTGCAAATGGACCAATACCTATGAAACTGACAGTATAATTGAGATTGTGTAGTTGAGCCATCATTTAAATTCTTTTCTTTTACCCATTGTTCATGTGCCCGTATATGCTTCTATAAAGAATCCTCTGCCAGTTCTTCATGAGGTCTCTGTAAAGGGCCTTAATTGGTTAATGCAGTACCACACCTCGGATTTTGAATATGCACATGTCAAGGATTAAATCAAGCAATAAGTCTGTGGAATAATTACTACAGCTAAATACGCTGTGTCTTCAGTCTCCATGTAAAAACTGTGGTCTGGGCTTCCTCTTGTGGAACTCATGCACAGGGCTTTTGCTGGATCATTATACATACTCTCATCCATTCACAGTACAGTCCCTCAAACTGCAGTGAATAGCAGCCACCTCGATGCGTTGCTTTCAAACATCAAGTATTTATTCTTACAGAGTGAATAATGACACTCCCCAGTGTTTGGAGGTATGGACAAACACAACGGTTGGCACAAAATCATGTGCAAAAGTAACTTCAACAGGTAAATGCATATTTAGGGGAAGGAAAACATCGCTGGTGTTATAATGCCATCTTAATAAAAAGAACAGCGACTTTATCTTTTAATTCATGGTACTATGGCATTTTATATTATCGGTACTTGGTTAAACATTGCTGGAGATTTTGTGATAACAGAGTACCTGCAATGCTAAGTAGAAAGGGAATGACCTTTAGAGCACTGACATTGTTCAGACGTCCTTCCAGTAGGTAGGTCTAGTGCTCAAGCTGAGACTTTTTTTTTAAGGTGATATGTTAATGTGTTATTGTTGTGTTACTTGGAGGTTTACATTGTAAACATCTCCCACCTCATTAGCAGCATTGCACGTGACTCTTGGCTTTCTTGGCAAATAGGTTGCCATTTATCTGACCCAGCTTACTGTTCTTAATATTTCTGAATCTAATTAAAGAGCCACAAGATTTCTTATTGGCAAAAGTATAATTGCGCCAGCAGGCTTAACAGTGCTAGGTCTAACATGAGCTGCTGCAGTTGTATTGCATGTGCCTAACTGATGGCCGTAGATGCAGTGACTCTTCCTGTCCCGTTGTTTCTGCTTTGCCAACCTATGCTGACGTACAAATGTGAAATAGCTCTTTGGGGGCGCAAAAATACTTGGCTGCCCTGCTACTTAAAATAACCAGTTAGATGCTCAAAATCTACTGCTGGGAGCAAAAGGATTGGTAGCATTGTAGTTGCCCATGGAGTGAAAGTGTGAGTACTTTCACATCCCATTAAATTATATAGCCAGTGTAAGTCAGGATGGCTGGACCACTGTCAATATAGTCATCCTAAGTTATGTCAAAGGTCTGGCCTATCTGTTCTCTAGCTTGTTGGCATGTCTAAGATGATGTGATGGTAAGGAAGCATGGTAGTTTGGCTATCACTGTTTTTGAAGGAGTTCACCTGTGTAAAGCTGAAGAACGCAGTTAAATCTAAGTTCATGTCGGAGTGCAACTGAGATCAGAGGCGGATACTCAAACTGAGAATAAAAAGTGAACAATCTCAGTATGTAGGAGTATGGAATACAGTTGAAATAATTTATATTTTGCAATGAACTGAAATGAATGTGCAGTTGAATTTAACCTGACATCAAGGGAAATAAAAAAACCCATTAATTGGCATACTGGTTATAACTTATCAAAACAGCCAGGGGCCTAGCAGAGCATGGAAGTAGTGCTTCTCCGTCAGGTCAGAAACTAGTTAATAGGAAAAGGGGAATAAACTCGCTTTTCCCTTTACCCTGCTGTATGTGTCTTGAGTGATTAATCTGTGCTCTGCCTCAAGCTGTTAATCTGCAGTGGTGACATTTCAATTATAAAAGGCATTTTGTCCATCCCCTCTGGAAATTCTGGATTTGTCAGTGCTAAAACATCACTAGTACATGAATGCAACTTCACTGATAACTGCACAGCTAAACCTTGTTTGCTTTTGAGAAACAAATTTAGAGGCTATGGTTCTATCTACAAGCATGAACTTCAATGCAGAAAGAACAGCAGCCGTGCGCATTTTCCATACACAAACAACTGAATTTGAGAGAACCCTGCCTTGATGGAAGGATGGGCAACAGGGGGACTAGGGAAGGCAACGATTCTTCAAACTTCCCTGTTTTTTCTAGAGAAAGGTGAGGAGTGAAAGTAGCAACATTAACGTTCCCATTCTGCCCTTGAGTGGATTCTCCTACCCTGTTATCTTGCACCCTTGTTCCCAATTTAAGGAGGTCAGATAACATGAGGGTGGTTATTCCAGTATCAACTTCTCTGTGCTATTTAAAGCGAAGTATTTCTTGCTATTTGGGCTTGTTCTTCTGATCTGGTTGCTGAAGAATATAATTGATTCTTACATCCTCATGCTTTGTTTATTTATAAACTGTTGTTTCCTTTCTCCTAACTAATACCGCCTTCAAAAAAAATTCAATAATCCACTAATGTCTCTTTTCTGAAGAAATTTATCATTCTTACGGCTTTCTTCAGAAGTGACTTCAGTTTCTCTTCATTTTTGTTGCGAGTGGTTACATTTTGACAATTGCAGCATTCCAAGCCTCTGTATCTGTTATGAGTTTATAGGGAATATGCAGCAGGTTAGGAAGGCAGAGCAAGCCTCTCCTCCCTGGCTCACCAGTTACATTCTGCATTAATGGAAAAGCAGCCTTTATGTGTTATTTGATCCTTTGTTTTCTGTGAAGAGTCATACTAAGGAAACAATTCTTGGTTACATTTTAAAAACTTTATTTCCTTCACAGCCTCTTGGTTAAGTGAGACCTTTGTTCAGGATGGGTCCCTCTAGCATGAGCTCCTTAGGGGCAGTAAAATTCCACCGCTACCTTGTGGCCATCTGATTTAAAGACAACAAACTACCAACTGGATGACAATTCTACATACCTTTATTTTTAAATGGACTGGTATTTCCACCGTACTACATTTGGATGTTTCCTGACTGCAAACTATTCAGATAAATTTGCAAGATTAGACTCTAAAATGCAGGCCAACAACACTGTACATTTGAAGGGATTCCCACATTGTAAATGTTTTTCAGACAAGTTTATATTTAAACCCTGTCTTATTTAGAGATTTTTGTGATCACATTTCTAATACAGGTACTGTCAATACAGAGTATTCAAAGGTGATATGATAGAGTAAGATTGGTTTTAAAGGCAGTGTATTAGAGTGTTCGCATTGTAGGTTGAGAGTCTTCAGGACTAATTTTTTAAAGGTTTTTCTTCACAATAATAAGTAGAAATTTTAGAAGTATAAACCTATGGGAGTTAGGGCTGTGAGAAATCACTGGGAATATTTGAAATGTTCATAAGATGACAACATTTAGTAACGTTTTATAGTTTAAAGGGCATTTCAAATAAAGTATTTGTACTGTTAAAACAGTTTAAGATCCTGGGCATGCAAAACCTATTTGACTTCATTAAGTCTCTGCTGAGATACCGCCTTGATTGCAGAATGAAGGCACGTTTTAAATGAGCCTTCTTTTGATTTTGATGAGCAATTCACTTCGCTCGTCACATGCAGGTAAAATATAATCCTAAAACCTCCCTAAACCCTCCCAACCGAAAATAAAAAAGCAAACCACAACCCAAAACTTCAGCCAACGTAACAAATTTTCATTTTTTTTTTTAATGGAATGCTCTGCAAGCGTGTTTGTGCACACCGGAGCGCGGTACCACCGCAGGGCCGGTAGATGCGGACGGGGTATGTCAGTTTCATGGATTCCTTTGGACTCTGCTTTGAAGTTTCCCGTTTTTTTGTTTTGCTTCCGATTTGCGGTCCCTGTCCAGCGGCTTCGGTGTCCCCGGGCCCCCGCAGGCAGGGGCGCCCCCGCGGGCAGGGGCACCGCCGCGGTCCCGACGTGGGGCGACCCGCCCCCCGGCTGCCGCCCCCGCACAACCCCTCCCCGTGGGGGCAGGACGCGGGGCCGCTCGCCGCGCAGCGCTCACCCGGCCGGGCCGGCGGCTCCTTCCCGGGGAGGCCGGGCCTGCACCCCCCTCCAGCCCCGGCCGCGGGTGAGGGCCGTGCGGCGCCATGGCCGCTCCCTGCTACTTGGGCTGGGATTTCAGCACGCAGCAGGTACCGGGGCCGCGCCGCTCCCCTCCCCCGGCCGGCGGGGAAGCCCCGGCGCCTGCCCGGGGCCTGCGGGGCTGGGCTGGCGCCGCCGCAGCGGCCACCCCCGCGGGGCTGCAGGGCGGGGGGTGCGCGGGGGCCTCTGCCCGCAGCGAGGGAGGGGAGCGGGCCTTCTCCTGCCCCCCTCGCCCCTTGTCTCTCACCCAGCGGCGGTTCCGTGCCGCAGGGCTTCCGCGTTGGCAGCGGGGCCGCCTGGGCGCTGCGCCCGTTGCCCGGGCTGGGCTAACGCCCGCCGCCTGCCGCAGCGCTGCGAGGTGGTTCCCAGCCCTTCACGTGTTGCATTGCTCCTCTCCTTCCCTGCGCCTGCATAAGCATGGCCCTCCTCCCGTTCTGTTTCTTCTGTCTCATGTCTGAAGCTGTAGGCAGCGTGTCCTGACACATCCTGCTCCCCCATTCTCCTAGGGATGCGTTTAATCCAGGGAAGGAGTGCTGTGGTCCTGCTCCGTCAGTCAGACTGCCCGGACACCCCGCTGCCCGTGGCATCGGGCAGGCTGGCAGCTGGGGTGTGCGCCTGCATCCAGCCTGCCCGGTGCCCTCCGGTGAGGGGGGATCGGTAGGGTTGTGAACCCGGACGTTCAGGTTGCTTGAAAATTTGATTTTTTGGCCTAATTGGTTATTCCTGCACGGCAAATAGAAAAAGTTGTGCGTAGGCCTGAATAGGTTTGAAGTAGGAGTACAAACATCAGTCAGTTCATTACGACAGAACTGAAGGTTGGGAGCTTGAAAAGACACATCCAGGTTAAGTTGATCAAGTGTTTTTTAAGGGGCCGTGCTGCAAACAGAAAGCCAGTTCAGCTGCAGTGGCTCAGAGCTGTTTTCAAGCTAGCGCAGAGCATCAGATTGGTAGAGTTGTGCCAATGCATGATTACTGGCCCTGCCTACAGTAGCATGGCTTTATTATTTGAATACAGCTCTTTGAGATGACTTAGTCTTTCTAGAATTGTTTTTTGTCTGTTCCTTTAGCAGCAGTTTGCACTCTGCCTTGTTGAAATACGTGCAGAATGGGAGCTACCTTCTCACTTGTCTTCTAGACTGTTCATGTTTTTCTTTTGTACTAGGTGAACTTGAGTGAAGATAGAGGAGGAGAGGTTGTGATACTCTTCTAGTTTGTGCTTGCAAGAAAGTTCACCTTCATAGAGTTACCTGTTTGGGATGTTGCTTTCCATGTGTTGCAGAAGCTTGTGTAATGCCTGCTGAGCTTTGCCAGACTGGTAGTTTGTTTTACTCATCATTTGGGAAGCAGGGAGGGTCCACAAGGTATCCTAAGGGTCTGTTAGGTTCCTTGGTAAGATGGGAAAAAAAAAAAAAAAGGAGGTGGGGAGGGGAGCATATGGCATCTTTAAACTAAGATACTGTATTCTTTGGAGAAATTGCAAAAATTGGTTACCATGATGTAAGCTATGATGTATGCCTACATTTTGGTATTGTGTGATTAAGGATAGAGAAAATGAGGGAGCGGGGGATGCAAGCAAAGAAATACATGTTACTGATTAGGTGGCATGCTGGAAACTCACATAATAACTTGTTTAATGTAAAGTCGTGCCCATACTTTAAGCAAGTTGTATGGACTGGGGTGTTCTCTCCCATTTCATCTGTTGTGGGAACTGAATTATTACAGAGTTGTCAGTGCTGTTTAATTATTGTTAGTTTTTTTTAACATCCTGCTTTATACCTTCTAGCTGAAAGTCATTGCTATTGATGAACAGCTGAGAGTAATTTATGAAGATAATGTTCATTTTGATAAAGACCTTCCAGAATTTAAGTAAGGCTGTTTCTATTTTACTTGGGTAATACAATTTAGAACTTTGGAGATTGGGGTGGGGGGCTGTTGCCCTGTTTGGTTTCATTGATAAGTGTGGGGGCATGGAAAAAGTTCATGCTATGTTCATGACTTCAGGCTTGTGGCCACGACTGTTTCTTTCTAGGACACAGAAATAAGCACTGCCTTTGTGTTGGGGTGGAATGCTATGATAATAGCAAGTAAATTGCACAAAGGGAACTTCTAAAAGACATTTGGAGACAAATTCAGTGGTTCCAAATCTCACAGTAAGATGTAGGATGACAGTGTTTGTTTACTTCAGTTAATGGACTAGAATTTACAAATGTCATCTTCCATGGTCACAGGTTTCAATCAAGTACACTTATTTACTTGATGGTTTAACAGCTAAAATTGAATTTCATCTTCTAGGTTCAAGCCACTAATGGTGACAGTTAGGAAACTTAAAAATAACTATGAATTACATGGAGCCAATGAGGAGTACCAGCACTGTAGCCTATCACAGATTTACTTCAGGATCAGAGACTTTCCTTGCAAATTATTTACTTTGCAATTGGGTCAAACATCTCTTGTCTCTTCCTAGGACCTGGCTTGTACTTTTTTATATTTGAAACACTGATCATATCCTTGCTCTTAACATAAAAGTATAGCAGACTCTCTTCAGTTATTAATAAACTTGAAGAACTTTCCTTGGTGGGCAAAAAATTGCTGAATTTACCAAGAGAAAATACTGTTTTTCTGTAGGACTCAAGGTGGAGTCCATATTCATGGTGACAGACTGACAGTCACTTCTCCTGTGCTAATGTGGGTCAAGGTATGAAAAAGCTTTATATAGTTCAACATCTTCCTTGCTGTTATTGAAATGGAAATGTATTCCAAGCAATAGTGAAACTCATCATTCAAATCAACACAGTCCTTTTGCTTGTATTCTGTTTCTTTTAAGTGTTACTTTGTGTCTTTGGTATGCAAATATGAATGTTATCAACAAACATAGTGGAAGTTGCTAACATTTTGATGGTTTCTTTGTTTGTTTCTTCACTCTCTACTATTATAGCATTGTATGTGTGATAAATCCTCTCTTGACTTTCTCTCATTTGAAAAAGACTATTCTTTTTTACCTCATCTTCTTGTTTCAAATGTAAAAGGGGCAGCTGTCACTTTGCCTAGCTTCAATCTGTGTTTTTGTAGCATCTAGGTTATGTGCACTATTTTTTTTTTAGCATAAGCTTTTCTGACCAATTGGTGTCTCAACTGGTAAGTGGGTCTCAACTGGTAAGTGGTTAAAGAGCAATTTATTCAGTGATTTCCAGTCACTTTAGTGTTTATTTTGAAATACATCATTCTTTTGCATTTTAAGAGAAGGCCTTCCTTGCTTCTGTGCAGATTTTGCAACACTTTCTTTCACATGGTGCCGTGTAAATTTGTTTTACTACTGCAGTTTGAGTAGTTATTATTTAATAGGTTACAGAACCCCCAGCTGGTGATCCGCAGTAGTTTACAAAGGTTTGGTAAATTTGTTTGCAGTTGGTCTTTTGAACCATAATGAACAGGAACAGTTGTAATTATTAAATTAATAATATGATGATATAGGTTTACAATGTTTCTTGGGAAATTTTGAAGTCTTGCAGTGGTTCATATATCAAGATTATCTGGGAAATGCTGCTTTGAATGAGACTGTGTAAAGATAGATTAATTTTTGGTTTTAAACTTCAGGAAAATGTGGCAAGAACAGAATTAACGTAGGTGCTTAAAGTGCTGGATTTCACTTGAATTAGCCTTATACTAAAGAGACTCTTGAGTTTTCATCTGACACTGGGGGCAGTGGTATTGAGGATACCTAACATCTTGTAGGATGGAGTGCAGAGTGCACCCCATTAGGATTTCATAGATTTCCAAAAGTAAGAACAGAAAAAAGATAATCTTGCTTTGTATATGGCACTCTTAAAAGTGACTTTTTAATAAATTGGAATTCTCTAACTCTTGCCTCTTATTTAGGTTTCAAAGAATGGATCTTTGTGATTCAGCTTATTTAAAGATGTCCTTTTATTCTCCCCCCCCGCCCCGTGTGATTTAACTTTTCTTTTATGGACTTTTACTTAGTAAATTAATTTATGCAGCTTCTTGAGAAGTCTGTAGTCATTAGCTAATTTTTCATTATCTGCCAATGAACTCTTATCAGTGATGACATGAATTTACTGTTTAATTCCAGAGATTGTGAGTATGCATAATTTGATAGCTCGTTACAGTCACTCCTGATTCTGTTTGTTCTTGTAGGCTCTGGATATGGTTTTGGAAAAGATGAAGTCTTTGGGATTTAACTTCTCTCAAGTCAGAGCTCTGTCTGGTGCTGGCCAGGTTAGTTTATACAGAAAAAAATCGGTCTTACTCTATTTCTTCAATACAGTATATGGTATAATGATAAATATAGTTTAAATAACTGTATTGCAGAAGACCACAATGACATCAAGTAAGACCAAAGCTTCTATATAAGCATCCATTAAAAGACATGTTCCTCAGGGAAACTTAAAACCTGAAACACAAAAAGCAGTCACTGGAAAGGTAGTGGGAGTGGAGGATGAGGTTTACAGTGCAGTTGTTTAAATCAGTGTAGTGCATAACTAGTTGATTTCCTGTTGTTTAAATTCTTTTAACCTACAGATTCTGAAATAACTGGGGCCATTTTGAATTTCAGCATATCAAGGTGCTTGTGGAAATCAGGTAGAAAAAAATTGTGAGGAGCGCAGTTTGCTAAAGGTGTAGTAACGTCCTTGAGCACAGTTTTTGTTGGCTGGGATACAGATCTACCTAGGAACAACAAAAAACAAGTGATGATTGTCTTTGATGCAGAAATGACAAAGATGCTGCCATGATTTAGCCTGTAGTGCATAATACCTTTTTTTCTGAGATTTATAAAAAGCACCCTGACATTTAGTCAGTTAGCCAGTCTCCTAGTACTGTGGTGAAATAAGGAAGTCTTTTATAACTTTCACAGATGATATTTAGGGTGGGGGCAGCACTAAAGCAATAGCTAATTCTGACATATGAGGTTTAAGTTATTCATCTTGATACATCTGGGACTAATTATGCAAAACTCTTGCTTTGATCTCCCCATTTCATTGATTTCAGTTCAAAGTCTGAGCAAAGTGTCTGAAAATCACAGCCGGTATCAAGGCTCTGTTACCAATTCTTCAGTGGAACAGAAGTTAGGGACTGCCAAATAACCCCAGCTTACTCAAATGGAAAAAAGATGTGCATTTTCAGATTGCCAGTATTCTCCTTATTCTACCTATCCTCCAGCAAGTCAGGGGTATCAACTTGGTGTTGTATTCAAATTCTTTCAGATAGAACAGATTTCATGTATCTACCCCCTTCCACATTGTCTTTCTCCCTTTCCTCTTTGAAAAACCTTGTCTATGCTGCAGGTCACTGCAGAGGTGCACTGATGTGCCGGTGTTTGTCCCAGAGAAGGGGAAAACCTGGTCACAATTGTCTACAGAAATGGCAGAGATGTGAAATACAACCTGGATGACACTGTGGTCAAATACCCTGTGCACAGGGTGTTCTGTGTGCACTTGGTGCCATCAGAACTTTAGTGGGTCACTGGATGGTGCTTTGCAGTTTGCCTGGTGTGTCCTGGAGGTGCATAGCTAGAGATGCCTGGCTTGAGGAAGCTGCCTGAGAGGTGGAGCTTAAAGAACCTTCTCGGTGTTATGCAGTCTGTTAGTGGTGACTGGGGTGGTCATGTAACTGAAGAATCTGAGGGCTGTGCTGAAATTGCACAGAACTAACAGTTGTGGCTGTGGAGCCCTAGTTACAGCTCAGATTGCCCTCAGAGAAGTATCTGATGCCATTAGCAGTATAATAATAGTTCCCACTAGAAGTTGCTATAGTTCAAAATCATCATTGTCTCTTGACTCCTACATTTTCTGGTTTGGTATCTGCTTTGCTCAATGTTAAAGAGTCTTTTAATGAGGCACTTGATTTGAAAAGGTGGTTTTTTTGGTATAGTTTGGAGAGAGTTCTCTGTCCCTTAGAGTTTGAAATTCAGATCAGGATATGAACTTCACGGCTTCGGAGGGCATCTCCAACTTCTGTTTCTGTACTTTCTACAGCAACATGGAAGTGTGTACTGGAAAAAAGGAAGCATCCAAATTTTAAAGACTGCATCACCTGAACTGCCTTTACATCAGTCACTAAAGGTAACGTGCATGAAAGAGCTCTGAAGAGAGAGCTACACTGTTCTTTTTCTGATCCTTATGCACATTACTTTTCTCCTTGCAAACCTTTCCTCTTGTCTGGCTGAGCTGCATGCCCCTTCAGCATACAGTGAAATGTACTAGTTATTCCTTCAGCTCCAAGGCTTTTGACGTTGCCTTTTCTTCTGAGTGACAGTACATACTGCTTTAACAGTTTACAGGTGCCAGTGGGTGTCCCAGAATATTTCTTTGTCAGAGTAACAGCATGTTTGTTCTTTTAGGAAACAATATTTTTGTAAACAACCTGTAAATATTTTGATTTTTTTTAATACATTTGTATTAACAAAAAGATGTAGTGAAAAATACTGTTATATCTGGGTTTCCTTGCAGTGCTTGTGGTTTCATTAGAAAATGTATATTAATAAGAAAAAAAAAGACTAATTTACGCTTAACCTCTGAAAGGATGGAAGTGTAATACTGTGTGGACACAAACCCTGAACAAGTAAGCTGTTGAAACTCAACATTTTGTGTGCGTATGTGTGTGGTTGTTAAGTTTTGAACATAGACTTGGCAAACTTTTGTTTAAAAAGTAGGGAAGAGTCAACTTGCCTCTTGAAGACCCTTCCCTACCTTCCTTCAAGATCAGAAAGGACAATTGTTTGTTGAAAGGGAGACATTTGTGTAACTGATCTGTTAAATGAGTAATTTTGGAAATACCTCATCTGTGCAAAAACTCATGGAAATGGAATTAAAATGCTCTCTAGTGATGTACTAGGCCTCAGTTGCGTTTCCAAATGATTATGCCAGTCACAAAAGAGAAATCTGTTAGTAAGGCTGTGGAAAGATAATCTGATTATTTAGAGAGGAGTTCTAAAAAGTGGGGCTAAGCTTTGTAAAAGGGCTTTGGCTACCAATGGAACATGCCGCAGGGTATGCGAAGTACATACCATGCTGTAGTGTATGTCAAGTAACAGCAGAAAAAGCCTGTTGCTTCCCTCTGGTGTGAAGTTTGGATTTCACCACTGACTAAGAGGCTGACCAGTATCTGCTTGCCCGTAGTTATTGAGAGGAAACCAGAAGGCACGTCAGCGAACTGAACTGTGAGCTCATACGTAGGTCTGCTGCATTGCTAGTACTCTAGCAGGGACTTCTTAAAGATCAGAATTACTAATAAAGGATATTGTTCGCTACAGGCTTGTTTTTCTGTCAGTAACAGCCCCATCTGGATGGATTCCAGCACAGCTTCCCAGTGCAGCGCTCTGGAGAAAGCCGTGGGGGGAGCACAGCACTTGGCGAGTATCACTGGTTCTAGAGCCTATGAGGTAAGGAGCGGGTGGGAAGAAAGTCCTTAGCAGAGTCTTGTGATAGAAACAGTTCTGCCATTACAGTGGTGCTGCAGCAGATGACGACCAGCCCTTAACGATGAAAAAGAGTTTTGGAAGAAACTCCAATGGTCAGTGCTTTGCAGCAGTCTTACAAAGGAAGATGTGGAAAATGTCAAGTGAAATTAGGCAAACACTGGAAATTCTGCTGCAGGAAGCAGATAGGGTGAGCTGTTACATTTGGCCAGTGGTTCCAAAATACAGTGTGTGGTGGCCATGTTTGCAATCTCAGGGCCTGGTTCACCCCTGGGAGCTCCTGTGTAGCCATGTTTCCATTGGCAAGGCAATCCAGTTTGGGTTACAGGTTTACTTGGAGTTATGAGGCCCCTGTTCTTGGATTGCTGCTCTAGGTTACTTCTGCAATTAAAAGATTGGCCTTTAATATTCCCTGAAAGCTAACAAGTGGCTGGCTGTTGACCTAAGAGAATTTTCAGAAGTTTGTGATGCTATCAGAGAGTCCTTTGTTACTTATCTCCTGTTCCTGACACTTCCCTCTCTTGTAACCGTGACAGTGAGTTATAAAGTGGGAGCAGGGCTGTCCTCCGGGCATCTCAGCACCTGGACCTGGCTACTCTTACTGTTGGTTCAACAGAATAAGGCTCTAACCTCCCAAATTACTGATTCCGGTTTTGAATCACTATGCAAGGTTTATGGCCAATGTTGAAATCGGACTTTGCATGCCAGTGGTGGTTTATTTTTAACTTGCTAACGGTTAAAGTTTCAGTGTTACAAGTTTTTTGTTATTTGATATAATACAGGCGTGAAAAATAATTATTCTTACAACTCTCATTAGCCTGTGCTGGAGTTGCTTCCAGTATGAAACCTCCTGCTTTGGTCCCAATTCAGCTGCCTCACAGAGGTACGTAGGTTGGGTAGCTTAAACCTTTTCAAGGATTTGAAGGCAGTAGTTGAATTGTGGTGGTTCCTGTGCATAGAATGTGTGGTTCATTCCACTGAACTGTCATTTCTGAAATGTAAATTATGGATAGTAATGCTTTTTCACATGCTTTTTTTCCCAAAAGGTGAGCAAAAGTCTCTAATGAGACTATGCGTTATAGCCTGTTTAGTGCAGATTGCCTGCTGTGCACCGACTTTCATCATGCATCGGCAAATTAAGTATCCAAAGTGCAATGTACTGAACTCATTACACAGAGTTAATGATTATTGACTCCATTTAGGGTTTGTGTTTCTAAGTATTTGCATTTCTTTCTCAGCGTTTTACAGGAAACCAGATAGCAAAGATTTACAGCCAGAATCCTGAGGTCTACATGCAAACTGAGGTTGGCTCAACTTCAATACGCTTGGAAAACACAGTTGGAAATCTTTTAAAATTAGTTTTGTGGGGATGTTTTTACAGACTTTTTTTACTAAAGAGTATTTCGATTCTTGTGTTTGATTTTAAGATTAAAATTGAAAATTTGATTGTTTTATTTTTTCTTTGTTTTGTTAAATTATTAGTTGCTAGGCAGATAAAAATTGGGCATCACTTCTGTCTTGAATGTTACATGTCACACAGCAGGCTCCGTTGGATCTCATCTTTGTGGAAGACGTTATAAAAAGAAATAAAGGCTTTCATTTGGGTGGTAATAAATTGTATTTACAGCAGTTTGAACACAGGTGGGTAGTTAAGCACACAGGTGAAATTTTCACACTTAGAACTGGCTATTTGAATGCAGAAATGTGATGGCTCTGCCATACAAAGCTAGCATCAGTGTGGATGTGCGTAGGAAAAAAACCCTGCAGCTGATGCTAGACTTTTTCCATAGTTTTTCCCTTGAGGAGCTACTTTAATTCTATTGTTACAAATGAATTGCGCTGTGTAGTTTGTTTCCTTCTTAGTTTTAATTTTGAGAAATCAGCTTCAGTTCCATTATTGTTCCAGTTTGAGTCTGCATCTAGCTGAGACTAAAATGCCATGGTTTGAAGCAAGGTGAAAGCTCCATGCAAATATGATGTAAATGAGAGAAGGACTGCTGTCCTGTGATTAGAATATGCTAAACATCTAGACCTGTGAAGTCAGGCAGCTCCTGGCTTTCTATTACTGCAGTTGTTGATAGCATTGATCATGGGTTTTTTTGTGGTTTTTAAAATCTCACCCCTGTCTGAAACAGTTAGTTTCATGGGGATGCGAGCTGCAAAGTTGACTGTATTTTGTGGGAGAATGCTTAATTTTTTAGTATTTTTTTCTTTCTTAGTGCATTTTTATTGTATAACCTTTGCACTAGTAAGGTATGGGATGAAACAGAGCCCTAATACAGTCTGATCATAAGCTTAAGACTAAATTTAGAGAAAGATATGTTAATGGGGGGAAAGTAGGTCCACGGAACTGAGAACTAGTCAGACCAATTTCAGACTTCGAGGGCTGGTTGCATTGATGGCACCTTTTACCGATAAAGGATATGCAAGATAATGTGTTCAAGCACAAAATATCTCTATGTCAGAGTTGCTCTTGGGGGCCATCAAGAAGCACTTAGCAGCCTGGCAGTCTCAATGACGTGGAAGGTGGATGTTCCTCATTCTGTAGGTCAGCTTGCTAAACTGGCTGAATCACAGTTTAACTTCATCCTTTTCCTTCCATTTCAGGCAGCTAGTGCCCACTGGGGCACCACAGAAGGTAGGCCTTTGCTATCTAAGCACAGTATGATATATTCTTGGGGAGAGACACCTGAAGAGCAAGCGCATCATTAAGTTTCCTGGCAATTATAATCACCTCTTAGAGCTCTGCCGATAGTCCGTCTTTGAATGCTGTGTGAAGCAGTGATTTTGTGATCATTAATACAAAACCTGTCACTGCTGGCTGGCTCGACCAGTAGAGATTAGATTCTGGTTAGTTATTGGGTGATAATCATATTTCTTCTGAATTAGTCAGAACACACCAGAAGGAATTTTGCAGCTTCTTGGGAACAGATACTACCTGATCGTGCAGAAAGCTTGGTGGTAGGCAGTTAGCTTGGTAGTTTGTATTGCAGATTTGAAGTGGAGGCAAATTTGTGTTGGATCAGTGCTTTGTGTCATGCGGCTGGGACATTTTTGGGCCAGTAGTAGAAGCCCTGCAGCTGGATTTAATGCGTTTATTGGAACATACCCTGAGGCAAAGCTGCAGGTTGTGGTTCAGTTCAGATCAAAATCAGCTGATTATTACCAGCTCCTGAGAGTAATTCCTGGGAGGTCTGGGATCTCAGCTGGGAGGGAGGTGAGATTTCACATAAAGGTGCTAGCAGAGCCTTGCCAGAGATGCTCAAAAGCTTATGGGTCTGTGCTCTTGGTGGACCAGTGCATGGTTTCTGGGCACTTCCCCTGTTGTCAACATATAGGGTTATGTTGTTTTTTGGGGTTTTTTAGTTTGTTTGTTTTGGGTGTTTTTTTGTTTGCTTGTTTTTTTTCTCTTAGAAAGTGTTTTTCCTTGAAATGAAATTCAGTGATACACCGAAGCTGTGAATTAATTCATAATAACATAGAGTATGCTAATATACTGGGTGTATTTTGCATGTTTCAGAATGCAAAGCTATTAAGAGCTTTTATCACGGGGTTACTTTTAGATTGGTATCTGCTGTATTATTTAGGTAGTATGATAGAACTGAATAATTCTTCTTGGTGTATTTTTGTGTGCTTTTGGTGCCTAACATTAAGCATCTATTAACATTTGCTGCTTCAAATTACTTAATAATTTACTTTCTTTGAAGTGACTATTGATGGGACTCACTATTTCACACTTTTTCTTTCAGAGAATCTCCTTGGTTAGTAGTTTTGCAGCTTCCCTTTTCCTAGGAGCTTATGCGCCCATCGATTACAGTGATGGTAAGTGTGTGGGCTTTTCTCATAGCAACAATTCAACAAGGAAGTTTTCCTTTCCATCCCTATCTTACATAAAAGGGGAACAAGATTTCTGCTATTTATTTTCAGTCTTTAATGACAAGTCTGATAGATTTTAAGCTGTTACTCCTTTCAATTTGTTGTTCCTCTCGATTGTGCTGTCAGCTGTGCTTATTTATCCCCATCATACCATGATTCCCATTTCTGTAAAATGGATCCACAGAAAATATTCTTAAATGAAACTGTAACCTTTTTTCATTAGTTTATGATGTATAAAGGAATGTTGAAATACCTATTTAAAAGCATAAAACATTGTGAATTTTTAAGCTAGATTTCATAGTTCTGATATTGGTTCTTGGTTTTGCTGGTTTAGGTCTGAGTAGCACAGGGTATGAACAAGATGTATGTTGTGATTTTTTTCCCCACCGCTTAGCTGGGGTATGGATCTGCAACAGAAATATCTTTTCAAAATGAAAAAAAAAGCATAAACCAATTAAAAAAAATCCTAAACTCAGTTAAAAAAAAATTAAACTTCCATATCTCTCTATGCATCATAACAAAGACAAAAAAAATAAAGAGGCACTAGCCTTGTCACTTCTGTTGTGTGTTACCTCAGTTATTCAGCTTTTAAATGGCGATTTTAAATGGCAATTACAAAGGAAACCATTTTCCTGGGAGCTGTGCTGTTATTTCTAAATAGCGGTTTTGATTCCTGCTCTGAAACTAAGAGAAGATATATTTCAGAGCTGAAAGGTTAGATAAGGCTGCCAAAGGACTTTTTGTATTGTAGAGCCATAGCTGACACCCATGGGTTAAGACCAACTCATTTTTTTTCTCCTTCGTTGGTCCATGAAAACTCAGGGAAAGGCAAGTCATCTCAGTTGGCGCTAATGGACAACTTATTCAATAGCAGATCTTCCAGTTATGCTTGAGACCTTAAAAATTGCAAGGCAATCCATGCTTATTTTGCAGCAGTTGTGGGATTATTACATCTATCTTCTGGTCCTTCTGTTAGCCATGTATTTTCACAGGTGAATTTTATTTTTTTTTATATTGTGGGCAGCAGTAACTCTTTGGAGATTTGCACTTTGCTCATCATAGTCCCAAATACTGAGCGCTTCAGCTGCTCAGCAGAACTGACTCCATGTACTGTATTTCTGAGAGATTGTGAGGTTTTCAGGGTGCTTCTTCTGATAAAGAAACATGTTGATTTTTTAATGAGAGTGAAGTGTTTATTTTGATTCAAATATTTTAAAATGTAAGCATTAAACCTCTGGGGTTTGGGGTTGGGTTGAGGTTTTTTTGTTTTGGTTTTTTTGTTAATGTTACTTCTGCCTTTTCTGCTTGGAAGCAAGTTGGGGAAAGCCGTGCTTCTTCCGTTTCAAAGCACGAAAATTCCTGGGTTTCATTGAAAACAAAAACATTTTAAACTAAAGAAAATGAAAATTTACTTCATTGGAAAATTTTCTTAGAAAATGTATTGCATTTTTCAAGCAAGTGTAGGAGAGCCTGTTCTATTACACCTCTGGATATTTACAGAACTTGAATAAATGTTATCTACTGTTCAAAGCATGTAAGATTATTAAATCTTTGTGTCAAAAAAGATAAGAGAACTCAGCAGGATGTTATAGTTCTCTTTACAAGACAAAAGGCTTTTCGCCATTGTAAGCTATATTTTGTCTTGTTCATTCCTTTCTTCTGTTAACATAATAAGAAAGAATTCTAATTCCAGTAATAAAATATAATTATAAAGTATGTGGTAGTTATTTGGATCCAGCTGAAAAACTTGTTTTCTTGTCATCTATGATTTCTTGCAATTCACTTCATCTTTTACATTGCACCTGTATATTGTAGTTTAAAATGCATCTCTCAAAATAATGTTCAGATAATAGACCTGTTCTTCATTTCTGCAGGTTTAACTTCAGGTCATACCGTCTTTAAAAGACCCTGTCAAATTGTTTAGCTCTGCACAATAACTTATCTCTCTAAATTTGCAGGTTATTGTAGGAAATGTGCTATTCAGTTTCAGGATTTTTTTATTTTCTTTTTAAAGGTCCTATCTCATAAAGTTCAAATCACTCCTCCTGAATGGCTGAGCACCCTGGGTGATTGATTTTAAAAAAATCAAATTACATTCTGGGGGAATGAAGAATGATTTTCATTTGTATTGTGCAGATGTTAAAAGTAAGATACGTTTGGGACCTAAACAACTTGAACACTTGAGGCATTGTTTCTTTTAGAAGACACCTTAAAGAACAGCAATTCAGCTCTTGACCTAGAGAAGCTTTATCTTTTGAAATGCTTTTCTAAGAGCCTTAGGCAAATCATAGCTTAGCATACTTGTTTTTGTTGTTCTATCAAACAAGGATGCTTTGAACTGAAGCCTTTTCAAAAGGAAGCATGGTGGGTTGAATTTACTCCTAATGTAGCTTGCATGGTGCCAGCAGTTATGCTGCTTATGATTTTAGCTCACTGAAAAGGCAATCCAGACTACTGTAATGCAGATGCACTTAACTGTTTATAAATGCAAATATTGATCTTTAGTTAGTTGATTAATAAAACCAGTTAGTCTGCATCATTTGGTCTTTGTAATGAAAATGTTTGGGTTGCTGGTTTTTTTTTCTTTTTTTCTTTTCTTTTTTTTTTCCCCCTCTGCCCTGTGTTGAAACACTTATACTTTTGTATATGTACTAAGTATTAGCAAGTCCTGTTGGTGCTCCTGGTCATTTTATGTTAAGTCAGTGATGCTTGCAGTGAAATACTGAATCCTATCCATCCATGTATTGACTCTTTCCTCGGTCTTTACTAGACAATGGTCTTGGCTATTGACTTTCATTGCTGATGGGATATCTATTTGGAGTGACAAGTTGAAGAGCTGCCTTTGATATCCTCCCCCCTCCTCCTTAGTTCTCAGACTATTACTTATTTTATATGTTAAACTTAGTGGCGTAGATCATGACCGGAGGTGCTTGAGTAAGGAACTCTCTGTGCATCACTCCTATAATCAAAGGAGAAAGAGGAGCCATTCCAGGGAGCATTCAGCTCTGGTTTGTATTTTCCACTGACTAGAGATTCTCATAAAAGTGCCCACAGTTGGGTAGGATGAATCCAGGCCAACAGATTAATAGTTCTTGTAGAACAGTTGTTTCACATCTTTTAAATGAGTTTCTGAGGGCGGGGTAAATTAGCTCATCTTTCTTTTCTCAGAGCTTATTAAAGTCTTTGTGCCACACTATCTACCAGTCAATAAACTGAAGTGTTGTATCTGTATCATATCAACTCAGACCTTTTCAGTTATAAAGGTTAGTGTTTTTCCAGTTTTAGGCAGAAGAGATTGGAGGCTGTCCTTATGTCTTGCAAAATTGCATCGGAGGGCACTGGTTAAATGTTTCTCTAGGCTTGTGGGGTGGGGAGGAGAAAGGACTTTTTCCAAAAAACCACAGAAACAACAACTAATCTTTCTCTAGTGAAATGCCTATTTATTTAAAGATTCTGTTGCTCGCTGATTGGTTTAATTTAGTGAAGGGGTTCTTGGCCTTTTAAATTGGGGACTTTCCAAGGAAAATTTATAGATGTACATATTTCCTTATAGAAAGCCTTGTTATGCCTGCGGGCATGGAGCACTTGGCTGCTCACACCCTCTGTCTCTGGGAAATGCAAACAGTGATGCTGGGCTCAGTTTGCCTTGGAAGGACTTGGTTTACCCCTGGAAGGAGGGAATGGATAGATTTAAGAGTATTCTCACATAGAGAACTGAGAGAAACTGGATTAAATCTGTTTTTTTCTGTGGGTGGTAGCAGTTTTGACAGCAGAAAAGGGAAATGCACCTTTTGCATGTGATAGGTGTGTTGCACTTTGTGCTCTGTCAAATTCCTGCTGTTGCATCATAGGCCAAATAAAGCTGTGCATAATTTAAGTGTGTTTAATTTGCCTAAAATGGGATTGATAGATTTTAAGAAATTTAATTCTATTTTTTGTGTTGTTAAGTATAATCCAAATATCCTACTGTTTGTCTTGGGTTATTCCAGTGTCTCAGCTGCAACACTTTCTGTTTACGAGACTGTGTGAAGCACTAGGTCCAGACCTTGTTGATGGTGCTTAGGATTGGACTGCGCAAATATATACTTTTTTTATTAAATGTTATTAAATTAATTATTAAACCTATGTGAAAAAGGCTGCTGGGAATTGAAAGGGTGGGCTCATTTGTGCATGTGTAACCAGCAGTAGTGTATGTGTGTGGAGTGTGTTGCAGATGTATACCCCTTGTCAGAGTAAGAGCATTGCTAGAGCCTTGTGATGTGCTAGCTGAGATGTCGGTTGCATCCCTTCTTTTCCTCTGTGTCCCAGCATTGCAAGCATAGTCTTGTTCCACAGACACTGCATGTGGAGTCAACTTCACAGTCTTTGTGTTTTAGAAAGCTTAAAGATGTACTGAATGGAAGTGAATTTCAGGTTTTCCACTGTACTCAGCTAAGAACGTGGCTGTGTTTCTGAGATAAGTGTCGTGGGCTAAATGGTCTTTGAAATGAAAATGTTGTTAATCTAGAATAAGACTGATATGTCCCTGAACAGTACTAACCAGAAACACATACAGATTTTCAAGTCTAATGAAATGTGCAATTAAAGTCATCTTAGTAACGTAAAAGGGGTGTGGAGTGCTCAGTATGTTATGTAGATTCAGCCACTAACCAACTTCAATTAACTTCTAAACCAGCAATGAAATAATGAGGAAAAAGCAATGAGAAACCAAACTGAAACTGCACAGGTCTTCCCCAGGTCTAGTTGGGGATCTGGTGAGGAAATAGGTGACCAAATCAGTTATCTAAGTTTTTTCAACCTATAATTCATTTCACAGAATCTAGACTTTAGGGGTGTTGCATGTTTGCAGGTGTCGCAGATTTCAGTTGGGCTGTTCATCATTTCTGAAAATCATGACTGATATTCAAAGCTGGACTTTCTAAACTAGCCTCAAAATTAGAGGCTACATTTGAAAATTTGATCTCTTGCCATTTTTTGTGGATTTCTAAGCTTTATTTTGTCATCTCTGCAGAAGGAAACATTGATATATGGAGGAAGATTAGTCAGCATGGATTTTAATGCTTATGTGATACACCACTCCTGCCTTTGAGTAAAGCCGTACCACCCAGGGGGAAATTTCTTCCTTGTTAGGTCTCATGTGAGCACACCACACCTTCAGGTGACATTCCTGCATCACCTTTAGAGAGTTGTAGTGAAGCCTTTGTCTAAGGTGGATGATTTGGGGAGGAGTTGATGGGGAAGCATCCATGTTCTTTCACTTTTAACTTGGGAATAACTGAATTGTCTAGTACATTTTGCATCAGAGCAGCCTTTTCTGCTGCCTTTACAGGTGAAAGCAATCCAGCGGCTGAATTATCAGTATACTTTATGCTTAGGAGAGCTGAAACCATTCTCTTTGAATGTAAAACATGCGTCTGTGTAAATTTTCTGTTGCCTGTAACAAGGTGAAATTTTCTGATACAACACTGTCTTGTGTTTAATCATATGTTTCCTGTTTTGGTCTGTCTTGTAGGTTCTGGTATGAACTTGCTGCAGATTTGGGAAAAGGTATGGTCACAGTCCTGCCTTGATGCTTGTGCACCTGGATTAGAGGAGAAACTAGGATACCCTGTACCATCCCATTCAGTCCTGGTACGTGCCTGTCTAGAAGAGTTTCAAACAACAAACAGGGCTTTGTGCTGAGAGTTCTGCTAATAGCACTTGCTTGGAGTGTATTTGTGTGTGCACGCAAGCGTGCATGCATGCTTATATCCTCAGAGTTATGCTGCTTGATTTAATATTTTCAGGTGTGTTGTCAGAGCAAAACCAGACATCTTAGAAAACTACTAGCTGGTGTTGGGCGTAGCTTTTGTCATTGATCTCCTTGGATTCTTGCATGCCCTGGGCTATGGTGAGAAAAGATTTGGTAGCTGCTGCAGTGATAAGAATCTTTGGGGTCCCCTCCTGTGCCCACAAGCACCTGGTCACTGCAGAGCTGTGCACAGTATTTATTACTGCAGAAACAGAACCCAACATCTGCATTTCTTGACAGAGACCTTGTTTTAAGTGGTTTGTGGAGTTAATGAGGTAATCTTTGTGAATAATTTGGGATATTTAAAGCTTCTCAGTTCACGTAGCATAATGGTGAAATCAAATCAAGCTGCACATCTCTTAGAGTAAATGAATTTAGTCTTACTACCCACCACAAAAAGACCTATTGCTTTAGCTGGTACACGTGTAAGAGGGTGTAGATACTGATCACCCGATCCCTCTGAACTCAGTGCTCATCTTCTGTAATGGAGAGGAACACATTAAAAGTCCCTGTAGATGTCCTTGTATTTCTTACAGACATTTTTTTTCCTCCTGTTTTTTCTCTATAGGTATCAAATATCGCTTAAAAGAATACAGTTCTTGACCCCTAAAATAATAGGGGTCATATTCCAGCATTTGATGTTGTGATGTATATTAATGTTGTGTTTCCTCTTATGTTTGCATTGAATTTCTAATTTCTGTGTATTAATATTCATGTATGTGTGCAAAACAGATGGATGTGTTTGGGTTACTTGATGTGAATAACTGGAGAAAGACCCAAAGTTAAAGTGCTGCTTAACTTACTGTAAAATCTGATCTGAGATATTTCTGTGAGGTTCTCAACAGTGAAAAAAATAGAGTTAAAAATCTTTAAAATCTTCATTCATACCTTAAATACCCAGAAATGATTATTGTAGCTGCTCTGGTGTTTTCAGTTCTCTGTGACAACAGATTATGTCATATATTCCAAGATTACTTTCAGGTTTTTTGAGCTTTTTTCCTCTCTATCTTTCTTTCTTTCCTTAGGGGCCCGTTTCTCCATATTATAATCAGCGTTACGGGTTTAGCCCAGACTGTAAGGTAGTAGCATTTACAGGAGACAATCCAGGTGAGATGATTAAATGTATAAGATTCAGTGAATATGATTATGTATGTACTAAAATTCTAAATCAATCTCATTGATTCTCAGATGCTCCTTATACAGTGAAAGAATATAGTGTTTATCAGCACTAATACCTTTTTCTAACAGCCTTCCATCACTGGTTCTTCTGAGATACAGACATCTTGGCTGAGCTGGGTATGACAAATGAATTCTCTTTTGCTTAGCAATTAGAAGTGATTTCATTTGCCTCTTGATGACTTTGGTTTGCCTGCCCCTAAGAAACTATTCTTACTATGAACTGCTAACATTTTAACTTAGAAGATATGAATTAAAAATTTGCTGGTTTATCTTTTCAAGCAAAAAGGTGGAGATTGACCTTATAGTCTTTCTCTAACAATTAGATCTGTCTTTTCGTCAGACTGATAGATCTCAGTATAAGGTGCTGATTTCAGGTCAGTTTTTTGAATCCTGGAGGCTGTTTCAGTGTAGAGCAAAGTTGTCTGTTTCTCAGGACTGTGAAAATAAAATATTCATCTGTATTACGGTAGCATATGCAGGTTTGAATCAAGGTGGAGGCTTCATCGTGATATATTTAACATTCATATTCTGGGAGATGCTTAAACTCTACATTTCCCAAAGGTGAAATTTCTTTTGGAGATTCAAATCCATCTTAGTCCAATGAGTAGTCTGATGTAAGTGGGAGGGTTTCTCCTTTGAAGTGTGTTGTTAACTAAGGGTCCCCTGTATTTAAAACCTGGATTCAAAAACATTAGATAATCATGCAGTTCTGTAGTCTTTTGTCTCAAGCATTTTGATTTTGTTAAAAATCACTCTCTCACCCAAATGCTTTGCCCATCTTTTTCAGTGTCTAGGCCAAGGCCATCCTGAGCATATTTGCCTTTTATGTTGTACTTTGAGGTGGTGAATGTGATGTATTATGATATCTCATACAACATGCTGTAATGGAGTCAAACAACTCTTTATTTGGTATTCTTACTTTTTGTTTTCAGCATCATTGGCAGGGATGAGGCTTCAAGAAGGAGATATTGCAGTAAGTCAGAACATGCTCCTGAAAACTGCCCATATCCCTGAATAAATGAAATGCATGAAATGTAAATTAGCTGTAGGTTATCAGTTAAATTTATCTGCTAGTCTTAATATTCTGTTTATTGGAATCACACTTGTTTTATTTCTATCAATCTGTAAGCTGCCTGAAAGATTTTAAGTAAACTCTTGTGAATATTTTTAACTAATGCTCCAGACATTAAAACCTAAGTCTCCATCTAGTATGTATTTCACTGGTGTGACAACCAAAGTCAGAGCTAGCTTCAACACAAATCCAATTGACTTAATGTGTAATTTAAAAACAATTAGTGGTAGTAACAAATGGTTTTAATTTAATTTCTGTATTGCTTTCCATGCACATTGTGATAACGCTTCAATTATTTTTTTTTCCCCTCCAGATTAGCCTTGGCACAAGTGACACATTGTTTCTGTGGATTCAAGAACCAACTCCTGCCTTAGAAGGTCATATCCTCTGCAATCCTGTTGATTCTCAAACATATATGGCACTTTTATGGTAATATAATTTATTTTTTGTGCATCTGGGATCGATAACATATATTTCTTCCTCTGTTAGTGTTTTTTATTTCTTTTGCAAAATGATAATGAATAGAACATTCAGCACTCTGTGCAGTATATGGCAGTCTACTGCTGCAACATTTGCATCAACGTTACAGCATTCCTGTTTAATTTGTGTAACTGAAACTGCAGAATTGTGGAGGATAAATTCTCATGGCAATAAAAAGCCGAAATTATTTTTACGTATACATAGAGCCAGTTCATTATGAATCTAAGGTAATATATTTAATGTACAGGAATAACAATCTTCTGAAATATAATAATGTGAAATGTCAGAAGCTTAACCAGGCTGTATAACTTCTGTGCTCTTCTAGTGGTCCAGAGGGGACATAACGGGGCAGGTAAAGATTCCGTTTTCATAGAGGAGTATAATCAGTGCTGTTCGGGGACGTATTAGGCTGTGCATGTGGAAAATACGGAGATCTCAAGAAACCCAGCTGAGAGAATGATCCTCATGGTAGCTTTTGGTTGCTGTGATTCGGGAATTGTTTGGCTCCTGGCCAGCCAAGTAGGTGGAAATGTGGCCTGAAGCTATATTTTCCCTCACCGAGTCACTGTTTTCAGAGTCAAAACTTCCAAAACAGGTCGTAGTGTTTAGGCAAATATTTACAAGTAATATGCAGATCAATTTTGTGTCTAAATCCCCTGGACTGTAGATGCTTGAAACCCAAAACTTCAGCAAAGGTCAAATCTGCTCTTTAACTGTAGTGCTGATCTTACCTGTGCAGTAGTAGGATGGTGTAGATGGCAGTGGGAGCAGTGTTGATGAGGCCGAGTTCAAAAGCATGATGTCAATTGCAAGTGACTGAGTTTCGTAGTATGATTTCCCAGCAGCTCTGTGTGTGTGTGTGTTTGTTTTTTTAAGTTTTGCATTAAAGTTTCCCTTTTACCCGATATTTCCCCCACCTGCTGTGTGTAAGAGCTCTATAAACAACCCCTTCATAACAGGAAGGGAGGTGCTGCCGTTCTTTTGCTGCAGCTTAACATATGCAGAAAGCCAAACCTGCCATTCAGGACACAAGATACTTCTGTCGCCGTGCAGATATAAAGAGTTCCTGTTCCTTCTGCCTAGCCATTTCTGCCCAGCCATTTCTGCCCTGACACTGCCCCTTTTGCACCAATACCCCTTTATTTGTAGAATATCACAATTAATAGGGGACCCTCAGTTCACAGAAAAAGAGCGCCTAAGCTACCAGGCAGAGTATTTGTACAGAAAACTCGAGTAATTTCAGCTGCTGCTACTAAGCAAGTTCAATAATTTCTTTGCCCTCTTTCTGAATATTTCTGTGCCTTTCCTGCTGAGTTGCTCTGATAACTCTGTGCTGGAGAGTATTCAAACTTCTTTCCTCTGGGTCTGTGTCCAATGCTGCAGTATTTTGCAGGACTGTTACATTTGCAGAGGAGGCAAAGGAGGCGACTGCATAAAGGGTGCAAAGACCATAAATGCTGGACAGATGCGTGTTTTACAGCACGGTTTACTGGCTGTGGAGCAGAACTGTGCAGGTGCAGCTGTGGTGCTTTCCTTTGCCTGATGCTGGCATGGAGCTACACTTCATAAGTCTTGTTGGCCCTAAGCTGGCTGCATACTGGTACCATGCTCCTGAGATCATAAATGCAATGTAGAGACACTCTTGCTCCTTGACTTGCAGAGTCATCTCAGTGAGCTTTTCAGTACTGTATCAGAGTACTCCTCTGAGGAGGTGTCTCAGCTGCTCAGAGCTAGCCTAGGTTTAGTGTGACCTGTCAGGCTGGATCTAAGCTGACTCATCGGAGAGATGTATACCAACATTTCTATACTGTGTTCCTCAACGCAACCTGTAATATTTGTTTTCTCTCTTATCTAGTTTTCTCCCTCTCTATCTCTTTTAATAACGAAGAAGTGATTGTATCTTTTAGCTTGCGCAGCTTTATTTACCTGATACAATAAACACCAATATAGAGTGAAACAACAAATTGCTTAAAAAATCTAGAGCCAAATGTTTTGGAAATCAACGTGTGGTATGTTTGTGTGTTTCAGTTTTAAGAACGGCTCTCTCATGAGAGAGAGGATCAGAGATGACTGTGCTTCAGGCTCCTGGGATGAATTCTCCAAAGCCTTATCATCTACTGTTGCTGGAAACAATGGAAACTTGGGTATGAACCTTAGCAGGGCTGGGAGATCCAGAGTTTGCTTAGACACATGCTTTTGTGGATGTTGTATCTACTTTTTACTGAGGTCATTTTAAAGGCCAAGAATTAAGTTAACTAGAGCAAGGGAAATTCTAATGCATACTTAGCCTGCCAACAGAGCATTTCTAAGTGTCATGATAGTATTTTCCTACAGTATTCATTAAATAAGAAAATCATATTTATGGAGCTTTTTTAGTTGTTGAAAGGGTGTTATTAGCACCTTAGCTGTAGAATGTTTAAAACTAATAATTGCTGAAGGAGGCTTTCATTAAAGTTTGGGGTTTTTTTTCTGAAGACTCAAACCAAGTGAATTAAGTAGCTCCATATTATTTCTTTCTCAGCCATTCATCTAGAATCTTGTTCATGCATGTGAACAAAACAGTAATGTCAAGTAATCAAAACCTAGATTTCCTGAATTTTCCCCAATGTATGTCACAGAGTGATTTCATCCGTGTTTTTTCCCTACATTATGGCAGGTGAATGTAATGAAACAAAATGATGATGATGCAAAATATTTAAAAAATATAAACAAACCCGTGTATGTGAAGTTTTACATTATTTTATTCCCTACAGCTTAACATTTTACAAGTGTAGTATACAGCTCTGAAATAAGTTATTGAAAAGTGAGCATATGTGCAATCAGTGTTAAAATTTAACGCGTTGCAGAGCTGGATTTAAAATTTTCATCCTAGATCTGAATTCATACAAGCAAAATTAATTTAAAAACTGTAGATAGCAAAGTTTTTCAATGTAGATATTTAAGCTATAGAAGACTTCGCTCCTTAGGAAGGTGAATTTAAAGGTACAGTTTCTCGACACTATGAGTTTAGCACTGATTTTTCATTTTTAGAAGCTCTGTTATGTTGTCTGTCAAATCCAGTCTCTGTGGGGTATTAAAATGACCAGGAATCTCTTTTCACTAGAAGACAAATCAATTCATGTGTTTCAGAAAATGGGAAGACGTTATTCAAAAACTCAGAAGTCAGCTGCTTTAGACAGTATTAAAAAAATTGGAAGTTCATGAAAATATTGTTACTGATTTCAAGGATACCAGGACACTGCCTTGAAGCTTTAAAAAATACTTTAATATACTCATTTGTATACCTCAGTCCCTTATAAAAGGTGTTTTGTGGCAGTCATCCTCAATAACCCATACACTTGGATAACCTCGGGGTATACTTGTAAAAATACAGTAATTTCCATAATCTGAGTCCCTGAGGGAAGTGGAGCAAAGCAGTAAGTGGTTAGGCACCCTCCCTTTCATCACTTGTGCCCTGCCCGCCCTGTTGTGTGAGCAGCTGCCCCTGCAGAGGTTCGGAGGTGGGCAGAGGCAGCTGCTAGGGTGACGTTTGGATAATGAGAGCGATAGGGGAAGCAAGCAGGGAAGGAGGAGTGACTGGATGAGGGTCTTGTCACATCTGGGAAGTACCTGAGAAGGTTAATAAAACCAGCAAGTTTACTTGAATACCTTATCTGCTAGATTCAGGGTGGCAGCAGAGTCAGAAAGGAAATTTTGAGATATACATCCCCTGGCAGAGCCTGCAGATCTGTAACCCACAGTGTTACTTACTGGCAGGTTTTCAGAAGGTTTAACCAAAAAGGTTATATGTGCTAAAGCACAGTACTATTTTTGTGTTTTTTTGGCTTGTAATTGTAGAGCTCCTAGGGCAGCATGGTCTTGTTCAAGGTCTGAACCTTAGAAACTTTCCATAGTTTCTTAGCTATTCTGTTCAGTTTTTTCTGTCCTCATTCTCTCCTTTTTTTTTTTTTTTGTCTCCTTTCTTGAATATCTTTTTGACCAACCCTTCTTGCCATCAACACAAAAGAAATCTTTTTCACACTTTTTGTCTTGCTCTCTACAAAGCATTACTGCATTTCTTCAGATCTCATGAAAACTATTCAGAGATCAGCTCTGCTTCATGACTTAAAATATCTGATGTTTTCTAATAAGCTCATGAAATCTAATCTAGTGCATGAAATGTTCCAGTATTCCTGTACTCTTCTTACTAACATACCATTTTTGTTTTTTTATTTTACTTTTTCTTTCACCCTTGCATACGACCTACTGAACTCCAAGATATGTTATATATTACCTACATTACTTGCATGTGTGTGTGTTATCGTAGATGTGTGCTCTTTTGTAGGCTTGTTTATTATATTGTTTGCATGCCTAGAGCCAGACATGCTTAAGATCCACGTTTTTATAAACTGGAAGTAGTTAAATTTGATACATGTGGACTGAAATTACTATGAAACGGGCTGTGTGGTGACTCAAATATCCAAATATGTGATAAACTTTTATTACCATTTTAGCTGTGTGCTGAAATAAGATTCCAGCTTTGGACTAGGAGCAAACATGATGCTTTTTAATGTTCCTTGATACAGGTTTCTACTTTGATGTGAAGGAAATTACTCCTGAAGCAGTTGGGATTCACAGATTCAACAGAGACAACCAAAAGGTAGTAATAATCTAGTTAACGTCTCAAATTTTGAAGGAGTACTGTCAAGGTTTGAAATATTTGCCATTATCTTTTTTTTTATTTATTTATTTATTTTGTCTGGTCTGAGATACTTGCTTTCAAGTTTCATTTATTGATGCAAGTCCCTGGGACAATTTTCGTGAGGAAGTATTTGGTCTGTAGCTTGAGAGTATCTACAGTGCAAAGTCTGAACTAGAACTTATATGGTATTTTTTTGAGGAAATACTTCCTTTATTGGAAAATGTGGATTTACTGAAACCTGACACTGTTTTTGAAACAGGATTAACTTTAAGCTTATTGAGAGCTTAGTACACTTACATGACTTAGTCCCCATCTTCTCAGTTTCAGACACACAGATAAGGATGTGTTGAAGCTTTGGGCTATAATATTTTGTCCTTTATCTTGCTCTAAATGTGTATGCAAAGTAAAGTAAAGCCCTCATTTTGCTGTCCTGCATGTCTTGGGAGTAACCTACATGCCACATAGTGATTTGTAAGTAGGCACAATCTCAAACCCAATTGGAATTAAAATAGAAATTATGTTACGGAAAATAAAAATTCTTTCTATCTTTTTTCTTTTTTTTCTTTTGAGGGATGGATGTTTAAATGTCTTGACTTTCTGGGTGGTACTGAAGATCAATCATGACTCCCAGTCGATTAGACCTCACCTAGGTGAACAGAGATTGATACTGTCTTGTGTTTGCAGTGTAGCACTAGTCTCTTAAATGTTTGCTGTTTAAATGAATGCTTAATCACTTCTAGCTGTTATAGAAGTTGTAGGCACTTACTGTAGTGTGTGGAAAAATTAAACTTATTGTGAACGATTATTTGTATTTATAGTTACATATTTTCTTACTTTTGCCTTTCTCGTATTCTGGTTGATGGAAGGACAAAAAATGTTATATAGAGGAACTAAATAAATTAATGAAAAGATTATGTGGTTTCACTTCTGTGCAGACAGAAATAGATTTAAACTTTTGTGACATTGCTTAATGCATCTGAATTTTATCTACTTGCTTTAATTTTAAATTTTTGAGATATTGATTCTTAAGAAGGCTTTGGTGCTGGGAAATGCATAGAGAAAAGTTTATAACTTGCAGTGGAACCTCTTCCCACTGTGCATTGATTTCAGGTTTGATGGATTTGCCAGCAGCGCTGAGGTTATGGGTTGCGTTTGCTGTCGTGAGTCTTTAGGTCCATCTTGTGTATATGGGTGAAGAACTGGGCCTAGCTGAAAGCAGACTTCAGGGTGATCACCAGGATAAGCAACTATAAGTCTTGTGTTTTTAACCAGTCTCCAGCTTGGCATCGTACACTGCGTAAGGTGCTTGTTAACTTAATGTATTCCCTCTTTGATACAGGTTTCAGACTTTCCAAAGGACGTAGAAATAAGAGCATTGATTGAAGGGCAGTTCATAGCCAAGAGGATCCATGCTGAAAAGCTGGGATACAAAGTCTGTAAGTATGATGAAAAGCTGCAGAACAAATGGCACTAGAGATCAAACACAAAGATAGGAGTCCCGACAGTAATGTCAGTATTGTGATTCTTGTCCTGCCTGATGGAGACAGGAACTAGTGTGAATTCTAAATGAGTCTTCTGGAAAAAATTTTGACAGTGTGTTGGGGCCAAGTTTTTGCAGATGTTAACTTTAGAAGAACCGATTGGTTTAACTTCATGATTACTTCCTTTTCAAGTATTTTTGCCGTTTCATTGTTATTGAGCTGCACTGTCAACTTTTAAATAAGAGTTTGGGCTTCGATAGCTTGTTAAGTGGAAAGAATATCAGCCTTCTGCCTCGAGCACGAGACTGTAACTTAGAAAATCTGAAATCTGTGTTCAGTTCCTGGAGCTGCCATAAGCTGCTCACTTACCTCTTTACCTCCGTTTTCTGTTAATAAAACAGAAGCCCTTTTGCTGTCTTGTGCTTTAGAAAGCAAAGAGATCCTGCTTCCTGGAATTTATAATGTGAATAGTTTTTAGCACATTATTGGTCCAATAAAGTCAGGCAGTGTTTTACCTATAGCTCTGAAATTCTACAAAAAGAATATGGGCAAGTTAGTAAGATGTTTTATTGGTGTTTTGTGTCAGTATATCAGCCAGTGGCATCTTGGAAAATACTGAATTAACTCATCTTTAGGGTTTTTAAGAAATCCTGACTTCCTTCTTTACAAGCCATGCCTGATCTTCTCCTTTACAAGCCATTGCTTGAATCCTACCTCCAGGCTTTTATCCGTAATCATGAAAGATAGAATTTTTTTATTTTTTATTTTTAAGAAAGAACCGCAGGAGCTGAAAGTTGAGAAAATATAGAGGTAGCGGAACAAATCGCAAGGCTTGGCAACACCACCTTATTAATTTACATGTAAAGGTTCTCCTGTTACATATTTTCTTATATACTTGAAACCGTATTTATTTGGGGAGATTATTTATGGAGACAGGCAGAAATTCAAATAGATTTTGTTTAAAATACCTGTTTATCCTTCATTCTTAGATTCTGCTGCACCAAAAGCTTGGCCTGTATAGCCTAGAAAGCTCACGGCTGAAGAGGATACTTTTATACTCTGTAAATGTCAGGGTTTAGACAAGCACCGGAGTGTGAGAAGAACTATTTAAGATATCAGACAACTCTAGACAACTCTGATACAGAAACAAATGGGTAGAAATTATCTGTAAATACATTTAGGCTAAGCAGGAAAGACAAAAACCTACATGGTTTTAGGATGTGTCTTAGTAAGTTTTAAAATGTCTTTTTTCTTAAAAGCTGTAGATGTCTACAGTAAAAAGGAGATGGGTGTGATTGCATTGTGTTACTGTAGATTCCTTGGAACTTTGTACACTTTTGTTTTGTTGCATCCCAAGGGTTTTTTAGCTATTTGGTAACTAACAGATGAGTTGCTTTAAAAAAGAACTGCTGTATGCATCTCCCACTTTTCCTTAGTGGTATTATTTAAATGTCATATTCTGGTATTTGTGTAGTGATGGCAGGCTTACTTCTGTGTTTGTTGTGTGACAGCTCTGAAAACAGGGTGTGTTTTGAATGTGTGTTTCAGGGTAAGGATGAACATTGTGGGAATTACTCTGGTATTGCTAGACTTTCTCTTGTTTAGTACCTGCTGTTTATCAGGCTTCTTTTTTCTTTTCAGTATGATTTAAAAGCTTATTTATGTTTTGGATGAAATATATAGTCAGGACCCTTGTGTTTATTCAGTTCCTTTTAGGCCTTGTCTGCATGGGGAATTTACCTTGATTTTTTTCAGAAATCAGGCTGGTTTTATTATATGCAGAAATATATTCACAGCGGTGTAAATCTTAGCATTTTTTGTTGTTGCTGTTTACAACAATGAGAGAATATAGTAATAACTGCTTATAAGATCTGGAATGTTATATGATGACACCTAATAAATTCATCTGTAACAGAAATGGAAGTGACATGGTCAGTCACAATAAATGCTTTGCTATGGTGTCCTGAGATTTGCGTGGTGCTGTCTCAGTGGTGCAAATGAGTCAGAAACCTGGCTAAGAATTTCCCTAGCTCTGGCACCAAGGTGTTCAAAAAGAAATTTGGCAGTCACGAACCGGCCTCTCTATTCTTGGGTTAAATGCTGTTTGGGTGCCTGTAGTCTGAAAAGCAGTAGCATACGGGGAGGAGAATTTTGTAAAAATAAATAAAAATGTGTCATATAGAGTTCTTGGTTTTGCACTGTGAACATGACAAACATTAGATAATCCCTTAGAATTTACTTTCAGTTAATGAATATATTATCTTGCTAGGAGCAGTAGTGCTGCAGGAGGAAGTGCAATGGTGGTGAAAGAGTGTTGTGTTTGATGTGAGGTTTTGTTCCCAGTTTGATCTCTCTGGTACATTCTAGATCTTACAAAAATTGCAAATAATAGTTCAACACCCCCCCCCACCCCCCCACCCCCCCCCCTTGAAACAGCTCTTCAGGTTGTGTTTATGCTTGCCTGCAGGCATGTGCACAGGTTTCAGTGTACCAGTAGAGGGCAGGGGATTCTGTCTCATGATTTTTTTTCTTTGAGGCAGGGATGTGTGTGTGAGCCTTGTTTTGAAAATGGCACAGAGTCACCAGATGATCCTTAGGAGAAAAGTTAAACCTTACATTAATCATGATTTAAGGGTTTTAAAAGTGTGTGTCATTCTGTTCTAATTGCTCTAATCTTTCTCAATCAGATTTCAGGGGAAATCATTCAGTAACACCCTGTATCCTGTTTTGCTTATGCGCTTAAGGGGTGGATAGTGTTGTGATCTAGAAACAAACAAGTCAAGTTTGGTCTGTCCCTGTTTACATCCTCCGATTCAGAGATTCATGTAGATAAGGTGAAGGTTTGCTGTTCTGCCTTTATTTTCCTGAATTTTGATTGTATCATAAACACCTTCTGTTTTGTCACTTCCTCCCTCTGCTTGCAGCCATCCCCTTTTGAAAGCCAGGCTTACAACTGGAGTTCAGAGGCTGGTCACAGACATGCTTGCTGCATGTTTGGGGACTCTCTGAAATCAAAACTATGGTAACTTTGTAGAGGAATGACAGTGTCTGCAGCTCAGTGATACAGGTGATCACAGCAGCTATAAACCTGTCAGTGGTTCACAGTGATCTGCCAGTATATACTTCAGTAACCTTGATGATCACTTCAGGGTTGCTTCTGTTCCTGACCAAGCAATCCTGAAGTTCATCTTAAAATTGACGCTGACTGGAGAATGTTGCAATGGTCCTTGCTTGGACCTAATGAAGCTGTCCTAGTGAAAACCCACAAACCTGATTATTCTTGGGAGTAAAATCTACCTCTCTACCCACTGATGGGTGAAGTAAATATTGCCATGATGTATGTTGCATATGCTGAAGAAAAACAGCACACAGGTAGGGGTTCTGGTGTTGACCATGCATGTAGCCAATAGGTATTTAAACGATACGCTGGCCTGCAGTGTAGAAACTTTCCTGTCAGTGGTGACTTGAGCACTACGTCTGTACATACTGGTTCAGGTGTGTGCTAGAGTTGTGTTAAATAAGCTTTTGTGGGACTGCAGCAGCAGTTAATAAATCCTGCCTTGTCTGTAGGCAGATTATCTGGGGTAGGTGTGCCAAAGCTGTTAGCTTTGGACAGCTTGTCGGTTGTTCATAGTACTTGTGTTGTGCTTGTCAGTGAATTCATAGTACTCCAGTTGCCCGATGTGCTCTTCGTGTCACATTGATACCTTTAGGAATCTGATTCTGCTTCCTAATTGTTGTCAGCGGGGGCAGATGGATAGAAGGTGCCATGTTTTACAAGCGCAAGCTTTGTCCATAAAATCTGGTGTCTGTGTTTATTATGTAATTTACAGTTTCTTACGTACATAAATCCATCACTTGCAAATAATGTTGGTGCCTTGAATTCTACTGACTGTATTTGGTGTTTAAGTGCTGGCTGGGGTGACACAGACCTGCCCGTGGCTTTGCACTGGTGGAAAAATGAGCCACCTTTTTTTTGTCCCTGAAGTGCTGCATGTTGCTGGTGTTTAAAATGTGTGAAAGTACATCTTTCTGGTTGGATATACAACAGGATGCACTCTTAAACAAAACAGCAGTCCTACAGTGCTAGGGAAAAAAGAGAAATGTCAGTGTGCTGGGCCTGGCTTCTCAGAGGTTAGAGGGGGAACTTGCTGGTCTGCTGGAGGATGAAGTGGCTCTCCGATTTGGCAAGGCTAGATGCCGCTGGTCATTGGGACATTCCAGGGATGGCTCTGTGTGAGACAGGTTTTTCTGCTGCTGATTGTCTTTGTCTGACTGGCTTCTGTGATTGTACTCTCCAAACCTCTTAGAAATTATCAGGAACATTGGGGGACTTGTTCTGTCAGTCACCTTTGCCTTCCCTGCTAAGTGTGTTTCTACTCCACTTGGAGCCGTGTTTTGGCTGAAGTGAGGAACACTGTGAGTGAGACCATTTTGTAGTTGCATACAGATTAAATTGATGTTTATGCCCTGAGGGATTTAAATTTCGTAGAGAAATCAATACTAAAATGTTGTGTTGGCTTCGTGCTTGTCTCTTGCTGTTTGCTGCTAAGAGTGCTGATGGTGTTTCAGCGGCGTGAGGGTGACGGCTTTGTTAGGGGCCTTTTGCTTCAGCAAGTGAGTGAAAACAGTTTAAAAATAATTAGAGGACAGCACCGTTGATGGGAGGTGGAATTCCCTCTGTTTAAAATAATAGTGAATAGTGGTAATGGTCAGATTGAAAGATATATGAATAGCGATGGGGCGGAGTGTACTGCTTGGTATGTGGTACAAACAGGCCACAAATATGCCTTGCCGTTAGATCTTAAGCCTGTATTTTTGAGGGAGGAGTGTTGGCTCAGAAGTACTTTTGAATTCATCAAAGGCAGGATCTTCCTCCCAGATAAGCCTGTTGCAGAGGATATTTGTATTTTCTGATGAAATATCTGGCTGATAAGAGTGCCAGTGTGAGATGGGCAGTACCTTGCCAAGAACTTGACTGTACCCGCTCATATTTTCTGCAGAGCATCTGACTTTTATTGTGTAGTGGAGCCTTCTAGGCACGATCAAGCAAGGCTTGGTTTTAAGCCAGTGATCTGGAGTGAAAGGCTGAGTAGCTCATTACCAATTCCCTGACCAAGTATTATATTAAAAAGGGCTTTTTATTATTAGTTGGTTCAGGAGAGTACAGTATTGGCTTAACTAATTTTTAAAAGGGTTAGATAAAGTGTCTCTGAAGGAAATGACCTAATGTGCTATAAGGAAGCTGCTTACGTGCTGTAGAATTTTTCATGCAGTGGCTATTGTCTTGCTTTTATTTTGTTTTATTGTTGTTATACATATGCAGGAAACACAATGAAGGCAGAAAATCTGAAGAGTTAATAAAAAGATTGGAAAGGGTGCTATCTGTCTTTCTTTCCTGACACAATGATAAAATGTTGTCATTGTTTGAACAATGGCTTTTAATGTTTGGTCAGCAAAAGACCAAGTATGTAAATAGTTCAATTCCTGTGCCCTGATGTTAGGAGAGATTGTTTACAACTCTTTCAGTGGATGTACTGTTCAAGCAGTATTCAGAAAAAAAGTCAAGCTGTCAGTTGGCTGGTTTTGTTAGAGCTTCATGGATCTCTAGAAGCTGGGGACTTTGAGATCAGTTGGGTTATCTAATAAATCTCCTTTTATCGCTTGTTTTTTGAGACTGATCTACAGTTTTAAATCCAATTAGATTAGCAAGGGAATGACATGATTGTACTCTGTAAGTACTTTCTTGGGGAAAGGGAACTTGATAGTATAGGACTCTTGAGCCTTACAGACAGAAACATTATGGTTCAATAACTGGAAGCTGAAAGTAGGCAAACCTCAGATGACAAGCAAGGTGCAGATTTTTAACAGAAATTGAAATCAAACAGTACAGCAATTGACAGTGGTGTAGTGAATTCTTTAGCACTGGCAGTTTTAAGAGCAAGATTTTTTAAATTTTGTTTTAATTTTTGGTCCCCTAAGAAACAGGTGCTCTGGTTCAAAGAGATCATTTATGTTAGAAGGGTGTATTAGTGGATCACAGTGGTCCGTTCTGTTTCAGACACGTGTTAATCTGTAAGAGATGCCATTGCTAGGAAGCTTATCTGGTTCACAGCTTTATATATATTGCTTTGTATTAATCGTTTATACCAATAGCAGCCTCTGGTATCACTGTAAATGATGTCCTCTTTTGCTGATCATTGTGCTTGTAAAATACTACATTTAGCTTAGTTGACAGTGAAATGTTACATATTTATTACTTTAAACATTTCTTCCTGTGTCTTTCTGTATTTTCATTTTTGTTGCTCAAATATGTCGGGCTTGTTAGTGAACTCTAATCGGCTCTCCCAGGATTCCCTAGTACCTCCAGCTGTCTTTCCTTTTTTTCTAGTTTAAGGTTATTCAGTTTCTCTTGCACGTCTCACGTTACGCATCGGTTCTGAGCACGAAGTGTCTCAATGCTTTCAGCTGCATCAACCCACACTGGGGGTTTTTAGTGTTAACAGGTTTTCTACTAGGGAAGTCATTCTTTCCCTGCCTAGTTTATTTGCCTGCACGTCCAGTGATCTTTAGCTGTGATTGTGTTTGTTGTTCGAGTTTAAGCAAGACAGTTTTGCCTTACTTCAAAAGAGGTTATTGCCCAAGTTTTAAAAGCAAATTTAAATATCTAAAACTTTGGTTCCGTCCAGACTCTGATTATTAGAGGACAGCTACTCAGTGCTTACTCAGATTATCTCAAGAAAAAATAACCAACTGCCTCCACATTTCTTGTTTAAGTAAAACCCAAGCAAACACATGTCTGTGGACAAGGGGAATTTTGCATTCTACTTGTATAACTTTAATTCTCTTCAGACATGAAAGAATTTGGGCAGCTTTCTTTTCTTATTTCTGGCCCATCGTTTTCAAGTGCGCACATGAAGGGTATTCTTTTTTCCACATTTAAACTATAACATTATTCACTCTGTCTGTGGTGTGTCTAACTTATGCACTAGCAAAGGTGTGCATGGTGCATGTAAAATGACAGGTCTCGGTCCCCAAGGCTTTCACAGTGTCAGTTTAGTCCAAGTGTAAAGAGTGGCAAAGGATGGGAAGTTCATGAGAAATAAGCTTCAAGTGCAATATGTACTTCTAAAGTTCTCTCTCTGACGTGAGAACAGAAATTTTTTGGCTTTGCACTTGGAGGCTGGAATTTGGGATAAGTGACAGGAATGACCCAAAGAAGAAAATTGGATGTGTGTAAGAGTGAGATTAGAGCATACACAGAATTGAGTCCCTTAATGATATGGTAGGTGACATGTAATTCCTGATCCCAGCTTCTGGACACTGATACTGTTCTTCTCTTTGATGTTCAAGGCTGGACTTGACAGTCTCTTACAGTGGCCTTCAGCTCATCAGTACTATACTTTTCCTAGTTGGAAAATCTAAAGAATGGATGAAAGAACACAAAGAAAAAGTTTGCCTGAATCTGAAATTGTCTTTTTCCGACTGCACTTACAGAGATCGTGCAGCACCAGACAGACTTAAAGTAAAATGAACTCAGGTGTACCTGCTGAGCATTGCACATCAGTTACTACTCAAGCAGGGAGTGAATTTAAAAATGGCCATTTCTCTACCAGTTCTGTTGGTTTTAAAGTATGGATCTTCCATTTGACAATTTCTGAAAGCTGGAAATTTGAAAATGAAACCAGAAATATGTATATACATAGAAGCAAAGGGTAGGTTTGTGTTTTTGATAGTGTCTCAAAGTGAAATAGTTCTTTAGAGGATACCTCTACTGCAGGTAACTGCACTTGTCAGTCTTTTCTGAAATATTACTAAAGTGTGGCTTAACTCTTAAAGTTCCATCTCTGGGTGTGCCTGTTTTGGTTGATTCTTCTGAAACGTATAATTATTAGATGTTTTCAGAAGTTCTGGTGGATGAAAGCTCAGTTTGCCCCTGTTAACAGAAATCGGCTAGCATCTTTCTGAAATACACATCTGTGTGCTTTTTTATTTCCACTTTTGCATAACACTAAGTGAAAGGAATGGCTGCATAGGAGTTTGAATAAGCTGAATGTTGTGTCTGAAAAACTCCACTAGGAAATGTTTGGTGTGCACAAATGCATAATATTGAATTATTTCTTTTTACAAACCAACAATATCACCAAAGGTAACAATACTAAACAATGTATATTCGTTACAGAAGGAGTGTCAAATGTCAGTATTACTTTGGACAACAAATGTACTGACTTGGAAATATGTTTGATTTCCTTAGGCTAATGTTGGTAGCCAAAGTTTCAGTGTACTTGCCTGTCTAGTCAGTGTACTCCATCATTGATAGCAGCTTTCTTGTTTTCAGCTGGCTAAGGTTGCTTTTGTTACATTTCAGATATGGGCTTTGTTGGTAGAGGGCTTTGGATCCTAGAGGTATCCATGTGCTGAAGGAAGGCTTCTGGGGCCTCTATTCCAGCACATCCTTGGCTGCCTTCTCAGTGTTTCCAGGACTGGGCCACTCAGTTCCTTCCCTCTCTATTGCTGCTATCTATTACCAAACAGGTAAATGTCAGTATTATCTGTACATAGCAATTTCCATGTATGCACCTCAAGAAATAAGGCACTCAGCATTGTTATAAATTGACAAAGTATTTGAGTCATCTCAGTGGCCAACTTAAACCATACATAAAAGCAGAAAATAATGTTATATCTTAACCTGTGTCACAGTAGCCCTGTGAGTGACGTTGGAATGAAGGTGGTCACTGGTCACGGAGTTGGAAGGGTTTTGAAGGATATTTTCAAAAGCATTCACTCTCTTCACTCAAGGTGCTCTTGTTTTTTTTTTGTCTGTGTTTGTTCTGTGTTGGGTTTGCATGGCAAGGTTTTGGTAGCAGGAGGCTACAGGGGTGGCTTCTATCAGAAGCTGCCAGAACCTTCCCCCATGTCTGATGGAGCCCATGCCAGCCGGCTCCAAGACGGACCCGCTGCTGGCCAAGGCTGAGCCTGTCAGCAGCAGTGGCAGCACCTCTGGGATAACTTATTTAATAAAGGGTTAAAAACCCTGCACACCTGCAGTGGGAGAGAGGAGTGGGATGATGTGAGAGCAGCAGCCCTGCAGCCCCTGGGTCAGTGCAGGAGGAGGCGGGGGGGCTCCAGGTGCCGGAGCAGAGGTTCCTCAGCAGCCCCTGGTGAAGCCCCTGGTGAGGCAGGCTGTGCCTTCAGCCCATGGAGGTCCACAGTAGAGCAGATCCCACCTGAAGCCCATAGAAGACCCCACACTGGAGCAGGTGGATGCCCCAAGGAGGCTGTGACCCATGGGAAGCCCACGCTCAGCCCACCCGTGTCCCCGTGGGGAGAGGAGCCCAGGCTGGGGACGGGCTGCGGGCAGGGCTGGGGACCTGCGCTGGAGCCAGCTGTGCCTGGGGGACAGCACCCATGGGAGGGACCCACACTGGAGCAGTTTATGAAGAGCTGCAGCCTGTGGGAAGGACTCGGGTTGGAGAAGTTCGTGGAGAGCTGTCTCCCGTGGGTAGGGACCCCACGCTGGAGCAGGGGAAGAGTGTGAGGAGGAAGGAGCGGCAGAGACAGCGTGTGATGAGCTGCCCGCAGCCCCACTCCCCATCCTCCTGAGCTGCTGGCAGGGAGTTTACAGCAAAAATCAGGAGTGAAGTTGAGCCCGGGAAGAAGGGAGGCGTGGGGTGAAAGCGTTTCTAAGATTTGGTTTTATTTCTCATTATCCTACTCTGATTTGATTACTAATAAATTAAACTAATTTCCCCAAGTCGCGTCTGTTTTGCCCATGATGGTAATTGGTGAGCGATCTCCCTGTCTGTATCTCAATCCACGAGCCTTTCATTATATTTTTTTCTCCCTTGTCCAGCTGAGGAGTGGAGTGATAGAGTGGCTGTGGTGGGCTCCTGGCATCCAGCCAGGACGAACCCACCACAGTCGAAAATGAACTTTTTGTTATTTTGAAGTAGCTCTAATTATAATGGTAATACAAATGTACAAGTGGAGAGCTGCTTGAGCAATCTCTTCAAATTAAGTGCACTTCTAGTTAAATGATTTAAGTTTACCTGTGAGTGAATACTTGTGCTGCAAAGAAAGTGATACAAAGCTTCATATTTCATACCTAATTTTGTCTGTATACATAAAAGCCTGGTATCCACTCAAATGCAAGTGAACATCTGAAGCCACTGTTTTTAAGTATGACCCATTAAAATAAAAAATTGCTGGCATATCTATTTGAAAAGCTGGAATTGTGTTTTTAAGTAAATTGCAAGTACTTGGGATCCAGTGGCTTCTTGTTTATTTTTGTATTTTAAATTTCTTTTTTATTCGTTACTTATTAAATTCTTTCAACTGCCATAGCTGCTATGAGGTGTGATAGAGGTCAGTGCAAATTTTAGATGTTATCTAGGCTGTTATTTACAAGGGTAATCACTGCAAGGACATTCCTGCTGATTTCAATGTTGCCATTTGCATGAATAAGGGTTAATCGTGAGAACCAGGAGAGTGCAGGCCTATAACCCTAATTTCCAACCCTTGTTATACGCTTGAAAATGAGCTAGGTGATAGCTCCTCAGAGGCCTGACCATTTAACCGTATTACACTTTAAGCAAGGGACTAAACTGATAGAGCAAGCCTTGCAGTTCAGAGAGGCTCCAGTCTGACTTCTTGCCTCTACCTCCTCCATACATCCTTTCTGCCTGGTCTGATGGCATGTCCAACACCCCAAAATGAGCTGCACATCCTGAGAGACTACAAAAGCAAACGTTTGTTGAAGGCTAAGGTAGGATGTGTTGTATTCTACTGATCAAAAGAAGAAAGTTTTATATATATGTTTTTATTTATACGCACGCACAGTCCTAATATGTATTAATGCCTATGGCATACAAATAACTTTATCATTTAGAGGATGGGAGGCAAGAGGGGAGATTTATAGAAACCTTTTGGTTATTGTAACTGACATATTTCTGAGAGAAATTATTTTCCCTGAGTAGTCGCTCATGTGCAGGTAACTGCTACATGTGGAGATGCAGAAAATGTCTTGTAGAACTATTGTGGCTTGAGTAACTCATGTGCCTGATGCTTAGGAGCAATACCACAAATGTATGGCAAAAGTGATCTAATGGATGGTGTATACCCAAGAGCTCTGCCTAAAAGGCTCAGAGAACAATTATCTAAGTTGAATGCAGTGTTTTAAAAACAGCTTCAACCATTTTCCTGCCATTTCTTGCTTTTCCTCTAAATAACTCTAATGTATATTAATTAATTGCTTGAAATAATACCAATAAATCTAACGAGGTTTGTCTAAAGCTTGACTGCACAGAGGAAACTTTGTGTTTGTTTCAGCGGTGAGAGAAAAAATCATTTACTGAATATATTAAGAAAGCTAATATTAATTTAGATGGAACTTAATGAAATCTTTAATGGCTTTTTAAAATTATTTTCCTTAGATTTTAATTTGAATTAAATCATTACTATTGTTAAATTAGTTAAACACTAAATTAAGAAATGCAAATGAAGTGAGCCCAAAATCCAATGTGGTTATTGTTTTTATTGATATATGTAGGCTAGTGGTGTGGAGCAAATTCCAATTATATCTGATCTGTTATTTGCAGAACAAGTTCCTGACTCTTCATTAAGTGTAATACATTAGATTAAATGCTTTGCTCGATAAGAGCTTGGAAAATACCAGTGTTACAATAAACCTTTTGCTGCTTTTGCCTCTTTGTTTGGGCTGTTAGCACTGCGTATAATGCAGGCTTCAAGGCTTTCTGATTTAAAGTTTTAAAACCCTGCCCAGCTGCGATCATCAGAGAAAGATAAATGTAAACTTTAGGTAGCATAGTCACAGGAGGCCCAGGGGTAAGGGAGAGTTGCTAAAGGCAACTCCATTACGTACATGAGTTCACCTGAATAAATGTTCAGTGGCTTCTGCTATGCTAACTTTAAATACTAGTAGCTAGCGAGGAAAATGCTAGTTTCAGACGATATATCTTCCTGTATGATTAAAACATCCAAAATAAATGAAGCGTGTCTTCCAAGTATCAGAACTAGATTATTCCAAGTTGTTCTTTGTCCTTTGGTTTGTATTTTTATAAAATGCTGTATCCTAAACTGTCTGAAATCAGTAGAAATCTAGGTAGGAAAGAGGAAAATGTGCCATTTTGGGTTTGTCTGCTTTGTGCACAGCCAAGGTACTAGTCTGCTTAAAAACTCCTTGTTTAATTTTTAAGCTATTGTTTTCCTCGGAAGCCATTCAGGAAGGTGAAATTGAGCAAACTAGCTACCAAAGCTGCCCGTAGATACCCTGTGACAGTCCCAGCTGGAGAGAAGCCACCGTAACCGAGGGTACACCTTGTGGTGTGACTGGTCCAGCGCAGCTCTGGGCAAGTCAGGCACAGGTGGGGGTACCACGTTCCTGAGCTGGGGTGGCTTGTGCCTGTGCCGCTGCATCCATCCTGGTGCTGCCTGGCTCTGGGTGAGGTGGTAGGATTTCTCTGGTGTCCCCCAGTACTCCTGAGCTGCTAAAGGAATTGTAATATTATATAGTGTGGAAGAACTTGTCTGTCCTGTTTGAGCCCCCATGCAGAAGTGTTCTTAGCTTGCCAGTACAGTAGTGTAAAATTCTTTCAGCTCAGCATGCTTCTCACTTCAATTTATTCTGGTGGTGTCAAGGCACGTGTCCAGCACAAGTGGATTAGCTCTGCTCTGGCTGCACTGCGTTTACAGCAGGGTGTAGAGAATAAACACGAGACCTCTCCACTGTTTTGTGACCTTCTGGAAGGCGCTGCTGGACTTCGATGAGGAATGCTGACAGAGCAGTGGTGATAGTTGATGTTTACAGTAGTTGCTCTGGTTTCACTGTACATACATTATTTTTTTTTTTTCCTGCCAGTGTATGAGCTAAGCTTGGCTAGTAGCTTCATAACCATCCATGTGAATAAAACTGATTCAGCTTCAGTCAATGGTTAAGCTTTTCCTGGCAGGATAACTGTTCAAGATGATGTGATGGAGGCTTGTGAGGTAGCTGCTGTTCTGTTTTACCCTTATGTGGTGGGCATAGCTAGTGTACCCGAAGTGCCAGCTGCTTTGGGCGATGGGATTCCAGTGCTAGGGTTAAGGCGTTTGTGATGCCTGTGTCTACAGGGGGAGCATGTGGCAGCGTTAGGACAAGGTGTTGAGCACTGAGCATGAGTGTCAGTCTTCTCACCCTGTGCCCAGAGAAACTTCTGCCCATGCTACTCCAAATCCTGGAAACTAGTACTTTCCCCCTACTTCTCTCTCTGTCCTCCTCTCCCTGCTCCTCCTCTTTCAGTTTCTATTGAGTTCTTGATCAGCCTGCCTCCAGTCTCATTCAGAATGGTTCTGTGAAGGCACTGAAAGAGACCATAATGTTTTGTTACTGGAATGGATGGAAAACACCCTCTTTTCTGCATTGTGATGAGGACCTCATGGTATTTGCCACGTTGCTTTGTTTCGTGTATTTGACTACTACAATTAACAAAATGCTTCCCTTTCTTGACGCTTCCTCCCCTGCCCATTGTTGCACAAATCCTTGGAGTGTGGCTCCAGAATGTTCTCCTGAAACACCTTTGTCTGTCAGCATAGTCTATTCATGCTACTCTACTCCCATGGTCATCAGAATCCCTGTTCTGTGCCTGGACTGAAAATGAAACAATTCTAGCTCAAAAACCTCCCCTGTGTTATGCTGGCTTTGTTGCTGAGGGTGTTGCCAGCTATTGAGGGCCTCCTTGCAGTGGTGGCAGGTAAATGAGGCGTTCCTGCGCTGCAAACAGAGATCTTTACCTTGCAGATGTCTTATGGTTTTGAGGCTGATGTTGCTTGGGCTTCTCTTCTGGAAGAATTTTGAAAATGCTTTTCAATAGATGTTTTCTGGTGCTTCTTCCAAACTTACACATCTTTTTGCCACACTATGATCAGAGGATAACTAGACTTCCAGAATGATCCCCTGGCTGTCTGGCACCATGTTGCAATGGCACCATCTTGTACTTGCTTAAACTGAATTGAATGGTGCGGCACTGCAGCAATCAAAGAATGAGGATCTCCGCATCCAGGAAAAGCCAACAGTTGAGTTGTTTTCAGTGCATGCTAGTTAAATGTGAATAAATTATGGAGAAGTCCTGGAAGCACTAGCATGGAGGAAAGAAGGGTTGGTATTGAACTTGAAGGTTTGACCTTGCTGCACAATAGGAGCTTGTATTGCTTCCTCCTGCAAAACAGACTGTTTTCAGGTGGCTAAAGTGGTTTGCAGGCTATGACCCAGCCCAGGCGATCGAGCCCAGTATCAATTAAAGTACAGTTGTTATGAATAGTGAGGATAAATAGTGCTGGATTAGAATATAAATCTTAATCAGGATTAAGCCACAGCAAATATGTACCTATGGAGCAGAACGTGCTCTTTGAATAGGAAACAAGCTAGATAAACAGATTCCGTAATTTCAGAGACAGCTCTGCTTCAGTCTGTAAATGGTTGTGCCCTTTCACACTCCCAGGAGAATTCTTGTTGCACTGAGGATGAAGCTTTTCTTTGAAATCAGATTTGCTCATTGGCCCACGACTGAGAAAAACTTACTGCAGGATTTGTGCAGGATTCACTCACCCCATCTGAAATTATGTCAGGACTGAAATGAAATGTGAACCAGCGGAAGAACCATGTAATGGTATGGGTTCATCTGTTTTCACATGAATACATTAGAGCAAAATCTCATTTTCATGAGTCAGCATTTTCTTGGTCAATAACTTTCAATATTAAACAGTAAGGTGACACCAGGATTACACTGGAGGAAAAGTAAATTACACTGCAATGAAGGATTCTGAGGGTAAATTGATACCTCGGATCGTGATTCATGGTTCAGGTACGAACAGGATGGCAGTAACTGTTTCCGTCCTATCATGTTTAAAGCTGTAACTGAGAGATAAAAAGGACATTTCCAGATCCTTCCAGATACCAGTTTATCCAAATCCCACACTGTATTGAGAAATGATTCCCTTGTTCCCTTCTGTGTTTTCTGAAAATTGTAATGCTCATTCAGTTTGCCAAGGTATAGAGCACAGTAGTGCACTCCCTTGTTGCCTAGAAAAAATAGCTGATGTTTTAGTATCCTCATGTGCTGAAATGTCATATTCTTCAGCCGAAGTGCAGTGCTTTCTCCTCTTCCTTCTTGCCAAATCCATTTTGTGTTTCCACGCATTAACCTATTCCTGACCTAGTGCCACTCATGCATGAAAAGCCCAAAGCCCAAGTGCTTCTAGGTTGCAAGTGTAGCAGTTGTCTAATGTGTTAGTCTTGACAGGGATTCAAAGGAAATGCACAAGTTTATGGATGTTATTAATGGTTTTAATAAATAATCCCAGGGAAGTTATTTTGGAATGCTTATTTTGGTGGAAAGGCTGCTTTTAAAGCTTCTGAAACTGGTGTTTAAGTTACACAGGTGTCCTACTATTCTGATGTTAGTGGTAGAAGTTATTTTGCCTTGAGACACACTTGGCTCACATCTGTAAGGATCCAAGAGTTTACATAAATACAAATACATGCACTTCCTTAACTTGTCAGTTTAGTGCTACCTTCTCCCTCACATTTGTGTACATCTTCTAGACACTTCAAAAAAAAAAAAAAAGTAGTTTCCTGTGTTCCTTCACTGGGCATTACCAGTTCAGACAGCCAGTCCTGAAATGCTTCTGTGTGCTTTAAAAGTTCACAGAAAACTTAGAAGGCAAACAAAAACCAAGAGAGAACACACTTTCTGCAGGGTCAATGGTGGAAATTGCAATTACTTCTTCAGTTGCAGAATGGGTTCTGCACAGACAGCATCAGTGAAAGCTTCCTTACCCTTTAATCCCAGCTCTGACTTAAGAAAGCACCTTTAGAAGACAATGTATATATTTTTATATAAATGGGCACTATCTCTAGTCCAGCCATTTTTTGGGGGTCTAGATTTAAATAGAGACGTTGTCATCTCATTGATTTGTTGATGCTTTTGATGCTACTTGTGTTTAAGCATGCTCTGAAGTGGTTTCGTGAGTCCTAGCTTTAATTTTTCAGCTCCTGCTGAGAGCCAGCAGGAAAACTGAGTCATGTCATTTGTGACCCAGTGTGTGCTTAGCAATTCCTGGCAGAAGTCCCTTCAACAGGGACATGTGGCTTGGGCCAAGTTTCTCAGAAGAGAGAACTGTTAGCAGAGAGACCTCCAGTGTGTTAGTCACTGTGAATATAAACATTGAGAAAGGTCTTACGATATAATGAGAAAAGGCCAAAGAGGTGAGCTGTGCATCATACTACTTCATCCAATGTACACCTAATCCTGTGTTACTCATTCAGCTCTATTTTCAGGCTTATCCTCTGATATGATGATGAGAAGCCCATGCTTGTGACTTGAATAAAATCATTTAAGTTGCATGTTAAACAGAGGAATGGTCTGTCGGGAGCCTCATCAAATTCAACAAGGAGAAACGTCATGTCTTGCATCTGGGGCACATAAACTTCCTGCATTGATAAGAATCTGGGGGGGAGTTTTGCTGAAGAGGACATGGGAGGTCTAGCTAAAAGTGAGCTAGCGGTGTGTCCTTGCAGCAAGGAAGGCTGGCAGCACACAGGCTGTACCAACAGGAGGACAGCCAGGCAATTGAGGGAGGTGTATTATGGTCCTTTATTCAGCAGTCCGTTAGATTGCATCTAGAGTATTGTGCCTGGTTTGGGGCCCTTTGATGTAAGAAATGCAGTGGCAAACTGGACCAAGTGCAGTGGAGGGCCACCAAGATGCTTGGGGGCTGGAGGACGTGCCCGGCGCAGAGGCTGAGGAAGCTGAGCTTGTTCAGCTTGGAGAAGAGGGGGCTTCAGGGGACCTAAATGGCAACCTGTTGAGATGCTATTTACTGAGGTACACAGCAGAAGAATGCGAGACCATGTCCAATAAATCAACAGATGAGAGTTTCTAATGGGATATATGAAAGGAAATGTTCACAGGGAGGAGTATAAATGTAAAACATTTTATTAGCAGGCTCTTGGTAACTGAAGGTCTTGAAACCTTGTCCCAGAAATGTAACAAGACAAGGCTGATTTTATGCTGTTCTCGTTCTGAATAAAGTTGGTATATTGACCTAGTTCTGTCACTCTGCAGCCACGAGCCAATTGGATCCCTCAGCTGCCACCCCATCTCATTTTGCCTCATTTGGACAGATAGAGCTAATTACAGTAGGTACTCTATCCAAATTTTTGTGGATTAATTTACAGCATGATGAACAGAGTCAGTTATGGAGAAGCAACCAAGGAAGTGAGGGATGCTCTGACCTTGTCACTCAGATGGATGTGGAGACATACTGCTCTTTTCCCAGATGGCCCTTGAGTTTTACAGAAAGTCAGTGACACGTTTAATTACTTCTGACAAATAGACAATGCTTTCTCTTTTAGCTGCATTGTGTTATGCCCTTCATGACAGTGGAAGAAGGCAAAGCAGCATCTTGACCAGCCACCCTTTTCAGTAGGATTTTAAGGACTGAAAGTCTCAGGGTTGAAGTACAGGGTTTCAGCTCCCGTTGACTCTTGGTACTGTCAGAATGAGAAATGTCTGATGCAAGAAAGTGCTTAGGTACCTGTGAGGTCAATGAAACTTAAATGCATGCCTAAATAATGTTCTGCAAAGAGATGTTTTTTCAGCAATCAAGATACAGTTTACATGCTGTATGGCATTTGATACCTCTTTTAAACAGAGAAGATTAATTTGAAATTGCATTAAGATGTGGGGAAAACTGGTCAGTATTGTTGCAGTCTCCAGAATTATGATAAATATAGCTAAGGTTGTAAGACTTGTGTTCTTATAACTTTTAAAACAAACATGTTGAGGAGGCAAAATGGCCATACTTGGAAATTTAGAGCTGGTACCATCAAATGTCTATTTGCAAGATTTGAAGGTGCCTTATTTGTTGGCTGGATGGTGAGTTTTTGAAACGCTGGATGTAAAATACTTTCATGTATTTTGTGATAGGGAAAGGAAAAATGTGCAGGGTATATCTTCCTCACACTTCTTTTGGACCACCTCTGGTTTGATGTGATTAACAGACTTTCCTTCAAAAATGGCAGAGAATTAAGGGGAGGTTCTTTCAAGAGTGCTTAAGGCTGAAATAATTTGGCTGCTGTTGGTGAAGGTAAGAGTGGTCACCCTGAGTCAGGCTGAAGGGCCAGCTAGGCAAGAGTCTTTCTCTGAAGTGACCAGTCTCTAATACACAAGCTAGACTTGAAGAGCTATTGTATCTTCCCAGTTTCCACCACTCTGCAGTTTAGCAACTTCCTGAGCCTGAGGTTTTTTTATTTAGCAGTTGTTGACGGACTTTTTCCCATGCATGTCTCTAATAGCTTTTTAAAAGCATGTAGGTTTTTGGCACCTGTGGTATCCTGTAGCATTGAGTACTTCGGCTGAGCTGTGCATTGTATGAGAAGTCCTATTTTTTGTTTGTGTTGAGCATGTCACCTGATAATTTCATTTGCTCCTCAATAGGTTTTGTACTATGAGAAACAGTGAATAGTTATTCTGTATTTATCATCTCCTCGACTGCTTGTGCTCTGCTGGCCTCCCCCTGGTATACCCTTAGCTATTTCTTTTCTTGGCTGAAGGATTGTAATCAAGACTTACTCATGTCTCACTGGAAGCTGTCCCGCACCTTTGATCAGCCTTGTTGTGCCTCTGTATTGTTTCCATTTTTGTTATGCTCTTTTTGAGATGCAGGGCCAGCACTGCAGTGAGTATTCAGAGACTCACCTTTTATTAAAAAGGTGGCATAATGCTGGTTTTGGTTTAATAGCTTTTATAAAAAATTCTAGTATACTTTTTCAATTTTTGAGTATTGATCTGATATTTTAATGAAATTACTAAAATTCACCATGCTTTCTTCAAAGATAATACTTCAGAACCTGTTGGGTGTGCAAGTTTAGGTCTGTTCTTTCCATGTACATTACTTTGTACTAATCAGCGTTGAATTTCATCTGCCATTTTGTTTCTTATCCCACCTCTATCATGAGAAAATTCTGTAACTCATCAGGATTGGCTTTGTTGTCTCATTCTCTGTCCTTTCCCACAATACTTGTGTTCTCCTTTCACTAGCAACTGAAAACTGATCACTTACTCCTACTGTTTGTTTCATGACTTTTTAAAAAAATGATCATTAGTTTGTAAGACCACTTCCATTCTTGTCCTGTGGCAGCTTTCTTTCTACAAGAAACTTTGATGAAGGACCTTGTCAAAAACCTGTTGGACATCCATGTTTATGCTTGTGTAAAGCAATCGAGGCAGAGACTTCTTTTCAGGTCTATCGGGCAGGACTTTTCCTTACAAAAGGCACCAAGTCTTCCCCATTAAATCCCATGTGTCAGAGTACCTAATGATCCTGGTTTCGCAGTGCTTCCCGCCAGTTTTAGCTGAGCATGGATCTCAGTTACTGAAAGTTCCTCATGTCCAGCTGGGAGCCCATTTTGATAAGTGGCATCATGTTTGTCACCAACATGCCCCTGGTACTAAGGCAGTTTTAAGCAAGAGGTTGTATTTTCCATAGGTAATGTTAGAACAATTTGGCACTTCATTGATACACAACTTTTGCATGGGTAACATATGATCTGTTCTAAATCTTGATAACAGCTGTGTCTGAGACAGGCCCTCCAACACATCCCAAATTAAGATGTTCATACATTGTTCTTGAACAATCTTGGTGTTACTTAAGAGTATTCTAGGCTTTTTGGCTGCTGCCTTTAATATCTTTTTAATGTGCTTTCTCCTTTTTTTATGTTATTCCACTTTGCTGTAATTATGTATTTCTGCTGTGGATTGATTATTTACTTTGATTGGCCCTTCATAGACCTATTTATCTTAATAGAATCATAGAACAGTTTGGGTTGGAAGGGACATCCAAAGATCATTTAGTCCAATCCTCCTACAATGAACAGGGACATCTTTATGTTACTCAAAGCCCCATCCAACATGACCTTGAACACTTCCAGGGATGGGGTATCTACTGCCTCTCTGGGCAACCTATTCCAATGCCTCACCACTCTCGCTGTAAAATATTTCTTTCTTAAATCTGGTTTGTTGCTACCTTCTTTTAGTTTAAAACCATCAACCCTTGCCCTGTTGCAACAGGCATGCTAAAAAGTTTGAAGTCTGTCCCCATCTTTCTTATGAGCCCCTTTTAAGTATTGAAGGACTGCAGTAAGGTCTCCCTGGAGCCCTGTCTTCTCTGGGCTAAACCACCACAACTCAATACTTCATGGTAACTTACAGAGCGGTTCTTCAGTAATAACCTTCTGAACCTGTGTGTTTTCTACTTATGATAAGACAGGTCAGAAGTTGCGGCTTTTTTTTTTTTTTTGCTTTTTTTTTTCCTAGGGTTCTTGAGAAGTTGTAGCATAAAGCATATGTAAGTATGATGTTTACCCTAAGTCACCTAGGGATAACTGTAGTATCTCACTGTTACTGTACTGTCTGTCCTGGCAGTCTCTCCGATCGTTTTGTGTGTGTTGGAGTCACTGTCGTCATTCTGGGCGAGTGGTCTGTTGTATGGTCCCAATATTGATGTGATATTCAAACCATATGGATTATGTTAGAACTTGGTACAATTAACTTGTTCGTCTGCTCTTACTTCGGGTTTTCATTATCGTATAGCAACACTCACTGCTGTGGTTTTTCTGTATTTTTGCAATATAATTTGTTCTTTTATTTTACAGCATGTAATGATTGTCTGACTTTCACCAGTATGCTGCTTCTGTCAATATCCTAATTGAAAACCAGGCATTTTAAGGCTTTTTATTTTATTTTTTAGATTTCTGGTATCATTATAGCAGGACTTCCACGCTTGGCTCAGTAGCTTATTTTTTGTGCTATGATTAAAATGGAATTATTTCTTCTTTGTGGTTTCTTGTTCAGATTTATTAATGTCTGCCCTATCTTTTATTTATAGATACAAAGTTTTAATGATTTCAGCCCTAGAAAATGTGTCATGTCCATTTGTGCCAGCCTTACTGCACTTCTTAGTTTCAAGATTCTCCTGTTAAGATTATTAATTGCAAATGCCAGTAGTCTGGTACCAGCTTGATTTAGTTGAAAACCATCTTTTCTATATAAGCAGACTTTCTTCCAAAAGCTTCTGCAGTTTCTACCAAATCAAAATTTAATAGTAAAAGCTCACATTTGTGAGAAGAGTTACGCCAGTGTGAAGTTTTTTTGAAAATCATAACTGAAATATTTAATAGACTTTATCGATGGGAAGAGATTTGCTAGCATAGATAAAAAGTTTGATTTACAGTAAGTCTGTCAATACTGAAAATGCAGAGTGGTAGCTGCCAAAGCAGTAGGCACTCAGGTATTGGCTATGACTTTGGAAGGACTAAGCTATAAAAGATCGTTTTGTTCTGCTGTTGACTTGGCACAAGACATTCAGAATCCTCAGCAGAGGGGAGAATCAGGCTAATAAAGGCGGGTGCACGGTGTATGGGTAGGATTTGGTTGTAGGAATTTGAAAGTTGAAGACAGTAAGCTAAGCAGCTTAACATCTTCAGAATAAGAGGGAGTGAAGCTTGTAAGTGCGTCAAGCTGTTTGCTTAGATCTAGACTAAGGAGCTTAAGTAGCTTATAACACCACAAGCTTGCTAGCTCTGGAGGAAGGGACTTACAAGATGTGCAACAGCTACACTTCAAAGGCCTTACAAGTACCTCTGATGAAGCCTGCAGGGCTTCTAGAGAGCATGTCAAGTAAATCTGTCCGTCTGTCTGTTTCTCTGCAGTATCCAAGTGCTTCCTTTTGTTTCCTCCTTATAAAGTTATGGGCAACCCTCCTCCCTGGAGTTATCACAGTGTTAAATACCTGGCACTTGAAAATCAGGAGGTTCTCAAAATTAATTTAGCCATGTCCTTTATGCATACTCTCTCCTCACTAAAAACCCCCCATACTATTTTGCATGCTAGGCTGTACCATTTTTGTTCTGATGAAATGTTGTATGGCGAACTTGCAAAGGATGAAGAGTCCCCTTCCTTTATAGAGAGGGATAGAAAACTACCTCAGCTGCATAGTTGTAAATTAGCTATCTTTGGGGTCTTCAGCTTTACATGTGTTTTGTTTCTTGTTGAAGCCTTTAGGACTGCATCATCACAAGCTGTGCTGTATGGCTATGGTGCTATCCAATTCCCACCGAAATCAGTTGGCTTCCTTGGGGTCAAAGGCTGCTGCAAAGCAGAGATGGCTACATTCACAAACTTTTGCTCTACAAAATAACTGTCATGTCGTCAAAAGTATCATTACTTACTAGTCAAAATATTACCTTCATAATGGTGCTTTCTTGAGTAATTTTGTCATCTTGAGCTTGTTCTGTCTTGACTTCATTAAGTCTACCAAAGATGCATTTTAAATTACAGCATATGACCAGTTTTCTCTTCTGCTCTGACTCCTTGCTCCTTAGGTATTTAGTTTCTGAATTTCAAAGTAGATTCTTACATGCAGTTCAGTAATTTTGCCTGTACAGACTGCAACATATGTAAATTGTAAATTAGTATTTCACACAGTTTAGGCTGATTCTGCAAAGTAGTCTTTCGGGGTATTTTACACTGTTTACAGTTACATGTAGTAAGTTGTGCTAAGAGTAGTTAAAATCACAGTATGGATGAGGATGGAAAGGACCTCTGAAGATCATCTAGTCAGAGCAGGGCCAGCTGGAGGAGGTGGCCCAGGACTGTGTCCAGTTGGGTTTTGAGTATCTCCAAGGATGGAGGTTCCGCAGCCTCTCTGGGAAACCTGCTGCAGTGTTTGATCACCTATATGTTTTTTGTTTTTTTTTTTAAAATGTGTTTAAAAGGAATTTTTTGTCTTTTAGTTTGTGCCCTTTGCCTCTTGTTCTGTCACTGAACAGCATGAGAAGAATCTGACTTTGTTGTCTTACTCTCCCTCCTCAAGTATTTATGCAGATTGATAAGACCCCTTGTGAGCCTTCTCTTCTCGAGGCTGAACAGTCCTGGCTCTCCCAGCCTTCCCTTGCAGTATGCCAGGTGTTCAGTCCCTTAATCATCTTTGTGGCCCGTCACTGGACAGTACATCCATGTCTCTCTTTTGTACTCTTTTGCCCAGAGCTGGACCCAGCACTACCGATACCATCACATGTGCTGAGCAGTGGTCCCTCAACCTGCTACTAATGTTCTTTTTAATGCAGCTTAGGATGATGTTGGCTGCCTTTTGCTGCAAGGACGGACAGCAGGATCATGCTTACCTTGCTGTACACCAGGATCCTCAGGTCTTTTTCTGCTAAGCTGCTTTCCAGCTGATAGCCCCCAGTCAGTTGACCCTCAGCCTGTAGTGGTGCATGGGGTGTTTCCTCCCCAGGTGCAGGACTTTGCATTTCCATTTATTGAGCTTGATGAGGTTCCTGTCAGTCCATTTCTCCAGCCTGCTGAGGTCCTGCTGATGGCAGCACAACCCTCTTGTGTATCATCACTCCTCTCAGTTTTGTATCATCTGCAAACTCGCTGAGGATACACTCTTTTCCATCACCTAGGTCATAAATGTTGGGCAGTATCAGACCCGTATTGACCCTTGGGACACACCACTAGTGAGTTGCTTCCAGCTGGACTTTGTAGCACTGACTACAGCCTTCAAGTCCTGCAGTTCAGCCAATTTTCAGTCTACCTCACTGTCCACGTATCTAATTTGTACTTCGTCAGTTTGTCAGTGAAGATACTGTGGGAGACCGTGTGAAAAGGCTTGCTAAAATTGATGTGGACAACATCTGCTGCTTTCTCCTCATCCACCAAACCAGTTATCTCACCTTAGAAGGCCATGCTGACTAATGTCAATCACCTGTCTATCCTTTGTATGTTTGGAAATGGTTTCCAGGTTTTGCTCCATCTTCCCGAGGATCAAGGTGAGCCTAACTGGCCTATAGTTCCCAGTATCTTCCTCCTTGCCATTGCTGAAGGTGGGTGACATTTGCTTTCTTCCAGTCCTCAGGAGCCTCCCCAAATTGCCATGACCTTCAAAGATAATCAAGAGTAGTCTCACAATGTTATTGGCCGAGTGTCTCAGCTCTCATGGGTGCATCCCATGAGGTCCCATGGACCTCTGTATGTCCAGTTTATATAAATGTTCCCTAATCTGGTCTGTTCCATCAAGGGTGAGTCTTCCCTGCTCTGGACTTTCCTCCTGGCCTCAGGGACCTGGCATTCCTGAGAGTGCATCATAGCAGTAGAGACTGAGGCAAAGATGGCATCAAGAACTCTGATCCTTTATCACCAGGTCCCGTTAATTTGCAGTCATGTGCTACAGACCTTGGTCTGTGTGTGTAAGCTTGTTTACGTGTGGGCTCATTTCCAAACAAACAAGCCTGAGGTTTGTGCTGATTTCCCAGACAAGCTCTTCCTGTTCATGGCTCAGGATGTCAGCCAGCTGCCCCCATGAGCCAGCGATTCAATTGCAGGGGAAGTTCAGCTTGGGTGAAAACAAAGACGGTGGTACACGTTTTTCTTTCAGTTTTTAATTGCTTCCGTTTCTGTATCTGAAGCATTTTTCTTTAAAATACTTCACTTTGCAGGTGTAGCCTCATGGACTTTCTCTCATCATAGCTTTTCTTATCATTTGTGGCCATTAGAGGGTTCAAAATACTTTTGGCAGGGGAGTTAACACAGGTGCCCTGGAGCAACCCCCGTTGGGATAATTACATTCTTTTTATTTAAAGTCCAGTTTTTGTCGGCTGTTATCGTAGGGTTCATTTCATGTCACGAGTAGTTGTGCTGTGCTGTCTGCCAGAGAGGGTTGTATTTTGCTGTGGACTTTTATAGGGCTGAAACTTCTGTGTGCAAAGTAATTATTTATTTATTTTTTTGATACTGGAAGGACAATCCAATAAACCATTTTCTTTCTTATTGGAAATTGAAATAACGTTACCTTTTTTGGATGGAAAGAAGTATACAGGCTGGATTTTGAGGTCTCATTGATTTTTAAAGCAAAGCCGTGGCTGTAGTTCACAATGAAAAGGCGGTGTGATTCGGCTTCTGCTTTGGTGCTCGGGAGACTTGGCTTGCACTCCTGGTTCATCTAGATGGGTATCTTCCCTGTATCTTTTTCTCACATCTGAAATCGGGGTGGTGGAAATTCCTATCTGTTAAGGGTGTTCTGAGGGTGAATTGACTATTATTAGACTGGGGTGATAAACAGTCGTTACATGGGAAATTAAATTCAGGGCCAGAGATTATTTTTTTGGTGGTTAATTCTCAGATGAAAGGTCTGCTAAGGACCCTGTACACCAACACGCAGAGGTGTCTTGACAAGGGTCACTGATTTTTTCAGGGTCATGGTGGTGTATTTGCCCCTTGGGTGAGATGCTTGTATACAAGTAGAGGAGAATAAACCAGTTTGACTCTCACTTCTGGAGAGCAGCAGTTGCTTCTGCTGAAAACTTTTATAGCATATGGTTTGGATTTCTGTGTGGTGGGAAATTGGAAGATGTGGGGTAGTGCTCCAATCGTTTCTTCTGGGATTTACTGGAAGGAAATAGTAGCTGATAGGCCATGTAGCCTTTGCATAGTGAGCATGATGTCTCTGATATGTCAGATCTCTGACACATTGTAGTGCACAGGAGGCCAGGACACATATGGTAAATCTTGATGCATTTTGTATTCCTCTCTTTTCAGCCAGTCAGAATCTGAGCTCAAAAAAGAAAACATGAAAGCAGAAGTCTGAACATATGGCAACCCTAATTAAGGGGGTGATGTTATTTTTTTTTCACCTTCAAACTCATGGCAGTCATACTGACCTTAGTGCTTTTTCCTTTCCTGTGGTGCATTCAGCTATTCTCATGAAACGTTTCCTTCCTGAGCAGGGGGACTGAGTAAGCATGTGCAATCAAATATCTGTATTTTTGTTTCATGAGAAATTATGTACTTTCAGAATTTATTTTCAAACTGTCTCATAATTAGTCACATTTTGTGGGGCTTTTGTGAAGAAACATGAAGGATGCATCTCCTTTTGCAGACCGAGACTGAGATCCCTTTTATGACTGCTAAACAGAATTGAGTCTTGAACCTAGATTTGATACAAGTCAAGCTATTGGGCTTAGAGTCAGTCTTTCTTCTGCTTGGGGCTATTCTGCTTCTTATGAAATATTCACCGATCCAGAGAGACAGTGTGACTTTGTCTAACTTGATGGTGAAGGAAAATTTGTGGGATAAAGCAGACCCTGGTTCAGGTTCTGTCCCTGCTCTAAATCAGGTGATTTACATCCTAAGTGAGTCCATAGGCAGTGAGGTGATAGTGTTTATCTGCTCTCTTTCTGATCTTTCTTCTGCTGCACATTTTCTGTTGTGGCCCTGAAAAACTCTTTGATTAGCTGTCATGGTCCAACAAAAAATATCTTGCAGAAAAATTCTTGACCAGCTCCCTCAGAATTACTTAGTAAGTTATGAATTATAGAATGAGGGTGCCAATATGTTCTAGGTAATAGTACATACGGTTTCCCTTTTTATTTAATAAGTCTTTGCTAAAGTCAGCATCCCTATTTAGATCTTTGGCTTGTTTGCAGCTGCTATATTCCTACTTTACATATGACAATATAAGAAGAGCCTCTAACATGATCTTTCTCATGACCAGACTTTTGTTTTTCCCTTTTTGTGTGATTCTCCATAATTTAGATAGCTTGACAGTGTGTCTTAGTGGATTTTTAATTTTGCAGAACTCGAGTTGATTTGCTTTTGAAAAATTAACTAGTCTGTGCCCTTGAAAAGTCATTGCATCTGTTATTACCTCCACATGTGATAAGTTTAAGAAAATGATTAGCAAAGGTGTCACTCATTTCTGCATGCTGTATATCAGATCGGACTTGCTGTGAAGTAGTGAACCATATTAAAGCTGTGAAATCAGCCCTGCTCTACAGGGACTACAACCAGCTGCACCAATTTTACTACTTTTTTCCCTTGCAGATTCAGGAATGATTAGAATGGAGTTTGACAGTTTATTTACAGATTTGCTGTGACTGACAGGATGCCAGAGGGGAAATGTTTGTACTCCCTGAAGATAGTTTTTGGTAACTAAGGCTAAATATCTGACAGGACTTCTGTTACAAAACAGAGTGTGATCAACAGTTGTGTTACTGCAGAATTCAGTGCATCTTTTCATTGAAAATACAGCTAAAAATACAGGACTAAAGCCAGAAAGCCAGCATTTGCCTAGATGTGAAGTGTCTGTACAGAAGAGATGATGTGTGGCACTGGTGAATTCGAGCCTTCCAGCTCAGTTCCGACCTCTCATCCCTATAAGAAATGAGGGAGAGGAGGAAGAAAACCACTCACATGCCACCTTCTTTCCTCTTGGTCACTGATTTTCAAACTTAAAATCTGTAGGTTTCATAAATTTTTCAGTATGGGACTGGACCTCTTACATGGTAAATTCAAAATCTCCTTGACAACTGACCTGCTTCCCTTACCTTATGGGCTGCCAAGAGTTCATGGACCATGCATTGAAAACTTATGACCATGCATGTGATGTTAAGGTTCTTTGCAGTTTAACCTTGAAATGAGTAAAATAAAATTAATCTTGTTTTCCTCTTACATTTATCCCCTGGCTTTGAAGCTAGGGCAAATGGGCTTTTTCTTTTTCATGATCATGTCGTTCTGTTTCTGATTGTCAGTGTAAATCTGCAGTAACCTGACTAATGTATCCTTGTGGCATATAAAAATCAGTCTTATACAATGATACTTTGAAAACAGAAACCTTTTGGAAGAAGATATGTGAGCTAAATATTATATACAATATATGGATAGTAATAATATGCTCTGTATTCCCAGAAATAGTATCAAACATTTGATCAGGAGAGTATTTTTTGTTCATTAATAGCTCTTTGTTCATTTAAGAGGCACAGAAGCTTTTGTACATTGAAAAGGTTAATTATACTCAGAGTAAAGGTACTTGAATAAATTGTGTGGTTTATGGGTAGCAGAGGTTGAAGGTGGGCAGATTTGTCTAGCGCAGAGAAAAAATATATTTTTATTAGATTGTTAGGTGTTAAGAAGTGCTGCCAACTAGCCAAATGTAATCTGACTATTCATAAGCAAGAGATTCTGATACATTGCAGGGGTCAGAAAATATGCAGCTGGATGCTTGTGTCCTTACTTGCATTTAAGCTGGTCATACTGGTTATGTCTAGGATCGCAGATTTTAGTAGGGTTAATCTTTTTCTTAATTGGTGTTTTTTTGTTGTTGTTTTGTTTTTCTGGCTGGATTGGTAATCTACTGTAGACTGGATTCTTTGCTATATGTTTTTGTTATAATAAGACTATGCATTGAGAAAGATGTAGAGCACAATTAGCAAAGAGTACATGAGAAAAGGCAAAATAAGCCTTTTTCAGTTGTGATCTTCTAGTGAAGTATGTCCCTTGTTAATACTGATATGTGAGGTATGACTTTACCACCTCTAAAGAAGATTTTTCTGGCTTTCTGGTTACTAGATCATTAGGCTGAACCCACCTCCCCAGTGATGGGCTTCTTCCAATGCAATCTTTACTGTGGATACAACAGGGCTGACAGATGAATTCTTATATGCATTTTTCAATTGTTGGGAATAAAAGACATACTTCTGGGAATGGGGGCTGGCATCCAGCTCAGCCCTTTCCCAAGTAAATTCTCTTTTCATTAGACTAAATGGCCGTGGTTATTCTGGACCTGCGGCTCTGACAGTCCTGGTTGCATGGTAACTTTTCTGTAATGGAAGAGTGATGGTTGTCTGGGTTCACACTGTTGTTATCCACGCAGTCAAGCAGTTCCTCAGGGAATGGGAGTGGTGATTAACCTATTCCTATGTCTTGCTATCTTGACTATTAAAAAGATTTTCTTGCAACAAGTATAACTGGCATGTCGCAGCTTCATAGTTTTGTCAGGCTTTGTTCTGTCCATCCTGGCTATGGAGAAGAGAGTTTATTCCCTGTCTCCTTGTGGATGATATTTTTATCACGTTTCTGCTGTTAATACTGCCTGTTTATAAAAGGAGAAGCTCTACCCTTAAGGGTGAAGGCAGGTTGCCCAAGGTAATGCAGGAAATCATCGGTGGTGTGAGGCAGGACTATACAATCCAACAGCTCTGAATCCTGCTTTCCAGCTGTAGTTCCAGTCTAATGCCTTTTAACAGATAGGAGACAGAAGTAGGTGTGATGTATTTTTGTTACGAGTTCAGACAATCCTGAATGTGGATCATCAAATCCGTAGCTTCCAGGTTCTCCCTGTTGCTGTAAGGAGTTGCTAGGTATCCAATGAGCTGCCGTATTCCTGGCTGATGGCATCGTTCCTGCCTCGATGAGTACATCATGCTGCAGTTCCTACAGCTCATGCCAGCATGCAGGTTGTGACTCTGAACTCTGTTAAAAGATACCCTCATACTTTTTAAGACTCAAGAAAAGTGACCTAATTAGTTAAAGAACAGTCAGTTCTTCAGCCGTTGGATTATTTTATTTAAAAAGTATTAGATGGTAGAGCAGGAATTGAAGTGCGTGCTTTGAGATCAGCAGCAGAGCTGTGAACGGGAATTGTGAGTATTACTGAGGCTGTCACCCAGTGCCTAAAGACAAAAGCAGAATTACCATGAGAAGGTCATTTTTCTAAGCAAAGGACAGTTGTAAACTGCCTTTACCAGGAAAAAAATCAGTATTTGTTGCATTGCATCATTGAATTATTCATCAAGATCAGACACTTTCTTGTTCAATTTACTTTGTCATTTTCTTCTAGCTTATTCTCAGCAGTTTGGATGAAAATGTAACACAGTAGCACCTGCTTACAAGAGACATTCAATTCACTAGATGTCTTGATTGGAAAGACATTTGCTTTGGTCCAAGCTAAAATCAAATGCTCTTTGTTTTAATGGGATATTCATGTTTTATGGACAAATAACTAGAATTGGTGTTACAATATTTTTCTGTTAACCTGTTCTTACTGTTTTAGCGAGTCATTTCAAGGCCTTAATTTAGAATAAACAGGATTTGCTCACAGATCAGATCCTGCATCTTTTCTTCTGTTCTGTACAGCCTCTGTTGAAACAAGTAAGTGTTTTCACAGCAGTAAGATTTGATTGTCTAGAAAGGTGTAAACATTCCTTTTCCTGAAATTGCTTCATGTATATAGGTGAAAATAACACTCTCTTAGGAAATTCTAGGCATGGTTAGATTGTTTCAAGACCCTAGTCCCAGTACTGAAATGAGTAAATAATAATTTCTCTGTCACTTCACAATCTTTTCTTCTTATACGCAAGTATATAGAGAAACTCAGGTACACAAGGAGATCTGAATCTGCCCCATATGTTCCTCTCACCATGATCCCTTTTTCTCTTTTGTTGCTTTCCCCCATTATTTACTTCGTTTGCATATTTTAGTGTTTCATACCATGGTGCCTGAGTCAATTTTCTTTTGAATAATTAAACAGGTACATGCCCTTGGAAAGTCATTGCACCCTTTATTGCCACTTAATGTGTTAACTGTGAGGATTTGGGAAAAGATGTTGTGCATTTTTGTTGACTGCTGTTTTATGCAGGGATTGGGTGTAACGTAGGGAATGGGACTCAGACGATGTGCTGGATTTTGGTGTTTGTGGTGAACCATATCTTGGGGACCCAGAGGATGTACCCAGGCTGGAAAACCCTGTCCTTTTGCCATTTCAAAGGAAGATGTGAGCAGCCTCTTACTTTAAAATAATAATAAAGTAATAATAATAAAAAGCTAGTAATAATAATAAATAAAATTGATCAAGTCAGTGGCTATTCAGTGATGTCCCGTACTTACATGGGGCTGGATTTTAGGTAGCGGGAAGTTTTGGCCTCTGCAGAAGAAAATGTAAGGAAAAGAATTGGTCAGGAGTCTTCTGTGCTATGGGTTTGGGAGAAGGGGAAGATAGAGGGGGTGGACAGGAGGACTTTTGCAGCTTGCTAATAAAGCTGGCTGAGACTTCTCTGAAGGGGTGGCAGAGCCAGACACGGGGGATTGGGGTGGGTAACGTGCTCCGAGCTGCTCTGGGTATGGCTGGGTTAACGGGGAAGTTTCTGTAAGCAGTGGAGAGCTCCAGGTTCTCATTAGAATCCTGAGCCAGGTGAGCTTGAGCATAGCTGTACTACAGGTGCAGCTCTAGCGGCGATATTATAGGGATTTGTTAAAATTCCGCTGGCTTGGATAACTGAGTCGCTGTTCTGGTTGCAGGAGCAATGAGCGTGCACCAGGGTAGGCCAGTGACAAAACGTGCTTTGTTAAATTGCATTTTATATAACTGTTGTCTGGTAGTCATGCTTTATTTTCTCCCCTGCTTTTTCTAGTGAATACTCTTAACTGTAAACATATTTCAGTGTCTTTGGTCACTCTAAATGACGTTAAAATGTGCGTTTGCCCTCATTGCTCATTCAAGCCCTACTCTTTGCAATTAGGATGCTAGTAGAAATTCATATTGATTTCTAGGTGCGTGTTTTCCTTAGGATAGGACGTATGTCTGCTTAAATGTTACAAAATAAACCAAGGCAGTTTGTGTTCTTTAATGCCAAGAAATAAATTGTTTGGATTGTGTGACTTGTTACTCAGCATGCAGCAAGTGCTGGGGAGAGATATCCTGGCTGGTCCCTGGGGCCAAGGCAGCTGCCGGACTCCAGCTCCGTGGCATGGAGGTGAAATCTCTGCTCCAACTGTCGAAGGCAAAGAATTCCTTTAAAAAGCAAAACTTCTGCGTGGTCAAGCTTGAGGAGAAACTACGGACCGCAGCACTGCAGCTTGTGCTTTTGATGTTTTTTGAGTTGATTAATGAATGTAGAAATAGAAGGAAAAGGTTACGACAGGATGGTTTTGGATTCAGTGCAATCAGAAGTGATTTATTCAGAGACAAGGGGCTCCACCCATCGATATGGTTCTTTTCGCTTGGCCTTTGGAAGAGCTTACCATAGAATTGCTCAGCTGTGATTAAAATTTCCCTGTGCCAGCGTGGCTGATGTGTTCAGCCAAATGCTAAATGAGATGCATCCAGTTTTGGGGTTCGTCAGTGGGAGAAAACATGGGGCGTATCACAGCAGTTTATAAAAGAGGAGCCGTTAGAATTGAAGAGATTAACATCTCAGGGAAGGCTGCAGGCACAAAGCATATGTAAATAATGATCATTGGTTAACAGGCATCAGTGCCTTGCAGATAAAGAACTGTTATAGATTGTAAAAGAGATTATCAAAATCCCTCAAACCAGAGAGTGTTAATGATGCAGATCATGAAATGCGTGGTGACTGAGATTTAAATGTGTGTTTTGATATAGATTGTATGATCGCTCATCAAAAGCTTCAGACCTGTTGTTTTTTAAAGAGTGTTTTCTTTACTATCTGAATCAAATATGTCAGCTCTGCAATCTGTGGCAGGTTAATTGAAATGCAGTGAGAGTGCAAGATCTGAATCAAGCATGAGGTTGGCAAACTTTGTTCATCCTTTTATTTATGCAGATCTCTAAAAGTAACCACTTAGCTTGAGAATTGTTGATGAAATTAGTGTGATCTTCCATCCTTCCTTAGATAGGAAGGATTTGGGCTGTATGGAATCTAAAGGAACAATTTCAAAGGTGTCATATTTGACTGGATTGAGTGAATGTACAGCAGAAGCTTGAGGAGCATCTTATTGTTGTAGCATTGTAGTGACTTTTCAGTGTCCAGTGATGGACTTCATCTGACTTGAGTGAAATTCTGCAAGTGGCATGCCCAAAATACCCCAAGGTAGTTTTTGCTGTCTCCCTTTTCCTCATGAACTGTTATTTAATTTTGAGTGATTGAATTTGGTGACACTTAGTGCACATTGAAGGGAGGAATTTATAATGCTAACTAAAGCAAAGGGTATTTCAGGTTTGTTCTTTGTGAGCTGTTCTTGCTGTTCTGCCAAATGTGTGCACCTCTGCCACGTCATGCCAGAGCTTCTAATTGGACTCCTGTCCTAAGATCAAATAATGTCCTCAGAGACTGTCAGCAGGAGGAAAAAAAAAAAAGACCACCAAACACAAATTTGTAAAAGCCCTTGAACTACACAGTATGAGGGATTGAAGACGTTCTTTCCTTCTCCTTAACTGGATCTTTGTTTCCCATTGCAGTGGTTTCTTAGTGGCTTTAACTTTTATTGATTGTATGGGAACACGATGGCAATGAAGGATGTTCAGGTACTAGGATGATACACCAGGTCTGGGTACCCGCCCCTCAGCTGGAGGGGATTGTGATAAGGGCAGACACTAAAAAAAAAAACCCCTTTGCCATCAGAAAATCTCCCCACATTCCAGTGGCATGAAGTTATTAGGGTGTTTGAGAGGAGTTGTTTGTACTAAGGGGTTGTATTGTTCAGTACCCAACAGTGTACCCTTCCTAGGTCTAATATTTCATTTAAAAGCAATTTGCCTGAATAAAATAAAATATGCATGATGGGTGAACACAGATGAGCTCTGTTAATGTATTCTAATTAACTTGCTAAAAATATTTTAAAATCTTAATAAGCTTAAAGAGAATTTCTGATGATCAGATGCAATGTTAATGAGCATGGTATAAAAACATAAGAAGGTGAAGTAGATAGCTGATTGGCAGTTGCAGTGCTGTCTGTACAGCTAACATTTTTCATGTGCAAAAGATAGATCTTTCGGTTATATTTTAGCTTTTGTCTTGGTAGCTAATTTCTCAAGATCTATTTCTAGAAAGCTTAATGAACACAGCATAAAAAAAAAAATACCTGTTTGATTTGGGGTGGAGTGGGGGTTTTATTGCTTCATTATGCTTTAGAAAAACACGCTAAGGACATTTATAATAAAGTATCTGTGTTCTTTGTGTGTGGGAGAATGACTCTTTTCCTTTTATATATGCCATAAATCTCAGATTGTAGTTCTTTTTCTCTCCAGGCTATTAGGTTTCTGCAGACTGTATTTCATTCCTTAGCACCTATAGTTGCTTGGCAACAGCATTCGATTTACATGAACCCAGCCCAGTGAATGAATAGTTACCTGGAACCTTCCTGCACAGAAACCCCAAGAAACGTAGCGGTTCTCCCATTCAGTATGACAATTATTAGGACATATTAATTGCTTCTCTCTATTCATCTTTCCATAGCCTTTATTTTTAAGTTAAAGGGGGAAAAACTGTATTCTCTGTTTAGTTCTAGCCTGCCAGAGGTTACAAAATTCATTTATAAATAATCCACTTGGAAAGCAGGAGGTTTATTAATAACAGAAGACTTTAGTAGTGCTCAGGGCCTCAACTGGTACAAGTGGTCCCCAGTGCTGGATTCTGTAGGTACCGTAAAAAAAACCAAGAGCCTCAAAGGAGTGAAGTGACCCACCACAGTCACATATAGAAGGTCAGTGGGGGTTTTTTTTGGCTGGTAAGTTAGGTACGGTTTTTAGGGAGAAAAAGAAGCAAATGTTTCCTACTCAATGTATTTGTTTGGCTTCTGGTATATGGAACTTTGTTGAACAAACAAGATAAACAGATTTTCTGCTATCTCAGCCTAGTGTTTTGTGAGCAGGTACACCCTCCTATCAATTCATTTTACGCTTACGAAGTACTTTACAGCCTGTAGGTTATTTCTATTGAGAGGAGTGGGAGGTATTAAAAAGAAAAATCAAGAAGAAAAATTCGTCACCAGCACCAAACTCAAAACAGCCTTACAGAGCTGGGGGAAGAAGAGCTACGGGCAATATTTGTGGATGCTGGAACAGTTGTTAATTCTTTTGGAAAATCATGTAAACTAATCACCCAAATTGCCTTATTTTGTAAGTTCTTTTCTGTTTTTCAGCTGGCTAATCCTTTGAAAAAATAAAATGATATCTGGGCTTTGACTTTTTTCTTTATAGAGGCTTGTTGTTGATAAGGTGCAAAGGCTGGTGCCGAGGGAAGCAGAGTAGTCCTGAGATCTGGTAGAGATCTGGTTTGCAAATCTAGATCCCAAACGGATTTTTTTTTCCAAGTTTGTGGTGATTTGGGTTCCTCTAGAATTAAAATACCCGGAAGGATATTCTTTCCTCTTTTCAGTCAAGTGGTATTCAAGGTCAGGCCATCACACCCTGTACCTTTTAATTTTATCCTGTGGCTTTAGGTAATGCTGAACTTGCAGCTGATTATTATTGTATTTTCTCCTGTGGACATGTCTTGCTACTGATGCACAGACTCTGCAGATTAACTAATGCAGAATTGAATGTGTTTGTGATGTAAGTAATGAAGAGGTCTTTGTTCTATTCTTGGTTGTTCTACTGATTTTGTGCGACCTTGGGTACCTCGTTTGTATCCTTCCTTGCTTTTCTCATATTAACCTTCGATGGATGGTGTCACATGTTGATTTGCCAATGTAATCTTCTGTTTCCCTTAGAAGATTTGAAAGGCTGAAAATTGCTGTATATGAGGACAAAATAGTTTTAAAACAATGAGAAAACAATGGGTTTTGTGTTTCTAAATAACGTGGTAGCAAGCGTTATGTACCGATGTGTGATTCGTAAAGCCATGTACAGTACTTACATCAGAGTTGTGACAGCCATGGGAGGGTGTATGTTTTGCTGAGTGTCACGCACAAATTTCTCATGTGTCAGAAGATTTTGAGGCAATACTGAGCTTTGCTGAAATACTAGCAACAGAGCACATAAAATTTGTTGGGTTTAGTCAGTGGAAAATGCCTAAGGTAGCAGTGACCTGCATCTTGCATGCTCCTGACTTTGGGTGGGTATCTCACCTCCAGTCCTGGGAACTGAGCAGCAGGAATTGTAAGTTTGCATTTCCAGGGTTCCGAGAGGCACCGATGTGTAGCTTGGTGCAGAGCCCTCCTGAACTCAGGGTTTTTTTGCAACAGGGGCCATAGAACATCTGACCTCCTACTGCAGCACTGCAGGGCATGTGTCTGTTGGGGCTACAGACCTTCAGAGCTGGAATGTTCTCCCAAGAAGGCAGGCATGTTTGTAGCACAAGGTTCTCTGTCATTTATCAGTTTCCTGCTAAGTATTTGGATAGGCAAACTGACCAGGTGCAATATCAGCTACTTCTAGAGTAGACATTTTTGATGCTTTTACCAACTGCTCTCTTTTGATAGTGGTTTCAGTGGTGAAGACATTTCTGCTAGGCACTGGTAGTATACCAGCAGCACTAAGAATCAGTGGTTTGTGGTCTCAAAATTATGCCTTTTAATGAGTACCGGAACATAATATCCTTAGCTTATCAAAAAGAAAGACAAGATGCAATTTAATTGTGGTCTGTAAGTGCCAAAACGAGAAGGGGAAACCCAAGTCTATAGTAATGTTTTAACTGGAAGGCTACAGCCACAAAGATCAAGTGACTAGAAGATTAAAGAAGAAAAATCTAAATTATGGGGAAAGGGCACATATTTAACTTTACGGGTATTAAACATGGAAACAGCCAGTAGACACAGTAAATTCTCTGTCACTTTGGGTCCTTCAGCTGAGGTTCTGTGTCTTCTTCAGCTGACTGCAGTTCAGTGAATACAGAGCTGAGCTGGGTGGTGAGATCGCTGTGTGAAAGTTGTGTGATACCGTTTCAGCAGATGGTCCACTCTGACCTTTTACGTTTTTGGAGCTCTCTGTAGGTAGGTTATTAAGTAGCTGAATGTGGTGGCTGGATTTCAAATGCCCAGTTTGGATCTTCTCTAAGTTTTGTTTTCAGACTGGTACCACCTGCTTCAGAATATTTTTTGAGAATCAATACATTTGTCGCATTGGTTCCAGATTTCACATTTATTTTTGCTGAATGACAGGAATTCTGAAGTGGAAGGTGAAGGCAGAGGTGCTGCCAAGAGTCTATGAATAATTGTGGAAGCATGGGGTAAATCAAAGCAGGTTGCGCTTTGTTATGTTAAGCTTTAATTGGAACCTTGGCCACTTTATGGATGTTTGAGCAACAGCTGAGTAGATTTTGTGGTGATTAGTCTTTTTCCCCAACACACATTATTTTTAAGTTTCACAGTTCTTGCCATATCTAAACTTCGGGTAACAAAACAGAAGAACTTTGAGTGGCCAAAAAATAAAAAAAATTAAACCTGATGTAAGCCAGTTACATTGATATGTGAACCCATTTTACCTTACTAATTCATGAAATGTATTACTTTTTTTTTTAAAGGAATTAATTCAGAATGAAGAATTTACACAAGTTAGAGATAGCAAGGGTTTATTAAACTACTTCTAGTAATAATGTCTTCAGGAGAGGACTTTTCCCTAAATAGGTTTTCAGTCTCGACCAAACAGATTTTAAGTGGTCCTTCTAATTTATCTTCCTTCGTTTCCTTAAAAGCTTTCACAGAAATATTTTCCAAAATATTCAGCCTATATCTACAAAAACTTTTGGTCTGAATCTCTTTTCTTTTTTTTTTTTCCTTTTTTTCTCTTTTTTCCCTTTTTTTTCCCCCTTGCTGTTAGTGCCAGTACTGAGTTGTGGATTTATTTTTTTACACATTACCATTGGAATTTATCCCTGGCTTCATCAAAATATTCTGTCAAATAGAAATATGCATCTCAAAAAAAAAAAATCACAGCAAATTGATAAGCAATTGCAGCTCTGCACTATTTCTACAAAAATGCAGATACTTCAGAGGTCTTGTTGGGAGGGTGTCAATGTATATGTTATAACAGTATTACAACTATTGATCTGCTTTGTTCCCAAATAAGTCTTTACCATTCATGTACCAAAGTTTTTCTTGCTGTATAACCCTGCCAAAGTCAATGAAATTGAATTGTCAGTGGGGTTGTATCTGGAGTAGGTTTTGTTTCTGATAGTACATCTTAGGCTGCGTGTACTTTTGTGGTGATCTGCAATAATTTAAGGTGCTGTTAAGAGAGAATTTATGTACATGTTTTTCTATGTTTATTTTTTCTGAAATCCATCAAAAAGGGGAAGGCTTTGAGTCAATGTTAAATTTTAATTCATATCTGAAGTGAGCTAGGCTGAGGATTTTCAGACTCAGGTGATTTGGTGTCTTTGCATTTCAAAACCTGAAGCTTAAAGTTTTGTCTTTATTGAAGCAGGGTCTTAGGAAAGCCAAATTTGGCACCCTCATGAAGAACAATTTCTGCTGTTAGAAGTTATTTGAGAATATAAGGTGACCTAGACTATCAGTGGCATAAGAGTCTTGACCATGGATACCTTTCCTACTCTGTTTTACTTTGGTGTGTGCGCATCTACTCATTTTAGTGGTGGCATTCTTGCCTTAGAGTAGTGTGAGCAAGAAAAATCGTGCCTGTTCTTACCTACATCATTGTAGAGACATTATCTGTATAAGTAGAATAAATTGTTGAGGATATTAGCCGTATTTGTCATGGCTGCTGAAGAAATCAAGGCTTTTTTCCCCTGTTGAATTACAGCTGGTAGGATAGTAGCTCTACTTCAGTAGCCTTTAGAGGCTGATGATAATTCTACCTTTAAAAGTTGTTTTTCTTCCCCAGGCACTGCATTTAAAAAATAAGAATAAAATTTTGTGTCTGGAAAATTTCTGACAGTCATTTGAGCAATTGAAACCCTCAGTGAAATTAAAGCATGTTACAGAATATGAAAACTTTTTTGCTTGTAAGTAAGAAAACAGCTAACCCGTATGGCAAGTCTGGCTTGCTTTTCTTTGGAATAAATTAGCTGATGCTTTAAAGTGAAAGTTAGAAACACTTCTAAAACTATTTTTTTAATGGCTTTTATGAATCACAGTATTGTTTTTAGAATTGCAAAGGTGGCTGAATTTGTTTGAGTATTTGGCTTCAAGCTTGTAATTTTTTCACTCAGACAGTTGTATTGGGTCTAAATTAAAAAAAGAAGCGAAAAAGAAAAGAAAAAAAAAGTGTGTGTTCCAATTTACGTTACTTTTGCCTTAGGTAGATAGTGTCTAATATGCTGAAGGCTGGTTTGTGGCAGTCTTTTTTTTTTTTTTTTTTTCTGTTAATGAAAGTTATGCCAAAAGTGATGCAGCACAATGAGGTAGAGAAGCAAGCGCCTTTGGACCCAGTTCTAGAACTTAGAGTAACATAAAAGGCACTCAGTACCTTGTACATTTTCATATTTTACAAGACATAGACAAGAGAAACCTTTTACCATAGCGGGAGTTTAATTTCACAGTCCTTATATGAATATGAAAGATTAGCATGAATATTGGAAGAGTTAGTATGCAAGAAGGGCAATTTTGGAACATTTGTTTTATAAAAGGGACAAAATAATCATATATTCTTGGTTTGTTTTTCTTGAATGAAAAGCTAGAAAATACTTTTTTTGAAATTATAGTGTTTGGAGTTAATCAGAGAAATAAAGGAGGGGCTGATACGTTTCTTCTTGCTTGCAAATTGTAAATTGCAGTTATTCGCAATCATGCTTATAGCTGGCGTGGGTTCATGTGCATAATCAGCTGCTTTTTGAATGCATGTTCCGTTGTTCTGTTTTATTTATGGATTCAGTTGTGATGAGAAAGATGTTGTGAAGTTGTTTGGATGAAGCCTTGGAAACGTCTTTTAGGAGTTTTGAAAGACAGAGAGTGCCTGGAGTTTGGGATACAAACCAGGGCTCTGTGCAGCACTGGAAGTTTAGATGAAAAAGCTAGAGTTTTCAGCCTTAAAATCTAAGGTCAAATTCTGCTTTCGGAGTTTGCAGCCCATGAGCCAGCAAAATTCTAGACTGACACAGGCACATTGTTACAGTCCAGTTGAAATATAGCCAGATCCAAAAGCCCTGAGCCATCCCAGGAGCCATCCCATCGGTTTCAGCATCTGGACCAGTTAGTGGTCTGATCTGACCCACTCCTGGCAGAAGAGGAGGCTGAACTTCTGCCTCCAGTCATCTTGCACAAACGATGTGGCAGCAGACTTTGGTACTAATTATCAGCACAAACCTTCTGATTGATGGAAGTTTGCTTATGTGATTATTTTTTTAATAGCTGTGGTTAATGGGCCAAGACCATTAAAGGGGATGTCAGACTGTTCAGGAGACACTCGCCCTGTGTTACTGATTCTGCTGTCTCACTTGCTGAATCCACTCGGGCAGTGCTCCTTGAGTCTGCACTTTCCAAAATCTTTGTTATTCCTGCACTTTTTGGCTTACTCTACTTAAACTTCTTGCTCTTCTGGAAAGGCATCAGATCTGTTTTTATAAATACATAGTGATGCAGGACCAGTCTTTTTGGGACCACTGACAATGGCTGGACACAAATAACAGTAATTTCTCTCCTCAGCAACAGATTATTTTTATGCCCCCTCCCCATACATGCCTTTCAATGAAAGCAATATTTTGGCTGAAAACAAGAGCCAGGAGATGAACTTTAACTAATAATTCAGTTCTTGCTGGATCTCTGTGAAGGGCAGAATGGAGGTTGTTGTCTGAGTAGTAACATGCATAGAGTGGGCTGCCTTCTCACCTTGTGTGGGAAAATGCCTTGTGCTCAGTTTTCCCACATGTTCCCAAGTGAACTTCTTGGGTCTTCCCCCCTCCTCCTGTCCAGTGGGAATTATTATTTTACCTGAATTTCATTTATATCAGTCACTACATTCCACGGCAGATAACAGATCTGTGCAAGATGTGCATATTGCAGGATGACACCATGCCATGCGCAGCTGCAGATGCTTTCTAGATAGGGTTAAAGTTCTCGATCAGATCTCTGAAAAATCATTAGTTTTTAAATAGGAAGGAAATAAACTGGTTGGTTAGGTACTATGCAGGGAGCTTTTAATTAAAAGATGTTTAAAACTGATTCTCTCAGTTTTTAAACAACAAACAATGATGTTTGCTACAACTGTTGGGTTTTTGTGTGTGTTGGTTTTTGAATTTTTTTTTAGTAACACTGTATTTAAGTTCTTTCTGTGCACTGCCATAGGGGATAGATGGTAGCTCCTGACAGATTCAAACACAGCCGGCTGAGAACACTGCTAGTGATGGATGAACGATGTCTTTGTTAAATGCCCCTGTATACATAAATGATGGGCTTTCTTTATTTATTTATAAGATGTATCCAATTACACATCTCAGAGCAAATGTTCCCCGTTCAGTAGAGCACACAATATTGGCATTAAAAAGACAATCCCTGAAATCAGTGATCAATGCATTTTCCTCACTCTCTGGAGAGAGTTTGAAATAAGAGGTAAACCTAAAATTCAGCAAATTCCAGTAAATACTTTTGCGACCTAGTCCTCATCTGTAAGAAGCAGCTGAAACTCAACCAAGGAAGCCATTGCCTCTGCTCTGACCGCACGCAGAGCTGCCTCTGGAAACGCGGTGCCCTGGGTTCACCTAAGATCACTCTTCCACATGGCCGGGATGCATATGTGCCACCATATGATCCAGTATGGTGGATCAGATTCGGTTGTCAGACAGCGATGGCTGAGGTTCAATAGGCTGTTGCCTGCTGGGATGTTTTCTGGTGAGGTGAGCCACCCTCATTATTCAAAGTGGAGGAGAATGAATGAGTGTGCCCTTCATGTAACTTCAGCATAGGGTTTGGATTTTTTTTTACTGTGTATCTGTGTGTGTTAGTACTCACAAGCTGATCCAATTTAGAACTTGAGATGTCCAACCAACGTTAGCAACTTAGTATAAATTAAGTTAGTTTCTTTTATCAAGTAGGTTAGCTATATACTGAAGTAATTCTTAGTGTTTTGCTATGAATGAATCAGTCTGGATTAAGATGGGTGTGCAGATAATCAGGGTGTTAAATACTTTTAAACTTGAGAACTGTTTGCCGCCCTGGTAAATAATCTAACTCACCTACTAGTAGGGTAAATGCGTACTCGTGAGCGGTTTGTATCAATGCAAACTGTAAATGCACCCCTACTCTTCTTATGATAACTTCGTTATATCGAAGTATTTTGAATGACAGTTCTGGCATAAATTGATAACGTAGCTAAACTCTGAATCTTCTGACCTGGCAAGGAGTAAGTCTCCTGTCCAGTCCTCGATTCCAAATGCAAACGTGTTGCCTCTTACAGGGGCAGTGGAGTCAGCTAGGAGGCACAAATCAGCCCTGCCTGGCCCATTGGTTACTGTGCCAGTGAAAGCAGGTGGCAATACACACTGACGGAGCTCTGAAACCTTTGGAAAGTTGTGGAGCAGAAGCCCAGAGACAGAGCACTGGCATGCAGCTGGAGATGAGCTAAGATACGTTTGAGGTTTTCACGGGGGTGGTTGCTGTTTGGCTTGACCACTTTTATATTGTCCACCATTCTTTCCGGATGGTGATAGCCCAGCAGTTTATTAAGCCCCATCCCAGAGGCGGTGGAGAGGCAAGCGTGCCTTATTCTTTGGTTGTAGCTGCTGTGAAGTGTGGCAGACGTGTCTGTTTCTCATTCTGTCTTGCTGGCTGTCTCTGAAATGTGATGTTTTCGTGTTGGATGTGGTAGTTCTGCAAGAATTTATATTCGCAACAAGGTTTAGCAAGACAGAATTGCAACTACTAGGCAAATCATTTGGAGTTCGGTTTGGTTTCTAGGAACAGAGGCTTACTAGTTATTTTTCACTGGTTTCTGTGCTATTATGTTGTGATAATCTTGGCAGGGATCTGTCACTCTGTGCTGGAGTAATTGAAACTTGTTTTCTCTGAGGAATCACTCTGCTGTTTGTTTTATTTGTTTACTGACATTGACAGAGATCCTAATGGCTTTTAAAACCCAATTTGTGCATCACTGAATATCCTCCAAAGAGGAAAATAAAATTTAAATTTGTCAGTAAAATAGGGTCCCCCATGCAATGCTTTGTCTGGGTCTTAGACTCCACCTGAGCTCCTAGCTCTGGGTCTAGAAATGGCACGGTGGGTCACATCTTCTCTTTATTTCTAATTCTGTCTTCAGGGCTTTTGTCATTAAGACACTTGAAAGGATAAATTACAATAAGTTATTTAGGGCATCAGTATAGACCAGCTTTGCCTTGTAAAAAATAAATTATCATTAGCTTTTATTAAAAAGGAGGTTAAAATAACAAAATAATAACCACACTGAAATTCCCTTTTTGGGAGGGTATACGTGATGATATCACTTATTATTGTCATAAATCAGGGTAATTAAGTGGTTAGATTTTTTTTAATGTATGATATCAAAGTATTTATGAGTTTATTTTGTTTTAATCCTTTAAAGTAGTTCAGAGAGATAATTTGGAATACTCATGTTCATAGTGCCTTGCTGAATTGTGGTTATGCGTAGATGCATGACTTGTTACACACAAATAAATGATGAGGCATGGGAAAGACATTTTCTTTAAATACTAAAGAATGCAGGATAATTTATTTTTTTAATGCCCCCAAACTGTGGGTTCGCATTGGGTGAAGATTCAGATATTTTTTTTGATTGAAGTGACTTAGACCATCTCTAATTACCTTTCGACACACTTCCTTGTCACTCATGCATATAGGGATTGCCCAAGTTTCAGTGAACTCTTGACTGTGAACGTCACAGAGAGCTAAGTTTGGAAAATAGTGGTGATTTTTAAAGGTTATCTGTCAGTTTGTATATATACAGCTATGAGCCAAACCCATCTGACCTCAAACCAGAGCTGTAGTATAACAGCACTCTGCCTTTCTTGCTGTGTATCTGTTTTGCAAACCTCCCTGACTTTGTTAGCGCTATAATAACAATGGATCTGCAATATGCCTCTTCTAAGGAAGTGTTCTAACGTCTCTTGCGAAGGTGGGTAATTAGTCTTACCCCCTTTTTTACAGAAGTTAAATTAGAGGTAGAGAGAGAGAGAGAGCCCAGATCACCCGACTTGCACCTCCTTGTTCTCATTGCTTGGTTTGGAAGCACAAATCGTGACAATATGCACGTTCAGTCTGATCTGTGTGTTGTGTTGCATTGCAGTGCCTAGAACAAGGATCTTGGCTACGGGCGGTGCATCCCACAATAAAAAGATCTTACAGGTAAGTAGAAAATTAAATCCTTTGAACTGAACTTACAGTTACATCTTCATTTTTAGTTTGAGGTACTGAATCCAAATCCCTGCAGCTGCACAAGAAGGTGTTGGTGTGGGATTGCAAATCTGCTGCAGGTCTTCAGGGCTTTTCTTCAGGTTTGGTGTGGAAACCATTAGCCTAATGATTATTTTGTATTGAACTTTAAAGGTTTTCTGTTTTTTTTTTACACTTGACAAGTTTTATGAATGTGTATCTGAAGCACTGATGATTTCCAGGTCTCATCACTTAAATCAAATCAATCAGCAAAGAAATCTAGAAGAGACTTGATACAACACCTGAGATTTTTGTAGGTTTTGCCATTCAGATCAAAGACCATGAATTTAAACTGGAGAGGGATTATGTGGTGTTGAACACCTAGAAAACCCTCATGCAAACCCCCAAACCCTTGCCCTTGTTGTTCTGAGTATCTGTTACTTATTAGCATTGTGTCATATACTGGGGGGAGGCTATGCTTCTGTACAGCCTGTCCTCCCTCTTCACACCTTACTCTGCTGCTGCTGTTGCTGCGCATCCAGCCCTGGTTAAGATCCTTCGTCCATCTTCTCAAGAACAGAGTACCGTGTGCTCCCTCTTTCTGCTTGCTGAGATTTGGCAAGCCTTGCTTGTGAATGGTGAGAGGTCCCTCAGCTGGCTCCTGCTAGCACAGAACTAGACATCTGGATTGGGATTCTTCTCACCCGAATCCAGTCACCTGCGATGTGACATCTGTGTGCGAGCTGTCAGTCCTGAGATCCTGTCAGTTACAGTGCAAAGGAAACTGGATGGTGTTTTAACTGAGCAAATGTAGACATCTCCCTGGGAGCGAGCCTGAGAGCTTCCTGTACTCCACTGACAGCTTTGACAAGCTCCCCTTTGACTAGGGGCTCCGACACTGAGCCTGGAGGTAGACATTTACACCAAAAGGCACCTGGTTTAGTCTGGGGCTAAGTCCCGGCACTGAAGTTAGTCAACACAGGGCGAATTTTTTTTCTGGAGATGCCAATCCCTTTCCATCAGCTGCGGTGTCTAGAGGCCAGCCTCAACTATGCACCATACTCTTTGACAATTGCAGTCAAAAAAGGTTTTCTGCTCTGCGAAACCTGAGCTAGATAAACAGAGGTTGAAGAGCAAAGAGCAGAAAGCTGTCTTTCTCCTAAGGCATCTAAGCCACATGTTTGTATAACCATTGGTTGTGTAGCTGATTGGGACACAGCAAATCTGGCATGTTTTGCCTGCAGATGTCACTTCTTTTCATCTACTTTGGTTATTTTGCTTAGGAACCTGACGTTGGAAAATTAGCTGATAGGTTAATTGCTTAAAACATTGGTCCCCACTGGAGTAATTCTACTAAGAATATGTCAGGAAGGAGATTGGATTAATAGATGAGTTTGTTTTTAAAGCTGTATTTCCAGTTTAGGTGCCAGGAGGATCTCTTTGCTGTGGAATGAAGGCAGAGAACTGAATATTCTTATAACATGCAATTCTGCAACATACACAGCTGAAAAATCGTGGGGATGGGAGAGTGGTAGTTGTGGTGCTTGCTCTTCACGTGTAACTACAGCTGCTTTTAAAACTCATTAAAAGTGTCTTAAAATAATATGATCAATACAGTGTCATCCACTTAATTCAATCACTGGTTAATTGGATCCTTCTTTTTAATTTAATCAAAACCTCAGAAGCCATATCAGTTGCATGAGGAATAACAACTTCCATCCTTATCATGGTCAATTTTGGATAATTTGTTCCAGGGCTACAAAAGACTATCACTTAATTAATCAACATTCAGTAACTCCTATATTTTACACTGCAAAGGAGGCAACTTAGGAATATCTGTTGAAAAAAAATATAGTAGGGTAGCTTTCTCCACAGTTCTGGGAAGCTTTTTATAACATATGTGGTGCTTGATTAATGACCACATGAAACATGGTGAAATATTTTTAACAGTAAAACCTGTAACAGTTCCTTGTAAAATTATTCATGAGAGATTCTACAGTTTCAAATGACTTAATATATGAACTTTGAATAATTTTGATTTTATAATCATGTGGCACAAAAGGTAGTTATTTGTAGTGTTACAGTACTTATTAGCATTCAGAGTAGAGTAGAACAGCATTGTATAAGTCTCTGCAGAGATGCAAAAAAAAAAAAAAAGACAAAAAAAAGACTTGCATTTTCCAAAGGAATGTACAATTCCAGCTCAAGACAAGAAATACCTGTTAGGGATGAGATGAAGCAGCAGATGGGGAATGTGCTGAAACAATATGGTAGTATTGGCTGGCAGGATGGACAGTGGAATGAGCGCTCTGTGACCTTACTACTTCCAGAGGACTTTTCAATAGATACCATGATAAATTTTCCATTTACCCTCTGGCATTGAAGCTCATGTTTTGCTCAATGCTTTCTTGCAAGCAAAGTTAGGCAATACTGACTTGGCTATCATGCCAGAAGAGAATATTTTAAGTTTGTAAGCTCAGGCTTTCATTGTATTCTAGTTAGCAACCAGCTACTTTTTGTATGAAAAATGTATGATTTTTGTATGAAAAATGGTGATTTTCAAAGGTTTTGATTTGCAGATTCCCCACAAACTTTCAGAGAAGGACACAAAATATTTCAGAAATGTCATATACAGTTTTCTTCTATAGCATATATGAATTTAATTACTTAGTCATCTTTTATGAAGCCCTGGGGCCCATGATTAGTAGGGCTGCAAATTCCTGGATCAGGGTTGCAGATCACTAATCCAAATGGTTTGGATTCCTGGAAACTCTGGCCTTACTTTAGACTTGGTTGTGTGGGTGTAAATCGGGTGATAACACTGTTCCCTTTGGCAAAAGTAATAAAACCAGCACAAGTTAGATCTGAATTGTTACCTGCTGCTTGCGTTGCTCAGCCTGAGGGGCATCTGTAGTCCTAGAGGTGATGAAACCAAATGGAAAGAGTTTGTTAACAATGTTTTTGGAAAAAAGTTATTGAACCTCCCGTGTCTCTATCCAAATATGTCTTCATTTTTCCCCTTCTATATCCATTTTCCTAAACATACGCTGTGAGGAAGAACACATGTACTTGTTGAATGGAAGCTGCCTGGTGTTGATTTCAATGCAGAATAATGTGTGGTTGAATAACTTTAGTATCTGTTGGATACCCTAACAAATTCTTTGCCTGTAAGATTTTCTTCGAATTGCTCAAGCCAAGGTGAGAAGAGTCTTGGTATATCTTCATACCTAAGGATCCCTCCAATACAGGAAAATTCCTGGTAAATTTAGAAACTGTAACCAGTTCCTGTGTCATTCTTGCTGCTAACCCTAATATCATAGAAATGGTGGAGGTGAAGACAGGCTTAGCAGGCCTTCATACTGCTGGAGCTTTTATTTTATCAAAGTTGAGAACTGAGGAGCCATGACTGGTTCCTCTCGCTCCTCCTTTTCCCACTTGGCTCAGCCCTAAACGCAATGGAAGAATACAGGCACCAGTGGTGGGCTCCTGAGCAGATCTCCTTGCCCTGGTTTAATCCTTTGGCATGGGCTGATTGTGTGGGCTTACGAGGGAGATGATGCTTGAACCTGGACTTCTCTGAATTTGAAATAAAGAGATGTGGAGAGAAATGGGACTTTGTTTACTGGCTGCGGTTACATCTGTAGCTCAGATTTACAAATACCCTGTTGTGTGACAAGCTCAGGACTCGTTGTTGCCTGCAGTGCTTCTTCCTGTGGGAACCCAAATGTTTGGCTGGGGTGTATGGTAGCTATTTGTTTTCCTAAGCAGAGATAGGGGATTGCTTACCCCTGGTATTTCATGGACATGCATAACCAATGCTTTGATACTTCTTAGGTCCTGTCTGATGTGTTCAACGCACCGGTGTACACTATTGATACGGCCAACTCTGCTTGTTTGGGAAGTGCTTACAGAGCAATTCAAGGTAAGACTGTAAGGAGATATTTCTGAGCGGCCTGGGCATTTAATTTCACTTGGTTAATACTTGGGATTAACATTACTGAAAATGAGGGGAGAATAAAGCTGTGTGGATCTGACTGGAAGGTCACTCAGGTCAAAGAGGGTTTTCTGCTCTTAGTGTGCTTGGATCAGGCCCAAGAATAACATTTACATCAGAATTCAAGTCTGGTGGCGGCTTCTCAGCCAAGCGATAGGGCCTGGAACCTGTTGGTACTGACAGGGGAAAGTCTAAGGGCCTGGAACCTGTTGGTACTGACAGGGGAAAGTTCTAAGGGCCTCGAACCTGTTGGTACTGACAGGGGAAAGTTCTAAGGGCCTCGAACCTGTTGGTACTGACAGGGGAAAGTTCTAAGGGCCTCGAACCTGTTGGTACTGACAGGGGAAAGTTCTAAGGGCCTCGAACCTGTTGGTACTGACAGGGGAAAGTTCTAAGGGCCTCGAACCTGTTGGTACTGACAGGGGAAAGTTCTAAGGGCCTCGAACCTGTTGGTACTGACAGGGGAAAGTTCTAAGGGCCTCGAACCTGTTGGTACTGACAGGGGAAAGTTCTAAGGGCCTCGAACCTGTTGGTACTGACAGGGGAAAGTTCTAAGGGCCTCGAACCTGTTGGTACTGACAGGGGAAAGTTCTAAGGGCCTCGAACCTGTTGGTACTGACAGGGGAAAGTTCTAAGGGCCTCGAACCTGTTGGTACTGACAGGGGAAAGTTCTAAGGGCCTCGAACCTGTTGGTACTGACAGGGGAAAGTTCTAAGGGCCTCGAACCTGTTGGTACTGACAGGGGAAAGTTCTAAGGGCCTCGAACCTGTTGGTACTGACAGGGGAAAGTTCTAAGGGCCTCGAACCTGTTGGTACTGACAGGGGAAAGTTCTAAGGGCCTCGAACCTGTTGGTACTGACAGGGGAAAGTCTAGGACCTTAATGTGTTGAGTCGCTACTCCACGTGCTGCTCTTGGGAGAATACAGCCAAGTGAAGGTGCTGGTGTAGCCTGCTGCCTGAGTTTGGGGGGCAGGCTGTGAACTGAATTGCTGAAATGGCCAAACCAAGCAAAAGATAAATCCTAGCAAAGAAGATCAGAGAGATCAGGGACAACAGGACCAGTAATATCACTGGCCAAATGAACGTCACTAAATCTATATGTATCTTCCAGCTTTCAAATGTCAAGACGAAGGATATGCAAGGTGTCCTGGGCTCCATGCATTTTCTCTTATAAAAGCATGAATCTTGGGATACTCTTAGGTTGACCAGTCATTTTGCTTGCTGTACTACATCACTCACTGTAATGTAACAGTCTGAGTCCCTGATTTAAAGTGTTAGTTGATTTAAATCTATTAATACATGCAGGTGTATGTTAAAGGTGGGCCATCAGCCATTTAAGAGTTGAATCCCAAGCAGGAAATTTTATTAATGTGGTTTAAAACAATTTCTACTGTCTTACAGCTAAACAAATCAAGGCATGTGTGTCAAATTCTGAAGTCCTTATTTATGCCAATTTTTCTTAGCCTCAGTTTTTCTGATTAGAAGCTTTAGGATTTGGACCTTAAGATTTGTAAGTTCTGTACATGTTCATGTAGGATCATGGGATTGCAACAAGCATGGAAAAGATAACATCAGTCATCAGAAGAAATCAGCCAGGTTTTAATTTTAGAAGCAAATTCTGCTGTCACATTATAGCATCTGAAGACTGCATGCTCTCTTGCATTTGAAAACAGCACAGAAAACTGCACAGTTTTATTACTGACAAAACTTGAGTTGATGTGTTCAATGCACGCAGCATGTGCTCCTTTTTATTTCCAGAAAAGACGCAAGGGTTCTGTCAGGCAAAGTACGCTCTTGCAGGGCAGTGGAAACAGTGCCGTTAGATTAACAGTATGTTTGAAGCCACGATGTGACCATTTTTCCACCTTGGGGACCAAGTTTCCAAACTGTTTTCCTCTGCACTCAACCTTTGCCTACTGCTTCAGAACCACTAGAAACTTCCCAGTGCCTAACGCTGCAGGCAAATTCCTTGTCCGTGAACGTATGTGAAACGTGGAGCTGTCCTTAAAGTTTGTGCAGATATTCTGTTTGTGTGGAAGATGTGTATTCTGGCTGCCAGTTTGGCATATGAAGTCTCGAGGCTTGGTTGACAGAGCCTTTGAGGGAAGATTTCAGATGCCATGTTGATGGAGGGACTCCTCAGCTCAGGTGCGCTGGCAGCCAAGCCCCAGGGGCTTGCTGTTTGTGTTTCTAAATGGCATGTCTGATTGATGCTTTCAGCTGACTCACTCTTGGCCAGGCAAAGGAATTGAGTAAAAGTGAAGACTTGGTAATATAAATGAAATATTGATGGCAAAGTCTTTGTAATAATGTTACAATGTACACCTGCAAGTAGGGTGTTCTGCAGTTAGCCTGGGGTTCTTAGAAGGTGTACAAGGAGCTCCTGAAATGCTGTGATTCACTTGCAAAGCAAGATGGTGTAGTAGCAGAACTCTGTTATTATTCTGCTTCTTTATATATAAATGTATTTAAGAATTTGTTGCATATTTTCTTGACAGGGTTTTCACTTCTCTTCCCTTTTTTTAGTCACATTTTGTCCTTGAATCCCTTGCTTACACATATTTTCACTGGTGTTTACTGTATTGTAACCATAAATAATTACTGATATTGTTGAGTAGCATTCCTGCGGCTTACCTATTCTCCAGGGTACGAATTGAGTGATTGGCAAAAACTCAATCACAGAGTCCCCACTTCCCGGGCTAGCGCATAGGAATGTAAGATCTTCTGCCATTTATCCTTCAATCCTGAATGCTGACCTGACCAGGGAAGATCAATATAATGTATTAATTTGCCAGGGAGTCAAGACACATCCCTCACGTGCTTTTTTCATTGATCAGGATTGTGATTCTCATTGCAGGGCTTGTAGCTGAGACGAATGTGTCCTTGGCTGATGTCGTGAAATTAGCACCGGAGCCTAGATTGGCTGTTACACCAACTGCTGGGTCTGAGGAGGTGAGCAAGCTTGGGAATACCATTTTTCTTTTCATTTCCTGCCTGCTTCAAAAAGTAGTGCTTTACTAATTCTTCTAGTAAAATAGATTAATTTAAGAAACACTGGGTTGCACGATTCTTACTCCTCATTGTAAAGATAGATTTTATTTTGCGAGATCTTCGGTGTTGTATTGCTGCAGTAATCTGATCGCTGCATCCAGGTCTGTGAGAGTGATTTTTCCTAATTGGGTGTGATCCCAGAACAAAATCTATTCCTTAAGGGACAGAAAAAGTTACAAAACAGGTTGAATTTAAATACAGGTCAGTCAGGTTGTAACTGTTAATATTGACAAAATAGTCTTGACTTGTTTGCAGGAAGCAGCATGGAAAAAGGCATGGTGATGGTGCTTTCTGGCCTCTTGGAAAACGTCCCTAAAAATCCTTCCTTTCTTATCTTAAACAGTGGTCAGCAATTGTGTGTCTTCACTTGTAGCTCCCAGTCGGAAAGCGTGCCAACTGGGAAGATTCAGTAGGTACAGGTCTTAGGTGCCATGCCCATGCTGGGAATTTCAGTGCATCTGAAGGTGGAAGTTTTGCTTTGTGGGGCTGTACAGATAAAGCAAAATAAATAGTCGTTGTTGCACACTGTTTGGTTCCAGCCCCTGTAAAAGCAAGGAAGGAATTGTCTCAGGCTCTCCCGTGCAGTCCTGTACCTCTTGCTATAAGGTACCACAGGCCTTAGATTACAATAATTTATGAAATATAATGTTCAGTAATAAATAAAAAATACAATATAGCAAGATTCCTAGAGAACACAAGTTTAAGTAACCAAAGGTGAATCTGTCTTAAGCTGTGCAGAAACTTCTTTTACACCAACACAGCCTTACACTCTCCATTTATGAGATTTGAATGTGCCCTAACTACAGGCAAGAAGGTTTTAAGGCTTTTATTTAAACTGGGAAATTAATGATCTGCCAAAACTACTAACTCCCAGCTACATGTGTAGTGGAGCACCAGATATCATCATGAGTAATAATAGAAATGATCATGCTGCATTGTGCCTGCCAGCGTATTATTTAATTATTAACTGAGATGGAGGAGCTCAGTAATCGAATAGAAGTCCCCTTCAGAAATATTAAGACATTGAATAATTTAAACTTGATTGATCTGATCTCATTTACTCAACCTTCCCCCCTCATTTGAAAAGATAAAATAATTAACAGCAATGGCCTGTGTCATCTGTGTTGCAGCTGAAGCCATCTGCAGGGAATACACTTCAGGAGCACATCCCTGGCGTCTGATTCAACCTCACGTTGCTGCCCTGTTCCCCCCAAAAATGCTGGCTGCTGAAAAGCTGCCAGGCTGGCTTGTGTGGAGGTGGAGAGTGCTCAGAGACCTGCTTTTGACCCCCCTGGTGCTGCTTCAGCTATAAAACTCAAGGGCAGGGAATACAGCTGTCACTCACAGGGGCCTTTGCAAGAGCAGCAAGCACCTTGTACCCCTGCAGGGACCAAGCTAACCTAACTGGAAACGTTGGTGGGGAATTCATTTACCTCTTTCTATTTTACCGTCTGCATAAAATGGCCTGGAAGCTAGAAGAGTTAATTATCTCTCTCTCTATACTTTTCTTCTCCTTTTCCACTTGGTTAGACCTGGCTCTCATAGCACATCTTTTTATTGGTTTTAAATGATGTACAGCAGTGAATTATTGCCCCAGTAGACAGGAGTGGATGATAGAGAAGGTAGTGGCCAAACAGCATGAGAAGGAATAACCGTTCCTGCACTTTAGCTTAGCTTGTCAGCTTCATTCCATTAAAAGCAGGTTCTTGCAATTATGTATTCTACACCAATTTTTTTTACTTCCTGTCTTATAATTTTGCAGTTGATGGTGGATTCCCTGGCTAGTTTCATGGCTGTGAAACTGCAGAAAGCCAGAGGGGCCTGTCAGTAATACAGTGTGTTAGCATGAACAGTGCAGTAAAAATTCATAATGTGATGAGTCAGTTTGATTCTGTTTTTTACAGAGCTGCGTCTCCCTGTCCATCCGATTTCATTCTGTTGAGGTTAGAGCCTTTCACTTAAATGATGGTTCTTTTTATAAACTTCAAAGTCATCCTGAGGTTAAGTTCTGTCTTGCTGAGAAGCTCTTCTGAAAGAATCTGGCTAACCAATGTGAAATTTCCCGGACCACTTCCCTACATGTTTTGGACGGCTACAACTAAATCTTGGCAAGGTGGAGAAAAAACAGGTCATAACACAGCAATCTGCTCTGGTTTCATCCTTTCTTCCTGGTATAGGTCAGAGACAATATGTCTTAGATCATCGGAGAGAGGAAAAGCTCCTATAGATAAAGGTCAAATGCGACAGTTTGATGTAGCTTCCTCTTCATTGCCAAGGCTTATGCACGCAGGTAGGGGTTTCCAGGAACCAAAAATGCAAAAAGTGTTTCTTTGACTGCTGAGGGCTCATTTTTGATAATGGATTTGATTTCACAAAGGAAGAACAGGGCACACAAAACAGCTCTTCTGGTTCAATTAAACTGATGGGCTGGTAAAATAGAATAAAGTCATAAGATGGGGAACATAGAGCTTGTGATGGGTGATGAATTAGTAGTCAGTAAAGTCCCATAAGTTCCAACTTGTCTGGCAAAAATGTGACTTTTATCCTGCAGCAGACTGTCCTGCCTTGCAGAGACCATTTCAAAGACAATAAATCCCTCTGTGGGGCTATGACCCTAACTAAGTTCCGTAGCTGAACCTGATTTCACAGTATATTTGTAGGGTGTAGGGGCTCACTTGAGCTTGTTTCTAATTGTGCCGATGCCCAAACAGGTCATAAAGTATTCTGGTGGCAACCACTGTGGGGGTAGTCTTTGGTCACTTGCTCAACCAAGGCTAGCCAAATTCAGTCATCTGTGGGTTAAGCTGATGAATCCTTCTTCCCTATTTTCAGAATAGCAAAAATTAGAGAGTCATCTCACCTCTTAGGAGCTTCCTCTCCACCCTGGGGAGGAAGATGAATCAGAACCACTAAGCATGACAGAAATAACCAGGAGATGCTAGAGCATCAAATATATGTTAACAGACAGAAGGAATCTATTATTCCAGCATTAGAATTCAGATCCATTTTAGTAATCTATTAAAACAGAGATGGTTGGCTAGTTGGTTAATTAAGCAAAAACGTGTAAGAGAGAACATGATTATCTGGAGTTGATCACTTGCGTTTATATAAGCTGCATGTCTGTGACATAGTGTCAGATTTATTGTGATACTGTCCTGTATGGTTTTGTAGGGAGAAGGCATAGTGCAGTTCACTACCTCTGGATGTGTAATTTTTGATTGCATTATTGACTCTACTGAGATGTATTAATCCTGCAAAAATTCAAGAAGGGAAAACATAGACCTAACAGATTTTCTTGACTTTGGTGAATTGCCTTGTAAGTAGGTAGATTTATAGAAGTGACCCTATTACCCAGGAAGGTTATAACGACCTATTCATTGATTTAAAATAATTATATTTTTGATGAGTTAGATTTTGGAGGGGGGAGGTTGTTTCCTAGAATTGGTTTAGGTTGATAATTTAGTGCAAAGTAGGTAATAATAATACAAGCACAAAAATATAATAGGTATCGATGGGAGTTTGATTAAGGTAATTTTGTAGCCAATAAATTTTTTTAACCTATTAAACTGATTAAGATAGGCTTGCAGAATGCATATTTGAAGTAAATAAAGTAACTGTTTGAGGTGTGGTTCCTTGGAGGGTTCTTCAGAGTATTTCAGGACACTGCCATAATCTTTCTGCTTTAGGAGTATTCTTTCTGTGTTATGAAAGGTAAACTACTGCTATGATTTAAAAATAAAATGTGTAATTCTTGATTTCTTAAGCAAATCTCTTTGAGTAATTTGAGTTTGGTTGGGAAAAAAAAAGGAACCAATCAAAAGTAGCAAGTGTTTCTGAGAGACTGATTAATTTTAATCTATTCAGGGTAGATTAAATGTACTCGGGTAGATTAAAATTAGGTAATCATCAGCATCATCTCTGTAATTTGTAAATTTTGAATTGCTTCAATCATTGGCTAACATAACAATGCAGGAGACAGAAGGATCTATGTGGATTGTCACTTGTAGTAATAATTTGGAGCTGGCTTTGCTTTTAGAGGGTGGCAGGGACAGTGTAAACTGTAGAAGCCCTGTTGAGTTCATAGGCTGGTACTATGGTGAGATATAGTATGAGGATGACATACTTGATTTGGACTAGAGCACAAGGTAACATTTACTTGAGTAAATTTTCCAGGGAGGGCAAGTTAATTTATTCTCTGTTATAATGCAATATTTATCATTAGCATCTTCTTAGTTATTTGTGGGACTGTCGGAGTGTGGCCAGATTGTCCCAGGAGAGAAGTTTAGGGTTTGTAAATGAAGCCATCAGACAACTGCTGATGTTGTGGTGTAAGCTATAGAGATAAGCAGGAGAAAAGGCCATAATATAGCAAGGACAATTAAATTATGGACAATAATAAGGTTCATGTTGTGATACTTGTAATTGCTTTTGTTAAATATCATGGTTTGATATATTAGGTTTGAGGCTATGACAGGGAGAGAATTTATGTTCTTGAGTTTTTATGCATCACTGAGAGTTCTTTATTCCCTTTGGACCTCAATTATAAAAATAAATCTATATAATTGCCTTAGGAAAAAGACTCCTGGAATCACTTAGGAGGAGTTGCCTGAGGGTCTGCGGAGGCAGTTCAGTCGTGGCAGATGTGGAGAGGCATCTTTCACAGACCCATCTATGTGTGTGCTCAGGCCATGCTCTTGGTCAGTGCAGTTTGGCTTTTCTTCTCCATACTTCATGGGAGCTGCACTGCTTTGGCCCCAAACTTCAGCTGGTGTCGAGCTGGCATGTAAAATACTGCTCATGAAAAGCTTGTAGTACTGCTGCGCTTATCAGCCATGATGTACTAGTGGTATTACAGCCCAATTCCCTAAGGAAGAAGAATTTAAGACTTTGGCTTAGCCCTCTGAACTGTGCTACTTTTTACCCCATCTGAACGGGAATAGAGTACAAGGAATAGTCTTAATTTTTTGTTTGCATTTTCTTCAGATGGTCCATAATGCAGCATTCATTTACTGTAATGGCTGAGAAGGTTATTGCAAATGCCTGAATTTTCTCAATTAGCAAGCTAAGTGCTTAAGCCCAATAAACAGGAGAAAAAACTCTATCAGTAAACGTGGCTGTTCATTTATTTTGGTACATTTTAATTTAGAGTGATTTATTAACAGTAATACTTCCCAGCCTTCTAGTAAAAGGGCTGTTGTGTATTTTGTAAAAATACTGCTGGGTAATATGGAGCCTGCTTTCTCAGTGCCTGAGCCCACTTACTGATGCAGCTCTGCTGTGCTGAATCTTTTCTGCGAAGCATTTAGGGTTTATCAAATTTACAGAATAGCAAAGTAAGAAATAGCGAGGCTTGATTATAGATCCTTCAGTGAATAAAGGAGCTGCTTTTGTTTTGACATACTGATAGTCCCAGTATAGCCATAGCTGCCTGCTCAATATTTTGTTTACTCTGATGTGCATATTTAGCAGAAATGGGAGCAATAATATTCTTTGGGTACATGAAAAGAATATATATGTGTACTTCACTGACCCCCCAAGGCCCTCAAGCAGTTAAACATACCATGCTGAATCATGTGGTATTTCATAGTAGTGGTGCGTTTTGTTTCCTAACCCCATAAATCTGTATAAAACTCCGTGGATCTCAGTATCACTCACCGTCCTGTGGAAAAGAGGAGTTGGGGCACATACATGTTAAATGACTTGGCCAGGGTCACTCAACGAGTCTGTGGCAGAGGTAGGAGCGAGCAGGTTTCTCTGTTGTAGTCAGTGACAGACACTGTAAGACTCAGTCACTGTGAGATGAGTTTAAAAACTGTCCAGGTGATGCCTTGGCAAGCGAACAGTGCCTCTTCCCATTTGCTGTAGATGCGCCTTCTATTCTTCCCCTTCATATACTTAATCTGTTGTACAAATGTCCTTTAACTTCTGTAATATCTGGCTGGTAAAAGGGAGGAGCTGATCAAAACAGGCTGCTTCTGCAGAATTTGTCCATTAAGTCACTCTCACCTTGCCATTGTGGAAGGTGGAAGTGGAAATGAAAGAAATAAATCCCGGTTTCACTGGTCAAACTGAAACTATCATTCAGGAAGAGGGAAACACAGAAACTGGCTATTTTGCTGTCAATTGAAACAAACCACTAAAATGCTAATTTTTATTTTCTAGATGAGAAAACTGTGATTATTTTTTTTTCTTCCACTGAGAAGCTGTGAATATTACAGACACTGAGGCTACTGCAGACTATACATAAAACCGTGGAAGAGTAACCCTGTCTTTTCCTATGGTCTCATAGTTTATGCTTGAAACGTTTTCCTCCTGACTTTATCATGCATATACATATACAGTTATTGGCTGTGGATCTTACCCAGAAAAGGATAAAATGCATTTAAATGCTGGATCTCGCTTATTGATGAGAGCAGTTTACTGGGTATGATTCATTGAGGCTTTATAACCTCTCTGAACCTGGAGCCAGGAGCGAGACTGCTCTGATTATGAATAACATCAGTGCAGAGGGCTTGTAGACTAGACTGGCAGCCCCTAGGATTCATTGTGGCAGTGATATGACCTCAATGGCATCCTCCTAAAGACTGCTCGAGCCTGTACCAGACCCCACACTGGCTCCTGGCCGTCCCTTCCTTGTGCTGGAGCCAGCAAATGAGTGAAGCTGTCCTGGTATGGCTTGTCAAACTCCTGATAGATGGACAGTTAAAAGCAGAAAGAGGAGGTAATGAAGAAGGGGTATCTCCAAGATCTAGATGAAGTACAGCTTTGGGTTGGAGCTATCAGTAAGGCTAGGGTCTGTTCAGGTTTTCTGTGATGTAACCTGGTCACATACAAGCAGCTCATCTTCTCTGATACATCCTGTGATGAATTTAAAGGGAGGAGGGAAAAAGAAAAGGTAACGTGAAACGAATCTCAACGTGGATCTCGCCCATATCCAAAAGCAGAGGGCATGTTTGCATCTGGGGTTTTGAATACATTTGAGTCTTGATTCTTCTTTTTATGGTTGTAACAATTCTGGATCTAAAAACTCCTGGGGAATTCTAGCTAGGCAAATACAAAAAAGCTACCCAGATACTCGGTATAGTTGTGAAAAGAAGTGGGGTCCCCATTTTTCCCCCTGGGCCGGGGCTCAGGGAGTGAGGAGCCTGGCCATGGAGGAGATTGTATGTGGGAAGAGTCGTGGCTGTGAACGATGTGAAGGAGAGAAGAAGCTTGAATAGATACAGGAGTATGAGAGGGGCGGGAGAGGGAGTGTGAAGTGTATTTTAGAAGGCCCTGGTCAGCATATTGGCCAAGGAGGACCTTTCTGGCAGTGGTTGGACTGTGCTGGAGGGTGGCAGCATGCTTATTAACAAGGCAGAGGAGGAGGGACAGAGGCAGTGATCCGTCCGGGGGTAGTGGGGGGGAGGCAAGGACGGGAGTTCTGCCTGGGTGATTAGGACAGCGATTACCAAGGGGGCATGTCAGACTGGGAGAGGTGACTTTAGCTGAGCTGCTTCCTCTGGAAGAAATGACTTCTGCTTACAGCCACAATTAAGAACAACCTGTGCACATCATAAAATTAAGCTGTGAAGGAGATGGTAAAAGAGGCTGTGACATTTGAAAAGGAAGACTGCAGCATTTTCTTGAGCAATTTGGGGGAAAAAAACCCCCAAATCTTCAGGTCTGAAGATGTTTTTAACTGCAGCATGTTGTAAAAATCTAATTTTTCAACCTAGACATACTTATTTCTGTTTCCTTTTTAGCTCTATCGTCCACTTCTGAAAAGATATGCTGAGCTTGAACAGAAGGTTATCTGCAACCCAACCTCTTCTTGTCTTGTGAAATAGAAGCAAACAAAATTTATAAGTCAGCTGAAGAGTGGACTCCCAAGAAGAAGATCAGAAAAGATTTGCTCAGATTTTACTGGAGTTGTTTAAATCATTTCGTTCCTCTTTGTAGACAAATAATTTTTAAATGTCTGTGTTTGGGTGTGCTGGTGGAAAAAATTACGTTGCGATTGAAAACCTGATTTACAAAAAAAGCATCATATTGCTCTGTGTGTTTGTGACTTCAGTTTTTCTTAGGTACTTTTCAGATTGTGCTTGCTGTTTTGGAATAGCTGCGTGACAAAGTCGAGTCCCTTGTATATATGAGTCACTTTACCCATCTCTGTCAGCTTTGATGCCATGTGTTTAGCATGCCGACCTCTGCATACTTATCTAGGACAGTATCTTAATTCTGCAACTTCTCCAGCTTAGATCTTTTGAGACTATCTTTCTGTACATCTGTAACTTGTCGATGTTTATATCTTTGACTACATGAAACCAACAGAAAGCATAAGCACACTGACTTAATCCCATCTTTCTTTAATATGTGAGAGATTTGTGGTGTGAAGGCTGATTAAAGTCTTTAAAGGCTCCCTGGGATCTTCAGAGAAGGGGAATTCTTGGTACATGACACTATGGAAAGTCTGTTGTGTGATAAAACATGATGGGGTTGGATTTTATAAATTATGGAAAGCGCAGAGGCCTACATGGATACAGACACCATTGCACAATGTGTTACTTGACATCGGTTTGTAAAAAAGAAAATAAGGGAACTAAAGTTGGAAGTCTCACATGCTTCCTTTCTGTTTCAAAAAGTAGTCAGTTCATCTGCTCACCAGTTTGGCGTTATTCTGTTTTCCTTTCCTCCTTCAGGTGTCATGGCCATGAAATTCTTTGTGCTGAGTGCGACTGCAGAAGTAGGGCTCTGCTCGCAGCAGGGCATGAAGGTTACTGATTTTTTTCTTTATACCACCACTATCCCATTTCTTTCTTGGAAACAGAGCAGAACAGGTGACTGTCTTGCTCTGTTGCTGCTCTTTCACTTCAAGTATTTTATTCCAGATTAAGTAGGCTCTAGCTGAGAAAATCTTAAGTGAAAATACAAGCCAGGAGATCTTTGTACGGAGTTGTGTGGAAGTTGCAGATTTTGAATGAACATCTTACATCACCCTGTGCAAGTGGGAACACTTTACTGCACCATTCTGCAGTGCTGATATCTTTCCCTTAGGCTAAAATTTCTTCTGGGAATAAAGCCTTTCTTCCCTTCTTGCAGAAGTGGTAGTGTGCCCAGGGAGTAAGCCAGGGAATTGTAGGGAGACAAGGATCCCTTTATTGAGTATTTGAGAGCTGGATTATGTCCCTGCTGGAGCTGGGTGATTCACACTACAGTGGCACAGGACCACTCTCCCTGTCCCTGCTGTATCCCTGCGGTGAGGGTGGGAACCCCTTGCCATGGCTTGCCTCTGGAGTGGCAGGGGAGTAGGCACGTTCCTCCTCTGCTCTCCCTTTTATATTTAAGTGCTTCATCTGCGAGTACGAACAGTCCCTTTTTTTTTGTTCAGAAGTGAATAATTATAACTTTTCTTGATATTAGCATGATTACTCAGGAAGGTCAAGAATTACATATCTGAGTTTCTAAAGCAGGCTTCGTTTAAGCAATTGCTTTAAAAGGTGGCATTACAAATACACATCTATCTCTTTTATGTGCTTATTATTCTGGGTCCAAAGGTACAGCGCTAAAACATATAATACTTCTCGCAGGCCTCCGTCGTCAGCAGTTGCTTTGTCATTGAGTAAGGCTGTAAAGAGGTACAGAAGGATTCATTAATGCAAGTTAAACAATGCCACTAGTTTAAGCAGCATTGCCATCATCATTAGTCTTTGTTCTGCCTGGTGACTGGTTTGACATCAAGGTTAACCACACAGGGATGGGATCGAGAGAGGTGTTTTAACTTTCTGCAGTTTTGGTGACAATTTCTTGAGTAGCTCATTCGGCTTAATCAGAGTGGGAAGGCTGATGTGTCTTACAGCTTTGTGGCTTTATTTGCCTGCGAAATGGCAGGATCAGGGTCAATTTCTTACTCAGCTGAAGAAAGTTATAGCTTTCGTTTCCCAGCTCACAGCACATGTGAGAATGTTTCTAGATAATATATTGGCTCCAAAGAAAGTGTTATGTGGTGCTAGTAGGATATAGTCTAGATGGTTTAACTACTTTCTGGGCCAGAGCTCTTCTCTGGGTAGGGAGAAGGAAAGACTTCCCTGTTGGGCTGGGCTGGGGCTCTCTGGTGGGTCCCACGTTAGCATTAAAACGCTGTTTCCTCGGGGTGGCTGATGCACTGTGTGCTTGCTGCAGAAGTTGCCGAGAAAAGGCTCAGATGCAAAGCTCGGAAGGGCCAGGAGCTGAGCACCACTGAATTATAGAATTGCTGTGGTGATGGGTTTATTAGGGCTGGCCTCTGAGGAATGGTGTCTGGAGTATCAGAATTTATAGACAAGCTCTTTTTTTTTGTTCCAGCTCACCAAAGTTGCCCATGTTCACTGACTAGTGTCAGAATAAGACTCAATAAATCTCCCCCTTGAAAGGTCCTTTGAAGAAATGCTGCTGTAAGACTTCCACCACTCTCTTCTTTTTGTCTTTCCAGGAATGCATGTTAGCCTGCCAAGGAACCACAGGCTTCCTGCTGTCACGTGCACATCTCTGTAAAAAAGCCACCAGTGATGGAAGGATCTGGTGCCCTTTGGTTTCCAAAATCTTGGTTTTTTGCCAGCTTGTCTACCTTATGTTATTCTGGTTGTCTGAAGTAGAGAGGTTACTGGCTTAAATGACATCTTAGTTAACAGAAATCTGAAGGAAAGTCAATGTCTTCTACCTCAACGTATTTGATGGAGGTTGATTCCCTCTCTCCCCCATAAGTGACCTTATTGGTCTTCAAGTGAGAAACACAGTATCCCCATCTTGTCTGGATGAAAGGTTAGCTTCTGTGTTTAAAGACCTGCTGAGCTATTCCCAATCTGGACTAATCTGCTGGAAAATTGATCTCAGCTCCTAGAAAAAAACCCACCCTTGACTGCTACAAGGAGGTGGTTCATCACTGTCTAACCTGCAGCTCCTGTCCTGCACAAGCAAAGCCACTCTAGGTTGGAGGTGGGTCATGGAGGTACATGGAAAAATCCAAGCAGCTTCCTTAGCTCGATGGCCCTGTGCCCTCACCAGTCAATCAGAGCTGCACTGGATTCACCCACAAGCTCGTGGTGTACCAAGACCCAAAGACAAACAGTTTTCTTTGCAGCCTGAAGTCTTTAAAGTCTTTTGTGTTGCAGCTAGAAACAAACAGGGAAAGATGTTTGCTTTTTCTTAAGGGATCAGTCTGAGAGAGCTGGAGCTCTGATTGAATAAGTAATGTACTGAAAAAAGTCTATGCTCTGTCGGTGCTTTAATAAGTAATTGAGCTGAATACCACCGTGTGTGATCCCAGCGGGACCTTTTTGTTTTTCAGCTCTCTTTTCCTTTGGAGTTGCAGCTACCACCACAGATCACAGAGCGGTGCAGTGGAGGATGTGTATCTAAAGCCACAAAAAGCCAAAGCAGAACTTTCAACAGATCATTTGTTTTATCCGTATTTCTATTGCCTTGGTCCCCAGGCTGCTGCGTGCAGGTTAGAGGCTGAGGGATGAAAAGAGAAACATTTTAGAGAACTAAACTGTCTGCTGTTGGTGCTTGTCATGATTACGGGGCCAAATCATAGCCTCTTCCCTAGCAGAAAAGGGCTAATTTGGATTTTTTTCATTTCCTTAGCCGCTGATTTTTCATGTAACCTCTCAGGTTTTGAATTTGGTGAGATCTCAGCCCTCATGTTAGGTTGGGTTGAAGCTGGCGAACGTATGGCTCAGGATGATAATCAGGTGGGTGGATGTTCACTCACCAGGGGATTGCTATCCTATGAGGAGCATTTCCAAAGCTTCTCCGAAGTCATCTTCGGAGTAGCTTCTAGTTCTGATTCCACATGGCTTAAAATTTTAGGTAGTGTTTTACTCTTGTGCAAATTCGGTACAAAATCATATCTGCTCCAAAGGATATTACCTTGTTATTTCTTTTTGTGCAGGTCAAAATCACGGTGTGATGTGCAAGACGAAAGAACTGTGGATGCATTTTTTTGGTAACCTGCTTTTTTCTGAGAATGTCTCTGAAGTGTGTGAGTAGGACATCTTTGGGATATTCAGAGTATTCACAGCCCCTGCTTACCTTTTGTGCTTTGGTTACAGCCTAGATCAAGCCTCTTGGGTTAGCCGGTTCAAGTGGTTTAGCTTTTGGTCATTAAAGCTTACATTACCAGAGTGTAAGATTTTTAGGTTCGTTCTTTTCCCTAGAACCGTTTTTTCCTCTCCTGCAGCAGATACATCCTTTTCTTGTACATGGTTTGCCTTGCTAGCTGCTTCTGCGGGATGCTAATTTCTTTTAAGAGACACTTTGCTGAGTGAACTTGTCTTGGGCTGAAATCCAGCCCCAGGAGTCGTATTGCTTTACCTGTTCTTCTTCTCTGTTGCTTCTTAAAGTTGGCCTTGACAAACAGTGATGCTTCTGCAGTGATCCCAGACTTCTGCGAATGTCTCGACCATTGTGGGAACTCAATGATTTTGTTCAGGGTTCTTGGAACACATACCCTGAGGGGCAAGGGTGAAGGGGCGGCCATCACTGCCTATGAATACTGCTGTGATCTCTGATTTCAGTCTTTCACTAAATTGCCTCATCCATTGATGCATCAGCATGCTCATTAGAACAACTGGGGATATTATTAATTGTATACAATGTTTCTTGCTCTAAGATCTTTATATGGCAGGTATTTGTGATATGTTCTTCATTAAGATGCTAAGCTCTGCTTTTATTTGGTGTATTGTGCCTTAGTACTTTGTAAAGCATCCATCTGGTTGTTGTTTCTCTTTTGGCATCTAATCAGGCAAACAGAAGTCTTTGGTCACTCAGGTGTGGGATTCACCTGGCCAGTGTGGACATCTGTGTCTGCCATCATATGGGCTCCTTTTATAATCAAAGGAGAGGACCACAAGGGAGAAGAGTTTCTGGCTGTTCATCTTATCTTGTGGCAGATGTCTACAGCAGATCAGGTGATTTGTCTCTTGAGTGAGCCATTTCTCCCTGCTGAGTAGAAAGGCAGTGGTGTAGAAAACAGAAAAAGCCAATTTTTTTTCTTGTGCTAAAACTTCTGAAGACTTGATTGAAAGCTGGTCTCAACTTTGGAGGTGAGTTTTGTCACCAGTTACCATTGTACAAATAGAAAGCTTTCTTGTTCCAGGACTTACCTGTTTTTACTGTCAAATCCATGAGCTTGACTTCCCCAGGTCCCTTCAGACAGTCCTCTCTTACACTTACATGGAGATATCCAGCAGACATAGATTGGGAGCTTTATTACTTATATTCTTACAATCATAGAACAGTTTGGGTTGGAAGGGACCTTAAAGACCATCTAGTTCCAACCCCCTGCCATGGGCAGGGACACCTGCCACCAGCCCAGGTTGCTCCCAGCCCCGTCCAGCCTGGCCTTGGGCACTGCCAGGGATGGGGCACCCACAGCTGCTCGGTGCAGCCTGTGCCAGCATCTCACCAACCTCAGAGTGAAGAAGTTCTTCCTAATATCTAATCTAAATCTCCCCTCTCTGTTTAAAGCCATTCCCCCCTGTCCTATCACTACATGCCCCTGTAAAAAGCCCCTCTCCAGCTTTCTTGTTGGCCCCTTTAGGTACTGGGAGGCTGCAATAAGGTCTCCACAGAGCCTTCTCTGCTCCAGGCTTAACAAACCCAGCTCTCTCAGCCTGTCTGCACAAAGGAGGTGCTCCAGCTCCCTGATCATCTTCATAGCCCTCCTCTGGACCTGCTCCAACATGTCCATGTCCTTCTTATGCTGGGGAACCCAAGCTGAATGCGGTACTACAGGTGGGGTCTCAGGAGAGCTGAGTAGAGGGGGAGAATCCCCTCCCTTGACCTGCTGATCACACTTCTTTTGACGCAGCCCAGGACAGGGTTGGCTTTCTGGGCTGCAAGGGCACACTGCCAGACCACGTTGAGCTTTTCATCACACCCCCAAGCCTTTCTCCTCAGGGCTGCTCTCAATCCGTTCTTCACCCAGCCTGTGTTTGTGCTTGGCGTTGCCCCAACCGACGTGCAGGACTTTGCACTTGGCCTTGTTGAACTTCAGAAGATTTGCACAGGCCCACCTCTCAAGCTTGTCAAGGCCCCTCTGGACAGCATCCCTTCCCTCCAGCACGTTGATCGCTCCACACAGCTTGGTATCACCAGCGAACTTGCTGAGGGTGCGCTTGATCCCGCTGTCCATGTCTCTGACAAAGATGTTGAACAGCACCAGTCCCAGTACAGACCCCTGAGGGATGCCACGCGTTCTTGCCTTTTGTCCCTTTGTTGCATGCCCTTGCTTGTGTTTATCCCTTCAAGCTGGACTCTTTCAGGTGTTTGTGTTATGCCTGCAAGCTCAGTACCCCAGCCCAGTGAAAGACAGCTCCCTTAAGACTTAGACAAGCATTGCGCAGGAAAAGAGAGGTCTGTTCAACTCGCTGTTCAGAGACAATATTTACTGAATGACATGTATGCACTACCCTTCTGAAACCTCAACTCTGTTCAAGTTCTGGTAAATAAAGGTGTAGTGGAAGACTGAATTCTCCTTAAAAAATAGTAGGCCATGCTGTGTAACAGAAGGGCTTAGTCAGAGAAATGGAGCAGAAAGAGAGCTGCTTCTTAGCTGAGGACTTCTATCTTAAAATAATACATGTTGCAGAAAACAACTAAGAAGCAAAGGATTCTCACACAACTTTGATATCACAGCTTATGCCTCCTGAGAGTGTTTCTTCACACTGCTGCCGTAGCTTGTTAGGTTAGGGTGGGATATTCCCCTGTTGCTCCTGGTATCGTTGCTTTGCTAGATTCTTACCCTACTTGAGGACAGTTGCATATAGCAGAAATACCCTTTTGATTAAGAAAGATATTGTTGAAAGGCAACAATACGTTTTCCCAATTTCCATTTCTCAGTCTAATTATTCTGGTTCTCGCCATTGTTGTCCCCTGGAAGAGATGCCTGCTGAAGCAGAGGGAGGAGAAGACAGTGAATGCAGCTAATCCAATGTGTGATTTAGTCAGGCAGTTCAACTGAATGAACAAGCAAATAAGCTGTATTTCAAGACCTCCTTTTCCGTGAAAGTGTTTTGGTTTTGGTTTTTTTTTCTTTTGTTTCCTCAGAGTGATTCTTGGCTCCGAAGATAACGGCCACTGTTTTTTGTTTGTTTCCATCTCACCACGTTTGCAGCACAGCAGACTCTCCCAAAAGCCTTTCAACACGGACTCATTTTGCTGTTTGCCCAGCGAATACAGATTTTTCATTTTGATCTACGTTGTGTGCGGTTTTGGCACACTTTATAAATGAACCGATTAAATGAGTTTTGCTAACGACTGCCCCTCCCTGTTGGTAGTCAACCCTCATCATTCATGGCCTTCCATACTGAAGGAGATGAGCCACCATGGGGCAAGTGCTTCTTGTAAAGGCCAGAGTAAATGTCAAGAAACTTTTTCCCTTCTCCTTGACCCAGAAATGTTGCTGTAGCTCAGCGTCACTGGACATGCAGTGTTGGGTTGTCCGTAGCATGACTATTTTGGGGTAAGTGTCGCTAACGTTCAGCCAGATTGTCTAGGTGGGCAATCACTGAGGTGAGACTGCATGGGTAATTTATGGCAAGTTCTGCATTTTGTAATTTACGCTCTGAATCTTTGAATGACAAAGTTAATTAGCTTTCTCAGATGAGTGAGAATCATGTGTTTAGAGGGGGAAGGAGAATGCATCTGGACTCGGGAATTGCTTGGTGGGGAGGCCCAGGTACTCAGTCAGGTTCCCTTTCTTCTGGCCTGATGCATCCTGCTTTTTTCCTTTACAGCAGCCCAGGATCACGGGAGACATGGAAACCGCTTCCTCCCTGAGCTTCCTGCAGCCTACTGGAGGTCTGCAAACTGGGACCTGGGGTCAAACCCACCAGGCAGAGGTAGCACCCAGAGCTCCCTGCTCCCGATGGTGTGCTGTTGTCCTGAGTCTGTTGTCCAAAAAGCTGGCTGCATCGCACCTGTCGCTTTTAGTTGAACACGAGGCTGTCTTTGGCTGTCTGCATGACTCTGTCATGAGTTGTGGTGCCTCTGGGACCTGTATTGGGCTGGGAGCTCAACCTTCAGCAGGAGTAAAGGAGGTGAAAGATTTCAACATGTTAGTTTTTTTTACATGGTGACTAGAAACTGGGAGTATGACCTGGCCGTGAAAAAGGTAAAAGGTGTTAACCTTAAGCTTACCTGTATGTCTTTCCATTAACCTTGACCTTACCTGTGTGCCTTTCCGTTAACCTTGAGTTTACCCGTGTGTCTTTCCAGCTGAGATGGGGGCATTGCCTCATACAAGATGCACATCTGCTCTCTTGCGTTCAAGAAAGAAAAATTAAAACTGGAACAAGTGAGGAAGAGGGCTGATATGTTGATCAGGGGAAGGGAAAGGCTGTCCTAGGAGAGGAGACTAAAAGCTTAGCTTGCTTTGCCTAGCAAGTGGAAGCTGGGAGGTGATACCATCATTTAGTCAAAATCCTTCAGGCTGGCAGTAAAGAGCAAGGGAAAAGCTATTCCAGCCAAAAGACAATGTTGGCTTGTGAGCAAGTGTCACTACTGATTGGGAATAAATTTGAACTGGAAATTAGGAGTAAGGTGGGGGCAAGGTGCTGATGAACCTTTTGTACTCTGTGTGTGGTGCCAGGACTGTAAAGCCCCATGCCTGCAGCATGACCTTTTGCAGGGTGTAACGTGGTGTCAGAAAGGCTGTGCTGAAACTGCATTTGGTTTGGACTAGCAGCGACCATTCGAGAAACTGTTGTTTGCCATGTGCGCAGAGCGGGGTTTCACACTCGACCTCTTTTGAGTTTCCTTCTTGACTTTGGTTTGTGGGAAGGAGCTAGTCTGGAAGGGGAAAATAAAGGAAAAGCTTCCAACTCCGCTTCTTAAGCTCAGAACGTGTGATGGCCCCGTTTGCTATCAGTTTGCTGGGCTAGTCCTCTACAAACAAGAGGAATTTACCCCACGGCAATCTTTCTTCACTAGAACCCTGCAAAAGGAAGTGAAGTTTAATTAGCATTTTAAAGTGGACAGCCTTGAAGTTAATGATATTCAATAAAGAAAAATTGTTTTAACCTTATTTGCACTTTTCAATTTACTTATTAGAGGCCATCTGTTATATTTTAAGCAAGAGCACTGGGAGCTAAACTCTCAGATTGTCAAATGAGGTTTTAACTGGCTAAGCAGAAGGGAAGGAACAGGCTGCCTTAAAAGAGCAATTAGACTGTTTTTCTTCAATTTCTCACTTTCGTGTCAAAAAGCAAATGGTCACCATTTCAAGCAACAGTCGAGTTGTGACAATGACATCTGTTTTTACAGGTGCTGATGAGTCCTGGGGAATGTCACTTGTCCTCAGATCTCAGATATGGTCCGACATGGATGAAATTCAAAAAGCCAAAAGTGAGATGAAACTGGTGAGGCGTGTGAAGGGCAGGAGTAAGTATTTCTATAAGTAAATCAACAGAAAAGGGAAAATGGGAACATATTAGTTTGCTGCTGAGCAGGTTGGCCAACCTAGTGACAAAGGGCATGGAAAAAGCCGAGGTGCTCTTTGTCATGACTGGCAAGGCTTGCTGTCAAGCCTCTTTATCTCTGTGCCTAGCAGAAGAATTTAGGGAGATAGGTGCTGCCTGTAGCAGGAGGCAATCAGTTTAGGGACTACTGAAGCAAAATGGGCGTACATGGGTGCATGGGACTAGATGGGGTGTGTTCAAGGATGCTGAGGAAGCTGGTTGATGTCATTGCGAGACTGTTCTCTATCATCTCTGAAAGGTGGCAGTGATTGTGGAAGGTCCCGAATGATTGGGAAGAGGCTAATGTGAAGTTCATCCTCAAAGGGAGTAAGGAGGATCCAAGAAAACTGCAAACTGGTCAGCTCCACCTCTGTCTCCAGGAGGGTTACAGAGCAAATCTTCCTGAGGGCCATTTCCAGGCACATGAAGGACAAGAATTCAGGGGCCAGATCTGCATTGACTGTCATGGGAATTTGACTTCTCAGCTTATCTGTTTTAAGCTTGAGCGGATTCCCACCATACCTCTGAGAAGGTGGGTGTTTTTCTTGTGTCCCTGGGCAAAGCGAGAGCCTTTGGCAGGACAAGAGCCAAACCTTGGTCCCCCAGGTCTTATGAGAATAGTTTAAGTACTGGGCTACCCTTAATTCCTCCTGGAGGGTTTGGGAAAGGAAAGCAAAATATCTTCTCTCAGTCTTCTTAGCAATCTATGGGAGCCAGTACAGCTGGTGCTGTGCATGTGGATTCAGGACTGTACATTCGTGAGTGGATGTTAGCAATCCCTCTGGATTTAATAATTGATGTACCACTGTTCACCTGAGCAGAGGCTCTGAATCCCGTTCTCTGGGGTACTTGGCAGTGGTGGCTGTAAGGTTACCATGCCCAGAGCAGGAGTGGAATAATCCCTTTAATCCCTTTTGCAAACAAATGCAAAATGTGATCCGTGCCATGGGCTGATACCCTGTTCTCCAGGAGCAGCAACTTAAATTGCCACAACCTGACTCCCTTCCACCTGGACATTTGAAGACTGATCCCACAACTGCTTGAAAATTTAGATATGAGCTTCACCCCCGTGGGTCATCCTGCTGAAGTTAGGCTGAAGGTGACTTTTCTGTGTGAGGTCCTGTGGGCATCCCAGATTTCCTAGGGACTGAACCCACCAGCTCCTGGAGAGCCAGGCTTGCTCTGCAGCCAGCTGCATTCCTGTCCCGCGTGGTGAGTTACAGTGACAGAAGGGAGGAGAAATGATCCGAACGAAAGAAACAGAGCAGAAACGTAAACTAGATCATGTTGATTCACAACAGCGTTTGATCATTAGTAAGAACCCCCCCACTAAACCAAATGAACTATGAAGTATCTGTGGCAGTGAAATCCAGCTGCCAACAATGTTTGTCGTAAAAAATTGCCATGGGTACTGTTAGTTTGCTGTAAGCGCTAAAGCTGAATATGTGTGCAATAAAATACCTTTTATAAAATCTCGCTTTTGTGTCATTCCAAACTTAAAATGCTATTTTGTGTTCAGATCTATAGAGAAAAAAACCAAAACAACCCACAACTTGAGGTGACTTTTGTTTTAAGACTGTTTTAAATTTATAACTGAGCTGGCTAAAATGCTTTTCATCAAAGTACAAAAGTTTCATGCTATAATTAATGGCAAGTGATATCTAATGCAATAAAACACCATCATTTGAGTGTTCTTACAAGACTATTTATGACTGGATATTGAAACTGATAATGATTCTGCCATTTGTCCTCATAATTTATTATTCCAAAGAGAGGCAAGTGGTGTTAAGGGTTCACGATCCGTTTTATGGAAAGAGTGCTGAATTCAGCTTTTATGGGTGTAAATGACAATGTTTGGCGCTCTGTGGAAAATGTGCATGTGACAGGGAGTGCAGACCCTACTGAGGGGTCGAGATGGGGGGGTTAATGCTCTTTCTAAGAGAGCTGAAGCCTCTGGCTGTGTGATCCAGTTGCAGGTGGCCTTACTGGGACCAGTGCAATGACTTAGCAGGCTTGCTCAGAACACCAGGGCAGGATTTTTCTGGAAAGCTTCTACCTGGTTTCTGTACTAGGTGATCTAATGAAGTATGGCTTTGGGCAGCCAAAGCTGAGTTCAGTATAAGCAGCCTAATCCAAACCCCATGGAAGATAGTGGAAAGAATTACTGCTCTGGCAAGTCTTGCGTCAGGCCAAAACAAAAGCTCAGCTCTGGAGGAGACTTCCCTTGGCCTTGCAAAGCGCCAGCCGGCCCGTATCCCTCTGAACACAGCCCTTTCATATTGCACTGGGCCAAGGCTGATTTACTGAACACTCAGGCTCTGATCCTTATTTAGGCTTGTGGAAACCTGGAGGAATTTCTTTCAAGTCAGTGTTGATGCAACTAATGGAAAATCTGAGTGAAGTCAGACCTGGGGTTTTTTGGATCGAGATCTGAAAAACAGAGCTGATCCTTCAGTCTGCCGGACTCCTGGACCTGAGACTACAGCTTGCTGGTTTTCCCCAGCCTGCTGTTCATTTGCTGTGAGATAAGGTCCTGTAGGTAAAGATTTGCGTTTCCATCAATAGCCCCAGCAGCAGACCGATGAGTTGCTTGCTGCTTTACAAACAGCTTGGAGTGAATCTGATGCTGCAGAAGCCGAGAGCAGGATGTGACCCTTTTTCTTGGCTTTTCAAGAGTGATGGTTGCCTTCCTCTTCCCTTCTGCCTCCCCTTGTTTATTCTAATCAGCATGTCAAAAGGGAAGTCGCTCCTTTATTGGAGGTTATCCATGTCAAGGGAAGTTATGTTTCCATCACTACCTGGGGGCCCATCAGCAGCAGAAGATGGAGAGCAGTGACTTAGAATGACTTTGAAGCAACACCCAGCAGCAACTGAAGACAAGAACATAACCTTAGCTGACGTTTAAAATAACATGATACACAAATAAAACCATTCTGCTAAATTATGCATCTTTTGACTCTTGGCTGTTCTCAAATGAAGGGGACTGGGTGAGTGTTTTCTATATGTGCCCCGTCTTTTTGCCGTGCTGGGAGCTGAGTGACAGATGCACACTGATGGAGCATAATGCATTGATTTTGCGGCTGCAGTACTTTATGCTGAAAAGAAATACAGCTTTTAAAACGATGGAGGGCCCCTATTCAGGGAAAAAAGAGAGGTGTATAGGTGAGTTTTGCTGAGTGTGCCTTAGTTATCTGCTTTGACTTAAGCACGTGCCTTAATGCTTTGTTGACTAGCATTGATGGGAGTACGTTTAACAGTAAGTTTGAGTTAAGCTAGAGTAATGGCTAAAGAACCAGCAAGAAAAACAGGGTAATAGGGATACTGAGAACAATATAGCTCTGTTTCACTAATCGTTGGAAACCAAGAAATAATATATTAATGTTAAAGCTTTTTCCCTAATGGCAAAACGTGCTGTTGCTGGCGTGTTCCTCTCTTTTCCCAGGTGGGAAGTACAGCCGGCAGCAGGTTCAGCAGGAGCCAGCGGTGTGCCGGGGAAGGCAGGACAACCTGCACCCTGGGGTGTATCAAACCCAGCAGAACCAGCCGGTCGAAATAGGTGGTTATCCCGCTGTGTGCAGCATTGGTGCGGCCTCACCTGAGCGCCGTGTGCTCCTCTGGACCCCGCCGTTTAAGAAGGATGCTCAGGTCCTTGATATGTCCAGAGGAGAGCAACGAAGCTGTTGAAAGGGCTGGAGGTCATGTCCTGTGAGGAGCAGCTAAGGACTTTGGGCTTGTCTCCTTTGGAGTAAGGAGGCTGAGGGGTGACCTCCTTGCTCTCTACAGCTTCCTGAGGAGGGGAAGTGGAGAGGGAGCTGCTGTGCTCTTCTCCCTGGGATCCAGGGACAGGACACATGGGAATGTTTTAAAGCTGCACCAGGGGAAGTTTAGATAGAACATCAGGAAGCATTTCTGCACCAAGAGGGTGGTCAAACACTGCAACAGGCTTCCTGGAGAGGCGGTTGATGCCTCAAGCCTGTCAGTGTTTAAGAGGTGTTTGGAAAATGCCCTTAATAACATGCTTTAACTTTTGGTCAGCCCTGAAGCGGTCAGGCAAGTTGGACTAGATGATCGTTGTAGGTCCCTGCCAACTGAAATAGTCTGTTCTGTTTCTAGTTGATATTTGGTTTCAGCTCCTCAGTTTTACAACAGCTCTGGCTGTTTCTTTTGTTGTCAGTGATTTCACTCTGCTCTCACCAGCACAGCCCCCGTCCAAACCTTCCTGAGATCCTGTGGCTGAGCCCTCACCAGATGCAACTTCACTGACCATGAAGGAGATGCATTGATTGACCTTAAGCAATGACCTGCCCTTCAGTTTTCATTTAATAGTCTTTATTCAAAACTTTTAGGGAGGGTGGAGGGAACATGAAAGATACCTCATTTGATTTGGGTATTACTGTATTAGTTTTCCTACTGCAGTAGCACTTAACAGCTGTAGGTGTGGACAAGTGTGGTGTTGCACGGTTGTACAAACGTACATCAGGCATTATCCTTGTGCCTCTGTTCCTCTCTTGTGTCTTCTGTAAGTGCATAGCTAGCAAATGCAACCCAATTTTATACTCTCAGGGTCATCTGTTTGCTGCTTTTCCCTAGGCATCTGCTACAGCAGGCAGGATACAGAGCAGCATCAGTCTGGTTTGCAGCAGGGAGGGCAGAACTTACCCTCACTGCATTTTGCCAAGACCTGTTTTTAAAGGGATGTCCTCTGAAGCACTGCTTCTGTAGTGTTTTTATGGCAAGGCTGTATCTTTCTCTGGCTTTCCAAAAAGATTCAAGCATTCCATGTGGTTTGCAGGTGGAAAGGGCAGTGTAAGGGAGTTGCTTTAATGTTTAACCTTCTGCCCTACCTCCAAAAATATTACTGCTTTTGATGGAGGCTGGTGATCTGGGCATAACTCTAATTTGAACATGGCTGGAGTCACCTCTCTGATAGCTTTAGCTCGCCAAATTCAGTGTGTTCATTTTTGGTGAGTCCATGATTTGAAAATAAAAGTTGATTTTTAAGAAGGAATTGTACATCTTTAAGGGAGAGAAATCACACTTTTTAGAATGTGTCTATCAATTGAGAGCATTCTGTTTCATGGATGGTCTCAGCTTAGTCTTCTGTGAACTTGTGTCCACATCACAAAATGACCATGCAATTTGGCATGACAGGCAAGAGGCATTTTAACGGTTATTAAGGGGATACACTGGCTGATCTGCCTGCAAAAGCTTGTGTAGATCCTGGCCGAGCCTGCATTTTTGTGTTTCCCCCTCTCCTACGCTAACTAGCAATAAAAATTTAATCTGTGTAGCAAAAAATCCTTTTGTTTCAGGGGCCAGGCAAACGTCCCAGGTTTTCTGTTTATTTATAGGAGATGAACTTGCTTGCAAGATGGGTTTTGTAAAATTTGATCCAGCTTTACCCAGAGCTGAGCCAGATCCATGGCTTGCATTATCAGCAGCTGGTTTGCCTGGGAAATATCTGGCTGGTGCAGAGGAGCACAGGGTGCGGAGGAGGGCAGTGGGAGATGTAAGAGGTGATGCAGGAGACATGTGGCCCTGGGTTGCCCCCTACCCAAGCAGGGTCCTTTGGCATTAGACTAACATGACAAGGAAGAGCATGAGGGATGAGGATAGAGGACCATTTTGAGGTGACAGGCTTGCCCTAAACCAAATACAAAATTTTGTGCAGATCATAGAAACCTTCAACACGTAAATACACCAGCAGTGATGTGACAATGCCACCCTCAGTGGCATGAAGGTTTAGATGTCAGCTCTCCAGGTTTCACAGGGATGCTCACATTAATGTGTTTGCAGTACCAGTTGCAATATCTATCATGGTCTTCTGGGACTTGGCCCTGTCCTGTCTCTGACAGCTGGCAGAGTCAGCAGTCGCTGCTGGGACAGCCATCCCACCTGCACCATCCCAGGTACTGAAGGTCAAGCCACCAACCACTGTCCCATGGCCACATGGTTTGACCCCCAAACCCTTTTGTTTGCAAAGCCATGGGAGCGGAGGAGGTTTTGTTCAGTAGCGTTTGTGGAAGTGGTCCCAGTGCCTGGGTGCTCTCTGGCTGGGGGGTATTTTATTTCCTGCTGCCTGTGCCCTGGGTTGGCTCCTTGGGTTCAATGATAGTATGAACTGTCATCCTGAGACATCCACGGGTGCCCGTTTACCGTTCATGGAGCAGCACTGCTCTGATGACACAGCATACATTACCCAAAAGTTCACTGGAGGACGATGAAGGTGATTAGGAAGGGAAAAAAGTTTATTTTCTTCCAATGGCTTGAGGGCCAAGTTGTAAAAGGCAGAATGCTCTCGGGTGGCTGTAGCTGTGCCTGCACCACTGGGGCTGGGCTGGGAGACCCTGGCTGGTCCTTGGGGTTTTATTTTGTGTAATTCAAACTCTCTTTATACAAACGTCCCTCTCCAGATGTCATGCAGTCACCTGAATCTGTTCTCTCCTGGCTTAAGTGCTGTCAAACGGCGACGTGTCTCATTTCCCAGCGCATGCCCTGGGACACGTCTGCCTTCGTGCTCAGCCCTGCGCACGCGGTGCTGTGCATGACAGTGGCCCCGGTGTCCTGGCATCAGCAATTCTTCAATCTCAGCCTCGCCAGCTCCCCAAAGCTTTGAAGATCATCTTTTAAGATGCCAGGCTGCGCATCTCCCGCAGACCAGGCTCGCACATGCTGAGTGTCTTGGGACGCAAACGGCCCGGCAGCCTCGCCGCGACGCATTGCCGCTCACGCTAATGAGTTTCGTGTCTTGCTACGGTGGATGGCAATTAAAGGGGGCTGATGAGCCTGAGCCCGAGCCTGCGGGCAGGGGCGGCCTGTGCTAGTGAGGAAAGATGCGAAGGGTGCGAGCTTTTCTCAGAGCATCACACTAGAGGGTGCCAGATTGCTTTTCTCCGCGCTGCTGCCTTCCCTCGCACAGGTTTGGACCGATTTGGCTTTGTACATCTTGATGGTTCCTTCCACCCATTGAAGTGCTCGTTGTATGCGCACAGGCGTGCTGCTAGTTGGGTGGGAGAGCACTGACCACCCCAAAATCCATGCCATGGGTGCGTGGTATCCTCCTCTGCACAGGCTGGCTTGGTCCTGAAGCCAGAGCTGCTGCTTGAAATTCAGCAGTGGCCAAACAGCAAATTGGGTTGGTCGGGGGATGTGCCTTTTGGGTAGCAGGAAACACCCCTGTCTTTGACAGGGAGCCCAGAGGCTGGGATGAGGGCAGCTGCCCTCAGCTCCCCAAGTGGGAAGGTTGGGGGTTATCCCCGCTGTGCCATGGCAGGTTCCTGTGCCTCCCTGTGTACCCCTCCAGTCAGCACATCTCGTAAATTTGATGGGATGCTGTTCTCATTTCTGGCTCTTTGTCACCCTTTTCCCTGCCCCTGGACCATAACCCAGCATCTCTTGTTGTGCCTGTGCTCTGGGGATGTTCTTCCCGAGGGCAGGAGGTTGAACGTGCCTCTCTGGGTTTCCTTCTTGCTTCTTTCAGATAATTGCATTTCAGGTTGTGGTCTGCCTGAATTTTGCTTCTCTCCTCTTGAGCACTTGCACCCCTTGTGGGCTTGGTCCCACCGTGCATTTCACAAGCAGATTCTTGACCCTTTGTCAAGGCATCAATCATGACACTGGCCAGACCCAGATCTGAGGCAAGCCTCTGCCGGTTTGGGAGTGAGCCATGGCTAACCACTTTGCATGCTTTCTTTCATCCACTTGTGCCCTTTCCTCCATAGCTTTTCCTACGGCCTGGGGCTATCAGCTGGGCTTTCTGGGCCCCCAAAGCATCCATAGTATGAATTCACCAAGATCCATGGATCTGCCCATGGATGCTATTGTGCAGTCCCAGCCCTGCAAGGACGTTCCCACCCTGGTGGGGTCTAAGCTGACCTTTCTGAAGTAACTGGTATTTCATTAGGACCAGACCTTTTCCTTCCAGACTGGTTGACGTATGTATCTAGTGTACCAGATTCTTGTCCATGTTAACTGGAAGCCCCTTGGAAGTACCTCTCCTCCCCAGAGAGGTGGAGCTGGCACCGCTGATCCCTGTAGGTTTGAAATTGTCTCCTAACATGAGACACGAAGAGTCTGGAAGAGAAGGTGGAGTATATGAGACAGATGGGAGAAAATAATTATAAACTCCAAATCCCCCAAACTGTAATCCCACCCATGCACAAAGATGCTCTTCCTCACATACCAAGCTGAATTTTTACCCCCAAAATGCCTGTAGGGACTGCCACACCATAAAATCTGTAGTAATAGTAGAGGTTGCATATTGCAGGGGTGGGTAGCAAACTCTTGGGTAGGTACAGCTGCATAATGGTAAATTAGAAACAACCTGATTCCTGCATACCAGCAGCATAAATGTTTCTTCAGTGGAAGAATGCCTCCCGCTCCACCCCTGGCCATCATGCACAGCTGCAGGGATGGTTTTCCTTCTTCCTCCTGTTGCTGTCACCCTTGGAGCCAGCCCTCAATCTGTGTGTTACTTCTTTCTCGTCCCATGTGAGTAAATTAGAACAGAAGTGATGTGAGGTGTAATCAAACCTGTCAATTAGAATTATGTTCAGTTAAACATAATAAGCCAAATTAGAACCCAGTGTAGATCTGCTGGCACTCGATGAATTTGCACCGTGGATGGACTTGGCCCTGTGTTTTCACACCATTTTATTGTGTCTGTAAGTGGCTAATGTGTGACAACCTGGTGGCATCATAGGACAGCCCAGGAAGAGGAGATGTGTCCTATAATCTGTCCTGGCTGCTTGCTCCTTCATCCAGCCTTTTGCATTCATATTTGCTCACTTTTGGTTTCAGACTGAGTCTGGATATTACTAGGAATGGCTGGCTCATTTAGACACTGTCCTGTTTGATTTTCCTGGTGGTGTTAGTAGTGCCCTGTCTTATTATCCTCTGAGATGTAGAGGGGTGAGAAAGAAGGAGGACTTTCCCTGAGCTGCACAAAAAATTCCCACATATTCATTGCTCCTTACAGCAAGCCAGGCTCAGAGGGGTTTGGGAACCAGCTGTGGATCCTACTTCTCACTGCTGTAAAATGTTGTGGCAACTGGTGCTTTCTGGAAGTGAATCTTTCAGAGCAGTGCTTGGCATGAGCGGCACCTTTCTTAGGTTGTCCTGGTGGTGGTAGTCAAGGTGTGTGATGAATAACTTGTGGTTTGGTTAGCAGTGAGAGGACACAGCCTCTCATGGCTTGTCCTGTGCCTGGTTCTCTCCATCAGGCTCAGCTTGGGTCCTCACCAGTGTCCCTTGTCCCTGCGCAGGTCAGGGTGACACCCCCCACCCCCCACCCCCCCCCACCCCCCGAGTGAGGGCAGAGCCCCTGGGAAGACACTTGGAGCCAATGGCTTCTGGAGGCCCCGTAGAAATTATTTTCTACAAAGTTGCTTGGGTCTGGCTGCTGGGTACCACAACCACACTTCGCTCTCTGATTTAGCATAATTCCCTTGATTGTTCTCGTGATCGTATCAGCAGTTTCAAATTCAAGGTGTTCTCCTCCTCCTTCCTGAACTGAGGTCTCGCGGACTGAAAATATCCAGTGCCACATCTCTTGTGTACACCCTTGTCCTTCTCTCTAGCCCTACCAAAGTTTGCAAGCTTTAACTGTTCACGCTTAAAATGCAAAGGAGGGCAAAAGAGGAGTGTGCCCTTGTTTTGGGCACCGCTGCATGCCAGCCTTTCCGTGCTAATGAGCAGGGATGTTTCCTTAGGTTATGATGGCAGAGTAAATAGATGCCCAGTGCCCCATGCCTGGCTCTGCAGAGTACAAACTGTTGTGTGGCCGAGGCTTTGAAATAAGTTATTCTTATTGTGATTCTTGTTTATAACACCAGATTCATTGTTTGCAATTTTGTTCAGTGGCATCCAATCAATAGCAGACAATAAAATATTATTTCGAGTGGTGTAGACGTTCCATGAGAATGTGATTGATTGCTTTAATTTCTGCCTTCCTCAGTGTTTTTACTAAGCCCTGTCTTGATTTCTTTCGTTCTGCCTAGTTCTCTTCAGCATCAGTTGTTAAATAAAGTGACATATTTATTATATCAGCTTTATTTGACAGATTGCAGGGCGACATATTTTAGATTATTTTTTTTCATTTATAGATGTATGCATGTGCGCGTGTGAAATTATACGTACATATATATACACACACTGTATAAAGTCAGTGTGTGCATGAACAGAAGGCCAAGATTTCCAAGCACAACTAGAGATTTTAGGTGCCTAACTTGGCACACCTTTAGCTAACCCAAGTTCAGTCGCCAGCCAGTATATGATCATGCAATTTAAGTGACCGGGTCAGTGTGTGTTATATGAAGTTCTTACCCGTCAGGTGAAGTTTATCATCTCTTCAGGTGGCTGCAGTAACAGACCACGTGAACACTCCTGGTTTTCCACATCTGCCAGGTTAGCTTAACAGACCACCATGGTGATTAATATTAAGACAAGCCCTAGAAGGTGGCTTTAATGTGTGTGTTGCAGAGATATTTCAGAGGTGTCTGGAAAAGTTCTTTTTTGTAAGATAAACCAGGGAATTTGTTGGAACTATTTCTGGTAAATGTCAATCCCTCGCGGAGCACCTTTGTTCCTCTAAGTCTGGTGTTCAGAGGACCTGGAAGTTAAAATCAGCCTCTTTGGGTGGTGTATATTGACTTAATCCGTTTAATCCATGTAAGGATATGGGCCATGAGATTTAGAGCACCTTCTAAATTACGGCCTAAATGAGCTCTTTCTCCCCATAAATACTGCATGACTTTAAGTTAGGTGCCCCAGGACCTTAACAGTCAATCCCAGAAATCCAGTGTCATGGGGAACATGGCAACTGCTTCCAGCTTTAGTTGGTCAAGTTATTGGGCTGTAAATCCTAGTCTTGGTGGAGGACCGAGCATTTCTTCATAACGTGCACAGTGTGCTTTGGGTAAGGAGTTTCATAGCTGGAGAACAGCTGGGCGCTGTTAAACATCCATTCTTGATCCCCAGATGACTCCTTCTTTTTTGTGCTAATCTGAGGGTTTTTTTTATTTAAAATGGCAATTGTCTGAACTTGCTTAGCAATTTAGGATGTTCTCATAGCAGGGAAGCATTAAAGACTACACAGACTCTGAACTGCATATTGAAAATGGAGTACATTCGTGTTTATTTTCTAATCCTTTCAAAATGTTGTTGGAGTAGGGTTTAAGCCCAGCCATCTCCCTTTTCATGAACATAGCTTGTTGTCTCTGAGCTTAAAAAACCCACAACCACCAAACAACCAACAAATAAATCCTATTACTCCAGAATATGATTAGTGTTCTGGTTTGAGTTATAAATCCCCTTCATTTAAAATGCACTGTTGCTACAAGTTAGGATTTGAAAGTACAATCATGCAAATGCCATTTGCAATGTTTTCACTCTAGTAACCTTGGCAATACTGCAAACACCTCTGCTGTTTGATACACACAGTTTGGGAATCTCAATTGTAAAGCAGCGAGGGAGAAGCTGCCAATTTGTGCCGTTCCTGGGGGGGAAGGGGTAATTTCTGGGGTAAAATTTGGCCTCTGAAGGAGCCATGCCTTTTTCCACCCCATTCTGGATACTGGTGCTTTGTTTTATGTTGTTTTATGCTGGTTATATCCAGCTTTACAATATTTAAGCCCCTTGTATAAATCAAAATCACGGAGCATAAATATTTATCAGCTAAAGTAATACACTGCACAGAAGACAAGCTTGGGAACAGAATGAGCCAAGTATTGCTTATAAAGGCGAAAACAGCGAGTTACGTTTTCATCCTGTCCAGACTTAACGTGTAAAGCAGTCACAGACCCAAGCATCTTAATTCTCCCTCTGATGTTAAACACCCCGGACCAGCATGGATGTTGGTGCTGTGGCCACCTGCTCCTCGGGGCTGGTGGGGGGGGAGCAGTGAGGCTTCCCTTGGGCACATCTCCCTTCAGAACAACAGTCTCCCCCCCTGCAGGCACACAGCCGTGGAAATGGGCCCCATCCAGCACTGCTTGACCTGCCCCTGATGGTCCCTGGTTGCTTTTCAGTGGACCTGGTGGTAGGTGGGACTTGACGGCTGTTGTGTTGCTACCCGTCTGGTGGAGCGTGGAGGATGCTTTGTAAAGGTGTCTCGTGGTGAATGTGGGAGAACCAGAATTGCTGCTTGTGGGTGAAAAAAAAAAGCCCTGTAAGATGCAGCAAGAAATTGCCTTTGTCAGCTGTTACCCTCTGACGTACAAGCTGGTCTGACTTTTTCCCACCCAGGAGGCTCCTTACCAGCATTGATTTTCTGACAGCAGCCACTCTTGGAAAGTCCTGCACCCACATTTCTCAGGCCATGGCTTGCTGTTTTGGGATGCCAGCCCTGCTTGTCTTTGAGCCTGGGACACTGAAACCTGTTGTACTTTGGAGGGTGGGTGAGACGGCAGCGCATCAGCTCCTGTCACTTTCCCGTTGAGTGCCCCGGTGTTGGAGGCCACCTGCAGCTCTGCCTCTGCTGCTAGATGTGCCTGCAAGACCCGTGCAGGGATTGGCCCTGTGAGATATTGCTCTTGAGATCTCCCAGAGCCTTCCTGCAAGGAGATGTTGTGGCATCTCTGATCCTAAACAGCAAGCCTAAAAAGAAAAAGGTGAAATGTATGAGAAGAGTTTTAAGGAAAATACTGTGTTATGTGCAAGTGTGCCTGTATGAAAATGTATTGCTTATGGCTGACTAGAAGTATCAAATCTAACCTTAGTGATGCTCATGGCTGCTTGAACCTCAGCTGATTTCTAATGTTGAATTTATTAGCAAAAGCATATGAGTTAGAATTTAGTCTTCTCTAATCCAGTGCACATGATAATCTCATTAGGTCTAGAAAACTCACCCAGTACTGTAGAAGAATGTAAGTTGCGTAAGTTGAACATACCTGTGGAAACGGAGAAGACCGACAGCTAGCAATAGCTTGGCTGAGTTCAGGCGGTGGCTGCATGGCCGGTTGCTCTGGTCCCCATGTGCTTGCCACCTCCACACCAGCCGGGTGGGAGGGGACCCCCGGGCTGAGCCTGCTGGGGTTCATGTGTGGGTGGAGAGCGCCTTGAGGGCAGAAAGCAGAACCCGGGGAGTATTTCTGACTTGCAAAAGCAAAGGGCTTTAGTAGTTCCTGTAAAAGGGGAGCACCATCGTGTGCCCTGCCTTTCTGCAGCGCATGGTTCGTTTGGAAAGTTTTTACCTTGGAACAAAACACCTTTCCTGCACCTTTCCAGCATAGATAGCTAGTGTGGGCATGAAAGCACCGGGGGCTGGGCAGGGGGCTGTACAGGGGCCCTTCCCACCTTGGCAAGGGCTCTGTGTGTGACTGTATTGTTCCTCATCAGCCTTTCAGGCAGGCATTTTGCAGCCTTTAGCCTTGTTCAGGTTCTATAGCAGAGTCAAATGTTAATCGGTTTGTTGTAGTAAAATGTTTTATGGGACAATTTGGCTTTAGCTATACCCTCCCCCTCTTCCCCGCTTGTTTTTCTTCAAAAAGGAAAGGGACCTGCACGGTGCTATTCGTCAGGGTGTGAGAGGTTTCCTGACCATGCTCGCTGTCCTTTCCTGCTCAAGCAGGGAGTGCACTGGGTGACAATGTAGTGTACGTGCGGGATAGGTGTCTCTTCCATCTGCGGTCTTCACATGACCCTGTTTGTGTTTGTTGGCTTTGAGCAGGGTTCATCCCACCCCACACAGATACCCAACTTTGATGCCCACCCCCAGGGACAAGGGGTTGTGCTCAGGAAGCTTGTGGTCCACAGGGCGATCACGTTTTCCACCAGTCTCCTTCAGATAACCTGTCCCATGTCCCTTCCAGTCCTGCCTTCGTCACCTGGGGCACAGCTAGGCTCAAAGTTTTGGACACGTTCCCCTGTGTTGGCAGCAGTCTTTCCAGGTTGGGGGGGAGAAATTCAGGAAACAATGTGTGTTTCTAATGCAAAACCATTAATTGCAAAACAATCATTCAACATGGTGGAAAATTATGTTTGGAGCTGAACCAGGTCCAGCAGCTTCCTTAGGATTACAGTCCTCCTGGTAATATCCCAGCTGTGCTGGGAATCTGGTTCTGGGATGCTGAGATGCTTCAAGATCCATGGCCATGTTGTCTGTGGGTAGCTGGCTTCTGGCTAAAAAGCTACCTGGAAGCCAACACAAGTGCTTTATGGACACCTTGAAATCCTCCCTTAAAACCTGTTAGATAGTATTATTCAAGACTAAAGGACATCTGGAAGCAGACACCTTCCAAGGGTGAAACATGCAGCCACATGGCGAGCCAGGAGGGAGAAGAGGCAAAGAAAAGAGAATGAACTGTTTTCCTCTTCAGAACCTTCCATGCTTTGCCTGTAACCAGCCCTGCTCTTATCCAAGTGAGCAGACAGCTGGGGAAAGCAGAAAGAAACTATCATGTCCGTGGCTACCATGAACAACGGTGTTTAAACAAAACTGACTTATGCCAGAGGTAAAGAGTGTGCTGGCACCTCAGCTGTCCTCACCAGCTATCTGACAAGCCCAACACAGGCGCAAAAGGCACACCTGGAAAAAAATATACTATGTGGATGCTCTCCTGTTCAGGGAAATTCTATAAAATTCAATGGCAACAGGAGCAAAAGCGTTCTCTAAGCATCACATACAATTATATGATATTTTTTTTCCTGCATCCTGGTTAATAAAGATCAAGATCACTTCTATGCATGTCTTTAACAATTTATTTTCTATTCAGTTCTGTTAGCAAGATCTGAAACAGAAAACATACATGTTCTGGGTTGACCTTGGCTGGATACCAGGTGCCTACTGAGCTGCTCTATCACTCCCCTCCTCAGCAGGACAGTGGGGAGAAAATAAGGTGAAAAAAAATTGTGGGTCAAGATAAAGGCAGTTTAATAAAGCAAAAGCAAAGGCTGCATGCAGAAGAAAAGGGAAGCAAAAGATGTTATTCTCTACTTCCCATCAGCAGGCAAGGTCCGGCCACTTCCCAGGAAGCAGGGCTTCAGTACGCATAGCAGTTGCTCTGGAAGACAAACATCATAAATAATGAATGCCCTACCTCCTTATTTCTCCTCCTTTCTCTTAGTGCTATGGCTGAGCAGATGTATGGTATGGAATATCCCTTTGGTCTTTCTGGGTCAGCTGTCCTGGCTGTGTCCCCTCCCAGGATCTTCCCCACCCTCAGCCTGCTGGTGAGGGGGGCATGTTGGTGGGACAGCCTGGATGCTGTGCAAGCGCTGCTCAGCAGCAGCCAAAGCACTGGTGTGTTCTAGCTGCCTTTCGAGCTACCAACGGAAAGCACAGCACTGTGAGGGCTGCTACGGACAAAACTATCTCCATCTCAGCAAGATCCAATACAATACAGCTGCTATTACAATGTGTAGAGCATCGTCCTAAGGAGTTTTGCCTCTAAGATCCATAAAGCAAGCATGTTCCCCACCAGTTAAGGCTCTCCTTTTGTCAGTGTCAGCATTTCCATTCTCCCCTAATCCCTCCCATTGTTAGGTCTTCAGTCAGCTGCAAAGAAAATCCCTCCCCTTCGAGGCCTAGGATCCAAACCTCACCCTCTAAACAGAATTACCCAGACATGACTTAGTATTTTGGAGGACCATTGCAGTCTTGAAATGAGAATGTGCAAATGCGTCTTGTCTTGAGCTTGTATTGTGGAGGAGTCCCAAATCATGAACTTCTGCAAGAAAAAGAGCTGGAGGGAAAATCTCCATGCATGCTGGCAAAGCAACAGGCATGTTAATTAGCTGGGCTGTTTGCTACCCTGGCTCTCAAAGGACCTGGGTCTGTTCAGGGATTTCTTAATTCTTTCCCTCAATTCCCACTTGTTTAGCTGTTTTGCTTTCTTCTTTTGGCCTTCACCTGTTTGATCTTGTGGGAACAGCTATTAAAGACTCTGAGGAGGCCTGTCAGTGACTAATTGCTAGCACCCAGTAATTAGTTGAACTAATCAGAAGTGGTTAATTGTGATGGGATAATAAATATAGTAGCCCACCACTGTGGTTTGTAGAATGGAGGTGAAGCTGCTGAGGTGACTGGTAGCACTTACGAGCTACAAGGGCCTGATATGGTTCGTTTAAGCTTGGCTGTGGGTCCTCATTCAAGAAATCAGGTTGGTCTTGGTAGCCTGATGTCCAGATGCTTCCAGCTCCTGGGCTAAGGGTAAGCTGTGTGACTTCTAGGTTTCATTACCCCCGTGTGGTTTGTCATTCCTGATAGCAGCCCGGTGTTTCAATCCAGAGGGTTGCAATACATATTGGATGGCTTGTGCCTGACAGGTTTGGTGGCCTTCTACGATGAGGTTACAGCACTGGTCGAGGAGGGAAGAGCAGCTGGTGTGATCTACCTGGGCTTGTGCAAAGCATTTTACATTCTGCATAATATCCTTGTCTCTAAACTGGAGGTATATGGATTTGATGGGTGGATGGACCAATTGGTGGATAAAGAATTGGCTGGATGGTCACACTCAAAAGAGTTGTGATCAACAGATCAATATTCAAATGGAGACCAGTGGCAAGTGGTGTTCCTCAGGGGTCCTCAGAGGGACTTTTTACAAGGGCATGTAGTGATAGGACAGGGGGGAATAGCTTTAAACTGAGAGAGAGCAGATTTAGATTAGATATAAGGAAGTTATTCTTTGCTGTGAGGGTGGTGAGGCGCTGGCCCAGGCTGCCCCGAGCAGCTGTGGGTGCCCCATCCCTGGCAGTGCCCAAGGCCAGGCTGGACGGGGCTGGGAGCAGCCTGGGCTGGTGGAAGGTGTCCCTGCCCATGGCAGGGGGGTGGGAACTAGATGGTCTTTATGATCCCTTCCAACCCAAACCATTCTATGAAATATCCTCATCTAAAGTACCTGGCAACGGTATGGGTTTGGTGGTCACCCCAGAAGGGAGGAATGGAAGCTCGTTTCACGGCCATGGCTTTAAACCCACTGCACCGTGTCCTGCGTGCATTACCCAGCTCGCAGCTTACTAGGTATTGCAGATGGGTTGTTTTTCTCCTCTTTGACCTTTTCTGCTTCATATGGGTAGTTCAATAACCATTAGGCAGGGAGAAGGTAGGAGAGGTTTCCTTCCTTCTGTCCCTCTTTCCCTCTCCCCTGTGAATGTCTGCAAGACTGTAAGGTGGCTGCTTTGCAGAACCAGATTGAAAATGCCCCGTAACGATCGCCATTTACTGCCCAGAGCTAGCCCTCCTGGGAGGTCTGGATCCTGCCACAGGGGAGGTAAGGGGTGTTAACATCTGTGTATCCCAGAGCCTGTTTCCCACAAAGGAACGTTTCAGTTATTCTGACACTAGTCTTTTGTCACAGTATTAATTTTTCATTTTTAAAGACCATTAACGTGCTCCCTCCAAATATTAATTTGTCGCTTCTCTCCTGGGGATGTTTTGGAGACCTTTTGAGGCAGCTATGAGCACCATAGATTATCTTCAAAGAAACTGGGTTTTTCCTGTTTTACCTGCTGGATTTCATCGCTCACTTTTCAACCTGGAAAAAACCCACCAAAACAACCCCACGCGCAGGAACCCGGATGGACTGGATTGTACCAGCAGGGTAAGACACAAACTGTACCTTACAATGCCAAGCCCACAAAAGCCAAATCCATTCTGATTTTGTTTTTCACATACCTAGATGGCAGGTATGACATAAAAAATCTAGTCTGCCTCTTTTACATGTCTCTCTTTTTTTTTTGTTGTTGTTGTTGTTTGCCTGCCTTTTGCTGTGTCCTCTTGTCTGTCTGGCCTTGGCAAGAAGAAGCTGCCTCTTCTTGAGCGTTAGAGAAAAGCTTCTTTCACTGTAGGCTTATAAATAATAACAGACATCTATAACTTAATACAGTAAATGCAAGTTAAGTGCCATCTGTATCTGGAAGTATTCCTATCTTATGTGCCAGCTAAGCACACACAACAGGTGAACAAATAACAAATTAGGCCATAAATTGTGTTTCTTCACCAGGGACGTGTGTGCTCCTGCAGAATCCCTCCTGCCCACTTATGTCAAGTGTTGCCCAGGGTTCAGAGTGGAACGTGCACGAGTGTGGGGTTGTCATATGTTCTTCTTACTCAATCTTAACACAGACATTTTCACCATAAACGTAATGCTAGAAACAATCAACAGATGTTAAAAATGTGTTGCATTAATGACCTATTTCATATTCAAGTTCAGTTCTAGAATTCCCTTCTCAGCTGCTAATTTGCATAACGTTTTATTCACGCTCGTTAACCATCAGGAGACTCTCTAACTCAGCAAAAGTGGATATTCATCAATTTCCCTTTGATAATGAATTGATACGACACCAAAAACCATTGTCAGCCTCCCTGTACCTCCTGCAGTACCTGGAAAGAGTGTGTCGTGGAGCCCAGCCACTTCGTATCTGACAAGGATGCCTTGGGGGAATTCTTGTGTTTGATTTCAGTGGAATAAATGAGCCCTGAAGAAAGGCAGTAAAAAATATGAGACCATGAGAGCATGCTAATGAACCCAGGCCTGCCTAACTGTGGAGATGTCCGAAACCTCCCCAAAACACTGTCTGAAGTTCAGGAATCTCTTCCAGTTGGCAGCTGAAGCCTTCAGAGCTGCGGGAGTGTTACCAGGAGGGAAAGGGAGGCAGGGGAGGAATCAACATGACCAATAATCATAATCTGATCCTGAATCTGATGGATTGATCAGTGTATGTCACTCCTGCCACTGACCTAGACCATGCCAAACTGCATCAGGTCTTCACATAAAAGCAGCTGCCACCTATCATGTAAATGGAGAGCAAATGATAGCCCAACGTGCAAGTGTGGAGAAGACCAGAACATTTTTGATCACCCAAGGCTATTGAGTAACCTGGATATTTTACTCCCCGCTTGGGACACACTGTGTTGGTTTTCAAAGCTCAAAGGAGTTGTCTTGATGTCAATGAAATTCATAATGTCACAGAAGAACCCAGCAAAAAAAAAAAAAAGTAGTGGCTCATGGTTAAGGGAGGGATACTCAAACATGAAGATTAATTTGGAATGACTTATTTCTACATAGTCCAACTGGACATGGAGAAGTTTCAAATTCTGGTGTTTATTTTTGAAACATGCCAAGTGTGAAATCTATGTGTGTGGATGTGCATGCCTGTGTGTGTAGGTACTCTGGGGACCGAATTAGGAAGCTTTCCAACATATTTGGTCCAAAGGTATCAGCAGTGGCCAGAAATACAGACCTTTTTGGGGGTGATTTGTCTGATTCAACTTAGACGTTTCTTTTGGAATGGGATGTATTGTGCCCTCTGTTTCATGGCTGTTTTAATGCTGAGTAGAAGGATGGCTGTGGTAAATGGCTGAGCTGCAGAGACCTCTGTTGCTGCCCATGTTTAGCCAGATGACAACCTGGGCCATGCCAAGTACAATGAGCTTTGTTTGCCCTCAACTGTCCAACAAGAGAAACACCTCATGAGTAAGCACGTCCAAAGCCACCAGTTACCTGGGTGAACCTGTAGCAGGTTCCATCCCTGACCAGTGTGGGAGGACCATACCCGGCCCAGCAGCTCTTCTTAGCAACTTCGCTAACGGGGGGTAAAAAAAATAAGTGGGCTAGAAAATACCAGGAATGCCAGTCAGAAGTAGGACAGGGTGGATTTGTCACTGCGTGGGGGAAGAAGGTATTGTGGAGGCCCTTTCTCACCCCTCTGTGCTCTGGATCTGGAGGGACTTTGCATCTTACAGCCTCAAGTTGTCATTTGAAGTAATTCTAGGACAAAGCCAAGGCTCAGTTAATAATGTAAGACAGTTCTGGGAGTGGGGGTAGGCGGTAGCCTGCTGTTCCTTGTATTGATCAGGACTTAGTGTCTAACCTTTAACAATGCAGTGGAGAAGCTCAGTGTGATCTTGAAACCCCACTTTATGCTGTGATCAGTTACCTCTGGGGACCTGCGCAGCCCAGGCTGCTGATTACAGATGCATTTGGAAAAACCTGAATTTTCAATTTTTCACATGAATCTCATAAAGCGAAACGGACTCCTGCTGGGATGTATGAAAACTGGTTTACTCTCCACTGCACTCAATACATCTACCCCTTAGCTAAGTTGGGAGAGTGCTCTGACCAGAGGGGCACTGCAAGAATTATTCCACCCTCAGCAAGTTAATTGCTGCATCGTCAAGTACCATAGTTATCCATCCTGTCCCTTCTGCTTTCTCTTCTTCCCCCCCCCCCCTTCCTCTGCAAGAGCTGACGTGATGGCTTTTATTTTTTTCTCCTCCTTGCCATCTGTTTCATGTTTGTAACTTGGGGAGGGTGGGTGTGTGGTAGTGGAGCTTGCGATGAAGTTTGCTGGTAGAGGCATTTCTTTCACTCTGTTAATTAGATTTGTGTTTTCGTTACTCCCAGTTCTAAGTGCCATGCAAATAAGACTAAATTATGCATTAGTGATATGCCCCAGTGTTTAAAACATTCTTATTGTTGGGGGACACTGGCTCCATCCCGTATTCCTCCCTTTCATGGAATTCAATTATATTTAAACTATTAACAGGGAAAGTCTAAAAATTCTATTAAAATGTCAGTTTAATAAATCTTCCTAGGTTTAATCTTTCATTTCTGGAATGGGGGAAGGGGAGGATGAATTATGACAGTTTTAAGTTTTCCCAGAACAGCCCCTGTGTGTTAAATTGTCTGTAACTCTTTAAGTGTTTCTGAACTTATCTCTCTTGGTAACACAATTTGAGGCAATAGGAAGGTGCCTGGGATATTTACTGGAATCAGGCACTTTGGGTCCAGATCTAAAACGTGCCATGGCTGGGGGAACTTGGACCAGATCCTTTGTTCCTCTGTAATGGTTTAAGCCAAAGGCGATGGCATGCTTCGTGCCTGGTCTCCACTCTCCGCTCCAGGCTGCCAAAGATGGGGTTATCTGGCTTTAGACCCGTGATTTGGACCCAGCACGATTTAAAACCGATTAGATTGCTGTTGCTTTTCATTTCTCTCCTCCTCCATGTGCCACTTCAGGAATATCAAGGGACCTGCCGTCATTCTGGTTGGTATCCTGTTGGGCTGAGCACCATGTGAACATCCCCTGTAAGTGATGCTTTCTTCTCCTGGTCTCTCTGTGCTACTTCAACTCTTAGTAAAAACCAAAGTCACGTCTCCTCTGTTTGCTTCAGCTAACTCCTGATTTGAAGCTGTTCCAGTGTCTAAGGCACAGGGAGTTTTCTACAATCTCCTCTCAGCATTCCTGTGCTTGAAATCAGGACTCGCATATGACCATATAAAGAAATTCCAATGTTTTAGCCCAAATAAAGAAAATCTAGCTCTTGGTCCTGCATTCTGTAACACAGAGGATGCAGGTGAGGGGGCTGTTTTGAGACCTGGGACATGAACAGAGCAGCCAGGAGTGCCTTGTGACAGGACTGCTCCTACCAGGTCAAGATTCAAGAGCTAAACATCCCTTTGTGGGGGGTTTTGTGGGCACCATCCAGGAGCGCAAGGAAGATCCAGGTGGTGATTTGACCCAAGTGAGTCTGCTTACACCTGAAGTTATCCTGGGCCTCTGTGGAGAAAATGATGAGGGTTGTGGGTGACGTTTTTATGGAGCAATGGGTAGTCCTGCTTTGCCTGTCCCGTAAAAATGTGGAGCTTTGCTAGTCTTTAAACAGTGATGGTTTTGCAGAGCACTGTGAGTCACAGGCCTGACCTTGCTTGAAGGGGCTCAGCTGGGGTTCCTCTGGAGCTGCATAAGAACAGTGATGGATCATGATTTGTACTGGCTCTGCAGGCATTGCTCATGTGTTGAGGGCAGATCCAGGACTGGGAGCAAATCCAACAAGTTTGGACTTTTCAGAGGATGGACACTAAGAAGAAAAATCCAGCTGCCCCACCATGGTGCGAGCTGATGCTGGAGTTGATGCACATGAGGATCTATATTGAGATGGAAGAGATTTTCATTAGTTTCTTGGCTTTGCTGGGGAATCACTGTGTGCTCTTAGTTCACTGCCTGCACAGCAGGGAAATGTGGTTGGCATGGGCTCTGCCATAAGCCATGAAATCTCTCTGGCAGGAGATAATTCCATGTGGAAAATACCTCTGTGGGTGTTGGTGACATGGCACTGAATGAGAAATGAGTCCTCCCATAGCCCTGCTGACCAGTGGCCTACGCAATAACCTAGGGAGCCCAGCATTTTGAAGGGTGCCTGCCATTGCTTCTCCACCATGGAAATAGGTTTAGCCTGACACAGCCCACCAAAAAAGTCAAACTCCTCTTCTCGTCTCCCTCTTGCAACCACATTTCCAGCTTCTCCCAAATGTTTAAGCTCAGTAGATTTGAGTTGCCCTATTCCAGCCCTGGAAATGGAGAAAGCTAGTGGTCAGCAAGAAGGGTCAAAATGTTCTCAGAGGCTTCTGGGGAGAAAGAGGAGATAAATGATACTGATCCAATGCCTGGGTCAGCCAGGCTGTGGTGAGTAGTTAATGCCAGGCTGCAGGGAGAGTGTGCTGGGTGCAGTGCTTTGTTTGGGTGAATAAACCATGCATGTTCATGGAATATTAATTAATAATAAATGAACATGCATGAATTATTCATGCTCATAAAAGCAAATTTGCCCTGAAGGCATAACACAAGATAGATTTTAAGAAGGTTGTTTTTTTAAATTTTTTTTTTTCTAAGGGACGGATTTGTATAGGGCATAACTGATCGGTGGTAATTTGAATCCAAACGTAGTGTGACTGCCACAGCCGTGGTCGAGCCGGTGTATCTCAGCATACTGAACAGGCACTCCTGCGTCCACTAATGCTGTTTTAGTCATTCATTTGTCTCCTAAGATGCATATAGGGACCTACTTGCTCTGAATCCTATTTGACTCTAGCAGGCCAAAAACGGTCCCCTGGGTTAACACCATTACTGTTGCAACAGGGATGGATTTGTCCCTGCACGTTCATTCTGCTGACAGATTTGTTCCACCAGCGTGTAGCGCAGGTGTCTCATACATGATGCAGGATGTCAGGTAAGATTTGAAGCAGTGAGCTGACACAGGAAATACTGCTCCTGTGTTTTAACTCTAGATTATGCTAAACAGGCCAGCAGAACCTTTTACTGTGCCAGTGTCTGTTCTTCTGGTCAAGAAAATAAATCCCTGTAAAAAGAATTTAAATAAAATAATGCCTTTGTTTCTTGGTGATGTGCCATTGTGCCACCAGAGGCTGAAAATTGTTTATAACTTAGGAGGTATCTTGACTTAGCTTTGGGCTTGATTTTATCAAGCCAAAAATGGGTTACTGCAAGATCTACATCTAGGAGAGGTATCACTGCGGGACTGTCCTGTTGTTTGCTGTGCTCTGTATATGCTGATCTTGCTCAGACCAAGGGCCTCATGTGTTGTAGCTATGCAAAGAAATATGGGCAAGTATCTTCCCAGGTGCCTTGCCCTATTGCTGGTCTACAAAGTGAAATGCAAAGGTTTTTCTCACCATTTGAGGCCATTAAAGATTTTCAGGCTGCCGTCATCCACAGTTAGATGCTGAAACACGGCCCCTACCTATCTACACCCCTGCACAAGTTTCATGTCAAGACACCCTTGAACTCTCCTGAACAGATGTGGACAAACTGTGTAAGCTGGATGTTGCTGCGCATGGCCAAAAGGTGCCTGTTTCTGGCAGGTAATTGGTAGCTCTCCCTCGGTGCTAAAACCTCTCCAAAATATCACTCTGTTCATTGCAGCAAAGGAGATGTCTAGGAGGTGTATGACATTGTGGCTGAAGCCTCTGTTCTCTCTCTCCAGCCTCCTTGCACACTCCCAGCCTTCTTGTGTTTTGCACATCTTGTCAAAAATTGCAGCTGACTTCCAAAGTGGGCTGAGGAGACATGTCCTTCCACTGTTCCTGCTCCACAAAGACACCACAGTTTTGCCAAAGGGTTGTCTCTGGGCTGGGAAATGTGGCTTGTAAGAATACCCATGGTGTGTCATCTGCTGCGGTGACAACCTGGGGAAAGTGCTGCTCACATCCCTGGGGAGTGGGTTAGGACCTGTGAAAGTGGAGGGTGGTTTGGACATGGTCCGAGTGCTGCTGCAGGGATGTAAGGGGTTAGCAGGGCGACGGATGCACGGCAAAGGGTGTAGAGTGGCACAGGAGAATCGCGATGCCTGTCATTCTCCCAGCCATCACTTCAGTGAATGTTAGGAATAGAGGTGAGATCCCCAGACACAGCTCAGGTCTGCTATGAATCTGGCCTCAAACCATTAAAATATCTTAAACTTTTTTTTCTATTTTATTTTTTTTTATTTCCTTTCCTTTCCCCCCAGAACCCTGTGTTGACTTCCTCAGCCAATAAAGAGTGGGGCCATAAACTCTGCTGCCCTTCCCCAGCAAGGCTGGTCCCTTTGGAAAGCTTCTTCCTCCTGTCTTCATCTTCCCATTATTACATTTTTAGTTTCTGCTTTTCCAGCAATCCTTCGCTGCTGAGCTGCTGCAGCTTGATCCCTTCTTTTTCTGATTTCACAACAAACATGTTTTAAAGCCTTTGCTGCTGGTCTGCAGACAGTTTTTCCAGGAAAAGTGCTTCATGTACTACAACTTAAAACACTGGCGGATTTTTAAGGATTTAATGTATTGGGAGCTAAGCCTTTGGTCTCCTCTTTCATATGGCCATGGAGGCAGACAGATGGGAATGATTTGAGTAATTTATATGTTAAGAAGTAATATTCTTTGCAACCATTTTATCCATCCAAATGCTTTTAACTTTAATCTTTCTGTTTTTTAGCAACACCTTGTGTTTTTTTCGGCGATAACTATCCCTCACGACTGCTTTGAGTGCTTCCCTCAGCTGCAGAGAAGCAATGTCTGATTGTCACTGCACCATCCAAATATCTCCACAATTAGCTGCAACAGTTTTTGGTGTTTGGGGGTAGGGCAGCGAAGGCAAAATGCTCTCTAGACCTTGAAAGCTGCTTTGTCCTTGCACAATGGTAATCCAAAGCCTTGCTGTGTTTAGAAGTCAGTAGATTTACTAATTAACGTTCTTCACTCAATTAAAAAGCCCTTGATCTGAGCCCATCAATAGGTTTTCAGTATCTATAGAAATCTTTGCCTTGTGTTGAAAGATTTAGCTATTTCTTTCTCTGCCTTCAGACTAAGGCTTGGTAGGGATGAGACATGGTTTGGCAAAACGGGCTTCGTCACTCTGCTGGGCTGTGTCGAGGAGGTAGGAGCCCCGTCGGGAGGCTGTCCTCGGCTGCAGCTGGGAAGTGGGCTTAATTGCAATAATTTACTGGGCTGGGTAATTATCGGATTAAGGGTCAGTGTTGTTGCGCTGAGGGGTGGCATTGACAGAAGATAGGGTCTTGTCAGAAGAAACAGGCAGGGCTGGTGCAAAAGTGGCAAAGGCATCTGTGATACCTCTTTTTGAAAGGTCCCAGAGCTTAGGGAACAAAACAGCTATAGGCTGGGATTTATTTTACTCTATTTAGGCTATATCCAGGGGGGGTAAGAAGAGGAGTGTTTTTATTTCACCTTGCAACTGGGTAGAGACAGTCAGCGCTACATTGTCTCTCTTTCACCTCTTGCTATAAATACCTGCTCGGGAGAAGGATCTTCTCAGCCCGCTTGGTTTGCATTTAAATTATTTTCTCTGTCTGGCACTTTTCATCTGAAGTCCTCTATTGTTGTTGTTTTGCAATGGTAAGTTCAAGTTGAGCATCACCGTGAACTGCACGCCTCCGTTTATGTGGGAAAGTGCATATTAAAGTTTTCTCCATATGAGAAATCCTTGAAGTGAAAAACTGGATGAAGGCAGCTCTTCCTGAGACCATCAGCATGGCATGGTCCTCTGATGTCTGGAATTGACCCAAGTCCAGCGCTTTACAGTATTAGGGTCTATTTTAGTGACTTTCTTAAGAGTTTAGGCACAGGTACCCTCCAGTTAAAATCTTTGTTCTCTTGCAAGATTCACTACCTTGCTGAAGTTGTAAGCCTTAATAAAATCTCTGATCACGTTCCTTTTTTTAGAAACTTATCATTGGTTGTCTCATTAGACCACCTTCCTTCCTTCTTTGCAGCATGGAAACCCCTTATTAGTCTTGTGCGTGCAGCGTGTCTACATTTTGGATGTGTTGGGTGGTGGCAATAGTAAGGTGTCAGTGGTCGGTAGGTGTTGTGAAGAAGCCAGTTCCTAAGACCTTCCTTAATCGGCAGAGTATCCAGAGCTCACTGCATAACCTGCCATGCATTTACAACTGCCCCAGCTTGGGGTGGGCAGGAGCTTGAGGTGAAGGGCCACTCAGGGGAAGAGAATAAGCCTCTGTGGCTTGACGGCTCGTGAGCTTTGCCTTCCCTTCATCTCTCAGCTCTCATGTTGAAAGTGAGGGGGTAGGCGAGGTGCAAGTGGCACAAGTCTCGGTAATGCGCTCCCCCTCTCTTCAAGAGCTGGGCTGTAAAGCCAGAGATGTTATCAGCCCTGGGAGGCTGCGTGGGCTTCACGTCCAAAAATGCAGTTCAAATAGGATTCCCTTTCACTTGCCGTGTGGTGGTTTGCTTTTCCTAAACCCTCAAGTCTCTCGCTCAGAGCGGATGGGACTCGTCTCATCAAATTGACATCCGCGGTGTAGATACTGACTCCAGCAGTAGTCACCCGGGGCTCCCGAAGGGTCTGCCGAGATCAAGCCAAGGCGGTTGAAGGAGTCCAGGGCATGATTCATCTCTTCTTAAACTAGACGTCTAAAATAGGTCTGGAAAGTTGTGCTCAGAAAGTGCTGATTTCTCTCTGCTGGCTGTGAAAGGAGCTGAGGGTGATTAGCTCAACGTCCCTGTTGTGGATGTCTGCGTCTTGTTGGATGAATCCTGCCCAGATGGCTCTTGGCTGTGTTTGTATACAGAGCTCTGCACAGGGGGGCCATATCCTCAGTCAATGTAGATGTTACCATGACATAAATAACACCGCTAGCACGACTGAGGACGTGTACTGTACGTGCCTTGTTATTCCAGCTCTACAAACATACATCTTACCATCTACTGCCGTTTGATATGTATTTGTTAATGTAATAAGAACAGGGGGCGGGCGTGGGTGGGTGAGTGAGTGTACGGTGTCCAGTACGCATAGGGTGAGATAGGCTGATATCATCGGACAGCACTTCTGCACCCTGATTGATTGAGGTGCTCTGTTTCCACATTAACTTGCAATAAAGTGCTCTCTGATGCCGATACGCATTCATCATGTGCAATTGTGGAGACTGTTTATAACTTAATTTACTCCTAGGTAATGATGATTATATCTAAATATTTATGGAGAGGTCAGTGCAAGTAAATTTCTCAGTAATTTTGTTTTGCTTTTCTTTTCTTTCTCTTTTCTTCAGCCAGCCGAATTATCTCAATGCTCCCTGCAGACCTTCTGCTAATTCCTTTGTTTGCAGTGACAGTTAGTGGAGAAAGAAGGCTGATTAACTGCAGGCGGCCTCTGTGCCGAGCCAGCCAACGGTCTAACCAGAGGTGCACACCATGTCTCTGCCTTTTATTTTAATTTTAACCTGCAGGAATGTCATGGGCCAGAGCTGTCTATTAGAATATACCTAAATTGTGTGTGTGTTTGTGTGGGTTAGCAACACAAGCTTCCCACTAATGCTGTTAAAATTGATACTCTCCGCAGATGTAAAAGCGGGTGGCATGTGCGTAGCACTGGTCATTTCTTCCTCTGACGATGATTTGATCAATGCTGCTGATCGTTTTTAGGGTGGAATCAGTCAGGAAATCAAGTTATTTTTGGCACCTTGGGGTGCTCATTAATTTTGGGTGTGTGGGCATATTTCCCCATTTCTTCTGTTTGCTCTTTCTCTGTGCTCTTTATCTCATGCAACACGCTTCACAGAGGGGACCCCATCTCTTCTAATGGGATTTAGCTCAGCGGGGCTGTGGTCTGTAGACACCTCCTAGCCTGTTTGCTAGTATTTAGGGCTGACTGGAGCTGGAATTTTTCACCCAGGAATTTTCTGAAGCAGAGTGGAAAATGTACCATTTTGCTATCTCTGAGGGAACAGGAATTTCATGATACTGATATAAAACATCTGAGAGAATGTTTCATTATGATGTCTTATGAAAAACATCTGTGGAGCCCTGTGCTTCTTGGCTCTTCCTGTTCCATATGCAGAGCTTCAATACATCACATTATTCTCTTCCTCCTTCTCGTCCATTAGCCGTGTTTTTGTACTCGCGTGACCCTGAGTCCTGTGCTTTGTGTGGGACTTGTTGCCTTTTGGATGCATTAGACAAGCACTGACCAGAACCTGGGCAATGGGATGCCTGGTTCATGGATGAGTGATGAACTTTGGAGGGAGACAGATGCTTATATGCTCAGTCCCATGAAGGCGGCAATGGGTAAGATGTATCTGTAGGATCTGATGGCAGCTGGATGCCTCTTGCTCTCTTGGACATCAGCATCAACACAGGATGACCAGTTTCTGCTCGAGAGGTGTGACTGCAAAACACAAACCAAGCATCTGCCAACGGCAGATTGTTTTCAGGTTTGGAGGTTGGCAGTGGTTGTGAGATGTCCAGCTTTGAACCTAAATGGTGTGCAGAAAAACGCCTGGTGCCTGCATTCTTCTCTTGAGTTTGGCCCCCACCAGTACTCTTATTACTGCATTCTAGCACAGTGGTTCATGCTGCCTCTAGAACTTATCCTCATCCTACCTTAAATGCTGCTTTACTTCCATCTGTGACACTAACTCTTCAAATATTTTCTGCTTTTCCTTTCCCAGTTATATTTTCCTTGGAGGAGCAGTAGAAGCCCAGCAGCCATGCCTTCCTGTGTTGGGGTCACAGACTTTTGTCCTCACCTGGTACTGTGCCATGGCAGAGGGATGCCCAAATTCTGTCACTGACAATAAATGATTACTCCATATATCTATGTATCAGTGAGGATGTATTTTTAGATGTTCCTCAAAACATTTGAGTATCCAGCTGTGGCCCTTGGCTGCCTGGATCCAGCTGGAAAATAGACCAGTGCTGTCCTGCAGTTCAGTCTTTATGGCGTGGAGGAAGGCAATTGTATAAATACACTGTCAGCTTGAATCAAATGCTGGAAGAGAGAAAAGATATTGAAGTATATTGAACCACAGCGGAAAAAAATTATAAGTGCAATCTGCTCCATTAAAAATTTCATAGGCCGTTACTTTTGCAGTGCAATTAGCTTTGCGATTTCGATGCTATTGGAAGCCCAGCACAGTGGATAATCAGAGGAAAAAATGCCTGTGCAGGTACCTTTGCAGAAAACCTTTAGGTTTTAGCTGCTTTTCACGTGTTCCCGAGTGCTTTCGTAAGTCAACGACTGTTGATCCCTTCCCTTCAGCTTCACTTTGCTCCATGACTTGTGTTTCCTCCCACAGCTTCAACAAGCCCCAGCCCCTGCGCCTTGATGTCTTTGTTCATTGTGCAGCTGCGTTGGGAAGGAGGCACAATGGGACCTGTCAGCGGTGGGGAGCGGGACGGTGGCGGGCGAGGGGCTGCCGGAGGGAGGCGGAGGGGGGCTTTTGTCAGGAGGGAGTGTTTGCTACCTTTGATGCCAATCATTTTGGAAGAGTTAATGCTGACACGGAAAGCAGCGAGAGGGCTTTTCATGTGAATTCTGATGAAAAGAAAGGGATCCCGAGAGCCACATAAACACGTTTCCATGGCTGAATGCTTCATACGAATTTTGCGTTTTCCTTTTAATGCAAACTGATGGCAATTTCTTTACTGCAAGTCTTGGGGAAAACTGCCCATTTCTTTGATAAAGGGCCTGATTCTGACCTTGCTTGCACCAGATGTGCCGGTGCTGGCATCAGGGGATGGGCTCTGCCTAATGCCAGAACTACAGTAGGGGTTTTCTTGGGCAGGGAAATGTTTTGGGCTTTTTCTTTTTTTTTTCTTTTTTTTTTCTTTTTTCATGACCTAATGCAGTTCACTGTGAGGACTCTCAGCCATGAGACTTGCACCAAAGGACTAACGAGTTTTTTACCACCTAGTGTTTGAAACTGTTGAGCACCCTGTTTGGGTGCTCATACCCAAAGGCTCAGGTTTGCCAAACCTTAGCAGAAATTTACAGTGGGCAGGGTGAGAACCTCCCTTAATTAAAGAGGCAGACAAATAGGAAGGCAGACCCTGATTTTTCATGTGTGCTCTGCGTGCTCTTGTGGCTGGGTGGATGCTCTTGGCTCATGTAGCCATGCAGCATGGGAGGTGGACTCTGCTCCCACTGAGTGTGGGTGTCCACTCACGCAAGTCAGGCATGCATTTATATGCATGCTAATGACCAACCATTTCACTGATTAATTTGACAGTGAGCCTCATGAAAGTCACTGGGAGCTTTCTTCCCCCACCCCAAAGCCTGAAGTTTAGTGTCATGCAACTGCACAAGAATCACTAACGAGAAAAAGAAGTTCCTATTCCTTCTGGCTGAAAAATATAAATCTCCTGAAAAGCTCAGACCCTGACATTTCAGAGAACTGGAACTGAACACAAAGAATGTGTATTGTTTCTAAAAAGATGTAAGAATAATAGCAAAAACCTAATCTTTGGCTTTTCAAACCAATCTCATGATTTCCAAGACTGGCTCATGTTTTTTCTTATGCTTCATGGTGACAATGCCAAGCCTCTGTTGCGAGACTGCAAAAAGAGCTCATTCAATTTCATCCAAATACCAAAAAAATGGGCAAAATCAGATCAGTCTCCGAAATCTGGACAGAGGTTATGTCTCTTGCTATGATGTTGTGCCTTAGAAGAAGAAATAGGGGCAGGAGGCTGAGCGGCAGCGCTAAGGGGTCCTCCTGCTGTCTCACTTCTGTGGCCACGTACAGAGCTCTGTTATCTTCCCTCTCTCCTAAAGTGTCTCCTCACAACCTACTGCTTACAGAAAATAGTTCATAATTCAAGGTAATTAATTTCTCAGTGTGAAGCCACGTTGCAAAATACAGGCTACCCTGATGTTACTGGTTCTGCACAACAGCCCTACCCTGCATCTGTCTGCCCCATCACTGCTGGCATTTCTGTCCCCTGGACACTTCCCTGCCATTTCAAAATGGGATTCTCTCCTTTCCCTCGGGAAAGGAGACTTTCAGCAGCCAGGTCTGCTTCCAGCTCTCTTGTGTGAAAGATCCCATAGGTAAGTTTTGGACTTATTTTTGGAAATGTGCTGAATTCCCCAGAACACAAAAAGTGCATTTTCTTTCTACGCTATTTCGGCTCACAGATCCTTGGCTGCTTGGGTGCCCTGTGCTGTGTGGGGTCAGACAGCTGGCCAGGGCTCCCAGAAACAGCCTGGACGGAGCCTGGTGTGAAAGCAAGACCCCAAATCCCACAATGGAAAGGAACCAGTAACCATGCTAGGTTGTCAGCACTCAAAGTGCTGCAGAAGGAAAATTCAGAGTATCTCCTCCCCAGTTCAGTGGTTTATTGCGCTGCAGTCAGGGAATGAGTTGCTGTTACCGGATCAGCTGTGGGGTAGTGCTGGAAAATCTAGGCACATGCACCCAGTAGGTGGGACTGAGCTAAACTCCTGCAGTCCCCTGCAGGTGGATTCACTGACGGAAAATTGTGCCTGACAAATTTGGTGACCTTCTAAGATGGGGTTAGTGTTGGTGCATGAGGGAAGACCAGCTGATGTCATCTACCTCGTCCTGCATGACATCATAGTCTCTAAACTGGAGAGACATGGATTTGATGGATTGGATGGCTGGGTGGATAAGGAATTAGCTAGATGGTTGCACTCAAAGAGCTGCGGTCAATGGCTCAATGTCCAAGTGGAGATCAGCGATGAATGGCATTCCTCAGGGGTCTGTACTGGGACCAGTGTGTTTAACATCTTTGTCAGAGACATGGACACTGGGATCAAGCACACCCTCAGCAAGTTTGCTGGTTATAGCAAGCTGTGTGGTGTGTTCGACACACTGGAGGGAAGGGATGCTGTCCAGAGGGGCCTTGACGGACTTGGGAAGTGTACCTGTGTGAAACTCATGAAGTTCAACAAGGCCAAGTGCAAAGTCCTGCACGTCGGTTGGGGCAACGCCAAGCACAAACACAGGCTGGGTGAAGAACGGATTGAGAGCAGCCCTGAGGAGAAAGGCTTGGGGGTGTGATGAAAAGCTCAACGTGGTCTGGCAGTGTGCCCTTGCAGCCCAGAAAGCCAACCCTGTCCTGGGCTGCGTCAAAAGAAGTGTGATCAGCAGGTCAAGGGAGGGGATTCTCCCCCTCTACTCAGCTCTCCTGAGACCCCACCTGCAGTACCGCATTCAGCTTGGGTTCCCCAGCATAAGAAGGACATGGACATGTTGGAGCAGGTCCAGAGGAGGGCTATGAAGATGATCAGGGAGCTGGAGCACCTCCTTTGTGCAGACAGGCTGAGAGAGCTGGGTTTGTTAAGCCTGGAGCAGAGAAGGCTCTGGGGAGACCTTATTGCAGCCTCCCAGTACCTAAAGGGGCCAACAGGAAAGCTGGAGAGGGGCTTTTTACAGGGGCATGTAGTGATAGGACAGGGGGGAATGGCTTTAAACAGAGAGGGGAGATTTGGATTAGATATTAGGAAGAACTTCACTCTGAGGCTTGGTGAGATGCTGGCCCAGGCTGCCCCGAGCAGCTGTGGGTGCCCCATCCCTGGCAGTGCCCAAGGCCAGGCTGGACGGGGCTTGGAGCAACCTGGTCTGGTGGGAGGTGTCCCTGCCCATGGCAGGGAGTTGGAACTAGATGATCTTTAAGCCCCTCAAACCCAAACCATTCTATGGTTCTGGTAGCCAGAGGGTTTGGATAAAGAAGTTTTCTTATTGTTGCTGTCACCATAGGCAGCTTGGTGCTGCTGGACTGTGGCCAGGGTCTCCAGTCCAGTGCATGCATATTCTGCTGCCTTCTCCAGCTCTGCTGGAAATCATCTCTCTAGCCTGTAAGCCCAGATGTGTAGCAACCAGCTTTTCCTAGTAGGAAATTAGTCCCCATCAGGTAGCAGGTGGCATTTTCTCTCCTTGCTGTATAGTGAAAGGATTTGGGGAGCAAATATCCTCAGCCTCTCCCACCTGCAGCTATTTCCAATGGGCAGCAGTATGGAACAGGCACTGTCAAAGCCTATTACTTGGAAGAAGAGAGAGGAAATGAGGGTAAGAAAAAAAAGTGTCTCTAACAGACCCAGACCAATAGCAGAACATCCACATAATTGTAATTTACAGAGACCTTGACTATTATAAATATAGTCCCAAAAAATGAGGGGTACCTATTTTCTGTTGAAGGCACTGGAGCATCTCTCTGGATTGTTAGGGAGAGCTATGCACACCTGGAGAGAGGGATATAAGGGCAAGTGTGTCAGACAGGCAATGCAGCTGTGCTCGCCCGGCTGCTGTTGCGGAGATGGCATAGGCAGGGAGGGCACATTTTGCATAGGGGTTTTGTTGCGGCTCCAGTGAGCAGCAGCGTGCACATGTGAGATCTCGAGGTGCAGTTCCCCACTGATGTGCACCTGGCATCTGCTTTACCTGTGCCAAGCGCCGTGCTGCTGGAGCAAGCGCTGCCCGCTCCCCCTGCCAGGGCTGGCTTGCTGCACAGGACAGGTGTCACCAAGCGGTGACTAAAGCTGCCACGTTCGGCGGATTTAGTGGGTGGCATGAAGGAGAAGAAAAGATGCTTTGAAGACTCCCCAGGGAGCAGGCTTAGTAGCTGAGGTCTCTGGGGGATGTTAGATCCTATATACCTATTTATCCATAGGAGTCTGTGTGCACGGGGGCTTACAGTTTTCCCTGGAGATTAGTGACTTTTTCTGGTTTCCCCAGCATATAATATTGGCTTGACAACTGTAGCTAACTTCTGGTTCCACTGACTTTTCCTATTAGCTGGGAGCGTTGTGTGTGAAGAAGAGCAGATCGCACTTATGCCTGCAGATCTGAGGGAGGACAAAGGCAAACTAGGAATGGCTTCGGTTTCCACTCAGAGCTGGGGGGTTTTGGGGAGAACCCAATGCAAATAAGGAGAGTGCTGCAAGGGTGTACATATGCACATGAAACACAGGCATGTGTACATTTATGCATACAGTTGCTGTGTTTGCATGGTGGGAGCGTGGATGCAGGTATGTGTTTACATCTGTCTGTGGGCACCCAGCACGTCAACCTGTTGCCTTGCTTATCAATTCTATCTTTTGCTGGCTAAACGCTTCCCAGATCGCGTCAGTCTGTGGAGAAGTGAGCGCTGCATCAGAGGGTTTTGGGATAGACCAATGTAACTCTGCTAGCAAAGGCTGTGGTGGCTGAAGAGATGAGCCCGGCACTCGTTCCCTCGCTGTACCCACAGCTCAGCCCCCTTTCAGGAGGCTGGGATCTCCAGGCACTGCTCCAGCTTTGTGCCAGATGCCTCCTTCCTTCCCCGCAGGGTCAGGATGTAGCTGGTGGCACCGTGTGATCCTTGGCTCTGCCACTGAGAGTCCCCATGGATCAGTGGGTGACCTCTGAGGCTTCTGGCAGCACATATTCCTGTGGGGACTGGGAGCACTGGTGTGCCCAGTGATGCTGCAAACCACAGAGACAGTTTGGTCCTTACTTGAACTGCAAAGGGTCTGGTTTATGGGACAATGCAGGGCCAGATTTTCAAAAGGCATCAATAAGGATGTCTCTATCCTCAAGGACTGTGACCCCTTGGCTTTTGCTGGATCTGGTCACAGCTCTCCCTAAACCTCTTTCGGAGCCCTGAGACCAAATGTGGGTTCTCAGGGACTCCTGGCCGCAACCGACTTGCAGCATTTTGGCAGGGCAATGACAGAGGCACGTGTATGTGAGCAGACCTGGCTCTATGGCCGTGATCATGGTATCTGACAGTCATGTTGTGTTGAGCTCTTTGCGAGGGAAAGACAGGAGGGTGGCCGAGGGTTGTCGGGAGCTGGGAACCGGTGGAGACCCACAGCACAACATTAAAACCAGGGAAAATGGGGTCTGAAACCTTCTTGTCTTGCCCATGCCATGGACCTGAGAAAAGCTAAAACCTTCTGCTTGCATGCTGTCCACTCCAGATAAAAAATACAAAACAAGACAAAAAAACCCCAGTCGAATCCTCACCTGGTGCCAGCAGCATCCTGACATCAGCCCAGCTCGTGCCTGTCCTTGCTGGCTTTGCCAGCACGGGAGGAAAGCTGGCGGCTGCGGACGGGGAGCGGCGTTGGGAGGCAGAACTGCTCCACTCTCTCTTTCATCCCCATCCTTCCCAGCCCCCTTCTTTACGGGGTTAATTTTATTTTTTCCTCCAGGGGTTTATGAACAGCTAGCTGAAACGCGCAGGCCAGCTGCCTGCCGGTGGCAGCAGGAAAACAGGCAGACAAAGCAGATGGACCCAGCAGGGGTGAAGGAGCACTGTCTTCACCGGGCCATAGGCACCACTAAAGAGTAAACAGCTCTCCAAAGGGAGCCGGGAGCTAACCTCAAACCCGTCCTCTCCAAAGTACTCAATCACAGCACATTAACAAGAGCTCCTGGACTGCTGGGGGAGAGTAAACAATAAGAGGCCATGCTGATGGGAGAGTGGGAAAAGCAGTGCCCCCTCCAGCAAATATTTATTGTAAAAGGGTGTAAAAAGTGGCTTGTGGCTCAGTGTGTTGTCAGTGAGCTGTGGTCTGTGTCGCTGCTCATCTCCTTTTGGGACAACTGCCCTACTCCCTATCAGGGAGAGCATCTGCCCGCCTATGCACACATGTTCAAGAGACCTGCCATGAGGAGGGGACAAAGGAAATCCAGAAGATGCAGGTGAAACCACTGCCCTCTCCTCTTGGACCGGCTGCGGCTCGGTGGATGCATCCAAACCTGGGCAGGGATGGGTGCCTGGGAGCTCAGCTCTCCTATGACACCACAGGCATTCAGCTGTGCCACCACCCAAGTGAGCTGCTCCTGTGTGGGAGGGGGAATTGTGTTTGGGGGCCCAGGGCTATTGTTTGGGAGCAGGAGGGGATGATTCTCCTCCCGCTTGTGCCAGCGTGACTTCCTTAATTTTGCTGGAGCGGCTCCTGATTTATGCCTAAGAACTGGATCCCGCTTGCCGGGCGTTGCTCTTTCATCTGCAACATTGCGGTGAAGTTTGTTTACAAAGGTTTTGGCATGGCCAGATTCCTTCCCCCCTTCCCCCCTTCCCCCTCATCAGCTGCAGTTTTCCCTCTCCTTCGGCTCCTGCTGCAAAACTGATTGACCTTTCTGAGCTGTGGCTGACACATGAACCATGCAAAATCCTTTCGACTCCCCCAGCCCCGTGCTTGTTTGCTTGGGAACGCGGCTGCCTGGAGCAGCCCAAATGAGTGGCCTGCGGCAACTTTGGGAGCCCCTTTGCTTTTAATACTGGGTCTCCTTCAGTTGGGTGAATGCGTATTTTGTGGCCGAGTCTCCCCAGCGCTCTCTGCTAACAATGATGCCATCACTGAAAATGTGCCCATGACATGCGCTCGGTCCCAGGCTGCCTTTAAAATGGAACCATTTAAGCAAAACTGAATTTCAAGCCAGAATATGAAAACTTTTGGCCCAGTGGCTCCCTCCATCCCAGTGGGGTGTATTCGCATGGAAAGGACACAAAGACAATTTATTCCTCCTTGGGACCAAACACTCAGCAGAGCCCTTGCATGAAAAGCCATTCTTGCAGCATGCAAGGAGCTAGTCTGACCTGCGGTGGCTTTCTGTTTTGGTCAGGGGTACGAGTTGCCCATGCTTGGCCTGTTGGGCTGCTAAAGATGTCACGAGGGCCATGAATTCTCCATAAATATAGGTAAACTGTGTTTTCTTCATCTCTTGAGAGTAAAGAAGCATGGGAGAAGCGATGAGTGGTCTGGTGGGCTGGCTTAAATTATCTTTGCAGCCATTTCCATGGAATCCTATCAGTCCAGTGACACTGGAGTCAAAGCACTCTTTTATCCCTTCATGTTGGAGCTCATCCCTTTTACCACATTTCAGTGATAGTTCAGCTTTCTGTCGTGCTACTTGCCTGTATTGCGAGAGCGAGGTTCGGAAGCAGCTTTCTGCTGGCACTGGGTGCAAATGGAGCTGTTGTCTGGGCAGGCCAGAAACTGCTAAAGGTTCTCTTTTGCTGCCTGCCTTGTGTTTTAAAAGCTAAGGTTGTTGAGCCAGGTGAAAATATTCCAGGTGTTTTCTTGCTTTTGTCTAAAGCAGTGTGTTTCTTGTGCTGACTAGAGTAACTGTGTTATACACTTTGGTGAAACCTGCGTGTCATTCACCTCAACTATCACATATCAGAAGAAATATAAGCAGTAAATTGTAGCACACGCAAGGACAGAGTGCTGAGAAAAAAGTGCCAAAGTGACTGGGGATGTGTCACAGGGCGAAGGCTGCCCCGGCTCTGCAAGCAAGACAACAAGGTTCCATTTCCACAAAAAGACAACAAATTGTCCAAAATAACTGCACAGTAACCACGTAGGCTAAGCCTCCTCAGACTCGAAATGTAAAGCACAAGTGTCCCATGGGGCACCTAATTCTGGCATATATCTGGCAAAGGGAGCTCTCCATGGCTGTAACACATCCCAAATGACCCGTCCCCAAGGTCACGGATGTTGGCAGCAGGCTTTCACAGAACCTGAGGAGAGCATTGATGTAACAACAACGGGACCTCCCTCCCTTTTTCGGGAAAACACATGCCTTCAAATCAAGTAAAAAATAAAAGCATTTTCTTCACTTAGTCCTCCTACGATCAAATTCCTCTGGTGCTGGTGGTGGGCTCCTATTTCCCCTGGGCAATACATCAATTTGATTTTCTCCCTCAAAGGATTCGTCACTGAAAGACACCACCACCCTCTTCCCCCCAACTTTCTGTCTGCCTCTGGCTGCTAGGGGAATACCAGTGAAAGAAGCTCTGCTTTGCTTCAGTCTTTCTGTGCATGCCCATTTTATTTCGCATTCTTGCTTCCTTTCTGATAAATCTTCTTTTTTCCTCCCCAAAACATCCTCCTCTCCAGCAAGAGGCTGTGCCTGCAGCAGCTCAGCATGCCCCAGTGTCTGTCCTGGGCAGCTGTCGGTCCTTGCCTCTCCCCTGCCATGCTGATTCCTGCATCTTCGCATCATTTGCAGAATAAAATTATCAACAGCAGCAACAGAGGGCAAGCACACAGACCCTGCAGAGCTATACGCTAGGTTTAAGTGTAGAATAATTTGACATCTACAACAAATGGTGGCAGAGCCCTGACATGGTGTATAGGACCAGTCAGCAATCGGTGGCTTTTCTCAAAGGGCTATAAATATTCAGCAGCCTTCCATCTCCCCTGGACACGGCAACAATTCACTCCTGTGGCTGACAAGGAATGAGGTGGGTTCCGAAAGCGCCCTGACCCTTCCAGTACACTGTACCAGTTTTCACACGGTGCCACTCTGTCTCTACCAGGGGTTTAACCACTTTGACATTGGTTTATCTTTTTCCCCACAGCCAAATAAAAACTCTCATATTTTGGGATGTTGCATGGGCTTATCAGGCAGAGTCATGTGAAATGTGTTGCCCTTTCCCTGGGGGCAGGCAGAAGAGGAGGGAATTAATTTTCAAGACACCTCAAGCTTGCTTTTCTTTTCCTCATGCTAATGTCTCACCTCTTCGATAACTTGGCTGGAAAATTCAAGTGGAGCAAAGACCTCAGCTTCTTGCAGCTCTGGTAGTGGCCCACAGTCCCCTCTTACAGACTTGCTCTTGGGGAACAGATTCACCCCAGCCCAAGGGCTGAAGGGTGACTTCTGCATTGCTGGCCCTGGGGCTTGGGGATGCTGATGGAGACCCCAGCAGAGCTGAAGAGCTACTGGTGCTTGTAGAAGTGAAATATAGGTTGGGAATCTCTCCCCTCTGGGATGCTGCACCCTGCTCTTGAGGGGGCTTCAGCTGGTGTTGCCCCAGGTCAGTGCAGTGAGATCCACCTGGGGTAATGGGCTCCCTTGGCGGGACATCGGGGGGCTTTATATTTAACCTCAGTGATTTAAGAATGCCTGCCCCTGTCTCCATGGCTCTTCATTTCATGAGACTGCATGTTTTAGGGATCTTTAATATTTTGAGTGGTCAGTTTCCTAAAGCAACTGAAAATGCTGCAATCCCCCTGCCCTTCAGAGGGTCTGCCAGGGGGCACCCAAGACAGCCCTTGCTTTCTGGAAGGAGTCTGCCCACTTCCCTGGGCAGTGCTGGCTGCTGTGGTGGCCCCCAACTCTGGAAGACAACTCTGGGCTGGAAAACAGGGGCTGAGGAGCACGCTGTGCCCATGGCCAGGCAGGAGCGATCTGCCAGCCCAATACAGGCAAGATGTCATTTTAAGGGCAAGAGCTTTCTAACCAGCACCTAAGGATGTTGCAAAGTTTCCTTAATTAAAGACTGTGGAGTGCTGTGGGGTCCTTGGAAGAGGGCCTCCGTCTGCAGTGAGTCCTGCATCCCAATGTTGTTCCCAAAACCTGTTTGCCAGCAATCTGCCTGGATTTGAAATTCAAGGTGTGTTGTCTGATGAAAAAAATATTCTTCCCTACATTGCTATTGCTCTGACCTCTGAGGTGGCTGGTTTATTTTTTAAAGACATTACTGCTCCCTTTGGGAATGGTGTCTTCCTCTGTTTTATGCTCTAAGGAGGTAGCTCTTTTCATGTTTATCTTTGATTCAAGCATTGTAAGGTGCAATCCCTCGCACTTATGCGCTTCATTGTATTCTGACCATGAGAGATTCTCCCCTACTGTTTGTAGCTCTCTTTTCAGTGCAGCTAGTAAAATATTTGAACAGAAAAAAAAAAAAAGAAGAAGAAAAAAATAAAGACACTAAACAGCCTCCAGCATTTAGAAGATAAAACGATATGTAAGCCGAGGGATGGCTATGGTTAATGCACAGGGCTGGGAGGCCTTAGATGGACCACGGCCTCTCTTAGCTGCTCTTCTCCTGACTTCCTCTGTGACTTTGTCTAATTTATTTGACCTCCTCCTGCTACAGCTCTTGGCTTTTTAACACACCCCATGTTTTCTGCCTGGAAAACCCATGCAAAAGCAAAGCCATAAGCAGAGTTGCAAGATCTAAGGGGGAAAGATGATGCTGTTTATTAGTCCAGTTCATGGCAGATGAAGTCTTGGTGGAAGAGCTCAGACAGCGTTTTGCTGAGCTGGTGGAGCATGTGAGGGGCTTGCACAAGTAGATGCAGGTTCCAAGGCCAAATGATTCAGGAGTTTGCCCCACTCCAGCTTTTTTGCCCTTGCTGGCCAAGTGAAAGCTTGGGAAGCAGTTAGGCTACAGGTAGCAAGACATTTTGGAGCATAAGCTGTTTTTGTCTGTCAGGATTCACACTTGCTGAACACATTTATTGGGGTTGTTTGCAATGTGGTTGCATGTCTACATATCTGCTGAACCCCCAGCTAGGTTGAAATCTCTTCTCCTGCTGACTGATGCAAAGGCAGTTTTCAAGACAACTCTCTGCCAGGTCTAATGGTGCAGGGAAGCTGTTTTGCACAAGGTGGTTGCAAGCCAATGGTTTATCCACTGAAAAATAAATTAAATCTCAATGGACTATGGGAGGCAAATTTGTGTTAAAGGGTCCTAAGGCTGATTTCGTCCTTTGGAAACCTGCTGTGAACTCAGAACTGAGACAAACTGGCATGAAGGGGCATCATAGGGTTAAACATTTGGAAAAATAGAAACTCCTTGCAATGGTGATCATGGAGTGGTTGAGGGAAGGTCTCCAGCAGGATCTGGTGCAGTCCAGGTAATTCCCAGGTAAGTCCTGTTGTGGTTTAACCCCAGCTGGCAACTAAGTACCTCACAGCTGCTTGCTCACCACCTTGTCCTGGCCCCGTGGGCAGCAGAGGAGAATAGGGGAAAAAGGTAAAACCTGTGGGTTAACAGAGATTAATAACTGAAATATAGTGATAATAGTAGTAATGAAAAGGGAGAAAACAAAAAGAGAGAGAGAAATAAATCCCAAGGAAGACAAGCGATGCACAATATACTTGCTCACCACATGCTGACCAATGCCCAGCCAGTCCCTGAGCAGCGATTGCCCCCTTCCCCCTCCCCTCTCTGGCCAACTCCCCCCAGATTGTATACTGGGCATGACATTCTATGGTATGGAATATCCCTTTGGCTAGTTCGGGTCAGCTGTCCTGGCTCTGCTCCATCCCGGCTCCTTGTGCCCCTGCTCACTGGCGGAGCACGGGACACTGAAAAGTCCTTGACTTAGGGCAAGCACTACTGAGCAACAACTAAAACATCGGCATGTTATCAACATTATTCTCATCCTAAATCCAAAACACAGCACTGTGCCAGCTACTAGGGAGAAAATTAACTCTATCCTAGCCAAAACCAGGACAGTCCCCACGTTTCAGAGGCTTTCCTTAAAATTCTGGGGCATAGCGGTACGTTTGGGGATGAAGCACAAAGTAAGTATTTGACATAAGTGAATAAGCCAATGTTCCTCTGTGGGAGAGGGACAGAGTGAGCCTGTGAATTAATGATCAGCTTTTAATTTGTCCTTTCATTGGGATCAATGAAAATGTCAGAATGATTGAGGTTTATGTGCTCATGGGAAAGATGTGAGCCCAAGAGAAAGAGATCAGGCCTATTTTTTAATATATTTTTTCAGTGAAGAAGATGCTTCCCTTCATCTCTAGTACCGGAAAAAGGATTAGAGAAAGCTAAAGGACAGCCTGAAATTTACCCCTCTGTGGAGCTGGTCTGAAGGTGGTGATCCCTGAGAATGATTGCAATCACCTGGAGTCAAGTTACCCATCCTATGCTGCCAGATTTGCTATGAGTGGTTTTCTCAGGCAGCCTAGACAACGCTCAGGTCCCAGCAGAGCCTTCAACCGCGCCATCCTCAGGCTGGTGGCTGCCCTTGGCACAGGATCCAGCCTGGCTGGTGTTGGCAGATGTGAATTTGCTGGCTACAGACGCGTGCTGTTTGCTCTCCCCAGTGCTGGGATGTTCAGGACTGGATGCATTTCAGGACGCAGGAGAACAATGAGAGACTCATGTTTCTAAAAATCCTTGTTTGAAAAGGCTGGATGCTGCTGCTGGGTGTGAAAAGCTGGCATTAATGTGTTGGAGGCAAAAAGAGTCACTGTGGCCAGATTTGGATTCTAGTTACTAGGACTATTGATGCTTGAACCCCACAGCCACATCTAGTTCTGCAGGACAATGTTAACCTTTGCTCTGCCCAGGGTGCCACTGTCCCCACAATGGGACCAGGATGACTAATGAGGTTTTCAGTGTAATGAAGCTTCCAGAGGGCTTTTTTCAAGAGCAAGCAGTGTCCCAAACCTCGCGCTTACAGACATACGTTCACAGAGGCTTTTCACACCTAAAATGGGCACCTACATCCTTGTTTCAGCCAAAAAAAAAAGGGTGTTTCTGAGTCTTGGCAATGTTCAGGCATAAGGAAACTCCTGGTTTTGCCACTCACTTGGTGCTTATAGTGTTTCTGACCAGTAAGTCAAGTATTCAAGTGGGTGGACAAGGGTTTAGCTGCCTAGAGAAGGAACCTAGGATGGAAACTGTGGCCTGAGGTTTCATCACTTCTTCGCACATCCCCCTTGTCTTGGTGGAGGTTCTCAAGCAGCCCCATGGCAGGGGGAACGTGTCTGCAAGCAAGCCACCAGGCGCACTTTGGACTAAATAAATATTCATTGTGACAAAATGCCACAGACACAAGGGAGTTTTCAGTGATCGCTTCACCCCAGATAACCACCTGACACCTGCTCGCTGTGGTGGGGCTCCTAGGATGCTTCCCTCCTCCCTCTCTGGACTCATGTGCTCACCTTGGCCAGCCTCCCGCTCCTTGTAATGAACAGGGAAAGGGTGAGCTGGGCTCTTTTATGTCACAGCTGCTTTGTCTCAGTTAATTAATCCCCCCACCCCAAATGCTTTCTTTGTTATGTGGGGGCCTGATTATAACATCCCACATTGGGACTCTGGCATTAAGTTGAGGTCTTCTCCGGGTGGGTCAGCAGCCAGACTGGACCTATAGCCCCTCTCTTGTTTCTGCACGTTGGCTCAGGCTGGGTTTTTGTTGCAGAAAATTTGTCATTCTCAACACTCCCAGACATGAGCAACGCAACTGTGCTGCTGCCAGCAAACACAGCCTTCACCAGGAGCTTTTATGATATCAGCTCTGCTGTTGCTACTTCTTTTCCAGCCCTGTGGCTGCCGTCTCAGGAACTGACCTCATCGCTTCCTGCTTTTGAGCTCAAAATGTGGGGCACGGGGACATGCACGCACGGCCCCGGCTGTTATAAAACCTTAGCAGCCTGGTGAGCACATCCTACGTGAAACCTCCCACCAGCCTGTCCCTGCGTGCCCAAACCAACGCCCCCTGTCAGGGACCACGAGCTTCCCTGGTGGGCTCAGCAGACACCAGGTTTTAGCCAAAATAAGGGTCAACGCTTACATGTACCTGGAGATAGAAGCAGGAGGACTGAGAGTCAGGCTCCTGGCTTCCAGCTACATTTCTTTTCTCTTTTGAGATAAATATGCATTTCTTGTGGAAGGCAGCAAAGTGGATGTCCAATCTACCCTTCAATCCAGCTTAATGCCTATCCCACAGCCTGACTGGTCCTTTTTGATTCAGGGCAGATGCTAAAACCTAAACCCCCTGCTGTTCTGGAAGAACTTACTCAGAGAGAAACTTCTCAACAAAATCCTTGTTCTGCTTTCTTCTCCTTCCCCCATCCCTGCAAGCAAGGGGTTTTATATCCCTGCTGAACTGCCAGGGCTTTTTTAACTCCTTGCTTTTATTGCTCTTGCTGTTCTTATTATTGAAATGTCCAACCCTGCCTTGAGCATGTGGCTTGTAGGGATGTACCAGAGCAGCGAACCGCATGGATAAATTGTGCATTATGTCAAAGCCAGGGCCTCAGAAATCCTTCAGTGAGTTGGCTTTTAGTGGCTTTAGTTTCTCAGCTGATTATTTAGCCATCTTCACCAGAAAGTTGTCTCAGTGAAATGAGAACTCGCCCACATTCAGGATAAACTCACGGTTTGGGTTTTTTTTTTTTTTTTTAGGTTTGGAAAATGTCGGGTTGTCTCTGGTGGAGGATGTGTGTGTGTGTTTTATTTTGTGTGTGTGGCATCCCTGCATATGTCTTGAGTTGGTTCAGAAGCTGAAATAGGAAAATAAGATTCTCTTTATTCAAAAATGGAAATGAAATGATCAAACAGTTCAGACAAGAGCTATGTAATGCTGTATTTTTTACTGATTTTTTAGTAGATACCAATAACAGTAATTTTTATTACTATGACTCTTTATGCCGCTGCTTTCCGCATCACTCCTGAGTCTTTCTGTATTTGCGAAACATTTTGATAGCCATTCCTGTTTGTTTTCCACCCATTGAGGATGTTTTAAATTCTGCTGCAATCTGCCTAGAGGCTGCGGTAAGCCAAAGGCAGTGGTTTGTGCAGTGCACTGGCAGAGCAGGAATCCAGACTGTGTAGAGAGGCAGTGCTGGAGATGCTGTGGTAGCAAGGCACCAGGCTTGCTCTTTGCCTGCCTCAGTGGAGGTGTGCATTTGGCTCATGCCCAGCTACCAGGGGACATCCTGGTGTCCTTTAGGTGAATACCCTGGTGACAGGGATGCTCTGATTTTGGGGGCTAGGGATGCTAGGACTCCTGAGTACAGCACAGTGTGATTGGTAGGCTCTAGCAAGGGGAACCGGAGACCTAAGGGATGGCCCTTAACAACAGAGGGCAGTTTCAGGGGAAATCCTGCAGAAAAGAAGGTTGTGGGTAAGTAAAGGAGATGACCTGCATAAATCCACGTCCTTTTGCAAATTTCAGCCATTAGAAGATATGCAAATGCAGGGTGGAAATAACCTTAGGCAACAGGTTTTTGTTGCAACTACACAGCTGTGTGAGTTAAGAAAAAAGCCAAATCAAAAGTTTTCAGGCTCTATATTTTTGGATGGGGCTTTGCTGAGCTTTTTACTGGATTTTTTTCCCCCTTGAATTTGGCACAGTTAGCACGACAGAAGCTAAGATGATACATATGTTTTATAACAGTAGTGCACATTGTGAGTTTAAAATCAGTTTATCAATGTCTCTTCTCTTTTCTCTCTTTTCGTATTCTCTGCATTTTCTGTTGCTCTTCATGAAAGTTCTGCAAGTTCAGCTGAGGAACTGGATGTCATTTTATTGAGGGAACAGCAATGACATTTTGTTTGGATGGGACTGACATTCTCGCAGTTCTGATGTCCAGGAGAAAATGACAGCCAGATAGAGTGTGTTGTTTTGGGGTTTTTTTGCACATTATTTCTCAAATCCTGGCCGTGACCGTAAGAGCATTCATTTAGAAGAAAATTCACTTTCAGAGAGGAATTACCACAGCTAAGTCTAATTATGAGGAGCAGAATGGCTAGCACAGAGCATGGCACATTTGGATGTAACGGAGACTCCGTGAAGAACAATAGCTTCAGCTCCCCTAGGGCTGCTGGCCACTGCAGATGTGTTGACTGAATGTATTATGGGGCAGAATAGCTACGTGCATTCAAATCTTCAAGCATCCCATAGCTAAAAGGTTCACAATATCCTATATTTCTACATTGGACAAGGTCCATGCAGCCCACAACTGGATATATCAAGGGAAGGTCTAACACTGCAGCTGTGGGAAGGCTGTCCAGCACATAGGTCTCACTTTAGCTTCTCAAAAGTGAACATTGTTCCAGTGAATCCAATGTCTGTACATGAAGCATAAACCTGGGAGTGGACCACTCTGGCTTGGCATGTTGCCAAGCTCTGGGATGAGATTAAAATGACTACAGAACTGCTTTAGGCTGTTGACCGATGCTCGCTTGGTGTTGTTCTACTGACTTCCATGAAGCTAAGCTGAATTACATCTACTGAAACCAAATCTATCTGTTTTTTCCCCCTGCTTCTTATGTTCAGGGTTGATGTATTATGTCTGGAAGCAAACAGTTAGAATAAGATGCATTTGTTAGATTGTGTCTTTTCATTATCCAGACAGAAGGAAGAGGCAGTTGACAAAGTTTCAGCAGACGGTGCATAGTTGTTGTTTATGTTAAACAAAACGAGAATGTGCAGCATTCGGGTGTATAAACAGCATGACAGCAATAAGCATAAAACATAAGATTGGAAGCAGATTTCACTTTCAGGCCTTGGGGAGCAGATGGATCTGAGATCATTGTGCATTTGTGTACAACTCCAAGACCTATAGAAACTCATTTATTCCCCATGTCGATGTGTTTTACAGGAGTCAAATGTAGCATGGCTGCAAATGGATGCAGCTCCATTGAACATAATGAGCTGGACCCAAGCACCTAGATCTGTCTCTTAAACTGCTCCAGCAACACTAAAAGGATGGGGAACTGCTTTAGTCTTGCAGTCAGAGATTGCCTTGTCATCTTAATGTTCAGGTGGCATAAAGATGAGGCAGCCCCTATTTGCATCTCCTGTGTGTGCAGGCTGGAGGGAGCTGAACACGACAGGAGTCACAGCTGGTGGAGGCTGGTTCTGCTGAACTTGCACTGAAGGTGGTTTCCTCCCCATATCTTATATATATGATATATAGACATATCAGAAGGCTTAAACTTTTCTCTTCTTTGCCGTTTTCTTACCCCCTCCACCCTTGAACTCCCATCCCAGATCTTGCACCATGGTGAGCACAGCTGGAAGCGGAGATGTGGCTCAGTCGATGGAGTTGCATCTGTTTGTACTTGTGTGGTTCAGGACTGATGCTGCGAGAAGGAGGAGAAACCAGTCCCACCCTCTGTACAACGGTGGAGACAAAGCTATCATTTCTCAGTTTCGGTGGGCCAACTGGATCGGTTCAAAGGCTGCACTGGTTTGGTACTTACGCAGGCAGGACCACATGGGTCACCTATTATTTGTGGCCCTGATTTGCTGGAAGATCCATGTCATTGAAGTGAAGGACATAATGAGGGATTTCAGTCCCAAGCAGAGACTATCCAAGCAGGTGGGAAAGTGACGGGCCAGTGTCCAGCCTTCAGAGCACAGACCAAAGCGAAGCTGTTTTAAATAGCAACAATGGCCCTAGTCCCCCAGCAGGATGGAGGGATGCAGATTGATAAAGGGAAGAAAGGGCAAAAAATAGTAACCACAGTAAGTGCATGCATGTGAGAATCCCTTTCAGGATGCATTAATGGGATGCAATGAATAGCAAGAAGACCCCGGAGTGTGTTTAAAACTGATTCTTGGTATAATATGAACCACTGTAAATGAAGTGCTGTACAAAAGAAATAATAAAAATATATCACTGTAGTCAGTATCACTGGCTGTGTCAGTGTTAACCACATCAGAGCTTGTTATTAACTAAGCGGCAGAATAACATGAGCAAACAAGACAGCAACGGGGAGGAAGAACATAAGGACCACGATGGGGCCCCAGCGAGGTTCCTTCTGCCACTGCTCCAAGAAATGGGGGCCCAGGAGGGAGAGAAAGTCCACCCGCCTTGCACAGCTCAGCAGACACCTCCAACGACGGCGTGGGTATGCACTCACCTCCTCCGTCGCCAGCTCTCCTGCAACAATTCGTCTGGAACAGCCACTCGCCTCCGAGTGAGGAGTTTTAATAAATGAACGTCATGCACAAGCCGTGCATGTATGTGAGAGAGGATGGGGACGTGTATTTTTAAACGCGAAAACTCCCACCAGCCGCAGTTTGAACACGGACTGTATGATCTTCAAGGGAAGGAGAAAAATGTGCTGGTTTCCTCTAGAATCGGACCGTTTGTTGCAAACTGGGCAGTCGATCTGAGAAGAATTATGGAAAATGCGGTCCACAGTGATTAGTAATTTTGGGGTGGTATTAATTTCAGGATGATCTGTTAGTGGCCCTGTTCCAGGAGAGGTGTTTTGTACTTTCTGGAACTCAAACCATCTCTAGATGCTTCAGGCTGGATTGCCCCAACTCCAGCAGCTGAAAATGTAAATCTGTGTGAGGGAATTTCCAACAGCTGGTTGTGAATTAATTGTGCAGCTCTTAGGAGAAGAAGGGTGAAATCCTGCTTCCACTAATGTTAATGGTAGATGTGCCACTGACTTCAGCAGGGCGAGGACTTCCCTGGGCTGCCTGACTGTCCCCTTGGCTGACTGTGGTCTCCAGCCAGGATGTGAAGCCATGCCAGGTCCGGAGCAGTATACCCAGTCTCTCAGTGTAAACAACTCAGGGCAGTAAGATTTACCTACCCTTTGTATCCTGGGTGTTTTACTTTTCAGTCTTTAATACCCTGCCTGATGTAAGCTTTAGTCATGCTGAAGAAAACAGCTTTATTGAATTTGGCTTTATGTTAGCATTGACTGGACAGACTGTATTCAGAATGGGCTATTACTGTCCTTTTTACTAGTTATCCGGAGCTCGAATATCCTAAATAACATGCTCTGATGATGTCAGTGTCTCAGTGTCAATAACAGTCATCAGTATAAGACCTGCTGCCTCTTTCTTCTCTCCTTCTTCAGTATGGGAGGATATATACATGGTTGTGCGACCTTTATGCTGAAGGCCATGATCAGCTTGCACAGAAGTCGGTGAGGATACACTACAGCAACCAGGAGCTGGACTGCAGGTCCCAGGTCCCCAGGGCTGGGCTTTGGTTGCCCAACAGCCTCCACCATGAGGCTGCTGCCTTTGGCTCAGCACTCTTACTGCAAGGGCAGCTCGGGCTGCATTTAGGATTCTTGGTGTCTGACTCTTTGAGGCAGTTGGGAAAGCAGGAGGGGAGATGAAGGAATATCCACAATAGCCTTTCGAGCCTCTCCAGTGAACCCGGTAGGATGGAGGATGAAGAGAGGTGGAGGAAGGTTACGGGAAGGAAAGGGGAGGCCATAAAGGACAGAAGTACAGACTTCATGAAAACATGCTGTGTAGGTTTACCTAAATACCCACCTGCTGCCCTGGCCTCTCATGGCCTCTGGGGGCTTATTATCACAGCTAGAGGGTGGTTGTGCATGACAAGGGATTTTAAAAATGAATGATGGAGAAAGCCTTCCCCTCGCCCTCAGCTTGACCTGCCACCCCCAGCCCGCACGGCTGGCGATACCCCACATTTCTGCACGTCCCACCAGAATACCTGCATACCTCCAGCTGCGGACAGAGCCCCGGGCTGGCCAGGCAGGTTTTAAGTCAGCTTCTCAAAGCTGCTCCGCTGTTGTCTGCGTGTGTGTGTGAGAGCAGCATTTCATCCCAGTGCTCCAGGGCTGCACGGAGCTCCTGGCTGACCAGCATTTCCAGCTCTAAGCCTTTCCAAGTCCAGCCAAACAAAAAGGAAAGGACAAAATTGGTTCTGCCTTTTTTCTGCTGAGGAGGCACTTCATGACAAGTGCAAATACAGAAGTTGCTTTGACTCCTGGATGGATAAACTCTGGAATCTAAAGGATGTTTGAGGACAGATTTTCAGAGGTTGGCACGTACATACTGACTGTAAAATTACTTCATTGAGCCTGGCTGTGCATGTTAAATCCATATTTGCCTGTGCAAACAAGGTGCTTATGCATGCAGTTAGACGTTTTGCAGACACAAAGGCAAAGGCGAGTTCAAATCCTGCCTTTCTCCATCTTTATGACTGTACTTAGCAGTATTCTCCCCTGGCCAGGAACTCTTCCCTGGGATCTGTGTTTGTGAGGAAAAGCTCATGCCGTGGCCCCAGATGGAAAGGCTTTGAACTCATAGCTTAGTTTCAGATAGACCATTTTAATTGGGATGGTTCCCAAAGCAAAGAATAATCAGCCTTGAGTTTTAAACTACCCCAGAGGAAAGTCTCTTCAGCACACAGCGGGAAGGTGCCTGCAGCACAAATTCTCACTCCCCATTTGATGCTGCAGCTTCGGCTCCTGATGTCAGCAGGTAAAAGCTCAGGGTGCCTCTTAGAAAATGCACAAAATCTCTCTCACTTCTGCTCCAGGGCAAAGCTTAGGGCTGGTGCCTGCATTGTGGGATGATGCTTGGGACCCATGGGCAGCTACAAGCCATGACAATACTCCTGTCTCTTCCAACTTCAGTCCATGTCTCCAGTGCTTGGTGGCTTAAGTTCAACACCTCCATGGTGCTTAGGGAGAGATGAGCTTGGGTTCCTTTTGTCCAGCTGGCATGGATGGGGGTTTGGGTCCATGGTTTCCCCTGCCAGAGCCCTCTGGAGCAGAGCTTAGGTGCAGGACCGCGTGCAAACCAGACTAGTGCTGTGTAAACCTGGACTGGAGGGTGGGTTTGGAGGTGGTGGAAATCGACCAGCTGTGCAAAGAGGGAACAGAGTTATATCAGTGCTGGGTGCTGCAGAATACCATCCCTGTCTCAGCACGTGGAAGCTGCCCGTGCTTTCTGCGTACGGGGAATTACGCTGCATGAGCTGCTGGTCGCACCTCAGTGTCTAGAGGCAGAAACTGTGCAGCGATTAGGGAGATAATAAAGGCCTAAACGTCCACAGGCTTTGAAAATAGTTCTCTGAGTAAAGCATGGTCCTAATCCTGCCTCTCCCGTGACATTCCTGCCTCCCTGCAGATCTTTGTCTCCTGCTTGGCTATCTGATGTAACCCAGCGAGAAAACTCATGTTAGTTAATAATAGCAGCTTGGGGATAGAGATTACAACCAGGGCAATGTCAATAAGACATTTATTTTCAACAAATGGGATAGGGTGTCTGATGGGTCGCATTTGCATTTGGCATCCACGGAAATTTAAGGCCTGATATTTGGTGTCCGGCGCATCCATAACAATGTGGATTCATCACAGCCCTAATTATAGCTTTTGGGCAGCTCACATGGGGTAGCATGAAGCTTATTTATAGGTAGTATTTATAAACAGACCCATAATCTTCCCAGGAAAAGGGCTCTTAAAGCGAGACACGTTATGATATGATTATGATTACTCTGAGAGCCATCACGGGGAACATCGCCGCAGGAATCCCTTCCCCCTCCCAGGCCGGGACCGTGCAGCATCGCTGCCCTGCAGCAGGTGAGTGCCAGTATCCCCATCCCACCCCATACCCAGCACGCAATTCCTGCAAACTTCTTTGCTGCACTCTCTGGTTCCTTGCAGTTTCCCAACAACACTGAGGGCATGTGACAGACATGCAGTTGTATCTCAATAGGCTACTGCAGTGTTCAGCTGCAATCATGTGGCTTAATCACCTGACTGTATAAATGAGTTTCCCTGGACAAGATTCGATCCTGTTAGGCCCCTTGACTAATTACCTGCTATTGTGAGCAGCCCTGCTTGTTGGGAAAAGCAACTCTTGTCCCCCAGCAATAGCAAAATAGAGAAATAAACACAAAAGTCTGGAGATCAGAGGGTGCTCATTTACTCTCTGTATGCAGTGCCATATAAAGGGCCGTTAATTATGTTCCTCTTTCATGACAAAAGTAGCTTTTCAAAACAGTTTTCCTTGTTTGTTCTCTTTTAAACAAAGGTACCTGTACTTCTGTCTTCCTAATCGCTCTGTAGCACTTGCAAGCAGCCTTGCAATGAGGAACTGGCAAGAAACCATGTCACCCAGCTCTGTATGACTTGGGTTTCTCAGTGCCATGCAAAACAGAGGGCAGAGCTCCCTGTACCTGGCAGATGCCCTGGGTCAGACCTACAAATTGCTATGAATGTAAAGGAGCTGCCTGGCAACTTTCCTGTGCCTGCATGGTAAGGGCTGGCAGGAGAGTGCAAGGCAGGTAGGAGTCAGGCCAAAGAAATGATGGAATACCTGAGCCCTGGAGGGAAAGGCTTTTAGTGTCTGCTTCTGACTGTGCATGCTCATAGACATCATTTTCCTTGCATATGGGTGGCAGCGATGTACAAAAAGCATTTGAGAAAGTAACTGGGTAACCCAAGAAGAGAGCTGGCATCTCTTCAGAAGAAGCTGTCAAGTCTGTGGTGCACGTGGAGTGAGAGCTTTAGTTTATTCTGCCAGGCTTGCCCCATTCATTCCTGGGTGCGTGAATCTGGAAATGGAAGGTGACAGAGCATATGGGTCTTTGATCCTGCTGAGTGGTGGAGAGGGCGCGGAGATGCCAGTGCTTTCCCTGCACCGCACTTGGGTGCCGGGTGATTTATGGTCCCCTGCCAGAACAGAGCTATCTATATATAAACTTTAACCAGCAATGATCAACCCCTCTTCTTTTTTATTTTTAATTTTTGTTTTTCTGAATATTCAGAAAGCAGCCCCAAATTGTCCTAAATTAGCCTCTGTTCTGACGTACCGTCTCACACTTCTTTGGTGTCAAATTCTTTTTTAGGTAGTGCTAGAAATCATGAAGATGAAAAGAAGGAGGTTGTCTGACCTGTGCCTTTTCTTAGAGCATCACACGTCTGTGGCTCACAAGCCAGTACACACCAGCTCCACTGGTGTCAGTCACCCTGTGCCAGCCTGGTCCTGCCCTGGGATGAGCAGAAGGTCTTCTCCTGCCCTTCTTGGGGAGAAGAGGCCTCTTTGGTATTTCTTGGAGGGATGCTCTATTTATAACTGATAATCCCCTGAGAAAATGATCAGGAGCAACCTAAGGTCATTTTCTATTCTTACATTTTTTGCTGCTTTAAGCTCCATCTAGGAAAATGAAGCTGCTATAGGCTTAGGCAGAAAAGCTGAGATCCAGCTGAAACAGGGCCCTAGTAGCATGCAGTGGTGCACTCGTCCAGGGTTTGAGTCCTGGCTCTTTGTGCAGCGAAAACCCAGGAGAAAGATGCTTCTTCAGGGCTTCTCTTTGAAGGCACACAGTGGATCTACACTTTAGAAATGCAGTTTCTTCACCACTTCTGTTATGTTTTGATCTTAATGGGAATCTTCCAAAGAAATTACCACTCAGAAAACACCCATCTTTCAGAAACAAGTTTTTCCCAGAAACAAATATTCCTCAGTGAGACTTTTGAAGGGTGAGTTTCTCAAGGTAATGATGATAGAAAATAAGGAAAGGAAATGTGGATACTCTCTCCTGCTGACTAAGAAATATGTGTAAGACACTTGGCTGGGATCTGCAAGGATCGCATTCCAGACCCTGCTCTGGGTTGTGAGGTGTCAGAAGCCCAAGCACCCTAACCTCTGGCTTTTTCAGTAGTTTGATGAAGAAGAGCAACTCAGCATTTCTTGGGTCTGTCTGACTTTTAAACAACTCCCTGCCCCATTATTTAATGCAGACAGCTCTTTCCCAAGTTAAATGTTTATATTTTCACCAGCCTGCTTCCCCTGAGCAGGAGGCTTTCGCTGTGTCCATCAGTCAGTTACACTTGATAAGACTCATATCCTGACCAACTTGCTGCAGCTCTGCTTCCAAATGGTCCTGTGTAGCCCCACTCTGGGAGAGGGATTTACCTTCCATAGATCCTGCAGCGTACCTTGGCAAGATCCATTTGCAACTGGCCTTGACCCATGGTGTCCGGTTAAGCAGTGCACACACCTCGTCCAAGCTATGGGACAGGGTTGCCTTCCCCTGGTTCCTGATCTGCTGGTTCATTCCCAAGCACCACAGCAGTCTGTGTGCCTGCAGGGCGCGAGGGCGCGCGCCAGCACTGGGGGCACGCACCCCCTTATTCCACATAACGGAGACCTTCCCTGCCCTTGACTTCTGCAGCCGGGATGAACGTACCAGCACTCTCTCATGGAGCCTTTTGGACTGACTTCAAAGTCTTTCTGTGTGTGTTTAATTTTTTGCTGCCCAAATTAATTTCCTCACTTATAATTTTTTTTTTCTACTGACTTTAATGAAGCTTTCCCAAGACTCCTAGTCTTGATGACCTTTCTAAGAAGAAATACAAGTCAGCCTGTTCCCCCAGGCAGTTTTTCCTAATTTCTCACAGCTCTGTTGACAACACATTCCCACCTCCCTCTAATTTCCTCTGAATATGATGACTCCTCTCCTATGTCTTGAGAAAGTAATCAAAATCAGGAGGAAAAGCAGCCTTTTTGGCTGTTTGCTGGGGAAGCAGCTTGTCCTCCTTAAGGAAACTCTGGAGAGGGTCTGTTAGACACAAACCAGGGTGAATTACCACCGCTCATGAGCTGACAACTCACATGTCTACTGTTTTCCTTATACTGATGCTTTCAAAGTCTGCATCAGCTACTAGCATCCCCATTGGGGTTGCTTCTCACCTGACTGCTGAGATCCCTGTTGAGGACCATCATATGAATTTTTTTTGCACTCTTTTTTATTTGTAATATGTAATTACACTCTTTGCAGCTAAAGACAGTAGAAAAAATTTGGAGATGACCAACTGAGGCATCAGCTGAAGCTCAGGTCTTCAGACATAGTCTTCTGTTGAAATCAGGCTTCAAGAGCCAGCCTAAATGACTTACTAAGGGTCACCCAGGACGTCTGTGGCAGTGACAACTGAGCTCTGGTCTGCTGAGTCCCATGCTAGTGCCCTGAACAGAGGGTAATCAGTAGTCTCTTCTGCAGGAATTGGAGAAAGGAGACAAAGGGATTTCCAAGGAAAAAAAAACCCCTTCACATCTTCAAACCTCTTTAAAGGCTGTGGGGTCAAATCTTTCTTGTTAATGGGACCAAAATAAGCAGAGCAAAAATAACAGTAACCTTCAACTCAGGCTGGTCTGCAATCAGAACAGCCTTTCCCCGCTCCCCCCCTTTCTTTTTTCCACTTCCATATTGAAGGCATTTAAAGAACAACAAAGACTCAAAGACTTTTCACAGGGTCTGGATTTCTGGCACCGCTTGAGCTGCTGCAGAGGAGCAACATCTCTGTATTCAGATGACTCGCTGACTCTGTCATAGCCCTGGTAAAACACCATTAAAAATAGTTATTTCTAATGACATATTCCAATGCAATGGAGATTCCTGTGTACACTAATTTGCTTTGAGAATTGCATCATCCTGAAGGAAGTGTAGCCAGAGAGATTTGAAAGCAAAGTAGTCTGTCTCCAGGCTGAGCTGTGGTACTTGGCAGCGATACTGCTCTCCACCGAGCCCAACGTGCTGTTTTAACATACTGCTCCCCTCCCTGTAATGTCACGCTGGAAGGATGGCATTTCTTGTCTCCTGATCTGTAAAAGATATGGGATGAGCTATTCAAGCTACCAGTGTCCTTGAATGAGGTTATTAGTCCACGTGGGACCTTCTACTGTGAGCATTTCAGGGGGGGTTGGTCATGAAGTAAAATGTTGAAATAGAACCTCTCATCGCTGGAGCAAAAATTATTGAAAACTGCTGATAAATTGACTATAGGACTGATATTTATCTCTGTTACTGTCCCAATATTATATTAACTAGGGACATAAGTTAACAGGTGAATTAAGAGGGTTGGATGCCCAGGAGGGGGGAAGGATTTCTTTGCCCACCTCCAGGATTTCACACAGTGGAAATAATCCTAAAGCACACAATTTCAACCCCAAAAGCTGACATATGTCCCTTGCTGCCTGCAGGGGACACCTCTGGGTATGGGCTTTGGTATGGGTAGAGCTGGTGAAAGGACAGAAGGTTATGTTCTGGGTGTCTGTGGAAGAGCAGATAACTGGATGGTAATGTTCACCAAAAAAAAGTTTGGATAAACAACACTGCTAAGCTCCTACCCGTTGTTGAAGGTCCTGAGAGAGTTGTGCTGAAGGTTTGGAGTGCCAGTGCTTCATCTTCTTCCTCTGTATGGCCCCAAAATGTCAAGGGAGAAGCATCTAGCTCTTTTCTCCGTCCATTTGTAATAGCACCTTAATGGATGCTTGCCTCTTAGGTGAAGGGCAAACACATCAGCTCTACTGTAGGAAATGTGGACTGTGGCTGCATGCAGGTTGCAGTCAAATGAAGAGTTGATTTTGCTTTTCTGCTGGTGTGAGTGACTGGAGTAGAAGGAAAATAGATACCTTGTGTAAAGGAATGAAGGCAGTGGGTTGATTAACATTGGCAATATGCAGCTGTGGCCCTGCTACGAAGGCAGTGGGTTGATTGGCACAGATGATGTGCAGCTGTAGCTCTTTCCTGCAAAGTGGTTAAATAGCCCTGAGGAGCATGGGAAGGGAGCTTGGATGGAGGAGGGGTCTGGAGGAAGAAAGCCCCAACATAGCAGAGATAAGGAGCAGTGTGGTCTGGCCTCTAGAGGATGGAGAAACAGCAGCATGGACAGTAGAATCTGACCCATGGTAAAGCCTTGTTGCAGCTTGCTAGCTTGCTTGCCTTGTGATAATTGGTGCCCTGTGTGAGGCTCAAACTCATTTGGACTCTAATTGCAACAACCTTGGACTGAATGACAATAAGATTTTTTTTTTGAGATTGTAACTAATGAAAATGTTGCCTGCCAGAGTTCAAGGAGTGTCTGGACAACACTCTTAGTCATACAGTTTAGTTTTAGTAGTCCTGTGAGGAGCAGGGAGTTGGACTTGATGATCCTTATGGATCCCTTCCAGCTCAAGATATTCTGTGATTGTCTTTTAGAAAAAAAAAATAATCATAGAGGAAATCAAACGTTAGTTGAAAATGAAAAGAAAAAAGGGAAGCATCTTGGCTTTTATTATTTCACTTATTGACAAATTTACCACAAAATCACAGAGGTTTATGGTAAAGCCTAATAGGACCTGGATAAAGAAAGAAGAAACTCTGCTTGATAAACGTTACCCTGTTTTAGGACTGATACATGGAAAGTACTTGTTATGGTACATGTCTGATATTAGTGGTTATGTGATTGGGATATGGGAGTGGGTATGGATGAGTAAAATGCTCCTAGGATTTGTGTAGCACAACCTTCTCCCTCTGGTTCTCTCCCTCAGAGGAAAGGGAACTCTAGAAACATGGTCAGAAAACAGAGGGCAAGGTGGAGTAACCACCTCAGGTTCTCTGGTGTATCCATGCTTGCTGTCTTATTATGGCTAAGATTGTCAAAAAGTGATTCCTAAGCAATCTCTGCTGAAATGTAAGACTGTTGCAATTATATTATGTCTTCCCTCCCACCCCACAAAGTGGTTATTAATTAAATTGCATAAAAACTCTGCCTGGTATTTAAATGTTGTGCATGGATTATCTTTGCAGTTCATTATCCATTCCTATGGAGATCAAAAAGCATGGCTCTAACTCCGAGGAATATCTCTGTTAAGAAATGTAATCTTCTTGTTGTGCTGATCTGCACTGTAATAACTACCTGTAATCAGAGGTACATCTGCCCACTCCATCAGCTGGGGGCAGCTTCTTCTGCAGCTCAGCCCCGTATGGGAGCTGCCTGATGAATTTGTGCTCAGGTTCAAAGGGCTTCCGTGGGATAACTGATCAATTAAAAACAGGATTCACTTAATCTGCTTTAGGTATGCTTTTGATGGCAAAGTTTAGAGGTGCTTAAGTTTAAAGCTGGTGAGTGTGGGTTTCTTTTTATGCTCACTGGAACAATCACTCCAGGATCCTTTTACGTTTTCTCGGTGGAGAAAAACGGCCCTTTCTAGAGGGCGGTCCTTCTGACCTCTTGGGTGCTTATTTTAGGATGAGATCACTTCCCGTCTCGCCGTTGGCTGTAAGTGAGGCCAGGGGTGGCTATGTCTGTTAGTCTTTTGGATACTTAAATTAGGGCAGATGGGCTGCACCCTGCTGTGCCCCTCCATGTGACCCCTGCTCCCAGCTGGGGAGCCAGAGCCAGTGGGATCTCAGCTGGTACCTGCCGCCTCGGCGGGTTTGTTTCCTGAGCTCAAACTCTGGAAACTTTCTTGTTCTTCAATACATGAGCCACTAGGCACCCAAAAATGAGGATGAGTTTGCAAGGCGGGTGGCAGGCAGAGGGGAGAGCCTCCTTTACCTGCTTGTTTGGAAATGGAGCATGTTCTGTATAACCTCGATGGGCTGCAATAAAGTGGAGTTCCTGGGGAAACCTTCACAGAGCCAGCCTGCAGAGCAGCTCCTGCACCCCACCAGAGTCTGGCTGAGCTGGGAATACAGTCTGGGAGGCTTCAGTCTCTTCTGCTCTGTAATACACACTTCAAGCAAAAGGGATTGTGCTCTTTACCTGCAGGAGTGAGAGGAGCCGAGGGGAAGGCAGGAGCTCTGCATGCTAACAAGCTGCACGCCTTTGTTACTGAGGGAATAAAGTCTTTGCACCTACTATTCCTTTCTGTGTCCATTTACAAGTGTTTCAACAAGGCAAGCAGTGTTGTTCAGAGTTCTTGGCATCTGACTTGTTTTTTAAATCTGTTATACCATTATCTGGAGCATATTAACCCCTAGGTGCTTAGGTTTTTACATGTGTAAGAGATGCCAGAGGGAGGCTGAGGGGAAAAAAAACATATCTAATCCTGCTTAAAAAAGGGCCAGAAGGTGAAATAACGGATTAATCACTCTTAAACACAATTTGCTGTCACCTTCACCGCAAGGTCCCTTTGATATCCAGAATTAAGAGACAAACTCTGCTAAGTTGCTGCAATTCAAAAAACACGCACACACACAAATAAATCTGTGCCCAGCAGTTCCCTGTGGTACAATTGTTGGAAGCACAAGCCATTTTTAAACTGATACCAGAAATGAACTTTTATTTTCAATCATATTTACTGTAAATTAGAAATTACTCAGTAAAATGCAATCTGTTAGGCAAAATGCATCCTGTCACTTTCAATTAACCAGCTAAAAGGTTGTTAATGAATAAATATTGACTTTTAGAGGAAATGCTTCTTAACCAGCTGCAGATCCATGTGCATGATATTTGACAAACAATCAATAGGGAGCTCTATGCTCCTGCTAACCTGTAGGTAACTGTTCAGAACGCCTAGGCACAGTGTTAAATGACAAATTGCAGGGTGGCCCAGAGGTGGGGGCAGAATAAGGAGATTCTGAGCTGCCTCATGTGGATGCATCCAACTCTACTGCCACTTCTAAAACTAAGCAGCCAAGATTGTAAAGTTGGTGACGGAAATCAGCCATTCAAGCACACCTGCAACTTTCACTTGATTTTTTCAAAGCCTTGAACACTAATGAGAGCTGAGACAGCTCAGCCCCTTTCCAAGTCAGACCTTCTATTAGATAACAAAAATATGCATGTAAGTGCTACAGATTGACTCTTCAGGCTTCTAAGAGTTTGTCTGTCAACAGTGCCTGGAAAAATATCCCACTATGACATCCCAAGTTGGTACTGTCTGGTATGTACAGTGACTCACGCTGGGATCTTTGCTAATCCAGAAAACTGAATCCTCCAGCCAAATGCTCTTGTGGGGCATTGAGTCTCAAAGTCCAGCAGAACTAGCTGGATCGTAGCATCTGTGAAAGCCAGGCAGACAGAAGGATCCCATGGTGAAGGAGCATGACTGCAGTTCAAATCCTGGCCCCAGACTGCACTTTTGGGCCTGGTCATATAGTTGATCTAGTTCTCATTTTTATGTGAAAGAGAGGTATTAGTGGGACCGTTTAGCTGGGAGCTGTGGGTGGAAGGGTCCCTAGTAAGTCAGAAGCCTCTGGATCCCAAGTATGGAGTTAATTCAGCTTCCTATAGCTTCAGTCACTTCATTAGTTATGGCATGTGATATGCCATGAGGAGTACTCCACAGCATGGACTATAAAATTCTGCTTTGTTTCACATGACTTCTTTGTAGGCACTAAAGCTGTACCTGCCCCAGGACACAGCTGGGCACATGGCTCAGGGAGAGGTTGGGACAGGGAAAGGCTTCCATGCCATGGTAGTTTATTGGAGCTTCTTGGGATCGCCAGGGCTGTCAAGTGCACACCATTACAGTCTTTGTTTTTTCTTCCATGTCCTGTATACATGAAAATAACTTTCTTTGTTCAGTACTTCAGCAATTCCAGTTGTTCCTACACTAAACAAACATACCTTTCAACCCACCATTTCTAAAAGCAGAGCATGTGAAACATGACAGGTGCCATCAGACATTCAATGGGAGTTTAGAGTTTTGTCCCATGTTGGTCTTTCAAGTGTTTTTCTTGCTTTACCAGAAACAATCATTTCTGGCTCCTTGGGCTGAAGATGATCAAGATTATGAAGTTCAAAGATGCTTTTCTGCTTGGGCATCTAAATGGAAATGAGTCCATCAGCTGGGACTCCTCAGGAGACCATCAGAAAGATTAGTATTTGAACTAAGCCTGTTGCTGTAGAGGTTAAAAGGGGCCTTGTGGAGAGGCATTAGCCCTGTCTTAGATGGGCAAGATAGTCTTTATTCTAAATATCCTGCTGATCACTGATGTGGTGTGTTTGATTTGCTTTATGTGAGGGCTCAAATATTATTCCAGTTGCCCTTGTGGTACTTGTGACCACGCAGTAGCAGGGCACTGTGCCATCTTGCCGTTTAGGGTGTATTTGCTCCTTTCTCTCTGCAAGTCCCGTTTACCTGCTTTACTTGTACCTTTGACCAGAACAGCATGGCCTGATGTGTGCAGGGCAATTTAATAACTGCACCACCTCTGGGATCCTTCCGGTATCCAAGGGCATGTTAGTGAGCCCCATCTCTCAGCAGGACTATTTAGCACGCTCATGATGGTCCAGGCATGGCTTCTGACTCTGAGGCGGCTCATTCAGTACCTGCCAGAGGATTTTTGATATATCTTCTTATGCATGTTGAAGGCAGGACCTTACAAACTTTTTGCCTAAAAAAGGCATTGGGATATAACTCCACGATTTTCATAGGCCAGGAGTTCAGAGTATAGGGGACTATTTGGAGGCTCTTCATGAAAATTATAATAGAGTTTTGTTTTTCACTGAAAGGAGAGCTCACATATAGATTAGATTTGTACTCAAAGTCAAGTGCAAGGGATGCTGCCTTCCATGTAAGCATATCACCAGATTTTTCTCCAGCTATAATACACAGCAAGGACTTGTGTGTGGCAACGCTTCCTCTCTCCAATTGCTTTAATTTCTGTGCCTCAGATGCACCTAGATTCCTCTCACGTTCCCATTTGGGTGATAAGTAATGCAGCACAAATTATGGGAATGGACATTGGGTGCATCAACAACAGTAAAAGCTAACAGCATTGCATGGGGACCAATAAAGCTGAGATAGGAACTGCTGGGCTTTTCTCTTCTTCATTGGCAGTTAAATGTGATTTCTATTATCTCACTGTTTGCTTTAATGTTATATGGAACCTGTCAAAGCCCCATAGTCTACTGCTTACTGTTCTACTACAAAGAAAAGACTCCGTAAATTATAGTACCTTGTGCCACTGAAAGGTGTGTAAAACTATTCCATCTAATTCATGGTCCCCTTTATCATAAGAGATAGTGGAAATGCAGAAGATTAGCAAGGTCAGATGAGTTTGGGATATCATGCCAAATCTGTAAATCTTCTGAGCTTACTGTATTCTCACCATTATCCCTAGACCTGCCACAACCTGTATCCACCTCTCATGTGCTCCACCTCCAGTTCATCTTTTCCCATAAAGTCCCCTGTTCTGGGAGCCTGCTGGCCAAAGTTACCAAAACTGCAGTAAGCCAATGAGTGCCAGAAAGGATGTGGTTTATGTGAACCTCTGTGCTCAGGCTATTTCCTCATGTGCGCGTGTACACAATGATGGGAGGCAGGTATCTTGAAGAATGATTGAGAAGGTCATTACCTGTACAAAGTATCTTAACTAATTAATTCAGGTACAGTCTCATGCTAACCTCAGTGTTCTTCTTCTGGAGCTCTTTCTTGAACATCTGTGTAATGCTATATAGGACCATGCCTTGCATGGTATATAGGACCTGACATATACCTTAAGGCATTTCAAGGCGGCAGAAACTTTAGGTGTCTTTGCTCTACCTGCTTTGTTATTAACCTTTGCCCAGTAGCATCACTTACTAACCAGGCTGGACTATCAGTCTTTTGTCTCTACTGTTCTCAGCACAACTCAGCTTCTGCCTAGTTGAGTTTTACCCAGCAGCATTGACGTGGAGGGTGGCTTTGATAACACAGTTGAGTCCTCTCTGGGGACCTTAAGCTTCATTTCTGGAGCTGTGCTAGTGGTGGCTGTAAAAGAGCCAGGACAGAACATGAGTGTATAAGGTATGTGTGATATAGGAAGGAAACTTAAGCTCTTTGGTAAGGGTCCAGATCTTAAATATGATCAGATTTCTTCAGCTGGCCAGTTGTAGGGTGATTGAAATATCAGTGGTATAATGAAAATCTCCCAGGACACATCGCTTGTACTGTGCCAAAATCCTCATCACTCTAGTGTTATCAATAAAAGGTCATAACATTACTACTTAATATTTATGTTTTGTGTTATATACTGCACAAATAAGTGAAGTTGCATCTATTGCTCCAGGGAATTTGTAAGATGTGCAAGGCAAAGCAAAAATTGCTAGCTTGGAAAGGAGAACCTCCATGGCAAACCAAGACATTTTCCCATCTCTGGGCTCTCTCCTCAGCTCTCTATACCAGCAAAACAACCTTCAGAAATTTTATAGTATCTTCTATGGGAATAAAATTTACTTCATGGGAATTTGTGTGAGCAATGGGAAGGAGCCAGCAGGTCAGCTCTGCTTCTGGACCAAAACAGAAGGATCCTAGCAGATAAGATATAATAAAGACCACTGAAAGAAAATACCAAAAAGGTGAGGGGAAAAAATACCTTATGACTACTCCAAAATGAGTCATTTTTCTAGCCTACTCCTGCCTTGAGTATTACTCTCCTGCCATTATAGTCTCACCTGAGCCAAGAGCTGATCCCTTAGGTCTTTTCATGAAGATCACCAATGTCCCACAGACTCTGGTGGTGGCTAAATCTACGTGTAGCTGGGATAACTAGGATCTCTTGATCCTCCCAGCTAGGAAGGAGGCAGCAACTTGTACCCAGGACCCAGCTCTGGGAGGTGAAGGGGAAAATGTTGGGCCAGACCTTACTGGAACCAGTCTGCACAGTCCTCCTTAGTTGCCACCTTTTTGTGGGGGGAAAGGACATGCAGAGTGCCTGGCTTCAGAGCTGGAAAAAAAGGTAATTTTTGAGCTGGCACCAATGTGCAAGGAGGGAGAGGCAGAGCTTCACGTTCCCAGCCGCCTGTGCGCTCCGTGGCGATCTGGAATAGCAGGGCTGGGGATTAAAGGGAATCCATTCCCCGTGCTCACGGCAGGAAAGGATAGCAGCCTTGTCTTCCTCTCAGGAGTTTCTTTTCAGACAGGCTCTTCAATAAGAGAGGATAGTGATTAAATTCCTTCCCTGGGAGCTTACCTCTCTGGGACAAATGAAAAAAGGAAAGGAAACATGTAAACAAATATTAAGCAGACAGACCAGCCTCCCAGATTTAATCAGGCCCTGGGCTGTTGCTTGGTATGCTTTTTGGAGGAGATGTGCGTGCCTCTGTTTGCATTAGCCTTTCTGTATTCTCCCTCCTCCTTTACCTCTGTACCCATTCTCATTCTCCTTGTGCCTGAGCTGTGGAGAGAACTGAAAATTTTGAAGTTGGGATGGAACTTTGGCTGTTAAGAGTTCCTCTCCAAACAGATTTGGAGATGTTTGATTATTCAGAACAGCTTTAGAGTCCATGCAGAGGCTGGGTGGTGAGGTCAGAGTTTGCTCCTGTAAAGGACACAAACATGATAGTTGCCAGGAGGCACTTTAGCACCCAAAGCCCGCGGGAGCGGGCGATGCTGCATCTTTTAAACATTTCAGACGCATCCTGCTACACAGAGCTGCACCTCACAAGTATGTTCTCTTGCATTATGTCAGGAGCTGACATGACATGAGGTAATTGGATTTGATATGACATAATCCAGCCATAACGCAACATGTGATAGATGAAAGGGCTTTCCCTGCGGCAAGCAGAAACCAGCTGGTACCGTACAACACCTGCGAAAAAAAGGTTTTTAATCATCTCTTTCTGCCTGGCTGGGGTGGGAAGTTGTTCGGTCTATACACATCCCTAACTGAAAACTCCCAATGATTAATTGTTTTTTAAAATACCACAGCATGCTTTATTGGGCTTGAAACAAATGTAAGTTTCTGTAAATTCGTATCAGCCACCCACACAAAAAAGAAAAACCAAGCTCTGGTGAACATCTACAATACATAAGATATGATCAGTTTGCTTCAAGCTCTTCTGATCTAAAGTACCTTCTGCTCATTCTTGGTATGTGTGCATCTTTAACTTTCATTTTGCTGCTAAGGAGAACACTGGTGGGCTGATACCCATTTAGGTCTGATCTTGAGCAGAGCCTCTTGTGGTGCTTCCTGCTGTTCTGCCAACACCAATGACCATGATGTGGTCAGAGTTAGCTGTGCTTGGGAATGTCACAACTGAACTCCCCATTTGATTGCCTTTTCCTTGGGGACATCCCAGACTGTGATGTCCTCTGAATGGAAAGGGAAAGGCATGAAGAGAAGATTGTTTGTGGCTTAGGAAAGTGTTTTTGTATCTTCATTTCTGAATGAAGATATCTTGTGAAAAGAGCTGGAGGGGTTTGGAGGAAGACTTGCTTTAGATAAATTAAAAGGGATCTGATCCTAAAGGGACCTGTCCACAGTCTGCTTTGATTCAGGTTGCTGTCATTCAGCCATTTTACAGGCTTCCCTTTCAACATTACGTTCTGGAATTCTGTCACCTCTTTGTTCACTACAAATGTTTCAGAAAGGTTTAAAAAAAAAAGTAGTAAATCCTGACAAATATAGGGAAGAGAAGGAGAGGGCATCATTTTCAATGTACGTGTCCTAATTCCTCTTGGCTTTGATGTATAGCTTGTGTCTCAAGCATAGACGGTCTTGCACATGTGGCACTCGCACTTTCATGACCACACTCCTTAATTTTTGAGGTGCAGCATGTGAAGTTTCATGTTCCATCACTTGGCTGTCAGAGATGAAATGCTCCTTTTCATCTCGTTTCAACCCCAACCCTACCCCCAGTATATTTGTCCTGGAGAAAACCAAACAAAAATGGCAGATGATGAGACAGGTGCTTACTGCTGCCCAAGGCTCTGGTTCGCTTAGGGGGAGCAGGACGTTCCCTCTAGTGCCACCACTAGTACCAGGACCCTTAGAGTCCCATGGACTTTCATGGCCTCTTTGCTGGCCCTGAACGAACCAGGCTGAGTTTTGTTGAACTTTTTGAGTCCTTTTGTAAGCAGAAGCAGCTTGACTACAAAAATGAGGCACGTGTCTTCTTATGATGGTCTCTAAATAAAAAGGTGGTTTTGTATTCCTGTCAAAGGCTCTGTGCAGTTTCCTCTTGCTGGTGTTTCCAAGTGCTCCTGCCAAATGTTGCCATCCCAGTGGATGCTCTCGTGAACAAAGGCAAACCACGTTTCGGTGCTGGCCTTGAACGTCCTTCAATTGGGGTTGAAAGAGATGCTGAATGTTGTTCTAAGCTGTTTCTTTTGTGATGCCTTTAGTATAAATCTCTGCCCCCTTTCTTAAAAGCCAACTCAGCCACATGAACTAGGTTTTATTTTATGAGGCTCATTATTTTTATATTGATGTTCATTTTCTGAAAATAGTGTGAAAGCTAAATGCATACAGCCCCCTCGACGTTTTAACAAAATCATATTTCAGTTGCAGTATTGATTGTCTATCTATAAAGCAATATATGGCCAGGAGTTAATGTTAACAGTGCACTATGTTAACTGAAGTAATGTAGTGAAAAACAAAAACGAGAGTTGGGCTGGCTTTACTTTTTGCTGCAGTGTGACACCTCCAGCTGAGCTTTATTGCTTCTCCTGAGTGTTAGGTAATCACAGAGATGACCTATAGCTGTTCCCCTTAATGGATGATAAGCAAAATCAGCCAGAGTTCATGCTTGCTAGTATGGGGGTGGCACATAAACAATCCTCCTTTCATTGTGTTTACACACAGGTTTTTTTTCTGTCCTTTGAGCAAGAAGCAGTCGGGGGCAGGTTCAATGTTAAAATGATGCCTACACTTGGTTACTTCTATACACTCCCGCAGTCTAGAAACTGTTCTTGCTTTGCTGCAAATGGGTAGAATTTTTATATGAACTATATTTGTTCTATCATTTTCTCCCAGGAAATGAGGCTTTAAGGCTAAAACCAGGCAATTGTTTAGGCTGCAAAGCCTTTCCTTTATGGTTTCTGCAGATATGCAAAATGAGTAGGAGGACCCTGATCTACGTTATTTCTGTTTATTGCAGGGTGGATCAGCTCCTGTTTTCAGAAGTCAGCATCACCCCAGCAGATCCATAATCAGACAGATTTTCTAGGTGCATTATGTTTGGGTTTTTTTTCCCTGGAAAGGGATGAGAATTTTGTTTCTGTATATTTACATATGGGGACATTGAGAAGTAGGGGAGTGTAGTGATCTGGCCAAAATTGCATAGTTCCACCAAATATGGGAGCAAAGCTAAAAACTCTCTGACATAAAAAGACTGTGAAGGGACCCCAACCAATGATCAAGCCCGTTCCTCAATCACTGTGTCCCTTCAATTAACCCAAAACCTTTTCTATCTTGTTTTTAAAATCCTCCAATGGTGATAATTTCAAATATTACCCCTGCACTTGCTGAATAAGAAAGTTTTCCTGTTGCCCAAAATAAAATCCCTTTAATTCAATCCGGCCTGTAATTCCCATATGGTCATGGGAAAAACTTTTTCCCCCTTTGTTTTTGCAGCTGTTTTGTAGGTGTTTGAAGCGGTGCTGCTTTTCCATATTCTATTCTCTGGTCTTCCCTGTTCTTGTTCTACACAAATCAAGTTTCCTGGCTTTCTGGTAATTGTTTGGGTTTTGTTTTCCTCCCTCCCCCACCCCCCCTTTTTATTTTATTTTATTTTATTTGAATCTCCTCTTCTCTCTTTCCTATTAATATAACGTTTTCTGACATACAGTGGCCAAAACATGAAAAAGTTCTCCAGTAAAGCCTTTCCCAGCAGCGAACAGAGCAGAAGGCTTTCTTCACACATCTCAAACATGATGGTGCTCTTTGCATTCCTCAGCATGGTGCTTGCTGTTCTCAGCATAACCCTGTTGATTCACATCTCTCTGCCGATCCACCCTAACCCTCCGGTCCTTCTCCGCAGAGCTGCCACCCAGTCTGTTGTTCCTGGCTTGTAGTCATGCAGTTGTTGTTCCTCTCTGATCTTGAGATTTGTTAAGGACAAAAGCTCATTTGCATCCTATCTTTTCAGACCACTTCTACCGTTTGCCAGGATGATTTTGAACTCTAGCCCTGTGTTTTCTGGTGTGCTGGTGGCCCCTCCCTCTGTGGTGGTGTGTGTGAATATGTAAACATAAAGGTTATGCTGTCATCCAAATTGTTAAGGAAAATATTGCATAGTGTGACATCCCAGTCAGAACCTTGAAGAATTTTCCTTGATATATACCTCCTTCTTGTAAGTGAGCTGCTGATTACTACTATACTAATATTTTTCCCAAGATAGTTTTGCATAGTCTAATAGCAGTTTCACCTAGACTGTATTTCTGTCCTGTTATGAAGATATAGGTTGTTGAAGCAGAGGTATGATTTCTACTGTTCTTCTTCCAGTCACCCTGCCAAAGTGCATCAGATTGATTTAGAAATTATTTGATTAAAAAAAAAAAATATCCAAATTGGAGTGTTACTCAGTGTTCCTGGTTATCTGTTAGGTACTTACAAACAACTTCATCTTTTGTGCTTGTATTATTATAGAAATCGGAGTTAAATTGCTTTTCCACTCTTTTTCTCCCTTCTTTCTATGTTGCCCATTTTCCAGTTCCTTGTAATCACCACCACTCTTCAGGAGATCCAGATGAGCCCTGCCACAGGCTCCGAGATGTTTTAGCCCGCTTCCGAAACACCACGGTTTCTGGGCCGTTTTGTCTCTTCTCGGTCCTCCAGCGCTGAGCTGCTGGATGCTCTTCTGCTGTGCAAATCCTTGGGAGATGCGTGGAGCAGATATTCAGAGTCTGTGTCCTAAATAGGGCTGAGTCGTCCCACCCAAGGGCTAAAGCACTTCTCAGCAGCCAGGAGACTTTGATCCATCATGTCTCTGGAGAGTTATCTGGCAGCCGTGACAAGGGTTGGGGTAGAGGAGTTGACCTCCTCTATTTCAGCTGCTCAAAGGCTTCTGCTCTTTCTGTTTAATTTGAAGATCCCCCAAGCCAAGGAGAAGGTCTTTGACTGTCATCCAGTGCCCTTTTCTGGTAAGAGGAACTTCAGCTTTCAGTTCCTCCTGCTGCAGGGACTGTTTTTGTAATTTAATGTGATATTTTATGCATTTTTTGATATGTAAAGTAGATAATTAAACCCCATTAAATCTCTTCATAGACCCTCATTCAAGTTTAACATAACATTAATTTGGCTGAGCTTAATTTACTTTGTAAACTGAATTAGCAACACTTTAATTCTGAATGAGAGTGTGCATAAAGGAGCCTAATATGGATTAAATAATCCAAATTAATTTAAAGTACGAACAGAAAATGAATTAATTTTCCTGAGTATCCTAGTTTAGGCTCAATACATCAATCATCCTCTGCTGCAACTGCTCATTCCACGCAGGTGAGGATCCATCTCCATTGGTTCTCTCCCTCTTTGCTGCATGGGCCTCTTGTTTCTCCATGTGGGTGATGACCAGATCCTGCTGGAGCACTGATGGTCAGCTGGATTGGCAGCAAGGGAGCAGGGAGAGTTTATCAACAGAAAAGGATGTGAGTGTGCAGAGCACGCAGGCAACATGAGCAGCTCTCAACCAACAGTTAAATGAAGAAGGGAGTGAGAAACAGCCTCTCCTGACCATAAAAAGGGAAAGGAATAAAAGCTTTTTCTCTGCTTTTAGCTTTGTTTCCCTTTGTTTTAACCACCACTCCTGATTTACATGGAAAAGAAGGGCTGGGCTCATTGCTCCTGAATATAAAGTATTCCTACAGGACATCATCCATTACTTGTGCTGCGTAAGCACTAGTAATCCCATTGAACGCTCTTTCACTTGTGCCTCGATGCTAATGCCTTGTACACCAGCTTTCTCATGCATCCCCCTTCAACAGGAGCTCTGGGGAGAAAACTAAAATCAACCACAGATTACTCAGACTTGCCAAGTGTGCTCTGCAGGCCGGTGAGTACATCCTCAGCTCCATGCAATGCAGTACTCCTGTTCACGTTAATGGGGGTTCTGTGCTTACATCCACAGGAGGCTATTCCCCGATGCCTGACATCTTGTTTCATCATTTATGGTACTGAAATGACCTGCAAATTGTCGGGGTCAGAAGCGAATGCCGATACACCAGAATGGTGCTGTGGTTACAGGTAGACTGGAGATCCCCTTTCTCTTATACCATGATGGTGCCTGGCCCAGGGCATCTTTGTTCTCTCACTGTTAATAGGACAACTTCTAGATAGTTTTACAAAGATTTCCCTGTGGAATTGAAATAAGACAAAACTCAACCTCCCAAATGCTTTGACACCCCTGTAGAATAGATTTATGCCAACCCTATGTAAAAAGGAATTAGCCCTATGGCAACAATCAGCAATCATATGTGCCAGGGAAGAAGAGCAGTTGCTGCAAAGGGGATTAATTAGGAGTAATGGGATAAAATTGAGGGGGTGGGGGAGTTTAGTTTGAATATTAGGTCATGCTTTGTACTGTTGCATTTCTCAGTCTGTGGAACAGTCTCTAAGAGGGGAAATCTTGCCATTTTGGGGATTCAAATGTGTACAGAGCTGGAAGGCTCTGAAAGGACTTCACCTGGCTCAGCAGTAGTGGGGTATGATATGAAAAGGATGGGACCATCTGCACAGCGCATCAGGGTGAGCCCTCCAGCATCTGCAAAACCTTGAAAGACAGCATAAGAGGAGGGCTTGGTGGGTCAGCTTTTACATTCCTCCTATAGCCATAACTGCCCGGTTCCACAGCTGGGATTTACCTGCACCTCAGAGTGCCTGTGCATGGTTTTCATTTTGTCTCACATCTGGAGCATCCTACCTGTCCTGCTGACCAGGGAAACAGACATACAGGGTGGAGACTTGCACGTGGTCCTATAAAGACTGTGTCCCACAAGGCACGCTGCAGAGCAAGCCTGGGCCCAGACTTAGGCAGGGCGATGGTGGAGATAGACCCGGTATGTCTACTTAGACATACACATACATCCATTTATAAATGTGCAATGGTTCATTTTTTTAAGGCATATCCCACTTTGTGTTCCCTTCAACATCTTCACTACGGCTCTAGATGTAGCTCTGAACAATCTGCTAACAGTGGACAAAACTGGTGAAAATAGGGTGGTTCCTTGTAATCCTTTAGTGCTGTTAACCAAACACTTTAAAATCTAATTTTCTTTGCATTCTCCTGAGTTTGTTTCTCTCCCTGACATACTTGATTAGGTCATTAGGCTCATGGGTGTGATCTTTTCAGCCCCAAGATACCCATAAATTTTGGGGCTGCATTGTCATGGTTCTTTGTGCCAGTTTGTGCTTTCCTGGCACAGACCACCCTGATTGCCTTTGCCTTTTGCTGGGTTTTGTTAGTGCTCTACTGATAGTAGCTGGCAAGAAAGTGCATCTACTCTGTTCAAAACCTTAAAGATCACAGGGGTCATGATGATAATCTGTCCTGCTACTCAGAGATCCTGCCTCTACTTGCAGAAAGTCTACAGAGCAGAGGAACATCATCTTACACTACCAGTTCCCTATAGATCTCTCCTACTTCTCCCAGCCTTCCCTCCCACCCATGGTGACATGTCCACAAGGAATGACAGACTGCTAAACAGTACGCCTTCAGCCAGGTGAAGGTTTACCCGAACTGAAGGAGGTGCCTTCAGAGTGGCAGAGCATTTATTTATAGTTAATGGCATTTTTGACCTTCCTCATCTCCTTATTGCTCTTTTAAGTCTTCTTTAATCTCATTACATAAGGAAGTAAGAGCCTTAGAGGGAGAATTTGTACCCAGGCAGGCCAGCTCAGATAAAGCTCTAAGCACTGTAGGGTGAAAAAAACTCCAGTATCTGGTTACCGGCTACATGGGAATCAATGGGAGTGAAGATGTGACCTGGCAGCCAAGTGACAAAAGTACTTAAAAGGAGGTTGATTCCCCCCTTTGCTTCCCTTTTAGTTTAACCAGACTTTTCCCAATTCATCTGGGTAAAGACAAGTGGTAGAAACAGTCAGCCACTGACTCCTGAGCTTTTTCCTCAGTGAGGTTTGAGAAGCAGATTCATCCTTGTCCTGGTGAAACACCAGAGAGGAGGTGATCTCCTGGTTTCTGTTTCTGTAGGGGATTGCTGGAGGCTGGTTTGCCTCGTAGCAAAATTTGCAGCAAGAACATTTGCTTTGTGTTCACAGGAGGAATGGCAGCTCTCTTTTGGCCAGGCTCCTTCCCACTCCCAACTTGCCATGAAACAGGAGACCGTCCATCCCCACGTGACAGCAGAGGTGGTAGGGATGCACTGGGAACGCAGGGGAGAGATGTTTGTGCTGGGCATAGCAGAGACTGAGTGCTCTGAATAGAGTTTGGGGTTATGTGCTCGCAGCTCAAGGGGAAATCCCCCTCCCGCTGGGTTTGCGGGGTGCAAGCAGCTGGAGGCACGAGTCCCAGCACCTCCATTTAAGCTCTTCTTTCAGAGACAGAAAAGGATCCATAGTCTCAGAGCATTGGGCATATTCCAGATGGGTGCAGTAAATATCCCTCTCCTGCATAACTTCCCAAAGACATGGTTGGGTTTTTTTCTGTCCCTGCAGACTTTCCTGGGGCACTGTTGCCTCTGGTCTTAAATTTAGCCTCTCGGCAGCACTCAAAAAGAGCAGAAGCATTTAATCTCCCATCCTCCGTCCAGGCTGATGCTCCGCTTTTTATTGTCTACATATATCTGTAATTATTAACTTACATCAACATTTCATTGGCCAATAAATGTTAGTTATGGTATATTGGTAGCTTTATGAAATGCAATTAGTGGTGGAATAGTATGAGATATTCAGGAGCTCCGGCACTGGTAGATGAACCTTTTACCAGCTGTGGGCATTTAATTCACTTTAACAGAAAAGACATAAACAAATAACAATATTGCATCCTTGGACTGGCCTAGTTTCCTCTTGTTTGCCTGCCTGGCTGCTGTGTTTCTACGGTTTCCTTATATGATTTTTAGCTCCCGCAGGCTTGTAGTAAATTGATCATTGTTAGTTCTGAGATTCAAATTTCCCTTTATGCCATCCACAGACCATTTATTACTGCTTATCATATTTCACTGGAACCTAGGAACCTCTGCCAGTTTTAGAGGTCCTTGCTCACCACTCTACGAAGTGCAGAACAGATAAAATTGGAAAAATACTATTACCAGAACTTTCAAAGATGCATTTTTTTTTTCAGTTTGGCAATCAAAATAAAAAATATATACCATTTGGATTAAACCAAATTATCTTTTCCTTCAGGTTTTCTGGCCAAAATAAATAACCCTAAACGCCATTTTATGTGAATCAAAACATTCCCTTCAACCTGGAGGAATGCATTTTGTTTGGTCTTTTCTCCAGAAAGTAAAAGGCTCAACGGCCAGCAGCTTTCCAAAGCAGCGGATATTTCAGAAGACTTGCAGAAGATGTTGCAGACCCAGATTCAACTATTGTTTCAGGCTGAGAAAACCAGCATCTGCTCCTGCACCTCCTAGGAGAAGACTTTAGCCACTAAAAGAGAACTTATTCTTGGGTGAGATACACTCGGTATTTTGCTTTGGCTCCATTCCACTCTATGCAATCAAACACTCATGGGATCAGAGGTAGGTTTGGGTCTACCGCTTTCTAAAGCAGGTGTTCTAGTTGCCTACAAGGAAGATCACCTGCTCAAAGCGGACCAACTCCAACAAGATAAGCTGAGAGATACCTGCCTGAACTGCAGAGGCTGCAGGTCCAATTTACTCTGCCTAAATCAGGGATGGAAATTTGCACATAACTCCAGGCTGATCAAAATGGATTTTGGCATATATACTGGCTATTGAAAGAGCTGTCCTGGAGCTCTGGTTATTATTTGTGCTTTACGGCAAATTAATGTAAGGCAAGGTTTAAATTCCAGACGTGCTGGAGAGGTGCAGAACATCCCCTTTAACACTTGTCTGCTTTTCCTAAGCTTTTATATAACACTTATGTGGCATTTCAGCACTTCACACATCTGAAAACTGACAACACTACAGGGATCTCTCCTTGTTTCTGTTATGAATGTCTCAGGGTGGTCTTTTCTGGTGTGAGATGGTCTTGGCAGCCATGGGGTACGGGTCACCACTCCAGACCCTGGCTGCGGTGGGTGCCGGGGGGTCCTTCATCCCACTGAGATGCACTGATAAGACCATGGTCACCTGCAGGTGTGAAGTCTTCCTCACTATGAGGTCTCAGTGGTGAATCATGCAAGCATCTCCTGTGACTCCTCAATAATAGGAATCCTATTCTTCAAGGATAGGTTTAATTTCAAAAAAGATGCTAAGCTTGGTCCAGAGTGTTGGTGTCTCTGTTGAAGTCTTATGCACAGAATCATAGAAACATTTAGGTTGGAAAAGACCCTTAAGGTCATTGGGTCCAACCATAAACCTAACTGCCAAGTCCACCACTAAACCATGTCCCTAAGCACCACATCTATGTATCTTCTAAATGCCTCCAGGGATGGTGACTCAACCACTTCCCTGGGCAGCCTGTTGCAGTGCTTCTCAACCCTTTCAGTGAAGAATTTTTCCCTACTATCCATTCTAAACCTCTGGTGCAACTTGTGGCTGTTTCCTCTTGTCCTATCGTTTTTCACTTGGGAGAAGAGACTGGCACCCACCTTGTTACAACCTCTTTTCAGGTAGGTTTAGAGATCAATAAGGTCTCCCCTCAGCCTCCTTTTCTCCAGGCTAAACAACCCCAGTTCCCTCAACAGCTTCTCATAAAGCTTGTGCTATAGACCCTTCCCTGCCTGTGTTGCCATTCTCTGAACACGCTCCAGCACCTCAATGTCTGTCATCTTGATAAAGCTTTGCTTATCACACACCACAACGTCCCCAGAAAGATCTTCTGTGTAGCTGGGGTAAGAGCCTGTCTTCTGCTCCTCATTCTCAGTGGGCTTATAGCATTGTTGGCTAAAATCCATAGGCATGCGCTCACCTAGTGAAAAAGGGAAAATGAGATGCCTGTAATCTGGCTATTTTTAGCTGGGAACTGACACAGAGAGTGCTTGGCCATGGTGTGGTTCAGAAGCCTTTTGGGGTTGCCAGCACCTGGTACAGGGTGATGGGCACGTTGCAGGACAGGTCCCGGCATGGGCTGGCAAAGCCGGCGGGAGGGGGAATTCGCTTGTCATCCATTGGATTATACCTGATTTATGGTTTTGCTCATTGACTTCAGAAATCTTGCAGTGGCAAGCTGCATTGTCTTAACTTTGCATTTGTAGATTATCCACACTGCGGAGTTATAAATCCTTCTGAGCACAGCGTGCTTCCAAGGCCTAATTATATTGTCAGTGATAGGGTCTGGAGCGGGAGTGTATGTGCTACAATGCTGTGCTGGCCCCGAGTTCAGGAGGCATTCATAGAGGCATTTTATCAGTCAATTTCATGAGACATTAATTAATGAGATACTTCAATTAGATCATTTCTGTCACTAGGAAGGAATTATTCTTCATGGTCAAGATTACATCATCTTAATTAGTCCCTCTCCAAGTAATTTGCTTCTTTTCAAGCCCTGAAGAAGGGTACATTCATTATAGATAATTAATATTCAAGTTAATTGACTGTACCCTACAATTCATGGAGCCCCTTTGAAACAGATTTTCTAGTTAGGCATGGGGAAGGGCTGTTAAAGTTGCACTGCACAGTCCTCTATAAGGCTTCTCAATCATCCGGGGGACCAAATTATAATTATCAGCCCCAGGCCTCCCTTAGCCACTCCAGTTAATATCCACAATACAGTGCCCATTCTGAGCAACTACTGTATGGATACAAAAGTTGAGACCAGAAGGTTAGGCTAAATCTCTTGTATTTATGTATACACTAGGCAGGGAATCTATTTTTTTGTTAGTACACACATTCTTCACAGCAAAATTACTTTGATTTGACTATTTCAGTTTTAAAAGGCAATTTTTCTAACAAGCCAATCAGGAATAACAGATACTTGAAGCTCAGATGCTCGGTTTGTTTTTTCTCTCCAAAGGAAGGTCATGCAATATTAATGCTGCATCTTTTAATATTGCCAATAATCCACAGAAACCACCGTATCCCACTCAGAGTAGTAAATTTAATGGAAATGTTCTGTGTCATATACAAACATTGCTGCATAAATTTTCTGATTTATTTGTGCTTAAGTTTTTACATTTGACTTAAGCCAAAATTTGATTTTTTTTCTGCTATGTTTCAGACTATAGCAGTAATCTTATATTTGAAAATGCTGCCTGCCTAAAATCTCAGAAGCTGGAAACTCAGATGCAAGACAGCGTTTCAAAAAGCAGCCATTAAAAAAAAATAAAATAATGATACCTACAGGCTAACAAACTTAGAAGCATCTACAAGTCTGGAATAAACAGCTACAACCCCCATTGAAGCGAGGGAATTGTGCTAGGTCTGCTTGCATCAGGGCTAAATCTGCCTAATTGCAAGTGCAATATTGCTGCTCTTCATTTTTATGCAGATTGCTGAACCCGACTGATCCAGGCAGAGCTGCTGAGGAAGGGCGATGCAGCCCATACGTGTGCAAGTCTTTGTTTTTAAAAACAAAACTTCCCCTTTGACTTGAACTTTAAATAGTAGAGCCAGGGAAATAATGCGGATAACATCACTGAATATGTGCTCAGATTTCAGCATTTTATAGCTCTTCCTGTCTTCATGCCACATATTAGTTTCCTCTGAATGGTCTTTCAAACGAATTAAATGGCAGGAATGTTAGTGGAAGCAGTGAGATATAAACAAACACTGAATATTCAGAGTGACTATTTTTATTCCCAGCAGAAACCTAATTTAAAGATGAGACTTTCTCCAACTGTGGAGAAGAAATATTAGTACGAGTACAACGGCGTTTGCGTGCTGTACTATTACAGGAGCACTGCTAGAAGCTTGCTGGGAGCAGGATGCTGGTGAGTGAGCACACACAAAGTGACACTTGGTGCAACCCCATATGGGAGAGGATTTTTGGCCCATATGGTCAATGCGCTGCCTGCATGGCATGGAGTGTATGGAGAAAGAAGTCTGCTATCACTCTATTCCCACCAGGATCTACCTAAATAGGTTAGAAGCGGGGATGAACACATTCTAGGAGCTGGATATTTGAATTTAGTAATGTTGATGTGGAGCTTCTCTGCTTGTGTTTCCCTTCCTGCAGCCCTCCCAGCCTCCTGCAGCCACCCTGTGAACCTCACTGCAGGCGGTGAGCCCCAGCCCCACAGCAGCTGTGCAAGGCAGGGAATAGGGGTCCTTTGGGGGGTACCCTCTCTCCTGAAATAGTTGCCACCCCATACGCTTTCCTTTGCCTCAGCTGTTGTGGCTTTGCTGGCTGTTTGGGGCTCTGGATAAACAAGTTATTTGCTGAAATGTTACCTATCCTGAATATGCAAGAGAAGAAATGCAGTGCAAAATCCCAAGTAATGAATAATCTTGGAGATTACTGTTTTCTGTATTTGGCCAGGTGGCAAGGAAAGGTTAAAAAAAGGAAAGAAGTGCATAAACTTCAGCTTGGAAATACTTTCTTGAGACTTATTCACCCAGAGCTGTTAAAACTGTAGCTTGAATTAACATCCTGCCACTTGCTTAGTGCCTCTGCCTAATTCTGTTATCTGTGACTGATTATCCAAGAGCAATTCTCGGGAGCTTGCCCAATTTGTTTTAATTGCTAGTTAGGCCAATGAAAAGAAATCACCTAAAACTTCTTGTCGTCTGTCTCCCCTCCCTTCTCCATCCACATCCCTTTTCTCTAAACTTGCATGACTCCTAGCCCTGTTCCCTGCATCATTTCTGCATTTGACTTGCTGATATTTTTTTTCACTTTTCATGCCCCACAGAAAACAGCAGAACCCTTTTGCTGTTGGATTTGGAATCCATTAGAGTTGACATTTTGTGGCTCAAATCAAATCTGTGTTCTTCTGTCACCTGCCTGCAAGAGTACAGGCTCTGCCTCCACCGGCACGGAGTGCAGTAAGTGCACGGAGACAGAGCAAAGAACTGTGCGTCTTCCACTGTAATTTTGAAAGGGTTTCTTTATTGATTTGGGGATAAAACAATGCTAAAAAAGCATTTCTGATTGTGTTACGAACTCACCCGCCAGGCTGCCTGACGCCATGGCTGTGGGCACATTTGCTCTTTCAGCTCTGGACCTGGCAGTGCTCTTTGCATAAAAACTATCGCAGGGTTACTTTAAGGAGGATAGCTGCAATATTTTTGCATCTCTGGAGCAGCCAGTTTGGGGACCTCAAGTTGCTCTGCAAACAAAGGTGCAAAATCTACCAAAGAAAGTCAGTAGCATTAACCCTATTTTGGCACTGGCCAGTTCAATGTCCAGGGAGACAGGAAGTCCCCACTGTGGAGATGCTGAACACGTGTACTTTGAGTTGAAGCCCAGAGGAGCTGTGGGTATTTGATGTCTGTGGAAAGCTGGGGTCATGTCAGAGCTTTGTTTAAAGGTAAATAGAAGAATAAATGGGAAGTCTTGACTCCCAGACCTCTCCTCTGATCACTGAATCACACCAAAGCGTAATTTTTTAAATCATCATATGTCTGTATTACACCAGCCCGAAGCTTGTAAAAAGTATGTAGTATTTCAAGGGCTTTGTTTCTTAGCCTGTGAAAAAATACTTACTTTTTCTATGTTTGCTCCTTCTGATGTTTAAACTGGGCTCTTCTGAGGGGCAGCTGACTCAGGCACACTTAGGTTGCTCACTGTTCCTGCATGGTCATCTGAAGACGCTGATGGGTATTTTTGCAACACTACACCACTGTACCCAGTAGCCCAGAAGTTTTTCCTCGTGCTCCATTTTCTTATACCTTGATTTCTGTCCCCTGACCTTTACTGGCATCTTCAGGCCCTGACTAACTCCAGATTGCAAAGGAAATACCCTGAGACAGAAAGCACTCATCAGCACACCCTGCATACTGAATAATTACAGTGAAAACCCATGTCTATTGGCAGAGGTGAGCAAAATCACGGAAAAAAGATAATGGAGTCCATTGGAGCAAAAAATCCATTTCAGCATAGATTTCTGAGACCTGGGGGAGCTGTCTTCAGTGAGAAAATAACAAACTGCATATTTCAAACTATATTTTTCCTTGCGGGGAGGTCCAAGGACTGTGGAGAACCAGGTAGATGCTGGTTTTGGGCAGGCTGGATCCAGGGTCCCAGAGTCCTGCTAAGACAAACTGGAAATTTGGGTGCTATTTGGGATGGGAATAGCTTCCTGACATGATGCTTTGCCACACACAGGGCAAGAGGCAGAAATCAGAATTTTCTGAAGTGACTGATAGCCTCTGACAATGTGAAGCAAGTTAATTCCAGATTATGCTATAACCTTGCCATCAGGCAACTTAAATGTACTTCTGCATGTCTTAATGGTATAGTACAGTACGCTCAGCATGGCAATGTAGAGGGATTTTCCCAGCTAAGCATTTCTTTTTTTAATAATCTCCAGCTTTTCATGAGAAAAGTTCTTTTAATTAGGGTTGTCTTATATATTTGGACATTTGCCCATTGTTCTAGCATCTGGTGTTTGCTTTGTAGGTAGGGACCATTGCTGGCACTCGCAGAAAGAAGTTTTTTCCTGGTCTCCAATGAGGCTTAGAGAAGAGTTGTTGTGGCCTAAATCTGCAGTCAGAGCAATGTGAGTCATTTCCATATGGTGCTTTGAGTCTGATGGGCTGCAAACAAAGGGAAAAAAGGGAAGTGGTCCCTCAGCCCAGCCGTGGGGGCTGAGGTGACAACCTGATAGGACCTTTCCAATGAGCTTGAAAATACCCATCGTTTGCATTCTGGAGAAATTCTTTTCAAGCTTTCACCCCTCCCCTCTTCTTTTCTCTTTTTGCTTCTTCTCTCTTTCATCCTCTCTTTTTCATTTTCAATTTCAGCCACTTGATCTTCAGGTATTTTTGAAATGGCTGGGAAAAAGGGAGACAAAATGAAGCCGACATAAGGGAAATTGAAGTGTGGGGAAAAAACGCAGCAGTTTATTCCTAATCTTGTTTAATGAAAAATAATTAGAAAATTTCAAAACAATCTACAAACTGCAGTCCCATTTTCTGTTTATTCATGACAAACAAAACCCTTGAAGCTTTGGTTTCCTATGATAAAAGCAAGCAATATTTACTTTTTTTTAATCACTTTTTCCCCCCATTTAATGACTTGAAGGGCTTTTGCATCTGAAGCAGACACAATATTCAGAACTCTGCATTCTTTCTAACTCTTCTTGTTCTGCTTCCCCAGCCTGGGTGACATTTAACTCCATGATCTCCATCCTCCCTGGGTGGGCCCAGAGCTAAAGCTGTTGGTGAAGTGGTGCTGACTTATGGAAGGAGACGACTTGTGTTCATTCCCTGTTCTCCATCATAGGGAACAGCTGGTGGGACTGGTCAGGCTGGGTCTGTTCAGTTTGGAAAGCAGATTATAGTGAGGGAAAAAATTAGAAGGCAAGAAAGTTAGGAATGAAAAGGAGGAAGCAAAGGGTGAAGAATTATTTACGTTTTCACAGAATGCAAGACCTACGTTGACCCAATGAAATGATCAGCTGACATATCTGAAATAAACAAAAGGTGGTATTTTCCACCTAATAAAAATGGAACTTGTTGCCATTGGGTGCTGTGGAGACCAAATGTTTAAATATAGTTAAAAAAGACTAAACAATTATGGAAGATATCATTACTGGTGGCTATCAGACATAACGGTTCACACCCAACTCCCATCTCAGAAAGCCCTGAGCTGCCAACTGTCTGAAACTGGAGGGATAAACCAGGTTACAATGTGTTTTATACAATCATTCTCCTCCTCCTTCCACCTCCACTTTCAGTGATAGGATGGACCTTTCATGTGTCGGAGTTTGGTGGGTTTTCTGTATCAACATGCCATTCCCCAGCCCAGTTGCACTTGGATTCTGTCAATTTTTAATTAACAGAAAATTAAATTAAAAAATTAACAGGAAATGAAAATAAAAATTAAGGATGGTAGGTAAACCTAAACCATTGAGTAAAGACAAAGAATTCCCTCCCAGTTATCCATACCATGAGTGCACCAAGATCTGTGTTAGAAAAGGCAGTTTTATTCTTGACTTCTCTGAGCTTTTGGATAAAATAGTTTCTTCCCTGATTATTTTCTCTTCTTACCTGTGTTGTTTCTGGACTGTTTATGCAGAACCTCAACAAAAACCTAGATGTCTTCAGTTGTTAGTACAAAGCCTAGTACCATGGAGCTTTAATCTTCTTGAGGTGTCTAGGTTCTTCTTAAATACAAGTCAATAATTATAATTTCTATAAACTACAGCATATTCAATTAGATCTTCATAAATGTCTTCTGGTGAGACAGGGCTTGTAGTAAAACTGGTCTTTGGTCTTACACTTACTGAGTAATGAGGAAAGTTCTCTCTTTGATGCTATTCCCCTACTTTCTCCTTTGAATAAAGTGGAAAATATCTGAAGGATGCACCAGGGCTGCTTCCTGTGGGGTTTTATTGTTTTGCTAGTGGTGGGGTATTTTTAAAGAGATCTAACTTGAGAAGGCCAGGAGTGCATTGATTAAACAGAACTAAATGTATCAATATCCATGTCGAAGTAGAGGTGTTTTGCTGCTGGAGATGGCAGGCAGAAGGGGGAGCGTAAGCTTCCCACATGCAAAAGAGCAATTTGATCACTCAGGTAAAAGAAGTATAAAATTTGCCCCTTCTGAAGTTATTTTTGTGACTATAAATAATCTTCAAGTGCTATTGTGCTCATCTGTCTTTGCATATGGTTATTATTCAGCAGCACCAAGTTAGGATTGGTTGTACATTGCCATGTGGAAGCCATTTGAATGATCAGGATGTGATAGTTTGGGGGTTGGTGGGGCAGGAATGGGGGATGATCTTCTGTAGATGTGAACAATGAGGGACTAACCCAGATTTTCTGTTCTGACAAGCATGTAACTTGCACAATATGAAATTTAAAAAAAATTGCCTGGGAGGCAATTTGGATTCAAATAACGTTTTCTAGAAGGAGCTGCCTGCTGGCAGTGTGTCTCAGTCCGCCGCGTGTTGACAAGCCCAAAAGCAGAGTTAAGAGGCCCTCTGAAGTTGACTGAAGTCAGTGTCAACAAAGCTGGGATTTCTTCCAACCAAAAGCTGTGCAACCAGTGTGAAATGTTTGTCAGGCTGCAGAGAGGAACAACTAGAGGAGCTACCCAAATATTTAACTGAGGCTCTCGGAGAGACGTTGGGTTTCTACTAAGAGATACTGCAGTGGCATTCAACACTGAGTAGTACTTTATCCAGAAACTTCCTTGAGTTTCCACTTTAGGAGGACATCACTGGGAGATGTCCTGACAGTTGCAAGGTATTTAATGATCAGGGCACGGGGGAGTTGCATGGTGCTATCAGAAGGCTGGAGGCCAGCTCCAGCTGCATTTAGGATGTTTAGTTCCACCCCCACAATTTGCAAGCACCTTCCCCTGCCAGCAAGCTTCTGCTTAGTCCTGGTGTACAAAATTCCATGCCCACCTCAGTTTCTGCCCTGAAAGCATTCCCTGGGAACAAATAAACCCTCTATGGAGAGAGAATCAACCTACCGCTGCTCTCCACTGACCACCTAAGGGAAGGACAAGTGACTGAAGACCAAAATTAGGCTCCAGTTCAGTGATGGTTCTGTCCCCATCTCTCTCATAAGCCCCCTTTAAGTACTGGGAGGCTGGGATAAGGTCTCCCTGCAGCCTTCTCTTCTCCAGGCTGAACAGCCCCAGCAATCTCAGCCTGTCTCCACAGGAGAGGTGCTCCAGCCCTGTGATAATTTTTGTAGCAGTTTTTGTGACACCACTCCCTGGATGCTCCACAGGGTGGTTGCTCTGGATCCTGCTCTGAGTTGCTCCTCTTCCCCCCAGCTATTCTCCAGGTCTCAGGAGCCTTGCACACATCATTCATGTCTGGAACACTTTGGTGGAAGCTGGATTTGGGGGGACAGATACTTCAGGAACTATATCCCTTATCAGAGTCAGCCCAAAGCTCATACAAAATCAGTTGTTCTGTGATCTTGATTCCTACCATTTTAGTGATGCTAAATTGCTCCCTCTGCCACTCACAGACAGATGCTACCACACTCACACACCACAGACATCGCATTTTTCCTAACTCCCTTTTCTCCTAACTCATGTTAGGGCCGTTGGTGTCAACTACTTGCCCGATAAACGGCTTCTCTGACTGCCACACTATCCTCATTTTTAGGATGACTTCCAAAATCAGGCTCTTGAACCAGAGTGCCTATAACTTTACTCCTCCGTGGTGGAACATAGCAGCTTTCGTGAACACACAGACTGTGGCACCAATGTGACGTGTCCTTGAGGTAGGGATTTGCTTAATAGCTTTGGAGCAGGAGCAATGAAGTTTCGCCTGAAAAGCCAAGAGGAACTCAACACAAGCAAATTGGTGAGGACTCTAAAGATAGCTCTCCTGCTCTTGAGAAAAAGCCTGTGTTCTGCGGTGCTCACAATTGCTTACAGCCTCAGCTTTATTCCTCATCCAAAGGGCAGCTGCTCAATAAGGCATTGCTGGGAAACAGTTTCTTGCTCTGTAAAGTTGTATCGAATACCCACTAAGGCCATCACAAGGAATCTTTTCAATGGCCTCTGTGGGTGTTTAATTGAGAATAAGAGAAGACATGAATTTTAAAGAGGTAACATTCCCTAGGAGAAGGGATTTATATAAGGCAATTTCTACTTGCTTTGCCACCTAACTGAAAGATGCATGGATCATTAAAGTGCATGCTTCCTCAGCGCCCGGGTTAGTGATCCACTGTGGTTTCGGTGATGATTATCTACAGAGCTTAACCATGAAAGCCAGGATAGTTGATGAACTCGTGGTACCAAAGATCAGTAGGAATCAAGGCTAGAGGAGACAATTAGTTTATTATGTTCTGTTCTCATGAACATACAAGGTAGAAAATGTCATCCAGTGATGCCTGCGCTGAGCCCAGGGTCTTAAGTTTGATTAGACCATCTGCACTGATACAAAATCCCTATCACCCCTGTTTGCAGACCATTTTAACCAGAAGTCCCATCTTGCTTGAGAATTGCAGGATTGAAATGGCAACTATTGAGTCTATAAATAGACCAAGGCACCACCAAATATTATTTTGTGATTATATTAACTGAGACCTTTGCCCCTTGGAACAGGAACAAGGGGAAAGGCAGTGTTTACGTTGACTAGAGGTAGCAATAAATGCTGGATTCTCACGGGGTAATTTATAGGGCCCTGTGGAGTGCTGAGAAGTAGAGTGAACGTATTGACCTGGCAGGGTTGAAGCCAGTTCTGTTCAATAAGCTACAATGAAAATATTTTTGAAGGATTGTCCTTGCTATTGTTTGGTATTAAATGAAAGAGAAAAGGAAAAGAGACAGAGTAAAACCAAGAATAGAAAAAAAGATCAGAGAAAAACATTGGCATAAAGCTCACCTTTTTTTTTTTTTTTGTGGGGAGGGGGGGGGAAGGGGGCAATAATCCCTTTCTTCAAAGATTTTGGGGAGAAAAAAACCTGTGCTGTGCTTGCTAAAATTCCCCTCCAGCTCCTATTGTCAGTGTTAATTGGTGATAGCCCCCATCACACAGAAGCACTGTGAAGGTAAAATGAAAGGAAATATGTAAGGGTGTGTGTGTAAAAGGCTGCTGTATCATGTGAATGAGGAGCACAACAATGGCCCAGAATAAGCTAATATATATAAATGAAAATATCAGCTTGATCCTTTGCTGGACTGTTTGATGCTTTGAAAGTTCACGTTAATTCCAGCTGCGTGGGTCCCTTTATTAATTAAATGGTCAAGGCAAGCTCCATGTGCAGTACCAGCTCCGCTAGCAAACGATGAAAGCACCGTGTTGACATCCTTATTCTAAGCTCCACAGTCACCTTCAGGGGCTGCATTCAGGGTGAATTACTTTGGCTTCAGTGAACTTAAAGAATCCCAGGCTTCTCTCAATAGATTTTAAATCCTTCAGCGCTGTTCACCTAAGAAATGAGAAGGTCTCTTGCTGACACCCTTCTTGATGTTCCTGATAGTAAAAAAACTTTAGAGCCAAGAAGGTAGATCTAATTATTTCAAAGGGTTCCCAGCTGCACCACTTCTTTGCTTTCCCTTTCATCACCTATTTAATTAGAAAAGGGCTTTGTTTTATTTATTTTTACATGGTATGTGGTAGAATTTTATTTTAGACTCCTAATAGCTCATGGTTTGTCTGCGTGCTGGAGACTGCAGCACATGTTCCTCTTGTGCTTGGGTAGAATTTGAGACCAGGTGTTGACATGTCTTCTGTGGACAGCTGCCCAAACATGGATGGCTTTGGTAATGTAGGAGGATTTGGTTTGTGGCTGACCTGAGCATCTGCATGGAGCAGCTTTGTCTTCTCTGTGCATAGCCAGGACCTAAACATAGAAGCTGAGGGTCCTTACAATTACACTCTTTGTCCAAAAGCCACCTCTGATGAATACGCAGCCTTTGCTCTTTATCACTTCATTGCACTGTATCTCTGGGTGGCTCTACAGAAACGCACTGAGTGCAGAACCTGGAGGTTTGTTGAGGAGGAGGGGGGATAGCAGTATGCTTAAGGAACAAGGATGTCCCAGGGCCCTGTAGCTCTGTTTCATGTAGACAACCATGTAAGGATTGTCATCCCTCCCTGCCTGGGTGGGTCTGGTGACTTTTCATCATCACCTTTTCTGCAGCCCTGAAGTTCTGCAGGAGCTAATTCTCTCTGCAGGTAATGTGATGCAATATTGATGTGTTGGTCTCCTTTGTAAATAACAAAGGATTTAGCCACCCTCACTGAGGGACATTAGAAGGGAATGTCTCAGCTAATCTAAGCCTGTGACCCTCTGAGTTGAAGGAGGGACCTCCTAACAGCTCCTCTTGACCCTTGTCTAGGTTTTGAACCCTTCTTGAAGCCTTTTGCAATAACACCTGCTTGAACACTAAATTTAAGACAATGAAATTAAGGGCAATGGAAATTACATAAACCTTCATGCGTGAGGATGAAACACACTTCTACGTCTGGTGGGAGCTACAAGAGCTTCCTTGGGGACAACCTCTCACATACCGTGTCCTTCTGCCCTGGCAGAACTTGGGCAGCAGACCCAGCACTGACCTGCTGCAGCAGCTCCTCAGCAGCCGTGTCCAAGTTTGGGTGCCGTGTGTTGAGCTTTTCCTACCTATTATGACAGGTTTTGATCCTAGTGTCACAGAAAACAAAGCTGAAGCTGATATAGGGATGGATATCGTTGTTCTATAACAATTAGATGTTGGGTGAGCTCTCCCTGGTTCAATTCACTGTTACTTTACTCTGTCCTACCACTGCTCGTCATCTGAGGTTTGAATCAGTAATCTACTAACTGCTTTAACAGTTGAGTGAATTCCTCCTCCTGGATTTTTTTCCTTTCTCTCCTTACATTAATAGTAATAGGAAGATGAAGGCACTGGATTAACAGTTGGGCCCGGTGGCTGCCCAAAGTGGTAATGGCTTTTTCCCAAGCCAACACATGGCGCTTGCTACATGGTTTAATGTGCCAGGTGTCCAGAGGGTAGAGCCAGCTCTTAAGCTGCTTGTCATCCCTGGGTGGCGTCATTAGTGCATCATATGTTTCAGAAAGAGAGCGCCCAGTGAGAGCCATGCATTGCAGAGCAGAAGCTGAAATGCTGATGCCCTGCCCTTCTGTTGCCGGGAAAATGTTGTAGGGAACAGTTGAATAGGTTTGGATGCATGGGAGCATCTCTCCTGTGCTGTGCACACTGGTTGTCTGGAGAACCAGTCCCACTTTTCCCCACACAGCAGAGCATAGGACAGAACCTCTCTGCTCCCTCCCTTTCCCCCCCAACCCCCCCAGGAAAAAAAAAAAAAAAAAAAAGGACTTTGCTTTAATTTTGGAGGTGAGGTTTGTGTTGCTTCTCTCTTCTTGCTCCCTCTTCATGCATGTGCGTGTGCACCACATGCCCACACACTCTGCTCTTTCTTGGGTGCATTTGTGCTTCACAGACTGGTTATTTACCTTTTCTTCCAACACTGGGGAAAGCTTTGCAGCACCCCAGCCTGTTTTAGAGCATGGATGCAGGCTGCAATGCTCATGTCTTGCCTGTTTTATACCTTCCTTTGACCCTCCTGCATAGCTGGAGAACACTGGGAGCTCTGCAGGAGCTCTCAGTGGGGTGCAAAATGTGGTCCCAGTGTGCCCAAAGCCTCCTATGGCCCAGTGTTGTCCCAGGGTTGGTGATGAAGAGGTGGTCCACACCAACGTGAATGCCTCAAGGGCATCTCCTGCCTCACTCCACAGTGATGATGTGCCCCTCAGAGTCAAGGCAGCTCAACTGGAAAGGTAATTGGCACTAATTAGGGCTCCTGTGAGCTGATTTATTCCTCGCTGGCTGCCACGTGGCCTTCACAAACGCATAAAACTCTTCCTGGGTTTTGTAAATGTCAGAAGATGTTTAATACAAACCTGCAATGAAACCCCATGGAGGAGGAGGTCTTTGGAAAATTAATAGGGGATCTGTGTTAGCCAAATATTATCAGGGGTCAGGAAAAAAGAAATCCCACAGAAGTGTATTTCTCGCATTCAGGTTGTTGAGAAGATCTGTGAAGGGATTTCCCTGTGAAGGGATCTCTTTCTCCAGTGACAGGGGAGCTTGTAACAATACTCATTTGTATTGTTACATTTGTATGTAATAGACATATTATAAATAATATATTTAGTTATATATATAATATATATAAAATAATAATTATAAATAAAAATAAATACACATTTGTAATGGGCAAATCTTTAAAACAGTCACCTGCACCTACACTGGAGGTTTGCCAGCCTGTAGTTTTGTGAGTGGCAGAGCTCGGTGCAGTCTTACCTGAGTGACTGTCACTCCACCCTTTCCCACCTCCATGCCTCAGTTTCCCCATATCTAAAAATGATGTAATTCCTCAAGAACTGCAGCAGAAAAATATTGGATGGGAATCAAGCATCAACACAGGCGAGGCCACTGCCCTCGCTCTGGAGGCTTGCTTTTTCACACAATTTTCTTTTTTGTGAAGAAAGAGGGCTTTGTGTGTGCTTGAAAACAACCAGCTGAGAAACACAAGTGCTTGGAAGAGGCAATACATGTGCGTATTTCTGTGGGTGCATGCACAGCCCTGCCTGAGCCTGGATGGTGCACATGCAGAGGGTAATCATGCAGAGGGAAAATGTGCAGCTCAGGGGATGGAAGGGACCTTCACCATGCAGAGCTGCAAGTGTGTGACTGCATCCCGCTCCCTCACCTGGCACGCTTGGCAGGGGGAAACATCACAGTGTGCAGAGGAACAGCATATTTTGCTTATTCTCAGGGAAAACTGCTGAAATGAGATTTAGTTATAAATGTGCTCTGTGTTCTTTAGGAGAAAAAAGCGTGTGGAAGGAAATACTTTTAATGAGGAACATATAAAATTAGATTCTAAAATGTGTGTATGTTATCTGATAGCTTTATGATGAAATGTACTCTCATCAGGGCTCTTTCCAGTGTTTTGCAGAGTTAAAGTGAGCATCACCATGTTTTGTGTTGTTCATTATTTCTGCTGCTCCTGAAGCACAAGGTGGCCTCATCCTGGCTCAGGTCCCTTTGTGGCACTGCACAAACACCAACCTGAAGGGCAGGTAAAACCAGGAGGGTAAATGCTGACAAAACCCCTGATTGATTCCCATATTGGCCAGCTCAGTTTTCCCGAGAGTCTGGGGTTTACACAAACCTGCTGACACAGTGCGTGTGAGTGGGGTGTCACTGCAGGTGACACCTTTGCAGAGGTGACAATTGTTATGTCCTGGTTGGAGTCACCAATCACAGAAGAGCTGCTGCCCCAGTTACTCTTTGGGGTTTGAGCCCCTCTGGTGCCACAGAATAAGGAGAGGAGGCAGTGTGTGTACGCTGCACTGACACAAGATGCTCCTGTGTATGCAGCACGTGTTTGCTTTCCCCATTACAGCTTATTCTACCTCCCTGAAGGGACAGAGTACCGTTTTCCACTTTGTCACATATAATAATTATCTCAGCAATCACCTGTGATGGGAGCTCACCCTGAGGAGGCTGCTCTGGCTGCAGGAGGCGCGGCAAGATGCTCGAAATGATGCTCTGTGCTATTTTAGCCGTGCACTTCTTGCGGCAAGGGAATCTGCATATAGAAAGGGGGAAGAATCTTGTGCCTCTACCCATCAGAAAATCTTTAGGTATGTCTGCTTGGGGTGGTACCTTATAGCCTTCCCTTTGCCTTCTGGCCTTGCTCTGCGTACCTGCCCAGGTGGCGCAGCCTTCCAGTTTAAGCATTTGCCTGCTCTCAGGGAGCACAGCAGCGTCTCAATATCTATTAGCCTCACACACTGGTACTGCTGGTTTGTGTTCTGTCCTAATGAGTCCCTTCCCATTAAAACAACCATTCATCATTCACCACGTACAATAAACCAGGAGACTGTATTTTACTTGGTTCCAGCCCCAGGCACCTCAAGCAGGTATGAATCTTTTAAGAGTAAGTTCATCTTTAACGTGTCCCAAACGTGCCATGAATTATTTATGTGGTTTGTTAAATGTCTGTAAAACAATCCTGAAATTGAAAATGATGATGTGGCCCCAGCAGCTCTCTAAGGTTTGTAGAGGGAAGTTTGCTTGGACTGTAGGTTGGACCAAACTACCTTTTAGAGGAGGTTTCCAGAGGGTTTGGCAAAATGCTAATAATTATGGTTTGTGTCATCCCAACAAGACTTGACTGGCGGGAATCCTACATACCCAACCTTTGGAGTGTGACCATTTGTGGTAGGAAATGCTCAGACAGGAGATAAAGGAATTAGGGAAATGACAATTTACTGGTTTTGTAGTGTTTATTGACCACAAGAGGTCAGGGCTTCTGTTTGTACATCTCATGAGAGAGAAAAACCCTGTCAGAGTGCAACATCTCTAAAGGTATGGTTTCTGGAGCAGCTTAAGTTGAAGGCTATTACTAGCTGGAAGAGGCATCTGCACCCTTTCACCATTCCGGGCCGTGTTTTCTTGCCTTCTCCGTTGCCCTGGCACTGGTAGTATCGCTGCCATGTGGAGGGTCAGCACCACTTTCTGATCTGACTGAAAATGTTCAGGTGAACCCTATGGCTGCAGTTGGTGGAGCAGAAGAAGCGGATGGCTGGGCAAGGAGGCAAGGGGACATAGGTGGTGTGGCTTTCAGTAGCAATGCAACCCTTTTAATGGGCTCATGTTGACTATGAAACCATCCCCCTGGACCCGCAACATTCTCCAGCCCTGCAATAGCCCTTACGATGTTCAAATAATGACAAAATTTAGTCATGGGAAGCATGGGGAATCTGAATGGCAGTGATCCAAGCAGCCTGGGCTACATAAGATGACCAATTTTGATGGGAACTAAAGGACAGGATAGCAAATCCAAACAGGTAGATCTCATAGGCAACCAAGGACATGTTTGGCTTGTCAAATATCTAGCAAAGAATGCAAATTCCTCCTAGGAATGGACCATGCTTCATCTTGGAGGTGTACAGGTCATTTGCCCGTCTATTCATAGTGGAAGATGGCTATGTCATCTCTCTCCTGAGAGGTGTCAACACTCTTCTGATTTCTGGACTAGGTAATGCATCACACACTTTTACCCATGGAGAAAGCAGTCAGGTGCAGCTGTTTACATAAATCTTTGTCCTGGTCATTTGGGGATTGACAGGGACTATCTGCTGTCCTGAGCTTCACCTGAAACTGCATTAAAAACATCCAAACTCAGCTGACCTCATGAAGTAGTGAGGCTAACCTCAGGAAGGAAAGGTTACTCAAGGGAAGGCTCTCAAGAAGAGAAGCACTTAGGGCACTTCAAAATCTGTGAGAGAATTGCACCCAATATCTCAGACCAGTGAAGATCTGAGGCAAAGTACAGTGCAGCGAGCCAGCAGCCCTTACAGCAGCCATTCCTCTCCCCCTGTGTTATCACACAGGTTTATCCCACCAATTTCTATTTCAGAGTCTTTTGTATGTCACCAGCGATGACATTAATGGTTTTGCTTTCAAAACCTGCTCTAAAGCACATGTTCCCTAGGGAGTAGCTTTAGTAGTGACCTTGTATCAGCACTGCCCTAACTTTGGAGTATGGGCTCTGTAACTGTCAATGAACTCACTGAGTTGGTACTTCTGAGCCTAAGACTGGAGGAATGTATACATTGTGCTGTACATCAGGAACAATATGCATGGACATGGCTGTGCTAGGAACTTTGCCATGAGCTTATTCATGTTCTGCCAGAATAGGCATTTGCTACCAGCCTCCTGCTTCCAGAGCATCGTGACATAACACCTATGGGCTTTCTGTTTTTGCTTTAAAGTGTGTGTCAAGCTCCAGGGACGTGACTGTTTTGTAAAGATGAAACTGGCTGCCTCCTCTCATGAGATGGAGTCAGAAGTGTGAATTCTAAAGAACCCGATGAAGCCCTAAGTGGCTAAAACAGATAAAATGCCAGCACTGGGTACTTTAGTATGCTATACTAACAGCAAACAGCAGCTTCAGAGCCACAAGGGCCTCCTAAATACTTATGATAATGTCTAACAAGAATAAAAGATGTCAGACAAAATAGCAACTATGCATCTTAAGGAAAAGCCTTGATGTTTCCTTAGCTCGTCGGTTATTTATCAAAGCATAACCTGTAGGTTAGCCTACAAAGCACCAGAAAACAAAGGCTCTGTGTTCAGATCTTTCAAGGGGGAAGGTTAAACAAAGGACATTGAAATATACTATGTCAGAAGATCTTTGTTTCTAGACATCAGTGGAATAGAGGATTTGGAATAGCCTTCTCACTTCCTTCACTGTCCTTGCCCATGGGTGTTTAAAAAAAAAAAACCAACCAAAAAAAACAACCCCAGGTTAAGATATGGAAACAATTGATATCTGTTGATGCAGTTGTTTGAGTAGCCATATGTGCATCACCTGGAACATGAACTATTCATATTCCAGAAAGCGAGCTGTGTCCCACTCCGCTCAGATTTCAGAGTATTCTGCAGCCATAGAGGTAGGATTTTCAAGATAAACTCATTTGCTCAGGGATTAATAGATAAAAAATGAGTAAAATCAACCTAGGGACAAATTCCACAAGTGGGGACATACATATGTCAGAGGGACTCATGCTGGTCTTTCTCAGGATGGGTAAACCCAGCTGTACCTCCAGTGGCACATCATGGCATTACTGAAATTTGGAGCTCTTTCTTTGGGTGCCATGAAACAAAACCACTGCCAGTAACTGGTCTGACATAAAGGGATTATCATATTTTTTGAAAGACTTTGTTTCACAGGAGGACCATCATCCAGGGAGGACTTATTTGTTCCTCTTCTGAGTCCTTCCCTATGAAATTCGATGGCTAATAGCCTCCTCTTAATTTACTACTCTGAGCAAACAGCCCTTCCCAAATTCCTTCTAAGGCTCCCTTCTCCACACTATCAAGGGGAAATGTCTTTCCTTCCTTTGTGCTCCATACTCTGGAGCACACTCACCACATTTCACAGCAGCCTGACATACGAATTTATCCCGTGGGTAGCGGCTGTTTCATGTAAAGGTTAAGAGACTTGTGTAGATGCCAGGTAATAGGTCTGCTCTGGCATCAGCCCATTCCTCCAGTTGATGCCAACGCCAGATGCTCTATGGGGTAATTTGTTGGCATGCAGTCACCTCTCACCAGGCTCCAAATACTTCACCAGAACGAGCAACTCAAAGAATAAGAAGAAATGCTTTGAAAGCAGGAAAACCACAGTGAAACCGCAGAGAACCAAGGTGGTCACCTTTGAAAAGAAGTGATATACGTGGTCTTAAAGAAACTTAAGTTGCTTCTGGATGGGAAGTTGTGTCCACACAATGGGATTTACCTTGCTGGGACACTGGTAATGCACAGCTTGTACATGCTGCATTAGCCTTGTACGCGTGGGTTGGTTACCTTGCACGGACTGTTTTTCTGTAAAGCACCTGATTGCAGCTGCTGTGGGAGAACATACGCTAGGCTAGATACTTCACTGGCATACTTCAGTACTTGTTTTGTCTCTGTTCAAAACCATACAGTTCATCTCCCATTGCTCTTCAGGCCAAGAACGTACCATTCCCTGATGGTAGTAAAATCTGCCTACTGATGCTACAGGTTTAAAAACCAGAGAAATTAAAGACTGGCCTTTTTCAAATATGTAAGGTGGCTTTCTGTGTTGCCTGCAGGCTTCACATTTTAAGAAGCAACTATCCCTCTCTAATGGCTAATTCTGATGAGGCGATCACACAATCTGGTGGTGATAGCTATTGAAATGCCAGGAATGTAAAATTAAATGGGTCATTCTGTGAATTTCAGTGATAGACATAGAATATAATAAAAGATAGGCAACCGAGGCTGGAAATTATGTTTTTTACCTTTTGCCACTGAAGTGAATATAATCAATGTACAACAGAGAATTAAAGGGTTTAGCATGTACATTCAAATCATGGGGACAACTGTGCTGTATGAAGTTAAGATGCTTAACTTTTAATGTTGATTGCTTGAAAAAGCCTCTCCAGAGGAGTTTTCCATTCCCTGGAAATGTGGCAGGGATAAACGCTCCATAAATAAAGGAGGGGACACAGTGGATCAGAAGTGATCAGAAGAGATGTGAAAGATGGCCCCGGGTTTCAGGCACTGCATTTCAACTCCAGATAGCTGGCTTCGCTTGCGAGCTCCCACAGGCTTCCTGCGACCGAGAGCAGCTACCAGGGGCTGCGCTTCCCATTTATAAACTAAAGGAACAAAGCAGTTTTAATGCACTTTTATAAGCCCCTGTTTACTACAATCTCAGCAGGAAAAGACCATTTTTTCCTCTTGCTGTCAGAAGAAATCTGCTTGAAGAGTGATTTGCATACAGCCGCAGTATTTTATCTGATTTTTCTTAATGCATACTGTAGTTGAGATGCAGGGGCTTTAACATTTTACTAATTTCTTTTAAAATTGTAATTTAAATATTGACTAAATGGGGCCATTTGTATCTTCACTGGTCCTTCCTAGACACCATGAGAACCCACAAGCAAAAACCACACCACAGCTCAAAAACAGTGGACCGATACCGTACCTGGTCAGAGTGATGGGCCAGGGATGAACCTCATCTACATATTAATATGAAGCTTATTAATGCAAGATTCAGCATGTGGAATAGAAAGGCTTTTCTCTAATGTTAGCAATTCCCAGGCAGGAAGGAAAGCTTTACTTTTAAAAAAGAAACCTTTGCTTTTTGAAGAGTAGGATCAGCTCTGTTTGGGGTGAGGGGGACTTTGGTGGCTTGGGGCAGGGGTAGGCAGCCCTGGAAACAAAGAACGTGATGTCCTGGGGACATCTGACTTTGAATAAACCTTAAATAAATCAGAGTAGTGGCATTCCCATGGGGAATGTAACCAGGGCCAGGGGATATGTGTTTGGGAAGTGTCTACATCTTGTCAGCAGGTTGGGGAGCAGGACAGAGACAGCCTTTTGGCTCCAGACTAAGGGTTTACTCACTTGGCAACAGTTCAAACCAGTGCTGTTTTCTTCACTTTCCATTACCTATGACTTTAGCAGCCTTTACAGGCAACAGAAACTCTCCTGATGTAGTGCGGCTCTGGAGAAGCAGAGCTGTGGAAGGAGGCATTTGACAAAGAGGGCAAATAATCCATGTTGTCTTTTTGGATTTTACTCCAGAATCACTCCTAAAAAATATCCATTAGGTAGGACTTTACTAGATGTGCTCCCAAAGCGTATCTTCCAAGGCCCTTCAGCTGAGAAGGAATCCCTTCCCTGTGCTTTGTGCCTCCAACATGATGCCAAGGAAAACATGGTAAGCAAGGACCGTAGGAGGGTTCACTTCCAACATGCACATATGCTCCAGACTAAGATGCTGATGTCAGTGTGCCCCCAGGCACCTTGATGGAGGGTGCAGTGATCCTTAAACCTAGAGTGCTGGGTCCTTCCCAAAGAGAAGGATTCACCTGCCCAAATGGAGCTACGACGCAAGACACCTGCACCCAGCTGGGGTAGGAGCAGGAGGACAGACTGCAGCACCTAAAATGACACTAGGTGCCTGCAATTGAAGCAGCTGAACCCCACCCTCCGTGGCCAGTGTCCCAGTGCATCTCCAGGTCACCCAGAGGAGACCAGGCTGCATTTCTGCTTGTGCTATCACACCCTGTGGGAGCCAGATCGGGCTGCTGTAGCTGGGTCTCTTGTGAGGAAGGTGATGGAGGGAGCCCCAGAGATTTGGAGGGGGCTTCTAACAGTGCACTATGACTGCATCCAATTCAAATGGGACAGTTCTTCACAGATCTGAGGCAGTGACTTGCAAAAAATTTATTGCAGTGAAAATCCTGTTACAGTGAACGTTTACCCAGGTCCCTCGGGGGCTTGCTATATAGAGCTATACAGAGAAGTTAGATTGCAGCCTCCTTTTTCCTGCCATCTCTTTAGACTATACACAATCTACAGAACGTGCATCAGCTTTTCCTCTGTGTTCCGCACTGTGAGGCTGAGGTCTCTGCTGAGCCTCTAGCTATGATTGTGATTAAAGGAGTTTGGGGCAAAGGGTGGCTTGTGGTGTTAAGTCAGAGACCACAAATAATACAAACAAGATGCCAAGTGAGGTCTGGTTTGAATTCTTGGATAATGCTTTCTCGTGGCTAATTTAGAAGGACTGAGGCTTAGAGTTTCTGTGGTCAGTTCTGCCACTGTGATCTGGTAACAAATCTGTCCTTGCAGAGGCAGAAAAAAAAAAAAGTCACAGCATCACGTCCTCTTGCGCAAGCTAGATCCTGGGGTGCTTATTTAGAAAAGCCTCCCGTTGACTCCTGTAGTATGAATGCCCAACATCCGCAGGAATGTAACACAGAAATGTGACCCAATAAATGCTGCTTCTTCAGCCATCAATCTGTTCCTCATCATGTTGTTCTCTCAACTGTTAATCCAGATGTTATTTACATCGGTACAGTAACATTAAACGCTTGTACAAGCAGTATTAATAGCATCAATAACAATACTAAACATAAATAGCGGCAGCACTGATAGTAATACTTCCAAAGCAGCTTGTAATTGTAACAACCTGTCATTCCTTTGCTAACTCGTGCTGACTCAAGATTAAATTGCTCTATGTGTGGAAAGCAACATGCAAAAGAGCCCATCTGTGCCAAGACTGTTTTCCTCCCTTTGTATTTTTGTTTGTTTGCTTACACCAACGAGCTGAGAAAATGTCACCATACTTTACCCTCTTTATTGTTACCATGTTTTTGACTGGCATCATTCACAGGCTGCTAATCCTTGGAAGTGGAGTATAGAAGTGGAGTAACCATGAGCCCTCCTTACCAAGGAGAGTCTGAATGCTGGTGAAACTGCACTGACTTTGGTGAGTTGACTCCTGATTTATGGTGTTGCAATCTGGCCTCCCTGGTCAACTTTTTTTTTTTTTTTTTTTTTTTAACAAAAAAAAGGTGTAAGAGTTGTCAAAAAATCCTCTGGTTATATTTCCTGCTGTTTTGGTTTTGAGCTGTTTCTGGCAACTTTACAATATCCAAAGCAGTCAAATTTCCTTAAAATGGCTCTTCTCTAGAACAAACGTGACCCATCCCTGCTCCTGGGTGTGAATGGAGTCTCACAAGAAAAGAATTGAGACTCCCGATGTGCAACACATCAAAAGTGGCTGTGCGTTTTATGAGTTCCTCAGCTTTGAAAAGGGATTGTCTCCTAAGAGAAGACAGATAGGCTTTCAGCTTCCAAAATTATAACTTTTTTTTTCCTTCAGTGCAGTGCCGCAATGTTTCTCATTCTTAGTTAAATGGATATGTTTTCATGTGTTAAGAACACGCAGAAAGTTTTCCTGCATTCCCTCGAGAATTTTCTGCATGACCCCGTTTGTTATATAGCAAGCAAAAAGTAATTCTTATAAGATAGAAATTTGATATGCTTTTTTCAGTCTATCCAGTTTACCACAGATTGGGGAAGATGTCTGCGTGCTTTCATTGCACTATGGATTGATTAAGCCTTAGATCATTAGGTAGTTGAATAGTTCCCAGTCTCAGGTGTAATTATGATAACAGGACTGAAGTATAACATGTATTGAGGAAGACCTGAGAAAATTTCCTGAGTTTAATGCAGATGCAACCAGAGTGTTTTATGGGTTTCTTTTAAATCACTGTTATTTAATTTTATTATTGGCTTGGACTCTACCCTATGTGAATAGCTCTTCTAGACTGTATTCCTTGCCCTGTGTAGGTTATAATCTATTCTCCCATGGATTTCCAAGGGACCCAAGCACCTTAGGATCCATATCCATGGCAGCAGTTTTGGGATAGGACGGGTCTGTCTTTTGCACTTGCAGTCATGAGATGATGAATGGAGCAAGAGGACAGTCACTGTAGGAGTTGTACAGTGTGGTCATCTGTCCTTCTACTCCCCATAAACCGGAGACAACACTTTAATTGCAGAAAAGGAACATTGTGAAACATGGATCACTGACAATTGCTCTCTGACAAACCCTGTAGCTGCAATTCCACATGTCATCATGCTTGATTATCTCTCCCATCCAGGGAAAGCGCAATTGTGCTAAGATGCCTGTGTGTAAACCAAAGCAGCAGAGGGAAGGACCGGAGCATGTGGAGGGTCATCAGTACCCATGGGCCAGTAGGGTGGATACTTTGTGCAGCAGTTTTTTGAGTCACCACAGCAAAAATCAGTAGGAAATATCACCCATTGTCCTTCATTAAATAATATTAATTGCCTAAAGCCTATCTACAGAAAAGAACTAAACAGGGAAAAAGTTGTATTTGCCTGTCCCGTTTTCTGACAGCCTCGCCTTGAAAACCCCTGTGGAAGTCACTGTTAGCTTCTGTCTCTTGAGTTTTCCATTTGATTTTGTCATACAACTTATAAACAGATTTGTGAAATGAACAGTAAAAAGCCCAGCCCAGGATACTATCTTTAAAGAATTCAAACTATTGCAGTTTCATAGGCCCTGGTGGTGCTGAGTTTAAATCAGTGGCTGGATCCTCAACAGTTTGCCCAAGGGTTGGCCTCCCCATCCTGTTGTGGCTCTCTACCCCCTGTTTTAGCATGTTTTCAGGCAGCTGGTGGAGAAACATCTCCATATGTCTCAGAATAAATGAACAATTCCATAAGTGGATGTTGCTTTGAGGTGCTGGATTCAAAGGTGTTCATCTGGCCTGAGTTATAGAAGAGGTCAAATGAAAGGATCATTGTAATGATGCCTTCTGGCCCTCAAAAAACTTGTTAGTATGTGGATTTTGGGGATCTTGGAAGACTTTGTACAATGTTTGCTTGTAATAACAACTGCAATTAAACTTCACTTTGAACTTTAAGAACCTTAAAAAAAAAAAAGGAAGCAGAAAGTAAAAAACTTAAATGTAGTCTTGGCATGAGTGATTGTGCCTTGTCACAGTTCTAGCTGTCTGTAAATGCACCCCTGGAAATCTTTTTCTAAAGAAATGAATTACCTAGGCTTGGGAGGGCTCTTCAGAATATGATATAAGAGTTTTAAAAGGCAGGGGGAGACCCTTTGTATCATGAACTGTATTTTAACTGTGCTTGACAAATACAGTTCAGCTATGTAGCCAAAGATTCAAATGTTTACTCAAATCTTATCTGACCTACAGAAATCTCTGAGTATGCCAAATTAGGCTGCAATTTTGTGATAACAAGATTCTTCAGGAAAATTACAGTATTTCTGATGGGTCCTAAAATAACGGCGGTGTAATCTGCTGCAATGTATTCAGCCCACTCTCTTCTGTTCGCAAAGGGATTGCGGAAGAAAAGTATGGAAATAGAAAATGTTGATTTTTTCCCCCCCTCCCCTCTCTTAAAGAATAACTCCAGCTGTGAAGAATATTGTTTTTTCAGTTCTCAGTTCCAGAGGGTTTTGTTTCCCTCCGGACAGTTGTGGCCAAATTCCCCCCAGATAGAGGTGGTGCCAGACTCTCTTTTGCCAAGAATTCAGACCATCCAAATCACCTTGTGTTTGCCCTGGGATGAAAGCTTAGGCACAAGGTCACACATCACCCATGATGTGGCTGCCTTTTTCTTCGTCTGATTCCTGCATCCCAGTTTATTCTGTGAGTTAACCTAGTTCGTTGGCACCCTGTCTTATACTGCAAAGGGTGGAGTTTTAGGGGCATTCAGCAATCCTGACATGCAATTTGGTAGCTGAAGTATTTCTGAAATATTTGGTGTCTAATTGCCATTGAAACCTGAGCCCAGCTACCTAAACCCCTCTTCTAAAATGGGATTAGGTGGCTGTAGCCTCAGACTTGTAGCCCAAACCCCCATCCACAGGACTGCACTTTACACAGCTCCCTCAAAGCAGTGCCCTTCCCCACTGAACACCACTGAAACATTAATGATACAGTCCTCCATCTGGGCGACTGAATGCAGAATGCTTCTCCCCATCTGACCACAGGAATGGGAGGTAAGTAAGATTTTGCTTTTGAAAAGTCTCAAATAAGAGCAGGTCTGGGGTTTGGCCTTGTTTTAGAGTTGGGCACATGACTGTGGCAAGCCGAGCTGCACTCTAAGGCTCCTGGCGGGAGTTTCACTTCCACGTGTCTTGGGACGTGTGGACAATATCCTGGGACTGATGCTCCCAAGTGACCAGGGCACTTTCCAGTGAGCGCGATACCCTGTGGCAACGTGTGATGCACTGGTAAGGGCACAGGTCCAATTCTTCAGACTTTTTTAGTGGTGACATTCCTTTTTGATGTCAGGCAGCTCTCTGCCGCTTGCTAGACAGAAGGTCTGTTCTGTGCAACGGGATTAATGAGCTGTCTTCTCTTGTCATGCTGACCTCTGCCATTCCTTTGGACACCCCCTCTGCCCACCAGACTGTCTCATGCTCCTTCCTCCCACTGCCTCTTGTTGGTCACACTGTTGGTTGCTCCAGTTGCAAAGATCACCTTGCCTTCGCTGTTTCTGTACTGCCTGTAGCAGCCACAGAGTCCTTTGGTCTCCAAACCATTAAAAACACTGCTTTTCGGGTTACTTCATCCACCTGCATGACTGTGGGGCTGTATTAATTAATTTCTGCAAACTCTTGAGTCTCGAATGAGAAGCTACTCAAGCACAGCAAGCCCTGTGAGTGCATACATAGCCTATGTAAGAGCACCACTGGAATTTCAAACGCTCTGATTAGACTGGAGAACCAAACTTGCATGAGTCACTTGGTTCGACTTGGGCATTGCTGTGCCATCAGTATCTTCTGAAAAATACCCTTCCTTGAAAACAGCATCTCCATAGCACTCCACAAGTGCTCCAGTGGCTGGTGCTCATTTCATCCCTAATGTAAACAGCAGAAACCCTCAGCTGGAATTTGAAGGCTGACATTGCACAGAATTAAAAGAATTTTCTTCATTACTGCTCGGTAACGAAGTATCACTTTGTCTGGCCCCATGAGAAGCAGGTTTCACTGTACATCGTCCTGGGAAATTCCTCTTGGCTGGCAGTCAGGAGAACGGCAGCATTTTGAGCACTGTCGCAAGAAGCTGCAATTACTGTATTCGTGTTTCTTTGCATTTCAAGCTGCTGTCTTAGTGTCAGCCTGTGCACATTAAACATGACAGTGCTCTGTAGACTCCTCTGTGATACCAGTATATCTCTGACAAAGGCAGATTCTGGGAACATCCTAAAGAGGAGTTTTTTCCTTCTTCTGCCCCTCTCTTTTTGGCTGGTGGGACTAGTGGTGGTTCAGGTGTGAACGTGGAGCCAGTTAAAAATACACCAAAAATCTGAGTGTAGCTATGCAAAACATTAAACAAAACCCAGGAACATTTCACAGGAAGGAATTGTGTGTGCTGCAGTTTTTTGACTAGATTAAAGAGCTAGAATGAAGCAGTGTGATTCAAAGTGGTCACACAATAATAATAATAAATAATAAATAAAAGCTGCTCTGAAATACTTTAATTGGAAATAAAAATCAGCTTTTGCTAAGCAACCTGGAGAGAGGATACAAAGGGAGGGGAGGGAGTGTGGATTTGGAGCCCCTTTGAATGATCTATTATGCTGAAACTGCTTTTATCTTTTGTTTGGTGCAGTTGTTGAATGCAAAGTTGGCTTCATCTGTGTGACATGTGTGGCAGACGCCTCTTTGGTCTGTGCATCCTACAGGGTGCAAAAGACCAGCTGGCTCAGCAAATTCCTCCCGGCATTATTTGCTGCTTATCTTAATGCCGTGCGCAGGGATCCTCTGACATCCTTGGGAAAGGTGGACTTACACAACAAGAGGAAGGACGGGAAGGAGGAAGCAGAGGGAAGGGCGATGAGGTGCGTGGAGGCTGCTGCCTCCCAGCATCCCAGTGAACTTCTTGTGGTTCCCACATCCTGGCATGGGCTGTGGAGATGCTTTCCCTGCCTGTCCACTGACCTCCGTCCAGCAGCAGGTATGTCCCATTCAATGAATGGACAAACCCAAAGCCACCTGCACACTAAGTGCTTTGGTTAAGCACATTTTCAAAAAACCATCTCCCACAGGCTCTCCCCAGACTGCTTAGCAGAAGCAGAGCCTTTTCTCCTGTTACAGGGTTTCCAACAAACTCCTTCCTATTTATTATCATCATTGCTTGGTCACTTTGAACCCCCCCTGTCACTCCAGTTTAACCAAAAGTCAGCACAAGCAGTAGATAGCAGGAGAGTTATTTACCCATCATATGATGGTAACAAACGTTCTGAGAAATGTGTGACCTACTTGTTAATGCCAGCTTAGACTATGAGTGATGGACATTCTTTTTCCCTCCTACAAGCTTTAGCAAGACTCCTGTCTGATGCAGGAAAACCTGATCTAACTTGAGCACCATACTGTAGATGGAGTCACCCCTGTGCTGCAGAGCTATATAAAATACAAGTAAGTTCATCCACAGAGGTGTGTGTGGTTGACCCTGGCTGGACACCAGGTACCCACCAAAGCCACTTTATCCTTCCCCTCCTCGACTGGACAGGAGAAAGAAAATACAATGAAAGGCTCATGGATCGAGATATGGACAGGGAGATCACTCACCAATTACCATCGTGGGCAAAATGGACTCAGCTTGGGGAAATTAGTTTGATTTATCACCATTTAAATCAGAGTAATGTAATGAGGATTAAAATAAAATCTTAAAAACCTTTCCCCCCACCCCTCCCTTCTTCCCAGGCTCAACTTCACTCCTGATTTTTGCTGTAAACTCCCTGCCAGCAGCTCAGGGGGATGGGGAGTGGTGCTGCGGGCAGCTTATCACACGCTGTCTCTGCCACTCCTTCCTCCTCACACTCTTCCCCTGCTCCAGTGTGGGTCCCTCCCATGGGTGCTGTCCCTCAGGCACAGCTGGCTCCAGCGCAGGTCCCCAGCCTTGCCCGCAGCCCGTCCCCAGCCTGGGCTCCTCTCCCCATGGGGACACGGGTGGGCTGAGCGTGGGCTTCCCATGGGTCACAGCCTCCTTGGGGCATCCACCTGCTCCAGTGTGGGGTCTTCTATGGGCTTCAGGTGGGATCTGCTCTACTGTGGACCTCCATGGTCTGACGGCACAGCCTGCCTCACCATGGGCTTCACCAGGGGCTGCCAAGGACCCTCTGCTCCGGCACCTGGAGCACCCCCTGCCTCCTCCTGCACTGACCCAGGGGCTGCAGGGCTGCTGCTCTCACATCATCCCGCTCCTCTCTCCCACTGCAATTGTTGTGCAATTTTTTTCCCCCTTTCTTAAATACATTATCTCAGGGACACTACCATCATCACTGATGGGATTGGGCTTGGCCAGCAGCGGGTCCGTCTCGGAGCCGGCTGGCATGGGCTCCATCAGACATGGGACAGCTTCGGGCAGCTTCTGATAGGAGCCACCCCTGTAGCCCCCAGCCCGGTACCAAAACCTTGCCACGCATACCCAGCACAGGAGGTGGCAAATGTAAAGGTCATTCTAATCAAGCTGTTAAAAATATTTACTTGGATTGAACTCCCCTGGAAAACTCTGAAAGTGGCTCTGCTCCAGGAGGGGTCTAGCATGGGACATTCGCAGATGGCACATGGTGTATTTTTCATTTCCGATCTGCGCCTGTAATAACTTTTATGGCTGAAAGAAAAGTCGACAACTTACAATAAAGGTGCTATAGCCAGAAAAGAAAAAAAAAAACCCAACCTAATTTATGGTGATTTAAACACACTGTACCTGTACTGCCATTTGAAAACCATGATTGTAAAAGAACTATAACATGAAAAACGTGGGGAGGAATTTATTAAAGGCCAGGCCACTTCAGCAAAGCCAAGATCTGAGCTGCCTGAAATGTAATGTGGTGCTTATAAACTAAAGGCATAAGTTATTAACTTAACCTAAATGATTTCAGATTTGTGTTCAATGGACTTGGTAATTATACCAAGGAATTTAAGCTGACCTCATCAAGCCTGCTTTCTCTTTTAAAATGTATTTCTGTGTCAATTAAAATGCCTGAGTATAAAAAGCAAAGTTTTTATAGGCCCAGCCATACAAATTCATTATCGCGCTATTATATACTTGGCAGTCTACAAATATGCCAGTGATTAACTTAGTGCGCATTAGCTGCCAGTGTTGCAGCATTTCAGATAAGTGTAGCTATTGTCTACACTCAGCTGATTGAAAATGCCATGGATATAGACCTTGGATATCCTGGAGAAAGTAAGTCCTTTCTGGCTGATAGCAGTTCTCTGCTTCATGAAGGTTATGTTGGATTCAGAAGTATCACAGTCAATAGATTACTGGAAAACAGCTGCTGGAGAGGCAGATCTTCTGCAGGGTACTGGTCAGGGATGGCAGATTCCCAGGCTGGAATCAGTTCTCGCCTCTGCCCATGCGTGGCTGGATAGCTTTAGTCAACAGCTTCCCTACTCCATGTGTTTCCATCGTTATATTATTCCCATTTTGTTCCATTTATATGTCTGCTTTACATTGTAAATTTTATGGGGCAGGAACTTTTTTATGAGTGGCTGTTATTGTATTATTGTAAAATATTATCAGCTAAGCTGAAATTTCTCTTAACACTTGTTTCTGCTCCTCTGCCTTGCCACTGTGATGGCAGCGGTGGTGGGGAGATGAAGCAGATCACCACTGGACACCAAGACCCTGGGAAAAATACCTCCTCCCTTTCCATCCCATCATTAAAGTGGTGGATCCGGCCAAGGAAGGGTAAGCATCATGCCCAGGGGACACCCAGGGGGGCAGAAGCAGAGCAGGGTACACCCCAGCCCTCCGGCAGTGCGGTGCCATAGCTGTAGACATATTCTTTCCCTCTGTACCTTCTACATTGTTTAGTTAAAAAATACAATAATATCTAACCCACTTGGTAAATATTTCAAAATAGCTAATATAAAACTCAATAAAGTGATAACGTCAATAGGGGAGGAAGCTATTTCCTTGGGGTAATGGGCTCTTTCTGTCAGATAAATGCTGGAGCAAAGCCTTGAGCTGCAATGGTAATGGACAGCAGGGCGTGCCCAGGGGAGAGCTGTTTGATGCTGTGACTGGGGTTTTTTTTGCTTGTGCTTTATGTCTTGGCATCTGGGAGCTTGTTTTCTGGAGGTGCTGAGTAGCCACGTTTCCTATGGGGGACAGTGGTGTTCAGCAATTCCAAAAATCAGGTCTCAAAAGATGAATCCTGCTGACCTGGGCTGTATCTGAAGGTGAGTGACAGCTGCACAGTGAGGCCATGTTTTGGAGTATATATATATATATATATATATATATATAAGGAGAAAATATAGGGCTTTTCCTCTGCTGTTTTTCACCCTTGGGAAGAGCTCTGTGTTTCTGGGTTCCAGCTGGAGCAAGTCCCAGGAGGTGCAGTGGGAGAGGCAAACCTTAGCCTCAGTGGCTCAGGAGGACAACCTGTTCTTGCATAATTTTTGTAGTAAAGGACTCCCAAAATGCGGACACAGGAATCTGGGGAAGCATGAGGTTGGGGTTCCCAAGCCTGGTGTTCCTTTTCCTCCATTGGTGGCAGCTCTTGGCTCCACGCATCCCCCTGAGATGAATGCATCTCTCGTCCTGCATATACAGCAGCTGGGAAGGCAGTTCTAGAGAAGCCATGGCTTCATGTCCATGTCTGGGCTTCACGACATCATGCAGGTGAGATGAACCTTACTCTGACTTTAGCCTTATGAAAATTAGGGACTTAGCCTAGACAGCTAACCAGGTCCCTCTTCAATCAAAAGTGAGGGCAGCTATGATGACAACATCTCCATCTTCAATACTGGTTATTTAAATACTTAAATGGAGGCTGCCCATCCTCTGGAGGTGCCTAGGCATGCAGGGCAGAAACCTAGGCTGCTTGCTGACATTAGAAACTCAATTTCTCTGAATATATAAGATGAGTTCCACCCTGACTGGATTAGATGATCGTCAATATGTATCAACTCTCACAGGCCACCTAAATACGAGCTGGTAGCATGGTGGTCTCCAGGTGTTTGACCTGTAACTGAGACCTGATCTGGCTAACTGGTAACCCCTCCAGGCACGGAAGAATAGTCCAGCGCTAAGAAGCATCAATGAAATCATGTCTACGTATATGAAATGATCGGTTCTGCCTTAGTCTATAAACATGATCAGGCGATGTAAAGTAAGCCATGTTCTATTTTTTTGTTGTTTAAAAAAATACTTCATGAATTTACCTGCATATGAAATCTGGCCATGATTAAACTAGACCAGCTTGGAAGGAGTCCAGAGATTTCCATAGCAAGTTTTGCACCTCTTTAGTAGATCTTAATTTATATTTCAGGTAATGACAGAGCCAGAGGACACTGTTGTTATTACTTAGTGACACTACAGCGCACACCCATACGAAGCTTGCGTCTGTAGGCTGCAGTGAATGCCTGGTTTTAGCCAGCCTGCAAAGTCTCTGTCTGGAAAGGCTTACTGCTCATGGTGAGCTGAAGATCTGAGAGAGAGGTGGGAGGGAGATATGTGCATTATTATCATTTTACAGCAAGAGAAATGACAGAGAAAGAGAGGAGTTGTTTGTGGCAAAGGCAAAGACTAAATGCAAATTTCCTATTTTGCTTCAAACACGAGATGACTGTGACCATCTCTGGGAAGGAGATCAGTCCCATTCGGAAGGTAAAACATTTTGGGATCACAAGCATCTTTGTGGGTTCCTGCAGACATCATCTTGTAGCTTAGGTGTGACAAATTTCAAGTCACGAACGGAGGGTGATGTGTTAGAGGTCCTGATACATATTTTACTCCTGAGCAAATAAAACTCAATTATTGAAGTTTTTGGAATGAAAGAGGACAATTATATATGCAGGGGAATACTTAACACAGCTAGACATGTAACAAAATGAGACTCAAACTGATGCATTATTATTTAATTAGTATTGCTCCGTTTAAGCAAACCCATTTGTACTTGTACATATCACAAGCTCTTAATGTAATCCATTCAGACACAACAGCAGCACAGAAACAAACAATTAAAAAAATCTACTATTTTGTAAATGGTATAGTAGAAAGTCTACTATGAGTCCAGTGAAATCCTTGTCTCTCAGTAGGGGAATTTGGCAATATCCACCACATTATGTAGGAATTGTTCTATGGGTTTGGCTTATTTAGGTATTTAGGGAATACTGAACCTGGTACTTCAGCTGTGACTCCCTGTGCTGGGGGCCTGGTTCTCGGAAGTGGATGCAATAACATGTTCATAAAGCATGTGTTGTCCTGTATCTACTGGGGCAAAACCAGAGCCTCTCTTGAACGTGTGCGTTGATTTATACCTAAAGTGGGTCTGACAATGTCCCTACTAGAGAGCTCTCAGAACAGGGTCACTTCAAGACACTCATAGCACCATCTTCGCTCCCCTCCATGCCCAAATAACTGTTGGACAAAATAAGGAGAAAAGATGGGGAGATGTCCTCCGGGTCACTAACTTGAAACACCTGCAGCTTTACTGGGAGGAGTTCTTGAGTGAAGGATTTCAGTTGTGTTATAACACAAATGGTGCCAACCTGTTCATGTATCTTATTCCTGCATAGATATGTTTACATGACCCTAGACCTTCCTTTGGCCATATTGTTAAATGCTAGAATCTGATTTTGCACCTAAAGTAAACAAAAATAGTCTAGTCCTTGTCACTGTTGCTCATACCAGACATGAATTTTACAGCAATGCTTACTTGAGTCTGAAGACAGCCCACAGACAGCTCCAGGGAAATAGAGAACATGAGTCAATCCTCTGTCTGGTGGTAGTGCTGCAGTGCCATGACATTCTTGATACTAAGGACTATATAACTTATCAAATTGTCTATAAAAAGAGAGTGCAATTGACCGTATCTTTGGGAGGGGAACGGTCAAGGTCCCTTCCAGTCCTGCTTTCTATGATTTTTTCTATGGAGACATGCACACTGTGTTGGCATAGTCAACAACAAGATCGACAACCTGGGGGAGTATCACCATTTATTTTTTCCTCTGGGAAATCATGGATTTCTTTTTTTTTTTTTTTTTTTTTTTTTTTTGCCACTGCAGCCATTCGTTATCCTTGCTTAACCTCCCTCCTCCCTGTCTGCTGCAGGAATCAGTAGGGAGCTCAACAGGATGGCAGAAGCCCTCACACCATTTATATTTGATGTAATAGCCTGGGACGTGTGGATGGTTTTTCCCACAAAACCAGGAACATGCTGTGAAAGTAGATGCCTGGTAATTCCCTGCTTGCTGAGCCAATGGAGTGAGCACAAGGGAGTCTTTGTTAATCTAATGGGTTTCTGGTGTAGACCCAGCGCCAGTACCAGCTGTATGAGATGGGTTCTGTCCTCGCTGGTGCTTTGGTTTTGGAAGGGCTGGGTAAGAGGGGAGCACTCCTTTTCATGTGTTTTGTCCTTTCGACAGGGAAGAGACATGGAGGTAGTAAGTTCTAGAAAAGGGGTAATTCTGCAGCATGTTGGAAGTAGAGGGAGAAGCACAGTTAACTTGGCTGTTGATGATAGAACTGCTCAGAATAACTCCCCATGCCTAGACCAGTGGCACTTGTAAGGACTCGAACGAAAGTACTGCAGTGCCATGACAGGTGAGCATTTGTTTTCCTAGCCCAAACCTAGGCTATACTGTGAATGATCTGGGCCAAAGACCTGGCCTGACAGCCTTGTTTGTCATTAGAGAAGGTTGTGACAACATCCATTAATCTTTTTTAAATTCTCTTACCCACTTTTTTTTTTTTTTTTTTTTTTTTTAAGTAGGGGCTTGTAGAATGAGCAATTTTGTCTCTATTTCCAATGATCAGTCTCTGTGAAGTCAAGCCCTTATTTATTTATATAGGGTTAATATTTTTGCGGCTCATCCGTAAAGTGGTTGATAGCTTTCTGTCCGGTGCTGCCATCCATCTCAGCTGGGTCCTTCAGAGGAGGCTGGTGGCTGAAGTGAGCAGTTAAATATAGCATGGTGGCCAGGAATAGTGCAAATTGAAATTCTAAATATAATCAGCACGGAGTTTGGCCTTGTTGGTATTGCCTTAAATATTCATCATCAACATCAGCCTTCATATTAATGAAAAATATTTGGCTTACCATATCCAGCCATAGCCATCCTGGATGCAATGCATTTATGTTGAGTAGAAGACCTTCTGGAGAGCTAGCAGAGAGAAGGGGCCATTGAGGGATCTTTCTCTGCTGAATATTAGGTCTGTTGTTGAGGACAGTTGACTTTGAATGGGTTTTGCACAGAAAAGTTTTAAGGAGAAGCTAGAAGTCCACAGATGGTGTACTTTGGGATTTGAAGTAACGTGGCTTGACCTCTTGACAAGAGGTGGGAGAGATTACTGAGGCACTCAGCCTCTATGAGGCAAGGGCAGCAATTTCTCATCTGTGCTCCTGAGAAAATCTGGCAGGCTGGAGGTTCAAGCCAGGTCCTCCTACAAATGGTGAGACTGCCTTGAAGGGAAATGTTCTCAAAGGGTGTTTGTTTTTCATAATTGATTGCTTTCTGCGCTTTTTTAGGAGTAAAAGTGTTTGGGGTTAGAAAATTCCTGTGGCTCACCAATGTTTGGGCTTTACTGCCATCTCACCCTAAGGAGTTAGCTGAGAAAGCAGAGCTCCAGGCACCTCTGAAAGAAGCTATTTGAGCGACTGATGTCTCAGTGGGGATGAAGGACTGTTTCCAAGCTGCAAGGAGATGGGCAGTAGGGCTCCATGTTGTCCAAACAAGATAATCTGGCATGAGTTTGGCCTCAGGGTGCCCTTGCAATGAGCTGGTGGCCACTGCAGAGGGAGACAGGGCCACTGTGAGACTGTTTAATCCGTCTATACAGCTTTCATCAGGGCATTATCTGAGCACCTTTGTCCTACAGAACAAAGTGCTAAAGGTTGCGCTTCTGAAGTTCACAGACTGTCTTAGGGCCAATAGGACTTTATGTTGCCAGCACACCCCTAGGGAGGGATCATCTGAGACTGCCTGCCAATGTAAAACAGGCACGGGATGCAACGAGTGAGGCAGCATGGCTGGAGACCATCCTGCTGGTTGTCATCCAAACCATGTGGACTACAGTCAGTTGCTCCGTTGCCATCATTTACACAGCAGGTAGGTTTTGCCTGGAACCAGCATCTCATTTCTTCCAAGCAGGAATTTAGGGTTCAGGAAGGAACCACTAAAGTGGTACAAAGTATAACTGGGTGTCTTGGCATATGGCGGGTCAGATCCCATGTGGTGATATGCTCTCTGAAATCCTACTGAAACGGGGGAATTTTGGAGGATGTTGGAGCTCTGGCAGAGTAGTTTCAGTCTGTGGCTCTTCCACAGATCTCTGGTGGTCACCTTGAGCAGCTGATTTGGCTTGACAATCATGCTTTTAATGGTGGTTCCCTTGCATGTGCATGCTATATGCATGGAGAGTTCACCCAGTCATGTCCAGTAGAGCTCATGCAGGCTCCAGAGAGCGACCTCAGTGATTGCTGAGGCAATCTTTTGGTGTTTGCTGTCTTCATGGACAAGGATAATAGTCAAGAAAGGAATTATCGTCCCACAGAGATCACACAGATCAACCCTCTGTGCCTCTTTCCTCCTCCTTTAAAATTAAGGTGATACTGCTTTTCTCTTTTCTATTTAGGTTGTTGGCTTTCTGAGGCAAGGGACATTTCTCACTCTACATTTACTATGTACAATATATGAACACTGACTTGCCTCTTGTTGTGTGTATATGAATGATCTGCTCCAAATGGTCTCAAACTATTCAGCAACAGGTGCAGCTTTTCAATACTGCCTTCGCCATGCTGAATCCAACAGCTTATTAAATTAACTAAAAATTATAGAGGCAGCAGAACTTAACTCCAAGCAGTGTGCAGTGCACAGTGGTATTGCTGGGGTTGGCAGTGCTGAGCTTTCATGATGCTTTGACTCTCTCTTGCTCTGCAGTCTGAATGCTCCCTGGGGGTCATCACACCCCCCAGGGCTGCCTTTGCATTGGTGGCCAAGATGGCAGGTGCTGTTTGATTATTACTTGTTCCTTTTTTTATTACCTTTGACATGTTAAAATATTGTTTAGTGATTTACTCCACTTTGTATTTAAATATAGTGATTAGAATATCTTTTTATATTAGACTGCAGTTTTACTCTGAAAATGAAAAGTGCCACGTATTAAATTATAGCCCAATAACTCACGGGTCCTGTTATTCACAGTCTGCGTAACCTGTACTTGAGAAGCAGCGAGTTGGACAGTCCTCACGTGTACTTGGATGCCTTTGTTGCTCCTACAATTGCATTACCACAGCAGAAAACAATACAAGCATAAAGACTACGTGGTCCATCTGTGTCCTTGCAGCTGATACCAGCAGAAGCTCTGTTTTGCCTCCTGAAAAGAGAAGAAACCCAGCATCCCAGCAAAACTGTGTCTTCCCCCTTTTTAAGAGAAGGTCACAGAATAGGCAGGCTGAAAAGGCCATTCAGCAAAAATAAACAGAGGAAAATATGACCATCTGTGCTCATCTCGGATGAGCAAATGATATTTGGCATAGTCATAGTCACAGCTGAGTACCATTACCTTCTGTCCCCTCCAGAGAAGGAGTGTGAACTTCACCATTTAAGCACCAGGAGGTTTTGCAGTTGAACTGGCACCGTGAGCTGTGAAACCTTGTTGTGTGAACCACAGCCTTCACTGCACAACTCTCCCTGTCTATTTGTGACTTTTCTAACCTTTGTGTGTATGTAAAGCAGGCGATAGGATCATTTCTGGTGTAACTCACCTGCTGTGGCTTACAGTTACTATGAATTTGCCCCAGAGGGCTGATGGCATGGCTCACAGTCACCCCAGAAAGCCATGAAGCTTGGTATTACCAGGTAACTTACTCAGATGGTTGTGAAGAAGTTGGTGACCAAACTCTAGACAGCCATCTTAGAGCTCTTGTCCTTAACATGTGTTTCCTCCCCTCTGTGGTTGGTTGGTGACATGTGCCCAAGTAGCAGTCCAGAAACAGGGGGAAAGCTCCATGAAAGACAGCAGAATGGTGTGTAAGGGGAGCTCTGGTGAAAGGTGGCATGTTTTGCTGTGGAGTGATGCTGTGAGGCTATCTTCTGCCTGACTCCAGTTAAACCCAAATTGTTATGCAGTCTTGACTTGCAAGACCAGATGTACTCTGCATTTAACTGATGGACTCCAACCACCTTCAGCCATGAGGCAAGTGAATTTTTTGATAGCCCATGGACCCGAGCTCTCCTGGTGGTAGTGTTTGGTTTAGCTGTCATGTAACTCCTGAGTACAAAGTTTGTGGTGTGAAGAGCTAGTTCAAGGCTGAGACGCCAAGTTCAGCACAGCCACCCTGTCAACTTATTTACACTTTTCTTAAATTCCCTGCTTCTGGAACCAGTTAAATCTGACTCTCAACATTCATTAAGAGTAAAGAGAGGAGTGTGGCTATAGAAATCTGTCAGGATGAGTCTTGCTCATTCACAACCAGAGGAAAAAAAAAATGTGAAGTAAGATAAACCTGTCTGACATTGAGTGGCCTGGTCTCTGGTTAAGCAATCCTGGCTGGAGGGGACTCAGGCTACAGTTACAGGTGCATCTTCCAGAGACATTTTCTGGGACTGCTCACCCTTGGCTCCATCAACTTCTCTCCCCACTCCCTGGGAGGCTGATGTGGCAGCACCTAGTCACCTCCTTGTACTACACACTTTGCCAGATTTGTTTAACAAAGTATTTTGAACAAAAAAAAAACCCTACCAAAAAACTCCACCCATCATGCCAGATAGTCTGAGGTGTATATAGCTAATAGTAGTACAACTGCTCCCCTATTTCAGCTGCTGATGTGCACCCCTGACTGTAGCTTTTACAGCATCACCAGTGATCACTATGGGCATGGTTCAGTTTCCAAAATACAATATTTAGGCAACTTTTCATGCCACTTGAAGTGGCCTTGAGTAGCAGAGATATCTTCATGAGGCAGGCAGATGTGGTGCACAGAAGACCTGCACCTCTCTGCAGTGGCAGCCAGGTCCAGACAGGATGAGCTAAGAAAGCCCAGATGGCCGCAAATACTGTCACCTAAATCGTCCCTGATGTGTCCACACTATTTCCACTGCATAGAAGATGGCGTGGCTTTTGAAGTACACAGGCAGTTATATTGATAAGAAGTGGCTGGATGTGACTTGGGCACTCAGTTGCATTTCTGTAGCAGTGTGTGCAATCTGATGTTCATGCTGCCCATCTGCTGACCACAAGAAGACAAAGATCCTAACCTGAATAGAAGAATATGGGCAAGGCATAAAGTCTTCCTGGGCGAGGTAATTTCCTTGAATACTTTTAGATACATTTGAATCTGCGTTTGGCTGTGGGGTTTTTCTTTAGGGGTGATGGTTTTTTAATTACGTTTACATTTGTGTTCTTTGGCCACAATGCTTTTGATGGAAGACTAGACACCCCTAAAACTCAGTTTATTGAGTGGTTGAGCCATGACCCGTCTACGCTGGCAGTAAGGACAGGACATTTTTGTGATTGTGCAACTCCATCTGCACTAAGGCATATGCCAGTGAAATGTAACTGCTTCTAAATGAAAGGATCACACGGATTTGCATAATATATATAGGGATATAGCACACAGGAACATGAGAAGTAGCAATGGGCTTATATAGTTCCTACCTGTCAAGTGAGATACTACAGCTATCCTTGTGTGTATTCTTCGCCCGTTTCTGTGATGAGACCAGCAGGTTCAGCTTCCCCCCTTTTTCACTGAGACATAAGCTATTGTGCTTAACTCACAACAAGAAGCAATTAGTTACCTTGCCAGTTTAAGATGCTGTAACTCAATTGACTAATTGTGTCCCGGTGTTTTAGACCAAGTCTATCATGGCTGCAAATGTTAACTTAATTTAGGCACTCACCAAATGCTTGTTTCTGGCTGGGGTCCAGCTTTCAACAAATGTTTCAATCCTGAAAGATGTATTCATGGAGGATTGCTAATTTGCAGCCCTATTAGGACTCTTTCTCCAGAAGGTGCTTCTGCTGCAGCAAAGTATTTCTGCTCTCTGCAGGGGTCTATGGAAGGGATACTGGAGCGACACTGGCCCCCAGATTACCCGTCCTCTCTTTTCCCTGCAAAATCCGGGGCTCTAAACAGCACGGCTCGCTGTGTAAGCTTATCCAGGCTTCAGATAACTCTTAACAGCAAGACCTTTGCATGGATTTGCAGAGATTTGGAGTAAAGCTGCATATATGCCTCAGTCAGCTGCGATGTGCAGGTATGACTCAACATTGCACCATGCCCTGGCTGCTAAGTTGTCCCCTGGTGAACCAAGAACACCAGAGAATTTTGGGATTTAGCCCCCCTCAGCCAGAGCCACCTGCTTACTGCTTGCGGGTTTCCTGGAAGTCGCTGAGAACTTCTTATGCCTTGTACGGGGGCTTGAAGTGACAAGTGACTGGGTGAACCCCCTCATCAAAGAATTACATTTTAGTTTGAATATGTTAAATTGCACCTTGAACAAGAAACCAGAACAGACTCAAGAGCCTCTGTGAGGGATGTTATTTTATGGTCACTGTCACCCTCGCAGGGGGTGGGTGTTTCTACATAGACTCTGAAGGTGGGTTTGTTTAGGATTGTGCTCTACCAGCCCCAAGGGAGCTTTGCTGAGCAAGAGAAGCTGCACGATTAGGCAGGACCCAGCCTTTGTGGAGCTTGTCAGGGCTCAGATCCAGAGTCCAGAGTGGCATGGACATGTGGACAGAGCTGCCACTGGAAGGAAAGGTTTTCCACATACACATAAAAAGTGGGATTTGGGGCATAATAGGGGATTGAAAGTCAGGCAAGTGTACAGGTGAGGTAGGACTAAAGATCCTCATCCTGGAGAAAAGCACCAGGCCCTCTCGAGTAGGTAGCTTTCCATGAGAAAACCCCAATTCTTAAATCTTAGCCTGTTTCTACCCCTGTCCCAGGGTATCTATCCACTGTGTCATGTCTCATAAAGAGAGGAATATTTGCCTGTCCTGAGCAACAAGACTTCCACTGCTGCCTTTGGGAGAGTCTGTGCCAGAAAATATTTAAGGGGAGTATTCAAAGCAGCAGCAGTTCTCCTAGTGTTTAATTTCTCTAGTGAGAAAAGCACAGGGTGGGCTGCAGATGATCTAAGCATGTCAGTTGTCAGATGAAAGCATTTCCAAATGGCTTTCTGGTTATATTTATGTCTTCTGGCTGAAAATGCATTTGAAATTTTTTTCAGATGAGGACTTTTTTTTTCCCCTGCCTGTCTTAGAAAGAGAATTTACTGATTAAAAGTCACTACATTGACAGCACTGGAAATTGAAGTTCCTTTTTTATCTACAGAACAGGTAAAGGCAGCATAAACCCAGGCTGCTGCTGTGTTTTAGCTCTGTCCCGGGCTTAACAACCTGGAAGGAAGAGGGAATAAGCTGCTCCTCATAGCCCTGTTAGGTTGTGCTGCCGTTGGGATGGAGAACCCTGGCTTTAAATCTGGGATGGGAGGTTTCATTAATAGGATTGTCTGTTCAGCAGGAGCACGACTGAAAACCTCTCTCGGTGGATTTGCAAAGAAGGTAACTGGATAGCTGTCAGGTACTGACAAGCGTTGATCTTCTGAGTTGGATTTGAATGGCTCAATGATCAGCAAAAGACTTTTCTCACTTCTGAGAAAGTCCCTTTAAGAGGCAAGTGGTCTCTGTTTGACTGCAACGGCGATCCCGTTACATACTCACAATGAGGATATCACTTTACATACAGGTCTCATTCTTTTAACAGGGCTCTGAAAGAAGTCTTTGTCTTGTGATTTAGTAAGGTCCACTTTTTTTTTTTTTTTTTTAAAGATCTGTGCCAAGAACTAAACATGTATAACCTGATTTTGGAAAAATAGTTCCGCAGCAAGGTGATCGTCTGCACCGTGAAAACCAAGGGTTGTCTTACCGTTTGGTGTATAGGTGCTGCCTCCATTTGCAAACTTAGACAGCCACTACTACAAAAATAGGCTTTTAGTAAGCTGCTTCCATTTTTCTTCCTCTAATGAGACCAAAATACTTAGAGAACAGTTTTCTTCTGGTAGACCATTGGGAGATTGGATGTCAGTGTAGTATAGGACACTTGTTTCTGCATACCGAAACAAAAATATAATTATGAAATTAATGGTCATTGACCTTTCAACAGGTGTCTGTGTCCATGTAAGAAGAAGTAGGTGTATTTCTAGCCTATTTTTCTTGAGAAATAAGACTTACATGGTGGGAAATAAGACATATATGATTTCTGTGGCTGTGTATATATCCCCTTGCTACCTTGTAAGCCTGATGGCCTATTTCAAGGAAATTCGACACAGGTCTCAGGGTATTTCATTCCTACAAGTTTCATTAAAATAGATAGTACAGAAGGCAAACTGTCGTAACACCTTCCCTAGAGAAAGGCTGCAGTGTTAGCATGGCTCTCCATAGACAGCAGAGAATGCCTCCAGAGATGTCAAATTTGTGGGAAAACTGGTTTCACTAGTTTTGTTATCTGAGGAGTTATTTGGTGAATTATATGGGAAAATGTCACTGTAGGACCTGAGCTGTATGTCCATCTGTCCCTGGGAAGGGGTGACTCAGGAGCTAAAGCATGAAAAGGAGATCAGGGCTACATGGATGATGCTCAGCCAACAAATTCTCACCGTGGTATCTTGTGGGAGGGAATGGCTTTTCTTTTCTTTCCCTTAATTTTCACATGAAATTTACTGGCCACAATATCTTCTATGATTACCAGGACCTCATGAGGATATGTGTTAATCAGCTTAGGTTAGGTTCCTTGAAGTCCTTGGGTAGATGTTTTGTAACAAGGAAACTTTGCACTTCAACAGGCAACACAAAATAATAGAAGAAATGTTCCAAAGAGGAAAAAGCTAATGCTCAAAAAAACCTAAATTACTGAGAGGAAAAATACCCATAGTTTGACTTGCTGAAGAACAGATGCAAGTTTTTGAAGCTTTCTCGCTCAAACATTGAAAGGGTTTTTTAGCAAAATGTTTTTTTCAGAGCTTTCCTTTCTTCTTCATCATCTTTTTTTTAACTAGCTCCAGTGCAAAGAACACAAAGCAAGTCCTTCAGATAAGTAAATTCATCAGCAAACCCGGATATTTTTCTTTATAGAAGCCATTTTTTCTTGAGCTGGCAAATTAAGTCCATATAATAAAAAGGAGTTTTGGTTGGGTAATCTTTACATAGCATGCTGTTTTCATTCTGCACATTGCAAGTTGTTAAAAAAAAACAAACAAAAAGTGGTGGTTAATTATCTAAGGTGATACCTTGTGTACATCGCTGTTGACTTGGAGGGTGAATCCTCTCTTGGTGCTAAAAGACATCCCCCAGAGAAAGCTCCAGCTCCAGCCCTGCTAGAGGCTGCAGTAGGACCTCGGGTTGCTCTGCGCCACTTGAGCCGAAGCGATAATTCTGAGATGGCAGTATTTACAAGCAACTATCTTCAGTAGGTGCAGAAAGTCTATCTGACAGCATTAGATCTCCTTTTCAAAACACATCCCATGCAGGGGACAAGCCCCGTTTGCCCTATATCATGGTTTGCTACAGAAGGACGATTTTGGCAAAGTAGAGGATCTGTCCTGTTGTGTGTGACTAGAGGCAATGCAGCACTGTCTGGGGGCTGGTTTTGTGCAAAAGCAAAAAAAGTTCCTTAATGATCAATAATCAGAAGGTGTGGGGAAAGGGGAGAGAAAGAGACCAGCTAAATAGTTTCAGCTACGCAAAATTCATGTGGTCAGTAAATCAGTTAATAAACCTGTCTGTTGGAAATGCCCCGGCTTACACTGATCAAAACGTTCCAGCAGGCAGTGCCTCTGAGACCTTACAGCTCAGCAGAGAATTGAAAACTGTTAATCTGAAAAATATTAAGAAGCAAAGCACAAAATAAAACAACCCTCTCTGTCCCCCAGCCCTGAAGTCAAGTGTCTGTGGTTCTAAAGGCACTTTGTCTATGTCACCCCAGCCGCTAAATGCTTTCTATTGATTTCTCTCTTACAATCTTTTTCCCCCTGGTTTTCTTTCCTTTTTCTTCCCCCTCCTCCCTTTACATTCAGTCCAATTGTTCTATAGGCACAATGCATAGCTTTAAACAAAGGCCACGGAGTGACCATTTGGAAGATCACAGCCCTTTCTGTTATCTGAGCCAGCAACACCTTGAGAAGCAGTTTGTGCTGTTCCAACGGAATATTCAGTGCAGCGGCTGAGCAAGAAGTGGGTATCATCTGGGCATTATCCCATATATACGCTTTCATTGCTTCCATCCACTCCCTTGCATATGGGAAGGCGCAGAGAGGGGCATTTCCACGTGCACCAGTCCCACCCCCCCTCTTGCCTGGTGTGTCTCAGAGATTCCCAAAAGGCCAAACCACCAAACTTTACATGCTCCTGTATACCCTTCTACTGGCTTCACCGTGACTGAAAATTAGTAAGTATCCCATAAAACTGGGCTCTTTTGAGACCAGCATGGATGGTTAAATAACAAGGAGCTTTAAAAGCTTTCCTGCAGTGGCAATCTAGTGTGAATGACTCCACAGCCCATAGCATCATACAGCTGTTTCGTCTTTTCCCTTGCCTGCTTCCCCAGGGAAGGAACCTGCAGAGATTTTGCAGCTGCCTGGGAACGGCAGGTAGAGTGCTGGCTGAGTGACGTGCAAGGCAGCACACTGCAGTACGTGTTGGAGACTTCAGAGGGGATGTCTCACAGGAGGAATTCCAGTTCCAGAGGTTTTAGTGTTTGTGTGGGTTGTTGTGGCTGCTGTTGTTTTCTCCTTTGTTTTCTGCAGCTCAGTATATTGTTATACGACAGCAGGGCAGCATGGGACTTGTTTAAAAAAAAAAAAAAAAAAAAAAAAAGGTGTTTTCCCCCTCTCTTTAGGAGCAAAAGGGAATACAATTCCTCTGAGGTGGGGGTAAAATGTGGTGTGCAGAGGTATGAGCCACCTGGTTTGAGGTATATGGGCAAGCTGCTCTCTCCCCCCTCCCTGCTTTCTCACCATCCATCAGAGCTGATATCAATTCAAGTGTCTTGGCTGCAAATTTGGTTAGTGAGCGGGGAAACTATGCCTTTGTTCTGATGCTGGCAAACCTCAGCAAGCTTGATTACCTAAAATAAAACCATCTGCAACCACTCTAATCAATGGCACATGCATAGCAGCAAAAGCTTTAAGCTCATGGCTCGTGTAAAATGTTCATTACATCAGACTGTTGTGCTGCAGGAAAGAATTTATGGGTGAAAGCAAGTGGCTCAGCATTACCCAAACTTGTCAGTGGGAACACGTGCCCCACTGTGTACCTCATGACACTTGTCCCCTCCTGTGGCTGGTCCGGGAAAGATGAGGCTACTGCAGCTGCTAGCTGGAGGAATCACTGTGCGTGCCAGGGTTGTTTCTGTGGCATTGCAGGTCCTGGATTCGGGACTCATTACATGGTGATGTTTTTGGGCAGACTTGGAAAACAGAAAGCAGTCATGAAATTTGCTCATATCCCTTGTGGGGTGAACGAGACTACCCTAAAAATGTCACTGGATTTGTAGGCAATGAGTTAATCTACTTCTCCATGCCGCTAACCCCCGCTGCAAGCTGAGGGCTTGTGCTCAGCTCCTTGTTTTGACAGTGAGATGCAGCCAGTTGGTACCACAAACTATGTGGGTCTAACTGGTGATCATATTCTGGATCATAGAGTAACTTTTTAGGCATCCTTTCGCAAGCTGGAACAGATAGCCAAGGCAGCTTGCCAGTACAGGAGTCAGCAATGCAGTACCTTGCCATCCCTTGCCTTTTAAATGTGTGTGCTAGCCTGGACCAGATCACATAGGAAGATCTTGTCTCTTGAGAAGCTCAGTGCAGGTACTATGTCCAGCTCCAAGAGAGTTTTCTTAAAAAACTGATGGCAGATCAAGGCCAGGAATAAGTTCCCATGCTACTCCTATAATTCCCTTTTCCTACAACCTTGTGCAATGCAGCTAATGATGCACCTGCCAAGACCAAATATTTCCTCAGGCATGGAGAAAATATATCAGTTCACCACTGGAGCTCACCTGCCCTAACGCTATAGAAGCTGTTCACCGCCATGATTTCCTGTTTGTGCTTTTCATGTCAAATTATTGTGCCAAAATTGACAGGCATGGCAAAGCTGGGACACTGAATCTATTACCTTGGCTGATGATAATCACAGCATCTATTCCCCTGAAAAGTATAAAATTCTGATTCCCCATGGTCTCTTTGGAGCAACATGTAGCCAGGTACTCATTAAAAGATTTCTTTGACTTGCCTTTTTCCTCGTGTTTGAACAAATGTTCAGCCTGGGAGACCCTCTCTGAGTTTGTGATCTTCCTCCTGCAAAACCCACCTCTTTGTTCAGCAGTACATGAAGTGGTGGTAGATACGCTTGCTTTGTATTCTGAGGTAGCGCTTAAATCTAGCTTTTTCCCTTCAAAATCTGATACACAGGTCAAAGGGGCCACTGGTCACGTGATTTGATCTACACGCGCCTGACAGCTCCCATCCTCTTCTGCATATTCATCGCCGCCTCTTTCACTGCAAAATGATGTACTTGAAAGTCTAGTCCACATCTGACCACTTTGGGGACTGATTTATGATAGCAGAGGTTTTTTTTCAAATTGTATTAATCTTTACACATTGAACGTGGCCCTGGGCTACAGCACATCGGTTTCAGGCTTGCATGCTTCTGGTTTTTGAAAGGTTCTTAGGTTAGTTTATAGTAAAGATTGATTTAATGAGACAAAATCTCCCAACCTAGAACCAAATCCTAATTTAGCAAACCAAATCCACTCAGCAAAGCATGCAAGCACATGGTTTATGGCAAGAAAGTGCTTAAATTGCAATAGGGTCAACAGGTTGAAGGATTTTCTTAGGGACCTCTGCTGAACTGGGTAGGGAAAGCAGGAGTGGAAATCTCTGCTACTTCTTGCACCAAAGTTGGGTCACTTAGGTACAGTGTGGTGGGAGTTATGGGGATCAAAAGCAGGCTGGCTTCTTGTCTTTGCTCAGAGAGGCCAGTGCAATAGTGGTGATGAAATCTTGATAAGAATTTTTCCAGTCCCACTGGCTACTGTCTCACCACCTTTAATGCATGCAGTGGATCTGAGCACTTTGCAAGTAAATTCTCTCCTATGGAGACAGGCTGAGAGAGCTGGGGCTGTTCAGCCCAGAGAAGGGAAGGCTGCAGGGAGACCTTATAGCAGCCTCCCAGTACCTAAAGGGGCCGACAGGAAAGCTGGAGAGGGGCTTTTTACAGGGGCATGTAGCGATAGGACAGAGGGGAATGGCTTTAAACTGAAAGAGGGGAGATTTAGATTAGATATAAGGAAAAAATTATTTGCTGTGAGGTTGGTGAGGCACTGGCACATGTTGCCCAAAGACTTGGGGATGCCCCATTCCTGGCAGTGCCCAAGGCCAGGCTGGACGGGGCTGGGAGCAACCTGGGCTGGTGGCAGGTGTCCCTGCCCATGGCAGGGGGGTGGAACTAGATGGTCTTTAAGGTCCCTTCTGATCCAAACCATTCTGTGATTCTACAGTTCTATCACGGATCAGCTGTTAGGCTGAAATTTGCCACCCTCCAGTAACTTTGCTCATGCTTCCTAGCCCTCCGACTTGCTACAGGTGCAATATGCAGCTTTGATATTTACTTTTCTGTAAGCACTGTTTGACCATTCACCAAAGGGAGAATCTGAATTTGACAACAGCACTCAGCAAGGGTGTGAATTCCCAAGTTTTATGCTCATATGTGCAGTTTGAAATTCATCCCGCTGTTGGTTGGTTGCATAAGGCTTTCCAGGGAGGGAACAGGAGCGTTACCTTGACGTTCCTACAGCGAACCCACACAGCATGAGCTGCAAACTGTGACTGCTCGCAGCGTACCACTCAAACGATCTGCAGACTGATTATGATTCACCGAAGAAACCTGCAAATAATTTTAGATGAAGAGTCCAATCAAGAATCTATTTGCAGACAATTCACAAACACAAAAAGAAGCGAGATTCATTGGATAAATTACGTATTATGAATTATTCATCCAGCTCCAGTTAATGAGGTAAATGGTACTATCAGTGTTTAAAGTTAAGCTCATTTGTATATATTGGGCAGATCAAGGCCAAAGTAAGAGATGAGGTTTTGGGGAAATAGCCTGAGCTCTACAGAGTTCAACATCAGCACTACTAACCACCTGTGCAACCAGGATTTCATCCTGCAGTTTGAATGAATGTAATGGCTTGTCTGTGCTCTTGAAGCAGAGGAGCAATAGAAGGTATTCCTAATTCCAGGTTTGGATGTCCACATTAGGTGCCATTCTCTGGGGCTTGCACTGAAACCAAAAAGAAAAACATCAGTGAGGAAGGGAAGCTTGGGGTGGCTTCTTCAAAGTCTTTGTGATGTATTTAATATGAGGGTTGGCCTGAGCTGGAAATCTTGGGTTTTGATTGATTTTTTTGCAAGAGTTAAGTGATATCCAGGCATCCACCTGTGTTACACTATGGAAAAATCCTCTTGAAGGAGGAATCATGAAAATTTGAGAATTTTCTAAAGCTTTCCTGTTTAAATGAGCTTGCTTTGACCAACATTTTAAGACTTCCAGACTTAAACCTTGGCTTTAGACCAGCAAAGCACTTAAGCACATGCTTGACTTTAATCACATGAGTAACTCTACTGAAATCAAGGGGAATATTTCTATGACCCAATGTATATGTAAGCATAAGTCCATTTGCTAGAAAATCCAGGGTTTGGTTTTAGCCACTCAGAGATTTAATCAGAATTAAAGGAGAAGTCGAGTGGATATTAATTTCTTCCAAAACATTTTTCTTTAAGAGTCTCAAGGCGGATTTAATACCTTAATTTAATCACCTAAGTTTGAAAGTTTTCACTTTTAATCATCTGCAACCTCGAGTAGAAGAATTTGGAGAATTCGTGAAATTGATCATTACTTTAGTAGAAAAGCCCTTAATTTCAAATCTAGCTTTTCCTTTGTATTTTCAAATTTTGGATTTTTAAAAACTGATTTATATTTTTTTCTAGAGCTTGACATTTTTTTTATATGAAATGACATTTTCAAGAAATAAGGTTTTTGACATTGCTACACTAAATCTTTAGCAGGTAATGCTTGAAATTACAGGCCACAAATCTCAGTAAGTGCTATTTACTAACATGATAATTGTGGAACATTCGATGATGTGTTAAGTACCATGGAGTGGCAGTATAATTACAGTACATGGCACGTTACAATATAAATATAAAGTAAATACATGATTATTTCTGGCTTAGGTCACATGGTAAATACTAAGTGCAATTACGGCACCAAGTAATCTGCAGGAACGTGTAATTACTCTTGGGCTCAATTCATTTACAAATCCTTGTCCAGCTTTTCACACCACATGGGTTGTGGAAACTGTGGAAAACAGATTATTCATGGCTGCAATGGCCTCCTTATTACCACAGCCAAACCTTATATTCGGATGATGGCTCCTCTGCCCTCTCCCATGTCCCAGAGGATGGAGGTAAAGACTGGCATTATCTAGGCAGCACCATGTAGCCAGATGTCCATGGGATGCTGGGCCAAAAGCTCTCTCCAGCTCATTTGACAAACTCAGCTAATGCTATCTAATAGCTTTCTTCTCACCATTGTTTTAGTGAGATCATCTCACCACCCTGTTTCTGAGTTATCCATTGGCAGCCCAAACTCTGCCTTATTCCACATCCTGGAAGTCGAAGGCTATGGCTGATTGCTGCTCATCACGCACTGGTCCCAGTTTGATCCAGGAATCTGCCATTTTGTGATCTCTATTGGGATCCCTCTGCTCTATTAGCTAGAAGGTACAAGGAGCTTAGCGGGATGGCTTGGACAATACAGCCAACATCTCCACAGGTTCGAGAGCAAGAGATGGTGGCAGAAGCAACCAGGGCATATGGAAATTCTGTCCACCTAATGGAGAGCAGACATTTGATTCAGATGGTGTGAAACAGTCAGTCTATGGACAGCCACAGTGCATGATACTTGGAGAAAAGTCTATCAGAGAAAGGAAGAAAAAGGAAAAAAAAAAAAAAAGTTTAAAGCCACCAGAGCATCGTTCTCTTTATCCAGCCAAGAGGACAACATGGTGCCTTGGGCATCATCGACCGCCTGTTCTCTCAGGCTCCTGGGACCTCAGAGAAGGTGAACCTTGCTGTATTTTGCTAGGCAAGATTATTAGTATTAATCTTACAGTCTGTCAACAGGATCTGAACCTGGGACCTTCCCTGTTAAAGCCCAGATCCCTTGAGATAACATTAATGACTGCAGCTGTTTGCCATTAGCAAGCCATGCTCTCTGGGGACTGCTTCTGGGGTAGCTGAAATTTTGGCTTGTTTCTTTTAGGGTCAGCTGGGAAGCATTTGAAGTAAAGCCGGGAGGTGGGGAACTGAGGCGGGCGCAGCAGGAGGCTGCTGTGGTCTGTGCTGCTTCAAACTGCACAGGAGGTGCCGGCTCCTGAGTCGAGGCGGCTGACACTTGATGGGCTTTGATGAAAAGAAAACTTCCTGAGCTCAGGATGAGCATCTTCTGAAGCTTTGAAACTCTTGAGACACTTGGGTGCAGGAATACCCCCAACTGCAGAAGCAGGCGCAGGTCAGCTAAAGGGCAATGTGGCTCTGGAGAGACTGGGGAGGGTTTGGAGCAGACACCACTGCATTTTGGCTCCCCTCAAGGGCTAAAATGATGCTCGTTGTCTGAAAACTGCTTTCCTGCCCTCAGCAGGCCAAACACAACTTCCAAGCGTGGGGAGGTAGATCGCCCCCAGGCACAGCAAGCAGCCCACGCTGAGCTGCTTTGCCATGGTCTGCTCACACTTCCCTCTCCCAGCAAGGGCAAAGGCTGCACTGCTGAGAGAAAACACTGGAGCAGAGATGAAAGGATGTGATCTCTCGACATTTTTGTTTTATCCTTCTGCACTCCCTTCCACCATGCTTTTCTTTGGCTTGTTTGGTCTTACTTGGTTCAGTTTTTCTCTCAGTCTCCCTTGGCCAGGAGAGAGGGGGAAATGACAAACAGCCTGAGGAAATATTTCCAGTTGTGTTGCACACACTGCAGTGCACAGGGATAGTTAAATGGAGCCTTGGGGCTAAAACAGGGGAGAAATGAGAGAAACACCAATGGTTCTGATTTAACCTCAAAATGCATCTATGTCTTCCCAGTAAAACCTTTGAAAACTCCTCTAAGGTTCCCAGAACTTTGGATAATGTCTATAAAGATATGTCGGATTAAAATTTCTGCCTTGCATTAGGCTGGAATATATAATTGTATATTATATGATTATGGCATCAAGAGAAACTCCAGAGCAAGAACCTTCTTATTTGTTGCACACCATTTGCTTATCATGAAATACGAAATGCACTTACACTGTGCTACAGCCTTGAGAAATCATTATAAAAATCTGTCAGTGCAAGCGAAGACTCTTGTTTACTCTAACCATGGCAAAGGCAGTAACGAAGATGTGAGTTATGTGTTACCTAACTGGAAAGTTCCTTGCCCTAGTTCAACAGACTAGTATAATTTTTCAAGATGCTGTGTCTAATGCTAAGTGCCTGAACACTCTCAGGTTGTTTAGAATCAATTGGCTTAAATCTTGTGTAATGAAAGTGTATTTGTCAAATAAGCTCAAGCTTATTGCCATGCAAATTAACATTTGCAGGGACAAATTTTGAAGTCCTTCCTTTCTTTGTTGCTTCCAAGATGTTATGGATACAATTTTGCACTTGCAGTTACGTGTGGGTGCAGTTCGTGTCATTTAAACTTCTAATTACGGCATCTGATTGCACCCACGTATCTTATCAGCTAGTTAGACACGTCAATGACTCGCACCATAACTGCAAATAACTGGGGGTACAAAATTGCACCAGCAATTATTTGCACCCACTGAAGGCGAGGATGGATATAAAGCAGGCCATTAAAGTGTTTAAAATACTTTTCTTACAGTAGCATAAACCACTGCTACAGGGCTATTACCTGCAGGAATGTAGAGCAAACATTAGGCTGAATTTCGAGCAGCAGCTGGGTTGGCTTTGCAACACGCATCTCACCAAGGTTCCCTTTATGGGTGCAAAGTGTGGCAGCCAGGTCTGAGTTTACTTACCTGGCTTTCTCTTGTAGCCCTGCTCAGGATCCTGACAGTACAGCACTGAAACGCTTCCTTCAGTCCAGCTGAAGCCAACAGCGATGCCTGTACTGTGCCCTTTAGAAAATGTGCTCTGGCAGGGTCTGAGCCAGCACCTGCAAATTCACTGTGAGCACAGTCTGTTTTTTTCAAACAGCCTCAGGGCTTCTTTTAGCAGCCAGAGGAGTTATGTCGATGGGTCTTATGCTCGTATTTAAATTTAAGCTTGCAAGTGCTCTGCTGAATCGGGGTGTAAATGGAGTGAGGACAGTTAAAGTAGAAAGAAAATCAAGCTCTACTCAGGATAATAGCAAGCAGCTTCATGACTTTCCTGTTATTAATTCAAATAACAGTCTTTGGGACACATCCTTCTGCCCTGATCTCTGTGATCTTGCCATTATTTCCTGGAACTCTCAAGAGATGTCACCAGCACCATGGCAAAACGTAGCAAATACTGTGTGATTGCGCTACAGCTCTGTGTAGCCCAAACTTTAAGCACTGGCCTTTAGAGGCTGGTCCTCCACTGGTGCAGTATGGAATGATGGTCCCTGACCCAGGAATATTCCAGGCTGGTTCATTCCCTCTATCAGGCATGGGACATGCCAATAGCATTTTCTCTCAGAGATTGATAAGTGGCTGAAGATGGTAGAGTTAGTAACAGCAGTTGAAATACTGGTGCTTACATGTTGAGCGCAGCATTGTGAAACCAGGTCTGGTATAATGTCTTTTTTTTTAAAAAAAAAAAAAAAGGTGTTTTTTAAGTGATAAATTTCCTCACTCAGAAATGGTGTACATTTTACCACAGACATTTTGCTGTCTGAATTGAAGTCTCCCACAACAACCTAGGTGTATGTGTCTTCAGATTTTTCCCCCCCCCCTATATCATGAATACTTGCAATTATTCAGGATTAGATCCAAGATTTTCCAAGCAGATGGTAACATTACAGGAGCTGGGCTGGAGGGGGGTTGCTTTTAGAAAGGAGCCCTGTCAGAAGTGGAAGACGGTAGGGAGCACAAATATTTACATTCAAACAGATACCAGTGGTGACGAAGAGGTCATACCTTGGAGCTGTACTGATACTAGTTTCTTGGAGTCTGGCCCTGATTCTTCTTTAGAAAGAAAAGGAAAGAAATGAAATAGAAAACCTGGAAGGATTGTCTTCTGTTCTCACTTACCCTGGGGTAAATCCAGAGCAAATTCAATGATCCAAATGGAACTAGTCCAGATTTCCACTGGCCTAAAACATTGTTTTCATATACTAGTGGGGAATTCTGCCTTCTTTAATACCATACTTTTAAATTTTGCTGTCACCATGGGACACTGAAGTTTTATTTTTTGGCTTATATTTTACCCATGAAAGAATTAATTGCTCCAGCTTCCTAGAAATCATTGCACGATTCAAGTTACTCTTTTTCATGGCTCGTTCAAAAGTTGGGTTTAGTTTTCACCACAACCACTCCCTACTCTAAAACATTATTTATATCCATAAACTACTGCATGTAGGGAACAGCCAGCAGAGAAGTAAAATAAACACAGTATTGCCTTTTAGCTGGGGTTGCACTCTGCTCCCCAGAAGGGATAACATTTATAAATCAAACAGGGGTTTAATTAACCTTCCGTCTTTGCACAAGATTACGAGGGTGGGCACAGTCATACTGATTTGAAGATGCAAGGTGCTTCACACAACTACTTTACAAATTTTCAGGGATTCAAAACAATGAAACAAACCATGGTTTAATAAACTAAGGTCTGGGTTCGGGGCTCTGCCAGTGCTGGGCCAAAGCTGTAAGAGCCATGATGAAGTCATTTCAAAGCAGCATGAGATCAGAACGTGGTGCCCAAAGTGAGTATTTCTTGTTTTTTACACAGAAAAAAAAAAATTCCTCCCCCAGATGAAGAGACAGTAATATACGTTCTGGCATTTGAAAGGGGGTTGCATATACTTTACCATCTTGCAGTCTGCAATCATACACGCTTATCCCTAACCCATCATTTTGGTGAGTGACACTACTGTAGTCAGAACCTTATTTCTCCCTATTGAGAGAGAGAGAGGGAATTCTTCTCTGCTTTGATAAAGTGCTGTATCCCAGTTGAAAGGCATCCTTCCTGGGTAGCACCTCTTTGTGCAAGTCAGCGGTTCAGTAACCATTTGTAGCCTGAAATTAACAGTTAGTCTAAAATCAGTCAAAGATGATAGCAGTCCCTTTTGCAATGAAGTTAATTAACCACATTAATCAAGATTTGGGTGCTTTTTAAGAGCTCAGGCTCAATCAAAAGGTGTGAGTGTTTGATGCAAGAAACATGGGGTGCATTTCTGGGTCTCTCACAGTACAGTTGCGTGCGATGTTCAGACTCATCCTTGTGGCCTTTAAGCTCCAAGTCTACCAGCTCTGCCTGTGCTGGGAACACTTCCCAGAATATTTGTGCTACGGACAGTGTTGTTGGAATGACGTTATTTCTAGTGGCAAAAGAAAAGACCAACTATCTACAGGTGACCCCCTCACTTTCTTATTTGCATTGCTGTGTCTGTGGCAGCTGCTGGGAGCTCAGGCTGCACAAATGCTCCAGCCTGTGTAGCCTGATGCAGGGAACTGGTGCTGGCAGGGGAGGAGATACAACAGCTTGGTCTGATGTGGATGGGGCATGATTATTTCCAAAATCTCACTGAAGAACTCTGCACATGAAGATTAACACCCATGGGAGTGTTAGTCTCAGTTTTATGATCAACCCGGCACTGATTTCCACCTGGCAAAGCCTGCTGTGAAGGTGGGCTGACACCTTTGCCCAGAAGCCCTGGTCCATGGCATGGCTTCATTCCTCTGCACCCACTAGTGATAGCACTGGTGTCAGTAGGTATCAGCTTGGCAAAGTGTTCAGCACTGCCTGAGAGCCCTGGCAGGGCAAGTGGCTCTGCTTTTTATAGAAAACCATGGTGATGCCTGGGGATCAGGCAAAAAGTCTGGGTCCTGGTCCCCAAGGCTAGGGAGAGGTCTAGCTCTGAAGGGAAGGAGAGGGACTGGTGGCTGGTGAAGAGGGATTTGATCTTGGGCAGGAGTTCAATCCCGTCCTGATGCCCATCTGGAGAGAGAAAAGAAGTTTCTAGTTAATTCCTCATAATTCTGTCCCTCTTGCTTGCATTTAAAAGAAAATCCAGCTGGGCACTTCATTGTGGCTCTTGTTGCACCAGCTTGGCAGGACACAAGACCAGTTGTGCTTGGCTGATCTCTGCTACTGAGGGCACAGGGCTGCTGGTCAGACACCTGACTGCAGTTCCTAGCTTTGCTGAAGGATATTTAACAAAGATTTCCCCTTTTCAGGGCTTCAGTTTCCTTCCTTTTACCCATTGCAATGCTGCTGTATTACTTCGAGTCTGAGGAGCATCTAACTGCTCCTGCTGGAGGACCCTACTATCAGCTGAATCGCCAGCCTCTCTGGTGGATCAAGGATATAGTATATAAAAGGGGCACTGCAGGGCACGGAGATAAGGCATGGGTAATCCAGCCAGGAGTGCAGACAGAGAAACCACTAAACAAATGGCTCTGCAATGCATGGTGCACACGTGTGTGCAAAGGACATGTTAATTCTAACTCCATTTTGTGTTTCTTCTCCCCGGTGAGCTTTACTGACGTCCGATCTGGGTTCTTCACTTGTTATTTCTAAGGAGTTATCAAGTTTAAGTGCTTTCTTTTTCTGTCTTACAAGAAGGGAATACTTGAGCCTGTTGATTAAACACATCCCTTGCTTTTCCCTGTTCAGGCACAAATTTTCAGACTCAAACTCTGAGTATAATTTCTATTCCTCCCACACCATGTGCGTGTTGCAGAATTTTACCATCACGTTCCAAATCTTGCAGTAAAAACTTTTCCAAGTCATTAACAGACGGGATGGGTACTTGGGCTAGGTTTTCTTTTTTTTTTTTTCTTTTTTTTTTTTTTTTTTTTTTCAAATGTGGGATTCCAACCCTGGGGGATCCAAAGAAAGATAGGTTGAGGTAGGATTGCATGGATCAGTCACACTTCTTTGCACTGTGCTATCAATCAAGGTAAAACACAACATCCTAGATGACCTTGTAGAAGTTTATATACCAAAAAATGGATAAGAATGTCACTCAAGTGAAAAATGGCAATGAAAAAGGTACTGAAACTATCTGTTCTTATTACAGTTTGCCTAGCAAACTGTGTATTATGGTGCCTGTATTGCTTTGCATGTACACATGTGTACATGGACATTATACAGTAAAGTGCACACATTATTTTTATTTCATGTAAACTTTAAATGGGAAGCTATTACATGCAGGGCAAAACTTGCAACGTGCATGCCTGTGAGCAGAGAAATGATTGACTGATTTGCAGTGGATCTTTTAGAATCTTAAAATAATTCTCAGGGCCAGGCTGTGAACCTCATTCTCCAGGAGATCCCATGCTATTCACACATGTAGCCTCCTTGGCTCCACTGGAATTACTCATGGGAATGCTCACCAGTGGGAGTAGGTGGTGCACAGTCTCGCTGTAAATGCTTGTTTCCCTGGGTTTCTTGCAGCCAAGCAACACTGATAATTATAGTCACCCGCAGGTCTGAGACATGTAAAATGAGGCACTTGGGAGCCCTTTCTGGAGTAACTATACTCTAGGAGTTCCAGTTCCTGCTATTCCGAACACGGGCTTTGGGATGCCTTCCTGCCTCCCACATTCAGTCTGGACTCTGGACTTTCTTTTTCAAGCCGTGTCTTTGGAACCTTTCTGATTTCCAAGTGACTGGTAAAGGGAGGTGGGAAACACGGGCTTTGCCCTCAGTACTAACCACATGTGCTATTGTGTGACCCGAAACATGGAATATGTCACCATGGCATCAGCACCCTCCCTGCATCCTGTTTGTGTCCCACCATGCTGCAGCTGCTCTGGGGTTTCTTTATGAAGGATGACAGGAACCTCCACTGTGTGATTTGTATCTTCAGTGGGCTGAATGCTCTCTGGAAATGCCCCTCCCTTGAGTACAGGTGTGACTGTCTTCAGGCCACACTCAGATGCTTTGTGGCTCTCATAGACCCTGAGTGGACCATCTGGCTGTTCACAACCACCCCTCTGCCTATATTAGTGAGCAAGGAGAAAAGTGTGAGTTATCCACCTCTTACCTGCATTCCAAATGTGCACAAAACCTAAGCATTCTGGGTCTGATAAAATGAACTTGGTGGTGGGGAAGAAGGGTGCTGGGAGACTGCTGCCCCTTGAGCAATGAATGGGGAGGAGAACTGTACCAGGAGTGTCTGCATAGCCACAGCCTGGAAAGACTGAGCTGGGAAACCTGAACACCATCAAGAGAGAGCTTCTGCCAAGTGTCTCGTTGATGGCACCCCCCCCCAGTCCTTCTATGGGGCTCAGGACAGTAGGGGGTACTTTGGAGACAGTGCTGGGGCACCTCTGAGGGAGTGGCAGAGCTGACAGTGCTCTGGAGAAGGTCACAGGGAGCAGCAACTCAAAACCTGATCTCTGGGAAGGACCCTTTATTCAGTCCCTTGGGTGAGGTGGTGCAGAGCTCCCGGGTATACAGTGTCCTGTAGAGATGGGTCTGGAGTTGGGGCCAGGGTGAAAGTATCTGAGGGATCACAGTGCCCCACTAGCTTCTCAAAGCTGAAAGAAGAGCAATGCAAAGTCTGCTGCCAGGACATCCTGGAGTTAGGGTCTTCAAATGAGATCACATTGCTGACCTGCTCAGTGCTGGGTTTCCTAACTTGACTGCTTTTCTACCTCCTACCACTATTTTGAGCCCCAAAGTGTTCCAATTCTTTTAACTCATTGCACTTAGTACTTAGGAATAAGAAAATATGTCATATTAGTCTCCTGGAGGGAAATGTCTTCTCTGGAATTGCACCGAGGTTTCTGATGTTTTTCTAACGTTCTAGTGAATATATTTAGCCACCCTGAGTCTCTGGGCTGAAGCCACTGGCCACCTCAACCTTGTCCTTCCCAGGACAGCAGCCATTCAACTGCACGCGTTATTGGAGAGGACTAGTGGGGGAGCAGATGGAAACTATGTGCAAATCCTCAGCTATGCTCCTGCCTGAGCTTTGGGCCAGAATCAAATCCTGTATTTGAGCAACCTTCTGGCTGTGGAGGTGGCATAGACAAGAAGCCGTGCAACTCAGCTCACAAAGCCAGAAGGCAATAGCAGGATAGATTTCATCGCTCCCCCTTGGAAACTTCCACATTTCTCTTCTCTCCATTCCGCTTCTCCTTTATCCTGCTCTCACCTTCCTTCAGAAGATTTCTATGTGGCAAAGGGATGAATATCTTTTATATCTTTCTTTCCATCAAGCTGCAGACATGATGAGAAGGAGATTCACCACCGTCTAGATTCACCCATCAAACTTCAGGCATTTCACCAAGGCTCCTAAATTAGAAGCCTCATTGTACTGACTTACTGCTGTTTGTGCCAGCAGCATCTTGAGAAATGGAGAAACACTGGCATCTCGAGAGCATGATTCACCCTCCTCAGATGTGAATCCCTCTCCTGAGGTGTCTCTTCTCTGTGACTGTAGCTGGTGCCCAGATAATGACAGTCCTAACTTCAGTGTCTCTGCCTACTACCAGGTGGGATGCCTTTGAGCCGAAATGCCAGATAAGCAAAACAGCCCGTCAGAAGTATGATGGAGTATGAGCAACACAACTGATTCAGTCTTTCTTGTGAGAGGGAAAAAAAAGTTATCAGAACTCTTTACATTTGCTTCTGGGTTTATACCGGTCCTTTCCTTTTTTTTTTTTTTTTTTTTTTTTTTCATCTATTCTCTGTAATAATCTTCTGATAACGCCCTTTGAGCAAGAGCAATGGCAGATTTTTAGTGCTCACCTTTCAGGACAGCCAAGGAAAAGCACTCTCACCCTTCCTCACTGCTGACAGGTGAGTTGTCCACTGAAGAAATCCAAACAAGCTAAAAAAAAACAAATGCCCCCCCCCCCCCCGAAAAACCCCAACAAACAAAAATACATCCAAAAAACCAAACCCCTACCAGTAGATAAAGTTTAAAATAAATGGTTGCTGCTTTCCAGGAAAGGGACCTAATAGGAAATATAAAACCTCTTGAATGACAAACCTATATCTACCTTGCTAGCAGGTACCACTCTCCCAAAATATTGATGCTTTTAAGCCTTAATCTGTCAGAGGTGATAGGATACTTTTAAAAGGAAAACACTGCTCCAGGATGTTGGGGGGGAAGATGGAACAACATATGTTAGCAAGATGTGTTACCTGTCCTCCGACAGCTAATGTATCTTTCTTCACATCGCCACGCCTTTGTCCTCTTCTGTTGCCAGATGAAACCAGAATAATTATGGATGTCCCCGAAGACAGCCTGGTAAACATATATGATAAATTAAATTCTAGATTCTCCTGGTGGTATCTCAGCATAGAAAATTAGCGGGAAGTCTGAATGGGGTCCAGGTACATCTGCTCCATGGTTGTGTCTGGAGCCAGTCAGAATGGCAGGACCTTAGACAAAATAAGGTTTCTTTCTTATTTGTATCAGTTCACGCTTGCCTCTTTTTAAGGCTCTTCTTCTTGTGTGCATGATCTGCCAAAGGCAAAGTACCTTTGACTTTCAAAAGCCACTTAAGTAGTTTAAAACAGAACTGATGGGCCGCAATGGTTAAGGCACCATCCACACAAAGTTATGGTCAGAGGAAAGCAAGGCATCAAATGGAAAAGATGGAAAAGGCATCAAATGGAAAAGATGGTTTGGAAGAAGTGAAGGGGAAGCACATGGGTTTGCACTGGAGGAGAAGGAAGAGGATGTACTATGAAGACAACTTAGAAACTTTGTTCTAGTAACTAAAGAAAAGAGAAGTAAATGAAAAAAACCCCAACCAACACATTTGCTTGTCTGATGGCAGGACAGTGTGAAACTGTGCAAATAAATCATTCAGAAGAGGGCAATATACATTTAACCATCCAGATAATGGTTTTGCATCATTTTCTTGCATTGAATATTAAAGTTCAGGAAAGACAGAGGAAGAAATAAGCTATGACAACAGAAGTGATGATTCTGTTCTCAGGGAAAGTTGCTCTCAGCATCTTCTTACAGAGAACTGGTTTTGGCTGCGTTTTTCATTATCCACCTGCACAAGTTTTTTCAAGCAATTTGTGCTCTGTGATTTGTTCTGCTGCCTGCTTGAGGGCATGGTCCCAGGTCACAGTCATGTGAGATACAGGAAAAGCAAATGGTCCCTCAATGAGATATAAAGAAGATGCCTGGCTTGCTTCCACCCGAGAGAATTGAACTGTGGCCTTGCAGGTCACCTGCTGCAGCAGGACATGTGCGTTTGGGTTCACTTTCCAGCTCCATTACAGATGTCTTCTGTAATCCTAAGAGACTTTGGAGCATTTCTGGAATCTATGCTATTTAATAGATCAACCAAACTGACTTTATCAATCTCTTCTGGCCTTAAAATCTGTGCCTTGGCTTCACACTCTTGTATTCTTTTTTTAAAGCTCCCTTGGGCTGCTCTACGGGATAACACATAGCCATTCCTCAAGCTGGATTGACTTTTCCTTTATGGTTATGATCAAAATCCTTGGCAGGGGTAAATCACCACTGCTCCACTGCAGGGAACAACGTAAAAGATCTTACTCATTTAAATGGATGCAAATCAAGGGTAGTTCAGGACAAGTTAAGTAAAGAATTATACTGGTAGAAAAGGAAAGAAATGGAGAAAGAGGAAAGAAAAGAGTGTTATTTATTACCAGTAGACAATGGTACAATGATGCTTTAAGTGGACTTATTTCCAACCTTGTCCCCTTTATAATGTTGTTTCCACCTTTGCAGAATGCACATAAACCTGTTGCAGTTCAGCAAGGGACTTTTCACGTCTGACTGTCACTGCATTACAAAGTGCTTTAAGATGCAGGATGGCAGGAAATCCCTTCTCTGGGAAATCTTTCCATTACATCCCGATTCTTGTTGAAGGTGGGTAACCCCCAGCTCCCTCCCAGAGGCCTCCTACAAACTTTCACCAGGTCAGCTGTCCTGCTGTCTTCTTGCTCTCCACTTGCAATGAAGCTTCTGCGTGGCTTATATTTGCTTGCTCACCTCACAGACCCCCTCCTATACCCAAGCTGCTGTTGGAGAATAACCATGAGAAATCCACTAATACATTGCCACCTGGTCTCTGAAAACCTTCTTAATACCTGGTTTTCTTGCAGCGTCTGTGACTTTGTTGTCTGATTCTTCCCTTTCTTCCAGTGTTTCACAGGTCCTTAAGACCTTTCCTTTCCCCTTTTATATCTCTCCATGACAAGTTCCCTTGTTTCTGGGGGAATAAATTGACAATGCAAAGCCTCTCACAGTGAATGTCAAGTGATATTTTTTTTTCCCTTTCAGCCTCAGTCTATGACTTAAAAAGAAGCTCCTGTGAAGGGTACAGCTCCTGCTGGAAATGCAAAAATATTTTGGGTGGGACGGTATATTGGCCACTGATTGTGGCTTTAATGTTTATACAGACAGGCACACAATGCTGTCCTGAAGACTATTCCTTGTGAACGTCCAAAGCTCAAGTTAATCCTAACCACAGCACAAATAGCCAAATATTGCAGGAAAACAGATTTTTAAAGGTGTTTTGAGGATAGTCTTAAGGCAATGCTTGGTAACTGGGGAAAGATCCTATCTGAAAGTGGTTATGTTATCACTGCTGTTTTGTGCTAACTAAAATGGTTACATATAAAGGTATGGATGTTGAGTTTCCAACCAGCAGATTTCCAAGGGCTTTGGTTCCTGCCCTCAGGGATGCAATCTTAGTCAGAGGCATGATCTGCAACAGTGAGAGATAGTTGCTATTCCATGACCATCTCACTTCTGGGGTCTATAGAAGACTGACAAATCAAAGTCCAGGTTTAGCTAGGCGAGGAGAAGTAGATTTAAAATCTACAAAATAAAACATTAGTATCCTTGAACTAGTTGCAGAGAGGTGGAAAAGAGTAGGTTAAAGCTCAGAAAGGACTGGAGTCTTCCACACTTTGGTCTACTGTCTGCTTGGCACATGCATTAACAAATAAAAACTCCACTGAATGATCTTTTTAAAAGGGGAAAGGTTTATGGGTAAGCAGCATGTTATCCTCCTATTTGTTCTTTATGAGGCCAGAACATGTTAAAAAATATTTCCTGAGTTGTCTTGTTTAATGTGTCATGTATGTGTTTAGGTGAAAGAATGGTCAACGAAATCTACAGTTTTCCATCTCTTGGTGGTTTTTTTATTGTTTAGAGGCAGGGACGGTTTCCATGAATACTGTGCCTTTTGCGCGGACTCCATGCCAGACATACTTGCATATTTTGAGTTCCAGGCTGTATCACCTTGAAAAACTCAGCCTTGAGTGTTGTCCCCAGGTCACGTTTAGCCCTGCTGTGGGAGATGGCAGCGCTGGCCATTGGGAGATGTCTGGTCTCCTGCTCTGTTGTCGATTTTCTGTAGCAAGCTGCTCACCATCAGTTACATTTTCTGTCTTGCTTTTCCTGCCTATGGACAAATGCAGTCATTAAAGTCTAGACTAATTTCTACGGAGACCATAAGTTCATCAGGACAGGGCTGGTGTCTCGCCCACATACACTGAACTTCAAGCAGTTGGCACCTGCCACGAGCTGTGCTGTGGCGCCTGGGATTGCCTTCAACCGACTTGTACTCTTCTTCCTGGTGTCTCTGCCTGCCTTTCTACAGACCCTTTGGGATTTGACCACACAGAGTGTGTGAGCTTAATTAAAATTAGCTTAAAAACAGAAGCAGTTGAAAAGATGTGAGAGATGCTGGGGACACAGCTGGCAAATGCAGAGCCTCAAGTTAAACTGAATTTAAAAAAATAGGTTTAAATCCACTGAGAGTATCTACACAAGGGTTTCTACCAGTTTAAGTTAATTGGTTTAAAAGAATGCTTTTAATTAATCCTGTGTGTTCCTATAGGTGGATGAGACCTTCCTTGGAGGCAGTAGAAAGTGGTCAGCGTTCTGAGACAGGGATGATTGCAAGAAAAAGCATTTAGCCATCCGCATCCTCCTCCCATGGGAGGAGCAGATCGTGCAGCCGCTGCACCAGGGATGCTGATTCAGATCCATGAAGTATCATAAAACTTTTTGTGTCACCTGAGGCAAGCTGCTTAACATTTTACCCATCTCTCTCCCCAAGAAAAAAAGGATAATTACACTGAATTCCCTGGGGCACCTAAGAATAAATATATAAAGCATTATGAGGGGATAAGATACTGCGGTAATGGGGGCCATGTTAAAACTAACTCTTTCTTTCTGTGATCTGGTTCTAATGATGTATATTGCTTTGCAAGGTAGCTACTGGCCATTCATTACTTTTCAGACAATGAAGGCATTAGATGTGCCACCAGAACAATTTCTGCCAAACTTGTGATGTATTTTTTAATGAAATTTAAACATTTATGGTGCTTTGCAAAAATAAAGGAAAAAAAATATCTACAAACCCTTCACCCTTCACATCTTTCAACAGATCTTGAGCTGTTGGATGGAAAATGAATTTAACAGGATATTACTGTTCTGTTGCAATATTTCTGGTGTACAACAATATTATAGTTGGTGTTAAACTTTATTACTAGCCCTGTGATAAAATTATTTCAATATTGGCTGCTTTTATAACGGGGTTTTACAATTGCAACATGGGATAATGTGATAGTACAAAAAAAAGCCCCAAACACCAACAAACCCAAACCCTCTAAACCCAAAAGCATGGAGTGGAGGAAAGGAACAGAAAGTTACTTAGTGGGAAGGTACAGGGCAGGTGTTGCATTTTAATGTAGGGTGCTGTGAAAATTTCTTTCTGGAAGGGCTTGGAGCCAGAAGCAGCCTTTTGATTATATTATACACAGGCTGATGACTGTCACAGTGAAAAGTGTCAAATGGGAAGCAGGCAGGAAAGGCAGGAAAGAAGGCAACAATTTCACGGCAGTGACTAAGCCTTGTTTGCCCGGAGGTGAATTTAGAGCAACGTCGTCATCATGCTGTCATTGGCTTCCCAAGGAACGGAGGCTTCCGAAATGGGGCTTTTTGAGGTTATTTGTATTCCTAAATTGGGTGAGCTTAACCTCAGAAGGATTTAGTACATTAGGGTGGAAATACAAGCCTAAGCAGTGCTGTAACAGCATAGTCAGCATGTAGCGTTCAGGCACCTAACCCGTGACACCGTGCCATGTTCAGTCAGACATCTTCCTTTCACTGCTGTGTCATTCACTGCTTCGTCATTCACTGCTTCATTTACAGAGCCTGTGAGCTCCTTCAGGCAGATATTGTCTTTTACTTCATGTTCGTGCAGAGCTTGGTGCAACAGGACCTGTTCCCTGCTAGCATAAACCCTAGCAGAGCCAAGTTCTGAACCGGTGCAAACCCAGTGAGCTCTGCTAGAGCCAGGACTCGGCAAGCAGAGAAAAAGGGCAGAAACATCTATTTATGGCAGTTGAAAATCTACATCTGGAAGCAGTGACTTCAGAATGATGTTTAGGACAGCGTGTCATAGGTAGGTTGTAGCTTGTGTCCTGATATGTCTTCAGGTCACCCTTGTCTTAGGGACAGCCATCCCTCCGGGAGCAGCTGGCCCTTGCTACACCTTGTCATAGACTAGAAGATGAAATCAGAATCATATCCTGAATACTATCACACTATTATATCATCTTCTTGGTTTTGGTGAAAGTAAGAATTTTACTTCTTGAGAATTATGGCATCTACTGGATGCTTCTATTAAAAACAAGGCTGAAGTTACACAACCCAGAAAGCTATACCGTTGTCTGTGCAGACCTTGGCACTGGTGCTGTTAAACTATTGAGCCAACCTGGCTCCAATGTTTCTTCTGCTTCAACTTAATCTGTTCTCATGTTGGAGCACATCTCTGGTATAAAGGAGTGGAAGGTGGAAAGAATCTGGAAAATGTATTGCCTACATGAGCAATGTATGCAGCCAGCAGAAGCAGCTTATTCCTAGTAAAGAGAGCTGGGAATAGTTACGACCACTCACTGGAGAGTATAAAATCCTTTGGGCTTTGGTGTAAAGATGTAGTGATACAGATATGTGGTAGTTTTCAGAAAGAAAATACAGCTTGGGAAACGGCATAGCAGAATATCAAAACTTGGGGGTGAAGTTCAGACATTCCCAAATTAGCAGCTAAGCTGCTACCTGCCTGTGGAAGGCTGGGCTGTGCTACCCTTATCTAACCCACTGTGCACCAAAACCAGGGGGCACTTTGCCCTGGACACCAGAGCTAGATTGCATCAGCACAGAGCTGGTATGACACCCACTCCTCAGACAAAAAAAAGAGAGCAGGATAGCTGCTCAGCAGAAGGGTATCACTAGCAGAGTCTGGGTCTAAAGAAGTTGTTGCAGTTTCTGGTAGTTCTAACATCCTTATTTTGCTGTTCCTGAGTATGCAGGCACTTTGTTTTTTTCCAGACCATGCACCCTTGTCACACTAGCTGATCCTGAAAGCCTCTTCTCTCTGAGTCTCTTTCTTTCCTCCAGTCAAACTGTGCGGAAGATTTGAGTGCGTACATAACATTTTGACACAAGTTTGTTTGACTGTGAATTGCCACATTCTCCACGGCGTTCAGTGCATTGTAAGCAGCTGAGTTGCACCCTATCAGGTGGGTTCCAGTGAATCCAGGCAATGGATTGGAGGGCAGCATCACTCACTGCTTGATGATCTTAAGGATGTTTTCTGAGCTAAACGATTCTATGAGCAACATTTAAAGGAGAACATAGCGTTGTTGTGGATGATTTCCTTAAGAGTGGCTGAAGGCTACATGAACATGTAGGTGGGAAGGATTTAAAATGGTGAATAATTAAAGCTTGCATATAAACTGTCTGTTTATCACTGTAAGGGCTGTGGTAGCTAATGGTGCTGCTTCTACCCAAAGCTGGAGTTGATGGGATACTTAAGGTACACTCAAGAGAGGAAAAACTTCTTGAAATGGATGGTCCTTCACCATAGATATATACTTGACTTATCTTGCAGCACTGTCCATTACAGAAAGTACAATATAAGCTCAACCAGAAGGATTGGTTTCACCCCTTGGTGCCACTGGTGAACCTGAGCTAACTGCAGGCCAAGGCTGCTGCTGGGTGCCACTGTCCTCTCCCTGCTCTTGAATGTGCAATCCAAGGACCACCTGCCTCCATCTCCTAGCTTTCACCCTTGGGCAGAGCATCTTCATCTCACTTTGGTGACCAGAACCCGTCTCTGTCCTCTCCACCACCCTCCAAGCTCTCCCAGAGCAGCTGGCAGCCTGCAGCACGTAGGAGTAGGGGCAGGGCTGCCTCACCCCTGGCCATCCTCACCCCCGCTCCCCTCACAGCCACCCCCCAATCCCAATGCAGCCACCCCAGGGTGCCCACCACATCACAGAAGGGAGGTCTTTTCAGGGGTGATTAGGAACACAAAGGGCTGTGCCTGATAATTCAAGAGAGGCTCTGGGACTGTGACAAGCCTGACTGGAATTTGGAGCAGTCAGCACTAAAATCACCCATGGCCACGGCTTCAGCTTTATGTTTCAGCAGCAAGTTTTGAAGTTGAGGGAGAGGTTTCGTTGGTTTGGGTGTGGGGTTTTTTTGGTTGTTTTTTTTTTTTAATGTGGATTTATTTTTTTTTTTCCCACCTTTCTCAGCCGGTTTTAAGGAAACCGTGGCACTGAATCAGCTGGTGGCGGAGGCAGGAGGTTTTGCAGCATTTAGACCTGGAGGAAGGAATGGGGACCCAGAAATGAATGAAAGCGCGTCCTTTCAAAGCCAACCATCAGGGAGAGCAAATCAATCACGCCCTGCCCTCCGCTGGGACCAGCAAGTGATTGATTTAGCTCCTGGGTTGCCCTTATGGACCGGGATATGCATGGACATGAAAGGAGCAGAACAAAGGCCCTATTACCGCAGCAGGCATAGAGGAGGCTCCCCTGCTGCTTGATGCATCTCTCCCTCTCTAAGCTATTGCAGCCTCCCTGTCTTTGTCCTCCTTCCTCCTCTGCTGCTTTGATCCTTCCTTCCTCTGCTTTCCAGCCAGCCTGGCCCCAGTTTCTTTTTTTTTCCCATTTCCTCCTAACTGTGATGTTTTCTTGCAGGGACAGTCCCAATAACCTCCTGTAGCAACTACTATTCCTGGTGTATCCTTGTGCTCGGTCTTTCTTTCCTACCTATTTTTCTCTCCCCAGCTCCATTCATCCATCCCTTGCAGAAGGCATAAAATCCCAGAGTCAAACAAGTGTCTGCTTTTGGGGATTCATTACTGGTGAGGCACTGGTCTCCCAGTTCTTGCCTGCGGTTCCCAATGTCTCTCTCCTTCTGGGAAGATCCCATTTTTCTTTATTTATTTGTCTTGGGTAGGAGCATGAAGCTGACTCACAGAAGTGGAACGGAGCATGGTTATTTTGGTTTGAAAAGAGTTTCTGTCCCTTCCCACTGCATAAAGAAGTGTGAAGGGATAAAAATTTGCCTGTGATTTTTCTTCCCTAAACTTCTTGTTTTCACCCACATTATTCACAGTGCCTGGCTCTTCCCCTTCAGGGCTTTTCTGGGCTCCTGCTGCTGAGGTCACTCAGCAAACTGGTGGCTGAAGCCAGCAGTGCCAAGACAAGAGCTGAACAGTGCAAAGGGCATGGTACTGCCTGCCCCGCTGACAGCCTGCTGCCTGAAGGTAACTCGCCCCTCTGCTGAGCGACTAGCATGTTTTTGGCACCTCAGAGATGGTGTGAAGCTTCATGCTGTAGCATCTTGGGTACCACCTGAGACCAAGGACCTGTGGGGATCTCGTCCCAGTGTCAGCCGTCACTGGATGTGGATGCTGATGAATATTGAGTGCATCCAGCTTGAGGTCACAGGCTGTGGTGTCTTGGGTGCTGCTTTCTTGGGGGCTCCTAGACTTCCTGAAGGAGAACACAGATGCTCAGATCTCCAACAAACCAACGTCCTGCTGCCCTGGTTGGCCTTTGGCTTGTGAAGACAGGTCCTGGTGCTTGTTTTTCTGTTGTCAGCTGTTGCTTGATGCAGAAACAAGCACTGGAACTACAAGTGTAGCTTCATAAGGGCAGGGGAAGATCTGACACTCCAGGATATCTGCAGTCCAATAGCCCTGTACTGCCTCCAAAATGTGGAGTGGCTTAAGGTATGGAAGAGCATCAACACCTGCCCCTTCCTCTGCTGATTCATTGGGCAGTCCTGCCTTTAATATGTCCTTTCTTACTTACCTCTGTTTAATCACCCTTCCATTAGTCATTCAGTCTAAAAGAAGCTTCTGGTTGTGCCAAGTGAAGAATTTTTATTTCTCCAATCCATATGCACACGCAAGCTCAGCAAAATCCAGCGGTACAGAGCAGCATGGTTAATATTCTGCAGCTCCATGGGTAGGCTTTGCGGGTTGTTTTTTTCCCTCTTTGTCTTTGTGTGGACACACACACACACAAGGAGAGGACAAAGGCTAAAACCTCAGAGGGGCTGCTTACAGTTTCATCAATATTTCATGATTAAGAAGGTGACAGAATTCTGCTTTATTTAATAAGAATATTCCCTAGGTAGGTCCTGTTTTCCCAGCCTGCTCCTGTAATTACAAACTGTTTGTGCATTAGCTGAGCAGCTTCACCAAATTGTCTCCCCCTCAACTGTTTTAAATTAAAGGGTTGACTTTTGCCTTGCTCAGACCCATGCTTTTCCTGGAAGCCAGTGACATTTTTCATCGTTGATTTTAAATGAATCAGGAAGGGAAGAAAAGAAAGTGTGAGAGAGAAACTGGGTGCGACTGGAGGAGCTGAATTTCACCCTCCCTGAGCACAGCTTGCGAGCATCAGGCCGTAGTAGTCAAAATGTCAGAAGAGACTCTCTAAATTAAGAATCGTAATCTGGGAGCAGCGGCCCCCACCAGCTGGATAGATGGTGGCCTGCAGAGAGGTGGGGATGGGGTCCTGTTAACCACTGCTGCAGCTCTTTGCAGCAGGAGCTGTCACTGACTGTGGGTTTCCACAGCACCAAGTGTGATGGGCACCTGGTTGGCTTCACAGGGCTGCCACAAAATGCCATGCTAAGAGCAGATCTGTTTATTAGTATTCTCAGGACTTTGCAAGCCCTTGGTGTTTTACAAAAGGAAGTACAAGGAGCATGGCCACATTTTGAGCTCCCAACATGGAGATTGGAAGGGGCTACAGAAAAGCACCCCCAGGTCTTTGCTCCCCCCTGCATTCTTGCAGCTCAGGCTGGGGATGGACACAACTCCAATGTGAAATGGGGACAGCTCATGTCCATGGGACTGTTGCCACACCACGGGAGCATGCAGTGGTGCAAATAAGGTGAAAAGGAGGGCTTAAGGCTCCTTAGCACTCCCTCTCTCATCTAAGTAAATTTCTGGCAGGTTTAGAAGTGTTTCTGTTGCTGGGTCTGTGTTGGTTCATCTCTGCCTCCTGATGCTTTGGGGCACAGGCTGTCAGTGTCAGGGGCAAGCACAGGGGTTCATGCTGGGGGCTTTGACCCATGAGGAAATCCTTGGCTGGTGTCATACTTCTCCTCAGCTTCTGAGAGAAAAGCTGATTTTCCTCTTGGACCAAGCAATGGACTTCTGGGCTGTAACAACTCTGCAGTCCTTGGGATTACCCCCTTTAGCAGGATATGTTTCATTAGCATCTCCAAGGGATGCTGTTAGCTTTTCTGGAGGTGTCACTGCAGGAAGGCTCAGTCCTTTCAGGGCTTCTCACCACGCTATCTGCTTTAGTCCACACAGTGTAGTCATGGGTTAAGTGAAGCAGTGTTTGCAGTATGGACATGGCAAGCAAATGACAAGGTGAGCCATGGAGGGGCAAGGAGGTGGCTGCTGCTATCCTGCCTCCTCACATTCATCTGACTTCTTTGTTCCAGCCTTAGGAGGGCAAATTCCACAGGAGATCAGTAATTCAGCCTTCGGCAGGATCAAAGAGCCTCATTTCCAGGGTTTGTGTCTGATGTTTGGATTCTCTGGCAGGGGGACGAAGTCAGGATTTTCCATCAGCTATGGTACTGAAAGCTGTATGTGCTCATACGTGTGTGTGTGTGTCTCTGTTTGGCTTCTTGCATGTCCAATACTGGCTGGGGGTCTCCACCTTTCCTTCTGCTTGGAACTCTCATCTACCTGGTTGCCTGTTTTTATGAAATTTGGAGGAACTGCTTTGCTTTGGGAATGCTTCACCTCTTATACTTGGTAGCAAGTGACCATTGGATTCAAAAGTTATTTGGGATGAAAGCACACAGGCTATGATTGCATAAACAAACTAGAAGCAATCCTTCAAACCACTTTTCAGGGTCACAACTCCCAACTTACCTCCCAACAGGAGCAAGAGTACATTTTACAAAACTGTGATTTTTCCCCCTCCCCATTTAACTTAGTGTCTGAATACGTGTGGTGGGAAATGCTCAGTGTCATGAACATGTAGTCTGAGTAAAGGAAATTAGTCTGATGTGAACATTGCTGCTCATTGGTCTTCCTGCTCTGAAAACCATCCACCACAGCCATTTCTCCTTCTCCTGGATAGTTTTCCCTCAGCCAGCACCACATGGAGTCAGTGTGGTGCAGCAATAGGATCTGAACAAGCAGAAAAAAGCCCTAATCTCTGCTTATATGTCTCAAAGAACATTTAAGACATCCTGAAAATGTCTTTTGGGGAATGGGGACATGCTATGGTAGCCTTGAACATATGGTCACCTTGTGGGGCGTCAGTATAGGTGGCTCAAACCAACAGGCTCATGGCTGCCTACATTTAGCTGGGAGTCTGGCGATGTGGGCTGGGGTTTCTCCCCTTTCTGTGCTGCATTTTTCCTTTGATAAAATGAGGTCCAGCACTGACCTTCTGTAAGGTGCTTTGGGGTCTTCAGTTGGGAAGCACTCCATGAAAATTGCATATTATTGGGAAGAAGAATAAAAAGCATTAAGTTCAGAAGGTAATTAAAGGACTGTTGGCAGTTCAGCTGTCATCTGCAGGTAGTGATGCTCTGAAAACCCAACATCATTAAATGGACATTGTGATGGCTCTGAAAGTTCCTACTGAGCAAAGGTGAGAAGGGAGTGACTCAGAGACGCTGCAAAGGCTTCTCTTGTCTGTGGCAAGCCATGAGTTAAATGTGTGCTGAGATTAAGCAAATTTACTGCTCCAGGTACAGAAAAAAAATACCAAGTCCTAGAAGACAGGACATGCCAGGTGGGAGGAATGCTCAGCCTTTTCTTCTGAGACCAAAATTTGCTGCTCAGCTTGTCTTCAGAAAACAAGTCATTCGGGTGAGCTCTTTCACAGGTTCAAGTTCAGCTCTTGTCTTGCCCCAGGACATGGGTTTGCTTCTAACGGAAGCCTTGAAACTATAATAATAATAGTAATAACAACAACAATAATAATAACAACAACAATAGCTGATTGGCTGCTGTTTATACTTGAGCCGAGATCTTACAGCTTAAGGTGTTTGCCCTTGCGTCACAGCTAATTTCCCTACGTTGCTCTATGTGGATGAATTTATATCGTTCTTTATGAGCTTTTTGGAGGTGGGGGGGCAGCTCGTGTCACCACGAGCCACAGGCTGTGGGGTGCTGTAGCAGAGGAGGCTGTGCCCCACAGTCCCTTCTTGCAAACCCTCCCCCTCCTCCACAGCTGAAGACCCCCACAGCCGCAGGGGTACCACCAGCAGCACAGGACAGCAGAGGAGCAGTGGCTGGTGTACATCGCCCCCGTGTAACCAGGACACCCAGCGAGCTCAGAGTTTGCCTTGTTGCCTACTACTGTTTTTAAGGTGATGCTCCACGTTTTCACCTGCAATAGAGCCTCAGCACAGATTTACAGGCTGCCCATGGCTAATTTTAGAGAGATCTGCTAAGAGGGGCCATCTTAGAGGGACTCCAACGTATTGGGCCCCTCTCCAGCTAGTACTGGAGTCAAGAGAAATGGTACTTATGGGTGCATTCAATCCTTCAGTAGGAATGAGGAGTAAAAAGACGTATATATTTGGGGGATTTTCCCATACCTGAGCTAGGAGGCCAGGTTCCCTCAGGGGTGGTGGAAGAACAATTACAAGTAAATGCCATTCTGCAACAGCTGTATAAAGGACCGCTGGTTTAATTAGGCTGAAGAGCCCCTTAGCAGCTGCATAAGTGGCTCAAGAGTAGCAGGAACAGCTGGACTTCATGCACGCCCATGAGATGCATGACTGTGGTCCAGAGGCATAGGGAAGCCAGGGGTCTCTGGAAGAAGATTTCCATTTTGCTGTAGAGGCTTCCTCAGCTGTCCTGTGGCTCCCAGTCCCATGGCTGGCCTGCAAGGTCGGACTGTCTCATGCTCCCAAGCAGTATAGGAAGATTAATTTGTAGAACTGGAGTCTCGAATGTTAGGGGAAAGAAGGGAGTCTGTTTCCTTCCAGGCATTAGGTTTGTGGGGTTTTAGTCCTGCTGACTCATCACTTGTTTTGGCCAAGTGAGATTCTGCTAGATGGTGGAGCAAATCACCAGCTCAGAGGGCTGTTCCTGGCCTCGGGATCAGAGCTAGGTGCCCTAGACAGTCTCTCTGGCACTGTATGGCACCATGGCAAGGCCTGGAATCATTGACTGGGTCCATGGACAGCCAGGTCTCTGATCTCATGGGGTAACCCACCACCCACTCTTCAGTCTTATAGGCACTAAAGCATCTGTACAACCTTAAAAAGTTGTCTAGCCCTCCGGGGAGTCCCCAGCTGCTCAGCCTCTCTGTGCCCTAGCTAACTCAGGGTCTCTCCAGAGAAGACCCTTGGTGCTGTGCTACAAAAGCTGCAGGATAAGCGGCAGCACTCGTGTGTATGCCCACAGACACAGCCCATCAGTGCTGATTACTTGTCCCACCCTTTTCAGGGTATTTTAATTTTTTCCTGCTTTGAATATACAGGCAGGAGGGTTTTTTCTATCATTTGAAAACCAGCATTGACTGGACTAGAAGTAGAGCAACCTGGATATGTGGGTCTGTGAAGCCGGCTGTGGCATAGACATGGTCAGCAATGGTAAGGTAGGGGCAGGTAGGGAAGTCCTCCAAAAAAATGGGTAAATATTTCCTCCAAAAAAATTCCAAAATATTTCCAAATATTTCCAAATAAATCTTCCATTAGTGCCTGTCTCACACTAACCAGAAAACAGCAAAATGATACCCATGACTGAAGAAGCACCAGGCATCCCTGGAGTTCCCTATAGCCTTTTAGAAAGACAGTCTAGCCAGGAAGGGAGAAGTCACAAGTTATTTTCCCTTGTAAAGATGATACAGAACGGTTGGGTCTCACGTAGTTTGTGCCCAGCTTTGAAGCTCTGTTTGTGCTGATGACTCAGTTTGCTGCAGTGATACTCACTGGGAAAATGAAAAAAAAAACCCCAACAAAACCTCCTAGAACATATCTTCTGAGAAGAGGTGGGCTCACCTGAAAATGAGCTGCTGATTAATAAAACTTGATCTGTTGAATCATGCCTTTGTGCATGTTGGGCTGAGCTGCTGTGACCTAGGATGCTTTTTTGGATCTAAATGCAGAAAGCTTTGGCATCCCTGTGCTGCTACAGAATCCTTAAAAACAAGTTTCATCGAGAGCAGTTGTTACTGTGAAAAGCTCTGCCTTGCTTGCAGTGTTTCATACAGTCAAGGTCTAGGAGAAAGTTATATAGCAGACACTAAATCCCACCTACACTTCTTTTTCTTTTTTTTCTTTTTTTCTTTTTCTTTTTACAGACAGATGTCAGTGCCTTTGAGTGTATGCTACTTTTCAAAGTGGCTTTGTAAGCTGATAACACATTCTTCCGAGGCTACACAATACTTAGCACTGCTCTAACAAATTTTATCTTCAAAGTGCTTTCCCCTGTGCAAAAGGAAAGTCAGTCTCTTCCCTGAAGAATTTCAAATCCAAAAAGACAAAAAGGGGTTAGTGGAGAACGAAGCTACAGAGAGTAGTTCACTTGCCATAAACAAGTCATTTTTGGTTAACCTGAAACTTGGCAAAATCATGCCACTATTTAAGGTATTTCACTCTCAAAGAATGAAAGAAAAACATTTTTGAAAATATTTCAGTCTTGCACCTTGCCGTTTGCAAAACCAAAACTTTACATCTCAAATCAGTATTTTGCTTGGAAATGTAACACTTTTTTTTCTTCAAAAAACATATAAAAATCATTAAAAAAACCCAGGGTATGAAACAGATATTTCATTTTGGATAAAATGAAATAAACTTTATGTTTCCTGATTCAGCCACTGAATCAAGAAAAATAAAATCAATGCTGAGAAGAGCCTTTATAAGTGAAAAGCATTATAACCCCTCCCATAAAACGGAGAAACTAAATAGTAGTGGATATCGCTGCACTGATTTTTATGGTCGACCTTCTGGCTACCCTTGCCCTTCCCAGACCTATGTCATGCATCAAAGCCAGCTCTGCTATACTCATGATTTCTTAAGTACGGTGCTCGGGTGCAGCTGCATTCCTTTATTTTGTGTAAACCAGCACCCTTGGAGCAATGGGTCTGCAAGGCACTTGCATTTCTGAGCTGCTTTTCCTTAAAGATCAGCAGACAGCAGAAGAAATACAGAAGCTCCTGCAGGTAGTAAAAAACCTGTGAGATGGGTGCTGCAGATCACTTTTGTGGTATGATCCTGCCAGGTATGGGGTAGTACCACCCACTGCAGAGGCTGTGCTGGGCAGTGCTGTGATGCGAAGCATCAGCCTTCATCACAGGACAGCTCTCAGGTTTGGGCTGCGCAGCCAGTGGGCTGAGAGTTTTGGGTAGCTGGTTGCCAGGTATAAGCTTGAAATTCATCTGAAGTATCAATAGAGACACAGTAAACAGCTGTGTTGTTTGGGGGAGTCTGGACCCTCGATAGGAACCCAGTCTGTTGCGTTACAGTTGATAACTACATGAGCTGTTTTCTGTGAATGAGTTTGGCAATGACCAAGGGAATGTCTCCTTGGTGAGGAGGATGAAGCATGTTCCTTGCTGGGGAGTGTGGAGAAGGTGAAGCATGCCCTCAGCTGCATTGATTCAGGAACATGCCGTCTCCTTGCTTGCTTTGAGATGACACCGGTGTTCAGTTTGTAGATCTCACGCTCCTTTGGCTTCTTATTTGTGGCTGAGATTACTTGAGAGGACCATGAAGTCCTCTCCTTGTCTCTTAAAGCAAACAGCCTAAACATGGTCCCATCCTTGAAGGAGGGTTTTTTTGGGGATCCTCTCAACTCACAAAGGAGTCATAGTATGAAATCCATCCTCCACCAGTGTATGCATGCCCTGCTGCAGACAGAGGTTGTACACAAAGGTGCTGGAGAGCTTGGTGAGATGAAATAGTGGGACCTTCTCTTGCCTTATAGCATCCTTGCTCTGCACAGCATGATGACAGCTCACACTGCCAATTTACAAAAGAAGCAATAAAAGATCACCGTGAGTACTCTAAGAAGCCCCAGCATAAGGCCTCGGCCTTAAAATAATTAGTATTGATTTGCTCCAATAACTCGGGCTGAATGTGATAGTTCCACAAGCTACATCTGCCTAGAGGCTTTGTGCTCAAAATAGCTCCGTTCCTGCTTTCCTTCAGCTCCCGCTTCCTTTGCCTCTCCGAAGCACTGCAGAGTAGCGTTCTGCAGGGAGCTATGGGGAAAATCCCATTATAGACTGTGTGGGAGCTCATAAGATATTCAGAAAAGTGAGCCAGGTTAAGTTAGGTTTAAGTATTAAAAGACAAATTACTGAAAACCAGGCCATGCTTCCACGGTGTCTTGCAGCAAACAGCTGAAATCAGTGCTGACAAAATCAGCTCCTTTAAAACTTTGTTTGCGAAGAGTAAATGCCCTGTTTTCAGCAGACAGCTACAAAGCTGGCTGGAAGTCTTGGCGAATAACTTTTTTAAAATCCCCATTCCTTACCATCACTGCTCTAACAGGAGAATAATACTCCCCAGTCTTATCTTTTTGGAATATAATCCCTGCAGAGTGAGAATGTCTATTTGCATTTTCCCATTAGTGACTAGCACAGTGGGTGCAAGAGAAAGTTTAATTACGATTGGGCTGAGGGAGATAAGAGAGCCACAAAGGGGAGAAAAGGTTCTGTACCGACCACCATTTCCCCTCCTCCTCCCTTGCTTTCTCAGAAAACCTCAGGCAAGTTTCTCGTGCTTCTCCCCAGACTGAAGGGGAAGGTTTTTAAACAAAAAATTGGAGGACGGTGGAAGAAAATTAGTTCAATGTGTTCTGTCAGTTGGTCTCCTTATGCAGCCATTACCCTCGACATCGGTTACCTTAAAGTTTTTCTGACGTGTGCAATTACTGGCCTCGGGAGAGACTGAAATAACGCATTGCACAACATGATGCTGGGGCTGCCCCTGGGCTCCGACTCCTTCCTCCTGTAGCTGGGCATTCCTTAACCCCCATGCACAGTAATATGCTCCAGGGCGTCCCATAGCAAAGATTTGGGGATGCCTCGCCCCCCATTTTTCTATTTGTGAAGCCAAAAGAAATAAAATAAAATAAAGGCTCAAAGCTTCCAAGAGAATGATATAAATCATTGGGCTGTTATGCAGTAAAGCAGTCATGTCCTGAAAAACAGGCTTATACCATTCCTATGCTCTTTTGGGAAACAGACCCCTTTCCAAAAGGAAGAAAGACTCTTCCCAGAGTCTTCCAGAGATGCATGCGCCCAAATGGTAAGAGGAAATCTTCCCAGGCAGCTAAGGAGAAGCAAAATTTGGGAGTATGATTAAAAAGAATTAATGTTATGACAGCAATACTTACCATGCAAATGAAAACTTCAGTGTGAGGTAGTAGGGGATGAAACTGCACCAGCAACCAAATTCCAAATGATAAAGAATTTGGGAGCCAAGTATGAGATTAACTGCTTCGGGTAGGTCAGTTTGCTTCTTGCTTTAAAAGCACTTTATTCCTGAGGGACATAAATAAAGGACACAATGACATGGGGGAAAGGAACAGTTAATGTATTTCCACCAGTGCTGTTGCCTGGAGGGTGATCAGCTGGATTTCAGTGTCATGTTGGACCGTGTTGGTTGTGTCTCCCACGCCATGTACACGTAGATCCATTGCACACTCCCTGAACTCCCAGGTCCGTGCCTTCCAGGTCTGCAGGTCTGTCTTCAGACTCCACTTTACCTTTGTTTTTGAAATGAGTAGCTGAAGCATGAGGAAGTGGTGGAGCAGATACTCTTCACCTGCTCAGCCCCCACCTCATCCAGAGGGACTCAGCCTGGCCTTTGATGACACTTGCAAGTCTGGCAGCTGAATGGATGCCAAAATAGGATCTGCTTTCTTGAAAATCCAGCCTCTAGTGACCTGCTTTAGTGAAAATGAGGAGACTGACATTTTTGGGTGGGATTCAGCTCACTGATTAAGGCACACAAATTCAGGTGTCCAGCTGTCCAGATTCCCATTATAGTCAATGGAGGTCAAGGATGTCATACGGTTGTCTAAACATAGGCATCTAGCGTCATTTTAAATGCCCTCTGGTATCCAAGATATCCCCTGGGGCTGGCAAACATTAGCCAAAATCTATGGGAAACCTGCACCCCTCTGGAGCAGCAGCTGGGAACCAACCAGGACACTCCGGAGCCTCTAATGGTACCAGATGCCTCTTCTATGCAAAATAATTTATGCCCTGATCAAAATTATGCAGAACCAAGAAAAACAGTGTTCTACAGATGATTAACATTGACTAGATCCCCATTGGCTATAAAAGAAACTAAGCATCTAGCTCATAATGCACCCAAACTTAAGGGTCGGTCTGATGCTTGGTCCCATTAACTAGGAGCTGATTCCTTCTTTCTGCTGTCTACACATTGGTAGTCCAGGTGGAGCAACCATGGTCTTCAGACTGGTGGTCCCTGTCCCAAACCCCAATGCACTGCAGCAGAGTGGCTGGGAAACCTCATAGGTCTTGTTCCTCTGGGAGCTCTTGGCTGGTTCATGGGGAGACAGTAATGAGAACATGGCTCAGATGGCTCCAAAGGGAACGATGGCACCATGGAGCAGCACGATGGCCAAAATCCAGAATGGCTCTGGCTCACAAAGCTCTGGAGCAGCCTATGCCTGGCTCTTTATGTATATGCTTGTACTGGCTTTTCTTTTCTGCTATGGTCTGTTTCCATCATGCTTGTATTATCCAGGTTTCAGGTGGCGGTCATGGTGCTTTCTTTCCCTTGGAAGTAAGTTTCTATGCCTAATTTTAAGGCTTATATAAATTAAACAGCTAAGAAAGTGTATATGAATATGACCTCATTTTTCCCTCCTACCTCCCCCCACACACTTCCCCAGTTGACATGTTTGTGCAAATGTTGGAGATGAATAACGTAAATAGACTTCTTTAACAGTGATAGCTTATTAAAATAGCATGGGTGTGTGAATTTCTATCGCTAACTGGGAACCCTGCTGCTTACCAGTTACAATGCCATACATGCATTATTCAGCAGCTGAAAAAGCCCATTGTTCCCATGTTCTGGAATTAATCAGTTGAGTATGAAAATTACCTGTCACCAAAATATCATGTTTACTCAGTCCATCAAAACAGCCTGCTCTGACGGCACTTGGATTTCCTCCATAGAGTGTTACGTGTTAAAATACATGTTTATAAATACAGTAGAGACCTAGCGGTGTTACGGAGCATGCAAAAGGAGGTAATCTTTTTTTCATCTGTCTTGTGTGCTGGAGCTTAAGGACTGTTGTGGAGGGAAGAAGGATGAGATGCATGGAGCAAGGAGCACCTGCGAGTTATAATTCAATCAATCTTGAATGCATAGCGTTATTGTGACAGATCTAAATCCGACTTTCAGGCTTAAGCATTTTCCAGCCGCAGCAGAAGCATGTGAGGTCTTCGACTTCATTATTTTGCTTCCACGCCGTTCCTGAGCTCTGGCACTTCACTGAAAGCTGTGGCCTTTCTTCTGTTTCTCTTCTCCTGGCCCTTGACCTCTTTGCTACGTTTGCTCCTCTTGTTGCCAAAGCAAAAGTATCCGAACATCTGGCCTGCCCTATTTTCACCACTCCGCTGGATCAGATTAAGGAGCCCAAGGCTGAAATATGCTGTGGCACATCTCAAAAGACCATTGTGGGCAGTCTGACTGAACTTGAGACCTGAGTGAACAACAACCAAACTAAACCAACCAACCAACCAAGTCCGTAAAGGAGGAGAGTGGCTCACTTGTCTTCTTCTTTTTTTTTTTTTTTTTTTTTTTTTCCCGGTTCTGAGTGTCCAGGATATTTGAAATAGGCAGGAACACTACTTACAGGTAGTACCCCCCATTTTTTTAAGTTATGCATAATTTTTCCCCAACACATACATATCATAATATCCATAAGATGGGATCCCAGATCTTCCAATACATGTGCCATTGCACAGTCTCATCTAGAAACAAGTGGTTTTCTGAGCAGCAATGAATGAGGAGGATGGAGTTGTCCCTGTTACATCTCCAGATCCTTACAGAGCCCCCGCAGGGCAGAGGCAGATGTGCAGCAGCAAGGTGCTGCCTACCTCTTTGTCTGCAAAGGCACTAATTTCAGTCTCTGTCATTTAATTTGCCCAGATGCTGCTTTTAATTAAGCTCCTAAAGTTTCATGGTCTTTGAGACCTCTTTCACTCTGTCAATTTTTGTTGAAGCTGGCAGGCAGCGTGATCACAGGCTTGCTTCCTCTTAAATTCAGGCAGAGGTCTGTGAGTGGATATGACTGTTTCCAAGCAGGGTTAATGCATTCACCTGGGGTGTGAAATATCAGCAATGTTGCATGTTTCCCATATGACCTTGAATCTGAGAGTGACTTGCCATATGCTCACTGAAGCTGGTTGCAATTTCCCCCCCCTCCCCCCTTGTTGACTACAGCGGGTGTCTGATCAGGGTCCTAATCTCTGTGTGCCTCTAATCCCAATCAGTAAATGAGCATGCACTTTGCTTTATTTAAAACACAAGCTCCTCACGATCACAGTTTGTACAGATTCCAGGATCATGATGTGGGGGTTGGTGTCTCCTTCTGGATCACGTATACCAAATAATAAATACCTAGCCTTGCCACCCACCCCTGAGGGATGCTTTCCCATGGCCGTGCTCCTATCAGGAACTTTCCTAGCATGTCACTGTCCATGTTCTACAATTGTATATCAAATGTGACCATGGCAAGGACTGTAACGCAGGGAATAAACTGGCCTTGTTAAGTGAGGAATATGTTCCCTTGCAGAAAGGCAACTGTGTCCATGTCTGTTTTCTCTTGGCTAGATCAAATCTGTTTGCTTTGAAAGGGTTTTTTAAGGATGTTCTACTGTTCTTTAAATTTCCCAAGGAGAAAAATGGGTAATTTTAACGGAGAGAACCCAAAGAAAGATAATGGGTTTAAAAAGTATTGGGAAAAAAAAAAAAAAGATAATGATGCCACTATCAAATATTCCAATTAGCACTTTCAGAAGGAAAGCTGTTCTCCTCAGAAGTGTTTCTTTGATCTTTTGACTGGCTGAGACCCATTTTGTCGGCCTGAATGCTGGTATCTCTGATCTTACTATAAAGAGCATGTCCCTGGCCTGGCCATTTGAATTCCCTAAGCTAGAAACAGCTTCATTCATTGCAAATATGTCAGCTCTGCTCCGGGCTCTGTAATAATAACTCTTTCACTTCAGCTGATGAGATCTAGATATCAATCTTGCTGAGGTCACCAAAGAAAAAAAAATGAGCTTGGTCACTTCTCCACTGACAATTCAACACAAACCATATATCTATGCCTAGGGGGCCTCACACTTCCTCCTTGTTTTATCTGAATTGCACAAAAAAAGCACAACTGAGATTTCACTGAGTTAAAAAATAAAAGCCCTCCATGGCACCGGTCATTTTTGGTACCTGCAATGTCACAGGGACAAGTGGCAACAGTCATCTTATTTTATTAATGCCAACCAACTCTAATCAAAAGAAGTTGTTGCTGACCTAAGCTCTCCTGGAATGCAAAGCACAAAACCCCTGCACTCAGAGACATTATACAAAGCTAGTAACAGCCTTTTCTCTGGTGCTTCCTACTACTGAGTAGAGAAAAAGGAGCAAATGAATTCAAGTCTGTTTATCCCCATCTGGTTAGATGATGTGTTATTGGCAGGCCTGGCTGAATTTGCTTTGTGTGGCACCTTATACAAGACACCTAAGGCATATGTCTTCCAGATAAAAGCCAAGTCCCCTGATTAAAGGGTCAAAGCAGAGTGCTGACAGTAGGAAGATGAAGCAAGCTGTTACTGAGCTCTGCAGAGGGATGGGAGTGGAGATTTCAGAGCAAGACAGTGAAAAGCTGAGAAAAGACGCATTTCATCCAGGCAGAGATACCAGCACTGAACGGGCTGCAGGAGGCGCAAAAAATGCACCTGCTGTTCACCTCCAAAATGCAGACTGGAGAGAAAGCCCCTGCCAGGGCCCAAACAACCACAGTGGGGAGCAGCGTGTGAAGGAGCTCTGGAAGGGGTAGCTGCTGCAATGGGCTCCTGCAGCAGTTCCCATGTTGGTGACCTTCACATTCCCCTTTCCACCGCCTGCCCACATTGCCACCTCCATCTCCCTCCTCACCCACTGCTTTGAGCTAGCTGTGAGCACCCTGAGCTCAGGAGCAGGCAGGATTTGGGCTAACCCAAGACAAGGCACTGACCTTCATTAGACGGCTTCAAGCCACCAAGCTGGACCAGCACCAGCACTGGGGAGTAAGAGCAGTTAGCATCACCACCATTTGCCCCTCTCTTGTCTCTGCTGCCTGTTCCTGCAGGGTTTTGCTGTTTCACAACTCCCCTGGGGACAGCAAGGCAGCTATCGGTACCTCCCAGAAGTGGAGGGCTGGACCTTCCCTGCAGGAGCAGTTTCCATCTCCACAGGCAGCCCCCAGCAGCCGGCGTGTCCCAGCAAGCACGGCTCTGCTTCCAGGGGCTGGCTCTTGGTGCCCTGTGAAGGAGACTGCTGTACAGCATCCCCCAAGCAAAGATTAATTAATGAGTGTTTGCACAGCACTTTAAAGGTGTGAAGAGCCATATAGATGCTGCTAAGTATCATTGTTAATTATGATTAGGTGTAATATTGTAATCTATCAATATTGTACAGTAAATAGTGTGAAAAGCATGAGAGTTTCTCAGCAGCCACAGACATTTTATCTTCATAGCTGGAGACACATTTACCCATCGGACACTAACCTTCTCTGGGAATTTGAAGGTTGCAAGCAGTGGGGGACAGAAGCCAAAAAGTCAAAGAGACTGACTCATGTAGATTTTTTGTAGAGAGTGGAGAGAAGGCAGAACAAAGTGGCATTTTAAAATGAAACAAAACATTGGAAAAACTGACTATTGAATGAACATAATTTCTCCAGCCCATTTTAAGGAAACCACCACCTCACCAGACCTCACACCTCACCAGGAGCAATGTTTTTGCCAAGATGCACTTTTTTCTAAGGCAGGTTTTGTATTGCTGAACACTGAAAAGGGTGACTGCAGCCCAGGGACAGTCCCCAGAGTGCTCCAAACAGCCACTTGCAGCTTTTGCCTCCTTATTATGGGACCTTTGGTGGCTGGGGGAGGGAAGAGGGGGGCTACCATCTGCACCTCTGGGTGTCTGTGCCAAACTTTCAGGTCTCCATCTGGGTGAGCAGTGTTACACTCGTAACACCTGTTCTCAGCTTTGGGTTTTCCCAAGGGCATTGAGGTTTGTGTATCCATCCTCTGATCACCCAGAAGGACCATGATGGATGGAGACCACTATCCACCTTCCCATTGCCTCTGACTGCCCCTGTGCTCAGGCCAAGCAATGGGGCTATAAATCAGAGGGTTAAGCTCTTGAGCCAACACACCTGACAGACTGGCAGTTTTAGGTGAAATCCTGTTAAAATCAAACACCTGAGTATCCCTGAGCCTGGGGCTCTAATTTCTCAGTTGCTCACTTTCCTCACTTGTAAGGCTGAGGACAATAATTTCCTTTATGAAACAGGCTGAGATGTACGGCCAAAGGGCCCAAAGCCAGGGAAAGTTAACTTTTATTAAGTGGATTCTGAAGGCCAGAAGGACCGTTATGATCGATAAGTCTTGTCTGTATAACCTTCTTCTGCGCATTCTTTGTATGGATCCTTTACCTCTGTTTCAGTGCTGGTGTGCTGTTATTCTGCGCCTTCACCCATCCCTGAGACCTCAGTCCACCCCACCCCCCCAGTGCCACCCCAGAGAACAGACCTGGTACCTGGTGTTTTTAATACAAGGGCTGCTGCAAGGATGAATTCATTAGTATTTGTAAAGGGCTATAATTTGATGGCTGAGGGGCAGGTATATTCATCAGTGGCATGTGAATGTTATTGAAGCCCAAATTTTCCAGAGAGAAAAGAAAAGAAAAAGTGGATAGAGCAGGGAGTTGGTATACGATAAATCTCCTTAATATACAGAGAGAGAAACTTGTAGGGAGTGAGCTGCTCTGCTTCCTCTCTTCTTTCTGTCATTCATGCCTTATTAATAATGCTTGTGATGTTAATTTTCACCTCACACAAATGACAAATGAAAAGGCCTGATTTATATTGTTCTTGAAGTACAAAGATTCATACACAGACTTGAAGGGAAACTCTGATCACTCATTCCCCCTGGTAAACATAAATATTCAATAATTAATATTGAATTTTTGGAAGGCTGATCTGTTCTCTTGATCTCTACAGCAGCCTGTTGACCCTGTCATATGTTACAGGCAGCACGATATTGAAAACTGGGCCTCATCTATATCTGCATGTACCAAGTGAATCTATTCAATCCCAGTTAGAAGGTGAGGTATTAACCATCTCTGAACTGCCACCACTGCATTACTGCCTCGTTGAAGAAGCAGCAGCCTGACTAAGCCTTTCATGCAATGCTTTCAAAATTGTTTCTCCTGTATTTGCTCAAGGAAGTCCTTGATCTTCCCCATTCCAGGCTGCAGAGCCAGCTCTGCTTCATAACAGAAAAGCGTGCGGTGGCAGGAGAGCCTGGGTTCCCTAGGTTGTGCCTACTCTTACCCAAAAAGTCCTGGGTGCCTTTGAGGTTGACTGCATCCCTATACCTTGAATTTTCCTCTGTACCATGTGGGGGACATCTATGCTTTCTCCACCCCTCTACACAGCACCCAAGCCCGCTCCCGATGGAGGTAAGTGCCCTGGAGGAGAAAGAGAAGAAGTAACTGGTTCAGTCCCGTGGGGAATTTGGAGCCGACTCCTTCCTTGGTGCTGGCGGGCAGGGACCAGCCTTCCCAGGTGTGCAAGGAGGAGAGCAGGGAGATGGTATTTTGGGTTGGTCACAACCACTTCCTCCAGCCACGAGAACAGTGGTGAGCAAAAGCCTGCCCATACGTTCTCCCAGCTCAGCACAGCTCATTGCTTCTGTAATTGCAGTTTTTTAGACCAGCTGCTTTGGATGGCAGGACATCAGCACTCCTTGAGGTTGAATCCCCAGTGCCTCATCCAGAGGAACATCTCTGTGAAGTCACCAAAAGCCACCAACAGAGAAACCTCACGTGACCTGCCGTGTCAGCTCTGAGAAGAGGCTTCAGCATTACCCCTTTTCCAGAGCATCACTGCCAAAACAGCCAGAGAGGAGGAACACAGAGAAATCAAAGGAAGGAATAGCTTCCAAACCATGTTATTTTGGAAATGAACATTTAAAAAAACCCAAAACAACAAACAACCCAAAAAACACCCTCAGCACAAGAAAATTCCTCTCTGGACTACCTAGTGGTTTCATCAGAATTTCTTCCTCTTTGCTTGACCTCTCATAACACCGCTGAACTATAAATAAACTTGTGATAGTTATGACACAAGACAGGCTGCCAAAGCAGGCGTGGAAAGTGGATGGAGATGCTATGAATGATCTCTACTATTTGAAGTGTTACTTTACTGAATTTCTTCCCAGCGACCAAGAGAAGGAAGACAGCAAAACAGCTGAAAAATGTCCTCCTATTTTGCACTTTCAGATTCATTCCTTTTTTAAAAAAACTGCTTTAAAATGTATAGGCAGCTTTCTGCCTGTAAATAAATGGCTCTTTTGCGCAATAAACATGTAAATTGGACTGTTGAGCATTTCAGATACAAGGTATTTCCTTTCGGGTATCATAAATATCCCAGTGTAGCCCCTGCTTCTGTTTGCAAAGTTTTTGTCTCATAGTCAAGCATAGGAAGAATCATTCTAAGAAAAATACCTTATTGCCTGAAAACGGTTTGTTGTAGGTTACCAATCAATCTTTTAAGAGTCTGTAGGCAGACCCTTTCTTGCTATAAATTGGTGTCACTCAGCTGAAGTCAATAGAGATTATATAAATCGAGGGTCTGACTCTGTGTGTGTGTCTCCCACTCCCTTACGCATGGTGTGTTTTAATCAGCTGAAGTAGAGAGCTTGCTGTATAACCTATTTCAGGAAGGAGAAAAAATAACATTAAAAAAGTGATCTTCTTTATCTAGGGCATGGATTTTCTGTTTGAAGGGTTGTGGTGATGACTGGGAAACAGCTTGTTGGTGAATATCTGCAGGTCTGATTGTGACTGGGAAAAGTACTATTCTTTTAAATATTCCAAACAATTTTTCAGGGGTTCCTTGTTTATAAAGTGTACTTCTGCTAGTGGCATCTCTGACCGCAGAACATTACTTGTCTGAGGCTGTGCTCTTGAGTTCTGCTTGCTGACCCATTACTGCATCAAAAATGAAGAGATTTAATTTAGTTCCAATAACATTGCATTAAGTTTGTAATAGATGTCTTTTATTTCCAATTGGATATGGCAGCTCCCTTCTACGAAAAAGAACCAAGTACAGTGTTTCCAGCAAAAACCTCTGGAGGTCTTACTGTGACCTTCTCTCCAGAACTTTTAGCAAAGTCCTATCGAATTAGGTACCTATTTGTTACAAAACTTACCTTTGAACTACTATTGATAAATAATTCTGGGTTGAAAACACTTAAAAGCTTACTCTTGCAATGTAGCTAGACTGATAGGCCTGTCTGGAATACCACCGAGATGATTTTTCTTTTTTTTTATGGAGTGAGGAGACAATGTACAGCAGGGGGTATGATAGTTATCTGTTTTCATAAATATCTATGGGAAAGGGGGATAGTCTGAACGCATCCATGCTTTTGTATCTGAGGATCTTCATTACTACAAGACAGGATCCAAATGTCTCCACAAGCATTTGATATTCAGCGTTCAACAAGTTTTTCAGAAAACAACTGTCAGGTGTTTAGTATTTAAACTGTTTGTTCTGCACGTCCATCACTTCCTCTGAGTGATTGGCTGCTATTGGCTTAAAAGAATGCTCTGAACGGGAAAATGATACCATACGGAATAATGAATATTATTATTTTAGCCTGGCACAAATCTCGAAACATTCTGGGCATTGTGTTTGTCTTTTGAATGCCCAAAGTCGTAGCTCTACTTGTTTACAAAGAACAAGCAAAGCAATTCCACAAAATACCAGGAATCAAATTCAAGCTGTTTTGTTTATACTTATTTACCAAATCTGTTTCCATTCTCTGACTAGCTCTCATTGTAACTAGAGTTTATCAACATTTTTCAAATGCCAACATTTCAGTGAAACAGATTTGTTTGGGGGGAGGGAGAGGAAATGTTCATTTCATTCCAAAAAAAGAAGACTACTTATGAGTCAAATTGTTCCATTTGATTTTTAAAAAGCCCTATTTTCAGTTATCATTCCATGCATCTTGCAAGTTTCTCGGTGGAATTAGGAAGTTTTCAAGGTATTTCCAAAAGCCCCCTAAAGCTGCTGAACGACAATTGCAAATTTCACTTGTTTCTATTCAGTGAGACTGATGTTTCTGAGCATTCCAATGTAGGACAAGTATTTCATTTCTCTTCACATCTCTGGTGCTTCAAAGTTTAATTATTATTTATTATGAAATTACCTAGAGCTGCAAGTGTACATAGACACCCTGAGGACTTTACAGAAACAATACAGAAGGGATCAGAACTAAGGGGGACAAAATCAATATGTTCTTGTCATTTCTCAGAAGGTGATGCATGTCATGTTATTGGCTTCATCTCTTATCCTGACCTGTTTCCCTACCTGATTGCAATCACTGATGTGCGTGGTACGAGTAATCTGTAGCATAGACTTGTCTATAATGTCTCATCCTTCCTTGATCCACTAAACCCAAAAGATTGTGCACCAGCTTCAGTGAGGTGGTGCCTGAGGTATGGTTGTGGCAAGAGCAGAACTGAGCCCGACATTTATGGCTGGGACTGCTGATCTCTAGCATTACTGATTATTTAATATCAAATGTTTTGTGTCTGAAATAAGTTTCCTGGTAGTTTGACTTAACAAGTACGGTCTGTACAGCCCACATACTTTTAAAATAATTATTTTCCTCCCACAGCTATTAGTGAAAACTGTGACATCTTCCCCTTGTTCGCAGTGATATGTCATCTCTGCTTCAGCACCAGATGGTCCAGGAAAATGAGCAGGAGAAATAAGCGTGTCTATTTTCCCCTTCCCTAACATGGCAAGAAAATAAATGTGAAATAACGAATGTGTTACCTGTTCTAGGATAAAGCCTCCAGATGTGATGGATCCCTGCCAATTTCCTCTTCTGCTCCTTCCTCCCTGCCTCCTCCACCAGTGCAGTCACTGCTAACTGGACCTAATGTATGGACCGGTCCTTCTCCCAGGCCCTCCTCCTTGAGCCATCCTTTTTTATCAGACTGTTGCATATCACATGTCCTACCTGACCCGTCCCATGATTAAGGCTCTCTGTTTGGATTAGGAGAACTAACTTTGGTTCCTGACTCCACTGTGGGGATCTCCAATGACCTTAAGTGGTGTTCATGCTTCATGTTCCCCCCGCTGTCAAGAGGAGACACTGATCATTGCTTTTTCTCCTGCATATTTGGAGACAGGGCTTGTCTATGACCCTTGAGTCAGGCAATCAGTTTAGAGATTTGCTCCCATGTCTAGAAAGGTGTTTCTTACACTCACACCCGTGAAGAAAAACTCAGAAAGGTAAGCAGAGTATAATGGAGGAAACAATATGTGGGTAGGCAATCGACACAATAACTTGGAAGACCATGGCTAGGGAATCATCGCCCCACCACCAGACTCAGAGGCCACTATGCCCTGCCATCCACGCCTTAGCTTTGCCTGAAAACTGAAGATGGCAGTAAGTCCCAGCAAATATGCTCTGGTTACTCAATTAATAAGAGAGGACCTTGTATTGACCCTCAGTGTCTTGCCTTCAGGGTTAAAGATGACCTCTTTTTCCAGGGGTGCTGGACAAGCATTCTCCAGGCTGGTGTCCTGGCTATCTAGAAGGGTTTGGAGCTGTGATGTCCCTTGTTGTGGTGTTTCCAGGACCATATTTAACTTTATCCAGTTTATCTCAGTGTTGAGAGATGAGGGAGAAAAGAAAGAGGAGTTGAGGATGTCCTTCCCAGTTCCCCTGCAGCCAGGATTCCTCATGCGTTGAAGCTGGTTTACACACATCTGCAGTACAAGAAGTTCTTCACTTAAGCTGGAATAAGAGCAAAGGGAAAGCAACTTGGACATTAGCTCTAATTAGCATCTAGAGCTCCATCTTCTCTTTTACTTTGAGCTGGAGCTGCTAAAGCAGCTTGAAATCCAAACTGTCCTGCCATTTCTGCTTTAACCTGCAACGTCAGGTAACCAACCCATGCAAGGGACAGCCACCTTTTTCACCCCAGGCATGTTCTTCATGCCCTGGTGGAGGATCTGATCTCCCAGTCTGTTCTGCTTGCATGGGAGGCAACAGCATTCATGAGGATGTGAGCATGAAATTCAGCTGTGAATTGTCTGGCTCCTTGTTTTATTTTGCTGCCTGCTCATCAAAATGTTTGTTAATCCTCAAATTCCCTTCAACTTCTGCACCAGTGATTGCATGTCTCAGAGTTTCCTAATACATGTTGCTTGTTCTCTTTCTTGAAAGCCCTGTCATTTATCAGATAATAGAAACAGTATGACGGAGATGAACCACAACCCAATAAGGATATAAAATATTCTGAGTGAGCATCTTGTGAAGAAAGAGGTCCTGAACTTCCTTCAGCAATAGCTTCACAAAAACATAGGAATAAAGAGATTCTTTTCAAAAGCATAGATTGGGTCATAAGTATTTTCTGGCCCAAATTACAGCTGTTTATCTCCTCTTATAGCCATCCATCACAAATGGTTTGAGCAGCTCCCCCCTAGTTCTTATACTTGGCAAAATGCCACGCTTCCATTTTCTTTTCATTACTGACCTACGATAAATTGTACTGATGTCCCAAAAGCAAAAGACTCTCTAGTCCATTACCATTCCCTAGAGCCATCCTTTCAAATGTAGTTAAACTTGGATCTCTCTTGCCTCTGAGGCCTCTCTCTCTTCCAGACCATTTTTCTATTTGGGCTGACTGAAGCTCTAAAAGGTTAAATGACTTGTCCAGGGTCGTACAGTGAGTCTGTGGCTGAGCAGGAGAGCGCCACTGCACGTGACGACAACTGCAACCTTCTTCCCTACCCAAGCCCCCAACCCCAAGCCCTCAAGCAGTATAGAAGGATTTTATAGGCAAAACTTCAACTCAGAAAACTGCAGACTCTTAAATAGCAGCATTTATAATGGAAATACTAAGAGAAACCCGACTGTAGCAGTGGAATAGTAGTAATGCATTACTTATTCCATTAATGGCTGTGTTCTTAATAGAAACAGGTTCATTACATGGTAAGAAGCAAAGTTTGCATTAAATAGAAACATCATTTGGTGTTTTATTGATTAAAAGGAGATTAGATTTCCATGATGTTCTTTAGCAAATAGGATGCCTCGGAGGAAATGTATATATTTATATTATAAGGAGGAGGGTTTTATTACAGCATAATGGAAAGAAAATGTATCTCATAATGATAGTTTATATCACACAAGGGATCCGAAAACTAAAAGTTTAACTCTTAACCTAGCAGTGAAGTCCAGAAGTCTGTGTCAAGGTATTAATGCAAAACTAACGTTTTCCATTTGGATAGCCTGTTGTTACATGCTGCACGTGACAGCAAGGTGAGACCCTCTCTTCTTAACTAGAAGACCAAGCAAACCTGTCCCTGTTGACTGCATGGAGGGGGAGAACAGCAAGGGCAAATTATTACACTGAAATATCAGCATCAGCAGAAACACAATCATCTCCAATCAGCGAGTATGTGGCACAACCTTGTTTTGCTTCTCCCTGGATCCTTAATGATATAAATACCAGCAATGCTAATTACCCACCAACTATTTCATTGCTCTCTTTTAGACACATGTGGCTGTGAAAGTGCATTCTTTTCTAAGCTTCAGGACTGAGGGTGATGGGCTGAATTTCAGCTGTGTAAGGGCCACTCGTCCATCTGTCCCACCATTGCAGAAGAGTCGATCCCTGCTATCCCAAAATCAGAAGCACGTCAGCTCCATCTGGAGAATATCCTGTTGAAGGTCAGGGTGGGCTAGGGCACCTTGCAGGCTGCTCTGACTTACACCTTGGACCAGCCTCCAAATGCTGTGATTCACATTCCCCAAGGGTTGCACTGGATTCAGGCTGATGAATTTAAAACCTGAATCTTTAAAACACAATGCGGATCCCTTTGCTGATGTGAGTGGGGGGACGTATAGGATGTATAGGCTGACTTAAAAGCAAGCACCTCCATAACCCAGTGCAGAGGAGAGACACAGCAGGTCAGCAGTTCTTCAGGGGTGAATGAGATTTTGCTGAGTATTCCAAAGTGGTTGGGTTGTCTGAAATACTCCCTCAGAGTATATCCCCTCTGAGATCATGTCCCTCTAGCAGATGTCTCCATTCATGGGTTGAACAGAAACCCATCACTTTTCTGTCTGCCATGAGTCAAATCCATCAGGTCAGTCAAGAGTTAATTGAAAAGCTCCCATTAACTTCAACGGGGCCAGACTTTGCTCCTAAATAATTCTGAGTTCAATTAATGTTAATGGATGCCTAATGCCGGTAACTAACAATCTACCTTTAACAACCTAATTATTTCTTGACAGATGTTGGACTAGTAAATAATCCAGTGGTCTTTGGTGATAGCTGTTTGACAGCTTTGGAAAAATGCCTCTCAAGGCAAAGTAAAAATGGTTTTCCACCAGCCGCGCTGCAGATGGTCAGATTTTACAACCTGGCTGTGTTTTGATGCCCTTTTTTCTTTTTTTACTGAGGCTGAAATATGCGTGATAGGAAGGAAATACCGTAAATGTAGCTTGGTTGGCTCTACCATTCAGCCAAAGCACAAGATTATAGTTCCTAAGTGCTTACTGGCAAGTATGACCTGATCATTTGTAGTCTCATTTCTCTCGAAATGTCTGTGAAGTGAGGCTGAGAACTCCTGTGCCGGGCTCTGAGCTTTACCCAGGGAGCAGGCAACAGCTCCAACTACCCTTTCGCCGAGTGATGTACATAAAGATGCAGTTGTGTGGAGATACAGTGGTTCAGTGTGTTTTCAGCTGGGTGCAAGGGGCGAGGTGTGAAGAAAGACCATTTTAGAGGTGTCCTAAATCTTTCCTTTCTTAACATGAGAAGTGTCTTCTGCTTTCCAATGGCCATACACCAAAACACACCAGCAGAAAAGTACTGACATGTCTATTTGGAAAATGTGCTGGAGGGACTTGTGGAAGTTACAGTCTGCCTCATCCACTGTGCTCTGCAGCCCAAGTCCCTGTTGCCTTGTCCTTTCATGCTACAAACAAGGGTTTCCAAAAGGTAGTTCCCTTTTGTCACACAGGCTGTAATACAGCTGGTCTGTAGGTAATCATGATAGCAACAGGAGCACGGAATAAATCAAAGACAGCCCCAGAAGACACTGCGGCATTTCCAGATGAAGAATGACAAATTTCTGAAGAATTTGTGGAATATCTAAATTTCTGCTGGAGAATCAAGACTTTTCCACACATGAGGATAGGGAGGTGTAGTCAGAGCTGATGGTTATGGTGACTTGCCTCATTGTCACCAAAGGGACATAGAGTTTGCAGCTGTAACACACCCGAGCTGTGAGATCAGTGCAGCATTCAGCCTCCCTGCGCATTTCCCTGCCTTTGACGTGTGAGCTGTATGGGAAATGTCTTTCACTCACAGAAACCTTTTTCACCAGTCTCAGAGGCCGGATCTGGAAAAGACTGCTTCTGTAACCATGTCCACCTCCTGCCTGGCAGCCTGCCTTGTGCTGCCTGGCATGGGCTTTACCTCCTGGGCAAACAACAAAGCTCTCAATACTTATTGTTTTTATAGGAATAAGGCATAACGATGATATTTATACAGTTGGATATGGGTCTGATTTAGCTTAAACTGTGTGAGGACCTTTTTGAAGGAAACTGTTTCCCTTTGGATGGTATTTAAAGTCTGTTCAGTGTGTTTCATGGTGCTAGACCTGGACAGGAAAAAGGCAAATTTGATACATCTATGAATTCTGTGTGTTCAAGAGCCTACTGGGGAAATGCCAAATAACTTCCCAACGCAGACCTACCTGAACATGAATGTTAGGGTGCTTGTTACAGACTGTGCTTGAAGGCATGGATCCCGTATTTTGGGGAGCTGGCATGGGAGTCAGTGAGGTGGTCAGGGCAGAGGTTGGTGCAGGGTGCATCTCTTGTGCTTCCTCGCTGGCACCCTGGAGCAACTGCCACTGTGGCAGCACCCATGGCCCCGGCTGTTGTGGCAGTTTTTCACTAAAGGACAGGAGCTTGTGCTGATGGGGATGAGGCAGAGGAGGGAGATGCAGCTCACCCAGTGAGATAGGGGTCTCTGGCTAAGCTGGTCACCCATGGCTTCCATCATAGCCAACACAGAGAAATGAGTGTGATTTATCTGACCCTAAAGATGTCTGGTTTAGGATGAGCTGAACTGCACAATAGAAGTGTCTTCTTCTCTGTGTGGATATGGAGGAATCGGGCTGTTCAGCTCCGACGGAGGCATTCACACCGTCAGTGCTAACACTGGGTCAGATGTACCTCTCCCACCGGGCTTTGGACACTGATCTCACTCATGTTCTATGTGATGGCTGGACCAAACCATGTCAGCCCGGGCCAAGGACGGTGATTTACAATTTGTCATTCACTTCTGTGAGGGCTGTGATCTTTGCAATACTGATCTGAGACAATTCCTGCGAGTTCATTCTTTCATTTGTTGACTTCTGTTGCTTCAGTGACTTGGTAATAATACATTCCATTTGCTCAGCATATTTTGATGCAGTATCAGGGGTAAGTAGCTACTGTGTAAGGCATTGCTGAGAGCAGCCCTGGGACACGGAGTGGATGGGTTTGGTTGAAATGCAGAGAAGCAAAAAACATTACAATTAGAGGCATAATGCTTATGTCTACACTCATAAATAAAGCAGGCCTGGGTCTGTGTTCTGGTCCTAGAAGCCACTGGCATCTCAAGGCTCGTGTCCATGCATCTAAAGTCCCTTACATGCATAATAAGGCTATCAAGTGCCCAGACTAGACTGAAGGATTTAAAGATCTTTTTCTTTGGTAGATCAGCTGTGGATGCTGATGGTTTTCTTTGATTCATATAGGGATGAAGAAAACAAGATGATGTGATCTATGGAAGTCAGGATTAGGTAACGGGAGGCAGGAAGGCTATACCTGTCTTGTCAGACATGGGAGGGTAGGCATCACTGGTGGCAGAGGAGGGGTAGGAGCCTTTATGATGATCTAGGCATGCATCTGCTGGCACAGGGTTATGGCTTTCCTTAACAGTCATGAGCACTGGGGACTCCTCCAGGTGACAATTTTGTGGTTCTGCAAGACTGCAGGACTTTATGGAGCTGAACCAATGTGGCAATCTACATCTGTGAAGCTTCACACCTGGCCACTGGCTGATGTTCTAAAGAATCTTAACAGCCATGTTTATTACTCTGTGTGACTGCAGATGAGGATTAGTCCTTTTGTAAAGTAAGAACTCTAAAGATGAGAAGCAGGCATCCGAGAAGATGATGGAGGCACCTGAAACTTGTCGATGCTGAAAAAAGTAGGAAGAAGTTGTTTGAAGAAGTGAGATTTAAAGACGGATTTGGATGTGTGAAGGCAGAGGCCCAGATTCTCCACCATTCGCAGCTGCTCTTGAGGTACAACACAGCAATCAAATTAGGATCTGAAGCTCTGGGTGGCACAGAACTGGCAGATCCCTGGGTTTTTTATGCCATTCACTTCAGCAAGAAAAAGTAGGAAATCCTGCTTGTCGGAGCAGTTTCTTGGGATTACAAGGATAAGTCAGAGAAACTGCTTCTGATGGATGTGGGCTGTAGCTGGAGTAACTCAAAGTCATTTATGCCTCCCTTTGGTCATCTACTGGAAGTATTTCAACTGGCCACAGGAATGTGGCCCAGGGAACCTGCTACTGAAGAAGGTTGGATTGTGGAGCAAAACAAAAGTGAGAATGGGAAAATGTAGTGATAGAACTGAGACGACCAAAATAAATACAGAAGAGTGTGGAAAAGGGAAAGATGAGGTCAGAGACATTACAGAAGGAACAAACTGTATTTTCCCTGTCCCCTTACAGCATCTGCTAACTAACACATTCTCTCTCTCCTTTTCTCACTTTCATTTTCTGCACAACTCGAAGATGAAACTGCTCATGACTTTATTTTTGGCTTTTCAATGTCTGTGTCCGTATGAATTTTACTCATCTGTATATCTCAAATGAATGAGATATGAAATGTAATTAACCAAGTAAATTAAATTAGCATGATTTGTCCTGTCCTTGTTCTTTGCCTGAAGTCCATCTCTTACATGTTTCCATGAATTATGGTTTCTATGGGGAATGAGATTGAAGGCCTAAAAAGAATAATGTGTGGAAATTAGCGTGGTGCTGAGATGGGATCCTTGATTTAGGTTCATCGCACATTAACGACGTAACAGCGTTAAAAGGTCAAGCTCCATCCCCCCACACCTTTCGAGCAGCGACTGTTTCCTGGACTATATTTACTCTTGAAGGGAATCAAATGAGAAAAGATGGAGGCACCCAGTGTATCTACACATACTTCTGCAACAGATGCTCTCACAGTCCAGCTCTGTGCTGTAACCACTAGGTGATTGGTCTGGTTGAGTAGGTAAAGCAGGTGGCAGGAGACAAGAGGCTCTGTGGATTTTGAAATGGGGAAAAAACATTATGCTAATTTTGCATTTCCATCATATTCAGTGTAGCCTGGGCTTCTGGAAAAGTTTTCCCTTGCATTTTCCCCCAGTGCTTGGAGCTGGTGACATGACTGCTTTGTATTTTGCACTTTTCTTCATTTGTTTTCTTTATGAGAATGTAGTGGCCTAAAATGTCAGGGGCCTCCTCTTCCCATATCTATTTCGTCTCAACATCACACACTTCTTTGGGCTGACAGATGATTTGTCTCAGCTTTGTAATGCTAGAGTGTTATGAAAACATGAACCTATGGGCCACATTTGCTTTCCAGGATTATCCTTAAATGCGAGGCTTGGCTCACAGTCCCTTGTGCCTACTCCCAGTGGCACTGTCTTCTGTTTTATTATTGGGGTTTCTAGCGCACTGACCCACATGGGGGAATGAGGGTGAAAAGAGGCTCTACCAGCCTAGGATGGCAGTCAGTGGCCACCACCAGGTATTCCAGGGGACAGTCGAAGAACCCTGTGGCAGCCAGAAGATGACCCATCCCCTGGCCATTCACGCCTCAGTTTTCTTGGTTAGACATTGCCTGGTGCTCTGTCTGGTGCAGGCTCGTATCTTGCACTCTACTCACTTCCAAAATCTGTGCTATAATGAAGTTTATGTCAAGTTTGGATTGTCTGAGTTCTGTTTAAATGGCTTATCCATTTTGTTTTTTTGCATCCTTCTGAGCTCTCAGCTTTGGTCAAGACATCATGGTTTCTTGTGGTGTGGCATGCCATCCCTAAATTACACGATGCCATGTACCATTCTCCTGCAGACTTTGCAATTTATCTTGTGAGCTACGTGATATCTATTTGAAGTGGTACAGTCCTTGCTGACCTGTTGCTGTTAAGAGAATTCTGATACATTACCTGAACTGCCTAAAAGAAGAATGGAGAGCTGTTTCTGCTTCTCCACCACCTCCTATTCCCAAAGCTGATTTTATCTTTTACAGCCCCATTTTCCTGTTCTTTGGGGCTGTTCTTTTGATTCCTGATGCTTTGGGAAGAGACCACACAAGCAGCAAGGAGAATTGCCTGACCCTGCAGAGGGAGGGGGAACGGGTCCAGGGTTTTTTCTCTTATTGCTGCCCCTAAGTGTTGGGTGTAATTGCTTCAGTGGTTTGGCTTGCCTCTGGGTTACAAGATGTAATTTTCCCTTTGGCCCTGCCTGCTCTCAGTGCTCCTGGCCCTGGGGCAGGGACAGGCTTTAAGGTGCTTACTGCTGGAGAAGAGGAGTGTTTGCTTGGCTCTAGCCACTTCTGGTAGTGGTAACCTGATGCACTGCTGTCTGTGACAAGCTCATTAACCACTTTACATATTGGCTCTTACCTCTTCCTGAAGAACTTCCCGCTAGGGCTCTCGCTGTGCATTAGCTTGAGTGCTGCTTGTGTGATAGAAATAAAGTGGCTCAGACAGAAACGTGAAGTGTCCTCTTGGGGAGCGCTTCAAATGAGACACAAAACCCAATTGTGGCTGAGATGTGGTTCCCGTTTTGTCTGACACCAGAGTGGGACAGGAGGAACTGGGTAACGGCCACCATGAACACAGCCCAGACAGTGGAGAGCAATTAACTTGTGTGGTTAGAGCAAGATGCTTTCAGCCCAGTTGTTTGTAAGACATGGGCAATGCCAGAACAGTCAAAAGGCACTCTCCAGGGCTATGAGCACAAGGTCATGACTATGAGCACAGGAGTCATAAAGCAGCTTTGGTGGGCACCTGGTGTCCAGCCAAGGTCAACCCACCACACCAACACTGAGGTTTGTCCTTGCCTCGCCAAGGACACAGTAGTGCATTCACTTCTCATCCCAGCTGCCTGTCACAAGGACTGTTCACTGAAGTGGGTTTGTTGTATTTCCCTGTATCGGAGGGATCTTCAGGTTGGCCTTCCACCCCAAAGGAGCACAGCTGTACTGCCACCTCCATAGCAGTTTCTCCACTGCAGTTAAATCACAGCAGAACACCCCGGCTTTTTGCACATGGAGCAATGAGCAGACCAGAAGTTTATGACCACAAAGTCAAAATCTTGCTTCCCTGGGAGCAGTGTCTGCATGGGATCTATATACAATGTTGCTGGGGAAGCCTGTACAGCCACACAGTCACTTCCCACATCTGAGAACTGTGCCCCACACCAGCCAGTGCTAATGGCTGGGGGGGTGCTGGTCTCTGGATCAGCCCCAGTACAGACCTGAACGCAGCCTTGCTTCTGCACCATCACCAAACTGGAATCACTGGACTGGAAATTTATAATACTGATGGGCTGAATGCAGGAGAGACAGGACTCACCATGGAGATCTTTTATGAAAGAACACAATGTACACAAACCTGGCTCAGGAACCTTTCACTCCCAGTTGTCTGAGCAGGTTTGATAATACATGTGGTCTGGCTCCAACACTTTAGCAGAAAAAGTTGTGTCCAAGCAGCCAACTCCAGCACATTGTGAGGATGCGGATGTCTTTAAGCCATGTGCATTACGGGTGTCTCATCTCAGCATAACTCTGCTCACGGTATACGTGAGCCTGGGGTCACACGTGAGCCTTCATTAATTGCAGATGGCAATGTTGTTACTGGAGTGGTAGATTTTGTTTTCAGTCTTCTGGGGAGAAGATTTGCCTTGCTTTCACCTTCACACAGCATCATTCATCTCGATGTTCTCCTGATCGCCGCCCCCCCTCCACTCCATCTCATTAAAATTGTTGCACAATAATTGTAGATTTTACAGCACTCAAATTAGATTATTTCCCTTGACACAGAAACAAACAGACTGCTAGGAAATGACCATTTCAGATTACTGGAAGAGTCACACAACGCTGCCGAGCCCAGGCCAATTGCTGTTCTCAGTTGCACATGTGTAATCCCAGGGATATCATTTAGGGCTGTGCACATGAAACAAGAGCGTGCATCATGCCCCAACGTGCATAAATAGCCGTGGACCCCATCCTGTGTACTGCTGTCATCAAGTCCAGACCGCTGTGCTTGTAAACCAAACACAGTCAATTTAATTAAAAGATGATCCCACAATGCTAATCAGACACATGTGCCGATCCCAACCACGGGATCAGGCCCAGAGCTCTTGAGGGCTGAGCCCCATCCGCTGCCATGGACTTATTTAATAATTTGGGGTCTGAGGAACCACAGGACTTGGCTTTGGGTTATTTGGTTGCTGAACCAAAGCACATGCCAGGAAATGCAAGCAGAGGGTTTTGCTTTCTTCCCCATGATGTTCCTGAGGCTGGCAGTAGCAGCAAGCAGAGCTCTCTCCACCATGCCAAGCGGACAGGTTGCCCAGAGCAGTGCCAGGGGATGGGCTGCTTTGATCCAGCACCAGGCTATGCCTGGGATGAATTTAGGTCAGGCCAGTGCTGGGTGCACCATGCCACACAGCAGCGAGGTTCTGTTCAGCTCCCAGCAACTGTTGACACTTCAAAAGGAACATCAGCCTGGCGTTAAGCCTGCTTGATGCTGTACAGGGTCATCACTGCTATGGCCATGCTCTACCTTGAAGCCTGAAACACACTTGGCTCAGAAATGATGAAAATGAGAGCAAAGAGAGCAGTTTTACCATCATCAGTTGGTGAGCATCAGCCCCGTAAGAACCATGGCAGCAGGAGGGTATAATTTTCTTGCATGTGGAGACCACAGATTTGTTCACATGGGTTAGAGGCATCTTAAGAGGTGTAGAAGAGGCTTTGTAGAGGAATGAAGCTGGGATAATTAGCATTGATAATATACAACTGTGGGCTGGCTTCAGGGGTGGGGGGTTGGCTGATGTAGATAAGGTGCAGCTGTGGCTGGTTCTGTTAAGGGGTTGGGCAGCAAATGAAGAGGGAACAGCCGAGGAAGAAGGAAGAGAAGAGAGAGCAGGCCCTGGATGAGGCGAGACTAGGAGAAGGCAGCAGAAGGACTGGCATGAAGAGTGTGTTGGTATGTGGTGGTAAAAGACCTTGTTGCAGCTTAATAGTTTGGAGAGTGCAGCGACAAGGCTTGGCATGGCTTTTACCTGCGCTGGGCTTAAGCTACAACCTCTGCACTGACAGCCTCAGCTGGAGCCCTGCTGTGTCTGCATCTGCTGCACTGATCCCTGCGCTATGCTTTTTGGTGGAGGAGGAAAAGAGTTTGCTCTGCTTTATTCAGCACCTTTCTTCCTCTGACAGGAGAATGAAAAGCCCTGCCCCCAGCCTCTGTTGTGCAAACAAGAGCAGGGAACCCCATTTTCCATGTGCTGTGCGCTGCAATGTTGCTGTTAGCAGCTGCGAGGAGGAGTCCAAGCTAATGATAGCAGTTATTCCAACAATGTTAATGATTTGTAGAAAGATGAATTAAGCAAAGAGAGAGAGCTGCACAAGTCTATTATTACCCTGTGCCTAACTCTATTAAAAAGAGCTGAGCTGTTCATCCATTTATGAGCCATTGACAGGGAGGCATATATCTCCATGAAAAAGGTCAGATTGCTCCAAAATGGTCACGGGCACATTTCTTTTCAAGGAGGAGCTTTCTGTGACAGAAAGACTGTGTTTGGCAGAGGGTTTCCAAATGCAAGACTACCCAAAGGACTTCTTTCCTGCCCGCTGCATGCACAGGGACTTACCTTTGGCTTTTGAAGGGCTGATTAAGGGGACAAGAAATCCAGTTCAGCCTTGACCACTTGCTTGCACCTTGCACATGGCAAAGGCTACAAGCCACCAGCAGAGGACAGCTCTGCATTTCTGGGGCCGAGACAGAGGCAGGGCACCCTTGAGGAAAGCTGGATTTTGGATGAGCATTATTCCAGTCTAACCCATGGGTTTTGCCCCGTCAATCTATCTTGGAGTATTTTAGGAAGCTGTTGTAGCAGCATTGAAGTACCACTTGTTTAGTGCAGTCGGGATGAGTTCCCTTGGAAGTTCCCTATTGATCTGCAGAAGAAAAAGAGCCTCATCAGCAGTGGGGATAGCATTGCCAGCAGCAATGCTGGGCCGCCTGGGAGGCGGAGGCAGCTGGCTGCTGAGCCCCCCGAAGCAGGGGAGCTGCGATGCTGGCTCCCCACTCCTGTAGGATGCATGTACATCAGAGAGGACCTGGGCAAAGGGCAAGACAGATTTGCAAGAGGCACTGCTGAGCTCTGAGTCTTTTCATGTAGCTGTTTATAGCTCAGGGAGGAGATGAGCCATGACTGCCTCAGTATGGATGCACCAGGGTCTCCAAGTCCTGCCCTGCAGTTTACCCTCAGGCATGCAATTGCACCTCTCTGGTGGCTGCAAAGTCTACTGTTGTTTCAATTCACAATGACAGTCAAGTGACAATGGCTTTTACCTACTACTGAGTGACACAAGAAAGAGTGACCTAGAATTAAAGCACTTCATATCTCCTTCTGTCTAACGACCCGACGTCTGGTGCTGTTCTGTTCCTCAGCGTAGTTGAGCAATGCAGGCAAAACCCAGCCAAGCTGCAGGTTCGGCTGGTTCATCTGTTGGAGGCTGTGAGACTTGTGCAATGTGCGATGAGCTTCACAGGGTCTACTCCTGTCTTTGCCTGCCAACCTAAAAGAGGTTCAGGAGCGGCTGTGTGCACGCCTTGAATTTTTGTCATGTCTTGATTTCAGCATGTTGTCACTTCTGTGATGTCAGGCCATGGTGTGTCATCCCTGATGCCATGGCATTATTTGCTGACATCTAAGGAAATAAGATGGAAGCAGGCTTTCAGCTGTCAGTGCTGCTTAATATTTGCACTATGGTCATGTCTAGACAGCTGAAGTGAGACAGGGCTCTTCAATGATGGCAGCACAGCAAAAACAAGGTTAGAAGTAGACCATTTTCTGAAGAGCTTTAAGCTGAACATGAAAGACAAGGTATTGGAGGAAGGAAATGTCGTGCCTGCTTTTTCTGATGGCAGCCTGGGCCACGGAGAAAACATGTCACTTATCAGGATCACAGAAGCACTCAGCAGGGGAGTGGGACAGACCCTGCTCTGTCTGATCCTACTTCCACGCTTCATTAAATCTGTTCATCCCTGTTTCGCAGTAAAAGAAGAGGCCGTACCAAAAAAGGGACTCCAGCACCGCACTTCGCCCTCTAAACCTTTAAGAGTAGTCTGCTGTCTAGGCAAGGCACACAGGGCTGAATATTTCCTCTGTTTTTTCCTCTATTGATAATGATGGGCAACGCAGGGTAAGTCGCTGCCGAAGATCAAGTGTGTTTTGTGACATGCAATCCAATTTGCCCACCTCCTGCTGCTAGCCGGAGCCATGCTGTTGTAGCTACTTCACGCAAGACAGGAAAGTTGCTTGTGAAGCTCCTTTCAAGGGACATTGCTTCCAAACCAAACCCAGCATGTAGGTTATGGAAGGTCATTCTCTGAAACCAGTGATGGGTGAACAGGTTTGTGCAAAGTAAACACAGCCCCAAACCTCTCCTCTTGCTCAGACTGCGTTTCACCCCAGCAGCAACCACCTCTTTGCCAAGGCGGTTCTGACCTTTATCTGCAGGCTTGGCAAAATTGTATTCAGAAGTTTGTATTCAAAGTCTGTTATTATCTGATTTCTTGTAGGATTTTTTTTGGGTGGGTGGGAAGGGCCTATCTCTCCATCGTGTTAGCTCCATCGTGTTCACTTAACAGGTTTGATAAAGTCTTGTTAAAAACCAGCAGTGTGGTAGGGAAGAGGCTAGATATCATCTAACTCCAGATCTTATCATGGCTTTTCATTCCTCATCAATTCCTGTGATTCAGACAAATGTCTTTTTTGCTAATCCAAACCAAATGATCCTAGAAGACTCTCAACTGACATCCTAAATAACTCCATTACTCAGGAACAGCATGGCTGTAGTTCCCCAAAATCAATGTGCCTCTGCCCCAATGGTACTAAAAGGGCTTAATTCTACCTTCATGCGTTTCCAAGTCTCCTTACTAAAAGCACTGCAATAGATCTCTGGAGACAACAATGAAGGTTATATTAATGACGATAAAAAAGTTTAAATGGGGTTGCCTGATGCTTTTGGGATCCATCCCTAGCTCCCCTCGACACATTACTTTCTGTTTTGTGAGTAGGAGTTAGTAAAGCAGTTGAACAAATTAAACAAAGCAACAGGTTAAACACAGCAGCAAGTTCCCAGATTGAGTAAAGAGTTTGCTGTGACTTGAGAAATCCTTTTATACAACTGGAACCTTCTGGGAAAAATGGAGGTCCTTAATGAAGAAAATGAGGCCTGCCAGCAGTATAGTTGGGCTGCTATTTTCTTTCAGAGCAGATTACAGATAAGAACCAACAGACAACAAGCAAAATTGATTTCTGTAGCAATTAAACCTACTCACCTTTGAGGAGTTTATTACAATCTCAGAAAAGAGAAGCTAAATGCTTAGAAGAATTGCAGAAGATGCAACAGTACTGTGCACCACCGCTAAGCAATTTTGTCAGCTCCTTTGAGTTTCATAGTAGGATGAGGAGATGATGTAGCTGAATATGTGGCAGAGCTGGAGGGGCTAATTGAATGTTGTTTGATTAGCAACCTCCTGAGGGATCTGCTGTGAGACAGATGGAATTTCATCATTATGAGTGCCGTAAACCATTGCTGATTGCTGGTGTAGGAGAACTTCACCTGGCCCAGAACAGTGCTGTCAGCAGCAGCAAAGGAGGAAACTGTGAAAGGCTGAAAAGACAGGTATTGAGAAACACCAGAAACACCTGAGCTGACCAACTATAAAATGGAAAAACTGCAATGAGATTTTTTTTCTACTGTGAAAGAGCAGCTTGTTTTGTAGCAAAATTTGATTATGAAGTAGCCCAGGGTCATATATGTTTCATGATGGGATGTGCAGACAAAAAAAAGCCATGAGAGCTCTCAAAAACAACCTCTGAAATCCACTATTTCATCCAGAGGCAAAAGAAGGGGGGAGAGGGGGTGGGGGGTGTTGGTGTGTGGGGGGGTGTGTGTGGGTGTGTGTGTCCGTCTGCCTCTCTGTCTGATTTCGATGAGGTAGAAGATGCAAGCAATATATGCTTCCTAAAGGGCAATGATGGACTTTATGGCATAAATGTAGAGTTAAACTCCTGTCAGCTTCCACAGAAGCACATAGGACACCCATCAATGAATATCTGTAATGAAGGGCATAAGGGGACTGAACCCAGTGCTGAGTGGCACATTGATATGTGTGCTTGTCTTGGAGAACTCCTTTGGTGACAGTCTCTCGGTTGGTTTCTCTCAAACACAAATACAGAGGTAAAAATCTGTATTAGTCCTAGATACCTAAGCCAAAACCAAAACTTGTCAGACAGAGATTGTTTGCAAGAATTAGAAGGGAAATGTCGAACTAAACCCCATTAGATATACTACTTTTCTGTGAAAATACACGTAGGCATTTATAAAGGGTTAGGACATTTAGAAGGGAGAATAATGTGGATTTATGCAGAGGATGGGCTCATGCCGAAATAGATGCTAGTAGGGTTAGCTCCTCATGCCCTTGGAGCCAGGATTGAGGAGGGGTGGTGAAGGACAGTATCATTCATGGCTGCTTGTTTCTGCCTGGATTGCGCTTTGAGTCCCTGTATTTGAAGCAAAAAAACCCAGTTTCTTCTGCAGCAATTGTGCACGAAGCCACAGTGAATCAAGTCTCCAGAGAAGACAAGCATCCCGTCCCTCGGACATGGAATGTCAGGGCAGGACCAGGTGGGGCTCGAGAGCTTAATGCAGTGGGTGCATAGCAGCGGTCTCTGCAGCCAGGGGTAGGTGAGCATGGGGAGGGTCTGATTACCAGGAGAGCAAAACAGGCAATGAGAAGCCTTGGATGGAGATCATTGAAGAGCTAAGGAATCATCACTGAAATGGAGCCTGTGTTTTACAGTGAAAACATATGATGCCCTCAAGTGCGAGAGAATGTATTTCAGTCACTGGGGGTGGCAGAACTTCACGACCAAGTTTCCTGTGAAACCAGAAGTGTTGTAACATCAGAAGTGTAGTACCTGGGGTACCCGGTCGGCATGAAAAGGGTTTACTCTATGGCTGTTCACTTGTAGCCTTTAAACAGGCCAGCCACCTGGGAGGCAACTAGTTTATGAAATGTACTTAAGTTGGTTAAAAATTATTGCCATAATCCCAAATATTTGAATTCCTATAGAGTCATCACATGAAAACTAAACCGGAGGTGACTTGGTACCAGTGGGAAAAGGCAGAGAGGATTATGAGAAATCTAAAAAGCTATAAGGTCGTGGGACATGCTTTCCATTTTGACCCTGGCAGAGATCATCAGTGCCGCATCCTGTGGCATTTTGGTATGTAACGTGAAGGCTGTTGGAAGGTGGACAGATGGCTTCATCTTCAGGTCAGTGACTAGGGCAGAAAAGACTAAACTAGTTGATGAAAGAAAGGCAAGTTGTTGTTCTGGGAATAAAACATCTCCACCAGTGCCCAGATGGAAGTACTTTATTTTTCTGGTGGATCATAGCCTACTTAAAGGATTCTTCCATGGAAACAAAAGCAGGCTGACCAGTGCACCCAGCCAGCTGCTTTGCTGGGATTTATCCCTTTCCATGTGGGAAACGGTCTGTAGAGTGAAGGCTAACGTAGACGTCCTCTGCCTGGCAATGGCCGGTACTGCAGAGACTGAAAAAAACAAGAAGACATCTCCTTCCCCAGCAAAGGGAAGGGGTAGCTTGGATGTAACACTTGCTGTATGCACAATACATGCTATTTGTACACTCAGAGGCCAAGAACTATATCAAATTCAGGGCATTTTTTGCCCAAAATGAATGTGGACATTCTGAAGGCTTTCTGAGCCAGGATGGACTGAAAAATGCTCAAGCATTTTAATATAATCCAGCTTCAAATGGTGTATTGGAGAGCTGTTAGAAAGGGGGTGTGAAGCAGATGATTAATGGGAGCTGGAAAAAGATCTGGATAGATTTCTTTTGAACTACACCTCAAATTACAATGGGTGCGAGCCTGGCCTAGCTGTTGATGAGCAGAAAGATAACACTCATTTGGCCTTAATCTATCCTGTCCCGGGTGAAGAAATAAAGCTAGTCTCTTAAATATAAACCACTGGCTTTCATGCAAAGGATGAGCACTGTGTAAAGACCATCCACATAAAAATGCCAGCAGCTGACAGTCTACATTATCTCTGAGTATTGCCTCAAAGTAATGGGACTCTCTCCATTTAGCGGGACTCTTTCTGTTTAAACTGAAGTTGCCAGGGGAGGGAAACCTCAATCCTTCCCACTCCTACCAGTTTGATGCCAGTACAGCAATAGATGCCCACAGTCTGGACAGGGATCACAGGTGAGCAGGATAAAGGAATTCCAGCCACTCTAGCCAGTAAGTCAGCTTAATTGGAGCCCAATTTAAACGTCTCTATGCACATAGCATGGGAGTTAGAGACGTGTGCACGCTTGCAGGTTTGTGATCTTATTGGCATCACAGAGACCCGGTGGGATGGCTCTTATGACCGGAGTGTTGGAACGGAAAGGTACAGGCTCTTTAGGAAGGACAAGCAGGGGAGATGAGGAAGGGGTGTCACCTTCTATATCAATGACTAGCTGGAGTGCATGGAGCCTCACGTAGGGTTGGACGAGGAGCCAACTGAGAGCTTATGTGTCAGGATTAAAGGGAGAGCAGGGACAGGTGATCTGTTGAAGTGCAACAAGTACAAGATCCTACACCTGGCCAAGCACAAATACAGGCTGGGTGGAGAATGGATTGAGAGCAGCCCTGAGGAGAAAGACTTGGGAGTGTTGATGGATGAGAAGCTCAACGTGGTCTGGCAATGTGCACTTGCAGCCCAGAAAGCCAATAGAATCCTGGGCTGCATCAAAAGAAGTGTGTCCAGCAGGTTGAGGGAGGGGATTCTCCCCCTCCACTCGGCTCTCCTGAGACCCCACCTGCAATGCTGTGTTCAGCTCTGGGCCCCCCAACATAAGAAGGACATGGACCTGCTGGCGCTAGTCCAGAGGAGGGCCATGAGGATGGACTGGAGCCCCTTTCCTATGGAGGCAGGCTGAAAGACTTGGGGTTGTTCAGCCTGGAGAAGAGAAGGGTCCGGGGAGACCCTATTGCAGCCTCCCAGTACCTAAAGGGGCCAACAAGAAAGCTGGAGAGGGGCTTTCTACAAGAGCATGTAGCGATAGGACAAAGGGGAATGGCTTTAAACTGAAAGAAGGGAGATTTATATTAGATACTAGGAAGAAATTCTTATTGTGAGGGTGGTGAGACACTGGCACATGTTGCCCAGAGCAGCTGTGGCTGCCCCATCCCTGGCAGTGCCCAAGGCCAGGCTGATGGGGCTTGGAGCAACCTAGTCTAGCAGCAGGTGTCCCTGCCCATGGCAGGGGGGCGGAACTAGATGGTCTTTAAGGTCTCTTCCAACCCAAATGATTCTATGATTCTGATTCTAAGTGGTGGCTGAGGCTTAAGATCATATCAAGACAGTGCATCTACTGGATGATGTCTAAATATTGGAGCTTGGGCCCCTCTTGCATGCAGGAGACAAGTCCAGGAGATGTGTGTGTCTGCTGCTTGGGCCCAAGATAGAGGCACTTTCTTGATTCCTTGGCTCGACAAAGGGGATACTTCTGCCATGTTAAGAGGGGATGTGAATGCTATGGAGAAGAGGTATGAAATAGGTGACATGAAAGAGCCTCTGATTTTTAAGATAATGCATATGAGCTCTAATTAACAATTGTGGGGTTTAATGCAATGGAGGCATACAATAAAGATATCACAGAAGTGTCAATATGTTATCCAGGGCATTATGGTATGCAACACCCTGTCATCTGGGGCATTATGGTATGCAACACCCTCATTTTCTGTTTTCTGCAGCTCTGTGATAAATAAGGCAGCAGGTTCCCACCTGCAGTGCTGTCAGCAGAATGTTTGGTTTTCTTCAACCAAACTTTCTCTTTGCTCAAGGGACTATTCCCACCCCCACCCCCCCTTGGTTGAAGCCTTGAGGAATCTGGAGCCTTCTTCAGTAAACTAATTCCTTGGATGTATGAAGGTATTTTCTTTTACTCCCTTTTCTTTGTTTCAAGGACAGCAAATGAGAAAGGTTAGCCCAAAAGCTGGGCTCATCTGGAAGACTTTTGTCTGCTCCCTGGAGGCACATCAGTCGGTGCAGCAGCCCTGGGGAAATGTTTGCGATTGCGTGGGTGCCAGATACATGCCATAACCTGGTCAGCCCTAGTTTTGAGCCTGCCAGTGCTGTTGGGGGAAGATATAAGGACCCATGCAGGGAAGCTGAGCAAATCTGCTGCTGGAGGTGGGGAGCTAAGTGGAGTTTTCTCTTGCTTCCATCCCCACATCCACACCAGCTCCTACCACTGGGCAGAGAGGTCAGGAAGAAGACCATGCAATGGAAGAGATTGAGAGCAAACTCACATTGAGCTGGTCTGTGTTTTCACTGGCAATAGAGAAATTCCCAGCCCTGCCAGTTGCTCAGCTGTGAGCATGCAGAAAGGAGTGTGCTGCGCACGGGCAGGGGCAGCGTGGGACCGCAGCCTCCTCGCCAGCACCTTTTAAAATCGAGCGCAGAAGAGTGTGGTTTGTCTTAGCAGCTGCTTTTTGGAGTTGTCTCTTGCTGTCATTTTTGGGGAGGGACGGGGGCAGGGAAATCGGGTTGGGTGGCAGATGGTGTTAAACAGGAAGGGAGGCAGTGTTTGTTTGCAAACACGGCGAGGTGTCGTTCCATTATTGCCCGGCACTTTTGACAAAATCAGTGTGGGAGCTTTCTGCCAGCTACCGCAGCCCCGCAACGCTGCGCAGCAGATGAATCAACGCCAACTAGGGAGCAGGTCCCTGCCCCAAAAGTCCTCCCTGGGAGTGCGATGAGCAGGAGCAAACGTGGCAGAGATTTGCTGCCAGGCATGAACAAGGACAGCGCTGCTTCGTATTTCAAGGCTAGTGCAGGGTGCCGGCGGTGTGCCTTCAGCCAGCCTGCGCCTCTAGCTGCTTGTTTCTCCCCTTACCATCCTCGGAGATGGTGTAATATCTGCAGGGAGAGAGAAATGCCGCCCACTGACGTGCTGGGAGGCAGAAAGTTTGTGTCTCGCTATGCCCACGCGGCGGGTTTCAGGCGTTTGGGACGAGTGCTCAGCTCCTGCATTTCACCCCATCCTCATTACAGGGAGCAGGACCATGGGGGGCATGTCACAGCCCTTCAGTGGTGGCACAAAAGGGGCAGCACTCTTGGCCATGGCCATGGCAGGTCCCCACCAGGAACAAGCCCTGCTGTGGGGCTGATAGAGAACCTGCCTGCATGGGGAGCATCCTGCACCCTTAGCACCTGCCTGGCTATGCAGCTGCTGAAGCCTCTGCACCCTTTGCACAGAAGATATAGCTATAGACAGCTCCTACAGACCAAAGCTGGAGCCTCAAGGGCTTGGCATGTTTAGGAAAGTCAGCTTTGTGATGATCACAACTTTACCAATGGTGGGATTGGGAAGGAGGCCAGAGGGTTTAGCCTCCTCTATAAGCCCTGGGTCACAGAGTTGATGGGGTTTGAGTCGCCACCCCTGGTGCCAGATGTGGGCAGCATGAGGGACCCAGCAGTCCTCTGATGAGCCTGGGGCAGTTGGCATCTCCTTGCCTGCAGCCCCATGGCATGGTGGGCGCTGGGGAGTTAACACCCTGCTAAACCTGGGGCTGCAGCCACTTTAAGGACTAAAGAAAACATGGCAGCTTTTATGAGCATCTACCACAGACCTCCCTTTTTTTTTTTTTTTTTTCTTTTTTTTTTTCCTTTTTTTCTGAAAAGATGGTGTTTTCCTACACATCCAAGTATAGGAAATACCAGGAAGGATGAATGCAAACACCCAACTCTGCACCATTAGCTCTTATATGAATATTAATGACCAAGGTACCACTGCAGTGAGTCAAGATCTGGAGAGCCAGGTTGTTTCCAGATCCTGTGACCTCTTGCCAACAGGGAAAATGATTGAACTTTCACTGGCTGTTTTTCAGGGCTGGATATTGTACTTTAACGAACAATCAGAAGGCAACTAGCTGGAAAATAACTGGACCTTTAACAGCCTTGGTGCTTAATTTACCATGTACTTTTTCTTACGTTCTCCCTCTCATTGCTGATATTATATCAGCATGGCTGCCTTTCTGTCACCGTTTTTATTCAAATATTGCTGTTTCATCTCGCCTCTGCTCCTCACCCTGCTTCCCTGGGCTATTTCACTGGGTTTGCCTCACCTGTCAGAGCAGCCTAACGTGGTCCACTCAATCACAGCCCATTAGGAAAGGCTCCACGCTGGTCACTTCCATCTCTGTGCTCATGCCACGGTCCAAACACCAGCTCCTCTGTCGGGTTCAGGGCTGGTTACACCACCGCCAAGCCCACCCTGCCTGGGCAGAGGGGGCCGTGTGTGGCGGCTGTTTGGATGGAGTCATTTAAATCTGTGATTTATGTGTTCTTCACACTTTAATTGCATCGAGGAATCTCTCACTCTGGCAGTGTCTAATCTCTCGACATTTCACATGCTCTGCCTGTGCAGTGTCAGAAGATGAATAGCCCATTCATATGGGGAGTGCTTCACATCCAGATATGCTGACTTACAATGCTGATAGACTGGAGCAAGAGATGAAGGATAGCAGCAGGGACTCAGTAACTTGTTGTGCCTACCAAACCTCATTGGTTCAAAAATAAAATGCATTCTGTGTTTATCTGTAAATGATAGCATTTTTACTCACATGACTTTTTCCTTGCATCTTCCAGCAGATCTCCTCCCTATTTGCTAGTCTCTAAACAAGCTGCAAAGCATATTTTTGCCTTTAGGGTTTGCAGGGTGGTGCTCCCAAGAGCCAGCTTTGGAAGAACAGGCTATTGAGGAAACCTGAAAGCTGTCTTTAGAATATGCATGTGCATATTGTTACTATTTGGCACTGAATCTGTCACCTGAAATGCCTGAGATTTTCTTAATGGTGGATGCACATTTTACTGGCTCCTTTTCTCTGCTCTCCTTAACATACGTTTGTTCTTGAACACTGTAGGGCCGAGGGCCTAGATATTTTTATTTTTTGGGGGGCATCGTAGCAAATAGGGAGAGATCAGATCATACCATCAGAAAGAGTGGGAGGAAAGGGGTGACTTTAGCCTCATCTGAGGAACTAACAGGTTAAATAATTTGCCCAAGGTCATGTATTTTTTGTTTTGCCCAAGAAAGTCTGTATCATCAGATCAGGGAACTCAAACCAGGTCTTTTCCCAGAGTTTTGATCACAGGACAAGTTTTATCATCTTGATCTGCTATATTTTCACACTGAAATTTATTACTTACCTCTAGAACAGGTAGAACTTCCTTACAAAGAATATTTATAAGAAATTTGTCTCCATCCAATGCGCAGAACCACTGTGGATGGCTCCCAGTTTTCTTCTGCAACTTGTGTATTTGCACCAAAGAGTTTGAAAAAAATGAAGGAGTTCATCTGTATTGAGATGTGATACAGCACTGGTGAGAACAGCCGTATGAGACATGTTTAAGTTAATAAATAGATACAGAGAAGTACAAATCAGAAATTGGCTGCTCTGAAATCCCAGTGCTTATAAAACAACAAATGTGAAGGTTCAGCCAAGGAAGAAGTAGAAGGGAATGTGTCTTTTTCACTGAAATCGTAATGTCCTGTTTATTGCAACCACCAAAATGATAGCTAGTAAATCTTATTTGATTGCCTAATAAATACTAAGTTACTTGTACAAAAGATGAGCAGCTGTGGCAGAATTTGAGGTTTAGTCTAGAGCAGTCCCTGGTCTGGCTGGGCTCAGTTAAAGGAGTCTCCTGCACTCCTTGGTGATTGAGTTTCTCCGTAATTTTCAGTCTAGAGGCTTTCTGTCATGCTTATATGAACATTTTTGGAATTCTGGAAGCATTCCTGAGAGAGGAAAATCAGTTTTGGCCCACATTTGTTCTTGAAGCCTGAGGTCAGGAAACAGCATGGCAATGGGATCAGAAGGAAGGGGTGGTTCTTGCGTTTCAGTTGCAGTCCTGTGCAGCACTTATAGCATGAAAAAGTGATGTAATTACATACATTTGAGCAGTCACACAAATGAAAGGCAGGAAGAGAGGCCGGTCTGCTATAACTCAGATCTGGACCAGGGGAGGACACGTATTCAGCTGTCAGAGATACAAAGGACTCTTCACTCTAGCCCACCAGCTGCAATTGTATTCCCAATATTAATTTTCTGGGTTGAAGTTTCCTGGCCATATGTCTCTGCCACTGTGTGAACTGTCTTGGAAATGTTATGCAGAATCACAGGATGGTCGGGGTTGGAAGGCACCATTGGACATCTCCTAGTCCAACCCCCCGCTAAAGCAGGTTCACCTGGAGCAGGTTGACAAGTCATATCCAGATGGGTTTTGAGTGTCTCCAGAGAAAGAGACTCCACAACCTCTCTGGGCAGCCTGTCCCAGTGCTCTGTCACCCTCAGAATAAGCAAGTTTTTCCTCATATTCAGATGGAAATTCTTGTGTTTCAGTTTGTGCCCATTGCCCCTTGTCCTGTTGCTGGGCACCACTGAAAGGAGCCTGGTCCCATCCTCCTGACACTTGCCCTTAAGATATCTGTAGACGTTGATGAGATCCCCTCTCAGTCTTCTTTTCTCCAGGTGAAACAGGCCCAGCTCTTTCAGCCTGTCCTCATCAGGGAGATGTTCCCATCTCCTAATCATCTTCATAGCCCTCCAGTGGACACTCTCCAGTAGTTCCATGTCCCTCTTGAACTGGGGAGCACTGGACACAGCACTCCAGATGTGGTCTCACCAGGGCAAAGGGGGAGGATCACCTCCCTCAACCTGCTGGCCACGCTCCTCCTAATGAACCTCAGGCCACCCTTGCCCTCTTGGCCATGAGGGCACGCTGCCAGCCCACAGGCAACTTGCAGTCCACCAGAACTCCCTCCCGGGTCCTCTGCAGAGCTGCCCCCCAGCAGGTCAACCCCAGCCTGTGCTGCTGTGTGGGGCTGTTCCTCCCCATGTGCAGGACTCTATATCTACCTGTGTTGAACTTCATGAGGTTCCTTTCCACCCAACTCTCCAGTCTATTCAGGTCTCGCTGAATGGCAGTGCAGCCTTCTGGTGTATCAGGCACTCCTCCAGTTTTTTATCATCAGTGAACTTGCTGAGGGTACTTTGTCCCTTCATCCAGGTCAATGATGGATAAACTGAACAGGTCTGGACCCACTGCTGACCCCTGGGGAGCACCATGAGCTACAGGCCTCCAGCTAGACTCTGTGCCATTGATCATAAATGGAATGTTGACCAAATAAAGCTTAAATTATATCTTTTTTTCTTTGGAGAACATATGAACATACCAAAATCTGTTTTGTTTTTTGTTTTTTTTTTTTTTACGTGGAAATCACAGTAGGAAGTGTTGGCCTGTGTTTGAACAGACCAACAAATAACTGCCTTTAAAAGGGGGGTGGCACTTGGAAATGGATCTAACAGTAAGACTGCTTGTTTATCATCGCAACAAGTAACATGATGAGAAGCTGTCTACTTTAATTTCCACTAATTTGGCAAGTTACGGGAGTAACTCTAGGTCCAGATTTGCAGAAGATCTTGGAGGCTTTTGAGCGTGTCTGAAAATCTGGCTCTTATTTTAGGTGTCTAAATGGGAATCAAACACTTGTAAAATAATCTAGCCCAGTTGTGGGTGCTGAGCACTTAGAAATCTGGCCTTCAGTTCTTGAGAAAATCTGGCTGCTAACATGTTTTAAGACTGAGAAAAGCATGGCTAGAACATCAAGCCAAAGGAAACAATTTGTCTTGTAATGACAGGGTTGAGAGGTAGATGATATTCTTTTAAATAAGTACAGTACCTGGGTCTGGATGATCTCTGCTTCCAAGTAGATGAGGATATAAAGACACTGGTAATGAGATTCATTACAGCAGCTTTCTAATCTCTTTCGCTACAAAATACATTACATTTGGAATTTAACTGTGTGTGCAGCACACCAGGTGGCCAAGCTGCTTTTACTGGGAGAAAATAAAGAAGCTGAAATGCACTGCTATATAGGGCTCTTAATGCCTAATAATGTCATAGAGGAAGAAGTATGTTCTTGCTCTCTGTTGCTGATGACTGCCGAGCGAAGCACATGTTATACAAAGTCACATATGCTGGAGAATAACGCTGCTGCGGGAGCCCTTAGCTCACTGGTATGTGACACTGCAATGTGATTAGGAAAGAAATTACATACTGGCAAAGAGCTTTCCCCCATTTTGAGAGTGAGAGAGAAGAATTACCCCCTTGGAAATGTTATATCTGAGTGAATTTACTTTTCCACGGCCTGATATTCTTCTAAGGAAGAAGGATGTTCTAGCTGTTGCTCAGCAGAAAGGACATTTCTTTACTTTATTGGCCCAAGGTGGTCACAGGGTCGTGGACCAAATTCCACCTGGGGTGAAGCAGGGAGAGTTTCACCTTTTTCAGGGGAATTTGAGTCTGAGTTTTGTGTTGCACTGAATTTGAATATAGGACTTAAAAATAGGGCTTCTAGTTCACATCCCAGTCTCTGAGGTGTTCTTGCTAACGGTGGAGGTGTGTTGACATGGCAACTCCCTAAATCTAGCCCTGCACGTTGTAAGCTTAGTTCCTGGTCTACCAGGACTCGAAACTCTTCTGAATGAAAGACTGAATTAAGGCTTTCTGTCCACTGAGGGTGACACTTTATCATACAGGTGAAGTGGACCTATATGGATTTTTCTCCTAATCTCATAAAAACCCTCAGAAATTTTGCATTTTAATTTAATAAAAACAGAGCTGGGCTGCTCAGCTTGGCCATGATAAAACTGTGGCAAACAGCATTTCTCCCCTGTAGTACCTACGCTTGCTGTGATGCAGAATTACTTTACCTTTTTCTTTCCCCCCTCCTTCTTTTTGGTGCTGAGCAGAAGTTCTGGTTAGTTTTGGTAGGAAGCTGCGGACAAGCTGTGAAGCACAGTGTGAGGACTGAATGCTCTTCCCAGCTGTTTGTTGTGGATCAGATTTGCTCTTTGTCATGGGCTGGGATCCAGTTGCAGGACAGATGCTTTACAGTTTTGTTTATTGGATTTGCTACACAAAGGGTTGTGCTCCGCATTGACAGGGAGCAGGTGGCTTGTAGAAAGAAAAAAAAAATCCCACCATATTTTTGGGGTTTTTTTTTTGACTGTTTACAGATTCTTGTGACATACTGGTTGCAGCTGGATGTAGAAAAAGGCAGGGCTGGAGGTATCCATGCAGCCTGCCATCCTGTATCAGTCAGACACAAACACTGATGCACCAGGACTTGTGCTTTCTCCAGAGCTCAGGGATGCTCATGCCATGGTCCATGGGTGAGCTTGGTCAGCTCATAACCAACTTTCCCTTATCTTTCTCCCGTGACTTCTTACTCCTCTTAAAGCTGTGGATGATGTGGTTGTCTCTGGCAGTCTACCATTTTAGGTCCCAGCAACCCTGGAGAACCCCCTAAGAGTAACAAAAACACACCCAGCCTTCATGATGTAGTACCTGCATACACATGTATCCGGTTGCGTAGCAGGCCTGCTTCGACTTCTTGTCACATACAGGACACCTGCGTGTCATTGCATGGAGAAAACTGTCATTTTGGTGACAATTATGTTGGATGTCTCCTTAGGCTGTCTTCACTGATGTCATGGATGTTGCTTAGAATGGAAGAAGAAGTGGAGTTATTGAATTATGTAGAAGTAGGGCACCAATTCATTTGAAAAGACAATGGGAAACTGAATAGACTACTAAAGCCTGACTTTTGGTTTTGGCCTCAAATAGAGCTGAGCAGTGGCTGCGCTCCCTTCATGACCTTCTGTTTCCTCCATCATGCAACCAGACACGAGCCCTTGTGTGGGCAAAATTTAGGTGTCTCCCAATCCTTGTGCAATCTCTGGCCGTAACAATCCCATAAAGGTATGTGCAAGAAGTTCCCCTTATGGGAATGAGGGATACCTATGTGAGGTCCATGTGAAACCCTGCAGAGAAATGAAGCTGGGTTAATTAGCATTGATAACATACAGTTGTGTTTTGGCTTCAGGGGCGGTGGGTTGGCTCATGTAGACAAGGTGCAGCTGTGGCTGGTTCTGTTAAGTGGTTGAGAGCCAGTGAAGAGAGAGGAGACAAGGAAGAGAAGTGAGGAAGAAGCAGAGAGAGTGAGTGTGCCCTAGATGAGGAGAGAATAAAAGAAGGCAGCAGAGGGACTGGTGTGAAGAGTATGATGGTATGTGATGGTAAAAGATCTTGTTGCAGCTTGATTGTTTGGAGGGTGATGTGACAAACCCCCACATCCCTGAGGGCTCCAAAGGAAAGAGAAACAGCAGCAAGAAATAGACTAGTTTGGGTAGCAATCCATGGAATGCCCTCACTGTATAATTTCAGGGAAAAATCCAGGGGAGGTGTAGATGGCTGTCAAAAAATAACCATATAAAGACTGAGAAGTCATGGCTGTTGGGATGTTTTCATGTCTGCATGATACCTTTGTGCTATGTTGCTTGTGGAAAGCACAACTGGTGCTCTCTCAGGGAGTTTTCCAAGCACACAGAAACAGCTGGGCAGTGGGACCAGCATTCAGACCCTAACTTACATAAACACAAGCTGAAAACCAATGCTACCATGTAGTATGACTGCTGTTCTGGTGTGCTTAGCCACGCAATTATTTCTGCATACCAAAGTATGGACAAGATCACTTTCACTCATGTGTTTGTGCTAGAAGCACTGGTGAAGCCATGTGAAAACCTTCATGCCCTGCTCTCGGCTTATGCAGTTGAAGGGTAGGATGACACGTGGTCCCAGCAGTGTGAAGAACAGATGAGGAGCCAGGATCCTCTTATTCATAGCTGCAATGATCAGTGTGTGAGCAATCCTGATGTCAGCATCATATATTTGTATAAACCAGTTGAGCTAATTAAGAGTGAATAGGTGCAGATTTGGGAAAGATCAGCCTCTATTAGTGGCAAAATCACAAACAGGAAAAGGAGCTGATTTTGTGTGACTGCTCACAGTCAGCAGGTTGCCCAGCTCTGGGCACGACTGAAGAGTTTCTGTGGAAATTTAGGATCTAAGAAGAGAAATTGTTTTACTTTAATATACAAAGAGGTTAACAAGCGCCCACTGGAACCCTTTTAATTGGCAAGGAGCCCCATGGAGGCTGGGACATGTTAAACAATTGTCGTGGTAACCCAAAGCACAGCTAGGCTGAAAGTGTTCACATCTATCTTGTGAATTCCTTAAATAATAAACACTGGACAAAGTTCAATAAACATCCAGATCAAATCTCTCCAAGGAGACGTTAGGGAAGCAGCTAGACAGAAGTGGCTATGGGGCAATGCTCTGCAAAGAGGAGAAAATCACACAGAGATGCAGCCTGGAACTGATCTCTGCTCTGGAAGGATTTACTGGCAAGGTGAGGTGTAGTGTTTTGGGCAGGGCAGGTACTTTTTATTCATGTTTTGAAGCAGGAGTTAGAAATTTTTTCCAAGGGCTGAATCAGCCTTTCGGACTCATTTGGTGGACCAGAAATGAACGTCAGTCTGTAATATTGCCAAAAAACAACGTGTCCATGAGCTGTATGAAATGTAATTACAGCTTCTGGAAAAGCCACAAGTTCTCCATTTCCAGGTCTGAAGTACGTGGGATTCACTGCAACAAATGTCTTTTCTGCAGCCTTCCTCACTATCTATTACTCCTCTTTGGGAAAAGTTTAGTGGCCCTAAGTCACCATCAACTCAAAGTATGCCCTCTCTGAAGCTTTGTTATAGTTCCTTGCTAATGAAAGTACTTTTCTAAACTCCTGGCATGAATCTGCTATATGATACCTTCAAGAAACCCCATAGCTGGGATAACTGGACCAGTCAGCTTGGTCCCAGTTGAATGGCAGGAATTAGACACTGTGGCAGGATGAGCCCAAGCAGAGGCAGCTTGGGGGTACCCATGGGAAGCAGCCATAACCCATCCCATCCCTCCCTCCTGGTGAATCCCAGTCCAAGCCCGGTGGATAAGGCTTATGGGGTGGTATGTAGTGCTGGGAGGAGGTAGGCTGTAGTGTTATGCAGTTGGGTGTAGGGGTGGGTAGGCTTTTGGGGGAAAGCGAGAGCTGTAGCCCATGGTGGGATCTGGGGGGTCATACATGGAAGGGCAGTGGGGCCATGCATGAGGCAGAGGGGAGGGGAGCAGTTCAGAGGGGAGGGGTATGGACTTGTGTGGAGAGGTCTAGGTTTACTTACAGACACTCTGTTGAGGTTGCTGATGTATCCTGGATAAATATCATCGTGACATTACTGTCCTTGGAAAGGAAAAGGTTTCAGTATCTCTTTTTTAGCCAAAATGGAGATCTCTGAGCCTTGTGGATATAACACCCTTGTCATGTTTAACGAGATACGTGTGAACTGCTGGCTTTCCTACAGCCTACCTGCGCTTTCTCCTAAGCTGTTATGCCAGGCCCCTCATCATGCAACACTTTGCTGTTTGCACCTTGCTGATGGGTTGTCAAGACAGTGCATGGGAATGTCACCGCACAGTTGTCACCGTGCTGTCAGAATGTAAGCAGGTGGTGGTGACATGCAGGTCTCCTTCCTTGTCCACCTCCTCCCTGCTTTGCTGCTCATGGCACCATCCCCATGACTTCTTCCAGCTCTTCCTCACCCCTTGCAGCAAATAGAGATGATGTGGGGTGGGGGACACTGGGGGCCTTGGGGTGCTCTGGTCTCTCCTGTGGGTCAGAGGATGGAAATAAGCCTTTCCCTGCCATGACACAGTGATTCCCAACCACAGGGCAGCGGCACATGGAGGGGTGCCTGGTCCCTGGGGGGTGCTACAGGGGACACAGCCCACCCAAACCCACTGTGGATACAGGTATTGATTTCTGCAGTGAAAAAAGAGGAGAAAAATCTTCTTTTACAATTTTATTCTCTGCCATTGTGACCAATGTTAAAGAATGCCCAAAGTTAAAGAAGGGAAATAATACTTCTGCCCTCATGGAAGGTCAATATTTGGGCCTTGCAAGGTTGTTTCTCTTAGGAAGAGGAAACAGCAACATGGGCCAAGTATTGGACTGATACGATTTTTTTTATTCACCAAAAAATGCCAGCAGAAGTCCTGTTTCCCTAAATGCAGCGGAGGCAATGAACAGGCAGCCCCCTTGACCTGACAAGCTCTGAGCAGCTTGTCTTTTTGTCCCTTCTTGAGATCTTGCTCTCATAAGACTTTGTGACACCAGTATAAATCCTTAGCTAAGCATGGCCAAAAGCAGAGAATGACTCCCTTAGGAGGCTTCGGACCCAGCCAGAGGGAGCTGCTCACCAGAGGTGAGCCCATGGGCAGCACTGCACAGCGCTCATGGATCAACACAACAAAAACTCAGTCCTGGCAGAGTTCTTGGCTATGATGGGGTCAGGCTTGATATTTCATCCAAATCCTTCTTATCTTGGTGAATTGCACCCCAGTGCCTTCTAGTGCTGTTGCAGCAAGTGTTAAGTGAGTCCCTAGCAGAGCAGGGAATGGACCCTGTGCCATTCATCTCCTCATCCAAAGCACTCAGGTGTGAGCAAGGAGGACTTTGATGCTGCAGGTGAGCTCTGGCAGGTAAAGCAGCAGCAAACTGTAGGTATTTATAGGCACAGGTATATCAGTCAGGTTGTTGGTGGGGGTGGCTGTAAACAAGCTAATGCTCAATAGCTATAGAGTCTCAAAAGGACAACAGGGTGAGTAAAACACCAGTTTATGGTTGTGATGGGCTTTGAATGAGGTGATGTCTATGCTGGGCCTCCGGGAAATGAGAAAGGGGAAGCTAGATGGGAAAGGGATCAGAGAGGTTTCAGTTATGCTTCTAGAACACGGAGTATGCACCAAAATAATACACTTAGGTGAAAGGGAATACTTGCTGTGCCTCACTTGCTTCCTAAGTTTTAAAACTGAAGGTGAATGTCAGACCTTTGTCTTGTGTGAAGAATGAGTTAATTTCTTATAGAAGTATGAACATTTTGCACGACCAGCAAAGCCAGCCTGGAAAGCACAGGGCTATCTGTGCAACAAGGGAGAATATGTACGCTCTGCTGCAAGCAGTTTGTCCTCCAGAAATGTTGGCTTTAGTCTTTAGCTGCTTTCCAAATCTTGGTCCTAGGAAAGTTGCTAGGATCTCTCCTCCTGCATCCAGGTGAGTGAAGATACATGCTAAGGAACTCTTCTGCCTGGGTCTAGCTTTGCAGTGTGTTTGGTTGTCCCACGGAGGTGGAAAAAGCGGTCCCTGGTAGAAAAGGTTCTTCCTCCCACTGTCCCTGTGGGGCTGATGTTCCCAGACAGGGGAGCAAGTTCCTAGTGAAACAGAGCAGAGGATTTACACCCATATAGCTTCAGATGGGATTCATCTGGCCTAGTTTATCCATCTAAATGACAGTTTTAAATGCAAACTCAGACAGCCAAGTGAAGGGGGAAAGGGAATTCAGCTCCTCCAAGGAATCCCTGCAGAGCCCCTTTACCATTTGAGCTCATGTCTGACCACCATAAAGAGAAAGCTCTGACACAGATGTCCAATTTACAGAAGCCTAAGGTATTTGTGATCAGACTCACATCAGGTCTGTTCTCCTTTTGCCTTAATGGTAGAAATTTGAGGGGGAAGCAATGTGTGGCTGCAAGAATAGTGCCAGCAGGACTTCTTCTTTTCCTATGTTTCCTAGCTCCGGGGGGGGGACAATGATCTGCACGGGTGATGAGTCAAGGTTTCTGGTGCTACCTCCCTGTGTCACCATGGATCTAGTCGAGTGCAGATTTGGATCAGCTTGCTAGGAGGGCAGAGGGACCTGAAGTGCACTTTGCTTAAACAAAATTTAATGACACTGGGGTGAATCAGCACTTAGAAGGCTCTTATTTTATTTTTTTTTTAACCTAAATCTGACCTGATGGAAACATTGACTCATTGCATTACTGCAGGTCGAGCCTGCAGTCTCTTTACACAATGCAGCTCAGCTGAACCTTCTCAGGGCTCTCAGCATCTCTTGTGGGCCCTGGTTGCTGGAGCAGCGTATTCACCTAAAAGTTTTGGCCTCTGTGGGATTGTGTAACTGTGTCTTTCTCAAGTTGCCCTTGAAAATTGGCCAGATCACTGGATTTAATTTGCCTGGACCTAGCAGACAATGGGATGACTACATGAAGGATTTATGGGATGTGCCTCGCACGTCTCTGAAGTCAGCATCCTCACAATGGGTGCAAAATTTGGTCCTGCTCAGAGTAACCTCAGGCCTGGGGCTGTATCTTGTAGCACCATCAGAGCCACACAATGTAAATGTTTATTGCTGTCTTTTCATGGGCTTGTGGCTTGTGTTTTGAGTTTCATACAATGCAGTGAGGAGGGCCTCTGGAGAGCAGTGTTATAAAAGAGCCGAGAGGCCAGATACGTATGAGGCTCCAGCCCAGAGAAAAGTCCCCATGGTTTGACTCCACCAGGGCAGCAGGGTATTGAGAACAAGGGAAAATTGAGTCAGCTGTAGGATGCCATCCGGTCTTTAGGGCAGACAAATGCATGTAATCTTGGTCAGGGCTGTAAAAGCAGCATTGCTAGGCTGGAGGGGAGGAATGCGTAGCCGGGGAGCTGTGATAATGGAAGGAGGAGCTCGGGAAAAAAAGAGGAGAGGAGCGGCATTCGCTTTCCCTATCAGTGAACTTGATGCAGAGAGACATTTGTAGTTTCCCATAAGCAGTTCATTTATCTTAACTTAATACCTTTTTACTACATTGCTAGAAGAGTGATCCCAATTAAGGTGGCGCAGCAGGGCTTCCTGTGTAAACCTCCGAACACCGCCAGTTTCGTTATTTGCTACAACCAGCCAGAGTTATGATCACCAGTGAAAAATAAGCTTCCTATCTGGCAGCTGGCCAGATTCATCCTAGCAAAGCAGCAGAGTAGAAGGACTAGGAGAGGGAATGCATTGAAATGTAAAACAGTTAACATTTCTACAATATATGTCAGCATCCACCAAGCAGTGTGGGCAATTAAGTAATGTTACATTGTACACTTCACCTTGGAAGAAAAGCTCATTTTGATGGAATAGAATACCCAAATGCCACAGACTCTACTGCTGATCTCACATCTAAAGCGGTGTTTTCCCTTCTATGCACAACGCTTAGCACAGAATTAAGGGGAGGGGGGAAAGCAGCATGATTTTAGACTTAGAAGATAAGTAAAAGTGTGGGCCCGCTGCCAAGTTTCTCACCATTTAGCAGTGCTGAGATGGGATAAAGAGCAGATTTCTGACTGCTTCCCACAGCCACTTTTCTAGTTTTGCAGAGCTGTTTTATATTAGAAAATTGTTGAAAATCTTTCATTGCCTCTTTTCTTTCCTCTGATTTAAGGGATCTTCGTGTCTCCTCCTCCCCCTGCTTTTCAGTGGAAGCAGCTTCTATAGGGGCCCTGACCTTGCACTGCATGGGAGCAGTTTGCTTGCAGGAATGATAAAGCTCCTCAGCAGTGACCAGGGAAACTGGTCATGGTTGCATATGTCAGTCCTGCTGCATTACTTGTTTTTTAAGGTAGGGGCATCCCAAAATGAAGTGTGATAGCACTGCTGGAAATTTTCCGCATCACCCTAGGGACAGCTTTGAAATTGGGTGGTGACTTTGCTGAAAAATAAAACTGTGTATGTGCATCTGGGCCATTAGTCTGAATAGCTGAACTGGAGAAATTAATGGAAATTGCCTGTTGCTTGAGTTCACCAGAAGGGAAACAAAAAAATAGAAAAAGGGGGGGGGGGGGGGGGGAAGAGAGAGAGAGAGAAAAGGTGTACACAAAAAAAAGTCATCTCTAAATTCCTGTGGGTTCTATTAAAATTCTTCCTGTGCTGGCATGTTATTGGAGAGCCTTTAGCTTTGAGAACTGATTGTCCAGTACTACTGGCTTGTCTTTTTTAAAACCTGGATGCTCACTGGAACCAGATGAAAAATTTTAACTGAAAAGACTATTAGGGAACTAATTCTGGAAGGAATTCAACAGACTTTCAGGTTCATTTCTGATATACCCAGATGCCGAATTGGTGAAGACATACTGTACATGCCTCAGAACAGTAGAATGAGAGGGATGGGGAAGGAGAGAACAACAATGAAGTGGCAAAAGCGTTTGTGGGACTGGGAAGTGGAGGCGGAACATTTTAATCAGGTCTTCTTTTGCCTTTGGTCCATGAATCTCATGGATGTTACTGTTAGTTTAGTCATTAAACATAATAGGATCATGAGATTCAAGGAAGAAAGTTCCTATTTGCAGCTATGCTGAAGTTTCCAAGAGGTGTTTTGGCTACGTGACCTATTGTTATGCAAATGTAAAATGGCTTGTTCTCTTTTTTCTAAATAAACCCCTCTGCTCTGTTTGGGGCATTGGAGCCTGGTGCTGCATCTTCCTTTGGTGTGGTATTTTGGAAATTTGTTGGGCTCAGATTCTGAATGCAGGCTCTGCTCTTAACACTTTGAGGGTGTAGGAGGCTGGCTTTGATATTTTGCATAGGTTCTGCTGAACCTATTTCAGGCTGCAATTTGATGGTTTACATAAAAAAAAATAGCCTGAAGAAAGTAACATTTTAAACATGATTGCTCATGAACTACCAAAGCCAGGAGAAATTGTGTGTGATGGGAGAGCTGGGAATCCCAATTCTGTAAAGATTCCCTTCTGATCATTAATTTTATGCTTCTGAATAGTCACTGGTCACTCATACTAGGCATGGAATTGGTTTTTCAGTCCTCCCAGAATATCCAGAAGAGTAAAAGTGGGTTCCTCAGGCAGTCAGGACCAAATTACTTCCAACAGTGCCACGTCTAACAGTGGGACACTTACTCAAATGACAACAGAAAGTCCCCCTAGAAAGTGGCCATGTGACATTAGGAACATCTGAGCTGCAGGACTCCACTGGAATCAGTTGTGAAACACAAAATGTCCTTCTGCCACCGCTCTGTCATGAGGTATGCTGCTTCAACCTGCTAAACACTTTGCTGTTACAGACGTGTACAAATTGTTTTCTGGGTTATGTCTTACCATTTACCTAGAGCTTTTGGGATTGCACAACCCCCCCTGTCCTTTGAGGTGCAGCTCTGACACAGGCAAGATGTCCAGAAGGTCTAAGGCGCTGATCCTGCAAGGACTTAGCCTGCTGAACACATTGACTTAATTGGGTCTACCTGAGCTTATTGTTAAGCATACACCCAAGCCTTTCCTGGGCTGAAGCCTGGATTAGTAACCAGGACAATAAACCACTGGTGGTGGCTTAGAATGCCAAGTAGCAGGTTTAAAGTATTTAGATGTCTGGGACCTGAATCCAAAGAAAACATATTCTATATTTCCATATTCTGAACTGACCTGTATGACATGGGATCTTTTTTAATGTTCCCACAGCAAACCTGTTAATCTCTATTCCTTGTATTGACTGGAAAATGAATGTACTGCCTGGAGTAGCAGCTTGGTTCACTTTCATGGAGCAGCTCTGGTTGCATGCCAGCTCGAACAAGAGGCTAGCAGGATGTATGTTTTTCCTGGGTTGTTTTCTGTTGTGCTCACTGTTATCTTACTTATCTCTTTGGCCTTTTAATGATTGCAGCGGTCATGGTAGTTTGCAGCAACATTCAAAGACTGTTATGTGTTTCCAAAAATCTTTGGATATAAATCACTCTGTTAATTGAATGCTGCAGTGGTCAATGTGTCCTGTTACACACAAATCATGAACATTATGACCCTTGTAGCCTTCTTCCAAATGTCTCTTTAGCCAGCTAATACCCTTTATAATGCCTTTTTAACCATCTAAGACTATTAATCGTGGCAACTGCAAGCACCTTCTCCTGCTGCTGTTTCCTATATGGTTTCCAGAACAGGACCCAGGAACTTGAATGGTGTCTAGCTGTAGCAAATCCCTCCCACAGGCAAGGGATGTTGTTCTGGAGGAGACTGGATGATGGATCAGGCAGAAGGAACTAGTCATATCTATACACGTGGATGCGGCATGTTGGGGGACACACAGCTGACTCCTGCAACTGGGCTTGTGAGACTTTAGTCTGCTCTCTCAAAAAGCAATTCACATGCCATTCCTTGGTAAGATTCTTGTTCTGTTTAATAGGACAAATTCATCCTCTGCTTGACCTCGGTGAGTTTTATAGCAGCACTGCATGCAGCTCCCCATGCTCAGCTGAGCTGGCTCTGGGTAAAGCCAGCAGTGGGGGGAGACGCTCTGTCATTTGCTTAAGGATCACTGCTAAGGGCACAAAAAACTCTAAATGAAATGTCCAAAATATGAAATCCTATTACATATTCTGGAGAATGAATACAGAACATATTCTGGTGTAAGCTGAGGTACTGAGTACCGGTGCCCTGAATTCCAGTTCCTTGTGTGCTCTCCTGGCACTATTTTAGACTGAAATCATGCATGATGACTTCTGTGAGCAAGGGGGTCTTCTGTGCACAAAAAGGATGTTCTAACCTGTGATATGGAGCCCACAGCCCCATGGCCTAAATGCACTCTGCAGTCTCTGGGTTTCCTGAGCCCCTGCAAAATTAGGTAAAGCAAAGTGGCAGCCCCAGTACACAGTGGTTGCCCACCAACAAACTCATATTGCCCTTGATAGGGCAGGGTTTTCCCCAAGATATGGGAAGATCCTGTTCCTTCTTGTCCCAGTCTCAGCAAGAGGGGAAATGAGACTTTAAAGCCTGTCTTTGCTCTCACTAATTCTAGTTCTCTTGGCTAGATGGGTAAAATTCATCTCCACTATAAACATCTTCAAATATTTACATACAATAACAATTATGGGCATTTTGATTTAAATGATTAAAACACCAAGCTTGACTAGACACTAATTGCTATTGATTGTTTAATGATATTGTGGAATGGTAATGCAGGCTTCATATTGACAGTCAAAAGCAATTGACCGAAAAGTCATTATCCATTTTTAGCCTTACAAGTAAACTGCCTGAATTTTGATTGAAAAATATTGTACTAAATGTAGAAAACCTCCTAAAGAGAAAGGATGAAAACTCTAACTTCCATATTATTGAAAGCACTTAAATTACTCTTCTGGCCACACAGTGGGACTACAAGAAGAAATTTAACCTTCATTTCCAGAAGGAAGCTTTGACTACAGTCAGTGGTTAGAGCACTAATCTTTTGGTTCTGGGACTGGGATTTAAGTTCCTTCTCTGATTTTTATGTGCAGTATGTTTATGGCCTCATCTCACTCCTATAATTGGCATTGCATTTCATCACAAAACCATTATACATAATTTAACTGTGTTCTTCATAGGTCAGACCTGAGTAGAAGGTCACATTGGAGCTACCTAAACCATATGCATTCTGAAGATAAACACTGAATCTTGATTTTCATTTTGCTGCCAGTTCTTTTCTTTTCTTTTTTTTTTTTTTTCTCTGTGTGTGTGTGAAATAGGGAAGGGGGGATGTAAGGAAAATCCTGAAAAATGCTGTATTTTATCAGTAGCAGTATAGTTTTAGTGTTCTCTGTGTATTATTATGCATGCAGCTTGCTTGCAGCATAATACAGAAACCTACTGGGTAAGATCAAGGATCCACAAACTCACTATCTTCTCTGATCATGACCAGTATGGGAATTGTGATGACATTATTGGAGCTAATGTTCCTCAAAGGTGTATGTGAATTAAAGCAGAATCAAAGCAGAATCATGGACCTACAGGACACTGAGCCATTGGGAGGATCAGAGCTGGACCAGGGCTTACACAGAGCTAACCAGCTCCAAAGTAATCGTCCTGATGTTGGCCAAGCCCAACTCCTGCATCTCATCTCTCCCACTTATGTGAGTGGTTGTCCAGGTTTCAAGCCAGATCCAAATTCAGGAAGCAGATTAATTGTCCCCAGAGAAGTGACCTCAGTAGATTTCAGTTCAACAGTTGAATCCTGCCCCTCCTGAACACGGGGATTTGTAACTAACATGTGAAACAGGAATTAACCTTGAATTAAAGGAAGGGTTTGAGGAAGTAAGGATTTAATTTAACCTGGTAACTGTAGGGTGAACATCAGCTAAATTATCTGAATGTCTAGAAACCTCCAGCAGTTTCCCACATGGGTGTTTTCCAGGACTTCTCTATGAAGGGGTCAAAATATGGCTGGGTGAATTGCGGTGGTAAGAGTGGTGGGCAGAGCCATAAGAAAATCCAGCCATGCATACCACTTGGAGCCTGGCACCCGGAGAGGTGTATCCCAAGTATTTCTTTGTCTTCTAGCTGTTTGCACTGGGGAGCTGTCTCCCATGCTAAGGTTGTCTTGATCACAGTCAGTGGGGAAAACAGAATGGCTCCACCAATACAATCAGGAAAGAGAAACACAATTTATGCACTTAAATAAATTAAGAAAAACATACCTTTTCTGTACATTTATTATGGTACACAGGAATCTTTTTCTAAGACACTGAGAACTATCACTGTTCTAATAGTACCGCTTCTCTCCTTGTTCGAAGTACAAAGCAACTTCATTACAGCTCCAGGAGGATGGGCTGCTAAATAGGATGCCTCAATCAATATTAAATCACAGCTGCTTCTCAGGGCTTTAAGAACAAAAAGATACACTCTAATAATTGCGTTGTGACCACATTATACAACAGGTATAAAGCACGGCTGCTAATGCATTGTCACAAGGTAATATGAAAGCAACCACATAATTTTATGAATAGTAATTTTGTTTTGAAGCAATCCAAAATGTGTTTTCCTAAATGGAATATTCAAAAATTACTTTTAAATATCTTTCTGCAGGAAATGTGGAAAACATTTGCACATGCTACAGTTAAGAAGGAAAATGAATATTAGAAGGTTTTACCTGCCCACCAAGCACAAATAGTAACCTTCTAATCTAGGAACGTATGAGGTTTGCTTTGAGGTAAGACCAACATTTTCAAATACTTGTTTTCACTGTCAGACCCCTAAAATCTAAACACAATCAACTAAATGTAGCCTGATTTTTATAAGACTGTTATACCTTCAGTGGCTATAGAAGCTGAGAACAAATATTATTCATTTTTAAAGGCCAGAAAACCTTCAAGGCGGCTCACGGGGGGGGCGGGGGGGGGGGAACCAAAACACATAGTTACCATATCAGTCCTGGTAGTATATCCAGCTAAAAATTCTCTTCCAGAAAGAAATTTCATTTTGGCTGGGATAACACAATCCATGGCAAATGTTTTTTTTTTATCTTTGGTATTCTGCTAAATTTCTGCATTAGATGGCTTTTAGGAAAGGAAAGGAGCATGGGCATTTTTCTATTTAATATGAGTTGAACTTCCAGGTCCTGAATCTAGCTGATAAAGTTTCTCTGCTAAAAAGCCCTTTAGGACCTGGTGTTCTCTCATCACGAAGATGCTTGATGATACATAATTACCATCAAGATGGCTCAGTTTTAGGCTCAGTTCTGGGAACTTTGGTCCTTTCTTGCAACCTTGCCGAGGCTGTTGCCCTGTTTGGGAAATGAAGGGAAACCAAACTTCCTTTAGTACTCAGCAGCACTGAGAAGCTGGGAATCAGAGACTCTGCACCCTTCTTTTGAATGGTAAAAGAGATGAGACTAATATGAGATGGCAGCTTCTCTGACGTGTGCCGTTCTCTAACGCAGTCTTCATTCCCTGCGTGGTTCTTACATGAGGAGCACATATGAAGCAGAGGGGCTTCTCCTCTCCAATGAACATTTAATAGTAGCGTGGAAAGTCATTGGCTAAGCTTCACTGGCTGATTTGTATGTTATTTCATTGGAATTCTAGGTGCCTTATCCCGAGGAAGAATGGAGGTGATATGGTCCAGGTGGCCTAATATACCGAAGTACCTTTTCTTGTAATAGAATCTGACCCTTCTGAACAGCTGCAGACTAGAGTCCAGCCTACCTAATTTTGGTGTTTTCTTTCTCCATACTTATGAGACCTTCTCTGGACTGTACAAAGGTCCAGAGGACAATTTGGTCTGCGTTTGCCTGACAATACAGGGAGGCAATGGGAAACCTTGGGTGCCACCACTCAGCAGGGAATCTGGTCTGCTAGGCTGAAAAAAAAAAAAAGGGTGTGATGGTGACAGTAGCAATGCTGCTATTTTGTAGAGTAGCATATCCAGCCAGGAAGAAGACCCTGGTCCCCAAGTTGTGCTCAGCAGGGAAGAGGGGGATGGCACCCCAGCCTGTGCCCAACACTGTAGGGACTATCTCTGCCTTCACCACTCTCCCAGGGCTGCAGAGCAGCCAGGACTGTCGAAGTCATGGGGCTGGCCAGAGAGAGAGAAGAAATCTAACTTTAGCCTAACCGTAAGCGCTCTTAGCTGGAGGAAATCAAAACTGGGCTCCCGGCCCAGCTTCCTGGCAATCCCATGCAATTTTCTTTAACTCATCAATGGGGAACAGTGAAGAGGTCTGCAGCAGGGACCTGAAGCCTAGGTCTTTTCCCTTGACCACCAGCCACTCCTTTCCTCAGTTTTTACCTAGTCCTTGGGAAACGTCTTTCAACCTCTTTTTCTCTCCTGGAAATTTTTGCGTTCCTGCCTGCAGACACAGCCCAGCTGCAAGAGAAGAGTGCAAGAGCAGGTATGTCTGGGCCACCTTATATCCTAGTGGTTAAGGACCTCTCAGGAGACAGGAAACTGGGACACTAGTCTCCTCTGGATTGAGGAGACACAAACTATGGCATCCTGCTGTGGGTGAGCATTTAACTGCTAGAGAAATGGGCCAGAGGCTGGTGATGCCTCCACCACCCTGTACTGCTGTCTTGCACCTCTAGCAAAACAGGAGATGGCCATCTTCTAGGTTAAAGGATGCCTGGTGAGGGCTAGTGACCACAGCTACGCAGCCAGTGGTCTTTCAGGCTTAATGTCCTTAGATGTCTCCAGGACAAAGCAGACTTGGTGTATGCAGAGGCTGGGACTTTTGATGAATTTCAAGTGTTTAGGTCTCATTTGAAGCAGGATTTGAGCTAGCTAGATCCTTTCGTAAATGACTAAAAATGGTTTAGAGGTTTGTGCCTTAATAAGTGATCTTTAGATAGAAATCAAAATTACTGTGCTTGGAAATGAAATACTTTCAAAATTTCCTGGCTGGGAAAATGCAATGGCTTTAATTCAAGTCCTAGAGACTTTCTCTGTTTATTTTAGGACACTCACTCACCACTTCTGGTATAATCCTATGCACACTGGAATTAAAGATGGAGATAAGAGTTTTATGTGTTTCTTTCCAAGATCCCTTTTTCTTAAGTGATTGGTACTCACCCCTTAAATTGAAAAGTTTCTCTTTGAAGTGTGAAACTTCAATTATGGTAGTGGTGTCTTCTGTATATGCATTCCATCTACCTTTGTATCTGACCTTTCTGGTGTTAACAAGAGACTTACCAAACATCTAAAAGGTAAAGAGTTCTGAAAAAAAGAATGTAGGCACTTTTACTACAACTTTGGTTTTGCTGCAGATTGAATAAGCTGGAATGCAATGCAGATATTAATTACAGTTCCTTTTGCTGTGTAATCACAATAATATAGGAAATACTTTCCACTTTCCTGGCAGTGGCCCTGATCCAGCAAAGCACTTAGATGTGGGAATGGTCCTATTCAAATGGGCAGGAATTTCATAGGATCAGAGTCAAAACTTATGTGAAAACACATATGTACCTACACATATAATCCAGATGAATTTTTTTTTGTTAAAGTCCTAAAAGACAGTTCTTCAATTTCTGAATATTAGGGTCACATCCAAAAGGAGGCAACCGTTATTGCTCATTTCACAGTACTTCCTGTGACGCCTCTGTCTGTCTGATTGTGCTCCTACTAACCCACATGCAGAACCCTGCCAAGGTGGCCATATGACCACTGGAAAAGAGCTGGCTGGTGGGATAAGTGGGAAGAAGTTGTCCATCCATCCATAAAGACATGCCCTTAGTCATGCTGAGTGAATCACATTTTAAAGAAAAAAAAATTAATTCCTAGATGAGAACGTCCAGTTCTTTTGGATTTATGATAGCTCAGTCTGAAGTTAGATCCAAAATTCATGGCTCACTCTTCCTTCCAACCTTCCCAGCCAAAATTCTGAACAGGAATAAATATCCTGGAACTCTTGGAGAGTTTGAGATCCAGACCAAACTTCTGCAACTCACATCCCTCTCCAAGGGATTTCAAGGTATTTTTTAATTGAATGGTTGTTTTCTTCAAATAATGTAGGGCTTCAGAATTTGTCCTTTTACTTCCAACTCTGTTTTGTCACTCACAAGTAATCCTTATTTAGGTCAGGCATCCTAGGTTTACAAATCCGGCTTTGCATACTTCTTTCTCTTTCCTTGTCTCATCTTGAGATAGGAATAAAAGCTCTGCTTGCTAGTAAAGTGCACGGAGCTGGTGCTTGCGGTGGGGCTCATAGCACATGGGATTTATTGATTTTTATTTTTTTTTTCAACTAAGAGTGAAAATGAAAACAATCCTAGGACTTCTATCTGTTAAGGTCTGATGACACCGCCACCAAGACAAGGAGCAAGCTTGGGTGATTAGGGGCCAGCACTTTGGCTTCCTCCTTAGACCTCTTCTAATTAATCATGTAGATATTCCCTTGCAGTCTTAAAGCCTCAATCCTCCAAAAATACACAGCTTTGCTTAATTTTGCACACAGAAACTTGATACATGAGGAAATCTGTGCAGAGGCAGGGCTCCAATGTACGAGGCACTGACTGAAGGAGGTATAGTGAGGGCTCGTGATCAAAATCACTTGGGAGTAGCACCAGGAACAAAATTCTGTTCTTGTTAGCATCAGTCCTCTAAAGCCTCCCAAGTGACTCCTTCAATAAAGAAGTGTTGCCATCCTCTGTGATGGACGCTGTGTATGTAGTACTGCTACAGGTGGTTCATTACACCTGGAAATGTGCAAAGATAAGCTGTGGAGTGGGCTAGGCAGGTAACTCAAAGAACATCTAGAGATCGAGAGAGTGCAGCTGATGACACGAGAAAGCAGGAAAGCTGCCTTCTGGCTTCTCCAGAGGAAAATCCTACAAGACCTGGTGGAGTCCCCTAATTCTGTAACACCTGGCAAAGGGTTAAGCGCTGCAGAGGCTCCAGCCTAACAGCCACGCTGGCCGTGAGTAGTTAGGAGCTAGGTGGCCCATTCTTCACACTTTAGGAGGCCCCTCTCAAAGCAAACATATGTCAATAGTTTAGAGGCAGAAACTATCAAGTCATGCTGTGTTACTCAGAAATAGAGAGAAGAAACCGGTATAATGGGAAAAAGAAATGATCTCACCTGCCTGGTGGTAGAAAGACATTTCTCACAACATTTAATCTAAGAACTAGTCTTAGCCGCTGGCCATATCTATCATTCATCATGACTTAATGAGAGAGGAATTGTCTCACGTTGGGTGCAGAGCTGTGCAACAGCAACAACAATAAACATTTTTGCACTTATAGTGGAATTCTCTTATCTTTCTTTTTTCTTTCTTTTGACATATTCAGCACCACGCAGCAGGGAATAGTATGGCTTTATATAGAGCTGTACACTCCCTGTGTGCTTTGCAAAGTAACTGGTATATATAACTTTCTGGTATAGAAAGAACGATACGGTTGTGCCGCTTGGACTGTCAGCTCAGCAAGGGCTCACTGGTGGATGTGGAGCCTGTGCAGATGAGGAGTGCTGGTCAGGGCATCAGAGATATCCTTCTCCTTCAAGTTTTTCAGTGGTAATTTCCCAGCAGGATAAAAATATAAGTTGCAAAAATCCTACTGAACCTTTGTAATCCTTTGCATTTGAATGCTCTTCCTGGGACTGCGGTGCCATGACCAGATGGCTGGTTTTCAGGACAAGCTAGTTCAGATGCTGGATTCATTTTAGCTGGAGAAGCAGCAGCGTCCATACAAACCCCTAACTATCTGCCTCTCCGTTATAGTCCTACAGCACAGCATGTGTCTGTGAAGGATCCTGGGTTTTCTGCTGCCTTACTTGGGACATGAGGTGAGATGTCATCCTTTGGTCACTTCTTGTTTTCTCTATGCCTCCTGCTCATATCAGGTGAACATGGAGGTGTCACCACGTGTCTGAGTGTGCTTGCCATAAATAGTGTGCCATCCAAAATTCTCTCTCTGTCCAGACGCCGTATAGTACAGGACAATGTACAGTCATGGCTAAACCTACTGATGTGAAGATCTGACACAGGAAAGGCAATGCTAGCTCAGTTACCATGGAAGTATATGGAAAAACATACCCCACTGATGTCCAGACCACAACCAAAAAGGTATTGAAATATGTTATTCATTTTTCAGTGATGTCAAACTCAGCTCTCTAGAGATTTTGATTTCTGGCAGACAAGTGGTGTCAGAGGAATGACAGCCTCAGCTTTTCGTAGAAAAACATCTGGCAAAATAGTAGAAAGGTGGGTGCTTTTCAAAACATACAACCCAGCCTGGGAAGGGAAGGGGATTCAGAGACTCACAGGCTTTTTAGGAGGATGGCTTTACCTGCCCTGCAGCCTGCGCTGTCCCTCCAGGGCACAAAGTTCACAGTGTTTGCCAGATCTGTGATCTACCTAGGCTAAAGTACAAAGTGGCAGTTAAATCAACAAAGCACGAAGTGAAAAAGGATTCTTTCTCTCCCCAGATCTACACTTCTTTAGACAGAGATCAGAACAGGGGCTCAAGAAACAATATTCCATCTGAAAATCACAAGCATTTATGGAGTGGAAAAGATGGTATCAAAAATGCCACCCTTCCTCCCAAATGTGAAGTCTCTCATCCTAAGGAAAGGGGTGATGGGGAGTCTTGGGAAAAAAGGATTCCAAAATCCAGCATTAGTAAACTGGACTTTTCCCCCCTCCTTTTCCTCAGGGCTATCCGCAGAAAAGTCTGGACTGCTTTTGATTATATTGAAAAGAATCTACCTGAGGCAAGCACTCAGTGTGGAAAAACTTTTCTTATGTCATAAAAAGTTTGCAGAGTTATAAGAAATGGAAGGCAGAATATTTCAATGAAAATTATTGGCTTAGATTAGTAGTAGGCAGTGTTAGCTTGCTTAACAACAATATTGTTTATCCATGGATGAGATTACAAATAAGCACATTTCCAAATACAAATTACGGCATGTGCATAGGAGCGCCTCCAAAATCCCTTCAAGTCCATGCAAGTCTTCCCACCAATTTCACTGGATTTTCACTTGGATCAAGCCCAGGGGGCTGAATTTGTTAAAACAGCTTAAGACAGGAGAGTGTTACTTTGAGCTAAAATTTGCAAGGTAATTATAAAAATAGTTGGCTGTTGAAGTAATGTACAGGGAAACCACTGTTTGTTAATGAGAATAGCAATAGGCTTAATATGTCTGACTGGGGGTAATAAATAAATCAGTCTCAGATTGAGAGTCTGGGTAGTTACCTGAAGCCAGGGCAAAAGAAGCTCCAATGTTCTTACATATGCTGTGTAAGAGGGACTGAATTGGATGAGGATTTTGGAGATTTGTCTAGAGACAATGGAGCTTTAACACTCAAGTGCTTTTTTATAAACCTTATTAAAATAATGTTACTTGAATATACTACTGCATTACATGCACCAGCTATAAAGTTATTTGCAAACAAAATACTGGATTTAAAACAAGAAATTCTGTCAAGACTGCAGTTTTACACTGTTTGACACAAAGCATGAGAACTCAGATCTTTGTATGTCTTGTTCCTATACGCTTTGTGTGTACAACCCTTTTGAACTTTTAGGTGATTTTGATCCAATTCAAATAGCTTGCTTCCTTCATCCTATAAATTTCAATCTCTGATCAGACTAGTGGAATAGTACAGGTTTCTTCCAGCAGATAAAACAACTCCTTTAAATTCTTGTGGGTGTTAAATTTCTATTACCCCAGTGCTAGTTGTTATAAAAACTAATTCTAAGCTATGTTCCACCTTGAAATGCTTTCATTTGGAATTTCAAGTCTTTTTACAGTGAGCTGGTTATTTGGAAGTTTTCCCTTTTCATTGCCTATATAAATTCGTAGACTGTGTGTCTAATTCCTGTCTGAAGTCAGGTACAGGTCTCACCCTGAAGGTGCCTGGAACTGGTTCTTTAGAACATCAACTAAAGCTTGGTTTGCTTCTACTGGGGTTACCAGAGGGAGGTCTTCACCATAACCAATGCAGTGTCCGATTCCTCCCGTACATATTTTTTTTATAGCTTGGCAAAAAGAGAGCTAAGTGGTGGCCAAAATATTGAGCGTATCTGTGTAATGGTTCAGTGCACCGTGTGGTCAGAGACACTGGTGAGAACCTGATCTGCAGGTGTGGGTCAAGCTTCATGAATATCGGGGTGGAGAACACAGGTCCATAGTACGTGCATGTGTATCTGGTGTGGTCAGTCTGCTGGCATCCACGGCATTCCTAATCTATCTCTTTACTTGCCAGACACAAATGAAGACAGGCTTTCTGGAACCTCCCAACATTGCAAGCTTGGATGGGATTTAGAGGCCACTGGTGCTTGGTCTGCCTTTTGTGAGGACAAGCAAGAGTGCCTGGAGCTAAGGCAGGGGACAGGGAACAATCTGTCTTTCTGGAAAGTCAAGGGAAGCTCTGTGCATCCAACAGATGCAGCAGCCCTTGTCATGAACAGGAGATAAATTCAGACCAGCCTGCCCCCAGCTGAACTTGAAACCAACCCTCCTTTCTTCTCTTCTGGCAGTCTTGGCCCAAAAACAAGTGGAGTACTTGTGTCCTGGACTTGTCCTTTCCATTTGTAAGCCCTACACAAACTCCCACAGGCAGAAACATGGAGATTACTAAATCAGGAATGTTCTCTCTTTGTAGGTGGGAGAAAGAAATGGGAAGGAAGAAGCTGTACCTGGAGACAGGGTGGGGAAAAGCTACAGAGCTAATTTAGGAAAGATGGCTTACTTAGCACAGCTTACAAACACTCAAAGGGATAGCATGCGGAAACACTTACCCCAGGGTGGAAGAGAGAGCTCATTCAAAAGAACATTTCCAGAACAGGGCTGTGAGTGAAGACCTAAAGATGTCCTTCTTCCTCTGTAACTAGAGTAGTTCCTTCTCAGCCATCTTCCACCTTCTTCCCCGAGGGGGTTTTATAAGGGCAATAGTTAAGGTGGGTCAAGGAGAATAAAACCCTAGCAGTTGGGGTGCCTCAGGCAGCTAAAACATATGCTTCTCCCATGCTTCTTTTAAGAGCAGTGAGTCAATGTTGAGAGGGGTTGAGGGTGGTGGTGGAAAAAGATGACCTTTCTGCACCTGCCCCAAGCCAGGGATATGGGATGCGAGGCTCCTTGGGAAGAAGAGATCTTGAGGCAGTTTGGGGCATAATTGTTGGGAGGTGAAATAGGATTTATTAGTAGTAGGTGAGGACGCAGGGTTAAGGTGAGGGGTGACAACAGGTCTAGCTGCTGTGCAAAGAGGCAGGCAGAAGCATGGGCAAGCAGAGCAATGGAAAAAGTGGGCTTTTCAGGGCTTTCCAGGTGACTCTGAAAGCACATGTAATAAGAAGAGTTGTTTATTAAAGGTGGCAGACTGACGTTTGCAACTTGGCCAGTCTTTGCTGTGTAAACTGGTCCAAATCACATATATAGGATGTTTGAAAGGAAATAGGAAAAATCCACAGCTGTTGAGGGGCACATGGCACAGCATGACGAGCACAGCCACAGCAATGACATCCTTGAAGCTTGTTCTGATCCTTCTTCCAAGGGAGCATGCTGCTACTGAAACATCTGCAGCCTCTCAGATGGGCAGGTTTGTTGGAAAAACAGCAAGGAAGTGGTTAAGCCAAAGATCTGAAGCAATAGGAGTCAGGAGAAAGATATCTTAAGAAGATAGGTCTGATCTGAATATCGCTGAGCAGCTGAAGTACCAGAGGCACCAGCATAAACAGAGCATCTCTGAACACCCAGCATAAACAGAGCATCTTTGAACACCCAGCTTGCTGCTTTCTCCTCCAAGCTACACGAGGACGGTTCACATGGAGAGCAGAGAGGAAGCCCTTCCAGATGTCTGCCTGGCACATTCACAGCAAAACAGAAATTATTTTGGCTTTAAATTTCCAGAAAACCCTCATACTTCTTAAAAAAAAACCAAAAACCAAAAAGACCCTTTTGTAGCTGAGCGACATGGCAACAAATTCCCAGTCTTTCTGTTGCTTGTTATCTTTATTAATAAGTAAAAATACTAATGGCCTAAATGTCTGTGTCATGGAGATGGTTAGTGTCGTTCTGCTCCATCATCCTGCTGATGTTAAAAGGACGCAGTAAGGATGCAAGACTGCATCCAGCATGCTCTGGTATTATTAATATTGCATTGTGAAAGGCCTTTATGAGCTAGATTAAAGCTTCAGTGGTAGTAACACTAGGAAATGCCTGCGCATTAATAGTACAATAATAATTATATAATTGTACCCCAGAACTATGCTGTCATTAAAGAGAGCTCTGAGATATAGAAAAATCCAGTGGCTGAATTCTAAAGAAATTCATTTGACCAAAGTCCCTCTCATCGGTAACCTATTTTTCTGACTATTGAAGAAAGAGGCTGATGATTTTCCTGCTCTGCTCATTTAAGGATCACCTCCAAAATAATGCCCTTTATGAAAAATTTCAATCAGGTTTCAGACCTTATCATAATGCGGAGGCAGCTCTTCTCAGGGTCAGCAACAATTTACATATGTATAGTGTGCTGATCACAACTTACTGTCAGCTCTTTTATTTTTGGATTTCTCATCTACTTTTCACAGGACAGACCACACAGTCTTGAGCTCAGCTTGGAGAAAAGCAACTGCAGAATTTCCAGCATGGCTTTCGGGGAGTTCAGCCCTTACATTGCCACATCCACCAACTGATTTAGCAAACAAGATGGGCTTACTTTCTTTTTTTAATTCCTCCCACAGCTTTGCCTACCAATTTCCTGAAAATCGAAGGTTCGGGTTCATGCTTTAGTAGAGATAATATCTTTTGTATTGGCAATTAAGCAGCAGTAGGACTGAGCTGTGTGTGAAGTTCAGCTCTGTGTTTCAGACCATTGACACCAAGGCTAAAGTATCACTGAAATCCTCTCCTACCAACCCAAAGCAGCATACTCCTGAATCTTCCTCCCAGACAGCACAGAAACAGGGCTGAATTTTCCTTTTTGCATCATCACTTTTATATTGCTTCTCTCCTTTTCCTCCTTTTGCACTATTCAGCTGGAAAAAAATAGAACCATACCACTGAAGACTGGGTTCCTGTTCATGAAGTGATTGTGTGTTTTCATGAAATACCATCAAATATCAAATACATAACCTGGGCTGAAAGCAGGATAGGACCCCAAACATCTGCCTGAGCATCCTAACCAACAGGCTGCAGAACAGGGATTTTATGACTCATGAAACTTGTATTCTTGAAAAGGGGCCAATTTCAGGCCATTTACCTGGGGCTTGTGGACTCATACCCCAGCACCCCAGTAGGTAAAGAACGTGGCTCCCATTTAGGGCCTTAACCCCACACTGAGAGGACACCATTATAAACTGCCTAATTTTTGAGGGTCTGGGTCTTGTTAATGTGAATTAGGAGTACTCGGACCTATGAACCAGGGCCAAGTGGGTATCCAGCAGGATGCATGGAACAGTGCTTGTCGGCATGAGTGGGGTCAGGACAAGCACCTGCTATTAAGACATCTTTTCAGGGTCTGTATCTTTGCTTTTTCTTGCCTAATTTACACTTCTGTAGAAGGGAGGTGATGACTATGAAAGGCACTTCAGGGTCTGAGCAAGGCAAGGGCAATTGTGTTTCCTCTTTGCTGCAACAAAAGAAGCTGATGGAGAAGGGAAATGTTTTCCCTCAGAAAGCCTCATCTTTGTGACACTTTACAGTGATACCAAGCAAGACATGCCCTGCATTGCCCAGTGTACACAACCTCCAATTAATCCCGTTAACTTCAGGATCCTGCTCACATGCTTAAGTCTAAACACATGCCTAAGAATTGTGCTAAACTGGGATTGGCATGCTATGCTTCTCATAAAGCCAGCATGGTTTTATGGCAAGTTCATTTGAGCCTCTTGAATCCATTTGGAAAACAGCAGCCTAACCTGGTGTACTTTGCTTTTTATTTCCTCTATCGCTGAGTCAGGTAACGGTATGGGCATCAGAGAGTTTGTGACAAAACAGCATTCAAATGCAACACATCAGGAGCTTTAACACTATAATTTAACCAAAACAAAACAAAACAAAACAAAACACCAAAAACCAAACCAAAACCAACCAACCAACAAAAAAAAAAACAAAACAAAACCAACAACATGAATCTAGTTCGTCTGATTTTCACTTTCCATTGTTAAACCTCAGTTCTCCTCCTGTTTCTTCTACTGTCTCATGATAGCACCCCAGGTCTTCAGTCATGACAAACATCTCTCCTGCCTATAGAAATGCTAAAAGAGGATTCCTGCTTTTAAGAGATTGTGGTCTAATGGAAGATGATGCAGCAAAGATGCTGCAAAGAAAGAAGGAAAGGGAAAGAAGCAGCACTGAGAGGATGAGGAGAACGCATGGTAGCTTAGCTGGACAACTAGATGTTTTAAAAAAGCCATAACCAACAAGTATAGTGCAGGAGCTGATGAATCTTTTTCCTTTCTTTCAATATTTGTTCCCTTATTTTAAAAGGTGTTGGAACTAGATTTGGAGGATGTAATAGACTAAGTTGTCCTTTTTTTGAAGAGCAGAATGTTGCTGTCTTTTTTTTTTTTTTACCCTTTCATCTTTTTAACGCCTCTCCACGTGTCTAGAATTTCTAAAAAAATAAGTCAGTAGGACAGTAAATTCATCAGTAAAGCTCCCTTTGATCTCCTCAGAATGGATGTCTGCAGATATTCCCTCAAGTCCCCTGTCCACTTCTTAATGACAGATTTGACTGCAACTAAACCGTAGGAGGCCAGAAATAATCTGTCAAAACTCCTTTTTTTTCATGTTTCAGTAAACACAGCTCTTCAGGGATAACAGCTGCTTCCTGAAGAAGACTTCCAGTTTGGAAGAAAAACACAGGCATTTACAGGAAAATTCCCTTTCCCTTCCCTTTTCCTCCCTTGCCCTGCCCTGCCTTGCCTTGTCTTCCCTTCATGAATTTTTCTCTTGATATCCTCATGAAGTTGATGCTGTTGCCCATTACCCATAAGTCCACCCTTACACAAGAGTTACTTGCCAAGAGAGGCAATTCAGAGGAGGGTACAGGTCCAGCTGCTCTGACCTTACGGTGGAATAAAAGACAGTGGGAGGATGAAATGGACTGTGATACGGTCTCTCAAATGGGTAAATAAGCCCAGTTTGGCATCTGTGACTCTTCTCTTCTTCTAAACTTGGTAACACTTGCTTTCCGGGCATTTATTCTGGAAAAAAAAAAAAAAAAAAGTTTGCTTTTAAGGTAGGCTGTTATCCCTGTGTGCACCTAACTAACCATCTGAATCTCAGCTGGTCACCCTCAGCTCCCTCTGCAGCCAGTGGAAATGTAGTCCAGAGAGCCAATGATTCATTTCATCCTAAATTAGATACTTAAAATGGAAGACAGAATCATGCCTTAAGTATCTGCCTCCGTTAACTGGGAGGGGATGACTGCCCGAGTGACCAACTCACCTGCAGACATCTACCTGCAGGCATCTGAAGGTTGGTAATGCCAACCGTGCCTTCTCTGGGTGATTTCTGAGGTTTAATTTCACTCTAGCTGGTTTGCGCCACTTCATTCATTCTTTGTTAGCTAATGAACCTAAATTCTGTCTTCGGATGCTGTGAGATGGGCCTTGGAGGATTGGATTTAATTATTGCAAAAGTTGCAAATATTTACATTTCTACTAGCGTATACTGGCAGGTGTGCCTTTTCTTGTGGAAACACATCACTGCATTTGTGATATAGACATCAAAAAATCTGTTTCATATCCAAGTGGTTTTATTTATACCAACTATTGAGAAAATAATCATTTACCGGAGAAACAGTTTCTATTAATATTCATTATCATATGCCTTGAAAACCCATACACAAAATGTAATCACAGCCTGTATTAGTTTTGTAATTGGTGCACCTGACATGCAATTATTTGAGAACCACACTGGCAGTAGTATTGACAAGAACTCTCCACTTGCCATCTTTCACAGTATCTGGATAGGAAAGGAAAAAATGGTGGAAAGACACGGGAATTTCCATTGCAATCTGAGGGAGGCAGCCAGGTTGAGCTGTCTGCTGCAACGGAGAGTTTTAAAAGCTTTATACGGGAATTGGAGGAGGAAGGCAGCCCCAGTGCACTGCTGCGGTATGTATGTACTGAAGGGCTTGCTTGAAAATGAGGAAGGGTTGGAAGATTCTGATTTTGGCTTCAATTTGGAAAGGGAATTTGGAAAATAAACACTGAATTGTGTTAGTTTATCACGGTTCGGTTGGAGACGGAGGAAAAGTGAAGTAATAGCTAACTCAAGCAGCTGATTTAGTGTTATAGCACGTTGGAAATTTAACAGCAGATACAAAAAAAAAGAGGAAAAAGACTTAGGGGTGAGATTCATCTCTCCTAACTTCAGGGATAGGATACATCTCACTGAAATGTGGGCGTATAGAGGGTGATTCACTGACCAAACGTAGGAGTCTGCTTTACAGTGAGACAAATCGCTTCCTAGGCTCCGCCGACCATGTTGACTAGATCCCCAGTGCCGGCAGTGGGAGTGCAGACTTCCAGCTCACATGTAGACTCTTGCATTGCACCATCCTACACTACCTCCTACCCAGGCTGGCTTTAGGGATGGGATTCACTTTGTCTAATTTCAGACATCTCCCCAGCACACATCTACATCAAGCTGGTCACCCTGGGCTCCCCGCACAGTCAATGAAGAGACACAGGTATTTTTAGGGTATGAGTCATGACAATGCAGATCTGTCCCTCCCAACTGTTGGGCTACAAAGCCAAAGCCGCTCTTGCTTGATCCTGTAATTCCCTGTACATTTGTCTGTACCTAAAAGAAGGAAAAGGAGAGGCTATCACCCTAGTCTTGCTGTAACCTGGAGAACTGAGCTGCAGGCCCAGTTTTGTGGAAGGCTTAGAAGCTCACTTTTCTCCCAGTTCCCTTTCCCCATCTGCAGGTACTCTCCAGTTCAGCGTCTGTGCCTGCAGCCAGCTCTAGACATACAGTCCCGACGGTGGCACTGCTGTCACCTTGCCAATGGCCCTGATTCAGGCACCAACATCTACAACCCAGTGCAGTTCCAGACCTCTTGTCTCGGTGCTCCACTCTGTGCCTTCAGAGCTTGAAGTGCCCCTGGGCTCTGCCTCAGCGAGGCTGGAGCCCAGCTCTGTACTTTGACTTCCACATCATGGCCAGGTGCCCAGAAGCGTGTCACCACGCACCGCAGTCATGGGCACGCATGTCCTTTCTGGGACTCGGAGCTCATCTGCATCCAAGTCTTGCTGAAACTACTATTTCAGCAAGGTGTTTGCCAGAGGGAATTGGTTATGGAAACATTCGTTGTGATTTTGGCTTTATTTTCATAGAGTTATTAATTTGGGCAAATGCCGCTTTACCTGTTCTGGGCTTCTAAGATCTTGTGCCAGCAGTGTTCCCAGTTGTGAGACCAATAAAAAAAGAAAACAAACCCGATCACTTTCACATTGCTTCTCTCCTTTCCCCAGTTCATAAGGTCCCAAGGTGCCTTGCAAACTGCGTATACGTGTGCACAGAGGAGACATTTAGCCATCATTCAAAGGACAGTGACTATTCAGCAGCCAGCTGGATTGTTAAACTGCTGGTTTGGACAGGAAAGGAAGAAAATTGCTAAATGTCAGGGAAAACTGAGGAAGAAATGTAGATAAGTGGGACACAATTACCTGAGCTGGGACTGAGCCAGAACACTAGAGCAAAATATCTTCATTGTTTGGGTCCGCCCATGCCATCAGACTTTCCTGGATCAGGACTTTGGTCTTTTACTATGCATGAAGGGGGTTGGTTCTCCCTGAGTAATGGCACTGTTGGTGGGCTATGGGCTGAGCCAACAGCCCCAGAATGTTTCCTTGTAGGACTTTCTCCCTGCTACCTCCCCCAGCCCAGATTTTCTTAGCTTTAATAGATGCTTGGAACCACTTCTTTTGAACAAGCAACTGTTGATTTAGTACCAAGCCACAGTCTTTCCAAGTGCAAAATACAAAATATAACAAGCTACACATCTGTCTGCATGGAGAGATGCAGTCCAAATCCAGTGGAGACAGGAAGAGATAATTCAGCACTCTTGCTGAGCTCCATTAATCCACATATTTAATACAAACACAACATTAGAACTAATTCTGGCTCTGATGTAGAAAGCAGATGTAAAGGGTGTGTGTGTGTGTCAGACAATCCAGCTTTTCAGATTACCCATCATTTGTGGTTTGGATGTTAATGTGGTAGTCAAACCTCTTAGGATTATCTACCTGTCAAGAAGAGAAAAGTAGTAGTATTTTCTGTTAGGCAAATCTTAAACCACATAAATGAAGTTACTCCATTGCCAGCTGCTTTAGAGGATTGTCTTCAGGATCCACTGTGGTTATCCTGTTTCAGAACTCAAACTTGTTTATCTAGCTAAGTGAATTTAATTTTTTGGATTGTATGGAGGGCAAGATCATCAACGATGACTCCATTTTCTCTCCTTCAATGTCTGCGTGCTTAGCGAGGTTACACCAGAGGAGGCCAAAAGTTGGAGGTTGCAGCATACCCAGGAGCTCTACCCCTCCAAGTGCTCTACAGGGTCTAATGCTGAAAAAAACCCTCTTCCATTCCTGAGCCAAAGGCACGCAGAAATGTGGGGCAGGGAACAAACTGTTAACACCTGTAAATTTCTTTCCCATCCTTTAGGACCTGACCCCTTGAATTCCCTTTGTGTCCCAACTGGCAGGTCCTCACTGCAGCAGATTTTTAGTTTGCCCTTGAAGTAACCTGTGCGACAGTGAGAGGGGAGGGAGTTGTCTGCTGGGGGCAGCGCTGGGGGTGATACAAGTAGCGGTTGAGTGGAGATGGGAGGAAAACTACAGCTGGAGTATTCAAAGGTGGCCAGTGCACAGTTTCCTGAAAAGTCAGTGAAGACGGTTTTGCTTTCCCCTAGCCAAAATCGATGAAGCCCTCCCTGCGCAGAGGCAGCCACCACCGTGCTGCCTTGCTGGGGCAATGGATTAGTCTCTGTGCTCTGCACCACGCGCCTCTGCTCCTGGGAAAGACAGGGAAAACAAAGAGCAACATTACCATAAGGTAAAAACTCTTCGGTGGGGGAGGGATATTTAGTGCTGGTTCTTGTGATCTTTACCATCTGTAGAACAGATGGAGCTTCATTATGAGGAAGAGAACACCTTGAGAAGCATTATAATCTCACACCAGCCCGGAGAGAAGCAAAACCTGACTGTAGTCAAGATCTCTCTCAGGGAGGGTTTTGGCTTGTGTTTATGAAGGTTTAGGGAGCAGGGAAAAGAGGCTAATGAATGATTGGCCACAAAAATACTGCCATTAATTTCGTTAGCATCTGAGACGAGAAGAGCCAGCGTGGCTTTATTTAGCTTTCTGTCTGAAGTAGCAGGCTATATTTTTTAATCTTGGGAAGAAAGCCTAATGCTTGCCCCTCAGAGCTGAAGTTAGCTGGGCAGTTTTTGCTTGGAGGATTTGGTGCAAAACCCTTTTATTTTTGTTTGTTTAACCTTTGTGCCTTCACCCTCTGTCTGCCTTACAGAGTATCTCTGAATCTGGCATTCTTGCAAGTCCCAAACTCGCAGCAAATCTCAGCTCTACCCTCTGCATTTTTCCTGCATTGGTATGCAAATACCAGGAAACCGCAAGATTCATCTAGCTTATGAGCGGTGGATGCAGCACAGAACTACAAGGAGGCTGTGCAGGCATTCCTGCCCCACACGGCTGGGACAGAGCTGGCCACAGCAAGCCCAGAAATGGGGGGCAGGCAGACCCTTAACCCCCTGGCAAGTCTGCACCTGGCTTCTGCACCACCAAGCCATAAATCAGCCATGGGACGCACCAGCGACCCTTGGGTTCCACCACCCTCCTGACAAAACACAACTGAGCTTCAAGTGTGAAACAAAATCCAGGTGAGTTGGAGGGCTGCAGAAAAAAAAAATCCATGAAGCTCCAGATCCCTAAGGGTGAAGAAATGCAGTTTTAGGAGAGCAGCCTTTGCTCTTGATGATTTCCTAAAATTCCCCTGCTAGTTCCCATGGTCAGATATCCCTGATCTTGAAAAGCATAACAGCGCAGATAACTTGGCATACCCTTGTCACCCTTGCAGCGATTGCCGTGTTTCCCTCCTTAGAGGTCCCAGAAGTGTTTTTGCAAAACAGCCTGGTCCGCTAGATACAGAGCATGGGAACGGGCAGCAGGAGCCCAGAGACAGTCTTTCTCCAGCTTCTCCATACAGTTTTTTTCTTTGCAACTCCTTAGCTGTCTTGTCTCTTCCTCTGTGTTTACGCAGTGCCTAGCACTGCGGGGCTGGGGTCTCGGCCGAGCCTTTAGCAGGCAGCACCATGATACAATAAAGACGTGCTCCTTTAGAAACTCTACCACCTTCCGTGAATAGCTGCAAGTTTGGTTCTGATCCAAGCAACCTTATCCACAAAGTACAGAGAGAACCTGTCATGGTGTGAAATACTAAACTCTGCCTCTATTTGGAGGAAAGCCACAATTTATCAAGCTGAACACCACAAGGAGCGGATCCGTCTGCCTACCTAAATCTTCCTGCTAGTTAATAGCTAGGCAGGGAGTTTTATCTTATATGTTTGTTATTTTTTTAATTATTTTTTAAAACTCAGAAGATCATTTATTCAAAGTGTAATGACTGCAGTACATGGGACTCGTAACAGATTCAAAATTAACATAATGATATTTGATAATAATCATAACATTTCATAATATTGATTGCCGGAGAGAACTGACAGCAAAAGAATGTACCAGCTGTCTGTACGTGTAACATCTCCCCGCTTTTTAACTTTTTGTCTCCTGAGGAAAAGTATCAGATGGAAGCTTTATTTATTTATTGGGGTTTGTTCATTCATAGAGAGGAAAAAGATAGAGGGCAAAAATGTGAACATTAAAGTATCCTCCCAAGAAGATAAAGACCTTATACCCATGAACTTGGCTCAGACATGTTTTCTGACCTCACTGCCTCTTGCTCAGCCACACATGAGAACTCCAAGACAAAAGCCTTGCTCCAGCCCCTCTGGATGCCCACCGGGACCCCTTGGGCTCTGAGAAGCTGTGCCCAAGCCATGGATGGTGGCTGTGGCTGATGCGGATTTCAAGAAGGGACTGCTCCCTTACCCTGAAGCCATGAGCGGTGACATACTTTATACCTTTATTGCTAAACCCTTTTTTTTCTTTTTTTCTCCTGCCAGCCTCAGGGTGGCTGTGTCCAAACTGCTTCCTACCCAGAGCCGGCTGCACGAAGCCCTGCGCCATGCTGGCGACAGAGCCCGAGAGCACGAGCCAAAAAACACCCCAGGGACAGCACAGCCGCGTGGGTCACTGCAGGCCAGCCCAGTGCATGAAGCCATGATTTTATTTATGGCTACACATGGAGCCTGGATGCTCCATGGGTCCTAATTCAACAGCGCATTTAATCCTTTGCTGGACAGAGCTTCTGTGGTGGTGGTGTGGCATGTCCAGCGGCTAGATGCGTTGCATTTCTTCGTTTTTACTGTAGGAGACCTCTGCAGATGCCAGGCAGGAATCTAACTTCCCAGGTGCTCAGCAGTTTTTGAAAATCTACATAAGTCAAGAGGAAAATGCAAAATCACTAGTCACATCAGCTAGCATTGTCTGGAAAATGTAAAGTGTTTCCCGAGACTATGGAATTTTGAAGAAGAGAAATCAGTCAGCCTCTCTGAAATTTTATTCCAGCTCTTTATTACAAAATCATACAGTTGGTGAGCTTCTTTCGACCACTCCAAGGAGAATGAATTGCTAAATTTGTACTGTGGGGAATTTATATTGTGGGAAATTATTGCCACTCATGTTACTACAATTTAAAGGTATGAGTGCTTCTCTGTGCTAAGAAACAATTCAGAGGGTCCGTGCACAGGGATGTATCTGTATCAGAGAGCTGGCACTTGAGCTGCCAGCCCCCTGCTTTAACTCTTTACCTGCGTTCTGTGATAAGTTATACTGCAACCCTGGAAATATTTGGTGAGGAATTTGTTATGCACACGCAACGTACAGAGTCATAGAATCATGGGGTCATTTAGGTTGGAAAAGACCTTTGAGATCATCAAGTCCAGTTGTTCACAATTGTTAATGTAATGACATTGTGGCAACATCTGCGGCTGGCATTTTTCATTGTGTGATGGAGTATAACAGCAATGTGAAATCAGGGCATTATGTGAGAGACAGAGGGGGAAGGAAAGAGGGACAGAGTCTGTTGACTTAAGAATGCCTCCAAAGAGCATGCGATAAGAAAATAAGGAGACTGGTGGAACAGTCAGTCCTTGTTTGGCTGGCTGCCTGCAGATTGAAAAGATCAAATATTTACTGGTGCTCCCAATGCAGAAGAATAGCTGGATCTCTGGCTGATTGGAAGCAAAGCGATACTGAGCGCTGTTAAAATAACACAATGCTTAATGTATAATGCTGTTTTTCAGCCAGTACTCTGGTATTCAGCTGTACCTGTGCTTGCAAAAACTGTTCATCACTGCAATAATTTTCTCCTTGAAGAAAGGTGAGTTAGGGTATAAAGTATACATTAGGACTGGGGAGATGAGTGATTTTGTAAGGGGGAAAAAAAAAAAGAAAAAGCCACCAACGTGAATGGAAAGGAACCCTCCCAGACAAGAATTAATCTGTTGCTGGCAATGCAGTCCCCCTCTGTAGCAGCTGGCTATACCACGGACAGTAGATGATGGACAGACTCACTCAGCACTCATCCTCTGCCCGGTCCTTGCTGCAATGCCCACAGCTGCGGTGTTGCTGCCTTCCTCCTGTGCAGAGATCCCGGCAGCAGGCACTGGCCTCCAGCCTACGGGAAAACCTACATTTTGCAGAGGATGCTGGAGAGCTTTGTCTGGCTTTCGTTACTGAACTATCCAAACCCATGAGAATGAAGGGTTCATGAATGAGAATGCATCCCAAGCAATTGCACTTGTTTTAGGGGCACCTGGTTTGGAAGATGGCAGCAGTGCCAAGGTACCAGCCTGGGTGTTGCGAGTGGTGCATAACGCAGTTGTTGCATGTCTGACCATCCCCTTGAGAGAAATCAGGGAAGCAGAATTAAGTAAGGCACACCCTGATTTTCAGAACTGCTAAAATCCTCCGGTCTAATGACTTCAGCTGGACTTACAAACACTTGGCATGTCTACAGATTCAAGCTTTGCTTCTTGGGATGGTAGCTATAAAGCCAGGAGGACTTCATTAAGCATGGTAGGTGTAAGGAGAATGAGGCTTAAAAGTCACATGTGCTTTAGCTTGGTACTCTCCAGCCTTTTAAAGCCTCAGTGAAATCCTGAAGCTTTTACCTAATGTTGATTCATCCTTGCTCAAGGAAAACATTCTCTGGTTGCAGTGGATAAGTTGCCAGAGGAAATTCTTAAGGATTTGTCTGATAATGAAAAGATGATCGGAATGGCTGTGTAGAAAGCCTACAATGGTGAGAAAGCAGCAGCAGAGTGGTTTGAGAATAATACATTTGCTTCTCTGTGTGTATAGCTGTGTGTCAATTCTCAGCATTCTTGGAAGAGAAGAATACCAACCCAAGGTGGCATTTTCCAGAGAGCCTTTTGAAAAGAGTCATCCTCATCTTCATTCACTGGAGACCACAAATATACTTGTGTGTGAAGTTGTAAAGCCTTCTGAGAGAGCAGTTTGAATTAAAGTTTGCAGTTCTTGGTCTGCAAGACAGAGAATTTTCCTGAATACATTGTTCTGAAATCCCCTCCTCCCCTTTGTCCTGTTGGTCCAGAAGCTGGTCTTTTTAAGTAATTGATAAAATCGATGATTTAAGTAATTAGTCTGCCCAACAGAATTTCTACTAGGAAGTACAGTTGAACCAATTCCTAAACATAAAAAAAAATGGGAAATAATGGAGTGGAAGTGCTTGAAACACTGTTCAGAGATCATATAACAAAGTTTAATGCAGTGTTTCTTTCAGGTGCCAAAAGGTGAAAATTAGTATATTAAACATTTCCTCTGGTTATTTATCTGTGGATCCAATAAACCAACAATTGACTTGGTGGTGGTAGAATATGAAAACTAAGGATTCAAGAATGAGAATGAGGAGAGAGTGGTCCACTCTGCAACAAACTGCTCCATGCTTCAATTGCTGCAGCCAGACACCAAGTCATGGTCTCTGCTAATGAGCTACAGCCGACAGTTTTCCATCCAGCATGCTTTTAATTCCCATGTGTTTCATTTCTTTTGAGGGACTATGGAAGAGCCAGGTGAGAATTCTGCTGCCATTCAGACTGCATGCAGCTGCAGACTTCAGTCTGAATCAGCCCATCCAAGAGACACTGATTTATTGAAGAGGATTGAACACATTAGAGATGGTCTGCTGGAGAGGTGAGACTATATTAAAACACTGAGAGAAACTTCAGGGTCAGCCAGATTCAAAATGGAAAGCACAGCTGATCTTAGTTAATAAACTGTTGGGAGAATGGCAGGAGGAAAGATGACTTTTGATCTTGCCAAGCATGTAGACTTGTTAGTAGGATGGCCAAAGTGCCTTAGATGTTCTCCATAAATGTTGGAGAGCAAAGCGTACCTCTTAGGGAAAAATGTGGTGTATGTGAGATGTGAATGCCTCATGGGAGAGTTCTGTCTCCCTCAGTTACAGAAGCAGCCCGAAGTGACGAAGTTTCCCCCTTAGATGCCCTAATGAGATGCTCAGTGAGGAATCCTGAAATTGCCACGTCCCAGAGCTGGTTCCTGGTGAAGGCGAATTTAGATCTTTGCTTTTCTGTGCAGCGTGGCTCCCCGGGAGAGGGAGGAGGACAGCTAAAGCAATGCAAAGGAAAGGGAGGTTTAGAGAGCTGCTGAAGGCACCCTGGTTTCTGCTTCTTATGTTAAGAAGCAATTGAAATATTAAAGGTAATAAAACATCATTTAGTTCATGCTGTGAACTTCAGTTGTTTATTTCAGTTCACGCTTTGCATTTTATCTACCGGGCCTCAGACTGTCTATGTTGATAAATCACCATGTTCCAAGTACAGAAGGGGGGAAGAACATTTTATTTCATAACTATTCAATTATGAAACCAGAGGAGGAGGGAAAAATATATTAATATAACTTTTTCCAGAATTATCAATATCTCTAGTGTCATCTTTATTTTACCCTTTCTCAGCCAGGGATCCTCATCCCCATTTTAAGGAGAGGAATAGTGACTTGTCCAAGAAGCCAGGGATAAAAATAAGGTTTCCAACAATGGTTAACTTCTTCCACTCTATAAAACTGCACAATAACACTGTGCTATGATCAAAAAACAGCCCCTCCACCACAGGGAGCCTCTGGACCCAAATCCTCCCTGCAGAAAATCCCAAGGTGCACTCACAACTTGTAGCATGAGGAGGTTGTCAACAGCAGCACAGTGATGCTCAGAGAGGGTTGCAGAATTAGGGGTCTACCCCTAAAATGATGAATAGTGTCACTAATTGACAGAGTCCCCCGATAATTAAATGGAAAGTTGAAAGTTATTTCCTTTTTTTTTCTTGCATTTCTCTCCTTTTGCTACCCCAACAAAGGACAAAATGTCAGTCATAACTTCAACTCAGCAGAGCTTTGTCACTTTATCTACATTTTAAATGTTATCTGAATGTTAGCTTTTTACATTTGCTTTTCTTTATTTAATAAAAAAGGCAAACCTATCATAATAGGCATAAAACCATCACGAGAAGGTCATAAAATGCATATTGTTTGCCAAAATGAACGGAGCATCTCCCGTCTTATCTATCTAGCAAATAAATACTGAAGGAAGTTTCTCTATCTTGCTGTTGTTTATAGATTTTTAAGTGTACTCGGAGCTGGTATAAAGTGCCAGATTGACAACTCTGCTTGTTGCCAGAATAGTGACAGCATAGACTGCAGGCAGGGTGAGACACCGTCATGCTAATATGTTCTGTTTTGGACCAGACTGGGATGAAAGAAAATATGTGGAGTGAAAGATCCAGTCTGTGGCCCATGCAATCTTTTGTCTCTGTAGTCTAACATAGATGGTGGTTGTATATGCCAGATTAAAAGGAAAAAAAAAGCCAGCATTAAAATAATTACTAAGCAAAGACTTGGCCAAGATTTACCAATACAGTGATTTCAGTGTGGTTGGATGCCATTGTTTCTGGGTGTACAAATTAAAACACCTTAGAGAACTGATTTTCAGAAAGCATAGAGCATTCCTCTTCGGTGAAAACTGTGCTTCTTCAACAGCATGCCTCTCCCTCAAAACCTAAATAATACTTCTGAGTATCCAGCTTACATACAAACAGGACGTGAAAATGCCAATAGCTTGTAGCAAGTAGGAAGTTTCTCTCTGTAAATTGCTTTTGGATTGTACCCAACAAAACATTCATTAAAAAGGGAAGAAATCCCCAGAAGAAAGACCCACAGGTTGCTAGGAAGTCCTTTTGAAACCTGAGCAATTACTTGGGACCTGATAATATTTCCAGCCCTTGGGTCAAACAGGTAGCTTGGATGCTTTTCCTGCTCCTCCTGGCTTTGTCAAAGGGGAGGGGGGACGGATTTAAAACTGTCCAGAGTCTCATCAGTTCTCACTCATCCAGCATGTAACACTGAGCCAAAAATCAGGTCAAGTCCATTCTGCTGCTGCTGAAGGTTGCACGGCAAATTTTATGTATGCATCTATCATAGATATACATCTATGTATCTATACATCATAGCTACCTGTGGGAACAGGAGAAAAGGAAAATTTCCTTCACCTCAACCATCAGTTTGGGAAGAAAAAGGACAAAAAGTACTTTTTTAAACAGAGAGGTTGCATGACTTATGGGAAAGTTGTTATTTAGAGTTTTGTTGAGGAGGTCCTCTTTAAAGAGAAGATGTGGTAAGCTGAACTAATACTTCCACTTTTTAAACCTGCAGGTGGCTCACCTGATAGACAAAGCAATAACATGGGTGTTTTTCACCTTGCCTAGGTGGCAGGTCATGGACCAGGAGATACCAGGTCAGCTTTTGGGAGCCCGGTTTGATAATAAACTACAATCTGTGGCTGGAAAACCTGTAAGCCCTCCATGTATCGCCTCCACAAGAGTTACTGTCAGGGCAGAAACATCTCAGCAGAGGTGGGTGTATGCACAGAGGCGGCTGCTGGTGTATTCCTGCAAGGTCTGTACCGACCGGCGCAGCTGCAGGGAGGGGAATCCAACTGTGTTGCTTCATCAGCTCTTTGCAATTAGTTGCATCTAATCGCAGCACTGAACAATAGCAATTGATGAATTAATGAGTTGGCAAGAGATGATCAAGAGAACATAATGTGGTTTTCAGAGCCTTATGACTGACATTACAGTGTGAAAGAGAAGGAAAGAAAAGCAGGAAAGAACAAATGTTTCCACCCAGCCAGCTTACCTTCCTGTCCTCAGGGACTGGAAAGTTTAGTGGGCAAAGAGGAGAGCTCCTACGAGAGGTATGACACATCACAGGGAACAAACCTTGCGCTGAGGAGCCTGCAGTAGATAAAGGAGCAAAGATGGATGGGATGGAAGAAGCACAGTATCGTTTTCCCCACAGCTTCCTGAAGCCCCAGTTGGATGCACGAACTCGTGCAGGAGACACATAGCAGAGCCTTGAACTGAACCCACAGACCCACATGTAAGAGAATGTGTAGACAAGTGTTTAACTTCACAGATGTGTTGAAGTTCCCTTCAAATGCTTAAAGAGCTACCCTAGGAACGCAGAAACAGCAAATGCAGTTCCCTGCCTTATTAAGTGACCGCACCTCTTCCAGAAACTGGTTTTGAGCCATTTTCAGCCCACTGGATATTTTGCTTAATTCCATTCTTGGCCACCCCTGACTAGCTGTTTTTTATATCAGGAATGCTCTCCAGCTTATCCTGGACAACAATACTGCCCTGAGTTGGGACCACGTGATCTTTATCATCAAATCTTTCTGATTCATTTTTGTCCTTTTCTTTTACATATTGTTCTTATTCCCGTTATTGCTAAGCTTACACTGCTGGGAAGCTCTCTGGGCTAGAACACCAAACACATTCATATGGCATTATGCATCTCCTTCCTCCTCTGTGATGAAAGGAGTCAGGGAAACTTGTGTCCACGAGTGAGCCTGAAATGAAAAGCAATCCATTGCCACTTAGGTTTGGAAAAGGAGCTGTAGACCACCCTTTGAAAAGCTGGGAGCTTTGGAGACCCCACAAGGCTTCCCATCTTACAAACCACAGGCTCTTTGGGGAGGGCAAAGTTTTAGTGCCTTTCCTGGCACGTAGCTGGGTGTTTCCAGTTCAGACGTTGCGTTCGTACCCACTGGACGCTTAGCCACGTTCCAGTGAGCCAAGGAAGCGCTTGGCTGAGCAGAAGAGTTATTTGGGGCTTGAGTCATGGTGGAAATGAACCTTCCTGAACCCTGAGGCCCCAGCCAGGATTGTGAAATAGCCGTATGTCTGGAGATCTCTCCACTTCTGTGAATAACGGCTTTGCTCAGTTGACTTTTGGAATCCATCTTTTTTGTCCTAATAATTCTACAACAGCATCTTGGGGGAATTTATCTTAATCCACAATATGCTCATGTTTCTGTTTGTTCATCATAATCTAAATATAGGCAAAGAGAAAACTACAGTCCACTTACTCTCCCTACTGAAAGAGGCTAAGAGGGAGCTTTTACTATTTGCACAAGCTAATGGAGATACATCTCCTAATTCCCTTTTTGCCTCACAGACTTGAAGTTGCTTCTTGCTTGCTGTTAAAGCTGGTAACTGATAATAAAGGTAGCAATTATTTTTACGTCGCAGGATGCCCGGTACTGAGGCTATGCAGGAGCCTCATTACTAAACAGTATTCAATATTTATTCATGTATGTAAATTCCACTGGTCGAAATCTTGACACATTCACAGCATCACATATTTCATTCAGTTTATCCTCTGTAATTGTTCCCAACTGCTCAACAGCTCTGAACGATGAGTCCCATTGCGAGCAGGAGGTACAATGAGCGTAGTGGTTGTTGCTTCATAAATAATCTCAGAAGCTTGAGGACTGCAAATGACCTTGTTGTGTTTGAGCTTGGAGCAAGGACCGTACTGTTCGAAAGCTGTTTGGTGGGTTTGACTTTTACACTCTCTGTTTACGTATGTGTGTTGTTACTTTGTCTTCTTGAGCAAAAGATGGATGGCACAAGAGGTAAAGAGAACGTGAGGTGCAAGAGGTGTGTAAGAGTCATTGCTGTAAATAATGAATTTGATATTTTCACTCTGGATTGGTGGGGTTTTTTTGAATACTTATTATACAGAATCACATTGTGCAGTTGGCAGGAGCTGTTCTAGTAACTTACATGCATATATATTTTAGGAACAAAAATTTTAAAGGGGAAGCACAAAAGAAAGAGTGGAGATTGAAGTGCAATAGGTTAACACATGTTATGGCCTTTATTTAAAATTTATTTCCTGATTCTTCACCTCTGGAAACCATTTTGGCATGACTCTGACTACGTTCAGAAGGATTGGTTCAGTGCAACTTCAAGATCTTGTTAATTCAGAGCTTGAAATGGTGGGCATAGCAACACCTAATTTTTTTCTTAAAGCTGTGCTGACATTGATGGCCCTGGCATCATTGGATATGCTTGGTAACTAGTCCTGAACTGCCTGGTATTTGTGCTGCAGATCTAGGAGTGCTTTGCAGCGGTGCAGTCAAAGATAAGCCCAAGAAAAAATGTAGTTCTCACATCTTACTTGGGCGATATGTTGTTTGGGTAACATGTTGTTTACTTACTTCTTAGATACATCAATGCTGAAACTTCACTCTGTCCTCACTGCTATGCCCCAGGGTGCTGCCTGCCTCTGAAAGCATCAGCTGGTTTAGCTGAGGGAGAGAGACCCCTCTGAGAGATCTGAGCATTAACAAGACACAGATTATGCCTCCCTCCTTCACACAGGGCAATTTGGAAGACACTACTAAACATGCTGAAAAACAAAATCAAGGCATGAATATTTTCACAAGGCGAATCAACACCAGCACAAGGAAAGGAGAAGAACAAAACACCCAAGGTTTCTAAACGTATCTGCAACTTGTTTGTTGCTTTAAGCAAGACTTGAGCATTGAAATTAAGCCCAGGGAGGAGGTGGAAGAATAGAAACATTATTATTTCTATGTATAAACGTGGATGGTTTTGAAGGAAGAGTTGCCACAAGTAATCACAGACTAGAAACTTGCACTGGGGAACCAAAGGGTGAATGGCTGACATCCCAAGCCCAGACAAGCAAAAGGTAATCAGCAGGCTCGATCTCGCAGAAGGAAAATAGTGAGGAGATTTGCACTCCCATTTAAAAACAAACAAAACTGATCTTGGCACAAAACTGATCTTGGCCTTATTATTACTGCCTAAAGTTGAAGAACTGCATGGTAGTGATTATCATCACAGAAGGAGAGAGAGAGACTGCTCCAGGCTCTGGCTGAAATTACAGCATCTTGTCTTCCACGTACCACTCCTCTGCATCTCCAAGATTGCTGACGATGTGGCAAGAGGCTGCCGTTGGAACTTTGGCACGGCCACTGCCTACTACAGACAAGACACGCTTGCTGAGCTGATGTTCGTGGTCCTTTGGCATTTGTCCTTTTTTATTGTTTTCTTTGAACTAGGTGATGTTAGACTGAAAGCATATGTTGGCTGTATAAAGAAAATCTTAACCAACCAGTGCATATAAATTACAGCTGGTCTTGTTACTTCTTATTAGCAAGAACAGGTTTGAGAGGATGTGGTTTGCACTCACCCTGACAAGCTTCTTACATCGTGTCTGTCTCCAGAGCAGGCTTTGGAACTAAAGAGTTTTGTATTTCTGCTCTTCCATGATGTAACCTGGCCCATCCACTGAGTTCAGGCTGTGTCACAAGCTTAGCAGGAATTACTGTGAAGCAAGGAGGGTATGAATGATTAAAAGGAGCCTTGACCAGCTAAGCTGTGAAGGCATTTGACAAAAAAACTCGATGTCACTGTCACAGTAATTAATACTGAAGAGCATTTTGGTGCCATGAATATTGTACTTAAGGAATTATATCAGCATGTTAAAAATGCATCATGAGAGGGCACATTTCATTTGACTTAGTTTCAAAAAGGAACTACTCATAATACAAAGACATAAAACCATGCCAGCAGGGAAAATCATCCTTTCTTCAATTAGGTCACTGTAACCAGACTCTTTCAATTGCATAGCTCCCAAAAATGTACCCAGTTTATCAAGATTCCAGCGATACTGTCCAGTGTTGCCAACTTATTGGGTGTCTCAGATGGGTGCTTTCAACAGAAAAAGGAAAGCTTTCCAAAAATTGCACAAAATTCATTCAAAAATGAAGCAAAGGTGGTTGACCACATCCACAGCGTGCAGCTCTGGTCCTCCAACCTTTCCATCTCAAGAAGGATCCATTAGAACCACAAACAAATGGTACTAAAAGGGTGAGAAGGTTGCTCTCAAGTATAAAAAGGCTTTATTACAAGGAGGCTACATCTGTGCTAGTAAATGAAATGGTCTGGGGCCCTGAGGAAAGGTTGCCCAGCCCAGCTTTCACGCATGTAGCTAAACTCTTCTGCAAGAAAACAGGTGGGTCTGCTCCCTGCCATCTCTTGGCCATCCTTGTCTTGGTCTGTCCTGGGGAAGGCATAGCATCTTCATTACTGGAGAGTTCAGAGAACAGTTTAAAAAACATCAGGAATAGTTAAGCTCTACCTGAACCTGCCTTGAGACTGGGACTTGGTATCTTCCATCCCTCCCCAGTGCTCTCAGGTCTGTTAGATTATAAATACATCACTTCTTGCCCTAAGATGTGCTACAATTTTTCTAGGCATTTTTCAAGTCTTACCTTTAACTCACTTCTGAAGTGGCTGCAGGAGGTGGTGAAGTAATCCTTGTTCATGACAATCTTTGTATTGTATGTCTGCACACAATGTCCCTTGGGATCCAGCCCCGGTACTGGATGTGTACTAGACATGACTATTTTAGTCATCACTTTTCTATTCAAGCTGTAGGATGCTGCTCTGCTCTTCCTTTCATTTGATGGCGTCATCTGCCCTATTCTTCTTCCACCTTTTTGTTTGTTTTGTGTTTGAGGAATGTTCCTTGATTCTGAACTGAATAGAGAGGTCACTAATGGAAACCCTGCATCTGAAACACCGCAAAGTGAGAGAAAAACTCTGCCCATCTCTGAGGGACAACTTCTGGTTGGTAGGATGTGTTAAAAAATTGGCCTCCGTTTCTGTGCCTGGGGCAAGGGAGACCACCATGGAAGCACAGGGACAGAGACTAGTCTACTCTGTGTACAACAGCTTTCTGGCTAAATTTCCCAATGACCTGTACCTTGAGCAGGTACTTGCACAAGGGTGTATTTTACATCCACCCCATGCGGCTATCAATCTTCAAGCCCTCAGCTCCCATAGTACAAAGGGAGATGGGAGGAGAGGGTGAGTGGTACCAGAGGGCAAAGCTGCCATCTGGGGACTGAGGTCCTGAGACAATGAATGTTCCAGCTGAGCTTTGTGCTCTTCCCCACGAAGTGTTTGATGCTATGTCTGATTAATACAGCCTTCTATTGCTTTGTCATCGAAACCTTTGGTGTTGTCTAAATTCATGAAAAACATGTTTCTTTTGCCAACAAATTGATTTGATTTTCTTTGATAAATTATGGGTTATCATAAAAGAAGACGCACTTTGTGTGCCTGGTGACAACTTCCTTTGAGGTAGAGCATATTAATCTACATACCGCATTTGCTTTGAAGTCAGAACAAAATCCTGACTCGTGATGTGTGTCCATGAAAAAGAAACAGACAGTAAGCTCAATTCTGTTCTGCTACATCCATGTAAATCCATATCAGTGCCAAAGCTGCAACAGAGATAAGGATTGGGCCCAGTATGTTATCTCTATGCATATCCCATGCTTGGTAGGAAGGAAAAGACAGGAAAGAGAGAGGTGAAAATTCCGCATTTTAGCTGTATGTCATCTCCCCGGTGAAAGATGCGTTGACCGGAGGATGATCTTGCACATTAAAGGTAATATTGTGTATCTGTATAGAACAGCTTAAAGTGAACTAGAAATAAAAAAAAGTCAAAGGAAGCAGTTATGGTGGTAAATATCAGTGTGACACAGACGAAATAACTCAAAATGCTTTTTACTGACACAGCGTCAGCAAGATGTAGAGCTTGTTTCTCCACTCGTACTAGTTTTACAGCCCTATAACTCACCAGATGGCAACAGAATAATCCTTGATTTGTGCTCGTTCAAGAGGGTCAAGCAGCTACCCAAATTTCTTAGTCCAGCCCTCTCATTTCCTTTTGCCATAATATAACCTCTTCTTTCCCAAAGCTGCCATTGCTGAAGCCTGTGGGTCTCCTGCTCTGACAGCTCTGGTGCTGCGGGACCAGCTGTCTGCGGGAAGGTCCTCCTGCTCTGTGTCAGCATCCCTGAGAAAGGAGTCAGACCCCACATGTGGCTGTCAGCATCTCATTTGCAAAAAACTTGTTCAAAGGCAAGGTGGATAATGCTGAATATAATGCTGTGGTCCATGGAAACCCAAGTGAAGGAAACATTTACAGTGGAAGGGAGATGTCTTACCTGTTGTTAACCATTCATCACTTTTCTTACTCTGATCTCCTCTCACTTTTACTCCTTTGGCCAAAGTCTGAACCTAAATATCAGCTTTGAATTTGGTTATGTTATAATTTGGTTTATGATTTTTACTTCCCAGGTATCTCCAGGCACACCTTGGTAAAGGAAAGCTGCTGGGTGGGCGGAGGTTAATGCAGAGAGAATAATGGAGCAGGAAAAGCAATCACAGGGATCTGTGCTTGGATAACATGGGAAAACCACAGAATAAAATAAAGAGGTGGTGAAATCATTGGAAAGGACTGGTTTTATTATCATCATTGTTGGAGTCTGTACCACAGCCTGTAACACCCAAAACCACAAAAGCAGCTGGTCCACTTCTAGCGAGCGAGCTCCCTGCATTCAGTGTGGTGGAACTGTGCTCTGCAACGGATGGAGACATTGCACCCCCACCCAGCACAGAATCACAGAGGTGCTGAGGCTGGAAGGTGCCTCTGGAACCACCTAGCCCAACCACCTTGCTCAGAGCAGGATCAGCAAGAGCAGGTTGCCCAGGATCTATTCTAGCTGGAGTTCAATATCTCTAAAGGACATGCCACGCACTCTCTGGGCAACCTGTTTCAGTGTTTGACCACCCTCACTGCAAAATAGTTTTTATTTCATTTAAATGCAATTATCTATTTCAGTTTATGTCCATTGCATCTTGTCCTGTCACTGGGTAGCACTGAGAAGAATCTGGTTTCATCTTCTTAAACACTCACCCCACCCCCCTTAGGTATTTATGCACATTGATAAGATCCCCCTAAGCCTTCTCTCCTCCAGCCTCTTTTCCAGACTCCCAGCTCTTGCAGCCTCTTCTCTTACATCATATTCTCCAACCCCTTAACCACCTTTATGACCCTTCAGCAGACTCACTCCAGTATGTCCATGTCCTTCTCATACTGGGGAGCCCAGAACTGGTCCCAGCACTCCAAATGTGCCTCTGCGGTGCTAAGCAGAGGAAATAGAACAGCCCCCTTGATGTGCTGGTGATGGTCCCCCTAATGCAGCTCAGGACACTGTTGGCTTTCTTTGCTGCCATGACACATTGTTGGCTCATGTTTGACTTGTACACCTGGGACTTTTCTGCAAAGATGTTTCCCAGACAGTTGGCCCCCAGTATGTATTGGTGCATGGGGTTGCCCCTCCCTCAGCATGGGAGCTTGCATTTTCCCCTCTTGAACTTCATGAGGTTCCCGTTGGGTTAGTTCAGCCTGTTGAAGTCCCTCTAAACAGCAACACAACTGTCAGACACTTCTCCCTGTTTTCCATCATCTGCAAACTTGCTGAGAATGTCGCTCTGTCCAAGCAATTAATGTGGATGTTGAAGAGTATCAGCCCCAGTATTGAGCCCTGGCACACACCGCTAGTGACTGTCCTACAGCTGCATTCTGTGCTGCTGCTCACCCCTTGACTTCAGCATCTCGGCCAGTGTTCAGTCCACCTCACTGTCCATCTAGCCCGTACTTCATCACTTTGTCAATGCGGATGTGAGGAGAGATCCTGTCATAAGTCTTGTTAAAATGAAAATACGCAACATCCACTGCTCTCCCCTCATCCACCAAACCAGTCACCTCATCATAAAAGGCTATCAGGTTGGTCAGGTATGATTTCTCCTTCAGAACTCCATGCTGGCTACTTCCAATCACCTTCTTTTCTTTCATGTGGTTGGAAAATGCTTCCAGCTGGATTCGCTCCACTATCATTTAAAGGGCCAAGGTAAGGATGACTGGCCTGTAGTTCCTCAGATCTTCCTTCTTGCCCCTCTTGAAGACCATAGTGGCATCTGCTGTCTTTCAGTTCTCAGGAACCACTCCTAGTTGCCATGACCTTCCAAAAATAATTAAGAATGGCTTTACAGTGCCATCAGCCAGGTCCTTCAGCACTCATGGGTGCATCCCATGAACTTCTGTATATTCAGCTTTTTTTAATGCTCCCTAACCTGATCCTACTGTACCAAGGGCAAGTCTGCTTGCTCCATACTTTGACACAGGTCTCAGGGTCCTGGGATTCTTGCAGGTAAGACTTGTGAGTAAAGACAAGTAAAAACCAGCACAACATCCATCAACAGATAACAAGGCAGCCTCCCATCATTTTTTTCGTTGTCAATAATTACAAGAAAAGGTGAATGAAACTAGGTAGCATGTAGAGGCCAATCTGAAGAAGATACTAATGCAGCTCAGTCTTTCCTACTGTTCTTGTAATTGCCAAATAAAAGCTTTTTTACTAGAATAGCAGCCTCTTTGACCTACCAAGAATGTTACAACCAGTAATGCTACAGTTTAGTCTTGTGCATTTTCCTTACAAGCCTATAAATACTGTAGAGTCTTGCTTATAAATACTGTAGAGTCTTGCCTATAAATACTGTAGTCTTACTTACACAGAAGGCAGTTGGGGTCTTCAAATGGCTTCGCTTTAGACATACCTCACTGTAGTATGTGAGGAGCTTCTCAGCACGTGATAGTGAGTGAAGCAACCACAAAGAAAAAGATGCAATCTGGATGGCGTTGGATCTATTTCAACAATTTTTTTGGTGTCTGTTGTATGTAAGAGATCATTTGCATCTGCACCATCTTTGGCTTTTCTTAAAAAAAAAAAAAAAAGTTGTTTGTTTTGGGTTTTTTTTGTGGTGGGAGGGTGAGAGGGGAAAGAATTATTTCTGAATCTTATCAAGAAATAAAATAATACAAAGCACATCTTACGAAAGAAGAGGCACACTGTGCCTTTTTTTCCACTGGCCTACTGCCTAAGGGAAACATTCACTGGCAAATCTAAAACTTGTTCAAAACCCTTTGGAGAAGCAGACTATTATTAAATTATTTATTTTATCTTTGAAGTGTTTCCATTTTTATACTGTTAAGGATTTCTCTGTAAAAGCCGGGGTGCCTGAGAATATTTGGCCTGTAGTGATCTTTGAAACATAAGCCTCTTTTTTTTCCTCTGTCTTTTCTTCTCCCCCACTCTCTCCGTCCCAGTTTCTTCCCAAAATGAATGAGGATCTGTCTGATGTGGAGAAGCTGTACTCATTGGGGAAATTTAAGGAGATCTTTAGTAGCTAGAAACAACTAGAGCCTGGTTTGCACTGTGTTTGTTCAAATTATTTTTTAAAGAGAAACAAACCTGGCAGAATCAGAAAGGGTGGGAGACATATTCAAATGCTCTCAAGTGCTTATTAAAATGTTATGTAATTAAATGTTAAGATCACGCCTGTAGCAGTGTCTTTTGAAATAACTGTGCTAGCTGGGTCTTCTGAAACCAGCACAGGAAAGTAATTCATTTGCAAGGTTATCGGTCACCGAGGCATATGCCTTGGGAACCTAAATTAATGGGAGAACTCCCGTTGACTCGCAAGGGCTTGGACAGGGCCTGAGGAGAGCTCTGCTGTTGTTTCCCAACATGGTTCTTGCAGACTTGGAGGACAAAAAAATTGAGTAGCCATATGACGGTCACAGTGATTTGTGTTGGGGTGACCCTGAGGAGGTAGCAGCAAAGCTAGCGGGACTGAGCCCTCCATGGGTGGTGGGTACAGGGCTTGGGAAGGATGCTTTGCTGGATGCTGGATGCGGTACTGCTGCCAGCAGGAGCTGCACCACTTGAAGGTGCAGGGATCATCACTGTCTCTGCAGGATTTCTTACTGGATAGCAGAAAGAGGGGACACAATATACAGGCTAGCGTGGGAACCTGGTAGAAATGTGCCTTTTAAAACAGCATTATGGGGCTTCCCTTTCCAGTAGTGGTTTCCCAGTTACCACAAGGAGGGTAACTATTAATGCTGCTTCAGGCTCAGGCAGCAGAAAGGGTCTGAGTGTTAGGTGAAATGGATGTGGAGGTGCAGCCTGGGTGCTGTGAGCATCTGTGTGTCAGCAGCTCCATCCCTCAGTGTGGGAGGTCCCACACTAAGAGGGTGAGTTGTACAGAGTTGCATGTGTGGAGGAGTTAGATCGCAAAAAGAATGGGTTCTCCCATTAGTGGGATTAGGACCATGTGTGTAAAGGAGTTTATATACGTCTGGGCTAAAGCTGAGCTCAGCAGTGAGGAGTTAGCACAGTGGCAACGTGAGGGATAGGGCAGGTCCCAGTGCAAGGGGGCTGATGAGGCTGCTGGTGCTGCTTCCTACAGCAGATAACATGCCAGCTGGTACTAACCCATAAAGCTCGATGATCATCATGGGGAATTCCTAGCCCTCAAGATTACTGGTAGGGAGATCTTTTCCCTTGTAAACAGCTCTCTGAATGAAGGGCACAACTAAAACGTGCCGAAAGCCTGTACACAACGCTTCATTTATATGGCTGAACTTTATTGCACAAGGGAGGACTTCTGTGTCAGTCTGTTTTGTCTTGTGCAACCTCCTTCTTGCTGTCTTAACTGCAGATGATGATTAGGTAAATGAGTCTGTTCCATCCGGTAAGTAAAGGGCATCTTCACTCTAGTGCCGTGTGGGTCACAGTGGATCATCTCACACTTTTTCACTCAGCATATTGCCTGTCATTAGAAATCTGCTTATCTTTCCTTCATTTCTAAGGCCTGTTAAGTGCACATGGCTGCAAATGCCTTCAGGTGCTGCCTCTGCTCCCACACCTCTCTTTTTACAAAACATTTGAAACTTAACGTGCTGAAAGTGCATCTTGTGAAAGGGGACTCTGCTGCCACAAATGTAAAAGCACACTTCCACCGTCACTAGTGTCAGGTCTGTGCAGTGCCAGTTCAGCCACCTCTACAGACCCGAGTTTGGACAACAACTATCTGCACTTCCATGAACTGGTGGGAATGGGACAGGATAGAAAGTATGCTCCCAGTTGCGGGAAGACTAAACACTTGATCTGGCAGAGCAGTTCCTGATAAAGGGTGAATCTGTGAATGGTTTTGAACAACTAATAAGCCCCTAATAGACCGATGCTGTATGCCAGGTGGTCTTTTAGATCCAGCACTTTGACTCCAAAGCCAGAAGTGGTGTGTCATCAAACCATGGTTTAAAATTGCTGCAGGATTCATATTATGATGGGCAAGCATAAGTCTGTAATACCAGGCTGTCCACTTTGTATTTTTTTGTGAAATAAGTGAGTGCAAATAATGATTGTGGAACCCAAAAGCAATATTGAAATATTAATAATTGATAGGTTTGTGTTCTTCTGGGTAGCCAGGATAACAGGCCAGCTTGTGGTTCCAGGGAAGTCAGTGGAAGCCAGTGAAGCAACCTCTCAGCCCTCAAAAAGGCCAAGTTTGGAAAGGCCCCACTAAAATGGAAGGAGTTGTGTGTGCCTGGGAGTGTCCCTGAGGCAACTGCTTCTGCTAGACTGAAGGATTTGCAGAGCAGGCTACAAGGAGAGCAGGAAAGCCATTTTCCTTGTGTACACCATAAAAATCAGATCCAATAAACAACATTAGTTTTATGTTCCCTGAATAACATGGGGGGGGGGGGGGGGGGGTTTCAGGCTTTTAACATTTTCATCTACTCCTTGCAAAGACCTACACTCTAGCTCCCTCTTAGCAGATGGAAATCAGAGGAAAAAAAAAAAGAAAAAAAAAAAGACTGTATGTGCTGGCATATCCATATGGCAATGAAGTGAGAAATCACTTGGAACATGGGGCCTCGTGTGGGGTCACAGCCTCCATACGTTCTTTGATGGGTGCAAAGGGTCCTGAAACTTGTTGCTGCTGTAACAGCGGGGGAATGGGGTTGGTATAGCACAGGCTGAAAATCCCTGACAGAGAAGGAGGGGAAGACAAGCTATGAACAACCCCTAAGGTGTTTAGTTACCTCTCTGCCCCTGAGATCCCAGTCACTGTTGAGAAGCTAGGCCTGAGTGCTTTTGAATGATTTGCAGCCTCTTGCTGTAAAACGATAATTACATCAGAGCAAATATATGCCAGCTTTATCATGCATAATAAACTCCATCTGAGTGAAACCATCTCCAGCATGGAGGATCTGCAGAGGATGCTTAGCATGGGAGGGGAGGGGAGGGGAGGGAGGTAAGTGATGCAGGAGCCTCATGTGGGCTTTCTGCCTTACTAGAAGGACAGGTGAGGACTGCACGTGCTATGGCAGGAGCACGAACAGATAAAAGGGATGTTTGTGCATTGCTGAGTGGCTCTTTAGTCTGCTTGAGTTGTCTGAGCAACTACTTGAATGCCAAAGACCGACTTCGAGCAGGGCCTTTTCTCTTATCCCCTGCATTATCTAAACCTGTTCTGGAGTCATCTGGTACATCCATCTTTGGCTTTTCATTGACTTCAGCAGGTTTGGCATCAGCCCTGTGTACACATATATCTGTCTCTGTAATTCTCCTAGCTGTTTACGTATCTGTCTTATGTATTTATTTTCCCTAGTACCCACCACTGCAATATATAAGGCAGGAATCATCCTCCACAATGCCAATTTCTTTTGGCTTCTTTCCTGTGCGTGTTTGGCTTTGCACTTTTCCTTTAAAATTATGGCTGGGATTCTCAGTTATTCTGCAATGTTGCTCTGACTCTGCTTAGATGAAAGGTCTACCACCAGCTTCAATGGGAGGAAACTCAGAGCAGGGCTGACATTTCCTGGGTGTCCTGTCCTATGTGTACCACAGGAATAGCCTGGAGTGTATCCTCTGACAAACAAAAGGTAGCGGACCATGACGTTCCCAGAAAATCAGAAGGGCTTCAGAGACCCTGCAGATCCTTTCCCACCTGACCAGACTTAAATGTCAGTTGTTGCACCTCTAATTAGGAGTTAAAATAGCTGAAATGAGTACATTTTTTGAGAACAGAATATCATGTGCAAAAAGGAAACTAGCTGTATTCAAAACTTTATTCAGAATCATATCCACAGCCCCAAACTTCCATGTATATAAGTAAGTCAAGGGAATAATCCATTTGTTCATATCCTGAGTGCCAAGAGGAGGCTGCAGAGAAGTCACAGGACTGCAGCACTTGCAGACCTCAGCATCCTCCAAGGCCAGGTCTGGTTTAGCCCCTGTTCAGCCTCTTGCCAGCTGCTTGCTGTGATCCTTCCCAAGCTCGTTTGCAGGGAAAAACAGGCAACTGATGCTCTAAAACCCACTGAAGCAATGGGGAGTCTTGGGCTGAAATCCAAATTTGTGCAAGACTTTCATCTAACCAGTGCTAGCGATTCAGCTCCAGGATAACAAACAGGCGTGAGCTTTGTGCCCCTCAGAGCTCTTTCCCAAAAAGCTGGTAGTTCATGTACCCTTATATTAAAGACTAATCTTAGTTACAAGCTCTGACATGGGCTTTCTTTAGTAACTATGTACGAACATCAGTTGCTTCAGGTCAAGTCGGTTGTTCCTTCTAATTCCTCAAAAGGAAAGAGCTTTGCAGAATATCACCCTTCCCTTAATTTCTTTGCTTACACACTTAGAGGTGTGCACCTGTAAGGACGTGTTCTTGTAGCAATGAAACAAAAGACGACCAAAGCCAAATGCAGCTAACACTTGTTAATCTATTGGAAGTCCAAAGAGCCAGTCATTACATATGGACAGCTTTATATGAGACATAAGTATTGCTTGGCATGGGTCCTTCTTTAATTGCATTATATAAACATAACAGAAAATTGACCCAAAGGGGGAAAACAATTTTATCCTTAGAACACTCTTCTGACTAAGTACAGAGCTTTTAATTAAATTCCCTATACAAAGTGACTGCCTGTCTCTCATGTTGAGCCTAATTGATATCAAAGCCATCCTTAAAATCAATATTTTTTTCTGGAAAAAAGAGCAAATACCCTCTCCACCCCAACAGAATTCAATAAATAATTTGATAGTACTTGACTCCTAACTGTAATCTTTGTCTCATTTGAGCAGAATATAAAGTGAAAATTTGTCCGCACTGCCCCCCAGCATTCCCATTGCATCACAAATCAGGCACCACAAAATGTCAGTATTCCTCCTCAGCAGGTCTGCCGTTTCCATTTATTTCAGGGAACCACGCTGAGCAAGGGAGGAATTCAAAAATCTTCAAGTGGCAACACATTTATGCGGCTTTTGTTACCTGTTTTATATTTTTCACTTATTTATGATTATGGTCGCAATTGGATCCCATTAGAAGTCGCGGTAACATCAAAGGCTTGTTAGAGCAGGTAGCAGACAAACCCATACTCTTTAAAGCTTGCTCGGGAGGGTTTGCAGCGTACCATATCCCTGCTGCAAACCTGTAAGCAGGCACTTAACTCTACTCCTAGGAAAAAAGCTGTGCAGGTCCCTGCAGGATGGGGCCCCTGCTCTGACAGACAAATACAGATCCAAGGAGCAGGGCTCGTTCGTTACCTTTGCTTTCTAAACTGTCTCCTTCAGCTGTCCTTCTCGCTTTGTGCAGGCATCCTGTCAATCTACCTCGTCAAAGCTGGCAAGAGAGTTGGTCCCCTTTGCCAGGAGCAGCTTAGAAAACCAAAGGAAAAGAGGAAGAACAAAAATTAAGCTAAACGTTAGGGTGGGGTTTTTGTTTTGTTTTTGTTTTGTTTTTCAATTATTCAGCCAGATTTAGTGAAGCAGGCAGCTGAAAGTCTGGCATCGGTTACCGCCCCACCAAAAAAGATGGTCCAACCTTAAGTCAAAGCCAAGTTAGCGTGTGCAGTCCTTTTGCATTGCCTGTTCCTGATAAAAGCAGGAATAATCCCTGCAGAGACCACTGCCTAGCGAGGGAGCATGGACTTGAAAGCTCAGCCCTGATCTTCAGTTCCTGCTCTGTAATGTCTCTCTGTTGATATCGGCCCTTGGGGACTCTTGCTACAAGCACAATTTTCTTTCAAGAGCGTATGCTAATTGTGGCATTAGGGGTGTATTTATGATCTCTCACTGACTGTGGCAGGTAAGATTGGGAGAGAAGTGATACTGAATCTGCAGACAGATCACACTCATAAAGCATGATTTTGTGCTTCCCGTGCGCTGTGACACCCTGAAGCACAAGGGATTAGCATAAAGAGAAACCTGCCTTGGCGTCACTGGAATAAAAATTCATTTGTGATTTAGGCAGTCAAGCCAGCTCCACGGACCTCGCAGCATGCTTGTGCACCAGGATAATGACCCGAGACCTGCTTTTCATAGGGAACCAGCAAAGCACTCTGCTATCCTGGGCTTTGGGAAAGGAGAAAGGCTGGGGGAAGTCTGAAGGCATGGGAAGGTGATGCTATTTTACCTAGCCCTTTATTCCAAATAACTCATTTAGTCCTGAAAATTATTTAGCTTCCAAAGTGGTCCTGTGCCCTCACACCTTCCTGTGGCCGACCTCAGAAGCAAAAATCTGGTGGCTGGCCACAGGAGGAGACAGCAGCCAGCCAGCCCTCCCGCAAGGTCACCTCTGGGGGGTTTCCTCATTGGGGTCTGCATCCCACAACCCTTTTAAAGTTTTGTTGCTGGCTTCAGCAGATGGATGGGATGGGATCACCGGGCAAGCGTGCCTGTGTGCACCCGAGTGGCACCTTCAGCTGGGGTGGCAGCTGGCGGTGGGGGGCCAAGCCAGCGCCCGCCACCGAGCACAGAAGGCCCTTGTAGACCGCGTGTGTTCAGCTACGCCACCATTTCTCACCTCGTGTAAACTTGTTTCGGCTACACACAATACACATAAAATATTTAGCAGAGGGCTGGCTGTACAGCTGAATGCCAGAAAGTGAGAAGGGCTGGAAATGAACATTGAGATGAAGGTGCCAAGGCTCAGGGTAAGGCAGGTGTGTGTGGCGCTACTTTATAGGCTCCGCTACATGAGCAGAGCCTGCCTCTGCTCCCAGCTGCAGCGGCGTAAATCTGAAGTAACTCTGCAGCTGGTAGTTGCACCACTTCAAAAATGGATGAGCCTCTGTCCGGTGAGGCTGAGCACTTCAGTGCAGTTCAGGAAGACCCAGACCTCCCTCCTATTAATATTTATGCAGGGCTCCTCAGGCATCTTTGGAAGAGTCACCATAAAATTTCTGCTGCTGTAGGGAGGGCCCTGAAAGAACAATTTGCAGGCAGTTATTATCATGATTAGACATGGTAACTGAATTAGTAGTTATTTAATTATTATTTTTAGTGTAATACATAGTTCTCCCCTCCTTGGTCCTGCAAAATGCAGCCTGAGGAAATGCTGGTGAGAGGGAAGAGCTCCATTTGGAGACAGCTATTAGCAAAACACTGCAGTGAAGGAGGAACCAAAGGAAATATCCATACCCACCCAGAGGGTAATTTCTGCACACTCTAAAATATTGCAGAAGATGCCACTTCCAGAGGTGTATTTTGGTTCAGGGAGGGGTTACACTGGAGGGCTGAAATTGTTGATTTATATGTATGTATATATATTGGGGTTCGCTTCATCATATATGTGACATGAGGGCCTGCAGTGTAACCAGTTAACTTTTCCATGGATAAATTGCTTTGAGTTATGAGAAACATTTATTTACTGATGGAGGCTGTGTGGTGACAACACAGCCTGTGAGGCAAAGCAGGTGGAAAGAAGGGTCCGTCTTGGCTAGTCTTTAACATGAGCCCAAGAGATAAGCGTTTCCAATACAGCATGCCAAAGCCATGCGGGGAGATTTGTCTCCTACCCAAGCTAATGATGGAGCCATGTCACCATATGTGTGGTTAGTTTCCAGCAGCTCCTCACTTTTTCAGCACGAATGGAGGGTGACAGATTGTATATTAGACAAATTACTCTTCTCTCGAAAGCAGCAGCCACAGTGATATCCAAGTGCCTTCTTCACTCTCTCTTCACTGAACAATTTCTGCACCATCATTCAAAGCTCTTTGCAATAAAAAGGTGGTCAGTAAGCAAGAATTACAGTGTAGCTTCCCAGCTCCCAGCCAGCGCTTCCCGAGGCTACGCCTGTACCAGCGACCACAGCAGGCTGCCATCCATCCTCTGATCCTCCTGCCAACTGGCACGGCCATGCTGGCACCCATATGGACAAACCCTCTTCTGAAAAAAACAGGGTGGCCACATCCCAGCTGCCTGCTGAGAGCAGTCCTGCAGGCTCAGCCAAATACCCCCCAGGGAGGGTGCTCACCGGGGCAGTGCCGACATCTCCTGCCTGGATGGGTGGCAGGGGTGTCTCCAGGCAGAGCAGCATGGATTGCTTCCCTGACCTCAGGGCTGGTCCCAGGAAGGTCTCCAAAGAAGCAGATCCTTTAGCACTGGTGGGAAGGACGTGGGGAATTGATGTCCTCAAGGGAAGCCTTGGGGGTTGCCTCAGACAATAAATTCAGTAGTTGCCTTGGGGGCAAAAACTGGAAGGCAAACACGCTCTTTAAAACTTCACGTCCCTGGGCACACTTTGGTAGAGATGAACTTTTTTTTCACCGTGTTTGCTGCTTTCAGAGACAGATGGTGATTTCCCTTGTAAGCTCAAATTTTTAAGACATTTCTGATATTAAGGACTCATCTGTTATCAGTTGAACTCTGAGTTCCCATTGGTCATTGCCTAAGCATACTGCATGTAGAGTCACCCAGCTGGTGATGACAAGTGGTCTGCAAAGTAGTACCCTCTTGACCTACCCTCTTTTGAGGACAATCCCGTAGATCCTACCAGCCACATGTTGTCAGGGGTCTGGTGCTCTATGTTACCCTCCATCCTTCTGTTTTCACTTTTGTGTCCCATCATCCAGCACATCTTCCAGGCACCACCCCAATCAGATCTAATTCTTGGATTTGCTCTTTGGCTGTCACTTCTGACCTTCTCTTTGCCCCCTCCTGAAATTCCTGCTGCTGCTTTCTGTCTCCAGGACATCACTATGGATAGTGCATTGCCCTCTAATGGATAGATTTCAAACTGAGCTCCTCCACCGACCAGAACTGTTGGAAGGATCCTTTGACCCACTAACGAGGCGGGAGATTTGTTATCCACACTCAGGCCACTTTCTATCCCCTATTTCCACTTTCTATCCCCTGCTTTCCTTGAATCAAAATCAAATACTTTTTTTTTTTTTTTTTTTAACAGCACAGACATCGGACTGAATGTTGCAGCTATTTTTAAGAGGAGGCAGAGGAAATCTGTGCCAGTATGAACCCTGGTTCCTTCACGTCCATGAATACTTTAATTGGCTTCAGAGTTAGGAAAGCATTAACAAAGCTGATTTCTGTGATTCCATGCATCTGGATTTCAGGGTGGGTTTTTTTTAGCTTGCCTAATCCTGCTTAAAGTCTTAAGATTTATTTGTATAAGATGCTGCTTTTCTCATTATATGTACATTATAGTCACCATTAAAATAATACAAACAAAAGGAAAAACAGAATGGACTTGCAAGCAGCTGATAATTAATTACGGAGAACTTTTGAAAGGGTGTCTTAGCATCTTAAGCAACTCCTCTTGCTGCTAGATACATGGGCTTTTTTTATAAACTACAATCAATTGGGGGGAAAAATGCAGTATGAAGTTAGTTGTCTGAGCTCATTTTCAGTTTCAAAACCCGAAAGGCTTTGAGGCATAAAGTACCCTCTTCTTTTAATGTCAGTAAATAAGTTGATCTGTTTATATGGTTTTCAATACAAGTAAACTGCTTGCCATTTAAACAAGTTCAATCAGCTGTGAAAATTGACATTTTTAACCATAAAATCAGACTTCATCCTACCATGATATTAAATATTAAGGAATAATTTAAAGGACAGTATACATTTCAGAAACCTGCCTGGAGAGATGAATGCCAATTTCTGCCATTCACAAATCTGTACCCAAAAATGGCCCCTTGGCTTGAGGCCTGCTGCTCTGTAAAAGCCACTTTACAGATTTATTCCAAAATGGTAAATCATCATTGCTCTGAGACGACCTTCAAGCTTTGCATTCAGCCCTTGTGTGGCAAAAGCACATCCTTGAGAAGGTCTGCCAGCGAGGATGGATGGGAAAAGGGCATCGTGTGCTGATGCTCTCCCCAGTGACAGCATGCCCAGGTCCGCAGGAGGCTGCAGCAGGGCTCAGCATCCTCTGGCTGCTGGGGCATGGGGCTTTGCAAGCCTGGAAGGCATCAGCCCAGCCCTACCCTGCCCATGGAGGTGAGCAGGGGGATTGCCAGCCCCCCCCCCCTTGCTCATACGCATGGCTGCGCTGACAAGTGGCACTTGGAAAGGGGACATTCCTACTGTTATCAAGACTTTGGGAGGTCTGCATACACTCCTCTTGGCCCCTGCCTTCTATTTTTTTAATTTTCCTTCCTTTTTTCTCCTGTTTCTATCCAATTTGGGGGAGAAAAAAAACCAACAAACCACCACACTGCTTCTGACCAGGCTCACAACTGACACAGCTCTTCACAGCTCAACACCCCTGATGTTTTCCCTGTGTCAAAGGGGTCTCATTGTGTCAGGGGTTTCCTTCTGAATAGGACAAAGCAAAACAGCAGAGCAGTGGGATTACTGGGCTGCTCAAGGGAGACAATGGGGAAACAAAACTCAGGCCAGAGAGACATTTATTTTTCAGAGGGGCATGGCTGCCCTTACACAATCCCTTTTAAAGCGCTGTGAAGTTTCTCTAACACAATCCAGTCCTGCAGCCAGGCAGAAATCCAGCATGTTTGAAACCTTTTCATGCCATCTTTAATTTAAAAAAATGTGCACCCATTTGCTACCACAAACTGGCAAGAGTATTAAGGTATAGGAAGATCTAACAACAGTCTTTGGGGTTTCTCTGCTTGAGCACCTCTGGACGTTTCGAGCACTGGGTGATGGCAGCGGTCAGTCCTTTCCATGCTGACAAGCTGATGTGGAAATCTGAGTGGGTGCAGGTTTCGGTGAGCTGCTGCCTGCTGACCAAGCACATCTCTGCTGTTCCCTGTCCCGTACAGGCTCACTTTTGGCTCCCTGCCTGAATTTTAGCTTTAATTCCCACCAAATGGCCTGAGGCTTTTCTGCTTGGGGGTAAAGAGAAGAGGTAGGTCTCTCTTTGTGGCTGTGGCAGTGATCTGCAGCCAGGGTGGGGTGAGATTGAAAAGGAAGTGTTAAATCTGGGAGTGCTGGGAGTGCTGGTAGGATCTGGGTTTGCTCCCTGTTGAGGATTCAGGCTGTGACTGTGGTTCCTTCCCTTATAGAAATTTTCTCTGGAAATGGCCCTTCTGGTGCTGGAAGTTGGCCTTACCCATACAGGACCACTCAATGCTATCTCACTTGTGTCACAAGTGCTGGGTACGAGCACCCCAGACCAGCCCAAGGGATTAATTTCCTCTCAGTTTCCTACATGCCAAGCTGTGACTCTCTCCCTGCCCTAGGCATAATGGGAAAAATGCTGGAGAGAGAGCACTAACGCATCCCATGGGGCTGCTTGCTATAGGGCTAGCTCTTGGCACCCCTTTGTTCCCCTACAAAGGCATGTGGGGTGGGGAGAAGCCAGTCCCATCATAAGTAAACAAATGCGCTGAGTTAAAATTTTTAAATGGAGTCATAAATAAAGAACTATCATTGGAGAAGTCCCCAAAGACATGGGTTTTGCTAGGTTTTTTTTTTAATGTTGGCAGCTTCAGTAACTTTTAAAGGGATGTCAGAGTAAATAGCCTGCGATCCTACAGCATCTTATAAAAGACTTTAACAACAAGAAGATTTTTATGCTTTCATATTAGATGGGTTCCTAATAGAGATTCTGTTCATGTCTCCTTATTTTATGTAGTGTAAAAAAAAAAATAATAATAATCCCTGTCTGCAGCATATCTTAAAATGCACATCTTTAGCAATTTCTGACTTAAGGAAGAAAAAACTAGATGCGTTTTGGACAGAAGATGTTCAGGGTTTTCTGGGATTTGGAACATCCCGTAGCTTCTGCACCAGCCATAAAAGGGGAAGGAGGGGAAGAAATGTTTATTCTGTTTAACTTAACAAACAGAAATTTAAGTGAGACTTAATCACACTGTGCAAGTAAATTTCCTGATACGCTATTAGAAAGCTCTTTCATCTTGCAGATTAAAGGCTACCTGGGGAAGCTGTTGCACAGTGAGGTAAAAGGTGCAGCAACTCTCCTCGCTCAGAAAGTACAAGGTGGGACATTTCACTTTCAAAGTGGGGGAAATTTTCTTTCATGAGAAGAGTCACTGCAAGGAGCATAAGTACAGCATGCTATGTGTTTACAACTCACATTTGGGACAGGGTTGATTTCCCCCCATAGAAGAGGTCAAAAAGCATGATGAGATGCAGTAGCTGGGACACAATGTTCTTAAAGGTCTTTTCCAACCTAAATGATTCTATGATTCTATGAAAGCTGAATCTCTCAAAATTCAACCTAAAAATGAGCATACACTCTCAACCATAGGCATTTTTAGCTCCTGGAACAACTTACCTAAATTCCCCATCATCTGACAGCTTTAAATCAAGTCTGGATGTGTTCCTAGAAAATACACTCTAAATCAGCTGAAAGTCAAAAGCCTGGTGCGTGATTCCCATAGGGAGAGTCTACAGCCTACATTATGAGGGAGGTGAGACCAAGCAAGCAGAATGGTCTTAAGAGTTGCTGAAGCCAATGAACAACATGTTCCATACCACTCTCGACCAACTGCTTCTGCGTGCAGAGTGAGTGCCTTTAATAAATCATGTTTTTTTTCCTTTCTGTATCAATCACTTATTTCAACACAGGAACTTTCTCAAAGTGAATGTTATAGGGACCCAAAACCTTCACCCATGGCTGAAGCATGAACACAATGACGGGGTTTTAAAACATGGAACTGGTTTTACTAAAGCCTCTTTTCTTCCTCATGCCTGGAATTCATCCCTAAAACCTTTGGACTCCATACATTTCTGAATCTACTTCCCAGGTGACAACTAAGGTGAAGCCCACCACAACTACCTTTGGAGTTGTCTACATTGCAGATGTCCACCTGACCCAGCCACCATGTGTAGTGGAAGGAGAGAAATAAACCTTTCTAAAGAGTGACCTTCTGACCAATGTTAGAGTGAGGTGAAGAGTGCCCTGGGCTCCCTTGGCTCTACCAATTGCTTTGGCAGTGAGCATAGAAGGACCTGAGGGTGATGAGTTCAGATAGATTTAGTGCCAAGACAGTGTTGCTTATATCTTGAAACAATCTCTAGAGGAGAATTTAGAGCAGCCAGATTTGAAGGGGGCGGTGGTGGTGGCCCACCTCCTAGAAGAACAGCTCCGTGCAGTTGCAGCAGCTGTGCTGGCTATGTATATGGGCAACCCAAGATGGGTCTGTAGTACCAGCTACCTCTAGTCCTTTCTGAAAACTAGCTTTCTCTTTTCTTTTCCATGTGTGTAAACCATCATTAGAAGCTCAGTGTTTCCTTTAATGCTGTAAATAGACAGCCTGCTAGTACGATGACTGCGTTTGGTCTATATACTTTTTAAACACTGCTCTCGTGGATCTCTATTCTCTTTATTTCAGGCTATTATCAAATCATTGTGAACTCATGATGGAGATACAATACTTTACAATGAGGTAGGAATCATTCAAGCTGCGATTGCATCTGGGTTTGCAGCAAAGGTGAGTCCTTTGTGTTGTCTCTACGCTGATAATGCTGGAGACTTTGTTAAGGTGGAGTGGAAGTTTGGAAGGATAATAAAGAGTGTCTATACCAGATCTGGAGATGTGACTGCAACTGAGGTGGAGGCCTAATTAGCTCGGGCAGACCACCACACTTCTGTGGGTATTGTAAGCTTGATTCAAGCTCATGCACCAATGTGGTGTTGCACAGTGCTGTATAGTCAAGGCAGACTATTCAGAAATGGATCAGGCATCCCACTGACGTGCTCTGTCCATATATAGTGTTTATAAGACTATTTAAAGAGGTCTAAGACTGGGCCAAACGAATGGATAATTTCTTAACAAGCAAATCTCTTACACTATGGAATGATTTCCAGTGGCAGCTCTCTTGCTTGGGACGTTTAAATCTAGATCTGGAAACAATAAAAAATTAACAATAGGATATGACCATCCAAAAGGCATCCTCCAGCTCCATTTCCATTGAAACCGTGAATGGAAAAATGGGGATGGATTTACCACCCTGAGTAATTCTGAGGCCACTCCTGGCAGACGGCACTGAACCTGATCTGCAAGACTCTACCCAGACACCACTCTCCCTACTCCACTAGCTTCTGACTGCTACCAGCTAGTAGGTGAGCCACACTTCTTAGGCAAGGTGAACAAAGTTGTTCAAACCTTCTGCTGAGCCATAAGGAAGTCGTTGTTCCACCAAGATGTAACAAGGGATGCTTTAGATTATTCTGTGCATATCTGTGTTGGCCCTGCTACTACGACATCCAAGGACATTCAGCATTAGAAGGGCTTTTTACACAAACAGCAGGGTAATAGACAGGTTCTATTAAGCACTTCTAAAATCTCTGCAGACAAATTGAATTCTTTAGCATACAGAGTTTCAAGAATTATCTTGGTGGTTATTGTGTCTTTGAAGCACAGAACAGCCTGGATACCAAACGCAAAAGGCAAGTACCAACTGGAAGTAGATGGAATTAGGGTTGCTTAGTTGTGTGGAGATGTGAGGGTGGGTTCAGACAAGGACCTTCTTGTTGTTGGCTTGTGGTTTTCTTGTTTACACTGTTTCTGCATTACCTCTTTCTGATCCAGCAAATCTGTTGTAGTTAAGCCACATGTGCTCCTGCTTATACTAATTGGTAAAAACAGAAATGGGAGAGTTCAGCAGGAACTGAAGGCACCAACATCCCTTGACCATTCGTAGAACGGCTATATCTGAGGAACATGTGGCTGGAACAGTACACTGGGGACCCATCTTAAATTCCCTGGACAAAGCAATTTTTTTATATTTTAATCCTAGAAGTTACAGTCTGCAGATCATGGCAAATCCAGTGGGTCTATAAAATCACTGATCTTCTTAAAACAAAGGAGGGCCTTTGAAGAAAGCAGAAACAAATAAGCTGGGTAAGTATGGGCTGACTTCCTGATTTGTCTCCCTCTTGTTTATCAGGACCCACACCCTGTCTCACTCCCTTGATGCTCTTCGTACATCAAATGGCTGAATAGCTACTGTGAGTAAAGCTGTCATTATGGCCTTACTTAGCATTCAGACCAACTTTCCTGTTGGATGCAACTTGTGGAATCCTAACTTTGCAGACCTAAGACGACTTGTGTAATTTGTGTTCATATGAACAGAAGCTTGTGCATTTTGAAATGTTACAATCAAATAATCCCATCTGTACTTGAGAGTCTGTAGCAGGCTGACGTACAGTTGCCTTTTTGCAGTAATTATGGAACTTCCTTGGTAGGAAGCATTTTGGAGGAGCTAAACCTCAGTCCTTGGCTTTTGGTTTCCTCGCAAGGTGAGATTTGTAAACCCAGTGGAAAACTCTGCATTTTGCATTTTAACAATCACTAGGAAGACTGACCACTTAGTGACAGCATCTCCTACCTTCTTCAAAACGTCTCCAGTCTCCTGTACTGCAAAATCCCAGTGAGCTTCCAAAGCAATAGGACAGTGTTTTTGTCTCTAGCCTTTCCCTGACTTTCAGGCATTTCAGTTTTTTCCCTAAGTACAGTGAAGACCCAGAAGAGATTGCTCTCCTCTTCCAATTCAAGCTTGGCCCATCCTCCTGATAATCACGGCATCGTTTATGTTGGAAAAGACCTTTAAGATTATCGAGTCCAACTGTGCACCCAGAACTGCCAAGTCCACCACTAAAACATGTCCCTAAGTGCCACATCTGCACCTCTTCTTAATATCTGCAGGGATGGTGACTCTCAACCCCTTCCCTGGGCAGCTTGTTCCAGTGATTGATCACCCTTTTGGTGAAGGAATTTTTTCTGTTCTCTGAAATACAGTGTTGCCTGGTTTCTCCTTGCGCAGCATTTTTGGCTGTAGGTGGGATACAATGAAGTCTTCATCAACATGAACAAATAAAATAAAATTTCCCTGCTGCTTATTTGTACTGCATTTTGAAAGTATAGGTGAAGATTTTTTTAACAGGCTGGATTTCCAAGGATCTGGGTTTGAGGTCTGAATACAGGTTAATAAGGGTTTTCTACATGCCAGTCTTTTCCTCCTGTTACTGGTGAGGCTTGCTTAGTATTTCTGAAAAATCAGATCCATTGCTAAAATGTGCTGCCAGACAGAATTTGATATCTATTGTTAAAGTTCATTAGACTGAAGCCAAAAAAAATCCCCGTCTGGTTTGGTGCAAAGCTCTTTTTCTCCTGAGTGCCTTTGGCTATGAATTCTGCATATTCTAATTTTAAAGTATCATTCATTTTCTATTTGGTGATAAATGCTTTCCTGTGTAAGAGTCTTTTGATTGCTCTGCTAATTAAAGTGGATAGTTTCCTTTTATGTTAGGTGACTGGGCTTCTGGGTAACTGCAGCTTGCAGGGAACAGCCAAGGTTACATGGCAGCGTTTATTACCTTCACTCATCACCAACGGGTACATGTTCTGGAGCTCCAAATTCCCGGTAAGGAAATTAATTCAGAAAATCAGGAATTTGTCATTCTGGGTGCTTTTTGATCCCCCTTTCCTAGGAATGGGGTTTTACCCATTTGCTCTCCCAGATTCATACCATGCTGAGAAACTTTTGATGACTTAAAAGGCATGGAGACAGAAGTAGGAATGGAACGTCCATGTTCTCCCTTTTTTTTCTGCTCTGAGCCTATTTTGGTCAGCATAGATATTTGTGATAGCGGCACATGAATGTGTGCTGGGAAACTCACTCTTCTTGTGAATGCTATTTTAATTGCCAAACAACTCCGTGCCTTCACTTCTGAAAAAATGTTTCTCTCTTGATCTGCTCCGGCAAGTGCAGGGGATTTGATCTGAAATATTAGAGAAAACACAGGGGAATACCCTGAACAGAACAGAAAATGTAGAATGGTGGCCAGTCAGGACAATCTATTCAGAGGAAAGCCTCTGCGGGTGGAGATCTAGCTCCCACCCAGCAGACTGTTGCTCTTCCAGGCTGGACTTCTCCTGTGATGGTTATCAGTGACAAGCTACCAAAGAAGGCCCTCAAAATATCTCAAGTGAGTATCTGATAAAGGGTACTACTATAAGCAAAGAGAACTACCACATAAGCAAAATTCTTTCCAGTCAATGGGAATTACAGAATGCGTAACATAAGATCAAGGGGAAGACGTGGAAGTTTTGGGGTCCCTCTGGAAGGAAATTGTTCACATCTTCAGGATGCTTCTGCCTGTAGGTGCCTGTTCCTGCAGGTCTGCAACTATTATGGTGTGTCTGTGTCAAGTGTGCACATGGCTTAGAGTGCTGATAAAATGTGGCATTAGGATCTTTATCTGTTTCCACACTCTCAAGGTGACCAGGAGCTCTCCTGATGGTATGCAAGTGTTTTTGGTGAGGGGGAAGGTTCCTGTCGTTTCTGCAGTCTGTGGAAGCTGGTCTTCGGAGCCACGTGGAACAAGAAAGGGTACAAGACTTGAAGGCCCCCATTAGAGCTACTTTCTAGAGGGATCCTAGACTCAACAAGATCAAAAATCATCGACCAAAGTTTGGGTTTAATATAACAATGATGGCAGTTCTCAGGGAAGCTCTGCCAACTGTCTTACTTCAAATGAAATTTGGAGATACCTGGAGACTCAGTCTGGCTGCTCTTCTTTGAATGCTAAATATCCCTTTTAGATCCCAGTTCCTTTGTCCTGAGTAGCAGCAGAAATGGTGAGCCTTGCAGGTCATATCAGCAAGGGAAAGCAACCACGGATGCAGCGTCTGTGTATAGGGTAACTTGTTTTAGTCAGATCCCTGAAGCAGCAGAAGCCTTAAACTGAAAACCTTATAACAGCACCATTTTCATACTCCACAGGAAAAGAAGAAACCCAAACTGAAACTCTTTAGGCTTGAATGCATCGATTCTCACAGGACTTTACATAACCTGAGCTGTGAACATTTAAATCATCCTCCAAAACGGAACAGGTGTTTGAGATTAAGAAGAGTTTGGAAGGCAACATGTGCTGATACCACCATAACCATGTCTGCTGGGTATCATGTGAGCGGGGTAAAAAGAAAAAAAATCTTGCTTTGTTATTGGAGACTTAGCTCTCTGCCTGCCCTGTTAAGGTGCTGGGGTGCAACATGAGATCAGTCCTACCCCACATGCAACCCTCCCCTTTGTATCTACAGCAGCAGGCTGCATGGCACGCTGCGTTAGTTATAAAGCTACACTGTGCACACTAATTGGACTCATCTACAGTAACCCGGATTTTCCTTTATAACCTAGATAGTACATATTGTCTATACAATTTCCCCAGAACCATCTCTCCTGTTGACTCTGAGGCACAGGCACCGGGTGAATCACCAACAAGATTAAAGAAACTGCTCTAGTCTTCTTGTTCTTCATTTCTGCAGCTGTGCCCCTTCCTTAGTAACAGACACGAAAAGCCCAGACCTCAGGAACCTGCAGGTCTTGTTTACACAGCATTTCCCATTTCTAAGATCTGGTGACCTGCAAGAAAGCCATCACCTCCACCTGCAGAGATGCTAGCTCACTTAAACAGGGGGAATCACGGCTTCCTTTTAGTCTATGCTTTGTATTTGCATTTGCAGTGACAGATGAGCACCGCCACATCTTCAAAGGCAGGGCAGGCTCAGCCTTTGAAACTCCCCTCCTTACACTTCAGGGGCTGTATCCCAGGATTTTGCCTTTTGACCACCTCTACCCAGCAGGTGTGTTGCTGCTGCTGAACAGTAAGTGACTTTTGCTACCCTGTTGTGATACCTCCCTTAAAACGTGGAGGCAACCAGGGGCAAAAGGCACCGCAACAGACAGGTGGAGTCTCACACTTGGCTACTCCGGCTGTAACGGTTGTAACAAGTTGTCATTCCTTACCAGGCAGTCTTACACCTGAAACAAATGTTGTTGACCTTCCAGGTATCCTCTTGTGGACAGGATGCTGACTGCCCTGTGGAGGTTAATTGGCTATTTAGAAGTGCCACTTTAGGGTAATACACTGCTAATAGATAGCCAGCAGGTCCCGAAAATAAATATTCAGCCAAATAATTCTAGAAAGCAGAATTTCTCTGGATGTTATGGAGTCACCATGAATCCTCCTAATAATGCATTTTAAGCCTAGCTGCATTGGTTCACTGCAGCTGTAATTCCAGAGCACCCGTAGAGCTGATGTGGATCGGGGGAGTTGTTTAACAGATGGTTTCTTTCAGAAGCTGGGTAAGAAGAGCTGCCTGTTAGACACAGGACACGCAGCTGTGTGAGGATTTTTTGAGTGTTCAGGTAGCCTTCCAGCTCACCACATCTCTGTCTGATACAGGAAGGTTGGGCATGGGAGGAGAGCCTCAGGACAAAACTCTGCCACCAAGATGTAGATTAGAGGCAGCTGCAGACTCCAGGGAACGTGCTGTTCCCCAAGTCCTCGGTCAGGGTTAGTTGCTTTCTGTGATTCCCTGATCTTATTGTGGGATGATTATTGTAAAGTCTAGGAGAAACACTGTATCCATTCCTTATTTCTCTTTGGCATAGCCAAGACCTGCATCTGGTACATTTATTCTGAATGATTGAGTCCCAGGATCACTGGGGAGAGCTATTACAACCATCTGCAGTTCTGCTAAAGCCAGAAAAGTTGGACTTTCGGACAAACCGGGTTCAAGATTTCTTGGTCTTGTAATGACTGAGAGGATGTGGGTCCCCATGGGAATTGTACCATCCATTACAAAGATTCTCAACAGAAGCTGCATGCAGACTTTTGGTCTATTCCTGCCTTGCTAAGTCCCAGCATTGAACTTCATACAGCTGTGCTTTTATCTCCTCCAGCTCTTGTAACCACTTGCCATTGGCAATGAAAACCTTGTGCCACGGTGGGCTTTTTGCCTTCTTTGTGACAAGATAAACTCATGGCAAGGCCTACAGCTGTGTATTTGTGATTAAGAGGAAAGAGTTCTCATCCGTTTTGGTGGACATTGGTTTCTGTTTCCTATCATGCAGCCCAAGAGGGGAACAGCTAGTTCTGGAAGAAATGATGTTTGTTGTTCCTATCACATCAGTCATTTCTCATCATGGCATGCATAACCAAGTGAGTTGGATGGCCTTTCCTTGATGTGGACATTTTTCCTATAGGATGCTTTGTGACACTGTAGTCAAAGATCAGACAGACCCCTTAAATCCATTGCTAGCACTATGGAAAGCACCATGATGAACAGGTAAGTTCACTGTACTAGGAGTGTAATTGTAAAGAAATTCAAATCAATGTAGGTTTAATCTAAGTTAAGCTGAGCTTTAGGGATTAATCAAATCTTAATTACAGGCTGAACCACGCAGCCAAAGTTATTTCTAAATTCACTGGATAAGCATTCATGTGGGTGCTAGAAAATATCACCTTTTTGCATTACTGTTATTAAACATTACACATTCATAACCTTTTCAGTTGTAAATTATTAATGCATGTAGTTAAACTTTTAATTAAGACAAACTCTTAGGGACAGATTCTACTACTGTTATTTATCTTGTGTCTTTTCACACCAGGAATTCTCTTAACTTCAATGGGATGGTTCATATGATAAGATACTATTAATTTGTTTTTATTTTTGGAAGAGTGCATAGCATGTGAGACCATATATTCAACAAGGGAACCTTCATGTTCAAAACAGCTTGAAATCTAAGACCAACAGGCGAGAAGCCACAAACTAAAAGAAAAGAAAGAGTGATACAGAAAAAGGATGGACAAGCAAGGCGGTAAAATTTATAGCTAACATCACTCCTGTGTCCAGAATAGGCAATAAAGAATTTCTGAAGGTCATAACTGAATTAGGTGAGTGGACAGCGTGAAGGTACATGACAAGTTAGTATTAGCAGTAGTATTATATTGTGGGCTTAGCTGTGGATCAAGGTCTTACTTTGTTAGGCACCATATAAACCCAGATCAAGGTAAGAGTCCTTGCCCTGTTATCCTTCAGTTAAACCATTGCTGGTGAATGTAAAATAATCCGTATAAGAAGAGTGGAAAGGAATATGAGTACACTTACTAGTTGCAGATGCAGCACTATCGTAAGACTGCTGCAATGATAGATGGCAAGGGATCTCAGGATAATTTAAAGGGGCTTCAAAATGTCTACAAAAATCTTCCATCAATTACAAATATATTAATTAAGGCAAAACAAAACGAGTTATGTTGACTTGCACTGTCTCAATACCAGTCCTCTGTGGGGGCTAGTGACTGGTTATCTCTGCAGCCACTAATTACAGATGCCTCTTCCACCCTGGAGGACCTGAGCTGCTGTCAGCAAGGAAAGGTAGTTAGCAGCTCCCTGTTTGGAGTACTGCACAAAGGAAGATGAGCTGAAAAGGGGAATGCGCTTGCAGACAGCTTGAGAAACAATGAAGCACCTTATTAACAACAGTGACCAACAGAAAATATGTCTGAATCATTATTGCACCCTCCTCACTTAAGTTTTCAGCTCAGGGTACAGCTTCTGTCAAAGAGCCAAGCAAAGGTTAGGATGTGTAAGAAATGGGATGGAGTAAATTTCAGCATGGTATAAAACCAAGGCTCCTCTCTCATCTGGAATGCTATATGTCACTGCCAAGGGAATTAAAGGATGTTCAGATAAGGATGACAAGAATAATTTGAGACCTGGGAAAAAAAATCTTATATGGAGAGAGATTGAAAAGATAAGTGGTGTTTACAGTGGAAGGGAGCTAAATAAGAAGGGCTGTGATAAAAGCTCGTGCTGTCAGGCCTGTGGCAAGGGGAAGAGGGAGACTGGTGAAAAGGGACCCAGGAGGTGTAAGCGTGCCCCAGCCTGCGGGCAGAGGTGCTGCCGAGCCTGCCCGGGAAGACTTCAGGCAGGGAGGTGGGACAGCCAGTGGCGTCGGGAAGGAGCCAGGAATCCTGTTGAGACTGAGGACTTTGGGCTCCAAAGGGAAGGCACACATGCTGGTTGACAAAATTCCCCACCCTAACGCTGTGCACTATCAGAAACAGTGAAAAGGAGGCTGGCTCAGCACTTTTTTTTTTCATGTCTCCCAACACAAAGCATAAAATTAAAGAGCAGAAGGCAGGAAATTCAAGATTAGTAAGAAAAGTCACTGTGGAAAACGTGATGGATTTGTGGAGCTCATTTCCACTGGATGTTGCAGTGGCCAAGGATTTAAGGAGATTCAAAGAGGGACTGACCGTTCCATGACCAGACATGAACAGACTGGAGTAAACAAGCATCCTCCAGCTCCAGGGTTTCCACCACCTCCTAATTACCAGGAGCTGAGGTGAAGCCTTTGTGCCAAATGTGGTGTCCAAAGGGTGTCCTTGCACACAGCCTGAGACAAGGTCCAGGGCAGGATGGGTGCAGGCTCATTTTGCTGTAGCCAGGCGCCAGTTCCTGAGGTACAGCGTGTGTGAGAGGGGCTGTCTTCTAAGAAGGGCAGCTCTCATGCTGCTGTAGTTTTCCCCATGGCTTGGGGAAAGCCAGGCAGTTTGGCACTGCAGCTCTGAATGAAGAGCCCTGGACCACGCTCACAGCTTCACCACTGGTTCCTTAGCTGCTCCTCAACACCACGGTCTCCTCACGTGTAAAATGGTATCAGTGACACTGACCACACTTGAAAGTTTGATTTCTACTACTACAAGGTGCTAAGCTATCTACTACACAAGTGCTAAGAACCTATATTTTTGGTCATCTAGTGTGTGCTTAGCTCCATGGGAGGAGTTTGTTCCCAGCAATATGCTCCAGCTGCCTTTGGTGTCACCATCCTTGCTCCAGACAGGACTTAAGCATTTCCTCTCCCTCACCTCATTCAGGAAACCATTCCAGCAAGAGGCTAAATGAATTTTACCCAAAAGCATTTAATTTCACTTCACTAAGACAGTTATCCTATATTAGATAAATACCCACTGGGTTTTAAGAGCATGTTTGTTTGAAGATTAACTACAAGGCAGAGTTGTTTATCCAGTGGGGCAACTGAATTAATGAGGTGAAAACTGAAGCACCTATCCTATTATGCTACAACTGATGACCTAGTTTTGATACTTCAGTGTTTTGATGTATTGTAAGTCACTTTGCCTTGTGCTTCTCCTGCTCCTTCTGTCTAAGTAAAGGTTCTGACTTCAGTCTGTCCAGCTTCAGAATGAGGAACTCAGTTGAAAGTGGGTCAGTAGGGTGAATGATACTGGAGAAGACTTTGGGATGCAATCTGGGGTCTTTCTTACTCTTCCTCCTCCTTGTCCTGCTGCCAGGACTCCATCCTCCTCCCATCTTTTCTGCATTACAGTCTCTCTGCAGACCTCAAATCTTTAGTCTTCAGCTTCTTCCAAAACTTTGGTCTCTCTTTTGCAGTAGCTTTGTATTCATTTGTCCAGCAAGTTTCTCCAAAGCAAATTCTTTTCATTAGCCAGAGGAAGCAAGTGATTCATGGCTGCGCTGGGCATGTTTCAGTTGCCTGGAGATATGTGTCTAGTGCCATCTGAAATGATCTAGCATCTTTCATTTGCTGCTGCAGAGGAGCACAAGTGGATTTTATATCGTACCTACTTGCCCCAGATGTCCTGGATATCCCTACATCCATTTACCACATACCTATTCTTTTGGCAACTGAGTCATGTATTTTTGTGCTTAATTGGATGCCACCTCCTTCACTTTGGGGTACAAGAAGAAGAAACGAGGATGTGAAAGCATTAAGGCTGTAAATATAGACTTTCAAAGCAAAGGAGCCAAGTGTCAGATTCTGTTGACTTTCAGCATATTCTGAATTTGAAAATCCCAGACACGTTCCTTTCAAGACCACAGGTCTTGAAAGCACTACACATAGAATCAACAGCACGGCATCCCAAACTAGCCATGATAGTCTTGTCTGAGAAAAGAGCTGCTTGAATCACAAATCCAGCAAAGCAGCTCACCTCTCCAAATCAGTGATAAGGTAAATCGAAATCTCTAATCTACCTCTAATCAGGGAGATGTGAAGGGGTTTTCTTTGTTTTCACAGAAAAGACAACTGATATTCTACACTAAGTCTGTGCAGCAGACTAGTCCTTCTGGGCATTAGTAAAATGGATTTAACTTGAATTTTGGTACCAGTTGGAATGGAGCTTTCATCAGAGGGTGTCCAGCATTCCCCATCAACCTAAACAGTCATCTCCTCTTGATTTTTAGGTGATGACACATGGGAAATGATGACTTGGAGAAAACAAGAACGAGCAGTACACTATAAAAAGGGCAAGGGACTATAGCCTGATGAGAAATAACCACAGGTTGTGCTAAGCCGTGACCTCTTTCACGAGGCAAAAGATACAGGTAGAGCTTAGCACCAAAAGTAGAAGGGATGGGAAGAAAATGTGCTGGTGACATCAAGTTGAGAAGCAGTATCAATACTGAAGGGGCTCTAGATATCCCACAGGAAAGCCTGGATGACCTCACAGATTGGAATAGCAGGAAGGGGATGGATGAAACTAAAATCCTGAATACATGACCTTGCACTTTGCATTAATTCCTGCCATAATCAGAAACTTTGTGGATTCCTTGGGAATGCAGAGGACAAAGACCCAGATGTATTGGTCAATCATGAGACATCTGAGCTACCAACATCATATCATGTCACGTTAGAATAATGCAATCCTGAGATGCACCAAGAGACACATTTCTAGCAAAGATACAGCTGTATTAATGCCATCGTACAGGCGGCTGATGGGGCCTCTTCTGGAACAGTCTGTACAATTCCCGTCACTGGTGTTCAAATCTGATGAATTCAGATTGAAACAGGAAGGACCACTGATCAGGGACACGAACAAACTGCTTTGCAAGAGGAGATTACAAATTTGACTCCTTCAGGCTGGGAAAGACACGTGTATATAATGACTGCTTATAAACGTATCGAAGAGGTGAACATCAAGGTGGGGATAGACCTATTAGCCTGAAGGGCAACGCTGGCACAAGAATGAACAAGAATGAATTGGCCATAAATGTAAGCTAGTAAGTAGGAAGGAGCGTGCAAGTGACAGAACTGAGTCTATAGCAGCCTCTTCTCTGAACCATGGAGGGGAAAAAACTGGTTAGGTTTAAGTTGGAGCATATTTCTGAAAGGGGAAATATGGAATCTGCCACTCCAGGGACTCATTTAAAACAAAACAAAACAAAACTAAAAGAAAAGAAAAAAAAAAAAAAAAAACAAACCAAAAACAAAGCACCAAAACACCAACAAGAAAAACAGAGGCACCTTTTAACCTGGATTTTTTTTTTTTTTTTGTAAGTCCACTGCCCACTGTAATGGTGCATGGATTCGATGGATTTGAAAGGGGGAGATGTCAAGTGCAGGATGCCTTCTAGGCAGAACTCCAGCACCCACACTAAAAGAAAGTCCTCACTGAATACGCAGTGTTGCTGTTGTTTAACTATTCTTCATGCACCAGACCCAAGACACTCATTTCTCCAGGCATTCTGCAAGTGCATAGGTGCTGTCCCTGCCTCAAACGCTTACAAGCTAGGGTAAGACTTCTTGTTTTCTTAAAAATGCTTTATGGTGTCTCAAGATACTTTCCAAATGGGGCCAAAGCACTGAAAGAAATTTACAATATGCTTTTAGTGTTCAGCTGATATATTAAACTGGATTATAGACTTGTATCATAGGAAATTATACTTGCGCTTTAGTTCCATTAGCCTACTTTAAACATTGGTATTAAAAGTGGATACTTACTTAAATACCAAACTGTGCCTGGGTTATAATCTGTTTCTCTGATACCATAGATCATTTGCAAACCACAAAGCCCCTTTGATCTTGCAGAATGCTCAACTGAACTTAAAAGGAAATTAAATGCAGAGCTCAATTTTTCATTAAATTGTCACCCACTGTTTTAGAGTTATGACTCTTCAGATCTGTTTCTTCTAACAGGTGGACAAACAGAATGTTAATACCATGGTATCTGTGGAGTTATAAAATCTGCACTGAGCAAGATATTTTCTAATTATTACTGCTTCTTTATTAGCAAGGCTAAAATTTCGTTTTTCCAAAAAGTCTCACGACACTCTAAAGCACAACTGAAAAATCAGGGCTTTAAAAATCTGGGGACAATTCTGTAGCCTCTGATGGTTTCAGGCAATAAGAGCAGAACACATTTTATAAAATTGGAGCTGCAAAGATCAGGGCTTATGTGCAATTAAAGAAGTCCTTGATGCGTGTTTTGCCTTTATGAAACCAAGTATATATTCCTTAAAGTGCACAATACAGTCACAGACTTTGATTATGAACGTAAAACTGCAGCATTAAGTCTTGCAGGTGCTTTTGCCCAGGACATCAATGGGTGCAGAACCAATCTCCGTGAAAAATTCCCGGCTCGCTGCATCTCACCAAGCAGGATCGCAGCAATTGTTGTGCACCCTAGAACTGCAGCTCCAGCTCCCCGAAATACTGGCTGTGCAATGCCTCTGGGAGGCTGAATCGGAAAGCTGGGTGATATAAGCCATAGGTGTGTGTTGTATGATTCTCTTGCTATCTCATTCTCAGAGGAAAGATCTATTGCAGCTCCATCCAGACAGCCTTTGGTGTCTTTAATCCAAACTGTGGCAGCTCACCATTTTAGGCTTGAAAGCCTCCAGGTTTGGCAAAGATTGTGGTTGTAATAGATAGACCTAGCAAGTACCTATTAAGGTCACAGTCTGATGCTGCAGATAGAGCAAAGACTGGCTGGAGGGAAAGAAGAAGATTAGGAAGCTGCCTGTTGAATGCATCTATTAGCAACATCCATTCTTTTGGATCAGGGTTAGGGTCAAGTTGTGCTAAGAGCTAAGCAGAATTAAAAGCTGACTTCAATCTGTGAATTACTTGTGCTCCAAACTCCAATTTTTTGTTCCGGAAAGGTGCTGGTGAAGGGGGATGGCTGCGGTGAGTGAGGCTGCTCCGTGTTTGTAGTGTTTCATCTGAATCAGGCACATTTCTCTGCTTTTCATTTCGTTGTTTTGTAGTTGAACTTTGCTTACAACTGGGATTTTTTTTTTTTTTTTAATTACAATGATTTTTTAATTGGAGGAATTTTGGGTGGGTTCTGTCAGGTCCAACAAGTCCTGTTCTTGGAAATCTGAGCAGTGGGTGGTGGCAGGGCTTTGGATAAATCTCACTCTGGTTTCAGAAAACTCTCTCTTTTGAGAATCTGGCTGAGCTTTTGTTTGTTTGCACAGTCATCCCTCTCTCCCAGGAAAGGCATTGGGATCTAATGTCGTCGTCTGTGAGCAGCCTGGTTGGCTCACCGGGCTGTTCAGAACAGCGTGCTAGCTGCGTTTACTGCTCTATAGCAGAGCCTTAATGCTCTGACAAGTTGAGAAATGAAGAGCAGAAGATGTTTTTGAACTGTGGAAGGAAAGAAATGGTGAGGGTGTCTGGGCCTAGGTGGGGAGACAGACACCCCTTTGCATCCTGAATTTCAATGAGATTGTGAAAGCACAGCTATTATTTCCCAAAAGAGGAGTTTGGAAATACTGGACAGATGCTTTTATTAATAGTAATACAGTCAATGCTAGCACAATAAGAATTAAAGGCAACTGTTTCCTCTGAGCCAGGGAGAGAGAGAAAACATTCTTTTCACAAGCACTGGTGGAAGGAGCAGTATTTTAGGATGCTTTGAAAAGCAATCGATGAAGACAGAAGTGTATGAATTTCCATATCCAAGACCTATTACAAAGCACTGTTAATATTACACAAGGTTGCAACTGAGGTTTGTCAGCCCAGGCTTGTTTTATCCGAGCCCTGCAGAAACCAGGGGTTTTAACTGTAGCCTAGTAGAAAAAAAGCCTGAAGAGTTGCCTTTTCCATGATCTCCAAGATCATAGCTGTCCTGAAAGAATTTTCCAAACCAGAGTTGTAAGTGGATCACCTCTGAGAAATGTCCTCTCCACACTCTCAACACCTGAGTGAGAGCTATTGTACTGATGTAGACTTCGTTGATCCTGAACAACTACCGTCTCTGACTGGTTTGAAAATCTTTCCATAATTAGTAAATCAAGACATAAAGGAATAGCTCCAAACTCCGTTTGAGATTGCTATGGCTTGGGTCAGGCTCCCATTTGCATTATTCTCCAGCAGTGATAAAGATGTGGCAAGACCAGGAGTCTCTGTTGAGGTCTTGCTCATCGACCGCCCTCCGAGGCTCCTCATGCCATGCCCGTGCATACGTACCAAGAGAACATTCCTGGCTAGGAAGCAACTATAGAGGGAGGCCAAAAAACCCAGATGGGTGCAAACATAGTAGGGAAACATGAGGTAGCAGCAAGATAGTTAAAACTTGAAAATACCTTGGATTTCTTGACCCCTACCACATCCCCACTGCGGTGTTTTAGCTATTGTGTGGAAAGAAAGGGCAGGGAGGAGAAGCTTTAAAAATGGCACTGCATTCAAAGAACTTTTTAAAAATTCTTTACACTTAGCTGCCATTAGTCTTGTAATGTTAATTAGGTCTCCTGGGAAGTAAATGTTCTTCCAGGACAGCCTTTTTCTGGGAGGCAGAGTATGGATTGGAGGGAAGATGATCATTCTTTGGGAACAGAAGGCTCAGAAATCCTCTTTGATAATTGTCAGGTCTGGCTTACTTGCAGATTCCCCATGACAATACCTGTCTATCTGGGCGGGAGAACCAAAATCCAGGAAATCCAATAGAGAGAGTTAAGTCTTCCTTTGTGTGGTCATAATTTTTTAACTTCAGAAAATGATGGGCCCTTACAAACCAACCCTTAGCCTCTAGCAGTTTGTTGTTGAGGGCTCCTTGGGGCTCTGACTATCATCAGTGGTGTGTTTGGTATGTTTAACGCTTAGATTCAACTAGCTAACTACCAATAATTAGCCCTTAACCAGCAACACCCATCCTTTGAAAGTGAGAGAAAAGATACGTAGCACACAGGGATGCTGCAAGATTCTGAGTGTGTTTCTGCCTAGGTACTTCAAAACCTGTGATAGCAGGAAAGGCTCTATCCAAGGGGATGGCCATTCACATCATGGTGCTTAGAGGGTCTTGATCCCTTTAAACATTTCCAAAGAACAGCTTACTGACAAGCAAAAAACTTCACCCCATCTTCCAGGCTCAGGAGAGCAAGGCTACCAGTATATATTATATGACTACATCACATAACCTCCAGACAGAATATGTTATTAGGATTTATTAGGTTATAATCCTTTTTTGATTAAAAATTATAAATCAGCTCATGTTTGAAGTTAACCCATAAATGCATAGCACATGTCAAGCAAAGTGTAGTATACACGGCCCCTGGGCATGCATGGAGGAGCCCACCCTGCTGCTTCCATCGCTTTGCAGAAAATAATGGATCTGATCAAAGGACTGTGGCCCGCGCTGTGTCGGGAACATGGCTTTCAAGAGGTTAAAACTGTTGCATTTGATTTATTGTCCCTCCTTTCTTCTTGTTTCTCCTTGAAACATAAAAGCTTGCAGCCCACAGACTCTTGACATTTCTTTTAAACGCTCTTGTCATTCAGAAATTGCCACAGTCATCTCCCGTAACTTTGCACTTAGTGTTCCCAGCCTGTTTGGGGTTACTTGCAGAAGTTGAAAAGGAAATACGAATAGATTACAGGGCTCAGTCCTGCAAGGTGGAGAGTCTTCTAGCTCTGAACCAACAAAGCACTTAACCATTTACTTCAAGGGTGCGGGTAGCCTTTCACAACTGTGTTGCCACTAACTGAATTATAATCTTGAGAACACAATTGTGAAGGTGTCTGCAAAATAAACAGCCACTGTAGCTACTGAGGGCAGGTGACACTGTGTGGGATTTTTAAAGGATCTTGATGATTTACGAGCACAATTATGGCTTGCACTGGAACCTTCCACTTAAATGCTTTTCTAAAAACCTGCCTCCCTATAATTTGGGGTTAGGTCCCTGGGCTCCTTGAATTCTCTTTTGCACAGCAGGACCATTTTCCTGCTCATCCTGACGGTACCATGCAGGTCTCCCTCTCTCTAATGCATGCTAATGAAGGACATGCAGGACAGTTCAAGAGGTTGGCAATTTATTATCCCACACCCAAACAACTCCATGGGAAACCCAGCCTCTGGCCTTTGCAGCCGTCTAGGGCTAAGAATAAAAGTTATGAAAATCCTGGGCTTTGGGGAAAGCAGCTTTATTTACCTCAACGCAATGCAGCAGTGCCAGGTGGAGCTTTCATCCATTTACGAGCCATTGAACTAACAGCACATTTTTTAGCTCTATTAGCTACGTGTATGAAAAGGGATAAACAGCTTGCAAACGATGCTACATTCAATATGAAAACAAGAAAACAAGCATAATACCACCTTCCATGTTGCCTTCTGAAAGAACCAGAGTGAAGACACCTGTCAGGACCTTCACCGATCTCTGATCGATAGGCAAGGTCCTATGGCTCTATCCGAGGTGGTGCTGTTGATCACAGAGTGCTTGGGTTTCGTTTCCTACCTGCTGTGAACCTTATCCTCTATCCAGTACTCATCTCCAGGAAAAGTTCCCCATGATCTAGTCCCTGTTTACAATTATTTTTTTTTTTTACTTTTCTTGGAATTTTTCTTTATCCTTTTGGTGGACTTTACTTTTCTTTGGTGACTAATGCTTCCAAAATCCTTTCCTTTCAGCCCTGAGCCCTAGGGAACCTGAATACTAGCAAGTTTTTCCAAGGACACGTGGAACTCGTATTTCCTAGCTGAATCCTGACAGTTCACTGAGCAAGAAATCCTTTTTTTTTTTTTTTTTTGTCTCACACACACTGTAAATTGGAATAAAAATCTTAACTTTTTCAAATTGCTTGTGGCTGAGTGTAGCAGTTGTTTCAATGAAAAATTCAGGCAGGAAAAGCATGACAGGGTGGTGGCACATTGGAGTTTCAGACCCCCTCAGAGTGAAGGGAATTGATCCAGATTTTCAACTTCTTGGGCAAGTGCTTGAAGACAAGGTTAGTATGGAAAATATCATCCCTTCTCTTTTCCCTGTACCCTTTCAAATGCAGTGCTGCTGGAGTCCAGAGAGCACCTTACCCGCCGGCTAGGGCACCCCGGGCATTTTGGGCAAGAAGCAGTGTTTGCAGACACCAGAGTGTGGGTACGGGACCTTCATGGGCTTGGTGAAGACAGGGTACAGCAAAACTTCAAAGAGTCTCCTTGGAAGCTTTTGCCAGGGAAATGGAGACACTTATGACTTTGCCGGCACCCGAGTGGGATGGCATGATTTTTTTCGCAGATCTCTCCGTTCAGCTGAGGTGTCTGCGTTCTGTGCAACTGCTGTTTCAAATGTTGCCCTTTGTGATGTGCAAGATGAGGCCTAGGGTGGCTTCGGGAAGCTGTGCTGCACTGAGGAGGCACAGCTTTCTCTCAGGAACCCTGGGTAAGATAGGAGCCACAAGTGACATGAAAGGTGCATTTTTCATGACGTACCTGGAAAAGCCAATTACATGTAATTAATGTTGGTTAAATGCTTTGAAGATGAAAATCTTTTATATAAGTGTGATTAACATCTATTCTGTCAAAATGATTGTCTTTCTAATGTTTTAAGAAGCTTAATAGCACGCTTCAGCTTTTCAGTGTTTATCTCCGAGATGTGATGACCCCATGCAAAGTGTTTGCTGGAAAAGTGTATAAGAAAGGCCTTCAGTGGGAGCTGTTGTTGGCCACAAACCAAGAGTAAAGACTGAGACAGTGTGGGACAGAGATGATTCACCTGTCAACGGTTCAATCTCATACAAAGGTTCCTAATCAGCAAACCAGTTGAGCGATGCTCAAGTGTTGTCCTGATACAAGGTCTTAAATTGTGAGTGCTCACTGCAGGATGGCTTATGGAGCCCATGAAAAGATAGCCTGCACATACTGCATCCAGTTTTAGAAGGTGCATGGTAAGGCATACCAGCTTACGCTTAGCAGGAGCCCAGGATCTGGCACAGGACTGAACAGACACCTCCAATTGGGAATTTTGCCACCAATTTCAATGAAGGCAAGAAATGACTACATTTTAGCATGCACAAAAAAAAAGCTGTTATTGACTGAAGGCTTCTAGTCGATTGTCTTGCTCTGACATATTTTGCTTTCTACTGTAAATAAAGTGGATTTTATTGTAAACCGCTCACAGGAGATGAGAAACAATAAGGGTCGGACACTGAACAATAGGCGTTCTGAGAAAATAGTGAGTTCATACATTGGCAGTTGTTATTTTCTGAAAATGAGTGCAGATGTTTTAGTATGCTGAAATCATTCAAGACTTTTATGGCAGAAAGAGGCCATGGAGTAAATAAACTGGTGACAGGTATAATGAAAGGCATTCAGTTTATTTTCTTGTTCAGAATTACTTTATTCAAGGGAGCTCTGTTTTGCCTACCACAGGCAAAACCTTGAGACCATCTTGAAGAAGTATCTCCCTGTTAAAAAGAATCATCCAAGATCATGTAGCAAGCCCAGGGCTTCTGGATGACAATCAAATGGGTTACTTAATTCTTTGTAAGCAATTCCTAGAAAGCATCGCTTCCCAGAAGAGACATATATGAAGGCTCCGTTCTTTAATTTCTGGTGGGAAAACACAAGGGCTGTGCATCCAGCAGTGAGGTGAATGCCACTTGAATCATGCATGGTGCTGTTGCCAAGAAAAGTGTCCAGATATCACTGAACATCATGCTATTAAACCAGCCAGATAAAGGTCAGGGAGGTTTGCAGGGCTACAGAAATGGGCAGGTATCACACTCTCGCCCTCCATCAGTTATCTTCTCAGATGAGCTGATCCACTGGTGGTTAGGACCAGCCCCCACAGGCTTTCTCTGTATGGTGGAGGTTGCAAGATTGCTCTGAGGGGTCGCTGGGATCACCTTTTTCCATTTCCACTGTTCAGCCAATGCAGCAAACCCCTTCCCTGCTCTGCCCTTGTGGCAGCGGTGGCGGAGTGGCTGCTGGGGTCCCTATTAGCATCAGGTGCAGAAATATTTGCTATTGAGCACCAGGGAAGTGTCACTCCAAGCTGTCATCCTTCAGGACACCTCTCCTGAGGTTCAACACATCCCTCAGAAGTACCAGTGATGTGGTGGGGGTGAGGGGGGGGGCGCGGCATTCAGGATTCACAAGGTTCCACCTTACCCAGCCGCAAGGTGTATGCACGGCAAACCAGGTGAGACAACTCAAGCTTCACTTGGACCTGCTAACAGACAGGGAAGACAGATGAGGTCCTCAGGGCTTATCTCTTTCAGTTCATGTGTATTAATACTTTGGCTGCTTTGCCTTCACTGGGATTTCACCTCAGGTTAATTGCTCTGCATTTGCTAACGCCATGTAGGAACATGCGTTTTTTCCCCCTGGTGAAGAGAAGCGGGATCCAGAGAAGTGCTCACCTTTACTCCAGCTTGCCGGAGCACCGGCAGCTTCGTCTTTCACAAATGCAATTAGTAAAAATGTCAAACCCATTTCCATGAGGCTGTTGCCACAGGTGGGAATTTGCATGCTCTCCCACTGGGCACCAAGGAGTGCTGCTGGAAAACAGGGATCGTTTGGGCTGTACCTCTCCCTGGCATTTACCACACATCAGGTTTTCAAGTCCACCACCTTTCATAAACACTAAATCCCTGAAAAAGACTTTTAGAGGAGAGAGCTGCAAGACAACCAACCTTTCCCTCAAAGGGAGGCATATGATAACTTTAGCTTTTGTTCTTGTGACCTGCCCTTGCAGGACTGAAAAGAGCTTCGAGCACACACCCAGGAGAGCAGGAAATCTCTCCTATGGATCACTTGTAAAATGGCCCGGGTTGAAAAACACACTGCAGAAAGAATGAAGCCTGACTGCAAAGGAGAGTGGGGTTTTTTTTCACCCGTGAATAGGATTTCAAACTAGCAGCCAAAGTGAATCATTATATATCCTTGCCATATGCCACTTTCAATCAATAAGGCCTTATGCTCTGCTAACAATCATCCTAAACTATACCTATTAACAAGAACGCACTTTTTCATAGTAATATTCCATGCACGTCACCGCACACAGACTGCAAACAGTTGAGAGTGATCACAGCCGAAGGGAGATGGTTCCTGAAACAACAGGCTAAGTGTCTGGACGTACACCACACTGTAGAGGCTGCCGCTTTTACACGTGTAGGCTGGTTTTTGCTTTCAATGGCATACCCTCCTACAGACTGATGGGGTTTTTTTCTCTTTCAAGTGTACGCTTTCCTGATGACCCAGCCAGTTTCTTTCCTGATGACCCAAGACTCCCTCAGAAGTGGCTGATGCGCTGAGGCTAAGGTGCAGCAATAGCACAGTGGGATGAGACATGGCTTCAACAGGACCCTTTCAGTTTGGCAGGAGAGAGATGACAGCAATCATCCTGACCTAATTGTCAGTACGACTAGTTCACACATGAACTAATCCTTCTGTGAAGACATGGGAACCTGCTATAAAAAAGACATGGGGTTTGAGGGACATGGTGCAGGAGCTGGAAGCACAGAACTTACCTCCTACTGCTCATGGGGCACCTCTGTTTCCCACCTGCTATTTTTTTGTCTACTTACATTGCAAACTTCTCCTGATGGGTGTCACTTCTCCAAAAATACTGTGCTTCTGCAGAAGTTATTGACTGAAATGCCACAGTCTGAGCTGCTCAGAGCACAAAGTCTTACACTATGGGCACGAAGCATTTGGTAGATTCACCCAACTGAAGCAGAAATCTGCACTTGAGCTAGTCACCCATGGCTCCCTTGCTATTCAATGGAGAGTCAGTCAATACAGTCGATGGAATCTACGGTGATTCATCTCTTCCTAAAGTAGACAGTTAACACAGAGCAGACGAATTGCATAATAAAAATAATTATTTCTTCCTGCTGCCTGGAAAGCCCAGTATGACAGCTCGCATTTCAGAGCCTACACTGCAAATATTTGAAATGAGGCGAGTCTAATCCCACCACTGCCCTCGCAACCTCCCCCTGCCCTGATGCTCTCTGTGCATCTCAGGCATTTGCTGGTGCAACTTGCTCTGTATCCCGCAGTGCAAAGGGAGTTACGGCTGGGTTGAGGGCAAACCGGCAGTCCCACACTCAGGTAGCTAAAAATGTTCTAGACCTGACAAACAGCTCACAGCCCCAGGTCCTCTCATGTGTCCCTAGACCCCAACCCCCAGTTCCATTCATGAGTCACAGCCACATGATGCAAAATGCGGTACGTGAGCTGCACACTGGGATTGCATCAGCCCTGGGTGTCTGGTTGTGCAGCTAGCTCAGGCTAGGCTATACAAAATTCTTATGTCTATAGATCCTGGATTAGCAGAGCATGTACACTATGGCACATCCCCATGCAATGGCCTTCAGCCGCTACCACATAAACCCCCTTCTATCTTTCTCTCAAAGGATGATTTTAATCTTTGCTTGTTTCTGTGTTCTATAACTAAAGGCTGTTTCTGCAACCCTTGTGCAGATACTTACACATGGTCTATGTGATACTTTCCAGCAGTAATCCTTGTGTGTTTTGCAAGGTTCAACAGAAAAATTCTTTGCTAATCAAAAGGCACTACTGCTAGGATGTTTCTGTGCTGCAAAGTAACCCCCAGTCAATCAAAACCCCTTCAAACCAACCCCTGCTTATGCTTACTGCTTTGCAACCTTGTTTCCTGTGGGTACAGGTGGGAAAGGAGAATGAGCTTACCTTTGAGCAAAAAGCTGTGCAGCTCCGGGTGTCAGTAATGCCACCAAAATACAGCTGAGGTGCTGCAGTGCCCTTTTGCTGGCTTTCTGTGCAAGCACGTATCCCTAACAGCATCCTTTATTGCAACAATTTTGCTTAGTTTCTTCTTCTCTGGCATGGTATGCACTCATTGAATCTTGAAGTCCTTATTCCTCAGACAGTTCCTCTTGCCTTTGATGAAGATTTGTAATCCTGGAAAGGCTGTGCAAAATTTATACTACTAATTTTTCATATGTGGAGATGTTAATGATGTACAAGTTACTGGATTCAGTACAAGGTAACTGGCCAAATTTGTGTAGTCCATTTCATATGTGAAGTAAATATAAGTGATCAAAGGATAACTTCTGGCTTGAAAAGACATTAATACTGCTAATACCAGCTGAAGTAATTAAACTGCATGTATTTGTTTAAACACTTAGTGTAGCTGTTGACCCTACGGCATCCTCTCCTTTCTTCTTAACTTCCACAGACATTTTGACATTGGTGGGATCTTTAGGAATGAGGGCTGTAAAGCTGGGCAGAAAATCAGTTTTCCCATCACAAGAATACTCAAGATCATGAAATAAACACACTCTTATTCCAAATCGGGATGAAAGCTCAAAATCAGAGCCCTAGAATACAGTCCCAGCAATGGCAAAACCACACATGGTCCCATCTAGTTTCACATCTGGAAAACATAGCCAAACACCTCCTAACATTTTTGGCTGCTGTTTCTGGCTGTTAAAAGATGCACCTGCTCCCAAAGCAGCCCTGCATCCCTGGGGATCCCATGAAGGTTCACGATGGGGGTGCAGGTGCTCCCTTACAACGGGGATAAATTCAAAAGATCACCTTAGCTGGGGCTGAGCAAAGAACGCGGTGGATATTTAACACAGAAAAGTTCCTTTTAAGTTACTTTAAAGGGCTGTGGCTAGTTGAAAGGCAGATTCGCACCTGCCCACGGTGATTCATCCCTATGGTGTCCCCAGGCATGACGTATTGCACGGTTTGGGACACAGGACTGCTTCCTTACACACACCTCCTGTGACATTTCAGGAAGGATGGCAACTACTGAGATCATTATTTAATTACCCATACTATATCCAGAAACACAATGTGATCTGATGCTCTTGGTCTGTTGTTTCAGACACAGCCAGTGGGGCCGGCCCTGCACGGGCATGTTGAGCTGAATCCAGAGCAGCCTCACCTCCCTCTGCTGCACCTAATTAGAAGGTGCTTCCAGTGGGTGAGATCCTGGAGAAGAGGTTTGGCCACGGCAAACTGTCATCTCCAGCCAGATCCAAATCCACACCCCCCAGCAACTACAGAAGTGTGTTTTCTACGCTGCACAGACCGCATTTATTAATATTGGTGTGTCTTCAGCTTTTTCATCCTTCATTTCCCTCTACATAGTTTTATTTTTCCCCGTCAATAAGAATGATTTTATTCTTCTTAATTAGATTTTTTTTTTTTAGGTTTCCCATAGTAATTAATGCACTTTTCTTCTGCAGTATAACCTATTATAGTAGTTAAAATATTAAATCATGACTGCTGCCAGATCTAAGGGACCAAGAAACATAGGTTTTTCAATAGCCACTTTGTCTTCATTTTTTGAATTAGTTTGCAGCCTACTTTACATTTTTGGGTAAGTAGTAAGATTTGTTGATTTCAATGAAGAACGATATAAAAATAAATTGCATTGTACTTTTAATTACATAGTCTTAATTTTTGTGGTGACACTCCAGGCTCTCATATAATGTTGTTTAATGTTTATGTCTCTTTATTGATTTGATAATTTAAATACAGTATGTCGTTCAATTTGCAGATTTCCACATTCATTGTTGGGGTGCTGTGCTCATTAAGGAATGAGGGGAATTCTGTCTTTTCCCCCATCTCTTTCATGCACACGCAGGCACGTATGTGCCTTGTTTGCTTTTTCTTAGGCACCAAATCCCAGCTAAAGAGATGCTTTTCTTCTCCACTGCACTGAGACTGTGATCCTCCCCATGTTCAACATTTTGAATCAGGGGGCTTGGTGTGAAATGGGCTGCTGATCCAGGGAGCCCTTTTATTGGGACTCCTTGGAGGTGGCTGAAGATAGTGGTGGGTAGGTCAAGAGGCACCGCTGGACATGCTAGCCTTAGTGGGCTCTTTCATTACCTGGGAAGTCAAACACCCTCCAGCCCTGAGAATGGTTTGAGTTCACCCATGCCCTGTAGAGGACATGGTGGAAGCAGACCTTGCAAAAGTCCACAGAAACCACAGGACGAGCCCAGTTAGATCTCCTTTGCTTTAGGGTGAGGATGATGTCCTTACTGCTTTCCCGATGCCATTTAGAAACAGCTATGAGAATGCAACCAACCAACGGCAAACCCTCAAACCTTCCTTTCTCCATCAACACCGTCTCCAACCATCTCTTCCACTCACCTCAGCTCTCTCAGAGAGGAGCCATGGACATTGCTCCATCCTACCCCAGACAGTGTCCGCCACTTGGCTAAATCTCATCTTGATGGACTGGTTCTTAAGATGTTTGTCTTTTAGTTTTGAGCTCCAGACATACTTTAGAATTTCTAGAATTTAAGCAAAATTAAAACTTTTCTTTCAAAAATCCATCACCATAAAACTGTTTTCCCCTCCTCTTCATTAATGATTTACTTTCTGTGGAACAAATGCACCAACTGAGGACAGAATCATTATTAAAATCTCAGTTAACAACACAATATTACTTTGGTCCTTTCATTTCCTCCACTATTATAAAATTCAAGATTCATTTCATCTATTAATATTAGCAATCTATTTTTTTTTTTAATTTTGACCAGGCACAAATTAAAGGGGGAATGATATTATGGAACCGGCGCTAGAACTTATTCCTTTTTTTTGTAAAATCTATTTTTTCCCTTCCATCAGCTCTTTCTTTGCAACTAATATTGGCTTCTTTTGCATTGATATTCCCAGTGACTTCATTTGATGCCTGGCATTACTCCCGTGGAAGTCATTTGGAAGGGGCCAACAGACTTCCTTGGAAGGTGATTAAATTAAGAGTCTGTGAAGAGCCGAAGGGTGGCCCACGGGTTTGGGAGCAAGGGAGCTGGGTTCTGGTCCTAGCCCTGCCATAAAATTGCTCTCTGACCATGTGCAAGTAATTTAATTTCTCTGTACTGCAGTTTCCATAGGTTTAAAATAGGAACAAGAGTGTTTGCTGCCCATCATGCAAGTCTCCTAGCAAATAAAACATGATGTAGAAGAGCTAACTGAGGAAGAAGGCACAGATCCTTCTCTCAAGAAATCTGTGTCCTAGGGTAGCCACAGAGTGAGGACAGGGGCAGAACAGACACGCACTTTATTTTTCTGAGAGCTCACGAATTGCTCCTGTTCCCTTTATAACAGATCATTGTCAGTGGGTTCTAATGAGATTTCCTTGTGCCTCTCTAACACTACACAGAACTGAGATTTCTTTGCAGTATTTCACACGTAAAAGCTCCACTCATGTGCAGTATTTCCTTGTCAAAGGCTGGATTTTTAATGCTCTAGAGTAACTAACTTCTGCAGCTTAGGCACACCTGTTTCTTAGCTTGCTTCTGTACCCCTACAATCCTAGGAGCTGCACATCAGCTAAATATGCTTGTGATAGCTTTTGCAATCTCCGTGATTGCAAACAGGGAATTGATACTGTGGCAGGTCTTCCCAAATACTGAAGTGCTGAATTCCATCGATTTCAGTGGCAGCCGGAGGAAATAGGAAAAGAAAGCTGGATAAAGCCTTCTGAGAGGCCCCCAGCACAATCAACAATACCTCAACAATTCCTGCATGATCTTTGCCTAACACCTTCCTGCAGTGACAATTCCACAACAGCCTGTGGGAATATCCCTGTGCAGAACTATTCATACACTAGGAAAGTTTTTCCTGCTCTTTTATCTACGTCTTTCCTGCTGGAGCTGAAGCCCATTACTCGCCCTACTTGCAGAAGGTACAAGGACCACCACGCCTCTTTGCACCAGCCTTGCATGTATTTGGCAACTCGTTTTGTCCTAGCTTGGTCCCCTCTTCAGACCTCACACTGCTCACAGCCCATCCTCAAAGGCACGCTTTCAACACCCCCCCATCATTCTTTTTGCACCTCTTTGGGCTTTTCCCAGCTGAGCTGTATCTTTCCTGAGGTGTGGAAATTGTTCTTGAGCCAAGACCCTGCCGCCGCCAAGTTGAACAGAAAGGTTGTCCCATGCCTTCTGCAGCGTGCCCCTCTGAACAGGCACCCCGCGCTGGGCTTTTGCAGCACTGGATTTCTGCTGCACTCGCAAGCATCACAGCCTTGGATCTTTTTCTGCACGGCAGCAGCCTGGCCAATTGTTCTTCATCTTGTATTTGAGAAATTGATTTTAACTCCCCTGCCAGAGAGTGCAACATTTTAATTACTTCTGTGGATAAAGCCCGTTGTTCCCATTCTGATCAGGACTTAAGAGATAAGTAAAGCAAAGCCTATCAGAGATCCTGCAGAAGCTTGAGCTGGAACCCAGGCCACCGGAATACCCCCAACCAGTACCTCTGCCATATGTCCTTCACCATTCTCATCCCTGTCCCATGCCGTCCTTGGTTTTTTTTTAATTCTTTTCCCTCCATTATTGAATTCTTTTCAAATCTGGTTAGTAGCCACTTGCAAACATTTAAACTATTGCAGGTGAATAATTAAGGGTCTGTGCACTATCCCACAGCACGGATAGGCCACACAGAAAGGGAAACAGGCTGGTTACTTGCTGATTATTGATAATTTCCCTGCTGCCAGATCCTGCTTTTCAGCACAAGTAAGTGGCATTTGGTGGCAAAAATAAAGGACAAGATCAGTGGCCTTTGGGAGCAAGAGAAGGTTGGGTGGATATGGGGCCAGGAAAGTCAAGACATGAAGTGCAGCATTCCTGCCAAAGTGTCCAATTTAGGGGACACCAAGGTAGCTATGAATAGATAAAAACTTGAGTCTGGCTATGAAAATATTTCTGTCTCGTTCTTCTGAAATCAATGGAGAGGCTCTGCCCATCCAGGAGCCCACAATACCCTGGCACCACAGCCTGCAGGCCTGGCTGCTCTCACTTGTGAATAGATCTGTCACTGACAATATGCCAAAATGTCCAAGAATTGAATGCCGGGGAACGCCGGGAAGGAAAGCAGGTCCCTCTCACAGGCATGACTGGCTGCAGCAGGACTCACCTGCATCTGTATTGGCAATGTGTCACTCCTGTCTCTCTACAAAATAGATGGACCAGTAGTCGGATTCCTAACAGAACAGTTTTTATACTTTGCACTTTTTATGACATGTAGTGTGTCCTATGCTATGAAGCTAAGGAGGCTGAGAAAAGGCATCAGGGCAGCTAGGCAAGAAGCAGTTGATAGGAGGTTGTACGACCAAGGTGGAAGGTCATGAAAGCCAGAAATTGCCTGGATGAGTCCACCAGAGAGCCCTTCAGCATGCCAACAACCTGCAGTGTAACTGGGAGGGCTGAGCCAAGAGAAGACCCCTGGAGCTGAGAAGCACATGCCAGAGATGGTCGTATGGGGAGCCCAGGACTTCAGCACGGGAATTCAGCCCCTGAGATATGGCTAAGCAGCCCAAGGGATGGAGTGAGGGTCATGCTGTGCAGCCAGAAATATGAGGAAGGGACAAATGAGTCGGTCTGTTTTGGCCCTGGCAGGTTGAAGAGAGACGATTTTCCAACAGGTAAAAGCTGGAGCAGACAGAAAAGGAGCAATCTGTCCCACACGTGCTCAGTACGGACCAAACTGCAGCAGGAAAGGCTGAGGATACCCAGGAGGGAAAATGTTCTGCATGTGAAACTCATGATGCCCTGAGAGCCTGGAGCACTGTGCAGGGCCCAGCACTGCAGGAAGAGGTTGGATGAGTATTTCCCAGGAATGACACAGGTTGAATGAACACTGCCAAAGGGAGGAGGATGGACTGGATGACACCAAAAGATCCCTTCCAACATTAGCTCCCAGCTTGCACGCTGCCAGCTGCCAGTGTGTGGGACATGTTTCCTTCAGGTGATCTACATCAGCATTTCCCCACAATGAGCAGCAGAGGCAGACAACTCATAGTGTAAAAAAACCCTCTGGTCCCAATAAAGACAAAAGGAAAACCACCTTGCTAGTGATGTCCAATTCATTACTCAGCACCACATAACACAATAATATTGCACTTTAAAGCTTAGCGCGTCTGCCTTGCTCTATTTATACTGTGGTCTGGAGTGTTTATCACCTCCCGCTAATGGCAGTAGAGTATTTGCCACAAAAACTTAATTATTTGCCTTCTCTGAGAGGGTATTTTTCCTGATTAAAGCCTTCCTGAGAGCAAGGCAGGAAGCACTCAGCCCCACCGGGCATTCTTATACCCTAACCACTGAAATCTGGGACAATGGCCAATAATCTGGGACAAACTCTAAAAATACACTCAACCACTCCAGGACATATTTTATGGGTCCCTCCACACATGCCTTGAGTGCGTCAGGAGGCACAAGGCCACAGGTAAGAGCAGTGAACCCTATACACGCTGCGCTGCAGCCCAGCTGGCCGCGGGAGGGATGCACAGGCTCTTCTTAGGCACAGGCACTGCAGGGACACAGCACCTCCATAGGAACCTTCCCATTGTTAATGCTTAATTACAACCAGTTTGAAACCTTCCAAGTCTAGCTTTTTAAATAAAATACTGGAATTTAAAAGATGTTCTTCTGCCAACCAAACACCTGGGGAGGGAGGGAGGTGAGAGAGCTGGAGAGGTGACAAGCCTTGGCTCGAAGCTGCTGTGGCCACCACGTACACTTTAAAACACCAGCACTGCATCTTCAGGTCAAACACAGACAGCTGAAGACAACGTGGGTAAACAACTACTGCCTTCTTTTACAGAGGATGGTAACTCAAATGGATGGGGTTAGGGAACAGTCTATGGGCATTGACTGGAGATGGTGTTCTCTGCAGATTCAAGGGCTGTTGTACTCCCAGGCCCTTTCTGAGGCGCTGGAAAACCTCATGGGATCTGCTGGCAGCCACCCAAAAGACTGCAGCACTTCAGGCTGCCCTAGCCTGGTCCGGCACAGGGGAGGTGTAACACCCTGCCCCTCACCTGCCAACCCCAGCCGCTGTCAGCAATGCCGGCTGCTGCGCACAGCGGGTGGGCAGGTGTTCTTTCACCCTTCTCCTTGTCCATCTCACTTAGACGCTTTGTAGATCTGCTCTGTGCAAGCAAAACAATCTGATGATGGGACCCATATTTATTTACTTTGAGCATTGAATGGAAGGAGGACAGAGTGCTTTATGGGCATGGAGCAAGAGATTAATAGATTGCCATTACTGGAGGCTGTCACAGTCACCAGGATTGTCGCCATGAAGCTATTCTGGTGTTGCTACCACCAGTTTTGGAGCACATTTTCCTGACAGACATCCAGGCAATCTTAAATGTTTCAAGCAGAAGAGATTTTGCTGCTGTGGCACTTGGTAATCTCTTTGAATGGTTAAGTACCACCAGCTGGTAGAAACATCTTCCACCAAATTTAAGATACATTGATTTCCACTCACTGCAACACGCACTCTTGGAAGTTAGAGAGATATTTATTTTTTTTATTAGCTAAGCATCACCAATGCTGTATTTGTATATTACAGGGAAATTGAGGGAGAGAGCTTGAAAACAGGTCATTAAAATCAATGTCTAAAGTTTGGTCCTGTAGTCCACTTACATAAATATTGTGCTGTTCCACTCCTGGCCACTGGCTTTTCCAACAGCTGGAGCATTTGTACCTGAGGTTCAGGGAAGTCTCTCTGCAAGCTGCGGGAGGAGCAGCACAGCTTGGTGCTTCAGGGGAGTTTGAATGCTGGTTTCTCATCACTAAAAAGCATAGTAGCACTCAAGGGCGTAAGACAAAGCCAGCGGCCACAGTAACCTTAAGTAGCGTGAATCTCACGTGAAGAAAATACCTGAAAGGAACATGAAACATCAGGCAGACCTTTAACGCTATGTCCTGGGTTAAAAAAAAAGTAGAAAATGTGGTCCTTTACCAATTAAGCATATATCACCATTGAATTAGTCATATGACATCCATCATGTTCCTTGTCTAAGCACAGATGTTGTCTCCAACTCGAGTGTGGACGTGCTCTGGTACCCATTGAGCTGGCATGACCTGGCGGTATGGATTAGAGCCTGGATTCTCCTTTTTGGGGACGGGTAACATGCTGATGGTACAGCTACCGTCCAGCACCAACCATCCTTCAGAGCCTTCTTGCAATTAAGTTCCCCACCCAATAGGCCAGACAAGTTCTCCCAGATTTAAAGGGAAATAATCATATGACGACTCTGCTAGTTATAGCAGTAAAAAATAACAAGCTATGGCCCAGAAGTCCTAACAAAATCCACAGGAAAGTAAAGCGATGCTAAAGATCTAACCTGAGCAAAGCTTTGGCACACGGCTCTGACGCCGGCTGACACATGCCAGTTGCTGGTATTTACTCTTTAATCCAAATACAACTGAAAACCAAGGGAAAAGTTCCAGTTCTGGAGAATGGCAAAAGTGCTGGTGTATGGGCATCTTGGTAACATCCCTTTGCTTTGAATACTCCCCCCTCCTAATCTGTCAACATCTGACGCCGTGCTCTTTAGTCTGGAGCTAATAAAAGCTATCAAAAAATATCGTTTAGGGCCCGTTCTGTCTGCCGTATCACTCGCTATTTTTACTGGCTACACTGAAGCCAGACCGCAAAGGGCAAATTTGTCAACGTGGGTGGGCTTTTTTGGTGCGAAAACCAAGGGCTCGTACAGACAGTAGCAAAGACCATCTGCATCCACGTCTGGAAGTTCAGAAGGCTCTAATTTAAAGCTGCTTTCAAATATAGAAATTCCAGCGAAGTTAATTGTAGCTGCATCACGGAGAGGTGACAGCAGCGAGTCCTTAGAAAGCTGGGGAAGATTTAAATCTGTCTCAGGTCTGTTCCCGTTAAGAGTTAGGCAAAGCCACTGGGAGCAGTGTCAGGCTAATACTGGATATAAATCCTACTAGGAAATTCTGCAGGTGGGGTGCTGGCTGAACAGCAACAGCATTTCTTGAAAATAAGGATCAAGTTCTTTAGCAAAAGCACCTTTTCTCCACGTGAAGAACTGTGCAACATCTTTTTATTTTTATATTAATTGGCCTGTGCTTTTAAAAGCTTCCTAATTCTGCTCACAACCGAGAACTTAGCTTACCGTTATATTAAGAAACTGCTTCATAGTGTGGGTTGGTTATTACCGGGAAGTGCTTAATTACAATAAAATGCGTAGTTAAAGTGACAATTTATTTACTCAAGGTTATGAATATAAATTGGTTTTTCTTACCCATGCGTTTTGAAACGGGAAGGTAGAGGCTGGGATCCCAGGAGTTCCTTTAGGCTGAGTGATTTCCTACAAGCAGCTTTAGGGACCGGTAGGGAAACTGCAGCCTGCAAACCAGCTTGCTGTCTTGGGGCTGCAGTGCACGTTCCTCACCTGTTGCAAGTAATGCAAGTTCTGCTTAAGAAGGCTGGAAATGGGTCCCCTTAATTGCACCAGAGCTCCGTAACCTGCAACAAACCGAGGCCGAGCTGCAAAATAAATCCATTAGTGAATATCTGAAGAGATAAAGGAAATGTTGGGCCCCCTTCCCCCAGTATTTTCCATGTTTTATAACACCTGTCAGTATAAATTTCCATTCGCTGAAGAAATTGCATTTCACGAGAGCTACAATAGGATTTTAAGATAAATGACATGCGAGCACTGCAGTTTTGTACAGGCTTAAGTGATCCAAGTATCTTTATCACATGCGGGGTATCAAAATACATGAATTTGACTTGTTACAACAGTCACACGAGAAAGATTGAGTGTCATATGAGACCGCAAAGCATAAAACCATCTTAGCTAAAATTTATTTTAGTGCAGGAGGTTTTTCTAACTGTTAAGTATAATTATTTAAAAATGGTCTGAGCCGTGCAGCTCAGACAACTGGAAACAGAAAGAAGCTCTTGAAAACGCTGCTTGTGAGGGCACTTCTTGCAAGCAGCGCTTGCTATTAACATTTGCTACCTTCGTTCATTGCTATTTCCAAAATTCTTGGAGGCTGACAAAGTTTTTAAGTGTCATCTTGCTAAGGCTGTAACATTATCTCCAGTGACAACACTCACTCCTGGGCTTTTATGTTGCCAGTAGAGAAAACATTTTAGCTTTTCAGCAGGGTAAACATCTGCCTGTGAAACAATGTAAGCAAGACGGACTGCAATTTAATAAATGAAAATTCAAGGTATCGTTTACCTCTGGGCGAAAATCACCCTGAGTCCAGCTCCCTGTGGGTTTCTGTTTGCAGCATTGCCTGCACCGTGAAGCACCACGCTGTCCAAGTGCAAAAGGCCACACCATGCCTGTCTTACTGGGTGGCTTCAGGACAACATCCGAAGCGCTCTGGGCCCGTTTCCTCAAAAGCGATGACAGCCCTGTGATAAATGTGCTGCCAGGTCCCTGCCTGTAAAGCATGAAGTCAGGTACTGTCAAATGGGGCTTTTCATAGCGCAGCAATTAAAAATAGGAACAACGTTCACCAGGGAGCGTTTCAGTCTGGGCAGGGACACAGCCCCAGTGATGGCCAACGTTAGCCACGCTGCCCGCTCCCGGGGGTAATATTTTCTTGGTATGAACTAAATGTCTTGTTTCAGCTACTGATGGGGACGCCGGTACACTGAAACACTGTGGTCATATTTTATCCCCCCATATATTTCTCTGTACTTCAGCCACTCGGTAGCTGTTTAAGAATTTATTCCTTGAATGAAATAAGAAGAAATATTGATGCCTTATTTGCTTTTGAATGAAGGAAGCAGCCTTATACAAAATGTTGACCCATTATTTGTCCTTGAGGCTTCAAACACATCCCGAGCTGCTGTGGCCCACGGCCAGGTGTCACCAACAAGTGACACTTCCTTCTCCTTCCATCACTGTGCTGCACTCCCTTTTGCACCCTCATGGACTTCTCCGTGACTTGTCCCACCAGCATGCAGCGACAAAATCAGTCCTGGCTGTCACCAGATTAAACAAAAACAAACCAACCCTACTTCTGAGCGCTTGTTTCTGGATAAATAGGGATCATCCCCAACCCCCACCTTTGACAGACACGTCTCCTCAGCGCCCACCCTTGGTTTGACTAGCTGGATGACAATACCCACCATGCTGCTTCTGTGCTACAGACCTGCCCAGCATTAGCTCTTTGTGGGCTTGTTTTTGCTGCTTTTTGCTCCAAAAAATTTTTTCCTGAGCTTTTTATTGTAGCTTTACCCATTGCATTGCCCATCGGTGTGCGCGTTAGCTGCAGCTTTCCCCCCAAGAGTACCGTGTTTAAAGTCGCAACCGCTAATATTCCCGCCAGTGTGTTCCTTACAGCAAACATATGAATGAGCTATGATACCATGAATGATACTATTAATCAGTTTATTGCAACTGCACCTAGGAATCCCATTCACAGTTAAGACCTTGTTACACAAGTGCTACACGTATATAAAAAAAGTCTCCAGCTTCAAAGAGGTTACAAGCCCTTATAAAAGCCACCTGAAGTTTCCTGTGAACCTCTTACCGTAAAAAAAATAATATATGTATTTATTCTGGGAAAAAAAATGCTGCTCAAACTTTTAGAAGAATGATTCCTATTTAGTCTTATCTCCCTCCAGAGTTAAAAAAGCAAATTATTTTAGTAATGTTTTCAGCCTTACCCCCACCGGGCAGACGGCAGGGAGCTAAGCTGGGGCTCAGCACCCTGTGCAGCTCGGCTGTGCCACGGCCCCTTCTCTCGCAGACCCAAATCGTGGGGAACGACCCAACTCCGGCACCTTCCCCTCCGCCTCCTTCCCCTCCAGATTGCTCCGGTGCTCCCTAACGCCGTGCTATTTAGCGATTATCATTAAAATAAATTGCGGAGAGCGCTCCATTCCTGTAATCCTGGCAATAGAGAAAACCTCGTTAACACGGAAAGTGACGGCGGAGGTGCCCCCTCAGCCCCGGGCACTGTCCCCGAGCAACCGCTCCTGCCACCCCTGGGGGTCAGGGCACTATTCTGGGTGCAGGGTCCCCGGGGCAGCCCCCCGCCCCCCCCGCCTGGAGCTGTTGGAGACAGGCTCTTTTTTCTGCAAGGACACGGTTTATTCCGACGCCCCGGGGGGGTCACGCCGCTAGCTCCTCCGGCCAGGCGGCGGGTGCGGGGGGTTCCCGGCGGCCGCCCCCTTCCCCCGGGGGTCGCCCCGCGCCCCCTCCCGCCCCCCACGCCGCAGGCTCCCCGCGGGGCGCGGCCTGACGGACAGCGCCGCTGCCCACTCAGCGGCCGCGGAGCCCCCGCGCGCCCCGCCCCCTCCAGCCGCTTTGTACCGAACATCCGGGTTTCCCCCGCTGGCTCCGCGCTGGCTTCTCCCTTTTTTTAGAAGCCATTTTGGACTCGGTTCAGGTTTTTTTAATTATTAAAAAAAAAACCAAACCAACAACAAACCACGCGCGCGCACAAAAACCCCAACCTCCCCTTCTCCCCCCCCCCTTTTTTTTTAATTTATTTTTTCCGCTTTGTGTTGTTTGTTTGGTTTTATTCCCCTCCCCGGTAGATGGCAATTCCCGACCCAGCCCCTGCTCCCGCCGCCCCCTCGCCCCGCGATGCCGCGGCCCCCCGCCGCCGGCCCGCCGCCAGCCCCCCGCCCCGCTGCGCGCCCCCTCCGCGGGCTCTTGCCTGGCGCCCCGCAGCCGCGCTGGGTGCGGGGTCCGTACCCTCGCCAAGTTTCGCTGCGGCCGCCGCCGCCCCGGGAGCTGCCGGCGCCGGGAGCGCGTGTGCGTTGCGCGGGGGAGCGCGGGGTGTGCGCGCGTGTGTGTGTGGTGGTGGTGGTGGTGGGGGGGGGGGGGGGGGGGAGCTGCGCGTGCATTGCACGGGGCTGCGCGTGCATTGCGGAGAAGGGAGGGGGGGCGGGCTGATTGTGCGCGCACGCGGGCGTGTGCGCTCGCCCCTGCTGCTGGGGGAGCCGGAGGGGCTGGGTTGGGAGGAGGAGGAGGAGGAGGAGGAGGAGGGGGAGTCGGTGTGTGGTGCACGCCGCGCTCCCAGCACAAAAGCCCAGGGAAAGAAACTCTTGGAAAGCTCGGAGCAAACGCCGGGGCCAGGCAGGAGCAGGTCGAACCGTCCGGGGCTGTTCCTCTCCACTGGATACCTTTTGCAACTGCGGAGGAATTAAATCCGATTTATTTTTTTTTTCAGGATTTTTTTCTTCTTTTTTCTTTTTAAGAGAGAGAGAGAGGGCAGAGCCTCGCTTCTCCCCCCTTCTTTCACTCTCTCTCGATCTTTTTATTTTTATTTTTGTTTCCCTTGGGGACAGAGGGGCACACGAGGAAAGGAAAAAAGTAAAGGAATATGATTGCTTCGTGGCTGACTTTCGCCTTGCTTTGTGGAACTTTCTGTGCAGGTAAGTGCATTTCGGCGTGTTTACCTCCCGCTCGGGCTTACGGTCGCCTCTTCAAATGCAGAATTGAATGGGCCGTGCAATTATACTTGCAGCCACCCTCCAAACCAGCGCAGAGCAACCAGCGAGCCTACAAACTGGGGAATAACCCCACCGCTGCGAGCTGCTTCGTTTGCTTTATTATTATTATTTTGCTTTTTACCCCCTCACCCTCGTTTTCTCCCTGCTCGCAGGACGAGCCTTCCCGTGCTGCTTTTTGTTCCCTTCAGGCAGCCTGTGGGAATTAATGGCAATGTAAACACGGCGCGATATCGAGGAAACTTTACAAAAATGGGCATTTACTTCTGGGCGGGTGCTGCGGGAGTGGGGTGGGGGGGTTGCTGAGGGGGGGAGAGAAGTTGGGAGCAGCGGGAGGAGACCTGGGGGTTGCTCCGAACATGGTGCGGAGCCGCGCAGGTAGTGGCCATGTGTGCGCTCAGCTCCTGGCGGGCTGTGGATCCCGGGGGGGTGGAGGGGACCCCTTCCACCCCGAGAGGGACCCCCGCGGTTCCCCCCCTCAGCCCCCCCGGGACGCCGTGGTCCCGTCGGGGTCTGACCGTTAGCAGGAAAGGAGCCGTTCGGGGCTGGCTGGCGCTGCGGGGAGCCGGGAGAAAGTTGGGAAAAAAGGGGGTGTGCGGGGTGGGGGAGGGGGTCTGGGGGAGCATCCCCCGGGAGATGGCTTTTGTGGCGGGGGTGTGTTTGTGTTTTCTGTGGTCTTCATGCCGTTTATATCACGGAACGGGGCTAGCCCCCAAACTTCAGCCGCAGCCTGCGGGTGCGCGTTTGGCCGGGGGAACCGGGGGGGAAGTTACCCGGGAGCCCGGGCACGGCCGGGGGCACCGGGCAGCGCTGCGTGGGCGGGGGCTCGCCGTGGGGTGCCCCATCCCGCAGCCCTCGGGGTACGTGTCAGAGCTCCTGTGCCCCTCTCCAGCACTGAAAACGCGGGCACGCTCGAAATCCCCACGCTCCCCACTTTCCCTCCTTGTTTTTTCTTTTTTAATTAATATTATTCCCCCCCCCCCCCCCCATTCCTTTTTATTATTGCTGGGTGTACGGGGCGGCAGCAGTGTTGCCCCCACACTCGCTTGGTCACCAAGACCCCCTTGACTCCCCTCTGCGGGGGGCTAAGCCCGCCGCCCCGGCGCTGGGCTGTAACTTGTTACGTTCCCTCCATTTCCCAGCTCGGGGAAGGGGGGAGGACGGCCCGGGGGGTGGGGGGTGGGGGGGGCGCCTGGTTGTAGCCGCGGAGCTTCCCGGGGGCAGGGTGTGGGAGGCAGCGATGCTGCAGCCGAGCCCGCTCCCCGCTCGGCGACGGGCAGCCCGGGGACTCCCCGTGGGCTCGGCCATCGCGGCTTCATTGTATTGCAAAGCGGGGGGAAGGGGGGGGGCGGGGGGGTTCCCCGCGGGGGTGTGTGTCCCCCCGCCCCGGGGAAGGGGCTGCCCGGTGGGGGGAGCGGGCGGCGGAGCCGGCCCCGGGGCGCTCCTGCAGCCGGGCTTCCTTTGTTCCGAGTGCCCATTAAATATGCACTGCCACCGCCTGCCTTTGGCATCATCAACAGTGCCATCGCTTCGTTATTTTTATTATTTTTTAAGTCACACCGCAAGCGTGAGGCCGGGTCGCGGGGGGGAGGGGGGGGGGGCGGCGATGAAAGGGGAGCGGGCAATAAGAAACGATAATTAAAAAAAAAGAAATTGATGGTGAGCAAAGCCAGCTTAGGCTTTTTGATCTGATGGCTGGGACACTTGTACGCAGCTTTGTTTCCATGTGTTGGGAAGGGGGTTGTGCGGGCTTGTATTTACATAGCAGTGCTGAGGGGGAGCAGGTATTTTGGAAGGAGGGTGGGGGGGGTGGTGTGTGTCTGGGGCTCTGTATGTGCCATCAACATTCGTGGTGCTCGGCGTTGCTATCATCACAACAGCTCTCTTGGCTGGAAAATTCTATTATGTGCATAAAGGAGATTTATGGTCAATGTATTTTCTTTCCATCTATCTTGGAATCCTTTTATCTCGGGTGATTCAATAAAAGAGATGGCTTCCGGGGGTTTTGGTTTTTGTTTTGGGGATGGGGTTGGCTTGGTGGTGGGTTGGTATTGTTTTTTAACCCGATCCTATGGCTGTGTGCATATAGTGGCAGAAATCTAAGTTGGAGGAAAAAAGCAATTGCTTTACAAAAAAAAAACAAAACCAAAAACCAAACCCTGAAAGCTTGTTAAACGTATCATGTTATGGAAAGGATAATCTGATAGGGCATACCTATGCTGACTTACCCCCCCCCGCCCCCATTAATACAATAAATGCCAGAAAATTAATATAATTCTGCTTATTTGGAAGGGTCCTCTTGAATCATTCAATCAGTGCGTTAGGAATTCTGTAAATCCCTCCCTCTCCTTTAAAGCCTTTCTGGCGATATTTATGAGTATTTATCAATGTGATCTTCATTGTCCAGTTTTTCCTAAAGCTGTTCAGTCCAAACCAATAAAGAAAACAACCTCAAATACCCAAAGTTGCAGTGTGTTGCTGGGATTCATAGCACTGGGCTTTGCTTGAAGTATGTCTTTTGTGTGTGTACATGTTAGGACTATGCGAAAGTGGTGGGCTTTTCAAAAATCGCTTGACCTCCATTGTTGATGCTTCTCATCGCTACCTTGGCTGGCTGTAACAAAGCGAGCACAGGCTGCTATTCTTTAAAAAAAAAAAAAAAATCTGTTATGCTTAATTTTTGGAATACTGAGGATTCATTGAGGAAAACATTATGTTCATTTTTAGCCCTTTGTTTGCAAATTTTCTTCAGGCCAAATGTTCAGAAATCATGTTTTAATCTATGAGCTTTAGAAAATACAGAAGGTGTAAAAGGATTTGTCTTGCAGAATGCATTGCTAACACGTTTTCCCGAGCCATTACATTACTTTTATTTTGGTGCAAGTTTAAGTAATGCCATGCAGCAATGAACTGTGCTGCAAATGGGTCTGGTCTCCTCTTTCACCGTCTTGTATTTATCCTCTTGTGCTTGAGAAAGGGAATAAAACTGGCTTCATTAGCTTGCTAATTAAACACAATGAAGTGCATGGCCCAAGGTTAATGGCAATGGCCTTTAAAAACACAAAACTCTTGAACAGGTGTTTGGGATATATATTTTTTTAATCTGTCATCAAATCTAGATAATTATACTGCCGAGATCACCATTGTCACAGTTCTGTGGAGAAGAAAATGCTATGTTAGAGGTGCAAGTGCACAGTGTATTATTTTTAGTGGCATTATTTATAAACACCTCTCCAGGTCCTGCACAGCCTGTGGTTTAACTCCGCTCTTCTCCCCCTGCTCCATTTCCAAGCACCTTCTGCATCTTCCCTCTGGTCTATGTTTTTGTGGCTTGGGCAGGGTTAAAACTTCAGTCTCCCCGGGCTGGAGTGAGGGTCTAACCTGAGCCTGGGTAGTTAACTGAAGTATTTAAACACTGAGATTTCTGCCAGTTCTTGTGCCTTTGAGCAGCCCATCCAGGCTGTAAGGCTCCTACTTGCTTGATGAGATAGTAAGAAGCAGCCAATTAAAGCGGAGGTCTCTTAACTCCCCGTATTCGAGCTGTCACCAGCCTCCTGTCCACTCTGGTCTCCATCAGCTAAAACATGCTTGTCAGGTTTTTTGTGCTTTATGTGACGCAACAGTTGTAGACCTCCCCTGCTGCCACTGAATAGATGGTAGAGAAGAAAGAAACAGGCCAGCCTCACTTTTTTTCCTTCCTTTTTTTTTTTTTGTTTTGTTTTTGTTCTCTCCTTTCTCACCATTTCCCCCCCCCCATCCCCACCATGCAGGCACTCCTCGCTTTGCAGATCAACTTGGAGGGGTTTCCTGGCTGTACTGGTTTTAGGAAGCAGGGTGGGCACACAGGTTGAGAAGGAAGAGGGGGTGGCTTTTGGAGTGTTGGTAACAGGATGGCTGGACCAGCCTGGGAATCCTGCTGCTGTGATTTGCGTCATGCCTGTCTGCATGGTGGGTTCCTCTGCAGAAGTATTGCAGGTATAAAAGGAACCAAGGGATGTTTATCTTGATAAATTAAGAGAGAAGGAGGTGGATGGAAGAGATAGTTTGAGGCTGGGCACTTACTTGTGTGCTCTGTCTGCATGGTCCCTGTTCCTAGAAAGCCAGGACACCTTTAAATTAAAACTAATGGACATCAAAGTTACTCCACTTTTAGGCCTTGCAGTGGAAGGTGTTTTGGCTGTCATGTTTCAAAGCCTACTGTTAGAAGTATTTCTAAAATTTAACGTTAATAGTAGGTGACCATGTGGAGCTGCACTAGAATAGTCAGAATTTAATGTGATTTTACTAGTGCTGCATCTTTCAAGCCCCATAAAATACAACACTGTTCTACCAAACACACCCAGGATGGTTATTTCGAGCTTAATGTAGTAGCTGTAGTCTAAAAGTTGCAGAAGCAACTTGATGACCCCCCTGTTTCTGGCTGTGTGGCCGAAGCAAGGTGATGCTGGATGCCCCTTCTGCCGGCAGCACTGCACCCAGCGCCGGGGGCACAGCTGGCTTCTCACCACGGCACCCACCCCTCGCCTGGAAACCTGTGTACCCAGCCCCATCAGCCACGGCTGAAGAAGCGTTGCTGTCCTTTGGGATGGCTGAAGGCAGGGAGACAACTCGGGTGAGTTCAGTAGGAGTCTAGACCCAAGAGAGAGCGCTCGTGGGGTCTTACCTTCAGTTTTGGCAACTGGAGAACTGCTTATGCACTGAAAAAGTTGCAAAGGCAACTCTGGTGAAGTCAGGGTTGGCTGGTACCTGCCTCAGAGTTGGTCGTCTCTTGCTGCCACGTTTTTTGACACCACTCCTTTGACACAGCGTTTTCCAGGTTCCCAGGTCAGATGCGGGCAGCGTGGTGCTGTGCCTTGGCACTACCGCAGTACCCTGCGGTACCCCGGCTCCGGCGCTCTCCCTGTAACAAAACATTGTGGGAAGTTGGGAAATGGGAACTGCAGACCGTAGTCTCTGCTTTAAAAAGGTGTTGTCTTTCCCTTTTATCCCTCCTTGGCCTTTGATTTTAAAACTAGCAGGGGGGTGTGATTTTCTTGCCTGGCCAATAGCACTGCCTGGATCTGAATTATTCAGTGTAGCACTTGGCATTCTGCACCCTGTTCCCACTTAAGCTCTTTTTCGCCTGTTCCTTCATGTGGAGATTTTCACATCAGTGAAATTGGATGTGTTTAAGAGAGGTGTTTGTGGCCGCAGCATTCACCAGTGTAAGCTCTCTTCTCTCCTGCCTTTCCCCTCTATTAACCATTGAGGGTCAACTAATGTCTAATCTCTTTGCTTCATTATTACTTCATTCTGGAATAATTTTGTATCTCTTTAGTCATTTGCTCCTTTAAGGTGTATCAAAAAAATATAAATCACACCCATCTTCCTTGTAAGTTTTCTTGGAACTACTGAAGTCAGAGGGGCAGAGAAGTAAATTAAAGATGAAATGCTCTGCCTGCATTTTGCAGACCCAGCACATTTTATGCTTAGATTTGAATATAACCATTGGTCTTTTTCACCAATTTCATGTTCTTTTCTCTCTGTCATGTTTCTCCCTTACTACGGTATAGCTTTGATTCAAACTAAAAGTTAAGAGCGGCAATTGTCAGTGTACACTGTAAAATAATAACATGCTTCCCTCTAGCACGCAAGTGCCTCTTATTCTGCCAGTATTTGAGTCCTGTAGCTCTGATTATGTTATTGCATGTGGCATTGGTCCATCATGCTACTTAAGAAAAATACGTTACTGCTGTCTAGGTGCCTTGAAAAATACAGTTCTTCTTTTGCAAAGTGCTGTTTGTGTAGAGAAAAGGACCCTGTCCCAAAAGCACTAAGCAGAGGGGCCAAGTGCCGGAAAATGGGGCTGTCTGCAAGTGCTCCCTGCTACATCGTGAAGTGGCTCACCCAAGGTCACACCAAATATTTTGTACCTATACTAAAAAAGTAAGCTGTATGGGAAAGTGTTGCTGTATTGGCTAAAATCAAGCTTTAACCTGGTAGTGTGTTCTGGCCACCTTATGGGATTTTTATTATTATTATTGTTGTGTTATTCTTTTTTTTTTTTTTTTTTTTTTCCCTTTTGGTGACTTTGGAGGTGGTTGGTGTGGTTTTGCTTTTAGAGAAGATCTTTTCCTCTTACATTGGGTTGCCTGTGAGCAGGGGCTGGCTCATGCATACAGGTTTGTATATTTAAATATAAAAGAGACATAGCGGAAGGAGCAAGCCTGTTTGTGCTCAGCTGGAGGAAGATGCGAATTAGGTGTTTCTCATTAATAATTCTGCAATTTCCAGCTTGGTGTGCCATTTCATCGCAGATTCGGTTTCGGATCTTAGGGGAGCTGTGCAGGCAGGAGGCTGCTGGGAGGAGGGCACAGGGCTAGGTGCAGGCAGGGCTGCCTGGTGGTGGGTGCTGGCCAGGGGGCAGCCAGGACTTGAAGAACCATTTTTTGGCTCCTTGATGGGTTTGGGAAGGAGGGGTGTGTTGGGGAGCTGAAACAAACCTGTTAAAATGTTTGCACCAGAGCTGTTAGAAGTAAAACTTGTATTGGTGGACGTTTGCATCCTGTTGCTGTAGTGCAGGATTTATGGGATGCAATTTACAAGGTGTTCCTACCTCTTCTATGGTGGGAGTGACTTCTCTGAGATCTTGGGAGTCAGTGGCAGGGCAAGAATGCTGCTCCCCATCCTCTTGGGTCCGTGGCTGGGCTTTGACTGCCACGTTACCCTTTTTTGTCTGCCTGGAATTAAATTTTCTGGGAAAAATGGAATGTCCTGATAACTTTAGGAAACCACAGGAATCATTTTGTTTTCTTTCTCCTGTCTCAGTCTCATACTAACTCCTGTCTCAGTCTCATACTAATAGATCCGTACACAAGTTCTCCTCCTCTATTTAAAGAGAATAAAGCGCATTCACAAAAAGATGCAGCACTTTACAGTTTGAGCTACATTAATTTTTATCTAAGTGGATACTCATGCAGATTAAGACCTGGGTTTTGAACTCGACTCTTCATGTCTAATATGCACCCTTGTGTGATGAGGGAAGAAGAAAAAGGGGCTCATGGGAGCAGAGGGGGTGTGTTAAACCTCCTCCAGTAAAGCTGGAAATGGAATGTATTGATGTCAGTTTTATGGAGATATAAACAAAAACTGGGAGAGATGAGAGTGTCTCTGGCACTTTCCAGACCAATGCAAAAATCTCAGGCCTGTACTGAATGAGCCCCAAACCACAGCTGCAAAAGTTGTCATTTTAAGAAGTCTGTGGGGGCTGATGCTGCCCTGTAGTGTTTTAGGTGCTGTGACTGTCTCTACCTTCTTTTTAAATTTTATTTTATTTAAAGATTTTCCCATTATAGAACTTGTTTTCTAACTGGTAGCAGAAGTTTAAATTTTCTATCTGGTGCCCATAGTGCTAATGTAATGCTTCTTCCTAATTTATTGCTCAGAGGTGTGAGATTATAAGCCTTTGAGTGGATGAGAGGGATAAAGTTAGCTCCATTTGTGCCTGATCTATCAAATGGTCAATCTAGGCAGCTAACCCTTCTTTCCTCTGACATTATCTATTTGAAAAGCCCTGTGTAATGTGTGCAACTTTTTAAATTTGGCTTTTAGGAATACTGTATTTATACATAATTCACCTCTGCAGGCAGTTTGGAATTCCTGGGGAAGGAGGAATGTAACCGTGGGTCTGAAGTGAAGAAATGTTCGATCAAGCTCTTTCTCTTTTTGGTGACTTCTCAAAAGCATTTCATAAGATGAGGGTATTTCAGGCTTTTTAAGCCCTCTTTGTGCCGTTCTCATGTTTTGCAGTCTCTGGCTTGCTTCTGCAGACTGGTGGCTGTTGTCAGAGTTTGGCTGAGCTGTCTGCAAACTCACCCCTCCAGTCACTCCGTTTGCCATCAATGCTTTTATTTTTCTGGGAAAGGAGGACATTTAAACTTTGCGCAGTCAGTGTTCAGTCCTTTTTCTGAGGCAGCAAGCTGAGCTTTACACTCTTGAAGTTGTTGGGAGGCTATGGTGCTGGTCTTGGAAGAGCCTGTGAAGTTGGTAGGCACTCAGGCGTGCATAGGCATTTGCTTTGCTTCAGACCTGTACGCTACCAGGTGGATTTGCAGAAGCCTCTGTGCTCAGCAGAGAGAAAATATGGTTGACTTGAGATGCGGTTGCTCAGCGAAGTGCAGCTTTGTGGTTGTCTTGGTGGTAGCCAAGGGTAAACTTGCCAGGACCAGGGCTACTGTGTGGACTGCGTGGCTCACTTGTTTCTCCAAGTCTTTAATTTTCTTTCCCCAGTATGATAACTGAAACACAGCAGGATTTGTATTGCCACTTTAGTTCCCGAGAGTAATTAATGGGTTAAGAATGCTAATTTCCCTATATATGTGCAGGCTGAGAAATTCGGTTGTCCTTGGTTTTCATGGTGGGAGTATCCCCTTACAGCTCGGTGGCTATTGAGTAGCTCTCGGGTGCACAGAAGTTTGAACTTGGAATCCTTTGCTTTCACATGCACCCACAACTTACCAGGCACTTTTATTTTTGTAAGAGAGTCTCTGCTAAAGCATATTCCTATGCCTGGGGCAAGGCTTTTTCCCAGATACCTATTGCAGTTGCACTGACTAAGGCTCAGCTCACCTGCTGGGTTCCTGAAAAGCCAGTTTGGCGGTAGGTGACATACCTGAAACTATTCCCTGCTGTGAAACTCCTGTTTATGTAGGAAGCCTGGGATGCACACGAGATAATGCTTAGCACAACCCAAAGGAGAGGAGGAGGATGGTGCATTTGATGCTTGGTGCTGCCTTGCCGGGATGTTGCCTTTGCCCTCCGACAGGCGTGGTGTACAGGTACAAGTGCCCGACTCCGGTGATAATACCGGAGCTGTAGCCTCTCCAGCTGGAATGCTGCACGTGGACCCTTGGGTGGGGATGCTTTCATGGGGTATGCCCTGCCACAGAGCCGCCTCATCCATGCTCCTTGGCTTCCTTTGAAACATTTCAAAGACAAATGCTCTTAAAAAAAATAAACACAAAACAAACAAGAAAAAAACCCTAACCCCAAAACCCCAACAAACCAAAGTGGAGATGAGCTGATCGCTGTTTTACTGTCTCGCTGTTTAGTCCCTTCCTCAGGCTCCTGGAGCATCTTTTTTTAAGTGAAAGCCTGAAGCAGAGCCTGTAGAAAGGGCAGGCTCAGTGTGCTTCATCATAGCAAGAAATTCCCCTGTAGATTTTAGTCACCTTTTAGAGACTGAAGCAAAGTGCTGGCCCTCCGTTCTCCATTTCCAGGTTTCTTTACACAGGCGATAAAGGAAAGCAAAGCCTGATGGAGTGTTTCTGGTACGCACGCTTGCTGTTGCTGGGCAGTTCCCCTTGTGGGTGCAGCTCGGTGGCATAAAGCTCATTCAGCCTGAATTTTGAAGGTGGTGGATGCAAAAAGAAAAAAAAAAAAAAAAAAAAAGGGAAACAAACAAAAAACCCCAACCCCAAGCTATTGAATGTACCATTCCTGCAAGTGCACGTCCCCGTGGCTGTCACCTGTTTGCATCGGGAGAGGGTTTGGCTTGATGCGCCTGTTCCTAGAGGGTATTTTAACATTTATATTGTACCTGAGATAACTGCGGAAGTGTTTTACAGATAATTTTTATGGCTATAGATAATTTTCCATAGATAGCTTCTGCTATCGTCTAATAGGACAGCGTTAGCGCTGCTAAAAGCAAACATGAGAAACCTTTTTTTCTTTTTTTTTATTGGTAATAGAATTTCCTTTCCCATGCAATCCTGTACAGATTGGCTATTTATTATGTAAATAACAGCTAAAACAAGCCCTTCCAAGGTAACCGTAAGCCCCAAAGGTAAATGAGATCACTCCTACTCTTTTAGATAAGTGAGATGCAAGTGTATCTGGCTGTGTAACTGTGTCTATAGGCTCCTTCTCAATGAATTGCTGATGAAAGAAGAAACCCCGAGTGAGGGACGCGCGTTCTTGCAGCCTGCGCTCCAGGATCGCCCGGTTGCTGTCCCTGATGCTTTTTGTGCACGGGAATGATTTCAAACCAGCTAACGTGCAAAACTTTGAAGTGTGGTATGGCAAGATAAAGTCGGCTAAAAATAGGTCTGAATATGAAAACCAGGCGAAAATTCGGAGGGGGGGGCGGGGAGCAGAGGGTCGTTTTACAGGCATTGTTGATAGAGTTTCAGGGTCCCGAGGAGGGAAGATGAATGTCTTTCTGTTATAGTAACAGCTGCTCTCTGTCCATCGGGATCTAGTGTTTGCCGATCCAACTCATAATAATTAAACAAAAGAGTTATTTCATAGCAGCCTCAGTGGAGGATTATGTTGGAATTTTATCTTTCTCCATTTAGACTTTTCTTTGTCTATTAAAGAAAAATACAAAGTTAACCTCTCACCTGGACTGGGTCTTGCCTCTTGTCAGATCCAGCTAATTACTGCTGGGAGGGAAGCTAGCTGTTAACCGGGCATTCACAGTGTTATATATATATATACACACACACACATATATATATATATATATATATGTAAAACCAACAAATCTCCAGGTTTCCCTAATGCACTTGTCCTTAAAGAGCTCTTCAGGGGTTTTGTGTCCTGAATGCCCGAGGGGTTGGGTGACTCTGTGGGCTGTTAGTAGCTCCCTAGTATGGCCATGTAATGCAACATGCCAATTTCTTTTCTTCTTGTTTTTTAGTTTTGTGGGTGTTTTGAGTTGTTTGGTCTTTTTCCTATTTTGAGACCTAACAGCTAGTGTGAACAAGCAAACGGCTCTGAAGGAGTCCCAGATGGCAAGTGTAGCAGCATTTTGGGGATGGATCTGTGTTGTGGGACTTTATTCCCATGTAGTTACCTCTGCAAAAGCCCCTGGTATGAGTCAGTCTCGGTGGAGTCACAGAGGTCCAGAGCAAGGCACAGCTTGGTTACTCGGTACCTTCCCGTGTATCTAGACAAAACTTTTAAGACAATTTGGATTTACCTCTGTATTCCTGAATAAAACAGTCCGTGGCCAAGTGGCATGGCACAGCACAACGGGTGCTATGCCCTTCAGATCTCCTCCCACCCAAGCAGTATGGCCACATTCCAGCCCTGTCCCTGTCCTGTCCCATTCTCTGGGCATGGGCTGGGAGAGGCACTGGCCAGAGCTCTGTCGCTCATTCCTCCTCTTTGCAAATCTCCCTTACCATTTTCTGTCATCTGCCTCTGTCCCTGCAGAGGGTTTCCAGAATATTGCACCTAGAAATAGCTGGATTGTAACTTTTTTTTCCATCACAGTGGCACAGCTTTTTTTTTTTTTTTTTTTTTTTAAATACACTGAAGCTATCGCTCCTTGAAGATCACAGGCTTGAATTTATCAGGTGCTGAAGCACCACAAGAAGCTACCTGAAGCCCACGGCTCCCATCTCAGCATCCTTTCCCAAGTCTTAATGGGATACATGCCTCCATGTAGCTGCTTTTTAAACCCTGCCAGTTAATTTAATACCTTTTACCCTTCTCTGAAGGAGAGAGAAGGCCCATTTGGATGGTAAGGTTAAAACCTGAGCTGCGCTATGTTTATATTAATAATTTCCACTGGTGAAATATGGATCTGAGACTTTCCTCATTCATTTAAACCTCATAGTTAATAGGCAACAGTGGAAATGTACCACATACATGATTATTGCAGTGACCTGATTTCACATGCATTTCTGATCTAACTTCTGCTTCAAAAAAAAGAAAAAATGTATAAAATTGATTTTGGGAGCCCTGGGAAGGAGAAGGAAACCATTTATTTCAACCCCCAAATTCCTTTGAGCTGTAGAAACATTGTCAAAGTAATTGTAGCCTTTTCAATTTTTTTCTGTGTAGATTTCTTTCTGTGTAGTCTCAGAAAAACTGTGCTCTGTTGATGGATGTCACTGTTTTTTTACTTGTGACAAATATCTCCCAAGGTATTGTTTGAGTGATGTAAAATTGGTTCATGTGTAAAATTCTAGCTTTTCATGAATACTTTATCATGGATATGTGTATGCCAGCTTCTTCTGGATTAAGGTGTTATACCTTTAGTGGTTTGCTGCGGGATATCATCTTAATCATTTTTGCTGTAATTTAATCATCTTAATTAAAACCGCATTGAATTGCGGAAAGTAATTTGGGTCTGGAGAGCACTGGGTTTTGTATTTGTATATATATTTTTTTTGTCTTGTTAGAAGATGGTAATGGTCTTGGCAAGATTCTGCTAAAAATTACTGCAGTGTACAAAAACTCATGTTGCCAAGTTAGTACATTATTTCTCCAGCTAATTGTGGCCTGGAAGGGTATAATATAAAAGGTCATCTTTGTTAGTGAACTGCAGGCTTCTCCTGCAAGACAGAAATCCATGTCCTTATCAAGGATGAAATCTTGGCTCCTTGGTTACACAATTGAGCTTTGCTATAATTTGGACATCATTAGGCTCTTTATTAAAGCAGCGGATCACTCTAATCAATTTTGGTGCTTTGCTTTCTTAAATGTACTTCTGTATGTGCATTTGTGTTCCAGCTTCCCTTTCTTTTCCGGCTCCATGAACCCTGTGTAGGGGAAGGGTCTGAAGATGAGGTAGAATTAGAAGTTGTTGGTTTTTCCTTTTTGGGCTGTTTTTTGCCTAGAAGGTCCCATTTGCAACAGTGATTTTGAGAGCTGGGATGTTTGACCTTCTCTGCTCATCTTCTTGTGTTGAGAAGAATCAGGAGACCATTCTGGAAAGAACAGCTGCTTGTTTTGGTTTGTGCTGTTAAACTTCAACAAAACAAAACAAAAAAAACAAACAACCCCCCCTCTCCACAAAACCTCATGAAACCAAAATTTAATTTGAAGAGTGGTTGGCGTTACTTTTCTCTTTTTTCAGACCCAAACAAAAGGGTTTACATTTTGGGTGGCAAAGGGGAGAAAAACCCAACCCCAAACAGATTTCTGTTTGTAGCACATGGTCATGGGGCAGAATTGTGGGGGAAAGAAAGGTGGGGTTTTGTGCTTTTGCCTCTTTTTTTTTTTGTGTTTTGGGATTTGTTTTCATTAGGATGCTGGCACTCGCAGGAATGTATTTCTGTGGCACTGGCTTGTGCACTGAAAAACGTAGCTGGCACCATTTCTTTGTTTGATTGCTGCTTCTTTGACCAGCAGATGTTTTTCTAGCTGGATAGATAAATGGATCTTCCCTATTTACTGGACAGTTAGATCTGATTTTGAACAGCTATAAAAGTTAGACTTGTGCTTTGGCAGAGCTTCATTCTCAAGGTTTTGGAGACTCTAAATTCTGGTGCCTTCCATCACCTATATTTGGGTGGATCATAGGCTGGAGGTGCCTGTGCCCTTGAGATGCTCACCAGCATCAGCAATGGTTGCAGAGGCAGGAACAGCAGTATCGTATCATCTCTGTAAAGGACTGTCTTCTGCAATATCCCTACCAACTTCACTTTCATATATCTTGAGGATGATAATCTGAGAGTACCACCCCAGTGGGATGTGGAAGTGCTGTTACTCGCACGCACAGATGATGACCGGAGCAGAGAGATGTGCTCTATGGCAGTGATGCTCAGGCCCTTGGTGGTGTTTGCACAAGGTAGAAGTCCCTGATCCGCAAAGACAAGCATTTGTATGTGGACCTCTAGTTCATCTCAACGGTCCTGTGCTGGGAGGTAGATACCTACAGTTATTATTTTAATAATGTACCATCTAGATGGCTTCACCTCAAGCACAGACGATGTTGCAAATGCCGAGTTTTGCAGTCAGTTGGTGTATGTGCTGTGGCTTTGCTCAGAGTAGCGTGTTACGCCTTTAGAAATAATTAAAAACTGGAAAAGAGACTGTGGTGTGGTTGTGGATGAAGAAAGCTCTGTCCAGGGAATTTTGGCATCCAGCAACCTCTGTTAGGGGGTCCTGCTTTTTCTTGAATCTGTGTACCAAGGGCTCCTGACTTTGTGCTGGTACCACTGTTAGCGGCTCCTGTCTGTGTGGGTGCACACCGAAGCCCCCAGCGACATCTGAAATGGGTTGTGCGCCACCTTATTTAGACCCCTCTGGTTCGTACTTCCCCAGTTTCTGCCTAACAGATACATGTGCTCTTCAGGACCTCTCCCCAGGTTTCGTGCTTAGTGCAAAAATTTGCTCTTTGAGCAATTAGGAGAGCTGAACGTTTCTGCTCTGAAGGGACGAGCCTTCTTGGGCTGCAAGTTTTTAATGAAAGCCTCAGGTTATGAATGTGTCATCATCTCATTACTGTTCCTCACCGCTTGGCGTCCTGTTGGTCTAAGCTAGTTTAGCTGTCTCCAGCCTAAATTGAGTGCTGCTTTCAGTATTTATAAACTCTACAACTGTTAAAACAAACCAAGCCTCCAGTTGCAGCAATGGCAGCGGGGCTGAAGACAAGGAGTTGTCTCTAAGGAATATAGTCTATTACATGTTGGGTATAAATCAGCCTCTGGCTTGTGGGTGTTGGGAGGAAAATTTCCTTGGGGACTTGTAATCCAGAATCAGCCTCCTATAAATCTGCTTGGATCTTCTCCTGAAGCATGTGGCGGTACTGGAGAGCTGATTATGGATGTAGAACGTGGACCTGGGAGTGTGAAATACTACTGCTCCTTCCCTTCCATCACCACGCTGGACGGGCAGGTCCGAGGAGCAGATTATTTCCAGTATGTTAGAAGTGATGAGTTCATTGTCCTGTTCTCACCCTCCCTCCTGCTAAAACCTTCAGACTTGGCTTTAGATACTGGGAATTGAAAGCAAACAATGACAAATATAACTGGGCTGGTTTTATTTGCTTTCTGGGGTTTCAGGTGTGAGAATGCACACCGGATGCGTTTTTGTGCTTTTTGTATTTCTTTTCCCATTCCTTGAGGGCTGGAAAATATTTTTCTTTAAATGGAAGGTGATGTTTTACATCTTCTATGCATCTCTGAGGGATGAGTTTGTAGAAGGCAAAAATCCAGCTCTTTACTGGGTAGCAAAAAATCCTGGAAAGGAAGAACAGGGCAGGAACCGATGCCACCCTGTCTGCAGGGACAGGTTGCACGTGACCGCAGGCGAAGTTTGCCATTGTGTGCTTTCCTGAAGGTTTTTTTTTAATATTTTTGTGGTGCCACCCAGTTGGTAACAGCTCTCTTAGTGCTGCAGGTTAAGGTATCACTTGAAGAATGGGTTATGCGAGCAGCTCTGGTCCTTTGGAGGCTTTCCATGAAGAGCGGAATGTGATTGATGTCCCGGAGCTCTTTATAGCTGGTGAAATTTTCCCCAGAAAGGTAAACCGTTCTTACAGCAGCTCTAAAATGTCATCCTTACTCTGTGCTAGGCCGCCACCAGCCATTGGGGCAGCTTTATTCTCTTCAGTGGCTTGGTGGGTTTATCAGCCTCCAGGTCCAGGAGGCTGCAGGATCAGGCACCTCCTACAAGGTGTAGGACTTCTCCATACCTCATGTTGGTCACCTCCTCCTCTTCACTGCATCCATCCTGCTTCGCAGACCACTCAGATGTGTTTACAGGTTTCCCCTAATGGGAAACATGGCCAGTAGCAAGTGATACGTGGGTTTGGTTTGTGTTTGGGTTTTTTTGTTGTTTTTTTTTTTTTATTAACCTTTTTCTTTTATCACTTCTCATGCAACTTGCCTACTTCTTCCCCTCCTCCAGTTGTGCTTTCTCTACCTTTCTCTCTCTTTAGAAGAAATTGTCTGTTCTGACTTCAGTAAATGTTTTCTCACTTGTCAGAACAAACGCAGCTGAGCCTGGTGGGGTTTTTGTTTGTGCGTGTGTGCGCAGGGAATGTGTCAGGGTGTTTTTACGGGCACTGCTGCTGAGCTTGTCAACGGCAGCTGGGCCAGGGAAGCTCAGCTCTTTTATAGATTACGTATCTTTACAGATTTTTATCTACAGTTTTCAGGGAAGGGTAGTCTGAAGTCAGTCTTGACAGTTCAGTAGAGGAGAAGGCTGTAACCACCACTCACGCAGTGCCTCCCCTGCTAGGGGAGGAGAGGGATGATGGGCGCTGTGGGCAGGGACCCTCTCACAGCATCTCCGTCACCAGGGAGGTCATTCTGCTGTGATGGTTGTGTTGGTCCTTCTGCATTTGCAACAAACTCTGCTCACTTCCCCTCCCCACGGTGCCTGTTGCTCGTCATGTTGGAGGAACCTAACTGGAAACAGTGAAACCGGTCCCTACCCTTTCCCCATTGAGGGGTGGTCCTCTCCGACTCACTTTTTGGAGTCCTAGTGACAAACGATTTGCCATTAGTCAGGAGTCCTTAAAACCCTGCCTGAGAAAGGCTTTTTATTTGTCTTCCTCCCAAGTGGCAGTTTGGGGGTGGATGCTTGCAATTCTTTATGCGTTTCTTCTCTTGCTCCTCATGTTCGGAGGAGTCAAAGGAAACCCTCTGGGCTGGAGCATCCCCCATCCCGGGCTGAGCTCCCGTTCCCAGCATGACCATGCTTGTCAGTCGCGGTTTTGGGGTTTTTTGCAAGGTCTGGATAGTGCCTGCTGTGATCCGATCCATTTTGGCTGCAATTTAAAGATGTTTCAGGGTGCTTTTGCACATATGGGCATCGACACTCATCCCTCATCCGTTAACTCATCCGTTGTTTGGTGGAGGATGAGCTGTCAGGAGTTAAATCACAGGTAACTGGACTGAATTAAACTGGTAATGCCGTACTAAAATGCCCTTCTCCCTCCCTTCACATCTTTGGAAATGCCTTTTGTCTGGACTGTAAATTAGATTATTGTTGTTGATGTTGCTTCAACGAAGTCAGGAGAGTGGGAGCTCCTGGGAGCATCCTCCCAGGAAAGTCTCCTTTTAGTAAAATGTTAAGGTATGTGTTATGTGTTCTCTTTTCCCTAACTTTTGCAAAGTTACACTAGAAATAATAATTCTGTCTTTTCAGTTTTCATGATGTATTTATAAAGAAACAAAAGTCCTATAAATGTCTTAAGTATTATCTTTTCTTGCAGGCTTCATTGTAAAAATATTTATTGAGGCCTCGCTGGCTTAAACACTGTGGTCAGCATCATGAAAGTAATGTTGGGTGGGTGGTTGTTGTTTTGGTTTGGTTTTTTTTTTTTTAATGGTACTTCAAAAAAAGGGAGAAAAAACCCCAGGAGAAAACCCTCATAGCCTGGAAATACTTGTTTCCCTTTTTTCCTGGCGCTTTTTTTTTTTGTATTTCTTTACCAGACATGAGCTTGAAAAGGAGAAAGAAGTTCTTCTCTGTTGTTACAGCTGAGCTAGTGGCAGAAAATGAGTGTTTAAAATAGTGCTGCAGTTTAGTAGTATATAAATGCTCTTTTAAAAGGATAACATATAAAAGGTATACTTTTTTAAATGGGTTGGTGCCCCCCCCCCTTTGTTTTGTTTTTTTTCTTTCCTTTTTTATTTAACTTTTTTAGAATTAGGGGGATGTTTGTGGAGGGTTTTTTTGTTTAATTATCCTGGTTTTGGAGCTGTGGAGGGCTGGTTCCCAGGGAAGACAAGGAAGGGGAACATTGCCCACTAACACGGTTTGGAGAGGAAGGAGTGGGGAAATGGGAAGATTTGCAGGAAGAGAGACACGGCAGCCCGTCGGTGCTTCCTTTTGCTGCTTCCGTCACCTCTTTGTTTCTCCACCTCTTCTGCCTCCGGATCTTGGTATCGTGCGACTTAATGCTGTTGGTATCTGCATCTCCTACACATCTGTTTATCCCTCCGCTAAAGCCCTTCTGTCGAAGGCTACACGGGCTTTCATCCGTCGGGGCTGGCCAGGCGGCACTGGGGCAGGCGGTGGTGGCACGTGCCGGGGCGCACGGTGCCGGGGGGCTGCCTTGCGCTGTGCTTGTTGCAGGGTCCCTGGGATGGGCATTAGCGATTAGAAAGCAACGGGGGGAGATGTTCCTGAGCTTTCTCAGCGCTCGTGTGTCCCCTTTGAATTTTTCATGGAGACGTGCACGTTTGTTGTCAGACATGTAGTTGAAAACACAAACCGGCAGTGGGGCACTGGTGGGTGCTGGAGCACCACTTAGAAATCCCTAGGGCCAGGAAAATACAGGGGGAAAAGTAGCTTGGAGGGTATTGAAGAGTCTCAGGCTGGTATCTTTTTTTATGAGATGTAGCTACCTAATTTTTTCTTATAATTTCCATCCCTGTAAAGACATGGGGCTCACCCCGGTTGTGAGCTGTAGTGGCATTTAGCCAGGGCTGGAAGCTGGGGCTGACGCTGACAGTAACAAAGATCAGATTTTGGTGCAAGAGGTGGACTTTTCTGGAAATGACGGACAAACTAATTCCCCTCACTTGTCAGTAAAAGTACGAAGTTTGGGAATCCTGCCCCCGTGCTGGCCAAGAAAAGACAAAAACCAGTTGGGGGGAGTTTCTGTAACAGGGATATCGCTCCAAAACCCAGCAGTGGTTCCTCATTTCTCATCTGCCAGAGCACGCTGCAGCCTCTCCTCGAGTGGTCGTGGTGGCTGACACAAACTGTATTTTTCAAGTAAGAAATCATCTGTTCTGCAAAACACAAAGGTCGCCATGTGTATGTGCAAACCTTCCATCTGTGAAGGGAATAATGTAACCTCTGTCCTTTCAGGCTTCACCTCAGTTGATCTGTACCACATGTCCTTCAAGGTAAGCTGGGTAAGTGGCTAGCAGTCAAGGCAGGGAAAGAGAAATCCCATTTGAGGCTGACCTGATGCCATCTGACATTTTGCTTATTTGAAAACAGGAGGTTTGGCATGGAAATGGTGGGGCTGGTTCTGAGTTGCTGTAACCCCTTAGAATGTATTAATCTCAAGGGTGAATTACAGCCTTATAAAACAACAAGGGGGTTTACTCTGTGGTAAAGACTTTTTCCCTCCATGGGCCACCTAAGTCTGCTTGGGTCCTTGACGTGTCTGTGTGCCTCACTTGAAGCATGTTGAGAAGCTGTTGTATACCTACTTAAACATGTGCATTAATTCTGTAAAACTGAGCTCTCCTTAATTATCCCTCTACTTTTGGTTTTGTGGATGACGTGGTGCACATTCCCTGCTTGTAAGTGGGGCCAATATATTCTTGCTTTCTCTTCAGCCCTCCTTGGAAAAGCTGGAAGTTTGCAGTGTGCTTCAAAGACAGAGTTACCACTGCAGCCTGTCTGCTCTCCCGCAGATGCAATCCCCTCCCTGAGGAAGCATTCAGCTAGAGGTTACAGAAAATAAAGCACCTTTCCGAACTGTAATATTTTTGTTTTAAATGGGGTCTAGAACTTATAAGTGTGGGTAGGAAATTTAGACTGCTGCTCTGCTTGTTTCGGTTTGGGTTTTTTTTTTCCTGTCTTAGTGAAACAGCGTTAGCTTTGAGGCATCGTGATACTTTCTGTTGACTTTGTGCCGGGGTCAGGATTTGCCGAGCCTGCCATCCAGTTTTCCATGACTCTACAGTTTGGAGCGTGCCATCAGCACACAGCAGATAGGAGGGGTCCTGCCTTGGTGCGGGAGCCGTTACGTGCCCTGCCCCTATTGCCGTTACTGGTACTTGGACTGGCAGAACAGGTGCAGCCACAGCGGAGAAGTTTAAGGCAATGAAACACCTGTTGTTGGGAATAAAAGCTACTGAATGTTTGTGGTTTTCTTACTTTTTATTGGCATGTGTGATGTCTCCAGGAGGAAAGACAGTATCTTTTCTGTTCATGCCCTCTCTCCCGACATCCAGCAGCTGGCTGGCGAGGTGGCTGCTCCTCTGTCCCATCCACATCCCGCTTGTTGCAGCAGCATGCTGGGCTGGGGTTGCATTTCTCATCGTGCTCTCTGCTGGGTGCAACCAGAGAGTGGGAAGAGCCAGAAGAAAGATGGTCCCTGTTTTGCGAGGACGTAGGGAGTGGAGCGCTGGAGCCGCAAGCAAGCCGGGTGCTCTGCCGTTACGCTTTCTGCCCACATCCCCTTCTACAGTTGCATCTCGTCCAACATTCCTGATTTTCCTTGGCCCAGCACTCATCTCCGTGATACCCTGCTGGATGCTCTTTAAAATGTGTTGTGATCCGGACATTGGCTTCATGTGGTCTGTGGGCCACCAGCCAGACTATGGGATGGGAGCCACTCTCTGAGGTGAGGTCCAGCCCAGTCGCTGCAGGAGCAGGTGGACCACTACTGTGGCCTTGGGGACATCCACACAGCCATCCCACCCCAGCTGGACATCGGGATGGGCCATGGAGTGGTGAGAATGTGCAGTTGATAGGATGTGGGATGCAGGAGGAAGGTGAAGGACATCTGGGGTTCCTCAGTGGAGCCATCCCAGGAAAGCAGGGGTCATCAGCTGGAGGGTGGCTGTGGCAGCTCTCGCATATCCCTTGTTTCCAGGCAGTAGTGTGTATTTCAGAAAGCTGTTCAGGATGTTCCAATGCAATTTCTTCTAAGAGGGTGAAAATCCCCATGTGGAAAATCTGCTGTTGTCCTGGTAGGATTACGTTTGAGAGTACTCTCTTATTTAAAATCACAGCTGAACCAAGGCTTGCATCTTTATTTTTGTTTGTTTGGTTTTGTTTGCATTCCTAAAAATGATCCAGTCTTTTTCTCCCCTTTAAAAGCAGCAGTGTTGCAAACCAGCTGCCGTTATGAAATGAGCGAGTTATTCTAGCTGAATTGAGTAGATTGGACTGGAAACACTTCTGGAAATACTGTGCAGGTTGTGGACCAGCTGTTGGCAAAACTAGCCAGAGTTTCATAAAACAGTGGGCCCCAAAAAAGAAACTGTATTTTGCCGTAGTGATTTTTTTTTTTTTTTACCCTCTTTATTCTGCTACAAGCACGATCCTGCACTTTAATTAAAATTTGAGCTGTCTCAGCACTGGGAGAGGGCTGTAAGTCTGTGGCATGAAAGGGCAGTTGTTTCCTTCATGGTAGCTGGTTTCCCTGCCTCCATCGAGTGGTTGGTGACCTGAGACAACAGCACGTGTGAGGGGATGAAGTGGAGGGAGCTTTCGCCCCCTCCCCCCCCTTCTCTGCTAGCAGAGTTTTCATTGCCTTTCCAACCCCCTTCCATGAGCTGACTCTTCCTCTGCTGCGCTCAACGGGTGGCCCAGTGGCAGAGGGAGTAAAGGAAGAGCTTGCAATAGATCAGAGAGCTCAGCAGAGCATCCAGCGGGGAGCAGGAGGGTCTGTTGGAGACAGGTAGACCTGTGCTCATCTTAATCCAGGCTGGCACACATGAACGTCTCAGTTTCCTCTAGTGGGTCTCTCCATGTCTGACTCCATCTAATGGGCTCTTGGGCCCAATCCAGTTTCTTGGAAATATTCTGCCTTCCCAGTTGTATATCCAACTCCAGTTTAGTGTGATGGTTGTGCAGGAAGGCTTGCAATCCTCCTTCCCTGTCCACGTAGCTGGGGTAGGTGCGGTGGGCTGGACTGGACTGGGACCAAGCACAGAGCAGCCCTGGTGGCTTTCGAGTTATTTTTCTTCTGGATGCATGGTCAAAAATTCTCCTGGCAGCATCTCCCCTTTTTCACAGGGAGGAATATTATTATCAAGCAAAATGGAGAGAGAGAAATTTTTCAGTCTGCTGATACTCTTCTTCTTTGTGAAGCATATGTCCTTTTTGACTCCCTTCTTCCGTGTTTCCCCTTTCCAGTTTTGGTCACCTTTTAATCCATCAGGTTTTCAATCAGGCACACACAGATGGGAATTCTGTTCTGTTTGCTTGCTGCGCTTTCTTGTTGTTCGCTGTCAGGTATCTGGCCAGGTCAGCTGGAGCCAGCTGGTCCGTCCTGTGTGTGCAGGAGCAGGAAAGTCCAGACACTGCCTTGCCACTGCTTGCTAGGCTAAGCTACTCAGTTTCTGAATTAATCCAGCTTTAATATCCTGCTGTCGGGGATTTTTGAACATAAGAGGAACCTTTTCCCCAACCTCCCAAAGGAAAAAGCCCTACGAAATGCTTTAAAGTGTTGTATTCCAGAGTCTGCAGTTTTCTCCAGCCAGTTGACCAAGAGGTTGACGACTGGTGAGATGCTGCTGGTTGTGTCCCATCTGCTGCTGGGACACTGAAGTTTTGACTGTCTTCAAACAACTTGAATTAGTCTTTGCAGATTGAGATGTTCCTGCTCTGCACTGAACATAGCACTTCAGAACAAAAGAGGAGGTGGATGCTAGTCCCTCTGTCATTCTTTCTACAGAAAACTTTGGAAGTGCTACAGGAGGAACCACTTCCTCCAGTTCCTTGCAGTCTGCCTTGGCCAAAGACTTGCTTCCATTTGGATGCGTTTTAGCAAAAGCGTGATACTTGGGAGCGCTGGCAATTCATTTCTTGTTGCAGAGTAGCAGCTGTATGGTGCAAACTCCTACAGCTAACTTTGCAGCAGCAAACTAAGGTTTTGAAATGTTGCTTGTGGTCCAACACGATATGGCTTTGAACAACAGCTTCTAACTAGGCGTCGCTCTGATTTGAAGGAAGGCAAGGCAGTGGGGAGCTGTGACTCTGTGGCTGAGTAGGTGCATTGTAGCAGGGAGATAAGCTACCACATCCTCCCTTCTCTGCTGTAAATATTGCTGGAGATGGGACACATGTAGCATTCGTGGTGACATAGGTGACCTTCCAGGACCTTGCTTAACTGTGGGTGAGAACTTCCCAGCTTTGCCTTTGTGATGATTTTAAAATGCTATAACTATCGTGCAGTTGTTACCTTATGGTAAAAAAATCAAATTTTTGGGGAATTTTACTCTTTAGCTGCTTTATCTTAACTGATGTTGTAGCTTGAATGAAAACACCCATTTCATCTTGCTGTGCGTAGGGGTCAGAGACCCTGCATTCCTCATCCGAAACCCAAAGGCACTCGGCAAACTCCATGGAGAGCTTTACTAGGCATACTTGAGATTACGGTATGCTGATACACTGCTTTAAAATGCTACGTGTGCTCTTTGGCTGGGACTTTCTGTTGTGGACTCCACGTGCTTTGAAAAGCGCTGCCCTACTCCTCACAGGAAAACGGAGGATCTGAGGGGGCTCAAATTGACGCAATTGGCCTCGGAAATCCTCTGCCCAACTGTGTGGAGCAAGACGCTTGCTACTGGCACGGGTGGGGAGGGATATCGCTCTTTGGAAATGTTTCAGAAGCGTGAAATTCTGTCCCTCCCAGCCTGCTGACCCGGTGAGGCTGTGTTTTTCCCCTGCCCCCTCTCACCAGCATAATTATTTTACATGCAAGAAATGTGCCTTGGATTTTTCGGATTTGCATTATTAGCACAGATTACTTTCTCTTCTCTCTTAGGTGTAAAAAAAAAAAAAAAAAAAAACCCAATATTTTGAATGGCTGATCTGCTTTCCGAGGAGTTATTTAAGCGCAGTAGGTCATCAATGTATTGCACGTATTACGGTTATGCCTTGGCATTTTTTTTGCGTTTGTAATCCAACACCCAGCTGCTTCAGCCTCAAACTCCAGGCAGCTATTTAGTGGTTCAGCTAGTGTTGAGGAATGCATTGTGGTGCTGTTTACTTCGTTACGTGCAAGGCTTGTATGGAGTACAGTGAGGTTCAATTAAAAAAAAAAATTGAAAAAAACCCCCAAAAAACGAAAAACCCCAAAGCTGAAAACCAGGACAGGAAATGAAAGCTTAATGTAGATGTTAACCCAAGGCAGGGTGGAAGGACCCAACGGAGAAAATTTGGGTAATATTCTGCAGTCATTGCAGGCATTCTTGATGATGAGAGCAGAGATTACTTACAGTGCGATAGGGAACTGGAGCAAGGGGAAAAAAAAAAAAAAAAAGTATCCATCTACTCTGCTGCAGCTGTTCTGTTGCTTCTCCATCTCTGGCTGAGCAAAAAGCACTGGAAAACCCCACCCAGAGCAGTAAATAGGGCTTTCCTCGGGGTATACTCAACGTTTGCTGGTCCTGATGTAGGTTAATATTTCAGTTGCAGACTTGGCGGAAGGTTTCACCCAGCATTTCCACATCTCCAGACTCTCTAGTTTTCACTGAAGTGTTACGGGGTGAGTTGCCCTGCGCCTTACTTCATATCTAGCGTGGTAGTGAAAGTGCGTGAAGGCGAAGCGAATTGAATTCATTACGTTTAGCTGGATAATTAGGATGCTGCTAGCTGGTTACGTAAAGGGTGGTAGTAAGCAAAGCTTTTGATCAGCTGATGAGGATTTTGCATGTATTCCTGCTGAAGCTCTCTAAGTCTCCCGGGGGGTGAGGAGCGGTGGTGGCTCTTAAGAGGATATAAGGTACTGAAATCTTGCTGCTCCGGGAGAAGGGGATAGGGCAGAGCTCGTCCTACTCTTTAGCGGGCAGAGGTTTTCATGGTGGTGTCGTCTTGGTCACAGAATTGCTTCTCATGACTGAGGAATATGTTGTCTCCAAAATGAGGAGTGATTAATGGGGGGCTATTCCTGTCCCCATGCTGCATCAGCTGGCGTTGGAGGAGGAATCTGAGGATACAGAAGAATTCGGGGAGCTCAGCCCTTGTCCCTGACCACCACTCTCATGGGTGGATTTGGTGGGCTTGTAGGGGGAGGGTTAGCTGGACTCCCAGTTTGGGCTGACCACAGCAGGGGACACACACTGGGCGTTGCCAGAAAAAAAGTGAAAAATGTGCATATGCATGTGTAGCCTCTTAGAAGAGCCACTGCACTGCAGCAGCACCAGCAGATGCTCCAGCAAACAGGGCGTGATGCTCAGTCATCGGCTGTGCTGGTCCGAAGTGTTAGTACCTGGCTGGGTCACTTGGTGGGAGAACAGTGATAACCTTCTTGTGCTTTATAAAACATGGGCCCGTTGAACTCCTTCTTTAAAAATTAATGTATGGTCTGAAAAGAATAAAGGTGGAATTAGGATATAAGCCTCAAGGCAGTTTGGCTGTGTGACCTGGGCACCCTGCACAGGGTTTTTTTGGTGCTTTTTGTGGTTGTTGTTGTTTGTTTTTTTTAATATTGGGCTAGAGAGCAAACATTCTAGTTGTAGGATTGGATTTTTGGGTTAGGGTTTGTTGTTTCTTCACCGCCCCCCCCTGCCCCCCGGTTTATCCATTTGTTATGGGGCTTTCTAAAGATACAATCTTATTTTAGCTTCTCACTGTTCTTGCGTGGAAGAAACACGTGATATTCCCTGTAAGTACAAGAATGCACCTGGGTAGGCAGTGAGGAGATCTGGGGTGCTGGATGGACACAGTTATCCAGCAGAGCAGGTTTAAAATCTATTTGGGTTTATTTGAGCAAAAAGTCCCTTGGCATATGTAGCTGCATCTGACTTGGCATTTATTTTTTGCGTTCAGGGATCTGATTTAAAGCTTGTATATCACTGACACGTTTTTGGAGGATGCTGTTATATCCAGCAAGCAAACTGTGCTGGCTCTAGGAAGGGTTTAATGAGTAAAGGCTGGAGCACTGACCTTTTCCACATGTATTGTTTTGGATGTGATCCTGCTGTAGAGCCTGGTGTCTGACTGCCCTGCCTTTGCAGCTGGAGTCAGGGCTTTATCAGCCTAAGTCAGCATTGCTTATCAAATCCTGGGGCAGGAGTTCAGTTTCAGTGCCAAAAGGAGATGCTTCCCCCCACCCCCCGAGGAATGAAATTTGAAGGGAATTAAGAGAGCCTGTGGTCTTCCTCTGCTCCCCTTCCCAGGGTGTTGAACTGATGGAAGCTGGGGAGTGAGGTGGGATTCCTCCCCATGGGTCTCCTAAAAATGGGAACAGAGGCAGGCAGCATCCTTTAGAAACACCACTCTGTACCGTGCTCCCGTGTTGAAAAGGGGGCAGGGGAGAAATTAAGCCTATTTGTAACAAAGCAAATAAGGACTAGTATTTTGTTGTGAAGGGGGTGAGACATCCCTTAATTCCAATAAGCTCTTTGTCCTTTACAGCAGCAGTAAAGAAGGATCTTCCTGCCTCAAAGCTGATGCTTCCAGAAGGGTTTCCTTCGTGTACAGCAGCAGTCTTTAGATTTCAGAGAGGTGTTGGATCCTGCAAATGTCTTCAGCTGCGAAATGGTTATTATCCAGCTATTTTTGCAGCAGAGGGCATGTAAAAGTGGCTGTGTGGATTTGATTTGCCTGTTTTCCCTGTCAGTGTAGGTTAGGTATCTTGTCATACTCTGCGGTGGCTTTCATTAAAGTGGTTTCCAAGCAATAGCACTTCAGTGACTTTGTTTTCTTTCTTTCTCTCCTTACTTTTCTGTCGGCACATTTCAGGTTTGAGAAGAGTCGGAGAAAGCCATGCACGTTTTTGGTGCTTTCTCACCTAGCCTGCAAATCTGTCCCTGCAACCTGAGACCAACTCCTACCTGTGCCCCATTTTTCCAGACTCCTAAACCTTTGCCGTACCAGGCTTAAAAAAACCCTAGCTGATGCTTTCTTACATGTTATGGGATAGTCTAAAAATAGTGCGCTGCCCTTTTTAACAGAAGCATGCATTATTAAAGAAAGAATGAATAGGCGACGGAACCAGAATAAAATCCCCCTTCTTCTGGCTGAAGACGAGCTTTAAAAACCTCTATGCCTAAATATTTGACCCTTTTGAAAATGGGACCTCCTCATCAGGAACTGCAGTGTAAACTGAATGTCTCAGCTTGTGGCAAGGTGATTGTTTGACTTTGCAGATTTAGTACCCAGGTTATGGGCAGCTTGTTTGCTAAACACCCCCCCCCACCCCCCACCCCAAGAAGAGCAGCAGCAGGAAGGATGGAGCTGGAACCAGCATTTTCCTAACCACTCTGTGCCCTTGCACTTCTGCCCGGAGCTTGTAGGTGGTTTATATATAGTGATAACGAGGCCAATTGTATTTATCTTGCCTGGGACATGGTGGTATAAAATACTCCTAAATTGGGCTGGTAGCATCTGACACTGCACAGTCATTCACGCGGGCGCTGCAGTGTGTAAAACGATACTGTGCTGCTGCGGTAGCATCTTATATTCGCTGCTGGCGCAAATGAGGCGAACAAGATGCCCTGTGCCTTTTCTTGTCTGAATGAACGGTTGGGACAAATTATTGCAGGGTGTTTATAAGCAGCAGGCTCTTCTCTTTGGCTCAGTTTTCTGTGTGTTGCTGGGTGAATAACAGTGTGTATAATAAGCAATTAATGTCTATACATTTAATTTTAAAGGACACTGTAAATAACAGGTTTTACTTCCCTCCCTCCCCCAACTGTTGCATTGAATTTCATTCCCTTTAATTATACTAACAAATGTGGAAAAAATTATAAATATTTATAGTGGACTGTGTGGCTTTATTCCATGAGTGAGTGAATGTCCCAAGGTTGATTATAATCTTCCATTCAGTTACAAATCAAAAGTATCTATTATACAACTTCAAGAACGAAACTCCAAACTTCTGCCAAAGGCAGAATGAAGCAGCGCTGGACGTCAGGAATGTTGTTAGTACGAGCCGTGGTGTGACTGGCCAATAGATTTTTGTTATCCCTGTTTCTGGGCAGCTAAAAAGTGAATTATATGGCTGTAGTTCTGGTGTGACGGTGCATTTTAGATGCTGCCAATAGCTAATTTTTGAAAACAAATGTCAAGCATTGTGCTTTGACATTGACTTTGATTCAGCGCGTCTTTTAGCGGTTTAATTTGTTAAAGGATGTTTAGCCAGGCGTATGAAATGATGGGTACACAAGTTTTTTTTACCACATTTTTTTACATTTAGGGTAAACCCTCTACTTTCAATATTGCATTTACATCCCAGCTTTCTCTCTGACAATCTGAGTTTCTTTCCACATCCTTGCTATGTGTGCTGGTCACAGGAGAAGCCATCCTCCTGGCAGACCAGGGTGTTACTGAAAATGCCCTGTAGCCATGCATCTTGAAGAGTATCAGCAGCATAACCCTTCATATGTCCTCAACATTTTTTTTTACTTAGTTTTTTGCCTTTTTTCTCACTTGAGAAGTGCTGTGCCTTTACAGGGGTGGGTGTTCTTTTGCTGCAAAAATAAAATAGTTTCAGGTGGAGCTGTGGAAAGGTTGAGAGTTGATCGCTTGGTGGAAAATAAGACCTAAAAAATTGATGTTGTTTAAAACTGGTTAGTCTGCATCAACATATGCCTGATTTTGCTTATGACTGTACTGCTGAGAAAGGAAGAAAATATCTCTGTTTTCACCAATGAACAGAACATTTGATTGTCACTTTAGTGTTGGTGCTGTGAGCAGCTCTTGGTAGGTGAATCCCTCAGACCATGTGCGCTTCATCTCTGTTAAACTGCTGGGTCTGCTTCTGTGGGCTCTGATGTGAATCTACCCCAAGCTGCTCCAAAGAGGACCTGCCTGAGCTTTTTTACAAAGGAGAGGAAAAATCATGTGTGTATAAACAAAAATATAAAAATAATATATATAAAAAAGCGTTGCAGCTATAGCCACTGAGTAATGGTCTGTTTGATTAAAATTTTCTTTAAAAAAATATATAGAGAGAAGACTTTCAGACCTCCTTTCAGTTCTTTATTATCTATTCTTCTTTGTATCATCCAACTGCTGTAAGCCAGCCAGGTAGACTTTTATTGGTTCGGATTGTATTTTATAAAGAGTCCAGCATAATAGGGTCTTAACTGGAGCCCGTAATAGAGACAGTGATCATTATTGGCAATAAAACCTGGCAAATTTGCTGGAAGTGTCTTGTGATTTTATAACTTCAGATGTCTATCTTAGATTATGCTTAAATAAACGGGTCTCAAATTAGGAATTTAAGGCTTGAATTAGACTAATACTCCTACAAGTCTAATGATTTTTGTTTTGATTTTGAAGAGCTGAAATAAAAGCACTTTTCGTTTATCACTCATCCCCCTCCCTTTTTATTATCGAAGAGGACTGAAGTGACAGTATTTTAAATGTGGTCAGATGAAATGTTGGTTATGTAACTTTTTAATAGGCACTTTCAACTGCAAATAGCAGGTTTGAGTTAAGGCTTGAGCAGAAGGTAGTCACATGTAGATTTCTATCCTTTTTATTGTTGGGTGGGTTTTTTTACTTTATAAAATCAATTGCAGTGATGGGCAAATGCTAGGTACTCTCCCATGTCTAGGCTCTTGGCACTGCTCCTTTGGCCTTTCCAGCCATCCCCGCTGCATCACCTCTGTGAACGTCCCCTCGCCTTTCCTTCCTGCTTTTCAATGTTTCCTCCAGTCTTTTTTTTAAACTTCTTTCCCTCATCTTTAAACGTTCTTCACAGCTCCCCCTCCTGTCGCTTGAGTGATGTGGTGTTTTGCTGTGTCCCTCGGACGATGCCAGCCTTAATCATCCATTTGTCTAGGTCTCCTGCGGGCATCCTCAGCTGCTCTTTCATGTGCTCCTTAGATGGGTCTATGAAGATGCTTCTTTCGTCAACACTGTTCTTTAAGACTCCAGGGGTCCTACAGAGAGTGGGTATTCACACATGCCAGGAGAAAAGACCCTTTGATTTGCTCAGATAGGTAATTCAGGGAATCCTGAAGATACGGTTCCATAGTAGGCTGAGGGTTTTAACTTTCCAAACCCCATCAATTTTAGACAGTGACTGTGTAAAATCACATTATCTGTGTGCCTTGTGGATTTCTGTTCGTACCTCTATTGCTCTCCCTTTTCATTGTTTCTTCTCAAATTAAATTGCAAATGACAAGGTGGCAGCACAGAGAGGGAGGGAGGACAGGAACCTTCCCTTATATGCCTGAATGGTTCCTACCACAGCGAGAGCTTGGTGCCATTTCATGCCTTGTGGTACTACTTTAATGTAGACCTTGTCATTGAGTGACACACATAATTCCCCAACAGTACTGGCACCTTCCTGGGGCTGGCTTGTGCTCCCTGCATGGGCCGGCTTTTATATAGACCACAGTGACCTTGAGGTACTCGGCAATGCCCCGTTTCTTTTCTTCAGGCCCCTTCCTAAAGTTGGAGTAAATTACTTACGTGGCACAGTTGCTGGTAAGGCACCTGGTAGTGCAGCTCCATAAGTCAAATGAAATTGGTTGTGAAATGAGTATTTTAACCTCAAGTCGTGCCATGCTGGGTCTTGGTGGCCGTGCAATGGGAGAGGGGACTGGTGCTCACCGCGCTGGGAAGACTCTGCACGGTCTGCTGTGGGCACTTACCATGTAGCTTTTGTCGTGTGTAATAAAAGTCATATTTATGGATTGGGGCAGTTCCTGAATAGCGCTGATTTGTACTTCACAGCCCAGGAGGCACCCAAGTGTGCGCCGAGGGTGAGAGTGGTTGGAGCGAACAGGGAGCCAAGTGCAAGAAGGAGGGGGAGAAAGCAAGGTCCTAATTTTTCTAAAGGAAAGCATGGCTGAACACCTGCTGTTCCCCAACAGAATAATATGAATTTGCATCAAAAAGGGACCCCAATCAGTTGTGCTGGCTGCTTTTGAGGAGAGCAGTTGTGTCTGGAGGCATTCTGTTGGGGGAGATGTCTTCCAGTGAAAGCATTTTCCACACAACGGCTGTGGGGCCCACCCTGGGCTGGCATTTAGAGAAGGGTGGAAATGCTATTTAAATTTCAAATGGACTCAAGTTTTCACAGTTGCCATGTCAATAGATCAAGTTCCTTGAAATACATTTTAAGCGGAGTTTACACAGAGCCGCAGGAGCCCGCATTGACTCTAGGGCCTGCCTTTATTGTGCCTCCAGCAGCGGTAAGTCAATATGGCATATTGAAAGCAGCTCTGCTCTGCTGCCGAGTGAAAGTTAGCAAATTCCCCCCGTCTCCTTCCAGCTCTTTTCTTGGGTAGCAGCATGTTTAACTAACTGAAATGTTCTTTTTTTTTTTTCCCCTCCTTCTTTTTGACTTGTTTCGGGAAGGCGGTAATTACATCAGGCTATATCAAACTCATCACACCTTCCAAAACGCCTGTCCCGGCCAGGCTGAAGAACCAGCCTGATGCAGGGGAAGGTAACAGGAAAACAAGCGGGACCAGGACGGTGCTGATAAGGACAGGCAGTTGCTTAGTACAGAACAATAGAAAATAAAACTCGGAAAACAAGACCGGCCAGAAGAGTGGTCGTATTTCATTGCAGGAGCTGATAAGGTTGCAAACTATAACTCTTGGGGTTCCAGGAACAACATCCTCTGGGAGTGACCTGATCTGACCCTCCCTCCAACTGTTACTCTTGCCTAATTGTGGTTCTCACTCATTTATTTTCCCTCCCTATCCAAAATAGCTCCATACCTCATAGGTCTGGGGCTTGCAGCAGGTGTGGGTTGCGGGCAGAGACTGCTGGAGATGGGGTTCTCCCCAGATACAGGTGGGATGGGAGCTCCCAGCGTGGCTGGAGGTGACTGCTCCTGGAAAAGGCTCTGGACCTTGTCATTAACTTCCCAACTGATCCATCAGGGTACGAATGTATCCAACAAAAATGTTATGGGTTAAAACCACTTGATGTTTCCCCTCCCCTTTTTTCCTCTGGGGGAATGGTGCATGGAGCAACGCATTGTGCTTCTGTGCGCTGTTGTTTGTGGCTGATGCTGGAATCAGATTTTGTCTTTGGTCTTCTGGCATGTCTGCATTTGGTGTGTGGGTGCGTGCAGTGAGTCTGCAGTGCTGGAAGCTGTCGTCATTGATTTCTACAAGACGTGTTTGAAATGCTTCTGGAGATGGGTGCATTTCCTTCTCTATCATCTGCTCGTGCATGGAAAATAGTCATTTCTCCTTGGTGCAACTACCATGCCGGCTGTCCCTATTAAAGGTGCTCATTAACCATTTCTTGCTCTGCATTCCCAATGGATACATGAATTTGAACATTCTTATCTGGGGTGAACAGATGCCAGAAGGTACTTCTGATTTCGAGTTTGACCTGCTTTGATATTTTATGTGGCATGTTGCTAACTACCTGCGGTCTTCCTCTTTGTGCTGGTGTAGCATGTGAGGAAGCTGGAGCAGTATGCAAGCTGGAGTCTAGACTTTGAATTTTAAATGTTCTGGTATGAGTTGTTTTGTTTCTGTTTGGATTGCGCCTACCACTTTTATACCCTAGTGCTACCCTGCCAGGATAAATCACTCTTGAGGTGGCCACGCATTTCCTGAGAATTACTGTTAACTTAAGCAAGCAGACAATGGACCTGGCAAACCACCGTGTGACACTGGGCAGTGTTGATGGGGCCTTCAATTCTGCGACCCGGGGAATGTTCCTCTCCCTTTTCCAGGGCTCTGAGAAAGCTCTGTGGTTGTGGTAACCAAAAAAAAAAGGATGGCTAGATTCACTTTCTACCAGAAATAGAGGGTGGCATGGGAGAAACATATGTCTTGATTCCTAAATAGGGAAAAAGAAAATATTTAGGAAGGAAAAACAGTTCTGTGACTAATTATTTTTAATTGTTTTCTTTGAGGAAAAAAAAAAGAAAAAGATCAAGGCTGTTAGAGTGCTTCTTCCCCTCTAAAACATATACAAGTGATCAGGCTACAAAACAGACTAATTAGATGTCAAATAGACTTCATTTCTTAAATTGGTTTAGTTACACAATGCAAAACATCACATTGGGAAGCAGATGGTGTGTCATTTTTAATATGTCTTGTAACTTGCCTGAAATCACATCAAAGTTTCCTTAAAGAAAATATTGCTACTACTGACCAAAAGAGATGCCACTGAGTATTTCTCAGCGTAACAGCAAGATGTTGGGCCAGTGTCTTGCAAGTATTATCATTGCCTTTGGAGGCTTAGAGGTAGAGTATCTTTTGAAAGGAGTTCGTATTCAGTGGATAAAGAGCTGGTGCTCTCTGAGAAAAGTGGGACCCTTTAAGGTTGGCCAAAAAAATCATGGCTGTAATATAATCAGTTTTGAAAAATTCTTTCCCTGTGCCCAGGCTATATAGTTAATTGGAAAGCCGTTTGGGCCATACCTTCCTTAGAAATGCCTGTGTTGCACGGGAATCTAAAAGATACTTTGAACAGGAATATGGAGAGCCAGGAATCCTGCAGCAGTGGGGGGAACCCTTAACCTCATTTGCAAAAACATGAAAGTGGCTCAGTACCTTGTAACTCGAGTCACAACAGCATTCGTAAAAACAGCTAAAGTGCTGCCAGGCTGTTCCATTGCAGCCTTAATTACTGAAAGAGTAGGAAATGAGTGTTTGGGTGAAAAACACGTTTAGGATTGTGATGGAGATTAAGTAATACCAAAGTGGAGGGAGAGCTGTGCTCAAGTGATCAAAACTAGGAGATAACCTCAGCTGTATTTCAAATCCATACCCAAAGCTATGCTTCAGTGGCTTTGGAGGGTGTATTTGTTGCATGGGAGGAAAAGTCCATGAGATGCTGACAATAGCAATGAAAATGAAGTCGGTAGTAGCAGAAGAGATTTCTTTGATTGGCTCTAGTGTATATAAAAGGTCAGTTTAAGTATCCTCAGATGATTTAATGCTTGAAGAAACACATCTTCCCATTATGGGTTTCATTAAATATTATGAGAAGAGTATCAGTTTGGGTTAGGGTGGAAATCAGAAAATAAATCAGTATAGGCAAAACAAGGCAGAGGGTTTAATTTCTCTCTAATAGTCTTCATTCATACACAGTATTAGTTTCATTGTTTAAGATTTGTATTTCTAAAGGAAAGTGATAAATGCAAAGGGTTAGAACACTAATTTGCAACTAACCTGTTGTGCAGATTTTGGAAATATCTTCTTCTCTTATCACAATACAATCTGAAATAGTGGAATTTCCTCCCTCCCTTTTGTCCCAAGCTCCTAAATGGTAAGAGGAGGAGGGCAATAGGCTTTGCCATGGGGCATCCTCTTATCAAAGATACTTAATTGCCTCCAAGACTACTAATCTAATATATGAATAAATACCAAAGGAATTAATTGTGTTGATTTAAAACCCATTTCCCCTCTTTTCTGTCTGCTTCCCCCTCCCCACATCTCTCTGTATCTTCATCCTGTTGGTGACAGACCATCGGTTGTGAAATGGGGTGACGTATTGACGTCTGTCGTATTGACGTATTTTGGGGTTGGAAAGCTGTGGCTTGCAGGGTGAGCACTACTTTAGGAGGGAGGGAGGAGGTGGAGGAGTTGTTTTGGATGTGGCGGTGGTGCTGGGATGCTTTCTGCTGGGATGAGGTGTGGTCTAAAACTGCTGTTGGATTTGAGACCTTTGGTCATCCCCATGGGGAAAGAGGAAAACCAGGCTGGCTGACACCTTCCCTGGGCAGGGAAGAGGGGAGCTGGCCCTCTTGAGGTGTTTTCACACCCTTTAGTCCCCCTGCTGGTAACACAGTTTATAATTAACCTCATTAATAAGGTATACAGGGCCTCAATCAATCTTTAGACGATTGCTTCAAGGATAGCTTGCTAAAGGACTATACAATAAGCACGTTTGGCACCAGAACGTGCTGAAGATCTTTGTCCATAGTGCTAATTGTTTGTTTTGTCCTTCTCCCTCCTGCCAGCTACACACAGTTCTGGAGATTTTCCTGAATGGCAAGGAGTTTCCTTGGAAAGAAAACAACCTTGACTGTACTTTTGGTCATTTTATATGGCAGTGGTCATTTTTCAGTGCTGCTCTGGGGGACGTGGGAAGGTGGAGGCAGTTTGGAGGGGGACCCCATGTGTTACCCACTGGAGAGCCGGGTGGTTTTGAAAGGTGCTTCTCGCCTTTGAGTGCTTTAGAAAAATCTTTGTTTCTAAAAGAAAAAAAACCAACCTCCCCCCCCCCACTGACGGTATTAAACAAAAGAAGCAATGAGCAGAATCACTTGCCCTTAATTTTTTTGTGGCTTCCTCAAAACGGGAGCTCACAACAGTATGGAGTTGCATCGAGATCGTGAAGTTTGCAGAGTAGCAACCAGGTGGAGGAGAAGGCGGAAAAAGCGTATGCAGAAAGTCTGGAATTAGTTTGTGTTTTTTTGGGGAAAATGGTCATCTGGGGTGTTTCAGTTGCAGGCTGCTTTCTGTTAAGTGCAAATCAAGTCACCTCATTTTATTTGGCTCTTGCCATGACTTTGTTTTTTGATACCTGGTAGGTTTCATCCTACATGGCTGTACGGACCTTTCCACATTTTCACTAAGGATTTACAGATCTCAGCAAGCACCTTTTGATAATATGGGCAATAGAGTTGCTTTATTTGTTGCTTTCCTAGACCTTTCACAAGTAGTCCTGGGACCTGTTCAACTCTTTTAACAGGCAGAGGAAGACTGGAAATTTTATTTTGTTGCAAAGGACTTATGGAAACTTTCAGCATGGATGTACTTTTTGTCTCGCAGTGGGAGTAAGGATGCCAGAGCATTTAAGAGAAATGTGGGGGCGCCTGGGGAGAATGGTTCTTGGGTGCCTTTGCTGATAGGTGATTGTGGGTGTTTGCTCAACCTTCCTGGCGACGCTGGATTATTGGTTTTGCATGATCCTGCCATGGGAAAAGGTGTTAGAGAAGGAAGCGAGGAGCATCCCTTGCCCATCTTGCACACTGAATACTGACTTGCTCATTATTTTAATTGCAAATATTTTACTTACCTGTTTGTTTTCATGTGGGCTTCTTAACGGTAGCCTGTTGACCATATGCTCAAATGAGCAGGATTGATCCGAGAAATCTGACCTACCATTGTCTTTCATTCTCCAAGCTATTTTTAGTAACTGTAGTTTTTGTTTGTGCTATATTGGAAAAAAAGCCCCCTTTTAGCAGCCTCAGTTGGTGAGCTGCAGGAGGATGGGAAGGCCCTGTAACCATTTCCCCCATTTTATTTTCCATAAAGTGCAAGCATTTTAAACAGAAAACCTGACAAGTCGTTTCCAATCGTGCATTGTAATTATCTATTATAATAGGGAATAAAGGATTAATTAGTTTTCAAGCTGCAGATATGATTTAATTAGTTTTCAAGCTGTATCTGAAACACCTGTCTCGGCAAAATCAAAGTGCTTTCGTTCAGGGGGAAAAAGTGGGAGAGGAAAGAAGGAGAGAGCGAGTTTAGGGTCGCTGATACTTGCTGACCTGGTGGCTCCACCGTTTTACACCGTCGTCAAAGTGTGATGTGTTTTTTCTTTTTAACTGCCCAATTTATGACAATTTATTTAGCGGCACTGATGGGCGCACACTTGCTGAAGGCACATCGTTGCCAGTTCATGCCCCTGCTTCCCAAATTCTCTTAAGAAATGTTGTGTGTCCTTTGTAGGATGCATGTGCTGACCCCAGGGAGTCACAGCAGAGAGGAAAGGACCAAAACCCACTGGGGTTTTTTTGTGAAAATCTCAGCTCCAGTCACTTTGCTGGGGGAGAGTAAAGCTGTGGCTGTGAAACTTTGGTCATGTATTTGGGGACAGTTCAATGCTGAGTGGTCAAATTAGGTCAAAGAATGCTTTTGGTGTATGCAAGTGGCAGCTGAGGTCTCTGTTGCGGACAGCAGTGTCTTTCCATTGGGAATAAATGTGATTTGGGAAGAAAATGGGTGTAAACCAGGAGGATCGAGGGGTAGGTTTTATCATGGCATCACTGCTAGCACCCAGCACTTGCAGGATGGCGTGGGAAGATGACCCCCCCCCCCTGGCTGTGGCTTCGTCTGGGGGTCAGCTCTGCCTATGAGTGACACTCCATCCTCTCCACTATCTTTTCCTTCCAAAATAATAATAGTAATAATGATAGTAATAATAATAATAATAATCATAGCATCATCATCTGTGAGAAATGCTGCTTCTTCCTCTCCCCCTTCCAAACCCATGTTTCAGGGTCGCTCCCTGGGAAGAGGTGTCCAAAGCAACAAGAATTTTGCATTTTGGAGGTGGGAAAAATGGACCGTCCCTGAGAAAAGTTTTTTTCCCCTTTTTTTTAATTTCTTTTTTTTTTTTTTTGTATCTAAAGATTTTTCTTGGCACATATTTTCCCCCCCCTTCATCTACCTTTCTCCCCACCACTTTTATTTTGAATTCTGCCTTACAAAGCAGTGCTACCTACCCAGGCAGAGGGTGCAGCGTGCTTTCTTGCTGTAGTAGTAGTAGTAAAGGTCACGCTTCCCTGCGGTGGCTTTTTTGGCTGGGTTATTTTTAACACGGAACAGCCCATCCGTGCTTCTCCTCTCCCTTGCCATCGCGTTTGCATGCGACAGGGTCTGCGGGAGCAGAACAACAAACCGATTGCACTTGAGTTTATTATCTTGTTATTATCTTGGTGGTTTTTTTGTTGGGTTTGTTTTTTTGGTTTGTTTTTTTTGTGTTTTTTTTTTTGGAACCGCTGGGGCTCTGTGGTTGGGTTGCGCCTGGTTGCTCGCCAGCAGCTATAAATAGCATTGTGTACAAGCAAGAAGTGCCTGAATGAGGTTGAGCGGCAGGAAAGGAAAAGCCCCTTTTGGCTTCCAGCTGGCTGCCGGCCAAGCAGCGCATTGCTTCAGCAGATGAGTGTTTTGAGGTAGCGTGGGAAGGAGAGAGCAGTGAGTAAGATGGTCTTTCTCTGGTTAGAGGTGTGTGTGGATGTCTGCGTGTGTGTCTTTTGTTGGGGTTTTATTTTATGAATGGCTGCCTGCGGGCAGGGCAGTGCTGCCTGTGGGGATGCTGCCGGCTTCGAGCGGCTAGTACTGAGGCTTGATCCCTGGAGGTGTTAATGAGCGAGCCCTGGGACCGACCGAGTGGTGAGGATGCTCTGGAGGATCCGTGCCGAGGTAGCGCCCAGTTGGGAATCGGGTAGGTTTTGCTTGTGATTTTACCGCTGCTGCTGTGTTTTAACCTCAGTCAAGTTTTTTCTCCTTTTTGTTCTGGTTTGGAAACACACCATTGTGTTTGAACTGGGATGTTGCACATGTTTATGGGTGTCCCATCTCCAGCGCTTTTCATGACAGGTTGTGATCCTGGTGGGGTTTGGAGTTTTGAGCTTGGGAAGTGGGAATGGCCCCTCTTCAACCAGAGGAATGGGACTGTCATGCATCGTTCCCTTCACCCTCATCATCTCTGGTGCTGAGCTGCTGGTTGGGCACCCTAAAGGACACCCATAACCTCAAGCCCACTGCCCTGCACCCAGGCTCTTGCTTCCCAGGGGGTGGTGTTGATTTCTTGCTACGTTACTGTAGCACCGAGCAGACCCTGGTGCCACTGGGGCTGTGCAGACAGACTAGAAGGAAACACTCTGAATCAACCCTTAATAAATATTTTTTTCCCTCTCAATGTATAGATAACCTAGTTTTAATCAAGGACTTTAAGAAGTCTTTTATATATATATATATAAAAGAAGAAACTACAAAGTGCTTTTAAGTGCCATGAATGGAAGCACAGATTAAATGGTGGTGTTGCTATTGAATTAAATGAGTTTTGATCAGAACACTTAGAGACACTTTTTTAATAAAGCCTGGACTGGGCTGGGGAAAACCTGACTTTCCTCTGTCCAGTTATTTCAGCTCCACTGAAAGGCTTTCTAGGAGGAGCCACAGCTCAGCCTGGAGAGCCTGCCAGGTTTGTGGGAAGGAAAGAGGATGAGGGGAAGAGTTTGCTGTCTTTGGCTTTCAGTTTTAAAAAGAAAAGCAATAAAAAAACCCACCAAATTTCCTTTTTGAGTACAGACTGAATTTGCTAAATTTTAGTCTGAAACTTGAGTATTTCAATCAGTTACGAGAAACGAAAAACAGGAGTGAGAAGTAGAAATATTGAAGGAATATATTCCCTCTTCCCTCCCCCTATTATAATTTGTTTGCATACTCATTGAGAAACATTTATGCTAAAAATATCTGTCCTTTAAGAAGTCCAATTAATGATTTACTTAACTGGGTAAGATCTTTTAAAACTTCAAAACTGATTAATTATTGCTGCAAAAAAGTAAGGGGGACATTAGTGATCAGCTGATATACTGATGAAGGCAGCAGTTAGTTTTTAATAGTGATGGTAATGAATTAATCATTGTTTGTACAGCAGAACAGTATGTTTAACTGTTTATGGTCATCTATGCTGTGTCCTGCTATGAGTTAGTGGGTACTGAAACCATCACTGCCCTGAATGATCTCGGATCCTTCACGCTGCTTCCCAAAAGCCATATACTGTGGAGTTTGCTCTTAAATATTTTGGGAATATTTTGGGGATTTTTCCCTTTTGTTTTTTTTTTTTTTAAGCTTCCTGCTAATTGTATTGATCATTCTGCAATGCAGATAAGGCAGCATTAATTTAATAAATAAATCTCTCTCTTTTTGGTTTTCATAGCTGTTCAAATACTATAGCTGCATTATATTTCTGGTTAAGGTGGTGGGGTTTTTTACCCCTCCTTGTAATTGAATAGTCTCAAAATGCAGAAATGGCACTTTATTTATTTGAACTGTTTAGAGGAAAATTAATTGAGCTATTTTTATGATGGGTCTTTTGTGTCACTGTCTTATTTTTCACTATCTGATTTATGCAGCTAGAGTAAAAGCAACACAAAAAATCTGCCTCATTTGAATTGCTGATATCTCTTTTATAGAGGTTTAGGTTGAGATTTTGTAATTTCTGCTTTCAGAGCAGGAGACAGAATGCTTGTGCAGGAGAACCTGAAACATGGAATTTCTTTTGCGCTGTTGTGGTATCAGGGCTGCTTTGATCTCCCACGACAAAACGTAAGATGCTGCAAAATGAAGGATTGTTTGAGAGACTGAGGGGGGCTTTCCCCCCACCCCTTAAATTCTTCAGGCAGCTGGATCAGAGTGGGACTCTCTGGAGAGAGTGGGACAGGGTGGGGGCCACAGCCTGGAAATGTCATTAGGGGAATTTGAACGATGAAGGTTAGCGGAGACCTTCCTTAAACTCAAGTGAAGGTTGCGACCCCCAAGTCCTGGTGGGACACGATCCTCTTGGAGGCTGCAGGATTGCTCCCAGATGAAACCGAGATGCAGAGGGCTGGCTTTTCCCTTTTCCAAAGTAGACAATTTGTTCTGCACGGTGGTGTTTGCAACCCCAGGTCAGGGATCAAATGCCAGGCTCAGCCGACAGTTTTGCTAGTGATGGTTCGAGAAGTCTGTGAAGAAGTGGACATGGGAGCACCACCTTCAGTAGCTGGTTGGAAGCCACCTCCGGAGCTGTGTTTCTTCCCTGGTGCTGGCAGTGTGTGTGTATGGGGGAGGTTTCTAGAGGTGCTGCTGCATTTACCTTTGCCAACCCAAATTTATGGGGGTGGGTTGATAGCTGGCAGTGACTGCCCGGCGTGTGGGTCTGTGCCTGATTACTTGCAATGCCAAGAAAACAAGGGGGCTTGAACCTCTGGAAGGAGATAACACGGCTGATGTCTCTGCCCACACTAAGGAGCAGGCAATTCCTGCTCCTGCTTCACATTCAGTATACAAAGAAGCTGCATCATCCCCAACCAGATCTCCTCTCTGTTGCTAGTGTTATGTCCTTCTTGTGTTTACTTAACAAACCCGGCCCTTGCTTGGCTGCACCTGGCTTATCTTCTCATCCCCCCTTTTTTTCTGCCTTAGCAGAGAAGTTAAAGCATGAAGTCTTGTCCTTTGTTTTGCCTGGAGTGAGCAGCTCTGGTTTGATATAATCCATTTAAAATGTTGAAAGTTTCTTTCCCTCCCCTCCCTTTGCAGTTGGCATGTAGGTTATTTGAAGCAGGTAATTATCACCCATTTGTGGTTCTGTCCCTTTCCTCCTCTTCCTTGTGTGAAGGTCTGTAAGGGCTTGAGTTGGGGTGCAAAGGGACCAGCCACCCCTCCAGCTGCTCCCCTGCATCGCCACAATGCTGAGCCACGTCAGGAGGTCACCAGAGGAGCCTTTTCTGACAGCAAGAACTTGCTATCCAGGGAAACGCTGTTATCTCTGCGATAAAGTGCTGTTTGTGGTTTTTTTGGCAAATAGCCTTCCTACAGTCACAACTCCTGGAGGAGTGAAATTGTCCAGCTTTAAGGAGGCTGAGCCAAGCGAGGTGCTTGGAGTGTTGCTGCCCGATCCCCCTGAACTCCCGCTCCTTAGTGGCCTTCGCTTGTTTGTGGCAGCGTAACCTGTTGATAGGGAAGTGTTGCTCTCTAATAAATGGGAGATAGCGGATAAGGACACGTTAATAGTGGAAGGTGCCATGTGAGAAACAAGCACCAGAGGCACTTTGAAGGCTGTTGGTGGTGTTTCCCTGCCTGTGCAGGCATTGATGTGCTCCTGGGCTGCACGGTTCATGGACGGTGTAAGGGTTGTTAGAAAGTTACCCTTAACTCTGAGGCTAAAATCTGCTTTGGCTTATTATGGTACAATGCCTCTACATCTTACACTGATTTAAATATATATATATATATATATTAACAAAAAACTGTATTAAGTGTATTTTACAGTTAAAACATCTGGCATGATAGAATTTTCTGTTCTCGAAGCACCTAATGCTTATTGTTAGTGAAGGGAGCCAGAAGACCACCTACTTGTGGCGATGCCGTGTACCCAAATTTCACTGCTCAAGGAGGAATTCACATCTCCTGGTGCAGCTGAGAAGGTCATGCATCAAAGCTATAGAGACCGATTGAAACCACACTGCTTGTTTAAACTATGGGCAAAACAAAGTACAAGACTTCATGCTTTAACTCCTCTGCTAAGTCAGACAAAAAGGGGAATGAGCAGATAAGCTTGTTCCATTGGAAACATACCACCCTGTGGCCATGTTGGGTTTATAGCCATTATAGCCATACTTGTGGGCCACTTTTGCCCATCCCATTGATGAGAGGAAGGATGAAGTAGTCATCAGAGTTCTGGGCATGTGCGAAATCCCAAGCTGATCCCCCACTCTCTCGCAGTCTGTCCCCTGTGGTAGTTGGGAGGTTGCTTTGCCTTTCAGTGTCGCAGCCCCTAGTCTGTAAGCACATAGGGAGGCTGAAAATAATGTATCAGTATCTGCAGGGTACTGGAGCTATTAGGTGAAGCTTATGTATGCACCCAGCATGTGCATGCTGAAGTTGTCTCCTGGTTATGTGTACAAGAAATTGCTGTTAACGATAAACCCACGTGTGTATAAGGTGATCAGGTAGCATCAGCTTGGGTTGAGTTGAAGGGCTACCAGGTCATGACAAGTACATTCAGTATGTGAAGAAGAAGATGCATCCTCTCCAACCAGCTCTCCTCTTTGTTGCTAGTGTTATGCTCTTCTTGTGTTTACTTAGTCATATGTGCATTGACATTATGGAGAGGGTTTCGTGGGGTTGTTTCAGGAGCAGAACACCATAAGTAATCTGGTTGCCTGTAGTCACTGGAGAGAGCAGGTTGCAAGTGCTGCTAGATGCTCTTTCTCTGAGGTGCTGGAGTACGAGACTGTACGGAGTTGTGTTTTTTGAGACATGCAAAACAGTGTGTTTGAACGTACAGTGTAATTAGCCCTCTAATGAAAGCCTTGATTTTGATATCCAAAATAGTGTACTGGTGGTTGGGAAGAATACATGTCGCTGTGTTGGGATTGCAAAGTGTCCCTAGTGACTGCACTGAGAACGGCTGGTCCAGGGTGCTCCAGCAAAACTGCCGTAGGCATCCCAAGGAAATATGTGGGGCAGGGATGCCTGCTAGTAGGGGAATGATGTAGGCACACTGCCTTGGAGATAGAGGTTAAACCACTGTGGCTTAATGAAGATTGGCACTAAACCTTGCCAAATTAAATGTTTAACCTTTCCTTTGTCAGAGGTTGCATTAACCAATGGTGTAATTAAGAAAAAAACCAGTAATTTTACTCTGGGAGAGAGTTGAGAGGGGTCTTGTACCTTGAGTTGCAAAAGTGAATAATGTGAATGTCTGTCAAATTCAAGTGTTCATGCTCACAGGTTTTTACCAAAAATGAGTCAGTAGGAAGGATTAATTCTAGTGCCAAGCAGAAGTTCCTGCTGCCAAATACTGTGACCTAAAGAAGAGGAGAAGGTAGGAATATGGTTAAAAGGAAAAGTAAAACTACTCTTTTCATTAGTGAGGTGTTGCTGATAAAGCAACCACTGAACAGCCAATTATCTGTGTCAAGTGGGTCAGAGCCCACTGGTTCCTGTTTTTCCCCATCGGAGGAGAGCCTCGGGAAGGCAGTTTTCATGCTGGGTCTTGCCTTCCCTTGCCCTTCTGTTTCAAGCAGTTTGGAGCCCTGCTGGCTGTAAACTGGGTCCTAAATTAGCTAATTTTTAAATTTGTGCTATCTTTTTTCGGTTTTCCCCTATGAAGGGGGAGGGGTCACTCTCTAATCCTTCACTTAAAAGCAAGCGCAGTGCAGGTCTCCTTGGAGCAGAGATGGTAAAGGGAGTGGAAAAGGAGGTTAAAAATCAAGCACCTTCTTAATCTTTCCTATTTCTCTCTATTAACATGGAGGGGACTGGAAGGATTGATTGCTTAAGGTAAAAATTATTTTAAGCACTTGAGCCGTTTAATGTAGGTTTTAATTTTGCTTGTTTCTTTGGCCCAGCATCATTTGTTTGCACCAGTAAAGGCTACTAGTCTGGCAGTTGTGCTGATGTGGTGGCCCAGACCTTCACTGGTTTTTATGTTCCCCCTGATGATACTGTCTTTTTATTTTTGAAAGCTCCTTTCTGCTGTAGCTATGTGGTGCCATCTCAGCAGATCGTGCAGACCTGAGCCCCTTGGCTGCAGTGATGCAGTGCTGGAAGGAAACAGTTGGGGTTTTGTGTTGGGATGAGCTGTGGAGTACCTGATGCTTTCTCTGCCTGGTGAGAAAACAGAGCTATCCCATTGCAACCGATACTTCTCATGGTGGAAATAACACAAGTGCGTGTGTGGGCATATGGAGCAGGAGAACATCCATTTTCTTGGGCTACAGGACCACTGTCAGGGGGAGAAACCCTGTTTCTTGGGCTGAAGGACTCATGTAAGCTGGAGAGGACCTGTTTTCTGGGGCTGGAGGAGCAGTGCAGACTCAGTGGAGGTGGCAATCTGCTAGTAAGGTTACAATCAGCCAGTCTGCAAGAAATCTTCCAAGTGGAGTGAGATTCCCAGGAACCATGTAGTTACTGATAATCAAGCCTGGGCTCTGTGAAGATGGTCTCAGAAGCTGTGCTGGTCCTTTCATCTTTCCCAGATGGCTCGAATGCTGTCACTGTTGTTCAAGTATCATGAAAAATTCCGAGTTTAATGGCATGGCCCTGATGGCCGCAGCATCAACCTGAGCTCTGCCAGGAACAACCCCTGTGGGTATTTTTTGACTTGACAGATTGAAGGTGCTTGTTCAATTAATGCTGCATCATGGTTTGCTTTCAGTAATGCAGAAGGTGTCAGCAGTTTTGTTTATGAGCCTGTGTGCTCTCCCAGTTTAAGTCATTCCTGACAAAAGGAACTTTAAATGCTTGCATTGATTCCTGGCTCCACAGTGCAAAATATCCACACGTGGCAAAGACGCAGAGATTTTTCAAAGCAGCCTAAAGGATTTAAAGTGCTTTTAACATCTCAGGCATTGAGCTCCCAGGCCTTGGACCACTGCTTTTAAGCATCTGTAAGTCACAAATAGATTTAGAAGATAAAAAGCTGGAGGCTATTAGTTCTCTCAGCGCACACTTTACTTATTACTACTTTCGAGGAAAGCACACTTACTAAATTTACCCTTTGTAACATTTAGAGATTGATATTCACAGATTTGGCCTTTCTAAGAAGCACGTTGGGTTTTGTAAAGAACATTATGGCTCAGAAGAAATGTTCCTGCACACTTTTTCATAAGTCTCCTCCCTGTCACTAACTACCCAAAACTATAGTCCTTAACAATTTCATATGTGATACATGTAAGAAACTAAGATGATTTCTAGTTTTAAGGTAAAAGCTTGAAAATAGTGTGTGTGTGGTATTTTTGGTTTGGGTTTCATTGTTGGTTTTTTTGCTTGTTTGTTTTTTTTGGAAACACAAGTTTTTAACAGAAGTAGTTGGTTTTTTTTCCATTTTTTTAAATGGACTTAAAATGCTCCATACTTGAATGCTTCCTTTTTTGAAAAGGCTAATTCTGTGTTTGCTGAAAAAAATCAGAACACCGTATGTTCAGAAGTCCCAGTATTTGGGGAAAAATGGGGGGGGGGGGGGGAGAATTTCAATTTGAAACTTGTTTTACATGTCAGATACATTGGAGTTAATTGGCTTTTGTATCGTGTTTATCTGCAGTGGATCTACCAAAATAGCTTAGATGATTGCACTGCTCCATCTGGTTATTATCTTGCTTCTTGTAATATCCTTGTGCCACGCTGTTGTGGCCATCCACGGCTGAGAAAAAGCTTGCTGGAGATTCCCGAAGATCTGCTCTGTTATATGTTACCAACTTGTCAGGGACTCACTTGACAAATTGAAAATTAGCCAAATGCTTTTCCAAGCCAAAAGTAGCCTGAGATGATGTCTATGCATCGTACCAAAGAGCTCTTTTTAGCTCCTTAAGGTGACTGACTCCAAATACTCCTCAGATTATTAATAGTGCCCTAATAAACCTGGAGAGTGATCCTATAAATTTCTACATGTTCGGGGGTCAAGCGGTGAAGTCAATATTAATTAATAGTCAAATGCAGTGTTTTATTTCATGTAATCAGCCTCCTGACAGTCTGAGCAGTCTTGGAGGTTAGTTACGCTCGAAGAGTGGGAGCGATGCCAGAGCATCCCGTGCTCCGTTGTTATAAAATAGCAAATAATCTCGAGCTGTTGTGGGTAATTGCTGCAGACGTAATACATGGCCTGTAATGCTCCATGCTCTTTGATAAGGGGCAGTGGGAGCGATGTTCTGGTGGACTGCGTGGGGGTTTCTTCTTGCCCTCTCCCCCAGCTCTCGGTGCAGGAACACTGCAAAGCAACAGAAGTTGACTTCATCTTGAGGGCAGGAGGGGGGTGCAAAGCCCTGGGTGTCAGGGTGACCTAGGGTGCTTGGTAGCTTCAGTGGCTTCATGGTGGCAGGTCCAAGGTGGAAGGTTGCAGGGAGAAAGGAAAGATGTGGAGAAGCTCCATGTTCATAGCGCAAATGGAAAAGGAGAGGAGCTCCACTGAGAAGGAAGAGGATGCCCCTATTGTCGGCTCTGGTATAAACTAAATAACTTCAAAACTGTTGAATGTGCACTAGTGGGAATATTTAAAGGATTGAAGTTCTTTTATTGAGAGGGAGTTCTGATAGTGTACCTGGACCGTCGGATTACTGTGCCCAAAAGATAATCCATTTATATGAAGGAGTGATTTATAGATTATTTTGCCTTTCAATAGCTGACCTGCAACCCCTGGAAATTCCTCATAAACTCTTCTCCCTTGCCTGGCCAGCAGTTGGCATCTCACTCCGATTTGGCTGTGGTGTAGAGACACCCTTGGCAGACAAGGGTGGGCGATAGCAAACGTCCTGCAACGAGTTAGGTAATAGAAAGCTCATCTTGTCCAGAAGTTCCGCTTTAGCTCATTTTCACGCTAACTTGAAACTGTAATGCTCCCCATATGCCACCCTTCACCCCCAAAAATAGCTGAGGGGGAAGAAAGGAAGAAAAAAATAGAAAAAGAATATTTTCCAGGCAGATGCACAGATTCCTCCTAGCTGAGGATATTTGACAGTGCAAAGATGGATGCTTCATCCAGATATTTGTATTTGCTCTCCAATCTGTTGTTATTAGAGTGAATTAGGATACCTTTTGGCTACCACCTCTTCCCCAAGCGGCAGGCTTTTCATAAGTTATTTATGTGGGATATGTCACCTTATTAATTATATTCCTATATAACCTTTTGGGGCTGATGCAGAGTGTTCCCCAGCGTGATCAGGATTCACATGTGATGGAGCCGGGCTGGATCCACGGTGCTCATCTCTGAACCTGAGCCATACCTCATTCTTGGGGAAGAAAAATAAGAATAATAATAAAAAAAAAAAAGCAGAGATTTGTGGCTGGTTAACCTAGACAATACTTAATTTTTTGTGAAAGGAAGAAAAAAAAAAAAGAGATTTGTGGCCAGTGAAAGGTTTACTGTTGAATTTTTAAAAGATCACATATATACACATGCATGCATAAATACAATATGTGAATATAAAATAAACATGTATTCACTGCCAGTGCTGCTGATGGTACATTAGTGTTTTAATTTGATTTAAATGCATTTTGCCTGCCATCCCATTGCAGCTGGAGTTGCAGTGTCCTCAGTGAAGTCCCTCACCCTAGGGCAATCAGGTGGTGGCCCTGCAGGGTAGAGCGGAGTGCGTTGGTGTTTCCAAAGCAAAACTTGTCTCTCTGTTCATTTTTCTCCCACTGTTGCAGCTGATCAATTCACTGAAAGAACATGACATTTTGATTGAAGTCTTCCTGTGTCCCAGCTTTGGCCCCTGTTCAGTGGAGCACATCTTGCAATTCTGGTGTAGACCTATCGTATATTTATATAGATTGTCTTAACGTCATGGCTGAGGCCTTTGCTGAATGGTATGGACTAAAGCATGTTGTCTGAATGCTCTCGGAATCAGGGTTTTTAATAACATTAACCAGATGTTAGGCAGCCTATTTTTAGGGGGATGTCTGTAGATGGAGAGTAGGAGTGGCAGCTCCTTCTATCATGCTCTGTTTTTCTAACACTTAAGGACACGGTTGTTCATCATCCACATTTCTATATCAAGATGCAGATGAAAATAAATGTTCCTGGTTTTAACCATTTTTCAACAAAATTGTTTAAGTCCTTTTTCAACGCTCAGGCTTTCCTTCTATGAGCTCTTCTTATCCCATGTTTCCTAAAGGAGATGTTAGGCAGCAGCGTTACATGCCTGCCCTCTCCGCGCCCGCTTGGCCTTTTGCCGTCGGTGCTATCTCGACCGATGAAGTTCACAAAGGCGATGTGTGTTTCTTCTGCTGGGTTGAAAGAGCTGTGATTCTGCCATCTTCTTGGCCAGGAATTTTCTCCCAGCTGGACTGTTGGGAGTTTTGGGGTGCAAACCCCAGCTGCCAGATGGAGATGCAGAAGGGGTTGCCCCATGGGTCAGCCCTCCAGCAACCTGTTCGGCCAAGCCCTGGCTGATGGGGCATCCCAGTGTTGGTGCAATACTGCATGCTTTTACGGTTGCTGCCTTTTTCCACTTTTTTTCCAAGTGTTTTGACTTCATCTCGTGCTGTAATGGATTTTGTGCAGTTGAGAGATAAACTGAGAAGCTTTGCTCGATGGTACCTCGTTGACAGCCTGTCCTCCGCTGTAGGAGTGCTTTCTGTTTCTGGCCATGTGTGGTTTTTAGCTGTAGCGGCCAAGTTTCAAGTGCGTATTGTCGAGCACGTTGCAAGGCTTTTTGGTCAGCAAAGCACATGTGCATGCAGCACTGAATTGCCCAGCGTTAAGTGGGTTTTCCTTTAATGCCAGCTACATCAAAACAATTTAGCTAGGTCCCTTCTTTCTGCATTGGTGCAAAAGCAAGAGAAATAGCTGGAGATTAATTAATTTGTTTGGGAAATGGGCTTTTGGGGGTATGCTTTTTTCCTTTTAATCCATGGGACCGAAAACTGGTCTTGGCTTCAGTGGGGATCAAGAGGTATTCCTGTGGTGTGGATTTAGATGTAACTGCAGCGTGCTATGTCATCTCCTAATGAGAAAGCTGTCTGCCGCCTCTCCCCTGGAGCACTTCTTGCTCTGTTTCTTGTCTTTTTCTTTCTTTCATTCTTTTTGTTGTTGTTTGTTTTTGTTTTAGTTTTAGTGTGTGCCTTCCACAAAGCCCAGTAGCTTGAGCATCTTTTAGTCTCATTTTAAGCCCATGCTTATGGGCTGACTTGGATAAGGGGGGATGTAAGTCTTGAACTGCCACTTTCCCTGAGATTCTGTCTAAAAAATTAACACGAACCTCCAGCTTTATTCAGCCATGCCTGTGACTACAGTAAATAAACAGCTCAGTGTTTTTCTAAAGGACCAGATATATTCCATAACTATACCCAATAATCCTCGTTGTGCAGACAGAGGTATTTTGGAGGAGACATCGACCCAGTTGGTATTTTTTCCACTGATACAGCTGTGCCTAAATGTGACCTTTTAGTGCTGTAGCTACATCAGACGGGGTGGGATGGTCGCGATGCTGGGGGAAATGCCGTGTTGGATGATTAAATAGCTGTTTTTTGAGCTAATTTCTCTGTCATGGGATAGGTTTGAATGGATGGAGGCTGATTAATGCCCACCATTGAGTTTGGGCATTCATGCCTGAACTCCAAGTGTCATTTTTATGATAGGGGGAGGCAAAAAAGCAGCGGCAGATGCTGGTTTAACCGGTGAAGTGTTGGTGTTGCATGGGAGTAAGGGCATGGCGGGTAGGGGGGGGTCCAGGGTGCCTGTCTTGGCTGCTCTTTATTCTCCAGGATGGGAAAGATGTTGTAGACCTGAGCCATAAAAAAATAATACTTAGAGCACCTTGATATCTTGGCAGATCTGAGCCTTAGAGCTGGTTTTCCACAGGATGTCAGACCCCATGCGTTATTTTGGGGTTTAGGTGGTATCTGCTCAGGTACCTCCAAGTTTGCAAGCAAGTGTTGGAGTTTGGTCCTCCATCTTCTTTGTTTTTTTTACTGAGTGCCAAGAGGCTTTGGGTGGGATGCTGAGACACCTTTACTCCAAATGGGTCCCTCCTGTACTTGCAGGTGAGCTTGAGTGCACGTGCAGAGCCAGGATTTAATGTGAATGCATTCTCCATCAAATTCTGTATTAAATGGAAATAGGGCTCACTGAACTCCTGTAATCTCTGGTTTGTGTGGCTGAGCGATGGAGAGATTCTTGGCCTACTTTGAAGCGAGAGGAAGGGAATGTGTACAGGGAAGCAGGAGCTGGAGTTGCTAGGGAAACACGAGCGGGGATGCTTGCATGGCTCTCACCTGATCCCTGCTGCAGCAGCTCCGTGGTGCAGGTTCCCTTTCATACAAGTGTCATGTAGCCCTCTGGGTGAATTCACGGTCACAGAAATCTGCTTAAATTGTCCCCTCCAGGAGCACTTCTTCCTCGAGGCTTGAGGGGCAGCAATGATGCCCAGCAGAACCCCTAGGAGATGGGGGACATGGAGTCAGCCCTGGGCTGCTCCAGAGATGTGCTGCCCATCGGCGTCATGGCCACTCTCTGAGGGTTGGGCTGGGGAAAGAGGCAAATGGGGATTTTCTCCTTGTGGAATCACTTTTGGAGAATTGCTGACTTTCCCTTGCTAGGAAGAAACGCAGCAGGTTTGGTGGTTTCTGCCTTCGTGCCTGTATTGCAGCACAGGGACGATGCCGGACTCATCTGGATTGGCCCCATTTCATTGCTCTTACAGTCATCATTCCCGCTTGTCCCTCTGGACTACAAGTCCCAGAGTACTTTGCTATTTGAATAATTTGTGCCAGGCCATGTACCACAGCACACCCCATACCAGGAAAGACTACTTCCATCAAATTTATGATTATGCAGGTATTTTCTTTCCTCCAAATGTTTTATTTATTGCAATGGCTATTGATAGCTGCACTTACCAATTCTGTTGAGGCAAAAGAACCTTCTACAACTGCTTCTTTTTTTTTTTTTTTTTTTTTTTTTTTTTGTTTGGGTGGTTCATGTGGAATAAAATTCCTGGCAAAAATTTGAATATCTGGATTCCTGTTGGCTTCCCCACCTTGTAACATTTAATAATATCTTGTAAATGTTTTCATCAGCTGCTCCTGTAATCTTTAATTGAGCACAGGTGAATCTTGAATGAATGGGTATGACTTCTGGGTTTTTTTCATGTTTAAGCAGCGATCTGTTCAGTTTAAACAGTGAGAAGTTTTGGGGAATGGATGTGGGACTGTCTGTAGTGTGATTATTTTCTTAGGTTTAGAATTCAGCAGTTGAGGGAAGCAATTGAAACTTTTCTGTGCTGGCTGGTTCCTTTTGAAGCAGCTTGGACCACGCAGGAATTGGAAGCAGCTGGCTTTGCTTTATAATTAATCAAGGGAGTGATTATCTTGTGATAATCTTGCCCCCTTCATCTCCTATTGCATAAGTAAACAGAACTTCAGCTTGGATAAATTTGAGTTTTGGCCTTCCACCTTTAGCTACCAGAGCTGAAAATTCAGGCCTGATGGTGATGTGATGAGCTCTGCCCCCGCATTGCCCCGGGGCAGTGTGAGAAGGGGCTGAGCTAGGCTGGCTCTGCCAGGGGCAGTGACCGAGCCCTGTGCCAGCCCATGGACGAGCCATCCCCGACTCGGTTGAGCAGGGACCACATTTTGCAGCCAAACAGCTGCGCAAGGAGAAGGTGTATGTGGATGCTGCAGGGCTCCGGCTGCTCTGTGTTTTCTGTAACAAAGCATTTCTGGCCAGGGGCTGCTGCTTTGAGCTTTAAACAAAAGAAAGGGACCAATTGAAAAAATGAAAAGCACCTGCTAAGAGGTGAATGTGGGCCTTGCGCCATGGTGCTGTGGAGTCAGCATCTGGAGTTCAGTAGGGTGGCGCTGAGTGAGATGAGCTCAGATTAGCCGCACTCCTGTCCTTAAGAGCCTTGGTTACATCCGAACTCACGATGGACTTGAGAGGCGGTTGGCACGCACACGGCCAGCTTTGGGGCAAAGCCTCAAATCCCTTTTGGCCAGCTCGCCCGAGTGCTGCTGGGGGTTGGCATTGCCACTCATGCACATCCCAGCACCCCAGGCTGGGCTCTGCCTTTCCGGGCTGCTTTCAGGTCCTGCGTAAAAGGAAGGAGACGGCACACCTGAACAGCAGACTCTGCGTTCGTCTCTGATTTTATTCCTTGCCCTTCCCCAGTAATACCTTCATGCTGGGTAGGTGAAGCCGTGAGCTGGAAGGAGCCAGCTCCTTGCTTGTCAGCGGCGCCGGCGTGGCCGGTCTGCTCGCTGGAGGCGGGGAACGCTCAGTGCCAGTGGCTGTTCAAAATACATTGGGTTTCTAATTTGAGACAGGGATTCTGCAGAAACACTTGGCATAGGTGAGTTGGAAAAAGGTTTTAAGGGTAAGCAGGTTATTTATACTCTGCCTTGTGTGTCCAGCCTGCGTTCGTGCTGCTAAGTCGTTTATGTTTATTTTATGGAGAAAGACCTCTGCCATAAATAATCCTCTAACCATCAGTCAGCAGCAAGGACAGGGTGGCCATAGGGCATAGTGTCCATCTCGGATGCAGGAGTCTGGCTGGGGAGGGGGATTTAAAAATGGGATGCAGCCCCTTCCCAAGGACCGTATCCTGCACCACACAATGACTAGGACGGAGCAGCAGGCTGGGTGGTGTGGAACCTCCCTCGTCTGTCCCTGGGCAGCTTGATTTTGAACACTGGAAAGATTTTCAGGTTCCTTGAGTTGGGAACATCACAGGTTCATGCATATGATAATTTTTTAGCAGGGATCGGTGTGTTTATGTGAGCCCTGCTATGCTATGGCAATGGTCCCGCTTGGGAAGTCCCTGGAAAGTACTGTTTAATATACATTTTCCTCCCTGGGACATAAGTATGAACTGGCCATTGGGCACTTAGACTAGTAAAAGGGGTTTGGAGGTTTCTCTTGGTTCAGGGGTGGAGGAAAAAGGTGTTAGCAGGAGCTAAAACCCATGGGGTATTAAAGAAAATCCCTGTCTTCCCATAAAATGTCTGCAGGGACATTTATCTTCACATTTGTCTCATGGACTCTTTAGTAGGAAAGAGTTAAATGTCCTCTCACATGTGTTCATTGCCACAGCCTTGAGGAGGTTTCTCTTCTTCAAGAAATAAACGTCGCACATGTGTTCAGCTAAAAATATTGCAGGAGGAATCCTTCCTTGGCCACAGCCCTGATGCAGCAGAGCAGCTGTGAGTCGCAGGGATTTTGTTTGTTTTTAAACTTTATCTGTCTTCAAAGTGATGCTGTAGCGGTTGTGGGGTGTTAGAAGAGCCAAAGTCCTCGTTGACCTTCGTTTGCATCCGAGGATGGATGTAGACTAGGACTTCTTGGCAGCTGTTTGCAACGTGGGTTGGAGGAGGCTGTCTGAGGAGGAGGTTTTCTTTGCTATTACCTACTAAAGCAGAAAACCCGGAGGTTACAGGGATGAGTCGAACTTCGGTAGCTGCAGGGTGGAGCACCTTTGAAGCTGCTCATCAGCGTGACGATCTGCTGCTGCACAGAGGCCGAGGGCAAGGAGGGACGTCTCAGCCTAACTTTTTGCAGGAATCAGTCCATGACACCGAACCTTCCTCATTGAGCAAGGCACCTGGTTCGCTGTGTTAACGGGTAATATGGATATTGACCCTGCGAATTGACTGTCTTCCTTTAACCGTGCGTGCCTTTGATCAGTTCACTCCTTTTGAAAAGTCAGAACTGCTCCCGTGCGTGTCTCAATGGGGTGGGATTTCTTACATTTGGTTTAACTTTCTACTTTAGGGTCGTTTACCCCTGCAGGTAATGTTTCCATTCTTAAACCCATAGTGTGGGGTGGGATTACTTCTGCCTCAGTAGGTTTGTGGGGTGGGACAGGGCTTCCTTGCCGGCTGTATTAACGCGGCAGGTAGATGCTGCTGCCCATCATCCAGAAGGAGCTGGGGAGCTGCGCCCAAGGCCTGGCATGTCCTGTGCTACCTGCTCCTACTCCAGAGAGACCATTTTAAATGGTGCTTCACTTTGCATTGTAAAAGTAACCTTCCCCTCTTCCACACACCACACCACACCCCCGCCCCCCACACCCCGCTTTTTTTTTTCCTTCTTTTTTTCTCATTGCTGGCCAGTGATTCGCCCACCACCCCAAATCCCAATTGAGCCCTGATGCTGAGGGGCAGATGAGGCAGCAAATGTATTCAGCCTGATGATTTCCACATGAGCAGGGCTCTGTGCTGGTGAAAGACGTGAACTCATTGCAGAAACCTCCCAAGAACAAAGCTTTGGAGAAAGGATCAACCTTATTAGCACATTTAAGGAGAAAGAGGGTTTGTCACTGTATCAGTTTATGCTTCAGCACTTTAGCATTGTAAATCTCTTTGTGGAGGGATTGATTAAAAAACTATATTTACTTCCCCCCCCTAAAAACCAGAAAGAAAAAATTAAACCCCCAACACACTAGTTTGCTGTAAATCTTTTAAACAAAGTTTATGGGATTTGATGGTTTTGAAGCCTCCTGCAGTTTAATTTTTTTTTTTTCTCTCAAGCAGTCTTTTGGTTTCCCAAGTATTCTTCTGGCCCTTTCACTTGAAAAGGAAAGGCAAACTTTCATGAATTGAGCAGGGGCAGCCTTTGAATGAAGTGAGGGTCATTGCTTCTCCGTGCTTTTCTTCCCATTGTTTGAAGAATACACCGAGGATGGTAGGAGCAGATGTGCTGCTTCTATCTGGGCTTATTCTGTCCCTAGTATGGATATATATGAGCTGTCTTTGCATTAAGTCCTCCCATGGTTGCTGTGGCTTAGTCTACGTTAATGTACTGAGGCTCTTTGTAAGCATAGGATGAGGCTCTTCTGATAAAGAGTTGGTGCTTTACATGGACACCATCCCATTTAAAAACAACAGCAACAACAAAAAGCATGAAAAATATTGTTAAAAGGAAAAATCAGTGGAAATCTTTCTGTTCTGTGATTTATGTGGCGGGATGTGTACCCTGCACTTGTGACCCCTTATAGAGGTGTATCTGCCATAGAGCCCTGCCGCAGCTGGGGTCGCCAAACCTAGCCAGCTGTGTTAGTGATGGAGGATGAACTAATGCAACATCCAGCATTGACTGCTGAGTATGAAAAGTTGCTTGTAATAGTACCTGCTGCTGGGATTTAATTCCAAGGAAAAAAAAATATGTGGAAGGTGAAGGAGACTGCATTTAAAATGCAAGTGTGTGTGAATGATGTATCTGTATTTTATAATATACAGGAAGATTAGCCATGCTTTGAGCACCAGACTACTAATGGCTTTTGTTTGTCCAGTGACTCTCAGATTAACTGTGCTATAAATAACATGGAGAATGGATGTTTGTGGTCACGAATGTTTTAATGTTAACCAAAAAAAAAAGACATTTTTTTATTCGGGCAGGTAGGCTAAGCAGCCTGGTTTTGAAACAGAGATGCTGTATTAATTAAAGGCAGCCAGAAACCTGGCAGATTTTTTGCTTTTGGGAGGAAATCCTGCAAACAGTGCCTTGCTTCTGAGTACTCAAATTGATAAGAAAATCTTTGCCTTTGCTTAGGTACAGACATGGCATCCTTGGTTGGGCTCTGTCCCAGCATGGAAAGTGCTGTTAGGTCACTGTATGTTAGTAGCTGGGTTCCTGCTGTTACAGTGTCTTTTAAGGTAGGTTTTGTCTCTTAGGCACACATTGCAACCGCTGCTTCAAGGACAGTATCTCTTTCATGAGGACTGTATCTTTTTCACCTTCTGAATCTCTCATCCTTTTGAAACGGAGCAGTTGTTTAGTGGCGAATGTAAAGTACGTCCTCATCTCAGCCACCCACCAGTGATGGAGATGCTTTAGCTTTGTTTGGGGGGAAAAAAAAAAATAAATACATATAATTACTCATCTAGTCATCTCCCTTTCTGTCCTGTTCTCTTACGTTGCTCATGCATGCAAGTGGGATGTGGTTTATCCAGGGGAGAGGGCAGAGCCAGGCTCAGAGATGTGCAGCACGAGGCAGCCGGGGGAAATTCTGCTTGTGTGAGCAATGGCTCCAGAGAAGCAGGTTGTGGTCTGCTTGTCCCCTTGTAGCGGGCAAGGAAAGAGCTTTATCCCATGAAATGCTCATGTGGAAAATCTACATGTGTCCCTTCCCCAGAGAGGGATATACTGGGAAGAAATCCCAGTCTGCTCTGCTGGAGCTGCCTTTGCCGCAGCCCCCTCCTAATTCAACCTCATCTGGAGGAAATGACTCGTTTGCACCTGATTCATTATCAAAAAAAATATCCACTCATGATGAAGGTGGGTTAACAGCGACATATTACAAGGCCAGCTGGGAGAAATGCTTCGTGATTAAGTAAGTGTAGCTAGTTTCTACCTGAGCCATGTGCTTTACTCTCCAAAAATGTCTCATCTTTGGAGGGCACGATGCATATTTCTCACCTTCTTTCTGACAAGTACATTTTAAAAACAAGGCTAAACTGCAAGCAGTCAAACTTACTCCATTCCCAGGTCAAACAGAGTTGGAGAGGTGCTGTCTTCAGCTGGATTTATGGTATATTTGTGTGCTTGGAAGATGCTATGTGTTACCCAGCCACAGGTTGACCATTCAGGGAAGCGGCTGGATGGCAAAAGGAGTTACCCAGCAGAAGCTTAGTGTTGATGGGCTGGAGATTTTGTAGGCGTTAAGATTGTTGAAGAGAACTGTGATGCACTAATTTAACCTTCTGCTTAGCACGGACAGAGGAACTTTATCTTCTGATACCTGCAGACTGTCTTTATTCTACTGGGTGCTCTTCAGGCTTAAAATCTGTTCCAAGATAAGAGTCCACTTAAGCCTCTAAGATTGCTTAGCAGTCAGTAGAGCTGGAAACAGCACGGTCAGCTGAGGAGCGAAATGATACTGAGTATATCTGTTCCAAATCCTGCGGGGATACCCATGATGTGGCAGAGGCTGTTGCTACCGATGGAAAGCTCTGCCGAAGGAATGGGACCAAGAAATCTGACTGTAAATGAAATGTGATACCCACACTGGTGTTTGAGTTGAAAACCATCTGCTTGAGCTCTCCAGCTAGTCCAGCGTGAGAAATTTGTGTGCTTCCAAGAGGAACTGTGGAGAAGTTGTGTCCTTTGTCTATAAGTGGAAGACGGAAATATAATTGGGAGACAGAGATCTTCCATCCTAGGATAATGAGTTGAGAGAATATAGCATTGGGAGAAAATACCTGGAAGGTACATGTGGCTGATGCAGATGAGACTTCTGAGAAAAAAAAAAAAAATATTGTCAATCCTTAACCTCCAGCTAAGGATGCCCTGAGTTTGAGATTGCTGTGTCATGGTTTAACCCCAGCCGGTGACTCAGCCCCACGCAGCTGCTTGCTTGCTCCCCCCCACAGTGGGAGAGGGGAGAGGATTGCAAGGGTAAATGTGAGAAACCTGGTGGGTTGAGATAAAGACAGTTCGATAGGTAAAGCAAAAGCCACGCAAGCAAAGCAGAGCAAGGAATTCATTCGCCACTTCCCACTGCAGGCAGGTGCGCAGCCACCCCCGGGACAGCTGGGCTCCAGCACCAGTAACGGGGACTGGGGAAGACAAACGCCGTCACTATGAATGTCCCCCTCTTCTTCTTCCCCAGCTTTATGTGCTGAGCATGACGTGGTACGGTATGGAATGTCCCCTTGGTCAGTGGGGGGCAGCTGTCCCACCCGTGTCCCCTCCCAGCTCCTTGTGCCCCCCAGCCAGCGCTGGTGGGGTGGGGTGAGGAGCAGAGAAGCCCTCGGCTCTGTGTGAGGCTGCTGGGCAATAACGAAAACATCCCTCTGTTATCAATGCTGTTTCCAGCACAAATCCAAAACACAGCCCTGTAACAGCTACTGTGAAGAAAATCAACTTCTCTCAGCCAAAACCAGCTCACTGTTGTGCCCCAGAAAACATCTCGTGGATTCATCAGGCTTCCTTGTGTGTTGAAATGCATGAGAGTCACTTGCTTTCTAGCACTGCTGTGGCGTTCTTGCTGTCCCTTAGGCAAATGGTTTGTAAGGCGAGATTTCCCAAAAGTACTTGGTATTGACTCAGCCCTACTTCCAGAAGCCAAGGGAAATACCTTCTGAGGCACTTGGAAGCTGCTCCTGGAATTGCTCAGGTCTGTGGAGACTTCCACGTGTGCTTTGATCTTGCTGTCTGCTGCTCTTTGAAACAAAGATTTTGTGGAGATCAGATAGTTGGCATTCCCAAAGACTTCTAACTTCTGTTCTGCAGAGCTGTCAGTATGTCTTGCCATTTTGCTGATTGTAGGAAGTGAAGGACTCCCATCCAACGCAACTGCAACCTGGGAAGATGCAGAGAGCATCCCTGGTGCAGCAGGTGGGGGGTTTGGTACAGATGAACTCAAGGCAGTGGCTTTCTGGTTTGCAGATTCTGCTACTTGACAAGCAAGGGGACACCGTGCAGAAGTCGATAGGGCAAGAATACGGGGGAAATTGGATGCAACCAGCAAGTCTTGGCACTGAAACACTGGGTGTGGGTGGGAAGGCATCCCTCCTGTGAGCACTGTGCTTTCCGAGTCCTCGAGTGACTTTGAGTCTCTGGGAAGGTGGGTCACTCCGTCCTTCAGCAGTGAAATCACATCCACGTGAGGCTTTTCTCCAGTGGCACAAACCTGCCTCACGCTGCTGCCAACAGCTCCTTGGATGCTGCGTTGGGAAGAGCTCTTTGGACTGCTGTTGTAATGCTCTCGCTCAACATACCCTGTGTTTGCCTACCTGGTTTAAAGTGTTACTAGTTCCTGAATAGAGCAACTATTTGCAGGAACTCATTAGGTTTCCTGGTCTTGAGCACTACAGCTTTTAAGAAGTAGCTGCTAAAGATGTGATCAGATGTGTTGTTGAAATTAAAATGCAATATGAATTTAACATTAAATAGCTGCTCCTAAATGGCTGCATGCATGTAGATATTCCTAATCTGGAGCGGAGATTAATTTTTAATCTGTTTTATTTCATTGCAGTATATCCACGAGGCTAAATTGAAACAAAACAATATTATTCCAGGATAAACATGCTTGCCTGCGGGTATTCAGGAGGAACGGGAGCCCTAACAGCTCTGCTGGAACAGCTCCGTGTGCGCACAAGCTGCAAACCAATTGCAGGCAGCAATTGTCTGCTGCGATTTTAAGAGGGAACCCATGATGTGGAAAATCCTTTGCAGCTGATATGTCAGTCATACCTGAGGATCAGCCAGGAGGGAGGGATAACAGCATGTTTGCTTCCTAGTCGAGGGCGAGAGGCTTGCAAAAAAACTCGAGTAAAGCTGGAAATAAGCTGCTGGGATTTAATGGGGAATTGCAGTGCGGCGTACAAGCAGTTGGAGAATAGGGAGTAAAAACACTTGAAAATAAGACAAGGAGCTGGTAGTCCTGATCTTGATCAGTGTCTTAAAAGCAGTAAGACTGATGAAAATTTCTTGCAAACCACCGTTTTCTGGGGTGCTGGCACAAGGCCCACTCAAAGTTGGCTGGCTCTGTGGGAGGTGTCTGTGGGAGCCGTTTGCACCAAGGGTCATCCAAGGGGAGGGGGAAATTTTCAAGGTGGTTCTGGGAACTCATTAAGCTAAAAAAAAAAAAAAAATAAAAATCTGTGGTGGGTATAAGTGGTCACTTATATTTTTGCCTTTTAACACGCCTGAGCCAGGCTCCCTTGCCCCCCCATCATCGCCTCCTCTCTTGGTGCTCTCCTGTGTGCGCAGCTCCAGATGTGCTGAACCAGATATGCTCCTCCCTGAGCCCTTCAGCCAGATTTTGGGGAGAGAATTTCCTGGCTCGCAGCGGCTGAGGTGCGTTCGGGGTGCCCTCGTGCTGGCAGAGGTTTCCATGCCAGGCTGCCTCCTCGTCCTCTCCCTGCCTGTGCTGCTGGCGATGTGCCGGTGGTCCCTGGCAGGTTGGTTGGCCCCGGTGCCAGTGTCCTCGTACCCAGCACGGTCATTGCTGGGCAGGGTGGAGGGTTGAAAGGTGCTGGTGACACCCAGGGTATGTGGCCACGGGGCTTCTCTGGCCACCACGCTCTCCTGGGTCCTTTGGTTGGAAGCAGTGCAGGATGCCATATTTTAATAAGGATGCCATAGTTCAATAATGCTTTCTTTTTCCTTCTTCTTCCCTCCCCCCCCTTTTATTTTCTCTTCCTACTTCTCTTTTCATGGGGGTTTGTGATGTTTTTCTGCTTCAGCTATTTATACATCCAGACAACCCTGCCTGCTAGTTCTGGTCCTTATTTTAGCACAGCCCAGCTCCTTCCTTTGAGGTTGCCCGCACTTGGTTTATTTTGTGATAAAACGAGCCCATCTCCACCCTGGCTTTACCTTTAAGGGCTGTGAGTTATCAGGGTTAAGAGCCATGGTATTTTTCTCTTAGTCATATAGAGATGCTCAAAGCCCTGGTGCTAAACGGTATCGATCCGAGCACTGGCTGCCCAGGGTTGTGGGTGCTTGTGGGAATTGGGTGAAACATCCCTTTGCTTTTTGGGTTTTTGTATAAAATGGTTTTGCAGAATGGAAGAAGCTCTACAAACTTACTTCCCTCTTCTGTTGCTTAAAAACCCAGAAACCCATCATTTCAAAAGGGTGACGAGGACAGGTACAGGGCTGCAGCTGAAATTGTGGGTGGTGGTACCAAAGCAGTGAGACACTGCAGGATCCTGGACCATCAAGAATCATTGCACCCCTGTGGCATCTTCTTGCCGTAGGGGAATGCTTGATTTCATCTTAGCAAAACCCGCTGGGTGGTTTGTGCTGGGATGGCGGCAGTGATACACCAGGCATACGCCTTGTATTTGATACTGTGCTGTTTCACCTCCGGTAGAAATCTGATGCTTTTTTCATCTAACTCCAACATCTTCTGCACTAAAATGGTTGATGATTAATGTGATTTTTTTTCCCCTAAACTCAGGGAAATCTCAGCAGAAGGTTGGAGCAGAGCAGGAAGCAGCAGCAAATGCCATCTCTCCCTCACAGGGAAAGATCCTTCTCCTTCCCTATTAGAAAATGAACAGTAATGAAATAATTCCTTTATAGTCATAGCTGGTCAGAAAAAACTTGCCTGTCTCAGGAGTCTCCTCGTGTTTGCTGAAAGTCTTTTTCAGGATGTGGAGCTCACTTTTCTTCTAGTTCAAGAAAATTACAACATTGCTGGGAGAGATGTAATAGTGTGTTGATGGGAAAGTGATCCGGGCGCTTTGGGTTTCTCTTGTATTAAACCTTACAGCAGGTTTACCTGCTGGAATCGAGAGGATTTAAAATGAAAGTGGAGACGTTCAAATGAAGATAGCATGCTGAGTCTGACGGTGATGGAAAGCAGCTGTAAAACATTAGGGATGGTAGCCTGAAATCTCAGGCAGTCAAATGAAAAGTGAAGATAGAAAGTTTCTCAAAGGTGTTTGCTTTAAAAAAACAAAACAAAACAAAACCCAAAAAACAAACCGATAAAAGTCTTGTGGAAGCAGTTTGGTGCTAACGTGTACCCAAAAGATTTAGCAATTCAAAGGAAGAAAATGATAAAAAATGAAATTAAAATTCCTTGTATTCTTTGAAAGGCAAGACACTCCTGCCTTAGAAGAAGCGCCATTGGCACGTGTGGTATGTTCTGAAATTGCTTGGGAGAGAATGTTGAACTGGGGGGGTGGGGAATGGAGGGAGAGACTAATTATATATAATCTTAAAATGAATTAGGTGATATAAATGTAATGAAAGCAAATCCTGTTCCTGGAGAGACTTTTCAGTTTGCATTTTGATATCCTAGGGCAATGGCATGTTGCTCTCTGACAGACAACCATTTGATTTGGAAATATGTGAATAATTGGGAAGTGGAACCTCTTTGAATTTGTTACTTTCCCCTCTAGCGTTTGAAGGACTAATTATAGGAAGAGCTGCAGAATGCCCTATGCGAGCATGCATGCAGCCAATTTGTTACTTTGCTGGTTGCATGAGTCACTGCACTGCATCCTGTGCTCTTTGATATGTGTCCTTGCTTAAAAAATTATATATTTATTTTATAGACAGAGTGATAAGCATGTTATACTCTGTCGGGGAAAAAAAAAGGTACAGCAGCTCAGTGGTAGAGGCAGGGGATGGGCGGGTGGTTGGGTAGGAATAAATACACGTGCGGCTGATGTGGAAAGTGATCGTCTGAAAGCTGAAGCATCTTGGCAAGGCTTGCACTGCCTGCTCGATTGAGAAGCATCACCCTATTTTAAGATTATTTTGAATTGGTTCTGAGGATCCTCCTGTCTGCAGTTCTCTGCTTACCAGCAGCCAGAGGCTGACGCTGTGCTGGGCAGGAGGGACCACCTCCCCATGCCCAGCGTGGCCACTGCCAGTCCCCAGATGTCACGAGCAAAATCGATGTGACTGCCCCAAGCTCTCCAAAGGAGGAGAGGGGGTTAATCAGCTGCATGACTGTTCCAACACACTTGGTGTCATTTATCTTCTCTGCCTGTGCTCAGCCCCAGGATGGTGGGTTTGAAGGGGAGTTAGGGCCAGCACTGGGGCAGGAGACACCGAGTGTGAATAAAAATCCTTCGCAGTCTGGAAAATAACCAAGTGCTTTGCTGCGTGGAAGAGCTCACAAATCCTAATTTATAATACTTTATAAATGTATGAATGTCTTAAAAATATATGAAGTCCTTCTCTCCCACTGAAGGTAACATTCGTGATGGGAGCCAAGCAACTGCTGGGTTGGGCTGTGCAGGGGGAGGAGAGAAGGGCACTGTGGAAGGTGATGGATATAAAGCCAAAAGCCTGTGTGTGAGATCTGCAGATCCCAGGCTGTGCTCAGCAGTCCCGTTATATATAGTGTCTTACGTTAAGCTTTTGTTGTTTATGTAACACAGAAAGTTTGGGATCTTCTGACATAGATGAAGCAAGTATTCCTAGTGGCTCCCTCCTGACCCAGTGTATAACCTTGGCCTTGGAGCTGTGCCGCCTCCTCCGGCTCTCCCCACCTGTGATAACCGAGATAATGACATTTGCTGCTGTTGGAAAAGCAGTGCTGGCATGGAGAGCTGCAAAATAAACCGGGATGTTTCACCAGGCTAGGATGTGGGAGGCTGTGCTCAGGGTCTCAGCCAAGAGCTGATGCCTGAGTTTGCCTAAGACACGGTACATCTTTTGTCTCCCCTTCTTTAGGCAATATCCTCTTTGGGGAGGGACTAGCGCAGTGAGGACCAGATGTACGTTAAGCCCTTCGGGCCATATTGAAATGCAAATGGAAATGAAATAGTGTATTACTTCCAACAGCAGTAATGGTGGTACAAAGATGAAAGCGCTGTGTTGGTAGATTGTGCATCAAAAGGGGATAGCTGGGTATCAGCCCTGACAATGCTTCATCCTGTTGGGAAACCTGCATGCCATGCAATGTTGTATTTGGGGGGTTGAGGTCATTGTTACACAGATTATTTAAGCCTGGATGCATTTTTAGCTGGACTTTGTCTAAAGAATAAACATAGCCAGGGCTGTTTTCCAGTCATCAGCTAAACAGCCAGATTGAGGGCTTGACTCGGTGATCCTTGCAAAACATTACTGGCTGTCTTAAAAAAAAAATTCCCAACACATTTTCCTTTTGAAAATATAATTGTGCATAAAGTGATACACATTATTTTTACTTTGCAAATTATTCTGGTGCCTGGACTGTGCTCTGCTTCTCACTTGTGTGTATGGTGCTGTGCTTCCTCTATGTATCCATGTATGCCTGAGGTGGCAACTTGGAGATGGAAGTAGTCCTCTTCCAAGAATAAAAGAGCTTTATTATCTTCTTCTGAAAAAACAGTGGCCATAGGGACAGGGGTAGTATTTTTGCCATGCTAGGCACGTCTGGCTTGTATCTGGCTTGACTAACATAGTCCCTGTCCTGCTAGAAGAGCCTGTTGTAAACTGGGGGCTCCAGCACTTTCTGCCAGGCTTGTAGGTCTGTTCTTGCTTTTGATTCAATCTGTAGGACTGCTTTTTAGTAGAGACACCAGTATTGTTCAGATTTTGCAGTGAGATAGCTAATCCCCATTAGTTATCCCATGCTAGAAATGCACCTTTGATGGCAAGGAACACAATATGTTAATTCCTCGCTATGCTGAGATCAAAGCTGGTTGTGAGATGTCAGCCTGGCCCAGGGCTATGGTGACTTCTCCTTTCTGCTTAAGATTTTTCAAAACTGTGTAGTGGCTTGTGGATACTCAATCTGAGACATTCTGAGCATTTTTTATCCCCTCAAGAATCAGGTGTCTTTTCAAGACAGCTTAGGTTGGCTACCCTGCATGAAAATCTACTCCCTTTGAAACTCTTGGCCCACAACTTCCAGAATACAGCTGGGCAGGCACGGCAGCTTCCTCTGCTTCAGTGTAAAGGTCACTTATGATGTGTTGTTAATGAATAATTATTACTGCATGCTTTCCTCTTTAAATGGCAGGGGCATCCTCGCTACATAAAACATTAAAAACTTGTTAAGGTGGAAAATACCGATGAACAGATGAAAACCGCATGCAAAATCCTAGCCCAGTGAGAAATGGTTGTAAGCATTGATCCGAAGGGGAGCGGGGACGCGCTCTGGCAGGGAGGAGTTTGTGGAGGTGTTGTGTCCTTCTCCAGCAGCTGTTGGCTCCAAATGGTATTTCTGGGCTTGGGGCAGTTGTTTGAAGGGGTTGGGTTCCTCAAATCCCAACATGAAAAGAAATGCAGACCGTCTGGATAGGTCAAATGGAAATCGAGCAATATTGTAGTTGATAATACACTGCATTTGGTTTTCCAGTAGCTGCTTGGATCTTGCAACATTTGAAGTATTTTAAAATTGCGTTTTCTAGTTTGAAGACATTTAGTATAGGAACTGGACAATGGCCAGACTGGGCCAGAACAAAAGCCCACCCAGCCTGGTGGCCTGACCCTATCTATTGCCAAAAGGTGCCTTGGAAGGAATGGCAGAACAAGCAAGTGCACGTGGTTCTTGAAAAATTATAGGGCATCTTCTGAGAAGGGGTTCCCCACATCACCTGCCCTTTTCATGAGGAACCACCTTCTCCAGGTTTGTTTTGAACCTGAATCTCACTAGCTGTGATCGTTTCACCCTTCCATCACTTGTTGTTCATCACTTCTTTCATCCTTCATCAGTTGTCTCAGCCTTGCAAAGCAGGGACCATCTTAAAGATGGATGAGATTGATCAACAATATTATTCTCCACTTTTAATTCAGCATGGAGAAGAACACATCTCTTAGTGCTCACCAGAGGTCCTGGGATAGCTAGAATAATAGGTTATGTTTCCTGGGGTTATGTTAGAGAAAATGAATCCTGTACTAGAGTATTTATGTTGAAAAGCTTGAACTGTGATGGGAAAAACTTGTACCCACGGGAATGAGTACCTGTTAGCGGTGGGCTGAAACTCTCTGTTGTCTTATCTTTGCTCAGACCTCAAAAAGAAAGATATAAGAGGTTGAGAGTTTCTCGTTCTTGTTTCTGCCTTGCCTGGGGCAGGTGTGTTCACCTGCTTGTTGGTGTAGAAGCAGATGGACAGTCCTGTGCTCTCCAGAAAGTTATCGAAAGGTTTGTTTGCTCTTCTCTGATAGCTGCAACACCTTACCAAAGTTCAGGAAAATTGGCTGAAGAGCACCAAGACCTGTGTGTTCAAACCTAGTGGGTAGCTTAGTGGTTTTATTGCTCAACTGGCTGCTGTCACAGTGAAACTTTTCACGTTGCCTTGGAATTTTTAATTATTTTATTTAGTGGAAAATGGAGTTTATTGGTGGTATGTCTTCCATTTCTGTTCCTGCTGATTAACGAGAGTGTACAGTACTGTCTCGTACAGTACCTTTTTATTAGAGAGGTGGGAGTAATTTTCACGCCTGTGTCCCTGCATATGTCTGAGCAGGGGGAGGCAGTGGGAAGATGGGTTCAGTGTTGCAGTTTGCTTATCTCTGTGTAGCTGCCAGACCTCTGTGTGTATGTTCCTGCAGGCACCTCTCTCATCTTACAACTCACACACACAAGTCATCATTGTATCTTGTTGATGAAGCTCTTGAGGAGAAAGGAAGGGGTTTGGCTGCAGCCAGAAGTGATCATGTGGCAGGTTATGGAGGGAATATTTGATTTTCTTGCAAAGTGGTTTAAACAAGGATGATTTGATCCTTGGTTTCCCTCTTACTGAAATCTGGAGGAGAAGGAAGAAGAAGAAAAGTGTCTTGAAGTTTTGAAATGGTTTGCTGTGTCAAGGTCTGATCTGTTCTCTGATATCAGGAAAGGTATCTCCACTGAGTGTCCAGGTTAGTAGGTGGAGGAGACACTTTCATTCATTTATCTTTCATCAGCCAAGCTGCTTTCAATCATTTATCAGTAGTCCTGGCTAACCGGGGAGGTCCCAGTTGACTGGAAGTTAGCAAATGTGATGCCCATCTATGAGAAGGGCCAGAAGGAGGATCCAGGGAACTACAGGTCTGTCAGCCTGACCTCGGTGCCACGGAAGGTTATGGAGCAGATAGGCTTGTGTACTATCACACGGCATGTACAGGACAACAGGGGATCAGGCCCAGCCAGCATGGGTTTATGCAAGGTGGGTCCTAATCAACGAACCTGATCTCCTTCTATGACAAGATGAGCAAGATGACCTACCTAGTGGCTGAGGGAAAGGCTGTGGATGGTGACTACCTAGACTTTAGTAAAGCTTTTGACACCACTTCCCACAGCATTCTCCCAGAGAAACTGGTGCTCATGGCTTGGATGGGTGTGCTGTACTCTGGGTAACAAACCGGCTGCACGGCCGGCCCCAAAGAGCAGTGGTGACTGGAGTGCCACCCAGCTGGCACCAGTCACGAGTGGTGTTCCCCAGCGCTCTGTGCTGGGGCCAGTCCCGTTTAATCTCTTTATCGATGACCTGGACAGGGGGATCGAGGGCACCCTCGGTCAGTTTGCAGATGGCACCGCGCTGGGTGGGAGCACTGCCCTGCCGGGGGGCAGGGGGCTCTGCAGGGTCTGGGCAGGCCGGGCCGAGGGGCCGAGCGAGCTGTGTGAGGGTCACCCCGGCCCCGTGCCGGGCCCTGCCCGGGGGTCACACAGAGCATCCCCCCGTGCTCGGCCTGGTCAGGCCGCCCCTCGAACCCTGTGTTCAGGGTTGGGCCCCTCGCTACAGGAGGGACACTGAGGGGCGGGAGCGTGTCCAGAGCCGGGCAGGGGCTGGGGAAGGGGCTGGGGCACAAGGCTGGTGGGGGGCGGCTGGGGGAACTGGGGGGGTTAGCCTGGAGCATAATAGGCTCAGGGGGGACCTTATCGCTCCCTACAAACTACCTGAAAGGAGGCTGTAGTGAGGTGGGTGTGGGTCTCTTTTCCCAAGTGACAAGTGATAGGACAGGAGGAAATGGCCACAGTTGCGCCAGAGGAGGTTTAGGTTGGATATTAAAATTTTGTTCACTGAAGAGGTGGTCAGGCATTGGAACAGGCTGCCCAGGGAGGTGGTTGAGTCACCATCCCTGGGGGTATTTAAAAGATGTGTAGGTGTGGTGCTTGGGGACATGTTTTAGCAGTGGACTTCTCAGTGCTGTGTTAACGGTTGGACTCGATGATCTTAAAGGTCTTTTCCAACCTAAATGATTGTATGATTTACAGAAACTGATTGCTTAGAAATTCAGCTAGATCTTGCATAGTGCTTCAGACCTCAATGTATGTTGATAGTCCTTTTTGTCTACAGGGAAACCAAAGCGTGGCAAGTCAGGAGGTGACTTGGAACAGTTAGTGGCCTTGTGGTGAAATCTGGATGCTGACTTTGGCAGCAGAGCAGTGTTGTGTGCTCTGGATCACAACTGGTAACGCTCAACATGATAAGAATCATCGGGGATCAAACGTCCTCTTGTCACCACAACAGTTGTGTAATCGAGGCTGACAACCATATACTGTTGTTTTTCTTTCAGCCACCCAACTGTCTCCATTATAGAATCACAGAGTGGTTTGGGTTGGGAGCGACCTTTAGAGATACCTAGTCAACCCCCCCTGCCATGGGCAGGGACGTTTTCATGAGACCAGGTTGCTCAAAGCCCCGTCCAACCTAGCCTCGAACACTTGCGATGAGGTAGCATCTGCATCTTCTCTGGGCAACCTGTTCCAGTGTCTCAACCTCAACACAGGAGATTTTTTTTCTGTGTGTCCAAGCTAAACCTATCCTCTTTCCATGTAAAACCATTGTTCCTTGTCCTATCACTGCAGGCCTTGATAAAAAGCCTCTTCCCCATCTTCCTTGTAAGCCTCCTTTATACATTGAAAGACTGCAATAAGGTGTCCCTGGAACCTTCTCTTCTCTTGAGTTCTTGTTGCATTTCCAGTGATAAATCCCTCTAAATACTTCTGAAAGTGTCCAGAGAAGGGCACCACCATCTCCTTATTGTTGTACGTCAGAAACTGAATACATGGGTGCAGCATCAGACATGGGGCTGGTGGAGATTCCCACCTATCTGGAGTTAGGAAATTGTCTAGGAGTACAGTACTGAATCTTAGAATATTACTTTATGTTGTTCTATGTAATATGGGAGCCTGGTCACCATGGAAACAGGCATCTAAATAGAAAGTTGAACTGAAAGGGAATGTACCCAGTTTCTGGGGTGGAGCTGTTGAGCTCATGTCATCCAGAAAGCTTGGACACGGATGGAGGGTAAGTGCTTCTCCTTCCATGGCATGTGCGCACTGTAGTCCAAAGTGGTTTAGTCTTCCTTATGGCTTGAGAAAACTATAAAACGCCAGGAAGCAGAAGACGTGTCCAAGAGCATGTGATTATTTTACTGTTTTCCGCCTCTGAAACAGTCAGAGTTTCAACTTTGTGGGACAGTCTGCTCAGGAATATTTTTATTTCAAAGTGGATTCCAGATGCTTGTGAGTGCATGTTATCAAGATGAAAGCTAATAGGTGACTTTATTTCCCCCCAGCCACCCGCCCACCCCCCTTTATATACTATCTCTTCAGCATCTCTTTTATAACTTGTCTTTAGAGAATCGCTGCAGTTATCCAGCCGTTTCTTCCGTGCCTTTCATTATTGTAACAGAAACAATCACTGGAAATTGCATGATGGTATTGGGTTGTGCTGTATTCCTTCCTCAGGTCGTTTGACGGGAGGTTTTTTTAATAGACCCAAAGGAGAAAGGTACATTTCTGTAAACATGAGAGAAGTCGTAGATGTGCTGTAGCCACTTGGGAGAAAACTCCATTGTAAAAGAGGCTTTTAAAATTGCTCATGTGGGATTTGCCATTAAGTGTGTAAAGACGAGAGAAATGGACTTCTGATTTGGCTGACAACTTGCTTCTCATTCTCGAAGAATTTTAGGAATGTCTTTACTTCCTTTTGGAGGGCTTAAGGCTAGTGTGTGATTGCAAGGGCTAGAGAGTTGCTTTTCTTCCTGCCTCACTTCTCTTTCACCCTAGGTTTAGCTGCCTTCCCGTGCTTTGACTGAAGTTTGTTAACTCTTGAAATACCAGTGTATGCAGAGAAAGAGGCTTTTAAATGTCAGCGGTTTCTTCTTTTGCAAAACCTGACTGATCTGAAGATCTAGGATGTCATGTAAAAGGTGTTGCTTGCTTCAAGGAGTTATCAGGTATTTTCATACGTTGTGCTGTGGGTTGAACTGAGGAAACTGACTGGGATGTAGTAACCCATGCTTATCCTTCATCACTGTAACAGTGGCTATAAACTCTGCTAGCACTTGTTTGTGCACTGTGCTTCGATCGTATTCTTACCCTTTGAGCTAAAATACACCAGGGTGTCAGAGCATCAGTGATTGTTCATGCGCTGGGGAATACAGGTCAGACTGGCAGCAAAGATTTGCATGTCTTATTCTCTAGGAAATGGAGAAATATGGGAATTTTGTCATACTGTATTTTGTATAATATGCAAATGGTCTTTGCCCAGAAGGGCTTAATTACCTGTCAGTAGATTGAACCCTTGAGCAAGCTGTAGGGTGCCATGAGCTTTGCTGCGACTCGGGGCTCTATGTAAAGAGCTGGGCAAGCATCCCCGACGTGGTCCCATAGTATTTCTTCTTGCTGAAACCCTTCGTTCCTCAGAAGCAAAAGTTTGGGTTTCTCAGGTGAATAAAGTAGAGCCCCTAGTTTGTTTCAGCCATCAATCACCCATTGTCACAGGGGAACTGAGGTCTGAATTCACACATCTGGTAAGATGTTCTGCCTGCCACTGCCTCCCCTTCAGCTGGCTGGCGAGGAGAAGCTCAGTGCCTGTAAAGCTACGGAATAACAGGAAGGTAATCTTAGAAACCTAATTTCTAGATAGAGGGAATCTTCTACTGACAGAGTTATCAAATTTAATTCTTCCCTGAGTTTCCCACTTGCTCATGTAATCTGCTGATTAAGTGAGTCATCTCTACAGTGTATTTGAATTTTGGTCAATGGAGTTTAAAATGGTGATTTTGAACCCTGTCCCACAGTTCAGAGTGAGTATGCTTTTTTATTTCCTTTTTAGCTCTGTCCTGCTGAGAAAACTGGCCAACTCTGAGCTTTGATTATTCAAGTGGAAGAGGGTGACAAGAAGACAAACAAACACCATTTAGTTCTTGGGGGCATGCTTTCCTGATGCTTGACCTTTTGGACTTCCAACATCTTCTTGTCCATTTACATGCATTACAGTTTTTCCAATTACCAGTGAATTAAATTTGGAATTGTGGTATTTGGAAATGTCAAGCAGAATCAATAGAAAAGCACTTGGGGCCCAATCTTAGTAGACTCAGCACATTTTAAAGCATATTTGAAATGTCCCTGCTGATAAATCTCAGAGGACCACGTGTAGATTATGAATTGAGGTGCTGCTGTTTGGGTACTGAAGCTGTCTGTGGCTTGCCAGGTGTGCTGTGGTGTGTTAGACACACATCAGTCTCTCCCTGGAGAAGACCTTCGCAATCAGGAGCTCTGAAAAGCATTTCTGCTGGTGGCAGCAGCATGGGAAGGCGAGGATGGTGGGATGTAGCAGGGATGGTGGGATGTAGCAGGCACACATAAAAGAGCCGGGAAAGGTACCGCCAAATTGCTGTTCCTTAAATCTCCGTAGTCCACAAGGAGATGCTCCCGTATCCTCAGCCCTTTGCCTGGAAGGAAATTTCTTTGTAGGCTTGCTTTGAAAGCTTTTCAAAACTTCACTGTGTGTGGGGAAAATATTTATGAACATACGTGATTTCACTTCCTCCTCCCATGCTCTTTGGAGACCTCACGCTGGCTGCTGAGGAGAGCAGGAGAGAACAAATGATTATGTTTTAAATGCTATTTCAGAATTTCTTGCATATTGTACTTAGTGATTTGTGGCATCTGGTCAAAATCTGCCCTCTATTTTTGATTTTCAGGAGTGTAGCTGGAAATATCTTCATTTGTAATTAAACTCTAATACTTTCTGTCACTGAGGCTACGAAGTTTGGCGGCTGAAACAACCTTCTCAGTAGCTTGTTTGCACAGTGCTTAGCCCACAAGGGTCCATTTTTCATGCCAGAAAGCAGCCGTTCCTGTTATGAGCCAAATAAATGGGCTGCTTAATGTTTTTATAAATGCACACCTCAAATTTTTAAAAAAAGAAATTCTAAATAACTGTGTGCTTGTTTGAAAACTCGTGGTCTAGGGAGAAAACACAACCTCTCCTCTCTGGAAATCCTGTATGGAGCCAGGCATTTTCTTGGCATGGTGGTACAAAGGAAGCCAGGAGATGTCTCCTAACAAGTAGGGAGGGTGGCGGAGCAGTTGGCACTTACCTGCTACGTTTGTGGCAGAGGTCCTGCACGAGGTGGCATTCTTGGGGATGGTCACACATGGATAGAGAGCAGCTCAGCATCTTGGGAAGTTTGGATGCGCAGTCTGCAGTTTCACATGTTCCCCACCCTGTGCCACGTGGAGGCAGGCGGTTGGTGGCAGTGCCCTTTTTGGATGCGTAACTTTGTGTTCATCGAGGCTGACTTGATTTTGTTTCTGTTCTCTTGGGTGCAGCGGAGGAGTGTGTATCTGTATTAAGAAAAAAAAAAAAAGAGAAATTAGGCGGTTTTTTGGTGTTATTACTAATCCAGTTTGAGCTCTGCTGTCCAAATTGCCTCGTTTGTGACCCAAAGTGCATTTAAACATGAACTGCAGAAGCACCACGGCATTAAATGGTTTTGATTGATCTCCCTGATGGTTTTATTAAAGAACTAAAACGTTTTTTGGGGAGACAGATACAGTTAGTGATGCAAAGGGAGAAATCTAATTACATTTTGGCTTTGTCCTTAACTGAAATGCTATAAAATAGGATTTTTCTAATGGATAACTAAAATGATCTCTTCTTTAAATAAAATATAGAAATGACCAGCTGAGTTCAAGTCAAAAATGCTCAGCTTCCAAAAATTGATTAACTGCTGGCAACGTTTCTGTCCTGCCACACACCAGTCCAGCCAGTGACCTGGCCAAACCTCCATGGATTGCTCTGCCTGGCCAGAGGAATGATTTACTAAACCTTTTCCTGAGTGATCCTCCCCTTTAGGCCAAGAGATTAATCTCATCAGCAATCTGTGTGTGTGTGTGCATGTGTGTGTGTGTGTGTACACTCAGTATTTCACTACATTGAATAATGCTGTCATCTCACTCAGCTCCATCTTCCTGAACAGGAATCTGCCTGGTTTTATGGACTTGTAAGGAGCTGGGATGCTGCATGTCTCTTCTCCAAATCCTTCTCCTATCCACCCTATCTGACTTAAAATACCAGGGAAATTATTCAGAAGAATTAAAACCTTTATTGCATCCTTTCCCTGAGCTGGCAGTAATGACTCTTTAAACATGCTCCCTGTATTTTACAAAACAGGTTTTACTAGCAGTTTGGGGGAAAATTCTAATAAAGATCTAAGTTATTTTGAATAATTTCCTTCTTATCTTTTACTGATTTAAGCCCAAGTTAAAAAAGAGATATATGATGGGGGGTGGGGGTGGGGATGGGGGGGGGGGGTTTGCTACACAGATGTCCGTGGAAGCTGTGAAGCATGAGTCATGGTGTGAATATAGAAGCCCTGAGTTGTCATCCCTGGTGAGCAGAGAGGATGTATTTCTTAATATTAAAGTTCCTTTTTTAATTTTAAAAGAAAATGACTTAAAGCCTCCTGTCCTTCTGAGACTGGTTGTCAATGGCATCATTGCAGGTTACCATGGCAATATATGCTGAGATAATAGATTAACAGCCATTGATTGACTAGAAAACTTAGAGCTCTTTTATCGTGGGATATGCCAAATGTATTGACAGAAAACAAAATTCAAAGTAATATCTTCCCTTGACGTTACACCGTTGCTGTTCTCAGTGCTGCAGGGGCCTGGTTTTACCTGATCTGGCTCAAGAACCAAAATATTTTGCAATAGTCGATGCTGTACCAGGTGTTTGGGTTTTTTAATTAGCCAGGGCAGTGCCCATCCCTGCATCCAGCTGGCTGGAAGGGGCAAGCCTTGGGTGTTTAATTATTCTGTGGCTAGATGTATGCTGGCCACAGACATCCCCAAAGGTGGGGTGAAGTTTGGGCTTGAGAAAGGGGCTTTGCAGAGTCAAGGGGGCTTGTCTGTGTTATATATGGGGCTCTGCCATTCCAAGGCTTTTGTGGAGGAACAGGGGATGCAAGCAACGAGTCTTTAAACCCTCGTGTGCAGTTATGTATTTAACCACAGATGTCATCACTAGTTTGATGCTTTGCCTAAAAACGTATTTAGACCCTATTATTTAAGTACAGCAGGAATGAAATCACCCCGCTTGGGGAATAAGTGCTGGAGCAACACTTACTAATTGTGGATTCATTGTCGGCTCTGTAGAGATGCAACTGGCTGGTCTCTCTGGAGCAACATTTTCCAAACTTTCCCAGTCGTAAGCCTTTCTTTGGCTTAATTTTGGGATCTGGAATGCTAGCAATAACTATTACAATTGCTTCAGTTTGCAGTCCTGCACATAACTTCTGGGCAGGTGTCTGGGAGAGGGAGAGCTGGGGGACAGCAGCCCTCTTTTCCTGCCTTTCCCTCCCCTCCCAGTGTGCTCTACACATGCTTGGATCGTGGTCCCCCCACTGAAGGATGTGCCAAGATGCAGCCCTGTGTTTGAAGGCGGCTGTTTTAGCATCCCCGCAGGTGCTGAGCAATGGGAAGGGGCGGGTGTGAGCTGGCGCCGGAGTAGCTCATCCCAGCAGATGCTGAGCTGCAAGGTGAGCGCCCAGCAGCCTCTTATTTCCCAGCTCTGCTCAACCATGCTGCAGTTTGAGGGATAGCTCTTGAAAACAAACCCAAACCTCAAACAAAGGGCCCGACTTTCATAATCACACATGCAAGAATGCATCCACAGTTGCTTAATTGCTACATGCAATTACCCTCCAAATTAGAGGGCAATTACCCCAATTCAGTGTACAATCTCTGTCATTTTATATTATAAAATTACATGTACAAATAGCTATATAGGGACATAACTAAGTGTTTGCAAATAACTTCAGTTGCATACACAGTTTCATACATAAAGCCCGGTGGTTTTGACAGTTAGGCAAAGAGACTGTCTGGTAAATCACTCAGTGTTTATGCAGACTATTTTGACACGTCCCATCTTTTTGTATATACTTTCATTTTAGCTTTTAAAAAGGGGACAAGCAGAGATAAAGAGCTGAGATTTACAGCAGCCTTCAGCCTTGGGGAAGATATTCCCCATGTATCTAATTATGAGTTAGGAGCCCAGCAACTGCTAACACCTAGACCCAGAGTTGCTACACTGGATCTTGGCTATAATTTAGCAGCTGTTGGATAATGACACAGCCTCAGTGATCTGTCAGCAGCTCCAAATTAGAAGAGCAGAGTTTAGTCTCAGATCGGCAGCAAGGTCCCATGCCTCAGCAGGCTGAAGTCCTTCAGTTCAAGAGGACCCATTTTAATGAGCTCCCTCTCTGCCTTGCAACTCCCAAGTAGAGGAGAGAGGTCTTCCTGTGTCGCATGGCGTTTCAAGTGCTCTTCCCATCGTTACCTGCCTCAGATAGGTGCTGGGGGTCTTGCTCAGCAAAAACCTAGCGATGCTTCAGTCATTTGGAGCAGAAAATCAACCCGAGGGAATGGGCGTGACGATGGTTTCTCAGGACCACGGTAAAAATGTTGATTTCCACCCCAAAAATGGGTGGTGGTGGGTAGCCTTCCTCTGCCTTCATGATGCGTTGGGAGTTATTTCAGCTTGGTGGTATTTTGCATAAAGGTATTTCTGCGCGGCTTTTGTTTGAGGAAGGTGTCGGGAGAAGCCACATTGCGTCATCCCCGAAGTGCTGGGTGGATGCAGTGGGATGCAAGAAACCCATCTGCTCCTGGAAAGCCTAATTCTGCCTTAGACTTTGATTTCAAACAGGACTTCAGACTTTATTCCTTAAATGACTGTTTATGGATTGTGGTATTAAAATGTTTACTGTTTTTGTCTGGCTGCTACCATGAGGCTCTTTTCGATGGAGAAAACTGGGGCTGGTAGCAGGCTGCGCTGCTGGAGATGCCATGCTCCTGCCCGGCATGCGTGCTCATGCTTTGCTTGCTCAGCGTTTTCTGCAAAGCGCTGCCAGTGCAGTGAGGCGGTTCTGCCTGCAGTAGTTTGTGCAGGCAATCGTCCAGCCGTGGTGGAAACATCTCCCCTGCAAAATGTCTATGTGTGGGGAGGGCCAGCAGATCCACCTGTGTTTGTACCTCTTGCCTGTACCTATTGGGAATCTCTGCTGGATAGGAAACAGCTTTTTTTTCTAACTTTTGCTTTGTGGCTGGCGGAGTAGGGTTAGGCAGGAGGGTAATGGGAGCCCAGTGAATTAAACCAAGTTCCGACAGCCATCTTCAAACACTGGCTTAGCAAATCTTTTATATCTCGTTGCGCCCAACTCCTGTTGACTTTCTGCCAAAAGCTTAGCAGCTCCCTGGTGTGTTTATTTTCCATCCTGTATGAGCAGGGTGTCCTTACCAGGCAATGCCACCGAATGAAGGGTGTCAGGAGTTTGCCGACCACTTACTGACGCTGGTATGCAGGAGACAGCAAGAGCGTTGGGGGGAGGGGAGGGCAGAGCCAGTGGGACACAGCCCCTTTAGTCCTTCTCAAGCTGTGGTTTGTTACTGCATCCAAAGGCTTTTGTTTCAGGAAAGGCTTTTTTTGGCCAAAATTAATCCTGTCTCCTCTTTCGGTTGTGCAGGTTTGGTTCAACATCTGCCTTTGAGCCAGGTTGTGCTGCTGGGCGTTGAGGGAAGCCCACTCAAGTCCAGCCCAACCCTTGTTGCGCTAATGCATCAGCTGTGTCCAGTGGAAGGAGACAAGCGCTTCCTGCAGCCGTTTTGGGGCAATACCCTCTGCTTTTTCTTGCAGCTTGAAATGAGAAGCAGGACATGGTTGATCTGTGTCTCTCTCACCTGTGTCACTCGGCAGAAGTGTCCAGCTCAGTGTTTCTTACAGACCTGCAGTGGTTTTGGGGGAATGGGTCCTTATGTATCCATTGCCTAAGGAGGGAGGAGGAGGCAGGAGAAACTACATGGCTTCCCAGAGATGTAGGAGCAGAGCTCCAATTTCCTCCTCTTAGTCATCACCACCCCACCTTTCTCCCTCCAAGGGACAAAACCCTGTTTCAGTTCCCCCTCCTTCCATTCAGTTGAGAGTTTTAACATAGCAAGTGCAGGTAAAGCAGTTAGCTACAAACTTTGGTCTCTGTGTGATCCATTACAGAGGCAAGGTACGAGTGTTTCTCGATGAGCTAAAGCAGCAGGTAAATTAATACCCAAGTCTTGGAGTCATGCCTCTTCCTGCTGAGACCATCTTGGGCACAAACAGAAGGGCTTCTCGCAGTTCTGAGCACCCAGCGGGATGAGGGTCCTCACCAAACAGCTTTTTAAAAGGGTCTGGAAGCAGGTAGCAAACACGCAGGTTTCAAAAGTGTCTCCTTAATGCAAGCATCCTTAGGAGCTGTCTTAAGGAAAGCATACATACATTTAGTCATCCAAAACTTTATACATGCTTTTATTCAACTAATCTAAACTTTGACAGCAGGGGAAAAACTGTGAAAGGCCTTTTTCCTGGCACGGTTGCTGTTTGCAGAGTTGGGTTTGCATGTTTGCAAGCAGATCTTAGTCTTCAGCTGAAACTTGTTCCAGAAAAGACAACTGTCTTGGGGGAAGGGAGCCTGGGCTCAGCGCAGGATTTAGCAGCCTCAGTTTGCTGGTCCCACAGCTGATACAGCTCCTGTTTCACATCTTTTTAACATTCCCTTTTCAAAGCAGAGTGGAAACATCAAATCTCACCACAGCTTTGTGCATTGCATTGGCCTTCATTGCAGGTGGAAGAAAACAGAGTCTACATAATATTGCTCGAGGTTACAGATGGAGGTGGCTGAGCCAGGATTAGATTTTGGGGCCGCTTCCCAGGCAAATGGCTCATTAAACCTTCCTGCTCTCCAGGAGATGGGGTTGGGGAGGGAGAGGAAATTTCCATCTAGAGCAAAAGCGAGATTGGGTTTGGAATGATGGAAATGATATTACAAAATGTATTTCAAGGGCTGGACCAGAAGGCGATAGTGAGTTATTAGCTATGAAGTATCAGCTGGAAGCCATGTGAAGTATTAGAACGAAGCTAAGATATTTATTCATTCCTTTATAAATAAAAAGATATCGCTCTCCCTGCACACAAGGCAGTGTTCCTTCGCTTTCCTGCTGTTTTAACCAGTATTTAGGAAAAATGCTTAATCTGCCCTAACAAAGTGTGGTGTAAGTATCAAGAGAACAAATACCAAGGCTTTAATGAGGAGCGTCAATATTGACACAGTTCTGTGTTAAGGGATATCGGGAGGTTGTTTTTATTATAGTAAGCAACTTGTCAGAGGAAAACTCAAATGTAGCTTTGCAAGTGCCGATAAAACCTGCAGGTGCTATTGAAATTGAGCTCTTGTTCATGTGTGCTGTCAATATAATTTCTAGTTTCAGAAGTCAGCTTTATGACTTTCTCATACCCCTCTTCCCTTGCAGTCTCTCCCACGATGCAGATTAAACATTCCTCCCCAAAAGAGTTATTGAAGGATGGAGCACCTCTTCAACTTGCGAAGAGATCTTCCTAGTCTGATGAGTTTGTGCCGTACCATGAAAATTGCCCACTGCTGATTCCAGGTGTTGGTATCAGAGCAGGCTGGACACGGCTCCCCTAGCTTGTGCATAAGCTATGGTTTCTCCTGCAACCTTCTTGCAGTTCCACTTCTGCTTTGTGGCAGATCATTTGCACTCCTTGCGTGGCATGTGTTGGCAGCAGAAGGTTGTTTTTCTACAGATCAGGCTACACTGAATAGTTTGAACGCAATCTCTGGCTCAAGCACCATCTTTAACGGGCTCTCTGTGCACTGCAAAATTGGAGGTGAATCCTGCTGTGAGGTAACAGCGTGCAGACTTGGCAACTTGTGGAGTTGCAGGCTGTGGAAAGGCAGATCAGGCTTCTCCCAGCTTCCTGCTCCCTTGGGACAAGTCATTTAATCTTGGCATGTTGGATCTTCAGTTGGAAGTAATACTCCCTTCCATAGCTGGGTGTTGTCAGGGTACTTACATCAGTAGTGGGTGGGTGTTCAGGTGTGGAAACGATGAAGCTACGGAAGGTATCCGGGGCCTGGAGCTGGTGCCTGTGCTCATGCTGGTGTTTTTTCTCTGCTGGCTGTAAGCCACTTGCTGCTCAGCATCTTACGAAGGCTGAATTGCATTACTTTGTAGAGGCCTTTCAGAACTGGCTGGTTTGCCATGTTGAGTGGGAATCACAAGCTGGGTTGCAGTTATATCATGCAGACATGGCCCTGACTGCCTTAATCTCAACATTAAAGGTTGTGTCGCCTTTGGAGAAGATAAAGAGTCGTGAAAGTACTGCAAATTTTTCCAGCCAGAAATTTAGTTCTGTGCTTTGCAAAGGTCTGGCTATTCTGGGAGCGCAGCAGTTTCATTTCACCATCCTGTGGGACCCATTCATGTTTTTTACTTAGTTGTCAACACATTTTATTGGGCTACCTATATTTTTCATGATTGCAGTCCAGAAAAATAACAGCCAGGTCTGACCTTGCCTTAGGTTGGGTAATCCGGAAGAGAGATGGCTGCAGGGCATCTCAGGTTTTACAAAGTCAAAAGCTTCATGGTACCTTTTCTGATTGTCTGCTTATGCCATGTGTTTGTTTCATTCTTCTTCTCATTTTAAACTAATCCTCAAAATGCCATAAAGCAGAATATTTCCAAATGGAGATAGGATTTCTAAGGCTTAGGACAAAACAAGCCATCTGTGTTTCCTTGCTTGATTCCAGTTTTAACTGAAGTGTCTGTAATCGTGTTTCAGTTCTGTGCCGTGGTGTCTATGGGGGAATTGTTTCACTTGAGGCAGCAGGAGGTCCTTGGTCCTTTGATACCAGGTTCTAAAGGAGGGAAGATGCACAGGCTGCGGAGACTCTTTGTTTCGGGTGGCCACATGTCTGGGGTGGTGAGAGCTGTTTGAGGAACAGTTGCATTTTGCTGAAGGTCTTGTTTGAGCGGAGAGGCAGTGTGAGCTGTGTCAACTGCAGCTAAAACCATGCCATTTATTCTATGGAGACTTATCCAAATAAGACTGAACTGGGATCTAAGTGTGGAACAGGCACTGGTCTGGCCCTCCTCAGCAGGATGGATATAATCTATTCTCAGTTACATCCTATACACATGAGAAACCGTTTGTTTTTAGGTGGTGTTTCTCAAAATAGTGGTGGAGAGAGAGGGCAACTCCATTGTGTGACACCCCAGCAAGCGGCATGTAGCACCCTGGGAGGTTGTCTTGCTTAAACAGGGTTTTTGTGGCTACAAGGTAACTGGGTGTGGGTTGCCTCGTACATCCCCCCATGTCAGGGCCCTGTGGTTGAAGCACTGGCCAGAGGAGACCTGGGGGTTGGGTCTCAGCTGGGCTTTTGACTTCACCATGGGCTCAAATTGTAAGCCTGTGCAAACCTGTGCTCTCTGTTCTCCATCTCACATCAGCAAAGAATAACCTTCAACACCATGCTGAAGCTCACTTTGATGAGCTGCTTAGTTCCCAGGAGGCAAATGTATGCATCACCTAAAGCATAGCCACCTGGAGATGTGTCTCCTGGGATCTGTTTCTGATTTTGCTTGAACATACTTGGGGTTTGAATTTTGCTTTAGGACCAGGCCATGGAGAGGCTGAGACAAGGGAATGCATTTACTACAATGCCAACTGGGAGCTGGAAAAGACCAACCAGAGTGGCGTGGAGCGCTGCGAGGGGGAGAAGGACAAGCGGCTCCACTGCTACGCCTCCTGGAGAAACAACTCGGGCTCCATCGAGCTGGTGAAGAAAGGCTGCTGGTTAGATGACTTCAACTGTTATGACAGGTAATAGCCTAACTGGTTTTCTGAATCCAGGTTTAATTGTTCCTCTAAGTGCAAAGGCTCATGATATTTGCATCAGGAAAAGAAAGCCAAGTCCAAGTCAGTCAGCCCATTCATCCCCTATAATTACTTCTGTTGCTAATGCAGGTCTCAGAATTGTCACTTTTCTGCGTTGACGTTCTAAATAGAAGCTGCAAAAGGTACTTTTAGGGTTTTTTGTTGTGGGTTTGGTTGTGGTGGTTGGTTTTTTTTTTTCCTTAGCAAAGCTTTGATAGTTCTGGCATGCATTGAAAAACCTGTCCTGTATCATCAAATGAAAAGCAATATGTTCTTCCAAGAGCGTTTGGCGATACAAAGGAAAACTTGGAATCATTTGGAGCTTTCTAGAAAAGCACAGATATCTGGGGGTGGTTAGAGGTTGAGATATCCTGGCGTTGTGATGTTGCAAAAAGTTTCACTGTTCTTTGGCTGAGTTAAGACGGGCCAAGAGAAAGAGTGGGGCAGCAAAAGCAACAGGTGTGGTTGTGTGTCGCTGCCTGTAGCAAGCTGAAAAGGAGCAAGGTTTTGTAGCATGAAGACTCCAACCTCATTAAATGGCTGGGAAAATAAACTAGTTTTTTCTCATTTCCCTTGATGGAACTCTACAGAGGGGAAAAGAATTACAGCTAAAGAAAATAGCCCTCTGAAGTTTCACGGTTAGAAAGGGTAGTGTTCAGTAGCTCTAGACTTACTGTTTCTGTTAAAAAAAACAAACATGCCAATGAGCAACCAAGCCACCCAAACCCAGCCCTTTCAGTAAGGATTAACAGAACATAAAATTCAAGGATTTCACCTGATAAAACACCAGTATAGGTTGATCACACCTTTGTCCAATTCCCAGCTGAGCATCTTTGTAGCTTCTAATTCCAAACATTTTAGGACATCATGACCTAAACCCTGGGTCTGAAGCTGGGACTAGATTTATTCCCATGGGTGGAGAGTTTTCTCCCTTTGGCACTGTATGCTATCCCTACTTTTGTGTCCGTTGTCTTAGCTTTTCCCAAGTGTGAGTCGTTCCTCATCTTCATTCTATTCTTAGCCCCGGGGTTGCTTTCCCACCACACCTATTCCCTTGCCAGTTGCGTAGCCAAGCTCTATATATAGTTAAATTTTTATTCTTTCCCGATAAATCAATCCTCCTTGGCCCATTAGTCATCTTAATGCTGATCCTTCTGAGAACAGAAGGTCACTCTCGTTTCCTACTTCCAAGCAGAAGTGTTTACTGTAAACAGATTTCTCCTTTCAATGCCTGCTCTCGTATACAGTGACACTTGTATTGTCACTGAGTGTCTCTGCTCAGGGATGTAGTGGTTCTTAAACTTTGTCATAATGTGTTGCTCTGTTAAAATGGTAAAAAGTTTCCAGGGCTCCTCACAAGCCTTTTTGCAGCCCCAGGGTAGAGCATCCATTATCCTGCAGGCTGATTCTTCAAAGACACAGTTCCAGGGCAAAGCTAAAAGATCTTCTGAGAATTAACAAACAGTACAAGTGTTGAAAGCAACATTTGAAATAAAGGTTAGCTTTAATTAAATAAAGGCTGTTTAAATGCAGTCTTCCCCCCCCCCCCCCCCCCCCCCCCCCCTTCCCTGAGTGCCCTCTGCAGTCTTTCATACAGGTAGTGTTGCATCCCAAGACAGGAAAAATGGCTAAAAAGATGATTTTTCAATTGATGCTGCTGTGCTGACGCCCTTTTTGTCTCTATCTTCAGCATCTTTGGATACCGGACTCCTGGGTGCAGCCTTGGGAGATGCATCTGTACCTATCTCTGCAAAAGTGTCCCCTGGATGCAGGGCACGGTCCTGTTATTCCAGGCTGCAGCTCCCCTTGGAGCACAGGCAGCACATGCTGCTACGTGCCAGATGCTACCTCCTTGTTGCTGGAAGATGAAAAATGCAGGAGTGCAAGGGTTGGGATGCTGAGGGTGATGGCTCCTTACTCTGTAAGGAAACAAGAACGTGGCACATGTATATTTAAGGTTATAGGAAAAGGTAGTGTTTAAGAATCGACTTGTGTGCTCTTTGTTTATTTACACAGCCCCACCAGAGAGATTGTGTTCACGTTCCCTTGAAGAGCACGTGTACTGCTATGAAACGTGCCCTCAGTGCCATAGAAAAATGTGTCATTCTCTCCCACTGTCTCATTTGTAATATTTGCTAAGTATAACATGTCATGTGTACCTGGATGGCTGCCCTGAGCGCACACCAACTCAAAGACAGGGATAATGAATTGCAGATGTGGAGCAGGCTGTTTTCACTCATTAGCTTGATTTCTTAACCAACAGATTTAGCAAAGGATGTGTTTTCTATTGAAGACTCCAATACTGATGCTGTTAAATCCAAAGGGCTTGTTATCTGATTTCACGAAAAAGCATCTGGAAACATTGCTTAACTTGTTAAATCTTTGTTCATTTGAATAAGTCAAATAGCTGCTTTTTTTGCTTTGAAGTTTAAAAAAATAAAAGCCTGAAAAACAAACCAAGCGTTTCCCAGCTGAGACCTTGCAGGAGACATTTTGGCTATAGCCACTTTCCCCCCCCCAAAAGGAGTAAAGCACTGAAAACTACCCCGTGTTATGACTGAAGAGAGCTCTTTCTTCTCGTGGCAGTATGTCAGTGATACCACAGAAAGGGAGGCTTGGCATGGGTTCATAAATGAGTAATAATGTCAAACACATATGATTGTTTTGCTACTTCCTCCGAGTGGTCAAAGGAAGGAAGTTATGCATATAATTTAGCTGGGCTTCAGGAAATAGTTTGATACAGTTCTCTGCGGAGAGCAGCTCTGCAACCCTCGTAACTAAAAGCAGAGGGTAATGTAGCAAAAGGTGGCAGGGAAGGGAAGCAGACATTGAAGAAAGAGAAAGAAATGACTGCTAGAGCAGTGCAGAAATCACTGCACGGCTCTTTTGGCATTGATCTGTGGGAGAGGGAGGATGTGTGAAAGTGGAGTTGGTCTGATCCGTGGAAGTCCCCTAACACCTTGCACAGTGTAGAAGGAAACCTCAGTGCTGAGGAGGCTGTAGCGCTACCTGGATAACAGGCAAATACAAAAAAAATGAGAGCTGCAACCTGTTTTTCTTAAAGGCTTTCATGCAGGAATAACTTTTTTAAAGGAGGAGGTAGCATTTGAAAATTAAACTTAAAAAAAACCACAACCCAAACCTGCAGCCTCCCTCCTGCCTGCAGTGGGACCGTTGCTGCTGGTGTTCGATGCCCTTCTAGCACGTAGAGTTAGCGATGCTCAAGGCGGTGAGAGCAGTCCTCGCTCAGCCCTCATCTTATGTACTTTATGGCACAGTCTTTAACTGCATGATCAAATACTCCTCTCCACTGACAGCATACATACAGGCTGTGAGAATGACACTGTTCAGGGAACAAGGCATCTCTCCATCGTTTTTCTGCTGCTCTTTCAGTTAGCGGCGGCGGCTGTTATTTATTACTCACCATCTAATGCCTTCAGTACATATGGAAGCATTTGTTTCCTTTACGGTCTTTTCAAGGGTCTTTGCTATCCGCTGGGGTACTTGAACGCCAAGTTGTTTTCTGTAAGTGGAGACTGCCGATCTATGCAGCGCAGCAGCAGGAGAAGGTGCATGGAGAAGACGATTTGGGGCAGGTCAGCTCCCCAAGACCAGAGGCAGGAGTTGGCTGACGTTGTTTTTTCTCTTCCCTTCATTGTCATGTCTGTCCCTCCCTGACACAGGCAGGAATGCGTAGCCACAGAAGAAAACCCTCAAGTGTTTTTCTGCTGCTGCGAGGGCAACTATTGCAATGAGAAATTTACCCATTTGCCTGAAGTCACTGGCCCAGAAGGTGAGTGACTCGGTGGACGGGGAGTTGGGGGTCTCTTCCTCTAGACCCAGTTTGTGATGACTTCTGGGTTGTTGGATACATCCGAGAGGACACAAAGCACCATTTTGGTTACAAGGTCCAGAAATCCTTCTGCTACAATTCTTTAACAATAGTTTTTTAAGGTTCTTTCACTCTGTGGGTAAAATGTGTTGTCCCAGCACCTCAGATACCACCAGCAAGGATTAGTTTTTCTTTATGGTGGATGTTCACAGTGGGATATTACAAAACCAAAATCCTGCACAAGGGGAAGAGGGCAGAGTGATTTATACAGCATGGAAGAAGGCTCAAACTCTTAAAAGGTATTTGACACCTTCTTCATTAATTTTCATAGGTCACAGGTCTCCAGATACCTTGAGCATTTGTAATTTTTGTATTTGATTGCTACTTTGTTGGTCTGGGGATTGAAAGGGAATGGGTGTGTGTGTCAGCTTTCAGAGTTTGTGGGTATACTTCAAGGAAGGAAAGTAATAGCTAGTACTTCTTCGGAGGCTAATAGAGAAATGATGATTCTTTCAGCTGTACGCTTGCTAAAGTATCATTCAATACAAATTATTGAAGCAGGTGGATTTTTTCCTTAGGATGGTTTCTTTTGCTATCAACTACTTACATTTACTGAGATGTTCCAATAGACCATTATCAAATTTTCCTGGGCTTTCCTGTTAGGTATTTAATTGTTTACATGGGGTTTATTATCTCCTGTTATTAATGTACCCGTAGCAACCTAGTAGCAAATATTATTTCTCTCACAGTTTTTTGTTTAATTTGGCAAGTCTTGCTATTTTTTCCTTCCCTGTCTCCAACATAGCAACATGGCTCCATTTAGTATTCCCATTGTTTGTGTCTCAACTGCACTGATGTAATTTGGAACAAGAGCTACTGTGGGAATAGTGCATTTGATTGTGGCTCCGGCAGCATTCTACTAAAAACTGACACCTTGTCAATCACTGTAAAAGGCAAAGCAACACTGCTAGGGATTTCATGCACACTTAATACCTTTGGAAGGGTTAAGAGGAGGAAATTTTCTTGCTGTATCCCAGCAAGAAATACCCATCTTAAATAAAGGTCAGATGGAGGCTCACCTTGCAAAGTGTGGTTTGGACCATTGTAACTCCATTACTAATAGCCACATGGAAAGGAGTAAACCGCAGAGTGTTATGAATACTGTTGGATGTGATGGGACATGCCATTAAGCGTTGTCAGCTTTGGAGGAGGAGGAAGGATGGGGCTGGGTTGCATCTGGACATGTAGCTGACAGTGCTGTTGCATGCCTGAAGGGTCCTTCCCCTCGCTTACCCTGCTCTTTTCTCGCAGTTATATACGAGCCACCGCCACCAACGCCCTCCCTGCTCAACATCTTGGTATACTCGCTGCTCCCCATTGCTGTCCTCTCCATGGCCATCCTCTTGGCCTTCTGGATGTACCGTCACCGCAAGCCTCCCTACGGGCATGTCGACATTAACGAGGTAAGGGAGTTACTCCCCTTTGTTTGGACCTTACAAAAGGCATGGAGGCTGCGTAGTATATGTTCACATCCACTTTTGCTCCACCCTTTTTCAGGTGGCCTAAGTTTTCTTCTCTTATCTTTTTGAAGTTGGTGGTACAGCTGGCCAACGTGGTGGTGTTAGCATCCCCTGTGAGGCTGATGGATTTAGATGGGGTTATCACCACGTCTGAGATTCCTAAGGGATGGAGTTCCATAGCCCTGCTTGTTGGCTACCCTTCCCCCCAAAATCTCCAAGCTGTTGCCTGTTTTCAGCCAACTTTCAGCAGAGGAGCAGAGATCAGAGAGATGATAAAGTTTGTACCAGCTTTACGGAGGGAGGGGAGATGCTTTCCCTGTTGAAGCTCGTTTTTATGAGCCATCAGAGAATGAGTGCAGGAGGTCATCCTCATGGTCCAAAGCCATCAGGAACTGGTCCTCGCTGGCTCTGCTGTGCCCTGAGCCTTCTGGTTTCTTCTGAAGGGCTGAGCAGCTACCTCTCCCTCCCTCCTCTACCCATTACAGCCCATACTGTGAACCTTTCCCAGCTGAAAGCAGATAGGACAGAGCTCCAGCCCCACGCATCCTGCAGGGTTGCGTTGTTCTCTTGGACCAGTGCAGAGTTTAAACAGATACGATCTTTATGATGCTGACAGACCTGTTTACTGCCCATTGCTAGGGTTATGTGAAACATGGCTAATGAAGTGCAAAGCAGTGGGAGGTTTTCGGTGTAGTTGGCTGTTGGGTCACAAAGATCAAGAAGTTCCTACTTTTGGCAGGAGGTAGCCTTGAGGTCATCAGTGTTTTACAGCCCAAAATAGCTCTTGCTTTGAGAACATGGGAGAAATCAGGTTTTGCCCAGAGGATGGCAGGTAGGAGTTTGACACACAAAGTGACAGCTGGAGGCATAGGTTGTTATAGATGTTCTATACAAATACCCTACAAAGCAAGATAGGGAATTTTGGGCTGCTCTTGCTGCAGACAGTACGGCTAAATAATTTGTATTAAATAAAATGTTACTTCTCTACACCTCTTTCCCCATCTGCAATATCTCCATTCCTCCCCTCCCTTTGTTTTACTGTCTGTCTTCAGCCGGTGACGAGGTTTTTCTCTCATGCAGGACCCTGGCCCGCCACCGCCTTCTCCCCTGGTTGGCCTAAAGCCTCTGCAGCTCTTGGAGATCAAGGCGAGGGGCCGCTTTGGCTGCGTGTGGAAGGCTCAGCTGATGAATGACTACGTAGCAGTGAAAATCTTCCCTATTCAGGTGAGAAAGGCATTGCATTAGGTTCTCACTTGCTGGGCTTCCTCACCTGTGCTGAGATGCTCTAAGTGCCCATGGAGGCTATGCTTTTTAAGGCCATAACAAAAATGCATTTGGACTCTTCCGCTGGGGGAAAAAGTTCAAGGACCCTCCGTTCCTACACTTTTCTCTGTATTATCTCCTTACCGAATGCATCCTGTAGTAGTAGTTGTTGCAAGAAGGGCAAAATCAAGCACATTTTGAAATCTGCAGGGTATTTTAACTTCACTGCAAATGTCCGTGGTGTTAAAGTCCAGTAAGACAGCGTGCAGCTGCGATGCCCAAAGCACACACAAAGGACCAAAGCCCTGGCTTTGTGTGTCTTGCCTGGGTAGATTGTAAATCCAGACCCGAACCTAGCAAACAGTTTACTGCTTACAAAGGCACAGCCCCGGCGCTGTGAAAGCTAATTGCACAGCAGCATTTCTGTCAGCTCACGTCTTCCACTCTAGGAAACCTTTGAACACTCCTGACTTGACTCTCTAGGAATTGCAGATGGAAACAGTAAAGCAATCAAAACTCAAATGAAAGAAGAATGACTTAAACTTCTTTGCGCTTCTCTGCTATCTCCTTCTTCATTAATTTTTTGCTCAGTATTTGTTGTCATAGTGTCGTTAAAGGAGATTTGCACATATTCTGTCCAAGCCAGCTGTGACCTACTGGTAAATATTCAATAGAGCCTAGATTACATCTTGCATTCATAACAGTTTCAGCTACAATGCGGATCTGGGTGCTGTATGCACAGGCTTTATTCTTGCAAGCATCCTTAGGAAATCTTGACAAATCTTATTTCTCAGTGAGGTTGAGTTTGGATTCCTCCTCGCTCGCCACACATGTGCTCTAGGAATTGCTGAGGATGATTTTGGAGAAGGGAGACTGAGAACAGCTACTTCCAGTCTTTCTCCAGCGCTTACCTTTTAGGAAAACAGCCTCATTCTGAAGGGACACATCACATCCAAATGCTGGAGGGTGATATTAAGAGGACCGTGAGCATCTCTGACTGAGCTGAAAGAGCTGTTTGCTTTAAAGGGAAGCGTGATCTTTGATGGTGCATTTCTCCCTGCTCTAGGATAAGCAATCTTGGCAAAGCGAGAGGGAGATTTTCAATACGCCTGGCATGAAGCATGAAAACCTTTTGCAATTTATCGCAGCAGAGAAAAGAGGGACAAACTTAGAGACGGAGCTCTGGCTAATCACAGCTTTCCATGACAAGGTAACGTATCATTGCACATACATTTTGGGAAGGCAGAGAAGCGGCTGGTTGTGGAACAGAAGGGTTTGGTGTCTAATATTCTCCCAGAAACTCCCCTGTAATCTCTCCAGTCTGTCCCTGGTGAGCTATGGCTCAGTGGTAGTGGAAGAATGCTCCTCCCCCCCTACTTCAAAGGCCCTTCCTTTAGCTTTCAAGGCTTTCCTACACAAATATAAGATTAATAAAGGTGGGACCTGGCGGGGAGAGAGAGGCACAAAAGACTACAGCTCACATATGTGGTGGTCACCATCCCTTACCATGCATAGTTGAGCACGTGGGAGCCAGGTGTCACAGACTGTTCAGTCCCAACTCACCCCTTGCAGATGGGCTCTGTGTTTGCTTTTGAAGCTCGGGGCACACCTCCGGCTTCATGAATTGCTTTAGTTATCAAACAGGACTAACACTTAAAATAAAACAAACACACGCAAATCCAGAGTTGAGCCAGCAGTGTTATCCCTCTGTTTAATCCAAGGTCTACTGAGTCAATCATTGCCACAACCAGCTGATATGATGCATCATCTTCTTGCATGGAAGGCTTTCCCCTTTCTTAGGTTAGATGAATTGCTCGGTTTGAGATTATTTTGTCCCTTCCTTACCTCCCTCCACTTGCCTGGCAGATTAGTACACTCCTTTTAGACATCCAGACACTTTCTGTGCTGTCAGGGGCTGAGGACTCACGAACGCTTCTGGGTTTAATTTCTTCTTCTTTCTTACTTCTGCTAGTGATTTTTTTCCCCCTGTAGAATCAAGGTTCAGATTTCTCAAGCACTCATTAAAACCATTTTCTGAACTGATGAGTTGGCACATCTGTCACGTAGCAGGGTCTGCGATTAAGAACATGCGATGTCCTGTTTCGCAGGGCTCTCTGACGGATTACCTGAAGGGCAATATTATCAGCTGGAATGAGCTCTGCCATGTTGCAGAAACAATGGCCCGTGGCTTGTCCTACCTTCATGAAGATGTCCCTTGGTGCAAAGGTGAAGGACATAAACCTGCTATAGCACACAGGTACGGCTTCTTTCCTTGACACCATTCAAGTGCTGTGTTCAAATGTTTACAATCTCTTTGAAATGATGCTGTTGAATGAAGGAGGAAATTGTGCTTTTAGGATGTGAATGCCTTTTAACCCAACAAATCCGATGCTAACGCAAGAATTTTTTTCAGTCACGTATGAAACGGTGAAGGGCATTGTGTCCTGTCTGTGAAACAGTCAGTGCAGTTGGTAGTGGTTCATGGCAAATGTCTGGAGGGTAGGTGCTTCCCTCTGCCATCAACTCTTCTCTTGACATGTAGTGGGAAGGAAAATCTGGTTGCTGCAGAACTGCTCTTTGAAAGGACTGTGCATGATAAATCACATTATAATCTGTGTATTTCTGTGGCTGTACCAAGATTTGGACCCTGTTTTTCCCTAAGTGTTTTAGACTGATAACTCCACTGCATGTCTTCCCACAGAGCTTTTGATCATTAGGTAAGAAATGGAGAAATTGTAGAAATGCAGAAAATGGCTGCTATTTATTTTTCACTGTAGCTTCATAGTGCCGAAATCGTGCCAGGGTGCTTAAGATGGACACCAGCGCAGGCACCACGGTGCCTCTGAGACGTCTCGGCACATGCTCCAACCCACCTGGGTGGCAGCTCTGTGGGGACAGCGGGAATCCAGAAAGTGGTGGGTTAAACCATCCTCGATGCAAGGATCCTTGTTTTAGCCCCTCTCCCAGTTCCACTTTGCTTGCCCTGGACTAAAGCATCTCTACCAGCTGGTTTGCTAGTGTCATGGCAGGAGGGGGGAGTTTTCCAGAAGGGATTTATGCAGGCTACATGCTGTAATCCACTGCCGTACTCCCCCACCACCCACTGCATTTCATCTAGGAGGGACTTAAAACCCCACGGTCCAGCTGCAGCAATTTGTACCCGGTCTAATGGGCATGTCTTCATGTACAGCAAGATAATCCCTGGTTTCGCAAGGCTGTCCCTGCCCCCAAAACACACACCCCCTCCCCGGAACCTGAAGATTTCTGAGAGCTGGGGGCTGTTGAAAGAGCCTGCAGCTGCCTTTGTGCTGCTCCTGGAACTGACCCCTGTGTCCCTGACATTTGTCCCTGTGGAATAAAGGCAGTGGTTTATACATGAAAATTCCTAAGGGTGGGGAACAGAGAAAGGCTATAGAAAAGCTTTAAAGCCACAGATCGTGCTCATTAGTGTCCCCATCCATTTAGCAAAAGATAAAAGACGAGAATGCACCATTTGTGTGAGTTCAGCACATACCTAGGGAAGAAGGATTTCAGGACACACGGGACCTCCCTTGTTTTACCCCACTCCTTTTATTTTTGTTTTAAAAGAAACCACCAAATACGTTTTCAGTCAGGGGGGTGGGATTTTTGAATGGCTTCAGACAATGCATGCGAGGAGGCGGGGTTGCCAGGTGGGACTCCCCGAGTCACTGCTGGGCAGGGGTTCAGCCAAGGCTTTACTGGCCCCTGGCACTACGAGGAGGATTAAGGTTCTGGGATCGCTTGTTGGTGCGAAAGTGCCCCCACGTGGAAGCTGAAAAAATCTCCCGTGCTTGCTCTCTTATTCCCTAGTTTGAAGCATTGCACAGAAAAAGACGCTTTCTTCTTTTCAGGCCACTTTACCGGTGGCCGTTTTAGGATGGTCTAATGCATCAGGTGTTAGTGGGAATTCTACGTGGCGTGGCTTGGATTAAGTCTGTCTCCCTGTCCTGGGTATGTTTGCATTGCAACTCACACTTGCCGGTTCATGGGGGATTGTGGAAGGAAGGAAAGCGTGGAAAAATGGGGAAATGTATGGAAATTGGGGGGAAAAAGGAAATACAAAGGGAAGTCCCTACATCATGTATCAAGATGTGGTAGTTAACTGTTGCATGCCCGAAGGGCAGTGCTGGTGAAAACCAGCAGGAAATGCCTTTGCAATAATACTGATTTACATCCCACTTCACTTTGGAAGCATATCGTTCTAGCAGACTGTAATAATTTCTGTGTGGTCCTAGCTGAGCCACTGCTTTGCAAAAATCTCGTGCACAATCTGTATCATCCTGGAGGGCATAATCCCCTAATGCTGACTGAGCAAAGGAGTTTATCTATGTCATTAGATGATGGCTGTTTTCTAAGCCTGTGGGGAAACTGCTATACATGGAAGCAGTCAGTCTCTAAGACGACAGGTATTAGGTAAATGGTGTTTTTCTGTGTAACAGAGGAGTACAAATGTTATGCGGGCTCTGCAAAACTGTACTGTGTCCCTAGAAACCCCGTGTGTCCCCTTGTGGTGATGGAGGCTGGTTTCAGCTGGGGCTCCCTGGTGTATGGTGCTCTCCAACTTCACTCTCACTTCCCCCATCATAATCGTCAAGCCAGAAATACCCATCACGCTGTATTTAGTTTAGAAAGCAAAAATCCTTTCTTCTGATTTTTAAAGTTCAGAATCAGGGGCTGGGCGGTACAGGATGATTTTTGTTCGTGGTGCTTTGAGCTGGTGCTCTGGCATCTGAGGCCACAGTGAGCAGCCCTTCTCTATGGTCCAGCAGTTCCTCTCTTCCCAAAGAATTTTGACAGGTCTCTCTAGTGCGGAACAATTGTATCTGCCCTCATTAATTATTTTGTGCAGGCCTGCAATGTCCTGCAATCAGCAGGGTCACCGAGTGAATTGATGATAGGGAAATTATAATGCTGAGCATACAGGACAATTGCCATCTGCTGTCTAAGGTCTGTAATTTAATTAGATTGCCAAACATTCCTTTTCAGATGAAAATGCAGGAAGCCCAGGGAACAGGGCTTGACTGGATTAGGCATCTCAGTGTGACCCTCTTCCACTCCCCCCTCCCTCTGCAGCCCCTGCAGATTTACCTGAGCTGCCCTGAAACCATCGTGCTATAGCAGAGGACTGACACAAATGTCCCCTTAATGCCACCTTCAACACAGACCCGCCATCTCTCTGCAAATGCTTACACCTGCCCAGCAGCTGCCCAGTCCGATCCTGACAGCTTGTCTGAGTGTGGGCTCACCCCCTTCCCTGCTTGCTTTCCAACCCTCCAAATTCTCCAGGGAAGATCGATCCTGCAATTAAAACATAAGTGTAATAGATGACTATGGCAAAAGTCTGTTGAAGCGTGTTGTCAGGGTGAAAAGAGTCCCACCAGCATCTGTTAATTTCCAGGAAGATCTAATTTCGTAGATAGGAGCAAACATCCTTACTAGGTTAAAGAGTAAATGCACCGCCTGAACCTGTCTTGCTTTTGTTGTTGGGACTGAGAACTAGTAAGAAGTGCTCAGAGGTGGGGGTCCACAGCTGGTGCTCAGAGCCAGAAATGGTGCCTTATACTGCCTGCTTTAATTAAACACCCCCCTTCATATCACTCCTTGCTTTTATTTTGAGGTTGATTCACCACAGAGTTTGACTGACTCTGCTGGGCAGCACAGGGCTGCTTGGTTGTGTTTTAGGGACACAGGCAGTGAGAGGCAGCCGAATTTGTCAGAGCCAGCTGTGCCGGGCAGCTGGGGAAGGAAGGAGCTGATCGCCGGGGGCTGCTAAGCCTAGAGACTTACAGCGTGGTCTGTTGCAATGTGATTTGGACGTGTGCTGTAATAAACCCTTCCCAAACTTGCTTCTTGGCTTGTCCATAGGGACTTCAAGAGTAAAAATGTCTTGCTGAAGAACGACTTGACAGCAGTGCTAGCCGATTTTGGACTAGCTGTACGGTTTGAACCTGGAAAGCCTCCAGGGGACACTCATGGACAGGTAATCATTATCGTCAACAATAACATTTTAAAAACTTGGGCTTACCATAGCTCCTTGGAAGTGGGAGGTAGTTTGTATAGATGCATTTAATTCTCTTTGAGATATGTATTTTCCATAAAAGCTTGTGCTCAGACATAAATTCCAGGAGCTGCTTTGATCTGGGAGAGTGCTCAGACCCCCCCTGACCACTGTGCAGGTGAGGTTCCCCCAATCCCAGGGGCAGGCAGCTTCGTCCTTCAAACACAGGACTTGTTGGCTCTTTATTGCTTCGGTATTAAATATTCGTAGAATCATAGAATACCAGGTTGGAGGGAACCACAAGGATCATCTGGCCCAACCTTGGCAAAAGCACAGTCCAGCTGAATCTTAAAAGTGTCCAGTGTTGGGGAATCCACCACTTCCCTGGGGAGATTATTGCAATGGCTGATTGTTCTCATTGTGAAAAAATTTCCTTTTGTGTCCAATCGGCATCTCCCCAGGATGTATCCATTAATCCTTGTCTTTTCCATGTAATGCCTTGCAAAAAGGGAGTCTCAGTCGTCTTTGTAGCCACCCTTTAAATACTGGAACACAGTGATAAAGTCTTCCCTAAGCCTTCTTTTCTCAAGGCTGAACAAACCCTATTGTCTCAGCCTTTCCTCACATGGCAGGCTTCCCAGCCCTTTGGTGATCTTTGTGGCCCTTCTCTGGACATCTCCAACCTGTCCACGTCTTTTTTTGCATAGCGGGGACCAAAACTGAACACAATATTCCAGTTGTGGCCTGACAAGCGCTGAGTGGGATGGGATGATGACTTCTTTATCTCTACTGGTGATGCAGCCTAGCATCCCATCGGCTTTCTTTGCCACAGCAGCACACCATTCACTCATATTGAGCTTGTCCATCAGGACCCCCAGGTCCCTTTCCACAGAGCTGCTCCCCAGCTGGGTAGGTCCCAGCCTGTGCTGCACTCCTGGATTATGTTTTCCCAGGTGCACTTGTCCTTGTTGAACTTCTTCAGGTTCTCGTTACCCCACTCTTCCAGCCATCCAGGTCTTCCTGCAGTATGGCCCTCCCTTACGAAGTGTCCCCTTCCCCACGCAGTTTGGTATCATCAGCAGACTTCGTCAGGGTACACTTGATCCCATCATGCAGATCACTTACAAAGGTATTAAACAGCGTTGGGCCCAATATCGATCCCTGGGGGACCCCACTCGCAACAGGTTGCCGGTTTTATAAAAGGAGCAATTTTCTAACCCCCTCTGGGTGCGGCCTGTCAGCCAGTTCCCCATCCACCACACGGACCACTTGTCTAGACTGTAATGTAAATATTAATACTCCTGAATATTAATGCTAGTACTACAATACAAATAGTAATACTCCTAAAAGTAATTAATTTAGTTTTAAGAGTTCGGCCAAGCTGACTGCTTGGGTGACGTTTAGCAATGGCAGATCTTGTGAGCTGGCTGTGTGCCGCATAAACAATCTACTACATTTTTATGGATTCTTAATTTTCTGCCTTTGCCCTGCAGAGAGCAAAGCTCCTCGTTCTGCTCTTGTACCAGGGCACAGCAAGGCCAGCATCCCCTCCTTGTGCCTCCAGGGTTTTCCAAATGCCCATCTCCAGTGCAGGCTACCTTTTTACCTTTATCTCGGGAAGAGTGAACACTTCTGGGTTAGCTCCTCCCCACAGGTTTCCTCATTTTTCCACCTGTTTTTTGAACTTTTCCAATATTTTGCACATGTTTTCATATCCTGGCTTCCCCCTGTCCTGACTGCCTCAGGTAACAGCAAGAAGAGATGAAAATTTCCTAAAGGAAAATACTAAAAGCATTTCAGTTCCCATGTTATAAAGGTGCTTTTCCCCTTGCTCTCCTTTCTGCTGCCCTACATTATGGGCTGTAATTCTGCTGCATATGTAACCACAACTATATGAGGAGCTCAGTATGGCTCTACCTGGGCTAATCACAACAAAACAGGCAGTATAATGAGGACTGAATCCCCTCAAAGTGAGAGGGGATCTTTTCTGAACCACATCATGGCAAGCCAGGGCAGGGTAGACTTTGCAGGGTTCATGCTTTACTACTCCTGTGGATGCAGGAGACTTGTTTTATTCAGGGGCTGTCAAACCAACACCTTTTCCTATCATTTCAGGATATGTCAATTTTACTCTCCTCTTTTTTTTCTCCTCTTTTTTTTTTTTTTTTTAATATATATATATATTGATATAGATTTATTTTTTTTTTTAGTAAAAGGGGATTGAACTTTCAACAGTTAAAATAACCAAGTCTGACTTGCCCTCAGGGGGTTTTGTGTGTCTCCAGAGACTGCATTTTCTCATGCAGTGTGTGCTGCTGGAGCGAGATGTGGTGGGATGCAAAGCAGGCAGGATTTCATCTGTACCCACCGTGCCGCACTGCATTTAATTTAGACCTGTAGCATACGCTGAATGATATATCACACATGTAGCCATGCACTTTGCTTTTTTTCTTCAGGTAGTTTATCTAGACTCAGGCGATCTTAATGAGAATTCGGTGTCAGAAAAAACAGCTCCCTTTTGCTTGTTTTTCGAGTGAGGTGCAACTTTAGCAGAAGTAGCCGTAAGGCTAATGAAACCACCTGTCACTTGTCTCCAGCCAGCAGAAGCTGATGGGCCCAACTGGAATGTAACTTGAGTTGTGGGGTTTTTTTTCTCTGTAGGTGGGAACAAGGAGGTATATGGCTCCCGAAGTGTTAGAAGGAGCAATCAACTTCCAACGAGACGCCTTCCTGAGAATAGACATGTATGCAATGGGACTGGTGTTGTGGGAGCTAGTCTCCAGATGCAGAGCAGTTGATGGTAAGAATAAAGATTGTCTCTTCCCTGGGGAGGGTTCTGTTTCAGCATGATTTAGTGATCCAGAGCATGGGCCTGGCTTTGTTTAAAAAAAAAAATATTTAAAAAAAAAATCAATGGCATATTTTTATTAAGCAGCTAACTTGTTTTTCACTTGCTTGTTTTTTGACATAAGCTGTCATTTTCTGTAGATAACAACCCTTGTAGTGTTCAAGTCTCAAAGTGCCTTTAATTGCGGTTGCATTGCATATTGGCTGAGAACTCAGAGTGAGAAGGAGTACATGAATCTTCTGTCGGTGGCCGGGTGTCCTTTAGTCCTGAGCCTGCTCTGTGCTGCTCTCTGTGGCACTCTGCTTTCCTGCCTGTGACCAGGGCAGGCTCTGAGCTCCACAGAAGAGCTGCCCTCAGCTCCAGCTTGGCTGTCACACCTCGCTTCTACAGGGCAGTGTGGTAGCCTGAATGGAAAGCCCAGAAGTGAAACACCTCGGTGAAATAGCAGGACCACAGGGCTGGAAAAATCTTCTTGGATCAGGATGCCCATTTCCCTGCTATCATAAGTTGCTTGGTATTAAACTTTGACTTTCGCTGATCAAGCCTTCTCTCAGCAGTGGGCTGAGTTTGTTGTAGATGGAACAACTTCAGAGGACGTCCCTTTCTTCTCAGTAATCCAGAAGAATGAACTTTAATGGTGTCTCCTTTCTCAGGTTTTTCATCCTAAAACGATGCTGCAAAATGGGGCATCTTTTCTATCCAAATAGCAGAGCTGCCCTTTGGTGACACCCTGGCCACTTGCAGGACCTTGCCCCGGCCAGGGAACCAATCATTTCATTGTAGTAGCCCCAAGTCTGCTTGCTCCAACTTCTTTCTTTCTGTATAGTTATAGGTACTCTGGACTGAATATCAAGTTCATAAATTAACAGTACGTCACCTGGACTTCAAATGTTTTTGTTAGTATTACAGTAGGACCAAGGAGCTTGATTATAATTAGGATGGCTGCATAGGTGTGTGGTAAGAGGAGGGCTTTTTTTCAAAAATCCACTAACTAGAAAAAATGCCAGAGGAGCAGGGACGTAGGAGCACAGTGGGGTGAAACAGCGGTACCCAGATCCACTCATATAAAGAATAACCCTTCTCTGTTGAGGCCCCCCAAATATCCACTTGGATTTTTGCCTGTCATGTTTGTGATACCCTTCCAACGCTTCTCAGGCAACAGCTGGCCAAGCTACTCCAGGTGCCATACGCAGCACTGTTAAATCAGAGAGGAGGCTTCCTTTGGGATAACTGGGAGCTGAACCTCATCTGCACTTCTAGCTCAGAAGTGATGTGTAAACAGCGGATTTGGCTTGGAGGTCACCAGTGCAGCTCTCTGTAGCCTTGATTCCTCTTGGAGGAAGAGGAAGGGGACGTTGTGAGAGTTACTGTGTCATACGTTGGAATGGGTGTTTCTGGATTACCTAAATGTCAGGTTGTTGGTGTCACAGTTCATGACCAGCTGAAGTGGTCAGCTCTTTTATTTTAGTCTGGAAAGGCCCTCTTGAAATATCTCCACTCTTGAAAGAGGTCACTCTTTGCTACGGAGAAACCATAAGTGATGCTGCAGAGCACCCTGAAAAAGCCTGTCAGTTAAGCGGGGCTGCCATTTGTGAGACAGCATCTATGCATCGCCAAAAGCCAAATGATGTTTCAATAAGCAGAAATTATTGCTACCGTCCAGCACCTGCACTGATACTCGAAACAGTTGTCTCATTCCTGTGGCCCCGGGCAGTTCACAGCTATAACTGGTATAACTAAAGTGTTCAGAAATCATTTTGCACTTAAACCTGGTACTTGGGACAAGTGCATCTGGCTCCAGCGTGTCAGGGCTGAATCAAACCTATGAACAAGCCGGATCACAAGTGGTGTATGTGCTTGACCTTGCTAGTCAGTGCCTAAAATGAAATGATGTTTACGCTGAAACCTTTCTCTAGGTTGTTGTCTGTCAAATTGCTGTGCTATTTGTGCTAAAATGTGAGGAGGATGGGCTGATTTGCTCTTTCTATTAAACTAAGCCAGACTACCCGGCGAGTCTCCTCCAGGAGAGCAGTGGGATCGGGAGGCCTGGCTGAGGGTTTGGATTCGTAACTCAGTGAGGTGGAAAATGCGTGGCCAGACAAACAGTGGGGACAGCAAAGTCCATTGTGCAGGAGGAATGTAAATCGCATTTGTCTGCAATGACATGTGAACTTCAGGCTTTGCTGCAGCGGGTTGAGGTTGCTCTGGAGTCGCAGCTCACTCATGCATGGGGAGGAGGTAGCTCTGCGGAGGACGTTTCTGTACTAACTCAGTTCTCTGTGTGCGCCTCAGGTCCAGTGGATGAATACATGCTGCCTTTCGAAGAAGAAATAGGTCAGCACCCATCCCTTGAGGACCTGCAAGAAGTGGTGGTTCACAAAAAGATGCGCCCTGTGTTCAAGGATCACTGGCTGAAACACCCTGTACGTTGCTCCTGGTTAACGGTGGAAAATATTTTCCTGTGTGATGGGAACAAGGGATGTGGTTATGCATCGCTCGTTAGCTTTGGAGGGAAGCTAACCAGCCCACCCTGGTGCACAGACCAGCTCCCTGGTGCTAGAGTGTCAGTGCCAGGGCACGAGGGGTTGCTCGACACCTTCATGCTCTACTTCCCATTTGTCCCTTGTATTTAGAGGGTAAATCAGCTGTCTGAAGTCAGCCAGTGCTGAACACGGAGCTTGTGGTGGTTTAGTGGGTCTAAAGGATGGAAAATAAAGTCCCTTCCATTAAGAAAAAGAAAACGATCCATACCATTGGAGGCGTGTTCCTCACTAGCTAGATAACATACAAGATTTAACAATTTTTTGAGGAAAAACTAATTAAATGTGAAGCCAAGCAGACAATGAAGCAAAACGCAGCGTGGGTTTCCCAGAGGTAGATTGTTTCAGGCTTGCATTTTTAATAAAAGAGGTGATTTTTTTTAAGACTGGGAAGCTGAGCAGATGATGAAATCTCACAGGGCTTCAGGAAAAATGCCCCTGTTCTGACCAAACGGCCACGGTTTTGGCTACAGTCATGTGTACTAACTCATAGGCTAGAAGTCAAGGAGAGCTGTGGGTTGTAAAGATGAGTATTCCAGTTCAAATGAGGGTTCAAATAAGAGCTGTGCTCTTCTAGCAGAGTTGAATTTGGTTATTTTGGGGATATCCTCAGCAGCGATTGCCCACAAAGCAATGGTTTCGTGGTAACTGATATGGTGCTGCCAGCTCTCATGGTTTTATCATGGGGTTCGTAATACTTAATGTCTTTTAAAGCTTTAACTACTGAATCTTGGGGTGTATTTTGATATTAAAAAAAATACTTTAGGGGCTATGAAAAAAAGCTGGATGTGACCAAGCTCTACAGCCTTAGAAAGCAGAATCTTAAAAATCCCCAAACCACATATTGAAAGCAATTCTTAAAGCTAATTTTAGGGTAATTGGCATACCATGGAGGAAATATTCTTAGTTTTTCTTTACAGCATTAGGCTGTGTGAAGTGGACTTCCCCGTTCGCTGCAAAGGTGGTCCCTGGAGCAGGTTTCGTTGCTGAAGGTGCTTTCTCCCCCTTGTTGTCTGCAGGGCTTGGCGCAGCTCTGTGTGACCATCGAAGAGTGCTGGGACCACGATGCGGAGGCTCGGCTCTCAGCGGGCTGTGTCGAGGAGCGCATTGCGCAGATCCGCAAATCCGTAAACGGCACTACCTCGGACTGCCTCGTCTCCATCGTGACATCCGTCACCAACGTGGACTTACCACCCAAAGAGTCTAGTATCTAAGTCCTGGTTCACTTTTGTCTTTCCAGACTCAGTGGATTTAAAAAAAAGAAAAAAGTTAAAAAAAAAAAAACACATAAAAAAAACAAAAAAACAAAAACACAAAAATCCAACAAACACATGAATGCAGCTGCTATTTTATCTTGACTTTTTATTATTATTGTTATTATTATTATTATTATTTTTTTGGATTGGATCAATTTTACCAGCACATTGCTCTACTGTATTAAGAAAATGGACATTTCAGCAAGCATTCAGGTGCCGACTAATGAATGCAGAAAAGGTGCAGGTACCTCAGAACCTCAACAAACTCACTTCAGTTGTTTTCATTTTATTCAGTTTTCTGGGTTTCTCTTTATCGGTCTGTCTTCTGAGCGGAGCATCTGTGACATAAAGGAAAACCACCTACCATCTTTGAAAACGCAATGCTGCAAACTGTGGAGGAAACTTAAAGACTGTTATATAAAGAATACACCTTCCTCAAAAGGATTTTTTTTCCCCATTTTGTTTAGGTTTTGGGTTCAGTTCCTTTTTTTTTTTTTTTTTTTTTTTGTTGGAAGTGAGCTTCAAAAAAAAACAGCAGATGTGTCTTTTACGGATCTAACGGGTGTCATTGTAACATGGAAAAAAAGTAACTGGGCGGAGAATGTTAATTCTTGATGGTAGAATTGAAGGGGGGAGCATAGAATAGGGGTGGGGAGAGTGACGTTGGATTTGGCAGCATTTGGGGAAACATCGTTTGCTATGGAGCTACTTCTCAGGTAACCATTAGAGGAGGGGAAGGACATTTCTGGGCAGAGTATTAACAGCTGCAGCGTATGGAGAAAGCTGAGTTAAAGAGCCAGTGGTTGTAAGCAAGGCGCTAGTTCTTCCTCCAGTATCTCAGGCTTGGGTGGTAAAAGAACAGCGCAGAACTATAATTACATTTTATTTTTTGACTCCAGATAGTAATGGGAAGGATGCTTTCAAGCAATGTAATCAGAAGAGGTGGGAAAGTGTGTTTTCAGGAGCACTTTGGTAAAATACTGGAAGATGGGAAAATTTTTGCATCTCACTTGAAGTGTGAGTCAGTTCAGGGAATTCGGCCTTAGGGTTGATTATCTGTCAGCCCAAGCTACCAGTGCAGATGGTGGAGAGAGGAAAAGTGTGAAAACTGGCTCTATATATTTTTTTTTTTCTCTTTTTAATTTGGGGTTGGGGGCGGGGGTGGAAATACCTGAACTGGTGGCAGATGGCTCCTGTAGCATCCGAGAAACCTATGACCTGCCCAGCTGCAGGATGCCCAGGCAGCTGAGCAGCAGCAGTGATTATCGCAGCATCTCTCCGACTGGTTTCTTTGACGCTGCTTTCTCCTCACTCTGTGATGAAACTCTTTTGTCTTAAAGTGGTGCATATTCTAAAATACCGTTACTCTTATTATGCCATAAACTCGCTCTAGTCAGTGAATGTTCCTAATGCTGCTGATTCAACATTGAAATATTTTTTTAATTTGCAAAACATGCAATGTTTAAAAAAAAAAAACTTAAAAAAAAAAAACAAAACCACAAAACACACACACACACACGTTACGTGGCTTCCGAGGTTTAAACTGAAAAAAAATTAAAAACTTCATGACCACAGACCACCTCAAACCAGAAATACCTCAGAATTTTCTACTTGTATGAGTTTTATTATATATTTTGTTAGTTGTGTTGTCTTGTAGTAAGTATATTTTAATGTAAGTTGGCTTTTATGACAAGGGAGTTTTAAAAAAAGAAAAAAATGAAAAAAAGTTCCAAAATCTTTTAGGAAGTGCTACCATTTTTTTTTTCTGTTTGTTTTATAAAGCACCATTGTAAATAACTGTATACAGTTGTAGAATAACTGCCTATATAAGGTACCTGGGCATTATTCACTCTTATTTGTGAAGGCTGTTTCCATTCTGTGTTATTTTTTCTTTTGGTCTGTTTTAGTGAAAGGACAGTACATCTTTTTTTTTTTTTTTTTTTTTAATTATTTTTATTTTTTTGACTTTGAATATAACATGAATTCTGTGTCTTGCTAGACTGACAAAGTTATATCCATGGAATGGCCAGAACTCCTAAATTTTTCAGTTTGTTAAACCAAAATGCAGTTCTAAACTGATCACCCTCTTATGAAAATGTAAAAAGTCTGTATTATATAAACTAATTGGACTTGCCACTGCCAAATTGTCAGCGTGCACCCTTGCACAGTTATAATTTATTAAGCAAGCAAAAATCACTAATTGGAGAAAATACAAAGAAAATTGAAACACATTTCTTGAAAAATATAGCTTTAAAACCTAGAGATCACAAATGAGGACATGGTCCTTTATCTTGAAGAGACATTAAGATAATTGCCTTAATTTGTCTATCTGAATAAAGTCTTAACCTATTCTTTCAAGTTACTGAATGTATATTGCATATTAGTATGTACACACATGTAACTGTATTTCTGTGTGTAGGTTTGGAAGTTTCTATTGTTGATGTGCTTCTGTTGAGAACACCTTGACAAAACCAGACGGAACCATACCATTTTGTCCCAGCCAATGTCCCTGGTCGTGGTTGGCATCTTTGGGTCTGATGCTGCAACATACCTATGCTTGGCATTAAGTGTGTAGGTAGCTCTTCTGGCGTCATGACATTAGGCGCTCACTTAATGTCAGGCATGGTCATAAAAGTTCGCAGGATCAGTATTTTTCATGTTTAATACATTTCTGCACTGAGATTTATATAAAAATGTGACTATGTTTTAGTAGTGAAGTGATGTAAGGGTTGGGGTGGAGCGTAGAGCGGTTAAGATTGAGTGAATACTTGTTTTGAGGTGGGCTTGCTTCCATTTCCCCAGGCATGGGAGCTGGTTCATATTGCTGCAGAAAGAAAAAAGCTGTACTGTCTTTTAACTGTTAATACCTGTTTGTTTGCTGTTCTGGATTTTTTCCTTCAGCATTATGTATTATGGCTAAAACAGGCTTATTACAGCAGTTGCTTTTTTATCCTGATTTCTTTAAGAAGCTTTAAAGTATTTATTGAAAGTGCCATATGATTTTAATAGCCTATTAGACAGTCTCCGAAATCTTCTCTTTTGAGAAAGCATAAAAATTTCTCACGTGTAGCTTATCTTACTGCAGGGAACTGCACGACCATACAAACTTTGACCAAATGTTGATTGTAAAGTATTACATCTTCCCTGGTGTAATGGTTCCTTATAGATCATCTTGTCAACAGGATTCAGAAAATGATTTTTAAAAGAATTTCCAAATTGCGTGTGTGCTCAGTTACAAATTGTAAATGTTTGTAGGTATGTGTGTCTTGCTGTTGCAGCAGAGAAAGAAATGCTGAACTTTTGCTTATTTACAAATTTGTACCAGTTTAGCTAAAGCTGTTCTTTGAAACTGGTATTTATTTATTTTATTAATGAAGGCAAGCTCTGATTAACTTAGTGGTCTTTCAACGCTTGAGCTGTCAAGCAAGTGGTTTCCTCAGCGCTACTCTAGCATTTGAACTCTCATTGACAACATGATTTTTGTTCTGTTCAGTACTGCAGAGGCTTTTTCCAAGCCAGCCAGCCATCGGGCACCTCCATACATTTAGCTGTAATAAGCAATTGCGGCTCTTTTCCTCTTAACACTCCCTTGAATATGATGGGTACAACACCTCTTACGGTACTTTCCAAGCACCAAATTTCACTTCCCATTCAGACTTAGAGGAAGTAGCTCTTCAAAAACTTTGCTGCAGAATTTTATTGTTGACCTTCCTCTCTTGTGTGGCATTTCTTAGGTGAATATTAACCTTAACTATCCTGGGTAAAAATTCTCCTTGACTTTAGGAGCCAGGATTCCCCATCTCTCTGGAGTAACTCCCTTTATGAATTTATTGCACTAGCTGGGCTGGTTTCCTAGGTGGAGAAAGTTTGAGTTCACAGTTTGGAAGTGGAGGTACCACAGGAGCTAACACCACTTTTTTTGAGATGATAGAGCTGTGACTTTCTAATGAAATTGCATTAGCAGGGCAAAGTTGGAAATTGTACGTGGCTCATGGGAAAATACATGTGCATGTTCTAAGAGATGGCTAGAAACCAGTCTAACCATCAGTTAAGTAGTACCAGGCTTATTATGATTAAGGGTGTTAGCTAGTCCTGATCATAAAGTTTTCTCTGTTTAAGATAAAGCCATTTTCTCTTCTGCCTTGTTCTTCAGCTGAAATTCTCTTACAGAATACGCTATGCTAGGTAAAGTGACACCTATGGAAATGCCAAGATCTTTGTGTGTGTTTGTTCCAAAGAGAAGGTCCGTGAGTGTCCCCTGGTAACTCCACTGCATTTTACTTGGGTGTCTGACTCCCTGCTTTTCCCACGTGAAGTTGTTGGTTGCAGCAGAAGCCTTGTGGGTCCACGCAGTGCAGCGTTGCTGGGGGCCATTTCCAGGTTGGCTGGATCAGGCCTCGCTGTTAGGAATCCCAATCCCCCTTAGTATCACAGCAGAAAGCGGAGAACACAGGTTTCATTCCTCTTGGGCTGCTTTCTGGGCAGACTGTCAGAACTTGCCCTGTTTATAGGGGGAAGATTTGATTTCACTTAGTATGGAAGAAACTCGTACTGCAGGTGAAGGTGCTGGTTGATAACGTTGTGACAGTGCTGTTGTTGCAGTCCTCTTCAAGCCACACTCTGCTTGAGAAGTTGCTAAGCAGGAAGTGTCCCGTACACTATTATCACTTTTACATACAGAATATTGTTTGGTAACATTGTAAATAAAATAGACTATATAATAGAGGAACATAAGGACATTTTGACTTTTTTACTTTTGGAAATATATATATATATTTTAGTTACATATACAAACAAAAATTCTACATTGTGTGAGAATTCTTTTATACCACAAATTATTTTTGTAATGTCTAATATGTTTCTGCAGGGAAAGGGGAGAAAGGTCTGTGTATGCACAGCAAATAAATAAATATATATATGATGTCTAAATTGTGTGCACTACATCAAAGTCTAGAGGATAGAACACATTTAGCCTGAAACCAGTTAGAGGAGCAAGTTTGGATGTACTTGGACATGCTTTGAGGACGGCACTGAGTATATGTTTAGGTTATCTTGCATGTCACATCCCTTCTGCTAAATAAGCTTAATTGCTTTTCTATGACCATCTTCAGTTTAACCAGGAAGAGTTTTTTTTCACGTATTCATGCAAGTATCCATGTGTGAGAAGTGTGTCGTTTGGCATATGCCATGGTGCTGCAGTGAGTTGTGAAGTCAGGGTGTTAAGAATTTACCAAGACCAAATAGCCGGGCTGATCTCGCTCACTGCCGTATCCGTTTATAGCAGCTGTGTCTGCTGCATTGACAATATGATCTGTAAGGAGCTGTTGCCAGTAGAGTCCTGATAAAACCAATTCCTAGAAGTTCCTGCTCTCTGAAATGACACAACTAATCGGGCTTCACCAGACACGCAGATATGTGCTCTCTGTTCCCAGCATCAGATTTTACGCTGGGCTGGAGGCACTAGAGAAAAGGAGCACTGTCATGTCCAAAGTCCTACTTTGAAAAAGAGCATTCCAAATTTGTGTAGCCAATCCAAGGTATTCTCGAAGTATTAAAGAAAAAAAACCACCTTAAAATGTTTTCTTTTTACTTCAGCTAACTTCTCCCATTGGACGTTAAATTCACTCTGGTCTTTTTGGTTCCCTTAGCCTCGACAGCACAGTGTCAGTGGGGTAAGAGCTACTGAGAAAAGCTTTAAACCAAACGGTACATTGCACTACCTTGAAGCTGGCTTGACAGTGTGCCTTTTGAAACCAGTGCTTAAACGACTTTGAGCAGGCTCCTGCAATTGCGGAGTCCTACATCTGTGGTGTTAGTGAAGTCCTGGCCCTGTGGAAGCCAGCGGGAGAGGTGCCATCCCGTTCTGTGGGACCGTGAATGTGCGTGTTGTTCCTGGAGCACTTTCGAAGTACACCTGGTCCCTTACTTACATGGGACTTCTTTCTTAAAACTCTACTTCTGGGGTGACGCTCGGTTGCCTGACTGAAGTAGTAACCTATCGAGTAAGCAGTAATCCTTTTTGTCAGGACACTTCCACAGAAAGAGATCATACTTGTGTTATGTCCATCAAGCTGTTCTGAAATGTAATGCGATTCTGTTGTGCCTTTGTTTCTCCATGTAAAAGCAACTGCTGTAAGCTTTTTTTTTTTTACTAGTTTTTTCTGTCTGAAAAAACACTTTTCATTGCCCAGCTGTTATTTCTGGATGCAGTCTGTGATCCAGGTATTTCAAGAACCAATTACCTCAAACCTCATGTTAAACAACAGTGTTGCTATCTGGATTCTCCTTGATACTACAATATTGTAACATACACAAACAGGAACCTTGCTATATATGGGTGTTTATATATATGTATCATATACATATATACAGGTATATATATGATATATATATGTAAATGGAAAGTGATCCCCAAGGACTGAAGGAAAAAAGCAAAACTTTTTTGTTTTCCAACATTGAAACCAAAAGGGCTTCTCTGAAGCTCTATAATGGCATTGTGCTGGATATATATCAAGAAAGTGTTTTCTGAAAAGTGCTTCCTTTGTTAGCCTTTTATTTCAGTATTTTAATGGGGCAGATGATGTGATTAAAATACTATTTCTGCATTTTTTGGCCCATTTTTAAGCAGAGGCCTCTTAATCTTTCCAGTTGTTAAAAAAAACCAAAACAAACCTCAGTATATAACATTCCAGTAAGGTTAGTATTGCAAAACTAAAACATGTTCTGGGAAGACTTCATAGGTTCTGATTTTGTGAAAAGGCAGGCATTGGCCATACTTAATTCAAATTTTCCACTGTTTTGAGGAGCTGAAGTTTAACCAGTAACCATCCTAGTCAATTAAAATCCTAATTTAGTGGTCACTGGCATCTTTGTGTTGCCACCCCTGTTAAAACACTAGGACCCCCACCACCCAACCCCCCAAAAAAACCAATCCAAACCAAAATTCCAGCCATGAGAGAGGAGGAGGAGGAGTTTGGAGCATTTCATAGCTCCTGAAGGTGGATTTGGAACCAGAACAACTTTGTCAATAGCAAAAAACGTGTTGGCAAGACCTAGAACCCGTCTGGCCCTTTCCTTTTTCCAACCACCTTCTCCCAAGAACCTTCTCATAAAAGCAGACCTTCAACCGTAATGACTTCTTAATGGTACTTTGCTGAAGAGAATTCTGTTCTGGATATATTTTCTGGGGAAAAAATAAAAAAGTTACACCGTTCTTTTAATCTACACCTTACGTATGTGTTCCCCTCCCAAATGTCTGTTTTTTTAAAATTGTGTCCATGTAGCTGATGCAACATTACAGTCTGTATTTTACTTGGACAAAATAATAGCTTTCCAATCCAAATAGTAATGAATTTACTATTACTAGTAATTCATTTAATTAATTAAATATTAGTAATTAACTTACTATTACTACAGGAAGAAAAGGAGATGCTTCCCTTTCCCTGTTTTTTCCTTGACTGTCTAATGTTTCTATGGCTATCGATGGTTTGTGATTATCTTTGGTAAATCATTTACAAAAAATACTAAAATCTCCCAGGAGGAGGCATTTTGCAATGCTGCTGGCCTTCCAATGGAATAACTATGATGCAAAAGTTGATCTGTTGGTGGATGAGAATTGAAGGAGGTGGTTACTGCAAACTAAGTAACATTCTTGACCTCAATTCTATGCCATAAGTCCGCACAATGCCATTGTCAATCTGCTCAAACTATCTACTTATGAATTCTGCATGATCCTCATGATAGAGTTGAAAGCCTGATCTTTCACCTGTTAATATTTTCACATTCGTCCTTAAGTTTGACAAATTTTATACTGTAAAGTTGACTTAAGTACAGTTTGATGTCAATTCTTGTGGAAAGAGCTTTCTGCATGTAACATTAGATGCATACAGTTAAACAACACAGCATAGTACAAAACTCACAAGAAAAAGTTTTGGCACCAGCAGAAAGAAATTTCACCCTAACCATTTGTCATTTTAAACCATCTTATTGTAAGTTTTACCAGCTACTTCTAAATTTGTGCTTTATTTAAAGAAATAAAATAAAAATCCTAAGACTTGTCTAGCGTAGTGAAATATGTGTATATCAGTTTTAGGATAAATAGCTAAGTCTTATTACGCTGTGTTACTTAACTTGTATATATAGAGTATACATAAGAGTTTGCAGTAACCTGTTTCTCCAGGATTTCCAGTTTGAATGGATTTAAACTCAAACTATGAGATTAAGTAAATGATTTAGAAGATTGCAGAATAAACTGAGTGTAAATTACAGGAAGCTCTATCAGATGGTGAAATAATTTTTAAAGAGTCTTTTGGTCCTTGGCTCAAATTCAATAAGTACTGTTTGTATACCAAGATATGTGAAATGTAAATGTTGTAGGTTATATTTCACTCTTGTAGCTATAAAAATGTAGAACAGAGATAGCTTGTACTACTGAGTTAACAAAAGTTATACTAAAGTATCCTGTTAAAGAAAAAAGTATACAGAGTTAAGCTCGTTGCTGTAACCCCTTTTGGATTGAAGTGTGCTGATTTTTTATATATGTATATTTTATATATGTATTCTGCAAAAGTATATATATATAAAATGTATATATAAAATGGCCTAATGCAGACATCCATTGTATTGCAGTTATGAAATGAAGACATTTTGGAAAGAACATTGTATCATAGTTCATGAATTTGCAGTGGATCTTTGTTCCTTTTTACTGTGGTATTTTAGAAATGAGTCTCAAGTTTGAAATTAGATCTGCCAAGTTGGAGTTTTGCTGCTTCAGCTTTGCACTGGGTGTCTGAATAAATCAGTATGAATGTAGTATTTGCCCTGTGTGAAGCAGCTACACCCCAACAGATAGGAGGAAAAAAACTAGAAAGAACCTATTTCAAGTTTATCTTTTTGTATATGAAAATAAACAGTAAATTACAAATAATTGCTTCTTTTGTTGGTGCAATGTGAAAAATCATTGTTACTTTGTTGTCTTTAGCATCTAGCTGGAGTATTTCCTTTTTTATAGAAGAGTGTTTTGGTGTTTTAATAGCTTCTCAGCTATCCAAAATCCCTAACAAAATCCCTGCAGAGGCATAGCTGAGGCCTCTGCTGCCCATCATTTGTAACTCCTCCAGAGGGAAGAGGGAATTAGCTTGAATTGCTGTACGCTTTTAAGTGTGTTGCCTCTTCTAGCGCTATGGTAGCACTGCTTATCATTCCCAGCAAAAACCTGTTTACACAGGGAATTACATGCATGCTAAGCTCTACCAATAAAGTCCAGCAAGGTAGCTGCAGCTGCCAGTGATCGGGGGGGGGGGGGGGGGGGGGCGGTTTAAGGTAAATCTCAGGACCATGCAGTGAAGTGCCTGCCCTTCCCTTCCACCAGCTCTAGCAGAAGAGCAGAGCAGAGAGCAAGGGACAGCAGTCGCCTAAATGGTTCTAACCTGATTTACAAAAATTTGTCCGCTAATTCCCTAACAGCTGCTGGAAGTTGAAAGTTACAACACTGAACGTACAGCTGCTATGAACCAGCACACCCCTGTTCACAGTGTGCCCACAGCAACCGCACAACCAGGTCCTTGATGAAGATGGCTGGAGATTTTCCTCCTCCGAGGGAGGCTGTTAGCAACCACGCAGCATGCACGAGTGCTGCAAGGTTCCCAGGCGGGGAAACTGCAGTCAGGGAAATGGCTTCAGCGTGAGCTATCTGCTGCCAGGGGGAGCTGAGACCGGGGACCGAGGTGCAGCTTCCATACACCGTGGGCTTGGTGGGGTTTTTCCCCACTTCAGCAGGGCACCGAAAAAGATTCTGTGAGGCAGGGGGACGGGAGCTGGAAGAAGATTACAAAAGGTAAAAAAAAAAAAAAAAAAAAAAAAGAAGCCTGAGTCCCCTGCACTCCTAGTCCCCACATGTCCTAGTCCCCACATGAGACAAGAAGAAGCCCTCAGCCACAAACCGAAGTGTGGCCAGACCACTGGGCAAGCTGCCTTCAGTGAGCTGACAGCGTGGCGACGCAGCCCTCATGTTTTGGTGTTTTCCATGGCTAAACTGGTCCTTTTTTTCAGCAAAAACGCCTCACGCTTGGTGCTGGCTTGGAAATGCTTGCAGTGGGCCCACATGAGGCCCATATAAACACTACCGGGCACCTGTGAGGGAAAAACCCCCAGCAGTAATCGGGCTGGTGGTGGTCCTGACAGAAAGCCTGATGCCACATCACCAGAAGGTGATTAAAGCCAATCACGCTGCACGCTGCGGTGCTCGCCGGCTGGCGGTTCGGTAGGCCGCCCCTCGGCGGGCGGTCCCTGCGGCCCCCGTGAGGGCGAGCCCCGCGCCTTCGCCCTCCCTCCCCCACCGCTCTCGGGCAAACCCCGCGCCGCCCCTCCCTGCCGGTGGTTTCCCGCGCGGCGCCGCTGAGGCGATGCCGCCACCATGGCGCCCAGACGCCCGCAGTGCCGCAGCCGAGCCGGCAGGGGGCGCGGCGGGGTAGCGCGGCGCCGCGGCTGCACACCCCCGCCCGCCGCCATGGCGGCCTTGCCCCGGCACCGCCGCTTTCTGGGCGGCTTCTTCTGCGGGGCCGCGGCGGGCGCCGCCGTGTCGTGCTGGGTTGCGTGGCGGCTTCTCCGCAGCCAGAGCCAGCTGGAGCCGGTCCCCGGGCGAGCCCTGCCGGAGGGTAAGAGCCGCGGGCAGAGGGGAGGCCGGGCGCGGCGGCCCCGCTCCCCACAGCCGTGCGGCCCCGAACCGGCGCCCTCCCCTCAGGGGAGCCTTTTCCCAGCCTGGGGCGCCCGGGGGGGCGGGAGGGCGGGCGGTTCCCTGGTACCTGCGCCGGGTTGGGGGCGTGGGGGGCTTATTTGGGGATGCTGGGCTGTAACTTGCGCTGGAAACGCAGTCTCCTCGCCGCACCTGCTCCCGCCGAGGCGCTGGTGGCTTGCCAGGGAGGGGGTTTCGTGCCACCGTGGCAGCAAGCGTCCCGTGTGGCAGTGGGGAGCGGAGAGCAGCAGCCTGGTGTGATCTGGTAACGGCCCCATAATGTCACCACACACAGATATATATATTTATTTTTAAACATGCAGTTCAGGTCAGGCTATAGCTACGTTTAAGCTGTTGCGTGCCCTGGGCTGCCCCGGGGAGCTGCGGCCAGCACGGGTGGTGGCTGTCCCCTTGGGAAGGCCCCGGCCCACCTGCCTAGGGGGCTGCGGCGTGGGGAGGGGGCTGCGGGGGGCACCGGGCCCGGGGGAAACCTGAAGGCTTTAAAAGCACCGGACTGTTGGAAAGCACAGGAAGAACGGCTCTAAAAACACGAGTGGCTGTCGAACACATGGCTGGAGGACAAGGAAGTCAGTAAGATGCTGTAAATATTCCTCCATGAGACAAAAATGTCACTTGCCAAAAAAAAAAAAAATAAACAACAAAAAAACCCCCAACAAATCCTCAACGTGAAGCTTTCGTTCATTCAGAAGCGTGTGAGCACACACTCCTGGTGACTGCAGGACTCGTGCTTTTGCTCAACTCCTACATCTCAGTTTGTGAGGAGGAGTGTAATTTCCAACTCTGAAGGGTGAAATGGGTGTGTTTTGATTTCCTGTGTCCGTAACTTCTTTTTTTGACTGATTTGTTCCTAAGTATCTGTTAGCTTTTCTTCTGAAGGCCAGCCCAAGGCAATTGCTAGGTAGATATTGAGAGGCAGTAGAGTGGATGAGTTAGTCCTAGAGCTGAGATCCTCATGTGAGGACACAATGAAAAGCACAACTTTTTTTTTTGTAGAAGGGAGTTTCACTGGATAGCTCTCCGTATTTTTTTTAGGTCTTAATTGTGGCAGTAACCTCAAGTAGTTCCCTATACAGTATATTTACATCCACTGACATACTTTTCTTACTGTCTTGTTTCTGATCCCATTTCATCTTTGGATGGCTTTCTGTTTATTTTTCTTCTTAGAACCAGTAGAAGAGTCTCTGCTGGAAAAATATGGATTCCCTGAAGCTGGAACAGAGACCAGATATTATACAAATCATGCATTGTCTTATGACCAGGCAAAACGAGTGCCTAGATGGGTGATAGAACATATTTCAAAACAGAAGACGCTGGGTATGTAGGTATTTATTTGCTTACGTTTATGATGCCCAGAATGGGCTTTGCTGTTCACAGAAAGGTGGACCCAGGAGCAAGCAGGGAGAAAAATACTATAGTGATTTCTAGGTATGGATTTTTCCACCCATTCACAATCCCACTGGAGGCAGCGTGCCTCTGGGTGGATGTCAGTTTCATTCATGAGAGTATATGTCTAATGTTGCTAGTGATTTAAGTGATCTGTCATTGCAGGTTGGCAGGCCTCTTCAGTGTTCTTTCACTTGTTGGGACTAGTCTGGTATTGGATGTACAATGTCCTGAAGCCTGCAAGATACACTTGGCCCAAGGGCTATGAAAGGGAGGAATGAAGGAGAACTAGAGCTACCTTCTGTGGGAAATTTCTGCTATGAAACAGTCTGTAAGCACCAGATTAATATAGCTGTGTCAGTTAAGTCATGTTGCAGGAGTGAAGCTTAACTTATCTCTTTTAAACATGAATGGAGGAAAGATGAAACGCTGAAAATTAAACTTTCCTTACTGGATTCAGACCTGCAAAGATCAGTGTTACTGCTGAAGCACATGAAAATTGCTTTTGCTTCCTTAGCTAGTGTAGTTAGTTCTGTGGTCCAGTTTATGCCAGTTTAGGTACTGCCCCATATGTGTGAATGCTTGTGGAGTCAGCGCCTTTAGTGACCAGACTTGTTCATGTGCAGATCTTAGAGATTTGCTCAGAATGGGAAGAAAAGAGGAATGTCCATTTGTGAGATAAAAATGGAGCAAAGGACTTCAACTGCTGTAATTGTTCAAAGATGGATAGGGCATTACCTACTTACTGCAGCCATTATTTACGCTGATGCAGTTCTGTTGTATTTTCTGATGTGCATTATCTAATACTCTCTCTCCTGTTCTTTATGCAAGACAGAGGCTCAGTGATTTTTTTTGCTGTCAGTAGTGAATGAAATATGAGAAGTATACAGTCATTGTAAATTAAGTTTATAGCATTAGTTCAGTTTTTATAAGGCAAATTATTAGTAATGGAGGTAACTGTATAATTGTAAAATGTTTTATGAATGCAGTAGCCCTCTAAATATATCTTAATCACTGTCTTCAAATTACCTTTCAAAATTAAAAGCGTGATCCTGAAAATATTTATAACCAACCCCTAAGTAGCATCATTGATTCCACTTGTTTCTGAGAAGAAAGCAGTAATGCCAGGCTTACTTTCAAGTGGGCCTTAATAGCCGAATTGCTAAAATGTTTTCCAAATGATCAGATACAAGTAACCTGTAAGCTGAGATCAAGCATCTTGAGGCATTCAACTCTTGATTTATGTCTGATAGCTACTCCAATTGAGATTTGAGGTAGAACTGTGTTGTTCGGGGAAGGTCACGAAAACCTTTGGTGTTCTGGAGTTTTAAAAGGCTGTGATGTAAAAAAATGTACTTTATTGATAAGTAAGAACTTAAATGTTTAAAAAACATAGTGGAAAGAAATTATCTTTACATGTATATGAGATGTACAAAATTGATTACAGAAGAAATTAGCTGTTTTCGTCAAAGCAGTGAACACAGAATAAATAAGGATACATTTTTCTGTTTTTCAGGTTTAATTGATAGATTACACTTTGTCGTAAATACTGAGATTAAATAGGATTTTTTAAAAATAAGAATTCTGTTGTTTTGCACACTGATAAACTTGTCCATGTGGCTTCCTAAGCATCACTCCTGTGTTGAAGTGTCATGTCACATGCTTTACCAAAATAAAAGAGAGGTGAAGCTCCTTCCTTCTACCTGCAGTGCATAAAGGTGCTCTGACCACCTCTATGTTTTGACATCACCTCCATGGACTTATGCAAAGAGGAAATTGCTTACAGGCACTGTTTTCCAAGAAATGCATTATCCATATGCATGCTCATTGTCCGCCTCTTCCCTTCTTCCTTGTGGTCTTTGCATATCCTTGTGTTCTTCAAAGAGCTGCCAAATGGAGACATGTACCACACTTTTTTTCTCAGTATGGAGCACAAGGAAGCGTAGGGTGCAAATGTGCTCAGTGATAGTATTGACATGACAAAAAAGCCAGAGTGCTGCAGTTTGCCTGTGCATGCACAGTCGGCTATAGAAGAAAGAATAGTTTTAACAGCTAGCAGTGATGACTATTGAAAATTGCCATTCGCGTTGTATAGCAATAGGAGGTGCTCTATAAACTGCTGAGTTTGAGGAAAATTCTCTGGTGTGTACAGGCCCGGATTCATGCTTAAATGAAAAGAGACTGTAAAACAGTCCTGTATATTGCATCTATGAAATTATGCCTAAGATGACACCCTGAATTTTATAAAGAAAGAAATCAGTATGCTGTAGATACTTTGAATTATATTGTCATTTTGGAGAAAAAAATGTGGACACAGTGATGGTGCTCTAAGCCAGTTATTTTCCAGCTGCATGCTGTGCCACTCCCTGTGTGGAGCCCTTGCACAGGCACAGCTGAGTTAGCCCTTGCACGTACGTCTGCTGCTTCTCTAGAGCAGCTTCCTTAACTATGGAAGTTCTTAGGTCCCAAGCTGTTTCCTAAGAAAGATGGTGTGTTACCGGAGGTTGTCAGTGCCAGAATAATTCATGTAGGGCTCTTCTGACCATCACTTCCAAGGAGGCAGTCAGTGTTTGGGATGAAGTAGTCTCAAAGTTGCAGCCTACTCAGCGTAATTTCTTTTCCAAGGAGTTGACTGGGACTTCACGCAGTGGAAGGACACAAATGTAGGTGTATGACCAGTAAACCTGGGAAGAAGGCACAGACTCCCCAGTGAAGACAGCAACTTAGAATGGGCTGCCAACTCTGCAACAGTTAAGTTAGCTCCCCTCCCAACCCTCCCCGCAAAATGTTGTTGTCTACCAGAATACTTTAGGCCTAGTCATTTTCGTGGACATTTCCCAAATGTCTGGACAGGCAGAAGGGGAATCTTGGAAAGGAACAGGAAAGCTCTATGTTTATTTCTGTGTTCATGAAGAACAAATTACTTAACCCATTCAAGAGAAAGTCTTATTATTTTACAAAGTCTAATTTTATAAAGATATACCCATCCTACTTCAGGCTAGGCTTGGAAAAAGAAGAAATGGTTGTAGTGAAGATCTGTGTATCTTAATTGTCCTAAAGAGTGAATATATACTGGTTTATATCTTTAGCAATCTTGCCTTTAATGTGCCTGCATTTATGATAAAGGCCAAAGTATTTTGCTTTTTCTCTATAAAAGCATGTTAGAATTTCTAGTGTATAGTAGGGACAGATTGAGAACTGAAGCACAGGTATTTAAGCAGAGTTATTCTTTTTTATGGTTGAGAAGACAAATACCCAATTTAGATGAATGTGTGGAATCCTTAAGCTTGGGTCACTTGGCAAGATGGGACAGAACCAGTTTTTTGTCTTGTTTTTATGATGGTTTAATGATAACCTAACAGTTTGGTGTGTTATTCCTCAGGCAGTGCGGACCGAAGGCACTGTAAATTCAGACCAGATCCTAACATCCCTCTAATGTTTAGTGCTGTCAATGAAGATTACCTTGGGAGCGGATGGTCACGAGGACACATGGCACCAGCGGGAGATAACAAATTTTCAACAGTAGGATTTTATTTTTTCTTTTTAATTTGTGTTTTTCAGTCAGAAAGGGTCAAAAGACCCTTTAAAGTAATGTGCAGTGTTCCTTTTACAGTTTGTTTTGAGATGGAACATGATCTCATTATTGATGCACAGATCTGGACTTGGAGTTACAAGGTGTGTTCCTGACTGAGCACTGTAGATGCTCTCACAGTCTGCTTCAGGCGTCTAAATCGGGTGCATGCTCTGGTGACATACTTCATTAAATTACACCTTGATTAGCTTGTTTGGCAGAGAAGATGTGAGTATATCTTGAACAGCGTAGTGTTAAGCAAGTCTTCTCAACCTCTTGTATGTCACATTGTCTACCTGTAAAATGAAGATGATAACCTTCATCAGACTAACCTCAATTGTCTTCCAAAGCTCAGTTCAAGGGAGACAGGGTACGGTGACTTCATTCTGGCCAACAGGTGCTGAGATGTTTAAGGCTAGATTGGGCAGAGCAAAGAAGCTGTTAAGTACTGTTCTGTATCGGCAAGGGGATTGCCTGGATGATTTAAAAGGCTTTTTCCTTTCTGGCAGTGTGTATGAGGTAAATTAGAACCACCTTTTGCCATAGTTCTTTCAGTCTATAAAATGTCTTCACCTGCCATTTATTTGAGCTGTAAGAAAAGCATGCTCTAATGCCTTGGCGGACTAACAAAGCAGCCTTGGATTTATTGGATCCTCTTGTGAAATGTGCCTAATGCAGCAATTTGTCAATTAAAAAGCAGTTTGAATTTGTATTTCTACCAGACAGAACAGTATGCGGTGGGGTAGAGTGACAGCACAGTGGCATGTGGTGGATGAAAGAACCAGTTGTTTTACTTCTACTGGAAATGCCTTTGTGGTTATTTATTTGTGGTCTTTGGGGAGATTTTGCTGGTGAGCTACCTGTGCAGAGATCCTGTACCTGGCTTGAAATGCAGTGAGATGATACAGTCTTTCAAATAAAGGATTATAAAATTTTTATTTCACAGTTGTAATTAGTGTGGGTAGTATTTGCTCATTATCCTAAGGAGTTCTGTCAGCCCCTTCAATTTGACAAAGTACTATGTAAAAAACACTGACAAGTACAGGACCTGTGAAGATTCTGGGTTAAGATCTTGGAAATTTTTTTCTTTATTTGCCTGCACGGGCGTTGTTTTTCAGTGCCACATCCTTTGTATCTGGAGACATGTGGGCTTCTGTTCAGAGAGGTTTATAACACTTTTGAAAGATAAAATTAGGCAGATATGTACATGTTTGGCCATTACGGTCTCGTAAATAATTTCATCACCTGCATGTTATGAATTTATAAAATAATGATGAATATTTTTAATAAAACTTTTACTTGTAAGGGAAAGAAAAAGTTACCCATTAGGCAGTCAAATAAATGACAAGCATGGGTGAAAGCATCCTTCTCATTCAAAAAAAAGAGTAGCTAGTCACTTCCAAAGACGTTACGAAACTGACACTGGGTGACATAGTGATTCCTATGCCTCTAGAATTGGACATTCTTGTGCTGTATTTCTGTCAACCCCCGCCCCCAAAGCCCCAAAAAGTAGATACATTTTGCAAGGTTTGTAGCCTCAGTTATGCACCTCATAATCCAAAATATTTTTTTGAGATGTTCTGACTTAGATTTTATGTGAACTTTTATGTTGATCATGTGAAGACTAAACTAGAAATGGATTCTGATCTGAAAACTTCTAAAATGTGTTTTCAGCTTGTAAATGTTTAATTATTTTCTTTCTCTGTGCAGAGAGCTATGGCTGAAACATTTTATCTGTCCAACATCGTGCCTCAGAATTATGAAAATAATGCTGGATTTTGGAACAGGTGAGAAATTGCTTTTAAGTAAACTAAGTGAAAAACACCAGGCAGTGGCATAAACAAAAAATGCTATATTTATAAAGCTTCTTCATGTCCAGGTATTCTACAGCACTTTGTAGGCTATCTGTAGAGATCATAGGAACTTTCTCTCAAATGAAAGGCAGCTCAGTCCTTACAGTGCAAGAACAGTATAACAATTGCTTTAGTTATTTATTCAATAAAACTGTAAAGGACATTTTTGGAAAAGATAAAATTACTTCTCTGGCTGATGTGGGTAGAGGTACCAGGCTTAACATCTCTGTCCTCAAGGAAAATTCAGTAGAAGCAAGGAAAGGGTTTAGATCTTGCTTTAACACCTCTTCCTCAAAAAAGTGCTTCCCATCTCTGTATGTGGACATTGGTTCACTTTGAATTGAAGATCTGAGTGCTCCCCACTGAGTCGTGACTACTTCAGGTCTTGGGTGTTTCTTCAAGTGCTGGCTTCCAAGTAGCAGTCAGGCAGGTTCTCTGTCACTTGTGAGCACTGGCTGGATCGGCTTTGAGGTGAAGTGAGTGGTTGATAAATTTAAATCTCTTCACATAGGATTTGTATTCTTTCCTTCCTGGGAGCAGAGGAAAACATTAATAAAAGTAGCATTCATCCAGTGCTCCTTGCGTAGGACTTACAGAATGTTAAGACTCAGAAACAGGAGGGGAAAATTAGGGTTTTCACAAGGTTCACTCAAGGAAAGGTTAGCAGAATTATATACAGTACTGTATTAAAAGTCTACCAAAACCGTATTGTCATTCAACTACACACTGCTTTCCAGTTTTACAAGAATGCATATAAAATCCTATGAGGCTTTCAGTAAGGTTATACTGTTTTATAGACAAATAAAATGATATAACATGTTAAGAGATTTTTTGGTATTGTTTTAATACTTGGAAGTATTTGAGCATAAAATTTCCTTATACCAAACCTAGGCATTTATACTAATTCAAGGTTGGAAAACCCCTTTATTTCCCTTGAGCAGGATCTCTGTCTAATAAGGGGATCGTGGGGAGTGTTTGAAAATTTCCCCTGGCACTGTCAGCCCCACCATTTAAGCAGCTATTAGCACTTTCTCCCAACCCCACAGTTTAAATGCTTGACAAAGGTATTGGTGCCACTTTTTCCGTCAGTCACTTTGTATAGTGATGAATAGTTTTAAGGATACCGTGTTTCACGTGTGTTGTATCCCTTCCTGGCTTCAGTACTCTCTTCCTCCCCCTCCTTCTCCTTGCTTGCTTCTTGAATTGTCTTCTGAGGTGCAGGTAGATAATACAATTTAGTTTAATAATCTGTTGGGGTTTTTTAAGTGGTGTTTGCCCTCCAGCCATGTATTTTTGCTGCTTTCCTAGTTCCAGCTGTGGTACTAATCTGACTCTTGGGGAGTCAGTTCCATTTGTGAACCTAGTTGAACTGACTTGCATCTTGTTTTGCTTGATTATGTTTCTTCCAGATTAGAAAATTGGATCAACTGGTGAGATAAGTGCCAGAGCCAATGTGGAAGATGGAGTAGGACTTTCAGCTGGGGCAGACAAGGGGAGCAGTAGGAAAGGGGAGAGCAGGACTGCATTTTTCAGCAAGCTGTTAGATAGTAAGCTATTAGATTGGCTCAGTGGTGTGGTCTAACTGCACTTTAATCATTTCTTGTTCTCTTGCCACTAACACACGTGCTTCTCTTATTTTCTGATGTTTAACTGTTGTTTTCTGTCTTCAGTGTGATTCGTGGTCACTGTAATCTGTTCTCTGTCCTGGCTACCACCGAAAGCACTTTGCTCCCTAGCTGCATTTGTTCCCATTCTTTCCTTGTGCCAGGTGGTGGTTGTATTGCCATGCCATGAGACAGCCTGAGGAGCTGAGCTGCTTGGAAGCAAAGCTGACAACAGCAGGAAAAAAAATTAGCTTGTGATCAATGCTTTGGCATATCACATGAAGAAAGGGCTCATTCCTGCTAATTCTGATTTGTATGAGCTGATTTAACTCATTAAATCAAAACAGTTTGTTCTAGGCTATTGAGAGATGAAGAGTGCTAAAGGTGACCCAAAGGAGAGGTGTGAGGAATAGGGATGAAACAAAGAAGGGGGTGAAACCTCTCTGTTTAAGAGGCAGCCAGATTAGCTGGGTTCATCTGGCTCATGTTGTGGTCTCTGTCCGTTTAAGTGCAACTCTGTCTTTTAGTAAAGGACCAGTGGGTGCTCACTGTACGTGACTCATTTAACACTTGGGGTGTTAGATCGAAGACAGGCTATAATCTTTTGTTTTATATAAAATAGGCAGGATCCAGAAACCTTCTTATTTGGAGAAATATTTTATGCTATAAACTGAATCAGTTTAAAAAGCAAAAGCAACATACTACTCTATGTTTAAACAGTTTTATATTAAAAAAAAAAAAAAAAGACAAGTAGACTGTGGGAATGGTGCATAGAAACTTTCCTAAGTACTTTGAGCTACAGAAAGAGCTTATGGGATGTTGGTTCCTTGGGGAGGAGCATAACAAATTGAGTATCGTGGTAAAATCTTTCGCAGTAAGAATGCCACAACCTGCTGTTTAAAATAAGTATTTTACTAACCCCAAGGGACCATCAACGGTATCTTTCTAGTGTCAAGTGTGGCAGTAAGTAGAGAACTCAGATTTTCAGCACCGGTGGTAAGGCTACAGAAACCTTTTTCAAATGTGTGCGATAATACATCCCTATTTGTAAATAAGTGAACCTGTGACAAGTGGCAAGTAGGACTTGGACCTGCATTATTCCCTCTTTGAATTGAGTCACATGAGTTTGGAAAACTGCTCCCAAACTGTCAGATGTTTATCTTGCCCTTCACAGTATGTTTCAAAGTTTATTATGTTTTCCCAGCTGACTTTACCCTATCTGACAAATATGTTCCAGAATGGAAATGTATTGTCGGGAATTGACCCAGAGATTTGAGGATGTTTGGGTAGTTTCTGGACCTCTGACCTTGCCTGAAACAAGTGATGATGGAAAGAAGAGTGTTACTTATCAGGTATGTATATATGTTGCTGGGTTAACAGTGCAGTAGTAATATTTATTTAAAAGTGATACTGTAGCTTGATAAAACAAAGTTAAACATCCTAGTACATGCAAAATGTAGGGAATGTCTAGTACTAGTTGGCACAAGATCAGCAGTGATGTTCGATCTTGCCTACACATGAAAAAGTATAATTTTAAAATAATGTGTTTTATTTACAAAGAGGGATCTATTAAATGTCTGTTTACAGTTTGCAGTAAAGCTGTTTCCTGATTTCCATAATACATGTCAGGCTCTAAGCAGAGAGTTAGTGGGTTTTGCTGTTATGTAGGCATCTATTCAGTCATTTATTTATGTATTTTAGAGACCGTGCAATACAAAGGTAGTTTAGGTTTCTCAGAACTATATAGGGTATTGGAATACTTCCATTCATTAATTCAGAAGCAGTTGGTTGCCGATATCCTGCATGCATCACTTAGATGAGGCCTTGCAACTGAGATTCTGAGCAGACCAAAGTCAGCTGCAAGTTCCGTAGGTTTTAGGTGGATGCAGTGTAATCACTGGTCCATGGTACTGATACACCCCCTTCTTCTTTTGGTCCCCTATTTTTATTACCTGCTTAAAATACCTTGAGGGTGTAGGATTGATCATGCACAGTTGTTAGAAACCATTGCTGATAGACAGACAGATAGGGAAAGCTATCAAGTTGAGGGGTGAATTAATACTACTTATCTGGATTTGCTGTTTGTGAGCATGTGTTTAGATGTCTGTAGGATCTGAGCATAGTAAGGCATTCAAGGGAGGGAGTATTACCTTCTGCCCCTGCTGTAATGAGATATTATTGCTGTCTTCAGTTGCTAGATGAAAGCTAGCATGATGCAAATAACAAATGCTGTATTTTGCGCCTCTTGAAAAAACACTTTTCCTTGAAAATAAGTACTTGGATCAACTGCAGCTTCAGCTTGTGAGTGATTCAGCTGTCCAACTAGTTCTCTGAGGAGCAATGAATGAGCTTGCTACAACAAGCCCCTGTTTCAGAGGGATACGAGAGACACAAAAGAAAGAGGTGTTCAGTTTTCAATACTGGCTTGTTGAGCGGTAAGATTTAGGCACTGTTTCTCCATTATAAATACACAGGTGATTTCCATTTGATTGAACTTGGAACGCAGTCATGATAGTATTTAATTTTTCCTGTTCGCTTTTACCTTTTTACTTCTTTAAAAACTGTCTCATATCCCCACCTGCACGTCTATAACCTTGACTGTGATGAAATCACAGCTTTGGGTTTGGGTTTGTTGTTATTTTTTCCCCAGACAGTCATGTATTATGCATATGAAAATGCAGTAGTAATAATTGCATATTCAGTGGCAGTTCCAAACTTCAGCTCTCACCACATCTTTGTGAGGAAGGTGACAGCTGTGCTCATTTGCAAGTGGATAAATAAGCCGTGGTTAAGGGATATGACCAATGCCACGTGATGTTAGTGGCAAAATCAGCTTTAGACTGGCAGTGGTTCCTTGTCACCCAAAGGGAGAGTGATGACTTTGCCATTGCCCATTATACTTTTCAGTCCTTTCCCTTGTCTGCCAGCAGTGATGACTGTCAGATCTTTCCACGAGATGCCTAATTACTCAATGCAATAGAAGACCATCCATACCAGACTCTTTATTTGCTTATTGGGCTTGTTTTCTACAGCCCTAGAAAGATAGAGCAGCACACAGAGGAGTCCGGCGCTTACTGGTGACAGCATGAATACGTCCAAAAGCACATAGCTGGGAGCAGGAGGGAAATGTTTCCTTTCAACAGCCTTGAGCTGAGCATTTAGCTTACTGTCATGCAGAACGGTACCATAAGAGTTCTCCAGACTTGCACATAGCTTGCTGGAATTTGCCTCCTTGTAGCTGTCAGGATATTGCATTTATTTTTTTATCCCTAAAAATACATATTTGTCTTACATAGCAAAGAATTAAAAATTCTGAGCTGACTTGAACGTTTTATAGCTGGAAATGATTTTCCAGGAAGCAGCTGAATCATCTATGAACTGCTTCACTTTAATCTTGGTCATCTTTCTCTAGTTTTCCTCTAGAGAAAGTGTTTACTTAGAAGAGAAAGATTACATTTTCTGAGAAATTATTGTGGCTCCCCATTTTGGTTTTGAAATGTAAATTTTAGTATTCTCCAGCTAGAAATAAGAGCAGGCGCTGCATCTTACTGCCTTTTATTCAAAATAACTTGCTACCAGGATATGGTGACGGAATAATAGTGGCACAAAATGTCCATGCTGCTTAGATTATCATATCGTTCTGTTCTTGTCTGTTGCCAAGATGTCTTCATCATCCTTGGGTTTGATGACAACTCTGGTCTTTTATGAATGTTTTATCACTTTTGGTCTTAATATAAACTGAAGTGAAGTTCAGTGTTGGACTGAAAACGGTGGAATGCTACATGATGGTATTCATGCTTTCATTTCACCATTTGGCCACACGCATAAATCCTTTACTCAGCTTCCTATGGTGAGATTCATCATGTAAATTGATTTGTATTTAAGCTGTATTTAAGTACAGATAATGCTGTCTACAAGTGGGAAAAGTAAAATGTTACTTTTGAGGGGTTTTGTTTGTTTGTTTAAAACATTAAATTATTTTATTTGGGTTCCCTTTGGCTACACTCCTAAGTGTAAATAAATACAGTGTGAGGATTGTTTTGTTTTTTTGAAATCTCTTTACGGCAGAAGTTCTTGTGCTTGTCATTGAAGTTGTCCTTTGGGGAGAGAGACTTCAAAGTGGAGTGGTGTGTTGGATTTTGGGATTGGTTTTATTTTTCCCTTCTTATCTCAACACATACACTTAGAAGAGGGAACACAACCTGTCAAAGCACTGGAGAGAAATTCTTTTCAAACAGATACCTTCGATATAATTGCAGCCATTGCCGCTGATTGTTGTAGTCTGGGATTCTGCCCCTAAACCAGTGCTAAGAGTTGGCAGCTGACGAGAAGGGAAGGTGCCTCTTAGCCGTCTTTCAGAGTGAACTGCTGGGTTCAAACAAGTGCCGTAGAAATGAAAGGCTTTTAGTCCTCATTGTTTGTGCTTATGAAGCTGATATGAGAAGGTGTCCTTTGTATGTGCTGTTTTGGAAGTGCTACAGTATACACAATAGTACTGAAACTTACAACCTATAATCTGACAATGTGACTGCTAAGGCTAGGTTCCTTTCTCATGTTTTTCTTCTTCTCTGAGACTAGAACTGTGGAAAAAAGAAAACACTGAAGTACTACAGTGAATGTGCCTGCACTGATTTGTCTCAGATCCTCTTTTCAATCCTAGTTTCCTTGTTTTTGACTAAAGGAACAGTGAAACATGTATCCATGGCTTCACAGGCTGGTGTTTTTCTCATCAGACATCCAAAAAGGTTATTTTTAGATCACTATAGAGGAACAACAGAGCATCGGTCATGGCATTGTTCCCAGTTCCTGCTTGGACTCTGGTACCATTTGTTGTTTAATTCCAGAAAGGGAATTAACCTTGAACTCCTTAGATGCCAGTGGTGTTCTGTCTATTGGCTGAACTTGCAGTATCCTCAGATATGTTCTGTCATTTCATCTGTCTGCAGGGGAGGCTTTTATTGCAAAGAGTAGATTGATGACCATGCTTGGTAGCTGAAAAACATATTTTGTGAATATATGTAAAATAGAATGCCAACAGGAAAAGTCTGTTCTATGTCATGGGAGAGGCAGACACAGGATTTTCATCTTTGTCCAGATCAAATCAAAATGACATTTTCTTGTTTTATACAGTACTCTTCTCCAGTGACTGTCACTGTAGTGATTTTCCTCTGTCAGCAGATTTTGGAGTTTGAAGTACAAATTTTGCAATAATTCTACAGTGTCACACTCAATGCTTCACCCTCCTTATTCTCAATGCTGTTGTAGTAAATACTAATTTAAGAAAATTGGCTCTGGTTAGTGAATGGAAGTACAATTTGGATAAAATTTTGTTTGTTGTTTGAAGAAACATTTTAATGTACATTTTAGTGATATACTGGGTTCATACTGGAATCATATCTGCTGTTTAATTTTCAAAATTGAATGACTAGGCTGTGCCAGAGATGCATGGTAACTGTACCAGAAGATATCTGCCACAGACTTAGATGAAAAGTAAGTATAAGTCCCTGGGAAATCATTGCACCTCTCACATATAAGATGGTACTTTATGGTTTTCCCCAGTCAACTTTCAGAAGTAGTAGAGGTTTTCTCCTAGCCAAGATGCTACAGGGGAAGGAATCCTTGTTATAGGAGGAAATAAACTGGGGACTGTTAATTTTTGTTGGCTGCTCCAGATAGGCTCAAGGCTACACAGGCAACTAATGGATCGAGGTCCATTATACACGTCCCATAAAACTTACGTACAAAAGACTAGGTCTTAGATCAGCTGGTTTAAACGTCTGGAGCTGTCAGCCCTAAATTTAGACATGATGTACAAATGAAAATAATACAGAGTGGGTTAAAATTGGAGGAGAAGAGACACCAAACGTGCAGGACAGATTTATGGGGTTGCTTTTATTTAGCACTGTACCCATCCCAAAGGTTCTTTTATTATGGAAAGAGTAGTGATAGGGACTGTAGCGCATTCAGTGTTAAGTAACCTAAGTGGATTCTGTGGAAGTAGTAGTCATTGGTCACCATATAAATGCAGTATCATAATGTGTATACACACCCTCTTTAATTAAAAAAAAAAAATCAACAAGGGGGTGGTGGTGAAGTGTCTGTCTTTTAATATCATAAATATGTATTTAGGCACGGGGGGGGGGGGGGTGTTTACCATCTCTTTTTTTTTTTTCTTTTTTAGGATTGCCAAATGATTTGGCAGTAGCAATCAGACCAGCCATAACAAATTAAATTTTCCTCAAGTACGTACATTTGCATTTTGGAGTGCTTGGCTGTGCAGTGTTGTTGCAGATTGTTACTATGATTTTTATCTGTAGTATTTTCTGTATTGCTAGGTTTGCCTTCACATCCCTTGGTTCTTCTCAATGCCATCTGACAGAGTTCTCTCAAATATTGGGGAAAAAACAATATCAACAGCATCAGTGCTGCCTAACACAAATCCAAAAGGAACTGGAGTGAAGGCAGTTAATGCTGTCACAATGATCAAGTAAAGAAAATTATACTGATAGCAAAGGGAGTTTTTTATAATGCCAAAAAGTCTGTTTCTATACAGAATTTAGTATCAAATTACAATAAAGCTCTGGGTTGTCAAACCTGGGGTTGTATCAGCAAGAATATTATCTACAGTAGAACATCTGGTGGGCCTCATCAGTATCATGCCTCAAGTTACAGCTAAAACAAAACGAATGCCTATTCAGAGAAAGCTACAGTCTTATTTTGGTTGACAAGAATGATGTCCTTGGGTTCTGTCCATCAAGAAGTGCGGCAGAAGTCTTAATTTTTTTGCTGCCAGATGTAGATGGAAGCACTGTTACACAGAGAATTGTGTGTATGCTTGTTTTCGGTCTGTTCTGGTTTGCAGTATGGCTTGTTTCTAAAGTCAGATTATTATACAGAGCGAGCGTGAGAGTGAAGAAACAGTAGAGTGCAGAGGGAATTTCTGGAGCTATCATTTTAACGTATTTGATGATGGTACCCTCTGGTACAAGGACTCTTCGGTGTGTGCTGGCAGTTAAGGCATTATTGGATGTGATTTCTGTTTACCAGGTTCTAAGAGAATCTCAGATAATTGCCAGTCCAGAACTGGCTCTGGCTGATGAAAGGCTAATTCCTTCTGCTAATGCTCTTCACGGTTGATTTTCATTTTCTAGTCACTAGGTGGCAAAATACTACTTTCAGATTCGAGAGTCCTTTCTTTTAAGAATTCCTCCTACCCTTTCAGAAGAAGATAATTTTGTTACTGCTCTGGGAAGATGTTAAGAACTCCATTATAAAGTGAAAATATGGTAACATTTGTGTATTTTTAAAACTTTCTGGTAAGAGTAACACTCTGTTTTCTTCTAATATAGTATGAAGTGTTCTGCCATTACACCTTATGTATTCCTTTTCTCCTGTTTATTTAAGCATGGAGTTTTCTTTCTCATAAACTCCAGCCTGTCATTTTTAGGGATTTGCCTCCTATTTGCCTGACTACCACCACGAAGGTAAAATTAGCTAATGCCATGTGCTTTAACTTACCCTACATGACTTTAGCAAATGTCTTCATTACTTACTGTGATACTTAAGCACTCCACAGATAATATCAAATTAGTCCTTCCAATTTTAAAAACTACGACCAAGAACAGTTTAAGGATTTGGCAAAAATCACAAGGAAAGCCAAGCTTAAGACAAATCCCCATCCAGTGACTTGGCTACGAGACCGGATTTATCAAAGCTCACAGAGTTCTCTCTGTTTTAAGAAATCATATTACTTCTGCCCTTATCTTTATCTGTCCCTGTGAGCTCTTTAAGTTTGTATAACTGCTTACCAACACGTTTGTTGTTTTAGCAATATGTAAACATCTCTAAATGTCAGGAATTGCACACATTTTAATGGCCTGTCCTCATGACAGCTGTCCACGTTTAATTGGGCATCCAGGAGTATAACAAATTTATACACACTTGTGGAATGTCAATAACAATGTCAATAATAATAAAAACCAATAAACACTATGCTGAAAATTGCATTATCATAATGTTGCATTATTAGATGACTACAGTTCACTTGTAAGGACTTCAGCCACCACCAAATCACCAAAGAAAGTAAGAGCAAAGCAAAAGTGAAAGGAACAAGCAGCTGCTGAAAGTTAGGGCAATGAATGTTTTCACATTGGACTGATACAGACAACGAAGAGAAATAGTATCTGAAATTTCATGTTGTTTTCCCAAATGATGAATGGAAAAGAATATATTTAATGCTATAAAAAGAAGGCTTTTAGCTTGATAGTTTTTTTTTTTTTTGTATTATGAGGCTATTGAAAATTTGAAAGATTAAGCAAAATTTTATAGGAATAACAAAATGGAAGGATTGCACAAAAATTTACCCTGTGGCCTGTTATTACCGTAGTGTGAAGACATGTGGGACAGTAGTGATTTTCAACAGGCCATTGCTGGAATTTATTGCTTGTATTAGCACATAAATTTTTTTTTGAATCACAGATACTGTTAAAAATGCAGCTCTTCTCCAGCTGTGACAGCTAGCTGTTTCAGGCATTGATTGCTGAAAGATCATCTGCTGCCTGTGGATAGACTAGTACAAATCAAAGTCAACATCTGTGCATGGATAATCTTAACCCATTTTCTATTCTGTTACAATAGAAGCATATGCTGTCTGGCTCTATTAGGCATGCACTGAGATAAATGAAATGGTGCAGATCAGAACAGTGATTCAGACCGCTGTAGTTAGGTAGGAGAATCCCCTAGGTGGCAATAGGAAATGAATTGTTGAGTTTGTTTTTCCTACCTATTGCTTCTGTTGCAAACTTCACTTCTAGAGAATCCAGCTTCCTTCCCTGTCTGTCGAGCTGTATGCGGGGGGTGCCTATGGAAACATTTATCTGTAGCTTCTCTACCTACTCCCATAAAAAAGCAAACTGTGGTATATTACAGAGCATAATGATGGAAATATGGCATGTTCCAGAACTGCATTCCTTTTCTAACAGAAATCATTGGGTTACACTGGCTGCATAAATTATTGGTGGTGCATCCTGTGCCTGGTTCACATAAGCATTAAACTGCAGGACAAAACTTAGATATTCTTTGTAATGCATATTTACTCTGTCAGAGAAATTGGGCACCCTTCTTTGATAGTATTCTCCTCCGGCAGAATGAGCTGGGGATAGAACTTTATGCCCCGATTCCTGTAAGGAAAGGACACTTGTGGACTCTGGCTGTTCAGAGGCTGAAGTTTGTTTTAATCACTCTGACAGTATTAGAACTCAGTGATGTAATTAGAGTAGTTTACAGCTATTCAGAGAACTAGTATAAAGCCTGTGCACTACTTAAATTTTATTTTAAACCTCAAAAGAAAGCTTATGTGGAACTGAAGTGGTACATAAATTACGTGTATGGCCATTGCCTGTGTAGAGTTGAGTTGTATTAAGAGCTACATTTCTCAAAAGGCCAATTCTTCCTTCATTTTGAACTAGTCCTCTCTTTCCTTACCTCCTTCATAGGTGCATATACTATGCATAAATGTGCATTATTTTGCATAGAATATATATATTTGCATAATATTACATAAGCACGGGGTCTGTTTTTCCTTAACACCCACTTCAGGCATTCAGCATTTCCATTTCATACCTAACTATTCTGTGTGCAGCTCTATTCATTCCCCAGCCTTTCTATCCACCCACTCAGTCCTCAGACTCAATCCCCTGTTCCCTCTGCTAGCTCACTCAACACTCATTCACCTGTTTGTTTTACATATGCTATATACCCCCTAATTGGAGATACTTGTAGCAGCTCCATCTGCATGTTCGCTCTTCCTCTAGTCTTTTATACAACAGGCAGAGGTTGGGGGCGGGGGGCGGTTGTAGGAGGTGTTGAGAAGGGGAGAGAACTCAGCTGGGGAGGACCTGGTACACAGATATGTATTTATAATGGGGAAAAAGTATGTGAAGGGCCCTGGAAAAGGCAGTGCACGGCTTACTGCGCAGGAATGCTGCAGGTCAGGAGATTGTTGGCCCAGGGAGAATCTGGGGAACAGGCTTTAGTCTCGCTACTGCCTTCTCTCAGGAGGCTACAGCAGCTTCAGGGTATAGTGCAGCTGTGTACAGCCTCCCTTCTCTTCTGCCCTGCCCTAGAGTGTGCAGAAGGTGGGATTGCAGGGCAGGCGCTGCAAGCTGCCCGCTGCAGCAGGAGAAAAGGAACTGCAACCTTCTGCCTTCAATAGTGTCAGTTACTGGATGCATTGGGGTGAATATGGGAATATGAACTCATTCCTCTCCCACTCAGGGTTCTTAATGCTTCTTGGCTCCCTCCTTCTCACCCCTGTACGACGCATGTAGAAACTCCCCATTTTGAGTGCCACCTATCTCAGATAGGTTAAACTCCCAACACCATTCATTTTGGAATTCAGTTTTAACCCACCAGGTATAACAATGTGTTGATGCGTAGTTTTTAGTATATTTTAAAATTACCTGTGCATCAGTCAGTTTTGATTATTTATGCCATTGATCCTGCAGAGCTGTAACTGTGGTTTCACCCACACTGAATGCTAAATGCAAAGTGCTTTGACACTCGGGAGCTCTGATTTCCCTATCAAGACATCTGTTGTCGTTGAAAGGGAAAGTAGATTTGGCATAAGGCATTTATTTATTACTTACCAGTTTCAATGACTGTTAGATGTCTAGGCAGAGCTTTTATTTAGGAGAAGGCTGGTGGCATAAGCAAGATCGATTTTGTTAACAAAACCAAGAAACAAACCCCAACCCACAAGAAAAAAAGTTTAAACTATAGCAAAGCTATTAAATAGCCTAGTTTGGGGACGGGGAAGCAAATACTCTGTAACAGAGTAAAGAAATCTAAGAGCATGTTTGGGAGAGGCAGTAGTAATGTTACTACTACATTATCGTACAAAACATAAAAAAACATTGTCAAAGTTTTCCCTTTCTCTTGAAGGTACTTTCTCTGGTTTTGGTCTAACCAGTAAGTCTTTAAGACTGGTCACGTAAAAAACTGACAACAGAGGTAGAAGACACACTTCAAGCGCTGAAAGAATTCATAACTGAGATTAATTAACTATTGGAATAGACTGATGTGAACCTTGGTGATTCAGTAGCCACAGGCAAAGTTTAGTTGTAAAAACATGTTTTCTTTTGCCAAAGTGCTGAATACTCTCAGAATAAAGCATACATAGGAAGTGTTTCTTTTGTGACTGAGTTATATCAGACATATGAATGGACAAAGCCTGTCTGGACTGATACACGGAATTAGTTTGTAAAATACTTTCTATTAATGTTGTTGTGGCAGTAAAATAAATACCTGCTTTCTCTGAAATTATATTTTAACTGTATCTAACAAAAACTGTCAAAAAATCAAAACAAGCAGTCTTTGCTTTTGCAGGTAGTGCATATACTAGAAATAGTACCAAATTACTGGGGTTTATGTGTGAAATAAGATGCCTTTATAGTTTTTGTATCTTTTTCTTCTGTTGCCATTAGAATAGAAGTACAGCTTTTAGAAGGGTAGCTGCACAGAAGGGTTATGCAAAACTCAAGACTTTCCGTGTGTGAGCCTGTTGTACTTTCTTAGCATGGCAGATTCAGTTCAGCAATATTGAAGAAAAAACCACCAAACCTAATACATTGCATGTACGAGCGTCACATCTTGAATTCTGGAGAGATTATGTTTATCATCAAGAGGTGTATTTCCTTGGACTTCTTCCTGACACCTTATTCCAGGGTGGGGTGTCTACTGTGTACATACATGTATGAGCTTTTAACAGATGTCATGTGAATTCAGAGTCCTGATCCTCCACTCCCAGTGCTTCAGTTAATTTCCTGGATCCTTGTCTGAGTGACCCAGCAGGAAACCCAACATGTACAAGCTCTTAAGTTGAATTGTAGTGAATTTGTGGAAGAAACAGGTTCATTTTCTTTGGATAGCTTCTCTTCCAAGATACTGAGTGACTGAATGTACTTTATATCCAGGTCCCCTCAAAAAAAATGCTTACTTAGGTAACATAGCTTTTAAATGCAACCTGTGTATAGGTAATAGAGATTAAAAAAAAGCTGACAGAAGGTAAGTTAGAGCTGATTTGAAATGCATATTAAAATGCATATGATTTGGAACTGTTAGGTCAGGAACTTACTATAGAGCCACCGTTACTGAAAACAGCTTTCCAAGCATTAGCAGTGTGGGGCAGTATGAGAAATGAGCTCTACCATCCCTTCAGGTAGAGTACACTTAGGGATCTGCACCAGGATCAGGGAGCTGGGGTCTTGGCTGACTCCCTCTTTCCAAGCATGTTTTTCAGATTTGGTTCTGGTTCAGTTTCAGCTGTAGCTGAAGTTGCATCTGCTTGGGAGATTCGAGTTCGTTCTTCTACCAGAGCTTCTTGTTGCTGATCTTTACAAATATTTAGGCAATAACTGACTAATCTTTTGACCTTTTGACTGTATTGTTGTTCTTAACAGTGTAATATAATGCCAGTGGGTTAGAGGCAAAAAGCAGAGAACTTTCTGGGAAACTTTTTTACCAACAGTGAGCGAATAACCCTGCAGTGAAGCATTCTTTGCCCTGCTTTTCCTGATTGAGAGATTCAGGCATCAAATAACTAGCTTATTCCTGAACAGCTATATAAGGGGCTGCAAAGAAATGGTGCTGTGGTGTGTTGACTTGGCCAAGTGCCCACCAGGCCGCTCCATCAATCCCCTCCTCAACAGGACAGGGAGGGGGGCAGGGAGAAAATAAGATGCAAAAAGACTTGTGGGTCAAGATAAAGGCAGTTTAATAAAGCAAAAGCAAAGGCTTGCATGCAGAAGCAAAGGAAAATAAAATATTTGTTCTCTGCTTCCCATCAGCAGGCAGTGTCTGGCCGCTTCCTGGGAAGCAGGGTTTCAGTGTGCATAGCGGTTGCTCTGGAAGACCAACATCATGATGAATGCCTCCCTGCTCCCCCTTCTCTTAGCGCTGTGGCTGAGCAGATGTATGGTATGGATGTATGTGCTGAGCAGATGTATGGTATGGAATATCCCTTTGGTCATTCTGGGTCAGCTGTCCTGGCTGTGTCCCCTCCCAGGATCTTGCCCACCCTCAGCCTGCTGGTGAGGGGGGCATGTTGGTGGGACAGCCTGGATGCTGTGCAAGCGCTGCTCAGCAGCAGCCAAAGCACTGGTGTGTTCTAGCTGCCTTTCGAGCTACCAACGGAAAGCACAGCACTGTGAGGGCTGCTACAGGCAAAACTGTCTCCATCCCAGCAAGACCCAATCCAGCTACTTTCCACCCTCTGTGGAAAGCTTCTGGTCTGATAACATTGCACATGGTTTTGATGTGTAGTTATATGCCATGGCTCATTTTCAGACATAGTAGGATTAGTCTTGCATCTTTTTTTTTTTTTTTCCTCCCCTTCAACTGATAAGATCTGTATCTGTAACATAGCTTTCCTTTTGACAGGTAATCGGAAAGGATGATGTAGCTGTGCCATCCCACCTATACAAGGTGATCCTTGCCAGACGGAGCACAACATCTACAGAACCCTTGGTACTGGGGGCTTTTGTGGTGCCAAACAATCCCATAGGTTTCAGTCACCACCTCACTGAGTTCCAAGTAAATATTGAAGATCTGGAAAAGATGTCAGGTTTAGTTTTCTTCCCCCAGGTGGACAAAACCAAAGATGTTAAAAATATCTGTGAAGTGGATACCTGTAAACTGATGGGCTTCAAGGAATTTACATTGTACATCACTGCTCGAAAAGTGCAGAGTGCCCGTACATTGCACCGGCTGGAGAAAGCCATGGCAGAGTTAAGGGAGGCAGGAATTGAGCCTGATGAATATCTTAGGAAACTTCACAAGAAGAAAGAAGAGGAGCTACTACAGGAAAAACAAGTAGCAGCTAGAGAGGGAAAAGCTGGCTGAGTACTTGCTCAGGAAGATGTTTGGGGTTTGTACTTTGAAAAGGGAGCTGCAGACAAACACAAAGACAAGAGCTCTATGAATTATCCTTTTTTGAGTTGTGAAAGCAATAAAACATTTGGAAGCTGATGGGTTTGGAATAACGTTCATTCTTGTGTAACTTGATGCACACACATGGTTTGCTGCAGTACTTAGATGTGGGAAATGAAAATGACCCCTTTCTGGCATGAATAGATACTGGACGTCCAGAAAAGGCTATGTGCTATTTTCCAAGCGAGACGTCAGACTTGGGGTTTGTATGGAATCCCTTCTAGGAATATTATAAAAATAGACTGTAGACACCTTGGGAGTATAACTGGAACATGTTTAAATGTAATTCTTCCTGTAAATGTCTTTCAATATGATGTAGAAGCAGTGGTACTTTCTGGGATTTTTAAAAATTTAATTGGAAATGTTTACTTTAGAGATCTTTTATTACAGACCTGTACGACATAATCTGAATCCCTTACAGTCTTCACTTAGTTGTGTTAACCAAATCAGATTGTCTCTAACCTCTCCTGACCTTGTGTGCTTTGGATACTTCAGCGTGTCAGTAGCTGTCAACTGTTGTCATTTGCAGCAGACTTCTTCCATTCATATATAATTCTGCAATTCTTTTAAAAAAGCAATAGAAGCAGAGTTTACACAAGTTGCTACCAGTGTAGACTGGGTCTTCATAAATTAATGTAAGCTTAATATTTCACTTTCACCACTAAGTTTGGATAAATTTGTTTTCTTGCGTATTTTTTGATCTGAGAGGTAAGCATGGCTTTCTCATTGCTTGTAGTAGTCATTCACTGGCTTTTTTCCTAGCATCAGCCTTTGGTTTATAAAGTTGGTTTCGCAACAAAACTTATGTGTGAAAACAGAAGATTGACTAAAAATGCATTTCCAGTTCTGTTTCAGCAGCAACTGAAGTTGCTTAGATTTACATCTGCTTGAAAGATTGAATGATTTTTTTTTTCACTAGTTTTGTACTTTATTTGTATATACATCTTGAATTTCAGACATAAATCAGTATGACTGGTGTCCTCTGATCCTCAGATTTTGCATCTGGAAAGAAAGAGTAAAAACTGGAAATACTTAGAATTTTTTTTAGTGGTAAGAGTCTATATAATTTTAGAGTTGTGCCATAAAAAACACCTTCAGTAGTTTTAACGCGAGAGTTAATGGTTTCTGAGAAGGGTCATGTAGTGCCAGGTTGAACTGGGCTGTTTACATAAAGGATGAATCAGGAGCATTATTTGGATGTTGTGAATCATCGTCTGGATGTTCTAAAAAACTGTATAGTTTCCTTCATCTCAGTTCAATTGCAGTATCCAAAAGTAGATCACTTTATAAAGCAGTTACATTTCCCATGACACTTTTGTGTTTGCCAAGAACATATTTACAAAATCCAGATGTTTAAAACCAGAGAAATGCAACTAGCTAAGGACGTCATAAAAACTTACTGCCCACATAAATTAGAGGGAAATTGAAATTGCTCATTTCAATTTTAGCCTGGAGTTTTGGTTGTTAATCCTATCAAATGTAACAAAAACAGTAAATCGCAAAACAACAAGCCACCTCTCCCTTTGCAGAATGTGGGAGATGACAGCATGTGTTGCCTGGAATAACAAAGTGCCAGATACTTCACGTGCCTCTTGATGGTCTTGTGTGCTTCACTGGAGTCCAAGCAGCCTTTTGGCCCTGCGATGGTCTCACCCGTTGGAAAAGGTATCTGTCATCACTCTTTGCATTGTCTTTCTCTTTTTCCCCATTATTTGAATTATTTATGTTTTATAATTCAGCATTTCACCTTCCCTTTCATCTCGATCCTTTCAGCTGAGGTTACAAATCTCATGCAGTGCTTGCACCTTCTCTGGACAGCTGAAACAGCTCTCAGTGCTATGGCTACGTGTCCATCCGTAGCAAAAAAAAGCGCCTTTGGGACAGCATTGGTTGTATGCGAGGAACTCCAGGTATCTTCCCTCTCTGCTGACAGCTTGCCATTACAACACCAGCAAAAGTGCGGCATGTGACTCACCTCTGGAGGCCTCCTGCAGAGCCCAGCTGCTCCTTAACTCGGTACCTCCTCGGGCCTTACGTACCCCCTGGAATTCCTGCAAGCCCCAGTTACCATAACTTCCATGCCTCTTGGCTTACCGCATAGACTAGACTCCCTATATAATTTTCAGCTGTTGGAGCATGGTTGGTGTTCCTCAGCTCCCCTTGGAGGGTGGCAGCAGGTGGTGAACAGTGAAACCACTTCCAGTGCTGGTCTGTGCCAGAGAGTGCGCTCACCTGCTCTGCTGCTGGTTTCCTCATCTGAAGTAAGTGTGGAGTCTAGCATATAGCAAAAAAAATGTACTTTACAACAGGAAATATAAGACAAGTAATAGCAAGGGGGGTGAGGCTTTACACACTTGTTTGAGCCACCTACGTAAGTAATTGTTTGAAGATCCTTCATGAGAACTGTGCTCGTGTCCGTGTCCATCTGTCTTTCCTGTTGCACACTTAATCACTTCCCTGCGTGCATCTGTAGTGACAATACGAATCTATGATGCAGCTAAGCAGCAGGAGCCCTGGAAGCGGAGAACTCTGTCCTTTGTTCCTCTGCTGTTTTGTTTGGGTTTAAAGCTAAATAACTGAATCACAAGGGAAGTTGAACACCAGGCTGTCCACAACCTGATACAGTGATTTTCTGATATTCCCTGGACTGTTGTTGACTCTTGATTGTAACTGCTCATCTTCAATCAGGGTGAAAGTGATGGTAAATAGGAGGCAGGCAAGCGAAGGGAATGCGGGGGGGGGGGAGGGGCTGCCACCGTGCTCCTGGCTTTGGGCTGCAGCCCACTGGCTCCGCTCGCGCACTTTTGGTATTTGGCCTTTTGAGGGCAGACTGTTTCCATGGTGTCAGCCTCGGCGGCCAAAAATGATGGGGGGATATGAAACAAGTGTCTCCGGCCCCTAATACCTGTCTGTCTGCTTGTGATGCTACGATACCCATTTAAAATGAATTGTTATACTGACAGCAGTGTGGTATGAAGCTAATGATTTTTCCTAGATAAGGGGTTTGATAATAATGTCTGAAAGTGCCTTTAGATTGACCACCCAAGTTGTGTATCTGCTCCAAAGACAATTTTGACTCCAGCTTCTTCATGAATTTCAGTCTAGGTGACGATTTAACCCTGCACTGTTCTTGTGTAATGCTCTTGTTTTGTATCTGTAAACACAATTTAGGGGGGTGGTGGGAATTTAAAGTTCTGGGTTTAATTTTTGTGTGTTTCGTTCACTTTGGAGTACTATTTTGCAATTTTCAGTTTGTCCCATAGTAGTAAAGATGGGTCTCATTAGCTAGTTGTGCTAAGTGCTGCACTAACCTGTGGAGAAACAGTCCCTGTCCTAAAAAGTAACGTGTATTAGATACAGCAGGCAACAGCTGGAAGGGGAGAAGATACAAACCCAGAAATTTAAGGTATTACTTCATCAAGGGGCTTCAAGAGATACTGCAACACACACTTGTGTTGTTTCCATCACTGGAATCATCTCTCTGACAGACACTTGGGTGTTCTGTAAAACAAATGGAGGCAGGTAGGTAACAAACCCCAGGATTTGCAGAAGCTAATCTGGCCAGCAGGGTTTGCTGGAGGTGGGCGCTGGGTTCCTCTGGGTTTCTCAGTCATGAGCCCTTTGTTGGAATTGGCTGAGGGAACTGGGGTGGTTCAGCTTGGAGAAGAGCAGGCTCAGAGGAGACCTAATTGCTCCCTACGACTGCCTGAAACTAGGCTGCAGTGAGGGGGGTGTGGGTCTCTCCACCCGAGTAACAAGTGATAGGACAAGAAGAAATGGCCTCAAGTTGTACCAGGGAAGGTTTAGATTGGATATTAAGGGTTGGGTATTAGGGAAAATTCCTTCACCGAAAGGGTTGTCAAGCACTGGAACAGGCTGCCCAGGGAGGTGGTTGAGTCACCATCCCTGGAGGCATTTAAAAGATGTGTAGGTGTGGTGCTTAGGGACATGGTTTACTGGTGGGCTTGGCAGTGTTAGGTTTACAATTGGACTTGGTGATCTTAAAGGTCTTTTCCAACCTAGACAATTCCATGATTCTGCCAGTACACCACCTGGTTTAGTGAGATGTCCGAGCAGGCATGATTTCACAGCCTTCTTTAATTTGGTTCATGTACTTGAAGCCATGGATTTTTCTAGTGGAAACTTCCAGTTTCTACAAACCCTACTGAACTGGCCAGCTAGGGCTGTGCTGTCCCCAGGGGCTGCTGGCCGGACAGGTGGCCATGTCAGCCCCAGAAGACTGGAAGGTCTCCTGCCTGCCAGGTGCCTTCATCATCTGTGCTGGTGGGTGGAATGGGCTGTTGAACTATGATAGCTGGTTTTGGTGGGAGGTCTCCATGGTGAAGCAGCTCCAAAGATGCATCTCAGGCAGGTGGATAAACCAGAGCTCCTTAAAGATGGGACCGCAGGGCAACAGAGGGGGTTTTTGGTGGCAGCTTGCAGGGAATAGGGCACCTCTGGTACTGTAGTGCCTGGGTCTCTACGTGTTTAACCTGTGCCAGCCTGTGTGAAGAAAATGCCAAATCCCCCTGTGCCCATCCTAGTCCCATGTGTTTGTTGCTCAGCAGTGAAGCTGTGGAGGAATTTATATATAAACCCCAAAGTGCTTTTGCTAGTAACCTGGCTCAGTGGGGAAGTGAGGAGCAATTTTCCTGTTATTTTTGAATTGTCTTCTCCTGCAGTCACAGAGGAAAAGCTTTTCTCACCATGCAGCAAAGGAAATGTACCTTTTTTTTTTTTTTTTTTTTTTTTATTCAGGTCCATCTAATCAGCTCCACCTACACAGTGCTGGTGTAGCCAGTTCTCACACGCTTCCTAATAGCCATCTGCCTGTGCAATTAATGGCTTGTCCGCTTTTGCCATAGCCTGGAGGAAAAGACCAAACAAGAGCTTTGAGTATTTGGTTAAAATATCTGGAGTGTCTGTGTGTATACTCTGGGATGGATGCTCTGGGATGGCTACAAACAGCCCCCACTTTCTCGTCTTGTAAAATATTACAGAGCAACTGGCCTTTTCCGTCATGCCCTTCAAAGAGGGCAAGTTTTCCACCTGCCATGTGAAAAATTAACAGCTGTGGCAACATAATATTCCCAAAACACTCACTTCCAAGAGCTGAATGCAAAGCTTTTGATGTTAGTTTGAGAGGTACAATGGCTGGGATCCCCACCGGAGTGTCCAGTGAGTGGGGAAAGATGCAGAAAACAGGTCTGGAATGAAGTGCTTCCAACTTTGCTTAAAAACCAGTGTGGAGGTATTTAGCAGATGACAGAAGTAAATTTGGTTTGTGTCAAGCATAAATATGCCCAAGACAACAAATACAGACCTGTGCAATTTTTCTTTAGCAGCTCTCAGCAGCCGATGAGCCAGGGCTCGGCACTCAGCAGGCTGGAGCTGGGGAGGGAACGGGAGCACCCACCGAGCTGCTGGTGCTCAACAGCCTGAAGTCCTGTCACATCTTTCCATGGGTGCGCCCATCTGGAGGAAGACCAGCCCGTCTCCCTGCCAGCCTCATTTTATTCTCATGTATTAAGAAAAATAAGCCTTCCTCCCCCTACACCTGTTGTGTGACCCAGCTGATGCTCTTTGGTGCTGTGGTCCCTCAAAAGCAGGGTGGCCATGGCACCTGGGGAGCCACAACAGGACACAAAGCGTGGTGAAATGGAACCATAGCTGGATTAGACAGCCTGGCTGTAACAGTGGGCTTGAACTTGGATTTCATTACTGAAGTGTTGTAAGATGCAAGGTAAGTGAAAACTGAAGGGTGTGAAAGCAAGGCGAGAAAGCTGACCTAACCGGTGACAATGCTAGAGGGGAAGATGCCAAATCATGTCCCTCAGCCATCAGCAGGTCCCTTTGGGTGGAACCTGAGCTGCTTCAGTGGCAGCTGCAGGACCTTCTGTAGAACATCAGCCCTGTGATGCCGCTCGGCGAGGTGGACAAGGTAGGATTATCGCCCTATGCCTGTGCATGGATATGCATGTAATGGTCCCAAAAGCAGATGGGCAAGAAGTGTAGGGCTTGCTGCAAGCGCTGCATTTGCAATGCACACAGTTGGTTTCCTTTCGTCACACGTGACTTCATTTTTCAGTCTCCAGCTCTGGGTACTGAGGCTTCAGTCTTTCCCTGTCTTTATCTTACCTACACCTCTACAAGCTGAATTCCATCATCTGCAAGGAGATACCACTCCTCTCCCAGTCCTCTGAAAGTGGGAAGAGGAGAGAACATAACCACTGTCCTGCTTATTTATTTGGAACACAGCGTTGCACCTAACTGAGCTCACCTCAAGCTGTGATGCAGCAGCTTGAGCTCCAGAAAAAGGTGCTGGGGTTAACCTAAGCGGTTTTAACCCCATCTTGAAGACAACCGTATTGCTCTTCCTATTGCTACACTACTACTAACTGCATTGTTATCAGACTGACTGTCCATTCCAGTCGAGGGAAATCTAATCAGAGAATCTGGTAGAGCTCAGGACCTCATGGCAAGGGACATGCTGGTGGCAGGGCTGCCATTCCCCACTGCCACCCCCTGTCCCGGTGAACTTTGGAGCCCTGGAAATACCTGCCATGGTTAAAGAGCAAACGGAGTGATTGCTTAGTGTGTGATAGCCTGGGTGACAATATCTTAACCTTTCCTTTGGGCTTTGTCACAGGCATCCTGTGATGTCAAGCAAGTGTAATGGGGAAAAGCTGTGCGGGGAGAAGCTGTACTGGAGCAGTGAAAGGCTGTGGTAAAATTTCCCCATCCTCCCTTATCTCAGCTCCAGTCTTCAGGTGCTTTAATGTGGAGGGGGGGCAGGATTCCTGTGGGTGGGAATGCAAAATGTATGTTCACGTGGAGTTAGGATCTGCGTGTGGCTGTGTGGGAGAGGAGTTTTGGCTCCAGGGTTATGTTTTCATTATATGAGATCTGTGCTGTAGCGAGTAGGAGATTTCAGGAAAGAAATCGATGTTCCTGCCATCAGGATAAGTCCGATCAGTAGCAGAGCAGCACCCTCGCCATCCCTGGACTTGCCTGTCCTGAGCCCTTGCCAGGAGTTGGGTATCCAAAGCAGACCACATCCTTCTTGCAAAAGCCATGTAGATGAAAAGCAGACACATATTGGAGATGCTGGAGGCCAGTATTCAAACACCCCTGCACCCAGTTTGCACTGGGGGTTTGAATTCCAGGTTCCCGCTCCCAGGGGGGACACATTCACCATGGGGGTGTAGGAGGCAGTGGGACATGAACTCTCCTGCTAAAACATTCGTACTTTCCCTAAACTGCTCAGAAGCTCTGGCTGTCATTGGGCCAACGAGGGAGGATGCAGTCCTCACTGCAGAGCTTATCGGTGGTGCAAGGTGCGTGAGTCTCTGCCCTGCCAAGGCTGTAAGTGCCATGAAGAAGTGGGTGAGACTGTGCAGGAGCATGTCTGGGCGCTCCCACAGAGCAGCACCCCCAGGACTGCAAGCATGAACGGGAGCCCCAGGTAGGTCTGGGGTCTCCCATGGCCTTAGGAGTCTGAATTAAAACCAGAGATGCCCCTGTTACATGTGATAAGACTTCAGGGACTCAAAGTTTAAGCCAGGTGGTATTTCTTTTTAATGCAAGATGTGCTAAGCGTATAAAGCATCCAGCCATTTCCATGCTCTTTTGCTTGCCAAACTCTCCCCTGAGCATGACCTTCCTCACCCCCGTCGCCCCCTTCACCCCCGTGGCTCTCCTCATCTCCATGTACTCTTTCAAATCAGCACCTTCACTTTGCTCTCGCCACTTTGTACTCCTCCTCCTCCTCTGTTGGAAGCTGCCATCACCAAAGTGAGCATGTTGCTCTTACTAATAGCAAAGTAATCAATTTGAGTCAATGTATACATTAGTAATGGCCATGTAATTCTAGTGCAAATTAGGTTTGGGCAGGCTGCAAAGCCTGAGACATCTCGTCTTCCTGAGCAGTTTGGATTTACTGTCCTCTGGGGAAGGCCACGGTGAAACGCCCCCCTACCCCCCTCGCAAATCCTCCCTTGATTGGATACAGTGTGGTCGTCTGATTAAAATTGTGCAGTGGTTCAGAAAATGATTTTCAGCCAGTGCTTCACAGTAAATTACTTTTTTTTTTCTTCTTTTTTTTTTCTCAAGACAACACATTTTTACCTCAAGTACAGCTGGACGCTGAAATGAGATGCTCCAGAAAAGCAAGATGCTAGTGAGGGAAAGGCGGAGAGGGGTCAGGGGAGCACCCAGCAGCGGTGATGCCCTGCCATGGACCATCCCCAGTGCATCTCCCATGAGCCCAAAGCCCGGCACCCACTCCCATGGTGATGCTGCCCACTTAACACCCAGATCCTTTTCCCTGCTCCGAGTCAGGCAGCCGGCAAGGTTTGCCAGTGCCATGCGTAGGCAAGGAACCACTGCACTCCCACGTGGGGTGTCCCCTTTCTGATGTGCCTTGTCTGTGCCTGTCACCTAACCGCTTAGGGAGGTAGATGGGAGGGCCAGAGCCTGTGTCCCTCCTGCCACCCTCCTCTCTGCTCTCTGCCCCGATGGCCACTGCTGCCCCAGAGCTATGTGCCCAGTGCTGGCCATGCAGCATTTTCCAGTCCTGGGTATTAAAACTGAAGGAAATGCACATTTTTTCCTCAATCCGTGGAATGGGGTCTCCTGTTTTCCATGTGAGCATCCCAAGGATGCCTAGAAAACCCTCTGTCCCTAATGCCTGATCCTGCACTAGCTCACTCATCCAAAACGCTGCTGATGCTCTCTGCAAGGGGAGAGCTGCCTGCTCTCTTCCATCCTGTGGCAAGGGCTTGGCAGGGAAGGATGTGTCATCCAAGATCAGTCCAAAATGACTCCCCTATTTTTTGGGTTACCCAAAGGAGGGTCAGGAGGTGCACTGCTCTGCCAGTTTCTAAAACAACAGCTTAAATATCTGCTTGCAGGAAGGTGTTGGTTGTGACTGGTGATGACAATACTGTCCCAATTTCAGCATGGTTAGACCTCGAGGAGGCATCATGAGATTTAAGCATGCAGCAATGAGCCCTTCCTGGAGGCCTTCCATGGACCTTGTGCCCATCCCATGCACTGAGTGCTGGGCTGCGTCTCCAGGCATTGGGCATCCAGCGGCGAACACATCTGGACTGAGCCCCGCTCTAAGCAGCTCCCACCCTATGGCAGGGGGGCTGTGCCTGTGTAAGGAGGTAGGATAAGGGATAATAATAATACAAAAAATAATCCATGTAAATACTGCAGCAGATGTGTGCCGGAGAAGGAGTAGTTGGTGGTGGGGAAAAGGGAGAGGTTTTGGGTTTTTTTAATTAGAGGTGGATAATTTATTGACTGTGTGCTCACATGTCTATGTGTCATTCAAAGTGTCTTTCAACAAGCGGTATGGCATTACTTATAGGGACTCATCCACTGAGTTGAAGGTCTGAATTTACCATCATTATTTTTATTTTCCTGAAGGGACTGTGGCAGCCAGGGGGAGTGGACAACCACAGGCAGTAAAGCACCTTTACGTACGCCATATGTAAGATGTATGTTTGCATTCAATTAAATGTAAAATTTATTTCCTCCCTTTTGAGAAAAAGAATTTAAATGCTAACTAGAAGTCTACCAATGGCAGGGAACCACTTCACTCTTTAACATCCTTGGAAGCAGAAGAAAATTTGCACGTAGTGCCAACACGTGGAGAATCTTGGACACAACTGATACCAACTTCCCCCCTTTGCTGCGACACAGGGTCTCTCCACTTCGTATTTGCTCCGTGAGAAGTGGTTAGTGTGAGGGAGGGAAGGGCTGTTTATTAAATTAAGAAAATACGTTTCACAGCATATTGGCACTGAGCTGGAAAGGAGCAGCTTGGTTGCCCACTCCCTCTCCCGGTCCCCACAGGATCCTTCCTCACCGGGGATGATTAGTGCCGTCGTCCATCCAGTTTGAAATGTCACATTTCCTGCTGCAATTAGAAGGAGCTTTTATCTGCGGGATGTATGTGTGTGTGTCTGAGGGGGCGTTTTCATTCCCTCCAGGTGAATGTTTTAGTAAGCAACATCCAACACATAACACAAATACTTGAAAAGAAACATTTTACTATTACTAAAGACTGTTATTGCAGCTTTCATGACCTTTCAGAGATCCCTGGGAACTGAAAGAAGGAGTGGGCTTATGAAAGGAAGCACGATCTTGTTTTTAAGCTGGGGCACAGGAGAGATGTGGTTTCAGCATGCTCAGTTCCCAAAAGCTGCTGCTGTCACCCTTGCAGGGCTTGCCCACGCCAGCCTGCTGGCACCCAACAGCAGCGGCTGCTCAGCCCCTCTGGGGACCACCTCCAGGCAGCTGGCAGTGATGGTCCACAACGTTTTGGGGGAGATAGGGCAGAAGATGCTGAGGGGCTCATGCTGCAGGTGACCCCATGGTCACACACCGTCTCTGTGCCCTGCTCTGAGGGTGCTCCCCTGGAGGGGGTTGAGCCCAAGCGGTGGGGCTGCCTGAGCTGGGCAGGGAGCTGGAGAACCTGCTTCTGGGGACTCCAAGGCAGCAGAAAGAGTGCTAGGAAAATATGTGGTCCAAGGATAGGTCTTGGGTACGGGGCTGGCAGCATCCAGGCTGTGTAATGTTTGGCACAGTTTCTATCACAGCCTTGGCTCATGCCATCTAGCAGCCTTCTGTAAGGTACCTGGGTGTAGCTAGGGTGAGGACATGGGCTGGGGACTTTCCTCCCTGAGAAATCTGTGTAAAACCAGCCAGTTTCGGGGGGTGAAGGCGGGGGGGGGGGGGGGGGGGGGGGGGCGGGAGTGGAAAGACACATTAATGCAAGATGCTCTGTATTGTTTGTAATAACCAGGCCTCCAGCTAATTTACCAGTACAACATATCTGAACATGCTTTGAAGGTCATGAAAGAACAGTCCTGCTTGAGGATTTCATCCTAAATACGAAATCCATCTGATTCTGATTTGACAATATAACTGCAGCCATAGGATGAAATTTTCAGTTCTATTAGCTGTCAGGTAGGCCCACTCTTTTTAGTGGAGCAGAGTACAGCTCCAAATGGGCCAACACAGCAGAACGGAGGTCTTGACTATGATGTATAATTTAACAGGTTTATGTATTTTCTTCCCATATCTTCTGTATGCATGAGAAGATGAGATTCCTATCCAAATGACTTAAGACTTTTCAGGTTTGACCCTACAAACCCTTATTCACACAAATAGTCTCAGTTACTTCGAAGGGGACTCTTCATAAAAAGGAAATTTGTGCCTTTGGGGTTGAAAAGGTAGAAAATGAAAACATGGAGTCAGTCATGGTGCACCACCTATATAATTCAGGGTACACATTTAACAATATAAGCACTAATATATTGGGCATGGTGGCCAAAATTGTCAAAATTACATCCCTAATGTTAGATCTTTTCAGCTATATTTGGGGTGCAAAAGGCCCTGAGGCATCAGGATACAGAAGGAGATACTTAACTTTATGTGACAGCGTTGTTGACCTTTGGAACATTGTTTCGGGTGAAACAGTATGCCATGAAAGGGAAGTCTGACAAAGTGCTCTTGTTTTTACAATTACAGTACTCCAGGCTGCTGTTGTTCTTCGGGAGTTTGCACATTTAAGCACCTTATTTAAAGGGTAAAGTAGATCCACACTCGTGGTCAGTTCTGCTGGCTCCTTGGCCCACCTCACCTTCTTCATGGTTTTTGTCTCCATCTCCAGCCAATGGTGCTACATCCCTCCCAAGCTGGTTTTCAGCCACTGGCACCATCCTGTTTTGGTCCCTGTTAGTGCTGGCTTTAGCAGGCATTACGAAAGAGGAATGTAGGAACAGAGCAGGATCAACACGTGGAGCCCCAGCTCAGGATGTTGTCTTGATGTTTGAGTCCCCAGGGCTCTCATCATCCAACATCTAATGTCAAAATCATGTCTCGCTGATAACATATCGTTGTTGTCTTCCTTTGTGTCATAAGTCTCCGGGTTGCCTAAACAGCCTGGTTTTTTGTGAATTATTTGGCAGTTACTCCTGCTCATCTGTGGCCTTTCCATAACATCAGCTGCATTGTGAAGGTCAGAAGCCTTGTACAGGAAAAAAACTATTCTGTGTTTGGGTTAAAGGGTGTTGGTCTAGCAGGGAAGAGGTGCATTTGCTGTTGGAGTGTCCATGCTGCTGCTGCACATGGCCTGAGGATGGTGTTGCATCCTCCGCTCAGTGATCCTCAGCTCAGTAAAAGCCAAAATTTGAAGCCTCACAAGAGGAGTCTTAAAAGCGACCTGGTACACTGAGATAAATATCTCAGTCTGACTTTCAGGACGCACTCTGTGGGATCAGGTCCTCGCTCTTCTACCTCAGACACAAAATAATTAGCAGCCACCTTACGTGGCCTGCATTAGTTTGTCATCAGTCTTAGTTATAATGGAGACTGAAATGGTTCTGCTATTGACCTGATATTTTAAAATGTGCTTAACAACTTAAATTTAAACATTGACATATGACAATCCTACCCTTGGTTTTCAAAAGAAAGTATAAAAAATATCAGATGAGGAAGAACATAATGAGAAAGGAAATTTGTGAGGACGACTCACGATGAAGGGTGCAGATATCATGCATCTACCAGCGATTGTAACTCTCTTGCCTTATAACCACTTTAGAGCACAGGATGAAAGCTCAAAACTCAAAAGAAAATACTTTTGTGTACAGATTAACATCTTTTCTAAAGCACTGTTATTCCACGTTACCTGATGTGTCCATGTATCTTACTACATGTGCTCTGTGTGTCCTGCTACCTTCCCTCGCACCACGGTGGACTGTGTTGCCATTTCACTTTTGGGGTGACTGCAGAGGTCTCAGACAAGGCAGTGGGTAATGGCCCAGGATGCTTGTGGCTTTCAAGTAGTCCCTGTCCTCCCACTTTTCCCTCTACCTTACTGTTTTTCATGTACTTTTTCCTCTTTTGCTCTCACTTCACTTGTTCCTCCCTCGTTCCTTGGTGTTCTGGCACTGCCTTCGCTGTGCAATTCACCAGGGTTTGTCCGCTTCAGACAGGGCTGATCTGCAGGGGAAAATGCCTGGATTTTGAATATACAAAAGAAAAAGCATGAAGCCCAGTGTATTAGTAAGGGGCAGGCTTTAATTAACTAGTCATTATTGCATTACTCCACAGTAGAGGAAAGATGACTAATGCTATGTCTGCTTCTGGCGTACAACTGCTGTCAAATTCAGCGAGGTCTTATTAAACATCACAGAGGTGTGACTAAAGAAAATGATGAGCAGAATGTGCAAAAATAGCAGTCATGGACCTGCCGTGTGCGCTATGAATTTCTAATCTGGGATGGAGGGGAATGTCTGGGCGGGAAGAGCAGGAAGAAATTGCTGTATTTTGCCATCAAAGAAAAACAAAGTTAAGTTTCAGGGAAAGCCATCCTAACTATGAAGTGATGGGTGGGTGATCCTCTGGCCCAGGTGCTGCTGGGTCTTCTGTCATGGCCTTCCTGGGTGCTGATCCCTGCTTCAGGCATGGCTTATTCCCTTTGTAGGAGACAGTTGTTGACTGAAAAACTCAGGAATGTCCTGAGAGGAGAGACCAGAGCGCTGGTCTGTCCTTCGGTGTGTGGCCAGCACTATGGGGTGATGGTCTAATTTTCCATCTTTCTGTCCTAGGCGTGGTGCATCTGGGGCAGCTTGGCTCCAGCTCCAGGGATAGACATAGAGAAAGTCTGCCTCTTGGCATACCCACAGGCTGTGGGAGGGCTGGAATAGAGGTGTGGTAGGTTGCTGTCTATTCTTTCTGCTTAGAAACTCATTCTCCCATCTGTCAATCCTCCAGGGCACCCAATGTCAAAATATTCCTGTCCTGCACAGACTGGGTGGTGCCTTACTCACTGATGGTGCTTTGAAGAGCATGAGCTGTACTTTGGTGACACAAGAGAGTGCAAAGTGGCTGAAGGTGTCCGTCCGATGGGAGATCCAAGCTCCAGGAGAGGAAAATCAGGTACATGACTCTGCCTGGTGCCTATTACCAGCTCATGACTCCTGCCGTCTGCCCCCAGGTTTTCTGACTTCACCCTTCAGAGGTACATCTCCTGCTGAAGGCACGGGGAGGTCCCCGATTAGGCAGTCTGGAGCGTCCTAACACAGCAGGACACAGTATTTTTGCTGTCACTATACTTACGTTAATTACCTAAGCAGGTCATCAGAATTGGACTTGCAGCTTCCTGAGCCAAACCCTTCTGAGATACACTTTTATTTAGGAATCAGCACCAAAGACTGCTCTGGAGAGCCAGGGCCTGCTATGAAACACGCAATTGTCTCTCAAAAGAGGAATAATTTTAGAACCAGATTTGGTACTTATGTAAAAACTGCGCAAACTGTGGTGACCCCATCGAGCCCGTAGTCATGCCAGTGGCAGTCAGCCCCATCCTTCCCATTCTCGCCTCACATTACTGTCTCTCTTTTAAAGAAAAGATATAATTGACAAGTGCTGGCCAGTTTTTATGCGTTAAACAATTAGAACAGTAAGCACAGAGGCTTTATATCACTTCTGCTTTCAATACCTACCGTCAGCATCCTCCTCCCCAATGAGTTTTTAACAGCTGTGTTGTTTTGAGATGTGGCGCAGCACCGTTAACAGCTTTCCAGAGCAACTATATTACTTTTAAGTAGAGCATTACAGGGCTGAGTACCATTTCTTTCAGGGATGCAATTAGGTAGGTGATGGACCGTGATGACTGGTCAGGTAATTTATCAAGTGCTGGTGAGCTACTGCCCCATATTAACAGAATGATCAATGGTGATAATACAAGTTTACTGAAAGAAATGGAAATGAAGGAACAGCAGGGTCTGAACTGGGTGCTGGTTGGATTTAACAGGCATTGCTGTATGCTAATGAAGCCCTGCAGAAAGAAAATGAAAACTGGAGCTCAGGTCTCTGGTTCCCCTCGTGCCCCACCTGTGCTGCAGAGCTGCCTCACCTGACCCTGCTGGGTACAGGAGCCGTGCAGGAGGGAGCGGGGCTGCACATCACAGCACCAGCATGTCCCAGTCGGATGTCTAGCCTGGATCCTCTGCAAGCTCTTCCAGGGAGGGAAGAAACCATGACCTCTGCTAAGTGAGCTGCACTGAACTCAATTTCTAATCAATGGAGAGATGTGTGTGCTTCTAATTCTTTACGCACCCATTTTAGGGTGGGGTGAGTAGTGTCTTACGCTCCACTGTCTCTGGTGGCAAGATTTCCCTGCCAGCAATGCTACAAATGCTCATTGTGATGTGCAGGGAGGTACCGCTCATCAGATGCTCTTTATGGGCTTCCTAGGCAGGACTGCAAGTTCACAGCACACCTGTAATGCAGGTTATAATTTTGAAGACAAATGGGCAGACAGACACAACTATCTCAAGGTCAAGTGTGGAGTCAATGAAACCCAGAAGTCTCAGCCCCGTGATGCAGGCTTAGGCACTTGATTAAATTATTGCACTGATATTTTTTTTTCTTTTCCTATTGCCATGCTATTATCACCTGCTTGATAAATTGCACATATTAATGATCCATGAAAATATAGAGAAATAAAATTAATGAGGAATTTCAATGTCTGGAAACTTTAGCCAAAAACCTAAAAGCAAAACCTTAAAGACACAAATTTCAACACAACCAAAGTTCTCAAAGCCGTAACTCAGCTGCTGTCTAATCTGTAGGTGCCCCAGGGTTTAAGTTTCTTTTTGGTCTATATTTATGCCCTCTTTTTGAGTTTATATTGAACAAGATATATTACTCTTGCCTGTATTAAAAAAAATATATAGCAAAATATTGTATTTTAGATGGATTCATGCACAGCAACAGCTAATCTGGAACTGTCATCGGTCTATGGATGACTGAGATGTTAAGAAGCCCATCAAGTCTCTCATTTGCTATATTATCAGTGCTGATCAGTGACAGTTCACATCAAAAGAGCCTGGTAGTGGGCTGTAAAGCTGTTGTAAAAGATCCAGGAATCAGAAAAAAACTCCAAATTTCTTTCAGCTAAAGCCAGGTAGTGCATTACACCCTGCTGTAAGGATTAAGTACATCGATTGATTCATTAACTTCATGGTGTCCACAGTGGGACTCTTATTTTAGATAAACTTTTCTGGCAACCATACACTGTAAGTGTGTCAGAGAAAGGGAGGAGAAGAGTGCAGACCTCAGCTCTGGAAAGTGTTTTCTTGTATGGCAGCAGCTGTATTTCTGTGATATTGCATGTATTTAGCTGAAATTTATGGGTGGAAAAGAGATTAGTTAGGCACATGTAACATAAAGAAAAAGAGAGCTACATTAAACCATAGCTGGAATCTGCGGCTGGGTCACGGGAAGACTGTATAGATCAGCTAGACAAATTTCAGAGGTGCGAGAGACGTTCACCCAAATACCGTGCTTCCCTCTAAAAGTTTCTTGCTTGCAACCATTATAAACTGAATTATTTCTGGTCAGGAAAAGATGGGAGGACATCCTCCCATCTTATTTATTTCATACCATTTGTAAGAAATGTGAGCCTAACTCTTGCTCGTAGCTGTCCTGTGCTTGTGTGGGAAACCAACACAACTTTACACCCCTTTTCTTGTTTCTAGGCCTGAGCTTCATTTAAGGATTTTTAACATCGATGGAGTGTTAAAAAAGAGATCTTAGCAGCAAGCTAAATGATGAGTCCTCTCATATGGTGTCTGCTTAAGAGACCTTAAGGTTCCAGGATCCGATGTGTTCAGGCAAACAGGGAAGCAGACTAGTTTCAACATCCACGTCATAAATCAAGAGCCGTTAACGGAGTCCGGTACATTAGGAAGCAAATACATGAGCAGAGATTCACAGAGCTTGAAATATTCAGGGCTCCAGCCATGGACACTTGGCTGTGGTCTCTTCCCACAAAGCTGTCCAAGGGAAGCGGTTGGGCTGGAGAGGTTTCCTCCAGCTCTGTGAGAGTCTCTCTCGCATGGCTCTGTTCCAAACCAAAGCAGATATCCCCAATTTTGGTCCGGAGGAGAAATGGAACATCTTTATCTGCTGTTATCTGCGGCTTTGGCCATGGTCTCTATGAAATTCTGGCAATGCATTTGGAGAAACATGCCCACAACAGAGAGAAGGACAGGGCTCTGGGCCTTTCCAGCCTCGGTCTGCATGTGCTGCTGGTGGCTGGCTCAGCACCCTAGCACGGAGGCAGCCTGCGACTCTTTTTGTTTCTCATGCTTTTCCTCCCTGTTTCACAGCTTTTTTCACGCTTATCTATATGCTTTTGAATACAGTTCTGTCATTCAACTAGCAAGAGGACTCTCACAGCTTACTATGAGTTTTTTTAGCAGTTGGGACTTTCTTTGGCGGTCCTCTTGGCGGTGCACTGGAAAATTAACAGTTCAGATCCCTCACAATGAAATGTGAGATGAAAGGGTCAGTGCCCTGTGTCTTTCCGTCTTATAAATACCCCTGACTTTCAGCTTTGCGGAGAGACAAATCAAGCTGCTTGCTGGGCTGACCTCCCCTTCAGACATCAGTTGATAGTCTTTCTCCCGACTTGAGGAGTAGCCTAAGAAGGGAAGAGAGATTTCTGAAGTGAAAAGTGCCCTATGATGAGATACGGGAGCCAAAGAGACACAAACTGCTCCTGGACTCCCAGCCTGTGGATAAGAAGCTAACTGACACTTATGAGTGAGTGGGGAAAAAATGCCTTAAACCCTTGTGACACTTATATAACTTCAGGCCCGGGATGTTTTCCGTATAAAGGAAGGATGAGTATTGCCAGGGGCACCTTTCACGATAAGAGCAAGCCAATAAGCTCTGAAAATGGAGAGTTACTAAAAAACAAGCCTTCAGGAAAATCCAGAACATTCCCTATCAGGCTTGGGTCTCTCTTGGCAGCAGGGCACAGAGCTTGGGCAGCTGCTGGTGGCTCCCAAAACTGGCATAGGTCAAAGACCTGAGATGAACCAGGGTTTTGGGCGATACGGGTGGGATTTTTGGTGGGGAGGATGCTGAAGGGTGGGAGTGCACAAAAAGAAGAAGAAAGTGCCGCGTTTGGAATGGGGGCTGACACTATGGAGCAGAGGAGACATGACTTTGCTTGGTGAGGTGGGCCCAAGGCCGTCATTTTTCTGGGATCTTCCTAAAACCAGCAGGTCCTGCTTACTTCTTTCGAGCCTTTAATTCCCCTCCAAGAAACAAAATGGGAGAGCATGGAGCACATGACCACCTGAGGTCCCTTCTAACCTGAGTTTTCCTCGAATCCTACTGGGATGGTGTAAAGAAGTAGGTGCTTAGGAGCAACCATTGATACTGGAGCTTTGTAGATAGAATATATGAGAAAGACAGGGAAGGGAGATGGGGAGGATGATCACCATGGGCCACCTTTGAATGTAGACCTGTACACAGTTCTTTTGCCAGGTGATCCTTAAGATGCTGCTGTTTGGTGGCCCATTAGCTGATGGTGGTGAAGTTGTCTGGCATGCTGCACTCAGGAGGTAACTGCCAGGCTGAGCCTGACCTTGTCTGACCAAATTTAGGCCATTTGGGACAGGTATTGGCAATGGAGGGAATTCAGACCAACCACCTACTTCAGATGTTTGCTCCCTTCCTAGTTTTGAGAGAGCGGTAGATGGCTCCAGAGGGGTGGCTTGACCCATCTTACCCAGGTGTAGGTGAACACCTGCTGTGGGGTTTGTTCCCCTTTAGAGCTTTGTTTTCTCCCTCTACAAATATTAGCACTACATTTGGTTTCTGTGTTCCTCATCAAACCAGGTGCTGCAGCCCCTCCTGCTTCCCTAGGAGCAATGGGAACCACAGTTCTTTTACAAGCAACTTGAAAAGGGACCGGTCTTCAAACTCGCCTGCCTGCTGGTGTGATTGCTACATCACTATTGATGTCCACTAGGGAAGTGTCTGGAGGCAAAACATGCAGCTGCAGAGGTCTAAAGACAGGCTGAAAAAGGCTGGGCCTTTATGCTTTCAGGAAAGCATGTCCCCTGCAAATTCTTCACTGTAGTCCCATCTACTGACATTTAACGCCAGCGCGTCCCAGCTTGCTCCAGGCAAAAGGACATCCCGGGCACCAAGAGAGTGCACAGGACTTGGGTAAGTTTCATACAGCTCATAGGTCTTACCTAAAAAATACGTTTCAATCTCAGCGTTAGGGTCCCACATGGGTGCTTTTTGCTGTCTTGCGGTTGCTTTCCACTCCTATCTCTGTGCGTACTGTCCTTTTTGCCGGTTGATACAAGGCGGCAAGGAAGCGTGTGTGGCAGGTGGTGGGTGCGCAGCGACAGCCCTGGTCCTCTGCGAGCTGCGCCCTGGGAAGCCAGAGCTGCCTGACCCTGGCATCTGCACTTGCATCAGTCTCCTGTTCCTCCTCTCAATCCCCACCTGAGGTCAAGCTTTGAAAGAGAGGTCAGCTCCATTTGAAGGCTGTTTGGAGACTGAATCACTTAATGATGAGTCATGTGAAAATTAAATTGATGCAAATGTTAATTTGACAACCTGAAAGTCTGGAGAGGGTTCCAGCCAGACCACAGGCTTTGTGCTAATGCAGCTGTGCTTCCGCCGGCCCGGAGGAGATTTTACAGCAGGTAAACACGGAGTGGGAGAGACTTCCCTACACCAGAATTATCTTTTCTTCCCAGAGTCTGACTCATCACAGGTATCTCACAGGAGGGGAATCTCTGCAAAGAGCCTGTATCACCACCCTGTCACTGCCTGGCAGTGCTCCTGATCAGTGGCCCTGATTCTGGGCTGCTGGATTTTTTGTTATCAGCATCAAAGGTGCTGGACACAGTGCTGCTGCCTGACTTGCAGAGCGGCTGAACACTTCCAGCTCTCCTAATAAATCATTAACTACTCCAGAATGATCACTGAAGTGTACAAGGAAATAAGCAATTATCTCCTGCCCTAGAGGAGCAGATCCTGTCGAAAATGAGAAAGTGTCTGGGGATAACAATATAACTAGAATAATTAAATGCTCTTTTATGTTTGTTAAATTCAGGATTATATTCTAATTTTACCCTCCCCCCCCTTCAAAGTAGGGGGTAATTAACTTTGAGGCATCATTACTGGCATTGACCGACCTTCTCGTTGTTTGCGTGAGAACAGTCATGACGTTTTGCACCTGCTTTGCACGGATGTGAACGACTGGAGCAAATGTAAGGAAGGGAGAAATAGGATCTGTACTTGCCACATACAGACAGATGTCTTAAGGTCACGCAGCCAGGCTTACACAAGTGTGGCAATGCCAGAATTGAGGTTGTCTCCGTGGCGCTTGCAGCAGACCATCAAATGGTTGCCGAGCCCTGTACAAACTTTTAAGACTAGTTAATGATAGGTTTCTTACCAAAATACAGCCACGTCAGTGCGCTACATCAAGTGACATTTGAAATGCCCTTCATTTCCAGATCATGATTTAAGGCAGAAATAGAATGATTTGCTTTGTCAAAAGTAGAGTCCACTTGGAAAGCTTGAATTCTTTCTGTCTTTATAAGTGACGGTTAAACCATGGGAGGTTTGTTTACCCTGTGTCTAAAAAACAGTTCTGGCCTGCTGCATTTGGACTTGGATTTTTCATTCTTTTTTATTTTTTTAATTGTCTCCCAGCTCAGGAAGCAGTCAGAAAAAACTTTCAAATAAGAGTTATTATATTACTTGTTTACCTAATTAGGCAATTGCTATACTTTTCTTAATCGTATATATTACATTACGTATTTCAAGACTGGTTCACTTTGAATAACATTTCTGAGCATCATGATAGGCCTTTAATTAGTCAGCAAGAGGTCAGAAGAACGTTAATGGGTAACATTTGTAATTAATTTAAATGAAACACAGCCCCAGCTTCCTTAAAGGTGATAAAACCATATCATCTTTATATATGTAAAGTTTGTCTTTATGCATATAAATATAGAGGGCTTCATAAAGACTCCATAGAATTCCTGCCTCCTCATTCTCTACCTTTTCTGACCTATCTGGATTACATCTGACTGTGTTATTATTTCAGTTGGGAACTGATAAACCATTGCAAGTTAAACACTAGCAGTTCTAAACTTTGGCCCAGGAGGTGAACAGTATTCATGGAGTCTCTCCTGCCTCTTTTCCTGGTGCAAGCCGAGTTACTTGCTCTGGAGCAGGCTGCACCGGCAGTGTTTCGTGGTTGGAGTAGAAGTCCTGGTATTCCCACAGGAGAGACTGAACTTGACATACTTTCAAGCCAAGAAATGTTCAAGACAAATAATTTGAACAAAGCCGGAAGGAAGTACTAAGATAGAACTAAAATCTTTGTTAATCAGCCAAGGGTAGGGGAAGTGTAAAATACCAAGGGACAGGTTCTGCTCTTTTATTCAGCATCTTCTCTCTGCAAATAGCACCAGTAACATTCCTGCAGGGCAGGCATGCTGGAGACGACTGAAATGTAAAATGTTTAATTTGCTTAGGCAGGAAAACAGGAAGAAACAAAGTTTCTTTGTGCAAACAAAGGTTTCATGTCTGTCAGGCTGATTTTGTCCCAGAGAACTATAAAAAATATCAGACAAATGCAACCTATGGGATAAAATATCAAAATCAGAGAAGTAAAATTTTCCAGGCTCAAGCAGTCTATTGATTTCCTTTCAGCAACATGTAGCTCATTTGCCACATTGCCAGCTACTACAGATTTACTCCATGTTGCAAAATAACTTGACGTTTCACTTGGTGCTCCCAGTACCAATGGCAAGCAGAGCAGAGTCTGGCTTCCATTACACTGTCTCACCCCAGATAAAGCTCAGTTGCTGTGGCTGAGGTGAAAGTATGAGAAAGTCTAGCTCTCCCAAAACCTAAATTCTCATCAACCAGGGAACAAAGAACTAAAAATTAATTAGCAAAGAAAAAAAAATATTAAATGTGTGCAGTCTTAGCAATGAGGTCTTGGTTCTTCAGGGTCCTTCTCAGTGAGGTTTGGAGGGGTGGGATGGGGAGGCTGGTGTTGGCTGTAGGGTTGGGAGCATCAGCCCTGGGAAGAGCATCAAGCGAAGACACGAGTGCTAGGCGCACTGTGCATCATCCCAAACATATCTGGCAGCGGGTGTACCTCCCTGCTGGGGACTCTGATTTATTTACACAGATGAAGGTTTAGCTAGCTTGTGCAGGGTGAGGATGAGGATGAGGGAAAGGTCAATGGCAGCGGGCAGCACCGCTGTCCTTGCAACACCCACATGGCTCACGAGCTGGGGGGCCCAACCAGTGCCCCCCCAGGGATGCAGCACAGCCTGAGTCCCGTAGCAGCCAGCAAAGCATCCGGCATCCAGCACTGAGGTCACTTGTTTGTTTGTTATTGTCATTGCCACTTTCTTTTTTTTTAACTGAAGGATGTGGGGGGTTTTATTTATTTTATGTTATTGGATCTCACTGAGCCTTTGTAAGAGAAGGGAAGTGTATGTGGGAGGAGCGAGGGGGAGGTTATTGTACGGCTGTTGTTAGAGACGGGGTTAATGGCCCAGAGATTTGATAAATAATTCTGTTTAATTTAAGCCTCGGGAGCTTCTAATCGAATTGCATCACCTGTGGTTCTGCTGCTTTCTTCCAGGCCAGAAAGAGAGAAGAAAAAAGCCCGACAGAAAACCCCGACCTTTGCTACAACCAGCTGTGATTGGAGGCTTTCCAAGCCTGAGTGAGCTGGGTGAGGTGGAAGGGAGGCGTGTTCCCTCTAAAAGCCCTTTCCCTGGAGAGCCCAGGCTATGGATGCCACAGCCAAGGCGCCGTTTGAAGCAGCCTGGGCAGCTGGTGAGGTTATCACGGGTAACAAGTCAGCCAAACACACAGCAGGGGATGTAGAGCGGCCGCTTTGCTTCATTTAGTGGCAAAGCAGATAGCATGGTGTCCCCCAAAAAGCTCACCCCAACGTCAAACACCAGCTTTTGCATTTTCCAGCGGCTCATGAGTAAAATAAGCCTGGGGGTGAAAGGGAGAGAATATGCCTTGGTGCTGCTGACGCCGATGCCTTGTAACCTGGGTAGGGCAGTAATAGCTCATCCTAGAGCAATAAGAGCTACAAAATATCTGATTTTATTAGTTATTGCTCTTTCAAACGGATAAGCAGTTTTCAACCAAAACATAGACTTTTAAAAGCTTTTCTTCTTTACGCAGGTTAAAACTGGGATCTGTGTCCTAGAAGTTGCATCCACCTTGCTGTAGTATTTCGAAAATACCTGGAGCCTCAGGCTGTGAAAGCAGAGCTTGGAAAGCAATGCTCGGGGAAGGCTGCTAATGACCTGGAAGATGACTGATACTTATCCTCACTGAACTGGCAGTAAATGTGAAAGAGATAACTGCATCTTGATTTTAACAAATTCTTTAGATTTCCATCTCCACGAGCGCAGGGTTAGATTCCTACTGTGCACGCATCTTTTTTAGCTCTCAGACATCCATGCACAGCTCCACTCAGGTGAGAAGGGGCAAGAGAGACGTGGAGTGGTCCCAGCAGCAGATGCTGCTGCACAGCAGCCTTTATCTCTTCTGCTCACGCCATTCAGCATACTTCTCTCTCTGTTATGACTGGGAAGTGGCTCAGATGTATCTGGGAGCAAAGCAGGCTGCAAGCAGTATAAGCTACACTGGAAAAAGGCACCCTTATTTTGGGTTAAAAAAAAAGAGAAAAGAGGAAAGAAAAATCTGCAGAGGGATTTAACTCTAGAGGGTTCATACAGCTAAAAAATGTCCCTGTTCGAGTCAAAGCTTGAAAACCTGGTAAAGCCGGACACAGTGAAGGGAATGATGTGCGAAATGCAGAGGGGATGTGTAGGGAAGGAGACAGATTTGCAGAGGTGGCTATGCAGCGGGGGGGCAAGGAAACCCAGTAAAGGGCTAAAAGCATGCATGGCAAAGCCAGGGCAGTGCTGGCTGGGGAACAATGCATGACATACGTCTTTTGGGGCATGGGAAGGAAAGCCAGGAGGAACTACAGCACGCAGCACGTTTTTCTGAGCTCAGCTTTTGGTGAGCATCAGTGGGCTCAGAATCAGTCCCATGGCCCAAGGCAGTGCACGAGGTGGAGGGGACATGGGTCATGGGCACGGGAAGGAGCAGAAAGATGCAGCAATAGGGACCTGTGGCTGCAGACACCTGCTGTGCAGCACCTGCAGAAGCTGAGCTGGAAATACCCATCCCATCCATGGAGAGAAGATGGAGCTGAAGTAATTCTGGTGGGTACTGTCATGAAAATACTGTTCAGGTCACCATAACTAATGTCCTTCTTTTAGGGGAGGGCTGTCACTGGGAGACGAAGGGTGCCCGAAGCCAAGACCGAGGCACGGTTGTGTATGTGCATGCGTGAAGCTTGCACGGAATCAGCCAAAGGCTCACGTTGAGTCCCGTCCCTTCAGACTCATTTTGAGGGACATTTTTTCTCTGTTCAGACCAAAGACCAGGCTATCCCTTAAAAACTACCCTATCCCACGCAGCTCCGCAGACGGCTGTCTCCTGCAATCAGATCAGGACTGGCAAAAGCCTGCATCTGAACGGCGATGCATGGGCTTTTTAAGAAGCCATGTGAGAGCAGGCACTTGCCTTCGGGAACCGATCACAGGGTGAAGAGCAGGGTGACTTATTTTAGCAAGGACACGAACAAGAAGAGACCACGGCAATCATCTGATTTGCCTTTCTGCACAGTGAAGGCAGGCCATGAGAATGTGCCCAGCGATTCCTGCAGCCATCCCAGGCTTTTCTGGGTGAGGCAATGGGCACCAGCTGCAACATTTATAATTACGTGCCCCCTCCCCAAGCGTGTGCCTACCCATAGCCCAAGGAATCAAGAGCTGAATTCAGATTTCAGAAGAATATGTAATAATGATAATCACAATAATCACGCTAGTGCTGTATTGCCTACATGGATGTGTTTGGTGGGTGTGCGTGTGTCATTTGGGGGAATTGAGCACATGCTCATGCACTATTGACCCTGTTGTTTTCCTGCCATTGATTTTTAAAGGAAACATTCAATTAAAATCCCATTTAGTCTGGCTAGGCAGGAGCCGGTATTATTCAACTGATAAAGAGAAGATAAGGCTTCAGAAGCTTCACATGTGTTATGGGACTAACTGCTGAAGTTTGCACTAGGACATAAATCCTCCCAGTAATCTGGTTTGCTTGGATTAAACACTGCAATATTCAGGCTGACTCTTTATTTCTGTGACATCTCATGGACCCTGCAGCCTTGAGCTTGGTGCTACGGAGCTGCACATAGAAACTGGAGGGGTTTGGTGCCTTAGTGTGGGACCAAGAAAGCTGGTGGGCAGAAAACTCCCTGTGCTAGCTCAGAGAATGTGGGAAAAAAAAGCACCACATCTTCAATTCTGCCCTTTGCCAAGAATTACAGGTCTTCTAGCGGGTGTTCCTGCATACTCAGGCTTTGTAAACTTTAATTAAGGAACAGCTGAATAGCAATTTTAAATAAACACATTTTCAATGTAGTTCTCTGAAGTTGGAATTAGTGGTAATTCTTGTGTAGATTTAACCATTTATAAAAATGTCATGCCCTCTGTAGAAGGAAGCCCTGGATCAGACTTTTTTCAAGTGTTTGGACCTATGTTGTCAGAGGATCTCCAGGCTGGACTACCATAAGCACTGACCATTTATTTCGGTGCCTGTACAGAGTGTCTTTAAAAAAATGCAGTTCTAGTCCTACCTGCTGAAGTTCCCCAAGAATAATCTGCTTATAAATATCCCCTGAAGTCAAATATACCAATCATATGTAGCCTTCAATTTGAAGCTAAATTTACTTTCCTTTCTTGTATATCAGGCTAATTGAATTACTGAAACAATTGTGGAAGAGGGTGATTACTGCAGCATATATGCCCGTATTTTAGTTGCAATTAAGCTAGTTTCATAAAGAAAGTCACTCTTTCTGAAGCAAAGTCCCTAGTTTATTTAATGAAACCAAACACTTCATTTCCAAAAAAATTGAGACTGTGCAAATACAATCATTATAATCTAATTCCAGAAGAATTAAGAAAAATATCAATCCAGGAATTCATTAAATGCCTTATGTGTCAGGATGACCTTTAAGGTTTGCTAGTAATCTACATTTTCAAATTTTTAGGCCTTTTTTTTACAGAGTCTTAGAGTGAACAAAGAAGCACTGATCATATTTGTTGCTTAGCAAATGGAGAATTTTCCTGACCATTTTATGTCTACATATTTTACTGTGCATCAAGGTGACAGTTGTGGGCTGCAGGTTACAAGAGAAATAAGGTGCACTGGAAATGTGAGTATTGTGAGCTCTTCTTCCACAAATGAGTAGGAGTTATTTCAAATAAAACATCAGGGATTGCATCTGCTATCCAAACTCTCAAAAAAGTATGTACCACATCTTCTCACCCTTCCACCTGCAGAGAATTTTTCTAATCAGAGAACCATCTTGCCCCAAATCTGGCATCATCCTCGGGGTTGCTCCTGGATGGAGCCTGGCCCCGTGTCCTCCTTCCCCAAAAAGCTAAACCATTTTGAAAAACAGTTGTGTTTTACTGAGAAGGACTGTGCACAAATCTCTATTACATTCTGGTGGCTTCCAAGAGAGTTAATTATTGTAAAGTTGGGTATTTTATGTATCTGGATCATAGGTTAAATGCGGGAGCCACAGGGAACAAACCACGGACAGGATTTGCAGAAAAAAGACTGTTGCCCAGGGCAGCCACCTACCAGGAGAGAGAAAACCACCATGCTCCTGCCTACTTTGTCTTGGTAAAAGCTCTGAAACCTGCTGAGTGACCAAAATGCTGGTTTATGGCATGGTGGCTACTGTGGTTTGGGATACCCAGCCCGGAGTAGGAATTGCTACTGGATCTCATGCCTGCTGGAGGCAGTGGAAGTCCAGTTCTTCAGTCCAGACTGACTCTATCCCATAGCAGGTCCCATCCCTGCATTTCTGGGGGTAAGAAACCTGGATTTTGCCCGCACAGCTGAGAAGTCACGAGACTGCATTAAGCATAAGCTCCTAGGGTCCTCAATAACCATCTCATTTCAGGATTTCCCACTGCCTCCTTGGTCCAAATCTTGGCCACCAGAGAAGGAGAGACAATTATTATTTGCTTCCTGGGGATGGGAAATGGGATAGTGTGGGGTGGCTTTGCCCACGATTACGCAGAAAGGCTGGGGCAAAGCAGGAATCCCATCCAACCTACTGCTGTTATCCCCTCCCGTTGTGTGTTTGCTGAGACCGAGACTTGCTGTCGCAGAGAAAGGGTCTGATTGACAGTGCCAAGGGGTGCGAGTTTGCCTGCCCCTACAAAACAGGTACGTCCCTCTTATGAAAGGACCACCTGCTAAGTCCTCAGCCTCTCTGCTATGGCTATTAATAATCACTTCCCGTGATTTTCATAGCTTTCTGATGCGGACACTTGACCTCTTGTAATTGTGTTCAGATTTCCCACTCATGTTTCACAGGATATCCAGCAGCCGTTGCGCTGGCGACGGGCTGAACCTCTCCTCCTCGCCACCCAGCTCCGGAGCCCTTCTGCCGGTATCCCCACTTTCATCTCAACAGGCATCTGCCACGCCGGTTTTCTCTCTCGTCGCTGCTCTGGCAGCTCTCCATTATCTGTATTCAAATTTAAACATCAGGTTGCACCTGTTAGTTTAGCCGTTGATTGGGAGGAACCGAAGCGGAAAGTGACCCCGCGTGTCCAGCTAAGCAATCCCTTTCTGCTAATGGAAAAGAGCCGGCTGCACTAAAGCCGCCAGCGTGTTCCTCCAGGCTATTTGTATCTCTAGTGTTTCTGCCTTATTGACTGCCTCCTTGGAAAATAATTCTGTTGCTTAATTGATTGTATCATTTCTTTCTTCTTTTTTTTTTTTTTCTTTTTTCTTTTTCTCCCCAGTCCGTCAGCCTAGGAACTTTATTTCTCACTTTTATTTGGTTGCTGCTGTGCAGCAGGAGCTGATGGTAGGATGGCAGGCAGCACACGCTTGTTCTTCCAGACCATGCATTAGGGAGTTTAATATCATCTCAGCACAACGTCTTTCTTCAATGAAAACCAGGTGGGTTTTATGCAGCTCTGGCTTTCCAGGCGAACTCCATTCACCTCCCTCTGCTGCTTTGCACAAAGGCTTGCATTTCCCAGAGGTGTTCCCTGATTGTGTGGTTTCCCATGTGTCTGTGGGTGGCCCCCAGAAATGGGTGCTTCGGAATGAAAGAGTATGAAAAAACATTTGGCTGGGGACCTTTCTCAAGCAGCACAAACCACAAGAGTCCCTCAAAATGCCATATCAACACAGCAAGCCGGGTCCTCCCCGGTGAGAATAACCATCAACCGGGAGAACCATCATCCTGGGCCCCTGTGGCAGCCCAGGACACACTCTAGGGGGGAAGTAAAGACAATGCATTTTCCTTTCTTCCTGCTGTTAAAACCTCTGAAAGTCACTTATTAAGCTCTCCCTCGGATCATCCCATTGCAGCCCGTATCTGGATGCCTCACAACAGGCCATAAGGAGCTTTCAGAGATCCCTCAAGCAAGCCTCTTCCTATCTCCCATCAGCCAGCACCTTCTCAGGGAGCTCAGCTCAGATAAGAGATGTTCTTATTTGCTTTGGGTTCGCAGTGTGACATATGCATTCCTCCGGTTCTGCTGAGGAGGGATGATACCATGTGTATTAGACAACAAGGAGCGTGGAAAGGGAGGGCAGAACAGCCTCTCAAGTAGACCATCGATGACTATCTGCTAGCAAATTTAAAATAAATCGGGAAAGAGTTCTCATTTACAACTTTCCCTCATTTTTCCACTGGCTAGCAGGCAGGCTTTTGCAGCCAGGAAAATAACAAGCATTTCCATGAGCTGTTTGTTTGACACGGTATTGGAGGAAGGTAAATGATTGTGTCTTGGGGGTGTTAATGGGGTCATTTCATGCTGTGGTTATTGGTGGTGGACTGATAGAATGAATTATGTGCCTATAATTATAATTTTTTGCTTCTGGGTGGTCACCATTTCCCATTGTAAATCTGCTTGTCAGGGCACCAAGACATTTTTCCGTGGGTGTTTCTTATTGTTATTTAAAGGTAGGGAAATAATTTCAAAAGCACAAATTAAGCTTGGTTGCCAACAGGAAGGAGATAAAGTTGACTGAAGGAAAAAAAAAAAAAAAAGCCACTGGGAATCTGACAGTCCTTCCCACATGCAACCACACTCCTGCGGGATGGGGGGATGCGTGGGCTGCCACCGGCCCCACGTTCGGCTCTGACGTGAAGAACTGGGAATCAATCACTTTGATGTCTTATCTTATCCCTAAAGATAGATAGCAGTGGCCTGTTTGGTGACTGTCATAGTGCTACTTTAACAGACACTTTTGAAGTACTAGAGCAGCACTTCAGTGGCTGTTGTGAGAGCGGAAAAGCTGACACCAACGCTGCTTTGGGAAATGGCCACCAGGGATGTGGGGAGGATGATGTGTTTGTGCTGAATGGCATCTTTCCTCATCACCCATGGGTGTCACAGCTGTGACTGTTGGTGGGTGGCTTTGTGCACACATCTCCCATCCATGTGCACCTCTGCCCTGGGCACATTTATGGCTCTGATAGCTTCTGCTCTAGCAGAGATGCACTTGCTGAGCGTGAAGGCAGCAGAAAAAAACAGGGAGGTGTTCAAACACATTCCTCTGTTTCTTGGGGCTTAGCTATCTCACTGACATTTTGGGTATCCAAACTGAGCTGCTGAATCCATCCCTGGCAAGTATCTGTGGACTACATGAACTGGATTCCTATCAAATTTGCAGCAACCTTCTCCCTAGCCTTGGCAAGCACAGTCCTACTGGGCATGTACCTGTTCACAGCATTTCCCCACCCAGTTGCCCTGGCTGGCACACCTCTCTGCTTTTACATCTCCACGGGTTTGCCTTGCTGCCTTGCTTTTTGCATCAGGCACAGCCGTCTGTTTGTATTTTCCAGACCTCTGCTGCCTCTTTTTGCTGCCTCTAATTCCCAGCTCTAACCTGCCCCACACCAGACTCTGCTTTTCACTCACAGAATTTTTGAACAAGCATCTTTGTGTTTTCCTGTGGACACCAAGAAACTATCTGAAAAATGCCCTTATTGCTCGCCTTTGAACTTGCCTTTGCTGCCAGAGAGCCCTTGGTAGTAATTAAGTCACTGATGGACGAGCTTCACGGCCATCATGCTGACAGATACCACTTCATCATTTCCCAGTAATCTATTGCGCCTGTTATTAAATGCTGTCTTTTCTTTAGGTTGGAAATTCTTAGGAGGGCTTTTTATTCTGCATTTTTAGAGCCCCAGAACAAAGATATCCTGAACTCTCTCGAGTGTCATAAGAACTCAGGTGATGAATAAAAGAATAGTAATTTAGAGCTGGCCACTTCTACCTAGTTCAGCGGTGAGGATAAAAGTCAGCTGAGTTGCTTTCAAAATTTTCTGGTTTATGCATCAGGCTCTGTTCAAAATTTTCTGGTTTATGCATCAGGCTCTGTTCTTCATCAGCTCGGCTAGTTTATGTGCAGTGCCACTGAGAAAGTTTTTTCCATTAATGATTTTTTTATTTTTATTATTTTGTTGTTGTTGTTGTTTTGCTTTTGGCAAAGAGTTGAAGCCTTGAGTTTTTAACCAAAAACATTTCACTGCCCACACCCCAAAACAGTGCTGTGATGCACCTCGGTTTTCCCTTTCCCTGTATTACCATGCAGAAGAAAAACAGATCCTGGAACCCACATGTCGAGCTGTGACCAAGCCTGATTCACAAGGGATCAGCTCCTGCCATCCAGCACCAGAAATCTTCTGAATGACATTTTTTTTCCTGGCTTTAAGTAATCAGTCCAAATAGAAAGGACGTAGCAATGGAAAGCAGACACTTTTTGTTTTTTTAAAAAAGAAGTGTTTGGTCAAAATCCCAACAGTCAGCTGCTGAATGGATTTCACAGGAGGCACCTGATCAACCTGATTCACAGGCAATATTCAAGCTGCTCTTTGCAGAACTGATCCAAGGGTGATTCCTGGTGCTGACACGAAGCCTTTGCACCGGGAGGAGCTTTTCCCAGGTCTCTGACCCATTTCAGCATCCTCCTTCCTCACAATGGGATATTTGATTCTCCTTCCACGCCACCCACTGTGCTCTCCTCCCAGCATCTCCTTTGGCTCCCATGAGTTTTAGAAGACCCACGTACCACAGAAGTTCTCACAGACTTTGGTGGATCGCCATGCACGTTTATCCAGCCTGGGCCTCCTTTACAAGCATCATCTCTGGTGTTCACCAGTAAGAACCGTACCAGTGGCATGCTGGGTTAAAGGTCTGCCTCCAGTACCCCTGTTTGCAGTATAAAGTCTAAATTCTAAGTATAAAGGCAATATCTGGGTAGTTCCTCCACAAAGCGTTCTGTGTTGGGCCAGCTACACTTGATTAGTCTCTTCATCAGTTCAGGTCATTTTAGTGTCACATTTTCCTGACCTTACATGAGAGTGCTCATTAAATTTTACTTCTAATTTTTAATTTTTACCCTGTGGATTCAGAAGTGAATTTTTTTAATATGAAGAAGCCCAGTTCTGCTTCAATTTATATAGCCAAATATTAAAATACAGTGCTGTGAGACAGTCACCCAGATCCCAGTTTCCATCTGGCAAGAGCATTTGCTATTTGCTGGCAAATCATTGCTGGAAATGGTTGTTCTCATTTTATGTTGTAGAGGAAAAGTGACTTGGTGGCAGGATCCTTTCAGATGTCTGGACAAAAATGACTATTTTTTTTCTAAATTACTGTTTAGAAATCCAAAGATGTTTTCTGCTATTTGCTGGCATGTGAAAAGGCACACTAAACGGCACTTGGGGGTTAATTTTCATGACCCTGACTCTACCTCCCAACAAGATAGATTACATTTTCAATTCTGTTCCTTGGTGCATAAGAGAGAATCATTTTGTAGAAAATGAGAATTGATCCAAATCTTCACCCTAAAGTCAAACTGCAAGTTTATTGACCAGAAAAAAAAAAAAAAAAAAAAAAAGGATGCATTTCTTTAGAACAGTGTTCCCCGTGACATCCTCTATACCAAAGCAGCATGAAACAGAAGCAGAGCTGCCACCTCAATGGGGAAACCAAAGTCTGCAGAAGGGCAGGCCATGCCAGGGAGTCCCCGCTTGCTCCTATGGACTCATTTGCAGCTTGCATGCAACCTTCATGCTTTCTCTTCTCACAAGTTGGCTCGCTGCCTTCCTGCCCTCCATGCCTCCCCAAGCCTGACATTGCAGCCATTGGGGACAATATAGGGCCCTACGGAGAAAAAAGGCCAAGGGGACTTTCCAAGGTGTGAACAGGGGCTAGGCACCTCCCTCCTGTTGAAATCCCTGGGACTCGGCATCCGTGCTGCCCTTCAGGAGTCACGGGGCAGAGGGAAGCACTGGTGTTCGGGTGATGGACACCCCACAAGAGCATTGCCCATCCCCTGTGTATCCTCCTGGAGCTTGGGGATGCCCCCCCAGCCAGGCAAGCAGGCTCTGGCACCTCATCCTGCTGTCCTGGCCAGGCAGAGGCACAGGTTTTACTGCTGGCCATGCCCTGGGCTGGCTGTGGCTTTGGGAAAGGTCATTCCATTGCTGTGCTCCTACGTCTCCTTGCTCACCTTTGGCTTTGCTCCACTTATCTGCACTGCCAGTCCTCTGGGGACCGAAGCAGCCTGCCCAGGTGTCTCAGGTTAGGTATAAAGTCTGATGCCATTTTATCTTCCCCTTCCCTTGAGAAAATCAACATACTTAAAAACAATCAAAAATTGCCTAACCTTTATCCTGGGCAAAAAATGCTTGAAAATATGCCCGTAGGCAAAATGCCCTGTAGGCAAAAGGAGTCCAAAGTCCTCCCTTCCATAACACATAGGAGAAAATCTCCAAGTGTTACTTATTGTAGGGCTGAAGACTTTTACAGCCCACTCACAACATGACTCTGAATATTTGGGCTGGCACTACCAGAGCCGAGCCAGGCGTGCCAGCACTTTGCTCCCGCTGCCAGGCTGGATAATGCTGTTTTATCATCCTGCTTCATAGGAGAGGAAAATAAACCCCCCAGCAGATCTCCAGCCCAACAACAAAGCCTTTCTGCAGGAGGCAGAGGGCAGTGTTTGCACACACATAGTAATTAGGAGCACAAATGGGTCGAGATCATCCCTCATGTTCTCCCTGCTGTCCTCTTTGGGGTGACGGTGGTGGCCCACTGGGGTTTTGGTGAAGATGAGAGATGGATTTATGCCCAGCTTGGATGTGTTTGGAGAACCTCGGGGGGGTCGTTGTAGTGCTCACCTCTTGTGAAAACCTGCCACAAGTCCCCATGTGAGCCCCTTGGGAGAGGGGGAGGACTGTTTCTCCCAGGGGGACCTGCCTCAGGGAGCCCTGATGGTTCTTTGTCCCCAGCTGGGGAATTGCCCTGCACCGAGCAAGGTCAGAAGCCGAGTCACAAATGTTATAGGCTTCACATGAGGCAGCTGCTCACAGCTACAGCTCTGTGGTCCTGTCCCTGGGGGCACTCATGGGTCTGGAAAGGGGGAGAAAGTCCTCACTACACTGTCCTGCTGGGTGCACTTAGTCAGGGTCTCTTCATATTAGCTCATTTTACACCCCTCCATGATAGGCAAGAGAGAAGCGATGTCCCTGCGTGCACCTTCTCCCTGCACACATGCCTAGGAGGCTAAATGGGTCTCCTCCCTGCCTCCCCCTGTGCCACCTCCAAACAAACCTACAGCTGGCAATGTGGCTGGTGGATTAGCGAGGGGAGGCTGCGGGAGTCTCGCTTCTGGGCAATGACACCAGCTAATGGCAGGACACAGGGCGCTGGCAGCCGTGGAGCCAGCCCTTTGGCAGGAGGCTGCCGGTCTGAAATCAATACCCCCCGCGCTTCCCATGCCCCGCTGCTCCCGCTCGGCCCCTCCAGCGGAGAGCTCTCCCAGGGTCACAGCCCAGCTGGGGAAAGATCTGCTTATCCGGATGCCCCCCATTGCGAAACAGTAAGGGAAACATGTTAGAAAATGGAATAAAAACTTTTTCCAAGCTAAACTCAGTTTGTGTTTGCAAATAGGGCTGCTTTAGAACACTAATAAATTTCACACTTTCCTGCTGGTACCCTCAGGGGAAAAATATTGCAGCTCTGACCTGTTCCTACAGAAACAGTTGGTGTGTGTCTATAGAGACCTTTGTATTTTGTATTCATTTGAACAGGCAGTACATAAAATTTTCCTTAGCATCTCTTTTATGCCACCTGCAACCTGCATTGTGAGAGACGGCTTCCTCTCCCCAGCAGCAGCTGCATTTCACATCGTAGTAAAGATGGCAAAGGGAGATTCTTCTGCCACTTGACACTAACCGTCCCGTGATTAAATTCATCCTTTAGCTTCATTGTGCCACTGGGGCTGAGGCAAGGTTTAATTTATCCCACATAGTTTACGAGGTCCTCATGAGCTTATGGCAGAAAACAAATACACCACATGCTAGCGGTACCCTCAGACAACAGCTATTTGAAAGTCCCGGCTCTGAGCTGAGGAGGCTCTGGAAGGAGACGGCTGCAGCAGGTGGTGTTTAAGAAGATGTATAACACAGCCATGCCTAACTAGCTGTGAAACTGGATGCCTGAGAAAAGCAAAGTTAGCTCCGAGAGAGCATTACATGCCCATCAGAGACACGGCACTGCTCTCATTGAAGCGTGGGAATTACTGTTCCCCATTTTGAGCCAAGCAGCTATTGAATGCTGAGGGACCCCCAGCCTGTGTCCAGTAGGGATGGGAACTGGCTATGACCAGATATTTCTTTGATGCGGTCTGGGATGCATGTTTGGTCCTTTAGTGCTGCAGGAAGCAAACAAGAGCATGTCTCCTCTTCCAAGCTCTCTCCTTCAGCCAGCACCTCAACATTTCTCTATCATTTTTTCTAATAGACATCCTGTAAATGCCTTCTCACTCTGCTTAGCAACCTACTTGCTCCTTTTCTGCCAGCCACAGCTAGCCACACACAGAGAGAGCACTCTGCCAGCACTAGGGCACAGGTTTCTGCTCTGGCATCCAATCCCAAGGCCAAGCTTTCCTTACGTGGTTTAATTTTGGTCAGTCTCACATGCTTTTCTGACCAGTCTCGCAACTTCAGCTATTTTTCTTGTGAAAAGTTTATTTACCACCTTCATCTATCCTGAATATAGAATGACCATCCCACCTACATGGCAAGTAGTAGGGATCAGCTCCCCAATCTGCTAGTCTGCCGGGGGTCTCCCCAGTGGGAGCACAATGCACTCTTAGGTTCACCCCAAATGGGAGTTGTTTTGTTAAAGGTTTAAAACATTATAGAAATGCAATTATTGTTTTAGTGTGTTTCTACTGGAGCATTTTGACAACACAGGCGATTTTAATCCTATCCAAAGCTCCTCAGAGCTCCTGTGCCAGTGCATGTCCATCCTGGCTGGCCAGGAGCCTCTTCACACAAGCCCACCACTGCCCTTGGGCAGGGTGATGGCTGCGTGGAGCTCCAACCGTTTTGTTCGAGAGGAACCTCATTGCTCTCACACCTGCCCCAGCCTTTGCTATCCTAGTCGTATTCTCAGTTTTGGAGGTTTCCACTGTGAAATCCTGACCAAAACCCTGCCCCCTTCGTGCCTTTTGGGTGATCCGTAGGGATAACTTGGAAGGCAGACCTGAGCCCAGTGACAGAAATCCACTTTTCCAGACAGCACTGGTCAGTTTCTTCCTCACAGTTATCCATCTTAGGATTTCTAGTCTCCCTTCTTCCAGGGTTGTGGAAGCACAAGTAGTCTTGAGTTTGAAGATTTTACAATTTAAACTAGCTCCATCTAGAAAATGAAGTAAAATCTTCTACCTATAGACTTACTTCAGCAAAACCTCTAGCTTTTAAAATCCCTGGAGACCTCAGTGGGAATTCAGAGAGTGGTGATGACTGGGAGAGCCTTGGGGGGCTTTGCTGCAGAGTGGTGAAGGGATCAGTGGTACTTTCATGGAGTGAAAGCAGCATCTGGGGAAGCACCACCCCAGTGGGAGGCTTGAGACTGACCTGGGAAGAAGAGAGGCGGGAATAGAGATTAAAGATCTTGGAGGTTTTAGGGGACTTGAGACCAGACAGGGACTGGTTGGCTCCTCTCCACTGGTATTATAGGTCCCCCACCGAAAAGAAGTAGGAGAGAAGATGACAGAAGATGATAGCAGTGAACAGGGCTGCCCATGCATCTTACACCCCTTTCCTGTCCCTTGATGCCAGCAGAGGACTGTCCAGGCAGGAGGCAAGCAAAGAACAAAGCCACTCATCCCAGGCTCCTCTGACATGCCCCAAACAGGCAATTTGCCTTCCTAGGGAAGTGCTTGCTTCAAGTAGGTCAATGTTTGTGGTCAGTCATGTCTTTCATTTTAGGTGTTCTTCAAAACTTCAGCATCCTTACATAGCGTTGGTGGTGCTGGGACTGCCAGGGGTGCGCACAGCGGCTCATCATGTTTGCAGCAGCTGGACATACCTGCTGGGAGGGGACCCTGAATGGTCAGATCACCTAAGGGAAGTACTCTGAGAAACGCATCACTTTAGGGGGCAAGGTGTTTCTTGAAAAAAAAAAAAAAAGGTGAAAAAAAAAGGTGAAAGGTCTTCACTAGAATGACTTCACCCAATCTGATATTCAGAGCAATGGTTAGGCAAGGCATGGGTTTCAGAGAAGAGCTGGTTCCCCTTTGGTTCAAGGAGGATAATGTCCTCAAAGCTCCCAAATCTACTTTTTAAAAATCTATTTTTATCTTTTTTCCCCCAAGAGAGGGTTCTGCTCCACTGTCAGGGCTCCTGTAAGCTCCACACGGTTCTCCTTCATGGGACACTGGATAGAGAGAGGTCTTTGCAGCACTGCAAAGCAGTGCATGGCCCGATGAACGCTGCTGATGTGACAGCTGGTTTGGAGCTGCAGTCACCTGGTGGCAGCACCTCAGGGTAGGACCAGACTAAACGTCCTACTTGGCAGGAGACATCTCTGCCTACGTGCTCCAGGACTCGGGCAACGTGCTGCCCTCCAGCACCAAACAGCAAATGCAGCAAGTGGGGTTATGGCATGTTACTGCTGTAGGGGTTCGAATTGACGCTGCGTTTCTTTTCTCACATGCAAAATGTCTTTAATACACATTCAGAGCTTGTACATAAAGATTTGCTTCTTAGGACAAAATTCCTGGTAGGAATCCACTTGCTCCCAAAAGTCATGATGGGGGACTATTTGTTTAGGAGTTGCCCCGCTCTCCCTGAGCACTCCTCACCAGCAGAAGTGCTGCATAAGTTATCACGAAAGAGCCTACCCACTTCTAGCTTCATGGGAAATCAGATCTGGGAAAAATATCATTCTCTTCTTAGTTTTCCACAGATTTTGAACATCTGGCTCGGTGCTTATACCAGGACACATCCACTTTGAACTATTCTGTCTCCATAGATGGTGCTGGTGTGCCCTGGCATGTCTGACCTCTGTGCCTCCAGGGATGCTCCGTCCCAATATGTGCATTGTATAGATTGGGATATTCTCAGTAAAGACAATAGATTTAATCCTTGGTGACACTATGTAAATAAAACAGATTTTAACATGTGGTGTTCTGTCTTTAAAACACAATGGCACTTCATAAATAATATAGCATTATAGCTCCCAGAAGTCATGTACAAGTACTTTATTAGGTGCCGCGTCAATGCTCCATTTTGCAGCAACTGCCCAGAACTAGGCATCCTATAATTCAGTTACACTGTAAGTAGCCACTAATGAGGCATATTATTATAAAGCCAATGCTGTACAGCTACACTGCAGTAAATCTGGAGTAATTCCAGTGAAATCGGTGCTAAAGCATGGATTTGCCCCTATGAAATGAAAAGCAAAGTCTCACTCAGAAAAACCCAAAAACAACTTTTGAAGAATTACTGTGAGACTTTGAGGTTTGTTCAAACCTCCCAGTTCTTATTTTCTGCCTTTCCCTGTTCTCTTTTCCACTCTGTTCTCATCTGTCACTCATGTATTGAGCATCCTGACAAGTCTGCCTTACGATTAATGCTCCTGTTTTGTGGGTTTGCATAGTGCCTCCTGAGTGCTTAACAGGTCTTAGAGAGTTCAGTTCGCTAAGCTCTCAGATTGCCTGGCAGTCCCCGATGGCTTAATGATGTAAAATCATAAACCGGACTGCAACTGATTCCTCCTTCCTGTCTATTCCTTTATCAGGGACTGTGATGTGGGATCTGAAGACAGAAACATAATTAGATGTGTGCTGAGTGGGATTTCCCTGTAGCAAGCACAATTCTGACCTCCAGATATAACCAGGGATTTGGGGGAGATGGATTTTAGGAGATAATAATGCTTCCTTTGCTATAGGATGGAGAAGTTCATAAACCAGCTTTCTCTGCGTAGAAAAAATTCTAACCTCTTTCCTGAGATTGCTTACTCAAATAAGCTTTTGTAGCAAAGCCAAAATTATTATACACTCTCATAGTATATAAATCGGAATGCAACATGGCTGCATGATGTAATCTAAAAATGACCTCATCCTCCTTAAAATCAGTCCAGTTTCTATTCGTCCAGTTTCCAGCTGATAGATTTATTTTTGGCCCAGGATGACATTATCTCCCATAGTAGACTAAGAAGCTTGTTTCTGATCTCGGCTAATTAATAGAAAGTGCGTTTCCAGAGACAAGCCCTGGTGCGTACGTAAGGCTAGGTCACTCTGTGGGCATGTGCGTGGGTACGTGTGTGTGCTTGCTGACAGCATGCCGATCCTGCTAGTAAGTCACAATCGAATTTACTGTTTCTTTTCGATCTAAACCACGTCATTACCTCCCGCTAATGTGGTTAGGAGAGAGCAGGAGATGCTCTGGGATGTTGGCTGGTGGTAGCGAAGCCAGCACCGGAGCACGTGTGCAGACTGTGGACTTTGGAGGCAACGGCAACTTGCAAGGCAGAGGGATGCTGTACCCCGATCAGAGAACTGGAACAATGTTTGATTTGGATCATTGAAGCATAAAATGCCCTATGCTGCGACTGCTTTGAAAAGCGGTAGTCAGCAGCAGGATGCCCATCTAACTTACCTTTATGTTACGTTTTCCACAGTTTAAGATTCAGCAAAATCCATGTGAAACTTGAACTGGGCTTCCCCAGGGCTGCCCACGGGCTCACAACGGGCAGATGCTTCCATGCACCCCCCAGAGACAGGAACGGTTGGCACTAGGCAAGTCAGCACCCAGCTGGGCTTGCAATGCTTCTGCTCTTTGACGCTGAAACACCAAACTGGCAGCAAAGCTGGACAAAAGGGTTGAGGGGGAAGATCTGTGTATCTCCGGAGGCACTCAGGGAATAGCACAGAGCAAAGCTTTTGCTTTAATAATAAGCCGTAAAATATTAAGTGGACGGGAAGCCAGCTATCCTTCCTCCTAGGGGAGCACCCTAATCATGAAGCTACAGAATCACACTTCTACATTCCTCTCAGACCAGCCCAATTATCATTTAATTATTTCAGGAGACCAGCATAGCAACAAAATCAGGAATGAAGCACAAATCACTGCTTCAGCATCCCCTATGATTTTGTGGCCACAGTGCCCAGAAAATGGGTTCAACTCCCATTATTTGAGACAGAACCATTTTTCAGTCTTCCATAAATGAACCAACTTCCTCACCTGTGGACCTACAGGAAAGGAGCAGGGAACTGTTTAATTTCGGAGAGGGCAAGGCCTGGCCTTGCAAGCCTGCTCAGAGCATTTCTGCAGCCCAGGCTCCACCAGGTAGCTCCTAAATTGTGCAATATGATAAGCCTGAGGAATGAGCTAGGTGCTGGGATACTTGGTCCTCCAAAGACTGGGGCATGTTGGGGACTGCTGTTGGCAGACCTTTAACTCCCAGGAAATGTTAATGTGAAAAGACATCAGCAGCTCTGAACTTGAAGGGCCTCCCAAGCCCTGCCTCTGCAGAACAAAAGCTTTTCACCTTGGAGCCCCAAGCGGTGTTTAGGCAATCGGGACCCCTGTGGGGTGACAGGGCTGAGCACTTCCATCTGCAAAACAGGTGTGATGGGCTGAAAAATGCTTCGAGAGGGAGCTGTGTGGCCATTGTGGCAGTAGGAGCAAGCAAATAATGCAGACAAGCAGAAATAGAAAAGTGTTTGTGCTGTGTTCCAGTGACAGAGAAAGAATAGGAAACCAGATATCTGGTGTCCCAGTTCCCTACTCAGGGTGTAGAATCAGACTCCTTTCCCTTGGGTGCAGAGATGTACAACATCAGTTCGCACTTATTCTACAGATGAGTTTGCTACACTTGTGTTTTAAAAGCACCACATCTTTGTTATGATGCTGATCTTTACTCTTTGTATAAAGTATCTTTTTTTTTTTCCTTGGGTACCTTGTACAAGGTCTATTTGCTACCCATCTCCTCTTGCTTGGCATAGTGAATCACTGTTCACACAATGCTGAATGAAGCCACTAATTAAATATGTGGTTTTTATTAAGCTCTAGACAGGCTATACTTACAAGACTGTGCAGTAAATGACTTGTTTGTACTATTCTTTAACTTATTTCCTGCCCCTATCCAACTGCTTTGAGTGCAAACAAGTCTATGCTCGCAAAGTATGATGGCCAATTCTCTCTGGATTCATGCTTTTGTACACAGATCCAAATTCATAAGTAAGGAAGCCTGGAAAAGTAATTACTCGGCTGCTTGTGACTCATTTGGTTACCCTGAAGTAACTCGGAGGCTTGAAAGGCTTCTCTGCTCATGCTGAGTGGTTTGCTGACTCGGCAAGGAGTTCATTGAAGTGAATGGTGTGTACCCGCTCACAGGCTGATGTGTGTTGGGCAGAAAAAGTCTGGGGTAAAAACATGCCGAAAAGCACAGCCTTATGCAGGTCCTCATTGTACAGGTGGGGTGCTTGGTATCCCATCTTCCCCTTAAGGAGGGGCAGGTTGGGAGTCTTTAGTGAAGTTCTAGTCAATGATAAATCACATTCCTCTGCTTACATGTGTGTGAAACAGCCCAGGTGGATTCCACCACCTCTGCCAAATGCTCTGCACTGCTGATGCACTGTGGCGTACGTGGAGCTGAGCAGTAGCTGTGGGCACCCAAAGTTTTATCTCCTTATAAAACAAATTGGTTATCATGATACCTCAAGGGGGTCAGTGCAGCAGGTGAAAAATGGGTGGAAGTAGGCAAAGAAAAACATCACTTTGCAGTCACTCTTTCTATGACTGAACAGATTAAAAGCAAATTTGCAAGAAGACACAGCATCCCAAATCCTTGCATAAGGTATTGTTTGTTTTTTTTAATAAAAACACACATCCTTACAAAGATAAGATTATGTTTGTGGAAAAAAAGCAGCTCACCTGTTTCTCAGACAAATGCTCTTTTATAGTGAGGACGTGTGCTATTTTCTTATGGATTTTAAATTGGTTCCTTGATTTGTTTCTTTATCTGCTCCCTGAGACTTTCCTGATTAGTTGAGATTTTTGCACTCACTAGTTGATTAAATAATGAATACATTTGTTTGATTTGCAGTTGCTTACTTAATTAAAATTTCTTTTCAGTGCCCCAATTTTCATTATGATTTCAATTTTGCATTTAATCACTGTGTTGTTCTTTGCTGCCACCTCTCTTAATAGAGGTCTACTCTCCTGTCAGCCTTATTGCAGAACTTGGCTCCTAGCTGCACTTGGGCACATGCTAGAGAGAAACCTCCATTTAGGCAGTTGATTTAGACAGGAACTAGAAATGTGGGGGGAAGAGGAGGGGGAGGCTGAATTTGCAGGAATATCCAAAGAGTATAGATTCATTTTAGGGTAGAAAATTAAGGTAAACTATTTCTAACATCACCTAGTCAAAGAGCATCACATTCGCTTCTGAATATATTTATATTTAATGTATATTTAATTTATATTTAACAGCCTGTAGGCCAAGTATAAAGGCAGGTCCCTTCATCCCACACTGCAGACAAAATGATCACCCATGACGGTAGGTGGTTTGTGGCAGCGGGAGAACATCATCAGCATAAGTTTTGTGATGGGGCATGGGCTGAATGCTTTACTGCTGCTTCATTTTAGGATACTGCATTTTCTTCTCTGTTTTTATTCTCCCTTCTCTTTCTTCCACTCCCCCCCCTCCCCATCTGATCCTGCTCTTCCTTCTGTATTTGCTTGCCTGCAGTGTACCCCAAATTTCTCTGTCCTGGACTTCTTTCTCGGTCTGAACTTTTTTTCTATTTACCAGTGGGATCACACATGAAATGGTTAAAGTTGCCCCACCATCAGATTTTGATGCCAGTATCCCAATCTGATTAATCAGAGTGAGGGAAATCCCACTTCTGATGCTAGTGTAGGCTGCAGATGTGGGCACATGCCCTTGGTTGGTTCACAGTCAAAGGGGAACCTGAGTCAGAAATGCAGTATTGGTGTTTTAATAGAAAAAAAGGCATCTGCCATCCCATGTGCAGCAAGGTCAGCAGGTGGGTGTTTGGTTTTTTTTATTGCCAGGCAAGGCAGAAGCAATGCCTGACAAACCCATCCGCAGGTACACAACAATACTCTTATGATGGGGTTCTTGGAGAATAAATTATTAATGATATATTTCATCATCTGCACAAATAATACCGTAAGAGTCATCAAAATACCTAGCTGGAAAAAATGATCACCAGACCAGAGGTGATGAGGATGCAACACAGAGGGGTTTGAGGAGACAGACACTGAGGACAACTGATACTTTGGGAAGCTGGGAGGAGCGAATGACCAGGGTTAATGGCTTAAATCCTTATCCATCCAGGAAATCCCTTTAACTTTGCTGAAGTGAATATATGTCAGCTTAGAAATCACAAGAACATCTGGTTTATGTATTTGCAGAAGTAAGTTTTTTTAAGGACTTAAATTTAGCTGTGCTTCTGTGTCTGCAGCTTTTAATTCAGGAAGAAATACAAAAGCTGTCCACAAATAACAATGGCTCTTCTGGAATTGAGAATTATTTTTGCTAACACCAAAAGCAGTAGGGACAGATCTTGTAATCTTGACAACTGTGTGCAATAAATCTATGACGAATGTGCCTTTTCATAGAAATTAGAAATAAGCTATTCATAAAAAAACTGAGCTGAAAGAAACCTTGAAAATTCATCTTTCCCAAGTGTAGGGCTTCTGTGAGCCAGACGCAGAGCAAAAGCTTCCCTTCCTTTAAAAGATGACTTGTTTTTAGAGTAACATACACAGAATAATTGAGTGAAAGAATCTCATCCATCACCACTTAAGAAGGGACTAAAGTGTGCTGACTCTGAAGCAACCTCATGAGGATGTTTTCAGAGGGTATGTACTGTAATGCGGACTTTTAAAATAAATATGTGACATCAAGTACACTAATACAGACAGTTATGCTTTCTCTTTCTAGATATTGCAATGGCTCTCTTGCTCAAGCAGCAGCAGTGATTGGGATCTATCTTAGTCACCCACTGCAATGACTATAAAAGTGGGTGATACCTGATTGAAAATCTTACCCCGCTGAAAAATACCCATTTCTGAACTATTTGTCTGCTTTTCTTACAACGCATGGAGTTGGGGGTTTGGAAGTGTCCATGGTTTTGGAGGTGCAGTTCACCTTGTCCTCTAAAGCTGGCCAGTTGAATCAGGTCCTCAAAGTGCGTATTTCTTTGCACTGACTATAATGAGGGCTGTGCCAGCTGAGATGCTGAAGCCTGCATGCCAAATGTCTGGAGCTGGAATGATATTAAACCTGCCCATCATGTCCCTCTGTATTTTTGCTGCTATCTGTATTGACGGACTAGAAAATATATACCTAAGTCTTATCACTAGAAGAAAGGTATACCTGTGCGGTGTGGAGGGTAGGATCAATGACCTGTCACAGCAACTGAACAACAGATTATCTCTTGTCTCAGTTAGTCTTTCCAGGTGGTATTTCATTTAATATTACTTCTCATGAAGTTAGGTGCTGAAAGGTCCATTTGCAGCCTGTGATGAGAGGCGTGCCTCACAAAGGACAACTCATCCCCTCTTGAACTAGACATCTCAGATAAGTGGAACGAATCAGGCTCTAGAGGAATTTATCCCTTTCCAACGACTATTTATCAAGTTCAATTAATAATGTAGTTTGAAATTGTAGCCTTTGCTGACCAGTTGCAATGGCAGCAAACTTGCTACAAAAGAGCACTTGGCATTTAAGGCTTTGAGTTAAGTTGCTGATAGGCACTCTGTTAAAACTACCTCCATAAATCTGAGAGCTAAAATGTAAGGAAAGAAAATCAATCTGATGCAGGATTTTATTGTGGTTCTTCTTTTTTTTTTTTTTTTTTTTAATTCTTTAACCATTCAGCGACCTTCCCATTGTAATGTTTAGCAGCTCATACTGGTTTAACTTGTGGAATAACCATCCCTAAAAAAATAAATACCATTTTGCCAACACAAGACTTGTCCCACTATAAAACATATGCCTAAGGAGCAGTTGAGCATCTCTTGATGCTACCATCCCTGGGGAAGACTTTTCTGACTTGGTATTTATCACAATCTGAAGCACCGTCAGCCTTAACATCTCAAATTTAATTACTTCTTCTTGCAGTTCATAATTCAGAAAGCTTTGTTGTAAATCAACCACAACATAATAACCTAAGTCACTTTCAAGCACTCACTGGACAAGTGTATGTTCCGTGTTTCAATAAGTATTGATAGCAGTTTCAAGTTATAGAAAAGATTTAATTATATCCAGGACAAGCAATGTCTCAAGTATTTCTCATCAGTGCATTCATTACAGAGCGAGTGCTGGAGAAATTTGTAAATAAATCATTTAAACGAAAAGGGGATGCTGTCATTCTCTAGTCTGATGAGTAAAAACAAAATGCAAAAATTCATAATCCCCATTGGCCATGTCTCATTTGGAAGGCGGCTGGAGATTTTGGTACAGCAGCAGCCCCCTCACATACGGAAGGAGCCTAGTCCAAACCTCACTGAATATCTGGATGCACAAGCCGTCACACAACTGTGTGAGTCTGCCTGGAATTAGTGGAAATATTGTGGAATATGGTGATCTCTAAAAAACGTGTGACCAGCATAACTTGGACCTTTGGTAACATCGACTGCCCCGAAAGCTGCTCGGTAAAGCCTGGGCTGTCCCTTGCACGGCGTGGGAAGTGCAGGGTATGACTGCGCCGTGGCAAACACCAGCTCTGGGAGGGAGCTGGTGGCTTTTGGTGATGGTTTCTGGGGAGGTGAACTGAGAAACTGAGGTATGAAAGAGAGAGATGTCCTTACCGGATTCCACAGGCTGAGGTGTGGGGAGATATGGAGGGAAAGCCCAAAAGCTGTGAAGAAAAGGAAGAACAGCTTTTGGCAAGATCAGACATGTAGAAAGTGCTTGAAAATTACGTGTGACTGAGCATTGCAATCCTTTAAAGAGACATTTTGGTTTATGTTTACTCACTATGGTTAGCAATAAAGAAAATGGAGACTAGCACTCTAATGAGCTTTCGTTCCCTGAGGCACATGTTGCCTTTTTTTCAGGTAACAGCACCCTTTCCAGTGCTAATGATTTTCTTCTGTGAACCAAGGCAGACTTTTTTTTTACTATTTACCCTCCACCTATGCATGACAGATGGTGTGATGTGCAGTTTTGGAAGCTAGTCTAGGGTGCATGAACTGATATGCATTAGGCTCACAAATTCAATTGTGTCTTACCTGTCTGCCCGAGGAATCCGTCTAGTAGAAGAAGTGAAGAGCCAGAGAAAGGCAGCAGCTTATGTTTGTTTATTGTGTTTTATTTTGAAAAAAAAAAAGAAAAGAAAAGAAAAGAAAAGAAAAGAAAAGAAAAGAAAAGAAAAGAAAAGAAAAGAAAAGAAAAGAAAAGAAAAGAAAAGAAAAGAAAAGAAAAGAAAAAAGAAAAGAAAAGAAAAGAAAAGAAAAGAAAAGAAAAGAAAAGAAAAGAAAAGAAAAGAAAAGAAAAGAAAAGAAAAGAAAAGAAAAGAAAAGAAAAAAGAAAAGAAAAGAAAAGAAAAGAAAAGAAAAGAAAAGAAAAGAAAAGAAAAGAAAAGAAAAGAAAAGAAAAGAAAAAAGAAAAGAAAAGAAAAGAAAAGAAAAGAGAAAAGAAAAGAAAAGAAAAGAAAAGAAAAGAAAAGAAAAGAAAAGAGAAAAGAAAAGAAAAGAAAAGAAAAGAAAAGAAAAGAAAAGAAAAGAAAAGAAAAGAAAAGAAAAGAAAAGAAAAGAAAAAAGAAAAGAAAAGAAAAGAAAAGAAAAAAGAAAAGAAAAGAAAAGAAAAGAAAAGAAAAGAAAAGAAAAGAAAAGAAAAGAAAAGAAAAGAAAAGAAAAGAAAAATAATTTGCCTTTCTGCCAGAACTTCACATTTCAACAGAATATGTCGAGGGCTTAAGGTCATCCTCTTATGAAAGCACAGGCAGAGGGTCTGGGAAGCTTCAAGCTGAAATAAGGGTTTCTGGTCTAGATAAATTCAGAGCACGCAGCAAGATGCTTTGCTCTTATGGATTTAGGCCCAGAGCCTGCAAGCTCTGAAGTACTTAACTTTCCCCCCATGAGTAGATCAGCTGAGGCCTGTGCATCCATTTCCGGGAGACAGCTAAGCACGTGCATAAATAACAATAACAGGGAAAAATCAATGCGCTCCAGCCTCTTCAGAGGTCTGCGCCTGCTCATTCAGTCACGCTAATGACAATTTCAGTTGGTGCCCACCTTTCCCCAGTTTCACTTCTGATGAAAGATACGTGGCTGAGGCTGGGGGCAGTCTGTGCTGACCCACACACGACCCACGGCTGAGCTAGAGACCGATTAAAGCAGGGTTGTGGGGCTCAGCGTGACATGACCATTGAAAAGGGCAAACACGGTAAAATCAGCATACTGATCACAGGCACAGGGCTAGCGCACATCCCTTGGCTTGCCAGCAGCACTGATTTTTTTACCCCAGGTTATCCAAGGCTGTTTTGACAACGAGATCACACTGTTTGTGCCCTAGACAAACCTCTGCTCCTGGTGGATTATTTCTTTCCTCTCTGAATTAGAAGAATTGTTAGACAGAGTGACAAGATGTGGTGGATCCCTAGAGAACAGACTGGAATAACTTGAGCCATCACCCATGCTTGGCACAGAGCCGAGCAAGACTTTTTTTGCCAAAGCAAGGAGCCAGATGAGAGCAGGCTGACCTCCTCTTGTGCCAGCTCCAGACTGCACTGGTTTTTGCTCTGGGAGAAGGGGGGGTTCTTTATTGCAGTATAACCCTGCAATGGTACTGCCACCAAGTTATGGGAGGTCAGACCCAGAGCATCTGCTGACCAGCTCACAAATTACCTTGCAGGACATACTTGCCCTGTAAGCAAAAGTTTTAAAATTTCTCTGGCACAGCGGCCTGGGTGGAGGGAGGCTTGTAAATTGACATACATATAGTAAATACTTAACGTTACTGACTGTTTTCAATGAGCAATGAGATCTGGGAGGGGAAAACAAGTCAGCAACTTTGTTTTATTTTTTTGTTTATTCAAGCTTTAACTCTCGCTGCTTTTTGGCCCCACTCACCCCTTCCTAGCGGTCCAAACTCATGGCCTGTGGTGAGATTTGAGACAGCTCTAACTCAGATACTCATACGCACCCTCCTTCCTTCTCCCTTCAGCTGGATCCTTGCAATGTGCCATCTAAACCAGCATCAGCAGCTCTTCTTTGTATGTATTTAACAGCAGCGATATTGGTTTGGAAGCATGCTTGAAAAGTTCACAGGAGAGAAAAGCAGGAGGAAGAGTGTTAAATGGGAGTGAAATGGAAATGTAAAAGTTAAAAATCCCTGAACCAAAGCCTTGCAACCTCAAGTTACACTATTTATAATGTCATTTTTTTTACTTTGACCCAGTGTAGAGGTAGTGATCAAAGTCTGGGATGTTCTTTGCTGCCGTGTAAAATCTAGTGCAAAAAAAAAAAAGTAATCTTGTTCCTCCTGCTGACTTTCCCCTCCACCTTGATACAGGTTTCTCAGTGTCCTACCCAGAGACTCATTCCTCTATGGAGTGCAGGGCTGTAAGCAGGAAGACAGTGAAGGAAAAATTCTGGTAAGCATTTTTTATAGAAAAAATTACACAAGATGTTAAAATAACATTGTTTTAGATGGAATTTGCAAATTAAAATGCCCAGTTAACTTTCATTAAGAGATGAACGAAAAAATATATTTCTCCTTCTCCCAGTCTCCCCCAGCCCAGGGAAGCACAGGCACCATTCCAAAGGCACCATTTCCCCCAGTTTTCAAAGCCTGTGTTTCCAGCATTTTGTAAAAAATGAAATGTCAGCTAAATGAAAATTTCCCATGGAGAGTTTTGGCCAAGGTCAGTTCATCCATTCAAATGGTTCTATGCCAGAGCAACCAGCTTAGGGGGTGTGGACCAAGCCTTGGCTTTTAAGGACATTGAACAGCCCTGAAGATGCAGAAGTGTGACCTCATTTAAAGCAGGCTGCCGTGGCATCAGTTCTGCTGGTGGTTAACGTGATTCCTGGTGGCTCAGACCTACGGTGATGTCAAGCTCCACTCATATCCAACTGAGTTATCAGAAATGCAATACAAGTGCAGAATTTCGCCTAGTATTTCATGGGAAAGAGCTGATTACAAGTTTTACTGTATTAGTCACTACAGTGTAAAGAACTGAGATTTACACTACAGCGTAAAGAACAGAAATTTATCATAAGATAGAGAAGTACAAAGAGTGATGTCCAGATGATTTCTTTCTCCTTCACCTTCTGAGGGAGCCTCATGCCCTTCTGTAAAGATCAGACCACATAAATTAATTCTTTTTTTGATCAGCACCTGTATTGGTGTCATTCTGCACACAACATTGCTTAAATTTCCATCTCAATTCTGTGCCAAAAAAAATTGGAAAGATTTCATACACCCTGAAGCTTTGAACAGGAGTGGACTTGCATTTGGACCTTTCCTTGCTAGGTGCTGGTGTAGGACACAGCATTCCCCCAAATCCTGATTCGTTTATCTAATCACAGTTGAAGAAGGTGAAACTACTGAAAGTTCACCAGAGGAAACGCACTATTGAAAAAAAAATACACTGACCTTTTCTGCCTTCCCTGATCTGATGTGACAGCAGAGGTCTAAGATGGAAAACCTTTTTCATTTTCCCTCATCCTTCACTGTTTTAATGTTCTTACTCTCTTCTCTGCTTTGTGAGCATGAGGCTCTCTACTTGCCTTCTTCCACCAGCACCCACAGAAAAACCTCTTTGGAATTAGGTGCTGGAATTTGGGCTGAGGAGGTAAAACCTGGCCTTTGAGCAGATGTGGCTGCACACTGCAGGATGACGGGTACCAGGGGCTGCATGTCGGTGCAATCCTTTGTACCCACTTTGCATGGAGTGGTACAGCAGGGCTGGAGAGACCCTGGCTCACAGGGAGGGGGCTGAGCACAAGGAAGCCAGGAGCAATGCCAGTTTTGAGAAGGTGGCGTCTCCGCAGCATCCACTTTGCCTTATTGCACATCTTAACCCATTTACTTATCACATGGTCTTGTGGGAACAGGCCTGTAATTCAAGCCATATTTGTTTTAATTGCCTCTGGCTTTCCTCGCCATTTGGCATAAAAGAAGGATAGAAGAGCTTTTATGGGAGTAAAATTCTATAATGAATCACTTATATACAAAACAGACCACACACTAATGGGGGGGATGAGAAAGTTGCTTTGACCATGGGTAGTTTTGTGCCATTAACTTATTATTATGCATCCCAGAAATGAGTGGAAAACTCTTTTGCTTTGCAAAGCCTCTCCTTTGCTGCAGCACAGCAATCTTACCAGTAGATACTGAATTGTAGTACGTATAAAGGAGATCAGACAGTGCATCTGACATATGTAAAATTTAATAGTAGCATTTCCATGACAACAAAACTGACCATTCTGTTTCCTGGATGCTGCCACGAGGTTTGAGCGTTGACTTCTTCCAGTTATACTCCAGACCTGATTTCATACCCTGCATCCAGCCTTTTGGCACTAAAGACCATTATCTGACCAAACTACCCATTTTCTGAAGAACTTTCATGGGGAAGGACTGGGAGATGGCAAATTACAAAGAAAATGAAAAATGAACTTCCACGCCGACTGCTCCAGCCATCTCGGCACGGGGATGTTTTGGGGCTGGAGCCAACTCCTTGCAGGCACACGGTCCTTTCGCCACTCCAAGGCATGAGCAGATTGGGAAGCACAGCTCTTTCCCAGCCCCTTATATAGAACAGATTTCAATAAAGGAGATAATACGACCCGAAGGGGTTATACAGATAATACCCACCAGGCATGATGGAAGCATGCTCTGCTGAAATCCCCTTATACGGCATAGCTGGATAGCTCGGATCTCCCAAACATCCAACGCATAAGACAACTCTGCATGAGGTCATACAGCAGACAGAAAGCCACGGTGCAGTGACAGAGCACATCTTCCAACCACTCTCCTTACAGCTGGACCCCAGAGCATCAGCCCCTCTGCTCCGCCAGTCCCTGTGCACCGGCGGCTGCTCCTGCACGGCCTGTTGGGTGCCCGCTGCGGTGCTGCAGAGGGGTAAACGCATCGCATGCTTTTGTTATGGGGCAGCACCCAAAGCCAAGTGGATGAGTCCATCGGGTTTCATCCCCTTGGTTTCATCTATTTCACTTTAGGTTGTATTTTGGAGGGGATTTGTCTCATTCCACTTTAGTGGTTTATCATGTAGGCATCTGCAGCACAGCTACTCGCCCTAAACTGTGGTTGAAGTCACTGGAGAAAGACAGGCACTTCCAGCACCATTTTTCTGCCCTGGTTTAGGCACTGGGATGGAGCTGGGCCATGGACACCACAAGCTGGCTGGCTCCTTGCTGACTGTGCCAGTTGATGCCCCAACCACGGATGTTTTCACTTAGCCACACCTGTGGTTTTCATGTGAAACTTGGCACATCTTTAGATACCTTTTTTTTTTTTTCCACCCCCAGTTCCCAAACAATTACTCAATTTTTTTTTTTTCAAAGTGTGTTCTTTCATCTTCAAATAAATCAAAAAAAAGCACTTAGTACAGGTACTACCTGAACAAAATGACATGTTGTTAAGGCATTTCCAGAATGTTGTTTATGTGTACAAAACCCTGTTTCTTGCAAGATTTTTAAAGTTTGTTGGTTTTTTGTGTTTTGGGGTTTTTTTTAACAAATATGAAGCATTCCTTCTAAGTCCATAACTTGTAAATTTATGACAAAATTAGAGCAGACTCAGCTCAACACAGCTATTTTACATTTCCAAACAAAAAAACCCCGAAGTGACTGGCTGCTACATTTTCTGAAATACATGTCTTTTTGAACTTTATTATAATCACTGTGTGGCTGAAGAACAACTCTGAATAATCTGTCTTCATAAAGCTGATGGTGCTCCAGCAAAGGATGCTGTTCACAAGCCAGACCCAGCAGACCCAGAGCCAAGCCACCTCCCAGCAGGGAAATTCTCCTCTTCCCAGGAGAGCGATGTACCTTTCTTCATGATCCCCATTTCTTTATCAGTAAAACCTCTACCTTCTTTCTCATCCATCAACATAAAGGATGACAGAGTACGCTGTGGAGGGATATCTTAGCAATTGGTAATTTTGAGGTGGGATCATGACTTGTATGGTCAGCAAAAAAGGTACCAGAAGCAAAATCAACCTGGCATACTGCTAAACCCAAGTCTCCTCTGACAGAGCATAAAGTCTCCTCTTGAGCCTTTGCACAACTTAAGCCAGTACGAAGTATTTTACATTTTTTTCCATTTCATTGATAATTACCAACATGCACTTTGTAAGATGAAAAACCCGAGCGGTTTTGAAGCTTCTAAAATTCCCAGACTGAAACTTTTCTTCTGGAGAGTGTCGTGTAATAGAAAAGGAGCCGATCTCTTGCAGCTGTGCTCCATGGGGGAGAGTGGGAGGGAACAGGGTTGTAACTTGTGTCCCTCTGAGATTTCCGAAAGCAAAAAAAAAAATGCTGAAAAGCTTCAGAACAGCATCGTAACTGGGGTATCTTTTTGCTCCCTGGCTGCATAAAGTCCTGCTTAGAAACTGTGTGGTTTGCCCACTCTTGTAGGAGTAGGGTCTACCCTGCGGCAGCTCCTGTTCCTCAAGCTGTTTATTCATTGCCACATTAAGCAGCTTGTAGACTAAACCTGAGTTATCAGAGGAGCACAGTGGCCCATTTTGCAAAGCAGGGGTGGATCGTTCTCCAGCCTCCTCCCTTTTAGGAGTTTTAATGCCTAAACCTGCCTAAAGCATGTTCAGGTGTTTGATCCATTATTAGGACTGGTCCTAAGTAATGTCCCAGCGGGTGCCCTGCGTGCCAGGGCGAGACACTCACTGTGCCACCACATACTGCAATCCTCCAAGCACTGCTTGGCATTCATTTTTAAAAGCTAAAGGATTATATGTGTTTGCAGCTGAATAAACATGCACAGAAATCACAGATGCAGGCAAGACTCGCTTGTCCGTGCAGTGGATGCTTAGGTACCCCGTGTACCTATTACAATTACACGTTTGAAGTACACGTAGCTGCCTAAAGAGGTACAAAAGCATGTGTGCTAACAGGTGCCTGACTTAAAAATGTATCTACTCAGTTTTGTTCTTTTTATTTCCACTTTCTTCAATAATTGCACCTGCTAACAGACACATCAGAAATGCCTGATGCTCTGTAATGGCTGCCTGGCAACTCACTAGGATGAACAAACTCAATTTCATTTAGGTGTAGAATAATCTGAAGTGCAGTGAATTTATCTTATGCAAACATTGGAGGGCTTAATAACAGCAGCAGCAAACCACAGCGTTGGTGTAATGATGATGATGTCCTAATACAATGGAACAGACTAATATTTGGTATTTTTGAAACTGCAGTTTGAGATGTTTCTTAAAAGCACGTATCTACTGAAATGAGTGAATTTTTTAATGAGTTTTGCCTTTGTAAAGATGGACAGATGAAGTGGTCAGATCACTGTACATGCTCCGGGTGTGCTTATCTAGGGCTTCATGATCTATCTAAATATCTGCAGATTTATAAGTTTGGCAGATCTGAAGATGCTGCTTACCAAAAGCAGTTCTAACTGCAAAATATTTGGCTTCAGCTTGTTCAACAGTTGATTTCAGAATGTTAATTTTACCTTGTAAGCAGAATAAAAATTGACTTTGGGGAATAAAAAGGCGAAATCCCCAACATTTTTTCTGCATAGGAGTAGTTTGTGTTGCAGAGCCCTGCATGGGATGGACAGGTATAGATGAGGGACAGGAATGTGTACAAATGATGCAGGAAAACTAAACCCCACTGTGGTCTGTGAGCATTTCATGTTCCTGGGTAGTTTAGTAATGCTGATTAAAATGACAGTTCAGGCTGTGCAAGGAAGGATTCAAGTCTGAGCTTTTCTATAATATATATATGACGAAGATAGCAAATTTACAGCGTGTGAGGCTTGTGGGTGGTTGTTTCTGCTCCCACTGAGAAGAGCATTAATTTTCTGGGAGGTCACAGTTGTGCCAGGCAGTGGGGATGGCAGACTTAGGTGGCTGCTATCATGGAACGTAATCAGCTCAATTCAGCTTGAACTTAATGAAGTTGCTCCTGCAGCTTGAGATGGTTACTGTCTGGTCCTGTAACAGCCACGTTGTTTCAGACATGGAGAATCAGGACTGCTGCTGGGGAAACGCCATTTCCCAGTGTCACGTTAACCCCAGTGGGCAGCTCAGCCCCAGGCACCTGCCTGCTCCCCGCAGTGGGATGAGGGAGAGACTCAAATGGGTAAAAGTGAGACAACTCACAGGTTGAAATAAAGACAATTTAACAGGTAAAGCAAAAACAAAATAAGGAATTAATTCACTGCTTCCCATCGGCAGGCAGGTGTTCAGCCATCTCCAGGAAAGCAGGTCTATGTCATGTGTAATACACCTAATGGTGACTTGGGAAGACACATGCCGTAACACTGAACATCCCCGCTTCTTCCTCAGCTTTTACTGCTGAGCATGACGCCATATGGTATGGGATGTCCCTTTGGTCAGTTGGGCCAGCTGTCACGGCTGTGTCCTCTCGCAGCTCCTTGTCCCCCCAGCCCACTTGCTGGTGGGACAGCAGGAGAAGCAGCAAAAGCCAGGATGCTGTGTAAACATTGCTCAGTAGTAATGAAAGCATCCCTGGGTTATCAACACTGTTTTGGTCACAAATCCCAAGCATGGCACCATACAAACTACTATTAAGAAAATTAACCCTATCCCAGCCAAAACTTAGATCCGGGCACTGGTGTGGCTGTGTGGATGCGAACTGCATGTAGTGCATCAAAGTGGCTCCCCCCAGAGCAACGCACAATTATTAACAAAGATGTTCACTTTTCCAATGGATTTGCAGTGAAACATGCACTGATAGAAAAAAACAAAAGAAAACAAAGCACAGTGTGGCCTTGAGCTATAAAACCCCTGAAAATTAGTTTTTACATGGCATTCTGCTTCCCCCTCTTAAGTTTACTCCTTTGGCAATAATGCAGCAAAATCAATTATTCACATAGATCTATTGGAAATCAACAGTAAAGCCTGGCACATCTGTATTTTTTCATAACAGCAGCACTTAACAGTCCATACAGAGGCAGAAACTGCTTCAGAGCAGTTGGGCAGATCTCAGTCTCTGCTCATTGTGGAAAGCAAAAAAGCAAGTATTTTGCAAGTCAGCAAGTGTGTGTGAGAAGCAGATTTTCAAGAATAGTTTTTAGATTACCCAAATAAATATCTTTCTCAAAGCACAGGTCCTCCTAATTACAAAATATCTGCTCTGTAGATGGAGGTCTTTGTGCCAAACTGCTTGCTAATCCTCTCCCCTTGTTAATGTATTGGCAGAAAATGCAAGTGCATTAAGACTCACGTTTAATATTTACAAATCTCTTTTTATCTATAAATGCCCTCCCACCTCTTTCTCCACCACTCTATCATCGCCTGCCTGTCTGCTCCCGGCATAACATGTTGTGGCGGAATATGATTTGGTTTGGGAAAACCTGCCACTTTGGCTTTTTGCAGAGCCTCCACAACAGTTGTTATTACTTTAAAAGTGTGGTAGAACACTGCATCCTCTCACTTAAGCTTCTGTTTTTCCAAAGGAAATTCAATTAGCTTTAGCATATTTCCAACTAAATGGAAACCTGGACTGTGTAACCTGTATGGGTCTCCTCCGAGGACAGCCCTTGCCTTCCCTTTCCACTTGCTACTGAAATGACAGTGAAATCAGCTGGCCAGACCTCCCTTTTTATCAGAGGCAAAATTAACTTGTCCCTCGTGTGTTTTGGATTCCAGTCTAAATCTGGATACTGGGAGCTTTCTAGTTGATTTTGACCTTGAAATAGGACATGTGGGTGTACCTGAGAACACCTGGCTGTAGAGTCTGAGCAGCTGAAAGACCTTCAGGAATAAAAGTGTTAACCCAGTCCACCCCCAAACTCTTTTATTTCCCTTTATCTCACCCAGCAAGTCCCTGTTGTTTCTAAGAGATGTTCCTGTTCTGGTTTGTACCCTAATACAATCCACCTCACAGATTTGAAACCCTTTGAGGGTTTTTTGGGGTATATTCAGTTTCATGGCAGGATGCAGGCGTTTTGACTTTACTCCTGTTGTGGGCTCCCGTCACAAGTACAGATACTCATCGAACATTTTGCAGGCTGCATTTAAAAGGCCTGTTGCAGTGCATCTAGCTATTGGGTAGGCAGGACAGGGGCTGACACCCAGGTGATGTGTTTTTCTGAATAACACATTGCTCAGAGGCGGGGAGATGGGTAGCAAAGACCAGGTGGGGTGCAAGTGAGCTGGAGTGCACGTCTGTGTGCAGTCGTGAGCTCTGGTTAGCAATGCCCAGGCTGCCGGGCTGCCTCCTTGAAGCTGCAACCTGATGCTCTTGTTCCCTTCATCCTACCCCTTTTTCTGCCCTCTCCAATGGCCCATAAATCGTCTGGAAGATGCTTCTGTCCTGCACTCCTTTGCCTCCTCCTCCTCAAATTCCTGCTGCAGTTTGGGACTCTGACTCTTTCTGCAGTGAGAGCTGGTGATACCAGAGGCAGAGGACTGTGACCTTTAAGTGTGAACAAGTCAGAGGAGGAGATAAGTTATAAGAAAGTTCCTGCATGAAATAATTTAGTGACAAGGTGTTTTGAGGGACAAAATAGCTGCAAGTATATAGGCTGTAATTTCAGAGCTGAGGGGGAACCCTAAACAATCTCCAAATAAAATGATAAACTAAAAAGTGGCTTCAAGACCCAAGGATTTATTTTGATATCCAAGCCCTGTGCTATCCCAGTGCCTACAGGGATATATAAAGCTGAAACAATACAGGATTAGAAGCAGTGCTGGCAGTGTAATGTTTGAAAGGCCTATGCTACAAAAGGGTCAAAACACAGCCAGTGGAGGAGGGAGGACAGAATATATATTATAATAATAATGACATTATGTATGAGATTGAAGGATTTTGTTTTATTGTCGTTGCATTTTGCCTATACTAAAAGCAAAGCATTATATTGTTCCAGATTTCATTAACACTGAAGACACATGTGGACCTGCACATGGTCAGGTCTCTAGTGAGCCAGAAGACTAAGACAGTCCTGTGGATAAATTTGGGTTTAGAACTGTATCAGCTTTTTATTTTTTGGCTCTATCCTCTATCCATACTTCAGAGCCAGATTCTTCATGCTGGCAAGCTGGATCAAAGGCAGAGGTGATGTTTCGAATTTATATAGACTTAGCTGAGAGCAAGGTCAGAGTCATTTGTGACTACGTTTTAGAAGTCCAGCAAAACGGAACTGTAGCTGAAGGAAGAGAGAAGGAAATGGTAGCTGGTCAACATGAAGGGGAATGATCACACCAAGTTTTGGAAGTGATTTTAGAAGGGATAGGGTCAGGCAGTAGATCAGTAAAGGTTTTTAAATGTCCTCGTATCAAAGATGAAGGATGAGCTGTGATTTAATCATAAAATCAAAATCATGAAGATGCTTTTGTATTTAGGTAGGGAAATAAGGTGCAAAATAATCATTGCTCATCCCCTGCCTTTGGTGGGTGCTCTTAAGGTTTTGTATTGCAAATGTATTTTAAAATTGTCCCTGTGGCTAAATTGTCTAGTCATCTACAAAGTTTGAATGGGAGAAACCTTAACACGGGCTGGCTCTGAATTTGGTGCTCTCCCTGCACCAGGGACAGGTCTTGTTTCTGCCCCCATGCCCATAACAAGGAGGGAAGAACATCGTCTCCCAGGGCTGCAGAGCTAAAGCAATGCTGTCTGAAAAAAATGCTTAAAATAGTATTTTGTGGCTAAACCCCTTTGCAGAAAGCCTTACAGAGAACATATGGAAGAAGCACAAAAAGCATGGCTGGAGTTAGGCTTCTTGCGCATGTAGAGAAGGCCACCACAGAGGAGGTTTGCCTCAAGTGGGCAGAGATCACTCCCAACGTTATGTCTTCTGAACCCATGTAAAAAAATGTAGTATCTACAGCATCCTGTGGTCCAGCCTCTGAAGCTGTAGTGTATGGAGGGTGCTGAACATCGTATTTTATTTGTTTCCCACCCACCACTTGCTGGTTTATTTGAGCCCTCCTTAGTCCTTGGGTAAGGGGAGTCAGAGTCTCCTTCCCTATTCATTTTTTCCAGGCCAGTCATGATTTTATGCCTTTCTGCCATGTCCTCCTTCACTTTATCTGCCCTGTGAACAGAAGAGTCCCAGTCTATTAAATCCTCCCCCCCACAGGAGCTGTTTCGTACCATTGATCCTGCCTGTCACCCTTCTCCGTACCAACACTGCAGCATCTTCTGGGCAAGGGGGAGCTGGGAGCCAGGCATGATGGAGACTCCCCATCATTTCTAGAGCAGCCTGTTGATACCTCTCCCAGTAATGCCTAAGAGTGCTTTTCTGCCCATGATGACCCTCTGAGCTGATATTTTCTTAGCATACCCGTTTCAGCTCCAGGATTTCTTTCCTGCGTGGCAGCTATTCCTCTGAAATGCAGGTTTTTTGCCCATCTCCCTCCAAAACCAGCATGCGGTGGTGGCCTGAGCCAAATTCCCAGCTCAGCTGTGAAAAGGAATAGAGACCTCAAAATTACAAAACACAAGGACAAAGCTACATGAATGGGAGAGGAAATCGATGTCTCTGTGTTTGCTCTGGATTCAAAAGGCACATAAATGGCTGATTGAAACCGCTGCTATGAGCAGACATCAGAGGCATGAATGAAGAGAAAGCAAACAACTCCATGTAGGCTTTTACTCCAGAGCTGGTTCTGCATAGGTGGGAACTAGATCTGGTGGGCCCTGGTTGCTACCCCTCTAGCAAAGGACCTGGGGCATTTATTGCTATTTTTAGCTTTTTTTGATAAGGAGATCGTCCAGAAATAGTTCCTAACTCTGGTCTCCACGTGGTTTCTTTCGAGCTACCAGCGTCTGGAATTCAAACTGCAGGGCTCTGCAGGCAGCCCCTGCGCCAAGCATGTTTCACCACCCTGCAGACTGCACAGGGTTGAAAAACACCGGCCTTTTGTAGAGAACACTTTCCCTTCCCATGGGACACAGGTTACCATAAACCTCCAGGACTGTCAGCAGTTGGTAGCTGGAGCAGCAGCCAGTCTGATTTCTTCTCTGAGCTTTTGCAAGCTCTGGAAGGGTTATAAAATGCTTAAGTTATGTAAATAAACCTCTTTCCTATAGGTTGCTTGATTTTAACCAGGTGGTGAAAATACTGTAAGTTTGTGCTTCTACAGCATCTTTCACACAAGGATATCAGAAGTGCTTTATAAACATTAACTAATTAAGCTATTAAACCACACAACACCCCACTGAGTATGTAAGGATTTATAAGGATGTATACAGTAAGATTTAAGTTTTTCTCTTTGTAAATATTTTTTTCCTGAAAAATGGAAAAAATAAACCCAAAAATTATTTTTCTCTATAAATGATTTAAACATCTAATAAATCAGGATAATGTCATCAAATCAGGCAGGCTATGGGTGGGTAGTCTTGGGAGCACAGCAGCAAGAACCACGCTGGGAGGTTGCTCGGTGTTTTCGCCATCCTGTACATTGAGGGAAAGTAGCCACAGCTTGATGTCAACCCCCTCAGCTTTAAAATAGCCCCTACCCACTGGCACTTCACAGTGCCAATGCTTTGAAGAACACAAGATGCCCACACTGAAGGCCTCTGGCATCTTTCCCACATCCATCACATTAAACACATCTGTGCTGGAGCAATATATATGCTCACAAGCTGATGCTGCATATATTCACACAGAAGTTGCATCCAACAGCCTGGAAAAGAGGAGGAGGAGGAGGGAGGATGGGGTTGTCACCTCCTGACCACCGACTGCAGGAGGACGAGGAGCACCCCAGGTCTCAGGGGGAGACAAATCCCACGCTTTTCACAGGATGCCACAAGAGCAGTGGTGGCGGGGATCAACAGCCACCACCGTGTCAGCAGACCCAACTCAACAGCTCGCTCAAAGCTTTTGGGTTCTCAGCCACTTCGGTATCATCCCAAGGCATGAAAGCTGTCGGTATCGCATCTGCCTGTCATCTGGTCTGAATCAGGGTGTCAGGGCTGATGGCCGGGAAACTTTGGAAAGTTTTTCAGCTTGCAGATAAACAGCAGCAAGCGTTCTCAGGACAACACATTCTGGAGCCCCAATCTTATCAGGGCACTTAGGACGCAGTCTGTATACACGTTTCAGGCCAGACAGCCAAAGCGCACAAACAGCTGTGAAGACCATGTTGACGACTGCAGGTTTTGGTTGCTTCTTTCTGTTTTTTTTTGTGCCATCCTGATATAACAGGGAATGCTCTGTGGAGCTGGCAGGAGAGTGCTGATTAAAGCCAGCTTTGCAGAGATTGATGCAAAACCTAATAGCCTTGAGTGCCTTTGCAGCTACCAGGTTCACCGTGTCGTCTCGCGGGGATGATGGTAGAGAAAAGCAACCCAGGTCATCCATTCAGCTGTAGGAGGGAATGTGAGACAGTCTTGAGTCCTGTGTTCCCCGCACACAGCTGAAAGCATTGCACAGCATTTGGGGAAGGAGCTTGCTGCGCTAGTGGCGTGCAGCCCCTGTGCACCCTGCACTGCCCAGGTGAGGGTGAGCCAGGCTGGTGGTGTGAGTGTGGCCATAGGGCTCCGGTGATTGTTTGGCTCAGCTTTGTTAAAGCAAGCTCAAATCTGCCTGCAATGTGTATTGTAAATGTAACCTCAATCCTCACTTTGCATTCACAAGCGGTTGTGTAATTTGTAAAAACTTGTCCCACTGCTGTGACTGAGAGCTCAAACCCACAAGAAACAGAAATTAGCTCTTATCTAAAAAAAAAATAAATCAAGAAGAACAACTCTCTTTTCAAGGCTTTTGTTTGAGTATGGTTGGGGAGTAATAACTGAAATATGTGCATTACAATTTGGGGTTGGAAAAATCAATGTGTTTCACACCTACGTGTAAGGTGTTACCTAAAACACCTCCTCCTCCTTCCTGTCTCTGCCTGGAGACTTCCCTGCTGCTCAGCTCCTGCTAGTGGATCTCTGTGATCTTCCTCCATCAAAACGAGCTCCCCCGCTGAATTCATTACAGCCAAAGGACGTGATGGATATGAGCCCACACATCAGCTCCAGCTTCACGTTGAAGTCAGATGTGAACTTCAGGTGAACTCCCACATACAGTGAGAGAGATGATGCCTCATCCCAGATGACTCTTTTCTACATTCTCTTCTGCAGTTTGGGCAGGGCACTGTCACAGCCACCTCTGTGGCTACACCCCCACCTCCTCTTCCCTTCTGCTTTGGGGTGGAGTTGTGGCCAAGATCAAGTTGAGCAAGGAACATGATGAGCTTTAGACAGGTAGCCAGTCACCAACCTTAGACATGAAAAGGGGCAAAAATACAGTCAAAACCTGCTTGTTTTGCAAGCAGAAGGGACAAGATTGCAAAGGTAAAGGCTGTATCCTACCATTGCTCCTTAGACCTTCTCTGTATTGTTCCCCCTAAAGGCAAATCTCATTTTTGGTTCATGTTTGTAACTTTGGTGCTGCAAACACTTTCCCTGATCCTGCTTTGCTGCTGTGTGTAATCAGTGTTTGTCAAGCTCTTCCCAGGTCATCTGTGTGATGTGGGAAGGGGTCAGCTGCTGAAGGAAAGCTGACAGTCGAATAAGGAGTTGTGAGAGCTAAACCATTGCGTTTTAAGGTGATGTTTATGTTATTCTATTTTGAGTTGGATGTAGGCACGACAGCACAGTCCCTCCAGCAACTCTGTGTTGCTTCTGGGTATTAAAGTTGCTGCTGGGGATGCATCTTTGTAACCAGGAAACCAAGCATAAAACCCCACTGACTTATTGGTAGCTCTTGATTTAGCCATGATTTTATTTTTTTCCTTTACTACTTATATTAAGGCATTCTAAAATTTCCAGGTCCTTTTATCCTGACCAAAGCAATCCCTTTCTCTACCAGTCTTCACAAGCTCAGAATCATATTCTGCCAAACCCTGCTCCTCCATACCTAACATAGGGAGGGCTATGGGTAGAAAAGGACATAACATAACTCACTTTTTCCTGCCATTGCCTTTTCTCTTCACAGCAGACCTATATAAGCCTAGCCCATAAGCCTATATTGTCATCTTACATAAATCAATCTAACCCCAATTTATTTTTAACTCTTCTGTCTCCTGCTTTTCATACTTCTTTCTCCATCATCTACCCTCTCTCCTTCCCTTCCTATTAACTGTTTGCAGAAATCAGGACATGCCAGGAAGTCTCCAAAGCCACAAGGATTCACTCTTGCCACAGCTTCTTCTGCTCGGTGGTGGAAGGGTTATGGGATGTTGCTGTCAGACCATGGATGACTTAAGTGTTCCCAGTTTCATTTCATCATCAGAGAGATGGGTATGTTCTTGCAGTGGGCTCTTCACAGTACTTTCTATTGCTTATTTTTGGTCTTTATCATGCCAAGGATCTTGCAACAGGAGCAGAGAGCTGAGCACCCACAATGAGGTTTGTTTTTTTTGTAAGGTCACTTGACATCTTCATGCCAAGTTTCCAGTATTATCTGGTATGAGAATGCATTTAAGTTAAACATCTGTCTAGGGCTTATCTAGGGTCAGATTATGTTCACAGAGAGCAAGTGCAGAATACAGGGATTTAAAACTTTTCCTTCTGTTAAAAATTAGTTTAAACTTTACATAATCTGAAAAAGCAGAATGACAAACTTAATTCAACATTCAATGAAGTTGTTTAAAAAATTTCTACCTGGGGTAGGAACCGACCTTTTCCCAAATAACAAAATGCCAGTGGCTTCTGTCAGAGGCACTCTCGAAAATGGCAGTTAGGTGTTTTTATGCCATCTCTCTCCACAGCTCCTATAGGAGCTGGTTTTCTCAAGGCCTGACTGTATTTATCCGTACAAAAACCCTGAAGGGAGCAGAGGTGCCATCCTTCCTACTTTACCTGTTGGGAATCGAGACCGAGAAGAATAAACCTTGAATTTTATAGCCACTATGGAGCCGTTTAGCTGGGCAGATAATAAACTGCAGGCATGAATCCAGGCATGGAGTACACAGGTGTAGACCCTCATGTCTTTGGACATGAACATATGGAAAAGCTGTCCATAGGGTGGCCATGGTCTGAATTATCACATGCCAAGTACTCAGAACAGATGAGTCTGTGACTGTATCGGTGGCTGCTTTAAGAGCACAGTGGGGTTGACAGAGCCAGGATGAGGCTCTTCAGCCAAAGGAACTCAGCTGAACTATTGCTCCAGGCTGTCTTTAAGTTAATGGAGAGAAATAGCTGCCTCTACAGGGTGATTCATCTTCTGCTAATGTGTCTGTCTATGGGGAATTGCTCTCTTAGATTGCCTGTTTCTACTGGCTTCCACTGGAGCTGAGGGTTTCTACCTCAGACTGAGACATCAGTTTCAGGTGAGAAACTCAGAGCAAGGAACTGAATTGGATTCTGCCCTGTGCCACCTAACCTCTGGAGCAACATTTCCTATGACTTCACATTACCCAGGGCACATCACTTCCATATCTCAAAACAGCTGGTAAACTTTGAGTGCTCTAAAACCAACCTGTATGGCTAAACCAGATCATACTCCAAGGGGAGACACCAAGCCGGCCCACAAAAGGTTTACCTGCCTTCCAGAGGGTTTGCTCCAACCATTAGACCTTATTGCCAAGGAAGCTGACAGAGTTAAGAGAGAAAACTGTTCCCTATGAAATGTTCTGGCTTTACATTTACAAGACTCTCAGTCATGAATAAACCACAGAAGGACAAGAGATTACATTGCAATGACATAATCCACGGACAGAATAACAGTGAGCATCCCTGAAGGCGAGCACTCAGCTATTCAGCCTTAAAAACAGCAGCAAAAAGAAACATGTCTGAATTTTCTAATTCCCCTAAAGTTTAGATTCTCCATAACTTAGTTTCATGAAGACAGTTCAGCACTTTCCAGCAGGAGTTGTGACAAGGAGGCAAAACCTTCCAGCTTACAAACACTGGTGCAAGCTTTCATTGTAGGATTAGATAAAAATGAAGTCCTAGACTTCATCAGCGCAGTTCGACTCACTGTTCTGCATCCAAGAAGGAGCACTACATGCTGTATTTGCAGAATTTATTTCACCCTGTCCCCATTTGGTAGTCCTGTGCATCACAAACTCAGTCATGGCAAGGTATGGCCTCATCCAGCATGGCCTGACTTGCATATTTGACTCTTCCCTCAATAAATAACATCCAGCGATATTTCTTGGGTAGACAGCTGTGGGCAGCTGCTGCAAAGAGCACCAGCTCTTGGCTGCTGGTATCTGCAAGCGAGGTGCTAGAGGAGCAACTGAAGATGAGCTGCCACCACCTCATGGGTGGGCAGTGCAGTGCAGCCGGGAGCCGGGGGGCACATCCCTGAGGCTGGAGCAGGGAGGAAGGGAAGAGCTGCCTGCCCATGCAGAAAAGAACCCTCCCTTGGCAACTGTCATCCAGCAATGTTCCATCAGACAAAATGGCACTGAGAGGTACCATGCCCCCATCGTCTTGGTAGCCAGCTTGTAATTCTTGCTCATGTTAATTGGGATCTACATCACTGTTCCCATAATTATGGATTCTGCAGGAGGAAGTTCTCGTCTCTTGTGAGGCTGTCCAAATTCTGGACACCCTGTCTCATACACAAGCATTTAAATGGTGCTCTGGAGACAGGGTATGGAGAGAGGGACCCAGGAGGTTACTGCTTGTAGCTACTTTTTTGTTACCAACACAAAAAAGGCTGTTCTAATGTGCCCAAACAGCAGCTCCTTAGAGTACACATTACTGTCCAAGTAATACTATTCTGTGGTACCTCTTCTCTGTGCTATCCCCTTGGTTCTCTTAACAATTGTTTTATTTTTAGCAGGAAAACATTCATACAGTTGAAATGAACCAGACAGAACACCCTCTCTGAAATGATAGCCCAAAGACTAGAATAAGCAGGCGCTGGCACTGAAAGGAATGACATGAATGGGATGGGAAGATCTTAATCTTTTTTTTTTTTTCTTCTTCTTTTTTTTAATATGGAGTGGATGATAGGTCTCTAGAAGAAGAAAGCCTGACTTCCATCTTTCGTGAATGCAGTGAATTTTCTCACACTGAGTAGCTAACAGCTTCTTCATGTCTGCTAGGCAGGACACCTTCCCTAACCGCATGACCTCTGATTCTTCTAAATGCAACAAATATGGGTCAATGGTTTTTGGAAAAGCAAAACTCCAGAGCAATCCTGTACTGATGCTAAAATAATTCCAATGCATGAAAAGTGAGAGCAGCTGTGGCTGCTTCCACGTCCACAAGCAATGTGGCTTGCTCATTGCCAGTGATCCTTAATCCTCTTGGAACTCCTGACTTCACATATCGAATGGCTGCTCCATGGGGTAATATCAGTGTATTGTTGCTCATTCACTGTAAGTATTTTACAAGGTGATACAAAGTCGGGAAATGTATTCTCAGGGGCCACAGGCACAAAGGTTACTGAATGCAAATCACATTTGCTTTGGCACCGGTTTCTGACATGTTTGTAAAACCAGGAGCTGGGTATCAAGTGTTAAAATGGAAAAAATTCCCACTGCATCCTGTGAAAATGCTGGCAGCCCAAGGGCAGAGAGTGCCCACGGGTGTGGTAATTCAGTGTGGGCACTGCTTACTAAACCAAGTAATCATTTCAGCTGCCAACTAAAGGGATAAAACTATTTTAGTGGGCAAAAGGAGCCTCTCTTAATCTGGGGCGAAGTAACAGAAGCCTGTAGGTCTGCGTGAGAGCCACAGACGAAGGAGCACACTCTGTCAGTGCTTGCTTTTCAATTACATATTTTGCAGTAGTCTGTGTTTTCCTTAAAGCTCTGGCTTTGGGAGTCTAGCAATTAAGTGCTTTAAACATTTCTTTAGGAAGGATTTTCAAAATGCAAATTTTTTGCCTTACAGTGGAGAAAATGCCCATGGTGTTGCAGCCTGAAAATATGACCTGCAAATGCCGAAAAGTCAGAAGCAAAAAGACAAGAAGGGGGACACTGAAATTATTTTTTTTTAAATACTGTTTCCTTCTCCCATCCTGCTGTTGGGGGCTGGAAGGGAGAAAAAAAGGGGTAGCTGGTCATGATTTGGGAGCATTTATATTAGAGATCCCAGCAGCCAAGGGGACTGTGCTTCTATGGAGATGGATGCTCCCTCAGACTGGAGTTACTCACTGCTGGGCAGAAGGGTATTCCTGCATGTATATATTACACAAAGGTTAAGAACAAATTTATTTTTTTTTACAGAAGATATTTACTGCTTTTTTCCCCCCTTTCAAAAAGTTTGTTTTGTTTCCGTTGTTTTGGGTTTTTTTGTGGTTTTTTTTTTTTTTTTTTGTTGGGGTTTTTTTTTTGCTTTTTTTTAAATAAAAAGATTTGGTTTCCTTACAAGATTGAGATTTGTTAATCACAAGCAAACATTTCTCACAACAGATGGCCTCACCACAGAGTCAATTTCTTGGTGCAAAGGGATTTTGATAGACGTGCAGTGCTCAGCTCTCCTTCCCCCCAATCTCCCTCTTTTACACAGGGGCAGTGGCACGAGGGCTACATGGTCAGAAACATGCCAGCCAGGTGAGCTGCATCCCAAGACCAACCTGCCTTGGAGTGGATGCTAGCCTTGGCTGCAAGCCGATTTTAGTCTGGTGAAGGTGCGTATGGTAAAATTAATCCCCATGCTTTAGACTGCCAATGCTTTTAGGGGTGATGTGCTGTAGGGTGTCCACCAGGACCTTGCCGGACATAACCAGTCCTTGCCAGGCAATGTCCCCTTGAACCTTCCTGCAAACCTGCTTGCAGTGGTATATGCCCTTGCAGAAGGAAAGTCATTGATCAACGGTTTTCTTGTGCAAAGACATTCACCTTATTTGCCTGTATTTGGGTCAGCCTGAAGCACAATATCAAGGCTGAGTCTTCCACAGAGAAACTTGTGTCAAGTCTATCCCAGGGATAACACTGGAGAAAAAGAAAAGTCTGTTCCCCGCACCAAATCTGCTACAGAAGGCAAATTCTGCACCAAGTATGAGGAAGGGTTAGGAGAGGCAAGACCCTGTCTGGAAGCTGCTTGTCCTGTCAGCTGAGCAATATGTCACTGTGAAAAACTTTCCACAACCCTATTGCTAATGGCTCTTCAATTAGGTGCATGTAGCCCTAGCATCCAAAAGTCCTCTCTGGACTGAGCCCATCCTTGGGGGGCCTGGTGATAGGTCACACCAAGGACAGACCCCACATCCACATCTCACAGAAGGCATTGGCTTTATCAAGGCTGGTGGAGCATGTGGGGTCAGGTCTGTGTCCTGAAACACTCTCACTGCAGCTGACTTTTGGCTAAAATGGAGATGATCCCTGGAATAAGCTCTGCCCTCAGCTGCATGTGTGGAAATCCAAATGCAGGATATTCCCCTGGGTTTCTACCCATGAATCCGAGCCCTTTACCTAAAAAATTGGCAGAGCCTTGGGAGAAGCAACCTGAAGGACTTCGTCAAATTTTATTAAGGGGGGAGAAATGAGAGGGACTTCACTAGCTAGGTACCATGTATACACTAGAAGAACATAATCCCTGTACTTCAACACAGATCTAGAAATACTGTTTTGCCCTGAACTCCACTTCCTCACGTTTTTCTCAAGTAATAGAAAAATGTGAGGTTTACAAAGGAATAAGTCCATTTCCTGCAATATGTCAGCTCCTGCCTTCATTTCCTATGCAGCCGTGCTGTCAGCCACTGAGTATCACCTGAAGGCAGGCGTGATCCTAACAGCAAGAAAAATGATGATTTTCTTTTAGTCCATTTCTGAAATTTACAATCCATGCTGGGGTAAGAGACAAAATCAGAATGGGAATTTACTGTTCAGGTGATAGGGATGTTCATTCAGCTCAACACAAGTTAAATGTCAAGCAGTTGCAATAAAGGGGTGCAGAGTTAGAAGCAGTGGAACTGTAACTCATTCACATTGTTATTCACCAGCAGCGTATCCTACCGATGTCCTTGCAGAGCAGGTCACATACAGAGTAGAAAAGATTTCTTTAATTAATGAAACAGATACTAAAAAATTCAAAGATGCTGGAAGTGCCAGGCCAAAGGTAACTCAAGGCTGCCTCCTCACATTGTGATACATCCTAGGGATACTAGTGTTTGTGAAACAGGCAAGTTATTTTCTATCCTTATAAGAACATGCGCATAACTTACCAGATAAATGGCAGGAAAAAGCATTTATGGATAACATACATGGAGAAGGGACTCACTTGGAAGCCATAGGCATGGGCTTCTTGCTAGGGGATAAGTGAAAAACATGCATTGCAAGCTGCCTGAGCTATGGTTTATACCTGTGCCAGGGTGTAAATCAGCATCACACAGCATCTCCCCTGAAACAGCTTTCCCAATATCACCAGAGTATTTTCCAAATAAGAAAAAACCCACATTGCAGACCTTTCTTAAACTGCATTTGGGCATACCCTGTTAAATGGTGTCTCTGACAGGGCTTATATTGTAATTACGACATGTGCTGGGTGGTAGCTCTTCCCAGTTATTCCTGATCTGCCAGGCCAGAGGGGTAGGGAGAAGCTGTCAGTGGTCGTGTGCAGCAGCGTGACCCAGCTCCCTGGCTGCCAGCCAGCATGGATAATAGACATTTATTCGGTAGGTGTTCCTCTGACAGGCCCCAGAGGAACTTCCCAGAGCACTGGTGGCACTGGAGCAGTAGCTTGCACCACCTCCACAGCATGCAGATATTGCCAACACCCTGCTGCCACCTCACTCCGGAGGACAGAACTGTAGGTCTCTTGCTGTGCAGGGAGGCCCCCCTCTCCTCCGGGGAGGGCTGTCCTTCTTGCATCAACTCAAGTGACCCTTGTTTGAAGATGTGGACTTCAGCCAGAGCAGAGATGAGTTTTCCTAGTGCTGCAGATTTATTGCTTGAACTGGTTGAGTGCCAAAACCCGTTTCTGCTGTAATTAACATGCACTGGTATAAAAGGACTGAAATTTGGCCTTGCTTGCTCTTTGGCGAACTTCAACAGGGAATTCCAGCTGATAGGACGTTATAGCACATCTTCTCTGCAGGATTGCTTCTGCGCAGGAAAAAAAAATAAAAAAAAAATCCTTCTTCCGCAGGATCCCCAGGGAGCACCAAGTCACACCAAGCCCTCAAACATTATCTCCACTATGTGCCTGCAGGTCCCCCCTTCTCTCAGGAGTCCAAGGGTCAGATGTCGACAGCTGTGCTCCCGAGGTATCGCAGAGCTGTCTGTGATAAGGCTCACATGTACATGTACATGAGGAAGAGCTGCAGTGGAGTCAATCCCAAGTTTAGCAAGGAGCTGTTGGCCACCTCAAACCTTCTGAGTCTTCTGCTCGGATGGGGCGTGCACCCTTCACCTTGCTTTTTCCCCAGCAGCAGGTACCCAAACCCCACATTTTGTGTCCTCAAAACACACTTGAGAAAACCCGATGCCGGTGCTGTGGGAGCAGCTCTGCGTGGATGAGCGCTACCACACTGATAATGGCTAATGAGTTTACAGTCTCTCCAGCATGATAGCAGCAGCTGCAGCCGATCCCAGGGACATTCCCGGCCATGCAGTGAGTCAGCAGAATCATCAATCCCGGGGCATTAGTGATCTGAGGAGGAACCGGTGGGAGAGACACAGGCTGCTGCTTGGCCAGAACCCGGGGGGCGTCTCCCATTCCCACCTTCAACATCAAACTCAAATGCAGGAGCCGTAGAGGCTCTGCACATGGCCAGCTTGGGAGGAGCAACTGCAAACACTATGCTTGCTGCTTTGTCCTGTTTTCTCGAGCTTCTGGCAGCTTTAAGAGAGGGTTTTGTGAGGCAAAGGACTGATCCGGGGAGGTGGGCTGATCAGGGAGTGCCCAGCCATGCCCAGACCCAGTCTAGGGAAGGTAGATGTGGATGTTGATCATGGTAGGTCTTATGATACCTTCTACTGTTCCCAGACATCGTCTGCAGTTTCAGAAGCGACTAAAACACCAACACTGCAATTCCCAGCCTCTCCTCTAACATCCAGGTCTCCATTTCTGCATGTCAGTGACTACCTTAGACATGATCGTAAAGTTTTGGATTCTTCTTATTAAACATATTTTCCCTTCAGGGAGCTGATAGATGTGGATATGTCAGAATGGGCACTCTTTTCAGGTCATGCTACCGAGCACTGCTGAAACACCCTCATCCCTGAGCCACCCCAGCAGGTGACTTGCTGTGTTAAGTAGTATCATGTTTGTCAGCAGAGACAGATGAGGGCCAGGCCAGCACATAATGTTCAGATTAATGGATTCAATCTTCAGCTGATCTTCAGGACACTCCTAATAGCTCATGGAGCAATGCTCTGTGATGCATGATTCAAAGATGCTGTAGCCTCTGCAGTAACCCAAAATATTGCCAGGGTACTTCTTAGGTCGAACTTCACACTTTAGGGGATGCTTGCATGGTATGACTCTGCCACAGCTTTCACTTTCACCAGGTGTGACTTCTATTTGAGAAGTTACTTTCTGAAAAGCCTCAATCATTTCAAACACAGAAAATAATGGTGGTTGGGTTTTTTTTTTTCTTTTCTATGGATAATTAAATTTTGTTTTATTCAAAGCCTTTCCAAGAAGAGCTGGCAGAAAATAAACCCTCAAACTCCAAGAAATGAAGGAAGGGCTGTTTTTACAGAGACATCTAAATTAAACACACTTCAAAAACAGAGCACTGGAACCAGCAAAAAGGAGGCATTTAGATAAGGGTCCCTTGTTCTGTGGTTGCCAATGAAGACATTAGCGTAACTGGACAGTGCTGCAAAGCCCTTTTTTTAGCTCAATATAAACAGACTTTTAAAGTCCGAAGAAGTCTTTAAAAGGCTGTCATATTAGGGTAAGAGAAAATTGTAGCTACATTACATTGAAAGCTGCTCTACAAGCCAAGGGGAATGTCTCATGTTTTTGGCTGTATTTGCTTCTATGATCCTTACTCTTCATTTTTGGCTTACAGTTAGTCACACTGGGATGCTGTTCCTACCAGATGCATCTGCTGAGAAGAAACAAACGGGAAAGGCTTCCCCTCCAGCACAGTGCCTCAGGGATACCTCAACATCTTGCTATGTGAAGGGCAACATCACTATTTTCAGCCAACGCCTGCATTTTTAAAACTCTGATGGTGTTCATGTCAAGCTGGAGGAAGAGGAGGTGGGTTAGGCACAGGCTTTTGTTTGTAGAAAGGCTCATCCAACCTCGTGAGCCTCTGACCCATTCCATAGTTGTGTCCTACCACTGACTCATTGCCATGGGAAAACCGGCTTGATTTAATTACTGGCATTTTTAGTTAACTTTGCCATTAAAGTTGTAGCAGGAGCATGTTTATATAAAATTTAATGAAGACCTCCTTGGCATCAAAGAAGAAGGGTGTGACTTCAGCTTAATTACTTAGACCAACAGAGGTAGAACTTGTATGTTTCCGAGAATTGGCTGCAAGCAGCGTTCATAATTCAACCACCAAAGTGGACCTGCAAACAAAGGCATTCACCATACACCCCGTGGCTGTCCTACAGCGTTTACCAGCATGGTGGCTGTACATTTGATGACAGCTGAGACATAGCTCTTACGACATTTTTACTGTTTACATTACTCAATTGATTAGACCCACAATTACACTGTGGTAATTGTTAGCCAGGAACAGAGACTTCTGCTCTAAGCAGGCAGGTAATAGGATGTACCATAATATTAGGTTCCCTTGAAATTCTCAAACCAAGAGTCAGATTTAGGAGGTACTAAAATCTTGCTCAGAGCTGGGAAATTTGAACTTCATGGATCCTACCATGGCCAACATCTGTTATCCCTGTTGGAGGGCCCTGTTGCAGAAAAGGTGTTGGTGAAGCTCCCCCTTACTTGTTTTCTTTGCAGAAAGAGGTCACTTTTCTGATTTCTGAGTCATTGCACACTTGGAAGAGAAGTCTAATTTGCCTGCTCATTGCTAGACACATCCCAAGCTCATCATTTTCTACCAGGAGGCAGAGAGAACAGCCATTAAACGCAGCAGTGAAAGAAGAAAATCACATGCACAATTTGCTGCCTGTGCCTCTCCCCTGGGACTTTAATGCAATTTGGTGTATCCCAGCCAGTGGTGCTTGGCTGCTTTTAATTAAAAAAAAATTAAAGGATTTATGTTGGGATTAAATGGGATAATTATTGATTGATCTCTGCCTTCTAAATTGAAAAGCATTTGGATTAATCAGCTTTTAAGTAGGAAATCACTCAGCTCTGGACAGGAAGCCAGCTTCAGGCCCAGCACTTTGCTTCTAGCAGAGCTTTATTTTGTCCTCTTCCCCCAAAACCAACAGGCAATATTTTCATTTCTTGTCTTCTTCCCGATTCACACTCACAGCTTAGAAGAAAATTGCCTTCGTTGAGACAGGCTCTAGGTCACGAGTGTTAAGATCACCCTACCTTTGCAGGTTACCTTGCACTACACACAGAGAAATCTGCCAGGCTCTGTAGCATCATGATGCATCTGGTTAGGAGGTCTGCCATCCTCCAAAACCCTCATGCTGGCAACTGGGCAACCCACCTCCCAGGCAGGTCAAGTGAGTGCTGAAACACTCCATGGATGGAAAAAAGCAAGTTTGTACCAGCAGCAAGGCTGGTAGATCTGTCTTGTAGGTCAAGCAATGCAGATGGCCAAATAGTCAGCTCCACAACCAGAAGGGACATGTAAATAAAACTGTAGAGCTTGCTCTTGGTTTTGTTCTGGAACTGTGTATGTATCACTCCATCTAGAAAAGCAGTTGGAAATTAGGTTAAACAGGTGAGAAAGGTGGTAGGGCAGTATGAACTAAAAATAATAATGGCACACACAAAATAATAATTGTCTCCATCCCCAGCTGCAGAAGTAGGCTGCTGACCTAAGCACTGTGTGTTCAGGTTTCTGCATTTATATCTCTACTTGCATTGTTCCACCTGCACGAAATCAAAAGTCTTGTTAGCTTCCAGATAACCCTAAATGGAGAATTTGGAACAAAAAGTTTGCTATTTCAGGAGAAATACTATTTTAAAAGAACAGGGAGTTTCAGTGGGATTTTTCAGCTTCTGAATAAAATTCCCAGTTCTAATGAGTCATGTTCCCAATGCTAGGACTTCGAAGCAGGTTTTAACTTTACCCTTCATGAATGAGGAGAGCAGTGCCAACATCACAGTCTTTGTCTTGCAATTTATCAGGTGTTGGGAAATTTTCTTGTTTCATTTTAAAAAGTTCCTCCTTCCTCTGAAAACAGAATCCCCTTTTGAAACTTTTTTTTAAGATTCCCCATCAGAAAAAAAGGAGGATACGTATCCAGAGAGACTACATTTTTCTAGGAAGCGTTTCTGCTGAAGTACTCCAAACACTGCAGTGCTGACCCAGTGTTGACTCACACATGAACCTCCCACAGCTAATCTGGTGGAGGTAGGTGACCTGGCAGCATGGTGGCAGATTCCATCCCTTTGCAGATGCAAGGTAATTCATACTTGAAAAGATGATCAGAGTTCCTCAGACAATAGTCAACCCTGTATTAATTGGGACAAAAGACCTTTCCTCAGCTCAGTGAGAGCCTCTCCTCCACAGACAGCCAAGCTCAGAGGGCAAAGCACCCATGTTGTTTCAGACCCACTCTCTGAGTGCCCTAAAATTATAACCACCCTAGCTATAACCCCTGAACCAGTCCTTCTGCACAGCTTTGTGAGCTGATCAGCCTAGCTCATGGGTGCATCAAGAGCTACTGATGAGGACAGGTAATGACAATATAAAAATGGGTAAACTGTTATTTGAACTCTAAAGTTTTTTGTCTCATCTCAGAGGGAACAGCCAGTGCATTTCCTCAAGTGGCCTGACCCTCAGATTGAATTTACATGTCTTGGGTACTGTCACAGCACTACCAAAACCAACCGGCTGCAGCAAGGCTTTTACCACCCCATCCCAGGTTAACTTCAATAAGTAGTTCCCACACCTTGCCCCAGCACAGCCACCAAGCCCCCCCAAGGTTTCAAAAGTTCATCTACTGTCCATGCTGTTTCTCCTTCCTCTTCAGGCCAGTCCACCCTGCTTCTTGCCTCTGCTGTGTCCGGATTACTTCCTTCTCCAAGCTCCTCTCCCAGCCAGACTCTCCTCATCTGGGTCCCCTTACTTCTCTCCTTGTCTCGCCTATATCTGGAATGCTCTTACTCTCTCTGCTTCTTCCACATCTCTCTTCATCCAGGGCTCCCCTTCTATCCCCCTCAGTGCTATTTAACTACTCAGCAGGAACCAGCCACAGCTGCACCTTATCCATGTCAGCCAACCCACGGCCCCTGAAGCCAGCCCACAGCTGTGTATTATCAATGTTAATTAACCTGCCTTCATTCCTCTACAATTCCTCTACAGGGTACAGGGCTCCCAATAGGATGCCTTCTAGTGGACATCAAGAGGTGAATGAGCTCCACCAAATGTGGACCAACTCCAATGGGGCCATGCAAGCCTCTCTGTATCATACTCCTGGTGCGTGTACTGGTCTGTATTTGAAGATAAGCACAAGGGAGAACAGTTTTGTCTACATGCCTATGCAGGCATATATGGATAAGACTGTGTGCACAAGACTAGTCAAGTGCATCAGTGTCGTGACTGACCCACCGGGAGGAGCTTTACAAGAAGGGTCCTGGTGGGTAATGAGTTGAGCAAGAGTATGCAAGGGTCCCTCGCAACAGTGAAGGTCTACCGCATTTTGGGCTGTATGAACACAAGCACAGCCAGCATGCCCAGGGATGTAATGTTTTCCTTCTCTTGAGCCTCATAAGGCCGTATCTGGATTGCTGTGCCCATTTTCCAGCTTCCCAATTCAAGGGAGATATGACAAACCGGAGCCTGTCCACTGAAGGGCCAACTTGATGGTGAGGGTGCTGGAGGGCACAGTGTGTGAGAAGAAGGGAACAAAATATATTTTCCTCAGCCTGGAAGGAAGAAAAGACTAAGAAAGGACCACGCTGCTGTTTTCATCTGCCTGACATGGGATCAATGAGAAAATAGAGCTGTATTTTTATTCAAGGATCGCAGTGAAACAATAAGAGGCAATGGCACAATTTGTGGCAAAGGAAATTAGATACAAGGGGTAAAAATCCCCAAAAGAGTGATGCAGCCTGGAACAGGGACTCAGGGAGCCTGTACCATGCCTGTCCCTGCTGATATTCACAACATGAATAGATACAGCTCTAAACAACCTGATTTAACATCAAACACTTGAAGCAAACCCTGCTTTGATCAGGGCATTGGACCTCCGGAGGTCCTTCCCAAACTAAATTATCCTATGATTTTATGGCACATTACTGACTTTCACTACAGAAATCAAAGTTATAAACCATAGACTTTATTCTAAGAGCTCCAGGCAATCTTTCAGATACTTGCAGTCCATGCTTTTAAATGCTTGCAAAGTAGAGACTAGAGAATGGGAATCTGATCTAATATTCCTTAGGCAGCGCGGGAAGCAGAGGAGACCTGATGTGAGTGCTGGAACCGGTATCACCAGGGAGACACGCTGCGGTCTGGGATTTCCCACGCGCTGGAGCCCATGCACCAGGCGCGTTGTACTCGGTAGCTCAGAGGTAGCAAGATGCAGAAGACAAGCTGCATCATGGTTGGCAGAGAAGGATATTTGGTCATGAGACAACAGAAAGACTAAATTTCTAGATGATGCTTGTTGTGTGTTCATCAGGTGTTGCTCGTGGTAGGAGGACACCGTGCCTGATGCCTGAGGAGCCTTTAAAGAAGCAACTAAATTGCCCCTGCAGGAGGGTGTAGCACCGCTAACCCCTTACCACATCCTTGCAGGCAGAAACTGGGGCAAGCAGCAGCTACTAACGTCTCTTCTGCCTACATCACTGTAGCCTGCTTGAGCAACTGCTTCTGCATTTAGAGCCAGCCCTGCTACAGGATGACTGCTCAGAGAGGTAACCTTCACCCATCTCCTAGGAGCCTCGCCATGCATTTCTTTCCTCTCCTCCCCCATCACTTTTCCATGACCTCAAGCTCCCCCTGGGAACTGTCAGAGTTTTGAATTATTTATTGCAGTAATGGCAAAAGCCCTGCAGAGCCCAGCTCCTTCTTCTCCATAACCGCTGGCTGTTTGGGACAGCTCAGGTCACCAGAGGGTGCTGCTGGGGCCCTCCAAGAGCCAGCCTGGTGGGTTGAAAGCAAAATAAAGGTGCTTTTCTGCCCCCACTCCTTTTTTTCTGTGCCGTGACCTGTGTATTTTCAGGCAGGTTGGCCTTTTCCTCTGCGCACTGCCCATTCCTGTGAAGGTAGGCTGTGTAAAGCTGCCTGTCTTTGCAGTCTCAGTGTTGCAGCATCCTGCAGAGAGATGGTACGTGCTCTCCTGAGATTTTGCTCATGCTTTTTCAAAAATTCATTTGGCAGCCCACCCCCAATCTCCTCCCCCTCCCCAGTACAGGAGGAGCAGGAGGATCTGTAAGGCTGGGTGGCTGACCATGGTTATGAATTAATAGGGTGTTCCACCACCCCAGGGACAAAAGGAGAGGGGGCGTGTGTGTGTATCCGTGCACGTGTGCTGTGCACAAGCACATACAGAATCACTTAAAACCAATAAACCCCAATGCATTAGTTCTGTGGAGCAGCAGGGAAGTCCGTCTGGACCTTTTGGCTTCTCGTGTCTAAATCTGCTGTTGCAACAGATTATCCTAGCAGTTTCTGAGGCATCCTTGAATTTAGTCTTACATGTTTCAGTACTGTTTGGTTTCAGCCAAATTAATCCTGGCTGTCACTTGAGTACAGTTAATGATGTTCTACTCAGAGATTTGCAATTGTGCATAATGGGTCCCTCCCTGCATTCCTCACGCTGCTTTCAGAGAGCTTCTGTCGGGCAAGCAGCAGTCCCTGAACTTTTTGTAAAGGAGTGCCTGAAAATTAATTCTGCACTCCTAAACGAGCTGCTTTATAATCCTGCTATCTGCTTCAGGCTGTCTCAGATTAGCACTATTTGCCAGTCACTTACCCCTCACTCTAAAAAAAGGCACATATTTCTAGCTTCTCAACAAACTGACACATTTGAGTTTCTCTTGCGTGTAATCCCACTGTTACCAATTCTAAGTGGTTTTTGTTGTTGTTGGTGGTGGTTTTTTTTTAAACTCTTCATAAGTTCATGTAGTCCAGGACTGGGAATTTAAGATCAGTAGTTCAAGCAGCTAGTGGATATATGCATGTGTACACAGTTCAAGCTACCTACGGATACATGTGCATTTATAATACTTGCAAGGGACACAGCCCCCAGATTTCACCAGGGGGAAAAACCCACCCAGGTAGGTTTGTAGAGTCACAGAAAGGTTCTTACAAAAGACAAGCTCTGAGGTGGAGTCGGTGGCTCTCCCCTGCCCACGGGTTTCACGTGCCCTGTGCAGGACAGTTGTGGTTATATAATACTGGCTCCGGAGCAGATGCTGCCGTGTCCGGGCTGGGAGATTATAGCTGGCATGCACGAGTAATGGAAGCTTTCTGACAAATGCAGCCACCCCTGTCAGGCAGGGGATTGCAGCGAAGCAGCCGGTCTCCAGCCTCTCGCTCGGTTGCTCTTCTCTGTGATCCCGTGCAGCTGGGATGGAGACGGGGACCAGAGCGGAGGTTGCAATGGGACCTGGCACTTTGCTGCGAGCCGGCAGCCTTCCAAAGCAACAGCAAATTAAAAGCAATAAATTCAGCAAATACTCTCCTGCTCGCCCCATGTATGGCTGGAGGTGCACTATGGGCTACAACTGATGGACTGTAACAGTTGTCAGGCATGGGTGTCTCGTCTGGAGGAAGATGATATACTGTGTCCAGGATGGTTAGTGTGTTCCTGTGGTTGAGTATCTGATTGAATATTTCTTCATGTTCCTTTGTGATTCACCACATGTTTGGTGTATCGAGTGTCTCATTACCTTTTTCAGTGCCGTGACTTGGTGCTGTGGCATGTGCAGCATAATGCCACCACGAAAATGGAACAGGCCCTTATCACAGTGTGCTGGGTATAGCTCCAAGATAGGCTTTCACACTTGGGTATTGAAAGGCTATCTTAACAATCCCCAATCTGCTCTGACTCTGCTTCAAAAAATCTCATGCTTCACCTTTTGGTGGCACAGGCTTTTTCCAGGCAGGTAGGAGGCAGGAGGGAAGCAGAAGCCAAATCTCCAGCTGCTGTTCACAGCAGCACTGCTCCCATCCCCACCCTTGACAGACTTTCTATGACTGATCAATGCCAGTCCCTGCTCTCCCCGACGGGCTGCAAACACAGCGTCCTGCCTTCTGACAGACACAGCCATCGCAGTCGTCTGCCTCCCAGCACGTCCCTCCAAAACCCTGGGCTGCTACACAGCATTAAAGTGATGGGCGAGGAAGAGCTGTAGCAAGTGGATTCAAACCGCTCCTTGTTAGTGCTTAAAGGCTGCCTAACGTCTAGATCCCATTAAAAAATCCTATCCGGTTTGGTTACCGAGTAAAACTCATTCAGGCATAAGACTAAATGAGCAAGCATTTCTAGTACGGCCGGTATTGTCTGGTTTGAGATGTCCCACTACTGATGCCCTTATGCTACCTTTACAGAAAAAACTAAGCTCTACTAGGGATAGCATCCAGCTGGAGCCTTTTCCTCATGGCATAAAATAATCAACAGGCCACCTCCTACTTATCCCCATTTGGCAACTTCCAGCTTCACCTCTTCTGCTGTTTTCTGGCAAAACAAGACTTTTGCGGTCGCCACCTGCATCTCAGTCAAGCAGGGAGATGGTGGGGGGGGGAGTGTACATTGCCGTGGCTTACACCGTGGGACATCCCATCTGTCCAGACAGAGCTGTGGGAGAACTCCCAGGTCACCTCATTCATTTCCTAAATTCCCACTGAGAAGGGCTATTTCTGAAAATAAAAGCAAAAGAAGTTCTGAAAGGTATGCAAGTGCCTTAAATTTGCTCATGACATCCCTTGGGAAGGTCTACCAGGAGGTTCTTCCTACCTTCCAGCCTCAGCTGAGTACCCATCTCTCCATTTACAGGCCGGAACAGTTACCAGTCAGATGTGTTGGAGCCTCAACCAAAGGAGGATTGGACCTTGCTGGGCTGCAGACACATGTGTTAACTTCTAATTAACACTTTAACGAGTCCTTTTTTTGCCCTTCCACCACCTCTGTGCACATACACTCCATCCACCCATTTCACAAAGGGCAGAGAAAGCAGACAGATTCCTCTGAGGGTTAATCTGCAACGTAACCCTGTGGTTGCACTTCAGGATCTTCTAGGGCTAGGGACCAGTGCCACCTGAACTCGTTTCAAGCCTGCTGGCCCACAGCAATTTAGTTCAAACAGCACAGAGGTCAGAATGGGCTGCATAATTTACCCAAGACAGCGGCTGAATCAGTAGCTGATGCACTCTGTGCTTCTGTCTGTGGTTACATTGCCACCAGCACTCGAGCTATGTCATGCTCGTCTTGCAAAGGCATGTCTACATGATGCAGCTCCCAGCACTGGTGTTACCAGAATAAAATCTTGGGCTCCAGCCACCGTCCAAACCACAAAGCCTCCCATCCCTTCGTAAACAGCAGCTGCTTCTCTTCCCAGAAGTGACCACATTTCAGCAATGGCTGTCGCAATGTAAATATTTTCTAACCCACCAGAAACACATGGGCAGACTGTACTTCAGGGTTTCAGTTCATGAAGTGAGAGGTGCAAGTGTGGAGCAGGATGGTCTTACTGAGTTTATTTGTTCATAGGGACTGCAAGAACAAATGACCACATCTTCACTGTTTGAGAGCAGCGCTATCAGCTGAATCTGACTCCAAATGGTTCAGTCAGTTACTTACGCAAGAGTGTTAGAAGCATTGAACCACAGGAGGAAGAGCAGTGATCCTTTCATGAACCTAATTGTAGCAGAAGGGGGGCAGCTCCGTGATGCCACGTGTGGACAGCAACACTGGCACTGGGCAGCCCATGCCACGTGTTGGTACCCCAGCTCCTGTGCTTCATTTGGAAAGCAACCAGAGATGGGATTGCAAGTCATTGTGACTGCACAGACTCTGACAGCCCCACAGACCCAGCAATACCCAAAGAGGCAATATTTCACTGTGCAGCTAGAAGGAGGCTACAGAAGAGATTATTAACATCACCACCACCACCACAATCCTCTAGCACTGTGGTGATTTTCTGGACCTGTTCTGAGGAAAGCAAATGTGGCAGAAGGGCCAAAATATGTCATGGTAGATCAGGCAGGCTTCAGGTGACAGTTTTCAGTTGCTGCTTCACAGCAGGCTACTTCTTCATTCCCTTTTTCAAATTTGCATGAAGTTGGACACAGTTCAGTTGTTAATGGCATATAAAGAATATCTACAGGCATTTGAAGAGATTTCAGGTGACCTTGGTTCTTTACAGCACCAGCCACCGAGGACAAAGGCTGTCTTTATTCATGGCCAGGGCTGGCCTTGACATACGGTGTCCAGCAACGCGTTTGCAGAGGAGCAGGCTGGGTCTGGGCAGAGCTGGGGCAGCTCGTCTGCCTCTGCCACCCCGTCTGCACAGCGCTATGCTGCGGCAGCTCACAGCTCGCTGCTGCTCTAACAGTGGAGGGATGCTCTCAGGTGCTACAAAAACCCTAATGGGCAATGGAGACTTTCACCTCCATGACATGGTACAGCTTCAGGCTGGAGTGCTACTAGAGAGGAATTAGATTCTTTGGTTCGTAGCACTGACAGTAGTGCCAGGGACATCTTACGTGAGCTGGATGCCCAAGCTTGACCAAGGCTTGACATTCTTTTAGGCTGAATCTTAATGAAGCAAAAGGCAGATAAGGGAACAGTGTATTCAGAGAGAAAACAGTGGAGTCCAAATATTTGAGCATGATAGTTCAATATGACAACTTCAGCCAAAGCTGCCCTTAATAAATATACATGTAGTTTTGGTTCAGCCACAATGTTTAATATAAAGTTGACCAAAAGATTTGAATTAGGGACTTTGTTCAACTATTGAAAGAAAAACATCTGCTGGCTGCACTTCTTTCCTTGGAAGTCATGGAAAGTCCTGGCAGAGAATCATTATTAACCAGTGATGAGCTGGAGACCTCCATGCTGAGAGCCTGGGGGAGGGAGAGAGGAGCTACGGTGTTTCTGGAGAGCACATCAGCATGGTTGATACCCCCAGACTGCTACGTGGCCTCCCGTGAAGCATCCTGTGGCCCACCAAGACTTGAACACCAGCCATAAGCAACTCAGGGCAGACTGCCTCTGCCCTGTGGCTGGAGGAAGTCAGTTGCCGGGGCTCTTTGGAAAGCATCTTGCAAAGAAAAGGGGAATCCTTATTTCCCTCTCTCAGAGCATGCTGAGCATGCAATCTTTATAGAGACTCTGAGTGTCAGCAGAAAGCTAACTCCTGGAGCTTGCCCACTGCTTCACATGCTGATTTGTGGCAGAAGATTACATTTGCTCTACATAAAAGGCTTTGCTTGTGCACAGCTGAATGATTACCCATTTTTAATGTGCGATGACAAGGACGACTAGGTCTTGAACCTTTTGGCCCTGCTGCAAGATTGCTTTTAGCCTGCAGTGCAGTTTGAGTTTTCCTGCTGAGTGTGGCAGGAGACATACCAAGATTTCTTAGATGCCTCTTTGCTCTGAACAGAAGGACAGCTGCTGTTACGAGAGATGCCCAGAGCACCCTTTACAGATCAGCAGCAGTCAGGCTGCACGCGGGGAGAGGAGGAAAGCTGATTTACTGCTGAGTCAGATCATTTGTCTCACTCTGGCCCTGGGTCCTGTGATGATGTTGCCGTCACTAGCGAGATGAGTTGTTTCTAGCATAGGAAGCCTCCTGCCTCCCTCCGCGATCCCCTATAAACAAAAAAAGGCATTTAGCAAACAGCAGGCAACAATAAGCGCAAACTGCACTTGCATCTTGGGTCACTGGCTGCTCAGGGCAGGTTTCTAGCCCAGCAGGTTTTCTCCCCAGGAGTGGCAACAGCAGTAGCCAGATTGTGCTTTGCATTCTTTGTGGTCATCTTCTTGCAAGCCAGCAGACATTTGAACTTCACCAATATTACATTTTGTGGTCTCTTTGTAATGCAAGTGTAATTGAGCTCTTTTATGGTTTTGGCTTAGTTAACATTGCACTCATTTTTAGAGTATAAAATAGCCTACCTTCTCATCCTCTAGAAATGAAAAGCATGTTTTGGCTCAGGGAAATATCCTCAGAAACCCAGAATGGAGACATGGAGTCCTCTCCAGGTAAATCACTCACAAATTCCTCTTGCAGCCGTGTATACACACACATGCAGACAGAGCTTTGCTTTTCTGGTTTTATTTTTCACAATATGATGAGATTGGTTAGACTTGTGAAAATAATAATAATAATAATAAAGTAATCAGACAGCCATCCCCCAAAGTCCTCAATTCCTAGGAGCCTACCAAGGAAAACTCAAACCGGTATATACCACACTTTTTGGTGACTTGACAAATTAGTCAAGTTCCTCAACAGGACTGAACAGATGGAGGAGCAAGCTGTCTGGGGAACTTCCCGGGTTGCTCCCCAGATGTGCGAGCCCTTTGTCAAAGCAATTATTCCCATACCACTAGATGAGACACAGCCAGGCGCAGACCTCAGTGCTGGCACACTATCATCTGGACTGCAAAACTGCTCTGAGCACTGCCTTCACTTGCTCCCTGTGTGCTTTCTGATAGCGGTAGCAGCTTGGTGGTGTCCCCAGGTCATCCCATGCCACCCACATTTAATTCCCCTGTACCATCACACTCCTTCCCAGTTCTCAGTGGTTGCCTCTCCTCACCAGATGCCTGCTCTGCCTACATTTATTTTCCCAACAGCCACTTCCCCTCTTGGAAGCTCTCGAAGCTTTGGTGGAGGCTGGTCTGACAGCATCACTGATAGATGAACAGTGAAGAATCCCTGGGACTGTTCTGCTCTAGGTCAACCTGCATCTCCCAGACTGTTTTTTCAGGGTTTAGGCTGGCTAAGGACTGCTCCAGCTAAGCAGGTTGGAAGGTAAGACCAGGCTCAGGGAGATCAGAGTTTAGTCCTGCCTTCCTATTTATCCTCTAGGCAGGAACAATGACCTGTGACTGGTTTTGGTTACCAGCATGGGTGTAACCTGTACGAGTTGGAAACACAGCCCAAGACATGGTCCATGTGGGTAAACAGGTCCACCTGGCTCACTGCTCCAAAGCTACTGATGTCTGAGATTAACAAAGAACATGCTTTCATTGGGCTTACCTAAATCCTACAGCAGAAGTGAAAAAAAAAAAAATTAGTCAGAAGTTAATGTATATCTTTACAAACAGGGAAATCAGTAGAAAACTAGCGCTTGGAATCAGTGTAGGGGATCTCAACCATTTTGGAAGGGTGGGGGAATGAAGCATGTCTCATGCTGGATGTGAGGCACTGCCTTGTGCCCGGTTGAGCAGCGAGTGCTGTAAGTCAAGGGACGCTTGATTCGTATTGAAAGGACCACCTCCTCATAGCTTTTGGCAGTGACATGATGTCCTTAAGAAAATCTGCGCCTTGCAGGCAGACCTGTCTGACCCCATTAGCTTGGGAAAGAGATGAGTGTTTGGAATGGAAACTCTCATCCTGACTCTTTCATAGACCAATAAGACAGAGCACCAAGGTGCAAACATGAGAGTGACTCATAGCAAACAGCTGAAATAGAGATGATATCGAAGCATTAATAACAGCATCTTTGCACCCAGTGCTTAGAAAACCAGCTTTAGCGATGGCAAAGCAGAGTAGAAAGCAGACTTTGAGGGTAAAAAAGCTGTTTGTGGGCCTGACTGGAGAGCATGAAGTCTCCCTCCTTCAATAAAGGGATTTATTTGCTGAAAAGGTGATAACATCAAACTGACACCCTTGGAGAGCGAGCGTCCCAATTTAGGATAGCGTCATGAGTATATTTTGCCAGTCGCTATGAAGGTATTTACGCACATTTAATCCATGCAGTCAGCTGGTGTGAGAGTCAAAGCTCTCAAATTAGAGCTGGGTAAGGACCTTAAGCTTCAGGCTTCAGGGATATGGACACAGCTCTGAGACTAGAACCATGATCCTTGCAACCATCAGCTACCTACATCAAGAAGGGAGAGGATTACAAAAGCTCTGATTGCTAATTGCAAACATGATCAGATAAAGAGATTCCTACAGGATCATGTTGTATCTCTTTCCTTACTCTGGGAAGCTCCCTTTAACTATACTTGGGGTTTGCTCCAGGACAGCTTGCTAAGGAAGACACATCCCGGTTGCCTGCACAGAGGTGCTAACATGGTTTTACTGAAAATCCCCCCCACCAGTTCTGAGCATGTGGAGTAAATTCCTTTCAGAGGAACCTAAGGAGGATGGCCTGCTTGGAGCATCAAGGGGTGTGCTTGGTCCACCCTTCCCAATACGCATTGTGACATTGAACTGACTTGAGAGGTGGAAGCCAGCAAGTCACCCCCCACTCCCCATGTCACATACAACCTTATAAAGCAACAGCCCTACTACCCCTGTTAGATTTGGACATGGGCCACGTTTACCACCTTCTGGAGCCTGGGTAGCTCTTCACCTTCCCCCTGTCAGTGTCCAGGAGTGTTTCTATGCCAAACACTCCAAGAATGTGAAGGCCAGCTAATCTTCAGCCTGATCTTCCCACCCTTCCCAGGGAGGCTGAGGTGTGAGAAGATCGCAGCTGCCGAGCAGCAGGTTCATGCTCTGGCCGCTGAAGCTGTTAAATCCTTGAGATCCTACCCAAAAATAAGCTCTGCAGCCTTTGTGGATTATGTTCCCCAGCCTATGCATGCCATATGCGAAATGGTGCGAGAACACGGGTCAACAACGGGGTGACAGACTGGGGCTTTATTCTTGGTGGCCACACCTGACTGACCCCCATGCACTCCTGTTTTCACCAGGGACAACAAATCCTTGGCTGCACTAAGGCTGCCCAATGTCAGGCTCAGAGACCCAACTTCACCCAGCCGAGTGTTTCCCTTTCTGGTTAACCGCTAAAAGCTTGCAGCAAAATGTAGAAGACCTCCCTGCAACCCAGCAAGCCTCCCTCCGTGAGAAGCCAGGTGGTTTTTCTGCCAGCCTCTGTTGTCTTGTCAGCGGATCAAGCGGCATCACCCACTTAGCATGGCTCTATTGCAAATGCTGTTGCAAGGAGTTGCTTTTTTGCCAGGCACATGCTCCCAGCTAAAGAAATTTCACCATGGCTTGAATGGCAAGAAACTTAGGCCTTAAATCAGAGCATTTTAACTGCATTTTTTCTTTCTTATCCTACCCCAACATCCAGCTGTGCTGTGTGCCCTGTTATTTGGAAGAGAGAGAAACAGCTTGGCTGGTAACTGCCAGCCACCCCAGAAGGGCTGGGGTTGTATATTGCAAGGTTCGTTTCAGAGGGATTCCTCTGACAATGAGGATAAATAGGACTCGAATCCAAGTTCCCCAACACAGCCCTGAGTTTTAACAAGAAAATAATGAAAAAGGATCTTATTTTCAGTGGACATATTTTCTAGCCTACCAAATCGTCTCTTTTGGCTTACTGTATCACAGTGCTTTGTGATACACTTTGTGGGAGGTGAACCTGACTGCTGGAGCCCCAGGGGCAGGAGCGCATCCAGACCGCTGCCCTCAGCACCTCCCTGCTGCCTGGAGAGGACAGGCAGGGCAGCCTTTTGTGCCCTGAATCCCCCAGTCTGGAGAGCCTGCCCAGCTAAATCCTGCAATATTTCTATGGGGATACACGAATGCTGGAGCACCAGCCATGCAGATAACCAGTTATCTGTGCTGTGCACACACAGAGGCATCCGTCGTGGCACTGCACGCCACCCTGAGCTGCTTGCAAGTCCGCATCACTGCTGATGCTATTGAGAGAGATGAGTGTCGCCCGTTGCAAGCGATTTGTGCCTGTGTCACCACCACTGAGCTTACCCCCTCACCCACCCACCGCGCTGCTCAACAGCTGCTTGTACCAAAGCAAATCAAGGTGCTTCTATACTCCTACCCCCCACCTTACTTCTCCCCATATTTTCTTAACTCCTTAAACTTTTGATGAGAAGCACTGTCGGCAAGAGAGAGAGGTACAGGGCTGATCTTACTTCTAAGGTGCACAGCCATCCTCCCAGCTCCTTGTGGAAAACGCAAAGTACAATAGCTTCTGTCTCAAGCATCTTCCCGTTTGATAGTGAAGGCAAGCCAAACAAATCTCAAGGCACCAGAACATCAGATTTCCTGTGTTTCATGCCATGGAATTGATGGTCCCTGGTGGTTAAGCAAGTGTAAATTAATTGTTCCCCCTACAAATTGAGGCATTTATAAGATCTGCTCTCTCTATGGGCATGTTTTATCTTTCCTTATGACCTGAGCTCTTTTTACAACCTTTCCTGCTTGCTGAAGCCTTAGAGTGGATATCTCCCCAACTACTTATTTTTGCAGAATTCATAGGAATTGACTTATCTTTGAGACTCCCCACCCCCACCCCCCCAAATCAAAGCAGACTGAAACAGACCGGGGGGACAGACACAGGCAGGGGCAATGGATGCTGTGAGCCCTCACAGGCTCCTGCCCTCCTTTGAGGGCTGGTATCACCATCAGTCTTACCCTTCTGGGTTATGGGCTCTCTTTTCCTGCTGTTCAAGGGTAACAGCTATCTTCACCCCATTTCAACCACAGGCTTTGGAGAAGACCCTGCAGATCTGCAGCACCTCAGCACAGCACTGCTGAAGCACTTCACACAGCTACAGACCTCCTCCTGCAACCTCAAGAGCACCCCACCTTCAAACCACAGCCCCTGACGTTGTCACAGGCTCAGGAGGACCTACCTCTTTCTCTTCTACTTCCATCAAAGTCCTTCTAACAAACTTCACACTAATTCCAGAGCCCACAACAAACCCAGCTAAGCCCCAGACCATCCCTTCAGTCCCATAGTAAGAGAAAAGAGCTTGTTTAAAGCTGCCTAGGTCTTTCTCCACCTTGCTTGGCCTGTGGGGTAAGGCAAGGACAGGTGTAAGTAATGTCCATTCCTCTGTAAAGTTAAACATGGCTGTGACTGCAAGTTGTGGTCTGCAGTCTCCAACTCAGTAAAAAAAAGAGAATATTAAATTCCTTCAAGACCAAAAAAATGCATTTCAGAACTGACAGGGGTACTGTTCAAGCACTGCCATGCTCTGTTGTGAGAAAAGGCAGCCCTTTGCACCAGCCTGGGAAGGAGAGCAGCCCTAGGCATGCCCTGGGGATTTATCCCTCCCTTCAGACCTTGCCCCACTCAGGTGCAAACTGGGAAACAGCTATAGGATGGGGAGCATCATCCTGTGTGCTATAAAGGTGCAGAGCTGACAGGGGGGGTGTAGGGTTTCTTGTGGTGTCTGCTCCAAAGCAGGAATGCAAGCTTTGCTTAACCTGAAGCTCTTTAGCTCAGCCTGCAGCATTTCCATGTCCACTTGGAGCAGGTTTGGAGTAGTACCTGTGCTCCTGCAGCAGTTCTGCAGATCTTCTGAAGGAAGGGGGTGAACAGATCTGCAGCTGTAATGTGGTTTTGTCTCTAAGCGAGACAGCTTTGAGCTTTGGGTCCACTTTTCATTATGCCTGGGCTGCAATTGCACGAGTAGATTCTAAAAAAACAACCCTGTGTGATGCAGTGAGTTTTTCTCCTTCTCGGACATCATGAAGACAAACCATGCTCTGGGTTTCTTCCTAGTAGAACTTAGCTGGTCCTCAAAAAAGTAAAAACTTCAGTGACTCCAGGTTTGTATGCTCTGTAGAAATCTTTATCACCTGCACAGCTTGTCCCTGAGCTAAAGATGAAAATTATTTTATCTGTGCTTGGTCTGCAGGTTTGGGAAGATTAAAAACTAAGACAAATGTGAGCAACTGGGACAGTGTATATGGAAAAAAAGGGTTGGAAACCTGGCTCCCTGCAGGGCAATTGCTAAATTCCCTTTGGCTTTAGAGTAACTGGGGTTTCACAGAAAACACAGGTATATAGTTCAAGTCATGTTTTAACAGATTACAGCATTTTAACTCATTTTAGGACCACTTTGCATGCTTTTATCATAACTGTCTCAGTCTTTGGTGTTTTTCTCTTAAAGCCCCAGGTTTGGTTTTTTCCTAATAGAGTTTTTAGAAAAGCAGATTGCTTGAGAATATGGCCAGGACATACCCTTGACATTTTTGGGAAATAAAAATAAAATAATTAAAAAACAAAACAACCAAAAAATACACCAAACCAAGAGATGTTCCTTTTGAATTAAAATCTCCCTTTTCAAGCCACTCCAATGATGTTTGATCACTGGATGGTGGTTTCTGGGACTGTGCAGTGTTCCATGTAGTTATTCTCTAGAGGAAAAACGGACCTGCTGATGCCCTGGCCTGGCAGGGACTCGCTACCCAGCATAAAGCAACGAGACTCCAGGGACAGCAGCTGCAGCAGCGGTCTCAGAAACTTTGCCGTGGCAAAAGCATGTGGGCCAGGAGCTGCTCAAAGCTCTGTTTGTCAGCTGGCTAAAATAGCTCTGGCGGAGGTGCTGACAAACCCATACTCGCACTGCAGCCCAACACCTCCAGCCCTCGTGGGGTTATCAGTGACGTTTGACTCTGAAGCATTTTTTCACTCGCTGCCAATAGCTATTCCCCTCGGACTATTTGCTTTCACATGCTTTCCCTTTGACACGGCTGCTATTTCTTTGCAATATGTAAACACTCAGAAGGATTTCCATGTTTGTTCTTCACACGGCACAGCCAGTCTTTCACAGCTGGCTGGGAGAATTGACATGAAGAAGCAGCCGTTTTCCAGGCATTTGGGGTCGATTTTGTTTTGTTCTTTTTTTTTCTTTTTTTTTCTTTTTCTTTTTTTTCTGTGGTCCTGTCTGTTTTCTCTCTTTTTAAAGCCTGCTCTGCTCTTGTCTCAGCACCCCAGCAGCAGAAAAATGCATTGCTGTTGTCAGAAACACAGCACTGTCATTCTACATGGGTGTCCTTTGATACTAGAGCCCGGTGGAGGCTTCACACTGCAAAGCATTTATTTTTTATTTCTCCTCTTCCTACATCATCTTTTGATGATTGCAAAAATCCTCTGTAAAGCAAGCTGCTAATGTGTGGCTTTTCCTAAGAAAACTGCCTTGGTTTGCCTGTGCTGCTGTAACTGTCTGCCTTAACCCAGACTAGTTTCCAAAGTGGTCCTGGTTATTTAGTAAGACCACTTGCATCAAAAGAATGAACTGAAACCACTAAAAATAGATCTCAAGGTGAATGTGGAAATTGCAGGCCATGACTGATCTCACTGATTTCGCATTGGCTTGATTTAATAGATTTGTGGCTTTGCAAAATCAATATAATTTCATGGACTAAAAAAACCCCAAACAACATACACAAATTTGGATTTACTGAGGAGCTAGTCCTCTAGGTTCCTTGCTAGGGCTGGAAAACAAGAAATCCCATTGGCAAAAGTTTTTTAAAATTTCATCATGAAAAACGGAAAATCTGAAAGCCTTCAGAAACTCCCCCAAGTTCTGCATGAAAATGAGGCGAGTCCTGCAACCCAAAGCAGCCCCTAGCACAGTGATGGGAACACACGTATAGGAGTTAGGTCATTCTGGTAAAAATCTAGGCATGGAAAATTTTATAGCAAGGATTATGACCCTGAATTTCCTTCCCATGGGAATTTCGACCACAAATTCTAACCAGGTATTCCCTTAACTAACCAGACAAGGCTCCACAGAGTTCTCATCTCAGCAAACTGCTCCTTCCAACCAAAAATATCTTGCTGAAAACTTTTCAGATTTATTCTACATACACGATTACTCAGAAGTCATATTATTATATGATACATTTGAGCAAATCCTTATTAAAAAAAAAAGTATTTTCCACAAGTCAGACTGCCCCAGGTTAATGTAAAACATTATTATAAACTGATTTTATTAAACTAATTCAAAGGACTGAGTGGACTTTCATGGCAGTTTAAACCAGCTCTCTTTTTTTTTTTCTTTCTTTTTTTTTTTCCTGTTTTAGTATGATTAGGAACCTCCCACATTTAAATAGAAATCAGAGCACTGAAATAGGGTAACCAAATCAGTGCTAGCCTGGGCGAAGATAAGGCTGATTCTATCAATGCCGATAACAGCTAAAGGTTGTCCCCCACCCTTCTGAAGCTCCTCCCAGGATCAAGGCATACATGCGTTGGGAAGGATAGTACTCTTTGTTTAGTATGAATTTTAACATATAGCTAATATAATAATAACCAAAATGCAAATTAATATAATTCAGCTGGAAAGACATCCATATTACCATTAAGCAAATATTTGTTTTATATATTTATTTTTTAATCTCAAGGTAGGATCCCGTATTTCCAGTAAAACCCTTCTTCTTCTAGCTAATCCTTCCGGGCAGAATGGGTTAAAATATCAATGATGGGCTCATCCTATAAATTACTCTGCTTGAAGAGAAGTTTTCAGGTCTGCTTCAAATTCATCTGAAGTACCCAGAAATTCTCCATTGATTTCAACAAGCTTTGGCTCAAGCCTTTAATGCCCTGTAGTTAGCCTTACAACGCACGCTGAACTGGAGGAGTTTCCTCTGACAAGCCTTCTAACAAAAGTCAGCCTGCATTTCCCAAACAAATGTGCTGAGAAAGTCTCAGAGAAATAACATATATGTTGATAAAATAAAATAAAATAAAATTTAAAAAAAGGCACAGAAAATATTTGTTATCCTTATTTATTTAATAAAGAAACATAATAAACTTGAATTTTTCCAGGTACAAACAGCTTAATATGTCCTGTGATATTGGCTGATATTTTCCTTGCTCTTTTTGCAGCTTGAGTGATTCATGTGGTAGCCTTCATCGAACAAATCAACAGAAAAAAATGGTAGCACTCACCATGCTTATAGACAGTGTGGGCCAACTACTGAGTTAGTGTCTTTAAATCACTGCACTGGGAGGTTGTGTCATTGCTAGATTCAGATCAGCATCTCCAGTAATAAAGATCTGCAGCTGAGGTTATCAGACGTTTTCGAAGGGAGCCCTGCATACTATACAAAGACACCGTTCCCTCTTCAGTTCTAAAGAAATGTGCCACAAAACAACAGAAAACCCAATTGAAACCCAACCTTCCAGTTACAAAGGTCTTGAAAGTAATTTACAATTCAGTTTTAGAAAGTTGCACTGTAAACATCTATAGTTAAGACCCTCTTTCAGTTTGGTGGGTTTTTTTTGCATTATGATTTTTTTTTTTTTACAGGTTTTGGGTAGAAACCAGAATTGTTTGTAATTGCATCAGTACTGTAGGGTGTCACAGCAATGACGATGAAATGTTCGATGCAAGGGTGAAATGACCAGAGGAAAAGCTCTTCTCTGATATTATCAGTGACCAGCTAATTGTCCCATTACATCCCGACCGTTACTGGGCCTGACTCTTGTTGAATATTTTCTAATATAAGTTGAAAATAATCAAAATATTTTAAAACAGCATCACCAACACTGCACTGCTGAGTGCTGGCTGGCTTTTTCCTTGGGTTTTGAACAGTTCATATTGTATGTGAAAAAATCACATAAGAAATGCTCCTTTTTCTTAGTATTTCCCCCTCTTTTTTTATTCTAAAGCTTTGAAAGGAAAATAATTTTACCAGTTGTCAGCCAATAAATGCTCGTTCAGCAAGTAATGAATGTACTATTTTCTAATTAAACAGTTTCATTATAGGCAGCAGCTTGTTGCTAATGATCAATAAATCCCATTGAGAAGAAAACATTTGAATCAGTAAGTCGTGTCCTCTGAGTGTCAGCCACTCTATAAACTCACAAGATACATATATATGTATAGATATACGTATGTGTGTGTATATATATATATGCATATAAATATAAAAATCACATACTCTTTCTGGGTGATATGTACAGTCAGAATAACATTACAGCGTAAATACACAGGGAATCTGTATAAAGTTTCTCTAATTTGAGAAGCCTTGAGTAATTTTGTTTGTTGAGAGGGGTTAGGGGTGGGGAGGGAGGAAAGAATAAAGAGTGTTTTCACTGTAAGGAACAAAGAGTAGTTCCCTTAAGTTAGAATCTAATTACATACAAGATTTAAAGGCAACAAAATGCCCAGAGGAACAGCCCTATGTTGTACACCATAGACATGGGGTTAAAAGGGCAAGAGAGCATGATTATAATAATACTTATATAGTACGGTTCGTTCCCTTATAGCACTTTGCAACCAGAAAGTCTTACAACACCCCTGTGAGGTAGGTAAGTATTATTACCCCCATTTTACAGATGGGTAAACTGAGGCACAGATAGGTTAAATTATTTGCCTAAAAATCATGTAGTAAGAATCAGGAATAGACCCCAGGAATCCTGATGGCAAATCCTCTGAATTATCCGATAGACCACTCTCAAGTGAATGCCTGAGACACCTCTCAATGAATGGAGAGAATATATTAGCCCATATTTACACAGATACATCGGCATCCTTTTGACATGTTGTGTTTACATATTCTGACTTCGTTAGGGGACAGATAACAATGGCCATAGATAAACTTGACTGTAACATGTCGCTTTAATTCTTGTTGCCAACTCCGTGTGGATTTTGACTCCTTTACAACCTGGGATGCAACTAAATGTCAATGACAATACACCTTAAATACATTCTTGATATCTTTGCTTCTCCAAGGTGAAAAGCACAATTACTCTTCCTTAAAGTGCAATGGCTCATTACAGAAATCTCAAGATTTTCCATGAAGTCCAACCAAACCCAAGTACAATCAGTCTGAAGGTGAAAAAGAAAGTCTGTAATGATGGACTTGTCTCTATATTCCATAAATACTTTCTCACATTCTATGGAGGCTGAAAGTTTAATAATAAATATGAGTCTATGTTAGGACATAAAACCTCTAATACTTTTCTACAGCCACACATCTACCTTTCACCCTGTTGTCATTTCTTTGGCCTGAAGCTGATGGACACATCAACCATAAATATTACTTTGCCTACAGGAATGAGGATATATCTATTTTCTAGTAGATTCTTTTTATCGGTTCCTGTACTTCTTGTCCTTCCCCGGTAATCTAATTGTACCATCTGAGATAATGAAAGATGGACATTGAGTAGAAAGGATTCAAAACCTCAAAATTTATATACAGATCCAGAGGAAATTCTCCTCCCACCTTCCTGAGCAGACTGTCGCAGCCCTTCTGCATAGTCCAATTGGTGTTGTTGTTATTATTATTATTATTATTGTTATTATTATTATTATTAGTAGTAGTAGTAGTAGTATTTTTGGAGTAATACTGATGCACAGAGTTTCCAATAAGGCTGCTTAGCTCAGTGTTCCTGGGGAAAACATCACCTATCCCACTACCTTAACAGAAACTTTGCTTTGGAGCACTACACACAAACGTGATGCGCTACTTCTATGGCGAGTTTGATTGTGGTATTCAAAGCAGATTCTTGAAACATACTAAAAAATGAGTGCTTTTATTAACAGTTTTACAAACAGAATCCATTACTGTCTAGTTTCCTGAAGGATAGAACAAGCCATTTCTCTCATGATTTTGACATTATTTCCTTCTCTAGGTTTTTGTTTTTCTGCTGATGAGCAGTTGCAAGTCCCAAGAGGGAGGGCTTAGTGTAATAGACAGTTAAAATGCTGCTAATTTGATAGTTTACTTTGCAACAACTTTCCTCTTCAAGCGATGGGGATCCCGCAAGTTCCTATTACCTTGACTCAGAGTTCATCATGAAGAGTGTAAGGATCATTAATCTCCATGGAAAAAGAGACTTTTTTTTTTTAAGTAAAAAAATATCAAATATAATAAATTTATGAAAGACCATTCACAACATATACAGTAAGTGTTACATTTCGCTACAGCAGCTGTGATTTTTTTTTTTCTTTTTAGAATGCAAGGTCATACATCGCCATAAGTAAACACACTAATATGAGTAAGACCTTAAATGAATGTATACAGCCAGGCTTTACCTGTGGATAGATATACACTGTGTTTACTGTTTTACAGTCTAGCATATTCTTATTCACACCATTGATATAACAGCTATGACCCTGCAAAGATCCTTCCTGTGCATATATAAATATAAATATTGAGCCAAGTCAAAAAGAGCAGGGTCAAAGGTTATATGACTTATTAGACTCCTGTAGTTAAGGGTAAAAACTCCACTGTTTCTTTTGCAACTAATTTTTAATAAGAAGGCTGCTTCAATCATTGTGTAGTTACAGCATTACATTCTGTAAACAATATTTTAAAGCATTCTAAGCAAACATTTAAACAATTGATTCTTTATCCTTGTCTGGTGAGAAGAGACAATCTATAGCCTCATCGCTTTTGCTCGAGTCCGTCATCTTCAGCTGGAGATTATCACTCGTACCTCTGGTGACGCTGTCGTAGGATGGAGGGAAAGATGTGGAGGACAGAGTTTCTGATTTGTCTATTGGCCTGCCATAGTTTTCGTTCATCATGAACGCAATAAGACCCTCCTTCTCGGGTGCATCGTCCTCGAGGATGCTGCCGTCAAAAGTTCTGTGCCGATACAAGTAAGATGCCTGCTTCATGGAGCGCCGAAACAAATGTCTCCTGTAGGCTCGCTGGATGACGATAGCAGAGACCTCTTCTTGTTTCCGCCTGAGAGTTGTTGTAATCGGTTCGTAAGAGATCTTAGACGGATTCGCTGCCATGAACTTCTCTTCCATCTGTATCTTAAGGGCATCCATCTCTCCGGATTCTCCTAGCACCCTTTTGGTAAAAGCAAACAAAATATCCAAGCAGTGGATCCTGTCTCCACTGACCATGGGCAGGTCCATTGCTATGAGTTTGATTTTGTTTGGTTTCGCTATGCGCAAAGGTTCTGACAGCGCGTCTGCAAAGTCTGAAAGTGCAGAATACTCAATAAACTGAGTGGCTTCAGGGTCAAACTTCTCCCAGATTTCATAGAACATATCAAAATCATCCTCACTTAGAGGCTCTGTACTTTCCTCAGTGGCTACACTGAAGTTCTCTAAAATAATGGCTATATACATGTTTACAACAATGAGAAATGATATAATGATATAAGTAACAAAGAATAAAATCCCTACGGCAGGGCTTCCGCAGTCTCCCTTTGAACCATTTGCATTTGGAAGGTTTGGGTCACAATATGGTGGTCCGGTGTTTAAAATAGGGTTGAGAAGACCATCCCAGCCAGCTGACGTGGTGATTTGGAAGAGACAGAGCATGCTGTTAGCAAAGGTTTGGAAGTTGAACATGTCATCAATCCCATGCTCCTTCTTCACATAGGCAAAGTTAGCCATGCCAAAAATGGCATAAATGAACATGACCAGAAAAAGCAAGAGGCCAATGTTGAACAGAGCAGGTAGGGACATCATTAAGGCAAACAGGAGAGTTCGAATTCCTTTGGCTCCCCGGATGAGTCTTAGGATCCGGCCAATCCGAGCCAAGCGAATGACTCTGAAGAGTGTGGGAGAGAAGAAATATTTCTGGATGATGTCAGAAAGTACGGTGCCTTGGAAAGAAAAGAGACACGCAGTGAGTTAGTACATGGGAAATAATGCCAGGCTCCTCTTTAAAGCAATCAGTAGGATTATGGACAAAATCAATGAAAAATTCTCTGGACTGGAAGAACCATGATAAAGGGAATGGCATTGTCATTAGTGTTTTCATGCCTATTTAATCTATGCAAACTTTCTTGAGGCTGTGAGCAAAGATGTCAGTGGTAGTGACAGTTTTATTAAGGGAAAGCTTGTCTACTGGGAATGAGAAACCAGGATCAACTCAGACAGGACACAGATATCTGCAGCTTTCAGCCATGACCCACCTGAGCGATTTATCTTGAGTGCGGCTGGTCAGAATTTTTCTGATATGACAGTATTTCTGTCTGTGAAGTGTTAGCAAGTCAGCACTGAAGAGCTGTTGTGCTGGGCTCGTTTTTCTGAGCCAGCACCACAAAAGCGCAGGTTTCTACTGGAAAGCTGCTTGGTTGATTGGTTGCTTATTAATTTTTCCCATTTGCCTGATGGGCTGGGAGGGAATTAAGGGCTAAGATTGTACTTGCAAGGAAAAGAGCTTGCATCCCTGTAGCTGAACTCTTCCTGCAGAAACAGAGCAGCTTGGTGGATTGTTTAATGACAGCAATCCCTGGCTGCACTGAGCTGCGCTGAGCTCACATCTCCCAGCCCAGCCTGGGACAGGTCTCACTGGCATGGCCCAAGTCCTCTGACACCAAACAACCTGGCTGATCACGCGGCAGCACAATGGCCAATGTGACAGGTCTGGTTAACTGGCTGTAGTGGGCATATCCAGAGCACCCAGCACCAAGGTTCTCATGGCAGCTGCATGGCAGTGATGTTCCATGGGTGACCCAAATCTGTGAAATCCAGGCGGTCCAAAGTCCCCAAAGCACAGGCTGCTCTGTGGGCACCAGAGATCTCCTGCACTGGGATCTTGCAGGTTCTCTGGTCCACCAGACAGGGTTCAGAGCAACAGGAGCATCAGTCAGTGAGAAGATGGCTCTGTGTTCTTAACATGACACCTTTTCATTCACCTATTCCCTCCTTCAAAATGGAAACTTTTTTTGAAGAGCTGAATTTCTGAGTTCCTTCTGCTCTCTGGATCAGTTGATCATCTTCCAGTTACTACTTTATTTCCAAAGTAAATGAAAGCTCTTTTGGCAGGATTTCAAATTCACATTTGACCTGTACAGAGTAACACCTAACTTACAATCTCTGGTTGGGGCTGCAGAGCAGCAAAAGACACAAATTAACAATAAAATGGTGTCTTTCTGTTTCTTCCCTTGGACATATGGGGGTGTGGAGCTCTAGTAACAACAGGGCTGAGAACAGACAGACTCACGGCACCTGCCCAAACCTGCCCTGAAGGACTATTTCATACTGTTTTAATAGAAAGTAAATAGCACAACAACAACAATGCACGTGTCCTTTTCATGTGGCTTTTTTACTTCTCTGTCTTTGGCTGTTATGCAGAACCAGGGTTAAGTGTACGGTGCCAGTTCTGAATGATGTTTTATCACTATGAACCATTAAGCGTACGTTGAAACCAAACTGTGTTACGATAAATCTCATAATTTTGCTGATTACACAAGTTATTGTTAGGCAGTAATTGCATACTAAAAAAATATGCTTAAGATCCAATTCTCTGAACTGAAAGTGTATATTATTGCACAGAGCCTTTAACTTTGTTTAATTAATTTTATGTCTGACTTTTAAACTTTGGAGTTTGGGTGAAAATGCAGGTTTACCTACCTACGATAGACAGAATCACGACAACAAAGTCAAATATGTTCCAGCCGTTGGTGAAGTAGTAGTGTCGCAGTGCCAGCATTTTGATGATGCACTCCCCAGTGAAGATGGCAACAAAAAGCATGTTAATTTTATGGAGGATGTTCACTTTTTCTTGACTTTGGTCATCCGTTTCCACCATCATGGTAACCATGTTAAGGCAGATGAGGATCATGATGGAGACATCAAAGGCTTGTTTTGAGACAACATCAAAAATAAAACCTTGATATTTGTTCTGGAGGGGAGGAAAATGTTTAGTTAGGGAATTTGAACCATGTCAAAATGATGACATCATTGTCTCCTGATTGATCAGAAAGCAGAGGAAAATAGACAATATACTACTTCTGATCGGAACTTCATAAGCTTAAAGATGATGACCAATGGTTGTATGATAGGGTTTTCAAACCCATTTACTCCTAATGCATCTTGAAACTACTGAAGAAACACCCTGGACTGGTGCCATGAATTGATTCAATGCAGGCATGCGGCCATGGGCATATGGAAATTGCAATTCCAGTCAATATTTCAGAACAGTGGGAATTTTGTGGCACAGGAGACTGGACTTGCAAATACTGTCCAAAATCTAAACATGTAAATACTAAGTGGCTTTCATCTGGCAGTGATCACCGCTCCTACACTGGGAAGTTGAATTGCATTTAATCTATTAAATACATATTCAGCTATTACACAAAGTTGAACCGAATTATGCCATTCTTACCAGTGGCCTTGGGATTGGCTTTTGAGGTTTCTTAGATCCCAGCTTTTTCATTGCATTATAATACTTTTTCTGTTCTTCTGTCATAAAGATGTCTTGGCCACCTAAGTATAGGGTGAGAACAAAGACATTATTTTTGATGAAAAGAGCTCCACCGCCCTCATCCAAAGTTCAGGGATGCATTCTCTTCTATTTTCTTCTTTCCCTTTTCATGTAGCTTTCACCAAAATATCTAAGAAGGTATCCTTCCTTGCCTGGGATGGAGTTAATTTTCTTTGTAGTAGCTGGTATGGGGTTATGTTTTGGATTTGTGCTGAAAACAGCGTTGATAACAGAGAGATGTTTTTGTTATTGCCCAGCAGCCTCACATAGAGCCGAGGGCTTTTCTGCTCCTCACCCCACCCCACCAGCGCTGGCTGGGGGGCACAAGGAGCTGGGAGGGGACACGGGTGGGACAGCTGCCCCCCACTGACCAAGGGGACATTCCATACCATACTACGTCATGCTCAGCACATAATGCTGGGGAAGAAGGAAGAGAGGGGATGTTTGGAGTGATGGCATTTGTCTTCCCCAGTCCCCGTTACTGGTGCTGGAGCCCGGCTGTCCTGGGGGTGGCTGAGCACCTGCTTGCCGTGGGAAGTGATGAATGAATTCCTTGTTCTGCTTTGCTCGCACATGTGGTTTTTGCTTTAGCTGTTAAACTGTCTTTATCCCAATACAGGAGCTGTCTCACTTCTACTTTTCTCACTCTCTCCCCCATCCTGACATGGCAGGAGTGATGAGCGGCTGCGTGGGGCTGAGTTGCCTACTGAAGTTAATAGGGGCATTATGGGATGCAGCACTAGGAGCTGCCTACAGCGTGGAGGCAATGGGCATGAGGCACAGAGCAGTGCAGTCAGCCAAGGAGGAGTAAGACTCAGATTCTGCCTGCACTTGAGGAAGGTGAGAAAGGAAAACACAAGAACCTCAGCCCATTGTTTAAAGCCTACAAAGCAGTGAGAAACAGAGCTCTCAAGCCAGGCTGCTCCTCCCTGACCCTGGCTGCACCCTGGGGCAGGCAGGCGATGGACTGAGGGGAACACGCTGGGCTGCTCTGAGGGACAGCGGTGTTTGTGTCGGGGGACACCAGGGTGCTCTGTGCCCCTGTGGCAGTCTCTACCAGGGATCCCGTCTGCATGGAGCTGCTTCCCTGATTTCTGTGGGGAATGCAATCCCCCAGCCTGTATTTTCAGGATGCTCATCCTATGGGGGCATCAGGGGCTGCTACAACTGTGCTTCTGGAAAAGTCCTGCAAGGTGGTTTCTGTGCCTCTTCTGTCAATGCTAATCTCGAGACTAAGGTGGTAAAGCCACTGCTTGGAAATCTGTGCCTTGCCCCGGTCTCTGCAGCAATCCCAAGTGGATGTGTAGCATGTGCACTACTTATCTTCTTCTTTTGTTGGTTGAAATTGTCAATGATGACACCAATGAAAAGGTTCAATGTGAAGAAAGACCCGAAGATGATGAAAATCACGAAGTACAGGTACATGTATAAATTACATTCCCATTCAGGCTGCTCCTCACACTGCAAAGGGAAAAGGGAAAAGGGAAAATGTGAAAATGACGGCATCTCTGCACACATCAAAATACTCATGCAGTTCAAAGAAAACTGCTCATTGGCACTAAAGATTATGAAACAGAAAAAATAGCATAACTCCCACTAGCAGAGTCAGTGCTCCTCGGTCTCTGAAGTTTACTACTGGCATCTGCAATGCCACGGTCAATTCGGCTGCATTTCACAACACTGTCACAGCCATCACACTGCTCCAGAAAGTGCAACTTCAGAATAAATCCATTAAAATGTTCTCAGTCTGATCCCAGAAGGGGAAAAGAATCAATTTTCTGATTACCCCTAATCTCATATGAGCCAATGGTACTTACAAAAACAGAAGTATGATCACAGTATAGCTAAAAGCTACTGAAAAACACTGCATTTAGAAGTACGATTTTTCTTTTATGGAGGGTGGAAATGAATAAGATCTCTTGCTGAAGAACTGAGCAATGCAGTCCAGTAATCTCAAATCACATGAACCACATTTGGCAAAAATGCTGAGATTTGCCCCAGCAGCTCCAGGTATCTAACCAAACTGCCAGAAGCTCACATTTCCCTAAACGCTGTATTTTCTCACGTGTAACCCATGAGTTTCATTCAGCAGCAGGGAGGATACACACATGTGTACATGTACTACAAGCATAAATCAACATCATGAGCTATGTTATGCAAAGGTGCTTCCCTGCCCCTATGATACCATGAGGTTTTTCTACCCCCTAGTCCTCTATTTAGGGCTTGACTCCCTGTTACTCAGTTCAGCCTGTCAAATCAGCAGTACCAGATAGCTACCTCAAAAATTAAGAGTAAGTGTGATCTTTTTCCTTTAATATTACTAAAAGGGGGAAAGGAGACAACAGATCCTTTGATAAAAAAATAAACAAACCACGTGTGATGCAGCAGTAGCAAGGGAAATGCCTTTTTTTTTGTCTTTAGGAAACCAGAAAGCTGCACAGGAGGCAGGTGAGACCTGGGCGGTCACCAGCACCCAGATCTCCAGCACATCTCAAGCCAGCTCAGCCCCTTTCCCTGCCAGGAGCTCCCCCACCCTCCTTGAGTGGAGCTGCCGGTTGCAGGGAACAAACTTACTCATGGTGAAGACATAGGGAGGGCTGAGTATTTGGGTTACAAGGGGAATGTAATCTAAACCCACCACTTTTAAACAGGTTCTATCATCAAAAGTTAGAACCTTAGAAAATACGGCAGTCAACAGGGAGACTGGAAGGAACAGAGGGGAAAATTTAGGGGTTTGGGAGACAGTCTCACCTTGGAGGTACCTCTCTGTGTTGGGAGTTTTGCAGTATGAATAGATAAATCAGTTGTGCAAGAACTGAGGGCTACATTTGTTTTAAGCTGAGCGTTGTGATGCCTTAGTAGTAGCTGCAAAAAATCAAGGTCTGCAACTTTCTTAACCAGAGAAAGACAGGGACTTGTAACCTGCATGTATTTTTTTTGTTGTCAGACACCACAAATGCTGCAAAGGTCAACGGGGAAGGAAATGATTAGTTTCCTTGTAGTGACTTACCTCTCGTGAATCCACTGCTGCATACATAATATCCATCCAACCTTTAAATGTGGCCTGAAAGAAAAAAACCGAAATGCATAATTAAGCATATTAAATAAGTGTATATTTAAATGATTATATCATTTCTGTGATGAGTTTTAAAAATGCAACGTTGAGCATGTTCTTCACAGTTAAGGAATTGCCTCTCTTTTAAAGCAGTATGTATCCCTGAGTTTATGATCATCTAGGTGTTTAAAATCATTCCAAAATGGCTTTCTCCTAGATTCTCTTATTCATGTTTTCTGATTTTCTTGCCTTGTAGGGGTAAACTAGAGGTTTTTGAAAGAGATTTTGAAAAGGAGAAAAAAGATGGCCATTAAATCTTTGGAAGTTTTGACCTTAAGAATTTCAAGTAATGAAGAAATAAGACTACACAGGACAACTCGGAGTGCTCTCCTGCACAAGTCTCGGACCAGATGACACGCATCCCATCCATAGTGCTTGTCCAGGCTGACAGGCAGCAACTGCACTGTAGGATCCCACTGAAGGTTGGATTCTGCCCTCTTTTAAAACAGGGTAAATCAAGGCAAAGTTAAAGCCCAGGGAGCTGCATAAATCACAGCTGACTGGAAGGGAGCAAAGGCAATCAGCACCTGCTGTGAGCCCGGACCTGGAAACAATCTGCTTTACTGTTCAGATCTGATTTTTTTTTTACATCAAGGTTTTTTATTTTTTTTATTTTTTTTAATTATTTAAACAAGGAGGGATTCTACAGAAGTCAGTGTCTCTGACTGGAACCTGCAATGCAGGAAGGGTAGTGGCAACACTCCTAGGAGAAATACACAGAAGTGATTTTTTACTATTCTGTAGCAAAATCATGACTTTCTGCTCTCACTATGTGCATCTCGTCAGGTGCAGCCTGATGCCAAACACACCTGGCATTGGGTCTGACCCTGGCCTAAGCCACGTTGCCTTTATATTCGTTCTCTGGGGTTGTTTCTCATTTGACTTCTGACCCATTTAGATTTAGCCTGGATTTAAAACCAGTGTGAGCAGATAATCAGGCATTTTTGGATTTATTCATGTAATCAGATTTACACTAGCATCCATGAAAGACCCACACCCAATATTTTTTTGCATCCTACTGACACTTAGGTTGAATTTTCTCCTGGTACGTAGGCACGCAATTCCAGATAATGCTAATATGAATTTGGCCAGTGGTTCCCAGGAGAAGCCCAGGCATTCGTGTTCAGCTAGGTACATCCAGTGGTTTTAGAAATGCTCCATTATCCACTCTCCACTATTACACTAAATCCTGAAGGTAACGCTGCCTTCCCATTTCCCTCTGAAGGCTACTGAACTAAAGCAAAATGCTGTACAAGAGGTCAACCGTATTTCTCATTCAACTATAAATAAAATAATGTTTGAAAGGTTGCATTCATTTTTGTCTACTGGTTGAAAGAGATTACACCCCCCCAACACCCAAATCAGAACACTTTGGAAAATCTATTCCATGGTACAGTGTTTTAAAAGCCACTTTAGATGTAAAGTGTTTACAGGAATGATCAGCAGTTTTATAGAAACAAATAATTATTTGAAGTTGTCATGCTGATCCTCCTTAACTGTTCTAATATTTTACTTTTTTGCTGTTCTCTTTCTAATCTGATGAAAAACTTTCTGGTGTCATTTACAGTCACTTGCAGCTTCCAGCTCCAAGTGCCGTTCAGGAAGGGAGGGTGGGATGAAACAAGAAATCCTCTCTGTGGCACAAAACTATATGATCTTAGCCTGTACTTTTCTCCCACTTGGGAAGAAATCTTTTCTCTTGAGTAGCTGTTTTACCCTTCAATGTGTACCACAGACGCAAGAGACTCTACTGCCAGGCACAGTGGTTTATAGTGGTAATGGATGATGAAGTGATCTGACAAAAATAAATATTAAGAGAATGAAGTACTGTGATTTTCTGTTTTTCCCAGTTGTCCAGAAGTAAGAGAACTAAAAATCCATGGGGCTTCTGGAAAGCTTCCCTAGACACTTCATCTGCAGAGGGTAAAAGATACTGAGAATGAAAGAAATATAACACTGGAAAAGAAATTATTTATCTGGAATTAGTAACCACTTACAGTGTGGATAAGGAAGTGACAAAATCTTCATGGGAGTGTTTGTGATATTATCCTGCCTGGAAGCTATCCAAAGAAACACCACTTTCCACTGAAACTGTCATGTGATGAGATTATCTACTGATAAACTCATCTTGGGATGGGATTATGTTTTGTTATTTGACTGGTGGTTATAGCTGCAATGCAGTAAATTAGTGGGGAGGAGGATAGGTGGGATGGCACTAGCTGGAGCCTTAAAACACAACAAGCCTTTATATCTGTGAGTTTACTTGGGGTTTGGGGGGGGGGGGGGGGTTGTAGGTTTTTTTTTTTTGTTTTGGTTTTTTTTGTTTGGTTGTGGGTTTTTTGGGTTTTGTTTGTTTGGTTTGTTTTTTTCAAGAAGAGGATTGCATTAGCGCAATAAAAATGGCTGCTTTTGACAGTAGAAATCCTGGTCTTTGCATTTCCAAAATACTTCTTTAAGCACTACTGTTGGTGAGAGAAACTTCTGAAAACTAAACCAGGCACCAGCAGTACAGCCAAACTACATGTCTGTAAGTTGGCTATGCTAACTCCACTGTCTGCTGGCTTTTCTGTCATATTTTTCAGTTTGTTCAATTTTAACATAGCAGCAATTTTATACGGAACATTTGTTTTATATCTACTTTGTGTTAAGATTTGGTGGGGAGGGCACCACTGAGCATTGGACCCACCAGGGCACCCCAGAGGTCTGCACTGCGCTGGGCTGTGTGGGCTCCAAGGGCACTGCCTCTGCTCCCTTTGAATTTCCACCAGTACTTCCTCATGGAATTGGACACAGGATCTTTGATCTTTGGACATATGGAGAAATCTACCCTGGTGCACCAATTTATGGTGTGTTCAGAAGCACAGACTTTTTGCACATTTTTCATCCACAGTGAGAGTAGAATCTGGCATTGCAGTTTACAGAAGTGCAAGAGATTGTGTAACTCTCATTTTAGACACACACTGCTGTCTCATGACAGTTTTGTAGCTGATTTATGAGCTCAGTCATGACTTCAAACCTGGGATGAGAGGCTGATTTAACTCTGTGGCTCCTGATTGCTGTACTGGTCTAGGAGTGCTTCTGTCATCTTCCCATCCCTTCTCTGGCATCCCAGAGTGAGAAAGAACTGTAGGACGTATTAGACGTAAGTCTATTCCTGTCTAAGGAGAACTTTTCCAAGCAAGCCAGATGGTATGGGAGAGACAACTTGTCTTCTTGGTGTTCTTCAATAGATTCCCAAAATTTCAAGATACATTGCAAAAAAATATTTGGAGGTGATCATAACATGAAAGGAAGGATTCCACAAGGGAAACGCAAGATTCCTACCGGAAATTTAGGCTATTTCTTTGTTCAGCTCAAATACAGATTTATAAAACATAGGTGCTGTGATCTGCAAAGCAATTCTGGGTATATAGAAAAAACATTACTGAAGCACTAGGTTGTAGCAATATTTTTTTCCTAACAGATTAGGGTGTTAAGGGTGTTCAATCCCCTGAAGAGTGAATCATCCTTCTTGCAAATTAAAAAGTCATTATAATAATGATCTTTTCTTCCCTGTGAATGAGGTATTTCTCTTGCTTGTAGAGTGAGCAGAGGCTACCTCCTATTTTAGTAATCTGTTCTGAGACAACCTGTTAGTTGGAGAAGCTTGAAACTTGACTGACCACCTCATGTGAATGTTTTCTCAGACTCATAAATTCAAAGTGGCATTGTCAGAATGTGATGGATCCTAAACAGGGTAGGAAAATAGCAGAGAATATTTGGGGAAAGTTTCATGTAGTTCTCAACCAATTGTCAGAAAGTTTGCCTCTGGATAGTAGGAAGCCTTAAAGCTTCCATAGTAGTAACTTCTAATTTCTTTAAATGATGTTGTAGAAGTGAAGACAGAATACTAGGCAGGCAGATTTGTTTTACATATTTCCATTTGGATTTTCAGACACATTCAGGCCTTCAAAGGTAACTTCAGAGTCACTTAAAGAGTATGTTGCAGCAGGAGAAAAAGTCAGCAGTCAAAAGACAAGTCCCACTTAAAAGCTCCTGTTTTGGACCCCGGCTGGTTGTAACCAAAATGCCTATCTCATCATTGCTGCGCACTGTCTCAGCCTGAAAAAAGATGCCTGGATGTGCCTGTCTCTTTAGGAGAGCTGAGCTGTTAACTGATCCCCTGCAATTCCCACGGTGGTTTGCTCATGAAACACAACCCCATATGGAGGATATTTGGCAAGGAGCACCTGTAACCGACACTCCTTGGCTGGAGTCTGGCAAAGGAGATCCAGATGTTTGGGCCCCTTCTCTGTGCCTGTCATCTTTATTGCCTAAGACTGTCATTAGCATTAGACATAAGAGCTCCAGGTGCAGGATGAAAGCTAAAAGCAATCCCCTAATGGCATCTGGCTCCTGCCTTTCCTCCTGGAAGAAGTCAGCGCCTGCTGTAGAAGCTGAACAACGTTTTGGGACTCCTTAATTTCCTACCATAATCAAGTTTGTCCTGCACAGACTCCACATTTACGGCATTCCTTTTGTACTACTTCTCTGCTACCCAATACAGGATCACAGGTTTGAAAGAAACGTGCAGGGTCATCAAGTCCATTGGCAGCTGGAAAATATCAGCACTAAACTGTCCCTTCATAAATGTGCTGAGGTGCCGAGATCCACCTTACAACCAGTTATGCTTCTTCTGCCACCACTGGTTCCAACAGAAGACAATCCCACCTGCTGAATGCAACCAGTATCACCAGTGCCATGTGCCCAGGAACTGATGCTGCAGAACAGTAGAAGACAGTGCTTCAGGATATTCCTTAGCAACACCCATTTATGAAAAGTTGCAGATTTCCAGAATGCTGGAGCCTGTGCCTTATAAAAGAAATGATGAAGGAGTAACTACTGTTCTGATGGAATTTTTTCACCAAACTAGGCATCTGTTATGTAGTCGTGGAGGAGATAGGAAGCTTCAGGTAAGCACAATATTTTAAACCGGGGAAATTTTGCTCAGCTACGTTGGATGTTTAAATAAAAGAAAAAGAAAGCACTATATAGAACGGAAAATCTAATTAAAGACGTTCAAAGTGAATTAATCTGCCCTGCATGGGTGAGCTGGATATCATAATTACATGCGAAAGATAAAAGCTTTCACTCTCAGCAAGTTCAGCTTTATGTCATGGAAAGAACCAGAAGGGGTTGTGCCCATTCTAACCTTTCTGCTTTCCAGAGGGTATGAAAGCAAAGGCTCGATGGACAGTGGTCAGAAAATCTCACACTCCAGTGTACGTGTACCAGGACACAGTGGATCAGGATAAGCATTTCTACAAAAATGAAAGCTACTTCATGGGGCTATTTCATGCATCTGTGACTGGGGGGGGGGGGGGGGGCGGTGGGGAAGATCTGGGAGAAAGCAAACCTGTGTGATGGGAAGGAGTAGGGCTGGCAGATCCGATGGGGAGCTGTGGGAGGCTCACGCCCTCTCAGAAGGGCAGGGGGGACCCAGGGCAGCACCCTATTGCACTGCAAGGGGTGAATGTCTATACGTGACAGCTGACTTGAGCTCCCAGCATGCAAGTTTTTATCCCAGAAGCAAGGAATGCCGTCACAGGCAATTCAAGAAAGTAATGTCCCTGTCCAAGGGTGTAGCGAGGGACTTGTTTAATTCCATGAACATAAAATGCAACACAACAAACATTGCTAGTGCGTATCCAGCCCTTGCCATCACTAGGCTTCAGAGCAAGTTAGGAACAATGGAAATAAGTATTGTTACCACTATTTTACATGAGGGGCACGTGGAACTGAAACACAAAGCAATTTGTCTAAATTCACTCAGTAGTCTGGCAACAGAGCTCGGACAAGAAGATGGAGTCTCCTGTGGCTCTATCCATCGGGCTGTGCTGCATCACAACACAGTAAATCTCAGCACATATAACTCATTTATCCATGTTTTACATTTGCTGCTGAATGTTCTGTCTTTATAGATCAAGTATTGCCATCGGTTTTGAACCTCAACAGTCTCTTCTCTGATATGCTCTTGCCACCTTTCTGGAGACACCAGGCTGTATGGAGCACAGCAATCTGATCACCTCCACGTTTCACAGTTAGGTTCAGTCTGACTCGTGAAGTTTAGCAGGTGGAAATGAGGTGAAGAACCAGAATGAGAGGCACAGGTGTCTCTAACATCTCCATGGAAGGTGAGCAGAGGACTGTAAATTAAGACTCCTTTGTGATTACAGCTTTATGCAGTAACTTGAGCTGAGTAACCGAAGGCACTGCAACTTCATTTTTTCCCAGCAGAGCGTAGTGAAGTTCCAGGCTTTTCAGGGGGGCTAGTACACTCTGTCTGCATGAACAGTCCTTCCTGGGCCATGACTTTTTGTTTCTGGAACTGAACTTTGCTCTGGATTACAATATCACAAAATGGTCATAGAATCGCAGAATCATGGCATCATAGAATCACAGAATGGTTCGGGTTGGAAGGGACCTTAAAGATCATCTAGTTCCCACCCCCCTGCCATGGGCAGGGACACCTGCCACTAGACCAGGTTGTTCAAAGCCCCATCCAGCCTGGCCCTGGACATCTCAAGGGATGGAGCATCCACAGCTGCTCTGGGCAACCTGTTCCAGTGTCTTGGTCTTTAATTCTCCTGAACAGTCCAATTGCCTCCCAAAGGGCTATATTAGTGATGCACCAGAAATTCAAACTAAACCCAGAAGCTGCCATAAACATCCCTAGGCCAAATTAATACACCAAATATGACTCATTTACATTTGAGGAAAAGCATTCCCTGATGGGTGAGGGTGAAAAATTCTGAAAAGCATAGAGGTTAACCAAGCCTTTAAACTGTTGATTTCAGTGGGAATAAGCAACATTTGCCCATTAGTTTCTGATGGTCACACTTACCACTTGCAGCAGAGCCAGGTACCCAGCACCAACATTATCAAAGTTAACTTTAACTTTTGTCCAGTAAAATGTGCCTGACACGTTATACAGTATGCAGTCACTCATGTTGTTAATAATTTTTGAGTCTAAAGGCATATCTCCTTCTGTCTTGTTAATGCATTTCCCAAACTTCCCAGCAAACAGGTTCACTCCCATGATGCTAAAGATAAGCCAGAAGATGAGGCAGACAAGCAGAACATTCATGATGGAAGGGATGGCTCCCACGAGAGCATTGACCACCACCTTGGAGAAACAGGAGAGGAAAAAGAGATTTAATATCATCACTTACCCAGATGCTTTGCTAACAAGTTGTTGTGCATCCTTGATCAACTAGGCTGAACCCTCACATAGTGACAGGTGGATAACTACTAACACTACTTGAGGAGCCAGACCACCATTGAAGACTTCACACATGATTATATCTCAATCACTTTGTAATTGAAGAGCTAATCTGTTGGCATCCCATGCATGGGATGATGTTTTTTCAAGGGAAATTTTTTAATTCAGGACCAATCTGTGAAGTCATCTTGACATCTCAGATCCTACTGGAAAATACACTCCAAACTATCTCTCATAATCATATGATTAATTGGAAACAGCTGGGGTACATCACAGTGTCTTAAAATAGACCAAAAAATAAGATTTCTGAAATCTTTTACTGAACTCAGGCCTCCATAGTCCTTGGAACGTGAACTCTAGCTGTGAAAAATATTACTTATTTAAATAATAACTGATTGAGACATAGTGTACGAAGGCAGCTTCCCCTGTCTGATCAGTATGCATGATTAAAACAGTGAAGCCTTTCTAATTTTGAAAAAATATGCATTATTTTTTCCTGTGGCATGCTGTAAAGTTCCTACACACCAACCCAGGCAGGGCTGTATACTTCTGTGTAAAATCGTACGTAAAAATAAAAGGTGAAAGGAGCTTTTAAGGTATTGGAATGATGGCACGGGCAATGAGCAACACTCTGAAGCTATGCAAAAGCAATAAAGGTCAGACCATCTACAGATCCTCTATGGCTGCCGGGTTTGAACGCAGCGTTATAATACCAGTACATCAACAAGGCAAGCTGCACATCATTTACCAATACTTTCTGAGGGAAGAACACTATCACAAAATATATTTTTCCCCTTCCTATGTCAAGAAGGTTTCTCCATATTCACAGCTTTTGGAGATGCTGCAGTTGCACAGTCCAGGCAGAGATGCCTGAGCGCCCTGCTGCAAGCACCAGCCCCACTGCGTGAATTTGTCTCCATCTCTGTCTCATGCTTTGGAGAATAAAATCTGGTAGGCAGACATTAAGCTCTTCCTCTTCTCCATCTACATTTCTGAAACCAAGACAAGGTGATATTGATCCATAAAAATTAAATTTTATTCAATTGTGAATCTGATTATGGAAAATATCAGCTCTTGGTTTCTCTTATATTAGTGTCCAATTTTCTGGCAAGCTAATAATGTAACATGCGTTTCCCCACCATTTTTGCATTGCTGAGGAAGAAAAATAGCCGGAGGAGTAATATGGGTTTCATGCATGTATAGCAGCAGCTTCATCTACAATGTACAATACAAAATTATGTAGCTCTTTCAAAATCCAGATTTATATTTTGTGCATTTATGAATGAAGCTAATTTTTATACAGGAAAAGCTGCTTGACCAATTTTTAATTTTTTTTCTGTATAGGCCCATTCCTGATGACTATTCAATTTCTTTCCTTTTTTTTTTTTCCTTCTAATTTTATCTTTCAATTTGGGATGTTAATCAATGTCTAGCTTTGTTGTTCTAAGACCAAGTTTACTGTGTTCACCAAAATGCCAAATAATTTCCAAATCAAGGGCTTATTTGGATATAGCTTTGGCCTTTGTCAAAGTAGCTTTTTTTTCCCATTTGCTGTTATGCAGGACAATATTTTTGTTCAATTTTAATCCATGACAGCACAAAGCCACTGCACTTCTGTTACACATGCCGCTGCACCCAGCTCCCACCCGCAAGCCCTGTGACAGGACACAGACATCCAGGTTTCAGCAGTGCAATCAATGGCGATGCCCGCATCCTGCTTTTTTCCTTCTGCTGAATTATGTTCAATGGCTTGTAGATAACAAAACACGACATGAGGCTGGAGCAAATCCTGTAACACCTCTCTAAATTAATTATTAACAGGGGCTTTCATTCTTCTCTCGCTGCTTCTGCTCTTACAGCCTGATGCCATTTGGTCTGCTGGAAGCACTCTTGATTTGCACTGAGACAAGTGAAAGGACTTAAAGACCTGGATACATAAAGGCAAGTTATTATCATAAATTCATTTTAGAAGTTTAGCTGCAAACCTTGCCATGGAAAGGGCTGAATTTCTGCTGCATGCAGGAACAGCAACATATATAGCCTCGTATAAGAAAAGGTTTCATACCTCTTGGTTTCCATCAACACCTTTACACGTGAAACCACCTTCCTGGTGACTTCTTTAGAGAGAGCCTGGAAACCGAGCCACCCCCTGCCCTAAACCACAGTGGGGCATATCCAGAGCCTGTGCCTGGCCCCTAGCTCTCCTGATCTCATGGGCGACTTCCCCAGCTGAAGCCAATTCAGATTTTCAACCCAGAAATAGACTTGCACAATGTGTCAATCCCCCCTTTGCTACAGCAGAGCCCCCCAGACTTCCCGCAGTAATTTCAGGCACAGGTTATAACACCTAGCCAAGCCTGGGCACAGCTTGTACAAAGACATCTATCTCATTTACAGTGCCATGATGTCAAATAATGGCCAAAAATTATATTATTGGATAATCTATTCCTGTGTCCTCTGTCCTCACTGTTAGAAACAGGTGCTGTATTTTTAGGTCCAATTTGTTGAACTTGAGGCACTAGTGATCTGCCATTAGGTATCTTCTCCTATCATTTCCATCTTTGCTGCCGGTGAGTTAACACTGAACATTGCTTTGGGTAATTAAAAAAAACCCAGAGCTTCTAACTGTCATGGTTCCTTCAGATTTCTAATCACACTCATAGCTCCCTGCAGAGACTTTCCCATTTTACCACCCCATTTCCAGCAGTTTGGTGGAAATCCAGTATTGAAGCATTGCCCTCTCCTTCTCCTCGCTAGGTTGTTTCCCTGCATCTTGAGGGATTTAGTAGTCACCTCATTTATTGGACCTGCCCAAAAGCTTGTGCCCTGTTGAACAGTCACCCCAACCCCTAAGCCCTTCTCAGCTTCTGTTTTCAAAGAAATGACCCTTGGAGTGACCTACTTTCCTCTTCCCGAGGTATACGATGTATATGGTTTTATTAAAATGCATGTTGTACAATTGATCTGTTTTTCACTGTGATCCAGATCAGTCAGTATAATTCCCTTATCTGCAATATCACTTACTGCTCTGCTCACTTTGTGTGTTGTCAGCAAAGATTTTATATTTTCTTCCCGAAGCTGTTAAAGTTCAGATTAAGGACAGTTCTCATTCTGAAGGATCCCTCACCCTGAGACACGCATCACTGAATATACGGTGTCATCACTGTTTGCAATTACTCTTCGAGATCCATCAGCCATTTTAAATTAATATAAAATATGTTTACTTGGCTTGGTACAAAGCTCATTTTTTCATCACAGTGTCCCATGGTATCAGATTCCTCTCTGAAATCTAAGGATATTATATCAGCACAGTTACCGTCATCAGCATAATTTGTAATCAAGTCAAAGGACCATATCACTTTTACAAGAACTATTCCCATGAAATCATGCTAACTAGCATTAATTATGCTATTTCTTTCCTGTACGTATCTTGTAGCAGCCTCACCATAACTTCGCCTAGTATCATTTTCACATTAAATGGTCTATCATCATCCCACTCATCCTTTTAAAATATTGCCATAGCCTCCTTTGCTGGGAAGAAACTTGCAGGGAAGTGGTGCCTCTGAAATCATTCCCTGATGGACAACAAATGAGGGGACATCGGAGATTTCTTGATTTGGGACAGACAGACCCAAGTTCATTTAGGCTGGGCTCTGATTTGGCCTGGAAAGCAGTGGGTCAGGCAGGGGGGTGGCATGTGCATGGGAACCCCCAGGGTCTACAGTAACTGCCAGGTGGGATGCTGGTCTTACTGGGGTCTTTTCTGGGGACAGAGGGGCAGGATGGCAACAGCTCAGTTTTATTTCCCAGAGCTCTCATGGGACTTGTGTCAAACTCAGAAAGGTCCCAGACTGTCTGCAGACAGGGAAAGGACTCAAGTCTGATGGTAACTGGTCCCCTTGGCCATCCGAGTGCTACTCTGTGCCTTTGCCTCAGGACCAATGGTTTCCAAAATTTAGGTACAGTGTCAATGACATAAGTGAAATAAGTCTCTTACTGCAGTATAAATGAGAACTTTTCTGCTTCTGTTCTAATCACGCAGAGATCTTTCAATTATTCAAGAAAAAGACATTATAATAGAGCAAACTATTATTATTTTCTTACTGTCAGTGTTTGCTTCTCAACATTATCATTATTTAGTCCATCACTGTGCTGGCAATTTTCCTGTGCATTTTGAAGCATATGAACTCCTAATAATGAAAGGTCTGACTGTCCCTAGTCATGTTAAGTGTGGTTAGACAAACTAAAAATAAAATGGTTTGATTTTCCAATAGCACGTATTCTCAATTACACTTTATCATCATTTATAAGCTAATTCACTGCCTCTGATAGCTCGGAATGACTTAATATATTTCAGCTGCAGCAGTAGTACAGGGAAGAAATAGGATGTTGAGTCAAGAACGAGGGGTCCTACAAGTATGAGCATGTTAGGAAGGAAACTTGCTGGGGTGATGCATGGGTCTATGCCACGTAAGATCTCCACCAAGCCAACCTCTTGCTATTCTCACCTAGAAATGAGAACTTATTAACGTTATTTCTTCCCTATTTCAGTCTCACTTTTCTGATGCTTTGGGCTAGTCATCCCACTGCTTTTCAGGTTTGAATCCAATTGAGTTAAACTGATGCAAAGTCATGAGTGAACATTCTTATGTCAGCTCAGAATACGTTAAAGGGGTTTCACGTGAACTTGCAAATCCAGCAGCAGAAGCTAAGCCTTCATAAGCCAGATTTAAACTGATTTGAGAGAGTCGATGCACAAATCACTCCAGCAGTTAAACCAGTGCAGCTTTTGGTAATACCAACTTCTGCTCAAACTGCAAATGTTTAATAAAGACTTGGAGTGAGGTCGTCAGGTGACATAGGAGTGAGATCTTTTATTAAGATCAGTAGTGTGACATCGCTTTGTATCAACTGAGGATCTGCTGTTGGCTTTTGTTTTATTTTGTGAATAACCTTTAAAATACTGCCTGTGTTTGCTGAAAAGAGAGTGGTGAACAAAACAATTCAGGCTTGGGTGCCCAGATGAACAGAGCCTTTACAATCTTTTTGTCTTAGTACTAACACAAAGGGGAGTGATATGCAATCAGATTTGTCTGATCTTCATCCACAAAAATAATGTGATTTAGATCAACACAAGATATGTGGGACAAAGCCATAGATCCCCAGTTCTGGTCATCCACAGAAGAGGAAAAGTATGGGTACAGGGTTTTCATAAATTGCTCTGTCACTGTATTTCCTGGGTTATCTCAGTCATTAAGACTTTTCTAGCCTTCAGCCTGCCTTACTGCAAGGGTATTGCATTGAGAACAGTTAATTGCTAGGAGCCCAGTGCATGGACTACACGTTTTAGTCACTGATGATTTGGACCAATATTCTGTCTGTAGGAAAAGTTTACCCTGAATATACCTCACTATGAAAGCTGTATATATAAAAAAAAATTTTATGTGTAATTTTGTCACAGATTTGCTTTATCTTGCTATGCACTCTGCAAGATTAGCAGTAAACTCATCTTATACAGAACACATCACCATCTGCAAGTCATGCATGGCACAAGATGTTAAATAAAGTGCTTATCTAGAAATAATTGATTAGTGTAGCAGGTAGGCTTAACAAATAAACAGGTATGCTGTGTGGATATAGCCATGCTTGCAAAGGAATGCAAGAGGGAAAGAGGTGGATGCACAAGGTGGAGCAACAAATACAAGCTACATGGTTTTAATGTTAATCCTGACATTCCACATTAAAACTGCAATCTGTTCAAAGGAAAGCTTTTATATATTCATTCATTTGCTTTTCCTATCTTTAGCATTTCTAATTTTTGCTTTAACTATTAGTGAAAAAGTCGTTAAGAACTTTCCCAGTCAGTCTCATTTTAATACATGTCAAAAGCAGGGAGCAAACTTGTAGCTTGGTTATTCCCCTGATACACCTTATAATTGAGAGGTAATTGTTAGCCAGATGCTTCCTCGGACAAAAAGCTGTTTTTTGAAGTGCAATATGACAAGTTAGGCAGCAGGATTAGTTTATTATTAAATCCACCAGAGGATAAATCTGTAACGATACAATTGCAATCAAGACAAAGAAGGGTTTTCTGATTTTGTTGTTTTGATAAAGCATTATCATTAATTTCCTTTGGCATACAAAATGAAGACAAAACCATGTGCAACAGTTCCCTGTTACATGCTTGATGTCACACAGTTGAGCTTTGATCGATGCTTTATATGCTCTTACCCTCATCCCTTCAAATCTTGACAATGCTCTTAATGGTCGAAGAGCTCGGAGGGTCCTGAGGGATTTAATGGGACCCATCTCAGAGTATCCAAGTGTATTGGCGATGAGGCTTATTAAAGAGACCTGAATGGAGACAGAAAGCAGAATGCTTAATGGTTAGTACACGCCTGGCATTTCCCTTCTCTTCTGACTTGCCTTCCTGAAAAGAAACTGCTGATTAGTGGAACAGTGGGGAAAAAAAACCCCTTAAATGGAAGCCATTAGATTAGACCAACACAGAAAAAAAGATTTTTACATCCACACGTAAACAGAACTCCACTTTAATGGAAAATTTTTAGAAATACAGTCTTTCACAGTTGTTGGTTTTCTTCTAACCAAGCACACAGGGATCTTCTTAACCTCAGCTTGCACAAAGTGGGTGAGAAAGGAGATAACACTACAAAACCACCGTTCTGTGATGCCCGTGCTATAGGTTTGCTGTATGCTCCACAAAGTGTGTACATCTTCCACTACTGAAAATATGAGTCACACATTTTCAATGTGTGTTATAATTTAGGGCTTTCAGGGTGAAAGCACCTGTAAGATCTAACCATTTCCAGCAGAGATAAAAGGTTTTACGATTACCATTCAATTACTAATCTTGAACTTACTGATTAGAAACAAGTCTTCTAGACTGCTGATAGACATGACTTTATACCATAGACTATAAAAGAACGATGTGCATGACTCTCTGATTCTGCACTTTTTCATTTTTTTCTGCTTTCTGCACAGCCTCTAAAGGAGAAGGAAACTTGTCAGGCACTCAGCATTGAGGTTCATACCTCTCAAAGACTCTTTCATTGAAATAAACTATTTCCAAATCTGGAGACAGCATGGAGGGGTTCCAATGCTCTTCATGTTCTCAGAGTTTTAGTAGTGCCCAGCTGGTCAGAACTATCAGGCACAGGACTGGAGTCTGGATGAAATGAATGGCAGTGGAGATTACGGGTCAGATTAACAAATACATGGAACAACTGAGTTTTGCATGCTCAAACCGGGGTTCACAGCCTGTGTCCTTACCAAACAGGGTGTGAGAAACAGCTTTACAATGCCATAGGTATCATGCCAGTTTGCATGGATTACAAAAAGAACCAAAATTAGTTACCACATAGTGTAAAATATTACTTTCTTAGAAAAGAACTACGCATATTGCTCATCACAATTCCCTTACTCCCATCTTAGCTGTTTTCACAGCCCCAGTTATAGTATTGCATTATCTCACACTCACCAGTGTGAGTGTGCAAAGCTGACCTGGAAGCAGTGTGCTCTACCGGCATTTTAAAGACAGCAGCTAAGCCTAAACCCAGGGATTCTTCTTCACTACATATAAAAAGTAGGTGCTTAATGTAAGAGGAAACTCTAAGCTCCCCCGTGAGGATAGACAGGTCTAGTGGGAAACCTGCCTTTTCATTTTGGGATGGGATGATTCTTTCTCTGAATCCCACTGCCATCTGACCAGCCCACCGATGGCTGACCACCATCACCGACGAGGTTTGTGATAAAGCAGGGTAAGACAAGCCTGGTCCCCTAAGTCCCAAGCTAGCATCCTCTATGGAACAACCTTCCTCCCGAATATGCATATATTAATGTACAAGCACTGTCTGTACAGCTAAGCATCTTTGCAAAACTTGCTCAGTTTGTTAAATTATTTACCTATTGGTAGCTTTATTGTGGCATGGCGGTGACAGCAAGCCTAAGGGCAGGAGGTCTCAGAGACACCAGATCTGGGCTGGGGCTGGATGCAGCAGGTTGGATGTCTTCTGGGATAAAACAGCCCACCTCTGCAGACTAAGTGGCACAGAGGCTGGCTGTCACGCTGTAACATGTCACTCTTCAACAAGGTGTGACATAAACTCACCTCCCGTGTACAGACCCAGCAGCTGACATGGAAGAAAGGTCTTAATAAACACTTCTGCATTTTAGTGGGGAGTGTATAACAACATCACAACAGACAGACAGACTAGAATCAAGGTCTAATGTCTTAGACCCCTTAGACACTGCGGAGGTAAAAATCACCGGGTGAAGCCATTTCTCCCATCTCTAAGAAAGCAGATCTGAACCCCTGACATGAACACACCCGAGAAATGATTTTAAGAGTAAGTAATGCTATAGGTTTGACATGCTGCTTTCACCTCAATCCTGCTCAGTCAATGCTCACAGTTAAAGATGAAAATCTGGGTTTGACTTAAAAAACACCTTAAACTCACCAATGCTTCCAAACTGAGGCAGCACCCATTTTCTGTCTTCCTGATTTCTTACCAGCCCTGGTTACCTCCTGTACTCTGAAGCTGCATTAACATACAGTCCAAAGCCTTCTCCTTTCATTCCCTCTCCCCACTGACTTAATGTTGCCTAAACAATAAGAAAGGGCTGAAGGATTCATCTAATAGCAGTAAGCAAATATGCTTATATACATACTTCTATATATATTAGAGTGTATATATATATTATACGTTAAGAGTATAGCTAATATACTAAAGCCATCCAAACAATCACCTTAAAACTGTAACGTAACTGGCATTATTGAGATACCATGAAAGGACCAACACTGTGGCACATATTTCTGACTTTGGTGGAAAGTTTAGTGCAGAAAATGGCCTTAACCCCACAAAGCCTTGGAGGTTCCTATCCAGAAAGGCTGGAGGTGTAAGAAAAACAGCTCAATCACAGCATGCTCAATGATAGAAACCAAGAACCATACCATACCAAGGGAAGCTGGTTCATTTGTAAAATGAATGTACAGATTTAAAAGAAAAATAATCAAGCACCCAACAAGTGCCTTTGCTAGCTTCACCCACAATGACTGAAAGCCAGATCTTCTCAAGGTCTTCAGACTGCCTTGGTTGGTGCACCTGCATGCTTCCTCCCGCATCCTTGATTTATGTCCTGTAATTCCCCTTCCCCTCAAAGTAGAAGGTCTTCTGTTCAAATCCTGCAGAACCAGACTTCAGATCTGAGGTTACCGTTTTCTTTAGAGTGCCATAAATGTCACCCTGAAACCCATCACAGGTGCTGTTGTCCTCCTGACACAGATTTACACAGCATTAGATCTCTCTTCAGAGGATTAGGCTGCGAAGCTGTGTGATATTTAGCAATGATTTACAAGGCTGGAGTCAGAACTGATTCGAGACAAGTTGTTTAAATGCTTGGATGTTGGTTTTGAAGGTATCCCCATCAAATTTTATTTATATGAGAAATACTAACACAAGAGACTTGGCTGCTTGGACTTGATTAAAAGTGACCCAGAAGGCTATTTTTAGGAAAAATATCAAGCAGTTTTCCAAATTGGTGCTGACTGCCCCACATAAGCACAGCAAAAGGTGAAGTCAGCTGTTTGTGTAGCTGTTTTTTTTCTGTTACAACAAGGCTGCGCAGCTCAGAGCTGCTCCAAGGTTCTGCTCTGTGCTCCGCTTGGTATGGAAAATGTGCTGGCACCCAGAAAATGCCTCCAGGGTCAACGTAACCTCCAGATTCACAATACGGTGCACATTTCTAATCTTTTCAGTAACCATTTGTGCATCATTTTGTAGGTTTTTCAGAAAGAAATACCTCTGAAGACCAGGGAGCACAGTACCATTGTGGAGAGCAGGTGGATCCTAAGGAGTCGCTGTTGCCTGGAACCATTTACCATGGGCTTGAGCTTTCACCTTCACCTTTCAGGTGGCATGTGTGCTAACAGGTAATCTGCAGTGTCTCTCATACTTCTGTACACTTCTTCTGACCTAAGAAGCCATATCATTCCTATGATTGCTCTCTGCTTCTAGGATTTCCCCTGAGGGTCTTTCCAGAAGCCACTAAATCTTACTAAGAAGCTTTCACACCTTTCCAGCTAAACCTTCCATACCCTTAACTTAAGCAATCGTATCCTCCACGTTAGCTCTAAACTGTTCCTTACGCCCTTGACTTGCTGTTCTTTTGGTGCCTCTGATGTCCCCAGGACAAAGTCATCAATATTCTACATGGCATTAGCCTCAGTGTCTGGCCTGGCCAGCAATGAGGGCCCCTAAGCTGGGGAGGGATCCCCATAAATCAGTGTATGCAATCCTGTCTCCATAGATGTGAAAAGCAAAAGTTGCACGGCCTACGATTTCAGTCATGTGGCATCTCCTTCGCGCTCTTCACATCATCTCAGAACAGCCCAACAAGATCCCAACCTCAATGCTGTCAGCAACTTCCCAAAATTTATTCCGCTTTGTAAGAGCGGAGACCTGGAAAGAGTCAGCATTTACTGCCCAGCTCAATGGCAGTTTCCCAGCAATGCTCAGGCTCTAGGCAAAGCCACGTTGATGTTACCTACACAACTTGGCTTCTTCTTGCGATTGTGGACAGGCACAGGGTGTTGAGCACCCTCTGATCCTGGAATTTAGGGAATATTTTTTGCCCCTGTTCCTTACTTTCTTAGCCCAGGGATAGTTTTGTCTATGTATTTATGTATCTATGTATCTATAAATATATATACACCTATAGACCTGTATTTCTATACTCCTACGTATTTCTGTATGCAAGTTTATCTATACAGATTTTACAACGGTATTTATGACAGCCTCCTGGAGCTGTGTAGAGGCAAATGAACCCCACAGCTTTCATTTTTGCTATTTCCAGTATTATGTTCAAGGGGAAAATGAGAGCTTTTAAATCTTGCAACTGCATCGAACACTGGCAATGCCAGCTACGGGGATTACCAGGCCTGTGGCTGGTATTTGGAAAGCCAAGGTCGTGTAATCTATATGGCTCTGTGGCTTTAGCAGCACCGGTCTAGAGTGCCCCATCATGTGACATTCACATGTGTTTCCAGGGCGAAATCCAGAAGAATCAATGAACTCAGACTGCTAGAACACAGGCAGTGATCTCTGAAGAGAGGCTACCCTCACTGATAACTGTACAAAGTTACTGCTAATATGTTCTAATAAGAGTAACGTCTGAATTTCTTAATTATTTTGACAAGCCACTACTAGATTGTATTTGACCAAAAAAACCCTGTTGTCCAGGAATTGGGGATTTTTTTGGTAACTGCTTTTTTTTTTTTTTTTTTTTTACTATTTTAATGGAATATTGTTGTTTTTGAGATGTGAAATATGAGTCATGTATTTGTACCCAGGTGACACCCCTGTAGAGTTAGGTTCCCAGGGTGCTCACAGCAATTCATCGGTTAACAGATACGCAGCGGTTTTGGACTATCAAATTGTTCACTATGAACACACAGAGATAGTTATACAATAGGTATATATGTCTTCATTATCTGACAGTGACTTAAGAAACAAGTGTTATAAACCAGTGTAAACCCTAGTAAAGCTGTCAGAAGAGAATTTTAAGGCTGCCGAAAAACAGTTATAAAGTTGGAAGTGCAACGATGCGGCTTCCTTTCAGCACACACAGGGGAAATGGTCTTTAATCAAAAGATCACAGACTTTTTTTCCCAAGGAGTTATTGCATTTATAACAGTAGTGGGGTTCCTTCCTATATGCGTACATTTTCATAGCATATTAGTTGCATGCACAGACTCCCTAGCCATGAAATCGTGCTGGTGGCAGTAACCCAAAGGGCACAGTCTTTGGGAGCAGTGTTCCATCCGAGGCTGGCAGAGTTGCCTATAGCGAGGAGGTGGGTTTGAGCTGGAACAAGGGCTTCTGCTCTCTTTTTTGCAGTCCTTCACACCAGCCTAAAAGCACATCATTCCAGATAACCAGCGAGCATCCACTGGACCAAGCTGGAAGCAGACCTGAGCAGCACCATTCAAAGGCAGATGCTACTCAGCATAGGCTGCATTTGTTAATTAACCCCAGAGCAGCGCTGAGATGAATTAATAGCAGAGCCCAGGGAACAAGGAGTTCTGCCTGAGAAACAATAAAAATCCTCCTTGGCTGGTCATATAAGTCCTAAAACCCACTCTACTAAATGTCTGCCTGCTGCAGCACACAGCTGTGAGTGATACCCTGCAAGCTGCTGTCTCGGGGAGAAGAGGAGACCTCCTTCCCAGTTTGGGCAACAGCATATGTTTTATGCAGCTAGGGATTTATCAAATTAACCTGCTTGTTCAAATTAGAGGGGAGGGAGCAGGGAAAAAAAAGGACATCCAAAAAGGAACACAGCAGCTGAGTTGAAAGCTCTAGCCACTTATTTAAATAAGCAGTTCTAGCTAACGCAGACCCCCAGTGCTTTCAAATAGCTTTTTGTGTGGCCCAGGAACACCTGTCTCTCCCTCTCTAAATGTGTGGTAAAAAGAAGAAAAAGAAAAAAAAGAAAAAAAAAGTAGAAGAAAGAAAGCTTGCATTAATTTGGGTGCCTCTTTTTTAAGCCAGTCTGGTTTCTCCTGTCCACTGCTGCCAAGGGTAGGATTACCTAAAAAAAATCTTCACTGCCTGAGCAGCAGCCCAGTGTCTCTAAGAGCCAGGCCTGTGGTCCCAAGTTGCTCCCCTTGATTCAAAAAGGAATGAAATCAGGTCTGTACCCCAAATGCAAACTGGAAAAACTACAGGGAAAGGGGAATTTGCAAGTAAATTGAAATACATGGAACTTCTTATTACCACTCCGAAATAGTGTTGGGAGAAAAGGGCTTGTAATGAGGTTGGTATTCCCTTTAGCATCTACCATTTCTGAGCAGCTGTTTATTATTGCCTTATTTTTTTCAAACGTATCTTTACCCTTTCATTTTGACATTGCGTTTTCTCCCATATAGACGCAGAACTGTGTGATTGCACCTGCCAATCCAGAAATTGCCTGTTACGAACGAAGGGCATAAAGTTAAAGGAAAGTCTTAAAATGAGGACACTAGAGAGAGACTAAGGTGACCCAAACCAAATTCCCATCCCTGCTACCTGTTTCCTTGAATCACAACTCTCATGCTCAGGTAAAGACTATGAACCCCTTAGGGCTGCTCCAGAGTCAGCCCACGGCACGGAGATGAAAGCGTGTCTGCAAACGAGTTAATGAACAGCTTCCCTCACCAGCAGTGGAGTTCATTACTGTGTATGGAGTGCTCTCCTGTATTATAACATGATGGGCCTAGATTAATTACAAACAAAAATTATCTGCTGGAAAGCCTGGCGCTACTTCTTATAACTCAGGTTAAAAAATGCTTTCACATCATCCACTCGTGGTTTTTTTCTCCAGGACGTGTCCCCTTCTTTTTATGTTTGTATCCCCATCTAGTACTCAAACTAAGGCTGTGAAACTGCACATATTCTGACTTCTTGGGTTGTTTCCTTGTCCTCATGTCCACCCCTTTCAAGGCAATATTTCCTTTTCAGAGGGCAGCCTTGTTGCAAACAGCATGTGCCACTCCTGTTGGCTTAAATGCTTTAAAATAAATAATTATTGCATCCTAATTGCTTCCCTGGTGGTTTCCAAAAGAACCTCTTTACATCTCGCTGTTCTTTTAATCTGTCACCTCCTTTACACCTGCTCAGGCTTTACTAACAACTCCAGTCCATTCCCAAGGCAGGTGGCTGGGAATCAACTAAACCTCAGCTAACTTCTGAGGGTGAGTCAAACGACCTGCTGCCATGAGTTTACACCCAGTGAGATGGCAAACTGGCTTTCCAAAAGGATTTTCAGCTTGTCTCAATTCACCTTTTCACTGCAAACAGACACCTTGGCCAGACCTCCGGGTCCTGTTTATCAGCACTGGGTAGGTATGGCAGAGGGATGGCTGTGACTTTTGGGGACCACATGACAGTCCTTGATCAGACAAACCTTGGCCAAGACCCGAAGCTTTTCTCCTTGGTGCAGCAGCAGTGGCTGTGCGGGTGCAGATGCCTTGAAAGTCTGGTGTTTCTGCTGGGGTTTAGAGCAAAAGGGTTTCTCCATCAACTACGTTCTGCTTCTCATCCAGACGCTGTGCAGAGACAGCCTTGATTTAGGGCAGCTGAAGAGGAAAGGTCCTCTCCCCTTAAAAAAAATCTCAAAAAGCACCACATAATTCATCCCAGGGTACCCTCTTGATGCTGAATGCTGTTGTCAGGAGTAGACGGGAATATGCTTGATTATTATTTATTATTTGAAGATAGTGTCATTACGCCAGGGGTGCACATAGTGATTACTGAGAACATTTCCCTGGGGGCTCAGCCTCATTGACTACACTGCACTTCTACCCCAGCCGGTGGGAGCTGAGGTGCTGAGCTGAAGGCGTGCTTAATTCTGGGCAGGATCAAGATCAAACCTACTTACATATGACACGATGACAGAGAGAGAAAAAAATCTGTCTGGGCTGTTTCAAAAGGTGGTGTTCTAGGTTTACTCTATTCCCCAAAGCATTTATTTAATCAGATGTTCCAAATCAATATGAAAAATACCAAGTTGATGTGGGAAATATGACAGTCCCAGCTTAAAAATCACCTCTGTTTATTTGGATTCTTGAACCTGATTGATCCTGATATTGTATTGAAAATGCGAGGATGGAGAGCGACTGAAAAATTATAGGATCCCCGACTTCTGCCAGAAAGGACAACGGTACAAATAGGAGCACATACTACAAGGAGGAATCCTCATCATCGTTTGCCTTAGCACAAAGCACCCCAAAGACAGTCAAACCAGGGAGGAGGCCAGCACAAAGTCTCTACACCACTGGGACACAGCTTTCAAGTTTAATCCCTCTGATCTCTCCGCACAAAAATAAAGAATCGCTAACTCCTCCACAGGCTGTTTCTCTCCATTAATTTATTCCTTCCTTCTCCTCCTGGCACCAGTCTTTTCAGCTGCACCTGCCCATCCTGGATGGAGCCCCAGTCATGGTAGGAAGATGTTTTACAGTCTGCAACAGCTGGGGTTCCAAAGGTGCTGGTCATCCAGGAGAGGAACTTAGGACAAGCCTCTCCTGCCCCTGCAGAGCATGTGGGACTGTCTGGACTGTTAAGAGCAGTCTACATGTCCCTCCCAGCTCTGATCCTCCGTGCAAGGGAGAACATCACTGTATAAGGAATTTGGCTGCTACAGTCACAGTAATGGAAAGGGCCAAGCAAGCTGCATGCAAAAGCTCCATAATTCATTAATTATTTTCTTTTTAAGCATATTCTTCTAAAAAAGGACATAGAGATGTGCTCCTTCTTTAAATAACTTCAAGAATTAAAAAATGGTTGGTAAACCTACTTCAGCACAATCAGAGCTGAGATGGGTTTTTTACACTACTTTCAAAAGTTGAAATTCTTCCACAGTAATTGCAACTCTTCAGTAATTGCAGTAATTCTTTGTATTGCAACCATTTTGCAAGGTGTAGGCAGGCACAGAGCTACTCTTACTGCTGGACTTTCCTCCTCACCCTCGTTTACTGTCCCCGTCCCTCCTGCTGCAGCATGCTTTGTCCTGCTGAGCCTTGCCTGAATCCCAGCTTCTGCTTCCACTTGGCAAAGGCCAGTTGCTCTCCTTTTAGCATCTATGTGGTAACTAACATGAGGTGCAAACCAAGATAAGACAAGACATTTGGATGTTTCTGCATGTGTTACGTTGAGATAAAATGTGGGGTGGCAGAACAGAGATTTACAGCATTGCCTGACCTGCTAACATGCATTAAAACCACTTATCTCATCTTCATGTGGATTTTTCTTTTCATGTATCCTGAATTAGCCAATATGTAGTAAAGCAGCACTTTTTTCTGCTTTCCTTTTTTTTTTTCTTTTTTTTCTTTTTCTTCAAAACCAGGCTCCCTGGCTTCATGGAAAGGGATTCTCTTTCCTGTTAGTTATTTGGGAGGTTTACGCCATCAGCAGAGGCTCAGAAGAATGTGCACTTGAGACATCTTCAGAAATCCCACATAAGCATTTTCTTTGAGGAAATGGAAGAAAACTAGTCAAAAAAGAACTCTGAAGTAATAGTACTCTGTTGTAGCCCATGGATTTTTGATAACTCTCAGAGAGCACTAAAAAGTTCACTCTTAAGATGTTCTCCAAGTGACAAGCTATATTATTTTTGTTTTGCCTCAGCTGTATTTTTGTCATTCTGTTCCTGTGTGCTTTTTCTGAACAGAAACTAGACGAAATTTGCATGCTTTTAGGACATTTTCCCAAGAATACAAATTGGATTTCAGTGCTGTTTGGGAACAGCTCATTACAGCAGATTGTGTAATTACTGGTAAAGCAAACAGAAATCACCTTGCTAATCAACAGGGAATACAGATGGAAAAAACAATTAATGTAATCATAAGCCATTAATATTTACTTCACGCAGCAAGTTTTTAATTGTCACTTAAAGACAATCCAACACAAGGGCATAATTTAATTCAATTCAATTTTTAACTAGGGATAGAACGACTGTTTTAAATTGTTCGTCTCAAACTCAAAGATTATTAGCTGCTGCTTAACTCGTCTGGCAATGAAGTATCCAAAGTAGAAATCTCAGAGCAAGCGCTTTCCAGGAAACTATCTTGGAAAATTTAATATCTGCATTTTTTTAAGCATTTAGTGAAAATGATGGTGTATTTAATGACTGAACATCCATGAGCAGTTCTCAAACAAGCAAACAGGAAATTTGGCAGCAAACAGGAAATTTGGAAAGCTGCTCAGTGGGGAATACAGATCTCTAAGTACAAACTCAGCAGCTCCAGGCGAACACCAAGAAACATGTTGCGTTATAACCATCCACAAAGGGTAAGGGGGGTGGGATGGGGGGCGGGTGAGCCTTACATATTATTTTGCTTCTGTAAAAACCTCTACAAAATCCTGCCTAGTGGACTTGTTGAATAACTCATTTGAGATGTCTGCCCTCCAAATCCATTGCTGATCCTTGCTTGAGCTATTTTGCAGACAGATACACTGCTTAAAGCTGTGGTGAGCCCCTGCCTCCGCAGCGGTACAGGAAAAGGGATGGAAGAAGCAATCCTTCTGCGTGGTGATTCAGCTGGAGAGAAACTGATGGGGCATCAGGGCAAAAATTGCAAACTAGAGATGATTTTCCCCTCCCTGCTTCAGGACACAGCATCAGGACCCACTGCTGGAGACAGCCGAAGGGGAAGGAGGCTGCCAGCATCTCTAAAATAACAATTTCCTAAGAAAACAACTTTCCCTAAGTATCAAATCTTGAAAGATGGGATAATCTTAGAAAGAATTGGTGGAGAAACCCTCATGTCCCCTCATCTCCAAAATCAGTAAATGACAATTGGGGTCTTTAAGCCTGGATGGGGACCAACTTTTGATCAATTAAATTGAACCCAAAAGCTGCAATGGAAATGATGGATTTTTGATAACGGACTTTTGTAGAGAGATGACATCAGTGCCCGTTTAAGAGGATTTTTCTGTGTATGCCACAGGCAATGAAACTTGGTTGTGACTGGTTTTTTTTTCCTAACCATTCTTACTGATGAGTTAGGGACTTCACATCCCTTTCCCAAGCTTCTGCAGGGTACTGGTCTCTCCCCTCTGGCTTCAGCGCACGATCCATGAGCGAAGAAGCTGTTGACTGCAACACCTCCAATCTTTGAATGATGCTAAGCTCCAGACTGATGCCTTTCCCGAACTGACCACTGCAATGGGATAATCCATCCGCTGTCAGCAGAGACTGGGGCAGAGCTCAGTATTAATTGGCTGAAGCTCAAACTAGATAAGCTGAAGATAATATTTATAGGTCAGAGGAAACAATTGAAAGGAACATCAAACACGACACCAGCCTGTACAACTGGTGGAGTTTATCTGCCTCTTGTTTTGAACCCCAACTGGCTCTGCCTGTCGCAGGACATGCCTGGTTGAGAGCAGTTTTCAGAAACATTCGTTCTGAATGCTATGCGCCTCCATCTCCGGCCAAGTTCAGAGCCCTTGTTTAATCTGCTTTGTACGAAGAGCTTTTGATTGCATGAATGCTTGGAAGATATCTATTCTTTGTGGAAATATTTGCCTGTGCATCCTAGCAAAGAGGATTTTGCATAAACACCATTCCTGATGGTGATACTGATGTCTGTCTACACTTAGATATACTACGGTCTCTGCTTTTCCCTCATTTGAAAAGAGTTGTGGACTGTGTGCCCGCTGCTCCAGTTCATAAGCACAGAGAGGCTATATTTGCAGCGTACAAGGAGGTTACTTTTAGCAGTACGCTTATTATTTCCAAGGAGGTAACATGTATAGATGAACATCAATGTTGATTTTGAATCTATCCAAATTTCAGCAGACAGATTCTAAGGCATCTTTCCCAGGTGCCCTGAGTTGAAATGAGCCTGTATTTTGTGGTTTGGTTACTCCTTCCTCCCTTTCTCCCAAAGAAATCTGTTGCAGTGTTGCTGATAGGACTTAATTGTATTGCAGTGTATTTAAAAGCCCTTTCTCATGGTTTTGCTACACTAGCACACTTCTTTGAGATGCAGAGAAGCCCATTATCAGAGATCATCCTTCAGGGATTCTACATCCAGCAAAAATAGCTCTTGGTTTGTAGATTACTGTGTGTTTTGATGTTCAGGCTTTGCAAGACAGAATTTTATTTAGTAATCCATAATTGTCAGATGCATCCTTTGCTGTTCCACTGGCCCAAATCAATGTCAAAGGTCTTTCACAAGGCAGGGTAAATAAATAAATAAAATAATAATAATAAAAAATCTGATTCAGCAGCAATATTCTTATACCACCCCGGGTTCACTTCTCATTTAGAAATAGTGAATACTTGCAAATTTTGAGCTGGTTTTATGAATTATTCACAACAGAAAAAGGAATCTGAGTTGCATTTGTACAATTAGAAAACACAGATGATAGATGGTTTCACATGTCCAATGAAAAATCAACCGTCACAGCTTGAATTTTGAATACTGATACCAAACTGCTAATGAATAATCTGCAGATCAGGAATTTTTAAGTGAATAATTTTCAACAAACAAATTTGAGAAAATCAGACAAGTGGTTCATCTGCTTCTTTTGGAGCAGCTAATTCGCCCATTCACTCCCTTCTGCAGCTCAGTTGCAGTGATTTGGTTCTCAAAGGACCAAAAAGAAAATGTAAATTGAAGTAAAAAGTTTGCTGGAAAAATGATAGCAAGTTCCTCTGCCAATTCAGAGTGGCAGGGTGGGTGAGCAATAGGGTAGGAGACGAGCATCTGTTAAACCCGCTAAAAATATAGTACCAGGTTCTCATAATCCACATTGGGCAATGACTTTGAAGAAAAAAATGGGGCATGGGAGAAAGCTTTAATCATTGAGAACACTAAAGAGCAAGCGATTTCCTAGAGTCAATCAATTACTGAAGCAACTCAAAGGTGGAGCAACTTTGTGGCTAGATCTGGAGCCTACAAGAATGACATTTAAATGTGGGTTAAGAAAATAAAAACCTCTGGGTCAGTGAGAAGGCTCTGGGGTGGGTTTTCTGGGGATAAGAGCGGGCAGTGGTCACCTTTCCCCTATAGCACTGTTTTATACCGTACGTGCTCTGGACGTGGGGCCAAGGAGGTGAAGCCCCTTTCCTCAGCCCACCTGTGGCTGCCTCTACAATCTGTCATTATACTTACAAACCCCACCAAGAAAAGGCAAACCTGTAGCTGAATTTTGGGGTTACATACTAACTTTGCATTCTTGTGTAGCTCCTGTTCCAAGAGGGTATTTCTCATGGAGGAAAGAATTTAGAAAGAAAAAACCAGGTTTTGTTTTACTGTCTTTGGTATTAATTAGATGTCATGCTACAAAGTATGTGTTTCTAGCAAGTGTGGAGATTGTTTCAAACTGTTAATGATGCAGCAGAGCTCCAGATTGTTTCAGTGAATTCATCGTGCAAAGTGTTGCTCCTGTCAGGAAGACTTCTACTTATAGTTGTGACAATATTCAGCCCTCATCCAGCCCTTCTAGTCTTTGGAAGCTCATTAAAACCTAACTTCAACAACAAATTCCTGGAAGCCCATATAATACTTTAGATGAGTCCTATTAGTCCCATTTTCGCAGATGGAGAAACCAGGAAAGAAAAGCTATGTCTTGACCCAAACCACAGAAAGCACAGTTTTCAGGGTTGGGCTGCAACTTAGGAACTGGTGGTTTCCAATTTTGTGGTTAGATAATTAAACCAGGCCTTCCTCTTCTATTGAAGCTAATCTGTGAAAAATGAATGCCTTCCCTTTAAGAGGTTTCCAAGCATGTATGCAAAGAGGAATTTATGACCTACAATATATGTAAAGAACTTCCTTCTCATAAATCAGTTTATTAAAGCTCTGGAGAAGCTTCCAAAGGCTCTGATCCAGCAGCGCACTTAGACATGTCCATAACTTCAAACAAGTAAATCGTCCTGTTGAAGTGCTCTCCTGGACTGGGGCCATAAAAAGTGCAGTTCTCCCCAGAGTCAAGTTTCAGATGTAAAATGGGGAAAAATAATTTAGCAAAAGTTTAATAAGTTACACAGTCTTGGCAAAGCTCTGCCAGTCTTCCACATTTATATCTCAAGCTAATAAGAAACGGCCTCGGGGAGATAATTGCCTCCTTATTGATATGCCATGATGAAATGTTCAACCTCATCTGGAGGATTTGGCATTGCTGGCTTCTCCTGAATTTGACAGATCCCACATCCAGACAATGTGAAACCTTGGAAGGGGCATGCCTGGTACTAGCAACACTCCTGGGGCATGAGCTCCCTTTTGTTTTGACTATTACTTGCTTTTAAGGATTATCCTCCCAGCAGAACCAAGCGTTGGGATATTTCAAGTATTTGGAGTATTTTGTAAGGTTTTGAAATAGTGAAATCACTTTGACAAGAGGACTATTCACACCTTCTTCTGGACTCCTTCACTGGTAAATACTTGGGAGATGGCACTGAACATACTGTTACAGGCCGCTGGCAGCCTCGCTGGGAAACTGCGCCAAGGACAGCTTCTCTAATCTGCTGAAAGACTTGTGTGTCGAGGTCATGTGGAGCATGTTGGAGGTAACTGGACCTGGTGCTAGCTGGGAGTGTGGAATGAGATGTTAAATGCTACAAGGAAGAGCGAGTTCCTAGGGACGAGAAGGGAATGTGACTCAAATTAGCAGGGTGACACCTCTATGCGATGACACAAAGCGGTCTTCTCTGCACGCTGATTCCTGGGGGTGCACAGTTACATATCAAGACCTCCTTCGAGCTTTGCCTAAGGTTGTTACTCAGAATCAGAGTGACAGCTGTCGTTTTGCAAATGCAAAGCTGCCAGACTTAACAGCCCATTCTTATGCACTGTAAAATCCAAGACAAGAAGCATCGTAGTTCCAAAATGATACTTACATCGACAATAAGGAAGTCCAACCAGCACCAGGCATTGGTGAAATACTTCTTGAAGCCATAAGCCACCCATTTCAGGAGCATTTCCAGGACAAAGATGTAAGTGAATATTTTGTCAGCATATTCCAGCATGGTTTTTATGTTTTTTCGATCTTCAAGGTAAATATCTTCGAAAGCCTGGAAGTACAAAAAATTGATTAAAACTTCTCCTAAGCTGTGTTGGAAAGTATCAGTGTTCCACTGCAAGTCTGTAGCATTATTTGATGGGATACCATGTAGGGTCTATGATTCTGATGTATTTTAATATTACCATCAGAAGGAGTGCACAGGCACACAGAGGACTGACCCTAACCTACCAGAGATCTGTTCAGCTTTCCCCTGTAATGGACATATGCTTAGCTATCTCTCTCCAACCTCTTCTGGCTGTGCTGACTAGACATCTTCTGAGTGTAAGAAAAGCTTGAGCACCCTAACTTTGGGAATGTGCATCTGTGAGCAAGGTGCCACCCCAAACTGCCCAAGGGCACCCTACCCCAGCTCCCGTTGGCTGTGCAGCTGCTATCAGGGCATCTCAGATGTCCCAGGGCATGGGAATCCAGTCTTTCAGAGGCAGAATCCGACCCTTACATTTAGTCAAAACTGGCTTATTGCTAATGATGACAAATTGGGTTATTAACCTGCCTGTGTAACAGAGTACCAGTGTTCCCTGGCTTCTGTTCAGCCATCACATTTCAGGTAGCCTCAGCTATCTGCCTCAACAAATGCTCATTATTATTCACTTAACAGAACAATTATGTTTTAAAGGTCAAGGTATCTATCTACCCATCTCATCTATCTCTAACTAATCTTAGGCAGGCCATCATCAAAGGACTTTCAGTATCTGTATCAAATGCAAGCAACTTAATAACCCCTTTAAATTATTTAAGATATAAACCAATATGTCTACTAATATAAAACAAAGTTGTCTTATAATTTACCGTTCACTTTATAATATATGTGAAATAAAATACAGGATCCTAGTGTCAGGGCGGTGCATATACAGCCCATTTTGGGGCTTCTAAGTCGAGCAGTGTTTATGGTCTGCTTCCCCAGCTCCTTACACCAGCTGCTCCCGTGTCCTGTAACCTGGATAACCCAAGCTTTGATATATTACTCTCGTCCCATCGTATGACCCAGAGCACTTGGCAGCAAGAAACAACGCTGTTTGAGAGGGTCTGTGCTAATCATCTTAATTATCTGCATTTACATTTTTCAAGATCTGTAGCTACTTTCTGAGGAGCTTCAAAAAGTTAGCAAACACCCAGTGCCTGGAGATACAAGAAGTGTGTTACTTGTCACTCAAGCGGTCACACTGCTCTTTTGCCTGCCAGGGAACAGTAATTAAAGTGACAAGAAAGGTTTGGCACCCTGTGCCAAAGCTTGTCCATTTGTCCCCACACTTTGGGGTGACGTTTTCGCTGCAACTCAGTCTCCTATCTTGCCTTCAAAAATGATATTTCAAGGGTGTGAAAGAGCTGTTGGAGAAAGCCACAGAGAACAATACACGTAGAGACTGGAGTTTATCACTTCTTGTAGGGGCTCACTCACTTTGTCAGATGACTTGCTGTACTTTGCAATTACTGCAAAAATAACAACAAACTATTTAGAGTGATTTCCTCCTCTCCCTCCTTTGCTCTCCCTGTTTTCTACTAACTTGTCAAAAAGTACATTGTGTTTTGTCTACTACAAGCACTTGTGAGGAAAAAACAGCTTAATAAGGCATGAAAAATACACTACCTGAATGCCTCAGGTGTGCTGTACATTCTGCACAAGCTAGGGATATTAGCCAAACGACACAACTCTGGTGTTTTGCATTTCTTCACATTGACAATAGATGAAATCTTTGTGATACAAAACATCCTTAAGGGTTATTTATTCTGCTTTGCTTCATGTGTTAAAAAAGGAGTTAATCAGGATACCTGCAGTGTTATCCACAAGTACTATTTAAAACACAGGCTTCCATTTGGGGTGCTTATGGTTTAAATGCATAAGAAGGGGGTTTGGATCTTTTGCAGTAAGCTACAGCTACATTCTGATAGTTAAACTACCAAACACAAATATATGTTCTTAAATTCCCTTAAGAATTTAGTATGCCCCAGGGATGTAGCCAGATGAGCTCAGTTTTTGGAAGAGCTCACCCCAGAATAACAGAAGAACAGAGCCGTGCTGCCTCCAATGTCTCCAGTCCAAATACTGAAGCACAGTGCTGATATATGAGAAAATGCAGCATAATTTGCCCTTATACAGAATTGCGCTGGCTAAATTGAAAATCACAGAAAGTAAATGAATGCATGCAATGAAAATTAAATGAGATTTATATCGCAGCGTTCAGTATCCAAGGCACTTTTAATTACATATGTAAGGAAGTGTATTCATCTAAAGTGTATTATAGCAAGCGACATGCCCCCTTTAAAATGTGTTAAAAAGTAACATGCTGATTCTCAAGCTGGTGCAAAACCTGTCAGACTCCATTGATTTCAGCAAAGCTATGACAATTTTCAGAAGCCTACTATTTACCCAAGTTTTTCAGCCTCTTATTTTTCATAATAAAATAAAATCCCCTGGGTGAAATTTCTGCCCATCCCTGATGGACCTAGAGAACAGTCCATTCCTTTGCTTTTTGCATCAACATTTATGCACTTCCACCTTCTTGTCTCCCTGCAGAGACTTTCTTTAAACTACATAAACCCACTACTTCTGTGTTTCCCCCTTTTTTTATTATTTTTTTTAAATTTTTTAGGCCACTGATAATTTGTGTTGCTCTCCTCTGGAGCTTCTTCAATTAGCCCATGTCTTTTCCAAAGTGCAATGCCCAGAGCTGAAGCCAGTGCTCCAGCTGAGGCCTCCTTGATGCCAACTGGAGTGGAAAAACATGCTTATTTATACAGCCCAGTGGGGTGTTGGGCTTTTGTGTGGTGCTGTGATATAGTTTACTCTACCCTGTTTGTTTCCTGTTCTCTTTCCAGCTCTTTTTAGTCAATCTGCTACCTTACCAGTCATCCTGCTAACGCCTTCTGCCCGTGATTGCCCCTGATGAGGTGAAGCAGGCACCTTTCTAATATGATGCTCCTCTTTACTATTTAAGGCAGATTTATCCATATAGCTGAAGTTAATCCTGACCTGCAGAAATGCACAGATAACTTGTCCAAACATGGCACTGCCTGTGAATTTAGTAGGTTCATTTCTTACTCCATCACTAAGGAGATCAGTGACCACCAGACCAAAGCTTGGAGAACTCTTGAGATACACCGTTTGCTCTATGCTTAGGGAAAAATCTGGCAGAAATCCTATCAATTTGAGTGACATTCCTGACATGTAAATGAGCAACAGGAATGTATGTTGCCATCACTGCAAAGAGCCCAGGGCTGATAATACAGAGAGGATAATGCCAGCACATGGTGGGATCTCAGGAGGAGAGGATCCCTTATCAGGGTCCTGCGCAATGGCCACCCAGCCTCCCATACATACACATTCGGATGCAATCTGGAGCCATCTGTGCAGGGAAGGTACAGGGGTTTAAGCTAAGGTGTATTCAAAACATGGAGCCCACTAGCTCCACGGGTAACACTGATTCAGTGTCCCCTGCTTCTTTTATGATCTTGCTTTGGTAATTACAAAATGTGCTAAAAAAAAAAAAAAAAAAAAAAAAAAAGAGAGAGAGAGAAAGAAAAGGAAAAAAAGCCATCCCTGGAGCAAAATACAAGCCTCCAGATGGGAACTACCATGGAGCAGTGATGGGATGCTGAAGTAGTAACTCTGTGATACTTCCTCACACAGACATGCTTAAGGATTTGCTTTTCCAAACATATGCATGCCATAATTTTATGTTATAACAGGAGAAAGATCCCCACCATGGTAAAAGCAGGTGAAATCAGGAAAGCTGAAGACCTGTTTTGGCCCCAGATATGCTTGGCTTTGAGACATGATCAGTAAGGGCTCATAAGATCTTAGAGACAGCTAACTGGAAAACACCTCTGAGACCCATGTCCACCTTCAACCAGCTAGGAAATCCTGTTACATTTACCAGGGCTCCACTGCTCAGCAGGATCATGAATATGATGAAAGTTTCAAACCAGTTGTGTTCGACGATTCTGTAGCAGGTTTTCCGCAGCCTCCACCAAATTTTGCCTGGAAATTTTGTGATGTCCACTGAACAGCATGGGAAGAATCGCACGCAAACTGAAAAGGAGCAAAACAAAAATAAAGCAATTGTTTAAAAAGCCCATTTAATTCTTAGAGGTGCAATAAGGAGCTGACAAACAAGATTTCTTCTAGCAATAAGCTGCTGCGTGGAGTCTTTCCTCCCTTGTTTTTCTCACCAACCTCTTCTGCTCTGCCTTTTGCTTCCCCCTCTCACTTCTCTATTAAAAAAAACATTCAAAATCACTTAAAATGTGCCCCAGTGATTTTTATGATACAGAATATGTTGACCATGAGTCACTAGTGACCTAGGTCAATCACATTGCCTTGGTTGAGCTCAGACAACACCCCTGGTCAGGAGTAACAACTCCAGCAGGGTATTACCAACAGTTTCCACATCTTTTTGAATGGAGGAAGGATATTTTCTTGTTACTATGATACCACTAGAATTACTGATTAAAAGTGTCAATCTGATGAAAGGGAGATGAAGGGAGAAGGTGCTACAGTGCAGATGGGACCAACGTGCTGAAAAGACTCAAGAAAGCAAAAGCAGGAGCAGATTTTGATCTCTTGGACTCTCATGAGTTTAAACAAGGGATTAGAACAACTTTGGAAATGTCAGCAGAAATTTAGACATCCAGGCCACAGGAGGTTCCCTGCTCATGCTTCATAGTGCTTTCTGACCTTAGTGACAAATAGCATGTGATAGTTAAATGCTGTGGTTGCAATGGGCACCACACAAGGATTTCTGATAGGCAAAACCATGGCCATTTTTAGTTTCCTTAGCAACATTCATTTGTTACAGCAAAGGGATATTACCATTGGTAATGGACAGATCCATCTCTCCCATTTTAAAAAACACCATGGGCATCACCTTGTGCTGGATAAGAACTTAAAACTGTGTGAGAGGACACTCTGGTAGCCAGGACTTTCCTTTTCCAGGCTGGCCATTCAGCCTTGTGTCAGGAATTTGCCTGAAATTTCACAACTTTTGCTAATGAGAATGACCCTCAGAAAAACTTTATTTTCAAAAAGCAAACTTTTTACCCTACATTTAATCCATGTGTTGTATAGAAAGAGTCTTAGTTGTGGAGCTTTATCAGTCCCATCATAAGAAAAAAAAAACCACAGGCCAACTGCCTCCATAGCTGAAAGTTGGCCAAGGTCACTAACATGTCTTGAAGCACACAACAACTGCTCAGAAGTGACAAGGGAGGGCATCTCAGTGTGCTGATGTAATGCAATGTTATTGCAAATAGAAATAATATTTAGGCAAGGAAGCTCAGGAAGGAAAGAGGGTGAGTGCCAAGGTTACGCAGACAGCAGGTGCTGCTAATTCAAGGTGGCATAACTGAGGTGCTTGAGCTGCATGTGATGCACAAGGAGATCAAGTGCAACTCCTGGGATGCCAGGATTCCCAAGCAGCTGGAAGTGGGACTGTGCTGGCAGCAGGCTCATCCAGGAGGAAGAGAGATGCTAAGTCCGCTACGGTCCTTCTGGCACTTTCTATAAGTTTGTATTACCTCGGATCCCTGCTATGGAGCAGCAGAATTGTAGGATGTTTCATACATGAACCATGTCCAGAGCTTCCCTCTCCCTCCCATTTCTGAGATTTTGGTTAGGTGTAGGCTCGTGCCCTGTGTGAGGTTTTGGTATGGGACTAACAGGATAGTAAACCATTTCTGCAAAGGTAATGGGACAATGATGCAAGTAAATAACTGTCCTCTAAATGCCTGCATCACACAAATAAGCGCCAGTTCCCAGTTTAACACTGTATTCTGGGATTCAGAGAAATTCTGGGCTCCATTGAAATACACTAAATTAATCAAACTATTTGAGAAGGACATAATGCTAGGAGAAGATAGAAATGTAAGAACCATCTCTGTGCCTCTTTGTAGGTCAGGTACCACTCCAGCAAAGGCAACTATTATCTTTCTAAGCATTTCAATCCTAGCCACCAAAGAATCACGTCAAAGGATAAAAGGATATCACATTAGTCACTACTTTTTTGCTAAAACCAGTACACTGCTTGTAGATGGTAATGCGTGTGATTTGGGTATATTTTAGGAAGTAGATACATGGAACAGACTTCAGGTGTGCAGTACTGCATGGTACCAGGGTCCCTGAGCTAACATACTCATAAGCTCTGCTTAGAGATGCCCATGAAGAATAATCCCACCAGCATGACATGACAGAGGGGACTTTTAGTTGCATCTCAGCAGCGCTGCCAGAAATCTCTTACACTACTTCTTATCCCACAACCTTTAGCATCGTTACCATATTTCAGATGTCTGCTCCACAATCTGTGCTGGTATGCAGGTATGCTGGCAACCTCACTGTCAACTCAGCTTTGGATCAGGAAGACCAAAGACATGGTCTCAGAGCCCTCATTTGTCATGTGAACAGCCTAATGAGTATGTTGCTCATGAGGTAAATGTGGATTTCTCAAGTTAAGCAGAAATCCCCCTTTGTACTGGAAGTAACCTTTGCTTCTAGCAGAATAAACTTTCCATGAGCTTACCTCCTTCCCATAAACAGTTTAAATTTGGGGAAAAATCTGCTTTTTTCTGACTTCAAACATTTGTCTAGAAACTTTCACCTCTTTTCTCCTAAGTTACTTCCTAGATGGGTACTTATCTTTTTAGTCTTTAGACGAGTGCCTGGGCTCAACTGGTAACAGGCATGACATGCTCTGTCACGCTCGTACAGAACAGAAATGCCCTGCTAGTACTGATAGAAAAGGTTGGGATCTTCCAAGAGGTGGTTTTCCCCACTGTAAGACAGTTGGATGAATCATTCCCTGGAATAGTCTGCCTCTGCCTTTCCACTACACAGGAAGCCTACATGATTACCTGAGCCCAGTTTCAGCTAAAATTAAGGGATCACCTTCAAATTAAACACTAATGAGCAGGGCACTATGAATTCCAAAGTCACTTCATTTGTGATGGAAAATACCTACAAAATGGTAAAAACAGGCTATTGCTCATTCAGTCAGCTTCCATCTGATAATCTACAGGTACAGAGAGGTAGTTTTAAAGACAGAAAGCCAGCTAGGACCACTGATCTTTTTTTTTTTTAATGCTCTTTGATGACTTTCATACAATTCTGATCTGAAAAAAAGTCCTAGTTACTGCCAGTAATACCTTGCAAAATCCAAAATAGCTTCTCAGATGAGTCAGCCCAAAATCACACCACTATTAAATCCCATGGTTTTGATAGAGCCCAATTCAGAAATGTTTAGACCAGATTCTGATACAATTACGGATGTGAAGTAGCACTTCCTTGAATAATCATGCTGGCTGCAATTCAGATGAAATGCTATTTTTAACTATTCATACAGCAAACATAAAAAGAGAAAATGGAAAGAAAAATAAGAAAACTGACCACAAACTGGTCTTTTAATGAATTGGTAAAGTTCTATTTCCATTTCAAATATTCTGATTTCCCCCACTGACTGTTGTTTAGTGCCTGTGCTTTCCTGGACTCTCTCGTAATGGTGGTACCCTACTGTTCTGGTGACCTTGACCCAAGCTTAAATGCTGAATTAGAAGCTTCACATAACCCAACAAAAATGTTTACTTGACCTCGGTCAGCATTCTAATAGGGTTTTTCTCCCCCTCATTTCTGTGAAATCAAAATAATAAAAATATTCCAGTGTGTCTAAGGCATGAAGTGGTTGAGTCTCTGAGCAATCATCACTCCAGCTAGCTTCTATAACAAGGCAGGCGGTCAGCAGAGCCCAGCTTCAGGTTTTGCAAGCTACTTTATCCACACGAAGAAGACTATTCATTAACACCTTTTAGCACAGCAAGTGTCAAGGCAGGAATAAATCCTTTGGCATTTCTTATAGCAGCGTTACTCATACAGCCTTGTCTCATAGATTTGTGCTATCCCCCTGAAATCAATGCTAGTAGGGAACGCGTTATGCAGAAGCAGCTGACCACCTTGTAATTTAGTCAGGACTTAGTTTTGCTGCTGTAATTCATGTTGAGCTACATCTTTTTTGAGAGCAAACTGACTCATTTCCACCATGATCTTTTGGGTAGTAGGTTACTGCTCAACAGAAACACAGAACAGCAGAAAAAGCCCCCGCAAAGGGTCAAGTTATTTGCAGGTAAATCAGTGGAGCTGCACAGAGCTGCACCAGTGGTTAACTTGTCCAAGAACAACATCTGGTTTCAATTCACTTTTGAACATTACATACCATTTCTCAGGAATCAGAGACCTATTTCCTAAAAAACGTTTCCAAATGCACCGGTATACCATGATATTATTTACTTGTTGTTTGTTTTTATAACAGGGGAATTGTTCCCTTCAGTCACTGGGGTGTCCTATAGCACAATCACAAACTGCAGATTAAGACGTGTTCTAAACAGCAGTCTCCACTACAGGTGTCACACAGAAAGCTCTTACTTAAGCATCTGCCACAATGATAAATAAGATACTAAAAAAAAAAAAAAAAAAAAGAGGACAAAAAAAAGCAGCAGGAATTTAATTTACAATGCATTTTGTGTAAGTATTTCTTTAGTTCCACATTCACATTTTCTAGCCTGGTGCATTATAACTATGAAGCTTTTAGATGTGATCGCATTACCTTGGTGTATTGGGGAAAAAAAATCTTTGTGAATGTGGGAGCTGTACAGCAAACATTTCCTCCTGCATGCATGACAGCCATGCTTATTGATTTCAGGCTTTCTAGTAAAGACTTTACGAATCCACTGCTTGTTCACACTAATATATGCATTTAAATTTACATTAAATTATTAGATATGTTTTGGATGGATTTGGCTGCTGATCCTCTTCAATAAACCGGGAAGACCAATTGATTTCCTCTGTACTGTGGTCCAGTAAGTCTGGTACCTTGTGTTCAAACCGCAGCAATTTTGTTACTACCTTTACACAGGAATTCCTAATTATGGGGACTTTCATCTTTAGAACAAAACAGTATTTTGCTTAGCTTTGAATACTGGTTACAGCATTGCTTGGTATGACACAAGGAAAATACAGCTTCCTCAGCTAAACTCGAGTAGGTAAGTATTTATAACGTGGTTTATATATATATATGTATGTATGTATGTATGTATGTATCTGCCAAGCTGGGTTTCCAATGGCCAGTCTGCCTGGCTGTGCGTGCTCCAGCAAGAGAGCAAGCCTGGCTGTAGTCCCTTTGGAAGTCCCCAGCTGTGTCCCCATGCTGGAGAGAACCTGATCTCTGTGGACCCTCCTTATTTAACCCCTTTCTCGTCTTCTGGCCCCACTAACCCACCGGCATGCCTGGTGGGGTTTTATCCTGTGCAGCTCTAGGGCTGACACAGAAGAGATCTGCATCACTGTCTCCAGCATCCAGGTACCTAAAAATCACATGGAGATTTGAGTCCTGTATGACAATCGGGTCCTGCCAAGAGAGCATCTGACCAGGCCACAGTCTGCTCGATGTTTTTGCTCTCCCAAGGGGTTTACAAGGGTACGTTTCTTGTTTATCTGCTGCTACTCTCCTCAAAACCTATCCTCTTGGAGGTCACTACAAATAATGGTGTGATGCCTTGAAGCAAAGGCAGTGAGCAGCCTGGTCTACCGCTGATGTCAGCCTTGCTTTGAGAGAGGGGGTGGATGAGTTGAAATCTAGTGGTCCTGTCCAACCTGAATTAATTTAATTCTGTGCACGCAATAGGACTGTAAGAGTCTTATCATGTCTGAAAATTGTATACAACAAAATGCTAGCATGCCCTTCCTGATGGAAAAGTACACTGCATCTCAGGTATTAAGGCTAGAAAAAAGATATACTTTAAAACTTGTTTTTGTTCCAAGATTTTTTCCTAGGATTAAAATGAACCCATTTTGTTGGGCTTGGTTTAGTTTTACTTAGCTTTTAAACATCATCTGGTGGTGGTCCCTGTAGCTTAGTTTAGATTTGTTCAGTTTAATGATCTGCTTTTGCTCCTCTCTGCTCTTTCATCTCTCAAGAGCCGCTAGTTGTGGGTGGGGGAGGGCATGACGCAGATCCCATAATTAATCAGAGAAACCTCTCTTTAGCACATGGCATTTTCCAGCTGCAATAATCGCTTCTGCATGGTCACATGAAAAAGGGGGTTTGGGTGTCCTCAGTGTCACGAGTTGCGATCAACCACGCATTGAGCAAGGTAGCTCATTCTCGCACGATCATCTGACGATACTCCCTTGAAACCTTTGCCAGCGGGCTGTGTCCGGGGAATTACGCTTAAGGACATGGTGAAAACTTTCTCCTATTAGGGTCTGGGAGACAGGAGCGTGCTGGGGCCAGGGGGGCTCTCTTTGGATGACCTTCTGCGAGACACAGAAGATAATGTCCAACCAGACAGTAATTTTTGATGCAGAGAAGGCATTCCAATGGAGGTAACAGGACAGGAGTGTTGCAAGGCATCTGGAGGAAAAATACCCAAATAGCTGGCATTGCCTAGATATTGTTTTCCCATCAACTGGCAACAAGAATGATCTCTCCATTTCTATCAGGTTTTTCCCAGCAATACTTGCTAGCTGCCAGAGCTGTGACCCTACCTTGGCTTCACATTTCCTGACCCAAGAATGTTCCCTATTGACCCTAATCAAAGCTATTTTGAGATGATAACGAATTAACAAGTCTCCCCAAGAAAAATGACCTATGGCTTATCTGGGTCACCCAACTCCGGGAAAACTGTGACCTCAGGAAACTTTCAGCAACTATTTCAAGAACATGCATTATCTTCGTTGCCTTTGTTATCTGCAAAAGGGGGCTGAATCCGGAACATATTTGTTCAGGACATAACCTATGCTGGATGTGTTTAGAAATGTCATAGTTTTTAGATAGAAGTCATAGAATGTCATAGAATTTAGATAGCTGGTGAGCTAACAAGTTAAGAACTTAACCCTCCCCCTCTTGCTGTTCCTCTTCATCTCACCTAATCTCCTTCTTTCACAAATATTAGCTGGTCATTATCCCAGATACACCAAATATTGTTGTAGCTCTTTATTGCAAGCCAGTAAAGGCACCGCTAGATTAGCTTGCCCTTCAGGCCCTTCAATACTTCATTGCAGTACTTTATAGCCTTGTCATATCTTAGCTAATTAGACTGTGGTTTGTTGGCTTGCTACTGAAATGACAACTGCATGAGGTTTAATTGCAATGGTAAGTTTGGTTAAAAATAGCAGAAGGTATTTAATAGAAGAAAAGGATAGGAAAATACTTTATTTCCCTGCATAAATAAAAGCTAATGTTAATGTCATTGCTACAAGAATAATTTGGACTTGCAGTTTATGGCACTTTGACTTGAAATTTTATGCGTGAATGTTTACATGTCAAGTTTATGCATTTTTGCCAAATCCCTGAAGAATGGGACCAAGTTTAGTCTACACAGCGGCCTTTGAAAAATCGGCATGGATATGTGCTGCATGGGAAAGCAGAGTAGATATGGTGGGGAGGACATCACCCGCAGACACATCCCCAGCGCCCCTGGACACCCTGCACTGGGCAAAGGGCTGGGAGCGGGTTCTCCTTCAGTTCCCATTGAGGGCTCAAGGCTCAGCTGTCCATAGCCTGGGAGAACAGGAAAGCACCCTGGCTTGAACATGGACTGGTGAGGAAATAGGAGAGAAGAGAATAAATGGCAAAATGCAGGAGCAGGGGTGGCCAGGGGGAGGGCAGCAGGAGCCAACAGGGTGGATGTAACCCAGAGCAAGCTTGGGTCTTGGCCCACACTGCCTTTGCCTCTACATTTGTCTGCTGCCAAGATGGTGAGTCGGCTTCAAAACTGGCTTAACGCTTCCAGTGATCTATTTAGAAGAACACTGCTTGCTATCCTGCATCCCACTGACAGCTGTGGAGATCTGCAAACTGGATTGGTACTGATGTGGTCCTGCATGATGGAGGTTCAGGCAGTTCTGGTTATTTTAAGACAGAGCAAATTACAGAGTGCTGCTGCTCTGGGAATGAATCAGGGCTGTGCACTGAAAGAAGTGATGGGTTGTGTGATGTCCACCTGATTTCTTTTAAAAACTGGAAGGTGATCATGGCCAACCAGTTTCAGAATTTGTAAACCAGCATCTGACTAGCACCAGGCTTACAGCATAGGCTTGTTTAAGCAATTATAATATAATGTCTCACTTTGCAGTGCACAACATAGATTGCTGCTCACTAGCCTCATTAAGAAATATATTGTGAAGGAATGAAAACACCAGGTCTAATTTCTAAATGTTATTCTATGGGCCAGAATAGTTGCACCATGCTTTCTTCCATCAGCTGCATTAATTTTTGGCTACTGCTTTTAAGCAGAGCTGCCAAAAAAATGTTTAGATCTTAGGGACATTTGTAAGCCCTGCAGGGCTCCCTTACCTCATTCAATCATCTTTCTCACAGATACAGAGATGCACATTTTTGCTGACTTCAGGGGCATTCATATACCCAGCAAATCATCTCTGTCTGATCCCATCTGAGCAGCTCTGTTTTTATTTATAACGATCCTTGAATTTTCAAGGAAGTATACTAACATTCAGCTAACCCTATTTTTCCTAACTCAGATTTAAAGGAAAATGAGGAATCTGATGGAGACAATATTTGGAACATAACTCATTCTTGACAAGAGATAACTTAGGATATTATTTACCTATTTACCTTTAGATTTACTTTAAAATAGATCTTCTGATGTAGTGAATTTTAAAACTGTTTTGGAGCAGGCTGGTGTTAAAAAAAATAATAAAATGATGACGTATGTAGGTATTAAAAGAGTTACGTAAATGTGATTTGTTGTTATCTAAAATAATTAGGTAAAATAACCTTTATATAGTGCATCCCTGGTCATATGAAAGTTACTGGGCATGTCAGTCTTAACACACTCTTTAAAACGAATGGAAGCGAGTCCCTGGGACTCATGATATCTCCAGACAGTTTCTGTTAACTGCCTATGTACTTTTAAGCAACAGAAACATCCTTATCTGGTCAGTTGTCCACCAAATTTGATCACGCACACATACTGGAAGGTAAAAATCTTCACTGGCCAAGTTAGAAAAATCAACATTTAAAAAAAAAAAACAAACAAAACAACTTCAAACCTTTATGGCACAAATTATGATGAATAAAAGCTTAGCACTTTAGAAGCTGCACAGCCTTTTAGAGCATGCTTTTGGTTTATCTCACCTTGGAAATCCAAAGACTAATGGTAACAAGTGATTTTGAGTGTGTGCTTGGAGCATTACGGCATCTAAGAAATGAAGTGCATCCAGTGAAATACAACTGCAAGCAGCCAGAGCAACGCAGTGTGAAGGTGGTGAGATGTTCACTAAGAGAAGAGGAGGTTCCTCGCCTCAGCATTGCAGTGAAATACGCAGGCCCTTACCTTCGGGGAAGCAATCCTCAGGCTCCATCAGCTCCTCAGCAAACTCAGGGATCTGCTCCAGCAGTTCTGCAGGATTTGTCAAATCCACTGTGCTGCCTTCAGAAAGACTGATTTCATCAAGCTTGTTGTCAACAAGAGCAAAGATGAGGAAAACAAATGGGTCAATGGCCCCGAAGGAAGTAGCGGAGTTTTTATTCCACTAGCCAATATCCCAGCTAAAGCCACCACACAGAGACATCGCCATGCACATCACATGGTGCCCGCTCCTCCAGGGACAGCTCTGCCTGCACTGCCGTGAGCTAACAGCTGACCCATCCACCAGGACAAGAATAAAAAGTGAACACACAGAACTTACTGTTTAAAACAAAAGAGAAGCAAACCGTAGAAAGATAGTGAACAGCTACTGAGTGATGGTAGGTGGAAGCTTGGAATGGTGGAACCACTCAAGATCTTAAGGCTTGTACATCCTGAAGGCTTATACCTTCGGATGGGGGACCAGAAGTGGGACCTAGCTCCTGAAATGCCGAAGGATGAATCTGATGACCTGCGTTGGGTTTCTGTCTCTGGGGCCTAATGCCTGAGGCTCCTCACCCACAACTGATGGGTGAGATCCGCACCTTGTCAGTCAGAACCATGCTCTGCTCCCTGCTGCGACAGCTTCTCCTCTGAGATGAGCAGAAGTGCCTCTGGCACCAGGGTCCAGCCACACGATGCTACAGGCACACATGTGTGAGGGCTTTTCCACCTGCCTCATCCCAGACCTGACTTGTTCCCACCATGTGATGTGTCCCCTTACCTTTTGGTCACCTGCTTTGATCTCAAGGTGACGCAGGAGGGGGGACACATGGCTTTGGAAAGCCTCTCACAGGCTCTATCGCTTGCCTGAAACTTTTGACACCCCCGTCTTAGGCGCATTGTTTAAATTCAGTGTTACTCAGATCCTCCTCTGCAAAATGGGGACAAGAATATTCCTGCTCCCTGAGACTTTGGTTGTCTTATCTATTTAGAGCAGGAACTGTCAAGTAGATCTGGGTAAAAATTTCTGGGGAATATAGTATTTTAAAAAATTGTTTTAGAGGCTGAATTTGTTATTAAAGGGAATAAGATATATGATTAAGTAAGTCACCCAAATATGAAATAGAAATTTCATTTCAAATCAAAACTTTCTTTTAGCAGAATCAAAACATTTTCTTTAGAAGAAAGCAGGATTCCCACCACCACCACCATTTTATTTTACTAGTTAAAATAAAACATTTCCATGTTGTGTTAACCCTAAATTATATTTTACTTGATTATTCAGCTTGGCCACTAAAGTGAAAGCTCTAATATTTGCCCAGCCCTGCTCACAGTTTGTTTCTGACTGTATTAGAGCACTACCTAGTGTAAGTGGGCAACACAGAAGCTGGTATCTTCCAGGGTCATATTAATGCAAAAAAAAAGCCGTAAGCAGGAGTCAGGAGAGGTGGGTTGTTTGTTAACTTCTTATTCTGTTCTCCGAGTACCTCCTGAAATAATTTTGTGCTTTATCCTGCAATACTACCATCTCCATTTAAAAAAAATGAGGACAACAATACTTACCCATGCTTTTAAACAATCTGTGAGATAGTTATATGAGAGATGGCACGTACACATAAAATATTTTCATGAGGATGATGGTGATGGAGTTAGAGAATAGGTACAGCTTTATATATTTATTATTAATGTGAAAATGGGCCCTCTGTTTTCCAGTATACAGTCAATGCAAAATTTATAGCTGAATTCAGAGAAATGCTGAACCTGGGGTAAAATGGGCAAGACTGAACATTCCAGCAATGCTTGCAAGCAGGGATGGGAGCTACTTGTTTGCAATTAGCTGCAGCATCCAGAAGGTCACAGTCTTGGCTAGGGTTTTTAATGCTCTACTCAAAATAACTGCAAATAATCAAGAAGAGACCTTTTAAAAAGAGTCAGAACAGAAAGCACAGGTCAAAGACATGGATAAAGCTTCTAAAAAATCCATATTCAGAATGCAGCTGTTGTATAAAGCCCATTTTCTACAGATTACCAACAGTATATGATGGTGGAAAAAATGTCTTACCAAGCTCTAGCACAGTCAGAACTTTCTGATACTGTTCATTAGGGAATGCGTTTAGTCATTATTTGTTCTGTTATGAAGACATCAAAACACAGATCACCAAAATAGTCCTAAATTATATACAGCTGTAGGATGTAGAAAATAGGGGTTCCAATGAGAAAAAAAGCCTTGTTGGATACAATTCTTACCAATAGACAGAAATCAAAGAAAACTGTGAGAACGTCAGCTTGACAGCATTGTCAGTGAGACAGCTGGATTTAGCAGAGACAGGTTAGGAAATTCACAGAACACAATAGGGTGCAATTATAATAGACTGCAAGGAAAACATCTTGCAGAATCGAGAATTCTTCAGAGTTATTTATCAGGAGGAGTTTTCAGAAAATATTGGAATCCATCATTGTCACAGGGAGATGGGGAACACACAAGACAAAACAGACAGGGTTTCCTCTGAAAAGCCTTCAAAGATGAAAAGGCAGTGAGTGTGGATTCCCAAACGGCAGGCAAAGGTTTGAGGGTCCAAAGTGGGACTAGAAAAAGAAGGAACCATACATATGAGAAAGGAGGGAAAGATTAGGAAAGCTCGTAGGAGAGAAGCAAAGGTTACTCTTTGCCAGAACAGTTAGAAGGGATTAAGAAGGTTTTAATGAACTCAGTAATGGGAAGAAAAGAGCTAGAGACATAGTAACAACTGGTGAGGGAGATGTAACTAATCAAAATTCAGTTGCCTAAGAAAATAAACTCTTTTTAAAAGATTCCAACAAGGGGATCATTAAAAAGAGGGGGGAGAGCCTGTTAGAATTAATACAACTGTAAGCAGAGAAATATCTAGAAAGCCTGAAACATATTTAAATCGGCAGATCCAGACACGGCACACGGCAGGGCATAAAGGGACCCAACACACCAAGTTAACACACTGTTAGGGGTCAATAGTGAATGCTCATGGAAAACTGGGAACAGCCCAGGAGAGTAGCAGTAAGTAAACGCAACACTGAGCTTAGGGAAGAGAAAAAGGGAATAATCATGGGAATCACAGATCACTAAACACTTGCTGTAGCTTGTGATTAAAGTAATTACATAAAGACTCAGAGGAGAAAAGGAGAGTGCTTTCTCAGAGTGAAATGTCAGAGGGAGGTAAAGGCAGCAAGGTGGCTCTCCTGTGTGCTAAGGGTACCGTGCACAGATGAGGTGCAAAGAGGCCAAAAGAAGGTAAAAAAGGCAAACAGATAATCTCCTCTTTCTTTCTTGGAATAAGTGAGTGGAGGAGGTGTAGCAGGCAGAGACAATGGGACCATCAGAAGCCCTTTTGGGAGAACCTCCCGCTAATGCCTAAAGTCCTGCTGCAGAGGGTGGTTTTTACTGTATTTCTGGGTGGGGTGGCCGGTTTAGATACCAGACAGGGCTTCCAACCAACTGCTTGTGTCTGCAACAACAGCAAACTGATCTGAGCGGGTTTTTCAAAAAGCCTTTAGCAGTGAGAGGCTGCAATCTCATTGAAAGTTGATGTTTGCTTAAGGCTTAACCCTCTTATCTCCCTTCCTCTCTCCCTCGCCTCTGCAGATCACAGCCTTAATCTATCAAACTGACATATGACATATAAACCTTAAGAAAATACCTGGATGTCTATTATAGAAAAGTCTACTTTTAAAATAAATTGTAATAAGCCTCGATTCATCCATTGCTGCATGGAGAAAAGCCATCCTAAGGACCCAAATATAACACAAACTTTGTCTTCAGAGGACGTGTTCTGTAGGGATTAGGGTTAGCATGATCTTTGCTAAAGGTATAGAAGAGGTACTGACCGATATAACCTTCACGTTAGCTGGTAACCTTAAATCAGGAGAGTACTGAAACTGAGGAAGCAGAAAGAAAAAGAGAAGTGAAACATGGAGAGAATACAGCAAAATGGGGCTTGTCTCAAAACAGTCCAAATGAGAGAATTCCAGGAAAATTTCAGTGGAAATCCTGGAAGCCTGGAGTAATATTAAAAAATTAGAGGTGATTTTGCAGTGGGATAGAACAACGCAGAGAACCTATATGAAAGGATCATGTCTAGATAATGACATCCTACTTCCTCCCTTTGCGGTTCTGTGGAAGTTATGTTTGGAATATTGTGCTTACTTCTTGGCAAAGAAGTTCCCCCAAAAAGGAACAATTGAGGGAGTTGCAAAGAAAGAGATTAAAAAAAAGGACAGATAAGGGGCGCAGAGATACTCATTTACAAGAAATAATGAAATGAAAGAACAATGGTGTGTGACTTCAGGGGGTGAGCCAAAGACAAAAGGAAGCAAAACCCAGTCTATTAAATTAAGTTATATTAATTAATCAAAAAGACAATGATTGATAAAATTGGTAAAAGACAGTAATGACATGGCACTTTGAAAGGGAGGGGGGCGGGGGGCAGGAAAAGAGGGCTGGTTATTGAGGCAATATAACCAGCCATGAGATTTTTTTCTAAGCAAGTGAATTGTTCCCTTTGGTAAATGAAGAGTTATAAGTTGCCTGATACATTTAAAGGTAGATTCCACAATGTTGTACAGAGTATTTTATAGGGCAGTATTTGGGCAGAGAAATCAACCTGTTTGTTCTCTGAACTCTTATCCACCTGTGACACCAATGATTGTATTCCTATGGTGTCTTCCTGATGATATATATGGGATGAATTTTTAATCATATAATGTATCCTTTACTGACATCGGCAGTGTTTTATTCAGGACACGCTCGATGCTTCCTGATATTGACTGCATCACCCCAGGCCCTGCCTCTTGGGCAGACCAAACCTGTCACTTCCTCACAGTTGCTGCCTTTATTTGGCCAGTTGCAAGTTCTTGGGACATTCATCAAAAAGATGATTAGCATGGCCTCGTGTGCGGGCACAAAGATTACTTGGGAATAGGAGGGCAGTGAGTATGTAATGTCCACGCAAGATCTGGCCTTCAAAAATAGCATCCTTTGGGCTCTGCTCTTTCATGTTGGCATTCGCAGCCTCATGTGAACTTCCGCTTGATTTCAAGTCATCCCTGGATTATTGCCATATTCCTCCACCTCTTTCTAAGCAGCTGCAAATAGAATCAATTATACTCTACTATAGAAAGGTGACATTTGTGTCCCAGGACCCTTTGAAAGTTGAGGGAGGAAATGGGGATTATTTCTTTATCACGATGTTGCTGAATATATCAAGGCTAGACTGTTCCTGATTTATCATGACATTTTGCTATAGCACTTAAAAAGGACATCATTTTCCAGCCTCCGTGTTAGGATCACAGGGTTTATTTATCTCAAAAAGACATTTAAGCATGAAGGATACCTAATCCCCTGGGAGAGAACTGCTGAAACGGCCTTCTGATTCCTCCTAGTTATAATGCTTCATCTCATTATTTTAAAGTTTTGGATTTCTTGGTAAACATACATACATTTTTTCCTGAGATTGGATATCGAATATTTGAGCCTCCTTTCTCTGAAGTTTAGGACCTTTTCTTTCTGAAGGTGAAGTTCAATATGCCAAGAAGTATTCTGGCAAGGAGGATTGCTCCTTAAAGGAATGCTTCGTGGCTAGAGGATTTCTGGTTACTCTGAGTGGAATTTAGCTCACCTAGGCGTACAACTCATCTAGTTACCTTGGGCTGCCTTTATAGTCAGCGGAGAGAAACAGGCACTTTTAGAAGATGATTCATCTGACCTAATTTAAATGTTGATTTCAGCCGGAGATGAGACACATTTACCTGACTACATTGGCTCCAGACCCTCATTGACTATAAAGGGGCCTCAGATGACAAGTTCAGATGCAGATGCTTATGTTTAGTTCAGTAAATTCCACCCCACATGCCAATACAAACCAGTAGGCCTGGAGAGCATGAGCTCTGGCTCTGTGGTGGGTCTGCTTCCTGATGTCCTGTCAAGAGTTCTCCAAGGGATTGCTTCTGCTGGGCACCAGCTTGCCAGCAGTTTTATAGCAGAACTGGGAGAGATGTGATGCATGTTGATACTACGCCATCTTTTCCCTTTCATTAATTCAGTCCCCCAAAACCACCACTGGTTCCAATCTCAAGGAGCTATGGAGTGCCCCAAACTCCCAGGACATCACACAAAACCTCCAGTTCCTGATTTTGAAGAGAGGAATCCATCGTGCTCTAACAACAAAGGCAACGTTATGTCAATAAAATGCTAAATCTGAATGGGGAAACCCTCCAACAAGCCAGCAAGTAGGGTACAGGGAATTTAAGGCCTGGAGTCACTCAGTGTACAGTAGAAATATGTGTATTTTTGGTATTCATGTTTATAAGGACAACATAGTCCTACAAGCTGAAAAATAGATGTCAGTGAGTATACATCAGCACTGAGCTGCGCTTTGGCCAACATCAACTGAATGATACTGAGGCTTACTATTTAGTTAGTATCTCCATGTCAGCTACTTAAATTGTTGCACATTTCTTGGGTCTGTGTGCTAACAGGAACAGGAATGGTTATCTGTGACAGATAGCGGACACCCTGCAGTGAACTCAAGGTGCGGATCTGCCAAGTCAGCAGATGCCATTCTTAGAGCTACTCTTCAGTGGGAAAACCCTCACATATTTGCTCCTAAAATAAGATGGTAACATTATAGATGATCTTGTGGTTTTTTTTCCCAAAGCCTCTTAGAGTCCCATCTTACTTTATAATGCACATTTTCCAAGCTTTCCGATTATTTTTACAACAACAAAATCCTCTCTCTTCTTTACTAAGACTGTAATACCTACTACGTACTATTGCTTTCCTACCACTTGACAAACACATATTTTTACAAGCCAAACCCCACACAAACCAGTGACATGCACTACGGAGCCGGTGCAATGAATTGCATGCAGTATCAGGTAGGAAAGTTGTTTCTGTTACCTCTTTTTGCCCTACTGGAGGTGGTGGCTCAGCCTTCAACTGCTTATCCACGTGCAACTCACTTAACTCTTCACAAATCTCAGAGTTCTGACTCCGGGCGCCTGGGCTTTGGCATCGCTGCCCCCTCAGTTGCAGCTGTTTTTCCTGCTGGAAATAATCCTAGATGGGTTTATTTTCTTTTTCTTTGATAGCATGCTTATTTCTTAAGGAGAACTATCCAGCTAAAAGAGAAAATAGCCTGGACTATACTTGTCAGGGGAGGACATCTTAAGGAAAATGGCAAGAAACAAGATAACACAAGCTTATGCTGTGACTTTTGAGCTTTAGCAACTGGATATGTCAAGATATCTGGCTGTAGAAAATGGAAATACAAATAGACCAGCTCTTTTTCTGAGCTGTTGTTGCTGGAGCAGGAGAAAATTCCCTTTTAGTCTCCATTTTGAGTCTGGTTTGGAGACACAAGCTTCCTCCAGGGACCTGAGGCACACAGAAAGGTGCTGCCAGTCCGGTCGAATAACCAAGGGGTGTACGCTGAAGTTGTGCGATCAGGTGGCAATACTCAGTGTTTCAGCTGGAGAAAGGCAGGAGTGCAACACCCAACACTGTGCTGCCACTCTACTTGAAACAGCGTGGAAGAAAACCCACCTAGAGGGAACAAGATACACACTGAAGGGGAGGAAAATGCAAAGTTCACTGGAAGAGATAAAAGGTACCGAAAAGTAGATGTGGAAAAACTGCAGGTAGACAGTAAATGGATATGGCTCCTATTCAGCAAAATACTTAAAGACTATTTTGCACCCACTGATGCCAGTGGGACTTAACTGCAGTCTGAGAGGAGAAGGCTTCCTTAAGTACTTCCCTAAAAAGGGATGGACTCTGGAATCAGAGCAATAAATATTTTTCTGCACACCCATCTGACTAGATTCATTGCTTGCTAATATGAGGGGCACCACTAAATCCAGCCACTTCTTCCTGGGGTGATGATTATTGCTTCTGAGCTCTCTAGAAGGACTCCCAGGACTAATGGAAGAGGACAGTATGTTTGCAGGGTCAGTCCCTCCATCTAGAAGCCCACGTTCTCTGCTGGTGTAAATTGGTGTGGCTTTATTGATTCACGTAACCCAGGGATTTCTCTGAAAACTCAATAGGTCATCACAGCACTACCATCATTTGTGACATTTCTATCACTGCTACTAAAATATTAACAAAAACTTTAGCCCGTTTCAAAGAGTTGTGCTGAGTTGCTTACTGAAGGACTTCCATGCTGAGAAAAAAATGACCAGCATAACAGGATTTCAACAGTAATTATTGAAACCTATTTATCTTTCACTTGTCCAGCTATTTTTTTTCCCCTTGGCTTGACTGACATCCGACGTTATTCACGTATTAAGCGAGTTTCCCTTCCCCAGGGAGCCGCAGCCTACCTGCCTTAGTTCTAAAGCCACATCACCACAGGAAGTCCCTCAAGAGGTACCAGGAGCAGAAAAACACTTTATACCAAATATAACTATCTGAAAGAACAGATGACACAAAGGAAGCAGCTGGTTAAGCAAATTGCTCTCCGTCTAAATACTTTTGGACTGTCAGGTTTGTACCAGTCTTTTCAAATGTCATTGCGTGTTTCTAGAAAATTAATTTAAAATCAAATTACTTGTTTCCTGCTTCAGAGGGCATGTGGTCTAAAATATATTCTAACTTTAACAAATTAAATTATGCATGTCCAAGCCTGTACCCTCTGCATAAGAATGTATTACATGCAATTTCTAGGCACAGTTTAGCACCGATTTTCACAGGCCAGAGATTGCTCCTTAACCACTGAATTACATTTTTGTCCCTGTCAAAAAGCAACACTCTTTTTAACGTGCATCTTTGGAAACAGTGTAATATTCAGGGGAGAAGCTAATGTGGAAGGCACAGTATGCCCAAGTAAGGCGCTCAGCCATGAAAAGTCTTTTTTTTTTTTTTTTTTTTTTTTTTTAATGCAATGTGCATACAACTTAGTACCAAGTAATCTTAATGGCATGTATTGGTTATAGCACTAAAACAACAGAAACAATTGTTTCGTGTTCAAAGTGCAATGTAATCTGGGGTGACGTCTCAAGTTCATTTATGCAGAAAGGTTGTGCACTCAGAGTCATTAGAAACTACACAGTGTATGAGAACAGACTGTGTAACTCAGTTGATCTGACGAATGTTCAAGTTGTTAAGCAAATTATTGCACTAAGCTAGAGTCAGATGCCAAACTTCAACCAATTCTCTTTTTACTAACTCCTCGGTGTGGTACCAAGACTTAGCAAGGCTTTCCTAGAGACTAAACTCCAGGAACCATGGACCCAGCTGCTTCCCAGAAATCACACTTGTGCCAAGTATCCGATGAATTAACGTTAATTAAAACTGATGAAATACATCCTGGCAAATTATCCAATGGGGACAACATGGGCATGTGGGACAATGATTTGGTTCATCCCCATGTGGTTTCAGACTTGTCCTGTAAATTTATATGGTGGGAGAAAGTCTCCAAGAGAAGTAGACTCTTCAAAAAAATCTGGTTGTATAGACTGAGGCCCAAAAGGAATGTGAGGGAATCCACAAAGTTTTTACAAGCAACTGATGCCAGCCCTGGGAAGCCACTCTCATGGGATGCCACAGTCTCCTCTGCAGCCCACAGCACCTGAAGATCAGCACAGACTTGCCTGGGGAAAGGTGCTTTTGGTTTACGTTGTTTAACTTCAGATTGTTTGCTTTTGTTCTGATTCCAGATGATTCGTTCTTCTGGCAGCAACAGCAGCAAGTTTATCTCCTGTCAAGCTCCCTGCCGTGGGTGGTTTATATAATTTGTTTTTAGTTTTTGTATCAAGTGCCATGTTGCCAAGGCAATACACATTGTGTTAATATTTATTGATTCAGTTGTTTTCATAATTTATAAAGTAAAACCATTCAGCAATACAAAAGCTTTGGGAGTGCAAACGGAGGGTTGGGAGGCCAGGCCAGGCTTAGCTCCTTTACAGCATAAACTGGAAGTTTGCTCTCCTCTGCTCTGCTCTGGGCCCTAAAAACAGCTGATCTGCCAACACCAAACCAGTAACGAGCACACAGAGGAGGACGGACCCAGTGTTGTCCCTTTGCCTGCTGCAGGCCAGCCGCAGCACTAGGAAAACAGCAACCAGATTGAAAATAGACCATAATCTGGGTGACATCTCAAGTGTGTTTGTGCATGGACCCACATACTTGTTTGCTGACACAAATAAATACAAAGGCTCCACACTGCATTCTGCCTCTGAAAAGCACAGATCGGCTAATTGTTTCACGCTTAAATGGGGATTAGTGCAAATGCCGCTCCTTTGGAAAGAGGACTTGCTGTTGGCAAAACAAGACAAATACCTGTCATCAGCATGGATTCTCTTTATTCCTTCCCCATGGAAATATCATTTTTTCCACCCTGTGCAAACAAATTTAGAAAGAGGATCCCAGGACTTGTCTTTCAGATGGCGACCCGTTCAAATGGGTTCTCCTGATGCTTCACTCACTCCCTAGATCATGACCCTGGCTTGTAACATTTGTTCCCTCATTCCCTGGCCACGGCTGTTGTGGGAAAGAAGACGTGCAAAGCCTTTGATAGCAGGAAGCTTCCTGTCCCAGGCAGGTGGGGAGGCAAGAAATGGGAACTGGCGCTGGAGCCCTCCCCCTTGCAACTGTCACTGCAGAGCCAGCAAGCAAGGATGAAGGATGTGCCAGGATAAAGTTAATTTAAGTTATTTTATGAGGTTGACAGGGTATCCGCTGTCTCTGGTGTGACAGTGCAAGTACAAACTGCCCTCTACTCAGTCTACAGTGCAATGGGAAGCTTCAACCCTATGTATCTTCTCTACTCCCCACCAGACTCATGCATCCCTCTGTCTCTCCAAAGATGAGTTTTGAGACACTAACGGGATTTCAGGAATGCTCAGGTTCTGTGGTCACTTTCCAGGAATGAGCTGGTCAGGGCATTTCCAGGTGCAGACTCAGGGCAGTGGAGGCTCATCCTGGTTGTCCCACATGCAAGGCTGCACACACTTGACCATACAGGTGGGACCCTGCTTCACCATGGGACATGGTCCATCACAGGAAGGAGCAGCAGCCAAAGATGCTGGCAACAGAAATGTCTCTGCTTTAGCCATTCATAGATGACAGACACTGTGAAATTGAGCCTTCTGAAGAAATGCAGCTCAATAGAGCAGCAATTAGTCCTTTAATAGATGACAAAATATTTTAACCTGCAAAGCTTCCTATAGCCAGTTTCAGGATACCATAATAGGATTCTGAGGAACTTTTCATGTATAGTAAACCCAGTTCAGCAGTGCGACACACATAGCTATGAGAGGATTGTTTACGCTGTAAAGTAATTGTTGATGTTTGTGTTCCTCCTTGCAGACAGCTATGGATTTCATAAAATTACCGTGCCTGGTAGCAATTGGCATCCTTTCTCAGCAACAGTTTGTGTCTAGTAACTGGCATCCTTCCTCTGCAAAGAAGCCAAGAAGTAAATGATCGTGAAAACTGAACTGTTTATATCCTACCTCTACATAAGTGGAGAAGCAAGCAGATTGCAATGCTGCTGAAATATGGCGAGCTTGCATTACTGCCTCGGTGGCACCTGTTTGGTGTGTAAAGTAAACAGGAGACTACAGTCTGCAGAGCTCTTGGGCTGACAACTCTCAGATATGTGAATTTAGTCTTTCTGAAAAGCCTTGGAAAATCTGAGTTAAATGGGAGAGAAATAAATAACCATGAACCAGGCAAATGAATTGTGGGTTCTTGTTACCAGAACAGATAGTTTATGATCTTGGTTCTCCTCTTTCACAAATAAATGTTAATCCTTGTAGCACCAATGAAATCAGGGGATTTATCTTTCTGCACGTTTAGCATGAGAAGAAAAATCACCAAATACATCAGGAAAATTCCCTTGCTTCCTTAATATGAGAAGGGGAAGATTAATATCTCTTATTCTGCCAGGAATAAAAGAGGGCTGGTGTGCAGCTGTCAATTTTAAGTGTGCACATTAAGAATCTCTCTAACCTGGTTTGAAGAACTGCTTCTGTAAAGCAGTGTTGCTGCTACTCAGTTTAATGAGAAATCGGAGGAAAACCTGGAGTGATACCACACCACAGCACTAGGATTATAGCTAAGACACAGAGAGGATTCGTGCTACACTATGTTCCTTAACAACTGCATTTTATTAGCAGACTACAGTGTTTGCAATACTGATGTAAAGCCTGTGAAGTCCTACCTTAAGGCTGCAGCACACGTACGTAGTTTAAGAGCTGCAGATTCCTCAAAGAGGGTATGAAAGCAGGAAAGAAATAGTCTAAACCTGATTATTTGAGACTGGTCATCCCCACTTTCCATCCTATGCCACCTGGTCCATCATTCCACTTCACCAGGCATCAGGCTGACTTAGTAGACCAATTTTTGTTCAGTTTTGCAGCCCTTATCTACCCCTCCCAGTTTTTCCTCCTGCCATTCATCTGTGCAAAAGCCAGAAACAATCTGGTACAAAGTGAGCAGTAAAACATCAGAATTAGGAGGTGCTGCTTGTATTTGCCATGTGAATCCATCTGGATATTTTTTTCTTTTTCTTGATCACCCAGCCTTTATAGGGACCCCGTTTATTAAACCCCAAATCACTAACACATGCACGCTGAAGAGCAACATGGGCAAAACAGGTTAAACACGACAGTCACCAAGTTTAGAAACAGCACAGGCCTGTTGCCCAGCTCCTGGGCAGATGAAATTATGCTCCCAACTTGGATGTCCACAGGTCCTAAAGGAGTTTCCAGCTGTGCGGTCACCTGCCAGCATTAAGGCTGCTGAAGTTTGAAGTTACATCTATGTAGCCAAACACAGAACTTGTTCTCCCCGTGGAGCTAAGAAACGCATTTTTTGCTCCCAAAAGTCACAGGGTATTTGGTAGAAAATGGCAGTACTTGTTCTAATAAAAAACAATGGTCCTGTGAATACTTAGCTGGATAAAGATACCAGAAATCTGGCCCTTACAATTCAGAATGGTGAAGGCTAAGGCTGGCCAGAAACCACAGCTGCTCAGCAGAGGCTGTTAACAGCAAAAACTCCCCTGGAACCAGCCTGCCCTGGTATTTTCTCTCATTTTTAATATTGGTGAAAAAAAACCTTTGCCAGACCAATATCATCACAGCCTGTAACTGCCGGTCTCTGCACAGGCGTGGGATGCTCTGCCAAATGTCATCCCTCAAGGAGGGACAGAGCAGTTTAGCAGTGCTCCTTCAAGGATGAATCCAGAACATTTTAAGTGTTTGAACTCCAGCCACAGAGGGGCGAGTCATGTTATTTCTAATGGCTTCTGCACTGCTGGCCTAGGATCTTTTCCCACACTGAGCAACACACGGCCCATAATAAAACATAGATTCATTATTCCAAGGCTTGACTCTTAAAATTAGTCTAAGTGTGAGAACTTGGCAAAAAGATGGACTGCCAAAGTTAATTTAGCCTGTTATCAATTCAATGGGCTTAAATAGGCAGTAAAAGTGTTTCTTAAGTGTTCATTGTTGAGAGTTCAAGCTAATACCTTCTGCTAAATTGCATTTTGAAGTTTAATCACAATCTACTTTATGTTTCTTTTGTGTAATTGGGATATTTCCATGGTATGATATGAAGAACTCAAACTAATGGGCTTCTCTGATGGAAGTTTAAATTTTGGAAGTTTGCCTTAAAGCGCAGTGAATGAGGCTGCCTGAAATAATCTGGAACCTTTCACCCAACTAAGGTGTTAATATTTTGATCATGAAAAAATTCTCATATTATTACAGGTAATAGCAACAAAATAACCATGATTTTAGATTTTTTGGGGTTGGACCATAATTAATGGGAGTAATTTCAAACCCCCGACCCATGCTCGCATGCCCTGTCTTTCTTGGCACAGGAGCTGCGGGGGAACTGGCTGCTGTTCATTTCGTCCAAAACGTTACATGTTGGCATTTTCTTTACCTAAGGGAGAAACGTGAGAAATGCTCATTTCTGGGCAGCATTTTGCTCCAGGGAGGGATATGGATACTGGGAAAAGGCACCCAGTAAGCTGTGACTGACACGTAGTCCATGGTCTGGGCACTTGTCCAAATGCATGTTGTCAAGTGCGCTATGCCTGATATCGGTTCTTTCAATGCCAGGCTTTTTGGGTTTTTTTCTCCCCCCTCTTTCTTCCCTCCATCAGCTCCCTGTGTTTCCTGCACCTTAGGCATTATGCTGTAGATAAATATATTTCCCTGCCACCCTGTACTGAATCAGCACCCTAAAACCTTTGTTCGCAGTGTGACTGCTCTAATCACGTCTGCAGAGTTCTGAGATGGAGTCTTCTCCTTTCTGCCCCATCGTGCTGAAACAAAATAAACACAAATGTCTTTCTATATGTAGAAGCAAAGATGAGGACATAGGTGCTTTAAATCTGCTGTTGTGATTTGTAGTCATTTTTCTAATGGCCTTGCTGCTTTTCTTCCAAAGACAATAAATACAGAAATGTTCTATTTTATTGCTAAAAGTAATTAGCAAATAATTGAGTTCCACGCAGTTTTCAAGAAATGCAAAGCAAAACAAAACAGTTAAAAAAGGGAGAAATCCAGGCAAACTATGTATGTAATAACACTGAACCCCCCCCCCGCTATCCTACTTAATAATCAGAAAAATATTGGTGCACATAAAGCCAGCAAAAAGAACGCTGTAAGATTGATTGCGTGCTGCATGCATGTATACGTGTGGGTTCACTCTCCTGCCAGTAAGAACTGGGGAGTCATCGACAGAATTCAAAGAAATTTTATCCAGTTGCACTAAAAGAGAACATGTCCCACAGACTGGAACTGAAACCAGACAGGATATAAATACTGTTTGAAAGGGCATTACAGTTCCTGACAATAAAGTATATTTCCTGCAGTAAAAGGCTGAAATTAATGTACCCTGTCAAACAAACACATGACTTCATGGTATCTCTGATTTATAGATGTTAGAATTATTAGGAGCATAAGACATTGTCACAAACAATTTTATATCAAAATCTTTATGCACTGGCGTTTTTATAGCAATTTTCAATAATTTCAGCTACCCTTATGTCAACCTGGAGTAATTCTATTGACTTTTACAGAATCACTTCAGGTTTAGGAGCAGGTCTGTAATACACAGAAATTGTACAGTAAAATTTCCACTGTATACAAAGGAAACAGATGGGGGTCCAGGTGCAGATGGTGAACTCTCTGTTACCTGAGACATTTCATTCTTTTTTCTGTCTTACAAATGATGTATCATAGCTAAAATAAACTTACAGGCTCTGTGCAGAAATTAGTGGTTGAAGTCTTTGACTCAGTGTTATGAGAAAGCCAAACCATGATGATCCCAATGGTCCTCTCTGACCTCAAAATTATCAATCTCTTACTGGTAGAAAAAGGCAAAAAAAGTCATCAGAAACATTTTCATCTCATCCAATGAAATAAAATGAGTGAGTAATTCTGAAATAAATATGGGGAAGAAGAGAATAAAAGCTTGGAATTTTGATTCAGGGCAATATAGAAACTGTAGTATTGAATAGAGAGTGCGGAGGCAACCAGTTCTGTCGTTGGCATGCACAGAGGCACTTACTCATCTAAAGTCTGAAAATCTGGTTTTCCTGGGAGATGCATGTGGTGGAGCCTAGGCAAAGGTATGTCTATATATACATGCGTACGTACATACATACATACATATGTATATATATATATATGTGGGGAGCACTGCCAAGCGAGAAAAAAAATGTGACTATCATTGGGAAAGCGAGGCGTGCTCTGGAGCAACCAATACTCAGTCAGTGTGCAAACTCCAGACAATGCACACCCCTTGGGTCCCCTGTGCCCACCCAGACCCAAACCCCTTGAAAATCACAGCAGAAGTGCTGCTCTGCCTTGCAGGGGTCTAGGGAAATCACACTGGGAAGTGCAGCTGTGCAGGTGAGAAACTGGGAAAACCCTGGAGGGCACTAAAAGACACTGTCCCCTTCCCACAGGCACTATTCCCTGCCAGGTCACAGGAAGGTGAGCCCGAGCAGGCACAGCAACAACTCTGCTATTTCAGGATTTCTGCAGCCAGGGGTGAGCCTCAGGCAAGAGGATGGGCCAGCCCTCCGCCTGCTTGGCAGTCTCAGGACGGCACAAACTGGCCAGAGTGGGAGCTGGGATGTGGTCAGGGCAGCGCTCCTACGGTGTGTGCCACGTGTCGAGCAAGGGGTAAGGAGCTGAAGCTGCAAAGCGCTCCGTCCCGGCAGCAGGCAGCCAGCACTTTCCGTATGACCCAATTAGCCACTCCGTCGGAACAAATCAATAATGGCATTTTCTGAAGACAAGCAGGCAAGTGCTGCTGGCTCGGCACTGCGCTGCATGTGAAAACACAAAGGTGTTAGCTCTGCAGAAAGCAGCATCCATCCCTGGCTTTGTCACCGCAGAGAGGGCAAACGTGAGGTGTGGCCAAGAGCCACTAGCCACCGTGGCACGGATTTTCTTCTCAGGGGCATGCTATAGACAGATCAAGTTCAGGGCTGTAGTTTCAGTAAGGCAGGCCATGTAGTAATTACATAAATGTAAGAAAGGGGAGAAAGCAATAGCAACCCTGTCGGGCTGACTCAAACAACAAGGAAAAGGTAGAGCCATCTTCTCAGGTTATATTAATAAAACGTCCTGACTGTAGGAACTCATCAATGCAGAAAAGGATCCCAATAGTGTGCGGAAAGACCTGGGTGTCACTGAAGTCTGAGGTAACAGAAACAAGCCTGAGTCCAACAGTGAAAGTGCAGGACATCATACTTCGGGGACTGATTGAGGATACCCAGCGTTATTTATCTGGAACCTTCTTTTAGTCCGTTGATCACAGGATTCCTCTGAACCACAAAGTGATGTCACCGAGAAAAAGGCACACACTGAGCTGTGGGCACCTTGAAGGTTAAGCAGTACTAAAGCAGGTAATTTTAAGATTTAATCTTTGGACTTATATATCTAATGTAAATGGTACAAACCCCGCTGATGTCTGAAACTTTCAACGTAGTTAAATTGCAGGTAAGTTCTGGTAGGATCCACTGTGTTAGGTGGGCTGGACTGTGCACACTGAATTGTGAACTGTCCCCATAATCTTACTCCTTCAGGAGACTGAAAGCTGATGTCACATATTAAAAGATTGTCTTTACAAGCAATTACAAGACACTCTGCGGAGTTTCAGGAAAATAATTTCCACATTTTAAACACCTAGGAAGCCAAAATAAGAACCCAAAAGAATCTTGAGAAGATGCAGCCAGCATGTTGCTGCTGAGATTTTGTGAGCTGTTTTCCTGCAGAACAACCCATATTTAAATTATACACCTCAAAGACGGGGAAAATGGAAGACAGCTATTCTTGTTCTCATTATAAGGCTAAACTTATCAAATCCTGAAGAAATCTTCTTCATCTGGACTGACAGGGAAACACCTCCCCAGCACTACAGAGCAGGGCAAGGAGGGGGGGTTATGTAAAGACATAAGCTAAAATGTTGCAGTGATGGGCATCAAAACGCGTATCACACAACAATGACAAATGAATTTTTGTCACTCAGCTTTTCTTTCTGATCCTCTCACCATTTGAGTGGGCTGCAGGCATGTGTCTCCTGGCTCTCCGAGCCAGCAGAGCATCTCACTTACATCTCAGTAATCAAAGGAGATTTAGAATCTATCAGGTTGGGCTCGCTCCTTCAAAACCCTCTCAATGACAGTGCCACAAATCGGTAGCTTTCAGGAAGACGGCTGCTGCCAGTGTAAGCTTTGATAATAGAAATGGCAGCTGAAATTTAAACTTAGACATTTCTATTACTCAGAGGAAAATGTGCAGTCACAGAAGGGTTGCTCATCATCTGAAATTTCAAACTCCTGCATGTGACACTGTGGGGCCCATTTCTCATAGCCACAAGGGCTTACTTTAGAGTAGTTTTGTGACTTTCTGGGAAGAGCCCGGCATTGGTACAGGAGCTGTAAGCTGAGCTGATCATCACCCTGAAATACCCCACTGGGATCAACAGCTTTGGGGTTCTGCTGGAGACCAGCCTCCCTTTAGCCTCTCTGTCATGACAGATGAGTCCAGACCGATGTGAGTACCCAATGCATAGAATATGGTCCAGGATCCTCAGCTGACAGAGAAAGTGTAAAGGACATGCAAGGATTGTGTAGGTTCACCGAGCCATGCCCTTGAGAAACATACATACATATACTCCCCCTATAGTCCCTTTTTATGCATCTCCTTTCGCATCATATCCCCTGCTATTGCACCAAAATCAACATGCATGAGGAGGACGGCATGTTCTGGCAATGTTGCCAAAGGGGCTGCTAAATTCCAGGTCAGCCAACAACTTTAAAGAGAAGCAGGGCACATCATTGTCTTCTCCTGAGAAGCAAAATGTATATACACATTCTCTTTGTACATACTAAAATGTTTAAATATGTAAAAATATGGATTATAATTAGAGGAAAGTTAGAATAGATTTGAATGTTTAGCGTACCCTTGGTAATTCTCATTTCATTTCTGCATGATGCCCTCCACACAAAAAGATACTTCACTGTAATTGTGCCCTTTCAGTGCAATCATGTAAATTTTGCTCTTGTTTGCCTTGTTCTTCCTTTGCCAGCTCTGCTGTGGTTATCATGGCCATCCTGGAGGGAAGGAGGTGAAGACTCCCATGGAGCTGGATTAAAGATGCTGGGAGTGAGTGGGGAAGTTTATTTCTAAGTCCCACATGGCTGCCCTTGATACAAGAGCTAGTACGCTGTAATGCCCACAAGTCTATATTCAGGGAATGGGGATTTCATACTGACCTCCAGGTGAAATAATTTCTTCTGCAGTAACCTATGTGTTGATCAAGAGATTTTTTTTTTGTGGGTCCAGACATCATACGTTTTTGCAATGGGCATCATTACAAATGACAGACTTTTGGGTTGTTTAGTGGTTGCTTCCTCATGGCTCTGTTCCTTATGGAGGGATTTACAGCTGTGCAAATCTATTAGGGTTTTGCAGGAAAGCAAATGCAAAGCTCATCACACAATTACAATTTCTGCTGTTGAGCTTCTTCCTATTTTTGTGTATTTATTATGCCAATGTATTTTGAGTCTTTGAGTTGGAGCCCCCTTGCATGCACACATTTTCCTCTCTACAAGTCTGATAAAATTGTTCACTGCCTGTATGAACTTGCTTCTTGTTTGGACCTTTTCAGCAGCAGACCCTTCAGGCCTGCAGGCAAAGGTTGCAAACCATTGATCAGGGCTACGCACAGCGGAACAGCAGTGACCTGCAACAGCAGCTTGTCAAAGCCTGGAAAACACTATTGACAAAGCTAATTAATAGATTTCTCTACTCCACGCCTTCTAAAAAACAAAACCAGAACTCCAGAACGAAACACATTTACACACTATTTGACGTGTTTACACTAGTCAGTATTTGCATATCAGCTGATACTAAGAAACCCATCTACTATATTGATATTTCACTTTCCAGGTGTACTCTGCTTGTAGGTTTAACTAATGCAACGCTGAGAATAGAGAAGGACTTCAAAGAAAAAAAAACCGTATTATCCATGCCACCCACACTAATCCACAGGTCATTTCAATGAAAGTATTCCTTGAAAAAGATACAAAAAAGTCCCTAAAAGTGTTTATCAAAAATGTCAGACTGCTTTTTTGTGTTATCCCGGTGTCTGTTTGGATAGTAGGGCTTGATGATAAAGTTTTCTGACCCCTTGTTGTCAGCTCCTCAAGGGGATGATCAGTGTGTAAGACTTGCTGGTAAGCAGATGTACCAACAGTGAAAAAATTTCTGCAACAGAACAGCAGAAATGAATGTTTAGCAGCTGATTTGTGCCCACCTCCTGACACAGAGTCCTTCCTTGGGGCTTTTTTAGAACAGCCCTTCCCTAAGGACAGTTTTGCTTTGAAACTCTCTTCCCCTCAACTGAGAGACTGGGGATCCCTCCTGACAGCTGGATGTGAAACAGGAGCCTGCTGAACTCTGCAGGTCTCAGCCGGCATCGGAGTATGCTGTATCAAGGCTGGACGGTCTGGAAAACATTAACTAGATATGGTGTACGAAGCCAAGAGGTAAAGCTGGTAGAAAGGGGCGAGGGAGAGAAGGAGATAAAGAAAAGTGTTTCTGTGAAGACTTTTCTTTGTTTCACACCAACACCTCTCACCGTACAGAATTTTTCAGCCTTTACTACTGGCTGCTCTGGGGAAAACATAAATCTGCCATATCACACCAAAAACAGGCAAATAACTATTTTTTTCTGTCTGAATACATACAATTACCTATCTTCTCTTTCTCTGGTGCCTCTGTCTTTTTGGATTTTTAAGAGAACTGCCTGGCCCTCAATACTTGCTGTACAAATCAAACCAAGCCATTGCCCACGCACACTAAGAAAATCCCCTGTCACAGTCAGAGGACCTAAGATTTGTTCTGTAACATTCCCATGATTCAGCTGAAAGAAAGAAAAAAAGAGTCTTCTGTGTGAGAAAGGGTTTAATTGCTTTGGTTAGAAGAATTAATCTAGAGAAGCACAAAGAATACAAAGAAAGGGAATGGCTCTTGTTGGAGACTGAATTTTGCTCTTGGATATGCATCTGTAACTTCTTCTGAAGTTAACAGCGTATCAAAGGCAGGATTAGGCCATGGGACACTTGCATCATGAGCCATGGATCCTGACCAAGGGTGGGAACAAAGGCCATCTCTAATAAGCTGCAACAAGTACACGATTAATTGCCTACCTGCTCCATTTCCGTAAAGGTGCTCTGCTCCTCGTCTTCCTCCTCGATGTCTGACTCACCCACAGCAATAGGAACACAAATGGACAGGTCAGGATTGGTCATAAAATCATCATTGTCTGTAATTCCTAGGTGTTTCTCCCCATTTTTATTCATCCCATCCTCAGCATGGTTCTCTTTGTGATTCTCCATGTCTTTGCCAAGCTCAGCGGCTGTGTGACTGTTCACACAATTGTTAAGGGCACCTGTATTCTGGGCAGCAAGCTTCATCATCGCCTTCTTTTCAGCCGTCGTCTTGGGGTGCCGGAGGACGTTGCAGCAAAAATTCCACATGGTGTGTTTCACGTACTGAAGACCCCTGTTGATCCTAGCAAAAGCAAGCTGCAGGTTGTTCATCTCCCCATCCTCATCTGGTGCTGAGAGGTTGTCAGCGCTGAAAGAGCTTAGCAGCAAGGCAAGGAACAGGTTGAGCACCTGGAACGAATAAAGTTAAAAGGAAATCAATGACCCTTACATGTGGAGGATGGATGTTTGGTCTTGGAAGCAGAAGGGTCCGAGTCTCATCTCATCTGTGTCACCGTAACACCACCATCGTTCGTGGAACTATGACTAATTATAGGTGGTTGCAGTAGGAAAAGGAGGTCTGCAGGCATTTCCAAACACATATTTTCAGGTGCAGAGGCATAGCATGGACAATAGCACACTCCAACATCCCCTTTCCCCCTCCCACACCCCAAAATACAGAAAAGAAAATACAAAGCTCAGAAACAGAATATGGGATAAAATTTCCATTGGAAGCTACATAGTGTAAATGTTCTTATAAATGGTAGTATAATGAATTTCCTGTAATTGCCAGTATTCCATCTTGGAGAAAATCACTAACTGCAACCCCAATTGACATCAAGAAAGGTACTGGGAAGAATTTTTTTTATGATGAGAGTGGTGAGGCAATGGAACAGGTTGCCCAGGGAGGTGGTAGGTGCCCCATCCCTGGAAGAGTTCAAGGCCAGGTTGGATGGGGCTCTGAGCAACCTGTTCTAGTTGAAGATGTCCCTGCTCACTGCTGGGGGTTGGACTAGATGACCTTTAAATGTCCCTTTCAACCAAAACTAATCTATGATTCTATGATAATGTTAAACAAATGCATGGCACAAACCAAATATTACACTCTAAGCATTTGTATTTATTTTCACAGGTAATCTTGATTTAAATATCCTCTGGGACATGAAGAAAATCTATTGTGACTCTGAATAAACACCTAAGAGGTCACACAGTTTCACAGTCTTTTCCCACCAGGCAAAAGCAAGCCATCACAAACTGGATTAATGTGGCCAGCTCTGAGCAGGGCTCACCCGCAAGAAGCAGGCTCGGTCCTGGAAATGCTGCTACTAGTCAGGAAAAAAACTATTTGAAAAATTTCACAGGTGTGTGAGAAGATCCAAACTGAACTGGAGACTGTCAATTGGCTTTCTCTTGTTCCTGCAACTTCAGAACTGTCTACCTTTGCTGGTAGGGCACAGCAAGATTAGACACAACTAACATACTTGGTGATTTAAATCTCTTTTAACCTTCCCTCCCCCAGTAAATACAACTTTATCAAATAAATAAAGCCGCCGCCTTCTAGAAGGCTATTCCCGGTAATATATCTTGCAAGCTGATCACCGCTTGCTGTGTGCTGGACATTACACCTGCTCGTGGTCTGAGCAGGAGTGAATTACAGCTTTTGGGCTGGATTGACAAGGGCAAGAAGCTCATACCAGATGTAGATGCCTGGGATGACAGGAATGGGGCAAAGGTGATTTAAACCGATATCAGCTAAAATATATTTACCCCAAATACACTAAGAACAAATTTCCTGGTATCAAGTCATGTGCTGCCTGTACAAGGTGGGTGGGTGCCAGCTCTGTAGCATTGCAAGGGGGAGATCAGTGCTGCAGCACTTGTGCCATTTTAGCAATAAAATGGACTTTGTGAGGATATTTTCTCCGTGATCTCTTAATGCTACCAGAAATACTTGTAGGTCCTCTGGCTTCTGTCTTTCCGATAGTATTTTAAATTTATAAAGTCTGCTAGACCAAAACAAACAGTACAAAATGTACTTATATTTAACTGGACCTTACCAAAGAGCCATAAGCTTTTGCTATCATCCCCCCACCCTATTCCCTCTTATTTCAAATATTTAGAATAGATGAGCTGGAATTTTGAAAATCTGGCCTTAATCACTCTAGAGACACTGCATTTGAAGTGGCCTGTCAGTTCTGCTCTGTAAAGTACTCTTTGCAATCACTGTGATTATAAATGAGAGCAGTTGGTAGCACAGCAGATGCCCATATCCACTACAAACTACTGAATAAACCATTGCTGCACTGAGCACTATCCTGCTCTAAAGTGAGATTAAAACTAATTGTTTCTTAGCTGGTCCATCATACTGGACTGTCACTGACAGCTTGTGTGGGTCTCCTCTTAATCATTGCGGCACTCTGGTATGAAACAATCTATTATTTCATATTCCAGTCGGAGGTATTACAAGTGATGTTGTCTGATAGGTAGTTGAAAACCAGAGCACTGGACACACTGCCGAACAGGTGGGAGCCCATCGGTGAAGGAGTTCCTGGGAGAATCACTTTAGCCATTTTCAACCAAGTTTGATAGAAGTATGGGGTCTCAGAGATGACAAGCATCCTGAAAATAAGCATATGTCTAGAGAAGAGACACTGCCCAATTCACCAGTGCAGACAGAGCTTGGAACAAGGTACAGCATGTCTCCTTCCCAGTGGCAACCTAGGGACATGGGAAGGAGCTGGAGGAAGAGCGGGAATAAAGAAATCCAGAATAAAAATATTCTGAACTTTATAGGTTCAATTCAGTTACCTTAACAAAGGTATCTACTGTTTTTGAGATTTTCTGAGACATCTGCACCAGACCTACAGGAGATGTGCGTCCTCCTAAAGCTCCAGCTATCATCCAGCCAGGGCATGACAGTTGCAGCAGGCAATCGACTGGTGGTGGTTGGGGAACTGAATCACTCTTCAAGGATGGCAGCTACCTCCAGACCCACACACCAAAGCTTGAGGGTCTAATGGGGTATCTAAGCCCTGTTTCAATCAAAAGAAAATAATCACGTAGACAACAGAGCCTGATCAAATCCAGGTGCCCACCTTTGGCTGCATGCATCTGCCAATATGCAGTCACCTAGGGCCAACTGACCCTAGCATGCCCAAGTCATCTTGAGGCAGGTGGCCAACAGGACACACTATTATGGGAAACCTGTGTCCAGTTGGAGGCCAGAATGGATAGCTTACAGTATCCCCAGTGATGCTAAACAAAACTGTGTCAAGCCCTAGAACTCTTCAGACTTTAGTGGTAGCTCAGATGTCTTCTCTGTACATGAATAACTTTACGTAGGTACCCAAATTTTGTTCTGAAGCTGAATTTCCTGCTATATTTCATTCATTCTGCTGTTCACAGAATACCTTGGTTGAAATGCCTTGTTTTACTTTTCTGTGTTTATTTCGGATGTCAAACTACAGTTACATAAGTTTATCCAGATACACCTGCAGGTGTATATAATAGGTGGTAACATTCTTAGTATTGTTATTTACCATGGATTATTAAGGCAATGTTGTTTGCTTCCCAGAAATGCAGCTGACATTTTGCACAAAGAGCTATTTGCACTTCATGCTTTTAGCCAAAAATAAATCTCAAATATAATTCTCTGCTTCCTTTATAAGCAGGTAACCTCAGAGTTGTATTGCTGGACGTTCAAACAGAGTGAACTGCTGTATAAGCACTTTATGTTTACTTATTCCCCCCATTTCCCTGTACACTGCATTTTCCAGAAAAATGTGTGCTCAACCCATGACACACCACATTTCCTGTAAAAGGTTACTAATAATATCCAGTTCTCCTGGTTGCTAGCGCAATGCTTTCAGTTTAAGTAAAAGCAAACTAAAGACTAATTCAGTTTTCAAAAGCAATGGCAGATTTGTAAGTCAGTATGGATCCCCTTAAAACGAAAACTGCTTTCCAGTTACACGGAGCAGCCAGACTCTGAAAGTGGGTCGGTTTTTTGGTCTTTGATGTAAGGAATCAAATGACAGATGCACTCAAAGAAACCCCAACTCCTTTAGCATAATGATGTTAAACATTTACCCTAATGACAATACAGCATGCTTTCACAGACTTTCTCACTTTTAATGCCTTTCCAAAGCTAGTGACTCTGGTTATGCTGCTATAAACATATATATCATACCATATAAACTTCCAGCTTAATGTCAGGTGCCTCCCTGAGATGCTTAAGCTGGAGGGGTTAGGATGTCTCTGTGTGATGGAGACAGTCTGGCATCCCAGGAGATGCTGAAGAGCTGAATGATCTCTGGCAGTGGAAGCATAAGCTAGGGTTTAATATCTTGCAGCTAGATTAAAGTTAGGACACTTACTGATGCAGGCCAAAATAACTAACATAGAATCACAGAGTATCTCAAATTGGAACAGACCCACAAGGATCAAGTCCAACTCCCTGCTCCTCGCAGGACTATGTAAAACTAAATCTAACAGCATCATCCCATGACTTGTCAAACCCAGCCAGGTGTCCAGAAAGTGCTTCTTGGCGTCAGTCTGGGACTCCATGCTCCAGGCCAGTGGTGGCCAAACTTTATAACCAGGCAACCTTTACCAGGTTAGAGGAGAGCTCGGGATGTTTCAGCCCCAGCCTGAGCAGAGCTGCAGCACACAGGTAGCAAGCCTGGCATTGAGCAAAGTGCTGTGCCAGTTCTGTGGCTGCAGCAATTGAAGAGCACAGAAGCATGAAGCCATGAATTTAATTGCTGGCTCCTCAGCCATGGGGAGAAAGCAGGCTGCTGGAAGGACCCCTCCTCCCCAGGGAGTCCTAGGCAGGGGCTGCTGGTGGAGGCTGGGACCCACATGTGCTGCCATAGTGGGCTGTAGTCGGAATACCTCAGCTCCATCACCTCCTTTTATTTTGGCCAACACAGGACAAAAGCAGACCATTTCATTTCAGATGACACCTTCTCACCAAAACCTCCTTGAAAATATTTCCACAAACTGTTGCTGAAGTTAAAAGACACTTGGAGCAAAAGTGTCTGACTACTCCCTCATTTCCCTTCAATTCTTGTACTTAGCTTGATTTGGGGAAAATGGAGGAATATAGATCTTTATGTATCTAACCTTCCACCTGTCATTCAGTCAAACAGCATGCAGCCCTGCAATCCTTCTGCACTCCTGCAATCTGATTCAGCAATGCATTCACTGCCCTGCACCCTCACTGGTGTCACCCAGACGGAGGGCATTTGGCACCCCACTCAGCACTGTGCCAAACGTCGGCTGGAAACCCACTGGAAAGTCTAAGGCCATTTCTTAGCTGATTGAAAATAATTCTGGTGGGGTTTTTATTTAGCTAGGAGCAAGAATGACATTGCACCTGCACAGGTTCAGTGGCAGGTTTAAGCCATCCCCAAGGTGAGGTCCTCAGCTACTGGTCTTCTTTGATTGCAGAGGATCTCATACGAGCTCACCCATACAGCTTCTCCTGTAGTGGAAACCGTCTTGACCACACACTGCCAACAAAACAAGTAACTTTGATTTTCAAACCCCTGATCCTTTCCCCGGTACGAAATTTAAATGAACTTTCACACTCAGCAGCCACTAAGGCCAGACATTCTCATCTATCTGCCCAGACCACACAGGACAAACCCTAGCAGGCTGCAACTGAAGATGGGGTCACTGCTGTAAGGGGGAGGTTCATAGAGCAGAGCAGTTCAGAAGCAGCTCTCCGAGCACTTGTTTGCTTGTAAACGCACAGGACACTTCAAAGAACCGCAGATGTGTACCGTTCTCTCATCTGAGGGAGACAGAGGACGGGGAGGACAGCTACAGGGGACTTACATCACCTGAGGGTGCTTCTCTGTAGTAGAGAAATCTCCTAGGAGCCAGCTAAGAAGGTTTCTCTATAACAACAGGGTCCAGAGCAGAAAACATGCCCCATCGGTGAATTCTGTCATGCAAAAAAGAGAGCAGTTAAACCCAATTGTATGCCTGTGGCAGCCCACTGTCACCGCTGTCACTCAGCTGCACAGAAAAGCCCAGACAGCACAGCACAGTGAGGCACCTGACAGGATCACCAGCTACTCATCTCATACTTTATTTTGTGGATAAAACAGGACCCATACACCTCAGCCTATTCAGACCCACTTCTCTGGCAGTGCCTGTTAAACACAGACCAGCAAGAAGCTCTTCAAACACTCCCTGAGCGGTGGAAAAAACTGATTTTCTTCTTTCCTGTTTGTTTTCTGATGACAATGGACTTCTGCACTGTTCTTTGGCTAGCACAGGTGGGAAAGATGCAGTTTTCTCTTTGGAGGCCTTGATGACTCCTAGCAAGCCTAACACAATATGTACCAATTATTTTATTTTGTTTAGTGTAGCAAGATCCATGAAGCTGCAAAGAAAAACTGCTCATAAAGGGGCTTTCACTACATCAAGGAGATGTTAGATCTCAGTTTAAGACAGAGACTTGCAGTAATAGGTCATCTGGCCCATCCCTCTGCTACTGGAGGATTATCCCTTTCCTTGGAAGTGTATTTTCCAGTCCTTTGTACATTTTCATCCCAGGGCAAAGTTTACCAAGGGGGAGTACTCCTGCCAAAAGCAATTTACATGATCAGTTATTTTCTATATTCCCTTTTCTATTTTTTCGGCTATTTGTGCTTGGATAAGAAGCTTATACCCTCCCAGCCCAGTTTCTCTTTATCCTGTAGTCAATCTCATAATCCCATTCTCATAATATCTTAGTTTCTCGCTGACAAAATGATCATGATACCCCAGGTATGGCATGAGGTCCTTGTGGTCAGGGCAAGTGGGAGAGGACACCGGTTGGAGCAAGGTTGACCTCCTTCATGCTCCTTGCCCCAGATCAGCTAGGAAAACACACCAAAACGGGGACATGGATTCCCTCTCTTGCAGCCATAGAACTTCCCAAGTGGACTGTGCTTGATCCTACAAGGCAAGCTAGCCATTGTGGATGAAATGTTTACGGAGCACCATGGTACCAGTTTGTTGCAAGAGGAACTTTTGCTTATCAACTCCATGTTAATCTGTTTGGTAAAATAACTGATCTGTCTGTTTAAATATAAGAAAATGCAATATAATAAAAATAATGCACCAAATTCAGCCTATTTCCCATGCAAAATCTGTCAACTACTTTATGGTGGCAATGAGAGTGGGTGTTCTCCACATAAAAGAAAAAATGGAAGTAAATATGGTGGGAATAATTCTTTCATATCCATCTACTAAAAGTGGCTATAATTTCAGTGATTCCATGTGAATGATTTCCATTTTCCCTAAGACAGACGAGAACAAGGCCTGATTTTCCCCAAGCTTCACAGCTACCACGTGCATCCCCTGCCTGTGCAGAACAGTGCTCGCAGGCAGTGGCTTGAGAAGCACAGCCTTGGGCACGGGTAGCACTCACACTGCCTTCAGGGGAGGCAAAGGCATCCGGCCTTCTCTTTGTTGACAGGCTAGGTCCAATCCAGATGGTCAGAGGAGCCTGAGCCCCATGTGTCTCATCCTAAAACTGATGGCTGCACAGGTGAGATGCAGTGAAGGAATCAAAGTGCCTTTTCTCCCCATTGACTGTGAGGAATGGGTAGGGTGCTGGCACAGCTCCAGCTGTCTTCATGGTAGACTCCAAAAACCAGTTGAGATGAATGCGTGAGCTTCCTCCCCCCCAGCCCATGAGTGGGTTTGTGGTATTGACCGTAAGGCTACGAGTCTTGCTGACTGTTCTCCACTGTGGGTATTGACACTATGTTTCCCTGCAGTTTCAGTGGTCTCCTGCACAGCCGGTTGCCCTTAAGTGGTACAAGGCAGAGAAGGGGTGCTGGGCAGCAGCTGTGCTCGCCCCTGTTTGATGGTGTGTGCATGGGTGGGGGGAACAGTCACCCTTGCTTCAGAGTTTAAAGGGCATGTATAATTGATGGGGCAGATTCCTCAGCGCTGTTCTTGCCACTTTACGTGCTCCTTGAGTAATGGAAAGGTAGATTAAGCCCATTAATTATGCTTCACAGCACCTTTGTGTCACATTAGAATTCTTTGAGCTCATTCTAAGCTGCCACTCTTCCCTCCCTGCATTCTGTGGAGCCATAAGGCTGCACTAGCATCGGGGCATGTCAGACCTGGCATAGGTACATCCCATCGAGAGGGGGAGGCAGGCAAAGGGCACCAGCTGAACACTGCTCTTGCTGCCAGTCTGACACTGGACCACACAATGAAAATGCCCCTCCAAAGGGGGTGGCTGAACTGGGAGGGGAGGCTGGTGCTTCCACAGCTCCTGTCTCGCCAGGACCAGCCCCTAGCCTCTGCCTCTCCTCACCGCCAGCCTCTGCAGCACCCCACAAGCAGGCACAGCGAGGGGCCTATGTCCATGTCACTGAAACACAGACATGAGGCAAGCCACGATGCTTCTTACCACAACCTGGTGGATTCCTCATCCTGCCAAGTCTTTTTCATGTGTTATCCACCTACATGGGTATTAGCAAGCACACAAACTGTGCCACTCCGAGTGCTGGTCAAGAGCTACTGAACTGAATTTATATTAATTTTTTTAGTTGATGACTTTCAGTGTTTTTTGAAAGTAATTTCCTTAGAAGTATCAGAAGATGAGTGTCTGGAAACCAAGTGCTTCCTCAGTCACAAAGTCCTATATGAGAGAGAAGGGTGGGATGGTGAGTGAAGGCAGATAAATTCTTCCCACTAGTGAAGCCACAGCATAAAACCAAACATGTTCCCACAGGCTTTTCATCAGATATCAAAACAACACTAATTCATCAGCATAGCAAGAACTCCATCAGAGCTGCTATGGACTTCTCTAACCACTGTCTAGACAGAAAAAAACGTGCTATCAGACAAGTCCAGTTGCAAACCTCTGCCAGCAAGAGAGCTGTGCTCATGATGCTGGAGGCTCAGCACACCCCATAAGCATTAGGGAAACTACAGAAAGTTTATTGATTACAAACAAAGACACAATTACCTTGTGCTAAGTCAACAAAAGTGTTTATCTGTCACGGTGATGAGGATGTCAAGACAATTAGAGAGCAAGACAGTCTTGGATTGACTGAACACGCCTGAGTCTTCGCTGTTGCTGCTCCCTGCAAGGAGTGATGATAGGTGACAAACACCTGTATTATCCCTGGAATATTTTCACTCCTCATATGCAAACACCACCTCATCAACTGCTCTACCAATTATTGAACACAAGACACAAGAAAAAAACATTAATTTTGGAAGTTTAAGCTCTGTTATTCTTACCTGGAGACCACACCAGCCCTAACCCTGCATGACTGGGCTCATGTGAAGGACACTGCCCGGTCAAGGCAGAGTGAGATCCCTGGAGTCATCCCTTTAAAATTCAGATCCTACACCTCCCCTGAAAGGGGGACACCCAGCTGTGACCAAAGGTTGTGCTAACTCTTGCACTTAGTTATCTACAGGCCACCATGTCTCTTGGGCAGTCAGGACAAGAGACCAAGAGAAAGGGGTAATTCCCATTCACACATGGCAGAAAAAATCTGGGAAAAGGTAAGCCAGAGAGCCAAAAAGATAATACATTCCTGGAAACAGAATAACAGAGAAAGAAAACCAGTGGTAACGGCCACAGTAAGTAATGACTTCCTTGCAGCCAATGTATTACACCAAAACAAAATCAATATGAGGGTAGGCCCAGAGATTAGAAAATTAAATCAGAGAGTTCAAGGAATAATTAGTATTAGCTTTGCCTTTTTTTCTTCCTTTGTTTTTTTTTTGTTTGTTTGTTTTTGTTTTTTGTTGTTGTTTTTGTTTTTTTTTTTAACATGGAGGGGAACACTGTTCCCTTTGAAATGTTGCTTTCTAAGCCATTTCCCACGTTTGGTATTATAATTTGGGATTCATTATGGAATCATATATACCTATTAAGTGAAATGTGAAAAGGGGAATTCGGGAGGTGTAAAGAGGTTCTCATTTTTTGCACTTTGCAAGTGCAGATTCCTGGGAGGGCAGAACAGTGACAGAGCTGTCTGCCAGCCAGGAGGGCTTCTTTCAGAAAAGCTACAAAATAGATTTCTACTAGTAATTTTGAACAATACAAAATCTTCTGCCTTCGCAGCAAAAAGCTGGGCTTGCAGCTTTCACACACCTCTGCTGGAGAAGAGGAGAAGAGGTCCCACTCAAAAGCAGGACAAACCCCTGCCTTTCATTAAAGAAACAGGGCAGGAGCATTTACCACCAGGAGTGCCAGTGGTTTCCAGAATGAGAGCCACCCTGCGCTTGCTAGGCAGGAGGTGCTGACACATACGCCTTGCTGCTGTCCTAACCAGTGACCCGATTCCTCTGCCACCATCTGCTCCTGGCTCCCACCGTGCCCCCAGTCAGCAGCCCATCCCCTTTGGTTTCTGACTGGGCTGTGGCTTCTTCTGCAGGTTTCTTAATACTTCCTAAAGCCCCAGGGAGATATTCTTGTTCTTTTGCAAGGCGAGCGAGGCGGTAGATGTCCTTTCTTCCTGCAGTTTATGTCTACAGGATAAAGCTGGCTCTGAGCTGTGCTTTGCAGAGAAGCATTACTAAAACATAAGAAAAGCACTCTGTGGAGTACTGGCTACCAGCCTTCAAATCAAGTCTGTGCTCAACCGCCTGATCAAAGCAAACTCTTCTTTCCAGGCATGATGACCTCATCTTTGATTACCTTCTTCTATCAGGAAATACACAGGTGTTTTGCTGATGTGGAAACCTGAAAATTATTTTATTTATTAATTTTACTCTGGGTGCCTGGCTGAAATCCCAGCAACTGGGGTTGCTCAAAATCTTCTTCAATGCAAGATGGACATAAAATTGGGGAAGCAAAGGAGAAAGCTGGTGGTGTTAGTTGTCCATAAGAGCATTTTTATAAGGAACCAAAAGCTAAATAGCTAGTTCACTTTATAATCTAAAAATTGCATCTGCAGTAGTAAACAAAGACAAGTCAAGGCTTATTCTCCATCCCTGCGGGTAAGCAGCTGACCTCCCTTCCCCACTCTTCCCCCAGGCAGGATTGCTTCCTGGCTGCTGTCCCCAGCCAGGGCTGTCCCCTGAATGCCCAGGCACCAGCTGGGATGGGGTGACCAGGGAATCTGCTAACCAAGACAGAGGAGGGATACTCCTAATGTTTGAGTTCATACCCTAGCCAGTTTATAGAGGCAGTCATCTGCTTTTGTTTTCAAGCAGAGAGACTTCAGCGGGCATTTTGCACTTGCTGAACCTCCCAGAAATGGGATGGAATGACATCTAAACGTGGGAGACGAGAACTACAGGAGAGGAGAAGTGACATGGAAGTCCTCCTGGAAGAAACACCCACACAAAGGAGTTTGTAGCACAAGGAGCATGAGAGTGCTCTTGCTTGTGTGGCTGCAACAAATCAGTGTATGTGAGGGGGGCAGAAAGAGAAGGGAACTGGTGGTGGGGAGGAGGCAGTAAACAGAGGGGAAGGGGGACAAACTGAGAGTAGAGCTGCTTGAAAAACATCTATCCCTGAAGACAAATGTAAGGGTTATACTTAATGAGAACTCATTTAAACAAGTCTGGCTAGGGATGACCCGAACAAAACAGGAAGAAGAAAAAATAACACACGAAATCTGGAGACAGGGAAATAGAAGAAGAGACTTAAACAGCAGCAAAGAAATAAAAATGTCAAGAGGGATGAAGAAACCACCGGTCTGATTCTCCTTTCCTTTGCAGTGTTTGCAGTAATACAACATGGATGGAGTAGATCTGTATCTGATGGAGATTCTCCTTGCCAGTGTGGACCAGTGGTTTTATTGGATCTAGAGGAGTTTAACAGAGTAAGAGCCAGCCAAGCTGACTTTTGGGAACAGGAGGAAATGTGGGATGGTAGCAGGAGATCAAAGGCAGGTCCTTTTTGACTGCAGGAACTTCTTACTGTTCAATAAGTCCCCCAAAGGCAGGAAACCGGTATCTAATCCTGTCTATTACATTTAGCTTCTTTGGGAAGCCATATACCATGTTGCCACGTACGTGCTAGGTGAAGAAATGCAGATATGAACATGCACTGTACATGGAAAAGATAATTTCCAGGCTTTTTCAAATATCATACACCTCCCAAGAAGGTTAAGGCTGTCATGACTAGCTGATTGTTTCACATATCCCTTTTAACAAGCTATTTCTAGAGGCAACTGTTAGAATGAACTGCTCACCGCTTGGTTTCTGTGGGGAAAAATAATATTTTTAACTTTTTTTTTTTTTTTTTTAAACAGAAGCATAAGATGTTTAGGATTAATGAATAATGTATTAAATTTGTACCACCTGGTCTAATGTTTTTAACATTAAAGCCTTGCTGTTCACTCAGCACATGCTAGGAAGAACTCTGTTGTCATTACCCTTTCAATGACATCCAGACAACTCACATAGTGACATTAATAAAAAGGGACACATTTAGTTGTACCTACCTTTGTACACTCTTGTCCAATTAAATTTGACTCAGTGTCTTCTAGATTTTTAATAACCACCTGGCTATTAACAAGAACTTAACCACTGACAAAACCCTACTTCCACTATTAACCAAGGACAGGTGTAGTAGAAAGAAATGAGCCATATTTCTGCTGATGCCTACTGTATTAACAGGGCTGCAGTTTTTATTTTGAAAACTCAGCTTCTCTCCAATCCCCAGACTACAACCAAATCTTAACAAACAATCCACTACTATCACCTTCACAAATAAAATATATATATGCACATATACACATGGTGGATCCTATTAAAAATATTTCATTTCGTCAACAGTTCACATAATGGAGTCAATGCTTAAGCAGTGTTTTTAGAGAAATATCTCCGACTTGGAAACACAATTAGATCAAAAGGCATAAGGATGGTTTCAAAGGGGCAGGTTGATTGAGCTAATGGATTAGCACTCTTCTTCCTCCATATTTCTAAGTAGTCTCACTCCCATGAAGGTTAATGGGACATAGTTTCATGTTCCCATATATATATACCTACAGAGGAGCACTAGCATTACTATCAGATTTATTCCTCTCTGATACATCCCAGTGACTCATTTGTAGACCAAGAAGCAATACTTCTACCAATTAAAGAATCAATTTTACCAATTAAAATCTGCACCAAATGGCAAAATCTGCCACAGCCCACCAATGAATCTGATTTGGGTTATTGTTTTTGGGAATTTCTTATTTCACAGATGAAAAAAGAGCCTTAGTCCAATTCTGTTTTCAGCCTCCTTCGAGCTGCACTAGAAGAGAAAGCTTGCTCCCCCTCTGTATGCCAACTTTTAGTAGGATTTTGGCTGTTTGTATTTTAAAAGATATACCTTTCTGTGGAGGGGTGTTGCAGGGAAAAAATTGGCAGATTTTAGTAGATATTTAGCATGGACACCATATAGTACCTTGAAAACAGGAACTGAACACGTTTGTCCCCTAATAGAAGATGTGTGCTCAGATTTAGTCACCAAGTGCCAAAATTCAACTCTTCAGCAGAAACAACTGAGCCTGTGGCAGGGTACAGAAACTCATAAATCTGGAGTGACAGACGGAAGCAGATTACTTTTTAGGAGTATATTTTGAAAGTAGTTCCTTGTCCCATCTCTTCTCAGGTGCATTTCCCTCACATCTCTTGGGCAAAGCAGCTCTGTATCTCCTGGCTTTGAACGAATTCCACTTAATCTACCATACAATGGCATTTTTGAAACCCAGCAGTCTTTGATGGTTCATCATAAATATCCTGAGGTTAACTCCCCCAGACTTTTCCACACAAGCATCTGGTGTTATACATGAAGGTAGGATATATCTACTCAATAAAATAAATGATAGTAATTATGTAAGCACTTATAAATTACACAAGTTTTAAAGCCTGGAGTCTTAGACAAAAGGTTTGTCTTTAAAGTAACCCATATGTGGATGTAAGCTTTCCACCCCTGCTAGCAGTCATCAGAGGCAACTGGACTAATTGATGGTTGGTGTAAGGATTTATCTTTTTGATTCATCACATGATGCTATCTGTTTCTGGTGGACTTTTCATTACTTTTAAGGATGTTTAATACTTAAGTAGATATAGCCAGATGTTTGCTCAAAAGCATGAGCTACCTGAGTGCTTTCCTTCCCAGACACTGCTCAAGCAAGGATCGATAATGGGGAATACAAATAGCAAAAATGGCTTTGGACTAGGCTGGTAGCTGCCTTGAAAAATACGAAGGGAGAATCTGGGAAATGTGCTGGGGTTTAACCACTTTCTTCTGAGGTTTGGATTCTCCAGCATTACACTAAATGTACCTGCTGCCAGCCATAAACACACATCAGTAGAAACAAAAAGGATGGTAACGTGCTGACAGTTGTTGTGACTGTTTTGCTTGTGCCCCCAAAAGTGCTTATTCATGTATTCTAGGTTGCTCCTCTGCAAAGCTGCATGTGACTTGAGAAAGAAAATTCGCCTCCCTTATATAAGTGTCCAAATTGATGAAACAGACTCAAATGACACTTCCACTTCTCTCTAATGATCCCTTGGGCTCCCTGGCTTCTTCTGGACCCTCTAACTCTCCAGCCCCCATCTCCAGTATTCCCCCAGCTCTCATTATGGCTCCCGCAGCTTTCTGATGATCCTGCTCCTCCACAGTGTCCCACACGCACTCCGCTCGCCGCTTTGCACATTTTGTGTGTCCTGACAGTGACTGTTCCTGACATGCCTATTCTTGCCTGTTTGTCTACTGGACTTCTCAGCTGATGTAATCAAAACACAAATGCACATTTCCAGAATGTTGGGAACTGCTGAAAGAGCAGATAAGGTGAACAGCAGCATCCAGGACAGAGAGAGCAGAGGGAAGGCAGTGCTCATGCAAGACTTGGGACAACCACAACTTTTACTTTGAATCTCCTCTGGATGCACATTTCCCTGAAAAATGCTGTTCTTCCCCAGCTTTATATAGTTGCATCTTATCCCATTTTCCTTCCATTGTGAAAGAAGTGGAACTGGCGGGCCCCAAGGAGAGTACCAGTTTGGCAGTAGAAGTACAGTACACAAAGTCGAGGACATAGACCTCTACTGTCGTTTGAAAATTAAAAACCTAAAAGCTAAAATGGTGTCACTTGGGCTTGTAATACTATCTCCCCAAACTTGCTTTAATTTCCAGCTAGCAGATCTAACCTAGTATTTACAATTAGAAGGCACATAATATTTTAAAATTCCAGTTCATTTATATTAATCATCAGGTGCAATGCAAATACTACATTTCCCTCCAAGGAGATTAACCTTTATTCACAGAGTGAATGTCTTAAGTGGCCTCCATGAATAAGAGCATGTTTGTCATTAAATGTAAAAATAATTACTTGAATCAGGGCATCAAGTCTCACTGCAGCTCTTGAGTTGTATATTCCTCTAGGGACAGACAGAAAAACCCACGAAAATGGGGCTTTGGTAGCTCTAGATTTGTACGTAATTTGAAAAGAAAATAAGAAGATAGCTGGAAAAGTGTTATCATATGTCATCCCTCTTCCATTTTAGTGTATTTATTGGCACAAGAAATCTTGATGAATGAGGCCTCATTCCTTTAGGGTAAAGCAGCCCTTAATCACCCTGTAAAAAGCTTCATGGTCTTGAACCCACCTGGTGTAATGTTTCATGTCTTTTAGAAGCATCAGAGTCTTGATGTAGCTTCCTTCAGTGACAGTCCCATCACATCAGGCAGAAACACAAGTCTCATCTGAAGACCTTCTTTGGCCATCATAATATGCTTTGGCTGTCTGTGCTCTTGAAATGTAAAATTATAATCCACTTTCACCTAGGCCTGTTAGATGTTATTTTGCTATTACTTGTGATTTTACCACAAGAGACGGTGATAGTTCTCTATATCCATTTCATTTAAACAAAGAGAAAATCTGACACATTACCATAAACCTCTCTCAAGCCCAGTTGTGGTCTGCTGAGAAATTTGCAGTGATGGAGGTGTATCTGTATTGGGTGAGACAGGACTTTCTGGCTACTTCTACACTAATAAATTAAATGTGCCTAGGAACGTTTTCTGGCACCAAGGACAAAGGCAAAATATCATCTTGCTCCCTATTATTAAACTTCTTCATACCCTGTACTGACCACAAACTTCCAGCTGGGATAGTCCCTTGCCTGTGAAACTCCCATACAGCCAGTCAGCTGATGGATTCCCACAGGGTGGGCCACCAGTTCTCCTCCACAGGTCAGTTCTTTCTTTCTTGCCCTGCTGCAGAGACATGTCTTTGATAGAACAGCCCTGGTAATGTGCCATTTTATCAACAGAATTTGGCTGCTAAAGATCAAAATAGTGGTGAATGAGACCTAATGAGGTTTTCTTGGCACATGACCAGTCTGAGAGTCCACAGATTTTTAACCTGAGGGAGATGTAGCAGCACTTCCCTAGAACATCTCTTCAAGGAACTTCCTCCACTGACTTGTAGGAAAGGTATGTAGGGAGAGGCAAACCTCTTTTTTTCCAAGAATGAGGCATTTCAAAAAATCTGTGTGTCACAATCATGGGACATGTTAAAACAGAAAAAAAAAAATCCATTAAGGCTTCCTGAGACGTGGAAGCAGAATAAAAGGATGGATTCCAGGTGTATCTGACTATTTCACAGAAAAGTTTCCACCGAGTTTAACCAAAGTGGGCCAGTTCAAACCTCATCCAAACCATGCTGAGCAGCTCTGCTGCCAGGCAGTCAAATTACCGTAGGAAGACGGGACCCTGGAAAGTCCTCTTGGGTCACCAGGTCAGGCCCCCTGATAACATGGATTATTTCCTTCACAAACTAGTCAAGCTCCATCTCACACGTTTCTGGTTTGGGGCTAGTCAGTCCTGGAAAGCCCTCCTGAACAAACTCACTGTGCTGATAGTCAGAAGCCTCCTTTCCAGTCCTAGCCTAAAGGTACCTACAGCGATTTATACTCCCTTGATTTGGGATGAGCCATATCCTGTCTCTTAAGCTCTTCTCCTCCCATGCCTAGCTCTGCATTCCCCTCATCTCAACTTATCAATGTCTACAAATATCTTAAGGGCGAGTGTCAGAAGGATAGGGCCAGGCTCTTCCCAGTGGTGCCCAGTGACAGGACAAGGGGCAACGGGCAAATGAAGTTCCACCTGAATATGAGGGAAAACTTCTTTACTGTGAGGGTGACAGAGCATTGGCACAGGCTGCCCAGAGAGCCTGGGGACTCTCCTTCTCTGGAGATATTCAGAACCCTCCTGGACGCAATTCTATGCAACCTGCTCTAGAAGAACCTGCTTTAGCAGGGAGTTGAACTAGATGATCTACAGTGGTCCCTTCCAACCCCAACCATTTTATGGTTCATATTATCATACTTTGCTTTTCCCAGTAGTATTTAATCTTTCTTGAGCACCAGGCATTAATGGGGCGTATTGCATATTCAGTATTGCAGATCGCTGTGCAACAGCATTCATACTCTCCTTTCTCCTCTAATTACCTTCCCTGATACCTATTAGAATCTCATTCACTTTTGTAATAGGTGCAATGTATTGGTGTATCGGTACGTCGCACTGGCTCAATCAGCCAGAGTGATATGTGCACGGAGACAGCTACAGACTTCGCCTCCCAAGACTTCAGGAATAGAGTTAGGTACTTTTAGGGGTTTTTAAATCTGATGTATTTTAGATGTCTTTTTGGGTAAGATATTTTATGACTTCACAGACTCCATTAACTAGATCTGACTACAAAGGCATCTCCATGCAATTATCTCAGATGCAGATGTCCACAATGACTGATATGTATATTTTTATTATCCTCTCAACCATTTTTTGTTGGTAAGCTACTTGGTCATAACATAAATTCTTAAACAGGGCTGAGTACATGACCTTACACTTTGCATTTCATAATTCCATGCATCACGTATTAATTCAATGATGATTCAATGGTTATGCAATCCTTCCTACAGCATAACCTGATACTCTAGAAATTGGTGGTGCTTCCTACCTGTGTTCTCAGAAAATGTCACTAATATTTTCTAGAGTGAATAGTATTTCCATGGACAGTTGATAAAAGGAAAAGCCTAGTACTGATCCTAAAAGAGCATTTCCAGCCCTATATTCCATCTTTCAGGAAAATTTGGAAGATGTCACTTCCCGGGTTACAGACTCAACATCTTGGCATGCTTGTGACTCCAGAAAGACAAAATCCACCATAGAAATGCAGCAGGGAATTACCAGCTTGTGGAGGATTGGGGAACGGTGGTGGATTTGTCATGGAAGTACTAGGGGATGTGTGTAAATCAGGCAGAAGTGAGACAACAGTGGTCCAGAAACCTGCAGCCCTGAAACTCTGTTAGCTTGGGTCAACACTAACTGATGCTTTTTGGGTGCTTCCTATGTCACGCACAGCCAAATCGGAGCACAAAGACAGGGAGTGCTTTTCTGCCCTGTGTCCAGCTGCCCTTCACTTGGTGGCATTTCAGGAGAAGCTGCTAGAAAACAGGCTTCATCCAGATGGCCGGCAGAAGAATAACAGGGTGGCGTGGCCAGCATACGTCACGCACACACGATGAGGTTGGAAGGTTGTTGCGTCTGTGATTGAAGTGTCAGTTTTATTCATGCACGTTGTTAGCACCAATTACATGCAATTGTCCCCTGAGAAGTGGCTGGTGTTGTGCTCGACTCTCACATCGGCTGACCCGGCAGAGTAGGGGGCACCAGGGACTGGCTCGCTACCCAAATCCCCCTACATCTTCTTAATAATTCCCGTCTTGGTGATTTTCCTTTCTAACCCCAGTAATACAAACATGTGTAGGAAATATGTTAAGCCTTTTACAAAACTAAACAGTAAGCACAATTATTCAGTTAGCAATTTCAGCAGCTCTTCCTTACAAATGAGGGAGAAAATATTTTATTATCTGGCTGTTCAGCTTTGCCTTCCAAAGCAGCTTCAATGACCCTAAAAATGCCATCTGACAGCAGTAGCACAGTCTTATTGTGCAAAACACGGTTACATAGCACATAATTTTCTAAATGTGTTGTGAAGTTTAGATCTTCGAAGATGACTCAAACATCAGCTGACCAATTGCAAACATCATTTCATGTGGCACTGCACTGGTCCAAGACATTGTCAGGATTTATAAAAACAAACCAAAGATTTAAGATTTACTAAAACTCCTTTCAGAAACATGAAGTTGCCCAGGGCACTTACAAACTTTCCTGGCTTTTCTTTCACCATTCCTTTGAATTTCTGTTAGTGGGGCTTGGTAAGACCTGAAAACCAAACCACTGAACATATCACAGAATTACAGTGGCTGTAACTCTCCCAGCACCAGTTTGCAGCCCTAACAGTAGTTAAAGAGCGTGTCTGCTCTCTAATGCTTAGCCTGCAGCCGGGGAAGTGACCACAGTCACTACCATAAGTACTGGCAGATGTGACAGATAAAGGTGTTCAATTTGGATGGGTGTGCAGATGTGCTACACTGGGAACAACACTTCAGGATTTCCCTCTGTGCCTTCAGAGACGAAGAAAGTGTTCAGAGTCCAAAGGAGATACAATCTCAGGATTCTATTTGTCTTATCAGAACGGACTCTTGAAACAGCAGAGGAACAAGGATCTCAGTGATTTAAAAGAGAAACATTTCTGGCAGAGATTACAGCAGAGTTATAGGTAAAAGATTTAGCACTCAACTCCTTTTGTTTTAAAGAGCTTGCGGTGCTTTTTGGCTACCACAAGTTTTGGGTCTGATGATGTACAGCAAATAAGTGAGTTTGTGATTTCAATCCTCTCACTGAAGAAAGGAAGAGTTTTGCTGATGCCAGAGGAGTAAGATGACTTTCTCTCTACCTGCTAACCAACATCATGAAATCTCTGTGTAACACATCTGATACTGGAGGAGTCCCATGACTGAGAATCTGCTGTTCTTTTTGCAGCTATGAATAAATTATTATTTATTTATTGTGATCTGCAGACACTAATTATTCCTATTTACCAGCCATTGTCTCATGCTTACAGAAATGCTGGCCGAAAAGGATAAAGCTAGGAATTTTTCTTTCAGCTGACCAGTAACTCCAGTTTATCCATGCTGACAGAGTTTTTCAAGATCTGGTTTTACATCTGGGACAGACTTTTTTGAGCACTGAAGGTTAAGTATGTGTAGTTAATGTTAACGCAACCTCTGCTGAATCAGATTTTATATTTAACAGAACTTACACACATTTATGAGTGTGACAATCTAAGGGCATCAGCTGTTGCAAATTCACATCCTTCAATAATCCATGAATATTCTAAATGCTAACATTCTCCCCAGAATTTACCACATATTTTTAGGTTTCATTATCATACACAATCCATTGCTTAATGGCAAGGGGAGATTAACTTTCTGGATCTCAGGCTAAACTCCCCAGAAAGATTTGCAGAAAGTAATAATTCACCCCCAACTCCTCTAATCACATTTAGTTCCAAGAAAAATCTATAGAAATGGGATGTTAGGGGAAAAACTCAGAAGTTTTAGGCACTTTCTGAGAAATCATGGTTTAATCTTTTGACTTTTATAAAAAAGCCCTATAAAATATAATTTGCTCTTGCAATCAACATTTTCAGTGCAAAACTGATTGTTAACATATAAATCAATGTAAACAAAACAACACGCTCTGTTTTCCTACCTCTTTCAAGAATTTTTCTATCCCAGCAGCTGAGAACCAAAACACTGGGTACTTAAAAGCACAACCACTAAAAGCAATCGGTAGCAAAACCCAACATTTTTTGTAGCAGCATCTACTATTAAACAACTCACTACATAAACAGTAAGCCCATTAGGGCTGCAATGTCAAAGATGCTCTGTAAGCTGAACAGGCAAAACATTTCCACGAGGACTGCAAGCCAGCAAAGCGCTCCATAAGATGTCAACAGGGAAATACAATTCAGTCTTAATAGGTTCAGAGCTTATGTAAGCCTTGCTTATAGGATAGTCTATTAAAAAAGCAAGCGAGCTAGTGACATTACTGGAAACACAACCTGCAGCTTCCTAGAACATGCAGAATAAAGACATTCAAAACTCCACGCAAAGTCATTGTGCTGGCTGTAAGGTTCGCGTGTTCCGGACCAAAAATGAAAGGAAATAAAACCATCTCCCAGTATAGTGACAGCCGAGGTGATACTCACTCCTGTATAGAAAACAGATCTGGAAGCCCTTCAGCCCCATGAATGGCTTAAGAAATAAAATCATTACAACCAGCCCACGTGCCTTTCTTCTAGTAAAACAACATCTGTTCTGCAAAAAACAGTAAAGCCTTCATTCCTAATTAGTTATGCAGTGCTAGCAATTTTGTATTTGGGGTATGAACAAGTTTTTCTAGGTGACAACTTGATTCATTGAATTAAAGACACGTAGCAATGTGAGATTTGCTATTTCTGGATAAAAAAATGGTACATCTGCACAACTGTAAGGAACCAATATATTGATAATAGCCTTAAACATTAATCACTGCTCAAATTCAAGCAGAGTTGCTGCAGAAAGCTGTTCTGCTCAGATTGGAGAGGAGCTGAAACAAGCTGTAGCTGCAAAGTGAGCTGCAGCTCCCTGACTCGGTAACCACCAGGCTGTCCTGGATAGCATGGCTTGAGGTCTTGGGAAAGTGAGATCTAGCTAGCGCTTCCCATCCTGGAAAAAAACTCCTGTGGTAACACAAGGCAACCACTCATGTGCACAGCAGGGGTTGCCTAAACCCCTCACAGCCACGGATGAGGAGCCCCTGCGACGCCGCTGACGCGCTGAGCTTGTGCAGACACAGGCTCACGCACCCTTGCCTTGTACATAAATGAGGCGTCCTCTCAAGAGCATCAAACTTGAATTGGTGAACGCTCAGGTGAGACCTCCACCACCAAGACTAAAGAGAACTAAAGGGACACCACTGGATCCGGTGGGTGCTGAGATCTCTTCTCCCCCCACCCCCTTCTCCTCTTCTCTCACTCTTTATGGAATAATGACCAGATCTAAGCAACAACGCGGCACAGGACTTGCTTATCCAGTTAAAGTAATCACCACTGAGACATCGTACCTAACCACGTCTTGTATTTTGTATTACTAAATCATAAAACTGGTTGGTTGGTGTCATTCCACTTTAATTCAGTCCAAGGGTATCACGAACTAGGTTGTCAGTCCCAACTGACATCCTAAATGACTGCTTCCAGGTCACAACACACACCCACCATGAAAGGGAGAAAAAAACATTTTGAGAACTCACCACCAGGTTTCCTATCACCATGACCAACAAGAAGACGAGAAGGCACAGTGGCTGCCCAGCTACCTCCATGCAGTCCCACATGGTCTCAATCCACTCCCCACACAAAATTCGGAAGATGATGAGGAACGAGTGGAAGAAATCATTCATGTGCCACCGTGGCAAATTGCCGGTTGTACTTATCTTCTTCACATTGTCAATGTAGCTTTTCCCAAAAAGCTGCATTCCTACCACGGCAAAAATAAAGACGATGATTGCCAGCACAAGAGTGAGGTTACCAAGGGCACCTACTGAATTACCAATGATTTTAATGAGCGTATTTAAGGTCGGCCAGGACTTTGCCAATTTGAAGACTCGCAGCTGTGAACAAAACATAAACAACAGTGTCAGTTCACAGAAGCAACAGACATTTCAGCCAATCAATTATTAAAGTGGTTAAAACATGAAAGATGTTAAATACCCCAGTGTGTGTGATACAAGGTGATTTTAGCTATACCTCCTATTAACCTCACTACGTCTATTAATAAAATATCAGTTGGGCTTCTTGGATGGGAATAAAGTTTTCCAGAGCTATGTTCTGTCTTGCTGGATGTGCTTTTAGAGGCTCTTTCCCCCAGTGTCATGGTGGGGAGAGGATGGAAGGAGGAAATCTCAGGTCTTAATATTTTCTTTTACATTGCTTTTCCTCCTCAAATTAAACAGTCTGGCAGGCATCTGGTGGGATGGGGTTTCGGGCTTGATCCCACAAAGAGAGAAGCAATTCCTCTGTGTTTCAGAGCAAGCCTCAGCCAGATGCTATTAGTTGTTAGCTCCCAGGGTGAAAATCACCTCTGTGCCGAGGATCACGCAGTCTATGCACAACCCACGTCCCACTTAAGACCTATTTTAAGGATGTAAATGGTGCCTAACCCTTGTGCTGTGTTTTCAACTGAAGGATTAATTTCAGGTCTACTGAAGAAGGATTGATCAAAAACTGACAGGAGACCCTCAGCACCTAACACCAGTGGTGAAAAATTTGCATTTTTGAGCAGTGCAGAGAATTTTTGGGGAAAAAAAAAAAGCCTTCTGTTAAATGTAACCATAAGGGTTTATTTTCCTGGTCTTTCCAAGTTGTGAAGCCACATCATGGCCAGAATGATTAGCATGGACATCCTGGTACATGAAGTGCAACACAAATCTCAGGCTGGCAAGGAAACTACTTTTCTGTTCCAATATGTCAACAGTCTCTCATTAATAGAATACCACTACCCTGTGCATAACAAAGGAGCTGACAGCTAAGGAGTTCCCGTGAAAGACAGATGCTATGTTATGCTGATCAGTTCTAGAAAAAAAAAAATAAAAAATCACTCTGTGAATAATTCAAAGACATTTTCTTTTGACAACGTTTAAAAGAACAGTGGCATGTTTATAACATAATTTAGGAATAACAGCTTCTAAAACAACAAGTTACTGGCTCTTGCATTTCTTGGGCTATCAATTATCTGACTGTGCTAACAGGTGTACAGGTATAAAATGACAGATTTCTATTACAAATTGGAACTCAAACATTTTAAGTGTGCTACAAGTACCTGGCACAGCTAGAAGGAATCAAATTATGTTCTCATTTACCCTGATGTAAATCTGGAACAATTCCATTTATCCTGCAGCCTGTAATTAGTGTCATGTACTGTTCATCAGTTTGTAGCAATTAAGTCTTTATCGGCAGATGCGTTTTTAAGAAAATATGTTGTATTCATGTCAGAGTTTATATGTAATAAACCAAGAGGGGTAAGAACAGAATAAGACCATTACCAGTCGAAAGGAGCGTAAAACTGACAGGTTTCCCATGCTGGACAAACCCAGTTCCATCAGGCTTAGAATAACAATTATGCTATCAAAAATATTCCAGCCCTGCTGAAAATAGTAGTAAGGGTCAAGGGCAATTACTTTGAAGATCATTTCTGCTGTGAAAATCCCAGTGAAGACCTGCAGAAAGAAAATATGAAGTCAAAGCAACCTCTTCAGCACACCTTACTTGCAAACTTTCCGGTAATGGAAGTGAACACAGTGGATAGACATTTTACAATAATACTTTCTTTTTCATAGGTGATTCTTTAATCGCTATTACAACTTCGTCTAGTCTTTTTACAGTAATATTTGACACTGCTGTAAGCTTACATTGACATCTGGGTTCAAGCTCTGGATTGGAACATACGTTTCCATCTCTTTCCATCATCTGCGTAATCCCAGTGATAAAAAAGAAAGTGTAAAGGTGCCTTTTATTAAGGTTAAATCTATTAATTTCAGTGGAGAAACCCAAATGAATGGAGCATGAGTGTTAAGGGGTATTTGGGCTGTAGCATATGTGCTGTATTATCCCTTTTTATTTTGTTATCATTATCAATACCAGGGCAATGCAAGCCTCCAGTCATTCTGAGGTTATTGCTGGCAGCGGAGGTGATTAGAAACTCTAATTTGAGTCCTAGCCTGGTATTTTATTTATTATTTTTTTTTACAAATAGTCACAGCAATTTTCTTTTCATAGCATCCCGGGAACACATTGCTTATTTATGACCCAGTTCAAATGTCATATGGTGGAACTCCTAATTGGAACATTTTTCTTTAAAACAACATATAAATATTACCTATGAGGCAGAGGGAGAGGGAAACAGAAGGCTGCTGACAGCAGATTCAGTTTTAACACATTCCTGCAAAGTATCTCAGAGAATCAGATCTTGTCCTTTCGTCTGTCCTCCTTAAGTAACAGTTTAAATGCACAAAGCCAGGCTACAGTCAACTTAAAATGACAAAATGTGGGCACCAAGTTCTTCATATACAGTTTTATTTTCATTCCAAGTCCCAGCATAAGCTGCACAGAGTTTCACGTTTCTGAAAAATTCTCTATTCTATATGTATATTAAAGCACATGGTTTTCTGTGAAACAAACAACATTAATGCACTGTGTTGGTAAAAAAAGAGAAGGGAATCCAGAGCTGACATATCCATAACATACAGTCAAGGAGAGATGTTTTCCTTCCAATAAGCTGAATATTTGCAGCATTATCCTAGCAAAACCGATCAACTCTGAGCAACAGAGATGAGAAACCCATTGAGATGTGGAAGGAAAAGTTATGATTATATAATTGTGTTATTAAGGAATAAAAATAGTCATAAGCCTGCATTTGAGGAATGCCTGACTTTACTCTGTAATGCTTCAGGAATAAATTCTTCCAAGTGACCATTTAACACAATTCCTTATGTAAAATACCTTTTCTTTCTCATCAAGAAAATCATACCTTGCATTGCAGCAAAACCTTAGGCTATAACAACATCCCATCACCACCTCATACCAAGAACCTAACACAACACCCTGTCTCATATTTCTATCTACCCAACAATTTCTGAATCACAGTGGTCAGAAATACCAAAGATTCCCACCAGAACGCTCCAATTTCCCTTCGGACAGAGAACAAGACAAAACTGGATGTCTGTGAAATTGTATCCAGGGGACTGCCTTAAAAACCACGCTACCACGCTGCGAACATTATGCAACCGTCTTGCTGAGAAATGACTCAGGAGGATCACTTTCTTTGCCTGAATCATTTGAATCAATAGCCTTCTGAGAAAGAAATGTCACAGTAAGAAAGCAAAATGTCTGAGCCTTCTTAAAGGCATCAGGAATCATATACGGGTACCAGCTACGAATTTCAAATGGCAGTTGTCAGGTTGCCGGCACCTGGTACGCGGTGACTGCACTTGTCCAGGAGGCTGGATATTTAATATGATCAAGGCTGGAAAGGAAACAAGTACCTTAAGATCCCACCAGTGCCAAGCATGACACTGCTGATTTGGAAGACTTTGCCTTAAAAAAAAAAAAAAAAAAAAAAAAAAAATTATCTATAATTTCAGCCTTTTAGGTTTTAATAAAGTATCATGGTATCTGAAGTTCAAAAGGAAAAAAATATTGGGGGAATCTTGCTCTATCTACCCATTATTTAAATGGTGCCACTGCATAGGCAGATGAACGACATAAAGATGTACATGAGCTTGGCTGTCCTGATCATATTTGAAAATGTTGATTCCTGTAACTGATGAACTAAAAAAGTCTGAAGGTAGCAGATGCTGCGTGAAGTAGATAGACAATTAGAACGGGAGATCTCCAATGACTGGCAGCAGACAAAGAATTGCTCTTGGAGAAAACGCAACTATATTCTGCTTTCATTCTTTCCTTTCTCTCAGAAACATTTGTTTTGAGGAACAAATGCCAAAGATCTGCCCTTTTTAATATTTGGCCCCATTTAATGCTAGTATAATCACAGGAGGGTTAGATGCAATGGGAAGGTGACAGCCAGCCCGCGCAGGGGCAGAGGAGGGGTCTGGCAGCCTGCGGCTTAGGGTATGCAGTCACCTGGCAGCCTGCCCTGGGGCTGGGACTCCCTTCACTTGCACAGGAGACTGCAAAAAATGTCATTTTTCATTACTAATGACTCTGCAAAATCCTCCGCAAAATGGAGATACCTTCCTCTGACCTGCTCTACTCGCAATCAATCCAATTATGGAGGTAAGTAACTATGTAGTAAGGCTGGTGAGAGGGAGCTGGGATGGTCTGGCCTCTCACAAACCCATCCTGGGATCTCAGGGGAAGGGGAGTCCCATGCCATCAGCCTGCTACAAAAAATATTAGCAAGCTGTTTTGCTTATTTTACACTTTAGCTTGAAGAGGAGAAATAGCTTTAGGCAGTGCTGAGAAACTCACAGTGAGATTTATTTATTCATTTATTTATTTATTTTTCAAAATTGTGCAAAATTTGCTTTGCAATTCTTCCCTCTAGTCATTGTGTCTCTTGCCTTGTTGGCACTTGGCACAGTCCTGCTCAGCCCCAGCAGGTCTGCAGGAGCTGTGCTGGCAGGAGGGATGCCAGGGGCTAAAGTTTCACTGCCTGTGGTCTGCAAAGGGAGAAGCTGATCCACCAAAAGCAGAGCAAGGAGCAGACACATTTAGTATCCCAAGTGCCAGGTGGAGAAACAGCAACGTTGCCACCTGCTCTGGTGGATACTGGGTCCGAAGGAGTTTTTTTAAGTCATCTTAGAAGGCTAACAAATCGTTGAGCAACAGCAAGGAAGGCTGGCTGCAAAGTAGAGCCGGATGCAGTCCAGTGAGATGACTTTCTGAGCTACCCTTATCTACTGCTTTCTGCAGAGCGTAAGAGCATGGGTTTGAAGCAAGAGAGACCCGAACAGATTTTTGCTCAGCACAACAACAGAGGGAGATTTGCCAAGACACAGCAGCTGAAAAACTGGAGACTGGTCCCACAGCCTAGGAGAAGCAGCTCAACCTGGCCAAGGAGGCCTAGAGCTGAGAATAACAACGACGGGGGTAAAGAAAAAAATGCATATATGATGTACCAGATATGCTAGGACTGATTGAAAAAGCCTGATTATTGCTACTACCCACCTAAACCTGCCAGCGTAGGATGCCTCTCACTAAAGGCAGATGTCGCATCTGTGGTGTCTCTGCATACTCCCACTCTAGTCGATGGTCACTATAGTCACTGGCCTCCAGGACATAGTTCACCTTATCCAAAAGTAAATGTCTTTAAAACATCACATAAATCGTGCCTTGAAATTGTCCATTACTCTCCACTGACTTCAAAGGGAGACAAAGGCAACTGGCTCAGAGATTTCTGCGCTGTAAGTATCTAAAGCTGGGCAAGGTGAATCCCACTTTGAGATACTGCAGCCTTCGTTTTTACAGAAATAAAGGGATTTTTTCATCTCCACTGTGACCTTCTCAATGCAAACTTAGCAGCATCCACATTACACGTTACTCCAGATATACTTATGGTATTACAGAATATCTCTGCTTCTACCACTAGATGTTAGGGGCAATTCCACCACGCCATAGCTAGATGGCTTGTGCCTCTTCCAGTACACACCCTTCTAAAATTAAAAGGATTTTAAACACTAAGTTTTAAAGCAGTAAACCACAGTAACTTTCAAACATAAACTCAGAGAAAGAAGATTAAAGAAAAAGCTTCCATTTTGTACTAACTGCAGAATTTGAGTGGCCCCCTGGGGTAACAAATTGTACCGCATCGCCTCTGGAAAGGCTTTTCTGCTGTCCCTGCAGTTTGGCTGCAGATCTGTCACTCTGATTTTCCTTGGAGAAGTGCAGTCTCTGCTTACTTCGCAGCTCTATCCCCGGCTGCTCCAGCCTGCACATGGAGAGTTTCCCCTCAAAGCATCAGTCACTCTTTGCTCCATGTCCCCTCTGCCTGGGGGCTTGCATGGGACCCAGCATACACTGCTGGGCAAGGCAGGGAGGCACAGAGGGACATACAAGGACATACAGAAAATGTACCATAGGCACCTTCCTGCATACATATCCAGCTACAATCAAACACCACTCTATTTCCCTCCAAGATCTTGCCTTGGGTTTTTTTGTAGTTTGTTTGGGTTTTTGTTTGTTGTTGGGTTTTTTTGTTGTTTGTTTGGTTTTTTTTTTTTATTAACTTAAAAGTCACTATTAGTCACAAAGAACTGCAGCCTTATCATTGCTTTACCAGAAATCCCAAATAAACCTCATTAACCTTTCTCTTATCTTGTTTCCTTAAACAGATACAAAGTAGATAACTATCAGGAACAGCCCAGAAACATGGCTTTAATGGTTACTAATAACATTAGAATATGTCAGTTTAATAAAAATAGACCTGTGTCCTTCATTCATTTTTCTTCACCCCTGGAAAGAGGTGACTACGTGGACTTGCTTGACATGGGTTTACAGTTGGACTCTATGATTCTAAAGGTCTTTTCCAGCCTAAATAATTCTCTGATTCTATGACATGTCATAGGCCAAGCAACGCTGAGAGCATATCAAAATAGGGTCTTCCCAAACGGCAGCTAAAACTTTAAAAAGTGACAAACACATCTCAGGTAGCACTTCAAGTTTGCATTCACTTACCAAATTGCCTATGTAAAGCATGTGGTCAAACTCTTTCGTCATCTTATAATGCTCCAAAGCCATGAAAAGCGTGTTCAGCACAATGCACAGGGTGATGGTGAGGTCGGTAAATGGGTCCATTACCACAAACTTGACAAATTTCTTGATTAAAAGCCAAAGTGGGCAGCAATCCCAAATGAGAAATTTAACAGCAAAGTGGTTCCAGCAGGGAGGACATTTCTGGTGTGATTCCTCAAGCTCTAAGTCACAAGCAGTAAAGTAACAGTCAATTCACACCGAGTTATATGACAAAAGAACACTTAAAATGACTCATAACATAGAGGAAGACCCCTGAATTACCCCAAACTTTTTTTTAGGATAAAAGTATTTTTTTCCTAATCGGCTGGCAAACTACACACTTCGGGGTTTTTTGCCAGTTGATCTGCACTTAGTAGACAGTGACCTATTCTGAAAGTAATAACCTTTTAAAAGTGTTGCAAGCATAAAGGGACAATCACACTAAATATGTAAAGTCCAGTATTTTTTATATATATATATATATATATATATATATATATCTCCTCAGATTTTTACTCTGTTTTCCATTTTGCCAAGTTCAAATGGATAAGAATACAATGCCTTCATTTAACTTGGAGTAGAATACGTTATTTTCATCCTCAGGTCACATTTTAGAAGTATCTTAACTAACACTTTTTAAGACAGTTAAGAGATGAAAGAGATTAAATCCAATATTTAGAGCTGATTTAAGCACTTGCAAGCCAGATCATCACTGGTTATCAATAGGGTTTCTGTTCTTGATGTGCAATCCAAAACCACATTAAGCATCTGATTTCTTTTGAAAGGCCCACATACAAAATCAGGGGAGTCCATAAGTCACTTTGAAAATGCTACTAAAACTCCAGTGTGCTTTTTAAAGGTGCTTTTAAAATATTACCTAAAATACAACCTTTATATGTTCATTTTCCTTGAGCACAAAAGAATTGAAATAGCTTCATAAGTATAATTTGCGCTAAACGGTGAAATAGAAAAGCCAAAAAAGACAGTTAATGACTGAATGATAATGATTAGCGGAATTGCTTAATGCTTTCCTTTTCTGATTCCTTTATGGGCATGGAATGCTGTATAACATTTTTAGTCTATATAATTAGAACCTGCACTGATAACAGGAAAACTTTAGCCAAGGCTGTTATTTCAATCGGTTTATAAACAGCCTCCTCTCTCACGTCAGGATGAACTCTCTGGGCATTTTTCTTCATTGCACAACAGAACTACAGTATTAGGTGTCTTCTAGCAAGCTTTCAAAGTATCAGATGATATCCTACATGCACAGGTTTTGCACAGGCATTTACACAGCTCCAAGATCTCTGGCAAACCAAACTGCTTGTGAGAAATAACTATGTCTTTCCAGCCTCCAAACAGAACGTTTAGAGGTAAATCTCTAAAAGGATGTGAGAACCATCCATACCCAAACAATTTCAATGCAAAATCCTAAATTTGCATTTTTTTGGAAAGCCACCTCTGAAAGTAATAGTTTAGGGAGTCACTTCCTAAACGTTCTAATTTTCCAGGTAAATCCAGAAAACACCTGACTACATCCATACCCCTCATAATCACTCCTCAGCAACCCTGCTTATTCCACTGTTATTAATTTGGGGACCTACGTGGTGGACACATCAAATTAGTGACTTTTTCCTGAGGCTTCACAGGACACAAGCCCCTTTAAGCCCAAGTCGCTGCTATAAGGGGTAGTTTCATCCCTCTCACCCTCACCAACATATTATTTCTCTGTCCTTTTGCCAGTTTTTGTGCTCCTGGACCTTCTCAGTGAGCTGGTTCTACCGGTTGACCCAAATGAACACCAACTGTACAGTCAAATCAAACTGCAAGAGCACAGCAAGGGAAGGAGGAAAGTGTGATTGTCCTGTTTTGACAGTGATGTGGCATTAAAATGGTTTAAATCAATTAAGAAGCCACATCCTTTCCCACCATAGGTGATCTTTGGAAATTGCAACAGATTTAATAGTGTTTTTGAAAAAAATCTGCTAAAGGAAGAGTAAAATTGGACTCAACTTTTTTTCTTTTACTTTATATTGTTTTAAAAAATGGTCAGAAAAACACAGTCAAAGTTTGTATTGGAGGTATTTTTACTCTGATTTTTAAATGAAAAAAAGCCTAGGTCCTTCCTTGTCTGCAAGGCTTTACAATGTCTGGGGAAAAACAGCCAGATGATGACTGCCCAAGAGCTGAGAGGAGAAACCAGGTAACTGAAAGGGAAGGGATTACTGGTCTGGCTGTTTCGCAGTTCGGCACAAATTATAGAGCTATTATTACAGGTAAAGCCTGTGATACATTTTATTCTTATTCGATATTCCTCTTGTTAACACGTATTCAGTTTCAATGACTAATCAAAGCCTGGGAGTTAGGAAACCTTTGATAAGGATTGAAACAGTTTTCCATATGAAGCTAAATATGTACATCCTCTGAGTTACCCTAGACTTGATGGTCTCTGTTTCTGTGGTAAGAAATAATAGAAATAACCATTACATAAATAAGAGGTCCAACTCAGACCTTTTAGGCATTCTTGACACACTGCAAAGAAGCAAATCAATCACAAAGCTAATTGCTAAAAAACCCTCAGAGAACAAATAATATGTGAAGTAAACTAAACACTGGAATACATCGAAGTTATTATTTACCTATTAAGAATACAACTCCTTATTTATTTAAACATATATGTATTTTTACTGGGCACAATACTGGTGAATATAACCACAGGCGATGGTAAAAAGCTGAGGAAGAAGGAGGGCTTTGTGGTTTCATGTTGGGCTGTCTCCAAAGGGCTAGGTCCAGTCCCTTTCTGCAAGGTATCTCCCAGATAAGCCCCTCTGGCTTGCCTTGCCTTTCTATTCTTCACTAACACAGACAGTGAGGCTGCAGGAGAATCCGAAATTTCCCTTGCTCCACACTGTGCTCTTGACAAACATTTTCCTATACTCTTAGCTGCTGCCTCGTATCTTGTTTCAATTTACAATGTAGGAGACATGAGGAACTGTAAGGAGCCCTTTCATGCTGCATGTAAAGAACCTAAAATGTGAAGTCTTGCTGTAAGTTGTTGTCTTGCTATCCATGAATTTGTGAAAGAGAAGTGCAAAGTTCCTGTATGTGGAAAGAAAGGGAAGGGAAATCCCTTTCACCTAATGAGCAGCCTAATGAGCAATGGAAACATTTGCTTGGAAATATTTGCATGGACAAATGGGTCCTTTGAGCATCCTTAAATTTCAGAGTGGGATTCAAACACCCACCAAACTGTCCCATTAGCTGCTCTGCAAGGAGGAGACTTTCCTCCCCCACAGCTTGGAAGTTCTTCATGTAGCTGGTGACTGCACATGCCAAGCTTTGCATCAGCTCTGGAGAGATGAGATAGAAATGTACCTACAGTCACCCAGTCTGGTGCTCCCCCACCCTGCATCTTCATTAGCCCTGTGTAATCAAATGCCACGGGAGCACAAAATCTTATCAGATCTGATTTTGGTTATATGGCCAGCATTATTTTTTTTCAGGATTTTTACAAGTCCATGGGTAAGGCAGTTATTATTTTGCCTTCTGTTACAACATTACCTCTGTCATAGGGGTCGCAATAACTTTCTATAATGCCTTCTTGAAAAACAATGAGAGTTTAATATTAGGGTTCTTTGTTCTTTGTTTAATATTAGGTGTCACTTTGTTCCTGCCAATCAAGATGCATATGGCTTTGAGTTGGGCAACTAAAGACATGTCTTACCTTCCAGGGCACTGGTGATGATGCTGACAGCGCTCACTGCCCTCTGCCTCTGAAAGGGTTCATCCGAGTGGTCCACCGACGGGCGGTGGGGCATTAAAAGCTGCTTCTTGCTTGCCTCATCTGAGGGAGAGGTCTGTTTAAATGAACACATTGGATCAGCAGAACAAAACCAAGGCAGATATGGTAGCATTTTCAAAATTGACTAAGCACTATTTTTCCCATTTGAAAAGTCCAAAGCTCACTGATTTCCCAATTAGACACATGCTGACAGAGTACTGCTTTTTAAAACGACACTTTGAGCAATTTTGGAAACTTTGTCCTGCCCTTTACCTTCACGTTTTCCAGTGAAAGATGCAGGTGAAAATAAAGGAATGCTTCTGATGCCAGAGAAACAGCAGTGCTGCTTCAGCAAGCACTTTGCTTGTGAAAGAAGCCCTGCTTAATTACATTAATTAATCCATTATTTCTGAAATGTGTTAACTGTTTAATTATACGGCTAGAAGTGAAAAAGGGGTGTGGGCAACAGCTCCATTACAGGCTTCTGATATCATACCAAGCAAACTGACTCCTCAACACATGTTTTCTCTTGTTCTGAAACACTGCCAAATCTCAGGAACACATTGTCATTCTGGTGATCTTTGGTGTCAGGGATTCTGAAGCTCCATAATTAGGGGAGAATCTCAGCTTCTTTTTTTTCTTAGGAAAAAATAAAAAATAACCCAAGCTCTCTTATTTTCATGTTTCTCATGGAAAAGTTTTTTAAAAAGCCCCAAACCCAAAGAAACAGAATACCAGAAAAACAGAACTCCCAATCTGTCTTTATTTAATGCTTCATTTTAAATTAGTTTTATGCTTTTTGAAGGCTTGGGTTTCAGAAGTCAGCCAGAAACACGGTATAGCTGCAGACACACACTGTAATAAATACTTTATATTGTCAGCTCACAGGAGCAAGATGTTAAGACTTTTATTATTAAGAGGTCCCACTTTATACAGAGACAAATCCCACTAGCTTTACTCCTCTAGTTCTCCCACAGGCAGAAGGAAAGGTGGGGGCCGAGGTATAAGGATTTGGGAAAGCCAGGTTCATCATCATTCTCTGTCACAGGCCTCCTGGTTGAGACACTCACTCTCACAAAATAAATGTTTTAACAGCCTGTCCTGCTCCTCCAAGCATACAGGCTGTGAGTTCTGATACACTATGTAAGCAAGAGAGATGCACTGTAGATAGATGGGTACTGATGGCTCTTGCAGTATAGCTCAAGGAAATGTGAAAGGAGAAGAAATCCTTATGAAGATGATAACTCCTGGTTTATAGAGATGTCAGAGTAGCTGCTTTTGCCTCTCCATAGTCAAATGAGCTACAGGAATTGGATTCAGTCTTCTGGATCTTCTCACCACTTGGGTCTGAAATGGCCCTAACCACCCCCAGTAGCACCCAGGATGCCAACCAAGATATGCCATGGGCAGCAACTCCACAGCTCTGCCACCAGCACACAGAGGGACTCAGGATCCCTCCTCTTCACCATTTCTCTACCGAAACTGCTCTTCAAGCAAGGCAACTCTGTGAGAATGGCAGGAAAAAGCGCTGGAGCCCTACGAGCTGTCTGTCTGGAGTGTGACCTCTTCAGGGCAGGGGACATCCCCTTGTCAGATGGTCACAAAGGACACAGATGCTGGGCCACAGGTTGACACCGAAAATAATAGCTAGAATACTGGTCCCAGGTCACTTCAAAGTACTGTAGTTAAAAATACCAATCGCTGCAAGACCAGAGAAGAGTAAGGACTTAAAACATTAAAGCAAGCACTTAAAACATTAGCTAAGCCAAGAAAGCAGTAATGCTTCAAAACAGCTTTTATTTTTTTTTTTCCTTTCTAAAACATTCTCTTTTGTTAAAACAATCGGCTCGTCCATTCAGTTAATGATTCAGTCATCTCCAAAGCAGAGGTGTAATCAGAACCTATTCAAAGAGACTCCTGCTTGTGCATAACATAACAAGAAAATTCTCTGTCCTTGCTTTAGGAGCTGGGGAAACCAGGAACAGTATTTCAGATGCATTAGTTCACTTGATGCCCTTCGCCTTAAAAATATCCAATAAAAACCAAAGAAACAACCACAAATGTTTTATTAATGAAGAAAGCATCTACAAAATTGCATAATCGTTTACACCAGTTTGGAGTACATAACAAATACATGGGGCTGAAAAGAAATAAGTAGACGAGATAAAAAACCATGAGGGAGACAAATTTCTAAGTAGAATAAAATAAAAACGTAAAAGAAAAAAAAGGGGGAAAAAAAGCCAAATAAAACTCTGACTCTTCCAGTTCCCTCTGTCTGTAGAATGAACCATAACAAAACCCCAAATCTCAAATTCCTCTGGATCATCTAACTCTTACACTGTACAATCTTCCCATCCCATCTGACTGGAAGCCTAGGATGTACCAGCAGCATGTCTGTAGGTAGTCCCATCCCCAGAAGTACCAGTTTTCTGACTGTCAGGAAGGATACTATATTCCCCTTTATGCAGGCAGAAGTGCTTTTGCAAAAGTTATGGGTTGGTGGCCTTTCTCTGAAAGCCACGTTTTACAGGTGCAAAAACAATTCACTGCAGAGGTAAAAAGTCAAAGGAAAAACATTCAGAGATTCATTCCTCCTGATTTTTTATTCAACTAAACCGGCGTGTAAATGAAAAATTCAAGTTAAAAAGGTTTGGCATGTCCTGCATAAATAACAATAATAATAATAATTATGATAACGATGATGATGATAACAATAATAACAACAATAATAATAATAGGGGAAAAAAGCAGGGAACTGGCTTTTTCCCTAGGTTTGATGCAGTATTCTCAACCCAACAAGTTTTTTAGTCACTCTTTTTCTTTCCAGCCCAGCATTCTCAGTGCTGTGACCCATGTCATGAGAAGCGGTCCCCAGGACTTCAGGAGCTCTGCTGCAGCCAAGGGGACTGCTAGCAGTCGCTGACCTCCACACACACAGGGGTATTTCCGAAGAAGCCTTGTGATGGCTCCTTCCTTCACCTTGGAGGGGTAAATTTGCTGCTGGCCCATGCTCAGAGCAAACGCTGCTGTAAGTGCCAGCCGCTTGCTCGCCCAGCTGCCTGAAGCCCAGCTCCCCCTGCCAGCCGGCAGGCAGCAGAGGGTCATCCCTGGAGCCAGGACACAGGCTCTGGCAATGGTGGGGTGTAAGGAACACTGCTGTGCTCTTGGCAGGAGGACCAGTCTCTTTCCCAACAGAGCTGTTAATCTATCACATAGCCAGCTTGCCGTTTACAATCAAGTATTTTTTCCAGGAAATAAAGTTTCCAACCAGGTGATTTGCTTAAAAATCTTGAAATTACTGAGGGAAGTTCTTGAACTTTTGTTCTTTGTAAAGAATAGATATGTGAGAGGGTTTTTATATATATATGTATTAATTTTAGTACAGAGATAGTTAATAGTCACGCAAGGAACCAGCAACTTTTGCACTCTGAGATAGAGAGCATCTCCAGGAGCGGGACAAAGACTATTATCATCACAGAGAGAATACAGGCGCAGTTGTTCATCATACTTATATTCCTATAGAAATTAAGCAAAAATAACAGCAGTCCCTACAGTTATGCAAGGAATATCCTTAGGACCCAGATGAGAACTCATGATGGAGTTAAAACACGGGCACTTCCAGAGGGGTGAGATTATTTGTGTTGCTCCCTGATTGACTGGAAATGTTTCTCCTTTGGATTAGCTAAATTCTATAGGGACAAATATACAATTCAGTAATTTACATGTAAATGAAGATGCATAACACTGCAGAATTATTTTCTTCTGAGTGCCTACACTTCTGAGCTATGTCAAAACTGTTCTGTGAAGATGTGCTTATACATGGCAGCATTTTAAAGACCACATTTGGGAACTGGGACAAGTTTAATTTTCCTTGTACAGTAAAAATCTTTTCAAGCAGAAAAAGAGGTGGACAGGCCACACCATGAACAATGGACCCAGTAAGGCACTAGCACAAATATTTAATGAGATTGAAGGTGACCATAATAGAGCACAGCTTTAAAAAGAAGCCATTCAATTTTGAGTATGCTTGATTATTTAAAGAGATGCACCACAAACTGGAGCAGCTTGCAATATTTGTGTCAAATCTGACTGGTTTAGGCTTAGGATGGGCTAAAGCAAAGTTTGAAATGAGCAGAATCTAAAGCCACGGTGACAACTCTCTGTGTGACAGCAGCAGAGGGCTAGCTCGCTTTTGTCTACACTGGCAGCAATTTTTGGATGGCTTGTTTTGTTGACCTTTTTTCTGAGCATGGAAACTGCTAACATTTTCCATTTTCACCAGTCCTGTGGCAAAGCAAGAAGGGGAAAAAAAGTAATTTTACCTCCAGGCAGTTTTAGGATCAACAAGAAAACCTTACACCAATGCGGTCAGCAAAACAGCTTTTTTTGCTCAGCAACAGCAAAAGTCAAGGTCTTTTTGGTTGTTGTTGTTTTGGGGATTTTTAAAATAATGAAGACAAAAAAGATAATCTTCTAAATCCTTAGTTTGGCACTTTGATAAGCAGCCTGGCCTTTCTTAAGGGCTCACTCCCCACTAGTTTTCACTCCTGTCAAGCTAGCAATACTCAGCGTTTCTAGTTTCCTAAAATAAAAATAAAAAAATAAATAAATAAACAAAACAAAACATATGTGCTACCAAAAGGAAATTTAGGAAGAGTTGTAAGTGTAAGAGGGACACCCCGGGTAGCTCCGACCTCAGCCTCGTTGCCCATCCCAAAGCCATGTCACAGGTGGCACCGCTCTGCTCCTGGGCTGATGGGGAGCTCTGATGAGCAGATGCCTCAGGGAGAGCGAAGCAGTGGGAGCACCAGCTAACAGCCAGCTGCCCACCTGCAAACAACCACCTCCTCAGTCCCGCATCCGTTCCTCTGCCCCTTCAAATCTCAAAAATAACTGGAAAGTCAGGATAAACTAAAAAGCTTGCAATTCCCCTCCAGAAAGGGCTCCAGTTGGCTTTAGGAGGCAAGAGGGGATGCTGTCACGTGCATTTCTTAACCCTTGAGAAATTCTTAATGACAACGAGTGACATCTTACTCATCCTCATCAGATCCCACGATAAATTGAGCTCCAGGTAACAACTCATTAACTTAATCCAATTCTGTTTAAACAGATCAATACCTTGTGAAGGGAGATGTTACTCTAGCCTCTTAACTAAGAAACATCAAGACACAACAGAAGAATACATAACTACAAGTAAATACCTCAGGAATGCGCAGAAACTTTAGGTTGTAGCATGCCCTGAAGTTACTTACATAATGTATAGACTTTCTCTAAAAGAGGTGAAAGCCCAAACTCCCAGCCCAGCAATCAGCAGGAGCATAAAAAATTTATCATTTTTCAAACCTCTGCATCTCAGGTCAAGTCAAAAACCATTAGGAACTTAAGCACAGTCACCAGGTTCTGCTTCTGTCTTATTTACACTGGGGTAAGTTTGATGAAATCAGCAGCTGCACCACTTGAAGAAAACTGGTAGGAGAACAGGAGTGGCCCTGACCCAGTCCTCTGCAGGATACACCACAGATTTCCAGGAGAGTGACTAGGACTTACGGTGGGTTTCTTAAGACAAGCTCCCTGCACCCCTTGGACTTAAATGCCTGTTGCTCTTCACATCCAGGTGAAGATGCCTGACCCAGAGCCAGCTTTGTGGAGGGTGTTTGCAGACTGTAATTTCATATTGCACTACTTTGCTCTTCATATGACCTCAGTGGGCTTTGTAGCCTGAACACTGCCGTGTAACCCCCTGTGCTGCCAAGGGCAGCCCCCCAACAACGCTGCCACCACTCCTTGTGAGTGCTTTTATGTGGCATGGGAACATCAATGGGGGCAGCAAAGTGTGCAGATATGCATGGGTTCCCTGCAGAGGATGGGATGTCCATCCTCTTACTCAGACTGTGCGCTGAAGGCCCTGGTGACTTGGTAGGACCGCTTTGATGGAGGAGGAGTGCACGGATGGATGCCTGTCTGCATGGACCATGCCACCCATGGCCAGCAAGCCTGCTAACCAGTCAGACTGCCCCAGCTGACAAGGCTGATGGGCCTAAGCACCATCCATTGAGATTATCTGAGATCTCTCCTGTTTCACTAGCTGTATTCAGAGATTAGGGGATGGAGATGGAAAGTGCAAGCACACTTGGTTTCTCATGGGAACACACTCACTTCCATCTGTGCCAAGGCAGCCAAGGCCAAGTGAAGACCATTTGAAAACTGGATTTTTGAGTTTACATGCTCTTCTGCAGCCAAGTGTCAGGAGAACACGCATCTGAGTCACCAGCCTGAACAGCAGGACAATGTGCTGTAGCCACCTCTCCCAGGGGAGAGGGCACAAGCTGCACAGATGCCTTCACATCAGCTCAGCTGCCACCCGCAGCCATTCCCATGGGCACACAGCCCTTGGCTGGGGCACAGGGTAGCAGTTGCAATGACACAAAGGCATGAAAGCTGTTCATCGTGGTTCCAACTACTTTGCCTGGGGTGAAATCTTTGGGCTGAATGTTGCTAAAACCTATCAGGCTAAAATTCTCAAAAGTGCTAGTGACTTTTTGTGCTTTCCCTGAGAACCCTTAGGAGGTCCTAGTTTGAAACCATCTGCTGAAACTATAGTCTGCTTAAGGGCTGCAAGCTGGAAACTCAAAACCAGAGATGGTCAGATCTTATTTGATGTTTACTGTGCCTTTTAAATCCGAAGTGTTCTTCCAGGCTTTCCCCAAACCAGGGTTCAATGGTCTCCCCACTCAGCAGCAATCAGACAGGTCTGTGTTACATTCATCTGATACTACTGAGCATCACAGAGGGACCTAAACAAATGCATCTTCAAAACTTAATGCTGTAAAATGTGTTTTGCCAGCTCCATCAACTCGGACATTGTGTTTACATGAGTGAAGCCACACTTACACCTCAGGAAGCTGCATGTCAGGGCTTAATGCATATTACAGTGATAGCTTTTTATGGACTGCTCCTTCTTTTCTTGTTCAGGGAAGATACAACAGCATAAGTGGGTCCTTATTCATCATGGGCTTACACTCATATAAAATAAATAACAGCAGCAGGGTCAATGCGGTTAATGAGGTAACTTCAGCTTCACCCTGCAACATCTTTCTTTTGCTTCCTCCAAACATACCAAGATTCTACAAAAAGAAGCCAGAGCTGCTGACAAAGAAAAAACTCAGTGTCAAATTTTAAACATGGAAAAGGCAAAAAATAATCAAACAAAAAGCCCAGAAGCATGTTGATTTATCTCCCAGCACACTGAGGTGTTGGATTTGCTATTTCCTTTTGCCTGCACTCCACGGCTGAGGCTGCACGTTTGTGCCCAGCGCTTATGGTTCCTGTAGTGAATACATCTGTACAGCAATGGGCTTCTTGCCAATTAGCTTTTAACTCCAGCTCACATTTTCTGGATAGATTAGATACCAAACCTGTTTTGCAGAAGACACAACATCCTTCACATTGCATCACTGAATGAGCATCTGTTACTATAGCGCCTGGGTGTTATTTCCTAGATGACCAGGGAGCTGCCAAGCAAGCTCATCCACCCTGGCTGTTCAGTTTTCCACATCCATTTTTTTAAAAGGCAGGAAGCTGGCAAATGAAAAGAAATGCCGGCAGAGCTCAAAGCCTCCCTGTCACCTCAGGACCCAATCCTGTAACATACCATTATTTCCTGTGAAAGGCTAAGTGCTCTCGTGCTTTGTTAAGCTTTTTCTGGCATCCAGGAGATCCTCAGCAGCCTGCAGAGCTGCTTTCCTTACAGAGAAAAGAGGGACATCCAGTGCTCATCTTCTGAGGCCTTTCTACTTTGGTTCAGACTTTTTTTTTCTTTAATGCACAGGGCTTTTTTTTTTCTTGCTTGCTTTTTTTTTTTTTCCCCCACCAAGCTAAGTCCAATAAAATTCCCACTATCTACAAATAGTGTTTCTGTTGCTTAGCTGTCTAGAGACTGCTCTCAGGACTGGTTTTCCTTGTCTGCAGAGAGTAAAAAAGGGATTACCAAAGTCCTAAATGAACGAAGGTGTGAACATCTGAAAAAGCAGTAACAGCCTCAAAACTGTCAGCAAAAGAGATAATTCTCACACCAACCAGCTTCCCACGCGCAGCATGGCCTCTCCTCTCATGTACAGTGCGAGAGTCTATTTGCAGGACTACAGGGAAAGCCTGGATAGGTGAGGAAAAAAATTCTGTCCAAAGCTTGAAAGGGAAGAAGCCGCCTGACTCTAAAAAAGCTACTTCTCAATTTACTGATAATCTGACACCACGGCTGGGATCCTTCTCGCTCACCTTTCTCTTTAGGAAATGCCTTGCCTAATACATGTTAGAATCACATTTGCTTATTTCCCCACCGATGCAACCTGGTTTTGGCACCTTATTGCTCTGCTTGAACTTCATCTCACCTGACTTAAGACACCTCTGATAATTCTTCTACATCTTGGGCTCCCCTTGTGGTTAAAGTTAACAGAAAGAGGCACTTTCAGGGAGAGAGATTATTCTGGCCCATTTTCAATCTCTAAAATGAAATAAATCCTGCCCACACTGATGGTAGTGACTAGACCTCTGTTGCATTAAAGACTGTTGAGGGTGATGAGCTCCAGTGCAGATTATCTACATTAAGAGATAAATTCCCACCACATCAAACTGGCAACCTGTCCAAATTGCCTGCCTGCATAGCAGCTATTTTCAAAATAACATCTCATGGTTTTCCAAGTGAATTCATCCTGGGGTCCTAATGTTATTTGTCTTAAGAGTTTATTTACAGCCTTATTAAATATTTTGCAGCAGTGGTGCTTTGCAGCAAAGATCCTGACAATCTGAAAAAGGCTTGAAGTGTGTTGATCATCTGCTCATCTTTTCTGGGTGTTATTTCAACTGGATGCTAAACCCTTCCGGGAACTACCTTTGGACCATAAGAACAGCCCTTCACAGTAGCTATACGTAATACCAGAGCTTAGAAGCAAACAGATAGCAACCAGTGGGAGAAAAAGCAGTCCCAAGATGGTAAGACTCAAACCGAATCATGTTAAAAACATCATTTTCTAGCCACTGGACAAAGTCAGATATTAAAATGTCAAACGAAACTAACTTAAAAAATGTCCCTACAAGGAAAGAAAATTCATATCAAACCCAAGACGTAGGTATTTGCCTCCAGCCAGCTCTGAACAGTTAAGTCTCACCAGAAGTTGTGAACCTCTTACACGGCACTAGACACAAGCCCATTGCCTTCCCACCCTGCCTAGGACGCTGGGTCTGGGTTTCTCACTGCAGACTGCACATCGTGTGTACAAATTACAGCAAATCCCAACAACATTTAGAAGGAAACAAGAGTGTGAATCACATACAAAAGTTATAAAGTACTCACCAGGTCGCCTGTCCCAGGTTTTTCCATAATAACTGGGGGGAGCAGTAACCCTGCAGGAGAAGTAGGGTCTGGGTTGAGTGCCCCGGTGCCTCCTCCTATCAGGGAAACCACACCATTGCAATCCACTGAGCTGTTCCTTTTGCCCGTCTGGGTGTAGTTGGGAGTAGTAGGGTGAGAACTATGGCTCACTTGACTTTGCACGCTTGGACGCCTCCCAGATCTTGGAATTAAGAGAGAGCCCCGGTGGCTTTCATTTTCCCCAGCAGTGCTGATCTCATCATCGGCAAAATCTGTTTCGGAGCCAGTGTCTCTGCCACGGAGTCGGAAACTGAATATGCTTCCGTGGCTGGTTCTGCGCTTCACCAAGTTTGCACTGGGACCATAACTAATGCCAAGGAGAGTCTAGAAACCCCCAGAAAGGAAAAAGGGGAAAGAGAAACAACATTTTGCAACACGTTTTCAGGAGCAAGGAAGGTCTGGGGAGAGCAGTAAGTTCCACTTTAAATCAAGTGCTTCAGAGAAAGACTTAATTACACGTAGCCAACCTTTGCAAAGTTAAGAGGTTGAACAGTCATTCCTAGCCATTAGGTATTTGTCTAATACTTGACAGTTAAAGATGTACTGAAACAGGAAGGGTCAAGGTGGCATTCACCTCGTAGTGTGATACTTCCTTTGCTTCTACTCCCCACCCCCGTCTGGTAAGTGCCGAAGGACCCGGGAAGGCAGCACAAGGAGTGGAAAAGAGGAGCAGGGAAGGGGATCCAGCTCCAGTTTACTGCATTATCACACATCTGTGATCTTCATAACAGCTAGGGAAGGAACGTTGCAGTGGGAGAAGAAGAGATAAAGAAACAGGGCAGGAAATGAACTGCAGGGGAAATGAGAAGAAGAGGGAAGAAGAAGAAGCAGAATACGACGGAAGAAGGTGATAAAGGAAAAAAAAAAACGAGAGCAAGGAGAGGGATATGGTTTATTATTCTGTAAAATTATTATCCCAATGCATATGGCTGCTTTAAGGGGTAAGTAACCTCAGCACACAGGAGTCTCCCTCACACTCAAATTTTATCAGCCTTGAGGATCCACTCTGATGTCAGCTAGTGAGAGTGCAACTCTGACAGAGCATCAGGAAGACATAGCCAAGGACTAAACAACCTAAACCCTGGCAGAGTAAAAAGGATGTTCAGAAAATGCGTAAGAAATTCAAGCCTATCCCCTTCCCTCATATCTGAAGAAGAAATTATTGGAGTAAGAGCATTTAGGCAGAAATACTTTTGATTTTATGGCCTGTACAGAATTGTCAGCTTCTTCAGAACTTTCTCATGAGCCAAGTGTGTATGAAGAGAGGTCAGATCTTCACAGCATCCACAAACCAGACAAACCAAATGAAGCCTGATTTCATTTTGCACAGTAGCTTACACTACTGAGTTATGTAATGATGCTATTTTGTGACCCTGGTACAAGGAAGAGTACAAACCCCAGGCCCCTTCTAACTAAAAACAATCCGTTTGGATTGCTACCAAATTTTAACTGGTCAGAAATCCATGCCTGGGTTTCCATGGCACAGTCATTGAGACTGATTTCTGATGGCAACACACTTCCAGCTGCTCAGATTGCATCTGAGTGATGACTCAGCTTTACTCCCTCCAACCATGCCAGACACAGCCTTGCAGAGAAGATTTACTATGAGCTTTGAAATGTGTCTCCCATGTTTCTCATGCATATGACATCCAGGGGCAAAAAGTGAAAACACAAAATATTAATCTAAGAAACAATGTGCAGCTCCAATCCACGGTCATTCTGGTACATGGTGTCTTGAAACCCATCCAGAATGAAGCTAAAGAGCAATTCTAGCTTTAACAGAAGTGTGATTTGTAACGCGACCCATTCCACCAATGAGAAAACAACAAAAACTATTAGATTAAAAAATGCATGTAATTTACAGAAATCTATCTCTGTGTAAATTTTGTGAGCTGGGGAGTCAGTAATTGGTCACATTTACTTACATCACTTACAACTTTTCTATGAGCTTTTTATGGCTGCCAAACATCCCTAAATTCACTGACAACAAAATATAAAAAGACTTAGCCCATTACATGGCTATTCAAAACAACAAAATAAACTGATTTAAACTTTGCCCTCAGTTAAGCAAAGACTAATTATCTGAAGCTATTTATGATCATTTGATACATACGGCATGTGCAAATTCATATTCATGCATGTCAGTAACATTTACATAAAACCCTATTTAACAACAGTCTCACTCCATTTTTTCCCCCTGCAATAGAAAGTAGAAACAAGTGCCACAAAGTTTTGACTTGAAGGCAACTAGCAAAGGAATATAAAAATGTTAATAACGTCTTTGTATAGCATTTATAAAGCTCTCAGAGACAAGCTTCCTCTTTTCCTCCTCCTCCCTTTTCTTTTTAAGCTTTGCAGGTTTCTTCTAAGAATATTTTATCTCTAGTAGGGATAGGATAGATATAATCAGATGAATGAAATTAAAGAAAATAAACAAGATTGTGGGTAATCTTGAAGCAGGGAAAAAAACCCAAACCACAAATCAACCCCAAAACTGAAACAACAGATTTGTAAAAATGTTTAATGGGCATTTTTAATTAATTTTGAAAAAAATTTGGTAACATATCCCCTTTCACTGTTCTAACACAGACTGTCTGTAGGTCAGCCATGATATTAAATATCCGATTTTCTTTACAGCTGAACATTTCAGCCTTAATTGCCTATTCAGAGCCTGGCCTAGCCAGCAAAGCGCAGTGTGGAGTAAGTGACATTTCAGACCGCGGCTTACCATTCTCCTCTGACCGTCATCATAGTCACACTTGGGATTCCTTTGATCTTCCCCATACTCTTCTGCCCCCGAAGATTTCCTTTTCTTTCGCTTATTTCTTCTTTCTTTGGCATTTTTGGATGCTAAAGGTGACATTTCCAATGAGCTGAGTGACATTGAATCAATTCCTTTAGCAGCTAGTGCCTGAAACAGGTAGAAGGCGTAAAATTTATTATTTGAGTTAAGGATGTCAGTGAGAACTAATAATTACTCCACTTAGCAATTATTTTTCATTTTAAGTTTTAAGGTTGTGTAGAAGATAAATTAAAAATTTCAGGTGGCCATGAATTGTAAAACTATCTCACGTGGCTGGAACTGGTCTTAACTTGTTTCTAACCTCTACATTTACCTGTAGGAAAATAAACAACAAGCAAGACAGGTTCCTAGTACAAATGCACACAAGCGGGTCTGCCACCCAGAACGGATAATGGAGCATTAGGAATGGCTGCATAAAATAATGTGATTTATGCGAAGCTCACACACAAGGTCCTTCAACACTTTGGGACAGGAACAGCCTGTGTGCACACACCTGTGGGTGTACACTGGGTGCACATCTCTCAAGTAACACTTCTGGTGCCAGCTGAAAAAAAAATGTCAAGCTTAGGGACCTTAGATTAAGCCCCTGCTGAACTTCAGCCCCTTGAACTGGGAGGGCTGGACAGGAGGGCAGCCAAGCTGGCTGCAGGGATTTTTCCTCCCCTATCACAGACGGATGCTAGGAACTGCAAGCAATTCAGCTGGCACGTTTCTGTAAACACTTCTCCCGAGCACCAGCACAGGCAGCTCTGATCTGAGATACACAGAGAAAACCGTGGGCTTAAATGGAGATAAGGTGGACTTTGCTTTGCCATGTGCTTCAGTGCTGTGCTGGTTATCTGGTGGGATTGCTACAGGAGCTGACTGATAACAGACCAAATGCTAGAAACCCAGCAGAAGTCGAATGCAAAAGCCTGAGTACCCAGAGCCACAGTCTTGGAAGAAATGGGCAGCCAGGAGGGAGAAGCAACAGGTGGAGGGAGGAAGCAGCAGCCTGCACCCTTGCACTGGGTCCTCATCCCTGGTGCAGGCAGGAGGAGCCGGGGGGGGCTTTGGGCACAAAGCACCAGGTCAGGCTTTGAGGTGCCAGCGTCTTAGTGGTACACACATCAATGGCCTGGAGACAAGCCCATTTGCAAACCCCCAGCCAAAACACATAAAGTGAGTGAATTATTTTTTTTAAAAAAAAGCCTCTCCAGGTTCCCAAGAAGAGGAGGAACGGATGAATCCTCAGTGCTATTGTCTGTAAGGCACTAGAATCAAACAGGCAATCAGCTCTCCGCGGCAAAATACTCCCTTCCTCCCACAGGCATCAGTCCAAGGAAAGCGAAGGCACTTAACAGCCATGTAAAGAATCAATCATGTATTTCAAGGAGTAGCGGTACCTTATCAAGCTGAGAGCACAGCAAAACTTAATTCCTGTGGGAAATACCTTTCGTGAGCAAGCTGCTTAGAGCGGAGAGGAGGAGGGCTCAGGCACTGGTCTAGGCTGTTTGGGTTTTTTGGTTGTTTTTTTTTTAAGTCAATTGATTTAATTGCGATGCTGAAGTGCTTTCTCTTCATAAAGATTCAGCAAGTCTTTTGGTGTTAAGTTCAGGTTTAGGAATGTGTTAGACCAATCGTGTAAATTGACAGACAGTCCCCAAGCAGGCCTATCAATTATATTTCTGCTGTCTTTATACTGCACAGTGCAAAAGCTGGTCTAAAGAGTTTCGGTTTTCCTTTCTGATTGCCATCATATTTTGATCTAGAAAATATTGTAGGTTATGCTGCTAAGCATGCTGTACTCTTACTGCAAAATAAGCTAATCTTCAACTTCTTGGCATTTTCTTAACTATTGCTTGGGCTGAAATGCTTCTGCCCTCCATACCTTTCTCAGTTACCGAAGAAGGATTTGGAGCAATTTGTTTCTCAGGGCATGGAGGATGTCCCCACATCCTGCCTATCTTCCCTTTCTGGTTGGGTTCCTGTGACTGGTCCATGTCCTGCCCCTCAGGCACTGCAAGCCATAAACCACCGTAACTCCCAGGGGCCGGGGAGTGGTATGGGACCAGACATGTCTGGCAAGGCCGGGTGGTGGCTGAAGGATGGGAGAAAAGCTTAGCCCCCACGGGCCCTGACACAGGGATTATGCGGGAGATAGGATGTGAGGCAAGAACTTAGCGGTACAGTGAGAAAGTTAAAACCAGGATCTTGATAAAGGCTTGGAGAGCAAGATCAAATCTGAGTAGCTCTGGAGCGAGACACCTGAGAAGGAGACCTCAAAGCTATGTGGTACAGCCACCCAATTCACTTTCCTGAGCCTCTTCTTCCAGATGTCTAATTTGAAGCATTGAGGGTTGATTTGCAGAATTACTGGGCTTCAATAATGAACACAATGGACCCCAGTCGCCCTGCTCCTAAATTTCCTTTCCATAAGATTAGGATAATTCTCCAGGAGTATTACAAATACAAACAAGTATTTTCGAATCACACCGAGCCTGAGCATTGACAAGAGGCACTGAAAAACCTCTGAGGCTGTTAGTCATTTTGTCTTTGAAGCTGGCTTTTAATACCTGAGTTGGGAAGTCTGCTCGAGCTGGCCTAAGGCTACAGAACAAATGATGAGAAAGCAAAGAGCTGCTCTTGAGTCATGCACTGCCCGCCCTTTGCACTGAACAGGGCACAGGAAAAAGGAGACATGGCTGGCTGAAGAAATGACTGTGTTATAAAGCATATAGACAAATGGGCACAGTTTAGGTTTTCATAAGCAACCTTCATTTTGACATATTCTGACTTGCAGGGCTTAATGTTCCCATTTTGTGTACATACAGGCTTAACCGAAATCAAAGCCTTCAAAAGAAAATTCTTTAATATCTTTAATTACAGCTGGAGCAAAGTTGACTGTTATTAGGAAGAGCTCAGCTGGAGTCAAAACACATGAAAATTTGTATAAAATAGGTAGGAGTTGGAGCTCAGTTTGGTCCCTTAGGTTACAGCAGAAAGTTACTCTGTTCAAAGTGCCTGTACATGGATGAAATTGCATTTACCTATTACTTAAACCATCAAAAAAGATCTTTTAAAGGACTTAAACGATGTATAAGCCTCTACTAGCACTTTGTTAAGGGTGAATTAGATTTTCTATTTTCTTTCCAAGGATTTAAATAGGATTTGTATTAGGCCCTGAAGTTGTATGTACCCAAAAGAAAATTATGTATATTAGTTTATATTGTGTATCAAGGATTTATTTCTCTGAACCACAGTGCTATGTGCTATTTCAGACTAATTTTCTTATTGTCTTCTTGTTCACAGCACCTAAAATGTTCTCTTCAGCTGTTTAGTAAAGGCTTTCTACCCCACACAAACCACATGCAAATTAACCAGTGTTATTAAGGCTATACAGCTGCATCCACCATTTGGCCTCCCTATTTTGCTTAAACTTAGGACGTAACATTAAATCCGTATCTTCTGCATAATTTTAAAGCTTAATCTCAAGATCTGCCTGTTTGCTTATTCAGGAAGGAAGTCATATGTGCTTCAAACAGGTTATCCTACATCTTTATCTTCATTATCGGACAGTTGGATGTTCATGGCAGTTTGAATGAGACATTGAGGGAAAGAACACGAGCTGAAGTGGTGGTAGAAGCAGGCTCAGCTGGGGCTATGGCTGAGCTACCAAAATAGCTGGTTTGTGCTCAGATGCAGATATATTATACCATCATTAAAATGTCTTGTATGCCAACCAATATAAATTCCTCTGCTGACAGATGTGGTACAGTTAAACCAGTACTGCTCTGGATATGTAAACTCCGAATGGCCCCAATCTTAGCAGGAAGAGACATCATTTTTCTTTTAGAGAGAATTGTAATAACTTTGTCTAGGACAATAAACATTAAACTGCTTTCAAGTAGAGTCTTACTTGGGTTACCATATAAATGTAAAATAAAGGGAATGTGAATCTCAGATTACCATCTGTTCAAGTTACCCACGGCTAATCATGTCACATAGTTTACTGACCTCCTGCTCTTTCTTTAACATCTCCATGGCTTCCCGAAACTTTCTTTCCTTCTCCTCTGTTTCAGCAATAGTGGCTTGGTTCTGCTCCTCATATGCCATGGCCACAACAGCCAGAATCAGGTTCACCAGATAAAACGAGCCCAGAAAGATGACCAGCATAAAGAAAAGCATGTAGATCTTCCCAGCAGATCTGAGAGTCTGTAAGTACAAAAGTAAAATCACTAACACTTGCTTACAATGTCTTTTACAAGAAAATAATAATAAAAATATTAATATATTTTTTTAAACTTAGATTTACAATATGATTCAATTCAGCCTTTGCTAACAGCCCAAACAGAATCCCTTTGATGATAAACAACAATCACATGTAAGGAAATAATCTTCACACCAATAAATTTTTAAACCTTAGTTAAAAATTATATGCCTTGCAGTAAAATTCATTTATAAAAGAAGAATGCTTTCCTCCTTTACTAAATATCTCCACTGTTTTTCTTTTAGAATAGATAGTCTTATAATCAGCTGTGGTGAAAGCTTCCCCCACGTAGCTCAATCTCTTTTTGCCCATTGCACAGAAACCCTCCGAGCAGGATTCACGTTGTATCCCTTTAGATGTCTGCAGTCTAGGTCCTTTACAGTCAGTGGGGAGAAAAATATACTTTTAGGGTGCAACTCATCTGAATATTATTTAGGCATCTGCTTCAGCATAAGAACCACCCAGCCTTGGGTGCCGTTGACTGTATTGCTTGGTTCTTCACCAGAACTAGGCATAACTGGAGTTTAGGGTACCAGGCTGAGCTTATATTACAGCTATGTCTCATGTTCAGTGACTTGATGCTAGTGATAGAAACCCCTGTGTGATATTATCGGGTCAAAGAATAAAAAGGCGTGATGTCCTTATTTTCCATGACAGTTTCAGTCTTCCACAGTTGTACATGCAGCTCTGTGCCAAGTAAGCCAATAGAGTTGTTTAAAGAATCTTCAGTTTCATTGTTTTGCACTTTCTTGAAATGAAATTGTATAACTGGCTACATGTGAAGCTGAAATCCCTAATACCTTTGAAGATGTCTACCTCAGTACCTTCGGAGTAGTACCTGTCAGCACCAACTCCCTTGGTTTCCTTACGAGCATGTTCTGGTTTTGGCCACTTTGAGATGCAGAAGTAAATCTTCAGTGGCTTCACAGACAGAGTGTATCACTCAGTACCAAGCCATCATACGCAGTTCTTCAGAGTTCACGCACAGGTCATGGAAATACACACTAAACCAAACATTTACTAGCAGAGCACCTCGCACACGTGACTGTAGGTTGACTGTGACTCCATCTGTGGCTGTCAGGTGTCCGTGACAAAAAGCTTGCACCAAGGAAAAGTGATACGTACCAGGTAGTCTTGCCGTTTGCTCAATGTGTGGTCATTATCATGCCTTGCAAAACCAGAAATGCCAAGCACACAGGTGCTTCTCTAGTCCTTTTCTGAGCTGGATTCAAAAGATTAGTTCATGTTACACCAGCCACCAATAAAATGATTAAGTGGTGATGTGCTGATCTTTCTTAAGTAATGAGCTTCATCTAGATTCAGGTGAATTACCCATTCAAAGTATTTTTCAGCACAATTTTCCCCCCTTTCCCCAAGCACTCAGCCTAATGTCTTCTGGTATCATCGCTCCTAAGACAATAAATTAATTGTAAAAATTGATGGTTTTCTCCAGAACAGGCAGAGCACAGTTTACCTAATAACCAGCAATTCTTTCTTGTCTTTAATTATGGGATTTAATTATGGGAACTGTAACAAGACAATGTGTTTATTTTATACTTTTTAATAGTAATAAAACAATCTCATACCTGTTGATAAAGACGCTCCCAATAATCTTGAGTCATAAGACGGAACAGAGAGAGAAACGCCCAGCCAAAAGTATCAAAGCTTGTGTAACCATGGTCAGGATTTTCCCCGGCCTTCAGACATATATATCCCTCAGGACACGCGCTGCAAAACATGAAAGACAATACACGAAATGCATGTATGAAATGTGTGCAATGCATCATAGACGGCTTCAGCATGAAGAAACTGGTTTCAACGGGAACATATTGAATGCTCTGGGTTAAGAGCACAGATCCTCAGTGGTAAATTCCTTCACTGGGTGAAAACACAGGGAACAGGTAGAAGCTGACTTCACAATACCAACGATCCCTGCAACCTTATTTTTCCCTTGAAAGGATAGACTGGAAAATGTTAACCATAGCTTGAGCTGCAACAGCAAACGAGCACCTAGCATTTCAGATATTTGGAATAGACTGGAATCAGGTGCCTAAGCAGGACTTTAGTGCTGAAATATGATTTCTCTTGGCACTTACTCCCAATTAAGGATCATAAACTTAGTGTCTCCTGTTACAGTTGCGGGTAATACTGTGATGGTGATCCACTTTTTCTGGTTACGTAGTCTGACACTGGCTGAATGACACCAGCGTGTGCCATCTAAGCACCCTCCCGATGGCTTACTCTGCCTGACCTTGCACTCACCCCCTGCCAGGACTAAATCTTTAATCTAAGAAACTCAGCCTTTTGTTCCACTCACCGCTGTAATCTGGGGTCATGACATTTTTTTCTATTTCTGCCAGGAAAAGGTTTTCCTTGTGTGCCTTGCAGATTCACCTATTAAATGGCATGCAGATAGCATGCATTTTACTGGCTCTCATCAAACTTTGAGACTCTTTACAAGTAATTTTCTAGCTCCATATGTCAGAAGAGAAAAAGAAGGCTCTCAGTGGTACTATGTAAGTACTGAATTGCATCAAGTGAAACGTGTGGTAGGAGAGATGCCAGGTCAGCGAGCCACCCTCTCTCCCAGAAAGCTGCAATATCATTAGACAAAAGACCCCACACTTGTGCATATCACAAGGTACTTTCCAAACATAAGATATGCTCCATTAGAAACCGAAGACATAGAGCAATATGCAAAGGCTTTACTGCTGTATGTATCACAGGAAGAGAATATGAGATTAAGGACATGGTCAGCGTCCTGGAGCCCTATAGTATTTGGGAATTTATTAGGTGGGAACCACCTAACTATCATCTGGAGCAGCAGCTCTCAGTAGAACTTGTGGTAATGCCAGCTCTCCCTGTTCTCCTTATGCTTCACGTAGAGATGAACCTGGTATGATTCGGTGCAAATTCTAGCTAACACAACTGGAGATGGCTGGAACAAGAGGGACTGTGAAAGCACTTTGTCAGAGATCAGAGACATTGTGAGAGACCAAGTTCCAGGCAGTGTTTTGATAACAGAGCAATACCTTCTGTCCTGGCAGATGCTGAGCTTGATGTTCTGCCTGTCAGATGGAAGAATCAAGGTTTTCTGAACTGCCTTCAGATAGGATGATTATTGTAATATCCAGCCATTTCAGACACATCACCAGTCATGTAGAGTGTGTTCAATGTGTACAGCTTTTAACTTTTTTTTCTCCCAGTAAAAACCCATAGTGTTTCAGGCACTGCTATTTTTTACCAAAGCAGAATATTCCCACAAATTGAAATGCAAAGTAGTAATACAAATAATGCAAAGCAATTTTTAAAATGCCACCCAAAAAAGAAATTGACTCCTGAGAAAGCAGAGTGTGTCTCAGTGTGAAAATCAAGTTTTTTTGTTTTTTTTTAAATATCAGTTTTTATGCTGATACAAATCAAACTTCCACAGCACAGGATAGCAACCTTGTACTGCATGTTGAAAGGAGAATACATTGCTATACGTTTTGAAGTTATATAAATCTATGGTGTCAGCCACCAACATCAGACACTCAACAACACTCTAAGAAAAATCTTCATTGAATATCAGTAGTCAAACACAAATTTTTAAGTGAGTTGGCTTTGAACGCTGAAAAAAAGGAGTGCTGAAGCATTGCAAAATGTGTGCATATCCTTGTTTGCAGTAGTCTTCAGAAGAAGCAATGAAAACTGAAAAAGAACATTTGATGTTTAATGAATTAAATGAAACACACAAGTGAGAATATAATAAGTGATTCTGTCACCTTCAGTAGAGCCAAGTCAGTTAATGCCAGTTGAGAATTTAGACAATAATAACTATATCTCACAAAGAAAGAAAAAGAAAGACACTTTAATTTTTTTTCCCTGCCAGCCTAGAAATGCCTCCTCTAGATCTTTCCTACTTCGACTACCTATTGTTTCCTGGTAAGAGCTACAATTGAATAAAAATTACAGTAACATTACTGAGTTAGAAGAGAATAAAATGGAGAAATCTCAGCTTTTTCCCCTTTAAATATGCAGAGGCAACATGGAATCTCTTGTATATCCATGTCCTTTTTTGAGGCAGCCTTTTCACTAAACCTCTCCCAAAGGCAGCATCTGCTGTCACTCTCTGCCATAGAGACATGAGATTTCTGTCTCTGATCTGCTGCTGCAGACAGCCTTCAGTGCCCGTGACGTGTTGCTGACACTGTTTAAGAGCTCTGAGTAATGGATCCTCTGGGTTGCAGAGAAGGAAACCCTTTCCGCTTGCTTGCACTAAGACATCGTGTCGGGACAGGACATGAAAATTTTTGTAAGGTTTCTTATTTTTGCTGTGAGAAAATGACTGCACTCACACACTGTGTTTGGCTGGAAACTAAATGATCGTGTCCAGAGGTGTTCAGTCTTAGTCTTCCACAAAAGACCAGTCCCAAGTGGCTCCACTGAGCTGCTCTCATCACTCACATTTCAACGATATTACTAATGGCTAAAAAATTTGAATACAGCTGTGAGAATCTTGATGGCAATTACTTTAATGGTGAATTTAAGCCTAGGCAGGTTGGAAATCAGGTTTCATCCAGAATAAGTTGCCTAAAACCTTGGGCAAACTGGAAACGTTGCCATTAATTTCAATATGAGAAAGAGAGACTTTCCTCTTAATCTCTTCACCATTTTGAACAAGAGAGTCTGAAAGAAAGGCGATATTAGAGGCATTGCAGGTGTATTTTCCTAGGAACCTCTCAGCACTACGAGATTAGAGGTTACAAGGTCACTCTTAGGTTCACCGCCAGTGATGCTTCCTAGGGAAACTCTGTTTTTAATGCAGAAGGACATTAGAGCAACTGCTCAAAGCACTTTACCATAGCTGCTTGGAAAGCCACAGGACATGGAGATGCAACTTGTCTGACTGTTAAAGTGAGCAATGGTAGCTCAGATTAGTATTTTCTGTTTATAATACAGTCAGTATTTTTTAGTGTTTCATTCTGTCTTTATGTATCCCTCAACCTTTTTCCACTCAGCAGTAGATTGCTGGTGTGAAAAGATCTGTCTGACTCTACAGTGAATGTACACAGTTCTCTAATATTATTTTCAGGTGTAAGAGCATTGAAACGAGGTGTCTTCAGCACAAAAAGCATGAACTTCAGCTCAAAAATGCTACTAATGTTAGCTCACATACTCCTTACAGAAACTAGACACTTGAGACAAAATATCCTACTTTTCAACTCCTTATTCTTGCTCACCCTCTTTTGTAGCTAACAGAAGCGATAACCCGTGGGGTACGGGAACACGTTAAAAACACTGACAGGAAAACAAAATGCTGCTTCCCAGAAAAACACTCTACAGAAATTTAGGTGTATGACTCTCACTTGAGAATAGAATTCTGCAAATGGCACCATTTCCTCTGAAGACTTTTTAAAGGAGTCTCAAGATTTTGCTGAAGCGTCTTTGATGTATAATATTAATCCTTCCCCTTCAGATCTGTTAGCAAACTCTTTAGCTCCTTTTAACTCAGGGAAGCATTTCACAGGATTGCACTCTCCTCTGATGCTCAGGGATGGGCAACAACAACAAGCTACATAAATATAACATCCTCCACAGGAGCCTCACAGGATGCTGTTCAATTGATCACAATGAAATTAGTGTCATTGATTCAGAAAAGTTAAAAGCATCAGTCTACCTAGCTATCCATCAGGCTGTAATCACCATTGTAAACTGGCATTGGTACAGGAAATTAAAGAACATAAGAAACAGCCTTGTTTAAATAACACAGGTTGGGAATGCCAGAGAGTTGTAGCTGAGGGGCATAATTACAAAATGCTCTGCCTCAGGAGTTTAATCTAGGCAAGCCAAGTAACCTGCTGATCCAGACTGTAGTGGCCAGTAGGGCTGTGCAATAAAAGATGATTGGTAAAACCACCATGTGCTGGATTGTAACATTCAGACCCTGAAAGCACGCGGAGGGTTGTCCAGGAGTTAGCATCAAACAGCTGGCAATGTCAGCTACGACATCTGTAAGGCAAAAGCCGCACTTTCATGTGGTTTAGGATGGAAAGGCATATCATGGCTTGCTACACAGAATTGCTTATGAAAGAAGCAATAATGGGAGATAAAGTGCATGCCACAGACACGCCAAAAGTTAAAAAAGCAAAAACGTTGTGGTAAGGGGCCCTTAGTGTCCCTGCTCGGGTTGCAGCTTAAGTCCAAGAATGCAGAAACCAAGCTGAAATGTTTATGGCCGATGTCTTTGACACGTGGCTAGTTCCAGAGGAATGGAAACCACCCTTGTAAGCACGGTGGGGTTCCAAAGCCTGGCAGCAAGAGCTGGCAGACAGTGCCCATGGCCTCCAAGACTTGTTGATGTGCATGGTAGAGTCTTCCTCAACCTGCCTTTTGGTGCTAAAGTAATCAGGCCACAAAAGAGAGGCTTAGATCTCCTTTAGACCACAGGCCTGGGTGTTTTCTCTGCACTTTCAATGTTTTCTCACTTCTCTTGGCTTTGAGGGAGGAGACCAGCAGCCAAGCAAGGAGTGCATGCTCTGCAGTGGTTGTGGGGCATCAAAGATCCCTAGAACTTTTGCTCCTACCTGACGAGATGAAACTACCCATTCTGAAACAGGGCAACATTTTTAAAAAATTGATGTTGTAAGGGTGACTGGGCATGTAGGAGACAGGGCCCAAAAGGCAGCAGCACCCCAGCCAGAGCCGGGCATTGCTGCCAGCAGGTGCTCAGTCTGCCTGAAAGTCACAGGTCACTCTACTTCCTCTGCTCTTTCTTAAGTTGTTATATTAAAAGAATAATTGTGATTAGAGTGTCTGAATTACATTTCTCCATTAATTACCACCTGAGAGCCAACATCTGGCTCACAGAAGCACCCTTCACATCAGATAGGTCTGACTAGGAGCCCCCAGCAGTTCTCACTCCAGGCATCTAAGGGGTCAGAGAGAATTTGAATGGTCTGAAAGGAAGGAAGTGCAAGCAAATCCAGCCAAATGCTGTAGCGGGGGAAAAAAAAAAAAAAAAAAAAAGAAAGAAAGAAAGAAAAGAAAGAAAGAAAGAAAAAGTAGAAGAAGGAAAAGAAGAAGAAGAAAAGATGAGAATAAAGAGCAACATCAACCAGGAGCTGAAACTGGAGGAGAAAAGGGAAGGAGGTGCTCATGAGCAGGCTTGCTCACAGACTCAGAGCACCCACTGACCTGTGCATGCCACTGACTTGTATCCAGGAAATACATTTCAGCCTCCCCCACTGGCTACTTGCTCAGGCAGATGGAAAACCACTGGTTTCAGCCTGAGACATCAGACCCCTCCATGCATGCACATAAGCAGTGAGCGGAAGAACTCCCTCTGCTGCAATGTGGCTTTTTCAGACTTCATGCTACAGCAGGGTAAGGAAACTATCATTTCTTCTCACTCAACCCAGTGACCAAACAGCAGATCTTCTGTCTACCCCATCAAATAAAATGTAGGGCGATAATTTATCATCATAAACATAATGGTAGATTACTGCTTAATGAAGATTGTAGCCCCTAGTAAGTCTGCTTCTCTCATGTGGCTGATGAGCTTATTACAGCTTTGACTAAGAGGTAATATTACCCATCCTTAAGAATTGAGTGGATTTGGAGTTAATCCCTACTGCTGCTGTTTAACTAGAGACATGATCTTCCAAATACACAGCAGATCCCTAGGAGTGAGGACTGTTATTGTTGCCCCTAAGCCTGTATAATACCTAAAGTTATGCCCATGGCCCCTGCAGCATCTTTCAGGTGACATGCTTTCTGTTTTTTCTCAAACTCAAGTGAGAGTCTTTCTCACCATGAGCAAACCATCCTCATTGTCCTGTCACTGTAACTAACACAGAGTAGATGGAAAAGTTTATGTGATTTACATCAGAATCTAGTTAAATTCACTTAAGGTATGCTGCGCAGTCTGAATGTTTGTATTAAATTCATTAATACTGCTTACTAATCCGGGGTGTAATTACATTATTAGCTCTGGTAGTTTAAGCAACACACTTCATTCTTTCCAAAATTCCTATGCTTTTGTGACATTTGAAGAAGTCACACTTGGGGATTGTATCCTTTTCCTCACTCCACCAGCCTTTCCAGTCCAATACCCCATCACACTGAATTTGGTGTTATGAACACACCAGTCCCACTGGGTACATGCCAAAGCTCCCCAGTCCCCCGTTCCCTGTGATGGACCCATTCATGCAGCAAGCTAAACACACCTAAACAGACCATGACCTGCCTGACAGTGCTGGTTAGTCCAGAGATCACCTGCAAGCAACAGATTGTTTCTCCTGACCTTACCCATTCATGTCACTCCCTAGGAGTACGTATGTGTAACTAAGCTGAGTACCATCTCCACCCCACCCATCCATGGACTGCACCTCTGAAACACAAACCCTCCAAGCCCACAAGAGCAGAGCTCTTCTCACCCTGCTTGTCCAGCATCCCACACAACATGGCCTGAATGTGAGGCCTTCTTATATTAAGAAAACAAAAACTAATAATAACAATAGCAGTAGTAATACATTTTTTTAATAAATTATTAATAAGATTTAAGGGCAGGCAACTCAGAGCTGCAGCAGTCCTAATTGCCAGCAGCAGAATAAAAGAACTGACTGGGCGCATTATTCTCTGGTGCAGTTCCCCAGTTTCCAGCACGGCTGTGGCTGTGTTACTAGGCGCATTTGCTGGTAGCCAGGGGACTAAGAGCTGTGGGAGAGCATGCTGTTTGACATGTTCTTCTGGCAGACATACACATTGTTCCAGGCTCTCTGCCTGCCAAGGGCTGGGTGCGAGCTGCAGCGCTGGGCTCTGCAAATTACTGTGATAGGAGCGCTGCTCCTCAGCACAGTGCATGTTTCCCCTCTACCCTTGAGGGGTGCGATAAGCCTTTGCAAGGGACTTTAAATCACTGCATGGAGGATGCATAAAGGCAAAAGAATGATGCTATATCTCAGGAGATCAAAGTGCTGCATCGCTGTATATGCTGACATGAATCTGCTGGTAGTATGGTAGCACGGAGAACCTCCCGTAAAAAAGGTTGCTTTCGGTGCTCATGGTGACTATGAAAACAGGCATTTGATGCAATTTTATGTGCTGGTATTAATTACCTTAGTAAAATGCCCCACACAAAAGGAAACAAAGTGGGGTTTTTCTGATGATACCTTAGAAAGTGTTAGGACTTGCTCAAAAACTTTGAGAAGCACTAGACCACACGGTCGCTCCTTCATCCCTTATATGCAATAAGCTCAGTGACAGCAGAATTTACCAAACCATATAGAATCTTGCCCCATGCTGTACATTATTTTAATGTACCCTGTTAAGAAAAATCAAGGTCATAGTGAGGATAAAGGTAGCTAAAGTTTCTATAGCAACAGTTACTAGGATGCAGTTGCCAAAGGTGCTTTCTTGTTGCATCCTGAAGTAGCTTTACTGGCTGCTTTTCCTTCCTGTTCACTAGTCTTTTTGGTAATATCAGTACAGACACGATGCAAATGTGCTTTCATTGTCAGTATGATCTTGTAGACTATTCCTGCCCATGAGCTGAATAGATAGGACATATCATGTGAAAGGGGAAAAAAAAATTAAGCAGTCTGACCTTGGGATCCAAAGGGGACACAACTGACTTAAAACAACGCACGCTTTTCTGAAAAGCCAGCTCCCTGTTGTAGTTGCCAGTGAAAAAGTCAAAAGAACAATGATAAGTTCTCTTTTTTGTCAGCTTGTTTACTTCGTACATTGATAGCATCTTGTCTTTTTCTCTTTCTCCTAATGGACAAATTTCCTTGCTGTTTCTATTGCTCTTCCAAACCTTCAGGCAGAAGGGGAAGAAAAAACAGCAGTCTAAGCACAGCAGAAAAATGTCCCTGTGAAATTACAACAGGATAAAAGTGGAAGTGCTTTAGAACTGAAATGTATCTTCCTTTCTCCTGGACAGGTAATTCCAAGATGCTGCAGCCCCTGAAAGTCTTTGTGAGTAAGCACAGGACTCATCTCATTGAAATGAACAGTTAACAGCCATGGCAGTGGAGCAAGCTGTAATTGCAGGGGCGGCAGGAAGCAGGTTGCTGTGGCCTGACATGAAACGCTTCCCACATCCCACTCACTGGGAGATTTGGTCCAACGATCGCAGCAGGGTGATGCCTGGTAGAGGCATGGCTGACCTGCTCCAGCAGGATGCCTCGCTGGACCTGAAGGTGGGATCAGGATTGCATCTTCTCCTGAGAGCAGTGCCCTTGGAGGCTCCCTCTCTTCTTTGCCTGGTGTTGGCCATGTCCCGTTGCCTGAAGCTAGGTGCTGAGTGCCCGGATTTGTCCTTGCTGTAGGTCGTTGGATACACTGTAAAGCATTGCATCCAACTACTGGTCTTCCCTTCAGCACTATTACTGTAAATACTCATCTGTGGATATGGCTTAACTTTGCTCCCAAGGGCCACTTTCACACAGTAGGGTAGATGCCTTCAAAAGGCTCGTGATGCCTGGTTATAGGCAGTGTATGGTGCTGCTCGCTGTTACCTGCGGTTCTGTAGCCCTTGCAAAGCATAGTCCACTTGATGCTAAAACCAGATTTCACCAAGGCTATAGCAGCTTTCAGCTTCTGCTACTAGCTAAGACCTTCCAAATATTTCATCATTGTACCAGATCTTTACTGGATCTTCCTCAGGGCTAAAACAAGGTGTTCAAAATTGGATGAGCGATACACTAGGAATTAAATTGAAAAGCAAATATATGGAATTTGTAATCCCTTTGAAAATCAGACTGTCTGAGCTTTCTCCATGTATTTTAGTCAAATCAAATCAAAGCAGGTGAAATTGCAAAAAGAACCAACTTGGATAATTCTCAGTGCAGCCATATCCAAAGGAACAACCAAATTTAACCCCCAAAGACATCTAGAAACATGAATAGTTATGCAAATAAACTACATTTTTATTGCTAAAAGAGCCTTGGACTTAGCACTGCTTCTACTCTCTGACCAGCCTGTGACACACATCTCTGAGCAGATGATTTTTCCATTAATGTAGTGCTCTAAGTGTGCTTGTTGTGAAACATCGAGCACACATCACTAGCATTCACTTTGTACCTAAGGACATCTTTGATCACAATCATTTGATTTTCTCTCTTCTCCAAACATTACTTCTTATTTCCATTGGACTTTCTGTCCCTTGTAAATACAAAGCAAATTCTTGCAGTACTTCAACGGGGAAAATGCAGTTGGATAAACAAAATGAAAAACAACAGAGAAGTTCTATCTGATTAAATGAAGAAAAATCAAATTTAAAGTATCCTGAAGAAAGTTTCTGAGGCATCACATGGCAAACCACACGGATAGGTTAGTCCTTGTGCAGCTAAGAAATATGCCATCTCCCTGACATTCCTACCGCATCCCTGCAGAGTGATTTTTGAAGAATCTTCCTGAGGTTGCTTGAGCATTCCTAAAAACATACTTTTTTTTTTTCTTCCATTTGCCAGGTAAAGTAGTAAAGACATGTTTGCTGCTGCTAAGTGACATACATCTATCCAAATCCCTTCTGAACTAGAATCAATATTAGCTAGATCCATTACCTCCTGCTTTATTGGCAGTTTGGGTGCTTGTTCAGAAAACAGTCCCTCCTAGTAATGTAATAAAGCCCCCACCTTGGAGATAATTGGGTTGTCTGTGATATAGCATCCACTGATGATCATTTCCCTGCTGATTTTGGCCTGCTACTCCAGCTCAGGTTGCAGTCTCCATCACTACACACTGTTACATTAGACCATCTGAGTCTCATCACCTAATAATTGCCATAGTAGATTTATTTAGATTTTTTTTTTTTTACTCTTCTATAATAACAGCAACCAGCCAAACCTCAGAGTGTCATTAGCATGCTTTTAAAAATGCACTAAAATGGCTTTGTCAATTACCTCAAGATTTAATACCCTGGCCACAACACAGATATCCCTCACTCTAACAACAAATCCCTGCAGGACTGCACATACAACACTGCCCATTTCCTTTGGGTCCTCAGCATACCCCAGAGGCTAATAAACTCAAGCTCCAGACTGGGAGCAGAAGCAAGCTCCACAAATGCTATGAACACCCAGAAGTGGCCTTGCCAGCTGTCTTTCCATACCCTGCCTTCTTCATGCCTTGATGGGTTCCCAACTTAAGCATCCTCACTTGTCATGAATTTCATTACTAATAGATGGGGCAACCACAACCTGATGCATCCTCTCACTGTTAACTCACCTCCCTTGATCCTGTGGTGCAACCTGTCCCGAAAGGTCCCACACATTCAGATGTTGTGTTTTACCACTTAATGCACTTGCTCTTGGCTTTGACCATTGAAGGGTAAGAGAAAATAAATCCACTCTGTTAGGTGCGTCAGCCTGTAGATTATTGGTCTGTCTATTTTAACAGGTGGGAACATATGACTTTGCAGGTCCTCTGAGTCCTTAGGATCATCTTCCTAATTGTCTTCATGTCATTAAACAACAGGAATGGATGACTGACAGGAACTCTGTGCAAGGTATAACAGATGAGACCACGCTTGCCAGTCCTGAGCTAAAACCCCACTGTAAGTAGGAATATTTATCCCCATTTTAGGCATTTAAAACCTTACCAGGTGGCATTAAATCCTTAACTAAAACAACAAGAGCCTGAAGAAGAAAGAACTGATGCGTAAAGGGAATGTGGGTTTCCCTTAATGGCACGGACACTAATAGTTTTGATGTATTTATCAAAACAAGCACAAAGGCTTTAGGTGTGAGGGTGGCATTTTCATCTTCTTATACACCAGAGCTGGAAGTTCTTCCCTGGCTGTTTCAGGCTGTGACCCTCTCATGGGGAGAGTGCCTCCATTGGAGGTTTTCTTCAGTTACTGCTTTTTGTTGACACGTTGCAATTTATTGACTTTCTAGGGAAGGAAATAAGGGTGGTTTTGCGAATATGCCCTTAATCCAACCCTTAAATCCATACAGGCTACTGATATACAGATGCTCCATGAATATTGCATTAGTATTAAACTTCCCACCACCTGGATGATTCCAAAGCAGTAGTCCCTAAACTATGCCTCACAAACTACCTATAACCTAGTTAACCCTTCTGCCATTTGCTCATGACCTTAGCAGCCTGCCACCACCATGGTTCAGGTCATCAGAGAGAACAATGTAAAATATTTTGTGATGTGCAAAATATTGTTGCCGTGCAGAACATTTTTTTTCCTCCGTATTACTGCCTATTGACTAGCAAAGGCTGAAGTCCACCAGCATAGGTACATTGCCAAATCCTGGGATCCCCGGGAAACATCCCAATAGTCTTGGAGTCCAGCCTGAGCCTGGATAAATGCAATGTATTACAATCAACAAAGCACTTAATTAATGAATGCTGACATTGTACCTTCTGTGGAACAAACAAAGAGGAAAGCATGGCCCTCTGCCCAAGGAGCTTACAGTCTAAATCAGACTGGTAATACAGATCAGACCACAAGACATGCAGAGGGAAGGCTGACACTTCAGCTTTCTCTTTGTCCTATGTAAATACAGATACAGACAGTGGCAGCAGAACATAAAGCATCTCTTCAGGACCCTGTGGCTTTTATTATCCGCCTGTCCACAAGCAAGTTTAGATTTTTATCTTCCCTTCATCTTCCTGCTGCCTCTCTGTGCACACATGCCTCTCTTCTTTTCACATTAAGTTCTTCCTAATTTACACCTTTCTTTTTCCCAGTCTCTACATTTAGTTCTACCAACTCAAAACATCTCCCTCCAGAATTAGATCACCTCAACTCCTCTCCTCACTTGACCTAGGTCACCCACCTCCCTGGTTCAAATACTCTCACATATTTAGATCCAAATCTCATCCATCCCACCACTCTAAGGTCTTTTCTTCCTTTTCCTACAACTCTTAACAGCCTACAAGCTTTACAAGGTTTATAATCTCCTCTGCCCACACAAGATCCCATCTTTCTCCATCACATCCGAACTCTTCCATTCCCATAAAGATCATGAGAACCCGTCAAATAAAATCACACTCTCGGATAATGCACTTAGACCCTGAGGACTGGATGCAGCAGGAACTGTTAGCATCTACAGATGGTAGGGATATGAATGAAATCCTTTATGCAGAGTAAGTCAGTATACCACAGGAATTATTCTGGATCTCTTTACTGTCTATAAGAAAGAGAAACATGTGCAGCCTATAAACATATCATGTACAAATGTAGATCACAACTCAAAACTGAGTACTTCCCCATCTCCAAAGCATGCTATTTTGGGGACTAGAATTTGTTGATTTGTTTATCTTCCTTTGCCAAAAGCCAAGAATTCATCATCAGTCTAAATCCCTCCAGCTTTCCTGTTTCATTTCCTTTAAAATACTCTCCACTCAGCCAAAGTGTTACTTAGTTTTCACTGGGGTTTTTTTTCTGAGAAAATTAAATGTATTGAAAAAGAACTGTAATAAGGCCCCTAAAGATTTCAGACCTGAATAAGTGACAAACACAAACTTCTCTTCCCTGCAGTTCAAAAAATTGAATTGCTATGCACAATATTTTCACTATCCTCTCTCCTATTATGACTGACACAAGGAAGTTGAAATATCTAATTCATGCTGGTAAGAAGTGGACAGAACTGAAGCAAAACATAGGGGGGAAAAAAAACCAAAAAAAAAAAACAACAAAAAGTGGCAGCAAAACCAAACCAGAAGTGATGATATTTTTTAAGTACTTACCCAGCATCAGAGCTATTGCCACACAGTAATACATCTTCTGTACCATTTTTTATGAAATAGTTCACTGCAACAGAAATAGAGAAATAGCTTTTTAACAAGTACATTCTGGGAATTAAAACATTCACAAATATCATCCACCAACCAGCATATTCAATTGCAACAGTAATTGAGAGATGAATGGCATACTTTTGCTTTGTTTTGCTAATTTTAACCTCCATAAATTATAAAAAACAAATAGATGTGTTCAAAGCTCTTTAAGCCCTTGCTGTTTGTATTCCACAAATGACCGGTTTAATAAAGTGGCAGCAAGGCTGTGGGCAACGTTTGTAGGAAACATCATCCAGCCATGTCCCTGGCTGCTGTAACCGAGAACGTTGCTACTGAATACAGTATAGCACTATGCAGCAAAAGCAAACCATAAGCTTGCCTGTAACTTTTAAACTCTACACTGATGAGATACATATTAATTGAAGTTTGTGATAGCAATTCTGACTCATAGGTTAAAAATGCAACCAACTATAAGTCAAAATGTAATAATACTAACAAAGCAGCCCACTCCCCCAACCTGGCGGATTCTGCTCAGTGTAGAAAACACACAGCGTGAAGCGAAAGAATCAGAAAAATGCACCTTGTTACAGATCAAACAAACAAGGAAGTATTCATAAAGACAAATATTTGTCAATGTAGTCATCTGTAAAGGCAACGGAGAGAGACACACACTTCTCAAGGCGGACTCAGAGAAGCAAGCTAAATTTAAAGTCCTCTGGATCATTTGCTGGTTGACTATCAATGAGGCTTAAGGAAATTAGCCATCCCCAGGCTAATGAAAGCCTTTGTGTACACACTCCCTCTCCCATCCCCAGCCAAAAAAAGTTCAGAAAAACAGAACACAAGGCAAACTTCTCAAAAGGATAAGCAAGATCAGTTTTCCAGAGAGAGTCTGAAGAAAAGGAAATGTTCTAAAGAGCATCTCTAAAACCTGAAAGGCAGCATGGATGAACAGATAAAAGCATTGCTCTAGGAACATAATAAATGCAAAACAGAGGCCAGTAGCTGAGTGATGGAGGGTAGATAACCTGGTGCACAGAGAGGATGTGATCCCCTGTTGATATAAGGCATGATGGTGGCAGCCTTACGCAGCATGTGTTTGTGAGCAGAGGGGCCTCAGCAGATGATGCTCGGAAGAGGTTCTCCATTCTAGGCTAACCCTCTGTTGTGAAATGTTTTAAAAATTAAGAGTGACAGCTTATCCAGGCAGGCTATGCAAAGAATGCTCAATGGCTCAAGCCACCGAACAGATGTGCTGTGGCTTTCTCAGTAAGCTGCGAGCAGCGGAAAAGCCCTGCCCTGCTGCATGCCAAGAGGGAATTACTGTCCATGAGTTTGTGGTTACGAGGGCACGTGATGGTGTTCACAAGTTATCAGGGCGCATATCCTGCTCCGACTGTATGCTTTTCCACTTTGTCTCACATGTGGGCTTTCTACAGAAACACCTTGACTGACAGCAACACCCAGGTATTCAATATGTTAAAGGACCTGTGGTCAATCACCACAGAAGCGGGAAGGATGCCAGGTCTTCCACCTCCTTTCACCCTCCACTTCTGCTAGCGCAAGACTTCTGCATTTCTTAGGAGAGATGCTATCCTTTGGGGGGATACACAGAGTTAGTGACACTGACCCACCAGACTCTGCTACAGAGGAAATACAGCACAACCATGAGATGAGATAAATGACTGCAGAGGTTCTACACCTTCTTAACAAGTGGCATCACTACATGGGGTACCCTGAACTTCACCAACGTGCACTCCCCCCTGGGAACTTTTCATACTGCAAATGCCAAGAGTGGGAGGACCATAGATCTGTCCGTGCGTTAACCACATTCTTTGAGGGCTGATTGAAGTTCCGGAGCACAGTGCTGGTTGAAGACTAAACCAACACCTCCTGGTCAGTCAAATCAGAAGACAAGAACAGAGTCAGAAGACAGATGTGAGGAGAAAAAAAGGAGACTCGGCCAACAAGAAATTTAAAATCTCAAAACCAGACAAAATTCTATTGTCTGTTGTGGACTTAAAAATTTACAGTTCTAAACCCAGCAACGTGGCAGGCACCAAAGAGTGCTATGAACTGTGCTGAGGAACCGGGGTGTAGATGCTGCTGGGAGGGGGTATCTTCACCACGGGGTCTGCAGCTGCACAGCAGCTGCACAGCAGCGTGTCACAGCTGCCGTGCCAAACCTCAGCCTGAGGAAGAGCCGGATTGCCGATTCCCTGCTGACAAATGAAGGGGGGATTAGAGTATTAGGCCCAAGGAGACAAATCGCTGTATTATCAAAAATGTGCACAACAATCAATTTGTCATTCAAAGCAAGTTGGCTTGGATTTCAATGAAGGATGCCAGGCAATCAGAGGTCTTTAAGAAGCAAACAGTCATCACTCCTGCTTTTAAGAACAAAGCACCTCTGTATTGTATTAACCGGTGGCCTCTGCTTCCCATCAGTTAACTCTAACATGGACAAAGAACATAAAGCTCCTTTTTCATTTACAGTAGGATTTTCTCTTTGAAACATGGACTGCTCAAACCGATCAACGCCACCTGAAACCACAATGACTTTTTCATTGTCTTGCAAGATTGCAAATAGGTTTGGTTTTGTTTTGTTTTGTCATTTTTTTCACTGAAAAAATTCAGCATGTCCGTGGAAAACAAAACAGGAAAACAAAAAAGACAAAACTGAAAACCTCCACATTAGATTTTTTCATTTTTTTGAAGTAAAATCAAGGCAAAAGAGTATTGTTTGTATGCGTGTGTGTGTGTGTACATAATCTTTATACAACATGCTATTCTTTCCAAAGGAAATTCTAATATTTTTTTTTCTATCAGCTTTACTAAAATGTTGATGTCACAGTTACCGTGTATACAATGCCTTTTAGGAACTTTTCTACAGGAATTTCCAGAGCAAGGTAACTACTTGATCATATTAAAATATTTTTTTTTAAAACAGGCCACAATAACACTGGCTTCATATCAGTTTCTGGTCAGTCCCACAATATTTACTACATTGTTGCCAAATAAACTCATCTATTTTTCAGTAATACAAAACATTTTTTGTCAGTAATCAGCAGCCAAAAAATCAACAGAAATATGTTTTCTAATAACCAGATGCTATATTCTCCAAAACATATGCACATTTGTGCCTGAGCCTTATAAATACATGCTAAGACCCTGTATCTCCAATGCTCCTGACATTGCATTACTTGTGTAAGGTTGATTCCGCTACCATGAAACAGGTGTATGATGAATCCACTATGTTGCTGTTGTCTTCCCAGGGCTTGTGTTTTAAAGCTGCTGAGTTCAGTAAAATAATCCTGTAAAGTGAGTGCTCACAAGCAGCTTACTACCTTCTTACAGAGTTTTGTCGACCTACAAATGACAATGAGATAATGGCAACTGCTTCAGCCAAAGTGGCTCAAGGACCAGCAACAGCAAGATTTGACCCAAAGCCAGAAACCCACACCCTTTGCTGTGTACAGGGTATGACAAAGCTCACACTACCATAACCTCACCACAACTAGTCTAAATGGGAAGAAGTAGAGGTTTATCTCCACCTACCATGGATCACCTCTTCCTTAGTATTGACATTAACACACCTGTAGCATCAAAGAATAAACACTCCTCCAATGAATTCCCTTAATTGTTTTCAGGAAAGGGTTAATAACAAATATTACGCAGCACAGTTGTTATATATTACATTATTATTTGGTTGAGGCTACTGATAGCTGTCTTTAGATGTGACATGGAGCCCAGACAGCAACCGTGACTGCAGAGTGGAGTAACGTCTGCTCTTCCCCATCACCAGAGTGAAGGGACCTTACACTAAACACAGCCCAGGAAATTACGTTCACTAATCCAGCTCTCAGTTACAGTTACATCAACCCAGAGTAATTCAATCCCCTCAGCATCCTCAGAGTTCCTGGCTCTCCAGGGACACCAAGAAGCTTGGGAGCAGCCCTAACCATCGGTGGTCCCTTAAGGCTTAAGGCTACAACAGCATTAGGAAGATGAAAATATATTACCCCGTTTTTCCTTCCATGAGTTGCTGTGTCTCCTGCAAATCCATGCTCTGCCTCCTACACTGCTCCAAGCACGCAGCAATGACCGTGTTTTTAAAGCTGCTGTATGCAAGTAGTGAGAAAATACACAAATCCCTCTAGACTATTCTTGCAATATCTTCCTTCCAAAGTCAATTCCTCAAGCTTCTCATCACTGCTGCTGTTTCATTCTGTTTTTTGGTTTGTTGGTTTTTTTTTCCTGATTTATTAATATCTTACAGGTTTCTGCATTGCTCCCTTCCACACCAGGCAATTCTAACAGAGCAAACATTCACAACAGCTCCATGTCAAGCTAAAAAAAACCCAAACCACAAACTTCCTCAAAAAAATAATTAATTCTAATTAAAATTATGCTCCAGCTTATACTTTCCACACCTACATCACACCACTGAGCAGAAAGCCAGTGGGGTACCTAAAGCTGCAGGGTAGAAGTCCTCATTTCTGTGCAAAGGAAAGGAAAATTTTCTAGTTCAGAAAAATGAAAAAGGTTACAGTCCGCTTAAATACATGGTTTCTGAGTCCAGCTTCTCTTCCTCCTTTGAACACCCAACTGAAATGCTATTTTGACTCATCTTACAACAAATTCATTCCAATTTGAAAACCAAGTATATATTGCCACATTTGCACAAAGAGACGCATTCGAATATCATTAGTCACTGCCCGGAGAAGAGTCCTCTGGCTGACTTTCGAACAAAAACTTCAGAGAGGTGTCTGTTATCTGAGACTATTTATTGCAGGCACACGGGTGCTCACTGGTTGGGGGACTTTCTCCCCATGCTATGGCTGGCACAAAGCACTGTCAGCCACCAAACGTCCTGATTCCAAATTTAAAATGCAATTCAGAAAGCCCCATCACCTTACAGTTGTGATACGTGACACAGAAACAAAATAGATAACACCCCCTCCTCGCCCTTTCGCCCACCGGCACAAACACACTGTACCTCTTGGTAATACATAATAATTAAAAAGAATCCTTGCTGCACTTGCTGCATGCACACTCTGTCACATACGGTGAAGTCTCTAATAAATGAAATTGAGTTTGAAGATGAAAAACATGCCTCACAAAAGCGATGGAACAGGCTGTATTAAGGGTATTATTAGGGAAGAATGCTTGGGAATAAATGGCACTGCCAGTTACTTCTTCCTTGTTAAAGGGGACTGCAAATAATTATAATAATCAGTTACTCTCCTGTTGCCCACCCCGTGACAGGGGATCAGCCTCTCTTCTGCTGTCCCCTGGCATTTGCTGCTGCCGACCCTTCTGTTGGGCTTTGCAGGCTCTCAGGTGCTCTCCTTGCTTCCCATCCTTCCCACCCTCTTTCCCCAGGCACTCACTTCTGGCCCAGCTCTCTCCTGCCACCATACCCCAGAACTGTCTGGAAGGACATTTTCAAAACTCCACTTAAAAATGAACAGGAAGAGTTAGTTGTGAGGATGGTTGTGTGGGTAGAGGGGACAGAGATTAAGGGGATGGCTTTTTTTTTTTTTTAAGAATCTTACATACAGCATTGGCTAATATGTGACTTTAGGATAAATACAGCCCTGAGCTGTCCTGCAGGAGATACCGAGGGGCTGGGAGGAGGGAGGAAAGCAGTCTCCTTAAGCTCTAGTGTCCTTAGACAGGTAGACTCCTACCAGTGCTTCTCCCATGGCTGAGAAAAGCCATAGAAGCAATTTCCCAGCCAGGGCTCAGCAGTCACCATAGCCTAGAAAACACACCCAATTTTGATAGTACAGCTTTTTCCCGCTTTGACAAAAAGCTACTAAAAATATCAATCAAGCCCTCTGCTAGATGGCTCCCGTGCACTAGGAAGAGGCTCTGAAAGCCTCAAGGATCCAAAGTACCTGGTCTGTGCTGCCTGTATGGTCCAAGGGAAGGAAAAACATGTCAGGAGGGAAGGGAAAGCATGTCAGGAGCAGTTGGAGCTGCACACTAGAGGGGAACAGAGAATTTAGATGCTGTCAAATTGGCTTGGGTACCATGCCAAGTCCATGAGCATCCCAACAAAGATGAGAACGGAGACAATAACTAGCAATAAATACTCATGCTGGCATTTAAACCTCTTCAGATAGCCTCCTTCCATGTCTCTGTGTCTGACCAGTCACACAGACCCATGCTCTTAAGGCCGTAGGCTGCACAGCACATAAATAAAAGCACATTTAGTACCACTTGTTTGGATGTACGCTTCACATGAATAGGCAGCAAAATGCCGAAGTGTGCTCTCTGAAAGTTTTGTAGAGGTTTTGTCTTTTGGGGAGGGTTTTTTATACATTTGGCACAAAAGAATTAAAATCAAAAGCTGTGACAAGGCTTGAATGCATTTGTGATTACAGGCAGATGCCAGAAAAATAGCAGAAAATACTCCTGCTTGTACTGTGATATAGAAAACAAATTAATTGGATCAAACACTGACTAAGAGATGGAAGACAAAGGTTAAGATGAAAAGTCTATGTGCCGTATTTCTGTAGGCTAACAGAGAGTTGCATCTGCACCACTTTATTACATTTATAAGTACAACAGAAAGAGAGGAAGAGCAGAGAGATGACAAAATCTACTCTACACAGTATTTTCCTGATCAATCAACTGCAAGGCCAGGACTGAAGGAGGAACACTAGAAACACCTATTCCACTAAAAAAATTAGTGGAAAAATGCAAAGTTAGGCATTATGTTGTCAGAATGCGAAGTAAAGCGGAGAAGGAGAAATTCTCATCCATCTTCACCCTTGTCAACTTTTACATACCCTGTATCATTTCAGCTAAGAGATATGGATTCAGTTAGGGATCCTTAGCCAATATTTTTGTATAATATGAAGATGTGATCAAAGAAAAGTGTAATATTGAGATGCAGGAAGAAAAGGATTGAGTACTATACAGGAAATAACCTATAAATCAGTGTTTGTCTCATCCAGTGCTGTTTAATACCTTTATCAATGATCTGGACGAGGGGATCTGAGTGCACCCTCAGTACGTTGCAGATGACACCGAGTTGGATGGCGCAGGGGGCTCTGCAGGGTCTGGGCAGGCTGGGCCGAGGGGCCAAGCGAGCTGTGTGAGGGTCACCCCGGCCCTGTGCCGGGCCCTGCCCGGGGGTCACACACAGCATCCCCCCGTGCTCGGCCTGGTCAGGCCGCCCCTTGAACCCTGTGTTCAGGGTTGGGCCCCTCGCTACAGGAGGGACACTGAGGGGCTGGAGTGTGTCCAGAGCCGGGCAGGGGCTGGGGCACAAGGCTGGTGGGGGGCGGCTGGGGGAACTGGGGGGGTTAGCCTGGAGGAGGCGGCTGAGGAGACCTTATTGCTCTCTACAACTACCTGAAAGGAGGCTGTAGGCAGGTGGGGTCGGTCTCTTCTCCCAAGTAACAAGTGACAGGACAAGAGGAAACAGCCTCAAGTTGCACCAGGGGAGGTTTAGGTGGGATATTAGGAAAAATTTCTTTACTGTAAGGGTTGTCAAGCACTGGAACAGGCTGCCTAGGGAAGTGGTTGAGTCACCATCCCTGGGGGTAGATGTGGCACTTAGGGACACAGTTTAGTGGTGGACTTGGCAGTGCTGGGTTAATGGTTGAACTCAATGATCCTAAAGTCTTTTCCAGCCTAAGTGATTCTGTGATGCAGAAGACAGACCACAACATTGCTTTCAATAGGGTAACTGCTGGACTGGAGGGTACTGAGAAGCAGGTAATAAGAATGACTGGGAAAATTTTAATAAGACGAACAATTGGAAGAATGGAAATCTTTTGTCTTAGAAAAGACAAAAAAAGACAAAAAAGTTTTAGAAAACAGAAAAAAAAATAGCATGTTTTCTGGAAAATGAGAACAGGGAGCTTTGTGTGCTCACAGTCACAGAACATGATAACAATGTTTTTTGCCCTAAGAAAATGAAGGGGGGAAACAGGAAAAAAAAAAGAGAAAATACTTTCAAAACTAAAGATAAAAGAAATATTTTTCACTACAGTTGCCATTTCAACTGCTGAAGTTACTGCCACAGGCTGCCCCTGTGGTCAAAACATTCAAAGAGAGTTCTGTTGCTTATCTAGATATGGATATTTAGAGTTATAATAGTTAATGCTAATAAAAAATTAGAAAAATATCTATACTTCAGGGTTTACTAATTTGTTCTGGAACACATGGGGCTGCTCTGAGTGCCACAGACAGGTGCTGCTGTGGGTACACCAAGGCCAGACTGAGCCTGGCAATTCCCCATATCTCATCTCCACCTCACTTGGGTGAATTCAGCATTGATGAAAAGTATCAGGAGAAAATATTTCTTTACTTATTCCTTAGAACCAGTGCAATAAGGGAAAGCAGCAATGCAAGCTGTTCTCTGCTGGTGGGCTCACAGTGCACCTGAACTGACTGTTCCGTGTTAAAAGTGAAAGCTACCTCTTGCCTTTGCAAGGCATGTTATTGCTGAACCCAGAGCAAGCAGAAGTCCATGGACAGGCTCCAAAGGGCACAGACGAGATCCTTTCAAATGCACATCACCGTGCAAGTCAAGTGGTATTTTAGTTTGGGAGTTTATGAACAATTTGAAGGTGCTGGAAAAGTCTGAAAATGTTCCATCTGAATCTTTTGCGACACATCTTTCCTCTAGTAGTTCTTTCCTTTCTATGAGCAGTAAATGTGGTGATGAGGGCAAAAAAAATGTACCTGGGGGACAAATCTTCCTGTTTTACAAACTGTTACAAAATAAGAATTTACTCTTTCACCACAAGGCCAAAAAAAAAAAAAATCTTACTGAATGTTTTGGAAGAGACTGTGTTGGATACAACAGTACCAATTCCTATGTTTTTTTGATCCTTGTACTTCTTTTGCTCAGCCGTCCTTGTACTATTTAGCTTAAAACATTAAAGTGCACAGATACAATACCCGTGTTAATAACGCATCAGAAAATTAAGGCTTGAGCATTTATGAAGGTATTTATCAAAAAATCCACAGCACCTGAAAAAAGCCACAATATTTATAGTTAGCAGTGGAGTAACATGACTAGATTCCATGCTGACAAGCACAGCCTGAAAGCCCAGAGAGGTTCTTTGTCTTAATCATTGGTTCATACACAATCATGCATAATAAAACACCTATTCCAGTCTCAACCTGATGTATTGCTTCCCTCTTTCTTCCCATCTCCATAATTACTCATTAAACATTCACTGTCTTCTATTACCACCTCAGACAACACCTCAACACTCCAGCTCTCCCCAAACTTGCTCCATTTGTTATCTGACTTGGACATCATTACTTTCTATACAGTTGTCATACAGTTTCAGAATATCTGTTCATACAGTTCTGTTTCAGTGGTTCTGAAAGCAAAACTGAAGCAATTTGTCAGGTGGAGCTAACAATCAGGCACAGAGCTTAGAGAAGATACATGTGCATACACTCGTATATTTCTATATATTCACAGATATATGCCTCAGCATCCATGCCCGTTTATTTCAACAGTGCTTACACCTAGAACATCAAAGAGGAGGATGTGTAAAGGCTCCAGAATGATTTCACATTGGTCTGGAACTGCTTCTGATTTATCAGCTCTGTGGACCCTTCTCGAGCACACAGGAAGACCATGATTTGGATGGGTATCACATCAATGTTCAGCCAGTTGCTTTGCAAGCAGAGATTATCTATGACAAGTGCTCACCTTCCTCAGCCTTTGGCATCTAACGTGGCTGGTTTTGTTGGACCACCTCCCCAGGCTGCCTACTATGATTAAAGGATGGAAAATGAACCATGTTCCTCCACAGGCCACCTCAGAAAGTTCCTTCTCTGAATCACTCCCATCACATTGTTGTATGTAATTGGGAGCTGCAAAGACTAGGTACCTAAAATAAGGACCTAAACTTCATGTATTTTATGCATCTTTCTAAATATAGAACCTGAAGCAACCATAAGTCTTCCAGGTCTGACTGGAGATGACAAAACAGATATTACATTTATATTTATCTGGACTTTTTCTTCTTAATTAAAGCTTCCCCCGCCTCCCACCCCCCCAGCCCCCCCCACCCCCAAGACCTTTTGTAACTACACAGTTTGACTTCAGAAGAGAAAAATCACTGCCATGAAATGAATGCCAGAAACTAGTCTGCAAGAAAAAAATAACAACCCTTTTCAGCCCTCTTCTAAGTTATAAAAATAGCAGTTGATTCTTCCAAGTAAAAGGTTAATAAAGCTTAAACATTCTTTTTTATTATTATTTTTTTTTATTATTTCAGTTGCTTGGACAGGATTATCTAAAAGAAATTACAGGGGTTTATTTTACCTTACAAGATACTGATTTTAAAAGAAAACATATACAGAACATTTTGAAAACAAGACCTTTTCAGAGTGTCTTAAGTAGGGTATTTAGTTTAAAGAAAAAGAAAATACTGGGGTTTGAGACTATCATCTCATAAGTGATATTATAATAATTTTATGAAAATTTTAAGGCTTTTTTCTTAAGTGTTTTTTCTCATGCATTTAGCACTTACACTGAGCCCTGCTCTACAAAAGAACACACTATTTAAACTCAGATTTCTACTTACTGCTTACTGACTAGTCAATAATCCATTTTAGTAATGGAACACATAAATGACATTAAAAATTCTACAATCATCAGCCATGTGAACCAGCTACACTCAGTCCATTGGTACATCTTTTCTCTCTCTAAGCCAGTGACATATTGGACAGCATATAGCTTTCAGTCCACTAACTCACACATTCATAAAGCTTCACTTCATCAAATACATCTTTAATTTAAACACCACAACCTAAGACAGGCTTTCAAGCACACTATTTGCAGCTGCTTTCCTAGAAACCTTTACAAATACTGGAATTAAGCTTGCAGTCTTTCTATCAGCTGGTATTTCTGCACTATTAGGTCTCCTAAATATAACGGACAGCTCAAGAACTTTGATATTGATATATTGATCTCAGAATTTTCATAACACTGTGGATGTAAACTATCACTATTTTACACTTTTTTTTCCCCCTTTATTTCATCTTTCTACATGGCACTGCTGTACCTACACCCTCAGATTCCCTGGTTTGTTATTATCAATGTCTAAAACAAAAATTCCTCCTTGGGCTTATTGATTGCAGTCCCTTACTACATGTAGAATGGCAGGTAGGAAAGTAGTTACTTACCAGTAGTCATTTCCCAGATGAACAACCTGTTGCCTCCCTTTTAACTTCACCACCTGCACTTGGCATCAAAATTTTTTTAGCTTGATTCTACCTAATGCTCAACTGTTCCCCCAATGCACACTCCATTCATACAGGCAAAGAACAGTCCTTTGGAGGAGGTTGGGAGACCTGATGAGCTACTTCTGCTTTAATCTTCCTTTTCCCCCTTCCTAGGTTTGCAGTGGTAAGCATTACTCATGGATGGCAAAACCAGACTGGAATAACTTTTCTGATAAGCTGCCTTCTTAGAGGTTGGTGTGTAAATTATGAAGACCTAGAGTCGTTTAAATGGATGGGAAGAATAGAAAAATCCTCCTGTTCATGAGACAGATGTTGCCCACCAAAAGGCAGATTTCAGACCTGCATCTCCAATGTGAGTTGAAGAGAGACTAAGCAGGAAGCTCACCTTCCCACGACTGCTGTGCCCAGGAACTTAGCTGAGACACCAGAGGCACCTGCGGTAGCTCAAATGAAGTTTCTTTAACAGTATTAAGCTTTTAATGACAATGCCAAGAAAGTCTGCTTCTTGACAGTCTGATCAGGAATATTCAATGTCACTTTTGTATGCTAGGACTTAGTGATTAGTGAAGCTAAATGGAAGAGATCTCGCAGCCTGAATTTTCCCACTGAATCCCCATGCTAAGGGCTCTGTCCCTTGCTTCCCAAGTTACCTGGCACTTCCTCCAGCTGCAGGAACTATTGCAATGATGGAAAAAGCAAGCAAAACATTGAAGGGATAGGTAGGAAATTTGTAATCCTGATGGGATTCAGCGTATATGATCAGCTCATGGCAGATGTACAGCAGGAGGAGAGAACCCAACAATTCTCAACAACACTAGCAGCCTTGTAGCGTAGGATTGGCCAGTTCATGCAGGAAAGATGAAATAACAGCCAAAGGCCTGAAAAGGGAGGTGGGCGGAGCTGGCTGCTTATGGATCTATCACGCACAGGAATGGACCAATATTTTTTCTTCTTTTTTTTCCGATTTAGGAAAAAAAATATTTTTCTTTTGCCAGCAGAATTCCTGCCACCACCAGTCCTAGTGCTGGCACGCTGCCTCTACCGGTGGCAGAGGCAGGAACAGGGGGAGCACCATCACCCAAGACAGTCGTGGCAACCACAGTGGGAGAGCAGGAAAGTACTTGTGAGTCTTGAGCGTGTAGCTAAGGGAAGGAGTTCCTGAACCCCGGGAGCACGGTGGTTATTTCCTAAGGATCACCCAAAAATCAAGTGTTACCATGTAATTGTGGTTAAGCCAATGATGATGCAAACAAAGTTTATAAACTGACTTTTTTCCCCAGCTATAAAATCAAAAGGATTGAGAAGGCCAATGAGAAAAACTTCCTTGCCTGAGGGCTGATAGGAGCTAAGGAAAGAGGATACAATTAAGTCCAGATATCAAGTAATTTTTAAGTAAAAAAGCAGAGCTGAAACTATTCCAGGCCTTCTACACAACCAAAATGTCTCCTGTACCAAGTGCCTGTGGCACAGTTATCTCAAGCTAAAAAGGGCTCAGAAAGACTGAAAACCGAGTTCTTATCTTTCTTTGCACATCATGACTAAGTGTCTCAGCTATTTCCTCTGCAGCACCAGGCAATTCTTCACTGTATTATCCTTTTTAGGGTTTCACTCTTTTTTTTTCCATTCATGCAAAAAAGGTTCAAAGGCACAAGAGGAGGCCGATGGCATTTCAGAGGCTCCCTGCTGTCCTTTAAAACATTAAAACTCCCTCAAAGAATCCAAAGCAAACTTTGCATTTCCAAGAAGAGCAGAATTGGCATATCAGCCTGTTTTGACTCTCTATTTTGGTGTCCTGATGAACAGAATTACTTCATTTTTCCAATGTTGCTTCTGAGTGTTTTTTACTCCTTTATTTCTTTACATCCCTTTTTTAAAGAACGTATTATTGTGAATCTCTGACAGTACTTCAGGGTTCTGTTTTCTTTTTTTTAGGTTAGCATCCCTGCTTCAAACTAAGTGACTCAGCCACATTGGTTTCAAAATCTCCAAAGAGCTTTTCTAATTGTCTGTGCTCCCTTCAAGTGAACTCTATCTCAACATGTTGGCCAATTTTCTTCTCTAGTTCTTCTTCAGAATAAACACTGACACTACTCCATTTCTTAATATATTCCTCTTTTTATCTAATTTGGTCTGCCTACACTTTAATCTAACTGTATGTATTGCCTAATTCCCTTCAGTACTTGAAATTCGGACTGTTATTAAATTATGGTCAGTACTACTCTGCGAAACAGTCACTTCATTTCACCATAATGCTTATGCAAAATGAAATATAAAGCACTATCTCATCTAGTTACAAAATAAGCCAGTCCTTCCATTTTTGAATTGCTTTAGTGCAATAGTCAACACTAAATGAAAATCCTACTTAATACTGTTCTCCCCAGCCTAATAGCTAAGCCATCTTCTCCAGCATTTCGAGGAACACTTCATTATTCTTATTCAGAGGTCAGTACACTTTTCCTATAAATCTACTTTTCTTCTAGTTCTTCAGTGGCCTGCTGCATTGACTCAACACTTCAACTATTTAAATAATTTTTGTGCATCCACCATAACTGACGGCTGTTTGCCATAATGCACCGTGTCCTTATTTTCAGATATTATAAAAACATGAAAGCATTCATTGATATTATTATTACTCTATTAATACCACATGGTCAAACTTTAATTCACTTTAATCCATTATCTCACCGAGTTGATAATCTTTGTAATAGGTAAATCTCCTTCAGTGATAAAAACTATATTTTCATGACCATATTAACCGTAACTGGATTTACTAAATGGATTTATGGGAGCATATCCCCTCCTCCCCATATCTGGACCACACAAAAATCTTGCTCATGGTATGCTGGAGCAGATGTATAATTCCTCCCATTTAAAGCAGTGCTGCAGCTGGCCCTGACATTAACTGTATTTTTAATAGACTCTTCAGTGGTACATTTACCCTACTTCCATTTCCAGAGGGCCAGACTATCTCCACAGCTCCATTTCATCCCTTCACCCTTATTGCAGGGCTTTATACTTCCAGCCATCATTTATTTTATCTCTCAATGCCTCTGTGAGAGAGGGAGAGCAGCACCTCACAGTGCTGTCAGTCATCTGTGGGTGAATGAGCTGTAAAGTGCTTTAATCCACCAAAGGTACACGGAGATCTTTACTAGCTCCATGAGCACTCATCTCCAAGCTGGAAGCATGGAGAGCATGGCTGGGAAAACATGTCAGCAGGCTCATCACCAGCCAGCACAGATCTAGCATGGATTTTTAGCTCTGGCAAAAAGCTTTTTCCCCTTTCAGATGACAAGAGGCTCTGACACAGGGACATAGAGAGGACATGTAACATGAAGGTCAGGGTCAGCCCCAAAGACAACGCTCATTCAGGCAGAGCTTTGTGGACTGCCCTTCCTTAATGCTGCATCAACCACATCACGCCTAAAGACACCAATAGTGAGCTTTTTATTCCTCGAATGATACTTTTCTAACACCACTGCTTCCAGGGCTGCTCAGGCTGCAGGGAGAGGAATTGAGCAGGAAGGCAGAAGTCACCAGTGGAGAATGGTGGGACTGCCCTTGGCCCAATCCCTGAGCCATGTAGCCTGGCTGAAGAGGTGTACAATGCTGAGGAGCCAGCAGGAGTTGGAGGCAACCTTGTGCCAGGTCTTCAACAAAGCCCTGGGTCAAGCCAGGCAACTTCCAGGAGTCAGGCACAGGGTTTTTATAGTGCAGGTGGCTGGAGATACAGGACTGCAGGGTCCACACAGTCAGAGCAGAGCTACCCCGTGACTCTATCACACCTCCAACCAACCACATTTCCAGGTAATGGGTTGACTATGTGGTTCATTCTTCCCTTCAATATAAATAAAATACCAAAGGTCACTGGTCATAAGTTCCTACAAATACACATCAGTCTGGCTGCTTCCTTCCCCTCAGGAGCATCTTTGAATTGTTTTGGATGTGAGTCCATGTCCAGTGCAACTGGTGTGGGTCCTCCAGTGACTCAGAGAGTTTTGGAGCAGCAACAGCTGGGCCGCTTGTTTACAATTTGAAGTTTACTTGCACAAAATGCTTATTTTTTTAAGATGTTAATAAATTAGTTCAGTGAACCTATTTCATTGTAATTCAAAGTATAGCAGACTGTAAAGTATTAAAAATTGCTTTGGCCTAGAAAACAAGCCTTTTGATAACAAACATCAGAGCGCCAGATACCACAGGATGGCCCAACCTAGATAATGAGTTAGGGCCCCCATAGCATAACATTTCCTTTAAAAAATGCTCTTGGGATTTTTCAGATTAATAAATACTGAATTGTTTTGCTTTGCTTTTTGATTTTTTAAGACACTTCATTCAAATTTTGAGTTTTGCTAGAAAATGCAAGAGCTATAAATTGTGTTAAAGGAACAGCGTGCAAACCATGCCCACGCACAGAGCTGAAATTTTCATGTAAGTACTATTTCCAGGAAAGGGAGCTTTAAGAAAAATATCATGAGACTCCTTAAAACTTTGAAAATCATGAATGATGCAGCAAGGACCTTAATATGTATCACAGGAAAGCACCAGAAATACTTTCAGCCTGACCTGTGAAGGCACCACAGAGATCAGAAAAAGCTACCTATGTCTTTTGAAACCACATCAACATCCTGAAGAGCCAGTAGTCACGTAATGGTGCATTTGCTGCTTCACTTACACATTTTGGTCAACACGATAAATAACAAAACCAGCCAACCAAAACCCAGACAACAAGGTAAAGAAGAGCTTACCTGGATCACTAAGAAATTCCTCTGAGGTGTTCCACATCCTACCATCCAAGTACAATGTGCCATTGGTGGAGTTAAACTTGGTGTAGTCTCTGACACACTTGTGTCGCAAGTTGCCCATGAAGAGCTGGAGGCCTATGAGGGCAAAGACACTCAAGCAGAAAACGGTCAGGATCATCACATCAGCAAGTTTCTTAACAGACTGGATAAGTGCACCTACAATGGTCTTCAGCCCTAGGAAGATAAAAGCCAAGAGTTTATAGACTGAGAGGCTGAAACATGTCTGCAGATAGCTACTTTTCATGATGAAATTCTCCATGGAAAGGGAAAATCGGAAGGGTTTCTATTACGTGTTTGTAACTGGGCAGCAGAAACGAGAGATGATCCCCATGAATGTTTCGTTTGGTCTACTTTTGTCTGGAAAGAAGGTCTTGGTATTACTCTTACACAAACACTGATTTAAAAACAGAGGGAAAGAACTGGATGGAGGAGCAGTGAGATACAAAAATATTCATGGATAAAGAATACAAAATGGTTTTTATATCTTCATGGAGCTACAGTAAAGGCTGTTAAGCCTAAATCCCACTGAATTTTGAGAATGTGAATTAGTTTTAAATCACTCAGGTGATTCTGATAACTTTATCCCTCACACAAACAGATGAAAAGGTATGGAAATGTTATTTATTCCATGATTATTTTACATATTTCAGTGCCAAATCCAGTCTGCTGTCCTCATATGAATAATTCCTCTGCCTCCAATTAATTTGCTTAAGACAACAAAAATTTGGGATTAGAAATAAACTAAATAATATGGGCAATCAAATAAGCCCAGTGGAAACTATTTGAGTAAACCAACCTGAGGCTCCAACAATACCTGGGCGAAGTTAATCATTTTATTGCTGCCAATGTAGATAAATCATCTTATTACAAACACCAAAGGCTTGGGTCACACAAATCAGCTTCTCCTGTGTTTTTTCACTAGCTTCAGTTTATTATTCTATAAATATACAGCTATAAATAATTATACTGTTTTCTCAAAAAATATTGCTTGCTTTTGAAGTGTTCCTGGAGATCAGCACTATTTGAGCTGATTGACTATTACATGAATACGACAGAAAAGCACTCTTTCTGAAAAAGAAAGGCCTTTCTTCTAAACTTGCATGCTGTAGTTGTACGTTAATATCAGATGCACAATGGTAGCAATCTTGTTGTTTCTTTCCTATTTATATTTAATTAATACTCAATAAGTAGTAATCAGTGCTGCTGATAATCAGTGTCACCAGCATGGCAGCAGTAAGAGAAATTGAGTTAAATGGAAAAAAGAAAATGCAAAGAGGAAACAGGAGGAATTCTCCTGGGCCATACTCAGAAGCACATCGATTTGCTCACTGAATATGATCATACACATTAAATCTCAGTTCCCTGGAATTCCACCCCAAGAGTTTGGCAGCCACAAACGTTGAGCTAGTGCTGTATAATTTAAAATAATATGAAAATGTGCTTGAGGACTCATAGGAAGGCGAAATGGGGTTTTGGTCTTGCTTAAAATTCAGCAGTTAGAGTAAGGGTGATCATAGTTTCTCAAAGGAGGATGAGCTGCTAGAATGGCCAACAGGTCCAGTAGTCCCTGTATCCAGCAACCTAAATTATTCCACACCTGCACGGGATATTGCCATTAGGTTAACCTATGAAAGATATTAACGTCTATAAAATGGCCTTTTAACCAAAAGGAACTGACCCGTCAGGTGTAAGTAGCCCCCCTTCCTCCACTAAATTCTTCATTTGCCTCTTTAAAGCATGGTAAAGAGGGAGAGGTTAAGCACTTCCCTGCTCTACTTAAAAATAAAACAAACAATACTGCAGTACAAACATCAGCCAAAAGCTGGATTTTCATGCTGTTGGCACTCCTCACCAGAAAGAGGTTTTACAGATTAGGTCAATTTTATTGAGGTACCTAGAAAAAGGCCAGCTTTGAACTTTTGAGTCCTGTCTGTAGATTTGGCTACCTATTTTGATGCCTAAATAAGAAACATAGCTGTTCTGATAATCTAATCTTGGGTGCACTTTATAGCCAACCTGGAAATAGCTTTAGTTGTAGGCCAATTCTGAAGGATTTCCTGGGGTCTCACCGTTTCACAGTAAGACCTTTAAGACAACCAGGTCTTAAACAAGTAGTGAGGTGCAGAAGAAGAAATTTGTAAATGCACTGGAATATTTTTTTTTATTTTATCTAATATTCTGAAATGTTTTTGAAGATTCGCGTCATTGGCTGTCCTTTGAATGCACAGATGTTCCTTCACTGAAGCTGGTGAACCCTGGGAAGTCCAAATGCAAACCCAGTCTTAAGAAAGGGAAAAAAGCCAAACTACAGATTCTTTTATGGCGGTACCCTCTGTGAAATCCCTGTAGCACATTTGTTTGTTTGTAATACAAATATGAGCTTGGAGCCCGGTAATTAATCTTACATGGGCACAGACAATGGCAGTCCTAATGTGAAACAGGGATATTAGGAAACAAGACCTACAAAATCCTAATCACCAATAAAGACTATCTGTTTTTAAAAATCAGGCCCCAGCATTGTTAATTTCAAGGTCATTTCAAGAAACATGTTTTTCCCAGTTTACTTACTGGGGTTTTAAATAGAACAGTAATCCTATACTATTAGTTTTACAAGTTCATTCCTTGCAGGTAACAAATAATTTCTTTATAATATGTCTTTGCCCTTTACTTCTTTTCTTCTTTTGTTGTTTTAATAGCACACAGACTTTTGAATGGTTTAAGAAGAGAATGCTTTAGTAATACAATTGCTCTTAATTAAAGGCCATTTAAAAATAACTTGTAGTTTGCCTCCTGGACCTTTGTTAAAACTTTCCAGGAAAACTATTTGAGGAGTGGTATACTTACAGTCTAACTGTTTTTTCTCAGCCTTTAAAAACAAAATTTTCTCAGAAAATGAGGTAGCGTCCATCAAGTTGCTTGACACAACTCACTGCTAACGCAAGTGGTTAAATCACTGTTCACTTAAACTTTCTGTGTCTCATAAATGGAAGGGCTGGGGGGAAATAAGGACACCCAGAACGTCTTGCAGGTGCTCTGCATTTCTCTGAACCAATTCCATGTTTTGTAAAAGCAATGCTAGATGTATTCAAATTTAGAGCACTGTTAAATCTTCTAGATAAATAATCCTCCTTTGAAATAGTGCCAATGAGAGCACTGCAATATAGCTTAATAGAAGATACTATTTATGGGGCATTAAAGGCATTTACTTAATTCTTGCAAGTCAAACATCAAACCAGGCAGCATGCAGAAAGAACTGAGGATCTGATCCAAAGCTGTTAATGACAATGGGTCTATAGATTACTCCCTGTGAAGTAATCGATACAGGCTTTTCCTGAATCACTGAATTCTTTCCACATTTCTGGGTCAAATCCTGCTTGCACGACACGAAAAACACCATGAAATCCAAAATCAGTGGAATGAGTGCTGTATAGGCAGCCTGACATCTGCAGAAAGCAAGAAGGATTTGGCCCAAACATTCCTGTTAATGCAGGTAGAAATTACCACATTCAGAGGTTAACAAAATAATCAGTTTTCAAATGCAAATCAGAAGCCATAGAAAATGCAAGCAACACCAAACAATGAGAAATGGCAAGATCCCAAAACACCATCCATTCCTTCTAGGAGATGTGAGAAAGTATTAGCATAATTCGGTATGACATCCATACTAGATGTTGGCAATCACCTACAGAACATCAGACACTTTCACGCACAGTCTGGAAACAAGGTGGGAGTAAAAGGAAAAACAGAAAAAAAAAAAAAAAGGGAGTGTGACTTACACCACAATCATCTTCACCTAGCCTGCTCCTTCTCCTGAGGATATGTATGTGTCTTGTAAATGTCTGCATGAGTCGTGTGCATGTGGGGAGAGAAGGGCTCATCCTTGATGAATTTATTTTGTCATTAGCCACTCAGACATGGGGAAGCAGAGTGTAATAGCATGTTGGCAAACTTGGATGGTTGTCAGCATCCCTGTAGACCATCTTTGCATAGAAATGTGTCTGTCAGGTCAGTCTCCAAAGAAAACACAAATATGCCATGTATTTCTCACCTCTAGGATAGTCACTTTTTGAGTTAAGTGATTCACCCACCAGAAGGATGACATTTACCTCTCTGCAGGGGGGGTTCAGTGGGATCGAAGTCAGTGAACAAGGGTCAGTCTCCTCCGCACAGTCTTAATTCTTGTGCTCCAAGCCCTTTTCTGGTGATCAGTAAAGTACTGGATAACATTCACAACACTATTTATAGCCTTTAGACTCACACTAACTTAAACGGGAGCTGGATCAGGCCCCAAAGTGCCTCGGCCCAGTTTGCTATGAGGTCACCTTTCGCCAGTATCCTGTCATTTTATGTGAGATGTCTGTGATGTACACGCCTGCTCCAGAAAGAGCAGTGGAGCTTCTCTGGATACAGGCACTGCACAAAATCCTGGTGGTGACGGTGACAACAGCCTGCATTTTGCAGGCTTTTGATGGGGAGGCACAGAAGGGCATACCTCAGGGCTTTATATTACATCAGTCGGTAGTTATCAAAAACCTCGGTGATTTCCATGCAGATGGACCGTGATTTGAGACCCTCCTACTGTCATGGGAAAGGTTCCTACTGAGCACACTGGGACTTGGCTACGCTGGTAATGGGAGACAAATGAGTGACTTTAGTGGGTTGTTCTGCTGCTGAACATGGTTCCTATCTAGTTTGAAAATGAATGAATCCAGTTGCCATGGCAATGTGCAAGATGCTAATTAATAAATAAAATTACTGAGAGGTACAGGTTTTATGCTCCTGTAGAGAAAATCTTACCTAATTTTAAGCACCTGAACATAAGAGATACCTGAAGGAATTAGAAACTTTTTTCATTTAATGAGCCTGGATAAACAGATATCCAGCTACAGCACAACACTTGCTTTCTCTTGATATCATGGGCAAATCTGGAAAACAGAAAGAAATGGATGTTTTTAGTGCAGGGGGATCCATGAGGGGATCCATGAAGGTCCTGTGCTGTGTTAAGGGCTGCCACAGAGAGTGAGGCACTGACCTGACATCCTACACAGTGGCTCTAAGGTAAAAAATAAAGAGCTGATAATGCACCAATAAAGAATGAGGCTGGATAAGGGTCTGGATTCAGAGATGGGACCTGCAGGTGATCCATGGCCCTGGGGAGCAGGAGGCACTGGCATGACGGCAACCAAATTGAGCCCCAGATGTCCAGCGAGAGGGAAGCACATGGCCTGCTGGTAGATGCTTATGTTTGTGTTGCTGACTCTGGATCTGACCCCATCTTCCCAGGGCAAACCTTCTAATGGAGAAAGCAATGAGATGCTGGAACAGACTTTTCAGGAAGATACCAAGACCTCCGCCTTTGAAGGATTGTTAGAAATCTGGAAATAAATATCATGCCAGGTCTGAGCTACAATAAACACAGCCTTAGGCCAGGGGAGTGGACCCTGAGAGTTTCGGAGATCTTGAGACCTGTGAGTCTGTGTCTCCTAACCCCCCCTGTGCCTGCTTGCGCACTTAGAGCCAGGCATTAAAGGCAGGTGAGATTTTTAAAAGCACTAATTGTTAGCTTTACTGACTCCCTCTGGAGTCAATAGTGAAACTCATTGATTTCAAGTGAAGCAGAATGCCTTTGAAAACCAGCCTCTAAGTGCTTTGCTGGACAGAAGCCTTACACCATGGAGGACTTGGCCCGTTACTTTCGGTAAGCAATTTCCCTGAGCATGCTGAGTCCAAGTCTGTTTGTGCAAATATAACTACCTGATGGAAAAGTGTGATCAATTTTATCAAGGAAAAGCTTAGATATTTGCAAAAGAGAATACATCTCAGCATTCTTCACCTAAGATGTAAAAGAGGAAGCAAAAATAACAATCTCCCCCTCCTCCCTCTAGCAGCTGAACTCAAAAATCTTACGGAAGATATTACTGTTCATCACCTTTTCATTTTTAAGCCTATTGTGGAAAAATATTTCATCTCAGCATAAGCCCATGTTATCATTAAAACCTCAGACTGATCTCAAATAAACAGCAGCATCATGCCCAATATTTCTTTTAAAATATATGTCTAACTGAAAAATGGACCGACTCCTCTCAAATTATCTGCTAACCTTAAAAAGAAACCTTAGCTGTCTTTTACAGGCAGCTAGGTCTTCCATGGCAATGTGTAGCCCTCCACATCTGTAATTTAAACATACTGAGGGAGGATGGGTAATACTGACAATAAAATCTAAGGCCAGATATTCTATTAGTGTATCTTCGTGCAGTTCAGTCACCAAATAATTTAGTTACTGGTACCTAAAAATGCAGGTACCAAAACCCTAATCAAATAGAAAGAAATAAAGAAAATATGATTTATTATGTATTACTCAAATAATACTACCCCCCACCCCACCCGCCCCCATTAACCAACAGATGGAACAACTCGGTGTTTAGTATCATTGGAAGGCTTTGGGGTGTGTTTTTAAATAAAGTTTTTCTGAATCGCAACACTTTTTTTTTTTTCCCCCACTAAAAAACAAGCCAAATGTTATCATTTGCTGTAAAACAACCTTCAGCTCCAACTCCGATATAGGACAGCCGAAAATGGCTATATATTTATATAACTCAGCAAAATTGACAGGCTATGCTCTGAGAGGCTCAAACCTGAGAGAAGATGGAAAGTGAACGGTGTCCCCTGGAGATAGCTGTCCCTTCAAGTTAGCCTTCAAATTGCTAGCAAAGGAAGCTAGGAAACTCCCCTTTTCTGTCTGATTAGCCACTACTATCTATCCCACCTAATCTGTAAAACTATGCTCAACTTTCTATTTCCCAAGGAAAAAAAAAATCCTTTCTCAATGGCAATCCAATTAGAGAAAAGTTAAAAAAAAAACCTTTCTGCTAATAGATTACTCTTTTTTTTTTTAAAGAAAAAAATTAACATAGCAACTGATTTCAAGCAATACCAGCCCTAATGAATGACCATCTTAAAATATTCTTTAAAAGCTGTATTTTGACACAGACTTTCAATGAAAAGTACCTTGCTCTTTCAGTAATTCCACTGATTGTCATTAATGTTGGAATGAGGCAGTAAACCCTAGACCCATACATAGGTTTTCTTCAAACCTCAATTCCACAATTCCCATTTCTAGCTTATACTCCATGTGAATGCGGCAATTAGTTGTAATACGTGTCCCTATAAGCTTACACCACAGAATTTGTTTGAGTTTATATTTTAGTGTAGATGCATGCAATATAATGTGTGGAAAAGCCTTTCTAATCTTGAAGAGCTGTGCACGAGAATCTGACTGGTTCTCTTGACAGTTTGAATATTTTTGACATGTAATTGCCAACATCTGTTCAGGATTATCACCGATAGGATCTACCATGCATGGGTTTTGCTGTCTTCTCTACCTTGTCATGCAGGTTGGAGATGTTAAACACTGAGGCTGAATGAGACCTGTCCATAGATAATGCTTGGCAAGAAAGTATTGTCACATGGTTAGTCCTCAGTGGACTCACCTCTGCAAAAATTACTTAATAGTAAACATTATTTATTATTTTAAGAAATAGTAATAGATTAAATGAAAAGCTATGAAAAAAGCTTTTTTCACTACCAGATCTGTAGTAAAACACTGATTTTTATTACTGTTTTTTTTTGGGGGGGGTATCATATCCTCAAAAATGTGAGAAAATACGATTTGATGAAATTCTGAACCTACTGCTATCAACTATGAAACATTTTCTGACCTCTTCAGAGTCTGAAATTTAAACAATGTTTCTGTCACATGCAAATGGGTAAACACCATGACAAATTAGGCTATCTATGCCTGCAGTCTTGAAACCTCAGCTCATAGCACAGATTTAGATTACTCTATCGATGTGCTCTTAAGCACGAATATGCATTTTGAGGTCGTTAACCTTCCATTTTTAAAAATCAATATCCGAAGGCTTTAAAAGAGTTTCGTTGCCACTTTCATATGGTTCATGAATGAGTACTTTACGTACGTGATTCACGAGCCGCTGCATACCCCTGTTCTTACAGCAGCACTTGTCTCAATGAGGTCTGTAATTTGGGAGGCACTCTAATTCCTTCTGCCCACAAAAAGAGTATTGGAAAAACACATGAAAAATGTATTCTATTGACAGGTCACATTCCCTACATTCCTCCATTTCCTGATCAGTGTCTACGGTTAAGTCATTTGTAATTACTGTGTTTACTACTGGAAATGGCATGTAGGCTTTAACTGCAGCCGGAGTGTTCAACCTGATTTTCACCTGAAATGACTGAGATTGTTTTCAGCGCCCGCAGTACTCTGAACGTTCGTAAGGCTGAGACATTGCCCAGGTCCACAAATTCAGTTATGTATCTGTAACAAGGGAAAGTCACACATAGACAATGACAAAACACCAGCAAAAAAACAACAGTCAAAGGGACAAAGAGAGACAGAGAAAGAATCACTTGTAGCTGAGAGCCAAAACGTAAGGATCAGGGCTTCTTACCTGGGATTACTGAAATAGTTTTTAAAGCTCTCAATACCCTGAAAGTCCGAAGAGGTGAAACACTGCCTACATTCACAAATTCTCCTACATACCTGTAGAATTAAGTCACAGTTATTTGGAATTATACAATAGAGTATGAGACTTGTCTGAATGAAGAATGCATTCATACATAGCAGGAGCGAACGCAGCCAAATGAGAGGTGCATCCACTTTTCAGGCTGTTCTTTGATGCCATTTGTCCCAGGTTTTTCATAGTACACATTATTTCAAATGTTTCTTGAACTATTAAACTTATCTAATAGGCATCAATTCTTTAAAACTAGCGGGTGAACTTTGCTATCATGCTGTTCAGCAATAAATACTTCAAAGATTTTACCATCATGTAGTTTAACAAAAAAATCTTTACATTATAAGAAACATGAAGTAATTTTGCTGCTCTTAAAAAAATACAAGCTTCACATACCCAAGTAATTTTCCCATAATAGCTTCTGCAAACTACATATAGGATAACATTGGAAAATAACAGTACAAATGTTTCTAGTGGGTTATTTATTCTAAGATATTGTATTCCGTGGTAAAGCAGATGTTGGTTTCAAGAGATGCTTAAAATTTTATTTTGTTTTGTACATCAAATTCATGCCCTTTGGCTGCAGGAAGATGGATTTTGAATTAATATAATTGCAATCCTACTAAAAACTATTCATGATTAAAATACTAGTCCCAGCTCTTCACTGCCATGCCTGTTTTGGTCATCATGGAGACCCATGCCACATCTGAGCTAAATGCTCCCAGGAGGGTCAGTGATGGAATGTGTTTGGTTTTATTAGTGTCATACAAAATCATCTCCTCCTAGTCAGTATGCAGCAAAACCATAGTCACCACTGTATCTTCTGAACAGAAGAACTCTTGGACTCTTTAATTTCACTATTCAACTTCTATTCAATTTGATTTACATATTCTACTTCTTTGAGGCATTTGTTTTTACATGTTAAGGAAAAAGCTCGCCTGGTTATTTTACAAAGCCTGCTTAACTGGGCTTTGTGCAAAGGCCTCTGGGGAGGACAAAGCATCCTCTCCATATCTACTAATCCAGATTATAGCCTAGAAAAGCAATATTGCTTCTCCTCTTCATAATCTCATAGGGGAGTCTGGCAAAGATTTACCTGTTTTCTCCCCAGATTTATCCAGTGCTTCTCTCCCAAACTCTTCTGCAACATGCAGGGGTGAGAAAAAAATAATTTGGGGAGAAGCAATAGCATGGGAACATGGTTTTGCTGACTAGAGATTTGAAAAAAACCTCATTATTAATATTTGAACAAGCACATGAAGCAAATACTACTGCTGCTTGTTCACAATAGTTAATTAAGATTTATTTCATCCATTTCTTGGATGAAAGTGCAGCAGACCAGTCCCTCTGTATCGGGGAGTAAGAAGCAACTGAAATACCCATCCCAATTTACCTGTTAGCCAGGGAATTGCTTGTTGTCTTTAAGCTTTTGGCAGGGCATTTTCCAACCCAGAGTTACAGCTGCCTCTCCCTCGCCTGTCCTGGAAAGTACTCGCTGGCCTAGGAGACAGTGACCTAAGCGGGCTGTTCCATGGTTTCCTCTGAACCCACCCGTGGCCCCACAGAAGGTCACAAGCCGTGGCGGTGGCTGTTAGCACAGGATGAGGGAAAAGCCCTTGAGACCTGTAGCACCTCTTACTCTCTAGTGTGCTATTTAAAACTACTCTCTGTGACACAATCTGTGCTGTTTCTACCCATAAAAGGAGGTAAGAAGCTATTTTGCAACCAATGTTAAAGCAAGCGATGGCCTTTCCGCTATAACACCCATCAGTGTTATAAACTAGCTAAACCTTTGGTCCACCTAAATCTCATGGCCCCTTACCCAGCTCTCCCATTTTGAACCCTCATGCCATCTTTGTTTCCAGATACAGAAATACTTCTAGCATCACACTAGCTACAAGTGTAGACAGCATTAGAGTTACTTGTGTGATCAGTCTAACTTTAAATTACTTGCAAGTTGGATAAATCATATCAGAATAGAGTCGATTACCTAACAGTCTGTACTGTGGTGCTTGCATACTTGGGAAGGAGGTTTCATTGTACATCTGAAGATCATATTGCAGTCACTTTTAACTCTCTCTCTGCTGCCTATGGGCTCAAGGAAACACTTTCCTATTTCTTATCTATTATGAAATTCCAATTATTTTTCTTTTTCTTCCCCCTATTCTAAAAATGTTAGTATATTATGCCTTAAAGTCAGAAACAATACAAATGGATGCTGGTTTAGAATAGTACAGCCATTGCTATAACTTAATGTTGAGAAGCTTGATTTTCTGCAGTTGCAGACCCCCTGTTTTACAGATCTTCTAACTAGGAGGTAAAATACATTTGGAAAGAGTATTTAAATGTGGCTAGGAAATAAAGCACAGACAACCAAGCCTCTCATTAAATAAGTCTTAAGGAAGTCAGAATGAATCTTTGGAGTTGAGCACTGACTGGCCATTCAAGTCTAGAATTAGAAAAGAAAAACCATACAACCTCTGGGCACCAAATACGAGTTCCCACCAGCAGGTAGTGAATTGACCTCTGGGCAACTGTCCGCCCCAAGGTCTGTGCAGACCTTCACATCTTTCCAGCTTCCTAAGCCACAGACACCCACAGATGATGTGGACAGAATTTAAGGGATAGCCAGACCTTGTCCCATACTGACTGATCAGACTTGAATGTCAGTGACAGTAAATGAGATGCTCCCAGAGGAGTCCTGCAGAGTCAGGGCTGATGCCCCAACCTCTGTTCGAGCTGAGGTGAGGTAGAGCAGATGCATTGCCAAGGCTGCAAGCTCCTCCTGTCCTTTCCTCTGCTCTTTTCTGCCTCAATGTCAGAAACCTCCTTCCTCATAGAACAGAGGGAACCCACTCATGGAAACCCTCCGTGTTGTGTGGAATTCAGAGACCTGCAAATATACTCACGTCCTAACTCATGAACAGATGAACTATTGTACCCTGCTTTTACCACCTATCTAGCTGATGGGCAGGACAGCAGGTTGGTGATGCTTTGTGTTGTTCTGTCCTGCCTTTAAATGTTGCAGGAGAATTGCACTTAGCACTGCTTGAGGAAAAGTTTAGCTGAGAAAAATACCTGATGTGTGCTGACCTCCAAAAGCTCCTCCCCATCTGCACTGAATTTTTTTTAAAAGCTTATCACGATGGCCAGATGTCAGTTCAGCCAAATCCATAGGAATGCAGTAACAGATACCAGGATCTGGCCTAGGGCTGGCTTTGGTCCAAAGCTTACTAAAATAAACAGGAGTCTTCCCGATGAAGTCTACACAGGTTTTACACATTGTCATGGTGTACTGCTAAATGCTGCTAAGGATCATAGAATCATAGAATATCTCAGGTTGGAAGGGACCCATAAGGACCACCAAGTCCAACTCCCTGCTCCTTGCAGGACTGCTTATAATTAAACTGTACAACCAAGAGTATCATCCAGATGTTCCTTAAATACTGGTCCTGATCCCTGTACCCCACCAGAGTTGTACTATCAATTTCAGTGGCCCTCACCGGTGTTTGAACTAAGTTTGGTTGAATATTTTTTCCCAATCTCGGTTGCATTCAAATATCACAGGCCCAGGAGTTCAGCTCAAATGTCAGTGCTAACAGGTCTGCATTTCACTTAATGCTGTAAATTATGGGGTTTAAAGATGGCAATGAGATCTACATCCAACCCAGAACAGAATATAGGTATCGTTAAGCAGAAAATACAGGGAGATCAGATGAAACCCTTCTATGACAAGGAAATGGGGTCTTTTCAGGACACCTCTACTAGCTTCCACTTCAAGATGACATGTGCTTTTCTCTCTGACTATGAAGAAAATCTGGATCTCTAGCTCAGCTGGAGATACCGACAATGTCAGACATCTGCCTGTGGCCAGAGCTCAGGCTGACCCTGCGTCTGCTGCGAGCGTTGGCTGACTGCTCCCCTACCCCTGTGTATTTTTAGCTGTCTAGATGCCACAAATCCATCAGCTCCTCCAAAGCACCAGAACCCCACATGCCCTGAGCATACTCTCATGATCCAGGTAGAAGTATAGAGCTGAAGGGCAATATCATGTTGGGGGCCAAATTTGTACTCCCTGAGATATATATATATAAAGTTTCAGAGGCCTCTAAATGAATCCTTTATTTTAGAAAAATAGTAATTACTTTCAGAGTGAAGAGGGATTGTGAAGTGAAGAACACAAATACGACTTTGGTGGTGTTATGGATAAATAGAGTATAAATAGGGATTTAAATGCATGGGTATTCAGTCACACTTGTAACACTTTCTATTCAGGGCTATGAAGCGTCCCAAAATTACATTAGATAGAAAGGTATTATTACAGATATTTTACAAACAGCTCTTTCTGTGGAGCTCAGACAGAGAGTAAATAATTTCTCCAAAATAGTCTAGTGAATTGAGAGAACAGAATCAAGGATTCCTCTGACTTCTTCCTCTGAAACCAGTCAGGAAAAAAACCTCCATCCTAACACACTTCAGCATTTTCTCATTTTCAGTACATTTTGAGGGTTTTTTTTTTAAAAAAAGATAACAGCCAGACAACTTTTTAAAAAGTTCTACTGCATATTGCTGTCTTGAACAATATAAAGGAGTGCTACTTACGCCATAACAATAACACTGAAATCCAGCCAGTTCCATGGGTCTCGAAGGAAAGTGAATTCTGTCATGCAAAATCCTCTCGCCAATATTTTTATCAATGACTCAAAAGTGTAAATGCCAGTGAACGTGTACCTGGGGAATAAAGTAGCCAAGGTAAGCAAGAGCATTAGCAAGCAGTAGACGGCAGGCATGGTGGAGGCAGACTCAACACAATGCTACTCACATGAGACACTTCTGCCCATCTCCTTGGGATTGCTCATGTGAGTCATGGCTGCAGCACCAGGCCGGACCAAGGAATATGTAAGAAATGGGAAAGCGCTCATCACAGCCCCAGGATGAAGATAATTTTCACCATAGGGTGTACCTTGATGAGCCCTCACTCAGTAAGTCAAGCATGAATGCTGTGCTATGGGACTTTTGAAGCTCTGCCTGCAATTGCCAGTGAAAGAGGAATGGATGATGCCACATTCTTTGATTTTTCTCTGATTTGAAGGAGGGCGGTTCTTCCATTCATACCTCTCATCTCTTCCTGCCTAGGACATTTTGAAGGTTAAAAAATGTCACCATTTGGTTTTATTAGCTAGTAAGGGCATTTTTCCTGCAACTTCCCTTGTGTTCCCTATCAATGATAAATCACGCCAGCCCTGAGTTAGACAGAATACCCTGACAGAAAAAGAGTAAACCAGCTCCCACCCAAATAATATATGTAATCATTTTGACCTGCTTGACAGTAAAAGAGACATAAGGGTGTTTTTTCCCCATCGTAAGATTAGTTGTTTATTACCAATAGCCTCTTGACTGTGATGATCTTGGATAGAACATACATATTACCTTTCGTAATAAAGATGATACTTGTAATAAAATTTAGCAAAATCTCTGTGGAGGATAGTAACGTACCTGACTTATAACATTCAGATCTGTATACACCCAGGGCTCTGCCTACCATCAGAGACATGCTTCAGGGCATACAGCACCTCTTTTTTAATGTTTATACCTGATACATCTATCCCAATGGGACTAGGTATTCTAGGTTATATCTTAACAAAAATAATAAATGTTTAGTATCCACCACTAGCATTCCCTACTCTTTTTTTTCCAAATGAAGATGCAGATGATACCAAAGCCTCTAAAAAAACCCAAACACCTAAAATCCTGTAAAGCACAAGTCTCATAAATCATGATGTTAGGGGCTTTCACTGGAAACCCTAACTTGAATTTTCTGTTCAGCCCCTAAACGTCAGTAGCTATAGTGGTGCCATCATATACAAAAAATTGTTGGGATTTCTGTTTAGTAAAAAAAAAAAAAAAAAAAAAAAAAAGTTGTAAACAATTCAAAATAGTAATATAAGGAAGAATTTAATTATGGATAAAAAGGTAATGTTTTCTTTCAGCTGTGTTCCGCCGATCTGCAGCTGGGCACACATACAGATAGTGGCAAATCTCATGCCTTCCTGCCATCATGTCACACAGTAGAACTAGTTACACATGTTATAAAATCTCAGTATGCTTTATCTTAAAACAGAGATTAGCAGGACAGTTTTTTGTGCAAAAGCGGATGCCAAATGTTTTCCACATCTCCTCTTTGACCATACACCTAAGCATTATCTTGTATCCGACTTTTCATGTTTAGTTTTGCTCTGGTATTTCAAATATAGGTCACCCATGTGACAGTCCCTTTAAGCATGTGTATTCAGTAATACATGCAGAAAACACATGCAAAGAACTAAAAAAAATACTTAACGGTACATAAGCTCATTAAAATGATAAAGCACTTGTATTTATTCAGCATGTCAGATGGTTTAATTGATTGTATAATCATCATCTAATTCTAAATGGATCGGGCAAAGTCCTCCAGCAACTGAACAGCTTCTTTAACAACAGAAGTCAGGATTTTTAAAATGTTTTTAATGGAGGGAAGTTGAATTGATTTCTTTTTTCAGAGTGGTAAGGAAAACATTTTAAAGGAAGATCTAGGACAAATATTTGCACAAGGTTACCCTTGTATCCCCTGTGAGTCTCTGGAACAGCAGAACAAAATGGATTAAATGCATCTTTTCCAAATCCAATATTAATCAATTTGAATTACAGTTCATTGGGTTATTTTGCTCCTCAGAACTACTTGCCTTTGATTTCATTCCATGCGTTTGAGGAGGAAAAGCTGAGAGGTATGAGGGGATGTAGAACAGGAAACATGGAAGGATTTACTCCATACTGCGTGAGACCGTTTGCATGTCTTGCACACCCTGCTTGATGCACTGATAACACCATCCACATCTTCCTGCTTACGGAATACACGACAAGCACTTTGGTATTTTCCTCCAGAGTGTTCAAATTCCCAACTGTAGACCCACTGACCAAACTTTGACTCACATGGATGAGATGTCCATATTTCAGCTGAATACATCATGGCTATGGTACTGTATGGCGCTTTTCAATAGGAAAAGGACAACATCAGGGGAAAAGGAAAGTCACAACCATACTGGAGGGTACTACACTATACAGAAGTACATGAAACATCCTGGGATTAGGATGTTATTGTGATCAGATGAAGTATTTGGTTCAGTGCTGTCTATAATTAGTCATTTATGGCCTAGAAGATGTGCCCCACATGATTTTATGAAACCTAAAATAAGGGCGTTTTACTGCCTTTCCTTACAGCCCTGAGTAGACCAACCACCAGGCTATGGAGCAGCAGATGGTTGTGTTTATTGTGTGACAGTCAAAAATAAAAAGTGTGTTCTGATTGGTTCAATGAGCCAAAATAATTGTTCAATGCACTGTAGGTTGATTAGCTTGTACATCTGGTATCTGTTTCTAAGAGGAATATTTTAAAGCAACTTCAAGAAATGAAATGGGCTTTCTGAAGCCTGTTAGCCTCCTTTAAAATGATTTTTTTAAAAAAAACCCAAAAAACCAACAACCACCCAAGCAAAAAAAAACCCTGAAGTGGTATCTTTGCTATTTTTTATGAAGGTTTGACAAGGTAAAAAGACAGGAATCCTCATACAAGTGTTCCCAGACAATGTTATGCCTGCTCTAGTGTATGCCTAGCAACGATTACAGGGGAACACTTCTCATGATGCACCCAGTCCAAAAGAAACTTTTGCTTCCAATAAGTTTCAGTTTAAGGACAGAACTAAATATGTCCAGGAAGAATTTTTTGAAATAATTCAGCCTATTCTAATGTGTCCAACCATGAAGTTCTTGCATGGGAAATGTGGAAGGTTAGCCAGTTTCAAATGGAATTCTCCTCATATGTGATTTCATTCAGATGTAGCATAGCAGGTGCATTTAGTATGCAATATAATCATATAAATATATATATTAATATATAAAGCAATAAGTATGAGCTTGTAGACTAAAAATTTTTAGTCTGCTTACTAAGGTAGTTTTCAGTCAACAAACACCTGGAAAAACATTTTGTCAGGACAGATACTATGGTCAATATTACGGGAAAGAAATTAGACAACAGCAAACAAGAGGAAAAGAAGGATGTGACAAATGGAAGAGGAAGGATGAGATAAGGACAGGGAAGCTGTAAACCAGCAAGGATACTTACTCAACATATTTATTCCATGATGGAGTCTCTGATTGTGCCATGAACACACAATTAGTTAAAATAGTGCACATAATAAACATACTGAACAATGTAAATAAGCGAATTAAGGAAAACAACATATATAAGACTTCATAAATTTTTGTCATTTCACACAAGATATGACAGCTCACTCATAATTTGCAAGTTGCTTAAAAAGGACTATAGACATCTGTTTGCAGGTGCATAATGAAATAAATAATTATATAAACATAGAAAAATGCGGGAACCTTCCCTGTTTTTTTTTTTCTTTGCCTGCATCTTTTATACATACTTTATACAGTAAACAAATGTACTGACTCTGCAGTCTTCTGAAAATACAATACCCCAAATTTACAGCTGTGTTGGTCAGATGACAATGTGCATAGGTGCACAACTTTGTATGAAAAGAGGGATTAGTCTCATTTAAGTATCTACGGAAAAACCTGTGTCTGCAAATTCCCATTTTATTTTGCATCCTGAAACATTTCTCAGGCAGTAGGGCAAGTAATAAATCTGGTATTTCTAATCTCTCTAATGGGCTTGAGGTCTCGCTTTCAGTATAAAGTTTCACCAAAAGCTAATATGAGTTTCAGAGCACTAATTTTAAGGCTTGGTCTGCAAACCCGCTTGGCAGATATGCAGGCTTGGTCTGCAAAGCTGACTGCCTCAGCTGGGGCACCCAGTTCCCTAATTGGAGGCTAAAACAAACCTCCCAAGTGTATAGTCCCTGCACTTAGCTGCTAAGCTGAGGCCATAAATACAAAAAGGAGCACCCTAAATCGAATTCCTGAAATTGGAAACATAGTTCACTGAACTGCTCTCCTAAAAGCACATGCCACTTTCTGTAAAAAAAAAAAATTACTAAACACGATGGGATTCTCCTGCATAAATAATAGGTCTCATGCTACTGGAGAAAGTTTAACTAATGAGTTTAAGTAGACAAATGATAAGGCAAACAGCCTACATCTCAGCCCATAAGCTGGGACCCTTCCCAGGGAAGAATGGCAGCATCCAAATGTAAATTTCTTTTGCCTTCTTTAGGAAAAAAAAAAAAAAAGTTGAGATTTTTTTTCACCTCTTTACCAATGCCATTGGTGTTATTTTTTATTTGAGAATAGTGATCAAAGAATATATTTTCAAATATATCCTGAAGTATTTGTATGAAAATTGTCCTTTCACAGAGCCAAAATCTCTGCTGAATACAGAGTGGAACATTTTCCGATGGGCCACGTAAGCAGCTATGAGTTTGAGTTGGTAGCAACCAACCTGTCCATTCCCCAGTGCCACTGACAAAAGCAGTAATTGAACTCAGAGGGACTGCTCGTCTCACAAACATTCTCCACTTCTGGCCCAACACCTCTGGCTGAAGGACTGGAAGGATATCTGATAGCCAGTCACATTTTCTCATGTCAGCTTGAGATATGTTTCTATAAGTTGTGTCCATCTGGTTAACAATTAGTTTATAAGCTGCAGCCAGCCTAGAATACACTGGATTACTTTTTCAACTGCAGTGAAATGCTATGAAAACAACAATAGTAAACCAGAGTGGTATCTTCAGGCCATGCCAAACAAATACTGTACTTCAACTCCAATCAAAGAAATGCCTCTATAACCACCCCTTTTAGGATGACTGGTCTGATTTATACATCCCTGTTTCTTTGTAGTATAAGCAGAATCTAACAGCTTTCCCAGATGCTCACTTACAGGCAGGTGTCATCACCCTCTTACTCAAACACCGAAGAGAATATACCAGAGAACACAGGTTGAAAATGTAAGGGGTCAGCTTTGGGACATCAAAAGCACTATGAATTCAAAACGAGTTTCATGACCAAGCTGAAAACTACAAAGAACATAAAAGAATGAAACATTTCAGCTGGTCATGCACCGAAGTCAGAGATCTGCTTTAAAAGAAAGAGAAAACAGAAATTCCTACCTGAAACCTAATGCAATTGTTTGCATTTGAAAAACTCAGTGATGATGATCTGCTCAGAAAGGACAAAGGAGATGAAATTGTGATAAGCTATATTAGCAGCATTGTGTATTACCTATTTTAGAGCTGCTACTAATTCCGGGTTTTGACAGCCTACTCATCCATGACTTGACATGGCTAACGCATCCCAAAATATTGGTTGGACTCTGTTATGGACAACAAGCCAAATATACTAAGCTACTAATCAGGATCCTTTCTGCAATAAATTAAACCTACTACTGCCAATCTGAGGTTATAGAATAGGCTTTGCGCAAACTGATTCTAAAGTTATAAATTTTATCTTCTCACACAAAGATACTGAGTCAAATACGGCATACTTCTATTCTAGACTTCATTATGATGGATAATTGTTAATTAGCAGACTGAATACTAGAGGCTTTTTAAGTGATCATTGCCAAATTACATATAATATGTGCAAGCAAAGGTTAGTCCCAATCAATAGTACATATAATTGGTGCTTCACAAGGTCTCATTTTCCCTTACGGAGGAAAGTGTGTAAAATCAGATAGGAGAAAACTTGCCAGCAGAAAATATGAACAAAGATTGGAAATTCTTTAAGATTTGTTTTGTTTTGTTTAAATGGGCATGAATCCATAATTCCAGCATCAAGAAAGGTAATTTTGGCTAAGACCCCATACTGGATCAGTGGCAAATTGAGAGTAACTATCCGTATTACCTAGAAAAACTCTGAATAGGAATAGCTATGAGTTTTATACAGGACAGCAAACTGCTTGGAGAAACTAAGGACAGCACAGGATGGTCCTTGGCTTGCAGGCAAGAAGAACTAAGAGCCTTTTAAGCAGAAGGCATCAATGAAAAGTTACAGTGGTTTAATCTTATTAATAGGTGGAGATATTAAATAAAGATGTTTGTAATAGCTAATAATGATGCAGAAGGCAAGAAGTGTTCACCCAACGGGATGCAGACACACACTCCCCGTGTCCTCTGTGACAGAAACGGACCATGGCCTTGCTCTGGGCAGCCGCCTGGGCAGCGGTCCTTTCATGAGGCCTCCTAGACTTTGAAGAAGAGGAAAAATGCCTAGAAGAGATTTAGGGATATGTTGTTAATTGGAATAGTTTATATTACTAGGAGAATGTGGATGTTTTTAACATTGGAAGGGTGTATTTTCGAATGTCTAGACTAATCCAGGATGAGCAGGGAACATACAGGATCTACCCTGCCTGAAGTCTCAGAGGGAGAACTCCATATACAGCTACTTAGCCAAGAAATGTGACCCCCACAGATTCTATGTAGGATGATTTTACTCTGTGCTCTCTATTCTGCTCTACTATTGGCCTTCACAGTACATTCAATGACCCGAAATGGAAATATGGCATCTACTAAAGAAGTTACTTCAGATACTTACGTGACAGGGCACCATTTGCTAATGCTCTTTTTTGGCTTTTGCCCTGGGGAAAATAAAGATTGCTTGATTACACTCACACCAGACAATAGATCTGGTTCCCAGATTCATGCCTGTGACATTATCTGCTTGAGTACTTGCCGATTCAGGCTCCTTTCTGCCTGGGATACTGGCTGCCTGCTCAGCCAACTGGCCTTTGTGTTTCAGGTAGGTGTGAAAGATCCTTATTGACAGAAAACAAACCAGTGCCTAATGCAGGAACTTCAGGGCAGTTTCACTAGGACTGGAGCTGTTGCCTCCTGCCTGTGCTGGCCAAAGATCGTTGGATTTCCTGACATTATCAGCGCAAGGTGCTAACTTGGGTCTTTCTGGGACTAAAATGCTATTTTCATTGTGACCTTCCACTCCAAATTTTTACACTTATCTGACCACATTTCTGTTCCCAACTTATCTTTCAAATTCACTCATCTGCCGTCTTTATCCTTGGAAGCAATGTGAGGAGGATTTCTTGCATACTTCTCTTTTGGCTGACTGCTACCAAGGGCACGTAGTTTCTGTGTATTACACATACCTGTGACCTCTTGGCTTCATTAGCTGGTGTAGAAAAAAGTCAGCAGAAGACAGAATAGGCCTTCAAAGCTGGAGGCAATATTCACACATGCAGGTTTTTTTCTAAGAAGTTAAAATTTTCAGGTTCTTTTAGCCATACCTGTGCAAATTTGTTGACCCCAATTAACTTCAGCAAGGCTGTGCTGATGTAACTGTACCTAATAAACACTGTTGGGCTCTGGGTATGCAGCAGCACATGTTGCTTGCATGTATAACCTGATCCATAAGCAAATCTCTCTGCAAAATTCTATGGTGTATTCTTAGTAACCATAATAATATCTTGCCTGATATCACATATTCATTTTTGCATAGAAGTATTGTAACTAGAAGCTTTACCTGCTTTTCCTCTTGCTAGAATATCTATATCCTCACTTCTTTTCTTCTCACTGTATGGACAACCACTGGTAATCTGGTTACTTTCCCTATATTTTTTTTCCTGAAATTTGATAGTAAGCCAATAATTCTAAGATGCTACCTGCTTAGTATTTATTAGTTCTCTGTGGTGGACATGAGCATTGCAGGTGAGGGATTTCCATCACTAAAACATTATGCGATCATCACAGCAGCATGTGGAACCTTTGAATTACCACTGCCAGGTCCCCCATGCACACCATACAGAAAGCAGGCAACTCATGAAAAAGGATGTGTTTTTAGTAATGTTCACACAAAGCTGAACATTTGGGTCAGTTTGGTCTTCCAGAGAGATGTGACGATGTCAGAATATAATGTTTTTGTAGTTGTGTTAAAAAAACAAGCCAAAACCAACCACTGCAGCCTATCTTGCGTGACTTCAGAACTAGGGCTAGGGGAAATCAGGCATCACCCTTTCATTGAAAGGTCCAGCAGGCCAACCTGTGCTTTCATTCCTAGCTGGCTAACACATTGCAATAAGCAAACTTAAAAAAAAATAAATGCAACAAACCAGTTTTTTGCAAGTTCTGTTTCAGGAGAGCAAAAAGATTCAGTTCTGAGGCAGTACAAAAATAAATTGCGTCTTCATATGGTGTCACAGAGTCTCATGGGAGAGGGTGCTTAAATGCTCAGTAGTAAAGCTCTCCATCAGTGCAGAGTTCCCCAGGTATGCACCAGCCTCCTGGCTCCCTTCCTTTGTAAGGTACTACACCCAGTTTCTTCCACTGACTCTTTACTAAACATGACCAGGCCCTTCACACCTTCTAATCTTGAGTAAACTCACCAGACTCTCCAGCACACTTCACATTGTCTGATGCCAGCAGTATAATATCATCCTTTTCATAGCTCACATAACAATATAAAACTGAACAAACCAAAAATCCAAGCGTATTTCTGCTTGTGCAAGCAAATTCAGCCAAAAGACTTAAAACAGCTTAATGAAACAAAATGGTTTCTGACTTCCATCCATCTGTGTTTAAAAATCATATAAAATACATGAGGAGGGAAATCAACAGAAAGGATATGAATGTACCAAAATTTTAATTGCTGCTCTTCTGATTGGATGGAAAGGACTAAGTACATACAAGGCAGGAGTGGCACTAAATCGAAAGATTGTCTTCCCTTTGTTCAGTACTATAAATGTCTGGAAAACAAAATAGAAAATGAGAACATTCAGTATCTGCATTGATGATCAGCTTTTCCCAGCCCACATCCCTTTGGGAAAATCCTGCCAGTATCCCATACTTCCTCTCCACTCCCTCCTAAGACCCACAAATTCCTTTCACTCAGCGAAGAGTTTAGTCCAAGAGCCTCCCAGTAGAGCCATTGCCAGTTCTATTGCAATACCCCAACTATTTTTTCTTCCTTCATCCTTACAGGGTCCTTTGCCAACACCTCCATCACGGGGCTGGGAAGAGAGAGGAATCAACTGTAAAAATAAAAAACAACCTGGAGACTAAGATGTGGTGGAGAGACTTTTATGATGCTCTTCTTTCCAGCCACTGGCAACCTTGCTATGTTGTTACTCCATCTTCTCTGCCTTGAGTGCTTTGTTGCTCTCAGTTGATCTCTTTTGTCTCACCAAGTAAGAAGCTGCATGCGGCGCAGCTCCACAGCAGGATCTGACCCCCGCACTGGGGCACTGTCATTGTACTCAGGTTAATACGGGCAGAGGAAACGATACTGTGAGTTATCTTGAATCCAAAGCAAAGGTGAATTGGATGCTGGCCCAATTTACAGAGCTCTGAAGGTGCCCCACAGTGCAAAGACAAATGAATATTCACTCTGAGACAGGATCAGGAGACCCAATAGATCAACTCTAAGCTACTCACCCACCTTAAGTCTAAGACCTTCATGACACTAAAATTGCAAATCTATATCCTGTTGCTTGTGCCCGGGGATAGTAGGCAAATTGAAAGGTAAATTAATTCTGGCCCTTCCAGGTAAGTAATTTATTTGTCTTTATCCATTTAACTTTTATTCTGTAGTTCTTGCACTTGTTCCTACACCGTTCTAATAGGAGTAGCACTGCGGTCATATTAATTCATTGTTTACAGGAAATAGCATAGCCCAAAATCAGGAACAGGAACATGAAAGAACTGGAAGCTGCCTAAAAATACACTGTGCTTCCAAGCCTTATTTTGTCCTCCATTTTGCAAATGTTTGGAAAGGGGAACGAACTGTAGTAAGCAACCAGCCCAGCTCTGCTGTCAACAGCCTTTTGACAGAAGCTGTTTGCACTGTTGTGGCTTTAGTCCAGCCTACACGTGATTCCTCATCAGGTGATCTCGCTTTGGGACAAAGCTTACCCTTCTGCACAGTGCCAGCATTGCACATGCTACTCACATCTCCCTTCGGCTCTATTTTGGTCCTCTTAAAGGGAATTGAACTATCCCCCAGCAGGAAAAGAACTGCTGCTCTCCAGGAACGGTTGTGGAGGTGTCTCCTGCTCTTGTGCAGAGTGCTAGCACAAGACTCAAGTCACCCAGAAGCCCTTAACATTAAGGGGCTTAAGTGATAAACAACGGAACTGTGAAGGGTCAAGGCTCATGCAGAAGGCAAGGTAGGGTCGATAAAAACCTCTGGCTTAATTTAACTCAGCTACTGCTCTGCTTTTTTCAGACACTGCATATTCATACCCAGAGTTATCTGAAAACACCCAAGTTTTAATTATGCTTTTTATCCCTCTTTGCCCTCCTGCTTAGATGTTTTCTGGGAGCCCTGCTCATGCCAAAAGTCTGATCCTTTATCTGGAAAAAAATATTTTTACTGGCTGCAGAAAGATAAAAAAACAGAGCCCCCAGAAGAGAGGCAGCGTTTATGCTTTGGCAAGAGGAAGGAAGCAGGCTGGCTGGCGCTCACCTTACGATCATTGTAGAAAGGATCAACGTCCTCCAGTGGCTCCCCAATGAGCTCCGGAGGAACAGTCCCATAGATATCAGGCAGCTTCTTGCAAGCTTGCAAATCAAACTGAGGCTGAGGTTTCTCTTCTTCACCCAGCTGCTCTCTGTATTCCTGCTTTGCATTCCTTGCAAGCTTCTCCGCAATTCGTTTCTCAATAGCAGCCAAGGATTCAGGCGTGAACCGGTGGAAGCTGTTAGTACCCGGTGGTAACAAGAAGTCAGCCATCTTTTCATCCTGCTTTGTCTTTACTGGTCTTTACTCCTAGTAGTGGAAACAGCTGAAAAAAAAAGTACCAAAGGTTAGTAACAGGAGCAAAGTAAGATGAACAAAGCCATCAGAATGAAAAAAATAAATAACTTGTAGGCTATCTACTATCAGGAAACCCTTTATCTATTTTTATGTGGTTAGCAGAACATCAAGGAAAGCAGAAATGACTGATACTGTAATTTCAATTAGAAATCACTCATGATCAGAGCTAAAAAACCTTTGTAGATAGACTGTGTAGTATTCCTAAGTTTTTTCTGTCACTTGGGATCCTAAATCCAAACTAAGGAGTAACTTAGATTCATACAAGCTTAAGTTTCATTGGAAGCCACAGGGAATTGGATTCCTAACTCATTTTTGAAAATGCAGCTCTGGGAGTGGGTGAAAAATGTGCCTAAGTTTACTGCAGGGCAGACTTAAATCAGCCGATCTCTGTCCATATAATGCAAACTCTAAAAATGCCCCAGCTGTTCTATTCCAAATTTAAAGAGTGAAGGGTCAAGTTCAGATTCTTAAATCACATAGAAATTCTTCATAATCTCTGTCTTAGGCTTCTGCAACATAATTTTTATTTTCCTTTGGGGTAGGAAATAGCATCTTCAAGACATCTGTCATAACTTTTGAGCATTTTCTTCTCCACACCCTAATATCTGAAGGATGTTGGAAGCCCAAATGTGCCTGGCAAAGCCCGACCTTCACGAGAGCAATCCAAGCTTCTGAGATGCTGAACAGCCACAGCTGCCAGTTCATCACATCTGGAAAGGAGGCTCCTTCCATCCAAAACCAGTTTGAACATCTAACCCAAACCTGTGAGGTGTGACCATCTTGAGTTGATGGTGCTTCACCGTTAACACTTCCAGTCCCTGCCTGCATGAAAACAAGAATTGCCACATTGCTTCAACTTACGCGAATAAAGCCAAGCGTGAAAAATACCGCAGAACAAAAAGCTTTCTTGTATCTGCACTAAACAACATGGATAGCTGTGAAAATTAATGTAAAACTACTGTTTGGAAAGGGATGAAGCTTATCCCTGTTCTAGTAGCCTGCACTAATCCATCCAAATTCACAGAAGCTGCATTTTGCAATTTAATAGTGACTTTGTGGCACGTTTTTCCAGCAAAAGAAATCCACACTACATAACAATTAAAACTCATTTCACAGAAGAAACACAGTCCTTGCTTTTTTTACCACCACCAGACCATTCATACCAAATCAGAATATAAGCTGATGACAAACAAAATAGTAGATTTTGAGGTGGGCTACCCGATTGCATTTGTCGACGCGTGCAGGATACAAACCTTTGTTCAGCCGCAATTGTTGTTTTCTGCTTTCAGATGGTATTTGTCTATTTACAGGGGATAGTTCCAGATAGTTTGCTTCTATTAGGCTCTGTGATGACAGCATTTTTGTTAGCAAACACGACTTTAACTGGACTCTGCATGACAAATAGCATATTTATTGACTCAATTTATTTGAGTAAAGTACTCTTTCAAATAACTACTGTTTTTCCTATTCTGAATTCGTTTTAAAATGAATTCATTAAATTGTCATTGATCACAGCCTATCATACAGGAATGATTTACTGGAGCTTGTACATTATACTCTGCATCCCTGCTTGTTTGAACAAGCAGGGCTAAAATGAATTAGCCTTCCTGGAGTTTGAGTATTCTGACATTCTCCTTTATATTTATTGTCTTTATTCCTTTCCCCTCACCCCCCACATCATTTGCTTTATCCCCTTCCTCCTGAAAAACAGGAAATTTGAAGCTTTCCCACAAACTGAGTTTTCTTATGCTTGACGCTTTATGACTCAGCACCAGTGCAAGCGAATAGAATTTTGTTTTCTGTACTTTACAACAGTACAGGTGACCAGAGAATTCTGAGTTTTTTGTCACTTCCAGTTTTGTTTCTTCACAGTGAAACCTGTCTCAGTGCTGAAGGGGCCAACAAAAATGATCAGTACTACTGGCAGGGCACAGACTAGGTCTCTCAACTGAGAGGAAATCATTGCAGGCTGGTAGTTGAGGTCCAGATAATTATGAATGCTGTGAAGATGGCAAATGAGGAATGATAGTTTGCTCTTTCTTATCATACAAGAATGGTGAAGTTTAATGTGAAATCACAGAGCAGCAGGTCTGAAACAACACCAGACCCACTTTGCACAAGGTGCAAGGTTATCCTGGCTGTGTTGGCTGCACATGGCAAGAGTTCACAAAGCCACAAGACAAATCCAAGGGTGGAAGGTCCATTAATGGTTTTAAACACCAAGGTGCCATCTCTGACTGAGAAAATCCCTCAGCCGCAGAACGTGGGTGCGTGCAAGAAAGACTGCTTAGGTTTGCCCTATTTTCACACTCTTCCTAGGCTATCAGTCTGGAGAAACCTGACGTCTGACCTGATGTACTTTTGTCCTTACGTAGCACTAATGCGGACACAAGACAGCCTGCGCTGCCTTGGCCAAGGGCTTGATCTGCTGCCGACCCTGCGGCCAGGCTCAGCTTGTGCAGATGTGGAAGTGCAGAGAAGCAAAGTCAGTACCATACAGCTGCAGGTGCTCGAGATCTGCATCGCGCCCACCACCTGCTTCCAGCACTACAGAGCACGGGCTGAGTGACTACCTGTAACCTACCCAGACATTCCCTCTGCTGGAAAACTGGTGGCAGCCACCTCTGCACCACCTTCTCCATAGAGCCAAACAGAGATGGTGGAAGTACTTTACTGAGTTGGTAAGAGAAGGTGTGGAATGTCTTTCCTAAGTGCTGCAGTTTGCTTGATCACAGAAACTGAATCTTTACTAGAATATTCAGCATCCCCTCCTCAGACTTCCTTAAAGACTTCTGAAAGAAAGCATTCTGGCAACAGAACTCGTCAAAATTAAAAAAAAAAACAAACACCAAAAACAAACACAAACAAACTAGGGGATGGTGAGAGAGATGAAATAGCCAGAAAAATGTAATCAAAATGAGGTTTTAATTATTTTTTCTTTAAAAAGGGAATTAGTTTTTGTTTAAAGCTCTCTCTTATTAGAAAACTGAATCAATTTCAGACTGGTCAAAACCAGATCTTTTCAATTTTATCTGCAAATTCCAGAAAGGTAGCTGCCTAGGAAAAACTGGAAAATCCTACACAAAGGTCATTAGAACTTTGACTACTCTTTTATTTACTTTTCCCTAAGAAAATTACATTTTCCAGCATCCTTACATTGCAAAATCTTGACATGTTTTATCTTCATAATGTGTATAAGTTAAAGTTCCAGATTTTAACATCTGTATATATTTAGCCTAATTCTTTTTTAATTCCATACGCTTTCAGGAAATGGACAAGATAATTTTGTGGGTCTTTTCTATGCCTAATTTCTTTTAATCTATGAATTGCAAACATTTCTACAAATAGCCAGGGTTAGCCCAGATGTTTCTTAAAAGGGTGAGAAAGCACCACTACTTAAAAAGGGAAATCATCAATGACTGAACCAAAGAGCTGGAATGCCATTTCTTAAGAGATAATAGCTGTTGTGACTCACATTTTTACAATATGAGCCTAAATTTTTCCATTCCTCTCAGGCATATTTTTGAAGTACAAGGCTTCAAACACATTATTTCTGTGATATCACCATGCACAGAATGAACATTTCCCTCTTGCTTTGTCAGTTAACATCGGTTCTTGCTGATAAAAATGTACTGGTTATGTAAACAAAATGTGCATATGAAAATAAAGCCCCAAGATGCATATTTTCTATGGTATGGCAAGAAGTGAGAACGCTACAAACAAATAAGACATTGCTAGTGCCTGTATTTATTCAGAAAGATAAATGCTGTTTTCCATTACAGTTTTACCTTTACTGTCATAGGCTTCAGCCGCTCCAGCTGAGAAGACCTTTCAGGTTCTCAGAACGTGGCCTGTATGCCCTACAAGCCTTTCCCCGTGTCCCCGTGGGTGAGGGACCATCACCCAGAAGGCCACTTTGGGCACTAGGTTACCTGCAGGGGTGTATATACAGGTAAAGTGGGTCCTGCTCATCTCCAGTAGCTGCCCTCCTGCTTTTGCATGGCCTTTGCAGTCACAAACCACCACCTTAGCACCTACCACCTTATTGTGGCCCAAGATGATGACGTGAGCCAGCAGGGAGGTCCCACCCCCCAGAAGAAACAGGGAAAGCAGAGGGTGAGGTCCTTGCTGTGCACTACACCTCGTTGGACACTGTCTCCAGAGAAGTCACGGATTCTTGCACCTCCGTCTCCTGCTTGCACAACGGCACAGGAGTCTTGCCTGGCATAGCATCAAAGACGTGCGCGCATATATTTCAGACACTCAGCAATGATAATAAAGGAGCCAAGCTTGAACATCAACAATGTGAAAGGGGTGATCAAGGCTTAAAGGTTAGGTACCTCAGACGTGCTCGTCCTGAGTAGGATTGTATTCATTTAACCCTACTGACTTCCATAATGCTGCTCAAAGAAGCTGCTGCTGACCATGGGCTGGGGAGACGGACAGTAGCCCGTGACAGCAGGTATCTTTCCACTGCGGCTCTACTAGACTTAAATCTTACAAAATAACAATCAGGAGCCCTAAATTCTTTGGTTTAAGAAATGTTTGTGACTAAATATAGACTTTGCATTCCTAACTGCTGTGGTAGCAAAAACAGCCATAAGGATGGGTTTCTTTTAAGTGTTTGAGACTACATGGAGCACGGTCATCATTCACCCCCCACCCCCCCCATCTTTTCCATATAATCTCTTTGGCATTTTCCTTTGACCTGCAAAGCACAGCAAAACATGAAGATAATAGGCTAGGGAGATAAAGAACATAACAATGACACATATAATTTAATGTCACTGGCCTAGATTCACAAATTCTTATGCATAAATTTACACATATGCACAAACATTTTACCATATTTTAAAAGACTGCAAGGTGACATGGAATTGCATGGAAGTTTTATTCCAGCCAAGAAGTAATGGCTTCATGAAGAACTCCTGTTTTTAATTAAGATCAAATAAAGACCTTCTACACAAAGATACATAAAGATCAAGAGGCTAAAGGAGTCTAGGTGACTTAGTCTTCATAATTTTACTGACAATCAACAGGCAACCTTTGGAGACTTATTTCACTTATATTTATACCACACTTCACATTCCACAGCTAGGTGGTGTCATGGGAAATTTTCTTTTAAATGAAAAATTTCATTTGCTGTTAATATGCACGCTGAGGGTCTGTGAGCTCACATCAGTAGAAGGGTGAAGTGAATAATACAGTCCTTGAAATTTTATACAGCACATTCATTACTTCTGCTTAAACTGATATCTGGTTTGTTTCTTTTTTCCAACAGGCATAATTTTGTCAAGACCATAAATAATTATTTTTTTGTAGCGCACGTTCCTAACACATATAATCAGCCACATCTCCAGCTGGCGTAAATCAGCACAGCTCTACCCATCTCAGGGAAGTCACAGCAGCTGGGGAAGCGATCTGTTAGGACCAGAAATATTCAGATAGAAATGCTTTCTTGAAAGACAGTACATTCACACCAGAGCACGAACACCAGAAAGCGTGTAATTGAGGCTTTAAAGAATGGCCTAGAAGGTAACAAAGCTTGCAGGGAGCTGGAAAACCCTGGGTTTATTTGCAACACATGAAGGCGATCTGCAAATGCTTCTTTACCCAGAGACACCTTGTTGGGTAAGCTCAGAGTTGAAGGTGCAAAAAGGGGTGCTGGAGACATCAACACCTGCCGGGGACCAAGCAGGCTCCTGTGGCTGGCCCACAGGGGAAAGGTTTTGTATTCTACAAAAATCTGATGGAAACACTGTGATGTTTAGCTCTCAAAGGAGATCTCCTAGGAAAAGCACAGCATTGACATCAGCCCCAGACTGATGTGGGAGGAGCTGTGAGACAGTTCCTCTTGCTGCCCATGTCACAAGGCAAACCTGTGGGTTGACATGACACTGAATAACACAGACCTCCTAAAAGCAGCCCTGTTTGTTCGCCATGCATGCTGACTAAGGGCAGGCACACATAAGTAAGAGAACTCACTGCATTCACATCAGTGGGGGAAAAAAACAACACAAAATGTCCAAACCAAAATCTCAGAGTCACCAACCCACAAGCCTTTCCTCACAACCAGCAATGTCTACACTGTATCTTCTTTTAAATCCAGTTTAATGAGTTTTGCTGGCGTCTCTCTCATCAGAATCACGGCATTCTGACATTACCAATGACTTATTGATAAGATAAAGTCTTCAGAAAGCTAACATGTGTTACAAGGAAATGAATTCAGAAGATTTCATCCCGATATTGAAACAGTATTTGGGGATTACAAATGTTATGCCAAGAATTAAATGCTGGCACTAAGTCTTCTCTTATGATAAAATATATATTTTTAGTGAGCTAAAAATATTCTGCTTTCTTTGCAGGTGTTTTTATTTCAAATTATGCTGCAACCAAATGACATAAATAAGCAAGAGGGAAGCAGCACATTATAGTTACCAAAGCGCATCTCTATATTTTGCTGAAAATTATAATTCTCTGCACCCAACAGGTTTTCATGCCTATTTTAATTAACTAGAGATTGGCCTCAGTTATTTTACTATAAACTGCTCAGCCTTCAGATCCAGGGGAAAAATTATTCTCCTTTGCTACTCTGAACCAACAGAGCTTGCAAAGAGCTACCAAGAAAGAGGAATGTTTTCAGCTCAGGATGCAGTCACTAGTTTTTGAACAAGAAATAAGAAATCTACAGGAGAACTCCATGTTGTGCCAAATATAATATACACTGCTTACACCATTAGGTGGTTTGAATGCTCACATGAATAAAATATAACAAATCTGGTCCATTTTATTCACAGAGTGTTTTGTAAAGACATTCTAACGGATACAGGAAGTTGTAAAACGGATATTAAAATATGTTCTGAAGCCATTATGGGTTAGTTATCCTGCTGAAAGAAGGCAGGTTTTATGCTGGCCACCAAAAGCTTGGCTGCATGCTTCTAGGGGAGAGGGAGCCATGGCTGGAAAGCTGTCTGATGTATTACCCCAATGTTATAGGTAAGGCATCACTGATCCTCTCCTCCATTTAAGTTATGGAGACACATTTCATCAGCAGGGAAAACCAAGACTTATAAAAGCCATCACCAGAACTGGCATGCTCACATTAAAAAAAAATGGATGAAACTCTATAAGCAAAGCCAGGGCCTCTTTCACAATTTTAGCATTGAATTAAGAGGCAAACACGACGTAACAACTGAACTTCATTGCTAACCGTGAGCAGAGCAAAATAGGTTTTCCTTCTTTCAGGTGACAAAAAACAAAAAGAGGCCGAGGTGTAGGGCCAAGAAAATACTGGATGTGAAAGCTGGGAAAGACAGACTGAAGTCATGCAAAGTCAAGCAGTGGGAGGTGGCAGGTCCCCTCCCGCACCAGCAGATAGGCGAGCCAGCAGGTCCTGCCAAGTCTGCAGCATCAGCAGCACGCTGCTCCACAGCCACCATCCTTCACTGAACTCCACCCCATTCAGACTCCTACGGTACACCCAGCTTCCCATTCTTCTCCACCTCTATACCTTTCCTATTCATTAGCTGAGGAAACGATCGTATCCTCCCACCTACTTTATTCCAAGTCAACATAACCTTTCCACAAACCTCTCCCTGTCCACAGCGATAACCCTCAAGTGACACAGACATCAATCCCCTGTGATTTTGGCACAGCTACTTTATTCTCCTCTTTGTCCCACGCAATGCATCTCTGTCTATCATGGTGGGTTCCCCCGGACAAGGACACAGGGTCCCTCTTTGGTTTTGGATGGTGTGGGATGCTAATGGATCCCCAGCTACTGGCAGACATTTTCAGTGCTTTTGTAATAAAACACAAGGAGAAAAACAAAAAAGCACATTTTAGAAGTGCACTGGCAAAATTATCTTCCCTGGTAATGGAAGTGGAGCCTCACCCAGGGTAAATTGAACAGGGACCCTATCAGGGAATAGCTGGTTGCTGCTTGCTGGGGTATATTAGAAGATTTGATTCATTATTTAGTGCACTGTAAATGTGACAATACTATTTGGATAAAGCTAGTGGATCTTCCACGCTGATGGAAGAGATTCCCCTCCCCTGCCCCCGAGAGACAGAGAGAGATTATTGCTGTCCAAAGAGGAGGGATATTCTGCCCGTTTGCAATTGAAAACCGCCTGGGTTTGGTTGCCAAGTTTAGGAATCAGAGCTAAGGGCTTACATGGGCTCTGGGGGTGCAATCCTCAGCTCACGTCAGTCAAAGGGAATATTTTGTGTAACTGCAATAGGCAGTGGGTCAGACCCCTGGCGTCACAGAGACAGAATTATTTAATTTCTGTCATTCCTTTCAAATACATTTACTTCAGTGTCTCAGCGCAGCTTCATGGAAAAGACGCAATGGATGCTGGTGCCGACTGACAGCGGTTTGATTTGAATTACATAATGCTCTAAACCATTATGTAAATGAAGCTGACAGAAGCATGGAGGCAGAGAAGCCAGGGATTTTTCATTGGGTTTTTGCTTTTTTTTTTTTTTTTTTTTAATACCTAGTAGCCTTTAATGTTAGCACCAAGATTGCCGCCTTCTAGCTACTACATTTTGCTGGTAGGTTAGCTGGATTAAACTTTATTTCTCCTTATGCTAACTAAAACCTAAACTGCATCTAAGCAAATGATGGGGAGCATCTAAAGAGTGGTCAATGTGGATGATTTTAGAGGTGTATGAGTGAGTCACATTACCAGGAGTGGTTTTGGCTGTGTCCCACTGATGTCAATGAGACTCATGCTTTTGAGAACCCTGTGGCTCTCCTGAATATTTCCCTCCTTCTCCCCTGTATAATTTCCTCATCTTTTTTACATGGGAGAATTTTTCAGAGCAAATAACACATTGCACAAACAATTATTTTCCAAAAGTCATGACATTTTCTGTTAATTAGCAATAATATAATCATCCAAATAAAACTGCTGAGGACATTGCATTTACTAACAAGCTACATCCAAATATGCATTTGTGTCAACAACGCATGCTTGAGTGGTCGGTCATACTCAATTGGGCCTGAGGCACAGTGCACTGGAAGCATACAATAGTGGCCTAGTATCGCAAACCCTGTTGTGGCTTCTTGCTTAATTTAGCTTATGGGACCAAACAGTCAATGAGTAAACCAGAAAATAATACATCAAGTGGCCTGTGAAAGAGAAACATCTGATGATGGTATCAATGCAGGACATTTTCTAAATGGAAAATGCACTAGTTCTGTAATCTGGGAACTTGTTTGCACTTCCTGAAAGAAAAAAAAAACACTATTCCTAAAAATAACTTTATTATTAGTAACAGCAGAGATAAACAGCAATTGCACCAAGAAATCATCTAATATCTTGACCTTAATCCCCTCCTATATCCAGGCTTCTTTCTGCACTGGACACCCACAATAATATACGAATACTGGGGGCAAGGTAAGAGCCACCAAATGACACTATGTCTAGGGTCCAAAAATGATACAGAAATGACTGTGCTGCCTCAACATTCAGATTTTTTCCCCCTTTTCCAAGACAATTTCAGCTGAAAATAAAAACATGACAAGAACATGAAAGGCTTTGGTCAGGTCTCCTAATTTTTAATCTGCCATGTACAGGGCTAATAATTCAAGTACTGCCTGCTCCTCTATACATTCACTTGAATCTTTATCCATCTTGCAGTATAGTTCCTCAGCTTAGATGGGTCAAATAAAGTATTGTAGAAAATTTTGGCTAAAAAAATATATGTATTAGATATGCAACTCTTGTGAAATAGCCTCATACTCAGGACAGAATGAATCCAATAAAATCTAGCTTCTCTGATGCATTCGAATAGAATAGCCAAACCAAAGAAATGCAGGATGTTAGATACGCAGGGAGAAGTAGACACTGTTAGGACATGAGTCATCTCTCCTGTTTTGCATGTCTACTTCACTGAGATAAAACTCTGCTTCAGACCCCAGTGAAGGTCCTGACAGTTCAGTCTGTGGGACACCTAAATTTAGGTGTTGATAGATACCTGTAGGTACCTGTGAACTGAGTGTCTATGCTTGCATGTCTGCATTTCTCTGACAGAGCAGGGGCACCTGGACTGAAATCTGTCCCCCCAAAATTCAAACCATTCTGGAATACGAGCTTTTCCTCTGCTCAATTCTTCTCAGACAAAAAGGGACCTGCTACCTGCAAATGCGTGGTGGTGAAGGGATGGAGTATGGGACTGTCCCACTCCAGCAAGTGGCAAACTTAATACTTCTACAACAGCTTTCCAGTGCCCACAATTTCTTCGCAACAAGAAGTATAGATCTTCAGTTTCAACAAATGGCATATGTTTAATTAGTTAATTACAACCACATTGTTCCCAGAAATATGATCACCCAGGTTATCCTGACACTCTCAGACTCACTATGGACTCACAAATCTGGAAAAAAAAATAATTCTGTCTTATATTTTGTTTCTGCAAATGAAAGGGATATTTGAGATCCAGACTATGCTGATACATGGGCAAAAGTTGTTTTGGGCTAGTGTTTTTAAAAGCACATTGAAATATGTGCTGGTGGCATCCATGAATCCTAGAGGACCACAACAAAACAACCCAAAAAAAGAGCTGAAAATGCACAATCATCCTAGTTCACAGCCAATTTCCTACTCACTTCTTGGGCTTGTCTTGCAGTTTATGTCAAAGCATATAGTGATTTTAAAAGCAGAACAAGTGGGATGGCACAGTTCCTCTCTTCCCACACAAATGTTTAGCCTGGCTCCAAAATATGCTTCCCTGACTCTATTTCCCTTCCAGAAATACTCCCAAAACTTGTAGTGCTAACTCCAGAAAAGCTGTTTGGAATCCCAGATCTTTCCTGCCCATCTTTACTGCCAGAGAGAGAAATGTAAGGGGTTAAGAGGCAAATTTGGATGATATTTCACAGATTCCCCTCATCCATGTCTCCCGGATATATTTCACAGTCTCCAAGGGCCTAATAGCCATCCTTTACATAGGATGGTTGTGTATTAGGTCCCCTTTATCTAATAACTATCTATGGTGGGCTAATCCAGTCTGAGGAGGGGGGCGGTTAGAGAGCAGCTTGGTGGGCACCTGGCAGCCAGACAAGGCTAACCCATCCCACCATCCTTTGTGGAAACTGTGCTTGCTTACTCGATCTCCAAGTCAGTGAGCTGCAAAGAAGTTACAGATGATGTCCTGGTCACAGCAGACCAAATTGCAGCTTTGTACTGCAGCCTTGGGCTTCAGCATGAGTTCTCCTACCTCCCCTTTCCACACACCCCCTGAAGGGATGGAGCTGGCAAAAAGAGCTGTGTTAAATGCTGTCACAAAACACAAAAAAGCCTGTCAGCCAGCCCTTAGGTCCAAGCAAGAAGAACATCTTAGCTTGAAAGATCAGGCCATTAAAAGCATTACTGATCCTCTCAGTTCTTACAATTTATAATATTCCCAGATGAATCTAAATTAAACTGAAGATTCACATTAAGAATGTAATGGGAAATCCCACTCCACATACTTAACATTTACTCTCACAGTGGCTAACAAGAATAAGATAGTCCAGGACAGAGTTCTGTTGGTTTACCTTAACTCCTTCTCCTTACACACCCGAAGCAGAAACATCTCGGTGCCTGGTCTACTTGTATCTATTATTGCAGGTCTGTATGGCCTGACAGCACAGACATCACTGCATCCATTTCACTCTGTGCACACTGCAACGATCCCAAGAACTGGTGGTTTAAGTGTGCTTTGCTTTCTGCTGCCTGGTACAGGTAGGCAGCAGAGATACAGGTCCTGCTCTCCAAGTCCTTCTGATGTGGCTAGTGATGCCACCAGCTCTGGCCATCTCATACCTCACTCATCACCTCCTGCTCCCTGCCCTGGCAAACCCAGACTGGATTTGTCTTTCCAAAAATGCCTCCAGACCCAGTGCCAGGACTGTTCACCACGCTGACCCCGTTCCTTGCTTGTTCTCACACCTCTGTCTTCATTTGGAAGCTCTGACTTAAGCTAACATGACTACAAACCAAATAGAAATGTTTTACTGCGCATGTCTAAAAATAGAATCACAATCATCTATGCTTCCGTTACTTTAAAACTAAATTTATCAAGAGATTATTCTTCCGTGAGGTTTAGCACACGAGAAGTCTTATGTTTTAAAGTTCAATCATTTCACAGTTATTTATGAGCAGAAAATCTTACGGATTAATTTTATAAAGAAGCACAACCAGCTTGGGGATCAGATCTTCTTTTGGTGTAAATGGTCAGAATAATTCTGCAGCCCATCAAGACAGGTTTTGGCTTTTTTTTTTTTTTTTTAATGTTGTTTGCCATGTTCACAGATAATGTGTAGCTGAGCACCAATACAATAAAATATAAGGGTAATAATTCTATTTCAGAAAAATCTTCCAAGTAACAGATAAGATGCCTATGACTGAATAAGGAGAAAGAAAAAACACATATATTTCACCTGTGGGGTTTTTTTTTAGTTTAGTTTCTACACTAGACAGTTCTTTGAGTGCAATTGATTTTGTAGTTTCCTCTGTAGTTTCCAATTAATCATTCTCCCTCTTTGTGAAGACGTTTTACACAAAAACAGGAGACAGGAAAACATTTTAAAATAGGAAAATGTGCTTATAAAACCACAAGACTGGCATGGATACGCAGAAGCGCAGGTTCTATATGAAGCCACCCTTTGGAGAGGGAAGGAGAGCAGTGCTGCCTGCCGTATGTAGCAGCTGACTGCAAATTTCCTATTGAAACTCTTTCTATAGAAAAATGCTTTTCCAATAGAGAAGCATTTTAGTAAAGAGCATCTACTTTGAGATACAAATTTCTTTCTACAACAAAGAAGCCTCCAAACTGAAAAGGGAACAGATTTCTCAGAGAAAATAACTTTTTTCCTTTCTTTTCTTGTTTTTTTTTTTGGGGTGGTGGGGGGAGGGGGATACTTTCTCTCCAAGAATGATGGAAAACAGGCAAAAAATCACCCTAATCACATCTCGTTGCTGGTTCTCCCACTGTCTCAACAACCTTCTGCTTCTGTTTTTAAAGTATATGAAAAAATTTGGAACTTCAGATAGTCATTTTGGTCCCAGTATAAAAATGTATTTTAAAATTATTCAGGTTTGGCCAGACAAATGACATCTTTTCAAAACATCTATCAATAAATGGGACCATACCTATTCAAAACCATAAAAACATGCTTTTCTTTTAAAAATAATCATTAGAATCTCATCCAAGCATAAACCTTTTGACTGAGGACAAGGATCTTTTGGAGCTTTGAATGAGTAACAATGGGATTATTACAAAAATAAATAAAAGATGAGCAAGCTGCCACTTAAGCTATGGATTTCCCACTGCAACAGCTTCAAAACTTTCTTGAAACACAACAAATTAAAAAGAAAAGGGAGGCAGACGATAAGGCTCTGTCTAACTGATAGCATGAAAACATCAAGCACTTTGATTCAGATTAATAAATAATGATGGCGTGTTATCCAGGAAACAGTGCAATGCCAAGTCTGTTTGATCTCAGACCAACTGTTGGGTAAAAGTATTCTGAAACGCTCTCTTGGGCAAATGGGCCAGTTGCATCTCATCTCTGGGACTTTGATTATTTAAATGGGGGTTTTATTAAAAGAAGAAATGTCATCCTAGAAGAAATTTTATACCATATCACCTTCCTAAGGGCAAACTCAAGCTTTACTTCACTTATTTGGGAGGCTGGGGTAAGAGGAGTGGGGGAGCTCAGAGCATCCTCTGTTATTGCCCACCTACCTCCTAAATCAAGATGGAAGCAATGGGAAAAGAAGAAAAGAGGGAGACTTGTGAGCCCTGTCCCTTGCATTTCAGGACTGTCCCAGAAAAGCCAGGAAATCATCCTCCCTGCAGTTCCCATAGCAAGAGTTGCGAACCCCCAGGAGCATCTCTTCGTCCTCAGCCCTGCACAAGGAGCATTACTCTTATTTCATGGCTGGGAGCACATGTCAGCCTGGCTTAGGTGCACAGGGATGTTGAACATTCAGTGCCCCAACACACGGAGTGGACAACAATGTCCTCAGCACCCCTGGAGCCTTCTCCTAAGGTGGCTGCATGGCTGAGACGGCATGTGGTATGAGGAGGCTTTCTGGATGGACCAGCTAGAAAGTCTCCTCTGGCTCCAGCTGCCATATAACCCCTTCTGTTGCAAGCTGTGGCTCCAAGCCTGACTCCAACCCCTAAAGGACACCCCGAGGCTGACAGATGAGCTTATTGCAGTCCACTTTCAGACGGCAGAAATCGCTGCTTTCCCCCAGATCAGTCTGCCACAACCCACTTTATTTCCAAAGGAAAGTCCATCATCTTTCAGGCTAGCGCTCCCATTTCATACCCAACTCTTCTACAGCACAGTTCTCTCCCTGTCCTCGAAAATTACTAAAAAACCTCTAAGTTTACAAACATGCATTTCCCAGGCAGGTGCTTCTGGACCTGCTCACTTTTTTTCAGTATAGTCATTCCCCCCATGAAACACCCCACTGGACACATGGCTCTTTCCCTACCAAACAGGGCTTCAGCAGCCTGAGAGCTCAGCTGAAAAAAAACCCCAAGCACTAATGCAGGAAGCGTAAAGAGATCTGATAAATGCTCCAAAGCTTCATCTTCCAATAAACATATGAACTATAGCAACTGCCAAGAATTATGACTGCATGACATTACATCCAGCTCCTTGCTCTTATTAAAAAGTGAGCACGGGTACCCGATGTGCAGATGGGCAGTGCCACACAATCTGCTCTGCTCCACACTCTGTTTTAATGGATGCTCATAGGTGGTCACAAAGCCAAAGTTCTCATCTTAGCACGTGAACTCTGCAAACAGCTGCTTTTACGGTTTGCTGTGTTAAACGGCCTGAAGTGAGGGATTTGGGACTTTCTGTCCATTTTTGTATGCTCTGAAATGAGATGCCTTCCAGTCTCCTTCCTCCTACAGAGAATAGAACAGACACTGATCTCTAGTTTTAAATAGAGAAAGGCAATTTGCACATTTTTTGTAACTGAAACTTAATATTTTTGGAAAACACTGAACTGATGAGCTGCTTTTTACCTGCAAAGCATGACAAGTGACAACGTCAGATCTTCAGAAGAGTAGCAAGATCACCAAGATATGCGATGTTAAACTGGAGAGATCACATCTAGCAAGATGAGGATTGTTTCACATTCATAACCTCTGATTTGACAAAGTGTCAGTTTAGTAGGTATTGGCTGTATGGTTATCAAGATCTTTGTGTGATCACACTAGCAGCACTTGCCCTCAGTTCTCATAGCTAATAACAAAGAAATGATGTTTTGGAGACTGTTAACATTAAACTGATTTTAGTCTATCAAAAAATTTTGGCTCTATTAGCTGCAACCCTGAGCTGTAAGAAAAATATTCTGTGCCTTTTTAATAATAGTCCTGACCTATGTAACCTGAAATTTCCAAAACTACATCTGATCCAAGTGGGATAGGGGGGCAAAGAGGGATACTGAAAGAGCTGTAGGCAAGAAAAGTTTGAATTCGGCATCTTCTAAAAACACTGCCAAGTCTTACTGTGCTGCAGGGTCCACAATCAAGATGCACTGCCAGTGTCAAAGTTGCATCCCCCAGATTTCACTTCTGGAAATATACTTCAGTCTTGTTCACCCTCACTCTGAGTAGTAGCACTATGAGTCTTTGTTGAGACTGCTCAGATTTTCCCCTTGCTTTTATACATGTTGTTCCTTGGTGTGCTTCTTAACAGAAATAGGGCAGCATAATTTATTAGAAGTGATGGTATTTTGATCTGTGACCATCAATAAGTCTGTGGCATTCAGACCAAACACTATTATCAAGACATCCATTGAACTGGAAACAGCATTAGAGAAGAGACAGCTAACCCAGCGTTAATCAAGACTTGCTGTTCTTCCAGTATCTGAATATTGCCATCAGGCTTTCTGACAATACCAAACCTCTGGCAATTCCAGGCGATCACACACTGATTTATTCAGGTGGTCACGTAGACAGGTGACTTGTGATACTGCGCTACAAGGATTACATCCCAGATTGACAGTTAACTTAATCATTTCTAGGGCTATGCACAGAGTCCAATGTTCACATCAGATTTTGCATGTCAAGATTCAAGAAACTGCAAATAAATAAGCATCTAGTCACAAATTTGTCTTGCTCTACCAGCAGTAGAAATTAGACAAGGTACAGTATACATTTGGAGACCAGCCCAGTCTCCTGAAGAAGCCCTTTAGCAGTCTAGTGAAAATCACCGGTATAACCAGCATGTTTGCCTCTCTGCCTGACCACAAGACTCTACCAAGTTACAGTCCCAGCTAAAACTTTAGTTCAGCCAGCATCTACAGGCTTTTAAATCTGGAGCTCAGGTTGCAGTTGTGATGGTCAGCTCTAAGAACAGCATCCCCATCACCATTCTGCACAAAGAAATTGCAAGCCTGGCTCTTTCCGCCTTTCTTAATATTTATGCATCTGGTCTGGCAACATCCATCATCAGGGTAGCCTTAGTAGGTGCCTGAGAGGGATGAAATAATAGCAGTTGCAAAAATGAGGCACAAGACGGATGGGAATAAGGAGGGTGGGAGGGGGCTAGTATCGGGAGTCTTTCAGAGTTAGGTTATATGAGGCTGTATCTCTTGCAGCAAAGGAAGAAAACACACCACCACAAATTAGCAACAAAGGGAAACAAAGAGTCTGAGCTGCTTTCAGTGAGGGTGGGAGAGGGGTGGGAGAAGCATTTGGCAGGACCTTGTACAGAGTATACATTGCTGAGGAATCAAGGCCTGGGTAGAGGCATAAAGTACTTTGCAAGGCATCCTGCGACCTTTAGGCGTGGGCAGTGGCATGCCCCTGGACAGCACAGTGTGCACCCCAGTCTGCCATAAATCAACCCCACAAACATGGGGGGCAAAGCTATCCATCCCCAGCTGCCTCTGGAGAGCAGTTTGCCAAAAGCCAGCATTTCCACGCTCCCCGGGAGGAGAGGAAATGTCAGGCTTCAGCCAGGAAACTGTTTTATGACCCCAAGCCATTTTCTGGCTACGGTAGGAGATGGTGGGGGTCCCCCCAGCTGCACACCTGACGTAGCCAGGGTGAAGGTGGCTTGGTCCCTCCGGGACAGCAGGCTCACAGGTAGCGACCCTCTTGAGTGCAGTGCTTCATTATACACACCAGATTAATCCCCTCCTCCCAGACTTCTCCAAGACGGAACTTGGCTGAATTTTTGCTGCATTTTGCTGCATAGTCAGGGGCTTTAGATTAACACAGACAACAAAGCAAATTACTAATCCTGAAGACTGGGCATAGTACCAAGTGTTCCTTCACGATATTAAGTGCCCAGCTGAAGGGGAAGGGCAGGGAGGGATTTTCAAGTGCACACAAACTTTTTGAGCCTCTGAACTGAAGCCCAGCCCCAAAAATTCCTGTTGCTATTTTTCATTCTTTGACAGTAGCACCCAGAGGCCCCGTATGAAATTGCTTTGCAGCTAAGCACAGGACAAACTGAACGAAGGGCAGGAAGGTGTGGAGTGATTTGCCTCTTCCACCAGCAAGATGGAAGGGATCCCAGTTCTCCCAGACTTTGCCCAGCAGCCCATGCTCTGCCTCCCCGTGCAAGAAGTGCAGGGGCACAACGAGCTGGGGTGAGACACATTCAGAGGTTTGAAAATCCAAGCAAACACCAGATGAAACTTCTTCCTCGGCAGGTGTGAACATAATCTGGTGTCTATCACCTCAAACAACCATGTTGCCCACCAGCTCTTCCCAGTTCCTCCAAATAGAGTTCAAAGCACTGATTTTGAGCCATAAAACCTCTTCTCCCTGAGGGTACTTAGAAGATACTAGACCTCGAGCACTACAGGTGCAGTCTCTCCAGGCCGTTGTCTGGAGCTCATTCCCCATCCTGCTCTGGAGAGCAGCCTTGTGGGCTCCAGCAATGCTTGTAAGTCAGGCATGTCCTGATGGCTGAGGCGATGGGGGTATCAGAGGAGCAGGAGTGTGGGAGGAGCGCCGTAGCCCAGCTGGCTCACTGGATTTGTGTGTGTGGGAGGCAGGTGTGTCTGCTTGAGAATTTGTACCCTCTTTGCTACACAAACAGGAACACCGAAAACTGAGCTAGAAACGCCAGGATAACCCAGAACCCCAAATCTTAGCTTCATACTTTTCCTTCACATTTCAAAATCCATGTCCCAGAACATGCCTTTATTTAGCCTGAAATTAAATTCCAAGTCTTAATAACCTTCACAGGCTTTAGCTATTTTCCTTCTTGCAACTGAGGCTGGCTTCCATCCCAGCACCCTTCTCTCAGATGAAAGGCTCCATTAAACCCAACCCCTGTTCCGGCACTCCTCCTGGATCACGGGATCATGATTAACAGAGTTTGCTCTCAGATGTGCACAGGGATCAAAGGGTCATCAGCTTTGTTGTACATGCAAAGTGGCAACCTCTTATCTGGACACCAAGCACAGCACCTCGTGGACTTCCCCACCTCCCAGAGTCTGGATTTATGAGCTGAGCTGGCAGCTTCTAGACAGAAAAATGATGCCCATTGCAAAAGGTGCTGATCAAATATGTATTCATGGCTGTGATGAGCACAGCCTCATAACCTTGATCAACTGAAATATTTCCATGTTCAGATCTAGGCTGAGGAGAAGCAGCAAAGTCCTCATCAGCTGCTCAAGGATTCAGAAGGACCAACTTGTTGGCTTGCCTTACAGCCCATCAACAAACCGTGCCTAGTCCATGGGGCTTGTCTCCTGGCAGGGAAATCCTGCTTTGGGCAAGCGGGTGTTCAGATGTGGGTAACCAGGAGTCACTCCTCACACATACACAACAGATTCCAGCAGCTGAGACAAGGGAATGATGCCACATCAGTGGGGTGACCACATTCAATATTGCAGGTGTAATGTAAATCAACAGTCAGAAGAAAGGAGAGCAGCATTTCTGTATGTGCTGCATCACTTGCAAATAGATACTCAGAGCTTCTAGTATTAACTATCGCAGATGCTGAAAAACCAGAATGTACAGAGGACATAGCACTAGTCCTTGCACTAGATTTTTTTTTCCCTTTTTAGCCTAGTTTTCTGAGGAAAAAAAGCTTATCTGATCATGCTGTCTGTCTTTTAATCCCCTCTAATAACTTTCGAATCCATTGCCCAATTTCAACCACACTTGAGACAGAAGTAGGCATTTCAGATGATACATTAAACACCCACTCATCCTATAGAAATGAAGAGCTAAGTAAAATAAATCAATGGTAGTTAGTGTGCCCGCTAGGGTGTAGCTCCAACCCCTTACCCGTTCTGAGAGATGACAGTCAGCATGTCAATCGGTTTAGGGATGCAAATGAATCCTCAGTAAGCCGTGGCACACACTGCCACTTCACCCCACAAGTGGTCAGGAAGAGACTACAGGCTTGAAAGGGCAAGTTAAAGATAAACGAGCTAGATCCACAGGAAATGATGCTGAATTAGTTTTGCTACTCGCAAAGCAACAGGAGCTTTATTTATCCCGTCCAAGGGCAGTAACCTTAGAAAAGCAGAATCAGTGTGGCTGTGCAGGGATTAATGTTGGGGCTTCGTCTCTTATCCTTTTCCGCCTTGAAATGGTAAAGTCTAAAACTTAGCTCCTGAAGAAAGAGGAGGAAAACAACACTGATAAGGTGAATCGATCCCTTAAAGCAACACCCTGCGGAACAGTGAGACCATGAAAGATGTTCAGCTCTCCTTGGCGGCGTTCAGTTCTCATTTTGGTTCAGGGATAGCAACTTCATGCAAAGCCTCTGACCAGGGTGGTAAAGCAGCAGGGAAAGACTCCCACAGGAGCCTGATTGTCGGGCTAAAATCCTACTCTCCTGAGAAGCAGCATATGGTACATGAGAGCTGCAAAAGCAGCCTCTGAATTTACACACCCTTTCAGCTTTATTTCCCTGACTACATGAACCACCTCGTAGATCTGCACCTAGAAACGGAACCTTGCTATCTTAGCAGGAGGTCTTGTGCACACACACACAACGTGCTGAAAGCAAGTTTTAAGCCAGGAGCAGAAATACATCCCAAACCCACGTGCCCTCGCTACAAATGGGTGCAGACAAGCACCAGACTAACAGAACTTTTTCCCACATGGCGAGCTCAACGTGTTTCAAAGCTTCCACACACAAAAAAATAATCTAGCTCAGCTGCTATATATCATGAGAAATGGCTGATGCGCCCAGCACACTGGCAGACTGCCCGGCTACCAGCTGTGGTCTGATTTCTAACCCTGCTAAAAACAGAGATCTGCCAGTGGACACAGTACATCAGAAAGTGCAGAAAACAACGCCTGCCTTCGGATGTGCCTGTGAAACCGCTACCACGGCCAACGCGATGCACACAACACTGTAGGCAACACTTTAGGCAGCTGGGCTATCTTCCCTGTGGCTAGCAATGACCTGGCATCCTGGAAGTCAGTAGGAAAACTCCACCCTGGGTTCTGCCTTGAGGGCAAGAAGTTCAAAGGACTCCCAGACTGGCCTGTGGCCAGACTGAGGAGTGTTTAACCGGGTGCCTGTAAGAGGCATTTCAGACATTCCCATAAAAATGCCATTTCCATGTAAGTCCTACACAGGCAGGCTTGTTCCTCTCCTCTCCCAGTCAAGGAATGCAGCAATTATGCCCACAATGGGAGGTCATCTTCCCGCTCAGCAGCCAAGCTGCTTTCCCATCAGCCAAGCCCTGGTTCTGGAGGCAGCTCTCACCTCAATATCAGCGCCTGACAGGCAAACCAGAGCTGCTGGCTTTGAAAATGAGAAGGACGAGGTACAATTTAGATGACTGGGAGGCCAAACTAGACCTGGAATTGTTTTTTGCGGTTGGCCGGTGCAGATCTGAAAGGTCCATGATCTCTAGATACCTTGTGCTCTGTCCTTCTCTCCTGCCCACGTGAACACTTCCCAGGCAGCTGGTAGACACCCAGTCCTAGAATAAGGATTGGTACTATCTTAACTACAGCAAAGTGAACCTCAGCTGTAGCGTGATAGGTGTCTTCTAAGTACTGCTAGGAATATAGTAGATAATACCACCACTTGAGGCTTGACTTAGCACTTGGTCTTGATCAACACCCAATTCAGAGGAGGTGGGAAAAAAAGTGTGACAGCGATGTCATTTCATGCCTTCACCATTTCCCCTACTTGTTAAAGAGTAGTATATCTGCACAGGTGGTAACTGGTGCCTAACTTATGAGTCAACTTATGAGCTGCAGCTCCCAAGGCTCACGGGTTTATTGTGAGTGCAACAAATAGCCTTGGGTGTGCAGCATTTGTTGTGACAAGCTGGAAGAAGCCCATGGATCAGATGGTGAAGCTGTTCTTCCTACTAGCAGGTACACTTGTCTTCTCTGCTGAACCAGCAGTGCACCTTCTTCTCCTTTTGCCCTTAACTTCTCCTCCTTTTTGACTACTTTTAAAATATTTTACAGATGTCGTGTGCTCATGGCTAATCTCTCTAACACACTTTGAGCAGTTTTGTTGAGTCTGCATTTTCAATCTATATGGGGCTACCATCAGGGTTAGAGCCACTCATACCAACACACTTTGAATTCTCTGTCATTCCTACAGCACAGTCTCCACTTGCATGGCGAACTCCACGCAGAGAAAAAACCAGGAAGGCCCCCAGGAGAGGTCTGTTTTGAGGATTGGAGAGCAAAATAGACCTTGGCTGAAAAACTCAGCATCCCTGAAGACAAAACCTTTTTTTTTCCCCTTTTTTTCTGTTTGATCACCTAAGCAGCACATCCTTGCCATCGTACTTCAGCAAAGCGCGCAGTGAGAGCGCAGACACTCTAGGTTCATATGGCACCAAGGCAGAGACAGAGGCACCTCCAGGCAATGTCTGAGGTCATACAAGAGCACTGCCATGCAAGTTGTGTTCTCTCCACACCTGATTAACCACTCACATGCAGTTTCTGTTCATGAAAAGCCTGAATCCAGTGCTGTCTCTTGGGGAAGGAGGTACTCCTGCTTGGAAGGAAGCAAAAGCAAGGTGATGGGGAATGTTCTCCTAAGCAGAATTCAAGGCAGGAAGGAGTGGGGAAGGTTTTGGAGAGAAGAAAAAAAAAAAAAAAAAAAGCATGGTGGTGAAGATAGGAACTCTGGAGAGCTATGGGTGGAAATATCTTTCATCAGGCCCCTGGGACTGGAAGGTGCATGCTGGGGCTATCTCTGGAGGTTCGAAGAGGTGATCCAACAATTTCTTTGCTAGTGTACAGTGCAGGGCCAACTCTCTGCTGTGAAGGACTCTGGGCATGCAGTTTGCCATCAGCAGACACAGGTCTCCTCCCTGGAGAGGCAGCCCTCTCCTCCAAAACTGTGACTCCCTTTGTCTCAGCTGCTGCAGCCTTTCCTTTGGAGGATGTCTCAGCCCAGCCCAAGCTGCCTTGAGACTGGTGGAACTGGCAGTAACTGCAGAGCTTCCCAGCCCAACTGGATCAGACCTTGGGAAACTGTCACAGCCCTCACTCCAGCCCCATGCTGAGTCTGTCCTGTGACTTCACCCGTTCTCCCCACCCGGAGAAACAAGTGTCGTGTCACATTCAATAGAAGCCAGGAACACTTTTTGGACATTCAAAGCGCTGCCATTAAAAAATAACTTTTAAAAATAGTGGCAAGTAACACATATGAATACCTTCTTTGACTTAAATCTAAACGTGTGCTTGTGCTCACAGCACCACACCGTAAAAACACATTGTCATCCAAAGCTTTTACCTCCATTAATACAAAATTTTTGCCACTTCCAATACAAAATTGCCGCTTTGGTGACAAAGAAGAGGCGTTCAGATTTTCAAAATACAGACGAGGCCCCTATGGATACTCAGGCATAAAAGTCACCATTTACCAAAAGAAGGTTTTCTCAGTCTGTAATTAAACAACTTGGAAAGCGACTGGCCTCACACCCAAGATGTTATTGCCTGGATCAGTGCTTTACACATGGAGGGGGAACTAGAAAACTGTATCAAATATAAAATGTTGTTGACTGTCAAGAAACCATGAAAAGCACAATAAGCATCACACATTCACTTTAGAAATTTGAGGGTGCAGAATGGGAAAGAAAACCAAAACTAGTAACACCAAAAGACACAAAACATAATTTCTATTACTCAATATACAGCTGTAGTAAATGCTTAAAGTGCTACTTACTTAATGTTAAGACCCATTATTTTGACCATGGGAACAATTATAAGACAGAGGTGGTCCTGGTGATGGGTGAGGATGAATGAGAGCTCTTTCCCTCACCAGCACTCTCTGTAGTTTCTTCCACCTTCCTCTGCTTCATCGTTCCTTTGCCTCCTGGAGGCTCAACCCACCAGAGGAAGAAGATGGGATGGAGTAGAGCAGCCACGGCTGCAAGACTCCAAGGCTCAGCAGTGTGGGGAAAGGTGAGCCTGAGAAATCATGTTTTGTCCATTTCTAATTTGGATACTCTCAGGTTTCCCATTAGCAGCAGTGAGGGATGACTCACCGCTCACCAAATCCCCTGCACACCAGAACTTGGACTGAAGCACTCTGCACACACACTGAGTCTGCAATGGAGCAAAAAAGAAACCCATGGCCTCCTGTGGTGATGGGGACCACAGAAGCATGCGTCCCTCCACCCATCCCTGGCATCCCCCAGTACTCTGCAGGATCCAGACTGCAGCATAAGGTAGGGCAGGCTGCTGGCCTAATTCCCCAGTCCTCCCAGTTCACAGCGGTGCAATAAACCAGCTTTCCCAGCGCAGAGGATGGTGTCACACTGAGCACACCTAGGTCATGCAGTGCAGAGCCCCGTTAGAGATCCCTGGACTAACTCCAAATGAGTAAAAGCATCCATAGCATATAATACAGCAGCACATGACAATAGTAGGTCAGGTCCTAGAAGCAATAAACCCACATTAGCAGCGTGTAAAACTATGCTAAGTAGCCTCTCCGGTTGTGCCCTGAAATAAAATAGCCTCCTCTGGTAGTTCTTTACTGCAACCACTTACATGAGCGCCTGTGATTTTTTAGGTGCACAGCAAAAGCTCTTGGGGCATGGACTGCCCCTTGGGCACAGTGGGATGAGGAGGGGTGATACGGACCCCCGCCAGCTCATGCAATCAGCCACAGAGAGATAGTGCTGCTCTTGCAGCAGGGCTTGCCCCCACCTGGTGCGTGGCTACCGGCAAGGGGCATGGGACGAGAGGCGCTGGGAGAAGCAGTGCCTCCTTGGGGTGAAGGGCACCCCTTTGACCAAAAGTATGGGAACCTGACTGCTTCTGAACTGAAGAAGTATACACTTGAATCCAAAAGTAGGATCTAGAAATTGCCAAAACTAAAAGTACTCTGCCGCCTCAGTAAAGCCAGTGAAGAGCAGCTTTCCCACCAGCCCAGTTTATCATTATTATTGACATTTATTATTACTCCCAGGGCACGTAAGATAGGTAGATGGTCCCTGCCACAAGGCTCTTACAAAGAGCCTAAATTCTTTATACAGAATCCATGTTTCTTCCAGGGGACACCATCCCACAGCTGATACTAGGATGAAAGGGAACGCAGCAGAGATTGCGCTTTTGTTACACATTTTTCCAGAAAATAACTGATTAAAGTTTGCATTCCAAATACAACTATGCTGTAGGCTTACAAAAAAATCTTCTCATTTGAAAGTCATTTTCCTCCTCTGCATCTAGGACAATCAGCAGCATGAAACAGAAAATAATAATAAATAAATATGCATCAGCCCAGAGTTCATGTTCAGTCAAAGCCAGGAGGCCTTGCGTGTCTCGCTAAGGGACCCCAGCATCAGTGGGCTTGAAAGACTGAATTCTGATGCTTTCAGAAAATGGAAGAAAATCTCAGTGGCTTGTAGGGATTCAGTCACAATTTGGGAAGTTATCCGTCCTCCTCACACAACCCTTGGTGCTCAGCCCGCTGACCCAGTGCTATAGCTCACCTCCCAGCCTGGGCTTTCCCACAGAGTAGAGGGCTTCTCCTGAAGTCCTCAGTGTTTCAGCCCAGGCAGAGCACGCTGAGGCCACTGACTGTCCCAGTGATGCTGTTTTTTGTGGTCTCTGGCTTAGGATGAAGTCAGAGAGGAGCCATTTACTGCTTGGCTGCCAAAAGACAGTGGCTGTAGGATGCCGACCCTGGTATCATTTTACTAAGTCCCAGTTATGTGTGGGCTGTTAGCAGAAACACAGAAGAGGGTGGCACGATATTGCAATCACACTTCATGTGGGGAAAAGACCATATTTGCAGCTGCCATCATGGGATATGATGTGGGAACATGTACCCGACCACTTTGTATTAACGGCTGGGGGCTTGTAGCCCCCCTCGGTCTGTCCTTTATTAAAAAGGAGGCATCAAGGTTTGGTGATGTGAAGCAGATCTACCGTGAAAGGACTTCACCCTTAATGAGATGCTGGGGACTTTTCCCTTTCCTAATTTCCCAGATCCCTCCAACACCCGCTGCATCGACCTTCAAATCCCACGTTGGCCATGAAGTGCAGAGCCTGCACAGTCACTCTCCCTGGGCACTGAAGGGCTCAAAAAAGTTTCTAGATCCATCCTATGTCAACCAAAATGTCTTGTGTGGTGCAAAGAAATGCTGCACACACTCTGTAGTGCAAAATGCTTTAAAAAAAGAAAAAACAATGAAAGGAAGTCAAGAATAACACATATAACTTGGATGCCAGTGATAGAGTACAAAGGCCCAGTGAGTAAACCGTAGCTACAGACATTGCTGGACTTTTTAGGTACAGGAAGGTACTTTTCAAATACATAAGGAATAAATTGTGTCTTGTAAGTACTGCCAGGCACAACACCACGGAAAGGGCAGAAATGTTCAATACATATTTCTGTTCTGTACTTGGGAAAAAAACATGCGATGGAGCACTAATATGCTGAGAATGACATTCCTTCCAATTTAAGAACAATAAAGAAGTACCATATACACCAGCTTCTTTAGCTAGACTTTCTAAATCAACAAGTCAGGATAATTGCACCCAAGAGTTACTACAGGCTTGGCCAAGATGTACTCTGAATATCAATGTGGCTTTCCTAGATAGTGGGACACTGTTGTAAAGTACCAGAAAAAAAACACAGTTGTGGCAGTATTTTATACAGATAAACAGAAAGATCTGAGTGACTGTCGGCCTCTCTGCCTTCTGGGTAAAAGAGCAGAATAGCTGATGCAGAGCTTGGTTAATCAGGGCTCAGAGAACAGTAATATAATTTGATGGGAACATTACCCCTGTAGAGCATTTCAGTTCTGATATCCAAAACACAAGGGTTATGGTCATAAACTAGAAAGGTTTAGAGAACTATCACTAAGGACAACTACAGGCTGGGAAGCAGGCTCATAGTAAATGCTGTGGAGAGCTCAATCATACCAAAGATAAAGTAAAAGGATGAGTTAATCACTATACCAGCACCCTTGCACAAACACAGCTACAACACTACTACTCCATGTATTACAGAGTACTTTGCAGTCTGTCAGAGTAAGATAGAAGAAATCCAGTGGTCAGGAACGAGAACAAAAGAAATATAATATGGGCGTAATGTGCACACTTTTAAGAACATAATTTAACTAGGTTACTAAAAACTGAAGAACAGAAAATCCATCCTCCTCCATTCCTGTTTTCTGGATGGCATATGTTGTAGCTCAAACATTAATTATGAGGAGCTTTTTGCTATTCTGGAGACAGAGCAGATCATCAGTTTCACTTTATGGTTTTATAATCCCTAAAGTATGGGGTTGAGCCTAAATTTTATTGTTGTTTTTTGGGCTTGTTTTTGGTTGTTTTTTTTTTTTTTTTTATATCCCTCTACCAAATGAACAGAAAGGCACAAACTGAAATCCCATACCTGGGCTTCAAAATACCATACCACACGGTGTGTATAGAGCTCTGCTATAAAATGTGATGGGAGGGACAAGAAAGCTATATATGTAAAATAAACAGATGCAACAGCAAAAAGTAAAAATTACTGCAGATCTAGACAGGGTCAGGGTCCCTCACTGCAGAAAGGTGGCTCAAATCTCTGCTCCTTTTCTTCTCCAGCGCCTGCTGCCACCGGGGCTGCATTACAGACAGGCAAGCATCGCCCTGCGACACCACCTAATTGGCACCCAGCCTTCCAGGGAGTGGGAGATAGTCAGGCTAAAAATAGGCTGTCCTCTGTTTTGGCTCTCCCTGCCTTCCGCCCCCCCTGCAAAGGCACAGGGCTGGCGGTCCAGGAAAAAACATCCAGAAAAGCAGCAGCCTCAGTGCAGGGAGCTGGCTGGTATTTTGAGGAATGGAAGAATGAGATGAGGTGCCATCGGGGTGATGCTGAGCATCGTGCAGATGGCCCCTGCCTGACCTCCTGCTTCTGGGAAAGAGCCATTTCCACCACCTTTAGCACGAGAGCTGCAACCTGAACCCCCGGTCCCATCGGAGGTGTGGGGACAGAGTGGAGCCACACAGCCCATCCCTGCCCTACGGGATGCTGTCCCCAGCTGACCCACAGCCAAAGCAAAGCAGCTCTCGCGGCAGCACCCGCGGCAGCTCCCTTGTCGTTCCCCACTTGAAAACTCCCTCCAGCCACCCTGTTATCCGGCAGAGGCCTTTGCTTCAACAGTCCGTGCAATTTCTGGTTCAAGCAATCAGCATTTACAGGCAGCAAAGCCTCACAGGACAGCTTTTAATAGGAATTTCATTGACATTGAAGATCTTCATAGGACTTTGATGAACACTTGAACTTTAGTCTGACATTTAAGTGCCTAAAACTCTGTATGAAGCCCAAATTAAGAGATCTTACATTCTGCTATCGATGCTTTCTCTCATATGCACCTCTACAAAACTCCCAAACCTCAGTAACATTTCAGAAAGCATTGGTTCTGCTTTTAACTGGACACGACAAGTCAAAATCAATTAGAGATTGATCTCAATTTTGCTTTTTTTAAAATTTACTTTTGGTGTGCAGTTCAGTAACCAAAGTTAGGAACTGCAATCAATGAAGCTACACTTGCTTTGTAGCAAAGCTATTGCCTAGACTATAAGATGTTTTGCAAAGTTTCCCAAGCTCGTAGAGGCAGCTGTGTAAATGATGTCACTTACTGAATTCTCCGGGGTGCTCTAACAGCAAGACTGATGGGTAGCCTAATACATTGTGTAGTTGCTGTAAGCAATAATCTCCCATGCTAATCACAACTTTCACATTCATTAACATTACAGGAACCTCCTGAAAGAAATCATGTACCAGGGAACCATTCAAACATACGCAAAGCTGGCTATCTATGGCCATAAAGCTAGCTTTCAAACTGGCATTGGAAGGAACATACCCAACATATTTTACATCCCACAGACCTAAATGTGTGAGCTGCCGCTTCTTGAGTCCTGCAAAGCACTGTGCATGTTCAGCTGCCACAATGCAAAATGAAAAAAAAACCGATGGCGCTCTGCATTCAGGGTGAGATCCTGGTCCACTGAAGTGAGATGAGAAAATGCCCTTTTGCAGAAGCGTTCCTCCATGTGTGGCTGCTCAGCTTATTTCCTGCCAGAGGAGGATTTTGGCTTAACGTTGGGGAGGGATAACTTGACAGGCTCACAAAAGTTAAGGGAGTATTACTCCTTGGCTGCCCCCAGGGACCGTCCTACCATAAAAACAGTACAGGTGGCACAGTCCCACCTTGGAAAATGAACCTATCAGCCACAGGGCTGATGGGGCTGTTGTTAGCAGCTGCACGGCCATGCCATGGTGGTCAGCAGCACTCCCTGATTTACAAAGCTGCTATCAGTCCAGGGACAAGAAGCTGAAAATGAAGGTGCCCAAGAGGAGTGCATGGGATGAGGAAACTCCCTGAATGGGCTTGCCCACACACAGGGAAATACCCTTTGCATTTTGCAGCACGCGGGCTACTGGACCTGATGGGGGCACTGATGGTCCCTCCAAAGTATGTTTTAAAACAGCTTTCTCCTGGTCCTGGCAGACAAGCAGCGCTCCAGAATAACCTCTCTGACAGAGACAGAGCTCCTTAGCTACCCAAACCAAGGGCACTAGCTTGCCATTAACCTACACCATTTTCAGCGCTGAGTGCGCACACGCATGGTGTGTGTTTTCCCTGGCTGCTTGTGATCTTTTAAACTCCAAAATAACGATGCATGCAGTTAACTCTTGCTCCTTTCCTCCTAGAGGTGGCTTGGCCAGCAAGGACATTGCAGAGGACAGGGCACAGCTCATCACGTGCCTCTGCATTGGATCTGCCTGGGACAACCAGGTGGTTCGCAGCCTCACACTGCTACGATTTATCCTTTGGGGTCAGAAGACCCTGTTACTGTTCATCAAGAAAAAAGGCAGCCAGCACGCGTGCATGTCGCTCCCCTAGCAAGACGCTTAAGATTAGCTCAGAAAGCATACCTGGCCTTCAACACCCTATGCAATATATAGGGGGAAAAAACATTTTGATCTGCAACCAACTGCAGAGGGTGGGTTTGTTTTATCAGGGAAGGCACAAGCTGTTGCAGAGCGGGTCAGGGAGGAGGAGTCCAAAGGTGGCTTTCAGCCACCTCCATGCTGCTTTGATCCCAGGGCCATGCTGGCCGCAGGCCAGTCCCTGCTGTGGGCTGCATTAATCTGCACTGGCTGCGGGTGCCTCCCAGGAGGCTCAGTGGCAGCTGGGGATTACCACGGTCAGGGACGCCCTCCATTTTCCCTTCCTCGTACCACTCACAGCGATGGTCAGGGCAAGGGAAGAAATAGCCACAGCTTCGTTGCATGGGTGCACATAGGTAGTGGGTATCCTCAGTGTATCCCCTATGGCCTCTCATCCCCGTCTGCACCAGCTTCTTGCAATAGCTGGGCACACATGTCCCATCGGACACCACAGATATGCCAATTCCCAGCAAAACGGGGAATATGCAACTGGTGGACCTGGAAATTGCATTTTTCAATATCCCTGCTTCATTCCTCATTTGGTTATATATATATATATTTATATATATGTATAAAATATTTATTTTATATATACATATATGCATATATATGGCTATTAATCCATATCTGATGCATGTAAGTGAGCAGCAGTACCAACACAGTCAAACATTCTCCTCACACACAGAAAGAATCAGCTATGACAGCGCCTGGGGCAAGATTAGAACAAGAAGGCCATAGTCCTCTGGGACATCATCTTTGACCCTCTTTCACCTCCTCCAGTCTTTTCACAGGACCACAGGCTCTGTCACCGCTGGGGGCACCTCTGGTCCCTGACTCCTGACACCCACTCCTCAGCAGACAGCACATGCAGACCTATCGACAGCCTCCTGAAGCCAACATGGATCTTTGGCAGGTCTGGATCAAGCACTAAACCCATATGATGGAGCCTTTTCAGATGTGACTTCAAAAAAGTCTGAAAACCTAGGGCTTTGTTTCCAAGTTCTCTTTAAAACTATACAATTATAGCCTACACCTAGCATTACCTGATCTCCTGAACCTGGTTTAAGTAGGTTAAGCAGTCACTGGCCTGGCAATGGGTCATGAAACATAAAATATAATACAATATGGTATAACACAATAAAAAAAAATCTGTGAACAACCCACATCACCTAAGTAATCTGCTTCCCTATGGATGTCTGGTAGATTCATTGCTGTGTAGTATAAGGCTGAGTCACCTTGCAGCCACTTTCTTCCGTATGACACTCCTTTGAGTTGCTCTAAGGCCTACCCAGGAACGTCCTTTGCCAACACTTGCAAAATCCAAATATTTTTTAGCCCTCAAACTGTCCAGTGGGTTCAAAAGCTACAGGAGAGGACAGGTGCATAATGACAGCAATGGGAAACCGACTGAAAAACCAAGCAACAAAAGATGATTTTCTACAGCTTGCACAATGAACCACTAAATACACAGAAAATTAGAATTTCCTGTGCAATGAAGTAATTATGCTATTTCCTTCTTATATTTAACCAATCCAAGCACTAAAGAGATACAAAAGACGTTACGCCAGGCATAATAGTTAATCTAAAAACTCCTAACAGACATTTTTAGAAAATTCCAGGGAGGGAATGAATGATGTTTCAAAGTGTAATGTCAGATCCAAAATCGTCAAAAGGAGCTTTACCTTTGGCTTCACCAGGCTCTGGATCAGGCCCTTAAAATAGTTCTGGAAATGTTCCAGAAAACTTATTTCAGCTACCTTTAAGCTCTGTGCTTTGCAGCTATTCAGTAATTTTCACTGTTAGCATTAAACTGTCCAGGTGACTTTAATGCTCGGAAACAAATCCCCCGTCTCCCTTATGTTGCTTTTACACTGACGCTGCGTCACGAACTTCAATAAACAGCCTCCTGATTCACCCTGTTATGAGACAGCGAGCAGGATTAGGCACCAGAGATGTGTCTAAAAGCCTTGGTTTTGGGTTCTGAACATCACTTTAACTAATTAATAAAAGAAAACCACAGCCCAGAATCTTTCAGTGTCTTCAGACCATAACCTCATATTCAGCCACGTGCTCTGTTCCCAGGAGTCTAGAATCACCAGGTCTCTCTCTCTCTCTTTTTTTTTTTTTTTTTTTGATTATTGTTATTATTATATTGGGGGTCTTTTTTTGCCATCCTGCACACTTCTTTTAAAAAAGTGATGCATGACCCAGCACAGCACTTCTAATTTCTTTCTGGCCTGGCCTGAGAAGCAGCTAACGAGCTGGGAGCTTCGCAGGGTCCTGACTATTGAGCTCACGACACACAGAGCAAGACCTGCCAGCCCAGCACCGCTCAGGCTTCACCAGACGGGGAAAACCTGGGGAAAGCGAGAGGAATCTTTAAATAAAAATAACCATTTTTCACAGTTCTAATGGCACATGAGGAGCAATGCTGCATTTCACAGCTACAGGAGAAAGCAAGTTCCCCAGGCCACCCTGGGCACCTTGCAGACACTCGTTTGGACACCGTGTGCTCACCAAAAAAAAACTTCTGCGCCTCGTCAAGTTTAGGCAACTTCATAGAAAAGCAAACTCAATGTAACTGAAGCAAAACTTCCACTGAAGGCAAAGGAACCCAAGAAGTCAGAGACTTTCCTAGGAAAGTTTCTACCTCAATTTCATATTCCCGTGAAGAATTTGGAGCCTCGATCCAACACTGCCCGAACCCAGCAGGAACAAAAGCACAACAGACCTACGGGAAATTTGTTCTAGACTAAAGCACTAAAGTACTTCTTTAGCTGAAGTATTGCTACAGAAGTATCAGGAAAGGATGGGACATGGGGGGAAAAGCACAGAGAAGATATATTCTGCCTTTTTTTTCCCATATTCATATGATGATTCCTTTTCTTTTTCTCCTTTTAGCTATGACGTATGGTTTCATAACAACTATTTACTTTTCTCTCTTTATCTAACAGCTGTCTGCTGAGAAAGACGGAAAAATAAACTAAACGTTAAAAACAAGAGAAACTATTCATATGCAATGTATAATTGCATGCTATATTTAAATCTTTGTACTTTATCTGTCCAATTATATTTAGTGTCAACAGGAGGGGGAAAAAATCCTCCTTACTTTCTAAAATTAGCAACAGAATTTGTATATTGTTTTCAGATACAACTGCTCTTCCTCAGAAACTTTTGCCAGGGAATAACTAATGGTTGGAGACAGGGAGCCCGCCCGCCTCGGATGTGTTTTGACATTGGCCCGCTAACGGTCACCTAGAGCAAAAAAAAAGGGGGAAGTTCTGAGGGAAAGGGCTGTGTAAAACTGGATTAGCTCTGCCGAAGTCAGACGAATCAATCTGGATTTACGTCGGCGGAGCCGAGGAGGAGGATTCATCCCTCTGCTTGATGAACACAGGGGTGAAAAGAGCTACAAGGACTTCAGCAAAGCGGAGGAACTTTGCCACACGCTGCAACTCCGAAGGGGTTATTTCCTAAGAGACACACAAGCACACGCCAGCAGCAGCCCCTGTGCTCACATGAATGAGACTGACACGCACGCATCGAGGGAGATTAGACCTCTCGACGTGAAAACGCTATTGAAAAGAGATAAGGGGGAAAAAAATAAAAAAATTCTTAAGATACTTGCAGTGCTTTCCAGACCCTCCTGCTGCAGACACTGCTGGCAACGCCTCCGGCCCCTCCAGCAGTGCAGAAGCCGCACATAGCTCGATGTCGGAGGCTGGAAATCGGGCTGGGGAGGCAGCGGAGACGATGTGCTTGGCCCCGGGGAGGGAGAGAGAGAGGGCGGCTGCGTCACGCGTCGCGCCGGCTGTACTAATATGGGGAGCAGCGGTGGCCAGAAATCCTCGTCCGGAAGGGAAGGACAACCCCTGTAACACGAGAGCCGGCACGGGCGCGCGAAGCGGGGAGCAGGCACGCAACCGTGGGGGGCTTCGGAGGGTTCAGGGCTTCCCCAGGCCAAGGGGATGGCACCGTTGGCTGCATCCGACATGGCAGGCAGAGGAACGGGATTTGGAGCAAGGGGGTCCCTTCCCTGCAGCACCCAGGTCTATTAAATGCGGTATAATTACCCTGCTTATAATCAGGAAGGTATTTTAAAGAGGCTTTAGTGTGATTTTATAATTGTGCATTACATAACAGCGACTAACGTGTCAGGCCTCAGACAACACTAAATGCCTGTCTACAGGTCAGTCTGCAGTAACTGTAATGATGCATTTCAGAGCTGCTCAGTCTGAGCTAAACCCCCCCTGTGATTTCATCCTCACCTTGCACCCCCCATCCCTGTCCAGGGGCTTCGACTGCATCTCCTGCGGGGCAGCCGCTCGCAGAGCCCCCTCCCATCACCAACAGCCGACCTCCCATCCCTCTCCCTCACCCCATGCCCACTCGCCATGGCTACATTACGGGGAAAAACAAAAACCACATCAGAGAGCTGCTCCCCTTTAACCAGATGTACACAATTTTCTGGGTTTGTTTTTGTTTGGATTTTTTTGTTTTGAGTTGTGTTTTTGGGGTTTTTTTCCCAGTTTATTTAATCATCACTTTTTTTAAAGTTCACGTTTCTTGGGATTTCCCAGGGGCGGTGTCTGTGCTTGCACAGCCCAGCAGCAGAGATGCTCCTTGGAGGACTGAAATGGGCTGGCAGCGGGGCATAAAATCTGAGCTGGCTCCTACAGGGGTGGATTCTTGCTGGCTGAAAATAACTAGAAATGATCCCTGTGTGTTGTCCTGTTTTGATTACCCAGGACCAAGGTTCTGTAAACCTGGAGCCGTGATGCACGCAAAGCTTGTCAGACCCAGCATGCTGTAAGCCAGCTGGGAGGAATGTTGGCGTATTCAGCCACCAAGGCACTAACAAAACTGTCTGTTTCTTTGGATAAAGTGGCCATATCTTTACGATAAGAAAAAGAACCTTGGCAAAATCACTTTAAAAAACCTACAGTCTTTGAGAATGGATTTTGGCCTAAAATGTTAATATCTGAAATCTATCTTCATCTAATGGATCTCAAAATAACTTGTTCATGCTCAAGTTTCTGCATAACTTCTTATTATATAGATGATTTTATTTTCTCTAGGGCTTTTAAAAACATCAGAAAAACCCTCAACCACAACTCCCTCCTCCCAAGACCCTTTCAAAACTCAAGACCTGGCTTTTTGTTCAAAATCAGCCTTCAAATGCCCTAAATACTGAGAGAGACTCCTTAATTCCGACACAGACACCTTAATCCTGCCCACGGTCTGCATTCAGTCACCCCACTTTTCTACACTTAAGCATGAACCTGACACCAACAAGACTTTTTAAATATTCCACACTAATAATGGAGTTTGATTAAAACTAAAAGCGCACAAGTTGCAGATGCCTTTCAAATAATAACTTGGACACAGAGCGGTTTTAGTACCTCAGGAATCCAGCAAGCTTTAAAACGAATCTATAACCTGTTGGTAGGGCTCTCACCATTGCAATAGAAAGCCTCTGTGGCAGAAGTTTAGTGAACCACGAAAGTTCAATTCAAGCTGAAAGATGAAATAATCTAGTACAGAATGGACTTATTTTTTCCAAGATAAAAAAGAAAATATTCTATTTTAAAAATTAAATTAAAAAGGCAAAGGGAGAACTCAGAGCTTATAAGAGTTTTTAATTTTTCTGCATGTTTTGGTACAACATGATTATTATTTGATGTGTGATATCTCTACATTTAAAAAGCTCTTGCAATATTATGATAAAAATAAAACCCAAGCCATTCTTGTCATGCAGAACTGTGATTAAGAAAGGCTTTGTTCATTACAAAGAGCAGGGAGGCATGTTTTTGCCATGAAAGATAAGGGATCTTTTGACATCAATGAAAATTTTGCACACAAAAGATTCACAAGGTGACCTCCTCACAGGAGGCCAAGCTGCACCCCCTCAAAGATGGGCGTGTTAGAAGAGAGGGAATTTTCATGGTTCATTTGCCATCTTTCCTGGAAATATTCCTCTGTGAACTGGGACTGATAAGAAAGCTAAAGCGCAGGGGTACAAACGGTCGTCATGACAGCTGGTACTACATGCATTTAACAAAACCAGTGTGTCCACTCTGACACCAGCCCACTTAGGAACTGGGATGGGGGATAACTTTGGTAAATTTTTCCTCGTTCTTCTCCCAGACTGAAATCTGGGATCTCACTCACTGCAACTGGGCAGCCCAGAGCTGGTCCAGTAACACCACAGCAGAATGAGTGAGAAATAAATAAGGAAATGTTATTAATCTAAGGAAAACAAGGTACATTTGAAAGTGCGATCTTATCACCTGCAGCTAAACTTAAAGGAAGCCACTGTCTGTATAATGGAGCAAAAGGATCCTCCACAACAAACTTTCTGAACTACCTGGATCTCTTCAGTGACACAAAAAAACACAAGAAGGAGAGAGGGGTTAGGGACATTCCAGTTCTGGAAAAGTTTTCTTTTCCTCATTATTAGTAACTCTAATTACTTTGAAAGAAGAGCAATGAGATAAATCCTGCAGAGCCAGAAATGTGACCTGATTTCCTTCCTGATTTAGAAACTGTCACTTTGCAAGAGAAACCCAAAGAGACAGAGCCAGGTCAAAGTGGGCCCATCAGTTTGGTTTGCAGAGTAAATAACAAACTAAGATCAACAGAAATATCACCAGTGTTTTCTTTTGGTAGGTGTTCATAAGAACAACTCTATTTAAATGATAAATAACAGAAGTTTACCTGAACTCTTTGCTGTCATACATGACACCATGGAAGAGAGATTCACTAAAAGCAAACAGGAATATACCCAACCGACTTCATGTATTTTCCTTCAGGTTAGACGGTAAAAGCGAGAGGCAACGGCAGAATTTCAACTATAAATTGCTTCATACTATGATTAAGGCCCTACCTCAAGACAGCATGTAAACACAAAGCTGAAAAGTCAAGCATGCACTTAAGAGTGACGCTGCTCCTGTGATACCTGAGTTTTATTTAACAGAACTGAGAAATTACTTGTTGTCACCTTTTAACTATCAGAGCTGTAATTTTCCAAAGTAATTCTTGAGGACAATTGGAGACAACTTACAAGGTAGTAATTTTCAGGAAGAACTGAGCACCCACCCTTTGAAAACAACAGGTCTTTTCTATATTTTTCAGATTGAGCCTCCAAAACCTAAGGCATCTAAGGTTATAATAGATAATAACCTGTTCCTTCTGAAAAGCATGACCAGGATTTCCGAACAACCACCAACACGTTTTAATATGTGATCCAAAATGTTCTTTACATACAGAGAGAATTCCTTCAGGATAATAAGCAGAAAACGGGGGAGAGAAGGGAGAGAAGGGAGAGAAGGGAGAGAAGGGAGAGAAGGGAGAGAAGGGAGAGAAGGGAGAGAAGGGAGAGAAGGGAGAGAAGGGAGAGAAGGGAGAGAAGGGAGAGAAGGGAGAGAAGGGAGAGAAGGGAGAGAGTCAATCACTGTCTAATACCATAAATAGGATCATTTAAAGAAATTAAAACTAGCTACATTTCACAAACCTCCCCTGTCCATCAGGGTGTCATTTCCTATCAGTACATTTTAAAATATAAATTTGACAACACATTTAAGTCAAGAACACAGCAACTACTCAACATTTTTCTGTAGTCTGTAAAAGTGCTGAGAGGTATTAGCTGGTGCCACAGGTGTTAGTCCATCATAGTGAGAACCGAGGCCGTTTCCTGATTCAAGCCAGGACTAAAATGCTTTCAATTCTGTTGCAGTTTTAAAGTCTGTACCCATAAGCTGTCATTCAGTCAGGAAGCCTCATGATCTACATACACCCTTCGTGGTCAAGGTATTTAGGCTACATACCCAATGATGCAACTGAATACCTTCATGAGCTCTGACAAATGATTGGGGGTATGAAACAATACCAGTTCTCTACCATACTGTACAGAGGGTTTGCATGCTTTAAATCTGCAGGACTCCTCACCACATAAAATACGTCTCCGTACAAACACGGGCATCAGGATCTGACCCTCTGAGTTTGTAAAAACCCTTTAAGAGTTTCAGTCAGAAGTGCAAAGCTGTACTACGAATGGATTCAGAATGAGTGTCAAGAACTGAGGAAAAACCACATTACAACATCAAACTCCAATCACTTACAAGTAAGATAGTCATCTATGATTGTTTCTGCCAATACTGTGATCTGCCTCATACCAAAGCTTACACAAACATCGCTAAAGGCTGAGACCTTTTGGTACATTAATCTAAAAAATCACAACTTGCCGGGCAGGCTTCTATTGCTTAAATGTTGAGACACTTGCCCCCAAAGGACATGCTTTTTTTTTCTTAAGGACCCTCTATTTCCGAAGCTCTCTGTCAACTGTGCTTGCCATTTGAAAAGGCTACACCAGAAAAAAACCCAAAAAATTACCAAAGGCAGTGGACATCGCTCCAATCCCATTTGCATCATTCCCATCCTGTCCTGACAGCGGGCTCCCCTCTACTTTTTTTGGAACTAGGTATCTCATTGGAGGCAATGCGCTCAAACCACCAGCAGCAACACTCTCAAGACCACCACTTTCTTGGTTCGTTAGAATAAAGGGGTATCACTTCTCACTGCCTCACAGCTCTGACCTTTTCAATTCTCTGCCACCAAAAGCTTAGAGGATCTGCCGGATCCATCTGCAGCTCCACCTGGCCTGCTTTCCCACGCCAAAAGGACGGATCAAATATACGTGTCTGAAAACACAACCCTGCTTTTTCTTCGTACCACCCGGGGGAGAACCCCTCCCCCAGTTTCAGACGAGAAAGAACCTCCAAGACCACTTCTGCAAAGCCCCGAAATCCTGGGAAATCGCAGCAAAACCAACTTCAGCACCTTGGACAGGAGACACGGACGGAAAATCGCCAAAATCGGCTCCTTGGCCCAGAAAACGCTGCGCCTGGACACGACCCTCTAGGACACATCTGCAGGCCTGGTTATTTTTAGTATTGACAAATCCTCTTTGAATCGCTGCGTTTATTCCACCATCCACCCTGTCTTTTGGGAAGAGCTGCTCGCCAACCTGGCGGTGGGAGAAATCAGGGCCACCAACTCTGGATCCGATGCCCGTCTTGCGGGATCAGCAGCTGCCCTGGTTGCAACTGGAAAAAAAAGCTGGGCTCAAACACTCACAGAGCTCAGCTCATCCTTCCCAGGCCAAAGGAGACCTGTTGGCATAGGTGTGCGTGCCTCGTGTGCTTCTCTGCTTCCTAGAAGCTCATCTCCACCTCCTCACCCAAATCTCCAGGAAAAATAAACCAAAAAGTTCTGTTTTATTCCCATTGCAGCCACGCTTCAGTTGCATGAGTTTTGCTTTAATTTAGCTTTCGTTCTCTCTTACAGTGCTCCCAGTATGTCACTGTCCCCCTCGGGGCTGCCTCCATCAAACCACGATCACCTTGCCAGGGTGCAGCACAGCTCTCCCTGTTTTTCTTTTATTTCCATAAGCCAAGACAAGTTTTTAATTTGTGCCGGTAACAACTCCAAACGTTTTAAGCAGAGAGTATCCTCCAAACAGCTTTGAGGTAAGCGGTGCTGTCGAGATACATACTTAAAATATGTCAGTTCTTACAAGTAATACCAGCAATAGTCTCACGATACAGGAGAATGATACATTTTCCCTGCCACCACATAAATACCCGGTCTTATTCATTTCTTCCCTTCCAAACGTGCCACCAAATTCCTGCTCCAACACACCTGACAGCACATGACATTAACCCGACCGTTTGCAGAGTATTTTCCTGTGTTGTTAGTTCTTTCCAGCACTTCTGGGGGTGGGAAGAGAGATGGAAACTAGACAGATTCCCAGCCCAAACTACCCTTCAACAGCAAAATATACATCTATAACTATACCTTCCACCTTTACAGCCCGACGCAAGCTTTGCTGAGCGCCCTCCGCTCCCGCCCGGCCCCGGCCGCCTCCCCGCCACCCTGCCCGGACGGGACGGCTGCGGTGCCACCGCTCCCGCCCGCTCCAAGGGAAAGTTCGGGGAAGGGAAAAAGCCCGGCACTACCAGTTCCTCCTGCACGACACGCTTGGAACCGGACGTCTTTTTGTTTGTATTTTTGTTTGGTTTGTTGTTTTCTTTTTTAATTTTTATTATTATTTTATTAACAAGCAAACAAAAAAGAGAAACTTACATTGGTTTATTTAATTTTTCCTGCTAAACCAAGAGTCCCAGAGCCACTTCATTGTATCCACAGAGTTTTAGTCCCCAAGCGGCACCGTCCCGCGGGAAGGGCCCGGCTGCTGGGCGCGGAGCTGCCCGCCCGCCGCGGAGGGCGCATGGCTCGGAGCCGCCGCGCCGTCTGTGCGTGCGGCTGCCGCGGGAGCGCAGCCCCGGCCGGGCGGGGGGCGGGCGGGGGCGGGGGGCGGGCGGGGGGACCGAGGCCACGCCCCCCGCGCCGAGCCCAGCCGAGCCCGGCCGAGGCGGGGCGGGCCCGCAGCGCCCCCTGGCGGCGGTGAGCGGTGAGGAGGGTGAGGGCTGAGCGGGGGCGAGGAAGAAGGGGAAGGGAGAGGGATGGGGAGAAGGAAAAGGGGTGGGGGAGAGGCGGACGGAGGCGGCGGCAGGAGAGGGGCGAAGGAGCTCTGCGGTGGGATGAAGACGCCTGGGGAGAAAGGTCGGAGGGGGGATGGAGCTGCACTGCAAGCTGGGGGTGCCCCGCAAGCAGGTTCAAGCAGCAGGAGAGAGACAGCAGGACACAGCGAGGGGTTCCCAGCACACAGGGGAGGGGGGGACAGGTGGGGCCAGTGCCCAGGCTGTCCCCCCGATCACCCCCTGGCCAGCCATGGGCCTCCAGGAGCAGGGCCTGCCTCGCACCAACAGGGCAGCAACCTGGTGAGCAGGAACGATAGCTTCCACCAAAAATAAGCTGCCCAGCGATGGCCGGGAGGGTCACAGATGGATGCTTCTAGGTGGAGAGTGTGGTGTCAAGAGCTGGCTGGCAGTATTGAAGTATTCAGGGTGGTAAAAGTGGAAGAAACTTCTGAAGAACTGCAAGAAGACCTCACGATAGCCAGCAGGGTAAAACAGGGTGTGCAGGGGAGGCTGGCATCATTTTACTGGTTTGGTGATGGACTACGAGGTGGTGGTTATCACTCCAGGAAGAGTCTGGAGCTGTAATAAACACTCCTATGAGCACAGATCAGGGTTTGGTAGCTATCAAAGATTCAAGCACTGGGAAAGGAGCAGATCATGTAGGGGAAAAAAGCTGAGGGGGCTGCAAAACAGCCCCCCAAAATGCAGCAGTGGCCCCAGGAAGGTTGATGGGGAGCAGGTCTCCATTAGAGAGCAAGTCCATGCTCAAGGAAATTACCAAGTGAGGGATTCAAAATATACAAGGACTCAGAAATGGAAAAGCAGCGAATGAAGAAGCATAACATGGGGTTGAGCTAGGTGAGGAAGAGGAGGAGGGAGGGAGACAAGAAGAAGGGGTAGAGGTCAAAGACTGGAAAACAAAGACTACAAATGAAGGGAGATGGAGGGGAATGAGGACTAGGAAAGGCAGAGGAGGATGGATTCGAGCTCCCTGGTGGGAAAACAGCTTGGGAAAGCCTAGAGCCACGCAGAGGTGCAGAACAATACGAGAGGTAGGAGATAAGGGAAGATAACTCCTCAGGGATTTAATCACTCAAGGTCAAGCTGAGTGGTGGCTGTGCAAACAGAAGGAGGTTTTCAGGAGGATTCAAAGCCATCAGAGGACATATTTTCAGCACCAGAAAGGCAAACTGTGAGTCCTCAGCAGGTCAACTCCTGCTGTTGGACTCCTACCGCTGTGCTGGCACATCTCTGCAGGATGTCTCTACTTTACAAGAGGAACAGCTTTCTTTCCAGCAGAGTTTAATAGGTTTCAAACACCATTTAAGTTCAACTAGATAAAGCAAAAAATATAAAAACTAGATAGAGAAAAAATGCTGTGCAGGGGTTGTTGCTGGCCTGGGCCCAGCAGGCTGGGGTCACACTGTTCATCTCAACAACATAGCCCCAGTGGAGATCCTCCATGCTGGGATGGCTATGGTGTGGTCCCACCATACAGACACTCTCAGCACCCAGAAACACCCCCAGCTCTGGGGCAGCAGGCCCAGCATCATGGTAGGGGCGCTCAGAACAGCACAGACCCCTACCTTGGGAGACATGCTCTCTACATCATTCTGAAAATTGTGCTTCTTCCCCCAGATCATCCAAACACCTAAAAAATACTATCATGGGATTGCTGGGCTTGTGCTGAGGGAACAGGTAAGCCTATTGCTTCTTCCTATGGAGGAGGAGTTAATTAACAGACTACCTTGGCTGTGGCATAGTGCACTCTGCTGAGGACAGGTGAAGATTTATATTTTGGGACAGATTTACAGTTGGATGCATTTGAGGGAATTTTTGGGTTGATATATCCTTGCCTGTACTTTCACAGACCAGAACTTCCCTCTGCAGGCTGATGTTACGCAGGCATTGCTGGAGCTAAATTCAGGAATTTCATGTGAAAGGGGCCCCAGCAGCTAAAAGTAAATATTTTAGCCTCTTCCATCCAGTTCTTGCTCCAGTCACAATCCATGAACAAAGGTCCTCATCTCTGTCCTCCCTCCTTCCTGAGGAATCTCAGTAGAAACGGTCTCAGGGTTGATCACAGAAATGAAGGGGGGAGCGAGCCAGGGGAGCCAGCAAAGTCTCTGTCACAGCCAGGGAAAGGAGGGGAAAGCCATGAGCTTTCAGTTAACATCCCACCCACTGCTCCTGAGCTAACCATTTCTTGTCTCACTTGTGCAGTCTGCAATAGACAGTGCTACTGCAAATTTTCAACTGGGGGGGGGGGGGAGGAAGGAGGGGGAGGAAACACTGGTAAACTCTGATGAAACACCGGGAAGACATGTCTGTTTCATCTGTCTTCAGAAGTTGAAAAATTATTCCTAATACTAGAAAATCCTCATTCCTGTGATAACAAAAATCTTCTCAACCTGAACCCAGCTTATAGAAAAAGCAGAGCAATATTTACAAAGGAAATAAGATTAATAAAAGGTAGGAAGAAGTACAGGAGGGGCAAACTACCTGTCAAATTTATTCCAGGTTAGAAGCAGGACTGCGGTGGTTTCCCCCCATTTCCTACCCCCTAGTTAACTCACAGCCCAGAAAACCATCCCTCCCTCCTGTTTTCAGTTCAAATGTGTATAAGTTATTTGGGTTCTTCTTTCTAAATTGCCTCCTTTTAGGCATCGGTTCAGGAGACATAGGACTTTAACCCACGAGCATATGCTGAAGGCAGTGCTTCAGGGGTGGGTTCTGGATCTGTGCAGCATCAAACACACACAGCAAGTGGGGAGCATCCTTGGCACAGGAGCAACTCATAATGCAAACACTAATCATAAAGCAACCATGTTAATTGGAACCCTATAGACAGGCTGATCAGAGAGAGGATAATTGATTAAGCCTGTGCTGTCTTGCCAAAATCTTCCTTTCTGGAAGAATCATTCAGGTAATGCGGCCTTACCGAATGTCTGAAAAAGTTCATGCAAGTCAGCTGAAATCCAATAAATGTGCATGTCAGATGGAAGTAAGTACCAGCAGCAAAATGAATACTATGCGGGAGATCAGTTGATGTCATCTTTCTATTCAATTCTCTCCAAAAAGATACCTTTTTCCCCACAAAGCAATCACTTTTCTTAAGGGGATTATAGACAGCAATGCTGGTTGCAAAAAGCCATTTATTCTCCCAAGATGTTTATAAAGCCTTTCTTTCATGCCATATCCCTACACATTTGTTACTACCTTTTTTTAAGGTAACAAAGAAATTGAAAAATATGCAGTCCTTGAAACTGTGAGAGTTTGGAGAACAGTTTTAGTTTAAAACATATTCTTCGCTTTTCCTTAAAAAAAAAAAATGCTGTTTTAGAAACACTTTTCTTGCAAAATTTCATCTGGTGAAAAAAATAAAAAGTATTTTTCTTCAAAATTTGAAAGGTTTTTCCCTGCTGGTGTTCAGTGGAGTGCTTTTGATTTCCACAGACCCCAGCTTTCTATAAAGCCTTTTACTACCTGGGTTAAGTGCTGCGAGAAGCTCCTTTAGCAGGAGGTGTCATGAGGTTGTTGCACACAACTCAATTTAGCCAATACTTCCCTCTACCGGGAAAGAAAAATAATGTGATTTGTTGTAATTCCCTTTGGAAGGAAATGAGATACCAGGACAAGAACAGTTTTCCTATCTAAGGATAAAAGGAGATTCAGGGCATGCGGGATGAAGAAAGGGCCTCTCATTCAGACCACCAACACACTGCTCATTTATTAACCAGGCAACAGGGGTTTGGCCATCCCGTACTGACCCCCCTTCAGTAAGGATCCCCCACCACAAGCTCCCTTCTGGCTTCCCAGCCCCACAGTGGGCGAATGGAGCAAACCTGCAGTGCTGGACCCCTCCACATTCCCACCTCTGTGGCATGGAAAGCAGAAGGTCAGCTCATGGTTTGCACCAGCACTGAACCCACTGCTGGGACGCATCAGAGATGGTGCTAAAACCTCATCACGTAACATTGTCTGTGATCTGGGCTTGTCCTTCATCTGCAGTAAGAGCCCTGATGTCTTCTCATCCCCCACTTCAATTTCAATAAGCAAAGAGACCCTGACATAAACCCAGCTGCTGTGTCAGGATACATCTGTATCAGTCTTCAGCTTCCATCTTTTAATTAAGTGTATCATCCTCATGGAGCATCTTTCATCAAGCATCCATGGGGAAATCCTGTAACGCCTGGCTAAATTGCTACATTTGTTCAATCAGACTCAAAAGATATAATCCTAAAGTGAGCTAATCTAATTTAATGGGGGGAAAAAAAATTACAGGCAGGCAGTGTCTCTGTCAACGAATGTGTCCAAGTGTGAAGAAAGCATTCAGTGCTCTGATAGACACATCAATTTTACTTTAATGATGTGAGCTGTTACTTTGTTTCCCTGAAATGGCTCCCCCCACCCCAAATTAAGCCACTTTTATGTCACACCAGAAGACAGCTGCATTTTAATTTAGAAGAGGATGAAGGTTATGCTGTGCTGGGCTGAATTATGTCCCATTACCACACTCTTGCCGCTTGTGAACAGCACAAATATTTGGTGATTTGGCAGTTCAGAGAGCAGAGCAACACTGCTTTGCTAAAGTGGGGAAAGTGTTTACACAGGGTTTAGCAATTAGCACTGTCAGGAAGGCAGAGCCTGGGTTTCTCGCAAAGCTTCTGTTCCTCCCATGTTCCCTGTGTCGTAATGAATCGTAGGCTGGATGAATTTCTTATACCCAGAAGGTTGAGAAAAACTTCACCTCGCATTAACTTTCCTTTGCTAACTTCTTCCAAAAAATTACCCAGCCCCCCTCGCTTCCCAGGTTAGGTAAAGGCTCCTACAAAGGAATGGTCATACATTGAGCCTTTGCAAAGTGACTGAGAAATATATTCATATTCCCTTCTTTTTGGGTCAAAAGCACCAACTTATGACACCAAAGTTGCTTTATCCCTGCAGCCTCTCTAGCAGAGGACACTGCCATCTCTTTAGCAGCTTTGAGGAATGGCAAGGCTTAGCACATGGAGGGAACCAAGAGAGCTCCTAGGCTCAGCTGGAATTTGGACGCCCCAGGGAAACGTTTCAGTGGGTGGTGAAATCTAAATGTTGCCAAGCTCTGTGAGAGTTTTGGCTGTGGTTTCCATATGGAAGGGCTTCAAAGCAGACCAAAGAAAGGTTAACCATCTCTAGAAAAAATTTCCCCGTAGAATCTAAAGCATCTGGAAATGTTTTAGCCTTATAGACACTGCAAGATCAACCATACCTGATACAAAATCACATTTGCCACATGTTTTCCTTTCCTTGCACAGGCATTTTAAGCAAATCCTTGCCTTGCTTCTGCTTCCAGAGCCACCCCTTGCACATTATACAGAGGATCTCCAAGGTATCTTTCCAGGCTGAAACTAGTACTGGCTTGTCTTTTGCATTTCATTGTGTTAAAGACATCCAAAAAGAAAAAAATCTCCAACAGACTCAGAGAAAGTTGGTTAGTTGGTTTTGCTCCAACACTACCTGCACGCCTGCAGCTGGAAGCATGCCTTCAGGTGCACCTGAAGGCATGAGCAAAGAGAAGAGCAGAGAAGATCATCCACACAAGGACTGGAGGGAAATTCAAAGTGATGAAGTAATTTTCTGCATTTAGTACCCTGATCCCTCTTCTTTCTTCCACTGAAGTCCAACATGCTCTCCCTCCTCCATTTTAGACTAATTAAGGTCAAGCTTCCTTCCAGTACATTTACTTAATATTTTACATGAATCATGAACCATGAACCATTTCCCTTTGAATCTTTTAATTAATTCTAACGCCTATTAGTTTGTATTTAGACACTGCCACTTCAGTTTCTGTGAAGTGCTTGGGGTAGGAAGACCCAGTGTAGCCAGGCAAAGACGACCACAATGTCTTTCAGCACAGGAATAATCGTGTGGACCTCCTCTGGACTGCTCTAGACCTATTGATGTTTGCATGTGTCAGGTCTCAGGCAAATTGTGGTTACAAGTGGTTAAGTGGCTTGGAATTTCTGATAAAAGCTTGACAAATCTGGGAGAAATTAAACTGAGTTATCATCCTGCTCCTTCTTTCCTTGTAGGGTTTCCTGTAAGGTTTCTGCATCATCTTTACCCCTCTGTGTCCTCACTGATCTTTTCACCCTTGTACTTACTAAGCTGCCAGTCCCGGGGGTGTAGGCTGCAGGGGTTTGACTGCCCATGTTGTTTTGCTTGCAAAAGTCTCCAGCCCACCAGACGATTTCTTTCTGGTCACTTTTCCCTAGCATACCTGCTTCTCCATCCATTTCCAACCCAAGTCTACTGCAACAGCACAGAGATCTGATAACAGAGTCTTGCCTTCTGTAAAGAGGAAGGTTTGACTGAATTCAGGAACTCTCATTAGCATTTTTCAGCATCTTCAAGCTGAGCAGCTTAAGGAGCCCCGGGTGGACATGGGGCCTGCCCTCTAAAGCTCTTTCCAACTGAAACTCTTATCCTGAAACTGTAGCTACACAGGCAACTTGTCTGAGCCCTGTTGCCTTCAGGGATTGTTCGCATGAGTGCTGACACTCATCCTCCTGGCGGGATGAAGGCAATAGGAAGATGGGTGGCCAGCAAAAGCCTGCATGGAAGGTTATAAGTAGAAAAGGATTCAATGACAAAGAGGTGCTCACAAACTGGTGGGTTGTTGGAGTGACTCATTCCTTACTTGGGGAATCCAAAAGCCACCCACAAATCCAAAGGAGACACTTATGTGCAGATCTCCACCATCCCCAACCAGAAATAATTACCAAATACATCCACCAGCCACCTCTTTTGCCCAAGTGAAGAGTCAAGCAACTAGCCTCCCCCCCCCCACCCCACACCCCCCCCCCCCCCCCCGGGCTTTCTCCTCTTCTTTGCCTGTTTGCAAGCACAGTTTGCAAACTTCTCATCCCTCTCCTTCCCATTCCTACTTCGAAATTAAAACTTCCACCAGGTCCCACCACCAATTTCCACCTCATCTTCCTTTCCCCAGCAAGCAGTTTTTAGACCAAACTAGACCTGAGACAAAGTTAGAGCCTGTACAAGAGGCCCCTCCAGCATAAACCACCTGGAAATCTAATGTAATAAGCCAGCCTGCCACTCACAATGATAAAGGGCAGGAGGAGGACAGCATTCAACCGGGATTTGACTGCTAATGCAGCAGCCCAGATTACCTGCCGGGATAAACTACAGCAAAGTCCCCGGGTCTTCCAAGCAACCAAACGTTTGCTCTGTTAAAAAATCAAGGAATTCTTTGAATCCTTCTGGTTTGCCTCTGGAGAGGATTTTAAACAAAGCTATAATTGCTCAAGGCTCTCAGCTTTTCATACTTCATCCTTAATGCAATACCCTACCTCTGAACAAATGGAGCCTTTAAGAACTGTACTGCCCTTGACTGGAAACCTACCATTAAAGGTCATCAATGCACACATGGAACAACTACATTTTGCTTTCCAAGGTGACCCCCTCCTAGTGCAGGGTCAGACCCTTGCTGGATATTGAATGCTCTCCTCAGCATCAAGCAAAGTCCAATTTTTTTTCCCCCTCCACAGGGTCTGAGTGCTCTCTGAGAGGGTGTTTTTTGTTTTTAACTTTTATTTATTATTTCATCTGGGATAGGACTGGGGTTTCTGCCATATATTTCGAAAGGAATCGCTGTCCTCAACACAAAACACAGCCACCTAGAGACAATACCCCAAAATCCTAACAATTTACTTTGGTGACCGAAAGAGCTGCATGTGTTCAGGAGTGGCCTGTCTTGTGGGCACCTGGGAGCCTGACAGAAAGGACAGATGCTGGAGAAGCACTTCCCACCGCCTGCCACTTTTTGTATTTTGCTTTTTCTAACACATTTTCACTTCTTGGCTTTTTCTGTACTCTTGTTCAAAAGAGAAGGACAAAACACAAAAGCTGGTTTAAACAGATGGTTTGAAGTAAAGGAAAAGTTGAAGCGTAAATATATGTAAGAGGCAGGTACCCACTTCTGAACCGAGTGACAGTTTGCCCCATTTTTTCTTACAAGTGGGGTCACTATTTTACTATTTTTGTAAAATACGCTGACACCAGTAACTCGCTCATATCAGTCCCTCCCCAGGAACATCCCACCACTCTACAGCCTCACTTCACACCTCAAGTTTATTATCCAACACAAAGACAAGTGCAGCTATGAAACCCAGCTTGTACAATAGATAAGCAAACAAAAGCAGTTATTTCTTAAAAAAAAAACCAGCACACACAAACACCCAACAAAAAAACCCACCAAGCAAGATGAACTCTTCAAGTCCACACGCTTGGAAAACTTGGCTACAACAATATGCCTAGTAAGGGCTTGTCTGAGAAATGCAGCACAAATATGCCTCAGCCCTGTTATCTCATTAGATACAGGAGACCAGTTTAGGGCTTTAACACACTAAAAGAAACTGAGACTGAAACAAAGGAGGCTACTCACTAGACTAAGCAGACTTGGGCTCACTGCAGAGTCTTAGATTTCTCCCCAAACTGACTTTCCAGTAAACCCATCAGAGGTTGGTGCTTTACAGCTATGAGGTCTGTGCATTTTTTTCCAGTCTAGTGTGAGTTATAGTGGGATTCGTGTGCTTCCATTAAGGTGTCTGAAAGTTAGACCCAAGTCCAAGTCTAAATAAGTCATATCATGTCTCCCTGCCAAAGGATCAGTGGAAAGATATATGTGATTACCCATCCCTAGGCGGACAAGATCAATCAGCCTCTGGAGATGCCTTTCTCCCCTGCATTGACTGTGTCATGAGCCTAAAGTTGATGTTGTCCTGTATTACTGATAAATTATCTTGCGTTTACCTCACCACGTAAACCAAATACATAAATATGCAGGTCTTCTACAGGGCTCTTCCTGCCTGAGCTGACTTGTGAGCAGTAAGACACAGAAGCGCCCAGTCCCAGTCCTCCCACTTGCTTTCTATACCTTGAAGCAAGCAAGTCAGCCAGAAATCTCAGCATTATTTTTATTGAATTGGGGTTTATTTTGGGTGAATATATACACACACATATATATATGGGACTTTGGTGGTTTGTTTAAGGTTTTTATTTTTGGTTGGTTGTTTTCCCCCCACGTCCCTTCACTTCAACAAACCTATAACACCAACCAGTTCTCCTGGAAGCGTGAAGATCTTGCCATAAACATAACCAGAAGACCCCACCTATAAAATAGCCACTACCTGAAAAGTGCCTACTTCCTAAAATTTTTCTGACATTTTTCTCTATGTAAGAGCCGCCATACTTCAGCTTTTTCTCAGCTTGAGAGAAAGATGGAAACTGTATTGTCCTGAGTAAAGAGAAGTGCCTGCAGGTGCACTCTAGAAAGAGACCATGGGATCAAGGGTAGTGCCCAGTAAACTGCTCTGTAATGAGTTTATTTTTCTGAAGAGGTGTTGTTTGGAGGAGATGTTGAGATTGATGTCAGCTAATAGGCTGCTAAGGCTTGTGGAAATAAATGAAAAACCGATTTTTAAAGAAGTTTGCAGAATTTAAGTAGTAGAGGGTACAATGGTATTTCCTGAAAGGCTAGGTAATACACATAAGATTGGCTCAAAGCAGTTTAATCAAAATGGGAAAAAAATTCTGGATCATTTCCAATTTAAAATTTTCATATTAGTTTGTCTCATGACTGACCCAAACCCACAAAACCAAACCCCCATAACTTTGGTTTAGTTCATGATGATTTTAGCAGACAAGGTCCTCAGCTGTTATAAATGGGCTCAACACCATCAATCAAATTATTCCATCTGAGGCCCTTACACAGGAATTGCTTGAAGAAATGAGAAGTGTGTAAAAATTTCCCAGACAAATTAAAAATGAATTAACAGCTGAAATTAACTTACTTCTGGGTGATGGTGGGAATCACTACAATTTTTCTTGCTGCTGTGCTGTGGCCTCAATGGAAGAGGGAGCCAGTTGCCATACGAACTTGAAAATTTGCCAGCTGTTTTTTTCCCTGAAAAAAAAGTCACTCAAAAATACATCCAGAAACTTCAGGGAAGAACAGGGAGGCGGGGGAGGGAAATAGTTCTTTAAAGAAAGTATTCAAATTGAGTAACTTCTTTGTCCTGTAGATAAATAAGGTAGGATAAGTTAAAATTTTATTTTGTACCTGCTACACATAACATAGATGGAAATAGGTGCTACATGTTTAAGTCCATGTGGTTTAGATCAAGCATCCTGCTCCCTGCCTGGAGAATCTGACAAATGCTCTTGCAGAAGATTGGCCTGTGTATAAACCCAAGTGCATGATGCAGTATGGTCAAATCTAGTTGTTGTGGTTTAACCCCAGCTGTTGACTAGGTACCACACAACCACTCATTTACTCCCTCTCCCCTCACCTAGAGGGATGGGAAGGAGAATCAAAAAGGAATACAAAACTTGAGGGTTGAGATAAGAACAATTTAATAGGTAGAGCAAAAGCCATGCAAGCAAAGCAAGACAAGGAATCAATTCACTACTTCCCACGGGCAGGCAGGTGTTCAGCCATCTCCAGGAAAGCAGGGCTCCATCACGCATCACCACAATGCCAAGTGTGTGGTCCCCCCCCCCGCCCCCTTCTTCTTCCCTCAGCTTATATATACTCAGCATGATGTCATACAGTATGGAATATTACTTTGACTAGTTTGGGTCAGTTTACCTAGCTGTGTCACCTCCCAGTTTTCCATCCAGTCCTCTTGCTGGCAGGGACCAAGAAACTGAAGAATCCTTGACTTAGTATAAATATTAGCAACAACTAAAAACATCAGTATCAACATTGCTCTCATACCAAACCCAAAACACATCACTTCACTAGCTACTAGGAAGAAGATTAACTCTAGGCCAGCTGATACTGGTAAGAAGAGCCATGTGAAGGGAATAGAGACATCCTCAGCCCCACCAGCCTCCCCTGGCTTCTCACCATCAGGGGGGGCAGCAGTGCTTGCTGATGCATTTTGCAGCAGGGCCCAAAAGATCTCTTTTTGGTGGTCATAGTTTCAGTCATCTCAATTTGTAGCATGGCCACATCTTGTCCTGCACAGGGCTTTTTCATGGGATTTCGTTTTACTTGTGTAGCCATCTTTAGCTCAGGAGAAAGCCACGTGTTTTTCAGGAGCCTAATAGCAGTCACTCTTGCTCATAACTGCCAAACACAGTTGTGTGAAAGAGAGTTTTGGCATCCTCCACTTTAATTAAATATATTGATCCTAAAAATCAATGTCAACAAGCACAGCATGCAATATGTGATACCTGATCCAGTGAAACATTAACAGTCAATGGGTTATAACATCTATAGGGAACAACAGACCCCACATCACTGTGCTCTGTTAATACCAGAGCGGGAGCACAGCTGGGGTTGAACAAGCACACTTTGGTGAGGTTGCCCTGCAGTCAGGGGTATCAATGGAAACACTGTCATGGCATTACACATGTCTTAGCACCATTTCCTGAATCCAACCATCCAACAAGGCCACTTCTTTACCATTCCAGAGATATCTGTGGCACAGGATTGCTCCTGTGCCGAGACCTGCGATGCAGCATCACATCAGGCACCCAGTTCTCATTTCACAGAATCAAGCTGTGATTCACACTGTGAGGAGAAATTTGGAAATATGACTTGAACCTCATAGAGATAAAATATCTGCCAAAAACATGAGCCTGAGGTGTGAACTGCATCATGCACACTTGAGGTGAACAGAGGCCTGGCTGCCCCAGGGGCTCTCACAGCCAGCAGTGGGCTCAGCCTTGGAGAAGTACCAAACCAGAACAAGGGAACAGATCTAGCTGGTATCTTCCCCATTTTTTTGAGGGGTAGGGGTGGCAATGTAGAAGCTGCCTGAGAAGATGTTTGGGAATCACCAGCAGATTTGATCTAAAACTTAACTATGCAAACGCTCCCTACATCAGGAAAGATGTTTCCTTTCAAGATTAACTGTTGATTTGAGGGGAGAAAATATGAAGCAAACCAAACATTTGCAGGTTACTAATACTATTAAGAGATACACTGAACAATTGACTGAAATTTCTCCTTTAAATATTAAAACATATGCTCTTTTGAGAAGCAAGCCCAGCTGCTTCTCCTCACCATACTGCCAGACACCCATTTTCTGGGCTGGCTCAGACTCAACCTGGTCCCTCATAGCACAGGGTCACCTCTTCCCACCAGGGAGCTGGACACCAGAATAAAACATCAAGGCACTCCCTAGCTTACCAGGGCAGGTGGGTCACCTCCTTGAGAACCTCCCACCCACAGAAGCTCACACCTTAACCAGAGTCATCCAGTCCAAATCTACCTCCAGTTGCTAAGCCTCAAACCACTACCACTGCTGCTGCTTCTCGTCCTCCCCAAAAAGCACCCAGCTCTCCCCTACCTTACCTTAACAGAGACAAGACACCTTTCTCCCAGACATTCACCTCTACCCTCAGCTATCTTCTCCTTTCTTTTTTTTTTTTTCTTCCCTCCACCCTCCATCTTTTATAGCTTGCAGCTGGCTCCTGATGGCTGCATGGATTAACTCTTTCCTAGCCACGTGTCATAAAGCTCCTGACAGTTGGTTCCTGCTCTTCAGCTCCCAGAAGAGGGAAAATTGGCTGCATATTCTCAGGGCTGTAACAGCCATGACAGGCAGTAGCTATTGTATTGATGGGTCAGGTAAAGGAAGACACTGAAAAGAGCCAAAAAATTATTTGATTGATGAGAAAAATGCTTGTGCGAGAGGCTTTAAGAGGTCATTCCGCTCACATTAAAATAATAAATAGAGAGGTGATAGTGAAGAAATGCCTTCACCGAATGAAAATAACAGGTACTAAAGAATGTTTTAATGTAGCATTAAAGGTATATCAAGAACTAGTAGTTTGGAGCTGAAGTCAAGCTAATTTAAATGAAAAAGTAAGCTTGTGCTTTAAGTGTAAGGCTAATGAACTGTGAAACAAATTGCCAGGTGGGCAGACATTCTCTGTGATGTCTTCAGGTCAAGAGCTGTAACCCCAGCTGTAACCCATTTAGTCAAATGCAGCCCAACGCTCACCTGCAGGATATTTGTCAGCGTTTAAACCTGTGCTTCCAGTGCCTTTCAGTGGCAACATGACATAACCATAACATATCAACCTATGTTAAGGTCACTCAATTTGTGCTTATGCTATCCAAAAGCAGACCCTCTGGATCTACTTTTTATATCAGCTTGCACAAGCCTTAGTTCAGCACCTGTCCAACAAGCTTCTGCACCTATTTGCCTGCAATTGTATTCACATTTGTCCTGTACACGACTTGTGAACATACTAGCCTCTGCTGCTATATCCTCCTGCAAAAGTTATTTTGCACTTGTTGCAGGAAAATCTCTTTCCACCTTCTGGTGTTGCTGTGCCAACACATATAAGGTCTCAGTTAGGGGCCATCATCTCAATTGACTGGATGGGATAAGCCAACACAATTTGGATGATTTGGTCTTGTTCTGCTGGAGCAACTTGTGCTTTGAGAGCACTAGGGTACAGATGACAAATTTTCTAGGTGCATTTTCCAGCTTTTCTCTGTGCCAGAGGCCTGGCCCATAGCCACGGGATCATGTAAAGTTCCCATTGGGAAAACTCACCACAGGGAAACTGCATGCCTTTAGTACACTGAGAGGAAGGGTGGCTGATGAAGGTTGTATTAAAAATAAGCATTGCTCAATACTCTGGTTTAACCCTCACTGACATTTATTCCCCTCTCCAGAACAGTCACAGCTCTCCTCCTGATTTTCATTTTGTGGGATTAAATAAACTAGGATTCCAGGCTTCTTTATAAAGCCTTTCTAATCCCCTGTCTATTGTAGAAGCCCTTTAATTCTTATTTGATTTGTATGATTCTTGAGCATCATTTACCAGCACATGCATGGGTGCAGATGCAACCTCACCCATGCCTTCCCGCTGTATTATTGCATCCTGCACTCCATGGACTGTGTCTCAGCTGATGGATCTTCACTTGCATTTGTCCATCTCATGATTGCACCACACTATGCATCACAAACATTCTGTTTCTGTAATTTATCCAGCTCTTCATAGTGCTCTGTTGTTTCCCTCACCTGGTAGCAAATGTTCCCATTTGGCCCCCAGTAGAGGACTTTATGCTCTGTCCTATTACATTATTGTTTATCAGAATACCAGTGGATAAGATTTACCACATTCTTCTTTCTTAGTAAATAGATTTCAAACCTATTTCATTCAATTTTTCACTTTGCTTCAAGTCTTTCATTATTTCCCCTTTAAAATGTGTCCCACGGCCCTGCAACACGCTCAGTTCAGATTAGCAAGTCTCTGATTGCTTGAGTTGCTTGTTACATCTTTTTCAAATTAAGTATTACATTTGGGTTGGATTTTGTGGATTTTTTTTCACTCCTGCTACCTGTCCTGATTTGACAGATTCTCTCAAAATCCTTACTGACAAATCTGCAGTTTCATGTGCCCATTCTCAATGGTTAAAGCCAAAAAGGCTTTAATTCCCTTCTAGGTTCTTCCATGGTTGCACTCACATTTCCATTCAAACACTTCTTGTTAGCCAAGGAAAATACAATCCCATATTGAACAGCATCTTCACTGAAAATGAAGGAGACTGTTTACCTAACCTTTATCATACATGTATAGATAACCTTTAACCCTAAAGCTGTCCAAAACCTCATCCGTGCCCCATTTTAAGCCCATTCCACATCTTATTTATTTGTTATTATTCTTTCTTGTATATATGAGTTATTTATTTCAGCTTCCCATTCATGATCTGATTCTCTTTTACACTGGAAATTCTTACTCATTTAACTTTCTGACCTTTAAAATGTGACTTTCTTTTAGCATAATTCTTCCTCCCACGCCCTCTAAGCTCCCTGCTTGCTGATAATACTCCTTTATAAGCCAGTTATTTATCTCTTTAGGTTTCAATCTCTATAGTTGAGATAGAGGCTACAACTGTGGTTTGTTTTTTGTTTGTTTTTTTTTCACTTCGAACATGTCATTTTGAGCTAAAACCACTAGGAGGAAGCATTCAACAAGTTTCACCGTCCTGTTGTAGATCCCGGTCTTAATTGTATTCAATTCAGAGAGCTTTGGGTAGGAGCCAAGGGGTCACAGATCCCCTTGAAAGTGCCAAGGCACATAATCTCTTGAAGAACTGTGGAACTATTCACCTTGGGGTTGGACTGGGTCCTCTGCTCCTGCTGCAAAGCAACTTCATGACTCCATCCTCTAAAGAATAGAAGCCACTTCTAATTTTCAGGGTAATTTTTTCCCTTTTTTGTTTGTCTTTCTTTTAAACACAGTGCTCCCTCTCCCATATTTTCCCATGTGCCTTATTTACTAAGATTTATGATTTATCCTCTCAACTGTTATTTCTAGGCTGAACAAACGAAACTTGAATCTTCTTTCGTAACATAGATTGTTACATATATTTCCATAACATAGATTGTTATATATCTTTCCATAACATAGATTGTTATACACTAGTTATACTGTTTCTCTGCACTTGATCCAGTTTTAGTTCACAAATGTTGAACTGCAAAGGGATGGGAGGAAAAAAATTCTCTTTTATTTCAAGTGCAAGAAGTTTCATGCCATGCGGTATCATTGATTTGCCCCAAACCTGAGAAATACTGAAACAAATCAGCCACATTGTCCCATGATTAATGACAGTCTCTAATGGTAAAGTCAGTCTAGCTTGGCTACAGATCCTCAATTTTGCTGAAGAATGTAGCTTTTTTTTGTTTAGTTCCCAGTAGTCCTTTCTTTAAAAAAAAAAACAAACTCTTTTGACTGGGGTACAAATATTCATGGTCTTTCCATTACTTTACTTTGATTACCTGTGAAAAATGTGTGTGCTTTAGGTAGTGAAGTCAAGCCCACTACAGAGAGTTACAGTCGTTCTGGTATTCTCATGCCCTTCATTGGCGTATTTGTTGTCCTACATCACTATCAAAGGAACAGACAGAACCATCATGTTATTGAGCTGGTGTTTCTCATGGACTGTCAAAGGGAAAAGCTCTCAGACCTCATGTTTTCATTGCCTCTGTTAATAACCTTTTTAAAAATTTTAAAAAAAGCAGCTAAAAGGGAGCAAGCATGTGAAAAAGTCTTCAGTATGACCAAAAAGGACAGCAATCCAACTGGAATCAAGACAGTATGCCATATGGCCATCACAAGAAACCGGGATTTTAGTATGGACATCACTAGGATCCAAAATTGAGAGAGTTCAGAGGAGAAGCAGAAGGATTAAAGAACATGGCAAGAGACTTGCCTTCCTCAAAACGATATCACCTTTACTCAGAAGTGTTTCTGCAGAAAGGTAAAATTCACCCTAGAGGGGTACTTGTCATTTCTTGCACTAATAAACAATTTGCTTAGGGTACCAAAAGATCTTTTGCATCCGATTTCCTACACTGGTGGAGCTGTGACTCAGCTCCAGCGTGGCCTTCCCAGACAGCTGGAATTCAGTGAGGCTTGTATGCAGCTGACTGTCCAGAAACTAGTCTTACTATCAAAAATGCCCCTTCCTGGCATACACACCGGCCAAGACAAGTTGCACTACCTTTGGGTACCGATGTGTTTAAATGCATAAACTCATGAGTGGATGCGATGTCAGGACTGTTCTGTGCACACCCAAATCGATGGTAATGGTGTGTGTGGCTCATTCCTGCTTTCTCCGTGGACCCCACATGCCATGGGAAGCAGATATTGAACAGGCTGGAGCTGGGAAACACCATCTCACAAGTACCATGTGGTCTGCTCCTGAACTGTGGTGGGTCACAAACTGGGCAAGTGGCTTAACAATCATTTTAGACAACTAAACCCATTTAATTTTTAAAATTATTTTGTAATTGTTAATTTTATTTTTTTTATTATGAAGGGATAGAGGCCCCTGGGTTCCAATGGCACAGAGCTGTTGACTTCTCTGGTATAATGCAGATTCACTGTACCTACCTTAAAATCTGAGGGACTATTAGTCAAAACTAAAGATGTTATGATGCCAGGAATGGCTAGGAGAAGCTAAGGGAATACTATGGAGAAAATAAAAAAGTACTATAAATATTATTTATTTGCAATCAGTGTTCAGAGAGTATTAACTGAAAACAGTCTCATTGTTAGGTGTAATTTACCATTCATAGTAAAAGAGAATTTCTGTCCAAAATGCTCACAATCTGAAGAGGTGATAAAGACAGGAGAAGAAGAAAGTGACACAAGACAGGACATATAATTGCCACCATAGAGAAGGGGTGTTGAAGAGAGTAGGCAACTTGCTGCAGGTTGCAAGCAAAGTGTACACCAGGTCCCACTCAGTCGCAAAACCCAGTGTCCTTTCTGGCTGAAATCAGTGTGGAGGGAAAAGCTCACCCAAGCCTTGCCAGAACCTGCCAAATCCAAGAGCGAGTACACAGCCACAACCTTGCAACTAAGAAAAATAAAAAGCATCTTATGCTAGCTTGTGTGTAATGTGTTTGAAGTTTAAATGAGAAATTAAAATGTCAAGGTTAATTTATGACTATGCCTAGTGCATGACAAAGGATAACACAACAGCCATTGGACAGTGAAGTGCATCAGCTGGAAGTATCTCCAAAGTACATGCACAAAAGACAAAAGACGGTGCAGTTTGGGCATGTGGTTTTTTGAGAAGCCCAAGCTACTAAGGACATGAAGATAAAGAACTTTACAAGGAAAATGCAGTGAGGATCACGACAGACCATGTGCACACACAGTTTCAAGAGAATTAGAATTTATGATTACATCCTTAGTCTTATGTTAACCCCACAGCGAAATGCTTCAACACAGATTTCCTAATTGTCTACATTAGTCGTATTTTGATTTCTTTTCTTTGCAAGCAAGAGAAAACTGGTCCTCCCATCAGAGAAGTACAAGCATAAGGGGGAAAGGCTCCTACCACCAATGGGACACATCTACCTTATGTCAAGGCTTCACTCCATGGCCACGGATGATGCTCACCACCATGACCAAAGGCAGTCCAGATGGGGCCCATGGGGTGCTCCCCAGCCTGGGTTTGTGATGTCTAAGGGAGTGGTTGAAGTGATGGCGACAGTTTCCCCCCACTAGAAATGCTTAATTTTGTCCCTCTTCTCTACCACACTGGCAGCATGAACTCGAGCATGAAATTTGAGCATTCTGTAAAGTTTGAGGAAAGTATGTAACAAGCACAATTTGTTACGGAGTGACTGATAGACACACAGCACGGCTGCCTTCACCTTGCTGCCAGAGGAAACAGGTTAAAAAAACATAATCCTCACAGACAAAATACAAAGCAAGGTTTTACTCAGCTGAGTACAACTTCTGTAATACGAAGAGTTGTATTTATTTCATTAAGCTGCAGTATCACAACTACAATAGCATACATGCCATGACCTATTCTGTAAATCGATCATACTGAAAGAAGTCCACTACACTGTGGCATATCTGTGGATCATGCAGTGGCTATGTTTGTGGTGCATCAGTCCCCAAACATTAAAAACAAAATAAAAATCAGCAGCCATTTGTTTAACAGTTTTATATTAAGAGTATCAAGTAGGAATGGACTAAGGGTAAATTTTAGCTCCTTTCCCTTCAGCAATGTAACACGACATCCCTTTTTCTGTTCTCCAGGAGATCTGGTGGTGCTTGGGTTTTTCTTTGCTTCTTGCACGGGGGGTGATGTCAGCAGACATTACCCATCAGTGCTGCAAATATGCCGCAGCACTCAGGTACTGTGGGACCTGCTTTGCAGTGGGGTGCCCTTGATCAAACAGATCCAAAACCTTTCTCTGCTCATGTAAATATTAGACAAAGCTGTACATAGAGCCAAAGGCTACAATTTAGCAGCTACCAGAGTTACCTGATCACGATCAACAGACTGTTTAATAGGGAGGCTGCCGCAGCTGACATGTATTTACAATATCAGCTTCTGTGAACATTTAAAAATATTCTTAACAACATTGTCACTGATGAACTACTTAATGTTTGGAGATTGTTGATTACCTGTAATTTCTCCATTCTCAACCATGAGATTGCCACTACTGGCTCTTGTGACACTGTCATATGATGGAGGAAAGGATGCTGAGGACGTTTCAGACTTGTCAGGACTCCTACCATAGTTTTCACCCATCATAGATGCAATAAGTCCTTCTTTTTCTGGAGCAGCACTTCCAAGAGTGTCAGTACTGCAAGTTCTGTGATGATACAGGTAAGAAGCTTGCTTTATGGAGCGCAGGAGCAAATGACTCCTGTAGGCACGCTGGATGACAGTGGCAGATGCTTCCTCTTGTCTGTGTCTGAGTGTAGTAGAGATCGGCTCGTAGGATTTTTTTGACGGATTGGCAGCCATGAACTTCTCCTCCATTTGCACTTTTAGAGTATCCAGCTCCCCAGAATCTCCTAACACTCTTTTGGTAAAAGCAAACAAAATATCCAAGCAGTGGATCCTGTCTCCACTGACCATAGGCAGGTCCATTGCTATGAGTTCAACTTTGTTTGGTTTTGGTACACGTAAAGGTTCAGCCAGAGCATCTGCAAAGTCTGAAAGGGCAGAGAAAGTTATAAACTGAGTTGCCTCAGGATCAAACTTCTCCCAGATTTCATAAAAGATGTCAAAGTCATCTTCCCCTAAGGGCTCTGCACTTTCTTCAGTAGCAGCATTGAAGTTCTCCAGAATAACAGCTATATACATATTTACAACTATGAGAAATGATATAATGATATAACTTACAAAATAAATAATACCTATGGCAGGTTTACCACATTCACCTATAGTACCGTGTACGTCTGGATCACAGAACGGTGGCCCAGTGTTTAAAATAGGACTGAGAAGACCATCCCAGCCAGCTGATGTGGTGATTTGGAAGAGACAGAGCATGCTATTAGGAAAGGTTTGGAAGTTGAAAATATCATCAATGCCATCTTCCATCTTCACATAGGCAAAGTTAGCCATGCCAAAAATGGCATAAATGAACATGACCAGAAAAAGCAAGAGGCCAATGTTGAACAAAGCAGGTAGGGACATCATTAAGGCAAAAAGCAGGGTACGAATTCCTTTGGCAGCCCGGATGAGTCTCAGTATTCGCCCAATCCGAGCCAAGCGAATGACCCTGAAGAGTGTAGGCGGTAAGAAATGTTCAAGTGCTTTACCAATGCCAGAAAGCAGTAAGGCTAAAATGGAAAGGATAACAAGTGGTTAGAATATCACATTTCTGCTTAACTAGTAAGTAGGATGAAATGATAATAGCTGTACAGTTGAAAAATATCTCATAAATGTGTGCTAAGACCCTAGAAGAACAACCTTTAATAGATGTTAGAGTTGAAAAAAATAGCTGTAGAAATCAGCAGTTATGAACTGCGTTCCTCAGCCCCCAGAAGACAGCACCGCTGCACTGAGGATGGCAAGCACCTTTCCATGCGCAACTTGAAATATCCCCACCAGCTGACACTCGTTGACTGATGGTTTTCTTTGACACTGGTTGCATGACTGCTTCAGCAGGTGTAGGTTATGTGTTTACTTTCTAAATTTGACTTCAAATACTGACATCACAAAGCCAAACTAAGAATACAAGATACAATAACAATGTCTTAGTCAACATTTAGGTAATATAGTCAAGATACATCTGAGCAAACCCAATGAAAACAGAAGTTGTGCATGCCACCCTACAATGGCTTTATAGTTCATTCAGAGGCATAGCTAAACATGGATGTTATTTTATCTTTAGCTTACATGAAAAAAATGACAGACCTAGTAGCACTCAAAAAGCTTTGGCTTTTCTAGGTTTAGGTGTTTTGGATACATTTTTTTGGACTTTCATTCCAGGAATTTAATTTCTCAAGGAAGAACTATATTCTTACTGGAATCTTACCCAAAACATAATACTAAAGAAATACAATATTTTTCTTCCCCTAAATGCCATCTGCTATTTTGGCGGTACTGGCCCTAGGAATAGTTAAATTGGCAGAAAGTTTAAATTGGCAGAAAAGCTCTTTACTCCATTCTTCAATCGCAACCCCTCCAAATAAAAGCTAATATACCTGTGTTCTTTTCTATCCTGTTACACAGTGTGAACCGTTATTTTCAGCCAGCTATGCCTCAGTTTCCAGAAACTGAATTCTGTAGTCTGTAATCTAATTCCAGACTTCATATTCTCTATATATTTCAATTTTCTGTTACAAACACAGGTGACAAAACCCAGCAGTTTTTATCTGATCGAAGATTTCTTAGTTGGCACTAAACCTGTAACAATGGAAACTGTCACAAAAAGTGGTGCTGGTATGATGGGTTATTCATTCTGCCTTTCAGACTAGGAAAAAACAATCTGAAGAACCATTATGAAAGGTTTCACATAAGGCAACTGCCTTTTATTTTCTTATGCTTTTATTAAAAGAATATACTTATTTCATATTAATATACTCACGATGGGCTTTTTAGTACTTTTTCCTCAAGGCTTTACAGTATTATGAGTTCCATTTCAACATCCATTTGCAGTTGATACATTTTAGCTATTTTTTTTTCTGAAAAGAATAATAATTGGTTTGTCAAACCAATTGTACTTACCAATAAGTGACATTATCACAACAACTAAATCAAATATGTTCCAGGCATTTGAGAAATAGTACTGCCTCAGAGCCACCAGTTTCAGCACACATTCTGCAGTAAAGATGGCAACAAAGAGTATATTTATTTTGTTAAGGATCTGAGTCTTCGTTTCACTTTGTTCATAGGTTTCCACCATCATGGTGATCATGTTAAGGCAGATGAGAATCATGACGACAACATCAAAGGCTTGGCGTGTTACAATGTCAAAAAGGAACCCTTGGTATCTGTTCTAGAGGGAAAAATTACATCTGGCATTAGTTGGGAGTATTCATCCATATGTATTTCCAACAGTCCCAATTTTTGAGTTACAAAGTCAGTCAGCTATAGTAAACTCAGAGAAATTTAAGAAAGGCAGAATATAAAAATGACACTTAAAATCCCTTCCTGCTCTGAAGTTTAATCAGTTCCAAGGTGAATATAAAACCCAATAACATTTATGCAGATAACTTAATAAATATTTAAGCTGCAAAAACTTTCAGTGCAACTTTGGGGTATGGAATTGACTTTAGACCACTGAGTATCAATGTAAAGACAATACAAATAATTTATAGGCAATATATATATACATGTGCTTTTCAGTGAATTTTGCAAAGCATTTTCATTTTGAAGAATTCAGTCTTACCAGTGGTCTTGGAATGGGTTTTTGAGGTTTCTTGGATCCCAACTTTTTCATTGCATTGTAATATTTTTTCTGTTCTTCCGTCATAAAGATATCTTCCCCACCTAAGTATACAAAGAAATTTCACTATTATTTGGTGGGAAAGCTGCGCTATTGTAGTTACAAAGTCTAAAATGCTGGAAACTAACATTTCTTCCTTTGTCACATCTTGCTGGTACTAGCCCTTTTCATAATGTGTAACCGTATCCAAAAAATCACAGTGGCACAAACCTTCCATTCACAGAGAAGTCCTGGGGTGAAACCTAGCTAGCTCAGAAAGCACGAAGACAAAAGACTTACTGAAAACCTGGACAGTCCTGGATTCCCACATCCAGGTCTTTTTGAATATCCAAAATACACCAGACCACTTTCTAAATAGTGAGTCTCCAGTCCTGTTCAGTTCTCAAAAGGGAGCAAAATTTTAAGGGGCTGCTGGGAACATGTCATCGCCTTCAAAACGCTGGGAAAGAGCTAGGTGTTCAGGTCACAGGGGAAAAGAAAGGAGAAAGAAACTACTCACCCTGGGTGTTACTTCTGCTAACTTAATTACTGATGTTCTTGTAAATGCCAAGGGAAGTTTCAGACTATGCATAGCAAGGACCTCCACAGAGAGGATTGCTGTATATATAGTAGGTGCCTGGGAGCACAACCAATATACTTATCTTTTTCTTTTGTTGGTTGAAGTTGTCAATAATAACACCAACAAAGAGATTCAGGGTAAAGAAAGATCCAAAGATGATGAAGATCACAAAATAGAGATACATAAATAGATTGTGCTCCATTTGCGGCTGCTCATTTTTCTACAGGAATGAGAAGCAACATAAACAATGACCATTAACAACGTGGACCCAATTCAGAATAATCTTCATATTGCAGATCCTCTCACAAATTGAATCCAGGAGGAAATAAGATTTACAGTTCTATTGCTAATTCAGACAAAATTGGTATAGGTTAAAATTACCAATACTGCATAACACAAAATATTATATGTACACAATGCTTTTGGAAAGGGAATGAAATGGTGGAAGAAAGTAACGTTCATACTGTGACTACTAGATGCAACAGAATCCTAGGACCTCACAGTGACATTACTGCTCAGATGCTGACTCCTATCCCTTTTGAAATTAAACCTGAACCTTACAAAATTATACACCAAGCACACCACCTGAGAGATAACCAGCCAGAAAATATGGCTCAAAATAATAGGACTACAAAGTGTTTGTATTATGAAAACTTGTAAATTGTATTATTTTTACAATGTTTGTTTGTGTAGTTTCTGGCTAAATAATTGCAGAACAGAATAATTTAATTCGTGCTGATATTGAATATATTTGGACTGAAAAACCTGTAGAGAGAAACTTAGTCTGTAACGGTGAATGAGGTTTATTTTTACTTTAAATTTCTTTTTTTTTCTTCCCCCACAAAAGCTGATTGTTGTGGGTTTTTTCTTTTCAAACCTCACTTAAAATCCTACCATTTGCAATTTATTGAGCCCTTACTAACGTCAATAGAAACAGTAACTGAAGTGGACATTCTTGACATGATTTTCACAAGTATTTCAGAAGCATCAGTTCAGCTCCTTCCAATAAGAATAGGAGCCGTAAATTGCTCAGCACTTGAAAAATCAAGAAAATTATTTAGAAGTCTAATTCCAAGCTCTTGTCATTAAAAATCTTGGCCTAGATATGTTTTTTTCATCTTAGCAAAAAACTTCTTCTATGGCTATTATGGATGAAAATAAAACCAGAACGAGAAAAATAGTTTTTCAAGTTGAAAGAAAAAAGCCCCATTGAAACACAAAAAAAGCTCCATTTTCATATGTGGTTACTTTTTAAATTATTTGATACTTTTGGACTCATGATTAAATTAAGATAGCCTCTTCATTTCAAAACTCATTTCCTCCAAAGACATACCACTTTGTTCTGTATAACATTGGATGATACTTCTGATAAGACAGCAAACACTACTGACAATATAAAGAGTAGGCAAAGTAGTGCTAGCCATGCCTGACAAAAGTATTTTAAATGGTTGCTTAGCCACAATAGCTTAATTCTTGATGAAGTTTGGTTTTGTGTTTTGAAGTGGACTTGAAACTATGTTTCTATAATGCATTCAGGTTTACTCCAGGCTTGAGTTTCATAAAAGATGATATGTGAAGGCAGGCACCACCATGTGAGTGGGAACTCTCAACTCCCCTGCTAATGGACATCCAGTTATTTGTAGAGTCCACTCAGTGTAAAGAGGCGCTCTGCTGAACAATATAGATATGCCGGGTAAGCTGAAACACTCCCTAGATCCCTCTGAGCACATGGACTAGATTTCCATTAACCACAGAGGGCACTTGGAGGTGAACCCACATGGAGACCTTACACTATAGGTAACTGCATTTACGTGGGTGGATCTGGAGTTGAACCCCTCTCCATTACAACAGGATACTTTGACTTTAGAATACTATGAGTATGCTTATAGTATACATACACAGATGAAATGCTCACATCAGCTGATAAAAATAATTACTGGAAAGATCTAGCACAGACAAACAGCAGACATAAAAGTGCAAAAATCATAACACTTTTGCAGAATGTAGTAGCACTAACGAAAAATATGGTTTGAATATAGCAACTGACCTCTCGTGAATCTACTGCAGCATACATGATCTCCATCCACCCTTTGAATGTTGCCTAGAATGAGAGGTTATGGAAAACGTGTTCAACTTTCAGGGTAAAAGTCTTCACATAATTTGCAACATCCAAATGACACTGACTGCAGTAAGAGCCTTTGGTATGGTCACACACACAAAGCACCAAGCTCTGACTTTAGGAAAACTTGTCCCTGTTGTCTGTGTGGCATTCTCAGCCTTATCAGGATGTGAAAGCTTGCTAGGGTGGGACAGAACATGCCCTAGGGTGCTGACAGAGCAAATCTTCTTTAGCATGGTCTACTAAAGGCCTTACAATCCCCCTGACAGAAGAAATCTGCATTTTGGCAGATTAGGTCAGTATTTGCCTCAGATTTCCTTCTGAGATTGACTCCAGCTCTCAGGCTCATGAACCTGCTGGAGGCTGAAAAAGCACTTGTTCACCAGATGCTGACTTTAACACCTGGAAAATCACAGTGGGGTCTAACTTGTGCCCCTTTTTCCATTTGTGGGCACAAACAGCACTGCTGTTTGAACAGCCAGCTACAAAGGAAAGGCAAGCTGCTTTCCATCACCCACAGAGATGAGTTAGGAGCTCGCAGGAGGTTGAGCCCGTCTGACGTGGTGCCGGCTAGTGAAGGCAAGCCACACTTACCACCTGAAGAAGAGCCAGGTAGCCAGAACCAACGTTATCAAAGTTGACTTTGACATTGACCCAGAATATTTTTCCTGTGTTGTTATTCATTTTACAGTCTGTTATGTCATTGATTGAAGTATTTAATTCTGAATATTCTTCTGTCAGATTGACACATTTCCCAAACTTCCCAGCAAACAGGTTCACTCCCATGATGCTAAAGATAAGCCAGAAGATGAGGCAGACAAGCAGAACATTCATGATGGAAGGGATGGCTCCCACGAGAGCATTAACCACCACCTTGGATGAAATGGGAGAGGAAAAATACACTTAAACAAAGATGGGTGCAAGTATCTCCTCAGTGCATTAAGCAGTCACTTTGTCACCTCAGCAAACAAGAAACCTGTTTTCCATGTAAACACAAATCACAGCTGGCAGGGATACCTTGAGCAACAATTCAAAGGCCCACGGTATCACTTCAGCTTTTCAAAGAACAGTTGATACTTTTTGGGCTGCTGTGAGCCACAACCACATGAGCATAGTACAATGTGATTCCATCCTCTTTTGATGGCATTCCCTTGAGTTTGGAGTGGGGGATGTTTTCTTTGTTTCAAACTTTTATAAAATAAAATTTCTTAAGTATTTATCCATAAGCACCAGTGCAGAGCGCTGTATATTAAGACCATAGAAAGTAGTTTTTAAAAGAACCAGTAACAACTCTCCGCTAGTATTTTGCGAGATCTGTTATGTTCAGTGGATTGTGGTTGTTTAACCATGAGGTAGGTACTTCTTTTGTGCTAGATGCTGTACAATCACAGAAAATGTCTACCTAGGATTTAAGTGCATACTGGGAACCAACAGATCAACTCATAAAATGGGGCAGTGTAAGGAAATGATGAGAATAGATCTCCGAGTCTCACAGTGAAGGCAGTGAACTCAGCCATCAGGTAGCAAAGAAGAACTTGATGGACCAGAAGAAAAATTAAAAAAACTTTTTGGAAGGTTTTTGGAGACTGTGTCACACACATTCTGCATAGCAAGAGAGAAAGTATGATAGGACTTGTTCCAAAATTAACTCCAGACACAGAGATTTGGATACATTCTGTTTATTGATTTAATGCAATTTCTCTCTGCCTTCATGGTGACAAGAGTACAGCCAGAGAGCTTTCAGTCTTGCTTCCAGAAGATATCCAAAAGCAATCTACATCTCAGTGCCACTAAGACTGCATGCTCATGCAAGCGTGTGTTAGTGATGCCATATGTATTTCTATCGCCTGTTTTTGCATGCCGGAGTATATTCTGTAGACCAGACTTTTGTTCAAATACCACTGTGGGTATCGCACTGTTCCACAATGCAGGGTACAGATGTGCTTTGCATATGGCTGAGGGAATCTTCCTCTGCATTTCCATAATGGTAGATCTGTAATTAAATGTAAATAACGCTCAGCAGCTTCACATTGTTCTAGCTGCTCCTTTGGTGGGAAAAGGCAGCAAATATTCTACAGTCACTCCTGCCTTTTGAAAGAGTAAGTCTATTGGGAACAATAATTTGAGTGAAGTATCTCTTAACAATGTAAAGTTTTTGTAAATCAATCCAGTAAAAAGCATGCAGAAGGCAGGCGATTCTTTCCTCTGAATTAGCTTGCTATGAGACTGCAAAAAGGAGAATTGTGCTCACAGTTCTTATTGTCTATTTTATTTTTGGCTATCTCAGTAATACAGGAACACTAGAATGACTGAGCAGCAATGAAACAAATGCCTGCTTAGTCTAGTTCTAGTTTCAATGGTACTTAGGATTGATCACTTGAGGAAAGTATATAAGGAGCAGCCAAGAACAGAGGAGCACAGCAAAGGTGCCTTTTAAAAATTCATTTTATAGGTCCTAAACTGAACTTGGGATAGACATGGGAGCTGCATAAAGACACAGTTATGAGTTATGAACTTGTTATGAGCCTATTAGTACTGACAGGCTGTAATTTATATTCACTCTTACCCTCATTCCCTCAAATCGTGACAATGCTCTTAAGGGTCTCAGAGCTCGGAGAGTCCTAAGAGATTTTATGGGGTCAAATGAACTGCCCAAGAGGTTTACTAAAGAGACCTGAATGGGAAGATAAAAGAAAGTATTAGCAAAGTCCTGAACATCCATTTCCTTTAATCCTGCTTAAAAAAACCCCAAACCTACATCTCCCCATATTTTCAGTGCCCATAGTGCAATATCCTGAAACCATCATTAAACAAGGTAAGAGTACTACTGTCCTAACTTTGCATCCAGAAAATAATGTGCAACTCTGCTACTACATCCTGTGTCACGACCCGCGTAGGAACACCAAAGGCAGAACTTACGCCTACGATGAGGAAGTCCAGCCAGCACCAGGCATTGGTGAAATACTTCTTAAAGCCATAAGCCACCCATTTCAGGAGCATCTCCAGGACAAAGATGAAAGTGAACATTTTGTCAAGAAATGCCAACATAATTTTAATGCTTCTTCTCTCGTTTATATAAATGTCTTCGAAGGTCTGAAATCATAATATACAGATAAATGGCAAAAATCAGAGATGAGCTTTATAAAATGAAAGTCCAGATCTTTAAGACCCCTTTGTCATTCATTATGTTTTCACACAGATCTGAATGCAATCTTCTACTCAAATCTGTGTCAGCTGATAAACATGTAATTCTCCCTGTCCCTTCTCTTTCTTTTTCTCTCTATAGTACAGCCCTGTGAAAACACACACATCATGCACACTGGAATCCTAGGAGGAAAGTATATATTTTTAGAAATTTTTTTCAAGAAGATTATACATTGAAGAGAACTAAGTACTATTTTTTCCAAGCATTAAGAGTCATTTATTTGTTGCAATGATATAAAAGTTCCTTTATATTTCATATCTGTGAAATAACATCCTGAGAAAAATCCAGTATATAGCCAGAACAGGACAGCTTCTGAGATTTATGTGTTTTTAGCTTTGGTCATGATCTCTTGTAAGTTTTAATAATATGAATAATAGATCTGCAATAATTATAATAATGAATAAATGACTGCTATGTGAAGCTGCTTCTGTTTTTCTTCTGAGTTAAAAGATATTTGCTGTGTCTTCTGAAAAAAAAAAACAAAAAACCAAAAACAAAAACCAAAACAACTTATCTGTGTGCAAATTAAAGCTAAAAGTGCTTCTAAAGGAATACATGAAACTGCTACACTAACCAGGGCTCCACTGCTCAGAAGAATCATGAATATGATAAAGGATTCAAACCAGGAGTGTTCAACAATCTGGTAGCAGGTACTTCTCAGATTCCACCATGTTTCTCCTCCAAACTTTATGGCACTGCCCACATAACAACGAAAGTATCGAACACAACCTGAAAGTGAGAGACAGCGATGAATGCATGGAAGGAACGTGCATGCAGGTGAAGGGTTGCTTAAGAAACAGCTGGGGGCAGGGAAAAGTCAACGGTCACATTGACTGCATCATTGTTGGTTGTTTTTCATGTTTTGCCATGAGAAAATAGGAAACATAATTTTGTTTGCCTTAACTCATATATATATATATATATGTATACATATAAAATAGGTGGAGCCCCTTTGGACAGCTTTCCATTGTTTCAAGATATTTCTGAGGCAGTGGACACTCTCACTGAGCTCCTGTTTGTGCACACAAAAATTCGGGGCCAGGGGAAGCATGTCACAAAAGCCTTTCTCAGTTTCTGCACGCTGCTTGCAAAGCAGTGACGGGATACCCCAGAACAACGAGGCTTGGAGACAGAGAAGGTAAACAGTTGTCTTCAATATTGCAGCATTGTACCTTACCTTGCAAGGTCAATTCATTTAATTATTTGCTTCTGGATGTGTGGAGTGGCTGATTATATATGATATAACCTGAAAGAATATGTCATATTCTAGCTGACACATTGGTTCCATAAAGGGAGACCCTCCTTTCAGGCTCACCACATTATTTCTTGTAACAGACAACGATGCCAGAGCCACCTCATGTTTCCCAACCACCTCGTTACAAAATCCTGGGTTTGATTAATTATTATTTTTGCCAAGAATTAACTCACTTTGGCTGCCATTTTCCTTGGTATGGGGTCTATGCTAATTCCTGTTTTCATTATGACACAAAAAAGTGTAAGTTAGAAGGTTTCTGTCATTTCCAAGCAGGGAAAAAAATATGAATGTGTCATATATATATACTGATATCTTATACACATATTAGTATCATATATACATAACTCTATATAGTATCATATATATATATATATATATAAATATTCTATCATATATGTGGAAAATTCTGATCATTTTTCTTTCAGTAATCCCAGTTTCCCCAGTAACGTGGATCTGGGACTCAAGATGAGGCAGTAATGGCATTCGCATAAGACAGGGACTATCTGTGTTATTTTTATTATTTTTTTTTTTTGCTTTGCCGTGCCTTCAGTCGATCTCTCTAACGGTTTGGCCACAGCAGGCACACTCCAGCCTAGGACTACAGACCACAAAACCAGAAATGTCACATTTCTTTTCTGTAGTAGAGAAAGAAAAAGGAAAAAAAAATACATACATATATATATTTCTTTTTTTCTAACAGCTGTAATGGCAAAAAAATGCCATTGATAAAGTAGTTTAGAAAAGAAAATGTAGCTCAGAAATCTGACATCTGTACTATTAATTCAACATTTGCCTACTTGTCTGGAGACATCAGAGAGATGGTGGATCTCGTTCAGGACTTATTGTGTTTAACAATAGCAAAACATATATTGTTACTCCACAGAGAATACTTTGCATTCAGGTACAACACCTTTCTAGCTTGAAATAATTTCTGCATGCTTCTCTGTTTTTCATTCAGTTATAAAACTGTGCATTAGAGGTTTTATTGACCCAAGGCGGGGGGGGGGGGGGGGGGGGGGGGGGGGCAGGGGGGAGGAAAAAACCCCACAAACAGGGAGGGGGGGGTGGGGAAAGGCCCCGGCTCCGTAGAACAGGGCAATTAAGAGACAGGAGTAATTACAGCCAGATTTGATTTATCCGTGTTCTCATTAGATAAGATCTCCAGGAGTGCCTGAATGGGAAGGCAGTGATGAGAGAAAGGCTCTGCCTTTGGGACTGGAGGAGGAGGAAGGTGGAGGAGGAAAGCTGAGAGTGCAGCAATTATCACTGGCCTTCAGTAGTGATGGTTATTTGGGGGAAAGTGTCAAGAGCTATTTCTTTGCATCTTATGAGAATGACACGTTGTTACAGGTGTGAGGGTAGGAAGAATTCGTAAAAGCACTGAACACATCCCCTAACAACTTGTAAAGATAGATGTTGTATGAGGATTTGAAAAGGGATTCCCAGATTATCACCCTACAGAAATTCAGCTTCATCCTAGCAGCTTCTCTCTGCTTACTTCACTCCTTAGTTTTGTTACAGAGATCATTCATGAAATGCTATTCGGCAAATAAACATTTAACCTGTTGCAAAGCATTAATAAATCTGATGTGCCAAGTGCCTTGTTCCTGTGGCCGTTGTCAGGTGAGACCTGACACAGCCCCTTCTCTTATGTTAAACACCTAAAAGTGACTTGGACTCTTTCCAACAGAGTGAAATTCATCTCACTTCACTATAATAGCCTCATTTTTGGGGATTGGGTCTATGCCACTGCCTGGGTCCCAGTCTTGGAATTAGCTTTAAGAGGAAGGGGCGTTATTTTTCAGCATATTAGAAATTAGCTTTAAGAGGAAGGGGGGTTATTTTTCAGCTGTCACATCTCTCTGTTAACTAGAGAGGGACAATGACTTGGACTGTTTACCCAATTTCCAGATAACTGAAGTTAACTGAAAATAATCTGCCCCTATTAGCTGAGCATCACTAGAGAAAAAAGTTAGATTTTGACCCTCCATAGTGGTGAAACTATGAGAGCCTTACCTTCTGGAAAACATTTTTCCGGAGTCTTGCTGTCTTCAGCAAACTCTGGAATCTGCCTCAAAAGATCTTCAGGATTTGTCAGATCCACTGTGCTGCCTTCAGAAGAGCTGACACTGTCAAACTACCGAACAAAATAAGATCAGGTATTGATTCTTTCTACATTCAGCTCCAAATAAATTAATCTATGAACAAGTAAAACTCAAAATTAAAACTTGGCTATGTACTAATACTGCAAGTAGTGTTGGTAAGGGAACAAACTTTGTGATTTTAGAAGTATATGAGCTTAGAAGTACCAATAGATCCATCCAAACAGGGGCCAAAGCTATCCGATTACGATATCTATCTATGCAAACCAGATGTAACTGCCTAATAAGCCAGTAAACTGGAGAGGTTTTGAATTCCTTATAAATATATGTATATATATGTAGTCCTCAAAGCAGGATAAACCATGAATTGGATTAAACACATGAAATCATAGAAGGATGCATTCAAACAGGAGAACCAGATAATATGTCTACTATTGTGTGAGGAACCGAACACCAGTGATTGCATTTATGGAGTAGAAATTAGAATTATATCATATATTCTCCACTTACAAAGCTTTTTGCTATCCAATTACACCATATATAATGTATGGTGAGCAAGCAGTTTGTTACAAATTACTTACCCTATGCTCGTTCGAGCATATTGCTATTTGTTACTTTCTTCAAAGCATTCTTTATTCAAATTTATTCCAAAAATATTTTTAAATAGCAAGTACTGTCTTTAATGTCATAGTGAGAAACTCATTTAAAGTATTACATTTCTTGAAACTAAGATACTTAGGACACAGGCAGACTTGCTGGAATTTCCCACTTGGAAGCATCTCTCTCTTTTAACGCCTTTTTTTCCCCCCCTTCTTCCTCCTCTCTTTTTTTTTTTGTGGACTCAGATTTCAACAAACAGAAAGTAGCAGAGAGAATTTTATAAATTATTTATTTGAATCAAATGATTTTGTAGTTTTTCTATTTCTAAACACTCTTTCCTATACATACATTTTTCTTGAAAATCAATACCTAGAAACCTAGCGCGGCTTTGATTTCACTCACAGCATTCTGGCTCCATCATTAACCAGGCAGAGCTGCTGCTGCCACTGAACTCCAGCAAATCCTTGAACAGGAACGCATCCATGCTTGACCACTACTGGAAAGTCAAGGCCATAGAAAAAAAAAAGTTACCTCTTTTTGTTCCGGTGTTGACGGTTCAACCTTCCTATCCTTTCCTAGGTAAAGCACACTGAACTCTTCAGAGGAAAATCCTGATCCTTTACTCCAGCTGCCTGAATTCTTCCCTCTTTCTCCCCTTTGCCTCAGGTGATTTTCATCCTGAAAATAATCCATGCATTAGAAGGGGTTTCTTTTCCCTTTTTAGGGGGCAGACAAGTTGGAAGGGAAAGGCAGATAAGACATGCATTTCATTTGAAGTGGGAGTGTCCAGACAGAAGTCATAAGATGTGATAATTTTGAGTGTCTGGTTTTACCTAAGGATAGAGAAAAAGAAGTTTTCCCCAACGGGCACATAGCAAACCAAGGAATAGTCGACAAAGTCAAAAGTTAAGTGAGAATTTTTGCACAAGAATTAAGATGGAAACTTAAGGTGGGAAATCTTGAGACCAGGACATCAATCTCCTAGGGTTCAAATAAAACAGAAAAATTCAGAGAATGTAAAGAAGTAGGATAATATATGTTATCACATAAGAAACATGACCTTAATAGGGCCACTCCATACTTAATCTTTCTAGCTTCTTCTCATTATTACATACTACACACAGCAAGGGCCAATGTAAAGAATGGGCCAGAGCTATACATCTGTGTCATTAGTCCATGATAATGTTCTTTATGCAGAACATACATTTTTGGTCTGTTATGTAAATAATGCCAAAAGTTGGCATTATCGACATAAATTTTTACATAAAAATTCCAAGTTCACCAAGGACTGCCACAATTATCTATGGACAATCTATGGACTATGTAATTACTTGTGTGTAACATACCATGTCAGTTAGGATTTCCTGCAGTGAGCCCAACAATTTTTGGTCTTTCTTTTAAGACCATGAAAGAGTCTTGATTTTGAAAGGCTCCAAGTGATAACTTACCCTTGCTCTAAACATTCATACTTTTGGTTCTAGTTCAAAATTTGGCAGCTCTCTAGAAACATATCAACATATGCCGCCCTGTTCTGCTAGAGACAGTCTTCTATCATGCATGCATCCCTCAATATATAGATATGATTCTACTGTTCCAACACAAAGAAAGAAATTAATTACCTGTTTGCTGTATTCTGTGTCTGTAAATGTGCTCAGTTTATCATCATCTTCAAAACCCTCACTCGTATCCTCTGCCTCAGCAATAGGGACACAAACAAATACATCGGGACTGGTAACAAAATCTTCAAGACCTGAGCATTTGTCCCCATATTTCTCAACCCATTCATTATTGTAATTCTCTTTACAATTTTTCTTTTCTTCACACTTAAACCCAAGTGGCTTCTGTGCAGGCAGTTTGATTTTCTTCCTGTGCACTCTTTTTACACGCATCAGCTTTCCACAGCAGGTGTCCCGTGTCACGCTCTTCATAAACTGAAATCCTTTGTGGATCCGAGCAAAGGCAATCCGAAGATTGTTCATCTCTCTGTCATCCTCTGCTGTCTGGAGACAATCAGTACTGAAGGAATTCAGCAGCAGCGCAATGAAAAGGTTGAGAACCTGAAAGTTATTGGAATAACAATAGAAGTAAAAGTCAGGAAAGCAACCTTCAGGAATCTGAATTCTAACTTTGGAGAGCAGAGACACTCTCAACGTTCAGTCTTACCGAGCAAACCGAAACAAGGTAATAATGAAAGGACTATGACTGACAACACAGCGCTCAATAAAGTGAATGTCTCCCTCAGAAAATTCAACCTGCCCCCAAAGGGTTACCTACAACAGTAGCTAAACCAGATCTGTGCATGCCAAATGCATTATTTGGCCAAAATAATTTCCTATTGTTTATAATAGTAACCAAGATCATGGTTATGGCTTGTCCGTGTAATAATGTCTCTTCCTACTTCCAAATGGAATTAAATCAGGCCTTTGCAGATCTACTTCCAAAATCCTGTGTGATCAGATTCAGGCCCAGCAATTCCATCAAAGCTGCAATACTGTCACAAAAATCAAAGTCAAGAGAAGTTCAAAGAGAAGTTTCCTCCCTGCTTTTGAGTACATTTAAACAGAAGAATTTATAAACCTCGCTTTCTTCCCCCCCCCCTTTTTTTTTGTTTTTGTTGTTTGTTTTTTTTTTTTAAGGGAAGATTTAATTTTTTTCCTAGTGCTTCAGTTTGGGATCCAGGTGTCTTAATTTTTATTGTGTCAGAACTGGGCAGATAGCACCCCCGAGTCATCCAGGGACCACAGGCAGTGGAGAGCATTAGTCCTCTGGAGGCCAATTCATCCCATCTGTCTTAGGTATTGACCTTAGACTGGAATAGATCTCACTCTCAGATACCTCTCTATTTCCTTTGCTAATAAAGCCTAGACAAGGAGCATAGGCTAAACACTTAATTGTTTGACAGTTAACGTTCTATGATATGAGTACCACTCACAACATTTCATGCTGAAATCAATCATTGTGGTGTAGAACAGATGGGACTTTAAACCCGGGGGGTTGGGATTCAGCCACAGAACAGATATTTCCCATAAAGGGCTGCCTAAAATTAATTCTCTTCAGCAGTTTCTCAAGTTACAGGAAGATTGGTATATGAATGATACTAAGAATGGCATGAGAAACAAAGCTAGTAAAGAAAAAAAGAAATTTTACTATTTGGGCATTAAGAAATCACAGAACAGGACCAGGAAGGCAATCAGTCCCTTCCACCCCAGCACGGGTGTGCGAGGCTGTGTAGGGTACACCACAGCAGCATCTAGCGCTTGGGTGTAAATGTCCTTAGAGGTGATTAAAGAAAATCCTGATTTCAGTGGTAGGAGTGTAGATTATGCCATTTGCTGATGAAGAATTCAATACTTGCACGAGATCTTAACAAAAAAAAAATAATTAAAAACATTGATTTCCACAGGCACTTAAGCACTTAGCTCCATTAATTCCAGCAGGTAAGCCATAAGCCTTACTGATTATTTATATCCAAATCCCTAGATGTGAAGAAACATAGTTTCCTGTATCATATTTACTGCAAAGATATTCCTTGTCACATTGCCACATGAAAAGGTCAAGTGATGCTGTGTGAAAAGCACACAAAATGAAAAAATATGGACAGCAGCTCAAAGGGAGAGGCAGAAGAGGCTTTTGCTGACTGTAACACACACAGGTAACTTTTCCACCTGTGTTTAGGGAAACTACCTTCTGTTGACAAAATGGCAATTAAGTAGATTCTACCATGGACAGGACAAAGAGTAGAAAACACTGGAAAACTCACCACTAAATTTCCTATCACCATGACCAGCAGAAAAACAAGCAGGCACAGTGGCTGTTCAGCAACCACCATGCAGTCCCACATGGTCTCGATCCATTCTCCACACAGAATTCGGAAAATGACGAGGAATGAGTGGAAAAAGTCCATCATGTGCCAGCGTGGCTTGCCATCTTTGTGTATTTTAAGGCTGTTCTCCCCATAGCTTCTCCCAAAAAGTTGCACCCCTACTATAGCAAAAATGAAAACGATGATTGCCAGGACGAGGGTCAGGTTACTCAGTGCTCCCAGGGAGTTACCAATTATTTTAATTAGAGTGTTTAAAGTTGGCCAGGACTTTGCCAGTTTGAAGACCCTCAGCTGTGTAGCAACATAAAACATAGTGTTAGACATCAGTAGAGATAACCCATCTTTGCACCATTCAGATCCTGCAAAAAACATTTTACAGATATTCTGAACTATTCCAGCAATGTAATATTTGTGCCACAGTGACCCTAATACTTTTTAAAGAATATTTGTAGGTAATAATTCTCTTTTTTTCGACTGGTCAGCATTGCAAACCTAAATTAACCACCTCATCAAGAACCAGGGCAGCTTAAGGTCCTGGTAAGCGTTTGGTCCCCACAGGTGGGTATCTGTACAACGCACTTGATGTAGATTATGGTATGTAACTTACATGTAACGCAAAGGACCAAAGCTGGGAGATCAGCTGCTATATTACTATAAAAGGAGTCTATCTTTTAGTAAAGAAAGCTAAATCAGTCCACAGTATACTATATGAATACCTAAATGTCATTTCATGTCTTCTAAGTATTGGGGTTTTTCTGTATTTGCACTCTGACACTTTTTCTCCTGTTTCCTGTGTTACTTTTTAATCTTTGGCACCAGCTTCATAACATGTCTACTCTGGAATATTTTTTCCTCTGAATATTTCTTAGTACATTCAAAAGAAATATATATGCCATTAAACTCCATATGTAGTCACAAGGAATTTAAGAGTGTATTTCCTATTCCTAGTGCCAAGATGAGGGGAAAAAATATATTAAAAAAAAAAAAATCCTGCATCCCAACCGCAAACAATAGAAGTATTCTCTATTATATTCACAACATGAAGTTTTATACAACTGAGTAAGCATAAGCCATTACCAGCCTGAAGGATCGTAAAACTGACAGGGTTCCTCCTTTTCGCCTTTCTTTCTTGCCTCTGTGTTTGGGTAAACTCAGTTCAATTAAACTCAGTGTGACAATTATACTGTCAAAAATATTCCAGGGCTGCTGAAAATAATGATAGGGATCTAGAGCGATGATTTTTAAGATCATTTCTGCAGTGAAGATTCCTGTAAAAACCTGTGACAAAGAAACAGTAGTATCAGCCTAATAGTAGCCATGGATTTATCTTATCTTTAGATCATGTTCCCACAAATAAAACTCAGGGACAGGTCAACAAACCCCATTTTTATGAACTTTTAATGCACTTTCAATTAAAATGAGAGGATTGGTTTCTGCCTTCTCAGGAATGTGTTAGAAGCCTATCAATAAAATCTGGGACTTGTCCATATTCAGGATTTAGAGCTTACAAGTGCAGAGTATACTAATCTTTAAGTTTTACAGTTGTTATTTATGTCTCAAGTGAAAACATCCATCAATCAATTCTTGGTATAAAATGTCACATAGCTGAGAATTTGCTTACCAAGTTGCCTACATTAAGCATCGATTTAAAATTATCTGACATATTGTTGTGCTCCAGCGCCATGAACAAAGTGTTCATCACAATGCAAACAGTGATAGTGAGATCAATAAAAGGATCCTTTATGAAAGCAGCCACTTTTTTCTTGATTCTCAACCAAAGCGGACAACAGTCCCAAATTAGATACTTTAAAGCAAAATCATTCAGGCATGGTGGACATCTCCGCTGAGATTCTTCAAGTTCTAAATGCAAAAGAAAATCCCACTATAATTAGACGGTTATCACTGAGCAAGAAGGTGAAATAACAACTTCAGGTATTCAAAAGACCAAAGAAAATGGAAACATCTCACACAAAGCCCCAAGGCTTCCCTGCACTTTCTACCATTCACAGAGTCCCTACATCAGCTAATAGACACAAAGACAAAATTCAGAGAAAACTGGATTCAAAACACATTCATGTGAATTTACTTCAAAAGCCTTTGCATCAGGTTTTATTTCCCCTAGACTCAGCCATGTACTACAGTCACCTAACTAAATGCAGATATTTATAATAGAGGCCACGCCGCAGCTTCTCACGCTCTTGTAGGCCAATATAACATCTAAGGTGCTTTTCACCTTATCCTTATGGAGATGTCTGGGACACTGGCTGCATCACACCCAACATCTTTGTTGTCTCCTGTGAGTCTCAAGAGAGCCTAGAGGGTCATTGACAGCCACGGGAATTCTGATTGTAGGTGAGGCAAATCCAATTTCAGGTGCCTGAAATGTGGCCCTAGGAAAGGCCATGCCTATCGTTTCCCAGCTGCTGCAAGTTGCCACACCTCTCCGTGTTCTGTAAGTAAAACATGGGATAGAAGCTGTTCTGGCTTTTTGTCATTTACATTCTTTTGGTCAAATATAAATTTCATAGCTTCTCGTTCTTCAACATTGGTATTAATGAGTCCTCCAAGATACTCTTGACCCTGCTGAAATCCTGTGCAAATTAATTGACAAACTGGACCTTACTTACAGCTAAATACAAGCACAGTAGGAATCATTAGTAATCTAGTTTTCAGGACCTGAGATATTTTCAGAGATAAATGAGCTGGATTTGGCTCACATCCTTTTCATAGTTGGACCTGTTCTTATTTCTTCCCATTGTTTAGTTTTCATTTCTCCTCCTCCAGGCTCAAGCCTCAGATTCCAACCTACACTACTTATTCCAGTGGGATCACCTCTGCTCAACTCCACTCCAGGTTTAGCTCTTGTCTTCGGTTCTTTTAGATCAAATAGCTTCTTCTTTACGTATCCAGCCTGGATCCAGCAGAACTGGTGCTCAGGTCCCAGCAAATACCCCTTCTGTTCCCCGTTCCGATGCCTGTTCTCAGGTTAATCCACAGCCACTTACAGCTATGAGTCCTGTTCCATCCCAGTTCACAGCTGAAGATGTGCAACCAACTCAGGTCTTAGATGAATTACACCACAAAGTGAGGCTCCACTCGATGTGTTGCAATTGTGATCCACCCAAGAATTTTTATTATTTTTTTTAATATATATATTTAAGAAAAGGGACCTCCCTGCCACAATGGTACCCTGATGCTAAATCCCATACTTGTGGCCCAAGAACTGGTGGTAAAGCTCTTCAACAGGGACAAACTAAAACGAAACAGGCTTTCCTCATCCTGAACAACTTAGGCAGAAATTCTTCAGCAAGATCTGCAACAAAACTATCAGTTATCAAAATAACTGTCAGCAATAAAACACCCTCTAAAAAAAATTCACATGGAAAGGTAAATTAAAGGAATAAAATAGTGAGGTTAAGTACTCGGAGACTAGGAATTGTCACAACTGGCTTTGCTTGTGTGATCTTGTTGCTGGATTCTGCATGCCTATGCCTCTGCCAGTGACATATCTCAAGCCACAGGGTCAGGATGAGAAAACAGCATCCCAGTCCTGCACCTCAGCTGCTAGAGAGATGCCTTCCACCAGCTCCCTACAAAACAAGATCTTACAATAGGCAAAGGATGCATTCCAGTGCCTAAAGACCATGTGATAAGACTTTTCTTTTTTTTTTTTTTTTTTTTTTTTTTAAAAAGAGCCACATTAACAATGAAATCCTAGCTACACACCTACAAACCTCTGTTAACTTTTAAGAAATGTATTAACATTTTGGTCTTTCATAGTAGCATTACCTCAGGACTGAAATAAGCATAATGAGGAACCACTTACCCTCCAAGACACTGGTAATGATGCTGACTGCACTTGCTGCCCTTTGTCTCTGAAGTGCCTCGTTAAAGTACTCCACTGACAGATGAGGAGGCAAATGCATCATGCCGCTCTCATCATTTACAGCTGGCTGCTTAAAGAAGTAAACATGATTAGGGAGATACCACGGGAATAAAATGAAGTAGGATGTGATGATGGGTAACTGCGAAAGTTAATAGGAACAATGACACGCAGCCAAATAAATGTACCTTTTTACAAGATGTAATAGATGCTGAGAATGAGGGTCCTACTCTTCAGCAATAATGTTGCGGTAAATGGATCCTGCAAGCGCATAACGGCAACAGGGCAAGCACAAACCTTGGAAATAAGTGTGCGAGGGGAAATAAGCCTAGGAAATATTCCAGAGACTAATGGAAAAGGGGAGAGGTGAGGGATAAACTGGCAGAAAAGCATCTCTACCCATTTGGGGAACTTACAGACAAAGGCTCTGCCTGATGCTAAAGGTGCTGCGAAGGAGAAAGAAATGGCAGGTACTGTTCAAAATATCCTCCTTGGACCAGGGTGTGGGATAAAAAGGCTCTCTGGTAATTTCTAATTCCAGCACTAGGAACCTTCCAAACTATGCTAGTAAAACTCGTGAAAAGCAGAAAAATAGGGTTTATAACAGGAATGCTGAAGTCTAGCTTTCAGGAACTCATCAGAGTATTAAAAAACACTCCCTAGTGACAACTTATGAACTCCCCACCTCACTATACTTCATTTCACACCACTGTTTGCCACTACACTGAAACTCTTAAGAAGAACCTGCCACTTACAGAGAAACCATGAAGAAGTATGTATTTAAAAAGATATCTTCCTTACCAGATCCCCCTTTCCTGGGTCTTCCATTACAGGCGGTAGCATTACTCCTTCAGAAGACACGGGCTCTAGACTGTGCACCCTGCTGCTCCCTCCTCCCATCACCGCAATCACCCCATTGCAGTCCTCCGTGTTAGCCCACTTGCTGCTCTGCAGGCAGCTGGGGGTAGCGGGGTGCGAGCCGTGGCTCAGTTGACTTTGCACGCTGGAGCGTCTTCCCATCTGCGTGACTGGCAGTGACCGACACTGGGCTTCGTGTTCCCCAGCACTGTGGGTTTCCTCATCACCCAAATCCATTCTGGAATCAACTTCTAAAGCAGGTATTTGGAAATTGAACACGCTCCCATGGCTAGGTCTGCATTTCGCCTGATTTGCGTTGGGACTGTACACCAGGTCACGGAAAGACTAAAATCCCAGGAAAAGGAATAAAGAGAGATTGGTATAATATGGTAGAGAAAATTTTAGGAAGCAATGACTGTTTGTGGAGTTTTGTAACATCTCCTATCAAACACCTCAAGTCCAAAACTCTTACTTGATTTAGATTTTTCAGGAAGGTTTACACCTAGATTTTAAAAGGCAGATAATAAAATCCTAGCAGCTGTAGCAGCTGGTTTTGTGCTAAGCTTTATATATATTCATATATATATATATATGTATTATATATATATTTATATTTTAAGTAAGACATTTTTAACAGAGAATCAGGCGTAAATAGTTAAATCTGATAGTAATTCACTTTTTTCTATTTCTCAGTGTCACAGAAAATGTAGTTTAACTGTTATAACTTTCCTTCCATCCTTCGTTTATAATATTTCCTTTTCAAATTAATTTTTACATATAATTCTTCCTCATCCTAAAAGGTTGTTTATTTTAAAGACTTGAGAGTGATCAGTGTTTGTAATAGGATTTGGTGTGTGCTTTCAAGCAAATTCTTTTAGTATTAAAATTGGAAAAGCTGTAAGGATTTCAGATTCAGATAATAGATTACCAACTTTCGTTGACTGTCTGTGGGCTGTGACTTGGGGACTTCTTCTTCTTCATCGTCTTCTATCCCCAAGGACTTATTTCTCTTTTTCCTGTTGCTTCTTTCTTTCATTTCTTTGGTAGACAGAGAAGAGGCTCCAAAGGAGCTAACCGACAGGATATCAATTCCTTTAATAGCCAATGACTGAAATTAAAACAAAAGCATGGACTCTGTTTTTGCTGGTACTTTGAATATAAGCAGAAAGAAAACACTTCTGTGCTCTGTGTTATTTCCTCTTAACAATTTCTGTTTCACAAGACTCATTAAAAATCTTCCAATGTGTGATAACACTAAAAGAAAGAGGAGAGAATTTCCCCAACATATGGAGCACTGAACAATTTTCTATTTGCAGTATGTTACATGATCGCATGTATTGGGCCTGCCAGGGGAAAAATAATCACATTATAACTCCTTTTCCTCCAAACGGCAGATTTGCTTACTATAAAAATACTCAGTTTGAAAATAATGCTGTAGGATATATCTTTTTCCCCAAATAAATGCTCAAACAGTATTAAAATTCTCTTTTTTTCATTGGGCATCCTTGGGAATGTATTTACACTGTGGCTGACTTTCCTTCCTGTACTGATTTTAGGACCATGTTTTCAAAACACAGGAGTATTTTGTTCCAGAAGCTTCTAAGCCATTTAAATTAACAAGAGACTTTTAGCTGAACTACAATATGTTTTGGCTCAGATGTTAATGCAGTTGATCACCCGAATTACTGCATATTACTCTGGTCAGCAGCCTGCAATGATAAAATAGAAGAAAAAATAATAATAATTAAAAAAACCAACTACATTCTCTTTTGGAAGCTGCTAGCTGATGGAATTTTACATTTTCCAGATTTTAAAACATTATTTTTCTTACAGTAACAGAAGCCTTTAATGCTCATTATCCACAACAAAAGTCATTGTTTCACAGGAACAATACACAACCAAACAAGGAATTGGTGCTGTAGCTCTAGGAATCACTGGGAATCAAGTTGTCACTTTCTCCTGTTCCTGTGAGTGACTACTACGATTACTCTACAACTAACTGAAAGGAGGTTGTAGGCAGGTGTGGGTTGGTCTCTTCTCCCAGAAAAGAAGTGACAGGACAAGAGGAAACAGCCTCAGGTTATGGCAGGGGAGGTCTGCATTAGATATTTGGAAAAATGTCTTCACTGAAAGGGTGGTCAAGCATTGGCACAGGCTGCCCAGGGAGGTGATGGAACAACCATCCATGGAGGTGTTTAAAAGCCACATAGATGCGGTGTTTAGCAACATGTTTAGTGATGGACTTGGCAGTCCTGGGTTAATGGTTTGACTTGATCTCAAAGGTCTTTTCCAACCTAAATGCTTCTGTGATTCTATGATTCTCCTATATATAGCTGCACACAAGGAGTGATGGTCTTTCTTATGTGACAGGCGACAGAACACTGAGACTAATGCTTTCAAGAAAATAATTTACATACCTCCTGCTCTTTCTGTAATAATTCCATGGCTTCCCGAAATTTCCTTTCCTTTGCCTCCGTTTCAGCAATGGTGGCCTTGTTCTGGTCTTCATATGCCATTGTTACTACAGCCAAAATCAAGTTGACTAGATAAAATGAGCCCAGAAAGATGACCAGCATGAAGAAGAATATATACACCTTCCCAGAAGCTCTGAGGGTCTGTAAGCAACACACCCCACAGATAAAAGTCACCATAATAAATACCAAATAGGCTTTCAATGTGTCTCTGAAATTCTTTAGAAGCATTCAGCTTCCTAGACACAATGCTTTAGGAAGCTTAAAGGGAAATGTACCTTCCTTCACCCTTCTTCCCTGTCTTTCTCCCTCTTCCTATACTATCATCTGTGAATCACTGATCGTATATCCCATGAGGATGACTGATTAGGCATCGTTATATTTTTGAAGTACAATACAGGACCCTTTTCATATTTTTTTTTAAGTCCCTAAACCAGCAGAGTGGCAGGTCTGTTGCACTTCAGCATCCCTTTCCTAGGAGTCATCCTAGGAAATGTGGGATGGGGGAAGGGAGGATGCAGGCTTGCTGAATTGCAGCTATTGCTTTAATTTGAGGTTTCTTGTCCTCTCTACATTTTTTCTGCTTCAGCTATTGCTCTCCCTAGAAGGCCAGTTCTGAACGATGCAGAAAGCTGGTACCTGCTGGTACAGACGCTCCCAGTAGTCCTGGGTCATCAGGCGGAACAAGGAAAGAAAAGCCCAGCCAAACGTATCAAAACTAGTGAAACCGTAATCAGGATTTGGCCCAATTTTCAAGCATGTATAGTTTGGAGGGCAGGTCCTAGAAGTAATAATAAAAAGTGGAGCTCTTTTAACTGTGCAAATTTCAAGGAAAACTTCAGCTTATGTGAGAGTTCTGATTATGCAGCTCTGAATTTCATTAGATTCCAAACCAGTTTTCTACTCCAGGTAGTATTTGCTACAGAAAGTGGGATAAAAAAAGCAGCACCCACAACCCAACAGCAAAGGAAGAAGACAGGCTGGAGCAGACCACCTACCCAGGACAAGTCCCTCATCACCAGTCCTCATCCCCTGCCCCAAGCAGCCACATCTCCCTCCTTGCCCAAATCCACCCTCCAAAATCCATCTTTTGTTTTTCCAGTTTAACATGCGTGAACCTTCACAGAGGACCATGTTTGTCCTGTGCTGTACCTGAGATCTTTTATGTTTTCAGTTCTCTCCTGTACCTCTGGGGAAGAGAAAGACAGCTCTTCTGGAAAGGCTCAGAGGAATTTAGATGTGAATAAGCCAGCTGCAGGTTCATGCTTCATTCCCTACAAGTATTGAACTATCTGACCATTTACTATATTTTGTTGTGTTCCTGTTTCTGTACTCAAGGAAAGCTTGGAATTTCTGCTTTTGTCTCGTACAACCGAGCAAATTTAAAAGCACTGACGCAGAGAAAACTTCCAAAGAAGAAATATTCTTAAGTGCACTTACCCAGCACCAGAACCACATAGCAAAATATCTGAGGTGCCCTCTTTCTTAGCAAAGTATGCTATAAAAAAGGGGGAGGAAAAAATTAAAACAAAGCACTTTCTAGCTTGAATCCTCTATCGTTTAATATGAGTAGCAATGAGTAATCAGTGACCTGTAAGTGTACGTGCACACACACAGACAGGTTTCCCATGCTCACAGTAGCTGCACCAGTTTGCAAGACACCCTGTCCTCTTCTGTAAACATGCATGTGTGTATGCACATGTTTGAGACTGAAGGCACTCCTTAAAACAGAATTTTTAAAAACACTATCACTTTGGCCATATCTGTATAAAGGAAATGAAGAGCTGGAGGGCACAGGCTCAAGCACAGTCCCTACAGGTTTGGTAATCTCTAGCACAAACTTTAGCACAGTTTTGGCCTGTAGCAATTAACCCTCTCCAGGACAGCTTACAAATATCTTTTAGGGTAGCATAGACCAGCTCTGTTTCCAATGAGCAACAAAAAACCCACCCTGTTTTGAGGAGGGAGATCGAGTATTTGGCTGTGTGGTTATACACCGTGGTGTGGCACTGCTCTGCTGAGCCAAATGGCAGGTCCTAACCCTGCTTAGCTGAGAAATACAGGTTTCTCCACTAGGATGCTGGAGCTGTGCCCTTTTTGACCTCTTCCCCTAATTCTCTTGGCATTAGTTACTTCGATGCCAAAGACGGAAAGTAACAGCTTTAGTGCTAATGCCTAATTAGCCCCATGAAGATTTGGGTTTATTATTTCAAAGGAGGTTTCATGTCTTCCTGGTGCTTCTCAAACCTCAGCTGTGCTCATCAGGTGTGTCAGCACGATTCAGAGCCAACGGGAATCTTTAGTATCAGCTGTATCATGCCACATAAATACACCAGAAAGGAATGAGTCACTATCTGGGCTACTTTCCACCCAAATTTTGTTCAGCTCTGCTACTGCCAGCTGACAAAAAGTCTTTGCAAGAAGGTTCAGTGACTGAGATTTAGAGAGTCATAATAACATATAGTTCTCCATGTTGGAGGTGGGAACTTCCCACAAAATCAGGACCAAAGCAGCCCATAAAAAGGTATACCAAAAGATCATTTAATAGGAAAGTGGAATTACAGTGCTACAAGTCCTAAATCCTGTAGGAAACTCATCTAGCTTTCATTAAACCTGTCTGGACCCTCCTATTCCTTCTACCGTCATTGCAAATCACCCTGCACACAAGATGTATGGCATAAGATGCGAACAAGAGAAAGCTTGTGAAGCAACATAGACTTTCAGTTTCTTGAGCCCTGCTTTCTCCAGGCCATTGCCTTTATACAGCTGTAATTTTCTTCATTTAAAAAAAAAAAAGAAGTAGATTTTTGTTTCCTGTTTCTTCAGCACAGAAAATTATTATTTTTAGCCAAAGTTTATGACATCCATGGTCTCTTGTGTAGTGTTCTAGTCACTGCCTGGTTTCCCTTGAAGTTTGCTTTCAATTATGATTTTTACAACTTTCTATATACGTAAATGACTTTGTTCTTATGTGTGGGGTTTTCTGTAGGTACAGGAGTTTCTTGCAAAACTTTTTTCTTCAAAAATATTTTATACAAAGACTTTCTTCCCCTGTAACATGAAGTTAATGAAGGAATCCTGTCTGCACAAATCTTCCACGCAGAGTGTATACGAACAGCAACCCTGTGTGGCATTTTTACGGATTTCAGCACTTCCCCTTGGAGAATGCTTTTCTCCCTGCATAACCACTGCTGTGTCGGAGCTCACTGCTGGGGATTGTCTTCAGCGATGAAGCTTGGGGTTTTTTTCTGGCGCAGACATTTGAGTGTATTTTTTCATGTATATTGATGCTTCTCCTTTAGCACAAGGCTTTTCCTTCCTGAATTGCACCTTATAATTGCTGTTTCTCTGAGAATGCTTTGGTGCATTTTCAGATCTCTGCTCTATGCTTCCATCACCAGCCTCAGTCAAGATATATACATGAAAGATGTATATTGTATATATCTTATATAAGACATAAAATAAGATACACATGATATGAAGAAGAAAGTAACTTTGACTTCTAAACAAATTCCTTTGTTTCAAGCCAGAGAGCAGTTCACTGGGCAGCAAAGTGAAGATGTTTGGAAGAGTAATTCACTGGGCAGTAAAACGAAGATGTAAGGACTCTTCAGCATGTAGTAAAAGGTGAACTTGGGGAATTACGCAGAGAATGAGCTAATGTGGATTTCAGTTACTGTCATATCATTCTGGGAAACAGAGCTGGATGTTACTGGAAAATTTGGGAGTGCTATTTCCTATAGTGAAGGGGTGCATTCCTGGATGTCTGTAAGCTGCTCTGGCAATCTGAAGGCTATTATCAGGTAGTAACTCCTCAAAATATTAATCATCAAAACATCAATATCATTTACAGCAGTGGTTATACATGCAGGCATAGGTGTCTATACTATCACCTAAAAATGAATTAAGGTGAAAAATTACCTGTATCGTTAGAAAATGCTTCATAGGATTCCCATGTTTTGTTAAGGAGATATGGTATTATATTGTGCTCTGTAGAGTTTGTAACACACTTATTTCTTAGATTGCCCTTAAAAAGCTGGAGGCCTATGAGGGCAAAGACACTCAGGCAGAAAACAGTCAGGATCATCACATTGGCAAGTTTCTTAACAGACTGGATAAGTGCCCCTACAATGATCTTGAGTCCTAGGGAGACAATATACAAAGGGAAAACGGGATGAAAAACTGAGATTCATATATCATACTTGATTAGATTAAACAATGTGTAATAATCAAAGTGCCACAAGTACTGGATAATATGTGGCAAATACACTTATGATGCTGAGATTCATATATCATACTCGATTACTGTTAAACAATCTGTAATAACCGAAGTGCCAACATTCCTGAATAACATGTGGCAAATACACTCGTGATGCATGTATAGTTTGTATGAGAGAGCGATTAATATGAGCAAAATATTATTTTTCCTCATTTGATTGACCCTACAATTTCCAGATGTTCCTTTAATCCTTGTGAATTATGTAAGCAAGGATCAGGAACCAGAGATAGTCTAGATTTTCTTATCCAATAAAAAGTAATATGCATAATTCAAATTAAATTTTCAACACTGGTAATCTGTGAATAAACTGGAAACAATTACAAATACTATCAAAAAGGCCAGAAAGAGGGAGGCAACCCATTGGTTCTTAATTTATATTTCATCATAAGAAATAATCCACTGACTTTATAACTAAGGGAAAAGTGAAAAGGAAACTGTTTTCTCAGAGGTGATTGAAGATGATTAATAGTTAGGTCCATTCAGTCACCAGAGATGTTTACGTTGAACCATAACACATAGACCAGCTATAAGAAAATTTTGTAGAACTGACATTTTAAAGTGTTAACAAAATCTTTATAAGCATAATGAAAATAAATTAAATACAAGATTGTTTCTAACACTTGATTTATTCTGGCTTGGCCAATTGAACTGAGACACTCTTTGTGTCCACACAGATTGCTGTATCTGCAATCAGTGAAAGACACAGAAAAATAAAAAGGAAAAAAAGAAAAGGCAAAAGCCAACATTTTGATCAGAGCAAAGAGTCAGTTGTGAGTAGCAGAAAATATTCAGCAAATAGGATTTCTTACCTGGGACTACTGAAATGGTTTTTAAAGCTCTCAGAACCCTGAAAGTCCGAAGGACTGACATGCTCCCCAACTTACTAAACGCTCCCACGTACCTGTAAAGTCAGAGCATGATACGTCAAGTGGTTGAACAGTGTAAACAGGGCAATTATTTTACAGTGGTCATTTTTAATTGTCTGAGCATATTGTAAGTATTAATGAACTACATATCAAGGATTTGTCTGAAGACTTAAAAAATAGAAACACATTTCTTGATTATTAGAGTTTCCTTATGAGGTAGCTCTTGGCTTGTGCACAGCTGCTTTGGTGTCAGCATCTTAAAATATCATGCATTTAAAATATAAACAAAGACTCAAAATTATGCATTTCAGGCTGAAATATTGGCTGAACTGGTCCAATCTCCCTTCTGTAGCTGCTCTTAACCAGCATAAAAGCTTTCTAATTACTGCAGACTGAAGCTCAAACTGTCATTTTTTTGAGAAAAAGATCCCAAATTTAATCCACTGTCCTGGTGCCTCTACACATCGCTTTATTTCCAGACTCACACTTTCATTCACGGGATCAGTATGCCCATGCTTGACAGCCCGGCTATTCCTTTTCACTGCTTGCAATGCATCCGTTCCCATGCACTCACCGCTGACTACATCTTGCCCTGCACAACTCCATTCCCTTCTGGGAAGACTAAACCACTGTTACACAGTGAGTAACAAAAGAAGGAGTCAATGCCCTAGGTCATTTCAGATGCGGTTAGGACCCACAGGTTGTACTGCAGACAGCTTTTTGCACCACAGCAAGAACTTCAAATACAGAGCGCGAGCGCAGGTAATCCATATTTTATATGTTCCCACTTACGCCATAACGATAACACTGAAATCCAACCAGTTCCAGGGATCTCGAAGGAAAGTGAATTCATTTAGACAGAACCCTCTGGCCAATATTTTTATCAATGATTCAAAAGTGTAAATGCCAGTGAAAGTAAATCTAAGGAAGGGAGAAAAGTGCCAGAGAGGAAAACAGCAGTATTAGCAATTAACAGATGAGACACAGGCAGACTATTTACTGTCTGGGCCAGCAAACCAAGCCAATGCTGCAGAGAAGCACCGGGCAGACTGCTGGTGGTTTCCACGTGTTCCATCAGTACCTGACTCACATGGAGTTTGAGACAGTAGTTGACAGCAGTCTGGACCCAGCTATTAACATGCATGCCAGTGACGTGGGTTTTTGGCCTTCAGCAATTCTTTTTCAAACTCTTTCATGTACATCCCTGTAATTTAAGAAACACAGACCTCCTAGCTACTTGCTAAAACAAAGATCAAAACTAGTATCTTCCTCTGGTTTCAAGTGGCCAAGTGAACGTGTGACGTGTTGTGTATTACTTTGGGCACGCAGCATCCATTTCTGTGCAGGATGTTTAAAACACTTAGAGAAATACAAGAGTACGGGATTTTCAATTTAATATGGCAATTATTCTTATTAATGGAAAATTATCAGTAAAAGCTCTTCTGGACTTACTGAGTGCACTTATCATTTCAACAAGGCAGCGATCTCCCTACAGAATTCAAAAGGCATTCATTTGGTAGTCAGCAAATGCAGTGAGAATTTATATGGATGTAGTGCTTCCCTTTTCGTTTGGAAAGAAGTGTTCTGAAGTTACTGTTGCAATGCACTTCAATAGTAGTCTTGATGCCAATGGCAGACACAACTCTTATCTAACCTTTAATGCTCTCATAGGTAGGGAAGTATCTGAGCATCTTCTGGAGGCGTGTATATTAATACCATGCACAAGTCTTGTTCCTGCTTGCATGAGGATTTGCCATTCCCAGCTGTTTCACTGTCATGTAACATGAGATAGCCAGAAACAATTTTAGACCTGTATTTAAAAATAAGTATTTTGGAATCTTTTCCTTTGCATTAGGTGTTAGAATTATCAGAGCTCGTATTCGAACATATTTGTGCCAAACTGAAAAAGTGAGAGCTGAAATATTCCTTTTTAAAAAAATAAAACCATGGGATTATCCGGCTTAAGTGTGACTACAAAGGCATGGATTTATTGTGATATAACATTGCAAGTGTTAGCAGCGCTGAAGATAAGAGCTTTACGTTCTAACAGCATCCTGCAGGCCAGGAGCTTCTGACAGAATGTTTTATTAGAGCAAAACTCAGCATTTCAGTATTATTAAAAAGAATTTTCAAAGACAGCAACTCTTGATGTGCTTCATCAGCATCAGTAAGAATGGGAAATGTGTCTGGAAAAAGAGCAAATAATTACTGAGTAACTTCAGAAAGTGGGATAGCAAACTGGAGCAGTAGGACAGACAGGAAGGTAGTACAACAGCCAAACTACTTAATCTGCACTTACTGTCTCCTATAACACCACAGTTATTGTAGAGATTGAGTTTAAAGACAAAAATACTCCCCCAAAGCAAATAAAAATGAAGTCCCAACACAAGCAACTTTCCCTCTAAAACTCCCATAAACTATTTTGAGTAAAGGTAGCAAGTCTCAATAATTTAATATAACTACAGAATGAAAAAACATGCATACCCACAGATACTTACTCAATATACTTGTTCCATGAAGGAGATTGAGAAGCCTTAGAGGACTCAGTCACAGCCATGAATGCACAATTAGTTATAATAGTGCACATGATAAACAAAGTGAATAATGTAAGTCACAGGAGTGAAGGCAAAGAATATGACATTGATTCAGAAATGTAACTAAATATTCTATCAGCCATAGACGTAGTAACTGGTTTTGATCTTAAAGCACATGTAAGAACAGCATGCACATGTGTTCGCTGATTTTGAGTCACAGCAGATGACAACACACTACCATTGTTATTCATGCCATCTGGACTTCTGTACGGGCTAGAGATCTGCTGCTCTAAGCATTGCAAACTTGGTAAAAGCATCCTCAACCACTCAAAGAGCTGGAGGAAGGATGCATTTTTAGTTGCACTTTGTAGCATAAAAGTTTAAAACTTGCCCAAGGTCACACAGGTGAAGCCTGGACTTGACTCTAAATGGGCAGAACTGTGCTCTGCTGAAGGAACGGCGTGAAGTCTGCAAGGATTCTTGCAGGTGTCTCCAAGGTCTCTAGATGCCCATGTTTAGCCAACTCTTGGGGCTGCCCAGCTGCTCTCTGGGACCTGTTGACTATAGGGTGTGAGCAGGAACCTGGCACCTAGCTCATACGTAGACACCTAAGCTTAAGTGCCCGGATCTGGAGCAGAATCTCATGCCTTGGGCCATACCACACGTTCTGGCAATCCATAAGGTAGATGTGCATGGGAAAGACATCTAACCTTTCCATCATCCATCCTCTCCATCACCATAAAAAATTTCCTGGCTTTAGCTCTAGGCATGGTCAAACTCTCACAAACCCAGCAGCTGGACCACTAGTGTTGAAATGCCAACACCAGACAACCTGCTGTCCAGGGAAAGCCCCAGATGAGGGGTACCACTCCCAGGGATGTCTGTACCCTGCTACAATGGCAACTTTGGAACCATTGCAGATAACCCAGCACCACACAACCAGGAGATGGCTGGAACCCTAAAATCCACACAGGGGATAGAGCAGACACTACTTTGGGCCTGATTCAGCCCTGAGCAACAGCATTACTGTTCTGGCCTCGTTCCCCAGTGCCAAACTGGAGCAATACACCAGTGATTCCCATCCACTAATATTGAGATATGAGGGGGGATTTACATTGCCTTTCTATTCCAAAGGCACTCCCGGCAACAGCATGCTTGGAAATTTTCACTTTCATATACCGAAGATATATATATTTTTAATCTAGTTCCTTAAAGAAGCAAGTTTGCATAATTTTTCTTTCTACATATTTTCATATGTGTGCCTGCCTACCTCAGCCTTTTTTTCTTTAAACTTGGCCAATGGTTGATCGGCTTTGGCACATGAGCTGAATTTAATTCCTATAGTTTGGGTAAACAGCAGATGAGAAAGAGAACAGTGATCTTATTAGTCTTTTCACCAAGAAAGGTTTCAGCATGAGATACTTGTTTGTGAGACATCACTAAACCAACATCAGAGATCATTCTCGAAACACAAACCTGTAGAATATCAGGCTTCAATACAACACAAATCTATTTATTTCTAAAAGTAGCACAAGAGCACCTAGACAATAATAATTTCTAAGGTAATTCATAACTACAAGTAATCTGGAGTAAGGGAAAGGTTAGATTCATTCAATGCTCTAAAATACAAAAGCACAGGATTACTTAGGGTTTTGTAATCAAAAAGAGTTAATGAAGCCAACAAAAGGATATGAATGTACTAAAATTTTAATCGCTGCTCTTCGGATTGGATGGAAAGGACTGAGGATCCATAAGGCACGTGTAGCAGTAAATCTGAAGATTGTTTTCTGTTTGTTTAGCACCATGAAAGTCTTTAAAAATAAGAAAGAAACATGAAGTAAGTTTTTCAGGAAGTCGAACACAGATCATGTTTTTGTACTATATCCTGTTGTATCAGTGATGAGCAAGAGCTTGATTTGAACTTTAGTAATTTCTTTAAACGGGAAGACTTTTTTGCAATACTTTGCTATCCTTTCATCATAACCTGATGAAAGAGTTAATGCCCATTAACTGTCAACCTGCAAAAGAAGTCCTCAGCATGAACTTCTTTTGTAAACCTTAGGACTTGCAAACAGTTGTGCATACAACTAATCTTGCTTATGGCTGCTCTCTTAAAATAAATTGTGCCTCTCATTGAGCCAAGGCATACAGAGGTGGAGCGAAGAATTGCAGCCTTTATCATTATTTGCTGCTGTTGATAGTCATCCTGTAGCTCTAAGACTGTACAATTTAGTTCAAAGTATTAGCCGTTTCTCATGCAATAAGCATAAATTCCAGGGATTTGTTCCCATTTCTCTGTTCTTTATTGAAAATCATATTCTTCAATACTTTATGACTAGAATATGGAGCTTGACTAAGTAGGTTTTAAGGATTCATCAGCAAATGTTTTAAAATAATTTTTACACTTAGGTGATAATTTTTTGCACATCTAAGTGGAGCATAAGCATTGAGATGGAGAGGACCACATTGCTTCAAACTATGGAATTTAAGAAAGTCTACAATTTTACTCTCATTTCTTGTAGATCTGACTCAAAACTGCTTTCTCTTCCTTTATCCAGTTTCTTCTGCTTCCATTCTGATTCAAATGTTAATAAGTTCATTTAATTTAATTCCTATAATTCAAAATTAAGCTTTCTTTAAGAAGATTACAGCATGTCATTCAGCTGTGCCAACTGCAAGCATTATTATAACCTAGAAAAGGATGATAGTTTTTCCAAAGGGATATAAGCAAAATTGTTTGATGGATCATCCACATAAACTCTTCTTAGGAACACAATAAAACAAATTAAAATCCAAGCGTCTTGGTTGGTTCTAACCTTACGATCTTTGTAGTATGGGTCAAGATCCTCCAGTGGTTCCCCAATGAGCTCTGAAGGAGGACTCCCATAAAGAGCTGGTAACTTCTGGAAAGCTTTTAGGTCAAGTTGAGGGCGTGGTTTCTCCTCAGGTTTCTGGTCTATAGTAACTCTTCGACTATTCCTCTTGGCAGCGATTCTCTTTTTGATAGCAGCCAAGGATTCGTTAGTGAACTTACGGAAGTTGTTCGTACCAGGTAGTAAGAACTCAGCCATTTTTCATTCTTCTCTTCCTGTCACTAATTCTGTCCAAATAATAGAAATAAGTAGAAAGGAAGCACAGTAGCTCCATAACAGGTAAGTTATGAACATTAAACCCATTGCCCATGCATGGCTAATAACACAAACTCTCTGAACCATCAGCTTCTAAAAAGAAAAAAAAAAAAAGATAGGGTCAATACCTTTTTCAGTGAGATGCCTGTTCAGAATTTTTCTAAAATTATGGGTATCTGATAGATTTTGGGCAGATCTTTATATACTTAAAAGTCTCCTTAGATCACCTCATTTAACATACCTGTTACCTTAAATGCTCTTGAGCTGTTGTTCAGATAAAAACTAAGGTACTAGTTTAACCCAGTGTTTGGAAATGGGACAGTAAAGCCCATCAAACCAGAACAATATCAAATGTGTGGAAGCTGTGTCTGCAATAGAAGGACCAAGTATTAAATTAACTAATGAAGATGTAGCTGCTCAGATGGTTAACCCACCCTGGTGGTGTCAGCACAGGAACAAGCAGCATCCAGGCGTCAGGAGGTTTGTGACCCATAGAGTCTTTACTGACTGACATGTTGGACAGAAATGCTTGATCTGACAACTGTCAAGCACAAAGTTTATGTTTTATGCCCAATTTTCCGAAGAACAAAAGTGACATCATACTAGCAAAATACTTTGCATTATTTAATAGAGAATTTTGGTCAGGTCTTGGATACGATCCATTCAACTAAATGCTACCTGAGTCCATACTTTGGCAGTGCAGTGAATTCATCCTTCTTTCAATCTTCTACTTTAGCACTGTGAAAGGCTTCAAAGCAAGCCCATGAAATGCATGTACGTTGACAGTGAAAAAAATGAGAACGATACACAGAATAAGATGATCCAGACCTGCACCCTTGTGCTAAACTCACTCAAAAGCTCTATAAGGAGATTTCTCTAAAATATTGTCTTTGGTTATGACCTCTAGGAAGACACTGATCATTCATCACAGATTCACAGAGCTACTGAGCCAGTGCAGTCCCACCTGCAAACTGTGAAATGATCCCATCTGTTCGAGGACTTTACCCAGGATGGATCACTGCTGGGTCTGCATGGAAGAAGATCACATTAGAGGCACTCATCTAGGTCTTTCCACCCAGAAAATTTCACCACCACTTCAGTGTGTCCTTCAAAGCTGACTTCATAACTAGCAGTCAGTAATTAATCTTGGAAAGTTTAAGCTGTCCTCGCTGAACAACTGCCAAGTGACCTGTTCTTGCATTTTTCCTTTCCAGGTACAATATGCAACATCCCAGGAAAACACAAAGTCTGAATCAAGAGGCTTTGTTTTGCTGAAAATAGTTTTACCACTTGTGTGCTGACTCCCTGTATCTTCCCCTGCCATGCAACACCATTTCATTTCTCCCCAGAAAACATGATTTCAGCTTTTCCTCACTTTCCTGAACTGTAGGAAACCATCGTTGTAAGAACAACTGGAGGCCAGTGACAAACTAACTGCAGTGAAATCTTTTCATTTTTGCAGTCTGCCTGCCCCTCTCCCATTAAATAAGCACACAAAATTATAAATCTGAAAATTAACCTTTGCTTCCAGCACGAAATAGCAACATTTCTGGAAGAGAAATAGGACATTCAGTCAAGAATACTCATTATTTTATGCTTTTCAAGATCAAGCTAAGAGTCTGGAAGCTGTACATAGTATCGTAGCAAACATGAAAACTATAACATTACTCGCAAGTTTTCAGGTCTTCAGCTAGCCAGAGTGGCGTTTGTTTTGTTGATGCTCAGGGTAATTTAGATGTTGTGGTATCAGTAATGAGAGCTGTGAATGATGCATGAAATGACACAATTTCTGTGCAATGCACGGAGGGAATACAATAATTACTTTATTCTACTTTGTGCCAAATCATCCAGACATACCCATCCCTCCACACAGCACTTCCATAAAAGTCTACCTGGTCTCAAAATTTCACCATTAAAATTCTGGGTTTGTTGCAAATTTCTTTGTGGTTTTTTCTTATCTTACATTAAATCATCTTTCAAATCCCAGAAAAGAAACTTTGGTTACACTATTCTTCCTGAAGACTATTAGAAGGCTGATCAACACCTAGGAAGATAAGATGTTGCCAGCTAAAGCAAAGGATGGGGAAATGGAAGGCAGCATGAGGGCACGGAGAATCTGCGTGTTGCCGGCAGAGCTGGAGACCAGGCAGGAGAATCTTTCCTGGTGGTTTTATAAATTTCTCCACAGGTGAACAAACATTAAGAAATACATTAAGAAAAACATTAAGGAAATGAAGTCTTGTGCTTGCTGTCTCACAAGTCAGTAGCAAAATTTCCATTGACAGCAGCTGCAAGCCATGGAGCACAGGGCTAAACTACAGTTTCCATTCACTGGCATTTCTGAGCTACTCAGCCTAGTCCTGAATAAGATCTAATTATTATTAAAAATGGAGTAATGCAGAAAAAATATTCCTGATTTATTCAAGCATCTTAAAAATATTCCTAAAATAATTTCTGTTACTTATAGTCTCAGGGAAGATAACATACAAAGTACAGCTGAGATGTATTTAGGTTTTTATATGACCGAGGATAGACTTAGCAATTTGACTAAAAGAAGTAAAAAGTGTTAATGCAAAGTCCTTTTTGCCCTTGATGTCACAGATGCAGCAAAGTACCATTCTAGCCTTTTCTTAAGACTTGAAATACCTACAAAATAGTGTGACATTTAATGTCTCTTTAAAATGAAAAGTTTTCCTTTGACTGAAGAGCAGAGAATGCTTAATGAAATCAACATGACTGAAAAATAATAATAATAAAACAAAAAAAAAGTTATGATTTGTTCTTTTAGCTGTCAAAGGTATTTCCTATGAATTATTTCTCAAAACCCAAAATGTCTAGCTAGATAGCTTTCTGAAGTGAGGCTGATTTCTTCCAAACGTGTTTTCCTCCTTAGGAATATTCATTTTGACAAACTAGGAAACAAGCTTATTGTCAAAGATGTCTTCTCTCCTTTTCTTGCTATTCTAATCATCCCAATTCAATCCTCACTCAATGAATAAAAGTTGTTCTCCATTATTTGATTTCCTGGGTTCATGATCTATTACGGAAAGAGGTGAAAACTAAAGTAATAGTTGACAATTCAACTGTTTAGTTTTTATTTGAAAAGTCAACTAAAGTAATAGTTGACAATTACTGTGATCAGCACCACCAAGGTAATTAGTAATCAGACTGGCCAGAATTACCTTATTACTTTTTTTTTTTTCTTTAGCTTGGACGATTGCAATTCTTGTCTGTCCCTTTGGTTCAAAAATGCTTTAATAATATGCACAGAAATTCTCTTTTAAGTAACTGGAAGAACAGTTACTTGAAGATGGTATTTGAAAAGCTTTGTCCTATTTGAACAACTAAATTTTTTTAGTTGTCTTCAGTGCAGTTGATTTTGTACACTTTTGCATCTTACACAGTGATAACATCCAGTGCCTGGAGAAGCAAAATTAGGGACTCAGGACTGATCCAGCTGTTTGTATCTCCAGTAACTCTTTCAGGAGCCAAGAACAGCAATATGGATCTTGGAAAGCCATGCCAACTGCACCACCCAAAGTTACTGTGGGTGTGTTGCATCTTTCTATAACTAAATTGCCAGCAGGTAAGACGAATTTTTCTAGCACTGAATAAGGAATGACTGAGTTAACAGCAGTTCAAAGCTTCTGTAGAACTGGTCTATTCTTTCCTTAAAAACTTTTCTATATTTTGAGGCAGATGATTTAATCAAACCAAAGTGACATTGTCTTAATGGTCTTTAAAACATGTATGATAATATCTTTTTTATATTAACAATGCAATTTTTTAATCATAGAATAATTCAGGTTGGAAGGGAACTCGGGACGTCTCTAGTTTAACCTGCTCCTCAAAATGGGTCGGGTCAGTCATAAGATCGGGGCTTTATCCAGGCAAATCTCCAAGGACAGAGACTGCACAACTTCTCTGAGCAATATGTTCCAATACTTGACTGTCTCAATCCATTTGGACGCCTTGTTCTTTCAGTTTATGCCCCTTGCCTCTTATCTTCCCACCAAGCACCACTATAACAGAAAAGAAATAAAAATATTGCATTAATTTGAAAAGCAAAAGACACACACACACACACTTGCCCTATGCCTCTATATAAGGAAAACAAATATTATTCCTACTTCAGCCCATTTAGTTTACCTGTTTAGAGCAGCCTACAAGAAACATCTCACAGGTTTGAGCACCACCATCCAGCGTAGCTCCATTCAGGTTGCCAAAAGAGACAATGATCGGCATGTTTGCCCATTAGTTTCCCACCTTTAGAACATTACACCTTACCTGAACTGAGATGTGGCACCATCCTTTGAATATTCCAGGTGCAACCCCAGAATTTTTTTACCTTCTCCAGACAACCTGGCCAAGAGCTCCAGTCCCTGAGTCTCCCAGCATGATGTCCGAATGAAAGATGGCAACAACTGATCTAGCTACCCTATACCTCCTTTTCAATCAACACCACAGAGGGCACAGACCAGCTAATGCTAAGGAAACATATAGATTAAGATGCATGAAGAGTTCTGCAAAATGCAACTGATTTTTTCCATTGCCTATAAAACTTAGCATGAGATGAATTCCACTCTTTTCATCTGGCTTTACAGTTTACAGTTCCCAGCACTGGGGAATGAAGGTAGCAAACAGTGTGGATATCCACAAAATGATTTAAAAAGACATGATAAAGCTTGTTAGCATTCATCCAGAAGCCCCTTTTGGTGGGATTCATCTCACCACACTGCGGACATCTGAGTTAGACAGCTCCATCTCCACCAGCACTCCAACTGCCTGCTGAGACACTCTTTCAGAATGAAACGAATCACATCTCAGGGTGCCAGCTGACTTCAGTTGATGACCTGAGATATCTCAAATGAGATGAGATAAAGTGAACTGTGCACCCATTTGACTTTCTCTTTTTGCTGCCCCAACTGATGGACAGGTGCTGAACTTCCAGAGATTAGTTATTCCATAGTCAGTGGTAGGACCGGGCAAACATCATTAGTAACCAACAGACCGTGAACACATAAAAATTCTAGGCTTGCCTTATATTACATTCCTTTCTTGATGGGTACTTACAGGACAAGACTTCTTAGCAATTAGTGAAGTGTTAAGTCACATTTTCTTTTCCATGGTAAGGGTGGACTAATTTTCAGCTACTTTGCTATCATAAATAATTTAAATCTGTGCAGAGATCACTTTCGGTAAGTGCTTGAGCAAGTCAATTGACAAGTTGTCATATGGCCAGTTGCAAGCACTGAGGAAGTTAAGATACTCTGTGGCACCACATGAATCTGAGAGAAAAGAGCTGAAAAGCTTTTAATGACCATAGGCTAGTGCATGGCTGTAGGAGTTAGGGTGAGTTAGGTATAATCAGCATAGTTATTAGCATAAGCCCATGAACTTTAACTGGTAGCTTTGATGTGCCCAGGGAAGAAGCCAAACCATGGAAAGCAAACTGCTGGTCGTCAAGAAGTGCAAAAGTGTTCAGAAGTGGCCAGAATAAGGTTGTGAAGGCCAACAGTAAACGGGACAATGACAGCACAGTTTGATGTGAGTACATCAGCGAGGCATCCCCTACCCATGCCCATAACGAAGGACAGTGGGGGCAGAAGACAATGAAAGACTGGTGGGAAACACCATGACTCAACACCAGGATGCCAGACCATCTCTCCAACCTCTGAGGAACCCAGGGTGTGGAGAAGACCCCAGGAAACCCCACAGCCCAGGACCATGCACGGCATGGCTGGAGCTGCAGTACAGGGAAGCAATGTGCTCACCAAACAGCACGTGCCTGTGACTGAAGTGTGCTGAGAGCCAGGTCCATTGATCCTCCACACTGTGGTCTTATATGGTGACAACTGCATAGAGACTAAGATAATAATGTCCTTCCCATGCTGTTACCGAGAAGATTGGCCGGTTTCTGGGCACAGATGACAGGGCATTAAAGCTCAGGTGTGCAGTTTTACAAAGCAGAGAAGAGACTCAGCCCTCTCCTAACCTGAATATTACGTGTGCTTAGAAAGCCCAAGTGAAATGGAACATATCTCAATTTTGAAGTGCCATACCATGAAATATCAGCTGGTCTGGGGACAGATTTAAGAAGCAGGGCTGGACAGCGTGAGTTTCTCATTCTTCAACCCCATGAAGAAAGGAAGAGGAGGAGGAAAAGGAGGAGGAAAGGAAATTCATTCATTTCACCGAGCTTGGCAGGCTGGGGCCTGCCAAAGGGACAGCCATGGAAGGAAGGAGCATGTGCTGCAGGTTACATTGAGCAGCCAGGAGAGGGGCAAGTTGTGATTTTTAACCACATATTTTCTATAATGCTGTACTGAACCGCCTGCGGAGTTTATGGATATTCAAGCTTTGCAGCAAACAGTGGGGATCTGAACTGTCTTCAGCCTGAAGGAATGAGAACGAAGCTCTCACTGTCTGCAGCCAGCCAGAGGCTAAGGGCACCTATGTAAGAGTTGCTGCAACTGTATTCGTGTGACATTAATAAATGGTAACTTGGTTTTTTTGCAATTCATATTTAGGGCTCTAAAGGCCATACTGCTGATATGTCAGATTTTTTTCTTGTCACATGCAAGCAGTGTTTCAAATGTGGTTAATGTGATTAATGGCTCTATAAACTTTTAGCTCATATTAATATGACTTGATTGCAACTAGCAAAAGCTATAGAAAGTCAGTGAAATACAGAGATCGGATTTTGGACTGATACCATTAACAGAAAATACTAAATGCACTAAAAGTATCACAGATTTGCTGTTTTGTAGTTCTGAAGATTGGTTTCATCATGTACATTTTGATACAGAAAGGTCTTTTAGCAGCTGAATATATGCTTTAGAGGACAAAACTTCAGATACAATATAAAAGAAATGTTTCTCCCCAAGATCATAACAGAAGTGGTCCATGAAATAAAATCTGGAAAAAAACACCCCTCCTGTTAATAAGAGTGAGAAAACTTTTCACATCAGTTTGCAAAACAAACCCCTCTTGAATATACAATTTAAATTTTGATTGCCAGAAGTTCAGGGATTCCACAAGTTGTACAAAATTTTCAAATTACATGGTCTTTTGTTTGCCACATTTTTCTACACAGAAACATTTTTCTAAATAAATTAAAATGTATCTAAACAGAAGCCAGTTCTGAACAACCCACTTGCACACCTCGTGTCATTATTAGGCTCCTCACTTTTCATGATTAACTTTATGATTTGCCCTTCTCATCCTACAGAAAGAAATCCAAATTTCAAAGAACTTTTCTCCATTGGTATGGAAAATAGCCTCAGGTTAAGTCAAATAATTAGAAAGAAAATCAAGATGTAGTACAACAAAAAATCAAAACTTATGAAAGATGACAAAGGAACAGTACTGGTACCATGGGATGAACCTCCAGAGCACCTGGTTCTCTGAGGTCTCTGTACTGGTTACGTCCACAAGTTTATCATCCCTATCAACCTAATAAAGCACTTTCCTATATCGTACAGCTCTATTCCACTTAAAATCATTTCTCAAGAGGCTTACCTGTTGTCTCTGTGGTGAACTGAACACACATAAACCACTCCGAGCAGATAAAAGCTTTTGCAGCTGCTTCAAATGCAAACCTGAAATGTTTAATATCTTCTGCTTCATCAAAGCAAACAGACCATTTCTGTGAGTTTTAAAAGACTGCCTTCTTTTCTATTGCGAATTCACCACCTAACAGCAAATTGTATGTTCTTCTGATTGCATAATTTGTTAATTTGCTTCCCCATCAAAATTCATGTATTAGTTTATCTGCTCCAGTTTATCTCGATAAAAGCATTCAGCAAACACAGCCCAGCATATTCCAGAATTAAAAAAAATTCAATTAAGCCTTTTTAAACAAAAACCACATTCATTTAAAATAAGATCCATTCTTCTTAAGTCTCAAAAAATAAATGTTAGTATCAGAACAATGTTACTAAGCATAAACCTATGTAAGAGAGACTAATGTTACAAAACCTAATGTTACTGAAATTTTTCTCTTTACTTTGAAATAAGTATTATAACTAAAGAATCTGAGATTTGTATATAAAATATATCTCTGCCACTTTTATGCATAGAAGAAAACCTTCCTTATATACCTACTCACTCTTCTATGTGTTATTTTTGACCCTAGTTAACTCATCTCAGCAAAATAACAAGTCAGAAACATAGGGGAAACCCCTGTGCAAGCATATTGCACAGGAGAGAATAAATACTCACTCCTCCCCACTTTCATTTTCTTTTACACACCACTCACCCAGAAAAAAAGTTTCTGCTCAGGTCCTTTAAAGTCTTTCAGGCAAATAAAAGGTCACTGAATCCTGCAGGAGACCCTACCACAAACCATCTTTTTTCTAAGAAGAGAAAGTGCAGCAAACCACAGGACTTACATTATTTTCCATCCTGCTCAAAGGAAGGTTCAAGGAGTCACTTCTTTCTATGCAAGACAAACATATCTCAGCCCAGTTATCCCCCAAGTAATAGTTGGAAAAAGCTCCTCGCTGCCTTTACCATCCCTATGTCCCCTTTCAGCAATCCCTCGCCACTCTGGCAATACTCTTCCTTCAGGAACTGTGTTATTTGTACATGGGGGGTGCGGAGGGAGGCGTCTATTTAGCCATCAGACTAACTGATGTGATTATACAAGGTCTCACGGGAAAGGCTGTAACCTCAGTAAGCAAAGCTGGGGAGGCTCCGAGCTGAGTATTTCTTTAAGGTATTGTTCCATCTCTGGATTTCTGAGTGTCTCACAGAAAATCGGGAGTGAAGCAGAGCAAAGTAGATGGGAAAGGTGGGGGAAATGTGTCTGTCAGCCTCACAGTGAGAGCTGTCTGTACAGTGACAGTATTTTTATAAAAGGCCTTTATATTTTATTTGAATATTTCCACTTCAGTGCTCTGCTTTAGTAAAGTCAGAAAATGTGCGATGCTGAATCTATAAACTAAACTGAAAGACTATGACTGAAGCTGGGTAGAAGGCAGGAAAACTGATGACTGTTACCTCTCTGGATCTGTGTGCGTATACTTGTACATATATGTGTGTATGTATATACGCACATATATATAAATTAAATGCCAGCACATCTTTATGATTCAGATTAATGATATACAGATGATGATATATGCAAGGAGCAGGTGAGGAACCTGGAAGAGTTCACTCACTGCTGGAACCTGCAACTGCTCCACGGCTGAAGCCGCTGTTGGGTAGGACAGGAGAGAGACTTTATCTTTGCAGCTATGCCTGCTCTGCTAGAAAAGAGGGACAGGGCTCATCCTCTGGCCCTGAAGCTAAAAGGCACAGTAAACTTCTGTCCGTAAAACTAAATTTTCTTATTCTTCAATAACAGGGAAGTAAAACAAAAGTCCTCCCCTCCGAGGAGGGACCTGTGCAACTTTGGAGGTTCCTGCCACTCCTGCAGGAGAACCAAGATTTCTCTTACTGACTGTACCCGTTTCTCCGTGTGGTTTTGTTTAGGGACAGAGCATGACCTCGCTTACAGTCTGATCCAAAGGCTCCTGAGTGCAGTATTTCTGAATTACCCAGCCGGCGGAAATTTCAAGGCAGAAGGAAGACATCTTCTTTGCATTAAGCATTGGCTGCACAACAGGAAAATTTAATCACCAGACACTGGAGAGAGAAGCTAAGGCTGACACATTCATTTCAAATAACACTTTGCTTTCAGGACATCTAATATTTCACCTAGGTAAAATGGGATGAATCAAAGGAAGGAAAGCCAAGTGACCCCTGGATGGAATATGAGATGGTACCTCTGCAGCATGAGAATGCGTTAAAGATACGAACACTGTCTAGACGCAGAAGATCTGGGTGCTGGATCCTTCCCTATGCTAAATACAGTCAGGATCAATATAACAATTGGTTACCCCATCTGTATTTCGTTCTTAGCAGTTTTGGATGAGGTAGAAGAGACACCTTCAAGAAAATAGTCTTGCAATATACTGAGACAAATGATGTTTTATTTTCTGTGGAATTTGGGTTGATTGATTGCCAATCTCCCTCTATCTTTAAAGTTACCTTCTTTCAAAGTATGTAGGACTGTAAGAAATTGGGGAAAGGAGTCATGATGGTACACCAGGTCTCTAGCTTTAATGCACTGGTGGAACATTGTCATCTTTTGGCAAAAGCTTTAGTTCACTGGGCTCTGAATTTAATGACAGTGTTGATGTAGGAAATTAAATTATGTCTTGGATGCTTTGGACAGGGCACTGCTCAGAAGGTTTCATGTCATGGGAAAAAGCACATCTGTAATGATCAGAAGGACTATTCACAAATGAAATTAGGAAGCCTCATGGCAGGTTAAAACAGAGAAGAGATTTATTAATCCATCTGACTTCACAATGGTCACCACTATCACACTTTAAACACTTTTAAATACATCACCTACAGTAAGTAGCATGGTCGGATCAGTCACACGAATCTCAGACTTCATGACACAAGCTCAGTTCATATTATCTCTTGTTCCCTGCAAGCTATCTGTCTTACATAGCTTTAAACCCATTAATTTTATGAAGTTTGAGCTGTCTGAAGCTTTGCTTACCTACCCGTGAAGATGGGTAAAGTTCGCCTCCTTTGTATAAACATCTGCACCTTGCATTCATGTGGAGGGAACAGACAAATAATAAATATAGATTTAAAAATATATCTACGCCTCCCAAAGAAATATATGGATGTCCAATAGGATTTTCAGTGCCTGAATGACATTGCGATCAATATGATGTAAGCTTCTAATCACTTTTAAGAATGCCACTATAAAGTGTCTCTAACATCACCTACATAGATAACTTTCATATCCATCTCCAGTGCTAATTTACTCGCATTTCACCCAAAGTTATAGACAAAAAGCAGACTTGACGCAGTGGCTAGTCTTGCCTTCGTCCCTATTTGCTTTTCTCCTCTGCTTTGGGGGAAAGATAGCCTGCAGTTTCTAGAGGCAAGAAGGAATTTCTGTCATCTAAGGGTGAACAAAGACAGTGGGTTGATTGGCACAGATGATGTGCAGCTGTAGCTGTTCCTGCAAGGTGGTTAAATAGCTCTGAGGAGTAGGGGAAGAGAGCCTGGATGGAGGAGGAAAAACCCTGATGTAGCAGACACAAGGAGCAATGTGGTCTGGCGGATCAGCATAGACAGTAGAACCTGACAAAGTGAAGCCTTGTTGCAACCTGCTAGCTTTGCCTGTGCTGCGATAGTCATCTATGGGTGGAATGGGAAAGCAGGAATGGCATCTCATGTCTATCTCTGACTTTCCCAGGTCATGGTACTAACCTTGAGATGGGCAAGTTACTTGTCAGCTTTGGCCCAGGCTGAATCAGAGATAAGCTTAGCTCTCAGTAATTATGAATATCCCAGGGTGTTTTCAAAGGGCACTTTCTCCTCCAGGTTGCATTCAAAATACATCCCTCGGTGGCGGTGGCGTACAGAGTTATCCAAGCCCTTTGATGACCCATGATGAAGAGATAACCAAATCAGCTGTAGCAGTCAATGAGTTTTACCCCGTGACTGCTTGGGAAAGGAGGTGCCTCACATCATCCATGCTGGGAAGGGTCACAGCTCCCTGCAGAGCCTGCAAAGGGCAGCAAATCCCTGGAGACTGCGGAAATGCCTAATTGCAATAGCTGAACAAAATGCATGTTTATTTAACAGTGAGAGAAGCAGTTATCTAGGCTCTGTTGACCACGCTGATGAAATCTCCCCTGAGTATAAACAGGAATCCAGACATGTCCCACCTCCTTTTAAATGTATGGGGAGAAAGTAGAGATTCCCTGCTGGACAGGGAAGGGTGAGGCACCTTTGGCATTGACTTTTGCTCCCCTGTCCGAAATTAAATCCTCATTTTGCCCACTGAACTCCCAGCAAGGCTCTTTAAGCCCCCTCTCCTCCATCAGTAGGAAAAGAGAAAGATCTCCAACCTCAGCAAATTCAAGTTGATGAGAGCATCTGGAGGGAAATAAACCTCAAAGTAAAAGATATTTTAAAAAGTAGAAATGTAAATGCTGCTGCGACAAAATTTCAGCCTTGCTAAATGAAGAAGACGAACCAAACACCATTACCCACTTGTAAAGAAAACATACAGAAATAGTCTTTAAAAAAATCAAGGTGTTTAGAAGGAAAATGTACAGAGGTATTTAAGAAGCCGAGCAATTTGCAAATGATACAGAAATGGCTTAATGGGAGTAGGCAAATATTTGATGTTAATGGATATTTGAACTTGAGAAAAATTAATACTTAAAGACAAGCGAAATGTATTCATGTGATGTATGTTTGCTATTAGAAAAGAAGAATATTCATTAAATGTAAAGTAGTTTAATCTACAATAAAGCTGAATAGTCAGCTTAAAGTGAGATTCAAATTGCCCTTCAGTTTCACCCCCCACAGTGTAGCAGTAACTTTAAGGTAGGGAATGGTTACTTAAAACTAGTACAAACCAATTTCATTTCTTAGTTCCTTTTAAAATAATCTCCAACTTATTTTTGTGTGTTTCCTGATGATGTTGTAATTGGTATGTGTGTTCTTACCTATCCATTATGGTAAATTATGCTGCTTCATAGCAATTTAAGAAATAATGAATGGAATGTAGATTGTGAAAAATTATATATCAGGTGTAGCAATCAGTCAGTATCTATCCAGGTTTTTATACCGATTTCATTGCTATAGTAACAGGGACACAATAGTGAATACAATGGCAGCTTTAATTGGGAGAAAGCTCATGAATTGCACAAGTGCAATCAATTTTTAATATGTCTGGGATCTCACACCACCACCAGATTTAGTAAAGATTATTTTCTGGTCCTTTCTGAAAAGTTCAGTACGATTTGGAAATCTTAACTGTGAATTCCTTTTGCATTTCACGATCGTCTTCTTTTAAGGATACAGTGTGGGTGTCCGTTTTGTGACTGCCCCCAGGTTTCGATTTCATAAAGACGCACCCCCCTGAACCATTTCAGCTGCACAATGTCAGGGAAAGGAGAGGAAAACCAAACAGAAAGCATTACTATCTAACGTGTAAAATAGACCTGAATTATTCATCTGGGAAAGGAAAAATGTCAGTGTTGTGATACCTTTTCTTCTCTGTTCCTAACAATATTTCAGCGTTAACACTCTTTGACAGATTTCAGATATGCAATGCAGAATTATATACTCATTAATCAAAAGAAACCTTACATACTCTGAGCAGTGTACCTATGACTAAAACAATAAATGATAGCTTTTCGATTGCGAGTACTGTGATTTCTAATGCCAACCAAAACAGACTGAAAAAAATTATGTTGTAACTTCTGTGACTATATTACTTCAGTATAACAATTTTGGTTAATTTGTATAAATATGAAAAATAAATGAAAAAAACTGATACAGTTTTAAACAGATAAATTAAGGACCATTTTACCCTCTTTATGCTTTCTCTTTTGATAAAGAAATGACCATGATGAGATTTATATCAGAAAATTTCCATTTAGGGATGTGTCATTGATTGTTTGGTTTTTTGTAACACTTTTATAATACAACGGAGACTGAGATCTTCTGGTCAAGAGGGGAAACCCTTGTAAATTGCTGTTTATGGGATGAGTATTATTATACGTAGGGTTCATAGCCCAGTCTGAAACCAAGGAAATGATGCTGCAGAGAGCTTTTAGTGATTTATGAAGGCCTTTTACTGCACAGAGATTAGAATAGCTTTTATAATATATTACATTGCTGCTTTATTTTAAAAGAATAGCTGAAGCCATTTTCTGATTCACATAATAGTGAAGTCTAAATGGTATAAAGTAGTTAATTGGCGTTTTTGTCAAAATAAAGACCTAGTATAAAGGAATCTCATTTCCCTTTATCAGAGAATGAAATTATATTTTTTTTAAAAATCATTGTGATGTAAAATTCAGACTCTTTTCAATGGATAATTGGTATTACAGAGTAACAGGAAATTGCTTTCTTTGTAAGTATGTATTAAAATCATTCTGTTACATACAGTACTCTTTAGCTTTCTAAATGGTCTGATGCACATTTCAATCAGGAAAATTTGCTTATCATCTACTCAAATGGAAAAATATGGATTGCTCTTTTCTCTCTCCTCAGTGGTCTATCAAAATAATACTAAGAGAATTAAGGTAGTGAAGTAAATCAAGTTAGAAAATTAATATTCCTAATACTATTTCATCAAGCAGCATTAAGCATATCTAGAGATTTGCCTAGCTGTATCAGACACAGGATATTTACTCTTTAAGAAATTTATTTTATCCATTATATCTCTATTTTTTTATGAAGAAGCAAAGCACAAAAACCTGATTATCTGGTGTAAATCAGAGGCAATTTCAGTTAGTTAAAGATATTACACCCTGGAATGCAGGTCCAGGTTGCTGTGGATACACTTTAGCCTTCAGGAGCAGCCAGTTGTAAGGACCTATATGCAGAGCACAAGTGGATAAGCTATTTAATACATACTAAGACAACTGACTAAAGCATCTGTTTGGCAGAGTATGGTGATGTAGAGACTGTATTATTCATCAGATTGGAATAGCTGAAAAAGAGTGTCAAATAAGCTTGGGAAATGAGGTCCTCTTCTATGTGCGAAACAGTTGTAAGAGAAGATCTAACCCAACAACCCCCAGTCGTTGCACCAGCTTCTGCACTCTGAACTACATTCTCGATTCTTTCCACCTGATCTGGAATAGAGGAGCCCATCACAGCCTGCTATCTTCAACGGGTTTCTGCAGGAATTTTCACTGTTTCCTTTGAAATCTTGATAAAATAATTCTGCACCTACTACATAGCTCTGTGAGGTCTTTCTTCAGCATCTCCACCTCATATTTTTGGATTCCTGGCAATGGCTTTGCTGGCTCTGGCAGTCTGTGGTAAAAGAGAACTGAGCATGCAGTATTTTTTTCCCCAATTTTTGTACATTTTCAGTTGATCTTTAAAATTCATGTGTAACAGAAGGAGTGTGAGAAGAGGCAGTCTTCATGGTCATGGCATCCATTCACTACCACAAGGCTTTCCAACCCAGTAGCCAGCTGAAGTAACTAGTAGCCAGTTGAAGAGCCCTAATCCTGCTGATTTGAATTAAGCGTGTTCATTCCCGGTGGGCTGCCCCAGCCCTCTGACTGAGGGCTCAGATACCTGCTCTTTTGCATGATCTCCCGTTAAATCTGTCCTGGGAACAGCAGCAGCAATGACTTGGGGAAGGAAGAGAAGTTTTGTGTACAAGGAGCCACATTAATCATAGGATAAATATATGGGTATTTGCAAATTGAGAAAATCTTGTGTTCTTTGAGCCAAAAAGTAATGTAATTTGATGATAATAAAAAAATATTTAATTACCTTTTTAAATATATATTTATATATAAAGAGGATGCTTTCTGTCATATTATATATATTTTTATTATTGTTATTATTTTTTTAAGTTATGCCTGTGTGGAAATTAAGACCTTTCAAGCATCAGGTATCAAGAACTTTCTTTAAAGAACAACGGGAAATGACTAATACAAATACACAGTGAAGCCATTTGGTCATTTACACAAAGGAATCTTCCTCCAGCTCTTTAATGGACTAATGCATGTTGAATTGTAATGGGGCTAATTCGCTCAACACCTACTTAAGGAGAAGACTCTGGGGTGCCTGATTTTTCCCCTCTCTTGGGTCTGAAAAAGCAGTATATTGCCTACCTGAAAGCATCTGTGACACTTTGATAGATACAGTGAGCTGCAGCCAATGCATAATTGGACGACGTTAAGAGAAGTGTCTGAAATTGCCTCTCAGAAGACATGCTTTAAAAGTATCAAATTCAACAAACAGAATGGACAAAATCTAGGATTTGTTTCATTACTCAATTTGCCCTCAACTTTTCAAGCTAAAACTAGAGCTTTGGATTTGTGGAAACAGGAACACACACGATGGGAAGGTCAAAGGGATCTTCTGCTATTGCAATGTGTTGTTCTAAGCATCTGCACTTTGTCAGCCACAAGCATTTTTGTGTCAGAATAATATAAAGGCCAGAGGAAGCACTAATCTAAAATAACACCAGTGCCTCGCCTGGATTAGTCATCTTCATATTTCTTGCAACACTTGAGCTTCATTAGCCTCCAAAAGAGAAAATTCAAGCAATTTGTATGCTGTAGTTGGGTCCTGTTGTAACATAACATGAACACACAAGCATATTTACACATATAAAAGCTTAAATATGGTGGGTTTTTCCTGAATAAATGAAATGCCCTGTAGGTGGGGCCACACTTTTATGTTATTTTATAAGCACTTTTATTCTTAATGAATATACTTTCATTTCATATATATAAATGAAATAAGTTAATTTCATTAATTTAAAAGAATAAAAACATTTTCTAGGTACCGGACATGAAACACCTACAGCACAAGATGTTTAGAGGCTGGTTTAATTCTCATAGCTCAACCAGAACGTTTTTATCATGCAGTTTCTTGCAACACATAAAATATAAAGAAATTAACATTGAAAAGGAAAAAAGGTGAGAAAAGTGAGAGGGAAAAGAAAGGAAGTGCTTGTATTTATCTACAAGTTTCATACAGCATTTTAGTTACTGAAACGGGGTTAATTTTCTTTTTCCAGTGAGGGAGGTTGACTTTTGACATAAAGTATCTTTTCCTCTGCAAACTGTACCATCAGTTCATAATACCAGACCTGGTGCACAGGGTAGGGATACTCTTTAAGGTAGCAAAATCCAACATTTTTCACACAAAATTAAAAGGCTTTATAGCAACCATTACTTTGGTATGTTAAAATATTTTATTTGGGGGATGTTGGGCCTGTAAACACTCTTTGGCTTGAAATTCAAACAAAAGCTGAAGGGATGGTATTAATAGCTCGGTTTGATTACACCCAGAATCTTAAAACTGTTGGGATTTATGGGAATACACAAGTATGCTTCCACTCTTCACTTACAATGTTGGGGAACCATAGGACTGTCTTTTTGTATTGATCGAGGCACACATACCCCTTATCATCCCATTGCCAAGAGTCTGGCAAGGGCAGATCTTATCTTACAGCATTTCTGAGGATTTACCTCTCTTCCTGGAGTCTGAGGCCAGCCACAGACTTTTCCCTCTGCTGTGGTAAAGGACTTGGGCGTTCAACTTTGCATTGAGTAGGACTGGCCCTAGCAAGAGGCCAGCAGCATTATAAACCCAGCAAACACCTTTATGCTCTGCAACACCATAAAGAGATGGAATAAGATGAAAGCTTTACAAGAGGGATGGAAGGACATTTGGTTATGTGGAGTAGGAGGTTTATAAAATTGCCTTCAGAAAGCCAGAAAGTGTCTTGTGAGGAAGTGGCTTATTATTCCACAGGCATTTACAGTGATCCTCTTTTTTTAAATCTATGAAACACGGGCACTGTTTAAGCAGTGGCCAGGAAGCCAGGTTTCAGCCATTGCATTTTCCCTGTGAGAAATGGCTTGTTGGACAGCATGTGTGGGGCTATGATGTGGCACTTGGAAATGATAAGCCTCTGCCAAAGAGGCCCACGGTTTTCTCCTTTACTACAGCTGGAGGTAGGATTCAAATCCACTAATTAGCACCATCAAATCAGGAACTCTGGAGATAGATTTCACTTTACTTGTATATTATTCATGGCATGCTATGAAACATTATGAAGTTAATTTAATTGCCCTGCAATTAAAATACCTGTTTCTGTATACATAGATAAACATACAAAATTCATAACCTTAAGGTGGCTGTTGTCACTGTCTCTATAAACATCAAGATGAGCAAACAGGTTCTAAAATTGTAATTTTTTTTTTCTCCAATTGCCCCATCTTTAACAACTAGAAAAGCCCTTCTCTAAATATTTGCTCATTTATATTCCTGACTGGATAATTGCAGAAACAACAGCCATGCCTGGGTGGCAGAGTCCAATACTCTCTGACCAGATTCTTTTAGATCTTCCACTCATGGAAGGTGTGAACTTTAATATAAAAATCTACTGATCTGAAGGTATTTGACATTATATGGGATTTTCAATTTAGCAGATTGATACCTAATATGCTGAAATTGCAATACAAATGTAAGGTTACACTTAGCAAAATTCAGCAATTGCAACAAACAGTTCAATCACAATACCAGTAGGATCTCTGTTACCCTCTCTAGGACATTTGCCACCATGATGCTGGGTGTCCTCAGTCACTGTGAAGAAGTTTGCTGGCAGAAGCACCTCAGTTTCATTTCTCTCTTTGAAATTCTTTTGTACCTGTTCTGGTTTTATACTCTCTGTTGAGCTGAGCCAGATACACACCACCCCCCTGCTCCTCTTACTGGCTCAAGAGGACCTTCCCTTTTAATGTACTCAGGGAGAAACACTTCCATCACCAGCTGATCCACTCAACTGTTGATGGCTGTTTATCTAAAACAAAGGCTACCCTCCAGCCCCTTTTATGTTGAAGCTGGCTTTCTCTGCAACAGCTTATGGTCAGTCTCACCCTACCTCATTCCCTGCACCTCCTGGGCACATCACCCTTGCCCATCTCCTCTGAGCCCTTCTCATCGTAGGGTTTTACTTACTTATACAGGGAGCAAACACCTTTGCCCTGGACTGAAAATGGGGTAAATGTAGAAAACTGAGTTGGGCAATTATCAGTTTTAACAAAAGATTCTTTTTTGGCAGCCAGGTATATCTATGCATGTCACCACATACATAATGAAACAATACAACATAATGAAACAAAGTAACACTGAGATACATTTTGATTGTAAAAAACAACTTCTCTTTTATTTAATATGGTATTCAGCTGAAGCAGAAAACCAGCTTAAGCAGTTTAAACATTTACGAGTTTAAGGCTGACACTGCAGGCTGTAAACTGATCAGAACATACAGCATAAACATTTAGAGATTCTCAAATAGATGCCAACTAGTCACATGAGCAGCAGAATGAACAAACCCCTTTTCCTATGACTTTGTATTCTGTTGGTGGGTTCCCAGGTGTATCAGAAAGTGAGGCTTGCACTGACTTTATCCATGCTCATACATTAATACTCTCTCTTTCCTATCTGGATGTTTTGGGATTTGTCATTTGGATTATTGGCTGTTCTTTAAAGGGATGAGCCCCCTACTCATGGGAAAGCAGGAGACCTTAACTGTAACCCATTATATTTTACGTTCTTGCAGATATCAGACATTCTACCTTTTGCACAGCTGGCAGACAAAACAATTTATAGGAGGAAGCTGAAGGTAAGGAGGGTGGACACAATGGACATAAGCGGAAGGATTCTATTGAATGGGATGTCAGAGAGCCTGAGAAATGAGTGGTGGGCGCTACATACATGTAGGGAGAAAGTGAGTGCCATTGTCTGAAGGTGCTGTGGTGGGATCTTATTGCTGCTATTTAGGCTAAAAGTTACTGTGATTTTATTGAAAAGGAGGAGAGATTTTCTATAGATGCTGTTCAGAAGGAGGGGTGGGAGTGGAGAAGGCAGTATTGATGTATTTTGGTGAATTTTTGTGTCCAGATATTGCAGTATCTGTCTTCTAACACAAACATGCATTTCTGGCTGCAGCAGGTACAAGCTTCACGAGTAGAAGCAGCAAAAAGCATACCAGGTGAAGAACAAAAGGACGACTTGCTCTTTGCCTCATTATATCTGTGTTGTTACTCCAGCCATAGCCACACAAAGGTATAGATAATCGAAGTAGTGGTATGAACTCTTTGCTGATAAATTCTGCAGAGAATGCTAAGACTGGTAGCATAGTACAATCATTATTAAAATACTATCTCCAGTTCTACTCTCTTCAAGAAAAGTATTACTATATAAAAGAAAATTTACATGATACTTGATCTTTCCAGTGACTAATTTGTCTTCAGGGACAAATTCTACTCAATGTTTGGTTAGCAAAGAAGGGTGGCTGTTGCCCTAAGTCTAACCTAGGAACCTCTAACCTTTGAATGTTCCTGCATAAGTCCATCTTCCCTGGAACTTGGAGAGAAGAGGAAACTGCATTGCCCTCAATCTGTCCAGAACTCTAGCAGCTCTGCATTACGCTAATGACTAGTATTAAGATCCGCTTGGCCTGTCTCGCGTTAGCTCCATGGAACCACAAAGCAGATAACTGCAACAGATTTGCCCAAACAGCTATATTTTCCTGAGGGGTTGCCAAAACATCTCTATTGCTCTTTCAAATCTTTCTATAGATCAATAAAACCACTTACTAAGTTGATGCCTTCACATATTTTCTCTGGACTTGGCAGAGAAAAAAGCCTAAACTTGTGCCACCACATTCAGCTCTGAAACCACTCAGTATCTTTATCCCAATATTATTAATGGACGGGGGTACCAAAGAAACTCTCAGAAAGACATCTGACATGAAGTTGGAGAAGTTACAGAGGAGTCATCATTTGATTCCAGAGGTGGATTGGTAAGAAATCTCTTGTTAATTTGCACTCATTTGTCACCTTATCGTACAGACAGTCTAGAACTGCATGCCCAGTATAATACTGATCAGTATAGACTCAGACTCCCAGATAATACATATGGCTGTTGAGGAATGTGATGTGGGTAAGTCCTGTTCAGCCATAATATTTAAGTTTGAAAATTGTGTGGCTGCTGTCATGGCATCATAGAGTAATTTAGATTGGAAGGGATCTCTGAAGTTCAACTAGCCCAACTCAAGGCAGATAGACCTCAAGTCTGGAGGTAGATGAGGCTGGTCAGTGTCTTTCTAGTCAAGTTCTGAATTTCTCCAAGGACAGAGATGCCAAAACATCTCTTCTCAAAATGTTCCAAAGTTTATCCACCCTCACTGTGGATTTTTTCCCTAATATTTAATCAGAATTTCCCCTGTCGGAACTTGTGCCTATTGACTACTATCTGTATCACTGTGTACAGCTGAGTTTGGCTCTCACTTCTCGACAACTACCCATTAGGTAGTTGAAGCCAAAAGTAAGATCCACACTTTCACCTTTTTTTCTTCAGATTGAACAAACCAATCTTTCAGCTTTTGCTCATATATCTTGTGATCCAGCATCGTGCTGCCCCTCCACTGCACTTGCTCCAATAGGTCTCTTGTTCTGAGGAACCCCAAACCAGACAATACTCCAGTTGCATTAATTTGCAACAGACGTGGAATTCGATTCTTCATCATTTATGACTACCACTTGGTAGCAGAGCACTGGAAAGCTGTGGTTGAATTAGTAAAACCTGAGATAAACTGGGACAGAATGTGCCCATTCAAAGCAAAACTCAGACTACTTTGTTGCCAGACTGAGGATGAAGTAGGAATTTTCCTTCTGTTCAAAGTATCAGAAATACTGGACATTTTTTTCTTCCAGTGTAGATTGATCAAACAATTTGCTGGGACATGCTTATGTATTTCTTAGCAATATAGACCTCTAAGATACCAGTGAAATCTTTTTTTTTTTTTTTCTTTCATTATATAGCTTTCACTTCTGGACCTAAAATCTTCTGTTTGTTAATGTGGGCCAGGAAAGCATAACAGATGTTCTTTTCAGCCTTCCTAGATTGCCAGTGACCCCTGAAGTGTGTATTCAATATACCAGATAGCTCTTTCTCATCCAAAGTTCATCTCTTCTCCCCATAAATTTCCATTCTCTTTTTCTGAACTACTATTTCATGTTCAAGGTTTCTTTTGCACCATCTTTTTCCAAACAGTCAACCTAACCTTTTAGTTGAACCATTTCTTGTTCTTCTAATCTCTCATTTCAGGCTATCCTACTCTTGCTAGAAGTGGATGACACTTAGAGATACCAAAGGGGAAGGATCATTACACCAGTATTTGGTTAGTTGTCACATTCTGTCATTTTTCTTACCTTTATCTTGCACCTGTGATGAGATACTGTGGTAAGTGAATTGGCTAATGGGATTACTGATGCTGCATTCTTATTTTCCTTATGTTTCTGTATCACTCTTGGTGCTGATAAAACACAAGGTGGGAAATGATTTGTTTATAATGTTACTAAAAAATATTAATAACTAAGAATTTGTGAATTCAGCTACTAAAACTGAAGACAGTTATCCAAACGTAGGAATAAATGAAGAAGCCATCTGATTTGCTCAGGTATGAGAAAAAAGAGAAGGGAGAGATGGTCGAATGTCAAATAGTTCTTCCTTCCACACCATTATCTACATGTAAGAGCGAGTTAGTTAACACACACGTAAGTTTTGGCTTGCACAGGCAGCCATTGCATGGGCTTCCACTGCACAGCCCTAGCAGACAGTAAGTTACACTGATGTTAAATGAGAAAAGGGAAGAAGGCTGAGAAACCACAGAGAAGGCTCACTGGCGTGAGACCTGCCCAAAACACAGTGATCCCACCTGCCAAGACAGCAATGTGCTTGCTGGATTAGGTCTCAGTGACTACAATATATCTGTTCAGTTCTCCAAGGTATCTCCAAGGCAGCTCCAAAGCAGAAGGGGATCAGTATCTGGAATGGTGCTACTGGTCAGCAGATACTCTGGGATAGGGTCTGTTCAGATGGAAGGCAGTCCATGATCTGGAGAGCAGAAGAGATGGGCAGCTCTGCACATGCCAGGCCCTTTTTATTGTTCAGCTCTGTGAAGCAACTGGCAGAACCTTTCCTTGGCTGGTGAGACAGAGAAATGCCAGAAAGTAAACTGATAAAGTCTGATGAAGCAAGTCTAAGTCAGACTTGCTATTAGCTGGTGGTAGTTAACAATAGTCTTTAAACACAATTCCTCCATCTTTGTAACTTTTTTCATAAATATTGAAAAAATTGGTCTAGGTTCAGTTTCACTATTTGATAGACCTCCATCACTTCTGGTCATAATCCTGACCCCTGCCGAAGATGCTGCAGTTGGGTGTGCTGTTCTTATGGGAACATTCACTCTAAATATGAGCTAGAAAAAAGTTATTTTGGTGTGTCTTCTTGCATAACATAAGTTGGAGGGATTTCTCAAGCTGAGACAGAATGTTTACCTCCCTGATGGCTTCGGGAAGTGACATTGCAGAGGACAGACTTGCCAAGCACAATAACCTTTGGTAGGTTTCAGGGAAAGATGTCATGATGATATTCTCTCTAGTACAATTCTTTTGGAATAAATTAAATACAGGGCATCTTGGAGTCCTGAAGAACACTATAGATAGCACAAACATTACAAGGTTAGCAGTAACTGAAGAGCTCCAGAAAGTAAAAGGACAGTTGCCACAAAACCTTTATGGAGCGTGTTGTCAGGGATATAGGGCTATCACAAAAGCAGGAGAAAACTCTTAATTATCAGCGGTCAGTTGCTAACTGTTTCTAACCAGGAAAGTGATAAATGGAAATATAATAATGGAGCTCTGCATCCCCACCAAGGAGGCAACCTTGCTATGTATCACACTGCTGGTCTGCAGGAATTCACTAGTAGCTTTACCTGCACAGTGTTTCCTAACTGGAGGGATCCAAAACGCCTTTGTTTTTGCTATTCTCTGATTTAAGTATCAAACTTCATAAACAGAAAGGAACATTCCTCCACTGTGTTCCAAGTATGCCTGACTGCTTTTCATGAAGTTCACACAAGCAGTTTTGCCTGGAGAAATTCACAGTTCCAGATATAAGAATGTCAAAACCTCCCACCTGTTCACTGCAATTAACTCATCACCACATACAGTCTTCTTCAAGAAACTCTGTGTTGCTTCAGCAGCTGAATTGGCTTTGGGGCAATCCTAGCACAAACAAGCTGGGTATAACCATTCTCCTTTCAACCCTGCGACAGCGTGCTAAGTCTCGTTTATTAATGCTGAAGCAATATTAAAAATCCATCCAGGCTTTTAAATTTGTACTGTGGTGAATTCAGGCTTTTGTATGTTTCTGAGGTAAAATAATCACTAAGGATGTGTTCATGCCAGGTATGATTTTGTCCAAAACTGCTGCCCCTACATGGGAATAAAGTAATAGAATCATAGAACCATCTAAGTTGGAAAAAACCCTTAAGATCATAGAGTCCAACCATCAACCTAACACCTTTCTGTTCACCTTTGAAGTAATTCTAATTATGGACCAGGGCGCAGCACCTTCTGTTGCACTCAAACAACATAATTTTAAATCTTAAACATCAGATTAATTAAAAAAAAAAATGGCATTTTGTTAGCTATTATTAGTGTTTAAAATTCATTCTTTCATCATTAAGATTCTCTCATTTCCCAAATATGGCTTTTGCAGTCTTTCCTCATTTTCCAACATGCAAGAACAAAGCACTTTTACCTCTTTCCTTGCAAACATTTCCTGCTACAGTGCTATAGAGAAATGCTTGAAACTACCCCTCTGGAAGATCCAAGCACACAGGAGAACATAGGTGGGTTTTCCACATTTATTAATTCCATCAATCTGTCACATGTAAAAATCAGAACAGCCAGCGAACACACGCCTGCTGAGGACTGCGGCCAGCTGGAGAGGCCAGGACAGAAAAAGAAGCGAGTTATGATGTTATTTTCTACGTTATTTACAATTAATGTAATACCTCCATGCTGAAGTGTACAAGTTTGACGTGTTTCACTTGACTGGCCATATTCTAAAATGCAGTAAATGCTGCCATCTAATGGTGTCTGATTATTGAACAAAAGCCCTCGGCTCATTCCAGCTTACACCGAACAAAAGAAATAGTTTCACCTCAAAAGCATCACTCTGCAGGGCAGGGCACAAGCAAGCCAGGCGGGACAGAAGCAGATCTCAAGCTGATCCACCAAGTACCTCTGCATCCCGCTTCCCAGTGCTGCTGGCACCAGGGGCAGGTTTCTGAGTTATCCTCGTCAACTTTTTTCTGAACAGAAGCTGGTTCTGGAAGCAATGAAGCTAGTTCAAACCATACTGTATCCAAACTCATTAACTCGTGGCTTCCATGTGCCTTGATTTCTGCTAAAAGTAGCTTAGATTTGACTGTATCTGTCATATTTTAATAGTATTTAACACAGGGAATGACAGTAAAAATGAATTACCTTATTGTCCCTACTACTCCTGGCCTGAAAATGATTCCCTGTAAGAAGTAAAATATTTTTGGTTTTCTTGTGCTAATAGGTAGCTATTTTTGGAAAATTACATTACTGTGGTTCTACCCCTGAAGATACCTCTTACAAAACAGACAAAAATGTGTTAAGCAGATGAACTCTACTGAAGAATCTGAGACTGAAGATACCTCTTACAAAACAGACAAAAATGTGTTAAGCAGATGAACGCTTTATTGAAGAATCTGAGACTGAAGATACCTCTTACAAAACAGACAAAAATGTGTTAAGCAGATGAACTCTTTATTGAAAAGTCTAAAATAGTCCTAGTTCATTAGTAGTTCTGAGGCTACAACATCTGACCAATCTAAGCTGCAAAAAAACCCAGCAAAAGCAATATTAATACACATTGTTCATACAAGGGTTTTTTTTCACAACCTATGAAATAAATACTTACTCTAACTTTAATAAAGATAGCCTTGTAAGATATACCATGAACTCCTTTTCATATTACTAAGTAATAATTTCTCTGACATTTAGATGAAGTATAGTGATGAAATTCTATGTACAATAATTCTTAACATTTTCTGGAAAGAATACCTCTTGTGTAACATCCCTTCATATCAGTAACTATTAGTATCACAATTTTCATACACTGAATGATACAAAGAGCAATTTATACACAACTTTCCAGCACAGACACCTGATGATATGTTAAAACCATGTAGGTGCAAGTGTAAAGACATCTCAAAAATCCATAAGCATAAACAAACCCATCCAAAGGCACTAAGAGGAAGGTGGTCCCAAACAACATAGAAATTAGTGGCTGATTATACTCACAAATTTTGAGTGAGCTCTTTTACAGAAAATGCAGTAATTATTTAATTTTGCTACAATAACCAATTTTTCAAACTAGCCTTTATCTCTAAAGAGATATACATTGTTCTACAGCTTTGTGTGCTTGTAAATCATATTACAGTTACAACAACCTTGTACAGATTTCTTCTGTAAACACAGAAATACTAAGTGATACAAAAAATGACAGATGTAAAAATTAACTCCCCTACTCCAGTAGCTGAGGAAAATAAAATCCACGGTTTGATTTTCCTTTAAGATTTATGACATAGTTGTTCAAATCTTAATTGTTCTAAGGAGTATTTGCAAAACTGAACGACCAGAATACTGAAAGGCTCCCATCATTATTCTAATTTAGAGCATTATGCTCTGGGATCAAAATATTTTGTCCATCTGAAAACAACCGATATTGATTTAATCAAAAATGCTGCAGATTGGGGCAACATTATGTATCCGCTTTATTGCTACCTGTTTCAGCAATGCCATCATAAAATAAAGGGAGAGATATGGAAGAGGTAGTTCGTGATTTATCCAGCTTCCTACCATTATTATCATTAAGCATTGATGCAATAAGACTTTCCTTCTCACGTGTTTCTTCTTCAAAGACAGCACTGTTATAATGTTTATGACGGTGTAAGAAAGATTTATTTTTAAAAGAACGCTGCATTAAATACCTCCTGAAAGCCCTTTGAATAACAAGAGCCGATACCTCCTCCTGTTTTCTTTTAAGGGTAGTAGTAATTGGCTTGTAAGAAATGTTAGATGAATTGGCAGCTATAAATTTTTCTTCCATGTGTAATTCAAGACCATCCAAATTTCCAGATTCTCCCAAGACCCTTTTAGTGAAAGCAAGCAAGATATCCAAGCAGTGGATCTTATCTCCAGTAACTATAGGGATGTCCAGAGATATAAGCTGAATTTTATTAGGCTTTGGAATGCGTAAGGGTTCTGCCAGAGCATCTGCAAAGTCTGAAAGAGCAGAATATTCAATAAACTGTGTTGCCTCAGGATCAAATTTTCCCCAGGTCTCATAAAACATATCAAAGTCATCCTCACAAAGAGGATCTGTGCTTTCTTCAGTGGCAACACTGAAGTTCTCTAAAATGACAGCTATGTACATATTTACAACAATGAGAAATGATATAATGACATAGCTTACAAAAAATATAATACCAACCCCCTTATTTGTGCAATTTTCTTTCTGTTCAGCTGTTAAATTTAAGTTGGGAGCACATGAATTAGATCCTTTTAACATAGGGAGCAGGAGACCATCCCAGCCAGCTGACGTTGTAATTTGGAAGAGACAGAGAATGCTACTATCGAAGGTTTGAAAGTTGAAAAGGTTATCAATCCCACCTTCCCAGCCAACACAGGCAAAGTTTGTCATGCCCACGATGGCATAAATGAACATAACCAGAAAAAGCAAAAGACCAATGTTGAACAGTGCAGGAAGAGACATCAGTAATGCAAAAAGAAGAGTTCGAATTCCTCTAGCTTTTCGAATTAATCTCAGGATTCGGCCAATTCGCACCAAACGAAAAATTCTCAAAAGTGTAGGAGAGAACATGGCTTGAAAGCCTTCAGAAAGTCCAATACCTTTGAAATGAAAAAGAAAACAAAATGTTGTCAAGTGAAATTCCCTATTTGTGTCCCTTTTGTTACATTCTATGCTTTAGGTGTTGAAAGTAACATTGATCATATTACATCATTTTCAACAAAAACATTACCATTAATTACTTACAAAAGAGCTTACGCAAAGAAAGATAAATTGTAATAACTTTATAAAGAGGTATCACAAATATGTGTGGTTTGGAAATTGCATTCTCCCAGATTTCTCAAATTCAGGGGGTGAAATTACGCATTGCTAAGTAGTTAAAAAATCCTTTTAAATCCATTCAGCTCCTGTGCTGGAAGCTATGGGGCTTGCCTCCTAGCTGCTGTCTGAACACTGGTTCTCCTGCAGGCCTAAGCCACCTGCTAAGCGTGAGATTTTCATTAATGCTTGGTACTTGAATGAGATCAGAGAAGAGCAAGAAGAAAATAAAGGAAAACTGTCTTTCAGTACTCATCCTCCATTGCACCTCCTTCTATGATCTTACTATCAGAGTAATGTAAATTATTACAAACAGAAGGCTTAAGAAGTCAGCATTTTCCTGGGTTGCATGGGATAGCAAAGGGGATGAAGCAGAGAACTCAGATCAGTTTTTCTTTATTCTATGATATAAACTGAGCCTGAGTAGGAAGCACAGACTTAATAAGCTGTACAAGAAATTCAAGCTATATGTGACCCTTTGCAGAGGAAACGATAAGCAACTAGTCTCATTTGAAAAGCAAAACAAAACCAAGCCAGTTTTAATAAGACTTTTCACTGTCACAAATGGTGACCCAGAATTAGAATGGTGCTGAGCAATCAAATTTTTCCTTAGCTTTCTAAATCAGCCCTCGGGATCTGCCTTCTTAAAAGAAATTCCTGGAAAATGAAATAAATCTTTCTCATTTTTCATATAAATGTTTTTTTAAACTGAATTGACTTTTACTGTGAAAACAACACTTAATGTGATTACATGTAAATTGAAAGCATAAAAACATTAAGAAAAGAGTTTAAGTACAATAACTTAGAAAAGATGTTACTGCATTAAATTCCTATTCTGTTAATTACTCAATAAAAACTCATACTTTAAAAAACAATTGAAAACTATCCATTTTAGTACTCTGCAAAGACATAAGGGAAAACAAAAATACATCTAAGGAATCACTTAGCATATGGTTTGAATAAGTGCAATGGATCTGGAATTTATTTATCAGCTATATGTAAGTGGTTACTTCATACTGCAATTTGGTTTTGTATTGGTAAAACACATTACCTATCTAATAACAACTGATACTTACTAACTAGTGAAAGGACCACAACAGCTAAATCAAATATGTTCCAGGCGCTGGTGAAGAAGTAATGTCTTAAGGCTAGTATTTTTATGACACATTCCCCAGTAAACACCACCACAAAAAAGAAGTTGATTTTTTTAAGAACATCCTTGATGTTATTCTCATTATTTTCTGCCATCATAACGACCATATTTAGACAGATGAGAGTCACAATGGTAATGTCAAATGCTTTGTGCGATATTATATCAAACAGTAATCCTTGGAACATGTTCTGTGGAGAGAAAGAGAAGAACTGCTTAATGTGAAAAGGAATAAGGCCTAAAAACCTTAAGATCCACCTGAGAAGAGTCTCAGGTCTGTAAAAGCCCCGTTCTGCCTTGCAAAATTGCTCAGCTTGGGAGGAAACACAGCGTGTAGTGCTGAATCGCCTGTTCTTGCTCACTGTACGCAGGCCTAAGCCATTGTTGGAAACTGCTGTACCAGGTACTAGAAATCATAAATCAGGTAAAGTTAGACACACCAATAGAAGAAAATGGTAACAAGCCAAGATTTATATAAAAGATCCTGGCAGGGTCACTTATAAAAGAAAGTTGAAAGGTTCAACTCTGAGGAAGGCTACCTGAGCGGGGCCGAAGGCCGGAATGACCCCCTCAAAACTGATGCCAAGAGAGGATTCTGCTTAGACTCCGCCTATCATTAATATGCAATGTGATGTTGTAATTACATGCATAATGTATGAAGAGATGTTGCAATCACATATGTCAAATGTATAAATTAGCCTGTTTCGCACCTGTGCTTCAGAGCGAGTTTCTGTGGTGCAAACCACCTCCTCCCCTGCGCAGATAATAAATAGCTTGCTGCTAAAAGTACTCAAAGTCTCTTAGCAGTTTTCCTCATTCCAAGGTTTTTTGGCATCAAATGCTACTGTGAAGATCCAGGCTACATTCAAATATTAATCAGTAATTTGTGCTTAGAAAGAGAATTTAAGGGAATATAACTTTAACAATAAGCTTCTAGAAGCACTTTTAGGTGTTTTGTTTAGACCTTCAAAGAAAACAGTATTTTGCTAAGTATTTTCAGGTATCATGCAACCACATTTCCTTAGAGAAAATACAGCAGGAAAACGTTCAGAATACATTGTGATTTCTCTTTTAATAGAAATACTTATTCTAATTAAAATGTCATAAGCAAGGAAAATTCTGAATAGTTACTATGTGAAGCCAGGCCTGGAATTAAATTTAAGAAACTATAAGAAATAAAGCATAAGATTATTTAAAAGTAACAGCTATGGGGCATACACTACTCACTATTCCTTCTCACCTGCAAAAATCCAATCTAGTTGCAGGAGCAGTAGCATGCAACTAAAGCAACCAAGGTCATGGTATGAATATCAAATACTTAATATGAACCTTTATAAATAGATTGTACATTTGAATAGGTGATAAATAGGCTGTAAATTTCCTTAATTAATACCTACAAAGAAAGACTGCATCAGATTAAATTAAGAAATGGAGAGGAAAATGTAAATACTATATTGAATGAGGAAGATGATGGGCTCTAAAGTGAAGTTTATTCCAGATGCCTGGCTACTAAGTTTAAATACAGTCACCACCTTTATATCTTCTATCATATTCTACTTCAGATGGTCCTACCAATGGTCTTGGGATGGGTTTCTGAGGTTTCTTGGATCCAAGTTTTTTTAGGGCATTATAATACTTTTTCTGTTCCTCAGTCAAAAACAGATCTCTTCCACCTAAGTAAACGGAAAGAATACTGTTGATCAGCTGAAGTTTATGCACTCAACTATATAAACAGCAGCAAATTTATGCAAAAAAACAGTAACAACTGTCACAAGAGGCATCTCAGAGAGCACAGAGACCAAATGTCTTCACCATTTCTCCTTTTCCCCTTGTTCTTTGACAAGAAGTACTGCAAAAAGTTGATTAGGATTTGATCATGAAAGTCTAGTCTCGACAGTGCTCCCAAGTCACTTTCCTCAGATGGGAGGGCCTTCCTGAAATTTTATAAATTTCTTTCATATTTTTAAAATGGCATAAGACTCATCAACAAGTAAAATACTTCCCATTTATATTTTTGGGAAAGGTAGAAACAGAAGTATATTGCTGGGCTAGCAAGTAAAGAGAGGGTTATGAACAAGCATTTTGGGACCAAATTCTGTGGGGGGTTCCTGATACTGAATTTCTGGTGCTCATCTGATTACCATCTACACCACCTGTACTACTTAGCAATCACTTTGAATCTGAGAATTCAGGAGAGCCACTCATCATAAAAGCATTGAATGATTAGCATTTTGTACAAGAAACATGTAAAACAATACTCAGTACAGCATCTGCACTTTGAATCACTCTGGTAAAAAAAAAACTTTGAAAAATCAGTTTAATTTTACTATATGGAATCTCCGTGAAAATCCCCAAAAAGCAGCAAAGAAATGAAAATGAAAAAAAATGCCCACTGACAGCATGGACTAAGAAAAAAGTGTTACGTCCACATAAACTTCTAGCAAATGTTCAGGCTCATAAGCTACTTAGCCAGTGTTTCTTCTGTCTGTTGGGATTATTATAACTGGGACTTTGTTATAAAAGGAAATTATTATAGTGAAGTTGGACCATTGTTCCTCAGCTCTTACATATCCTTTCTCTGTTCATATGTAGAGGGCAGAAGAATTTCTCGTGGGCCTTATTGCCATCTATCACCACCAAGGGCAGTAATTCTTTGACACTTGGTGTATAAATCAGCTTACAGAAATAATAAATGGCTCCTGTAGAGATTCTGTCTTCCAAATATGAACCCTGAAGTTGTAATCCTCCTGTAGTTTACTCTGAGCAAAAAGGGTTATTCTATTCTCCAGAGAAAATCTTCAAAGGAGAAGCAAAGAATTTCACTCTCCTGTAGAAAAGTCAATGTAACTTTTTTTGGCTTCTCTTTTCTAAAACTACCCACTCTTTCCTCCTTGTCCTCCTACTTAGAAAAAATCAGAATTTGGTACGAAAATAGAATGTACAGATAAATTACTAAAAGCTTTGAGAAGGGGACTCCTGTTTTCAAAACTTGGTATCTATTATTTTAAATTTCTCCAGTCAAATAGTTCCCTGAAAATATTAGACATGCAGACGTCAAACTAACATTCACTTAATCAAATCTGGATTATGAGAGACTCTGAATTAGCTCATGTAATACTTATCTTTTTCCTTTGTTGATTAAAATTGCTGATAACCACTCCAATGAAAAGGTTCAGCATGAAGAAAGATCCAAAAATAATGAAAATAACAAAATACATATACATGGCTAAGAATGCTTCAAACTTTGGCTGTTCGTCTATCTGTTAAAAAAAATCAAAACAGAAAAATCAGATAATCACAGCTTTATCATTTCCAGTTTACAGGAACAAATCCTTTTATTGCCAGGAGGGATAAATTATTCCTACCTATTTAAACCTTTATTTAGATGTACAAGTAGAACAATTGTCTTGTTCTGTTTTGTTATTGTTTGTAAAGATAATTACAACGATATTTAGCTAAATCCAGCTCTAGTAAATTCTTCAGTCATAGATAAACAGATCAATCAGAAGTGATGCTGTGAACGCCTAGATTAGAAAAACAGCTGAGACTAAACATAATGGTGAACTGCCATCCCTTCAAATTCCAGCCAAGAAGCAGTTTTAAAAATCCAGCTCACTACAATCAGCCCTACAAGGAACAATTTTAATTAGCAGTTATTTCACTACATTCAAAAGCACAGCACTTGAATGAATAAGGAAAACACAAATTAAATTAAACATAGAAAAGTTAAAACACACTCTACTACTGAGAGAATACGAAACAGCACATGGAAATGGGGAAGAAATAGTAAGGATGTCAAATTCAGGGAAGAAAACCTCCAGAAATAACTGATAGAGATGCATGCCATTTTAATGCTACTATACACACTTCAGAGGCATAGTCCCTCCAAGACCTTCTGAACTCTGTCGCCAAAACAGACTTGTCCAAAACTTGCAACTCCTTGCCCTCTGCATTCTTGAAATAGGTTTTTGTCTGGTGTCACTCTATTTTGACCAGTTTTCTTTTGTCTAAGTACCAGATATTTGGCACTCCAAGGATTATTGTTTTACTGCGTAGTATGATGCACTCATCCAGTTATATTTCTGACTTGATATTGCAGACAAAGCTGAAAAATGCATTGTGTGGATAGAAAAGGAAAGAAGCAAAGGGAAAAGAACTAAAATCTCACTTTAGCAACACACCTTACGTGAATCCACTGCTGCATACATAATGTCCATCCAACCTTTAAAAGTTGCCTGAAAGAAATGCATTATTAAGGTTATTCTCACTAAAATAAAATTTTTACAAATTAGGTAGAGTAATATAAATGAGATAAGAGTTGTGGAAAAGTGAGCAGTGTGCTATGAAAAAATGTGCATCACTTCTAAATATCTGCTTGGAAGTATGATTCACTGGAGTTTAGTAAAGGGAAAAAAAAGTATTTCCTGAAAAGAAAAACTTGCCATGAATCCTGTGAAATGTCTTTTAATGTTAATTCTTGTTAACTTTAAATTTGTGTAAATTCTCTGCTTTTTGAAAAAGCAGTAAATGTTTCAGCTTAAATAGTATATATATCCTAAAAGGATAAAAACAATTTCTAAGAAAACAGCAGATGATTCCTTCCTGCAACATTTAGCAACTCTGCAGAATCATAGGACACTTTGGTGGATACGGGCAAAGAACTTTATCTACAAAAGATACAAGGATAACAGCCACTTTAAAAAATGCCTTTAGGCATCTCTTTAGGGAGATCAATAAATTAGCATCCCAATATTTTATGACTTAAACAATAGAAGAAAATATAGCAATATAAATAAACTGCATTATACTTTTTCTTTCTCATCCACTCTTCACTTTTACTAAAGAAAATGAGAATAACTTTAAATGTGGTAACATGCTGACTGTTTCAGGCTCCATATGTTAATCAAAATTGAAACAAAATTGAAGAGCCATGAAACACAGTGCCTAATTTTAATACAAGGTTGCATATGGTAGAATGTCCTTTAGGAAGAACTGAGCACCTTATAGATAAGAAAAATATTTATGGAAGCTAAAAAATCCCTAATTTCAGTGAAATACACAGAAGCATAGTAGTATCCCATGATTGGGCTGCTCAACACATTTCTTTGAAGAAAACTGAGTACGTTTTTAAAGAACTTACCACTTGGAGAAGAGCCAAGTATCCCATCCCAACATTATCAAAGTTTATATCACTATTTGTCCATGTTCCATTATAGAAAGTACAATTATCTCTGTTTTCAATTAGACTGATATTTCCTTTCTTGAGTATGCATTTTGAAAATTTTTTTCCAAGAAATTTTACTCCTGCAATGTTAAATAGGAGCCAGAAGACAACACAGACGAGTAAAACGTTCAAGATTGAGGGGATAGCTCCCAAGAGTGCATTCACAACAACCTTAAATAAAATGAAGGAAAAGAAAGAATTATTCACGTTCAATAGGACACCTTCCCAGAAAACCACTTATTTTTTTCTTCTTCTGTAGGTATTGCAGATTCTCATCCATATAAAAACTAGCAGATGACAAATGTAAAGCCAGCCTTCAGCTCAACATCAAACTTGTCTTAACATGTAATTCTGTGGGATCTATCTTGCCTTTTTGAGGAAGGAAGTAAAAGAGATTGTAACCAGAATTATCCTTGGGTAAAAGAAATACATAAGATTATTAGTCTGTAGTAGCTATGAGATCTAAAAATCAGGTATAGGGGAATGGGTTATATCATCTGCATTTACTACAATATCATAAATAACTCTCTTTTTATCTTGGAGGTGTTTTGTAAGAGAACAAGAGTTTGCTCTCCACAACAAAATGAACATCACCCAATAACCACTGGCAACTGACTGCACACAGCACACATAACTATATATATATATCTTCTTTTCTATTGACAAGTAATTAAAAATTGTTCCTTTTTTCCCAAGAAAATTAATTTTTGTTCAGAAGAATTTGCCAAATATTGCTGGATGAAATTTTTCCATGTCTAAGATAAACGAAAGAATGGGTTTCAGAAAAATATAAGTCTAAAAAAATTCTTGCTTAGTTTATTCTGCAAATTGCACTGAAAATGGAAACATGGAGAAATATTCTGGCGTTCACATTAATATATGTAATAATTAATTGTGGTAGCACATTATAATTCCATTTCCTTATTTCACTTGTATTTATAAATTTCTGTGAAAGTGTTAGGTATTCTTTCAAAATAACAACCATAATATGTAAGTTGGCAATCGGAACCATCTTAATGCCATCATGTCCCAAAATAGAGATTCAAGTTGAAATTGTTGCAAGAGCTTCAAACGCAGTTATTACAAAACACACACACACACACCCAAGATCCTTACCTTTATCCCTTCAAATCTTGACAAAGCTCGTAGTGGCCTTAATGCTCTAAGAGTCCTGAGAGATTTCAGGGCACTCCCAGAGGAACAAGGTGATGTGTCTTGGGAAACACTAGTTAGTCCCCAGGAAACAAATGACAGCTGTGTTCATTGAATTGAAACCAAGATCATTACAGGGTATACAAAAATGTATTTTATTTGTGTCAGTAGATAATCATAGGCTGAATGTTACAGCATCATTGACCATTAAGTCAAATGAGGAAAATATGCATTCAAAGTTATTGTAATATAATTTTACTTCATTGCCTTCTAATATTTTAAAAACAATGGAATTATTTCATTCTAATTTGAAACTTTTTTTTATTTTTTCTAAAAAACAGTTCACATAATTTTTTTTAATGCTAGTATAACAACCAAATTGGTAAGTATAGTAATTTTGTGCACTACAGGCCAGAAAGGGTTATTCAAATAAAATATTCCCATTTTCTGCACAGTTATTCTCAGAAGTGTATACAGTAATTCCATTAATTTCATATCATACCTTAAGATGGTGATGTGGAAACAAAATATATTTTTAAAAGATATCCAGTCTTCACTTTAAATTTTCATGAGAGAAAATGAATTGAAAACATCACAAAATTGTTTCAATAATTAGGGTGCTTTCTAACAATTCATGATTTCCATTTTTCTTCCTATTGCCTCTTCCTTCCTATTTGAGTTTGTTGCCTCATTGTCTAGCTGTTGGATATTTTCATGGTTTTCCTCAGTTTTGGATGGCATCACTATTAATATTACACAACTGTAAATGCTGAAGTCATGCTATACATTCATTGTAAATAGTGATGATATTAGATTTTTCTGTTGACATTTCCTAGTACTCCTCCACCTTCAGTGTTAAACTATTCAGAGGCTATCAAACAGCTACTTTGACATTACTGGAAGTCAGCTGTTTAGATGTCCTTATTTCAAAATAATTTCAAAAAAAAAAAGGACAAAATAATTTCAGTATCTTACCAGTGTATTGATTACAATCAAAAATATTCCATTTTTATATGGCAAGATTATATTATTTAACTTAGTCTGAACTGAACACTGCACTTCCTCCATCTCACTATGGATGATTTCATCATTTCTCTTTATAGATATGTAAAGCATTGCTAGGATTTCTTGGTTGTAAGGCCAAACATATTTTCCTACGTCTTTAACTCTATAGTAAACCATTTTTTCAACAATACCTTTCAATTACTTTACCGTCTAAATTTCTTCTCCTTTAAGGAAGCAACTCTACTTTTTTCTGTTTCTAAATGTCAGAGCTGCCAGCAGCTTCACAGTTTTCTACCGGCTTAATTAATTTATTTTATTTTTATTTCTGATCACTAATTGCACTCTCTTTCTGCACTTGAAAAGGTTTTTATAACCAACATTCTCCTCAGTGACAGTGCTACCTTGTTGAAACTTGTGTTTATTCACCATCAGATTTTACATGTAGCTCTCTATACAGAGCATATCAAAATTCAAAATGTAAGACAAGCTGAATACAATACTTACACATACAATGATGAAGTCAAGCCAACACCAGGCATTTGTGAAATAACTGTGCCAACCATAAGCTATCCATTTCAGAAGCATCTCCATAAAAAAAACATAGGTAAATATTTTATCAGCATACTCTAGGAGCTTTTTCACTGTTTTTCTCTCCTGCAGGTGAATATCTTCAAATGCCTGGAATTTCAAAATTTGGTTTTAAAACAGTTCAGTAGTTTTTACAGATTTTTTTTTTAATTGCACAATAGTACACAGTTTGGCTTATTATAGCCATTTCATATTAAATCATGGGCAACCACCACTTAATTTTATACTTGGGCGTAAAAAATTAAACTGTAAAATAAGTACAATCTCATTTTCAGGTTGGTTGAAAAATCACATACTTCCAGTTCTTTATGCTCAACACTTCTTCAAAAAAATATCTGATGAGGGTCAATTCTGGCTATTAAACATCCTGTCTTCCCAAGTTAGTGGATAATTTTGAAGTTGTTCGTCTAAAATCCTTCATAATAAAGCTTGAATTAAACACATTAACCACTGTCTTTCAGACTTAGACCTTCCAAATGATTCATCTTTAGTCAGCCTGCAGGCTTTTGTAATACAGATATGAAAAAAATATGACTAATACCTTATCTGGAACTGTTAATTCCTGGAATTTCACATTTTTTTCACCTAAATCTCGACACTACTTTGATGTCAGTAAGGGTTTAGGAACACGTTTTATTGATTGCTGTATTTCATGCCATTGTTCACTACTGTTTAATATAGCTGCCGCTTCGCTAACCTATTTTAAGTTTTTGATATTGCCTACCTGTTCCCAATTCCTTTTAACATCTTACATCATTTCCTCATCAAGCCTCTGGCAATGTCTTGATTCTTGCTTTCATCCATTCCTCCTCTACCTTATAGCTCCATCTCAACTTCTTTTCTCTTTTGTGCCAACATTTCTAATGATCTATCCATCCATTTTCACTACCACTGTTTCCCCCAACAAATCCGGGCTTATTACTTAAAATCTTTTATTTATGTAGTTATATCAGAACTCATCCTGTACCATAGCTTCGCCCAGACCTTATGATTCCTACATGTAAATTACTCAGTCTCCTCTTGTCTCCTTCTCTTTCACGCTGTCCCAAGAGCTCAGTGTGCCTCTAGCGCACGTCAGGGCATTTAACAACTTCTCTTTCTCTTACCCTCATTCAAATTCATGTCCCCTTCTCTGACATTGCCTCTGCAGCTGCTAACTTTCTGTCTATCTTGCCATGAGTAAAAAAGTTGAAATGAGAAGTTGAAGGGTCTGCCCTCTCAAAAGGAATACACTATCTCACATCCTTGATATGATGGAACACAAATATCTTTGTTTTATAGAGAAAATGAAGGGTAGAGAGATCAATTCATTTTCCCAAAGGAACATGGCTGTAGTCTGTGACAAAGGTCAGGAACCAAACAGAGTCTGTCAAAACTTTAATCCATATCCAGTTCCAATCTCCATCAGCTCTTCACTTAACAGCTCCTTACCTGACTGTGGAATCTCTTATCCTTCTATTTTTGTTTAATAAATTCATTAACAGTCAACACTCCCTAAAGAAATAGCAGGCTGTGTTACAGGGGAGACTGACACAGGTGGTCCACAGACCTCTGGTTCAAGGGAGCATGGTAGCAAAGACTGCTCAATGGTTTTGCAAGGATTAGTTCAAATACAGTGGGCCTTAATAGTTGTAAGTTATCACCAGTCACATTAAATCATTATGTATCTCTTGCAGAAACACCTGGGTGACTCTGCTATGTATCTCCAGTGCTCTGGGAGACACTGGTTATTTCGTCATTACAGCAGACCTGATTTGCTCCCCTGTATTTACGACATGCTGATAATAATAAACCAGCCTAAAAGGCCATAGATAAAGGGGGAGCTGGAGCACAACCAAGTGCTTAGCTCAAATGAGACCTGAAACAATAAACTCCTGTAAAATCATTGCTGTGTTTCTGCTTTATATTCTCACTGAAAAAAACACAAGGCAGAGATGCATCTATGTATAGTTACCAACATCTGGTAAGAGTTACGCATTCCTGCTCTGCAGCATAAGAAAGCAGTAATACTATTCCTGGAGCTAAGTGGTCTTTGAAGCGGCAGTCATTCAGTTGTGCTACAATTAGGAGAAATGTCTACAGTGCAGGGCTGTCACTGTCCACAGGACAAGTAATTTGACTATGGGTAACTGAGAACTCCGGTCATTCATGTACATAAACCTATTTACCATTTCCTACCTTTTTTCTGAGCAAGTTTAATAATTAGCATCGTCTTTTTCACAGTTTAACCTTGGCTTCCTTGATTTCCATCTACTATTCAAATCACCCATTCATTAGCAGTGATGCTCTTCCAAATTTCTAACCATTAATTCTTCCTTTTCTCTGAGCACTGAGCACTTACCACATATTTTTCCGTGTATTATATGATAACCATCTCATTTAATATACTTCAAAGCCATGGACATGCCTGATGGTATTGTAACCCTTCATTCCAGCTGATTCAGAAAATTCTGTATCAGCAAATAACTTTATAAACAAACAGAAAATGGGCAAGCCCCTTTTTGCAAGAGGACAATAGTATCTTTGAAATCTGAAAGTTTTCAATGAAAGTTCTGACCACTGCAATACATCTTCGATGAAAAGAAATCATTATTGTTCTGTTATCTTGCATCTGGATACCAACCAGTTTTGTGTTCAACTCAGCCAGATCCTACAGTACATTAAATAATAACTCAGTTTCCTTCCTTGCTTCAGTTTGGTTCCATCTGAGTACAGAGAAATCCTCGGGATTCCCAGGGAATTCCCTTGGAGATTTTGCCACAGACATTTTTAAGCAGACAGTTCAGACCTATGGTTCAGTGGACAACCTAAATTAATGCACAGAGATTTTATCTGGAAAATTCTGACATCCACCATATAGGTCACTTTCACACTAGTTGGTTATGCTCCTTCTGCGCTAAATAATGTTTTATTTAACAAATTACTTTCAGTAGACATAGTGAATATGGTTTCAAATCAAATAAAACTTCCTTTGTGCTTCAGTAGAAAGGGACATAATCAGAGTAGTGATGAAACATTAAATCACCTACCAGTTTACAGACATCTTCAGTTTTAGATTCTGATCATTTTAATGTTTGGATGATTTTAAATCTAGGTTTTTACTGAGAAGTTAGTCTGCTTTACAAATTTAGGAGAAGCTTTATTTTTTTAAGATTTCCTAAGTAATTTCAGACCGTGGTTTAGCCTCCTAATTAAGTACACAAGTGTGTGAAGAACTATGTTCCATGAAGAATGGGACTACGCAGATGAATATGGTTCCAGATAGTTAAATATCTTATCCAAGTGGACAAAAGCCTTGTAACTCCTAAGGGATACATTTATTATGCTCTTGTCTCTCCCTGGGAAAAGGAATGTGAGAGTAGAAGAAATAAATAATAATATGATTCTTTTCCTTTACTAACAACCATCAATTCAAAATTTGACAAATTGAATTAAATTTACCAGTGCTGCGCTGCTCAATATTATCATAAAAATTATAAAATTTTCAAACCAGCTATGTTTAACAATTCTGTAGCAGGTTTTTCTAAAATTCCACCAAGTTCTGCCTGGAAACTTAGTTATATCCACTATACAACACGGAAAACATTCAATACAACCTGAAAAGAGAAAGAACAGCATATTAAATTCCATTGAACATGTGGAGACATAGAATCTAAAAACTGTAAGACATCTTAAAATGACCTTCTATATACTATATAAAGAAAGTGCTGATTTACTTATGGGGTGATGCCGTGGCTGAAATGATCTAAAGCTAAAGAGAAGATATGATTTGTAGTCCAAAATGACCTCTTTTAATGGAGCAACTTATACATGGAAAAAGCACAAAAAAGCCATTACTTCCATCAAAAAAACCTTGATTATTTTATTTTCTGCATTTATTCTTTTTGTTTTGAAAAGAGATATTATCTTACTAGTGGTTTAGTAAATTATTATTTTCACTGATTATTGCACTTGATTGTACTGCGGAGATGTTACAACTAGATTCTCTGTTCACTGTTTCGCACCAGAAACACATTTCACCAGTAAGATGTAAAGGTGGTAGGACTCAACTATGAGTCAATGGGATCTAAGGAGCTATTCAGGCAATCAAAGGTAGGCGTCCACGTTGGGATGAGCTACACCGTCCCTCTGAATCCCATTAGCTGCACTGACTGAATATTCATCCACTGTACTGCGAGCTCAGACAAATTCGGTTGACGTGCCGTATTAAGACACCATCTACCAATGTACTTATTGTAATTGATCTCCAGCTGCCCCTTCAGGAGTGCTTTGAGTACCTTTGCTCATATACAGATACTTACAGCCTGATGCCTCAATATAAGATCAACTCACACTCCAGAGGTGGCATTTTGCTACCTAAACACAGGAGTTTAGAACCATTTTAGGCCACTTCAGATATTCTGCAGCTTCTGTGACAGTTCTGCCAGCTCCAATGCCGTTGTCTTGCAAACTTTCAGGCATCTCATATGGTACTAAATACCTGTGTTCAGGCTTCTCAACACTACTCCAGATCTGTGCTGGCTTCAGGTATATTTCTTTGAGGATTTATGTTTATTAACAAGTGTCTCAGGCAAAGAGTTTTTGCCAATTTGGAAATGTTCCAAACAGATATCTTTGAATTCTGCTTCATTTGGGGTCACCGCAAAAAAAGAAAAGATTCTTACTTTCTGCAAAGCATTCCTTAGGTAGACGTGACTTTTTAGGCTGGCAAAACATCTCCAGAAGAGTAACTGGATCCACAGTGCTGGCTTCAGAATAGCTACCAGCATCACATTTCTGCACAGGAGAAGGGCAAAGAGGAAAATTTACTTGCTTTTAATTAATACGGTTACCAGATTTAAAAGAAATGAAACTTAACACAAACAGACACACACAAAAAATAATATCTGCAGCATATAAATTACCTTAATATTGTTGAACTACCAAACCAAAATTACAAATAATAGGGCAGAAAAGACTAATCCCTACTGTTTGTTTCCATGGTTTTAATTTCCTAAGTTTATTGGTTTATTTAGCTGTTTACACTGGACTTGCAGGAAGGAAAACATTTAGAAGAGATTATTCTACAACTTTAATTTAGAGAAAACTCTGACTTCTTCATGCCAATCCAATACCCTTTTCATTTTCAGAGATACAAAGCATGTCTCAAAAGGCTTGATAGTGGAAAGGCCTAGCAGGAAAGAAATGTATGTATAGTCTACACATCTCAAAGGATTGTAGTTATTAGTAGGTAACCTACACACCTAGAAAACTAAGGACAATAAGGAAAACAAGTATAAAGAAAAAGGAATAAAACAATCTACCAGCCATAAGGTGTAAGTGCCCTGTATGACATGGAAAGGGAAGACATGAGGATAGGGATAAGAATAAGAAGCCAGAAGGAGGGAATTAGCTCTGTTGACAGCCATGCTGCTTTACATTAACTTCAGGTCCTAGTGAATCTTCAGCATAGACAAAAATGAAATTATTTAAATCCAAGGGCATTTTGATATTTTTATTTTTATGTAAGTATAATTAAATAATGCCTAACAAACAAAACTACTGTCAACTTTATCTAAAATCTGAAAATGTTAAAGTGGTTTGACTTTTGGAGGTAGTAATCCAAAAAGCTGATGAACTTCCATTTAATTTCCTGGGTCACTGGAGGCAAACCATGATTCTTCACCTATTTTGATGTGGACTGTACCACATCAGAATATGCTTCTAGAGCTTATTAGATCTATTATGCATTAGAATAAGTTTCTAGACCAGAAAAAGTATGGTTGTTTTGGGAACTGTTTCTAGAGAACAAATCTTTGCATCCAAGGATAACAGCAGAGTTATCTATAAAAATGAACGGTATCAGATATGTTTAAAGTGAGTGTGTTTCTCCATTAATTTCTCTTATTTTGTACAAAATAATATATTAAATTACACTGTTAGCCATGGCTGCTTATGCGAGACAAACCTCCATGCTTTAAACTATTGTTACCTCTAGAAAGATGTACCGTCTTCACAGGGATTATACTTTCTGCTCTTCAGAAAACCCCACCTTGTCCTGTCATTGCTGAATGAGAGAACCGCTGTGACAATTTTAATCTCTAGCATATGACACAAGATGATAAAAGTTATAATTACCTCTTTTTCCTCTATCTTTTGGTGTGTTTCGGAGAAATAACTTATAGTTTCAGAAGTCCCAGAAATCTGACTGAAACCACTTGAACTCCGGCACTGCTCTCTATGTCTTAATCTGTCTCCCTGCATGAAATAATGCAAGCTGGTTTATTTTCCACATTTTTCTTCCTGACAGTCATTCTTAAAAGTCAAAATTCTTTAACAGAATCTAAAGCATCCACAAAGTTTACCATGTTTATCTTTTTACAGATAACTAAATGATATCCCTAAAAGGCATGTAAAAGATTGGTTTCTTCTTTGCTTTCAAATACCATGGTCCTGTGGTTATACTGTGGAAAGGTATCATTCCTCAAGATCTACATTTAGCCCACTGATGGATTCAGCAGCCGCCTTTGCAGCTGGACCCCAACAGTCTAATGTTTCTAGTTACAGGCAGAAGAGCTAAATGATCCAAACCAGTCCTCAGTCCTTTTGCCACAACAAATTCCAAGCAATACCAGATTCCACTACAGCAGGGAAAGAATTTCTTTCATCAGATGCTTATGGACAACATATTTCAAATTGCCACAGATAATTCTACGTTTATTAGCAATTTCTGCTTCTTTGAGAATTTGTCCAAAGCTATTCCACTGACAATGCCTCCTCTTATAACCAAAAACATAGAAAATGGATCCTACCTAGACACTGACCATATCATAATCCATCCGAAAACAGCACCTGCTTTTGAGATTTCTGCCATAGCGTAATACTAGGTAACTGTACTTTGAGCCCAAATACCTGTTCTGATAGATATAAAATATGGTGATATCACAATCATAACATAACTAACACTCATAAAATACAATCCTTAACAAGCTAGTCTAGGTACAGTATAGTTGGCAAAGCCTGGTGTTCCATCTGAGCTTGCTCCTCACACATTTGGATGTGTTTTTTCAGATGAGCTAAACCCTATATTGCCACATGCTTACACCATCACTTTAACCTATGAAGAGGGAAAGCACAGTTGCAATGTCTGTGGCAGCTGGAGAAATAAGCACAAATTAATAAAAAGACATAAATTAAAATCATAAGCTACTTTCTGTAAGAGGCTTTCTATCTTGCTTTATGTGAAGAAACTGCAAAACAGCTCATTCTGCTGTGTAAGCCAGCTTCTATCGGAACTTCTTTTAGTATGGGTCTGAGAAGAGTTAGTATTTTTTTTGTTCACCTTCCGACAAAAGATTGCAGGGAAGGTATATTGAAGTCTGCTGCTTCTTATTACAACTGTCTGTGAACAAAGCAGGCTTCTAAAAGAAATTAACTTGAGGCCCTTGTGCGCTGAGCTGAGCTCAAACTACTAATGGATGTTTCATACACAGCTGAAGTACTGTCGATAGGCTAAAGGGTATCACCCTTACCTTCTATAGGCAAAAATATTTATACGGAATAAGAATCTCAGAGGATGATCCAATAGTTCTGAACTAAGATGCATTCATGCAGATATATCATCATACTCAAACCAGCATTCATATCCTTTCTAAGTAACCACATCATATCCCATATATTAGAAGTAACTGCTGTCACAAACAGAATTTCGCTAAGACACATCACCCTCCTCAAAGGAAAGTAATCAGGTAAAATTCCATTTTATTAGAAGTATAGCACAACACTAGAGGGAAGAAAGCAAAAAATAAGGAAAACCAAAAAAACCAAAAACAACCAGGAAAGCAAAATGGGAGAAAACATGAAGTGCAAAAGTGGGCACATACAAGCAATATAGACGTGAAGCAAGGGACACGGTTGCATGCTGTGAGGGCACAAAGGGTTTAATTCAGTTGCTTGCCCTAGACTGTTTAGTGTCTTTTAAGATGCCTAGGGGTACCTAAGACACACACCCCACATGTGTATGTCTTAGGTACATACATGTGTATGTTTAAGATACCTAGGGGTACCTAAGACATACACACGGCATGGTTAAAACTGGCACAGGATCTACAGGAACTGACAGATGCATTTTAGGAAGTGCATATAGAAGCTGTACAAGGTAAGCCAGAACCTCAAATGGTACTTGACATCTCTGTGGTAAGTAGTGTGTGTAATCTTGAGATTCAGATATCTAAATGGAGTAATCTAGTAAGCATAGTATCATCTGAGGTGTTTCTACGTATGCCTGGTCTCCAGATGCCAAAGAGCTCCTATAGCTTCTGTGCCTTGTTTGTCAGTCCCTCGTGGATGTGACGGGCACCTGAAGTATCTCAAATACCCCTAAATGCCTATGTGCAGGCATATTAATTGCACCATTATTGACTATCATGGCAAGTGTAAGTGCCTCACTCACATGCAGCAAGACTTGAGTTTAATCTTGCCCAACACAACACAATCAAGAGGGGAGTCCAAAGTATCACAGAGGTGAATAGGGGATTAAAAAATCACTAAGAAATAATATTTTTAAGGTGAAGGTTTTAACTAAATTCCCTCTAGATTCCATGCAACTGAGAAGCAACATACAAGCAACACAAGAGGCCTGACTTCCAAAAATTCCAGGTGCCATCTGTAAGGCAAAGGAAACAAAAAGAATGTCTGTTCTGATCAAACATCATTTAGCAATTGACAGCACTAAATGGAAACAAAACAGACAAAAGCAGAATTATGGCTGCCAATTAGGAGAATGATGAAAAAGTGGATATTCAACATCTCTTATCGAATAATTAAGATTATTTGGTAGCTCTTGCATTTTGAAGCTACTAGAAGAACAAATAAAGTACAATTGCAGAAATGACAGAAGGGATAGCATTTACTGTTCAGTCTTTGAGATTATATTTACAGACGCAAGTTACAATATTTTTTCAAATATTAATATTCCTTACCTGTTTTCTGTATTCTATTTCTGTGCATGCACTGTAATCATCATCACATTCATCGGTGTAAGTCTCTGCTACTGCAATGGGAACACAGGTACTATGACTGGTTAAAAATTCTTCATATTTCCTTGTTATTGAGGAAGTCTCTTCAGTATTGTAATACCCCATGTCAAAGCAATTGTTGCCTATATCCCTTCTGACATCTGTCATGGCATAATTATTTTCCTCTATGTCTTTGGCAGAAATTTTCACTAAAGTCTTCTTTTTGGCTGTTTTAAGGTTTTGTTTCTTTGTTTTGCCACAACGATCCAAAATTCTGTCTTTAACAGACCACAGGCCCTTGTGGATCTTCGCAATAGCAATCTGACATTTAGTCATTTGTCCAGGTTCCTCTTGTTCCACTGAGGAGTCAGTATTGAATGAACTCAGCAGCAAGGCAATAAATAGGTTGAGCACCTTAAAATTAAGTTAAAGTAAATTGGAGACACTACTGCTAACAGAAAAGACATTTCAGAAAACCTTCCCTAGATGAGAAAATCTCAATATTGCTTTCATCAACCACTGTAATGAAATTATTTAGTATTCTACTGAAATACTAATATAGTATGATATGGCTCCTTCTGGAAGGAATGGCAGGAGAAAAAGGAATGAAACAAGGGTTTGGGTATGTCAAATATATTTTCACATGCTCTGATGTCCATAAGGTATGTGGAGGTAGACATTTTGAAAAACAGCAGGCAAAGATAAATTTTACCACCACCACAAACATCAAAAAGGATCTGGTATAGACCAACAAATGAAGCAGATGAAAAAGATTTCATCTTCCAGTATATATACATTAGGTCTAGTATATGTCACGCAAACTGGAAAATCTGTGTACTGCAAACTTTTGAAAATAAAAAGTTGGTAAGCATTAAAAGCACTGAACACTTTGGTTATCTGAACCTAGCACACAAAAGATGAAGAAATCAGGCACCAAATTATCAAAATGGCACTGCTATACTCTGGGTAGAAGGAATAATTTTATTTTGCTTAGCAGCTGCCTCTTGTGTGAGAAAGAGGAAGACGGGGAAAAAAAAAAAAAAAAACAAACAGAAGGAAAACATATATTAAGTAGTACCCAAATAAGCAAATAGTGTGAATACTCTTTGGATGATTAGGTTTCCTTTGGAAAAAAAAAAAAGATGCCAATGTAACTGGATGTATTTAGTAGGGACTGAAAAATAGCTTGATACTCACCACCAGGTTTCCTATCACGAGGACTAACAAGAAAATGGGAAGACATAGCTCTTTTCCAGCTACTTCCATACATTCCCACATGGTTTCAATCCATTCTCCACATAGTATTCGGAATATGATCAGGAATGAATGACAGAAATCCTTCATATGCCAGCGTAAATCCTCACTGGTGTTTATTTTGTAGAATTTTTCCTTATAATGAATGCCTAAAACCTGCCTTCCTACTACAGCAAAAATAAATACAGTGATAATCAAAACCAGAGTGAGGTTACCCAGAGCACCAACGGAGTTTACAATTATTTTCATAAGAGTATTTAAGGCTGGCCAGGACTTTGCCAATTTGAAGATCCTGAGCTGTAAGTAAAACACAAGAGAACAATGTGAGTGGTGAACACTGCACGGATAGCACAGCACACACAAAAACCAGACCCTGCAGTTATCATGCTGTCTTTACTTCAGTAACACCATCATAATTTTCCCCCCTAAAGAAAGGTTTTTAATTGTTCTGATCCAAAAGCACTGTGCTTAAGCTCAAATGGTTACTGTTACTGAGAACAGAGAACTGCCAAAGGAAGCTCTCAAATTGTTTCTGCTAAGTTAGATATGAGCATGTGTAAGTCTATTAGTATTAACAGCAATAACAATAATAGTAATAATAATAATAAAGTGCCTCATAGGTATTTGGACGAGGCTAATGAAATGACTGCATTCTGGTCTAAATCAAATGTAATCAGACAAAAATTGAAAAAAGATTTTTTTTCTACCTCTCCCCACACTTAAAACAGGATCTGAAAAGCCGGATGGATCTATTCTACGCACCCTCATGAGTAAGAAGGACACTTTTCGTCAAATTAGCATTCGGGACTGCTAAAATCCCTCAGTCATACACAAGACAAAACAGAATCCAACTATATTTCTAGGTGTGATGACTCAAAAGCTACAAAGAATGTTAGTACTTAGTAAATTTAGCATTCTAAATACACATGAAGGACATAAACAGCAAAGTAACATTTTACATGGACATCTCAGAATTATTCCTCCTTTTCCCTAAGGCTGAAGAAAGTCTTGAGGAGAGCCCCTAAACCTTGAGGAAAGCTATGTTATTTTACAGATCTCAGCTCAGAAGGAAAAGCTGTGAAGGAATACTTGCTATCTTTAAGCTCATGGAAACACTCAGATAACATTTTTTCCTAATGGAAGGTCTGAGATGTAATTGAGCAGCACCACTGTACAGACGTAACAGAGAACCAGTGAACTCCCTGCCAGGTCAGACCTCCCAGAGGGTGCACTGTGTCAGAGTATTTGTCATATCCAATATAAAGCGTATAATGAACATTGAATGAATTCTTTAATATTAATGTTGGATTACTATTTACCCAAAAAGAGAACTGATTTAACAGATTCATCAGTAAAATAATTTGAGGGTATTTCACTGGAATCTTTAACAAATCTATATAAAACATGTGTACTTTTAGAAAAGAATAAAGAAATAATTACCAGTCTGAAAGATGACAGATTTTCTTTAAAGCTTATTAGGCCAATCATAACAACTATACTATCAAAAATATTCCATTTTTGCTGAAAATAGTTGTAAGGATCTAGAGCAATGATTTTCAAGATCATTTCTGCTGTAAAAATCAGGGTGAAGACCTGGGAGGAGGAAAAAGAAATTCAGCAAAAAGTCACTGAAAAAGCATGTCCTTATAGGACTGTCCCAGTATAAATATGGCGTTATAACTCCATATTCACTCTAACACAGATCTAACTTACCTTGTCACTTATGAAAATCATTTCTTGGTAATTATATGGCATGTCAGGGTGCTCCAGAGCCATGAAGAAGGTATTCACAATAATGCAAACCATGATTAAGAGATCAACAAATGGGTCCAAAATTACCAATTTCACGTTTTCTTTGACTACTCTCCAGAATGGACAACAATCCCAAATTAGATACTTGCGAGCAAAACGTTTCCATAATGGAGGGCATTTCAGTTTTGACTCCTGCAGTTCTAAATGACAAAGAGGGAAAGTGAAATTATGTGGAATATCATAGTATGAAGAAAAAGACCATCACAGAAAAGACTGAAAAGAAAAATCAATCTCATGTGAGCAGAACAACATAATAGAAAAAAAATGTTTCACTCATTCTACACAAACTAATCATAGGCTATTCAAAGGTCACTATCAGTAAATCTCCTAATTACAGAAACTGGTGATATTACCCACCTCTTCATATGTTTATTACACTATTGAAGGATGATAAAGGCTCTGCATTAAGGAGAAGTAACTTAACTGTCTCTGGGAAACTGACAACTTGTTTTCTGTAAGTTGCGTCTGCACAGTCACAGATGCAGCATGAGTTGAAAAAAAACCCAAAAACCAGCAGGATAAAATGAAGAAGTGCATCCCCCGTATCTTGGTGTCCATAGCTGAGGATAGGGTTATAAGAGAAGTCAAGTTGGAAGTGACCTCAGGAGATCCCTAGTGCAACCTTGTTCTCAAATCAGGGTCAGCTATTAGGTCAGAGACTGCATAACCTGTTCCTCTGACTGTCCTCACAGTGAAAGCTTCTCCTTATACACAACCTGAAACTTTCTTCTTTCTGTTGTTGTCTGTTGTCTCATCTTTCCACTGTGCACCACTGTGAAGAGTGCATTCTTGATAACGTCTTCCTACACACTGCAAGGCTGACATTAACTGTCCCTCAAAACCTTCTCTCCAGGCTGAACCAGCCCAGCACTGGGCAAACGCCCAGTCCCCTGACGTGGTGGCCCTCTACTGAACTCAATATATTTCTTGGAGCTGGGGGGCAAACCAAGCATAGTATGTGGTCTAGCAACTGCTTAATAAAGGCTGATAATCACTTTTCTCCTGGCTACGCTCCTTTTAATATAGTTGAGAATACTGTTGGCCATTGCTGCTGCAAGGGCGTGTTGCTGGCCACTGCTCAGCTCACTGCCCACATGGACCCACCGGGCCCTTCCTGCAGAGCTGCTTCCCAGCCAGCCAGCTCCAGCCTGGATCGTTGCAAGAGGTTCTTGCAGATAGGCATAAATTTACATTTGTACTGGCCGAATTTTCACAAGGTTCCTGTTGGCCCATTCCTCCAGCCTAAGTCCCTCTAGATGGCAGCTCCTACCTCCAATGTATCAAGTACCTCCCCCCCCAGTTCCGTCCCATCCTAAAATCAAGAGCAAGCCCTCTGCTACCTCCTCCAGGTCACTTAGGACAAGACGTGTCCCAGGATACACCCCTGTGGTACTCCACTTGTTACCTGCCTCCAGGTGGAATATAACCTCTCCACCAGACACTTGAAACCCAAACACACAACCGTTTTTTTGTCCAGCTGGTTGGCCACCCGTGCAGACCCTAACATCCTAGCACCTTAACCTGGGATGAAAAAATACTGTGGGAGACAGGGTTGAAAGCCTTGCTAAAGTCAGTGTAAGTGAAAACATTGCTCTCCCCTCACCCACAAACCCCAGCCATTTTATTGTACAGGGCAATCCAGTTAGTCAGGCATGATTTACCCTCGGTAATGGTAAGTTACAGTTACGTGAGATATGAGAATATTTATTTTACTGAAATTTACGTTTGATTGTAGCATAATTTCTCCTAGTGACTTTAAAAATAATGCTAACTGTTCATGACATTTTGATCTCTGAGGTCAAGTTACACAACCACCGTAGCAAAACCACTGAAGAATTACTTACGCAAATTATCTGTAATAACAGTGGCTGCACTCATTAACCTCTGTCTTCGAAAAGGATCATTAATAGAGTCCACCGACAATTCATAGGACAGCAGTATCTGCCTCTTTGGTTAGAGAGACAACAGAAGATAATATAACAAGGAATATGAAGAAATGGCAATATAAAAATTACATCCAGCATAACAAAAATATGCCTTTTTAAATACAAATGTTAATGAAGCCTCACCTTGCTGAAGGTATATAAAAGAAAACAATGCAACAATATCATATATTTTCCTTTGAAGGTAAAGGGCATTTCACCAAAACCAGTAATGTGTTTCAAGAGTTGTTTCCTTCTGAAAATATTTAACAATAATAATTCCATTATATAAAAAGTATAAAATCATTAACTGGGGAGCAAAGGAAAAAAAATAATTCCATCTTTCCCGTGACTGATAAAAAGAGCATACAAAAAGAACACTGACAATCACTTTGAATAAATTACTGACTATTAAATATGAATTATTGATGATTAATAAATAATAATTATTTACTAGTGATAGTTCTTTAGTGAATAAAAATTATTGGTTTGCCCAGCCCTATTAAGCCTATCAAGATCTATGCTAATACTGAACTGCCTAAAACTAGGGATGGGACTACTCTGGGTTTCATTAGAGGTTGCAGAACGCTAAACTCAGTGTTGCTGATGTGCACTGAATAACAGACAAACCAACACCTGTATCTTCTGGGACACACTAAATTCTTACCAAAGATTCAGTTCATGACATATTAATACCCTCCCACACATTGTTTAAAGACTAAGTAAAACACCGGCTGCAAAGAATAAGTGAGACATTGAGGCAGAAAAAAAAGACGGAAGGTTCCAGTGTCGGGGGGGACAGAATTAGCACGACCCGTGACAGGGAGCTACTGACTGACCACATCCTGATAGCATCTTGGTATTCCCTTTCAGCACAGCTTGATTTGTTTAATTTCCTTTTTGTGGGGAGGGTATATAAGTAAAGATATGTCAGATCATTACTTCAAACTTTTATGATAATATGAGTTTTATGAACACGTTCTATAAAACTGTTATTCAGGGAATTAAACGGATATCCTTGGCCTTAGGGGTTTAACAATAACTGTTGCTTTTTTGTGTCTCTGGTATTTTAATGACTTGAAAAGCTAAGTAAAATTTAGCTGATAGAACTGTCACAGAATAGACATATAAAATGAATTCATAATACAGTGCTAAAATGTTCGTAGAACCATATAACGGTTTGGGTTGGAAAGGACCTTACAGACCATCTAGTTCCCACCCCCCTGCCACGGGCAGGGACACCTGCCACCAGCCCAGGCTGCTCCCAGCCCCGTCCAGCCTGGCCTTGGGCACTGCCAGGGATGGGGCACCCACAGCTGCTCGGGGCAGCCTGGGCCAGCGCCTCACCACCCTCAGAGTGAAGAATTTCTTTCTTATACCTAAATATCTATTCATTTTCTACCTCTATTTTTTCAGAATCTAAAAGACTCAGTTAGACTATTCTAATCACATCCTAGTTATCGGTGTGACTTGTCCTTTCATTCCTTTCCATGTTTGGTATCTCAGAGGAGAGAAACCTGGAAGAATTTGTGTATGAGCCTGACTAAAGTCCTCAGTCTTGTTGAAATTCATGTCTGTTCAGAAGCATTCAGAGTTAGTATTTTTAGAAAGACTAAGAGCATTCACCAACACTGAAGCAGTTACTGCTGCTCATCTATCTTTAGGTGAAGTAAATAACTGGTGATGAGAATCCGCTGACAAATTGGGATTTAAAATAGGGATATGTGCTAGAGAAATCATGCATTCCAGTTTTTATAAAACTAATTATGTCCTACCGAAATGCTTCTACCCAATATGCCTTTTTCTCTTTGACTTAGCATATTTAGCCTCCTTTTGTGATTAGAGTGTACATTGCTTGAAGAGTCCTCAGTTGCAGCAGAGCTAGTACTACTAGCAGTTACCATAACGTTAAACATACTGCCATTTTTGTTGCAGACTACACTTATTTGACTAATGGCAGAACTCCACACTGGAGCAGCTCACACTGCTTGCACCATGCTCTAGGCCTTCCTTTTTTTCTTTTGGTTTTTTTTTGTGTTTTTTTTTTTTTTTAATATGAAATATCAACATTTGTAGGACAAAGTGAGACCTGTGATGTAGGCGAGCAAGAGGAAGTGAGCGTACAGGTGCACTATGCACCTTAAAGAACCTTTATTTGATAAATAGCTGCTTCTGCTGTCAAATGATCATCTGTAAGCATGTGTAAGACAGAGTAATGTTACAACCAGAATCTCACACAGCCACAGTTACCTGGAGCCAGGTCTTGGAGTTTTTAATGCAGATAGTGTAGAGGCATCTGTTAGCAAGCACAGCAATACAAACTCTGCAGAACACACTCCTGAAAAGCAGGTTCCACTAAACATTTCTTGTACCAGCTTCTAATGCAAACTATTAGCCATTTCCAAAAGTTCCTATACTAGAGATATTCATAACTTTGCCATTCTCTGCACATACAGAGGAGAAGGGACCTTGGGAAGGGTCTGAAAATGTTATTCCTGAAATGTCTCAATACAGATTGCATTTGGCACCCCATCTGTGCAGATTTTGCACCCTTGGAGAAGTAAGGCCTACCAAATTTATCTCCTGGCTCAGTCATCTCTTGCAACACAGTCACAGACTTAGAAGAAAAAAATTAAATAATCAGCCATAAGAGGTGATTTTTATACTTACAGATGATATAACACCTGCTATGGAAAGACTTTTTTTCCCCCTCAATAGATATAATAATACACTACCATGGACTGTGACAGAGTGCTCCCTTTAAGCACAGAAGAACCAAATTAGGTCAAAAAATGGTATAATATTCTTAACACAGCAGGGGAAACATTAATGACACTTTATAAGAAGCAAATACTACACTAAAGATGATGACAGATGGCAGTTGCTGCCAAGTGGATGATTTTGACTCCTTCATCTCAGACACATAATTTAATATAGCTAGGATCATGGAATTTAGAAGAAATTCTGACCACGCTGACTGCCAGAAGGAAAACCTAATCCATTTTAGCTAGGATGACATGTCTGATAAAAACACCCCTACAAGGACACTTTTCAAAAGGAAGTAAGTTGGACCATTACTCCTTTAGCTCTGTTACTGGAAGGTCTCCGTTTCCTCTGAGGTGGGTGGGAACAATTCTGATGTTTTCCCAAAAGCAAGAGAGAATCTGTCATGAGATGGAATAGATTATCATGATGGGGGTCACAGAAAATATGTTGGGAGACAGAGGGGTGAGGGTTAATATCAAAATGAACAGTGTATGTTTTGGTGATGAGTTCCAGCTCTCCACATCTAGAGAGCCTGCTCAGTCACAGTAAATGATCACCAAAGAAATGGAAGGAGAAAACAAATCTGAGAGGGTGAAGGAAGACTGGTTTGAAATTCCAGACTGCATTATCAAAGGTGTGGCTGGGAACCAGGGTTTCAGTCAAAGTGTTATTTGGACACAAACAACTATTTTTGCACCATCTGTTCTTCCAGTGGACCTTGTTTGGTCTAAGTCACAAGCCTTTACTGGAGAATGGCTGTTCTGAACCACGGCATCAAAAGCTTTCTTTTTAGATATTGTCAAAAATAACTCAGTAATATGGGTAATTGCCTGAGAATTATTTTGGAAGATTCAGCTCAAAATGAAAATACCTAAAAATAGGCATTTAAATGTGGATGTCTACACAGAGCCAGAGAAAGACTGAAGTTGGGAAGGTCCTCTGCAAGTCCTCCCACTTCATTGCTCAAAGCAGGACAAACTTCAGCTGTAGGGCCTTTTCCAGCTACATTCTGAATCTCTCCAAAAATGAAGACCCAAAAATTTGTCTGGATGACCTGTTCTAATGTTTACCCTCTGTCACAGTGACTTCCTCCCCTTCCTTAACAAATAATCCAAATTTATCTTTTGCAGCTTGTTCCCTTTGATTTTCCGTTGTGCACCTGTAAGAAGATCTTGGCTCCTTCCTCTTTATACACTCCATCAGATACTAGTAGACAGCAATAATCAATTTCTTCCCTTTCCCTTTTCTCCTTCAGGCTGAACAAAACCAGCCTCTCCACTCCTCCTCACAAATCACGTGCTACAGCCCCGTAATCATCTTGGCAGCCTCCACTGGCTTTACATGATATTTCAAAATAATGTTTTACTGGAAAGCTCAAAACATAACACAATACCCCATGTGCAGTCACACACACACTGGTCAGGTCAAGTGAAGATACACACATGGACTAAGCATTGAAAAGATAAAAAATCTGTACTCTACATGGATGATGTACCATTGGTAACATGATAGTAAGGACTGTCCATGAGATACACAGTATTTTGCCAGTGTCAAAGGTACAATGAAAAAAACCACAAGATTAAGGAAAGTAAGAATTAAAAATCTTAATAGCAGTTTCTTAATGGATTTAGAAAAGTGATGAGCAGAAAAGCCAGAAGTCACTGTTGTAATCAAGGTGTGAAATAGCACATGTGGGATTCAGCCTAATATTCAGACAGCCATATTTAATTTGTCTATGTGCACGTTATATATACAATTGTATAATACCATTAAAATTGATGCATATTTTTTTGATAAGTTTGATTCACTTAAACATAAGTGTCGGAAGCCATTTGAGATGCTCTGTTGAGACATTTGGTATCTGAGACATCCACAGTCTCTGACTAAAAAGACATGACACGTCTGTACCCCTCTGTAGAGAGGTGGGGACCAAGTAAGACACTCCAGAAAAACTCTAATGTTTCTAGGTATGAATTTGTGACCCAAAACATTAAATCTCCATTCTATTCAGGGAATTTAGAACCTAAATCACATGTAGACACCTGCAAACATAAACCTGGAGCACAATTCACGTGCCTAAATCTAGGAAATTAGTAACATTTGAGATACCATAATGTATTTGAGATATCCACACTATGCTGGAAGATGTGCCACAGACGTCAAAGATAACCAGGATATTCAACCTGTTGAAAAACATCTAAAATGGCACTAGATGATATGTTAGACAAGTGAATCACACCCTTAGCATCAGAAGTCTTCATACTGAAATAAATCCAACCCTAAATATTTAGGCCAGAGAATTAACTGTGTGTACAAAAAAAAAAGAGAAAGGTTAGGTCATTAGGGAAATTCTAAAGCTTACAGGATTTTGTATGTTTGTTTATGCAGCACAATAGAGACAGCAGCAGATCTTACCACAGCTGTAAATGCAGAGGTCTACAATGTGTCATAAGTATGCTACTGACAGCCACTTCGAACCTCCCTTTTAAATCCATACACTGCTGTCTCCCTCTGGTTCCAAAATCTAACTTTCAGATTGCTTTACAAAACAAGTTAATCTAATGCATGCAAGAAGGAGAAAAAAGGGGAAGGAAAAAAAATAATAAAAAATTGCAAATAAAGAAAGCTTTTCTGCTCATCAAATTGTCATATCACATACAAGTCTAATGAATGTATCTATTTTCAATACTTACAAGTTTCTTGTGGCAATGACCAGGCTGTGAATGAAATATATGCTCCTCTTTGTCATGATCACCTAAAATTAAGCTTTGGCTTGAAACTGGTTTTTCTTTCTTCAGCCCTTTTTCTTCTGAATTTTTCAAGTCATCAACTGACATTTCAGATCTGACATGTAAGGCCTTATTACTTTGTCCTGCAGCCAACATCTGTAAAACAAACAGCAAAAGGTCTGTCTGTTAATACAAGGCAAATGCAAGTGCATGGACTAGGATCACATGCATTTTAATTATTATGTTATCTGAATCCTTTGTACTAACAATTCCTATCTTTCAAACATTAAACTACTATATAAAGACAGGAGTACAAAATGCTATTCACAATACTGAAAGATAAAGCAGGGTTACTTATCAGCTACTGCAATTAAAGTCTGTCCTTGCCACTTTAGATACTTTATTTTGTATCTGAATTACAGAATATTATGGTGTATCCTTTTACACTCATTTTCTTGCTTTGGAAAGGACTTTGAGCTCAAAGACAACAGAAGACTAAAGGCTCAAAATAAATCCTACAATGTTAAACCTTTCTTAACTACTAATCCTGTTTAAAGAAAAATAGAAGGAAGAAAAGCCTAGGAAGGCTTGGCAAGCTGAAATTTCAGACAGAGAAACGTTACAGGCCTGTTGACAGCTGTAGAGGAGGAAACTGATAAACTGGTGATGTCTTTCACCTTAATGATAAAACTGGATAGTTGCTGGAGAATATTTTTATGTTCTCTTACAAGTCTGACTTTTCTGATTGTTAGCAGTAAATCAGAGGTATTTTTTATAAAAAGTTAGAAGATAACATGTTTTGCCAATAGTTTTCAATTTATCTTGCTGCTTCAGCTCAGAGCTCCACTTCTCAGAAATAAAATAAACACCAGGTGATCCCTGGTCCCATACGAGCCAAGGAATGAATCTGGGCAATAATATGCAAAGAGGAAACGCTGTAGAAATCTGATGTGTGTCTATTAGCTCTCCAAACCAACAGCAAAGAAACTAACAGAGTCTCTGGATGCCTTTCCACATTAGTATGGAAGTGATGGAATTAGCCTGGCCAAAGACTATTCTGCTCTTGGCAACTGGTGGAACTTCTGCAGGCAGTCACTCAAAAAGAGGCATGACAGCCCTTCAACAGCTGATCACCATGGCTCTCAGAAAGCTTGCATTTTTAATCAATCCTGAAATCTATCAGCATCACAACTTCCAGTCTCAGGGAACCGTAGAAAGGATAACTTTTCTTATGGATGCAGATCGATCCACTCATACTTCTTTCATCAGATTACACAGTAATAGCAAGAAGGAATATCCAGAAAAAGGAGATTTTGTACACAGCAATGGTGGTATTGCAAGAATGGGACAAACCACAGAGCACAGGCACCCACGTAATACCATAAAAAATGTATACTTGCCAGCAAGCTATTCCTATACAATTTCAGGTCTGCCAATCCTAAAACGTAATGATGTAACTTGGACTCCTGCTGTTTGTATCACTGAAATGTTTGTATGTTTAAATATATATACATACATACACATGTGCATTTATAAAGAGACAAGAGAGAAAGGGAAATTAAGTGTGGGGAAGTATTGTATGAAGCACATGTTTAATTAAAAACCTCATTTCCCTATATTCACAAACAGAAGAAAACAAAAGGAGCCACATATTACATACTATATAGAAAAATTTACAAACCTGTTCTTTCTCTAGAATTTGTTTGGCATCCTGAAGCAATTTTGCCTTTGCCTCTGTTTCAGCAAGAGTAGCTCTGTTTTGCTCTTCATATGCCATAGTTACTACAGCCAAGATCAGGTTGAAGAGATAAAAAGAGCATAAAAAGATGACCCCCAGAAAAAATAACATGTAGTTCTTTCCAGATGTACGGATAGTCTGTGAGGAAAAGGTTGTAATAAATTCTTAACAAACTAACATTTACAATAGAATCTCAAACTAACTTTAAACAATTTAGTTTCCTATACAATACAAAAGGTCAACATACTGCACTGTTTTCATTAAAGAACAGTAGGATCTACCTCTGGTCTAAGTTACACAGAAGGTCTAGAAATACAACTAGGCAGGTGTTCCCCCAGACTTCCGGTAAAGAAATTTCAGCTCTTAAAAACTTCTCTGTGATCATACAATGTTTTATTTTTATGTAACAGACCATTAAATATTCATAATGATATCATGTACTGCAGAGAACAATTAACAAAATCCATTCTTAAAATTATCTTTCAGCAAATCAGGCAAATGCTCATCAGAGTTTAAGTTGGGAGAAGAAACTTCAGCTGTAAAGAAATATACTGGTGACTACAGAAGAAATTAATAAAACTCAAGTAATAAGGATGAAAGCTAGGTTCTCCTAAACCATCACAAAAGATGCTCTAATTAGAGAATCAGAGGCAATACTGAGACTGATTGCCTTTTTTTTTTTTTTTTTTTTAATGGCAGCAGAGGAGATGGCTCAAAATTAAGCTGTCAGACATTAAAAACTAAAACCCACTTGACCTCCAAATGGCAAAAGATATATCCATTTAAAAAAAAAACAAAACCAAAACTCAGTTAATAAAGGCTGCTGGAAAAAAAAATTAAAGTGGACCATATGAAAGTTATAGAACAAGGCAGAGAATAATTCTCTTCTAGCAAAGGCACTGCATAGATGTAAGGGATTCAGAGAATTCTCTACATGCAATTTTTCTATCATTTTTGTCAAAAAGGGGAATTTAGAAATTACATTCAGCTCTCTGAATCAAAACATAAAGGGTCCAAATATTTTAGTACCAGTTGTTCAAAAATTATCTGAAATAAAAGTGTGTATGTTGAGCCAAAAAGTTTGGTGAGGATTCAGGACATAAAAGGAAGAGAAACAGAGTATGTAACAAGTCCTGCAGCAGGGAGCTCACTAGCCCGATCTACTATACACCCCGATCCTTTGGTAGTTATGTATTAACATTTAACTATTAGTCACTGACCCAAGTGTGTTCTCCAACAAGACTATGAGCATTCACAGCAGGATTGCTCCCATCCAATGTCACTTGCTGAAGTTCTTACAACTTAGTCACTTGAAGCCACTTCCTTAATACTTATGTTGCTTTTAAAATAAAATTGGTGTCAGTGATGTTAAAACAGATGCAAGTTTTTCTAGTGGACATAAAGTCATTCTAGCAGGTAATAAAAGCACCTACTTGTCTGTAGAGACGCTCCCAGTAATCCTGTGTCATCAGACGGAATACAGAAAGGAAGGCCCAGCCAAAATGATCAAAACTTGTATAACCAAAGTCAGGATTCTTCCCAACATTCTGGCAGCTATAGTTTTCTGGGCACTCATTTCTAACCACAAAAGAAATGTTAAACAGTATTTACTTGCAGTATTAGATTGTACCTTAAAGCATCTGGTACACAACATCAAATACACAAATTTGTTCAGTTTATCTGAGAGTCCATTTTATTATTCCCCAATATAATTCTGCCAGAAGGGCTGACTTAGAACAGACATTTATCTAGCCAAATAAACTAGACAGAAACTCTAGTCCTGTCCAGTTTCTGAACAGACAGAAACTCTCCACTGATGTATGATAGGTGCAAAAAAATTACAGAGAGAGGGGAAAACCAAAAAATATATTTCCTTTTAAATAATTCATCAAGGTGAGGAGAGTTTATTAATATCTCAGAACTCTTTACTGTTCTTATTTGAAATTTTATTTGTTCCCCTCCTCCTTTATATCATTCTACATTACCATTATATTACCAGCAGTTAGTAACAAAGCACATGTATAATTGCTTGCATCCTAGTACTTTGTTCTTTGTCTAATGTGAAATATCTGGGTTTATATTTAATAACCTCCGTTCCACTCTCCTGAAAAATCATCACCATTCCTTTAGGCCAAAAATAAAGACACAGTACATCTGGAGGTAAAAATAAGGAAGTACCAAAGCTGTTTTGTTCACTTACTTAGGATGTGAACTGAACCCACAGAGCAGTATTTCAGAAGATTTATTCATTCTGTAGCAGATATCTAACAAAAAAAATAATTAAGGAATCATAAAATCAGAAGCTGTCAGTTCCTACAGTACTCTGACAGTAAACCATACATTACTGCACTTTAAAAAACACTCTGAATGGACCAAATCTCTGTGAAAGACTCCTTTCACAACAAAGAGCATATAGGGCTGTTTCTCAGCAGATCTGTCCCTATGGCAATTAAAAAAAAATAAATAATCATTAACTGCACAACTCACAATGTAAGATTGTATTTGATCTCCGGTAAAAATAAGAATCTCTGTGAGAAGCAGGCAAAGTCCCTGAATGATACAGATTTAGTGATGAAAAAAAAAATAATTCTCTGTTTAGTACCCCTAAAATTAGGATCCCCGTGCAATGTACATAGGTAAAGAAGAAAATGCTTATAAAAAACTCCATCTTTTCTATCCCACAGACTGCTAATCTTCCTCCAAATCTAAGATTTACTAATCTCACATTCAGTTGTCCCAGAGATTTCATATTACTACTTGTGTGAATGGAAGGATATACTGTCTTATGAGAAATACATAAAACTATATTTTAACATTTCTGTGAAAAAACAAGACACACATTGGAAGATACACAGATTATATAAAGGGAGAAAAGAATAAAATTTACCTTCATCATTTGGTACATATATCTTGGCATCCTTACATAATGTGTCATTGTATGTAGCATTAGTGAGGACACATTTGAATTGTAAGTTGCCCATAAAGAGCTGGAGGCCTATTAGAGCAAATACACTCAAGCAAAAAACAGTCAAGATCAACACATCAGTAAGTTTCTTAACAGATTCAATAAGTGAATTTACGATGACTTTCAGACCTAGAAAAATAAGATTCAATAATACACAAAATAAGAAGAGGAATACAGTAGCGTTCCCATATAGCAATATACAACAGTTTCAAGTATGTTAAAAACAATCAGTGTAAAGGGGTTTGTAACGTTTTGTAACTTTTTGTAACTTTAAAGTAATAAATGAGGTAAAAAAAAGCATAGGAATGAGTAAAGTATTTTTACTTAAATTTCCTAATCATAACTTATTTGGCTGTTACTTCCTCCTAACACTAATTTTTCTGACTTTTAAATTCTAAATTAAGACGGCATCTAAGCAACTTACAAACTTTAATGAATATGGACTGATTTCTGTGCTTGATTAACATTAAACAAGTACTTCACATTGTGCCAAATACACATTACAGTAAAGGATAGCTTCTACTGACCTCAGGGAATTTGTTCTTAGAAGATAATGCCTTAATATGTCACCAGTTTAAAAGCAAAAGAACGTCTGACACTGGGAAGGGAACAAATACATGTTGGGGACTGCCCAGCTGGAAGGCAGCCCGGCAGAAAAGGACCTAGGGGTCCTGATGGGCACCAAGTTGAACATGAGCCAGCAGTGTGCCCTTGCCACAAAGAATGGTGGCCTGGGGTGCATCAAGCAAAGCATCGAGGGACGTGACCATTCCCCTCTACTCAGTACTGGAGAAATCAGCACTGGAGTACTGGGTCTAGTTCTGGGCTCCCCAGTACAAGACATGCACATACTGGAGAAAGTCCAGCAAAGGGCCATAAGGATGAGGAAGGGACTGGAGCACCTCTCCCATGAGGAAAGGCTGAGAGAACTGGAACTGTTCAGCCTGGAGAAGAGAAGGCCCAGGGGTATCTCATCAGTGATACAAGTCTCTGAAGGGAGGGTGCAAAGCAGATGGAGTCAGGCTGATCTCAGTGATGCCCAATGACAGGACCAGAGGCCATGGACACAAACTGAAACCCCGGTCGTTCCCTCTGAACATCAGGAAACACTTTTCTACTGCGAGGGTAATTAACTGAGCACTGGTGCAGGTTGTCCAGGAGGTTGTGGAATCTCAGTTCTTGAAGATATTCCAAAGGTGTCTGGACATGGTCCTGGGCAACCAGCTCTCAGTGGCCCTGCCTGAGCTCAGGGGCTGGACCAGATGATCTCCAAAGGTCCCTTCTAATCTCAGCCATTCTATGAGTCCATGAAAACGGGTTATAAATAAACTGAAGACCAGTATTTTGGCAGAACAATTGAATTTGAAATATGACACAGGCAGAGAGTGATATCCAGGATTTTTCTAGAAGTCTTACATAAGAAAAATGTAAAATTACATTTAATCTCTGTTCTCCATGATGAATATGAAAACTCTTGATGGGTGGCTTTGACATTTAAAAAATAAACACTTCCTATGTTTAATTCTCATTATAATTCCATAGCAAAATCAAAAATATGTTTGTAATTACACAGAAATTATAAAGTTAATATGTATATTATGACAATGGGATGTATAGTCATTTATACTTTTGAAAATGGGTTTTTGCTGTTAGGCTCTAAAATCCATACTTTGGTATCCTAATTAGTGGCACAACTTACAAAAATATCAGACAGCATATGCAAAACACTATTGAAAGTATTATGCTCTATCTAGATAGTGGCTGTGATCAGTTCAAAACCAAAGGAAATTGAAATATTGTGAAGTTAGCATACTGGGAAATAAACCATGGAAGTTTAAGCTAATGAATTAGAACATGAACCAGAAATGTGGTATAGCCACATTATGTTAAGACAACATATTGAATAGGGCACCGCTCAGGAAATACAAAAGTAAAAAGATAAAGGCACTGAGCTAAGTAAAACTGAACATTAGTGATGTGAGAGAAAAAGCAGAAAATAAAAAAAAAAATGGCCTGTGTCAAAATCATTTTGGGCAAAGATTATAAAAATAATTTCTTAGGATGCTGCTGAGAGTTGCTACAGGCTGCAAAACAGTCACATCTTGGGGTCCAGTTAACAGTCACAAAAAGTGACCAGAAAACTGAAGACAAGCACAGGAGAGGAACTAGAAATAGCACACAGCTGGAGCAGAGAGGAAGTTAGTAAGACATGTTGTTCCTTACCTGGTATTACTGAAATAGCTTTCAAAGTCCTGAGTACTCTGAAAGATCGAAGACTTGAAACTTTACTTGGAGTAAACATAGTAGCATACCTATAAAAAAACCCACAAAACTATACCTATAAAAAAATAAAATGATTGACAAAGATCTAGCTTTTCAGAGCATATGCACATTAAGCACACAGTAATGAATAAGTTACAGAAAATAAATATGTCCCAAGGTAGATGTCTAAAGTTAGGAACCTAAGCCCATTTCTAGGTATTGATATAAAATATCGAGACTTTTGAACAGTGCCTCTGAAAAGAAACATAGCAAATTTTTACTTAGCGTGGATTTGGATGCTTAACTTTTGAAGTGTTTATCCATCAAAATGTCAAATAAATATAAACTCTTCAGTGTCATACTCACACCCTCCTATAATGAGGCTAATCTGACTTAAACACCACACGGAAGTATATGTTGCAGCTATCTCAAAACTACGCAATATATACTTTGGAAGGGAGTTGAGCAAAACTAAGTTTGCAATACATTAATTCTGTACCACATGGCTGCCTTTCTAACTTTAACAGTCAGCTAAGAACTTGAGTATTGAAACTAGTTTCAATTTAATCATTTCAATAATCTAAAATTTTCAGAAAATTACTATTTTACAAGTTGCATTTACAAGTTCTACGCAGCACTTTAAAACGTTACTCCATACTTTGTGAGATTTCTTTCAAGTCAGAAAGGACATCAATTGTGACTCATCTTATGACAAGTTCATAACTGGTAACACAATTCCCCGAAATAAAAAATCAGAGCCTGAGAAACATTGGTTTGAAAGGACCTCTGGAGGTGATCTAGGCAACCTCCCACTCAAAGCATTACTTTCATGGACAATAAATCAGAACACTGTGACTTTGCCTAGACTGTAAGATTAAATAATTCTCAAGTACCTTAAATAATAATTGCACTTGAGTTACATATTGAGTTAAATCCCAAATACTTTTATTTGTTGCAAGATAGGACCCAAAAAACTAGGAAATACTCTATTGCAAAGTGCTTCTATCTGCTTGAACACAAATTAATTAGGAGTATGGGTAGGAAAGTCGGGCCATAAAATGAAATTGTTCATAGAGCTGCTGGACTACTTGATAGCTTCTGATGATCAGCAATGCATAAGCTCCTCAGTGGTTTATAGATTACCAATACGAATACTCTGTTCATATGTGTATATACATGTGTGATGACGTGCGAGTACATAGCCTACTATTCACAAATAAGGACAAACCAGCCGGGGGTATGGCAGTTGCTGGCAGCCTTTGCTGCAGAGCTCCTGAGATGGTGGAGTTTAAGACCTTGAGAGAAGTAAGCAAGATGAAGAGTAGAATAAAAATCCTGGACTTTAGGACAGCAGATTTCACTGTGTTCAGGGATCTCAAACTTCCCCAAAGGGAAAAGTGGCCCCCAGAACAGACGGCTGATCTTCAAGGGGATTTTCTCCAAAGCACGGGAACATTGCACCCCGCTCTGTAGAAAGTCAAGCAGATGCGGCAGAAAACCAGTTTGTCTGTACAGGGAGCTCCTGACTAACCTCATATTCAAAAAGGAAGAGTGCAGAAGGTTGAAGCAGGGAGAGCTCTGGGAAGGGACGCTAAGACATTGCCAGGCATGCCGGGATGAAGCAAGGAAAGACAAAGTGCAGCTGAAGCTGAGCCTGGCAAGGGATGTGAAGGGCAACAAGAAGGGCTACTTTAAGTCCATCAGCAGTGAAAAGATGGCTGAGGAACCTGTAGGCCTGTTGTTCAAGGAGGCAGGGAACCTAGTGACAAAGGACATGCAAAACCTGAAATTACTCAACACTGCCTTGATTTGGTCTTTACCAGTGGGGTTTGCTCTCAGGCCTCCCAGGTCCCTGAGTCTTGTGTCTAAACCTGTGGAAGTGAGATACTGTCCATGCGTCTGTGTGCTGCGATCGAAGGGATACAGTCCAGCTGGCACCTGGTTACTAGTGGCATCTCTCATGGGTCAGTCCCGGGGCCAATATTGTTTAACAATTTCGTTAACATCCTGAAGAATGGACTAGAGTTTGCCTTCGGCAAGTTCCCAACTACAGAACTCCAGGGAGGCAGAGGGGGGAGCAGTCAGTGCAGGGTGGGAAAGATGCTCTGCAGGGTGAGCTTGACGGACTGGAGTTAGCGGCTGTATAAACCTCATGAAGGAGGTTTATAAACTGTATAAACAGTTAGCGGCTGTATAAACCTCATACAGCAAAATCAAAGGCAAATTCTTGCCCCTGAATCAGCATTACCACAAGCAGGAGCTGAGGGCAGACTGGAAGGAGGAGCTTTGCAGAAAAGGACCTGGGGTCAGGGCAGACAAATTGAAGATGAAGGAGCTGAGCACCCTTGTGACACAGCACACCTATCACACATTGAGCTAGGTTAGCACGAGTCTAGCTCCTGTGTTGAGGAGTCTAGCTCATACACTGAAGGAAGTGATCTCTGACACTGAATCTGGAGTATTGTGTCCAGCTTTGGGGTCTCTAAGGCAATAAAGACATTTTACATACTGCAGCAGGTCCAAGCCAGGGCTCTAAGGTGTGCAGTAAGACAATTAGATGGTTAAATTGTTAGGCTGGATTGGATTTGTTGAGTCTGAAGAAGAGCAGGCATCTTACTGCTTGCTGTCTTTAGCTGCCCCGTGTGGGGGCTTAGAGAAGGTGGAGCCAGGCTGTTCTTGGAAGCTCACCATGAAAGGATGAGAGGTAGTAGACATAAGCTGCTACACGAGACATTTCAATTAGAAATTTGGGAGGAAAAAACCCCACAACGTGGTTGGAATGGGTTGCTCAGAGAAACTGTTGAATCTCCATGCTTAGAAAAGCTCAGAATTTACCTGGATGAGGTCCTGAGCAACCTCATCTAAATTAGTCCTGCTTTTAGCATGGATGTGGACCACATGATCTCCAGAGGTCTCTTCCAATTTACATCACTCTACACTTCTAATAAATTAAAACATGACAACTGAACACTATTCAGAAATGCTAAATGACAGATTTGTTTTGAAAGAGACTGAGACTTATGGGCATAAGTGAATCTGTTCGCTGCTTCAAGCAAGACTATTTTGCTTTCAAGATGAACATTCTGTATTTGAGATGCGCAGTCTAACTTGGTTTCTTCCTCATTTCTTGTCCGCCTAGCTACTTGGCTTTGATATGAATTTAGAATTGACCACAGCAGTGATCCATCTAATACTAATTAGATGGACTAACAGAGTCTAATACTGTGTCTTCAAGAACGACCTAGAACAGAGGCTTACAGGAGAGTTTAGAATCAAGGCAGTGATGTTTTGCTGGATTAATTCTTCCAGGAAATTTATAGCTCAGGGACTTCTTGAACAAGAGTATCTTTGTGTTAAAAATAACCCTAAATGTGTTTTCATCCAGGTTTTTGTCCGGAAGCCTTCTGAATGCGACTAAGTTGTTTGCATCCACAGTCTCCTACAGGAATATGCCTACATATAGTGTGAAAAACTACTCCCTTCTTTTTTATTGCCATCTGAAAACTTCATTTGGTGCCTTCAGCTCTTGTTGTAGGATAAAAAAATAAATTATTTATTATCTTTTTGGCTCTGTGCCACTGAATTCAACCATGTTCCGGCTCTGTATTTTTTTCATGAGAGTTCTCCATTTATTTTCTTATTATGTGGAACACAAGTTATACATCTTTTCTGCACCTTTTTTAATTGTCATCTTTTGAGATGTCAGGAGTAAAACTGTGTGTAGTCCTGAAGAAAAATACAGGCCACACAGTGAAATAACTATGTGTTCTACTTTTTTATTTCTTACCCGTAATGTCCTCATTATCTATTTCCTTCTCTGACCATGATTGCACACTGGAGTGGTGTTTTCACAAGACTGTTTATTTTAACTCCAGCATCATCTTCCCAACAAAAGAAATCTATTTCAGAGCCCATAACTGTGTATGTAAAGTCAGGTCTGTTTTTCCTCAAGCATTACTTTACATTCTTGGGATTTCATCTGTTATTTATCACCATCTCATTCAACACTTTGTGACCCACTTTGGATCCTTCTCAAATGAGTTTCATCTGATCCAGAGTACAACTGAGACAATATAAAAAGGCATATTTAGTTTTGGCTGTACACACAATTGTCTCTTAACAAAATTTAAATTGAGAACAATCACATAGTTCTAAGATGACCTTTGCATTTAGGTCTTGCTTTAAGGTCTATGACTATTTTTCTCTTTGCACATATGCAAAGGTGACTCAACTACGGTAACTCTTAAGCAGGTAGGATGCCAGCCACTCTAAAGAACTTCAGCAATATCAAATAGCATTTTATCTGCATGTTTGTCTCCTGAATGTAAAACAACAAATGAGTTTTACTTACGTGACGATAATAGCAACAAGATCCAAGCAGTTCCATGGATCTCGAAGAAAGGTAAACTCATTCCAAACAAATCCTCTTGCTAATATTTTTATCAGTATTTCACCAGTATATATGGCAGTAAAAAGATGTCTGAGAAAGAAAGTGTGTATTAAAGTTATAGATATAAAAATATTAATTAGATTGAGACACGTTCAGGCATGCTTTTACCTTTTCTACGATTTAATCACTGGATGGAGATTAAAGTAGAAAATGTGAAGTAAAATAGGACAGGTTACATTACTTTCAAAACATCATGAGTATAAGATGCTTTCCTGAATTTTAGTAAGATTTCCATGTAATACTATAATCACAAATGTTCATATAAGCATACCATACTATTTCTGGATGAAGGATAGCTCACATTTTGCTATGAAAAAATTTTAGGACTGTGTTTATGCTTTAAAGCAGGCTGGAAAATTTCAAAACCTCAGTGTTTTGGCAGAACAATAACAACAAAGCCTTATTTTAGCCTGTAAATTTTGCACATCTTACGCAATTATTCCGACAAATACCCTATAACTGAAAGAAATTCTACATAAAATTCAGCTATCATTATCACCATCTTAGCCCAAAATAAGAGTAATTAAAATCATAAAACCTTTGAGGCTCCAGGCACATTTTCCAGATTTAATTCTAGAACATGAACTGAAGTTACACTGGATACAGTGCACAATTATGACAGGTAACAAGACTTCATAAATAGATGGCTTCCTAATGCGAACAACTGAAATAGGGCTATCCCCAGAAAACAGTAACAAAGAACGGAAGGAGTATTTATCCCTTTAGACCTTTTGCATGAGCTGGCCATACTAGACATTCAGGTTATTGCCTTAGAATGAGAAATAAATATTTAAATTAGAGTCCTGCTGCACAGTCTCTCCAAAAGGCTTAATCCTTAAAAGGAAAAATGGGGCAGCCTTCTATGTTACACCAGTTGGCAAAATTAGCCAACATAGAGAAAAGGGCAGATGGCGTTAGCTGCTAAGAAAAAGCACTGAAGCTCCACAGAAGAATGTGTAATACAGTAATTCTGAATCTTCACCAGAGGTCTGGCTAGGAATTTTCAAGCCCCAGAATTAGATCACACATTATTTAGATTTTTCAGCCCAGCGTGTTAGTAGCCTCAGACAAAGAGTGAACAATAGCAACTGAGATACTTACTCAGCCCAGCTGAGTTTTTCTGGAAGCTTATTTACAGCTATGGAAACACAATTAAGTATCACAGTACATGTAATAAAGCAAAAAAACCATGTGAATAATAAGTTAAGGAAAAAGTGCTGCATTATAAAACAAAGAACTTCAGAAATTTGCTGATTTACACACAAAACCCCCTAAAGATATTCAAATAATTACTTTGGGTTTGAATATGCTCAGAACTTCTCATGTGTTTTCCAAAGAAAGTGATGTCAGATCAAACTTCTGCTCAGTTAAGTGAACTTCATGATTTAAAAATAACAATGAATTATCTGCATTTGGAGATCATTTTCAAAGTCAGGACATTAGTGGGACATAATATATTTGACAGAAGAGATGAGGAACATAAAGGTAACTGAAAAAAATCTGAGTACTCTGCTGTCTACTATTATTTGAAACTTCAGAAACCTCAATTTCTTCCTAGCAAGAGCACAGAATAAAAAGAAATGGGCCACAACCCCATAATACCTAGAGTTTTTAAGCCTAGGAAAACCAGACGAAAAAGTTTAATTATCAATTACCAGCGTTCTTTGACACTGGGAGTCCATATATGTTCACAAGAGATACCTATGCTGTGCCATAACTTCAGAAAGCTTTCTCATTTTATGTGGCAGGTGATGAAAACATACATAAGAAAAAACATCCTTTCATGAAAGTTCACTTATCACCTAAAAAAAGTGGTGGCTTTTTCTTAAAACAAACACTGGCCTTAAATATAGGGTTTATATGAAACTAAGCCACAGCAAATCTAGCAATTTCTAATAGCATGAATATGCATTCAAGTCAGCCGTAAGTTCCCATAAAAGGACCTATTTCTAAAAATTAATAATTCCAGATGAAAACAGATGTTTGCCAGAAGGAGCAGAAACTACTCAGCATATGGTTTTGCACCTGCGATCCTCCACATTCTTACATTCTCCAAACCATGTTTGTATTTTTGAAAAAATATAAAAAATGAGTGCTTCTTAGAAGCTTCTATACTTGACTGTGAAATATATTTCTTAGGATAACACCAGACTCTTTCAGCAAAGCATTGCTGTAAATCACATCCTTCATATTTTAATAACTAGGGATTCACTGTTTTGATTGGGGTTTTTTGTTGGGTTGGTTTTGGTGTTTGGTTTTTTTTTTAATTTAAGCTTGTCATCACAGTAGAGATTTAGAAAAACTTCTGGAAAAGGGCTAAAATAACATACGGTAGCTACAAATGCTATTTCATAACAGTATCTGCAATTCTGACTTTAAATATAAGCTTTTTTTGACATTTTTACTTGTACCAACACCATGTAAATAACTGTTGTAAACCAAGATTCCATATAACTTTTTAAAAATCTGTCACAGCCACGTGAGCTTACATTTACGTTAATATGAACAGAAGAACAGAACAATAGAAAATCATACAGTGTATTTTAAAACTGAAATAAGGGAAACCAACAAAAGGATATGAATGGGTCATAATTTTAATTGCTGCTTTTCTGAGTGGATTAAAAGGACCAACTATACACAAGGCAGGTGTCGCAGTGAACCGGAAAATAGTCCTCCTTTTATTTATCACCATAAAAGTCTATAAAAGAAAGATTCATGGTATATGAAATATTTCAATAGAACAAAATTTTCCCCCAAAATGTAATGTTTAGGTTTTCAAATCTGCATCTAGAACTATATCTAACTGCAATTATGAGTAAAGCTTTCCTGTATTCATACCTGGAACTATGACTTGATAATCCTACATTTTCAAAGAAAGACAGCAGCTATACAAAAGTTCATTATTGTCTATGAGGAAGAAGTAGCAATGAGAATTAATTTGAAGAGCAGGTGATCATATTCACTTGGACAAAGTAATTAAAGGATATTATTCTAAGACTGCAACAATGGTGTTAATCATACTCAGAAGAACCTTACTCTTGGATAGTTTTATAGGCTACAAAAGATTATTTACAAAATACGTATTGTGTATGACTTCCAGAATCCAGTTCTGTCAAAACCAAAATTTTAATTTTGAAATATCTCTAAGTTACCAAGTAAAACTATAAATTCCCTCTAAGGCACCTTAAGGTCCATGCAGCTCAGTACTTTTACCACAAGAAGTGAAAATGAAATCTCTTATGCCAAAACCACAGCTCACCAACTTTTATGTAAATTTATTCAACTGATTCAACCTTAAGTTTCTCTTCATAAAGAATATCACTTTGATTACTTTGAGAAAAAAAATAATTCTGGAAGAACAAAGCTTTCTGCATGTTCCCTGATTAAATTATTATATACCAGTGACTTGCTTGTATACATAAAAGACAGCAACATAGGACTGGGTGGAACCTTCTGCTCCTCAGGTCAAGTCCACCTCAATAGTAGAGCAATCATACAATAGATATTTAATTTACAAGGGATTCCTAGAGCATCTACTTTACACACTCCTATAGGCAACAACACAAAACAGTTTGCAATAGCATTGATATGTGCAATATAAATATGGTACAATAAACAAAGCCGATGACACAGAAAATAACAGAAAATTAATTTACTATAATGAAAATATATGTTTTTGCTACAGAGTACTGGAAATATCTCACATATGTCTCTCCTAAATTGTATAATATTTGTAATTTTGCAAAAGCATCTGTAGTGAGTCAGCAATTCCAGCCTGATGTACAGTTTGACAGGCCCTGTCCATACAACAGTGAGTTCTGCCCCACTGACATCAGAGAAACATAGCATCAGTTATCCCAGAATATATTTCCTATCAAAGTGTATCTATGAGGTGTACCATGTTTTCATAATTAATTCTGATTGGTAACTGGAATTTGAAATACCTTTTCATTACATAATATGGAGCATATCTTAGCACTCCTGCCCCCAAAAATACTAGTAATGTTCAAAGATCTACAGAACAATCAACCAGCATCTCCTGAATAGAGGTTTTACTATCTCTTAAGAGGTCAGCAGACAAAATTAAAATAAAAATGCTTTTGAAAGTTTTAACCTTGTGATCACTGTAGTATGGATCAAAATCTTCCAGGGGTTCCCCAATGAGCTCCACAGGAAGATCCCCATACAGAGATGGCAGTTTTTTGTAGGTTTTCAGATCAAGCTGAGGAGTAAGTTTATCTTCAGCTCCTTGGTCCTTATTCTCCTGGTTATCTTTTGCTTGCTCCTTTTTCTTCTTAGCAATTCTTTCCTCGATTGCTGCCAATGACTCAGGGGTGAAGCGTCGAAAGCTGTTAGTTTCTGATGGCCAAACCATGGGATCCATTTTTCCTTCTGTATGTTTGTTTCCAGTGCTAGAAGTAACTTAAAAGAGAAAGCTAATGACAATTAGAAAATAACAGAAATAATACACAACTTAAACCTAATATCCATTAGACAGATTTTCTCCTTCTGTGAAACCCTGTATGAAAATAGAACAGAAGAGAACAGAACAGGACTATTTCAGTTGAAAGGGACCAACAATGATAATCTAGTCCAACTGAGGACTCATGAAGCTTTTTTCTAATTTTGTTGAGTAGCAAACTGAGAATGTGGCCACAACTAAGGCTTTACTATATGTGGTTTGATGAAAGAATATTTGCATTAACATTAAATAACAAACTGTATTATGAACTTTTATAAACCTAAGCCAAAACCAAGATGCAGTGTCTGGGAAGCATCTGAATTTCAAATGTAACTCCAGATTTCCTAAAGTTTTTATAAGACAACTGTTGAAATTAACTTAGACACAACTTATCACAAGGCTACATATATATGACGCATCACACTACAAAGCGTAGCATGTTGCTTGATACTATTTCACAAACTTTGCTGGCAATGAGTCCTGCATGCTTTCACACCTTGTTATTTAAGAACCATTTATTACACAGTTCTCAAAAAATTACAGTAACATCAGTGACGGAACTGGGATAGCTCTGCTATTAATTCTGCTTGCGAGCCACCCTCCTGTTCTATGTGCTTAGAAAAGCATTTCCTCAGAACAAATTTATTAGGAGACGATTTGACCACCCATCAACCCTCACAAAGCTCCATACCCACTGACTGTTATGCAGAATTTAAACAATCTAAAGATGCCATAAAGGACTAATCCAAACCAAATAATCAAGTAAACCTGGGATTGCCCTCCTCACACCTGCATGCCAATAGGAAGATGAGTCTCACCTAGAATTTTGCAGGTGCCTTAACACTTTGTGGCTCTGCACCAGTGTTTGTGATTTCTGGAGACCTTGTTGTTTACTAACTACTCTTTTCCACACATCACAGGAAGCATTTAATTACTATTAACTACTCGGATTTTGATCCAAGTCATTGACTTGTTTATTCATGCTGACAGGTATGGATCAATTCTGCCTCCCATACCATCCTGGAAAAAGGTAAATGTGATGAAGCAAAATCACCTTCTCACATATTCACAAATACTGCAGTTCTGGGTAGTAGCAGATTACCTTCAAGAATTTATTTTCAACTATTCTCCTCGAGCTGAAATCACTGACAAAGAAGAAGGGCGGCAAGAAGCACTGAAGACTTAAGGCAAATCCCCATGAGTATTCAGTTACTGATGACTTCTGGCCCGAATTCACTACGTTACTTGTAGTTAACAGTAGTTTATATGACTGCAGTTCTCATCCACAAAAGATGAAGAAAATTTTGACCCATTACAGGATGATTTGTCCTTTGTGACTCATGTCAAAACCAGTTGCTCCCATCTAATAAACACTTCTGGTCACCAACGAATCTTTAAAATACTCTGCATTTTTGATTGCCTGAGGTCCAGCTGTGCTACCTCAGCTTTGTGAGCTCACATGTGGACCATGCTAGAGAATCAATATTCTCATCTAATTACAGCTCTCTTCTTTACATGCATAGATATATTTATTTAAAAAGAACATGCAACTGCCTGGAGCCAGAATGAGGGGGCAATGATATTGTTTCAGTTTAGGGGATTTAGGTTTTTTTTTTCTTCTTCTGGGACTTTACAAGCCAGTTCAGATCTGATCAGGGAGCACAGCTCAGAGATCAAAATTTACCATGATAACAAATTGGAAGTATATAATCAAAAAACTGTTACTTTGTAAAAGCACACAGACTCATTTCCAATTGAAAGCTCAAAAGATAAAATGAAAATCAACATGCTCTTTTCCCCCCCCACATTTTAATAATTCTAAGAAGATTCATTTTATCTTCAAAACACTTTTAAGGACAACAAAGAGACTGAGCTTTTAGGTAACTACACTGACTAATAAATGAAGCAAAGAACATGGTTTTAGTAAATACAAACGTTTTAGTGTCAAGGATTTGGAAGCTGAATTTTGAAGGCTGATCTGTCAAAAGTAGTGATGAAGAGCAAAAAAACCCTACAAATTCCCTTCAGCAGCAGTGACTAAAAGTCATAATTGGACAAACATTCATGGACAACATGAGAGGATTTCCTCAGAAGACCGGTACCACAATGTACTTGTGCTCACATGGAACAACAGACTTTTTGGCCTTTCATCAACCGCCATGTATTTACAAATGGTGACTGAAGTTAGAAAAAGGAAGCTAAGAAGATGTGAAAAAATCAGACTGAAATCCTTGTGATACAGATGACTATAAAATTTTGAAAACAGAGTGACTACTCCAAATTCCTGAAACTCAGCTAAACTCAGCCTCCTCATCATATGCTGCTGAAGTAGCTGGATTTTTCAGTCAAGACACTGAGGTAAAGTATTACCCTTAGAAATAATTTCAGTCTTTGGATTGGATAGAAAGGTCTCCCTAGAAAATGATTCTGGGAGGGCAGCTACAGAACAAATCTCAGAGGTAAGCTAAAGTACTACTGAATGGGCTTTTTTCTAGAACCTGGGAGAACAAACTTGGGTGTGTATACAAGTTAGTGTGGGAAAATTGGAACAATATACTACCTAAATCACACTGCTGAAGGTAAATACAAAGGCAGAGTCCAGATCTGTTAATTTCCAGCACAGGATATGTAAGAAATTTCCATTTAAATTAAATTAAGCATTGCAAACCCTATGACAAGTTTTGGTATCTCTGGTCCTATAGTAGAGAACAGTCCATCAGTAACATACAAAAGTACTGGTGGGACCTTCAGTTACTAAAGGACCACTCTCTATAGGATCAGGGATAAAAAATATGTCCTCAAATTCATCTTTTTTTAAAAATGAAAGTTGAAATTTCTTATTTTTCTCATCTTGCGATGAACTGCATTCAGTATATATAGCTAGCCATGGGTTTAGGTTAGTCTAACTGGCTTAAGGCTGACTTGGCGTACTGTGAAAATGACACAGAATTTTTTTCTGTCAAAACCCAAGGAATTCCAGATATACTGATGAAACGCACTGAACAAATGATCTGCAAAGTATTAGAATAGGATGACAAGTCATTACATGAAATGGACACATGGGCACTACTAATAGTACAATTATCTAAAAAAATTTCTTAAGATGGAAGCTGTCCTTTAGGACAATTTTCCTAGAACAGCAAAGTACTGCCAAAAAATGAGTCTATTAACACAATGTTTCACTGACACAAGTTACAAAATGCTCACTGTGGTAACGACTAATCACTAGAGATAATAACTAACAGATTTAGAGTTTTAGAATGAAAACCAAATACAAATTCAAGGCCTATATGCAACTCTTTAATTTGGTTCCATTTATCTGAATTTCAGAACTCCTTCCAGCTCCCTAAAAGCATGTAGAGTTCTTTTTATTTGCAGCAAAGTAACAGCAATCAAACTATTGACCGTAAAATATTCAATGGTGCTTAAGAGAGGAATTTAAATTAATACGCTCAGGAAAAGACTATCAAAGTCAGCAAGAGGCATTTTTTGAAGGAAAAGTTTCCCAACTATAAGATAGGAAAACTAGTAGGAACGTATGTAGAAAAATGTCCTTATCTGTGCATCAATCTAGTTCTAGAATGTATTATAACCAGTTCTGAGTCTCAAATTATTTCTATCTGTTCCCTTGTCAATACCTACCCACTGAATATTTCCTGTGAGCACCTGGATCTGAAAAATTAAAGGATAAACTATCTGTTTAGTTTGGCTTTAGTATGTATTTAGTAGATTCTTTCACATGGGAATAAAGAATAAAAACAAGTCCCTGTGGTAGGATTTTGTCTGAAAGCTGAAAATCAAATAACTATCTGCTTAACATAGGTCAAGAAGTATCTTAAAATTAATACATAAATAAATAAAAAGAATAAGACACGTAGCAATACATACCATGAGATTCACCACCACAGGACTGGAATTGTTAAAATCTATGCTCTAGTCAGAGTCCTGTTGCTTTTTCAGTACCGATCCACAGTATTTCCAAATAGCTTGTTTTGACCAATCTATGTATTTGCCAAAACTCATTTTAAGTGGGCATTTGCAAAATCAAATTTTAACAAATCTTATACAAAGTTCAGACAATGATAATAACAAAACAGCCAGAACCAGATATTTCCAAGTAGTTCGTAATGGAATACTTAACTACACTTAGCACATTCACTTGTGGTTCATGGAACAAGATGGCCTTTTCAGCTTTATCAACAAAATCAGTAGCCTTATTAGTACCTTAAAAATATACAAATATATATTAGCACATAGGCCAGACATACAGAAACACAAAGATATTATGGATGGACACAGCCTGTAGATAAAGACATCTTCATTGAGGTCCTGCATGTGAACAAGACATCATAACTCCCATTACAGTCAACAGATATCTAGTGGTATGTATAGTCAATCAAGGCCGTAGAGATATTCAAATAACCAAAAGCAGACAGCTGTTTTAAAATCATCTAAAACTCCAGTAACAACATTAACTAAACCTCCACTGACTGTAATGGGAGTTTAAACACCTAGATCACAGACAAAGCACTGAATTTAGACACCTAAATATAGCTATCAGTCTTGCACTGAATCATTCCATCGCTGCCTTTACCATTTCCTTGCTGTTAAACAGAGACCTCTAATACTCTGGAGTCACCTTCCTATATGACCCACAAGAGCAGAACTGGATGTCAGGAAAACCAATAGTCTGCATGAGCTATTTCAGATTTCAAACTTTACATTCAGTCAGTTCACCATATACAACAGGAAACAGTGATCTGAAAATTTCAAATATTATAAGCATCTACAAGCTCATCATCACCATGGATGCACTAGACATGTATACTGTAATGAATGCCCATTATTAAAAATAATAACTTACATCCCACAAAAAAAAGTAATTAAAAAAGAAATCAAAACACTATTTACATGTAGCTCAGGTATTTTTCTACAAGATGAACTACTGTTCATCTGGAATAAGAAAAACTGAGAAAGCAGCTCACAGCAATTACCTTATGAAACAGGCTAGGAATTCTCTTTTTCCTATGTTGTACAATACCTTGCAAAAGGCTACTGCTATCGCCTGCTCAGTTTCAATAAAGAGAAAATACTTCCACTGTCTGATAACCATTTTCTTCTCTTTAACTACCAATAATTAGTAACAGATTTAACAGATTTTAGTACTTAGGTAAAATCAAGCATGGATATTGTATTGGACTACTGCTCTTTCTAAAGTACATGGACATTTCTTCAATCTAGCACTTTGTCCCCCACTCTCTGCTTCCCACTCACGCCCCTGCCCCAACAAAACCTTTTTTTGACAAGTACCTACCAGTGTGTGTGATGGCAGTGTTTTATTTTGTTTTGGTTTATTTAACAGATGTAATATACAAAGTTATTCACAATAACAATATAATATAATTAAATTTATTCACTGATTACCTACAAAATCAGAAATGTATGTAACAGGCTAGACAGTGCCTTACTTAAACACCCTGAAAAAACCCACTCACCAGCATTTTTGTGTGAAAAGCATTTAGATTTGTGCAGGTAAAGAAGTTCCACTTATGTCAAGACATAGTATAACTCCGATTAGATAGTACTAAAGCCAATTTGAGGACTACTGTGCATAAGCCAATATAACAAAACAAGACAGAAAGTAGTCAGTAATTTATATGAGAACTGTATTAACGTTTATTAAAATGTTATACTGCCACATGTAAACTATAGGAAGAACTACATGTTTACAGCAATATAGTAGTTCTACGTTAAATACACATTTTCTTATGTACATGCTGCCTGTACCTAAAATAGTACCATATCTAAGACTTAAAAACGTGTGCACGTTTTTTTATATCTATATATACATGCATGCACTTGTATACATATATCCCTAAATATTTTGAACAAACATAGATAGATTTAAATTAAGAAAATTAGCAATTGAGATTTCTCATTGTATACAAATATTTAGGAAAACCAAAATACTTACAACATCCCCTTCAAAATAAAAAACCTTCACAGTGATTTCTTAAGTTTGTATTTTCAGAGACAGAAAGTCTTCATTTTGTCACTTTCACCATTCTGCTCAAAAGAACATCCCAGCTACCTCCCATGCAGAAAGTTTTCTTTTGTATTGGGATGTCTGGGGGAGGGCTGGAGGGAGGAGCATTGTTGCTCTTCTGCCAGCAAGAAATTAAATTTTCTGATCTCATTTGGAACACTGTAAAAAAGGAAAAAGTACATGGGTGATACTTTTGAAGAATAATCACCTAAATATTAATCAATTATTTTATTTCTGCTGCAATTATAATTACATTTATTAAAAGCAAAGAGGGTTTCTTTTCTTCAATCAGAAACATATATGTAAAAACATATGAAAGCAAAAGCTTTCACAAAAAAACTGTTTCACATTTCATTTTTGAGATTTTAAACAGATGAACTTTCTGTCATATATTAAATATTGGCACAACATCTTCCCTTCATTAAAAGCTTTTGGTTAGAAATTAGAGTTATATATTACTGGTTTTCATTCCTTAATTTCTATTTTTTATTATTCCCAGGCTATGATGTATGTTCATTACACCTTATAAAGAGAAAATCTCAAAATCAAATATAATCTTATATAAAAGATCAGAGTCCAAAATACATTCAATATCACATTATGCTGTAACTTCCATTAAAACACACAACCCTTGTTTGAGAAAAATAAAACCACAACATTTATCCTCACATCTGAAATCGGTTGTATTTATTTAAATAAAAATTATGTATAAAGCTTGCTAGCAACAGGTATTGGATAGTAACACATACACATTAATGGTAAACCCTATCGCTATGTACAGTTATTTCTCTTACAGTTACCAGAACCTATTACTGTCTAAAAATTTTTTTACTCTTTATAGGGTAGATTCTAAATCCTTTCTACCATCTTTCCTGACGATAAGAGAGTTACTATGGGTTTTGCTGGAAGAATTCTACTGAAAGAACTATGCTGTACTTAAAAGCCAGGCAGCCCTAATGCATGCAAACAGAAAAACAATTGTGATCAAACACTTTGCTTGATAGGTATCATCAACAAAGGAAACAACTAAAGATGGTTTTAAAAAAATAAATTGCTAAGTGTTCTGTAATGCAAGCAGCAATAAGCCATTTTAAGTTCCAGTGTAAGTTAATTTTCCAGAAAGCAATAGTATGTTCTCAAGACAAGTTCAATTAAGAGACCAGAATTTTAAAGACCAGTAAAGCATCATTCTGTAATGGCATTATATCTGCTGTGGTCAAAAGTAGCCACATTTATAATGCTGTACCAGGTAGTATCACTAAATACAAAAAAGATCCTTACCTGGACTTATTTTTTCTGCTGTATCTTCTTCATCAATCTGTCCCTGTGAAAAATGGAGGAGAAAGAAGTGAAGAGTTCACTCAAAGAAGTGAAGAGTTGCACTCCTCCTGCCCTTTTTGCACACTGTAGTATCTACAATCAGAAAAGAGGAAGGCATGGAAAACATTTTTATCCATAGCTGTTAAAAGAAAACCTTAGGACTTGCAATTAAGAGCAAAACATTTACATAAGTCACTTTTCTTGTGTTACTACGTAAAATTTACTTTCTTCTATTAGGAAGGCTGTTTCTTAAAGCAAGGGGTAGGGGGACAGAAAACTATCTTCATACTAAGAACACTTTTTTCTTCCCAGTTCCATTTGTTATTCCTCAGTATAATGAAGAAAAAGAAAAAAAAAGGCAAAAAAAAAAAAAGCGCTGAAATTTAACAACAAAAAGATAATGTTCATTATAGAAACGACCAACTCTGTTAATTTAGTCACCATTTTCTTGACCTGGATCTGTCTCTTCCATTAACTGCAAACTACAGCACTCTTCTTTTTCCTTTTTATTGCCAGAGCACAGGAAAAATATTTTTCTTGGTAGCATAAGTACATCACCATTAGTCTAATGACTAAGAGTGTGCAGATGTCAGGAGCTGAAAAACCAGATTTTTGCATAATTGAACATATCTTGTGACTGTTTCGTAACTCTAAACACTAGATGCTGCTTTAAATTACTGATCAGATAAATATGGTCATTAGAGACACCAAGGTATTTGACAGTTCATGCACATTGCATGATCCTCAAATTCTATCCAGCTGCCTCATCTGCTAGCTTCTATCTACTGAGAAATATTCTGTGGTATAATCTTAGAAATCTCTGTCTCCTATATCCAGTGGGGTAACAGACACAATTTGTGCTCCCATCTTAGAGGGAGAAGGGTTCATAAAAGTTTTCTCTTCCTATTTCTCCCATTTATAGGAATGAGACTATCTAAGTTTCTAACAAAATCAGCATGATTTCGCTACGTGATTGGGACCTTCCCTCAATAGCTCACTGACCAGGGAATCCCTACTATATGTGAGAAGTCTGAAATTCAGATCACTGGAAACCTAATCCTTCTCACTACATCCCCCTTTAAAATAATCTGTATCTTTAAGATACTATGCTTATAATTGGCTAAAATTACAAGATGGACATAAGATACTACATGGATACAAGAGGGAATGGAACTTAAATTTCAAATAAATAAGTCACTATCAGCAACTACGTATCTGTAAATCTAATTCTGAAATTTGTCTAGCCTCTCTATGTATTATTCACACACTCTATGTATTATGCACAGAAAGTTTGAGTTTAAAGGTGTTTTAGAGAGAAAACACACCTTTATCAAAAACTCAATGGAAATATCAACATCACGTTACTTTCAGACTAAAAACATCGAGTAACTTCAACCATCATAATTGGAAATTACTCAAGCCTGAGAACAGTATTTCATCTTTTCAAGAAACAGATCCTGCAAAACAAAATCATACAATACATAACTAGATCACGTCATCCACTGATGAAGAATTCTATTGAATTTGATATAAAGTACCTTTTGACTGTTTGAACTTAGGTTAAAACTCTCACACAGACAAATTACGACACTTAATTACGGAGCTTACTGCATCTTCTGGTTGTGGTTCACTGCCCAATAGCTGACACTGACTAGAAGGGATTCTGAAACAAATAGTGATGCCGATGATCCTCCATTAGAACCAGGAAACGTAAACCACCAATTCACACAGAAAACCCCACAAAACACAGAAAATTCAACTGTGCACGTAACAGCAGATAGGTATGAACAGAGACATCAAAATAGTCACCTGAAGGCAAAATCTCCATCTCTGGAAAGCAGGAAATGGAAAACATGTCAGATGGAGCACAGGTATGATATATTTTTAGTTTCCTTAAAGATAGCAACACCATAGGAATAGAGGATATCTCTTTTCGGCATAATAAAAATAAACACAAATCATAAGCACGGCACAAAGCTGGTATTAACAGAAATCAGCTGTTATTTTTGCCTCCCTAGCACATAACGTGAAAGAAGTTTTCCAAGTAACTTCTGAGTTAAAAATAAACAGTTTCTCCTCATTAATGCAACTTTCTGAAATCTGGTAAGCCTGCATAAGTGATAGCATAACAGACCAAATTTCTCAATACAAAATCCCAGTTCTTCTACATTAAGAATCTGATTTTCTCTTAAGCCCTCAGATGTGCACATCGCCCTGGAGCAACAGTGCTACATACAAATGATCAGAGCACAAACCACATGGTACCTTTGCCTCTGCTTGAAACAGATTCATCACTGATCAGTGCCTGGGAAAACTGTTCTGCTTTTGGTGCAAAGGCCCTTCAGCCAGCCTTCTGTGGGACAGCCACGGGACAGCAGCACGGAACCCTCAGATATAAGTGCACAAGTACAGTCCCTCGATGAGCCCTGGCATTTGTTGAGGCACTGGTGCCAAATACAACAAAACCCAAAGTATACTTTCTGTTCTGTGTATAAATCTTGAGTCTTTTGGGGAAATAAGTTTGTGAGTTCAAAAGGAAGCCAAGCTAATCAAAACCGTCTTGCTTATGTCTTTCAGGTAAATATCTTTGAAAAATGTGGTACCGGATAAAACAGCAAATTCAGCAATGGTTTCCATCGCAGTCAGTCATTCAGATAAGGAGACCTGACTTGATCACATCATAAGGACTTACAGATGAATGAGAGCTTTATTAGTGGATGGCCCTTCAACAAACAAAAGCTGAAGCTGAAACAAATCAAATGTGGAATAAAAAGTGGCACACAAATTTAACAGGATGGACAATTAATTACTGAAACAATTTGTTAACACTTGTGGCCTTCTCAAATACTCAAAATCATGTGTTTGGTTACATCAGACCTTTCTTTTCTAATTCCCACCAAGCTCTATATACATACATACACGGTTTGAGAACTGGTAGCAGATTTTCATAGAACAATATTTCTTGGTAACATGCAATTGGAGAAGTAAACCAATTATTAACCCTGATGCTTACAGCTCATAAATGATATTTCTTACAAGTTTATGTAATGGAGGCAGTTCATTGCTCAGCAATAAAATTTCATACTCCTTGGTAATTCAAGCATTTGCATCAGATACACTTGCAAGGAAAATTATTTGCAGAGATTTCTGTTTACTACAGCTTCAACTTCAGAGAATTTGTGATTCTGCCTCCTACTTGTAACCTAAAGTGGCATACAAGGAGTGGCATGCCCACAATTTGGGAAACACTATAACCTCTGACATATCACATCAAGAGCTACCTCTAAATAATGCATACACGTTTATTATGATGCAAACCCAAATGCATCCTTCATGGGTTGAATTAATTTAGCTGCTAGCCAGAAGCTTCAGGATTCTCCTTAATTTCAAGACCTAGATGAGATTCCAGGAATATCTTCTAAAATATCATACCCCCAGAACATCGGTAACATGGGACAGCCAGCAAAAAGAAAAATAGTGGGGAAATACATCTTGTGTGTTACACTCGGAATGCAGAATAACTAAATATTACATATACAATAAAACCAAAACCAACACAGAGAGAAACTATTTTATTATACAAAACATCTAAAGGCATAAGACTGTCACAGAAAAAATGAGGAGCTCTGGCTAATAAGTATCTCCAAGATAAACTAAAGGTGTACCCCAATCTCCCTTAAAAAAGAATCTAACAGTGTCAAGTACATGATGTATTTATCAAGATAATAATTCATATCATTGCCATTTGCCTTTTTTATGCTGCACAATAAGAAATTACACGGACATGAAATTTGGTCTTGGGTAAATAGCTAATTGGCTTTACAGAATAACAGGAAATAGCTTTTATGGTAAGTACACATTAAACGCATTGTTACACAAAGTAGCTTTCGGCCTAATGACCTAATGTACACTGAGTAAGTCTGAAAATTAGCTCAGTGCCTGAAGTTCAAGTTACTCCATCTGTTTCTTCTTAGTATTCTGAAAAACAGTATTAGTACTTTTGAAGCACTTTATATTTCTCAAAGGTAAGATGCTAAGAGCATGCAAAATTTTGCTACTACATTCAATCCAAAACCTTCATATGCAGTGAATCCTAGTGCTTCACTATTCTCACTGCTAAAAAAAAGGTTTTTCTTCTGTTTCATCTGAATTTCTTGAACTGCAATCTCAGCCTGTTACTTCTTGTTTCACTCATCACAGGCATGAAAGTGAATTTGTTCCACATTTCTTCTTAGTTATTTGAAAACTGCTATCATGCTTTCTTTCATCTACTGTAGACAAAATCCATCTGAAATTTACATTGGAATTCACACTTCTCAGACTCTAAATCATTCTTAGAGTGTATTTCTAAATCCTTTTAACATTTTCTTTGAATGGTGTGACTATCAAACCTCACAAACATGGAATGGAGGAGCAGACAGGAAGCTGGGAAATTCTATAGTGTTCTTGAACCTACTATTATACAGGAAATATCTTTATGCTCTTATTACAATAATTATTCACCCAACGCTTACATTCTGGGCATTTCCATCCTTACTTCTCTCCTCTCAACATCCTGGCTTCACTCCTGAGACCTGATCGGTTCTCCACCACTTCCTTTTTGGCTCAACAGCTGTTCACTCATGCTAGTATTCTCAGAAATTCACAATTTAGCCAAAGATGATCAGATTTTCATGGCAATTGAAAAATAGCCTCTAGGCTCATACAGACATCATGTTCCTTCTCTTCCAAAACCAAAATCAAACAGCTAACATTATAAACTGGATCATCTTACCATTTCCCTAAAATGACACCTGATGAAAGGCTGAAAGGTTTATGCGTGACAAAGAAGATCTTACCTACAATATTTTTTGAATAATATTGGCTGTAGCTTAGGCTTGATATACATACACACAGAAACCAGAAAATCATCGCTGTTATAATACCCATACTTTTAGCAACCTTCAGTAAATACCGTCTTTGTTGGACTAGGCGATCTCCAGAGATCCCTTCCAACCACAATGATTCTGTGATACAAAAGGATCACTGTGCTTTTTTGCTCCTTAAAGTAATGAATTGTTGATATGAAAGGTTGAAGAGACCCAGTATTATATGAATAAAAGCAACTATCCACAAAAAGGGCTTTGATGCACAGAAAAAAAAAAGAGGAAAAGCAATTTTAAAATTGCATAATAATGTACAAATCAAAGGTTCTCTGTCCATAAACAAATTAAATTTTATATCAAATGTAATGTACAAAAGATGATGACTTCCCTGGAAGACACAATATTAATTTTACTAAATGATTAATCCATTGGTGATTATGGATAATGAAATGATGATTAGGGTTTACGAATTAAATTATGTCATTTTATCAAAGAATAACATTGAAGTAATATAGTAATTACAATATATTTAAGAGAAAACAAGAAAAGACTTTAAAGTATGCATGAAAATTATTGTGTTATGAAAATAAGTTGTCAACTTTTTATTGGACTAATGCACACTGAAATGTAGTGAGGCACTTTGCTCAGTATTTACGTATGGAGAAAACTTCATGCTGCCTCATTCTTCTCCAGTCCAGGAACCAATAAACGTTATGCATGACAGTATCTGAAGGACTTTGACAATTACCATTAGCCTGAAGGCAGTACACAACTAAACCATGAACAAAAAGGCCTTAATTTTCTTTTTAAAAATAAATGACATTTATTTAAGAAGAAACACATTTCACATTTGTCTTAGGAGATGCCTTAAATCATAGCTTCCCACTGCTGTAGCAAGATAAAATAGTAGAAATAGAGCAGTTAAGGAAGGGCTTTGGTGAAGGTGTATCTCATTTCAGAATCATACCCTTGACTTGCAATTCTGATGAGGACATTGTGCATTCAGCAGTGCTAGAAAACATGATCTGGATCAAAATCAGCAAAGTTTAAATTAGCCCAACTTGCCGTTATGTCTCATGGTTGCAGCCAGCATTGGAACAAGAATGTGAATACATAAATGTCTTTTTTTCTTATCCATTTACACTTCTTTTTTTCTCTCTCAGTATTTTTCCCCCACTAATTAACCATTAGCACCTTCTACCCTAATGAAGTAACCAGTGTAGGTGTGCCAAGATGACAGCACTGTTCACTGCTTCACACAGGTCCTCGGCCACAACACGGTCACTGTTGCAGCCAAACACTTTTTGCGTTCGCTGTTAAAAGTGCCAAAGAGATATTTCGGAGTTGCAGAGGGAAGCATCTCTGGGAAACAGTATTACATTTTAGGCCATCGTACGATCATTTTCAGGAATCCTTTTTCATTAGACAGAATAATACAACGTTCCCTGGGGAAGGCAGCAGAGCCGTTGCCACCTGCTCAGTGGGTCCTCAGACCGGGTCAAGGCAGGGTTGCTTTCCAGCACGTCCCCCACCACAGGCTCATAAAATAACGGTGGTGAACTTGGACACCCTAAAGGGCGTATGTAAAGCCCCCAGCCCCTCAGAAGCACTGCCTCCAGCACCTCACAGCCTTCGAGCTGGGGCGTCTCAGCGCTGGCGCGCAGCACCAGCCTTACGGGAACGCCTCAGCCCTTCGCGGAGCCCTCCAGAGCGGCCTCACCCCGCGGGTCTGGGGCCTCCCGCGGGACAACACAGCCCTCGAGGTACTGCAAGGACACCCGTGAGCTGTAATGCAGACAAGGAGACAGCCACAGCCCTTCAGTGAGAAGCCTACTGGCAACCCGCCCTGCCGACAACATGGCGGAGAGCAAGCACAAGGCGGAAGCGCTCGCCCCGCCCCCTCCGGCCGTTGTCCTGGCAACGCCCCGGACCGTGACGGTCCCCGCCCCGCCTCGCTGCGCGGGCTCGCAGCGGGAAGGGGGAGGGACTTCCGGGCCGGCTTGCCCTCCTCGGAAATGACATCAGAGTGTCAACATGCAAGATGGCGGCCCATCATCGGCAGAACACGGCGGGGCGGCGGAAAGTGCAGGTGAGGGCGAAATAGTGGCCCGGGGGGGGCTGCGGGGGGTGCGCGGCGGTGCTCCGGCAGGGCTGGACCGTGGCGCGGCCCGGCAGGAGGAGGACGGGTGGCGGCGGCGAGGCGGAGCGCGGCCCGGGAGAGGGGCGGTGGCGGGGGTGGGGTCAGCGGGTGGGGGTGGCGGGGTGCGGCGGGAGGGCGCCGGGCCAGGGTGGGCTCTTCTCAGGGACGCTGCCTCCCGGCTCCGGGGCGCTGTGGCAACGGCTGCTCTCGGCTGGGGTGGGGGCAGGTGTTGGGGGTTTCTATGGCAACACGGTCGCCGCCTTCCCTTTCCCAACAGCACTGAGGTGACGGGGAGACACCCCGCGCACCCCGGGTGGCGCTGCCCACCGCCGCTAACACCTGTGGCGGAGCGAGTGGCTGCCCTTGGCTCCGCCGCCCGGGGGGAAGAGGGGCTGCTCTCTGCCGAGCGGGGCCGGGCTCCCCAGACCGGAGGAGGCAGCGCTGAGCCACCCCGCCCGCCTGCCCCGTCCAGCTCCGGTCAGGGTTCCTCACGGGAAGGCCGTGGCCTGGACCGTCTGGTGGGTGTAAACCTTCGCAGCTCACCTGAGAGACCATCACGCTTCGTGGTGTGGGCTCATATGTAGCTATAAGTACGCGCTTGTGGCCTTGGCGGAGATTGGAATTATTGAAATGCATGTACGAAGTCAAGAGTCTTTACCAGTAAAAGTCATGCAGTGGTTTTATTATGGTCCTCAAATTTTTGTTCTTCTTTGTGATAGTACCAGCACATTTTTACAGGTTTCACTGTGGGAAAAGATTTAATGCTTTATCAACGTGCATGGCTTGCCTACCTCTAGTGGCAAGCGCAAGTTTTGGCTGTATCTATCCACTGTGAGCAAAAGAAATACTGATTAACCCTGTAATAGGACTAGTATCCTTCCAAACAGAGGTTGGTTCAGGTTTTGAACCTGTTTTTTGCATTTTATCACGCAGAGGAAATGTGCATTTCTTTGTAGCCTTTAGTGGGTTTCATGGTTAAGGTAAGCTCTCAAGCAGTACTGTATTAAGAATTCCTTTGCCCTACCAAAAAAAACCTCTGACACTCTTTAAAATACAAAGAATCCAAAATTTAATATCCCTTTATTGACTTCATTGCCTGTGCCATAAACAAGTTTTTGCAGGTTGCTCTCCTAAGGAGGGGGATTTTATCATAACTACATTTTTCTTTGATGTAGTCCTTTTTATTCATGAAGTATCATTTCCCTGACAGCAACATGCATCAAAGAGTACATTGTTTCCTTTTTTACTGCTACATTCCTTTTCCAAACATTACTTAGCTCAAAAGTTTGTTTTTACAGGTGGTTTTGTGCTGGTTAATGATGTTGTCTTTTCCACTTCCATTGTGTTACATGATCTTTGTTTTTGTTTTGGGTTTGTTTTTTTTTACTTCACTTACTGCTGCAATGGTCTGTGTCTCAGCCTGTACATTCTAAGTCTGTAGAGAACAGCTTTGGTTATAGTATAAGCATATCTAAACCTTGAGTAGAAGCTAGGTATTTTCTTGCACTCATACTATTTCACCTGTTTGGCCAGGGCCTGGATTTTGTTCATGTATTGGAATTCTAAATGGCTGTTTTATCTGTCAGCCGCTAATGGAAAGTTAAAACCACTAGTGATTTATTTTGCTTCCCAATGGCTGAGCATTTAGGGTGCTGCTACATGAAGCTTTTGGGGGGTTGGGGTGGGTGGAGAAATTTCTCTCAAAGCTATGAGGCTAGGAGAAGAAGCTTTTTAAAAAAATACCTCTCGGGCATGGAGGACCTTGATTCCTTACATGGCAGGAGAGCTGACTGAAGTTTATGGAAAACAGAACTGTTATTATCTTGGATGCACCTGTTTTACTGGTATGGAGAACTATCCAAAAAAGTCAGGTTAAGGTGCTTCTGCATATAATTGTATGTTTGTAAGGGTTTAATCAGATAGATGGTTTAGGCCTCAAAATAAATTCCATGCATAAAAAAAGGGAAGAAGTTTAATTATTTAAATGTAAGTCAGGCATTTGAAATGTCTAGTGGCAAGCTGTTGGTGTTTCTTAAGCTTACCTATGCCCGTCTGAAGGCTGCAGTAGTGAGGTTGTCTGTTTTGGGAAGGGAATGGGGATGCAAAGGTGTGTCAGATACTGCTGTGTGGTGAGGAACATTTGGCCATATGCTGTAGCTTTCCGATATGTTACTGTGAATTAAGGTAAGATGAAGCCAATTTTCAGCAGGTGGCTTAAAGTAGCTGCTCTTGAGGGGCTGCGCTGTATCTGCTCTCCCAGACTTGCTGCCTGGCCAGAATATATTCGCCCCCTCACTCAGAACATGGGAATTTTGCCAAAAATGATTTGGATCACCATCTTTCTTACAAAATTACTGACGGATTTTAAACTTTAAGTCTTGTACAGAATAAGATCTTTTTCCACTGGCTTTGTCATGTTTGTGCACTAACACTGCATTATGACAGCAAGTTTAAAGTGGTGGAACAAAAAACCTTTACATTTAGAAAATATTTCAGCTACTGATTTTGTTAATAGTACCATTTATTAAAAGCACACTAGATTTTGTTTGCAGTCACTTACTAGATTTTTATATCTGTCTAATTTTTGTATTTTATAACAAATATCTAATTTTTGTTTATAAATTGTATATATTTCATACATAATACATAAGCAAATGAATAGCTAGTAAGTTGATTCAACTGTAAAAGGATAAAACAAACTTTTTAATGCTTTCCATTGCTTTTATTGTAGGGCCTGGAGCACCTGATAAAAAATTCAAATATCAATATGTTCTTAATTTAAACTTATTTTAGGGGATATATCTGCACTATCAAGATACTAAGGCAGAAGTTTTTTTCTTGGTGGTTGACTGCTGCTTCTCTCACTTTTTTGATGCAATTCATGTCAGATCTCATAGAATCCTTGGAGTGATTTTGAGAAGTACCATTTTTTTAAATTGCTCACAGTAGTATTTGTGTCTTTGAAATTTTACAAACAAGGAACAAGCGCTGTCAGAACTTGGCTGTTCATTGTTTCTTCCACAATGGTGGTGAGGTGGTATTTTTAAAAGCAGATTCTACCCATCTATTAAGACAACATCTGTTACAAATGTCTAGTGTACAAGGGTAACAGGATTTCACATCAGCAGATATACTTATTCATGAGGGAAATACATTTCAGCACACAAAGCCAAGTGAATTTCTTACAGCATCTACAATGTATCTGTTGACAATAGCTTTATCTCTGGGGCTCTTAGTCATTAAAATTTTTAGTCCTGGTCCACTTAGGGTACTGAATCCCATAAATTCTTTATAAGGAGTGTTCACCAACTTGTAATGTTTGTGCACTGCTGCAGTGAAAGGTTCTTATTCATTATGGGAGTTTATAAAAGCTACAGCAGTATAAATGTAAAAGGCCTTGGTCATTATTAAAATATTTAATATCCCACAAATCTTGCCCTTCCCAGACCATCATGGCAAGAAAGTGACTATGATCTATATCATAGTCATTATTATCTTTGTGGTTTGCATCTGACGCTGTGAATCAACACAACCAACAAAACAGTAACATGCTCAGTCTTCCCTCTTTGAAGTGAATGCCAGTTGGTGCTTAGAGTCGTAACTTCCTTGTGACCTTCACAGTCTTTTCCAGGCAGAATACAATACCTTATCTAGAGTGATAAATACGTGTATGCTGTGGGTCAGAGTTTAATTTGATCACGGAAATTTATTCTCAGCCAAAAGCCTGTTGCTTTTGCGTTGTTTAGGTGTATGTGTGTACACACATACTTGAACATATACTTCATATTTTTATATTTGTTTGTATAGTTACTATATTTACTAATAGTTCTTACACTACTATGATCAGTGACACTCAAATGTAAAAAAACCAAGCAAACAAAAAACATTTTCTCCCCCAAAATAAGATTATAATGGAGAGCCACATGTGGATTATCAGCAATCTTCTTCTGTTCATTTTGGTGAAATACTTGGTTTAGTGAACTTGCCTGCTGTCCATCACTCGTACACAAGTGTCAGATCTTTTAAATTAAGTTGCTGTTGATTTTATTGGTCCATTTGAAGTTCCCTGTGTTGAGAGGCATTTCAATGCCCTTTCAACAGTTTTGTGGAACCCTTGATTTGTCCCTCTGTGTTAATATATAAGTAATGCATTTGAATACAAGCCTGGATGCTTCTGGTGTTATACCTCTCTAAAAGATGTGGTGTACAGCAAATGTCTTGTGAGGTTATTTTTAGTTCAGCCACATATTCTGTGTGTCTTGTTCTAGTTTTTTTAATATATATGTATTTCAGTCTGAGTGGCTGGTTTGCAAGAGTGGACCACTTAAAGTGTTTTTTGTTTGGGTGAGAAAATAAATGTATTAAATATATACAATGTAAGAAACTGACAGTTACTGGAATGTCATTAGGCCTCCAATAAGAGTTGGAGAGTCTGTTTTTGTGCCATAGTCGTCTTTTTCAGTTCATATTCTCTTCATGAAAAGTGGTTTGTCTTTTACTTACCTAGCTGCTTAAATAGCAGTATTCATTTGAAATGTTGGTGTGGTATCCAGTAAACTTGCTAATCACAAAGTAATTTTCTTTCATCTTAATTTTCTCCACTTGTGGTTTTAGTATTGGAAATAAAATAATAATAATAAAAAAAAGGATTATGGAGCACATGGTTAATTGATGTTTAATTGGATTAGAATCACCTTTGTTGTTGAAAAATGGCTGTCACAGTTTCTTCCCATGATGTGCAGAAAATTATCATTACCAATTCGTTATACAGTAGAGATTTCTTTTCTTCTTACTCTTGTATCTTAAATGTTAAGGCATTTTATCAGGAAAGGCATACTATTCCTTCTGTGGATGAAAAATAAAACTTTGTAGAATTATAAGTCTGAGGAAAGACAAAAGTAACTGGTTGAATTCTATGAACAGTAGCATTCACTGCTAGATAATTTTGTAAGTGTCAAGCTTTGTTGTTTTGTCATCTTTTTTTCCATCAAAGCAGTCATGTATTTACATGCACAAGAAAATGGAATAGTAAGAACGCTCTTAGATCTACCAGAGACTCATTAACCCTGAAACAATATAATTCCTCTCTTTTTCTCAGTTCTCTTAAAATGTAAACAGTACTTGCCAAGAGATGTTTGACTAAATTCATGTATGGAAGTTATTAAAAGGAATAAAGGGCAAATTAAATTTGGCCTTCATTTGAATATTTCATTACTGGTGGTAGTGGGAAAATGTTGTCAGTTTTTCCCCAGTCATGTCTTTGAATGATGGAGGAACAGCGCCCAGTTGAGCCGAAAGCCACAGTTTCAAGGTCTTCTAGATGGAAATGTAAGTTATGCAAATTCCATTCTAGAAAGAAGCGAAAATTAATTTACTACATATAATCTCTGTGAGCTTTTTTTGCTGCTAGTTTCTGTTGAAGAACAATATTTAGCAAGAAAATATTTTATCCATTACATTTTAAGATATTATGAAGCGACTAATTCTGTGAGGATTAGAGTAGAAATATGATGCTGATTCTGTAGTCCTATGAAAATATAAATCATACGTGAAAAGTACCTTATTTACTAGAGTAAGACAGCATTTGCTTTTTTGCATTTTTAAAATTATTATTTATGGCTCTTCATTTGAACTCCTCTAAATTAAAAAAGTAACATGATTATGAGCAAAAGCTCCTTAAAATGCTCTGGTGACTAATATAGCTTGACAGTCTTATTTATGAGTGGAGTAAAAAGCTCTATATTATATATAATATAATATATGGGAAATATAATAAATATGGGAGGTGACTGACAGAAGAAGAACAAACCCCAAAATTGAAGATTTCTTTAAAAATATCCTGCAGTTTGGAGAAGCAAGAGCTGAAGGGCCTCTGCTGACCTTGTCTGACACTATTTCAGGAAGAGATTGTTCTCCCTGGTAACTAAAATCAAATTTCATCCACTGACCTATAGATTTAGAATTCCTTTTTGTCTTACCTGCTCACATTTAGTATTTTCACCTGAGTATTTTCATTGGTTCTATTCAAGGAGTTTGAAAGCAGTGTGACTTTGATGGCCATCCCTTTACCTTGTGTTTTGTATCACACTGAACCTTGACTTTGTAACATTCCTTTACTCAAGTAGTGTGTGCGGGTCTTCTAGCAATGTAGACATGATATGATCAAGCCAAGGTGAGGAGCTGCACATACATCTTGCTCTCTGCACCACAAAAAAAATCCCACCCAACCCAAAACCTCAGGTATTGGAAGTGTTTTAACATAACAGTTATGTGTGTTTGATGGTGTCTTCTCTCAGTAACATCTTTGAAGCTGTGTGTAGGTGGAGACTTGAGCATGGATAGCAAGAATATTATGGATGAGTTTGGAATGGGTGAGAGAAGCCAAGAGTGCTGGAAAGTAAGACACAATCTGAAACTGGGAGGAAGAACTGCAAGGACTGTGAGTGGCTAACAAAGATAATGAGCAAGAAGTGCTTTAAGAGCATTGGGGCATAACATAATAAACGTAGTAAAGAACTTGTGGATTGGTAATGGAGAGTATTAAGCAGAAGGCTCTTATTTTATTAGGAGGGTTTTAATTTTGATCCTCCAGTGTTGGTCTGTAGAGCTGTGGCAGCTGTTTCTAAAACAGAAAACAGGACTGGATGTGTGCTTTCTAGAAGCATCAGTTCTCTTACTGTGCTCCACTAGGACGGCATAATTCAGTTGAAGTGTTGCTCACATTCACCAAATGGACCTGTCAGTTCTTGTGATATAGAATCTGAGATGCTGTAAAATGTTTCTTCAACGATAAGGACTGCTAAACATTTTGTTTAATTTGTTGTTTTTATTTTGTGTAACTGAGATCTGATCTGGAAAACATTTTCTTTATACTGCTATAATGTAGTTATTGGAGTGAAAAATTGCTTTCAGATCTCTAGCCCAAGACTACTCCTTGAAAGCATTTTCAAAACACTGGTACTTACGTATCCAAGCGATTCGTGCTGTGGGCAGATTGGATTATACCAAGCCTAAAATTTTACCTTGTTCTTATCATGTTTTACAGAATCTGGGAAGAGGCATAGCTGGCAGCTTCCTTTGCTCTTCTCTGTGTGGGCTTTCCTCATACTAATGCAAAAACCCTGTGTAAACCCTGTGATCAGGAGAGATGCAGCACAGTGTAACTGTGTTTACTGAACAGTAATAATGGAGAGTGCTGCAGCCTTTGCAGTATGTCTCCTTAAATCTCCATTTAGTGTTTCTGAACAAAAGAATGAAATAATCTGTACGTGCAGTACTGTCAAACATAGAAGGAAAAGAAACTAAAGGAATAATTTTTCTGAAAGAGCAGTAAATATTTTTGCTTCTTATTATATTAGAAAGTAGGTAGTTCTTAAAAAATTGGTCTCAAAATAATAGTGACATCTGAAATAGCTGGAATTTCTATTTGCAGTCTTTCAATGCTTTGTAGTCCTCAGTCACCATATCCTCTCCCTTGTGAGTCTGGGAAGTACTGTCATCCCAGCTATAGAAACTACGAAACCTACTTAGGAAGTGAGACTCAAACTCGGTGTGTTTGAGATCACCCAGAATATCTGTGCAGAGCCGGGAACTGAACTAAGGACACCCTGGGTCGAAGCTGGAGTTGTAGTGATTAAATTATTTTTGGGCTCCAGTTCTAGCACTGCTGATACCTTCTCTATGATTCTTCCCCATTTTCATGGGGGAGGAGTAATTGAGGTGGTACAGGTAACTCTCAAACTGACAGACTTCTTTAATGCTTATAAAGCTCTTAATATTTTCTACCTTTTCTACCTTACAGAGATGACATTAGTTGTTAGGATTTTATGGCCAAGTCAATATCTTCATACCGTAATTGGATTTGTGTAAATGTATTTTAGGTTTCTTATGTGATTAGAGATGAAGTGGAGAAGTATAACCGAAATGGGGTAAATGCACTTCAGCTGGATCCAGCATTAAATAGACTCTTCACAGCAGGTCGAGACTCTATTATAAGGATATGGAGTGTCAATCAGCACAAGGTAGGTAATGAGAGGATTCCTATGTCTAAACCTACTTTTTTCCAAGTTACCATGCTAGTAAGCTGCCTACGGGTGGGCATCTAATACTGTTTTTTAACAGCTGCCAATTATTACGATAAGATCATTTTGATATTGCTCATACTGTGATATCTTGCATAGCTATAGAGTTCTTTCACAAAAAGATTCTGGGATAGTGACTTCAAGCAACTCTGCTTTAGGCAATTTGTGATCCATTTGAAGGTTAAAAAAAATACCACAACAGGATCTGATAGTCACAATCTTTTCTATTTGTGATGAGATCTTACAAACTTTTTTTTTTTAATTTGCAGCAAGACCCTTATATAGCATCTATGGAACATCACACAGATTGGGTAAATGATATTGTGCTCTGCTGCAATGGGAAAACGTGTAAGTACTTAAATGTTTGAAAACTACAGTATTCAGAAATTGGGTATAAAAGTATATTGTCCGCTGCTTTAATTATTTACATCTTTTCTTAGCATGTAAAATTAATTTGTGATGTGTATTGTAAATTTGATGAATAGTGTGAGCAGATATTTTAATGAAAATTTAAATGTGTATATAAAGGATTCCTTTAATCTTTTGAAAAGCAAATTAGAGTAGTACCAATATGCTCTAAAGTAATATACAAGCCATTAATGTTTACTCTTTATTTTTCCAATTTAGTGATATCTGCTTCTTCGGATACTACTGTTAAAGTGTGGAATGCACATAAGGGATTTTGCATGTCAACACTAAGGACGCATAAGGTGAAAAACATTATCTATAAATACTGTGTGTTATCACTGACAGTCTTTTAAATATTAAGAACTAGACTTCAAATAGATAATACTGTTGATTAGTGTTATATTTACTTTATTGTAGGATTATGTGAAAGCCTTAGCATATGCAAAAGATAAAGAGCTGGTAGCATCTGCCGGGCTGGACAGACAGATATTCCTCTGGGATGTAAATACTCTAACAGCACTGACTGCCTCAAACAACACCGTAACAAGTAGGTACCAAGGGAGAGGAGGCAAATTCAATGCATTTTATTGAGTAGCATAATCTGTGAAATCAATTTAAAACTATAGGTACAGTTTCTGAATGTACATAAAAAATGTGCAAGTTTTTAAGGTGGTATTAGTGTGTAATCAGTCCATTTGTTGCATTATATAATAGCTGAAAATCTAGAGCAGCCAACAGTCATGGCATTTAGAATAAAGGACAGGTCTCTTTGAACATTTTCTCCTGAAATATAGTGTGCAGGTATTCTCTGAAACTTGACAGAGCTTTAGCTCAAGGAGCTTTTTGCTCCTCAACTTACCTGTTACAGAAATTTTTCCTTAGGTTAGTTGTCAGTGCAGTTTCTGTGTATTATAATTGGGCTTCTTTTTTTGTCTATACAGATGCTGAAAAAAAAAATGCAGTGTGACTCCTAAAGCAGGTCTTCATACACTTATCAAATCTATCTGTCAGAAGAATAAAGTTACTAGATATATTAGATTAAAAACCATGCAAAATAATACTAAGCACTAATTTACATGTAAGGGTAGCATACTAGTGGGATCTAACTCACTCAATATTAGAAGGCAAGTGGAAACTACTTATCAGGGTTAATCCTTAATGTTATCATCTTTTAGGAAGTCATCTGTTGTGCTTCTCTGTCCCAGTAAAGGCATTATGGTATATTATGAGTTCTTTTCCCATAGAGCAATTCCAACACTGCTTTCTTAGAACAGACAGGATAGAGCTGGTTAAGTTTCTCTTCTGGAAAGCATGACACCAATCTTCAGTTAGATTTGATTGCTCAAGTGAATAATATAAATCTGGGTCATCAGCATCCTGGTTTGTATTGGCTATTTTACAGTATATTTTTTCAAAAAGAGGTCTAGTTTGACCACAGTGTGTGTTGCTGATTGTAGGTAGGTTGCAAAAACAGTGTTCAAAGTGACTGATCTTTTTTGGTTTATATTAGTGTTTGATATATGTTTAAACAGTAGCAGAGTCTCAGGTGTACGCATTGGGAAAGAACATACTGTCTTGCTACACGGCCATACTTGAATTTTCTAAATAAGACTATGTGCTTCCTCATTCATAGGTTAGGAGTGACTCAAGAAAAATCTGCAAGACTGAAATTTGGAGCTGGCATGACATACTTTTAAGAAATTTCAGGAACATGTGATTCTGTAAATAAGAGGCAGGCATGTAGTTGTTTTGGTGTGGCTTTCTGTTTTGGCTAATTCTGAAGGGGGTGTTAATTTTATGGATTTGGTATCTTCTAGAACCAAGGATGCATCTGGTGGGCAGAACTGTCAGTTTTGTATTTGTTCTGTCTACTGGACTTTTTAATTCAAGTATGGCCTTATCTCTGTAGCCTTCAGAACAGAGATGGCTTCCAGTGAGCTGTGTTGCACTGTTGTGTCCCTGCCCACAGCAGGGTGTTAGGAATTAGATGATTTTTCGAGTTCCCTTCTGACCCAAACCATTCTGTGATTCTATGATAATAGTATTGAGATGGCACATGGCTGCATATAGCTAGATTTACCTTATATTTCCCAGAAGTTTTCTTTCACTGAAAGTAGAATTATTTCATCACCAAACTTTGCTGATAACTCTAAATTACGCTGTCTGGTTGAACAGGGATTGTTTTTTAAGGAAGAATTTATTTGCTGGCTTGAAGGAAGACTCTGTTGTGGGGGAAAATTTTTTTTTAATACCACAATAGTGATACAGAACCTAAATGATTCAAGTGAATCATAAATGGGAGACGGGGACTACTGAGGAGCTGATGCTTGTTTTGAGCCCCATATCAAATGGAAGTGGAGACATTACCTCTGAGATGACAGAAATAAGTTTGCATTTCTAGAGTTAGAACAGTAATGCTTCATAAGAGGGAGGAAGGGGAAGTTTTCCTTTCTGGTGCTCCCAACTAATAATATTTCTATTGGGAAGAACACAGTATGTGTCCTTAAAGCTGCTTTTCCTCAGTCCTTTCAAACAATATTGATTTTTTCAGAGTGCAAATGAAGATTGTTCTTGTACAATAGTTTCCTGTCCGATTACATGGAAGCGACGTACACAAGCCAGCAGTAAAAGGAAGCCTATTTTTAGAGTCTTTCAGTCAGCATAGACATAAATTTAAATTAAGTGGAGAGATTTTGCTTTTGAGAGGTAGCCCCTTCCAGAAGAGGGTGGAGTTAAGCTTTGCTTTTGTTCTGGCATAAATTTTGCCTCTGTACACTGAAGGCTCTCTCTTCCATTCCTGATCTCCAGCTTGTGATAACTGCAAATTATCCCTTCATAGATTATGGTTGTTGAACAGTGTGCTAACCTTCAAGACTTTCAGTTCTGCTTTTTGCCTTCAACTATCCTCTGAAGACAGTGGAAGACTGTCCCTTTATTTTGGCTATAAATAATAGATTTCATTTGAAAGTTTACATTTGGATAGCAATAGCTAGTGGTTAAGAGGACTCTGAAGTAAAGCTGCATAATTCTTCCACTGTGACAAAATGTTTGTGTGTTAGAAACTTATTTCCATAATATACATAAATCGTTATATAAAGTTTCACATTTTTGCTAGCGGTACAGCTTGTTGCTCTCCTCAGCCTTCTTGGCATGCTGATTGTATGGTTTGGGGGCTTGACGAAATGCCTAATGGTGCTCTCTAAATAGATGATTTTCATTTGCTGTGTCTGTTTCATTTGCTTTTCCTTGTTGAGGGATTGGTACTTTAACCTCTCCAAAAGTAGATTAGGCTAGAAGGCACAGAATTCCTCAACTCTGATGGTAGTTGTGATGCTAAGGAATTGCCATATGGTTTTCACAAACTCAGAGGTAGCATCCGTGCCCAAGTAACACATTTCAGCACTGCAGTGTAACTTCAGTGATGCATCTCTGCTGAACTAAGAGAAGAGCCTTTAATATATAACATAGAATTTTACTGCTACTTGTCTTGAAAAAAAAATCTCTGCACTTAAATCCAAATGCTCTGTGTTATAAGATATAGAATTGTTTAGGTTGGATCATTCTCTAATAGAATAGTTGAGAAGAGCAAGAGTACCTTGATGGTCCTGGCAATGAATGCCTAAAGGTCACTGAGATTGAAATGACCCGAAGTCTGAGGGGTTACTTTGTTTTTATGCAGCGGTAGGTTAACAACTGGGATGGGTTTTTTCTACCAGTATGCTGTCTATAGTCTTTCTTTTTTTTTTAAAGCAACTCTATATATGGGGTAGAGTGGCACTATTTTCATGGGTCAAAGGGTATTAAAATACCCTAAAATACAGGTTTTGAGTGAATATAGGTGTTTTTCAAATGACAGCATTAAAATTGAAAATGAAAATTTTATTTTGCAATAGCTTCTTCCCTGAGTGGGAACAAAGACTCTATCTACAGCCTTGCAATGAATCAAATGGGAACAGTTATTGTATCAGGGTCCACTGAAAAGGTAAGTAAAAGTCTGGTAAGGCTCATTCCACTTCAGTTTAAGGATTCATATGAAGAGACTGTTTTATTCATGTTCAGTGTTGTGGGTTTTGTGTTTTTAATAGTGAGGGTAGACAATTTTAAGTGGGAGTGTAAGTGTAGGATACAAATACCTACCTCAGTCTGAAGATGTGTATATATCCGTATAGCTTTAATACACAGAAGACACAATTGGAACATCTTGTGTAACCCTCTCTCTATCAGACATCATTACGTTTCACCACAAGAGCTCTGACTTTGAGGGTGTGTTACTCAGATGATTATGAAAACTGAAGCAGTTGCCACAGGTAAGAAAGAAGTGGTGCCAGCGATTTGTAAGTCCCCTACAGGAGGTGGGAAATGAACTCATGAAGTTCAAGTGTTACCAAGAGATAGCCCATGCTGTTTGTTGTAAAGGAAGATGAAACACCCTAAAGTCCCCTGCAAGTTGGGGTATTTTTACCTAATCTTACCTTGAGAGAATTTTATTTTCAAGTCAATATAAAAATGAAAATAGGATACATGAGCAAAATGCCTGAGAAGAGTCTCAGAATCATTTTTTTTTTTACCCACATCACACTATCCTGTTCCCAGTCACTTCCATTCCTTGATTTCTTAAGAAGACAGAAAAAGTCAGAACAAATGACATTAAAACCAAGCAAAGAAAATCATATCTGATTACTAGAGCTGCATAAGACGTAGTTCTGTCTGTCTTGTTCTGATGAGGTATGTTTTTGGTGGTGGATGTCTGTGTGCTTGGAATAAGGGTCAGTTTATTCAGAAAGGCTTAATTTTCTGTAAAGAAAATGCATTCTTGGGAAGAACAATGTTAATGCCAGTTATCCAATGTCTATTTATGTAGGTTCTAAGGGTGTGGGATCCGCGAACTTGTGCAAAATTAATGAAACTCAAAGGGCACACGGACAATGTAAAAGCTTTGTTGTTGAACAGAGATGGCACCCAGGTATGTGCTTTAACTCGAGACTAAGACATTTTACAGAATGCAGAAATGTCCTTAGTCTTTTTCAATATATTTCTTTTATACATAGATTACCGAAGGTAGCTTAACAAGTATTTTACAGGTATTTAGTGATTAAAAGAGGGAGGCTGGTGTGTGAAAGCTCTATGTTATTACAGGTCCATCTAGGTATGGAGGGGATGGTTTACATAAAATGTCTGGAAATTGTGGCTAGAGTTGTTAACTGATAGTCTTCATTTAGCACTGTCGTATTGGAATTGTGAAAGTTCTCTATGGAAAAAAATATTTTTAAAGACTTAAATCAAGCGGGTATTTAATTATGATGGTTGTTGCTCAGTGTCTTTCAGGCAGCTCTGATGGAACTATCCGCCTGTGGTCCCTTGGGCAGCAGAGATGTATAGCCACATATCGAGTCCATGATGAAGGGGTTTGGGCTCTGCAAGTCAATGAAGCCTTCACTCATGTTTATTCAGGAGGAAGAGACAGGAAGATTTATTGTACAGATTTACGAAATCCTGACATCCGTGTGCTTATCTGTGAAGAAAAGGCACCAGTGCTTAAGGTAATTGAGTTTAATTCAAAGAATCACAGAATGGTTGAGGTTGGAAGTGACCTCTGGAGGTCATCTGGCCCACCCACTCCCCGCTCAAGCAGGGCTACCTAGAGCCGATTGTCCAGGACCTGGTCCAGGTGGCTTTTGAATATCTCCAAGAACAGAGACTTTGCCACTTTTCTGGGCAACCTGTTCCAGTTCTCAGTCACCCTCGCAGTATAAAAGTGTAATTGTATTGCATGTTGTCTGATGAAATAGTGGCTTGAGGTATAAGTTGATAGAAGAACGTGTCTTGGGTAACAAGTGTTTATTACACCACATCTTCAGTATATTGGCTTTGTCTCCTAAATTATGTCTGAAACTTTATTGTCTGAAGAAGATAAATTCCTGGCAGCTACTTAAATATGCAAATTCAAATATTACTGAAATTGAATATGCTTCAGACATGAAAAGTTGTTTTTACCAGTCTCTAGTACAGTTTTAAGAAACTAAGCTGGCATTGTCAAGACAAAAGGACAAAAAAATGGATGTTTCTTAGCAGCAATAGATACACAGAGGGTTATCTTAGAATATGTTGCATACTCACAGGAACCAGGAGTGAAATTTGTGGGGTTTTTGAACACCTAAGCATGACGTTTTCTTAATGGGAGAAAATTGCGTGCACATGTCTGAGTCTTTTGAAGAACTGCTTTTTTGATAATTTTTTTTTTTACTGTCCAACTGTAGATGATGTGACCTAGAAACACGTAGGTGTAAAGGCAGTGAGCAATTGAAACAGATACCAGTATCTAAGCAATCTGGCTTTCCTTGTGAGTGAACTTTGGTTTAGTGTGTTCAGATAAAATCCTGGATATATTAACTGTATTTTTGAGAAAGTCAGAATCAGACTTTTCAGTTCAAAATGGAAAATGACAGCTATGATCAGCTGTACAAAGATCAGAAGGGGTCTCTAAGATCTTTGCTACAGTGATTCGTTATTGCCCAAGAAATGTAACAGCAAAGCCAAATGCATAACAGTCTGCTTTTTCATTAGTACAGAACTTTTTACGTTCTCTTTGTAATGATGTGAAGTATCTGAATACAGGGTAATTCAGAAAATACTGTATTTATCAAACTGTCAGACAAGATTGTGTCATGCTAGAAGCAACCTTATATACTGCTTGTTTAGATACGTTGCATCTACTGTTGCCCATGTCCAGAATCTATTTGTTGAATATTTGAAATAATTTCTCTGGAGTTTCAAAAATCACAGCTTAGTTAGTTTTCATTTAAACTTCGTATTCTTTAGTAAACTGAAAGTAGTGCTGTTTCTGAGATACATTCAAGTATGGGAGCAGGTCTACACAAGCAAATATTAATTGAATAAAGGAAAATTAAGTTAAACATGCCTGAAAGTATTTGTGGTTTCTTTGTTTAGATGGAACTTGACAGATCAGCTGATCCTCCTCCAGCACTTTGGGTTGCAACAACTAAATCCTCTGTGAATAAATGGGTAAGTGATGTATTTTACACTCTGTGAATTCAATTAAGCAGTCGTGGTGTTTGCACTCTTGGTTTGGGAGCTGTTGGACTGTTGTTTGCAACTTGACTGTGACTTGCTATGATCTATAAGCTTTCTTTAAAAAAATAATATGCTAATATTGAAACTGATCAAAAGACATTAAGCTTTGAATTGCTGTCTATTTATGCTGCTTTTAGAAATAAATTATCTTCCTCTGAACTGGACGGTTAACAAATAGCAGCATGAACTAAGCGTTGTTACAGATAGAAGCAGTTTATAGATTATTATGAATGTGTCATTATTTTATTTCTTTCTTTAGACTTTGAAGGGAATTCATAATTTTAGAGCATCTGGAGATTATGATAATGATTGTAGCAACCCTATACCACCCCTGTGTACACAGCCTGACCAAGTTATAAAAGGTAAACAGCTGTTTTTCAGACTGCCTTATAAAATCTGTTATCATTACCAGAAATGGTAGATGTTTACAACTAGCTCAAGTTTTTGGGTGCCTGATACTATGATTTCAACCAAACCAAAACAAAGACAATGTGGTTATCACCTATCTAGTGTTAGCTACGTTTAAAATATTGTTCAAACCTTGGTGATATCCAAGTCTTATATAAAATAGTGAAACCAAAGAACAATCACATGTGTCATGTTATACAGTTTAATTTAATGTAATATTAGGAAAAAAACCAACAACCAACACTGTAGTGACCTTAACTCTTTTTGTTTGCTAGGCGGTGCTAGTATTATTCAGTGCCACATTCTTAACGACAAGAGACACATATTAACCAAAGACACAAATAATAATGTGGCATACTGGGATGTCTTGAAGGTAAGTATATAATTTTGGATTAAGCGTCTGCTGTTGGATGTGTAATTATTTTGTACCTTTTTTATATAATATTTTTAGTGTGTAAGAGACCTACGGTAGAAAGTAAATTATCTTTCTGTCCCATGACTTAATGCAAAGATTGCTTTTTGAAAAGGGAGGGGGTATTTTTGAGCTTTTCTGTATCTTTGCCTGATGCGAGGCTGATGTATTCGTTCACCTGAAAGTCGGACCCTTGAATTCTGTCCTGAAAATAGTAATGTTTGTTTTGATTGGGTTTTGTTTCAAAGAGGGCTTGTAGAGGCCTCTGGTCATGTCTGCCCAATGCAGAACAGAGTAGCATAAGAAAGCTTAGCCCGCGAAAGGGAAACCTGTGCTTCAAGTCCTACTGCAAACCTACAGATCCCAAGCGAGCGTGCCAACTAGCAGTCTGTGGACTATTCTGGAATTTATCCTTGTTAGTTGGAAATATAGCAGGCAGCGAGGCAGGACTGGAAGGACAGTTAGCAGAAAGAAGCATAGCTCCTGCCTAGTGTTACTTACTCCTCTGAGGAGAGACTTGACGTGGCATTTCTTTTTTTTGCTTTACCCAGTGATTTGTCAGAGGAGAAGGAAAAGGGTGTGGAGAGAAAGGACTGGAATCCCAGATCAGTGAGGTGGCCAGCAGTTTCTTCCTTTGCAAAATCCTGTTTGAAATTCTAAATCTTGTTTTCATCTTGAACAATGTGGTGCTCCATCCAAGATTAAGTAACGAAGTGCAGCACGCCCAGCTAACCTACTGAGTTGCTGACTGAAGGGAGGAAGAAGGGAATTAAGTTGGAGAATTTAGATTTGTACTAGAAATTATCTAGATTACTTTTGTGGAAAAGTGAATAGCTTTTCTTTCTTTCAGTTTATGGTTGGTATATACTTAAATCAGTATTAGATCTCAGGACCAAAGTCAAATGCTAATGATAATTTGTACCTTCATTCAATTATTTTTTTCTCTTTTAAGGCTTTCAGAAGCATCTGTTAGATATGTTTAAATATGTATTTGCTTTAGAGATGAGGTTACTTGCCAGGTGGAAGTGTCATTGTATGTGTAGGATCACTGCACTCTAAAGCTGAGATTCTTTTTTGAATGCGCTGGAAGAAAATAGGGAAGTTTTCTTACCTGTAGCTACACCCTCCAGTCTTTGCTTCCTGTAACTTCCTAGATTTTGAGGAAATAAGTCTTGCAAGGTTATAATCCTTAGACTTTGCTTAAAGCATGTGTTTCAGGATGACTTTGTGAGTGGAATACAAGGATTTCGATGTTAACAGACTTGCTTAAGGAACTTTAAAAGTATAAATTAAAACAGATAAACTAAAACAGGAAAAAAAGAATCTGCACACAAATGCACTCACTGCTGTTCCCATTGCAGTAGTTGAGCTGAATTTGTTGCTAGATTGGCAACAAGTATTGGTGTTTGGTGTTTGATAGAGAGTTGTACTGAAATATTGATACTGATGGGGAGAAGAATGACAGAGGGTGATAGAAGACAGCTATCTACTCAGTGATAAGGAAAATGTTTTTTATTAATGGGAAGTAATACTTCCATACCATTCCAATGTCTTGATGCCACTACATCAGGTATAAATAATAAATAGCAAATAAAAATTATTTACCACATAAACTATTGTTTAATTTTTTTGAGAAAATGTTGAACCTTTAACTTGTGTGTCTCTGGACTACAGCACTCTTGGAGAAATCATAATTTGTAATCATTCCAAGTGTATATGAAAGTCAAGCAAATGATTGGAGGTGTTGATGTGACTCAATACTCAGAATTTAAAACCATGTGTATTTCATTTGGTGCACAGGCATGTAAAGTTGAAGACCTTGGGAAAGTAGATTTTGAAGAAGAAATTAAGAAGAGATTTAAGATGGTGTATGTGCCAAACTGGTTCTCAGTAGACTTGAAAACTGGGGTGAGATACAATTCCTAAGTCTGTTGTTCTTTCATACTTAATATATTTTCACATACTGTTTGTTCACAAAGGTTTTATTGTGTTACAAGTTTTGAATAAAAATCATCATTTATCTGATGGGCTAGATTTATTTTGAAGCAAACAAGCAAATTTTATCTCAGTTCTTAATAATTTGAAAAACTTTTTTTTTTCTCATGGTGTGGTCAGTTTAAATCCACCAACACTAATTATGGATTAATACAGTTTGGTAAACAAAAATATGCTATCATGCATTTAGAAATTCTTTGTTTTGTATTCCCAGTTAAGTATGAACAAAATAAATTTATAGACTTGCTTAATAAAAGACAACTATTGCATTCCTTTTCCTGGTGGTCTTTTTTCCAACAGATGTTGACAATTACTTTGGATGAAAGTGACTGCTTTGCAGCCTGGGTTTCAGCAAAGGATGCTGGATTTAGCAGTCCAGATGGTTCTGATCCAAAATGTAAGTTTTAACTAATACTAGTGTTTTATTGAGATGAAAAAGCAGAATAAATTCTAGTATTTATGTTTCAAAGTATTCCAATGTCACATATGTCAGTAGCTGGTTGGATTTTAGGGCTTATTTTCTTGAAACTAAATTTTGCAGAGAATCCTCCATTGAGAATGCTTGCTTTTTTCTGAAATGTTTGTCATGTTCAGGTTTTCTATTTAACTTGCTTTTAAACCTTCAAGAAGCAAAAGGGAAAAAGTAATATTCCTCAACTTGGATCTGTTTCCTAATCTAGGGATGTTGTAGCATGTGAGTGGTCCAACAGCAGCAATTCTAAAAGTAGCTTATTTTGAAAGATTGTAATTTGTAGCTCTGAGATTGTAATAAGAAGATTTCTGTGCCCATAAATAATTTGTTTTGGAAACAGAACTGCTTAATCTTCTGGGAAAGTTTTCAGCTGTGGATCAAATGTGGAATATAATGATGCCAATGGATTTTGCATAACTGAAGTCCTACCCTGCTATGTCTTGACAGTGAACCTTGGAGGGCTTCTGCTACAAGCACTTCTGGAGTATTGGCCTAGAACACATATCAATCCAATGGATGAAGAAGAAAATGAAATAAATCATGGTTAGTGTTTTAATATTTTCCTTTTTTAGGATTTGTTCATACATTCTGTTTATCTTTAAAAGTTTATACCTTGACTTGCTGTCATATATCTATCTCTGTATGCTTTATAGACTAATGTTTTTTAATGCTTTGAAATTGGCTTTACACCAAAACTTGCTAAGTAGCATTCTTCTGAAAGTATCAGCAAAAATCTTAAGAACTCAAAAATAAATAATGTAGGTGAATAGGTGATTCTGAAGTTACAGAAATATGATGCCTTGATGAAAAACATTACTGGCAAAACTAAGGCTTGACGTGGAAAAGAAACAGCCTAGATAATGACAGCAAAGAGCAATAGTTCAGTTATTCACATTATCCAACATTCTCTTGACATGATTCCAATTTGATGCTAGATATTATGAACCATATAAAATAAAAGAAAGATATATTGTGAAAAATCTATCAAATGGATATTAGAATAATACATGGAGTAGGTCTATACAAAACCAGCTCAGAGTGGTGTTTTAAGGTAAATGCTAAGTCTAATCAGTCATAAGATAAAAAGCACAGCTATGTAAAGTTTAAGGTAGTGGCTGAATTTGGCAGAATTGACAGAAGAGACTGTATAACTTCTAAGTTTGAAATTAATTTGACCCAGATCAGAGTTGACTGAAAAGTCTTTGGTGATTAAGAGATTAGTTTCTACAGATAATGCCATTAAGAAAGCTGTAAGTTCAGCAGTATCTTGCCATTTTGTGACAAAGATTGTGCCAAGAGTTGGCTAGTTTCTTCTTTCAGAAATGATCTCCATGGAGGGTTACAGCACTTGGAAGGCTTTTCTGGATAAAGTTGCTGATTTTCATACTTCTGTGTATTGGCAGCCTGCAGCTTGAGAGCCAGACGTGTATAAGAAGTATAACTCACAGATTTTTGTATTGTTGGAACACTGATGCTGCACTACTGATCTCTGTGAATAGCTGTGGATTGGTGGAATGTTCAGGATGCTCACTACTACAGAGTCAGTCTTCATTTTCCTTTTCAAAAGTAACAATTAAGAAACTGACACTGAACTTAAGAAGATAAAGTGTAACTGTTGGACACTGAAGTTGGTGTAAATTTGATACACCTGGAGGCTGTGCTGCCATTCAGTGACACCTGGACAGGCTAGAGAGGAAACTACTGAAGTTCAACAAATGCAAGTGTAGGGTCCTGCACGTGGGGAGGAACAGCCCCACGCAGCAGCACAGGCTGCGGTTGACCTGCTGGGGGGCAGCTCTGTGGAGAAAAGGACCCGGGAGTTCTGGTGGACAGCAAATTGTCTGTGGGCCAACAGTGTGCCCTCATGGCCAAGAGGGCAATGGTGCCCTGGGGTACATTAGGAGGAGCGTGGCCGGCAGGTCAAGTGAGGTAATCCTCCCCCTGTGCCCTGGTGAAACCACATCTGGAGTGCTGTGTCCAGTGCTTCCCAGTTCAAGAGAGACAGGGAGCTACTGGAGAGGGTCTGGTGGAGGCTGCAAAGATGATGAAGGGACTGAAGCATCTCCCTGATGAGGAAAGGCTGAGAGAGCTGGGCCTGTTCAGTTTGGAGAAGAGAAGACTAAGAGGGGATCTTATCAATGTCTACAAGTATCTTAAGGGTGAGTGTCAGGAGGCTGGGGCCAGGCTCTTTTGAGTGGTGCTCAGCGACAGGAGAAGGGGCAACAGGCACAAACTAAAACACAGGAAGTTCTGTCTGAATATGAGGAAAAACTTCTTTGCTTTGAGGGTGATGGAGCCCTGGCACAGGCTGCCCAGAGAGGCTGTGGGGTCTCCTTCCCTGGAGACATTCAAAACCCACCTGGATGCGATCCTGTGCAACCTGCTCTAGGTGAACCTGCTTTAGCAGGGGGCTGGACTAGGTGATCTCCAGAGGTGCCTTCCAACCCCAACCATCCTGTGACTCTGTAAATAGACAAGAACATAAATATATATATATATATATGTGTATGTGCAGTATTGTTCCTCTCAATTGTTAACAGAAGTGTTGTGAAGAATTTTTTCAAACTAGGATTTCTCACTTGCTCTAGCTTAAATATCCTGTTCATCCCTCCTAATAGGGAATATTTTCTTTTTTTGTTTCTTTGCTTGATACAATTTTTGACCTTCCTTTCCCTACATCCATTGCTGGTCAGAAAGCTAAATAATTATGCATCTTGTGAGACTATGCCATTTAAATTTCTTAGGATGCTTGAACTGAACATCGTGTTCAAATAGGTTAATTAGATGCTGCAGTGTAATCAAGATGATCTAGTGAAAGGAAGGCATCTATTGTGTTTCAAGATACCTGACTGATGAGAAGCTGTGCTGTTCAAGAGGTGCATAAATAATGCTGATTTTTCTTTAATCTTATCCTGTCCATCTGATGTGGAATCAGATTCTTGAGTGTTTGAAGACCATACTGCTATAACCGACTAAAAATAAATTGAATTTAGAATGCTACAACTTCAAGGAAATATGAGTCCAAGTTTTGCTAGTACACTGTTTTGACATCTGGCGAATCCAGGTAGAAAAGCAAAGCTAACATCCTTCAGAGTTCTCTGCTGTCAGCGTAGAGGGGAGAAACAGTCTTGTCTCAGCAGAATCTCTTTGTTTGATTTCTAATATTAGTATTGTTCAGTCTGACAAATTCTCAAGAGTTCTCTTAAGGAACGGGAGAAAACTAGTAACAGAGTTTTGGCTCACGAGCTCTGTTTCCTTTTCCTAAAAGGCTTTTGAAATAGGCCTTCCACAAACCTGTGTTGGTCTAGTTATTCTCTAGTGTTCCTTTTTTTTATATACTTCCTGTGTGTTGGAAATGGGCATTTTCTTGTTTTTTATTAAGCTTATTTTTATATTAGCTGGGGGGTCTATGTATACCCAATTTTAAGGCCTAGTCCAGTCTCACCGTTGTGTGTATTTTTTCCAACAGTGAATGGTGAGCAGGAGAACAGAGTCCAGAAAGGAAATGGATACTTTCAAGTGCCACCACATACACCAGTTATTTTTGGTGAGGCTGGAGGACGCACTTTGTTCAGGTATGAAAATTCAAGAGTGTAAAAATTCAGCGGCTAAATAATCACTTCCTTTGTTGCAAGCAGAAATGCTATCAGAACATAATACTTGCCTCCATTCTGTACTGTACATTGAAGACATGCCCGTGACAGGAAGATGGGCAGCCGTTAATAATTTTGCATTGTACAACTGAGTATGTGAGTCTGAAAATCAGCAAGGTGTGGGGTTTTACAGCGGTAAGAGTTGTATATTGTTCCTGGTTGGATGTCACAGTTTTGAGACCTTTATGGGTGCCCTCCTCCTGCAAACTGATTAACTGAACTTTATTTTAGAATGGAATTGTGCTGCTTTAGATGCTTGTAGAACTTCTTTTACTGGCCTGTTGTGCTGGTCTTTGACCATTAATGACTCAGACAGGAGATCCTACTCACTAGAGAATTAATTTCCGCTTCCAAAATTGTAGTTGATGACCCATTACAAGATGCTAAGCCCTGGCAGGTAGGAGCACAAATTTTGTATTATAATATATATACATACTGATTATCCTTCTGGTTTTTTTCATCCTATGTTGAAAAGCCTAACTGTGATATATGATATGTCAGAGACAGTTTAATAGTGCTGTGAAACAAACGCCAAGCTTTCAAATACCATGAAGCATTTAATAGTAACTGACACAGTGGATTTTAAATTTGAGGAGTGGGAGATGTTTGATTTGTTGGTTTTGTGTCATTTTAACATTGTGTGTTTCAATTATTATTTAACAATTTATTTTAACACTTAACAGTTTCTATTATAATTTAACAATGTTTACTATTTTAACAATAAACAAAAATTTTTGTTGTTTAGTGTTAAAATAAATTTCAGTCCATGAATTGGTCAGTAAAACAGGGTAGCCTTTTGCAGCTTTGAGAACTGATTATTTTTTCTGCATTATCAATGTATTGTAGCTGGGGCTTAATATTTGCATCCATTCTGTACTTGTGGATCTTACATCTTATACAACTTGTTCTCAAGAGAACACTGAAAAGACAACATTGGTGGGAACAAGCTATGCTTATTGAACCTAAATGGTGGCTGTATGTCTCTGACAAAATACTTAATTGGAATTTATAAATTTTTATGTTGCTTCATTTCACCATTTTATGTGCATGTTTCTTAAAATTGGTTTTATTCTTTCCATTTAGTGAGGGCTTAGCAGACACTTTACATGCAAAGCTAATTTTTTTCTAAGCAGAAAAGAATTGCTTTATGCCAGGTGTCTTTCCCCTTCTCCTGACAGTTTTGTACTTCAAGACACAAAAATATGCAATCCCTGAGCAAAGTAGTTTTTTAAATTTCTCTGTGCTGTAGCCTGTGGTCTGTTGAGTTACTTCTCCCTGTTTCTGCTCCAGGGACCTGTTGTCTTCCTGCAGTTACTTTTGTTGGTCTTAACAGAAGGTAACGTGATCACTTCCCCAATGAGTGTGATGACGTGAAGGGCCAGCTAACCAAATTCAAGCTCCCTGCCCATTAAAAGCGCAGGTCCTTCCCTGAAAGCTTTTTAATGCACATTACAGTAATTGTTTTCATTCACAAACACTGTTTCTCTCTGTCTTAGGTTATTATGTCGGGATTCAGGTGGTGAAACTGAATCTATGCTTCTTAATGAAACTGTGCCACAATGGGTAATTGACATCACTGTGGATGTAAGTATTACCTGTATAGATTTTGGGGTTTGGTGGTTATTCTTTTTAAAATTTTTTTAACTGTACCAGATCTGAAATGACATTTTAAATTTTTGCTGAGTTTTTATTTTAAATAAGTTATCTCGATTCATTATTTTTTTATATGTCCAGTTAAGGGTTTTTTTGCTTACTTTCTTTTGACAGAAATTCTTAGAAAAATTATTCAAAGCACTGTGCATAATTGGTATCCTTTTCAAGTGTGGACTTCAGAACAGAGAATGCTCTTCATATTGCCGCAGTCTTTTGATTCTGTCTAGTTTCCTTTGAAATAAATGATAATTTATATGCAAAAGCTAGATGATACATGCATTATCCAAATTGAAGCATCTCAGGAGTATGAGTAATTTAGAAGTTGGCTGTGGTGGTTATGTTGATTAAGAATCTCTCTTGGTTTTTGATAATTAGGAGCTGAATATACTTCACATACCAGCTGGTGGAAATAGGAACTGATAACAGTTCATCCTAAATTAACAGTTTTCAAATTTGTTTCCTTCTAGAAAAATATGCCCAAATTCAATAAGATCCCCTTCTACCTCCAACCTCATTCATCATCAGGGGCAAAAACTCTAAAAAAGTAAGTAATGCATATTTAACTCTCAGAACTGCAGAAAGAGAATTGCAAACTAAAAAAATAAAAAAATGCCAGAAAATCATGTTGTGCTTGATGAATTTATAGAAGTTTCTAGTCAATTAAGCAGCATCACTCTGAAGCATTAAATTGTATCAGAATATTTGAAAGAACTGTAGGTTTCTCTTGGGTTGAATGGGCAGTTGCTTAAGATTATGGAAAGAAATGTCCAAGAACTAACTACTGAAATCAGACTTTGTCTTTTGTAGTATTTAGTCAGAAAATTGAGGAACTTAGAGATTGTTACGCTGTTCGGTTCTATATTGTGTTTCCTCTTGCTAACAATGATGAGTAATAGCTCTTTAAAAGGGAAAGGTACAAAACCTGACAGCAGGGAAAGCAGGATAGGCAGGCTATCACATTAGCTGTAACTGGGAGCTGTATAGGTTAGAAGTCAATGCAGGTCCTCAGGTTTGAAGTCAAATATCGTAGATGGCATGCCCACCATTTATGTGCAACAGTTTGTGGTATTTTCCACAAATGCCAAGTTTCTTAAATCTCACTGAAGTCTTCACATCGGAGACAATTTGTGAAAGAGGAACTTCACAGGCTGTTTGTGGCCTTTGTGGAAAAGCTGCTGCTGCTTATTACTTTAGAAATTCCCCTCTGTTAATGTGGTAGGTTGAGCAGCATATTCTGGCTGACCTCTATTACTATTCCATATCTTCTGTCCTTCTCTTACTAATCCCTTTTCTATTGAAAGATGGCTCCTGTATACAAAATTCACCTGAAGTTTGGTTTTAATTCTGTCTCTTGCATATCTTACCATTTTGTGAGTCCCTTTTGCCATGTGAGTCTTTGGATAAATAGCTGTTATGATCATGGTATTCTGGATGATCCTGATAATTTACTATTAGGCTTATAATATAAAGAGTTTATCTGTGTACTTGCATATTTTGCTACAGATAAGTATTGTGAAGATGAGAAATAGAGTTTCTCAAGTTTTTTTCCTGCCAAACTTATACCTTACCTTTATATAGAGACCGACTGTCAGCAAGTGATATGCTTCAGGTGAGAAAAGTGATGGAACATGTGTATGAGAAAATCATAAACTTGGATAATGAGTCTCAGACAACTAGCTCTTCCAATAACGAAAAAACAGGAGAACAAGAAAAAGAGGAAGACATCGCTGTGCTAGCAGAGGAGAAGATTGAACTTCTGTGCCAGGACCAGGTAAGTTCCTTGAGCATTCTAGCCTGTGAGCAAAACCAGTGTTTAGCAATGAATCAGTTGTGAATTTCTGAATACTGAGCTTGCAATACACTCTAGGTTGTCTGTTACCTTTAAAACTAAGGAAATGTTTTGACATCATGATAGCTTACTGCTGACATAAGTTCAGACAGCTGCAGATAGATCAAAGAATTTATATAGTATGCCTGTTCCGTTTAGGCTGAATAGTGGCCTTTATAGGATTACTCACTCATACTCAACAAATGGACTTAATACAGTTCCATAGAGTTCCATTTCTAGCATTTTTGGAACGTTTTGAATTCTACATTTCTACTGAAGTTTAAAATTGGCCCAGAATTATGAATTGTCTAGTAATGGTAATAAGCGCGCAAAGATTAAATATTGAGGATGTGGTTTTAATATGAAGTTATTTGTTACATTGCTAAAATCTTTCAGTAATGCATTAGGTTTACTTGCTAGTTGAAAAATCTGAGGCTTTGCATGGTTTCTCTTTGACGCCAGATCACCCGTAGGATTGTTTTGCCCAACCAGAGTGTTTCATCCTTGAATTTTTGAGAGTCTGGCAGATTTGTGGAATAAAAGATAAATTTCTACTGTTTAGGTTTTGGATCCCAATATGGACCTTCGAACTGTAAAGCACTTCATTTGGAAGAGTGGTGGTGATCTGACACTTCATTATCGCCAGAAATCAACGTGAAGGCAGTGGTGTGGACCCAGATGGTTCCTTATTTACATGACCATACTGTACTGGTTCCAAGAGTAGTACTATAGAAGCCCACTGAACCCCTAAGGTAGATGAGACTTCTAATGACTCGGTATGGATGGGAAGTATACATTTAATTGAAGTGACTAATAGATCTGTAATATAGAGGAAAAAAAATCTATATGACTTAAACTAAAGTCTGTCCTAGTCTCAGCCATTGAGATGGGAAGTCGCTGAGTGGTTCGTGTTGTGTGAGGTGTACAGAGAAAGGATGATAGTCCAGTGCAGACTTTTGCTTCCTCCTTTTTGCTTTTGTTTTTCCAGAACATAATATCCTCGTCTGCTCATGCTTGATATGAAACCATTTTGGCCATATTAGTTGCTGTGTTCAGAACTGCTCACAAGGTATTTTTAGTACATTCCATTCATAAAGTTCCTACAGTGATTTCTCACCGGTTACTCAAACATGTCTACCACTTAAAGAAATTTGGAAAAGAAAAACAACAGAAAATACGTATTGTATACTTGAAAGAATTGGCCCATTTAATTGTAAATGTTTAGAGTTGTTTCAATACTGCAACTCCATGGTTGCTTTAAAGGACTGTTGACATGCAGAATAAGAACACTAGGTAAATATTGTAGCAAGGTCAGTCCAGTGATGCTGTGCATCATAGTAGGGTGAACATGCTTTGCAGCAATTTATTTTTTTTTTTAAATATATATAACTACTTCCTGCACTGTGTTCTGGGTGTTCTGAAGACACGCTAGTCTAATTTTTGGTAACTGTGCTCCAAAACTATGTGACATTTTGTTAAAACTTCAGACCATTCTGAAAATAACTTCATATGTTTAATGTTAAACTTCAGCAACTTCTCAGCAGATTTCATATTCATGATATAAAAATACTTATTCTTCTTTTCCAAAATTTTATATGCAGTTGTTCTTTCGTTATAGATTTATGCAGATCTTCTTTTCACTGTTATTTCTAAAAATCTGTGACTGTCATAGACTCATAGTAGTCTTTTATAGAGTTTAACTTATTGGGGGGAGGGGGTAAAGGCATTTCAGCTTTTTGGTGAGAGAATGTGGGGCTGTCCCAGAAAACCATTTGTAGCCAGAACAAATTACAAATCCTCATAAAGAAATTGTGTAAAAATTACTCTTGTCTGAAGCAGAAGCACAAGTGCCTTCAAAGGGCAGTATATTATTTGAGTTTCTTCAGGAGACATATGCTCTTGCCCTTCCTGTATCTTGCTGTCAAGATTTAGGTTGAGGCCTAAAGAAAGTCCCAATAAATTCTATTACTGGGATTGTACTGGTCAAACAAAAAGTTAAATATTTTTCATCGTACTTTATTTGAAAAAATAGTCAAATCATTACCTTCTGCAATCTTAACCTAGGTAAACAAACTCATTGCTTAAACAAAAAATATGGTTCAGACCTAAGCTAGCATGTCTTTTTCCCTGTCTTTTGAGAGTCAGTTTCAGTTTTTAATCCCCATTTCTGTGTATGCTCAGTTTGACACCATTGTGCTATGACTGCACATTTTTAGTGATATTTGTGAATTAAATGGTTAAACAGAATTGTAACTTTTTTCTGATAAATTTTCCTGACTTGTATTTATTAATAGCAAGGATCTACGCTTGTCCCAATAGGCACTGTTTGGGTTTGGGTTTTTTTTATGGTTGTCTTCCTGTCCTGTTGTATACACTGAAATTGCTCCCAGTAATTTTGTTTGAAATCAGCCAAGATTGTAATTTTTCTTCTTTTTTTCTTTGTAACCATTGCGAAACACAGTTTCAGGAAAGATTGACAGAACAGTCTGCAATGCCAGAAGGGTAAATGATGTTTCATAGTTGTATAGAATAAAAGGCTTTAGTTAAAATATTTTCAAGTTGTTTTGTTATTGGATTGATTATGCGATTGTAGAACTCGGACCGTTGCTATTTAATGTTTTATTATTAGGGACTTCAAAATCCTTTGAAGCCTCAGGTAATGGAATGGCTAAAGAAATGGCAGTGCCTTACCCTTCAAGATGATCTTGTAATATGGTTGGGTATAAGAATTTAGCAGACATGCAAGCTTTGAGGTCCTGTTGAGGTGGAGAACCTGCTCGAGCAATGCTGTTTGCATGGGCAGTGCATGCTTTTGTGCTAGGAAAGTTATTTTGTGCTAATACCTATGTAGTGCATAAGGAAAGACAGCCATGCTACAAGTAATTCGTGGCAGTTGTCACTGAGTTTTCTGGATGTGGGAAGGTTTTAGCCCTGTGAGAGGCAGGTGGGAAACCAAGACTGGGTTTCCTGATGCTGAAAATGCCAGTACAGAATGCTCAAAGCATTTGCTGCGGGGACTGTCAGCTGGGCTGCTTTTGGAGGGGACACTAATTCAGTGGCCAAATGTGTTCCCAGAGGCTCCCAGCATCCATCCTAGATGGAGTGTCAAGTTAGAGTGTTTTTTGCTACTCCCTTTTAATTTCTGTCACCGTTTCTGGAATTGTGCTGTCTTCAAGAGTCCTGAAGGCAAGAGCAGGAGAGGCCCCTGCGTGGCGTTAAGGAGTTAATATGAGAATCACGAGAATCACAGCTCACTGGAACAACAGAGGGAGTTCTAGTTTGCCAGAATCACAGGAAAGGCTGCTGATTTGTAGAAGTGAGGGTTTTTTAATTTCCAAGTTGGTAATGGACAGTTGTAACTCTAGTTTTTCTGGGAGACAGGTTACACTGCTAAATACATTTGTCTATGACAGGCAACACTTTCTTCACTTCAGGTGGGGTAGTGTTGAGGACAGGAGAGCTGGGCTCAGCTGTTGCAGCTGAAGTGCAAGTATCATTTCAGGAGGAGAACAACTACCTGAAGGATTTAGCATTAACTTTTAGAAAGACTAAAAAAATACTCAAAATAAGCCCTAGGCAGGAGATAATGTAGTTCCACCTGATTGCCAAGTGGTGGGAAAATAAGAGACTTGGGATTTATTAGTTCGATTGTCTGTATTCCATGGGAGAGGGGCAGCCGGGGACTGGTGGTGTGCTGCTCCGGGCGGTCTTGGTCAGAGCAGCTCTCCCGTGGTTTAGATCATGCAAGCTGAAGTGTTGATCTGAGAGTTGCTGACTCGGGAGAGAGGAAAGTTTGCCGAGGTGAGTTACGGTGGAGGTGCCTGGGAAGGGGAGAGAATGTGTTTGTCAAAGGTGAAGGCACAGAGTGACTGTTAACGCATGAATCCAGTTACAGCATTCCAAATTTAGACCTGTACATCACAGCAAGGTACTACTTCCTCATTCACAGAGGTCCCACTTGATTCAAATTTTATCCCCAGAAAATTTCTGAACTTGATGTTTAGCATCAATCGTTAAGCACATGCTCTTACGCTTGTAGGCGTGCTGATGGCTCCCCAGCAGAGCCAGGTGGAGTTACCGCCCACCTAGATAACAGAACTGTTAAAAGCACACGCACATGTAAAGATCAAGAAAGCGATTGACTAAAATAAGTTTCCTGTGCTATGTGGTGGCGGTTTTTTCCATAAGCAGCCGAACAAATATCATGCAGACCAGAGGTACCGATTAGAGACTGGGTGGGACAGGCCCAATCTCTCTCTGAGGATATGGGGACGTTGTTTCAGCCATCTTTTTCATGGGACTGAGAATGCTCAATTACTTTTTGCAGCTTAGAAATGTAACTTAAACCAAACAATCGCCTTGAAATTGCTGCTACAGGAGAACCAATGCGAATTAGTGTTTGCTTAAGGCAAAAGCAAAGAGGGAGGCTGTGTGGACATTTGTGGCAATGCCCAGGAAATTGAAGAGATTAACACAGTCAAAGGAAATGCAGTGAGTAACTTGTAGCTGCCTTCACTCAACAGCCAGAGGCAGCCGCGCCTAGTTCTTTCATAATGCTTGGAAGTGAAACTATGCCCAGGTACAGGGGAAGAGGGAGAATAGTAAGGGTGCTGTGAGGAATGCTGAATTCGAAGCTTCTCCCTGGGAGGCTGCCTCTGCTGCTGCCCATTTCTGTCAATTTCACGGTGCAGCAGCAAGCAGACAGAAATGGGTAACTCAAGCCTGTCGGTGCACGAGTGCTGTGATCTCTGCTCAGTGCTGCAGCCTGTCTTCCTCCATTTCTCAGGTACAGCCAAGTTCAATCAGGTGTGGCAACTTGGATGAGCAGCTTCTGAACATAGCCTAGAGTAGCACAGCAGAAGTCAGTCAGTTGTCAAGCCTGCTGTGAATGTTTAAGAGGGAAAATAAAGTCATCACTGCCTGAATTTGGTATTTCAACAGTTCTTTCCAGTAGTTGTTCATCTTAAAAGACACTAAGTGCATTCAGTCACACATTCAAGTTCAGCTAGAATTAGTTCAGCATCCATATTGCTGTTAATAATAAGATTTGCATGTTTATCTCTAGGATGCTTAGTTCCTTATGATGCTGGGGAGTTATGATCATTGCTAGTACTGGGTTATGCTGCCCAAAGTTGCCATGAATGAAGTAATTTACTTCAGAATGGAAGAATGCTTGGTCCAGCCTGCTGAAGTTAGCCTTGATGAAGTTGCTCCGGCCTTTTTTGAGCAGAGCTGTGGGTGTCTGTGGTTGGAGGTCCCAGTGCTGCTGAGCACCCATCCCCTGTCCAGCCACCAGCTGCCCTGACTCATTCAGGTGAGCAGAGGCACTTGGCTCAGCGGGGATGAGCTCTGCATAATCCTTGCTGTAACACTTGAGCTCCTGGTAGCCTCTTTGGATTTAACGTCTGCTAGACTCATGTCCTCAGGCTTAACTATTAATACTAGAGAGCACCTCGGGTCTGGAAGCTTATCCTGTTGTGTCTGGCCGTATCAAACCATCCTACACAACCATGGCATCAAGCTCTGAAGTTAGTACCAAGCCTGCTAAAGCCCCATCTTCCTTTGTTTTGACATCCTTGTGATACTGCTGAGACAGTGTTATGTGTCTGCAAAGGAATTAGCGCTGTGGGGTTTACGGATGCCCTCCCAGCGCAGGGTGGCAGCCAGCCCTCCTGCTTACCTGGAAACAGCAGCTTTCTGGGACAGCACCTGACTGATGGTGGTTTGTTTGGAGTTCTTTTGTTTCCCATCCCAAAAGCAGGCCGTTCAAGCCCTTTCACTCAAAGATAGCTCTGTCTTCCACAGCCATTCTACTTGTTTCAGACCAACATAAAATACTACCTGTACTATTTCAGATCTGGCCTTAGGAGGGGCATTGCTTTCAGTAGTACCTGGGCAATCCTTTCCTGAATTTGTCTCAAATTAAGGTGGCAGCAGCAGCAGCGGGATCATCACAAATGCTCCAGCTTGGCCTACAGCGCACAGGCTGTCGGAGGGGAGACGCTTCTGCTCTTAACACTTGCAGCAACAGCAGGAGGGCAAGGCAGGTGGCCTGTGCCCCCAGGAGAACTGGATCCCCTCTGAATCCAGCCATGCAGAAGCTTCTGCCACTTTTTTAGAATTTCTTGGTTTCCAAATAAAACCTAATTTCCAAATAAAACCTTCTGCACTCACAAGAATACTGCCTACTTCTCTTTGTTTCAGTGGGGAGGGCCTTGGGCATCTTAAAAAGTAGTTCCAAGTTGTCAAAAGGAGTCTGATGAGGAAGTTAAACTCTTCATTTAGCATTGAAATTATAAAGTTAATAGGTGAGTACAGTGTACTACTGCTAGAGGTTTAACTCAGTTTGGTCTGCTAAATGGGTGCTAGACCAGCATGCACTTGAATGTTACAAAAAAAGAATCAAGTCCTTATAAATACATGGAAGGCTACCCAGCTTCCCCTCCAAGAGCCAATTAACAAACAATTAAACAGACTGCCAGCAGTGTTAAGCCATTTATTACTGTGCCATTTGAAATTCAGTATGAGTTTTGACATTCCCTGCTTTTAAATTTCTAAGGGGTGCTTAGGGTACAGCATCACTTAAAATGAGCTACCACCAGCTTTAAAACAGCTTTGACAAAGGTGTAAGATTAGAAACAGTCCTAAATAAACAGCAACAGAAAACCAAATAGAGCCCAGAGGTGTCTTCAGTCATCACGCTCTGAGTGTCACCCTGGCTTCCCACCCTGCACTGCTACCAGATTGTGGCATGACAGTCACCTCACTCCTCAGGGGACAGGACAGAGAAAAGGGAATTGCACAGTATTTCTAAGTAAGTATACTCCAGTTTATAGCTTAAACGCACACCTAACCTTGTACCCCATTCTCTTAATTTCTGAAGGATTTTCACCCTGCTAACTGTACCAGCTGCAGTGAAATTTATGCCCAATCAACAGCTTTAAAATTCCATAATAAATCACTGCCCTGAGGGGTATAAAACCTCCTAATTTCTTTCACTGTTCATTTCATGTTTGCTATTACATTCAGAAGCTATTTGAAGGTAAGTGCAAACAAAACAAAATCTACAAAAAACAATAGATGTTGCTGCACTAACATATTATATCTCCATACCCTAAACTTTGAATGATTTGTATAAAATAGAAATGAGTAAATAGAAAAGCACAACTAAAGAAAAACTGTTTCTCCATCACTACAGAAACCCAAGACATACTCAGCTCTGCTTAAAGTGTTAATCACCCTGAAAACACAGGGCCTGACTTAAATCATCTTTGGCTTCACTTTGTTTCAAATATCCAGCATAATTTCCTACTGTCGCCACAGCCCCCCCCCCCCCTTTTTTTAACTGCAAGACCACCATGTGATCCATGGAGGAGCAGAAGCAAACAGGCAAGACCCACCAACATGATTTTGTACTACCTACGTGCTGCAGCTCCAAACCATATGGTACTTCCCTTCCCGCAGAAGTAGTTGTAGGCAAGGTATATGAATAACAGTTACAGAGACAGGGCTCTAAAACAAGAAAAATAACAGTTTGCAGAGTAGTAAGTAGGAATAAAGATATCTTGGGGTAGGAAATGCTTTGAAAGTCAGGATAACTGTTTAATTGAGATGTACCATTGGTTAACCTTTCTAGAAAGAATATTTTTTTTAATGCCATTTTCAGTATCTTTTTTTTTTTAATGCCATCAGTCATACTGAGAAAGTAATCATCATTGCTGTTCCAGCAGAGTGCCTTCATAAAAACATTCAGGAACATTTGTAGGCAAACATGACATTTTGCCAGTCTCCAGCTTGTTTCTGCATTAATTTCTCCATTAATTTGATTTTGCACAGCATTCAAAGGTTGAACACAGATCAATCCATTAAACAGTCACTGGAAAAGACAGTATGATATGTATTTCATATGATTTCTTTTATAATATTGTCTACACTAACAAAATAGAATTACTGTAATTCTTTCAAGATCAGAAAAATAGTCCAAGCTGTAGTATCACAGCATACGGCAGTCTGTAAACTACAGCAGCATTCGTTTCACTCACAAGCTTCTGCAGCTGCTGCTTCTTTCTGTTCACACGCTGCTTCATCATCTGGTTTCACCAGCGTAGTGGTTAATGAGCTCTCAGTACTGTTTAAGAGCAACTTTGTTTCTTTGTTATCAGGATCAGTTCCTAGTGTTGTTTTTGAAGAAATTTCATTAGGAAGAGCAAAAGAAGGTAAAGATGGAACTGAAGGCAGTGGGTCGTCTATCTCGGGCTGCTTGACTGAGCCTTCAGAATACATGGTTACATCTTCAGGGTCCAAAGCTGTGGCATTTTCTGGGAAATGGAAATAGTTTGTTAAAATTCAAAACCTGTCAGGCTAACAGACAGTGATGTGGTTACCACACGTCTAGAAAAACCGGCCTGAATGAGATACATCACACAGCCACGTAACCACATTCACAACTGTCAAATACACAGGCTGTGTTTACTCAGTTCTCCCCAAATCCAGAAAATCTGATGGTGCAAACAGGTTTTTAAGAAACCACGAACCATTTGGTCTGCTGTATTCTTATGCTACAGATACTTGGTGTTACAACTCAGTCACCCAACCTTTTAAAAAGGGAAGGCATCCATAATGTGAAGATTTTTTTTTTTTTTTAAATAGAGAAGGGTATTGGGTTTGCATGGCAAGGTTTTGGTAGCGGGGAGGCTTCTGTGAGAAGCTGCTAGAAGCTTCCCCAATGTCTGATAAGAGCTGATGCCAGCTGGCTCCAAGATGGACCCACTGCTGGCCAAGGCTGAGCCTGTCAGTGATGGTGGCAGCGCCTCTGGGATAATGCATCTAGGAGTGGGGCAAAAGGCGGGGGAGCAACTGCAGCAGAGAGAGAAGTGAGCATGTGTGAGAGCAGCAGCCCTGCAGCCCCCGGGTCAGTGCAGGAGGAGGCAGGGGGGGGCTGCAGGTGATGGAGCAGAGGTTCCCCGACAGCCTGTGGTGAAGCCCATGGTGAGGCAGGCTGTTCCCTCAGCCCATGGAGGTCCACGGTGGAGCAGATCCCACCTGCAGACCCACCCACGCCAGGGCAGGGGGTGCCCGAGGGAGGCCGTGACCCGCAGGCAGTGGTGCTGGGGCAGCTGCGGGCAGGGCCTGTGGCCCCGCGGGGAGAGGGGCCCCCTGGGGCAGGCTGGCCCTGAGGGACGGCACCCGTGGGGGGGACCCCCCCTGGGGCAGGGCAGGGGGGGAGCCCTGTCCCTGCGGAGGAAGGGGCGGCAGAGACAAGGTGTGATGGACTGACCGCAGCCTCCACGCCCTGGCCCCCTGCACTGCTGAGGCAGGGAGGAGGTAGAAGAATTGGGAGTGAAGTTGAGCCTGGAGGAAGGCAGGGTGGGGGGAAGGTGTTTTTAAGATTTGGGTTTATTTCTCATTATCCTACTCCAATTAGATTAGTAACAAATTAAACTAATTTCCCCAAGTTGAGTCTGTTTTGCCTGTAACGGTAATTGGTGAGTGATCTCCCTGTCTGTATCTCAACCTACAAGCCTTTCATTACATTTTCTCTCCCCTGTCCAGCTGAGAAGGGGAGTAATGGAGTGGCTTTGGTGGGCTCCTGCCATCCAGCCAGGGTCAACCCACCATAAAAAGTCACTACTAAGATGACTACAATTTTATTTTTACTTTACAACTATGAAGACAAGCCTATGGTATAAAAATTCATTCATACTGATTTTAGAAATACCTACATTTAAGGTCAGTTTCATTTGGACCATCAACATTTCCATGTACAGAAAAAGGCACATATTATGTAATGTTATAAAAAAGCCTATTAGGAGAAGTGGCAGAAATCAAGAGTAGAAGTGCACAAAAACTATTTTAGCAAATCCCCTTTCTGATTTTTTTTTTTATATAATTGGCTTATTTCCAAAAAGCATGATACTGTTGACAGGCATGAGTTGGTGTCATTCCAGAAATGAGGTCAGAGGCCTAAAGGAAATCTTGAATACACTTACCAAAATAAGCAGAAGCATCATTTTTCAACACTAACTTTTCAGTGCCTACTACAGCATCTGCTGCCAGCATGTTGAAGGAGGCAGATGAAGACATGTTGGACACTTTTTCCAAGTTAGTGAGTTCAGGAAATGAAGTACCAGACATATCTAGAAATCCTGAAAGAGAAAGCAAATACTACAGTATTTTGTAGGTGTAACACACAATTCTACATTCAAAAAGACATACTATATCCAGACTGAAGTCAGTGAAGTCCCCTCCCCATTAAATGCAAATAAATTTAACCTAAATGTTAGCTGACATCAGTGGAAAGACTTCTGCAGAATGTTAACCTCAGTCAAGCTCACAGTACCCAGATTCTACAGCTCTGAAATCCAGTGAAGTCAAAAACTTCAAGGAAAACAACCACCAGTGATCACAGTTCTGCATTTAAGTCTCAAACTTGTTTAAGACCTTGTTAGTTTACTTGGGTGTCCTCCAAAGAATTGCTGAAAAAAGCACCTAAGAAAACATACCTGGATCCATAACGCGCTGGAGAGGGGGAGGAGGAGAAAGCGAGCTTTCTTGTGAATAACCACTCATTTCCTGATCTGTGGAATGATCCAAGTTCATAACTATTTCAGAGCTGTCACTCTGAGAAGCAGGTGCCAATAATGGGGTCTGGAACAACACAGTAAGAAGGGAAAGCATCTTTTTATACTGAAAGCTTCACCTGGAGACAACCTTCCTATGAAAGCATTCTGCCTCAGCCTCCAAGTTCTTCTATTCAGAGAGAACCTGTGATGCTGAAACTGAAAGTCAGGTCACCAATCAGGACACATTCCCATGCAGCCTTTTAAAGTCCATATGTTCTTAGAAGAACAGTCCATACTTAATTCTTGTAGGTATATTTCATTTCCTAGTGAGCAGGGTATTCTTCTAATGTGATTCTCATTGAGTAATACAGCTGTAGTAAGCAAGTCTTCAAACCAGGAAGAAAATATCAGGCAAAAATTCACATCAGCTAATACTGGTGATCTGTCATGTGCTCAGCATCATCAGCCCTCACTTTCCCTTCACCTAACTCCATGTCATTCAAGCAAAATTGTATAGTGTACCCAGATACACCGTATTACGAATATTCCAACAAGCAGAAAATTTTGAAATGCTAGAGATACGAACTTATTTCTTGCATACCTCTGTGTAACCATTAGTAGATGGTCCAGGAGTTCCAGCTTCTGGTAAGGGTGAAGGTGATTTGCTTTCTGGCTTTTTCTTTGACATTACAGACTGTGTCGGAATTCTGTGCAAATACCCATATCCAATACCACATCCTAAACTGTACAAGAAAAGTAAAACAAGACATGAAAAAAAAAGTGTTCTTAAATTGGTTTTGTTTTAGAGTCAAAATTTAAAACACTTACTAGCTTTGTTGAGTCCTCAACGTATAGCAAGAAATACCTACCTGCAAGAATCATCTCACTTACTCATAGCACTCAAGGAGCACACTGCACTTGGCATTTAGATACAAGTTTACATATTTTGGAAAGATATAATTGACGGAAAGTTATCTGACCTGATGTGGATTTTGTTCTTGCTGTAATAACTGAATGTTTGACTACAAGAACGTAGCTAGTTAAACTGCTACCAGAGAAGTCAACAGAGGTTTTGCCACCGGTTTCAACTCAAACAGAATTAGACACAGAACATGCTGAATTCCTAGTTCTAAGCTAGGGTTTTTTTATGGAAAGATGAGCAGTTTTGTGTAACGAGTGTAAGGAAACAAGGCTTAACTTGAAAACAACAAGCTGTAATTAATAGTAATAATAATCTTAACAGGAGCTCATTTACAGTGAGTATGTAACCTGTGACCAGCCAGTGACTGTCCGGGAATCAGTACCTTCCTTCTCCACCCCAAGCTCCATTGGGAGTCACAACTACCTCTCGAATGGAATCTGCTTCAGTGTTATAAACCATCAGCTTCAGCGGCTTCCCCTCATGGGATTCAATCAGTGAAAAGAAATCCTCTGACTAAGAAAAAAAGAAAGTAATTAAACTCCAGTATGCAAGACAAGGAACTGGAAGCAAGTTAGCATTTTATGTAGTTATTTACTTCAACGTGAGATATTAAAAACCCAGAGACAGACTAAAACTCACTACTGTAGTTTGATCTTTAGGTGCAACTTTTTTTTTTTATTATCACACACACACACAAAAAAAATGTTTATCTGAACCATAAGGCATCTGTCAAACATCAGCCTCCCAAAATCCCCAAATACTATCCCCATTAATTTGATGTACATGCAACTGGATTCATAAAAAAATCCACCCCAAACCCTACAACATATATTTGGCAGGCACAAAGACAATTACCTGAAGGAACATGTGCCCTACCTCTTGAAGAATCTGATCAGACCCAACAATGTAGTCGGCGTACGGCTGGAGACCAGCTAGAGCTGCAGGAGATGCAGGTTCAACATCCTGGAAAGAATGATATGTGTCACCTGCATTTGCAGCAGGATAAAATACTCCAAGGTGAAAAAGGAAAGCTAACTCCAAAAATAGGGAAAAAAAGAACATTTATGGGACAAAATGTAAGTCCTTGAACAGTCTACATCTACGTTTGACATCTTGTAAAACATGCTGAATAAGACAGCCCAAGATACTACCAATTTAACATGAGATACTCTGAAGATGTTGAGAAGTTGCATTTAAACGCCAGAAACATGACAGTCTTTACTATTCAGTTCTACTCTTTCAGCTGTCCTTTGCTATTTAAAATATTTTTTTTGTACTTTTTCTATCATTAATATTAATTTAATGAAGTTTAGCCAACACAGGACACCACTCAGGCCAGAATCTTTTTGCTTTTTACCATTGATTCTTCAACATCAGACAAAAAAAACTTCTCCCCATCACACGCTGTTTGGTTCAGGTGGGATGGAGTTACTTTTCTTCACAGTGAGAGGCAACGCTGTAACAGTCACCCACTGCTTGTCCCTATTCAAATAGCTCAGACAAATCTTCAAGACTGTTCCCTTCTTCTGTGCAATTTCAGCATTGTACTTCTACATACAAGCTACTCCTAAACATTACACTTTTAAATAAGGTTGTATGAACACAAACAAGGCACCAGAGAATTCCATCTTACCAAAACATGCCACACGTGTTCATTAGCTCCCTGGAAACTGCAGAACCTCACACTGGCTCCAAGAAGACCTTGTCCTCCCCACATGTTGCTGGGGATCACCTCTACCTCTCTTATTTTCATTGTTTTGATGTTATACACCTCCAGCTTCACTGCTTTTTCAACATTGGCCTTCAGCAGATCTTTCAACATATTGTTTTCTTTATTCTGTAGAGCACAGAAAGAAATACATGATTAACGTGATTTCTAGTCGCACATGTAAGGTAGATGTCAACACCTGTGGCAGAATTTGAATACAAAGAACCAAAACAGTCAAAGTTTAGGCTCTGTGTTCCACCAACTGTCCCAGCAGTCCAATTTTGTTTTATTAGAAAGAAGTCAGTACCATCAGCTCATGTTCCCTTACCTAAATACTTACTTTTAATCTGTTTCATCACTTACATTCCTGTTCTTCACAACCACTATTAAATAATATCAGCAATATTAGATCTCAGCTACACAGTCTAACAATAAGCAGCAATATTTTACTTCCTGTCTCTGATCCCAGTCCTTATTCAGTAACTATTCATTCAAAGTCATTGCAGATTGACTACGAAAGGACAGACTATTTGGAAGCAGCTTAGAACTATCCTTGTTTCTGTCACGTTAAAAGATTAAGTGATTTCCCACCAAAATCGACCATTATAACCATAACTTCCAGAAAGACACCTCCACTAAGAAAAGCACGGCAAACAATGAGTTCAGCTTGTATGTAGCTAGAGTGAAGCATAAAGCCAAGCCTGTGAGCCTTTTAAACAAAACAAACAAAAAACAACAACAAAAGAAACCCAGAACCCAAACCAAACCAAAATTCAACCCTTCTCTCATAAGTCAACCTACAGGAACTCTGTTCCCAGCAGTACATCAGACAGGCTATTATTCTGTTCATCGTTTTATCAAATGTTGAAACAAGTTTGTTTAAACAAATGTTAAGCTCTTACCATCGACTCATCAGTTCAATATTCACCTTGTGGCAGATAACATTCATGAATGAGTAATATTATAAACATTGTGTTAATGTGTTAAGAAAGTTAAGGTGACTAAAGGCATAAATAAGACACTTTCCTCAAATATCAATCCAGCCAGAGAGGAGACTTTGAATACCACCAAATTTTACTTTACCTTTTAAAGCCATATACAGTGATCAATGTGAAAAGCTTTCCTTCCTGTGACAGCTTTGGCTTTTATCATTACAATACCCATATTTCATGCAGGAGAAAACAAAGCAAAACAATAAAATAATTTGAAGCTTACAAGCCTAGTGTGTCCTATGGCAATGATGAAATCAAAAAAAGGTTCCAGTCCTCCTCGTTGAGCTGGGGAGTTTTCTTGAACCTGCAAAACATACACTTTATTTTTTAAAAACATCGATCTCTAGTTACATTAAGTGACAGCATTAATCTTTACACTTGAGTCAATATTTACTTTTGAGTTAGCTGAACCAGAGATGAGATACCAAATGACAGACCTCAGGAAGCAGTCCACAGTTGTGAACTTCTTTTTCTAAAACTGAAAAACAGGTGTCCAAATTAAGCTGTAAAAAACAGGTTTTGAACCTATATAAGACAAGTACTGTGATTTAGAATGCACAGCATGTAATTATTAAATACTGAAAACTTTGGAGAAGGGCTTAGTTTTGAAAGTGCTGCTTCAGGTTTTTCTTCCGTGCTACTAACAGCCTGAACACACTGAGAGTCCCGAGTTACATAACAGCCTTTTTTTTTGTTGCTGTTTTTTTTGGTTTTTTTTTTAACATAAACACAATTTACAGTTAGGATGCCACAATTCACAGCACAGTAGAATAGGAACACTTAAAAGAGTACTTTACAAATGCATTGCTAACAAGTACTGGTCAAGAAGATTGCCATCACTCTTACAAAAGATTCGTAAGAAAAAAAAAAAAGAGTTCCAACATCCAACATTTCATTGTAATCAAGTTATTGTAAAACACATGTAATAAAGAAATACAGAGAATACCTATGAAAATACATTCACACTAGGATAAAACCCATCAAGAGTCACACAGAACTTGATATATACAGAGTATATCCACTTCAAAGTATACTAACAAAGGAACATGATATTAAGGCAATCACAGCAAAAATGCTAACAGTTGGCACTGTTTTTAACTTCACTTCTCATAACTCAGCAGCACAGACCTTAACCTGCAATATATTTCACTCCTGAAAGCCACCCTACAATTTAAGTGCTAAGTTACAACCCACGCACCATCTAAACTAAAAAGTTCATTGCTATCAAAGTTAAAACTGCTATATCTTACATTTGATCTTCTGTTACCAAACTGGGTTTTTTATTTTTTAAAGAGATGAAGTCATATCAGTATAGGCTTTTTTTTTTTTTTTGGCAATAACTGTCCATGCAAGTTATAAAATATACTTAAATAATAGCATAGTTACTTCATCAAAAACTTTAAAGAAAAAAAAAGTAATCATGCTTCATTATTTAGCAGTCAAGACTGACACTGCAACCACAATTAGAGCAAGTATTAACTTTCACCACAACCCTAAACAGCATCAAACACGAACAGCCAGCTTATACCGAACCAAGGGTTAAAAAGGTTAAAAAAAGCCTACTCTACATCCGAGTTCTAAATAATGTGCAAGAAGCCTTATGATGAAACTATCACATAACACAATACCAAGGATGAAAATGTATACAAAAAGCAGTACATGGAACTTATGACAAAGCTCATGCCACTGTTGTTCAGCTGTGTAAAAGCCATACAGATTCCCACAGAAAGCTGCAAGCAAAAATTCCTGCAGTATTTGGTTTTCAAATGACATGTTAAAAGCCGCATGAATTCCTGGGGGGTGGGGGTGGTACCAAAATCCAAAAAAACCCACCCAAAACTTTGTCTCCTGCATACTGTAGGTCATGAAAATCATCCTCCACCCTGGCAGTGCCCAAGGCCAGGCTGCATGGACTTGAGGCAACCTGGCCTAGTGGCAGGGGGCTGGAGCTAGATGACCTTTAAGGTCCCTTCCAACCCCAACCCTGCTATGATTCTATGAAAACCGAGCAGTATTCTGCACTTAACATAAGAGGAGGAGGCACTCTGTGACCAGCAGTCATTTCTGATGGAGTCAGAGCTCAGTTAGGGAGACTCACAAAAGCCGATCATGTAACACTACCCCCTAAACACATCTTGTAATCCTGAGAAATAAACTGTGGATGAGGGGGAAAGCAGCATGTGGCAACAACGCTTCCACTCTTACTTCAGGGTAGAAGACCACCAACTAAATGAACCGGTAACTTACGCAACAGGAGTTACCAGCGCTCTTTCAGCTCCAACACAGAAGTTTAAACGCCAAGATAGGCGTTTAAAGCAACATGCGTGCAATTTGCCAGAGAGAGGGGTTATACAAGTTTGCACCTACATACAGTCCCTGTGAGACGCAGCCGCCTAGGAAACCACCCGGGCCGGGCCCGGAATTATCCCCCAGCCAAGATGCCGTAAAGATCCGAGGAAAAATCAGCCAAGTCGTCAGCCAAGGGAATGCGGATGGGGCAGGGAGGCAGAGCTACGCTACTCTTCAACTATGCCGGACTCCTCCGAAGCAGCACGGAGGGCTCCCCCCGGCAGCCAGGCCACGGCAGGCCGAGGCCCGGGCCCGGGGAAGCCGCCGGGGCGGTGTGAGGTGGCACCGGGCGGGCACCCACCGCCCCCGGGCGCCGCGCGGCCGCTCCTCCCCTGCCGCCGTGGCAGTTCCCCGGAGGGAGCCAACAGGTGGGGGCGGGCAGCCCGAAGCCGCCAGGCCTGCCGCCCTCCCCGGTGCCGGACTCGGAGCTCGGCCCGCCTGAGCCCCCACGGGCAGGACGGGGGAAGCGGGACCCCACCACAGCCCCGCCGCCCCTCAGGGCCCTCCCTCCTGCCCGCTCCCCCCCGCGGGCCCGGCCTCACCCCGTGTACGTGGAAGCCCGCGGCGCCGCCGTCGGGGACCTCGGAGCTGGAGCCCAGCCCCATGGCCCCGCTGCGGGACCGCGCCGGCCGCTCAGGCGGCGGCACCGAGCGTCGCCCCCACGCCGCTCCCGCACGGAGGGCGCCGCTAGGCCCGAGCAAGCGAGCACCGAGCGCAGCGCCCGCGCACGGCGGGGGGAGGCGGGAGCTCGGCTCCGCTCTGCTGCCTGCCGGGGCGCGCCACGCGGCGACGCCCTTAGCGACGGGGGAGGGGGCGGGGCAAGCGAGGCGTTGCTGCGGGGGGGCCGGCGCTCGGGGGCCGCGCTGAGGAGGGCCCGGGCCCGGGCCCGGCTGGAGGCGGGAGCCAGCGAGTCACAGCCCCGAGCCGAGCTGCGGCTCCCCCCGCCCGGGCTCCTCGCAGGGAGGCAGAGGCACCGCTGCCGGGGCGGGCGGGCCCTCGCTGTACCCCCGGCCTGCCCCCCGGCTGGAGCCGAGAGCCGGGGCAGCTCTCCACTGTTCGGGTCTCGGACCTTTTGGGTTTTTTTTTCTTCTACAGAAACAGATTCACTTACAAATTATTTTTTTTTTGGCCACATATATTTTTTACAAATCTCAAAAAAAAAAAAGCAGTTGACTATTGTTCTCCTTCTAACAGCCTTTTAGACATTACGCTTCTGTTAATACAATTCAGAAGGCGATGATTAATTATTTCCCAGGATTTACTTCGCACATTTCCAAGGAGCAAGCGCTGTGGCTCGGTGCCTCCTGCAGGCATCTCTCACGTCTTGTGCTCGCGAAAAGCATTTCCAGCAGCGGACCCACTGCAGCGGTGGGGCTGGAGGAGCACATCGATGGGCTGGTGTTGCTATTGTGCAAGATGTGAGGAGCCTTGTCTTTAGGGAATTGTTAAGAAGCGGCGACACTTCCATTCCCCTGAAATTTCTGCTCCACGCTTTTACTTTGGATGAGTTACTCTGATTCTGCCTTTTAACGTGTTAATGGAAAAGTTCTGAGAGTTTTCAAAGTAGTAGTAATAATCTGAAGCATCATTATGTTAATATGGTTAAAGTGCCAGTTGTATTTCGTGCGTGAGTACTTTCATTCCAGTATAAAAGCATCCATTTCAGTAAAAGTCCTTGGTAGTTACTGCTCTCATCTCTGAGATGTCATTTTTCCAAACGATCCATCCACATAAATCCTGATTTCTGTGAAGCGTGATGCATAAAGACTGAAAAAAAAAAAGCTGCTTTCTCCATCCTCTGCCTTTGCTTCCAAATGAAACTCTTCACTTTACTGTCACCACAACAGCTATTTGTGCTTGAAAGCTTCATACACTGGCTCACTTTTCTGTGAAGCCAGCCCAGGATATTCTCAGGAGCCTTTTTAAGGAACAGTATTATCTCAAAGCTGTGATTGCAGATCTGCGCATCACAATCATCGAGCAACCTCCTTCTCTGAAGACATTCAAAACCCACTGGGATATGACAGTGTGACCTGCTCGAGCAGGGGGTTGGACTAGATGATCTCCAGAGGGGCCTTCCAACCCCAAATATTCTGTGATATGATAAAAGTACATGAAAGTATTCAGAAAAAATGAAGTCGTGCCAAATATTAGTGTTGTTTCCTGCTACATATATTTGGGAACCATATCACATTTAAAAAAATACTAAAATATATAATAAAATAGTTATTTTTTCTATAATTCCTTTTATTAATAATATCTTTTGTAATAGTAGTGCCAATGAAGAACTGCATTTGTACTTCTACAAATAACAGAAATAAGAAATCTTTCTTCAGACGTACCAAAAGTAGATGCCAGAGAAAAGAGTCTGATCCCAGTATAAAATGAGTATCTAGGAAACGAAGTCTACAGGAGTTACTTGCATCTGTGTTCACCATGGAAGATTTCTTTGTAGGGAGGGACTCATCACAATATCTGTCTTATACCAAGGCGGAGGTCAAAGAGCCTATGAACAGACAAAGTGAACAATAACTACCTGCAGGAGTGTGTGGTCCTTACCCAGTCTCTGCACAGGAACTCAGGAATGAGACTGCACGCCTACAAGTAGTTGTATCAAACTCCTTGTTTAAAAGCACTTTGGCTGCAGGGAACTGGAAAGTACTAAATACCTTATTTAAAAAAAAATTTATATATTCTAGTAGAGATCTGTAGGGGAGGCCAGTAAGCCTCCTTTGCAGCAAAGCCTGTCAACAAAGCAACAGAAACTATCATATATAATTTCAGTGGGTACCTGAGTGTTATATTCTCAGGAAGAGACAACATGACTGTGATGAAGAGACGTCCTATCTCACACATCCATCAAAACTGCTGCTGCTGGTGAGAGTGGGCTAGATATAGCTGTGGCTTGACCAAACACAGCTGTTCTTAATGCTCGGAGCTCATTACTTCTTCCAGGTTGTTTACAAAGCTCTTGTAGCAACATACATGTACAGAGAACAGCTTGTGGTGATAGGCTGTGCAAATGAAACAAACTACCTAGTTAGACTGTGGCTCCAAGTTTGTTTATACAAATAACTTTTAAAGTAATTGCTAATAATAATAAACAACCAACCATCCACCTGCAACTCTGCTGGTCAAATACAAGGTGTATCTTACAGTTAGGAAAAGCCAGGCAGAACCTTCTGATATGTCATCATGTTGTCTTTTGGAATTCTTTTGTGCACAGAAAAGGTGTAAAAATATAGGTTCTGCCTATATTATATATATATATGTATATATGGGTTATTTTTCACCCTCATGCTTCTTTCAACAGTCAGAAACTTGGCAATACATGAGTTCAGTGTTTCATCCACTTATCCAAGTCAAATTAGGAGTTGTAGAATGAAAGAAATTTAGAGGTGATTTGGTAAATGTAGGTATGTTTTAAGTAATATTTTGTCTAATTTGCTAAACAGTAGCAAAAAAAAAGTGCTGCTATCACTAGAAGTGCCAAAACAATCTGCTCTGCACCACTCTTTTGCAACACATTTTTGTTTATTTAGAAAAATATTTTAGCTTGTGTTTATTCAACACTTAAACAGTACTTGCATATTCAATTTGTCAACTTATATGAAGCTCAGAGACCTGAATAAATTATTAAACAACAGCAGTCCGTGGCAGAATTTGTAGTGATCACATTATGGTATTCTCATGAAGAGAAATCCAGTTTTATTTTCAGGTAGCTGCCTTGAAAAGGATTCTCTGCAACATTAAAGATTTATATTGGCTAGTTGCATGGGTGTTTCCAGAACGTCAGCACAAGAGCGTTTCAAACACTAGAAGAGAACACTAACTGGTACCTATTCCTTCTATTAGAGGTAATACATATTAGGAATACAAGTATTCTGTCCTGAAAGACACAACGTTTGCAGCTCACATGGGGGAGATTTACATTCTGTATCAGTGGAGAACTCTATGTTATTTTTCAGCTTGTGCAAAAATAATTCATTTTTAAAAGATGTAATTTCTAAAGGGGAAGAGCTTACTAATTTACTTTCCAACCTGGCAAATGCTGAGCAATTTTGATTTCAGTAACACAATCTGAGAAGCTACCTACATGTGTGTTTCAAGGATTGGGAGGCTTGTTTCATATGACTGTTTTTGTCATTAAATGGCTTTTCAAATTTTAACACATTTAGCACATTTTTCTTTAAATGTTGGGGTTTTTTTCAGATTATGAAGCTGGTTTAGAGATGGAAAACAGAGAGAATGCAGGGACTAATTAATCATATTAGGCAGAAATATTTTTATGGCTAATGGATAAATATGACTTCACAGAATGCCAAAAATGTCTCCTGAACCTAGAGAGGTAATGTATAAATGGTATTTCATATATATAAATGGTATGGAGTATATAAAGAGGTATTTCATCCATAACAAGACAGAAGTTCTAGCTATTTAAAAAGTAGAAAGAGATCATCAGACTTTTAGCCAAATATAAGAAAATTTTAACATGCAAAACCTAATGTATACTGTACCTAAGATTATAATTATCTAGATTATATTTATTGTTTACTATAAAATCTGGTAAAATTAATTGGGTCTTTTTAGTGGCTATTTCTGCATTAATCAAAAACTACTTCGGATGAGGAAGAATGTTTATTCTTTTTCTACAGTGTAAAAACAAAGTAATGTTTGAGAGTACAACTGATTCGTCAGGTCTACTTACATTTGGTTGTAACTTGGGAATTGCTGTGATGTAATTATATGCCAGAGGCAAGGAGCTGGGAATTAAAAGGCTTCCTGAGCAGGTTTTACAGACTTCTCCACTAATAGGCAAATCCTGGCCTACTGAGAAAAAGGTACAAAGAGTTTAAGAGGAATTTCAAGCCTCTTCTGCCTGTGTTTCTTGTTTGATTCTCTGATTCTTCAGGAATTGTTTACAGAGGAGATAGTCTGCATTTAAAAGAGCTTCTGAAAATACACAAAGAGGACTGTCTGATTATAGCTGTGACACCGGACAAAGGTTACCTGCCTGCATATTGATGCCATCAAAACTGGCTACTCCGTAACTGATGGATGAAAATTGTTGTCAACTTTCTTAGTAAATACTTTTTGAAATGTTACTTTAAAATTGTTATTCTGTTAATTCTGTATTAGACAGTGAAAATAGGATTGTGTTATAGTTAGTAAATTGCTAAGAGTTATGTTTTAGGCATTCTCCAAAATATTTGGTCAACAGAGGATTTTCCTTTCATAATAAAGTCAGTACATGATACAAAAACAGCTATTTGGTAATGCAAGGTTAAAAACATAACAATTGGCAGGCCATTAAAAATATAATCTGATTGTTATAGGGCTTTAAGCCGCTAGAAATAGTGCAGTTATGGCATTTTCACACAGTGATATCTAGATGTCTTTGCTTTTGCATATACTGAATTTTGAAAGAAATGTCATTTATCATTCATGGTAATGGAACTACAACAATGTAATATGGAACTGACAGATTTTGCGGAGTACCGTAAACTTTAAATGCTTATTTTTCAAAGCTCTTTGTATGCTTAGCAGTTACAGCTTGCTTGCAATATCAGTCTTTTCTAAAGGTTCCTATGTAAATGAAAGTTGATACGTGAAATGTGTGCTGACTCTTCTAAAATACATTTAGATACGAACATATAGTGTAAAAAGCTGCAGCTGAGTTAGTCATAGGTTCCTTTTTTTGCAATCAGTAGAGAAAAGTAGGCACTTCTCTTGGCTGTAGCTCTTATAATTAAGGATTTGTCATCCCTATTGTACAAGTAATTGTTCAGCATGGCAGAAGAATTGTGTAGTGTGAACAAAGATCTTTGGCCTCTTTCAGAACTCATCAGAAATTACAAAGGAGTAAACATTCAAATTCAAAATTTCAAAGGAGTAAATGGTTTCAAATATTAACCGTCTGAACTCAGTAAGTTTCAGAAGGAAGCTTGCAGTTTAGAGGAAATTCTGTGAATGAGTTTAGCTAAAAAATCAAGCATGATGAAAAATGTCAATGGAAGATTAGTTCTTTGCTCATTATCAGTACAAAATATTTGTATAGTAATATGCCTAGAAGTAATTTTAAGATGATCAAGAAATTGCCCCTGAATAAGCAATAATGTTTTGGTCAAAATAATTGGGAACAGGAACTTAAGCATTACTGAGGGCAGATTACAGAAATTCATTATTCAAAAATAAGAGGAAGAGCATCTAATAGATTAAACCTGTTTAAACTGCATTTTGTTAAGGAGATTAATTTAATCTCAAACTTGTGCAGATGATTTACAGGACCTTTATTGTCCTAAACAAGTGGGTTTGTCTATCTTAAAGGTGCTGAACTTAATTGAAAAAGGCATTTTATTGCTGATCTATTTTGAAAATAGTGAACTTGACATTGAGTTGGAAGCTACTTGATGGCAGTATTATTGTCCTTGGTGGAACGGTGCTTATTAGGGTGATGTTCAGGTCAACATTAAGATGTCTCTATAATGCCTACAGTCCTAATTCCTTTGCTTAAAGACAGGTTTTCCGTGCCAGCTGAGATGCTTTATGGTACCTGAGAAATCTGAGCAAGACTGTTCATTGTCACACAGAGGTGACTGGGTACCAGCACCTTGCTGGAACACTACCTGAAAGCGAGGTGAGATACTGTGTGGCATCTCAGATGGTACAAGACAGCTACGTGCAGGTGGATGACTTGAGCCTTTGGTGTCAAAGCTCCCGCTGTAGTCAGTGGAGGTCTAGCAAGTGGTGAATTGTTCAGCTCACCTCAAGCAGACACCGACATTAACTCCGACCAACAGCACTGTGGGCTCCGTTGACTGTCCTGGCTAGAGGTTGGTTCGCCTGCCCGCACTGCACAGCTGCTGCAGCTTGTGGCGGGCTGGCGTGTTGGCCATCAGCAGGGTGTCGGGGCCTGAGCACATCCCTCTTCTAGCTGGCTAAGCCAACAAGTGCAGACCAGGGCCACAGTCCCGGAGCAGGCACAGGGCTGCTGCGCTGTTGCAGTGCAGCGCAGGCTGGGGCTGGTGGTAGGGCCTCGCTGTAAAAGCAGCTCCCAAGGGAATGGGGAGGCAAGTCCTCACTTAGATACTTTTGGGGATCTCTAAGGACACTGGATGCCAATGTGTGAGCAACTGAATTTAGTTGTGAATGATTATATATCCAACAGGTTTATCCACTTCACTGGCAAGTACTGATAAACCTGTGAAGATCTTTGGTCCTATTTGTTTATACCTCTTTGAAGACATGGACAGGATGCTCATGAGCAGGAATTCTGGAGGCAGTTGTCTCTGTAACAATGATAAGACAGCATTTTCATATATCCACAAAAAAGTTAAATTATCATCACCTTGTTAACAGTATCACCTCTTCAGAACTTGTAAAGAATTGAATCTTGCAGCCCTGGAGAAGCACAAGTAAAGATATTTCTATACATAAAACCTGCCAGACAGATGCAAGGTTTCAGCTGCATCCAGTGTTGTAGATTTTGTTGTACTAGTGTCTTTCAAGCTCCCACTTGTATTCACAAGAGAGAATTTCCATTTAATATAAATAACACATTGATGTTCACAGGTAAAGAAAGTTCTGTTGTTTCCAAAGCTCTAGAGTGCAACTAGATTTATTATAGCCATACAGCATAACAAGTGTTTAATAGTCTTATTTTTCTTACTACTGAGACTTGCAGAGTGTCAGCAATTCATTCTTTTGTCTCCATTCCTGGACCAGTGTGCCACTGCCAGCACAACTGCTCGGGCTGGCAGGCAAAAGAATGTCCTGTACAAACACAGCTCCTGGCAATGTCCCAGCATTTAAGTGGCGCTGCTTGTTGAAGGAGCAGTCTCAGAAGCAGACACCCTGCCCTGGCTCCTCTTGGGGCTGTCACAGGTGAGCTGTTAGCTCCTGGGGCTGGGGGTGAAGCCTGTCAGCCAGAGTCAACAGGGAAGGTTCTGCAGAGCATCGCTAGATGAAGTGGGATTGCTTCCTGGGGGATATGGGACATGTAATGGGATGCAGGGGAAGAGCGTTTGGGGATTTTGCAAGACTCAGCAAGAGATGTTAAGTGGAGGAAGCACATGGTGGGGAAAGGGAGGGACCAAGGTGGTTTGGGGGGGAACCAGCATGGGAAAGTGGAAGTGTAAGGAGTTAAAAGGGGTTGGTCACCTGTAAACAGGCTGCCGATCAGCGCACTCATCCAGCCATGCCCCGTGTCTCATCAGCACAGTCTCATTAAACTCAATTTCTAGCGATCCTCCTGGAGAAGGGGCTCCCTGCGATGTCTCGGTGGAGTTCTATGTGCCAGCAACTGGGATGGGGTTGGGGGGTTGTAAGGACTTGCGTGTCTGTGGTGCCAGCAGCTGGAGCGAGCCAGGGTGCGTGTGTCAGCGTGTGGTGCATATTAAGTCACATCAGTGCTCGAGTAGGATAAGTGGTGTAGAAGCCAGATATAGATGCAAATGTTTCTGTGAGTGAGTGCCTGATTTCATATGAGAAATACATTTGTGAATCCATCAAGGATAGAGTAGTCATTTCAATGCAAACATGGTTCTTATAATGCAGGTCACCTGCCTGCAGGGACAGCACCATTCCAGACACTACTGAAGTCCTTACTGTGGCAAACTGAAAATGGGTAAATTTTAGATGTTGAGTATTATCCCTTGATTAAAAGCAGTGCTAAAATCAGGATGTATTCACTGCTGTGGTAGAATTCATAGCTGCATCTACCCCCAGGAGTCTCCCCATATGCTGCATTGGAGGACTGAAGCATTTTAAGAAAAGAGTTAATTGAAGTGAACTTAAGAGAGGAAAGGGTCAAGCCAGGAGATGGGAAGAACCGTCTATCCACTAGGAAAGGCATATTTCAACAGAAGGTTAGTTATTTAAGAAAAAAAATGCTGATATCCTAGCCCAGCAGCCATGCCCTCCCCACAGGCACAGGCCAGGCTGCACAAGCCTAGTTAATATGGTATTTATGCAAAATGGAAGAGCTTTAGTGGGCAGTGACTGAAAGAGATTTATCTTTTCATTCCAGTCTGGTTTTTAGGACACAAATCTGGTGGTAGGAGAGTCAATTTGAATTCTCTGGTTTGGACCAGGAAAAAGCGATTTAAAGGCAGGTGCCTGCTCCTCAGGTGGATGCCCACACAACACACAGACACGAAGGAACGGCTCTGAAAAACTGTCAGAAATGGGTGCAATTATTATTTCAGTTTCATGCATCTCTCTTAGGTGGTTCATTATTGCTACAAGCTTTTGAAAAACAGCAAAGACTGAAACGTGTCCCTTTGGAGCAGCCAGGATCAATTACTTCTCAGAAGAAGCTGGCAGCACTGAAAAACGTCCTGCACTATCTGAGTCAGAAGGACTGTGTACGAGCTACTGAAAGCTATAAAAATACATTAACATATACTCCAATAGATAGTGAAGAAACTACCTCTTTATATAAAATATCTTGTATATATATTCACATAAAATCAACATCTCATTCATGGTATCTATACACAGTCAGTGAGATAAATTGTTGTTATTGTCGTGTCCTCAAACATATAGAAAAGGAAATATTTATTGATTTTTTAAAACCATAGAATTACCATGGGTGAATTCTTAAATCATATTTCTGACATTTGAATGGAAGAAGAACCAAAAAGAAACACAAACACAAAAAGAAAATACAGTCATGTTGGCCATTTTGTCATTTATTTATCCATAAAGGTATAATAAATATACATTATATAATAAAATGTGTCAAATTGAAAAATATTTTACAATTCATGTATAAAACAGTAAATCAACAGAAGAGAGTATCCTATTAGAAATGTAAAAATCAGGTCACACTTACAACAAGATATGATTTTCTACTTGCTGTAAAAGCTGGTTCTTAAAGCCCATAAAGTATTGGTTTGGAAAAACTCGCATTTACATTTGTGAATGCTTGATTCTCAGGGCCATTAACTGGCAGAAAATAGCACTGAATTTGATATGAACTCCATCTACTCTTTTACTGAGAAGTAATTATATGCAACATATTGCAGGCTTTAACATCTAGCAAGCACATGCAGTTTCATTTAACCAGAACTGCTAATAACATTTTCCAGGCTTACACTGATTTTCAAAGAGTGGCGATCTTATTATTATTTATATTTGACTTCCTCCATGTTTCCTCTACTTGTTTATTCAAGATAGAAATAACGTTAGCCCTGTCACTTCAGATAATTAATGACGCACAAGAAAAATCAGTAAAGAATATCCTTTGCTGATTATTCATAATTACTTGGGTACTGCTATAGTTCTAATGGGGAAATCTATCTTTGATTTAATTATAAAAGTAGATTGAAATTGCATTGGAAAAAAATGATCTACTCTGTTTCTGTCTTCTGTGATGGAACACAGTAGGGAGAAAATAAGAGGCTCTTGACACTTATTAAAATTGTTATCTAAATACTTCATTTTTAATTACTTCTAATTTTCTCTGATAATACTGAAATTGGCTTATTTTAATTTGGATGATGGATTGTCAAGATGCAACAACTGTGTTCCCAGTCTGCACACCAGCACACTGTTTTTACATGAAAGTATTAATAATGAAATTGCTGGCATGGTAGGTTGGCATCACTAATTTTTTTGCAGAAAAAGTCATAGAAAAGGGGTGAAGTGATGGAATGATGAAAATTAGAGGTCTGTGTCCCCCAAATACAGTCTTTGTAGGATGGAAAAAATATTCACTCTGTGCACAACATATGAAAATAGAAGAAATATTTGCTTTTTGTGGGTAACTGTATGCCAACGTGGTGGCACTGACCCATCCATTACGGTTTGGACCTCTTTCTTCCTAAAAAGCAGAAATGTCCCGCATGCTTTTTGGTATGGTAATTATTACTTCTTTTACTATGTATTCTGATAATATTTAAAAGAACTAAATTTAGAACATTGTTTAATGCCAGTTCATATGTCGGGCTTTTTATTTGTGCATGTCCTTTTATTTTTACAAGTTTTTATCTTGTAGGTGATGGCAGGACTCACCTTGAGGAAACATAAGTATGAACAAACTAAATCTTTACCAGAATGTTGTGGAAAAATCACCAGGCATGTTACATTAAGTAAGTTTGAAGATGGTGTGTTTGTTCAGAGTTCTGCTCTAAGTTTTGAAAAACTAACTCATGAAAATGTAAAAAATCCATCTTCTTCATTTCACTTACAAAATTTTCTTCTTCTGAATAAACCCCAGGATTTCTCAGGACTTTCTGTAGTGTCACGTATAGAGTATGAATAGATCTGAAATTTTCTGGAAGAGTTTTCTATTTTCTACTTCAAGAAGCTGGAAATCTTGGTGGCATCTGAATTCTTTTTGGCTTTGTCATTATTTCTTTTAAAAACCATACCCTCTTCCTAAGACATAAGCAGTATTGCTGTGTCTTTTTAATTACAGCTGCCCCCCCCCCCCAAAAAAAAAAAAAACACCACACCAAACAAAGAAACCAGCCAAACCAAATCTGCACAATTCAAGTAAATAGTTAAATATTGCCAGATTTGAAAGCATCTGAGTAATTATAAGATAGACCTAAAATGTACTTTATTGCTTTATAATTTGCTGAGAAGTGGTAACCTTGATAAAACTACATTTTTATTTGAAATGGTGAAGAAACATGATTATTTTTGGAACCTGGATATAACTACTGCCAAGGTCTCTACTGCTGGTAAGGCATGCAAAGGAATATTGGTGGATTTTGGATTTTCAGAGCCGAACCTCTGTGCTGTTTAGGCTTTAAGGCTCAGTTTGTTTAGTGTTATTTCTTCATGTGCACAGAAATGAAACTAGGGGTTTCAGATTTGCTTACAAGGTAAGGCTGGTAAAAATATAAACTTCTTAATAGGTCAAGACTTCTTTTGGGAAGTACTGGAGCATGAAGATGAGGAAAGCTGTATGTATAGTGAAATAGGGTAATCCAAATAGAAGTAGGTTGGTTTGAATCTATCAGCTGCAGATACTTAACACAAGAGCTTTGATTGTAAATAGTCCTCCATCTGCAAACATTAGGAGACAAATCTTAGCTTAAATAATTTCAGTGAGCTAGGATTCTGCCCAAGAGGTTTTTCTATAATGTAGTCAGTAAGAGAATTCAAATAAGTCCTGTAACATACTGTAAAAGATACCTGTTAATTTTGGAGATCTCAGATTATTCTCTCTACATTTGTGTTACACACATGACCTCTATATTCTACAAATGTGGGGTTTTACCCATTTTCCAGTTGTATATATAAGTCCAGGTAGTTCTTAGTGGACTTCTTGGCTTTAGACGTTTTTGGCATTTGACTTCAAAAAGAAAAATTATACTTACAGGGTTTCACATCTAATATGTATCTGGAAATGATATATCAAAATACAATTAAACAAAACTAATTTGGGCTATAGAATCAATCTGATAGTGAGAAGTTTTCTTTTATACTGCATAATGCAGAATATACAAGCCCAGATTGTAACTGGAATCTGTTTAACTTATATCTTTAGTGATTGCTTGATTGCTCACAGTAGTTCTCCACAGGCATAAGCGACTGGGATGCATTAAATATGTGAAGACACAATAGAGAGTATATAGCACAGCTCTTTCAGCCTGCACTGGGCTTTCTTTGCAGCACTGAATGAAAAACATAATAAAATGTTCATTATGTAGATGTACATTGTGTGGATGTGCAATTTTTTTTACTTGTGAACATGGATGTCTAACTACGTGGTACAAATTCAAGTCCCTGAAGAACTTGCTGTGCTGGAATGGGAAGGTCCTGCTCTTCCTCCTGCCTTGCTTCATGCCACATGGTCTCACCTGCCTCTTTGCTCCAAAAATCATTCAATTGTGTACCTGCCTGATTCAGCGTTCTAAAATGGCAGAGAAATAATGAGCAAAAATATGAATATATTTTCCCTGGGTTATTGAATCAAACCATTTTACTATGGGAGAGGAAAAGTTCCAGAGCTCAAGGCAAGGGAGGACCTTGTTGCCAGGAACAGAGTGATAACAAGTCACTTTTTTATTGCAACAACCTGTTAGAACAGCTTCGCTGTACACGTACCGTTACCCTTGGCGCAGCTGATGGAGCTCGCCTGATCATCAGCTTTGAACTCTGTACGTGCCTATAGCTGGATAGGGCGTGAGCCAATACCCTAATGCTGGATGCTGCTCTAAGAAATTACCCTTGCCAGCTGCTTGAGGGGGTTCCTTCCAGAGCGCCGTCGTTAAAGGAAATGCTGTTCTTTATCAATATTGCTCTTCCCTCTGTTATTTATCATCATCACCATAGTACAGGTGTATCTTTGTGAATTGCGTTGAACGACCTGGTTAACATCTGGCACGACCCATCTATTCTCTTGTTCTTTGTTTCACAAAGGGAACGTTGTGCATTTAGCAGAGCTCACGCTTTTGCTAGGATTTCAGGATGAGAGTGAAAGCATCAGCTTTGAGGTTTAAGGTAGAAGAGTGGAGAAATGTAGGTACCTGTGTCCCTGAGAGAGGTTTGACTTGGCAGGTTTCCAGCAACCCATACCATCGACAGGGTTTAAATTCATTCAGTAGCCAAACAGAAGTACTTCATTAATTGCAGAAGCACTCCCTGGCTAAGAATATAAGCAGAAACTGGGTACTTAAGCAGTCATGATTCAGTGCAAGAGTTGTGGTACATGGAGGAAAGCAAACAAACCCATTCTCCTCCAGGGCTAACTTTGTCCTTCCTTGGCAGAGTTTGCGTGGTTGGTGCCTGATTTCTCTTCATTTTAATGGGTTGATTTTGCATTAATCTGTGCATCAGAACTGGCAAACACATGTTCTGTAAAACTGTTAGAACTGTGAAGCTATAGATGGAAAGATGGCATATGTATGAGAAAACCTGTACATCTCTCAATAGATTATAAAATGAGATAAATATCTACCTGAAAACATTCATACCCTTAGTGTTTATAAGTTTGTATACAGATATATGCTTACTGCAAATATTTCAAACTTCCCTTTTTCTAAAAAGACTTTTCGTTTTCATGGTGCTTTATGTAGATAAATATGGAAACTTCATACTGAGACAATTGATTGCCCTCTGGTCTTTTCAAACAGGCAGATGGGACAATCTAATCCAACTCTGAGGTAACATACCAAAGCTAGAAAGGACAGGGACTGGGGCCAGAGAGCAATCAATGGTATGGTTCAGATTTGTCTAAATCCCCTTGGACCTTGGCTCTTCATGTGCCACAGGACCACAACTTCTCTGACAGACTGTTTATAACTTATGGAAGTGATTTTTCTGCTCTGGTGAGCTTAGCCGTTCCTTCCATTGTTTGGGTTAAGACTACATTCCTGAGCAATGCTTCGTCTCTATCAAATCCGAGACTTCTACTTGTAGACATGTCTGTAAAGTAGCTTGGCTGTTGTCTTGAGGTTTTCCTGTGCATTTTCATTCATTTGCCAAGTCCAGCACCCTTTTCTAGAGTCCTTTTTCCATGCTGAAACCAAGCTGTTGCACTCTGCAAAAGACTGATTTGATTCACCGCTTCCAACGAGTCACCCCATTATTCTCCAGGGAGGGAACGATGTACTGGTTACTTCAGCTCCTTCAAAGCTCACAGTGTTCTCTCACCTTCAGTCCCTGCAAACTCTTCAAGAACAGCATGAACCTGTTAGAAGCTGGCAGTACTGACAGTAGTGCTGTGCTTTCTGCTGGAGGACCCTGGTGCAGCCTTTAGCACCAAAACAAGCATGTTGAGTTCTGGTTCAAGATATGAAAGCCATCTTCTCTTTCTGTTCCCATCTTCCTACATCAGCACATGCTCAATGAGAAGCAGTCGGGTCTGTTACTCCAGACAAGTAGGTGTTCAGCATCATATCCTGAAGTCACACGGTTCAGTTCAAGCCTCCGTTCTCCTGCAGTCCTTTTCTTGGAATTTCTCAGGGCAGAAAGGAGATTCCAATTAGAACCTGCTTCTGCTGCAGGTGAACATCTTACTTGGAAATACCAAAATCCATTTAAAAATGAGATCAAGAGCAAGGTTCCTAGTAGCTATTTGCTGGTATTAAAGAGTAGAGGAGACTGGGAAACCTCTGAGGATTTGAGGAACTGGAACAGAGCAATTCAGAAACTGTTATTAAAATTTGTCATTGGTAATCCGCCTTAGAATCACCTTCTTGTCTCAGTCTGGTTGAATGATGTTTCTTCACCATGGGTCAGAACTGCATCCAGTAGAAAGCTCTAGTGCTTTGTAGGGTCCAGGCTGATCAAAAAGTTGATATTGCTTGTCACAAACCTGAGGGTGAAAAGATTAATTGCTTCACTTTGCATCAGCAGCAGGCTTGCAAAGGAGGCATCTGGACAGAGTTTTGGAGAACAAAAAAATTTCATTCTGAGTCTATTAGTAAATCAAACGGGTGGTGCACATTCTTTATTCCTGAGTCCAACTGGCAAGACACATCTCATGCTCATGTGATTAAACTCTTTCGTCTCTAAACCAGAGTCTGTGCAGCCCAATTGCCTATTGGAATCGTTCCTGGCCATATTATGCACTAAAATGTGACAAAGTGTGGGGGGTTTTTTTGAGACTGTGGTGGCTGACGTGGGGCAAAGCTACACCAGGAATTGTGCAAACAATTCCACAGTATAGACAGCAGAAGCAAATGCCAAGCCTTTAGCTCTGGTGTAATTTAGTTCTCTGTGTAGAAGGAGCTTGTGGTCTGAAGATAAATGTAGGAAAGTTCCCTTGGAACCAACTAAACCTCCGGAGTTCTGGCTTTGACTTGGGCTTTGACTTGGGCTCAGTGATATGGAAGGTGCAGAGCACGAAGCTGGTCAGTGTACCTGCTCTCCTGGTCACTTGATCAGTTGATCAGCATGACGATGCCACTTCTGTAGAAAGTCCATGGTTTTCTTATCAATGGCAACTGTGGAGAAGGATATATCAGAATGCCTTTCAAATTATCATTGCTACCCTAGTCAACAGTCACGGTTGCCTCCTTGTCTGGTTGGAAGGTTCATTCCAGTGATCTGAAAGCTCAGTTTGTCATGCTTGGGAATATCCCAAAGCCCGACGTGAAGATCCATCACCCACATATAGTAACAGTTAATATCACTGCTATAATATCAATGAATAAGGTACCGCAAGGTTCTCATCTTCTTTACTAGCAAGCATTTAGCATCAAGTTATTGGTAAGTGACTTGCCAAGAGCTCAAGCAAGGACCAAGAGCAAGGGCCTGAGCATGAGGTATGGCCCCAGATGAGGTTTCTGAGTTGTTTCTTTTCCTCTCATTTAGCATTTCCCCACGATGCAGCGGTTTCCACAGAAGTCTGATCCAAGGTTGCAGCTCCACTATATCAGAGCTGACCCTGAACACAGGCAGCTGAACACCCAGGGGGGGTGAGGACAGGACTGCAGCACCTGCTGGTGCACTCAAGAGCCTTGCCAAGAGGGGTTTGCCGGCAGAGATTCAGCTGATCCTAGTTTGGCCAAGGACCTTCTTCTGGTTTGAGGGTATCCAATGAGTCCAAGAGCCCTTCCCTTCCTTCCAGATCTTCTCGTACTTGATTCAGGCCAGACTTGCCATCCCAGGCTCTGCCATCCCTGTTTAATGATGGTGGTGGTGGTTGTCCTTCTGGATGAAGCCGCACCTGCAGCTTCTCAACAAGAGAAATTCTGATCCTCAGTCCAAAAATTGCTTCGCTGTGCATCCAAATTCACATGTTCTTCAACTGCTGTCCACTCAGATGTTTTGTCAGTTTGGCTGAAGTACCCAGCACTGCAAAAACGGTTGACTGAAGCTAAACTGGATGGGCATCTCCACCAAGCAGTTTTGAACTCTTAGCCACCACCTCGACATCCACCAGTGGAGATGCTCAGCCTTTTGCTGCTCTTTATGCTGAGTTTCCTCAAACTGGCTGAAATTCTGTTCTTTGAGATACGTTTTTGTATGTATATTCCTACATTTCTTGCTTTGAAGCCACAAGTATTTTTCCAGAAATTTGGCCATTGAGAGAATCAGGCATTGTAGGGTGTGTGCCTTTCTTTTTATACCAGCATGAATGACACGAGAAAGAAGGGAGGGAAAATAGAGGAGGGTATGTTGTACGTATCCCCTGTGCATACTACTGACATAAAAAATTGTCAGTCTTTAGTGTGTGAATATACATACAGGAAAAGCATAAGTGTACCTATTGACAACACAATTAGCAACAGGTATAGAATATTAATATCTCACCATTCTTTTTTTAATGTATTTTCATTTTAAAAATAAAGGAAAATGTAGCACTTCCAGAAACATCCATGCTTGCAAGACCTGGAGTAGGATGAAATTAGCTGTAGAAGAGGTATACGAATAGTAGCAGTTTAATTTCTAGTCTGAGCAACTGTGATTTATGAGATATTTAGAAAAACAAATGCATGACCACTCTGTTTACATACGGGGTAGTTAGAATTTATAGACAAAGATACATATTGCTTTATATTAGTCACTATTTGAGAAACTAGGAAATACCATATAGAATGTAATGTGACAGTAATTTAGATCAGAAGTGGCACAACAGGGTGTAAGAACAGGAGAAAAATTGCTAAAGGAGTTTTGTCCTTGTTTGCAAAAGGGCCCAAATCAGCTAAAGACATTACAGAAATACTGTGTAATGGCTACTACAGGCATACACAATGTAGAAAAAAATCTCAGTGTACTTGTAGAAATGGCAAAAAGTTTTTTAGATCTTCTCATGCACATTCTTTCCTCTCACAATTTGCTAGTAGACTCCTGCTTTGCTTTTTTACCTGTTTTTTCCTCCTCAATGAATAACATTTTCTTAACTTTAAACTAAAAGCTTTAAAATTAAATTAATAACCATATTAGAATACTTATGTATGAACGTGTTTACTACTTTTTTCCATGTTGAGTAAGGATTAAAAGAGACAGAATGTAGGCTGTTTATTTTATACTTTTTCCTCTTTACTTAAGGTCAAAGTGAACTTTTTTGGTAAACACACTGGGTGAGATCCTGATGTCATTAATACTAAACTTTTCCATTGATTTCAGAGGAATTAGGAATACCAGTATTTCTAAAACTTCATAGACTAATTTTTTTTTACTTGTCTCTTTACTTGTCGAAAATCACGGCCATAACTCTTAAGAGTTTTGAAAACTGGATTTCTGTAAACTGCTTTCTAGTCCCACAGTTACTTAAACAGCTGAAACAAGATTGAATTATGTACTGGATGTTCCACAGAATCTGGAGGCAAGATCAAGCTATTATGCTGTTCGAAGTAAATAAATAGGACATTATTTATCAAGATTTACTCTTTCAGTTCTGTTGTGCGTAAATAATTTGAACTATTGATGTTTTTCTCCTTTCCCAAGATTTACAATATAGACAAATCAATATTGGGAAATAGTGCGAAACAACAATTAGCTGAACACTCTGGTCCTGAGTCAGCAAAGTATTTAATTACATGCTTCCCCTGCATGAATATGCATACTTAAATAGAGCTATGTGAATGCTCAAAACTAATCATCAATCATGACGCATTCATATTAAAGCAGGTAACATGTTTTGCTACTTAAAGGAGCCCTTTGACCTTGATTTGATTAGCAGTGGTTTGAATAATTAAGAGTTGAATCATCCAAATACTTCACCCTGCACTGAGGAAATGGGACGGCACCCAGAAGGAAAAGGGTATTCCTGGAAGTCGTATCTTTGCCTTTCACACAGGAGATGGTTTTCCTTTTGTATCTTCTGTGCTCAATTTTCAGACAAGCTGAAAACCTTTTACAGGTGTTTTGATTGTAAGGACTTTTGATTCATATATTCCACCTAGTTTGTCATTAATATGTTGCCCTATTGTAAAGATTTAATATATAAATTCCTCTATATTATGAGGTCCTAGGAACCTGTCCGTAGGAATTCCAGTGCAAGATAAAAAAAGTGTACGTATATATTCAGTGGTTTTTAATGCTGTATTGGGCATTTACTACAAATGGCAGTACTGAGGTTTACTCCACAATCTGTTAACAACCTGTCGGTTTTGCATTACCTTTTTGTCATACAACAGTGCAAAATATCATACAATCACTAGCATATGAAGGGAGATTGCTATAATTAATGTGATTTATGTTTTCTTAGAAGGAAAAAATTCAGATCATTTTGACAATGACCCATGCTCATGTAATACTTATATCAGACCACCAAGGCCAGAGATTCAACTAAAACAGTTAGAAAAGTAAACTGGATGTTGTCAGATGTTGAAGAATCAGAAAAATGTGGGGTGTTAGTTGTTGTTGCTCATCTCCCAGGTCATTGATCCTTATGTCCTGGTTTACTCTCCAAATAACCCCTGGACTGAAGCAGTGCTGCGTGGTCCCCAGGACCTGTGCCAGCATCTGGGCTCTGAGAGGCACGGTGACATGACAGGCTCCTTTTCCAGGAGCACAACGGCTGTGAACATTAGCCCTCGTTTCCCAGCCCTGGCTAGCGTGAGCCCACCAAGTATCCGGTACTTGCAAACTGGCTAGGGATCCAAGGTGCATAAGACCTTATTACTTAGTAAATTTTTTTTCCTTGAAGCTCTTTTTCTGGGAGATTTCCTAACTCAACATTAGCATTAATCCAATTGAAAAGTCCAGGTAGAAAGAAAGTGTAGTGCAGGTCGCATGTTCATTATCTGAATGTTTTCTGGGGTATTCTATTTTAACTCTAAATCTGTTGTAGTATCAGCTCCAAAGTGCTGGTTTAATATGAGATTAACCTCAATATGTACAGGTGGTAAACAACAATTTTTTCTGCATCTCTTGAAGGTTTCAAACTTGCTCTCAGTTATCCAAAGGATAGGAGATGTGTGGAGGAGGTGGAAGTTTGTCATGATGTAAGTCGTTAAAAAAACTTTGAATTACACCACAAGAAAAATAAGTTTTACTTTCTTAACTGTCATTTTTTTAACTAGGTTTTGACGCTTTCTCCAAGTTATCCAAAGACTCAAAAAGATTTTTAAAAGGCACAAGCAGCAATCAAACCCTAAATATAAGACCTTCCTACAAAATGTTTAGCTATTAGAGATGTCATTAAACACTAGAAATAATTAATAATAAGTTGACTAAATACGTATTTTAGACTTTTTAATTGACATAAAACTAAAGTTTTCCTTTTTTTGAAGAGTCACATAGGAAGACAACTGTTTAAGGAATGAATGAGCTGACTCAGGCATGAACACTACAGTCTGTGTGTGCTCAGCAAGGGGGAGCTTTAGGTTCGCCAACAGGGGACATTGCATTCATCATAGCTGAATTTTAAAGGTGATTTAATTTACAAGACAGTGAGTATCAGATCCTCTCTCTTGCAACCGCTTACATTGTTTTCTCAGGCTGAAAGAACCCCCAAGTGACAGTAAATTGTATTTATCAATTTTGCCTGCCTGGATGGTACAGAAAGGTTTTAAATAAAGCCAGTAAGACTGCCATATGCAGTGGTCCACATTAAGGACATTATAAGACCTTCCATCTCCAGCTGCCTCCAGGACCTGGGATTACACTGGGCCCTTGTACCGGCTGTATGATCTCCTACTTGCCAGCTAGACCAGCTGGCTTGTCCTGCACAGCCCTCTTGAATACCTCAAATCCTCAATTTCATCTTCTTTTTCCCTTCTTATCAGTACCACTGTCCAGGATAGCTCTCTCCAGAGCTCAGCCTGTAGTTCCTCAGTGGCCCATCACTTGCAGTCTGGAGACTTTTGGTCCTCATCACCATCTTAGTTATCTCTTGTCTGTCAGGTTTGTGCCTCTGTTTTGTTTATCGCTTTCCCTTTTACCTGTTATATCCTCTGAATGAAAAACATTCTTGATCTTACAACTTTAATGAAGCAAACGCTGTCACATTCCACATGCCCTCAACAGTCTGTATATCAAACTTCTTTAAAAATCACTTTCAGAGTAGACTTTCTGTGTGCATTATACCTTGCCTGAACCTCAGCTGCCTAATAAATGTATCAAGTAGCATTTTTCATGTATGTGTACATCACAGTGCATACCAACTCTAGTGTTACTGAGTCACTTGCACTTTCTGTCAAACATCACCACGTGAAACATCAGTAAATATAGGTTAAGTGTATTTTGTAACACCAAGCTTAAACTTCATAAGTATTTTTATCACTAAAGTAGGTAAATTGTCATTGCATTATGTCATTTTACATTTCCAGTGTTGAAATACGAAGTTTTCTCACTTACTGGTTTTATGTTTCCTTCTTCCTAAGAATTTCTTTTGAGTTGGATGTATGTTAGATGAACCTTCAAAGATAGGCTTCCAGATAGAGATAAATGGAGTGGTCTGACAAATTAGCCACTTCATATCACGCTTATCTCTTTACAGCTCAATAGTACTCACACTGAAATAAGGGCTTCATCCTATAGCAATAAAAAGAGGAAGAAAGAGTGAACTCATTTGTCCCTTTATCCTCACATATTGATGATTAAGGTCACTGTGGTCTATTTATTAAGAACTGTATGTTAATCAAGGTTTTGTCAGTGCTTTCAGAATAGTCTGTTCATAGACCTTTTTTACGTATATAACAGAAGGGTTTCCGCTCATGTTGTCCTAACTTGTTGCCAAATGTTGAGAAGCTGGGAATATTTATGGGTTTACTACCATGTGAAACAACTCAAACTCAGGTATGAAAGAGAAGTGTAGAGAAAAAATAATGAAATACTGTGTGTGCATTGGAAGGAATCTTCTCTAGTCTTACTTAATACATTTAAAACCATCTCTGTTAAGAAGAGAAGCATGTGCTTTACATTAGCACATGCTTAACTGTGTGCTTAATATTATTCTGAATAGATACGTCATGTTGAATTGCTGCTATACAGAAGAAAGGGAACCTTGGCATTTGCACTGCAAAAATAAATCTGAGGCTTTTGTTTCTGGAGACATAGTCAATAAATAAAGATACATGTAGGGCTGAACTGTGTAATGCCAAAGATCCATCTAGCCAATGGCTTAGTGACAACTGCTGATAGCAGATGCTTAGGAAAGGCATGTAAGAGCAGAGCAGACATAAAGCTGCACAGTAAACATACACAGTAAACCCTCCTGATGTCTGGAAGTCAGTTTGTGCTTTAGGGCCTCCATAAAAGATGACTTTGTGCTCAGCAGCTCCCAATGGATCTCATCAAGTGCATCCAAATTTCCTTATTTACTTGTACAGTCCGTGAATCTTTCCCCACCATCTATCCTACCCCTCACAACCTGCCTTATCCTTCCCATCACTCCTAAAACAGTCTACTCATCCAGAAAATGCTGCTGTCATCAAATATTTAATGTGGATGCTCTGAGAACAAGGACCAAAAAGCTATATTCTAATTAACTGAGCAGTACTAGATCACTAATTAACTGAGAAATGCTAGAGCAGCAGTTAACTAAAGGATGCCAGAGGACCAACCCAGACATTGTCCTGCTTTTTCTGTACAGTTAGATGTCAGCACCGTCTACCCTAAGACTGGTTTGTACCACTCCATGCTCCCCATCGCAGCTTTATGCATGGTTTGGAAAGCTAGTTTGGGCGAGAGCATGGGTGAGACCTCTCTGGTCTAGAGCATAAAAGAGTTTGGCCATGTGGACACAAAGAAGGCCACGTGAGTTGGCTTTGTGGTGTGAAAGATGTCCCATTTTGTTTACCAGTAAAGACCTGGAGCACAGAAATTCACTTTTGCCTACACTTGTGAGAAACCTTGGAATGGCTCTGGCTTGGGGATGATGGGCTTGAGGATTGGATGACCCTTGCTGTCTTCTCCAGTTCGTTTCCTTAACTCTTCCTTTTCTACTTGACACCTGGTCACTGGCTGCAGTTGACGTTCAAGGCGAGCTTTGCTTCCCTCCTGTTGATGGCCTGTGTCTCCTAAGGGGATTTCCCCTGATTGTGGAAACAAGTCTCCAAGTTTCCACCAGCTATGGGCATTTCTGGTTTTCTTCCTCACTGGACATCTAAAGCAGGGCTGCATTTTACATTTAACTGAAGAACTTATGCATCTGCTATGCTTATATATGGATAGATGCCTTAAACCGTTAAAGGGATATAAATAATGATGCTCCACAAGTGTAAAATGGTTAAGGGACTGCAGTTAATGGGGCTTTAAAAAAGGAAAACATACTTCACCCCAGAAGAAAGTTATCCATTAGAAAGGCCTCTACATTTTCTTCTGAAGTTCTACATCAAGGCCACGGTCAACGATGGGATGCAGGTCCTGGTAATATCTCCTGGTCCCTCCCCTACCTGCTGCCTGTCCCAAGCTGCTGGAAGGCATCCTGGCAGAAAAGGACCTAGGGGTCCTGGTAGACACCAAGTCAGACATGGGCCAGCAGTGTGCCCTTGTTACAAAGAATAGTTGCCTGGGCTGCATTAGGCAAAGCATGGCCAGCAGGTCGAGGGATGTGACCATTTCCCTCTACTCAGTACTGGAGAAATCAACACTGGAGTTCTGGGTTCCCCAGTACAAGACATGGACATACTGGAGAAAGTCCAGCAGAGAGACACAAAGATGATGAAGGGACTGATCATGCCTGCCATGAGGAAAGCCTGAGAGAGAAGGGAGAGGTCAGGGAGGATCTCATCAATGTGCATAAATACCTGAAGGGAGGATGCAGATTCAAGCACTTATCAGGATTGCCCAACGACAGGACCAGTGGCCAGGGGCACAAACTAAAACCCAGATGGTTCCCTCTGGACATCAGGAAACACTTTTCTACTGTGAGGATGACCGTGCACTGGTGCAGGTCGTCCAGGGAGGCTGTGGGGTGTCTATCCTTGGAGATACTCTTAAGCTGTCTGGACATGGTCCTGGGCAACCAGCTCTTACTGGCTCTGCCTGAGCACAGGGGCTGGACCAGATGTCCTCCAGACCTCCAACCTCAACCATTCTGTGATTACAGGACCTTTCCCATTCCTCAGAGATAGCCCAGGTTTCTTCCAGCTGCAGCATCCCCCTTGCCCATAGCCCAGCTCCTACGTCCCCTCCTGTCACTGAGAGCCAGCATTTTGGGGCAGGCAGGGGAACACTCATTCAGCAGGGAGGAGGGAGCAGAAAAGTATCCTAAAAATGGATCAGCATCTCCAGCTAAGGTCAGATTAACACATCCAGCCAAGGCTGAACCACTTTTAGTGCTACACTTCCCCCTGTTTGCTATTGCTCTTTTTATCTCATTTGCAAAGATCAGTCCATGTTGTGTGGCATGGCAGGCAGCTGGGCTGACAGGTGGATTTCTTACAAGGGAATGCAACACGTGCATCAACAATTGCTGGTCTGAAGTGTCAGCTTCTTGAGCCTGGGTTTGCACTGCCTTGGTTTGGATTCAGTCTGAGAGTGCTCCAAATTTATAAGGTTTTTTTTCTGCTTCATAGCCCAGTGGGAACTCTGCAGTGTGGGGGTGTTTGTGTAACCTTGGGCTCTACCTTGAACAGTTTGCTGCTCCCCCTCTTTTCCAACACATTGAACATTTTTTATCAGTTTAATGAGTTATGAGTATAGATAACTTGTATGAATCACGAATTTAGACACAGCTTCTTATCAGATATTTTAGTATAAAAAGACTTTTTCTTGGGAAAAAAAAAATACTACCACTTCATTAGACATGCTTCATTTTCTGGTTGTTCTTAGCTGCCTGGGTAAGTTGCAATTAAAATATCTGAGCTGGGAAAGGGTGAACCTCTCGGCCTCTAACTGCTGCAGATTAGAGCAGATCATTTTTTTCTCTGCACTTACTGGGCTAGTGCAAAACCTAATGTGGACATAATTATTTTGGCTGGAAGGAGTTTTCTCTATTGCGGGAACAAGATCTCCATGAGAAAGATCTGGTAGTTCTCGGAGGGAGGGGAAGCCTACACCCTGAAAGAAAGGGGATTTAGGTGGGTGCCCAGCCACCTGGCTGTTAGGGTGGGGTGGTAGGGGCTATGGGAAACAAGTCAGTCTGTGGGAGAGCTTTGTGTCTTGAAGCCTGTTGATGGCATTTTTCAACCGTGGAGGCTTTAAAGACAGCCTCTGGGCTGGAGAGGGATCACAGTGTCACCACATTCCAGTCTCAAAGCGCTTGATCTGCCAGGCTGGCTTAGCTGGCGGTCCTGGTCCTGTGCCGCACCGGTTTGTGGCTGGTGGTAACCTGGGATGGCTGATGCTCTTTGGGAATCCACATGACAAACTGCACTCCTTTTGTCTGTGTGGTTAGGGGCAATCTCTGGAAGTCCCCTGAGGGATGAACAGAAGGATGGGAGAGTAATCGGAGGCCATGAGGCCCCGCGAAACATCTGGAAGTGGCAGGTAATGTTGGTGTCTTATGCTTGAAAAAAGCATTAGACTTGAAAAAAACAGTGAGAAAATGACAGCTTGCGCTGTCCCAAGCCACACACCCCATCTCCAGAGAGGCATGGCATCGCTTGGGTGTAACACGTGTTGTCGTTTGATCCAGGTATCACTTCAGATTGCCTATCCTGACTACCCGGGGTACTACTCACACATTTGTGGTGGAACCCTTATCAGCAGCAACTGGGTGATGACTGCAGCCCATTGCCTCAGCATGTGAGTAGGATAAAAAGCATTAAAACTCCTGTTCAGCCCCTCATTCTTGCTGCAGATGGGAGCCAGACCCTCCTCATCCTCTGAACTGCCTGCTGGTGATGTTCCTTGTGCTGTTGGACATCTCGCTGCACGCTTCATCAAGGGAACTGGAAAACTCGTGTTTGCTTTAGCCTTGGTTTTACATGTTGTTTGCTGGTTTCCTGGGAGTGGAAATCAAGCTGATTGCTGATTTGCATAAGAGGAGGTGCATTTGCATGAATGTGAGCATTTCGGATGGGTTTGCACCCTGAGAAACCTGCACAGAGATGGCAAGACCGAACAAAAGGCATGTCCCCAGCTGACGGTCCGTGTTGTACAGTTTGCTCTGCAGCATATCTAACACGCACCGCCCAGATGGTACAGCGCGACACCGATAAGCAAACACGCCTCTTTAATTACTCATGCCTTTAGTGAATGTACTTACAATGAAGTGTAACAAGCTGATCCTTCACACTCCGGTTCAGGCATGCGATGATGAAAAATGAACATTCTCCTTCAAGGCTAATCTCTGCACTGTAGTAGCTGATGCTGCACCTTCACTTGCTTTGCCAGCAAACTGCAGGCGGCATTTGCCTAATTCCTAAGCCCGTTTAGCTACAGCCCATGGAAAATCCTCCGGTGGAAGGTGCTTTAGAGATGATTACATTGGTGGAAGGTGTCAGTGGCGCAGGAATTACACTGCCAAGCTAGCGGTGGGGAGTAGTTTTTACATTGATTATTCTGTGATTCATTTTCAGGCCAGAAGGCTCAAGCTACCGAGTGGCTCTGGGTGAGCACAGTCTCGTGGAGGAGGATGGCACTGAGTACTACATTGGTGTGGAAAGAGCCTTCATTCATGAAGGCTGGAATCCCAATAACATTGCCAATGGGTAATTATTTTGGATATTGTCAGATGGTTGAATGGTACTTAGGACCCAAATGACCTCTTCTCTTGGAGGTGTTACATCTGTGTGGGTGACCTCAGTCCTGTTTTGTCCCAAGATGGGGGAAAGATTGGCCTCACGGATGGATCAAGGATGTACAGCAGATTCGAGGGCTTGCCAGCAGTCACACCACTGTGTGCATCTGATGGAGGGAAGCCATCAAGGAAATGCCAAGGAACTGCTCTAAATTCCCCCTCAGAGGCATGCCTGTCTGCCCAGGGTCCGCTGCAATTCACTCTGGGATTTGGTGCCTCCGAAGGAGTGGGAGGTTTCTGGGGGGTGTTAGCCCTTTATCGGTCTGTACCGTGGCCTCTTCTCTCTCAATCGATAACAAAAATCTCATGGTTTTGTGGTAGCTATAAGGATTATTCAGTGATGTTTGCAAGGTGCTTGTCTATCATCATGCCACAGACTAGAGACCTGTGACGAAATGTGAGTGAGGACGTCTGGTCTGTGGCTAAAGCAGGATTTTCAGTGAAGAGTCTTTTACCTGTACCCCGTTTCAGCTATGACATTGCCCTGCTGCACCTCGAGTCTTCTGCCTATGACAATGGGTTCGTTGAGCTGGCACTGCTGCCGCCTGAAGGAGAAACGTTGCCCAATGACTATCCCTGCTACCTTACTGGATGGGGCTTGGTTAGCGGTAAGTAAGGGAAGGAGGAGCGCTGAGCATCCCTCCTGGTTTCAGAGGGACGACCACGCAGGTGAGGCTGCACGAGGCAGGGTGCGGGCTTCCCTCCTCAGCTGCTGGAGCTCCTGGACCCAAATCTTACCCTTTCTGTGCTAGCGAATGGTGACAGCGCAGACAGACTGCAGGAGGTGATGATGCCGGTGGTGGACCGTCAGATCTGTTCCCAGGATGACTGGTGGGGATCTCAAGTAAAAGTCACTATGATCTGTGCAGGTGGAGACGGCGTGAAGTCTGGATGCAGTGTAAGATCTGTTGTATCAGGGGATTTTTAGGCTCCCCTCTTTCCTTCCTATCTGACCTTGCTGTTCCTGCAGTTGGGACCTGGGTTTGCCATTTCTCCACCGGCAAAAGCTCTCCTGCAAATCCTGGCCCCTTTGCTGCTTTCTGCTGAATGTCTTCTAGACCAGACTGCTTCGCATTCCTCCACCTCCCTACAGAGCAGCCAGCAGAGAGAAAACCTCCAAACCCTCAGGCTGCATCTCTCCCCTCTGATTTTGGAGGGGAGATTTGCCCTTTATTCCAGCAGCGTGTCCCATTGACCAGGTCCTGGGGACTAGGTTGAGGCTTTGGCAGTCCCCTCTGCTCTTACCCAAAGAGTGAAGCTGTGGAGAAGTCTTGCCACTCCTCATGACAACGCTGTGGTCATGTTGCAGTGCTCCCCCCTGCTTGTCACCTTTCTGCACCCCAGCCACTCTGCTTACATGCACAGCTGATGTTGCTGCAAGTTGTGGCTACCCCCAGCTGCACCGTCTGGCCCAGGTTAGGTGGAAAAGGAAGATGCTGTGAGGTCCCCTTTATCCCAGGGGCTCCAGGTGGCCCCAGTATCAAGGCAAGGAGGTTTGCCAGGTGGAGGCAGGGTATACCTGCTATCTCTGCCTGTATTCCCTTTGCTACAGGGGTGGCTTCTGGTGAAAGAAACCAACCAGAGCCCTTAAAAAGTAATGGACAAGTACATAACATAATTGATTATGTAAATATATGATTATAATACAGAAATGTATAGAAATAAAACAGATTATACAATTATATGTGGTGCAATTATAGGTATAGTATAATTACAGGTCTATAGATACATAGTGTAGGGTTTGGTGTGGTTTAGTTATGGCAGAACCTTGTTATACAAACCTGGTTCTGAGCCCAGCGAGGGCCTTTATCTTCTCATATATTTTAATTCAAGTTGCTTTCTTTTTTACCACCTTAACTTCCCGGGACCCTTTGAATATGCTTGTTTGCAAGAACAAACAGAGCAGCATTTCCCTCCTGCCTGTAGCTGGAGAGTGCACTGATAGTTTAACAGAGGTGCTGTGCAGGTGGCCCTTGCTGGGAAGGACTGCATGTGATGCAACGTGCCCAGGACCATTTGCTTACACTTGCTATATTTAAAATGGTGGTAGAAAATTAGGGTTTCAGTCCTTCCTGGGGTGGGGGTGGGGGTTGGTGGTGTATGTGTGTATAAGTGTGTGTGTACAGGCATGTAAACTGAGAGTACAAATGGTGGGTCTGACCTTTGCAGCATCCTGGAAGGTGCTGCGTGGTCTCTGCTCCCATGCTGCTGGGGAACAGTCAGCCCTTTGCAAAAGAAAGCAGCACAAATTTTTATTTTCATGTTCAGGACAGTGCTTTAACTAATTAGTGCTCCTTAATCCTATCCAGTCATTCCTCAATTGCTTAGATAATTTGACTTAGTATGTTCCTCTCCATCCTCTGATCAGGGGGACTCCGGGGGCCCTCTCAGCTGCTTCAAAGACAATCACTGGCAAGTCCATGGGGTTGTCAGCTTTGGGCTAGTTCCTTACTGTAACACCTACAAGAAGCCAACAGTCTTCACACGTGTGTCAGCCTACGTGGACTGGATCCACAGCGTAAGTTGCTTAATGCCTGTGAGGTAACTTGATGCATCTCCCATCAAGGCAAGGGAGTGCCAGAGGGATCGGAGTCTTTCGTTTATTAGACCATCAGAGGCTGAGCTGGGAGATCTGGGGAGGTCGAAAACCAGGATATTTGGTGCTACTTTTGGTGTAGTCAAACAACTGTAAGGAAGGAGCTGCTGCCTTGAAGCTCAAATGCTCTGCTGAGGACCACAGACAAAATTCAAGCCAGGTGGGAGCTGGGCTCTGTGTCCAAAAAATTATCATTGCTGTTCACCCAGAGAAAACCTTACTGCAGGAAACCACTGAAGGAATTAGCTGGCCGGTGAATGGGAAATGCAGCAAACACAAAGCATCTCTACAAGTGCAAGTCCTGCAGAGCCACGCTGTGCACTCTCAGCTTTACATTTGGGAACCAGCAACGAGCTCTTTGCTCCCAGATACAATGTCTGGCACCAGGAGCAGCTGTTTCCCAGGCACAGGGGATGGTTTTGTGGAAATGCCACTGTAAACTGTGGCACCAGTTGGAAAGAAAGGTGGGGAGAGGTATTTTAAGTCACAATGCAAGGAAGAGGGAGGCTACTATGGCCCATAAACCTTTCTGGGTGGGAAAAGGCTGTTAGAGCAGTCCCCTGGCCCGGCTGGGAAGAAGCCCTTCTGCAGAGCACTTACATGGGATGGAGACTTGCATTATTCTGGCTCTACTGAACCCACCTCTTGTTTGTTTTCCAGACTATAAAGAGTAACGGGGGTTTCTAGAGAAGGACCAACTGGTGCATGAATATGAGAAGAGCTAGAACGAAGTATGTCTGCTCATTAACCCTCTGCTCATCCCTTCTATACCTCTTCGGGGTATGAATAGCCAGGTCTGGCTAAGAGTGCAATAAAGTGTTGGTGATTGCAGCCAGTGGCCTGTTGCTGTGTGTGCTCAGCCTTCGGCACCGGCTCAGACCTGGTCAGCAGGGCAGGAGGCTCCAGCAAATGCCACAGCCTGTCGTGACAATATAAGCCGATGATGGTGTCCTTGGCTCATGGTTGGGCTGTGGGCAGCGAACATAGCTCCTCAGGGCTGTCATTTTGGCACCAAAACCACCCTGCAGAAAACTACCATGATGGAGTTTTCTTGCTGAGGGATTCCTTAAGGATAACTCCACCAACAGCGAAGGTGGTCAGCTCGGTGCTTGCAGGTCGGTGGGAGCAGAGCAGTGGTGTGAAAGGCACAAGTGAAAACTGGGAGTGGCTGGAAAGCAGCTCTACAGAGAGGGATCTGGGGGTGCTGGCCGGCAGCAGGTTCAGCAGGAGCCAGCGGTGTGCCGGGGAAGGCAGGACAACCTGCACCCTGGGGTGTATCAAACCCAGCAGAACCAGCCGGTCGAAAGAGGTGGTTATCCCGCTGTGTGCACACTGAGCGCCATGTGCTCCTCTGGGCCCCACTGCTTAAGAAGGATGCTCAGGTCCTTGATATGTCCAGAGGAGGGCAACAAAGCTGGTGAAAGGGCTGGAGGGCATGTCCTACAAGGAGTGGCTAAGGACCTGTCTCCTTTGGAGTAAGGAGAAGTGGAGATGGAGGTGCTAAGCTCTTCTCCCTGGGATCCAGGGACAGGACACACGGGAATGGTTCAAAGCTGCACCAGGGGAGGTTCAGACTGGACATTAGGAAGCATTTCATTACCAAGAGGGTGGTCAGACACTGGAACAGGCTTCCTGGAGAGGCGGTTGATGCCCCAAACCTGTCAGTGTTTAAGAGGCATTTGGAAAATGCCCTTAACATACTTTAATTTTTGGGTAGCCCTGAAGTGGTCAGGTAGTTGGACTAGATGATCATTGTAGGTCCCTTCAAACTATTCTCCTCTCCTCTCCTCTCCTCTCCTCTCCTCTCCTCTCCTCTCCTCTCCTCTCCTCTCCTCTCCTCTCCTCTCCTCTCCTCTCCTCTCCTCTCCTCTTCAAATTTATTCTAGTCTAGTCTAGTCTAATTTATTCTATTCTAAATTTATTCTATTCTAATAGCACCCAGCAGTGGTTTTGCTTACAGAACTGGGTTCTCTTTATGTTCCTAAACAGCTTCAGCACAGTGCTGCTCATACAGAAGGCATCTGCCTCAAGTGTACTGGCAAACTCAACCCACAGAAAGCACAATTCATCTAACTTCTTCTTAAATTCACCCTGTGCAGGACAGTTACTTTTTCAATTCATTTTCTAAGACTAAGTGCATTAAAAAAGAGCGTTTCTGGAGGGTGTTTTTCTAGCGAGGAAGCAATAAATTCCATGTAAAACAATCCCCTGCGCTGTTAGGCATGCAGGGGCACATGCTCCAGCCAGCTGGGCAAACTGGGCTTCATAGCATTCTATGGCTTGGAGGGCCGTGAAATAGATTCCTAGCAGGACAGTTGGCTGAGGGCTTGAATTTTTTGTTTGCAGTTTCCTTCTTCTGCAGCGTGTAACGTTCTGAAATAAAAGCCACGCTCTTATTACCCACAGCAGGGTCGGTAAAGGGTGGCAAGGAGGGAGAGAGACATATATGTGCACAATAAAGCAAGATTAGTCCTGTGATGAGCTACAAAAACATCCCCTAGGAATACACGGGGAATCCCACGACCTTCCCTCTCATCCCTTTGCTGTGTATGAGATGAGCATTTACGAAAGGAGGATTTTGATTTAGCTCTTTTTCCATTTTAAACTACCCATGTCCCATCTCTCCCAAAGCCTGCACAAACCTAGGGCATACAGTATTTTTTGCAAATTATTTTTTTTGGGGTGGGTGGGTGGGGGGGAAATGCACATTCCTTCTCTCCCAAAGCCACTAGAGGGCATTGGCAAACCGGAGGAATACCCGATAGGGTTATCACCGACTGATAAAGGAGTTTTGTAGGCTGCAATGATAAAATGGCATGTACACAGCCTTGCACTGTCCTTCGCGTTTGCGTGCGGACACACCGATAAGCAGTGACACCCAGGAGCTGCTTTTCGCTGCCGTTACCCACAGGTCCGATTTGCAAACAGATAAATCTTCCTTATTACGGCAAGGGCAAACGAAACCAGCAGCGCTTTCTGTGAGGCTTGTGAAGGAGCAGAGTCCCAGCTGCATTTTTGGCTCACTGCTTTATTGGGCTGCACTTGGCAGCATGTCCTGGGTCCTCAGTATTTTGGCAATTCTCCTCTTCTGACAAGTTAAAAAAGCCCTGAATCTCAGCTTTCCTGCCCCATAATATTACTGAATCATTCCTGCTCCTTTTAAGGCAGCACGTGTGATGGCTGCTGCTATACCCAGTTCAAATATTTGACTTCTGAAAGAGCCCGTGTCTGTTAGCAATGTCCCTTGTAAGACACTTAGCAGCCAAGTGACAGGAGCACACTGGCATCTGAGATCTTGCCCTGACTATATTCAAGCTTTTCCCTTTGAGTTTCAGAAAGAATTAAAAAGACACAGATCAAAGGCTTTGGGAAATGGGATTTTTAAAGGGAGCACCTCAAACCACTTCCAAAAATCGTTCAGATGCTGAGAAGTCTTAGACTGCCTTTGCAGTGCCTGATGCCTGAGTTGGGGGTCCAACTCGGTGTGTTCAGTGCATGGACCATGGGGAGGTTTGGGGATGTCACACAGGGGCCCAAATTCTCATTGCCTCTATCCCTGGCCTGGGCTGAGCAGAGCTGGGATCCCTGGGGGATGTTGCTGCTCCCTGGCCCAAAAGCCCTCCCCAGCCTGTATCAGCCATTTAATGAGTGTACATGTGCCTTGCCACAGCCCAAAACCCCACAGCCATCCCCTATCCCCTCCTCATCCTCTGAAGTGACAGCAGTGATGGGCTGTCCTTGCTTCTGCCCACAACCGTGCAACTGTCCCTGGTCTCCACGGGGCAGCCGTGGTCATCAGGTGCTTGAAACATCTTGTCACAAGCTGTTCCGAAAGCCAGGCTGGACATTGCTGCTTTAAAACCCTCCTCCACGTGAACAAGACCTGGACCTGGTCCTGCAGCAGCAGGGGAGAGAAACAGCCTGCACTCACAGGAGCAGGAGAATCAGGTGCTGGAGGCATCCAGCTCTAATTCAGGGTCATTATCACATCCCTGGTGCCAAGAGGAGTGTTTCTTTCTGCGTTTTGATGACAGGAACAGCTTGTGCTGCTCAGCCGTGATTTATTGCGTAGGGTAAGAGGGAAGAGATAGCCTGGCAGCACCACACACGGTGCATGTGCTTCTCCTGTGCCTCATTTACCTTTCACTAGCCAAGAGCCTTGCTAGAGCTACTTGTTCCCCAGTGCTGCCAGGCAAAGCTGTGATCCCAGGAGCACACGTTGGGAAGCCGGTGGAAAATGCAAGGCCTCGCACAGGTTTTACCGTGTGAAGATACTAAGTGTCACAGCAATGTAATATCCGATGGTATTGGGAAAACCTGGCTGGGCACAGTACTATAATGCTCATATGTAATGTCCCCATCCTTTTCTCCAAAGCCAGGTGATGAGGATGCAGCTCAACCAGGGAATGAACTAGATTTTCGAAAGCTGATGCTCCCCACGTCTTTATGGGGAGCAGGAAAAGGAGACAGCCATGGCAACAGGAGACATCTGCTGGGGCTGGTCCCACCAGATGTAGGGTGCTTTGCTGAGGCGTAGGACTGACTACACCACCTTGAGCTACTTGGGGAGGTAAGGGTGTAGATGCTGTGAAGCACAGCTTGGGGGTGCAGGGATCAAACACAGTGGTCAGTGCCATTAGGGAAGTCTGAGGACATCCCACCTCATCCTTTGGTGTCAAAGGGGCACAGCAATCCTGAGGTCCCTTGTCATCTCCACCGTGGCCCCATGAGGATGTCTTCATACTCTTGAGCATCTCAGCTGGCCCAATACACAACAGAGCCGGGCAGCTCTAAAGTCACACAGAGGGATAAGCATGGGGCCCTCAACCACACCACAGCTGAATAGAGATGTTCTGGTTATAGATATCTCCTCAACCAAATCCTACCCTGGAGACGCTATCCTTTATCAGAATAACTCCAAAAAAACCTCTACTTGAAATTGTGCCACTCCTACACCCACTTGTTCCCTTGCTCACTTGCAGGCAAAAATGATGGGTCTTTGGGAGTATGACTACAACCAGCACCTTGCCTCCTGGCAGCTATCCAGCCCTCACCACCAGCAAGCACTTTGGGATGCTTTGACTATGAAAAGCACTTAAGCACCGTTAGGTTCTCATCTCTATTTAATCCGAAGTAGTAGACAAGTATTTATTTACAAGTGTAATCCAGTAGAGCAGGTTTACTTTGGAGGGACATCTTTTTCATTTTATTCATCCTGGTGGCAGGGTTCTTCTGTAATGTTTTACCCTGGTGTGTGGCTCATGCAGTCCCCAGGGAACTGAGTCCTCAGGCCGTCTCGAGTCTTTCAGCTTCCCCAGCTGGAGGGATCTGAGTCTTCGCAGCCTTCATGGTCATGCAAAAATATTTCAGCTGCAGATATTCCCCCTTTGGTGGGTGTCATGCACCTACCGATGTGAAGGAGTTAGGGCATGCCCAGCCGCAGGCATTTTGGTCCCTTATTCAGCTTTCCTGGCCAAAATGTAGGTGCATCCATGGGGGTTTTTTTGAGCATTCACTTTTTTGGAGATGGTTTCCCCCAGCTGTGGATGTGTGTGCCGGGCTGGGCGTGGAAACACAGCCAAGCCACAGGACATACCCCCTCCTCCAGACCCGAGCAGGTGATTTAAACCTTATTTTTTTTTTTTTTTTTTTAATATGATATCTCAAGGAGGTACATCGTGTCTCTGATCCCACAGAGGAGGCCAAGCGTAGCCCAAGAGCAATTTGGCTAGCTGGGAGGCTGGGAGAAGAGGGCAGCTGCCCAGTAGATGGCAATGGTGCCGTTCACGCAGCAGCGGGCTGAGAGGTATAAAACAAGCTGATGGAAACGTGGGCTAAGCAGCACTGAAAACTCCTCACGGTCATAGCTGTGAAGGAGAAAACTTAGTTCTTTCTGTTAGCTGCTTACCTAAAGTCTCACTTCAGCCAGAGCTCTGGCAAAACAGGAATTTTTGCTCGTTTATGCAGGGAAAACACTGAAGCCAGAATGCTTACGTTTATCCAGCTCATTTAGCATCACCCACTTCCCCCGATGCTGAGGACTCACAGCTCCTCCAGAGGTGATGACCACGGAGGACCCTCACACAGTGCAGAAATCAAACTGCTTTTATTTTGGTGTAAAGCTTGGGCTGATTGGCTGGAGAGGACATTTCCTTACGGTGCAATGAGGATTTCTGTGATGCTGAACAGCATTAAGGACTAACAGTTGATTTTTTGTTTTTTCCCTCATCCCGTATCATTGATAGATTAAAACCCAAATGGGCCATGTGCCAACAAAAGCCAATCCTGCCGTGCCTTTTTACAGGAAAGTCATGCAGATCTCTAGGTCTGAATTAAAACCTCAACACCTGCATGCAGACTTCTGCCCAGTTCTGTGCAAAACACACGTGCATGGGTGGGGAAAGTGCCGGTTACAGTGACAAAGGTCTCAAAGCCAGCAGGGATGCAGAGGCATCACCTGGGATGCTTTTATTGCCTTCGCAGAAGGGGCAGCCTTACCCCCTGCAGTGCCATGCTGCTTGGCCATGCGGTGCAAACCTGTCTTTTTCTTCTATCAGCCAGACCAGCAATGAGAAATGGTATTTTTTCCCAGTGCTCCTGCCTCCAAAGCAGACACAAGCCCTTGGGATGCAGGATCTGCCCCTATGGAAATGCCCCTGCTGCCGCAGAGCCAGCACCCCTGCCCTTGCCTTGTCTCGGAGCTCCTGGGCTGTTTTGGTTGGGTTTTTTGTTGTTGGGGTTTTTTTGATTTTTTTTTCCGTGCTGGAGATAAAGTCCATCCTACCCATCATTTTATAGCTGTTCCTGCCGAGAAAATTCCTCGGGTGTCTCATTCCCGTGTGGTGCCAGGTCTGCAGGAGCCTCGCCTGGCGTCGCAGCCCGTCCCTGTCCCCGCCAGCCCTGGGTCATCGACTGACTCATCCCTTTTCCGGAGGCTGCTCCGCCACCCGGAGAGAAGTGCTTTCTAGTCTGGTGGCTACGCGCACGCTTCAGTGCATGGCGGCACCTAAAAATGAAACGAAAGCAGGCGATGAGTAATCCTGTGCCGCTGGGTGTTACAAGCAAGGCGTACGGGGTGGCGGGGTGGAGGAAAAAATGAAAATGGAAATGGAGGGGACGACGAAGCCCTGAGCGAGGTGGGGAGTGCACAGATGGGTTTAATGGGGGTCAATGAATCCCCGATTCCCGGGGATGGGAAGGAGCACTGCGTGTGTCCCAGCGCTGTGTCACGTCCGTCCCGGTGCGTGTGGCAGGTCGGCTGGCCTCAGCCCTGCCGAGGGCAGGGAGCAAACGCAGGGTGGCACCTGGCTTCATCCCTTTTCAGAGGCAGCCCTGTGCAAGCGGAGGGGCCATGGCTTCCACAGCATCGCCTTGCAGAGGGACAGTCCCCAACCAGCCAGGGAAACTCCTCCAGGGCTTCTGCCTCGCCCTTCAGCGCACACATGAACTCCTCCAGGCACAAAGAAGCTGGGACAAACTGCCCCTTCCCTGTGGAGATGCCGGTTCCAGAGGCTGGTTGATGGGATGCGGCACCTCAGGACTGTTCTGTTCTGTTCTGGGGGGTGGCAGGTCCCCTGGCCACGATGCCCTTTGCAGGGGCACGGTGCAAAGCCACCACCATGAGCCGAAAACCCACCGGTGTGGCAGCTGGAGCCGTATGCTGGAGGCTTTTCCCCTCCCAATCAGAAAACAATGAATGTGAGAGGGAATTATAGGCATAAAGCCCATAAAAGAAAAAAATTAACACAAGTAAACCCATCCTTCTGGGTGGGGAAACTGGGGCCGGGCACCACCATGCGCTGCAGAACCACCACCGACAGGCATTTTTTCAGTATCACTGCTTTTATAGCCCAGCAACTAATTTGTAATGAATAGTTTGTTTAATTAATTGAGCTTTGCTCTGGGGGCAGATGCCAACCTTTAAAAATGGATTCCCGATGGAAAACTAGACAATGGCATTCCTGGGCCAATATCCCTTGCTTTCAGGTCAACGCCAGTGGTTATGATTTACGCCCACGCCGCCAGACGCAAGCCCGTGGGATAGGTGCGCATCTCCCCACCTAGGTTTTGGGGATTTATTCAGCTTTTCCTCTGCACCATGGCCTGGCTCACATCCTCACCCTCTTGTTATTTCCCTGCCGTTGCCAGGACCAAATGTATTTTCCCTGCTTTTCCCCTGGGGTGCAGGATCGTGGTGATGCTTCTTTTTGTCTGCATCCTTCCAGATCCCAAAGGTGCTGAGAAACAGTTTGTAGCCCTTGAGGGAAAGGGGTTTCCGGGGTTTCCCAAGATTTCTCCTAAATGCTTCTTGGTGATGGGGATGCTGCCACAACTGTTGCTTTTTCCATTGTCCCATAGAGATGGGCAGCCACCACCACAAACCTCAGGAGACAACACAGTTGTACCCCAGCTCCATGCGCTGATTTTTAAAATATTTTTTGAGGGGTGGAGGGGATTGTGTGGCACTGGTGGAGCAGGAAGCAACTTGAACAGGACAATTGTCACATGCCACCACAAGTTAATGTGCCAGGCACATTGCCATGGCATGGCTGAGCAGCCAGAGACACCCCGGGAGCCTCAGGAGATGTTCTCCTTGCTGTGCAGGCAAGAGCTTGCATCACATTTTTGCCCTCAAATTAATTAAGCAATTTGCCAAAAAAGGTCCCTTCTAGTCCCAGCTCTGGGAGAAACTGCTCTTTGCCAGCCCAGGCTCTCCCCTGGCCAAAATGTGCTGCATTAGCTTAAAATTTGAAAGCAGGGGCTGGCACTGGGTGACTGTCTGCAAGGACACCCACCTCTGGGTGAATTAAGGGACTCTGGGGCACCCCTCGTGCATCTCCAGCTGCCCCAAGAGCTTCTCCTGTGTGACCTCCCAGGGTTTTGGTAGCATTCCCTGCTACGTTTCAGCGTTGAGGTGCCACTGAGGATGTGATGGACCTGGGGACACCTTGGAGGCTACCTGGGAAGTCTCCCCCTTTGCGTACCCAGCTGCCATGCATGGAGGGCTCCACCAGGAAGGATGAGCTGCCTGGGCTCCATGCCTCCTCCAGGGACCAACTCTACAGCTCATTTTCCACTATGGGACTGGCCTCATGCTGGTGCTCAGCCTCCCAGGCTCCCCCCATGCCTTTCCCCCATGCGAGGGCATGGGGACGCTCTTCCCTGGGCTGTTTTTCAGGGGGTGGGGGTGGGTGAGAAAGAAACAGGGGTCCCCAAGCTCAGGAGAAGCCTCTTGGAGGACACCAGGCTGGGACAAGGGTTGTTCCTGCCCTGGTAGGATGCTCCCATCTTAACACTTGGGGTGAGAACCATTAGCTTCAAAAAGGGGTCAAAAAAAGCCAAAAACAAGCAAAAAAGGGACAATGATGACATACAATGCAGTGTACACACCCATCATCCTAATTTTTGAGCCAGAGTAAAATATCAACAGGGTGAAATCACTGCCATATTCAAACAAAATTATTTTATTGAAAGTGTAATGGAAATTTCTTCATATTGCTTTGATGAAATGAGAGACAGCAGCTGTAGACAAATATGCTTTTTTATAAACAAATGCAAATGGATAAGGTAAAAATAAAGCATTTTTTTAACTTGTACCTTTAAGCAACATAATCACAATATATACACAAAGAAAGCTAAAATAAAGCTATGTTGAAACCAAAGCGTTTCAATCAATACATTAGATAATTACAGATTGTGTCAATAAATACCCAGTTTTTAAACTGTTTAACAGGCAACTTTTTACACAGATACCGAGAAGAAAAAAAAAATAAAAAATATTTACAATTCAGTGCCCGGGGGGGGGGGAGGGGGGGAAGAGAAAAAAATTATTATTTTTTTTTTATTTTTTGGCACTGACACAAATAAAAAGAATAAATTATAGAAAAAAAATCCACAAAGGCAGGAGTCTATCCCCACCATTCATTAAAAAAAAGGTGTGTGTGTATATATATAAAATATATGTATATATTTTATATATATAAATATATATATATATGCAGAGAAACCTAGGAATGTTATAAAATATATTAGTGCCAATAAATACAGAACGGTACCAGACTTTCAATTGTCAGTATTTTTGATGCAGTCTGAAGAATAGAAACTACCACCTAGGAGATAACCAAAGGGGATTTTTCAGTCTAAAGAAACGACGCCGAGAACAAAAAATAGTAATTTTTTTATATATATATATATATCTCTCTCCAGGAAATCCTCCATCTGCCAGTAGTATTCCTACAGTCGCCCTCCTGCCCGGCGGGGAGGTCCCTAGGGGTGATGCTTTGCAGGAGGATGCGGTGGCGAGCACGGGGCGAGCACCTGCCCACGGCCGCAGCGGGTCAGCTCCGCTTCCAAGTTGACCGGCTCAATACCAGAGAATATATACAATTAAATAGTAATAATAATGATTAAAAAACCCCAAAGCAACCCAGTCTTCACCATATTTGTACGCCAGAAGTTTCCTAAATTGCTGGCAGGTTTGCACGAGATGCCTGTCGAATAGCAGGTACCCGAGAGCACCATCCCTGTCATCGGGGGTATAAACAGTTCAGCCAATGGAAAAAGCCTCAAATCCACATTTTGAGGTTTTTCTCCTGTCTGGGTGTCTGTGCACCCCCAGGAGCTGCTCCCAGCACCCCGCTCCCAGGGCAGCAGGGCTGGGATGCCGGAGCTGCCACCTCCCCCCGGTGCCAGTAATGCCAGGAATCACTCCCATCACCAAATCTCACATTTTCCACAGGGGGATTTAAAGCCGGTTTTGGGTTTTTTTTCATATCACTGGCATAGGCACTTAGTGTATCACTGATGTACAGGTTTTAACGTCCAGTTACATCTCGTGGCCAGATAGTGTCATGTTCTCAGACTGATTTAAATAGCGAAAGGCCAAGAGGGCCTCCAATATCCTTCCCAAACACAACGATTTGCCTCATTTCAAAAAACAAAAGCCTTCACATTTTGCAGCTTTGTTTTCAGGCATTGTTTTTTCTTCCCTCTAAAACTGCACTCAAAGGATAAAGAACCCAATAACCTTCACAGCCATTTATTTTACTTGATTTACCTATATTAAAAAAAAATAATACTATAAACAGTCTGAACCACTAGATTTTGGAGCTGTAATACCCTTGATGCCAGGGAGTCCTAAGGAGCACTTCGATGAGGAGCGTGAGCACAGTGTTGCTGTTGTTGGCTTTGCTCTGCCAAAGCCCCCCCAGGGCTGCAAAGGTCCTTCCCGTTACACACCCCCCCCCACCCCACCCCCCCTGCTGCTAACAGTTCCTCTGCATATTCAGGCACCACAACTCATCAGGAAAGATCTCATGGCCAAATCCTTCGGAAATTAAATAAATTATACAATAATTTATGGAAAGGGGTTTGTTTTGTTTTTCAGAGCTAGTTCATATTATTTGTCGAATAGCTAGTTTGGCTTGTTTTGCTCTCCACAGCGGTATTATGGAGATCACCCACCATCACCGTGTCTGCTAGGGGGCTGATGGAAACCAAAGGACGTTGCTCAAACATTTCCCTCGTCCCTCCCCACCCACCCATCTGCATTTGGCTCTTTTAGAAATATAAGTGATGACCGAACAGCCAACATCTTTCAGACTCAGAAAAACCAGGGTCATCTTTAGGATGGGTGCTGCTGAAGACCTTATTGCCCTTCCAGGTCATAGATAAACCACAGTGCTATTCATGTACTACAGGTAGAAAATAAATAAATACAGATATATTATGCAAAAAAAATATGATTGTACACATAATACATCTGAGGTATTACCAATTTAAATAAGGTTTCATGCTAGTTCAAGCTTCGGTGGCTAGTTAAATTCTGGAATTTGCAATAAATAGATGAAAAATGATTATGTATATAGTGTATGGATCTCTTCTGTAAACCTTGTCCGATTTAAACGTAAGATTGTGTTGGGCTAACTCTTACGCAAAACACACATTTTCACAATAAATACAGCTTCAAAAAGTTGTTTTAAAAAGTTCCTGCAACACTGAAACATTTCTAGAAGGGGCTGTGTGTACAACTGGCAACGTCAGCGAGGAGTATTTCTCAACAGGTCTTTTCATACAAAACACAAGGAAATTCATATGCGAAAGTCTTTTTTCCCTCCCTCCCCACCCCACCCCACCATGAAAGTTTAGAAATTTTTGCACAAACAGTGAGAGAACTGATTGTAGCTGCAGTATGTCAAAATGTCCACGTTCTATAAAGACCAAAAATAGTTTGTTTGCTTAGAAAGTATTTTTTTTTTGTATTTTCCTCCTTATTTTTAAGTAGCGCATCATCCTTTTGGTGAAAGTTTGCCCGTCCAATTGTTCTTCAGTCTTCCTTTTGGCACCAGTCCTTGCTGCCTGAGCCACATGGCATTTCACACTTTCACTGTCTCCATCAGCGATGACTTGATGGCATCCTCCAAAAGTTGATTGTCTGTGAAAGGGGCTGGGGTTTCGGGGACGGATTCGGACAAACCGATGAGGGACTCCAAGAAACAGGAGCCCTGATCTGCGGCTTGTGGGAAGCCAGGGAAATTAGGCAACTGAAACTGTAATGCTGAGAAGTTATCGAGGTTCTCGTACTCCTTTAAGGAGTTGTAAAGGGGTCCCAAGTTATAGTCTGAGAAGGACTGGAAGAAATCCAACGAGTCAGAGGAAAGGCTGAGGTCGACGTAGCTCTTGGAGCAGGGCTCGGCCGGCGATGAGGCGCAGCAGGACAGCCCATCGCACCGCGCATGGGCAGCATCCTCCAGCAAACCCCCACCATCCTGGTTGGCATTCTCATCCAGGCACTCAGAGAGGTGGGACAAGTGGCCAGGGACAGGCTTGGCCTCACCACTGTGGTCCTCGATGAAGAAGTCGGTGGAGTGGAAGCAGCTCAGGTCATCCTGGCCACGGCCACCATCTTCCTCGGCATCTGAGTCGTTGAAGTGGAGGATGCGTGCCAAGCCATCGTCATCCACATCCGATTGGGATTTGTCAGAGGGGAGACTCTCGTAGGGCTCCTCCAGGTCCTCACTGGGGTGGGAGGAGATGGAGGAGTCTGTCATGTCACTGCTGCAGCTGTTCTCCCCCAGGGCCTCCAGGTCAGGGCTGAACTGGAAAGCAGGTGCCAGCGGCACCGCACGCTCCTCCAAGGAGCCTTTCCCTGCCGCGCATCCCAACGATGGGAGCCGCTCCCGAAAAGGGGGCTCAGCCTCCACCACCTTCTCACTGCTCTGCTGCTGCTTCTCCAGCTCCAGCTTCATGATGGTGTGGATGAAGTGGGTCTGCACGCGGGCCTGATTGAACTCGATCCTGCCCTCGGTGTTGCCACAGCCATCCTTGGTGCAGCCGCAGGGGAAGGAGGTGTGATCCATCTGGCATGGGGAGAAGCAGAGGCGGAGGGTTAGGACCGAACCTGGTGGCACAAAATTGAAACCTCCCGCGACTCACCTGCCCTGAGAAACCAATTAACAACTGAAGGGTTTAAAAGCAGACTAAAAAACCCACAAAGATAGACACCCTGCTCTTTTGAAGGGTTGCCATAAAAAAGTTGGATTTCAGTGCAACTGAAGAAAGTTAAAAGGTTCCAAAAAAACCCAAAATAGAGCGCTCCAAAAGGAGGCATAAGGGGGAAAACATGAGGTTTTGTATATTGCATCATGATATTTAATACCAGATCCATATCGGGAGCTTCTGCCCCTTGTTGAGATAAGGACAAACTGCTGAACAGGCACCTTTATGTCCCTGTGAGCAGCAGCCACTAGAGGGGGGCTGTGACACGCACAAGGAGCGCCCATCCTGCACCCCTCTGCCTGTGCACACCCACCCTACACCACCCCCAGCCTGCAGCCACGGCATGGAGGGAGGGAGCAGCACCCAGAGTAGGCAATACGGCTCTCCAAACGCAGCTGCGCAGGCACCCATAAAAAATAAAATGAAAAATATAATAAGCTAATTGAATATAAATTATCCCACTTTGCAGGTGGTTTGCACAGCTAGCTGTGGGCTGAGGCTCAGCTGACGCTCCCACGTTTGCCTGAGCGCGCTGGGAGTTGTGACACCCACCAAGGGAAAATAAAATTAAAAATAAAACCAGGGGGAGGAGGAGAAATCGCAGCCTTGTGTAAGGAGCAAGAAGCTTTCATTTGTGAAGACATTCCCACGTGGCCCATCTCCAACAGGAGACCAAGCAGGTGTGGGTCTCGTGGGATGAGCGGTGCGGGTGCATTCACGCCCCAGGCTCAGGCACTCCCCCACGGCTTCAGCACTGCGTGGGGACGGCTGCCTGTGTGATTTGGGACACGAACACTTTCGAGCAGCGTCTGCCTCACAGCCTGGGGGAGCATCTCCAAGAGCTTTTCTTGCCTGCTGCGCTCCGAGCACAGGTGGGAACAGATGCATTTTACAGGCTGCCCTAATTCTGTCCTGCTTGCTCAGAACCCCCCTCCTTTAACACATACATCAGCTGGAGCTGTGGCTTTTCCCCTGTGGCCAGAAGCGAGGGCAGTACCTGACATTTAATGCCTGCCAAGCTGCAGCTGCAGGTCTCTGGGTCGCAGACCTCCCGGCAGTCGCAGCCGCAGTCCTCCCGGGACAGGCGGATGTTGTGCAGCTCCCGCTTCTCCTCCTTGTCGATCTTCTTCACCCCCACAGCTTTCAGCAGCGCACGTCTCTTCTTGGCGGGATAGGGCTGGAGGAAGAAGCCATCCTCCAGGTCCACGTTGCTGACATCAATGTCGTCGTCGGAGATGTCTTCGATGGTGAGCTGGTTGGCCTCTTCTGACTCCTTTGTGCCGTTCATGGTGAGCTAAGGGCAATGAATGGGCAAAGCATTAGGGACCCGTTTGGGACATGGAGCCATCAGCACCTCCGGGTCAGAAGAAACATGAAAGGAAAGATCTGTCCCCCGTGATGGGCAATCCCAGGACCAACATCTGTGTCAGAGCCCCCAAAGCCCTCACAGACACCTGACACGTGGAGTTCAGTGTCTTTTCCATCAATTTTCAAAGGTGGAAAACTGAGCTGAAAAATCCCACACTGCAGCCTGTGTTTCTTGGAGGCCCAAGCAGGGTTAAGGACCGATGCCCCCAGGCCTCAGAGAGGCTCCTATAAAAACTGGCCATTAACTAATGACATCTACCAGCTCCTCGTCAACCCAACCCCACGCTCCTACTCACTTTCCACTTCAATGCTTCCAACTTCTCTTCTTTTAATTTCTCTTCGAGCTTCTCTCGACGAACGTTTTCCTGCTCCTTTGAAAACTCCGCTAGCGTGAACTGCCGGGAGGAGCTGTGTTTGCTCACCATCCCCAGGGTACAGCCCCCACGACTAGGCACGCTTGTGAACCCCTGGCAGCGTGGGAAGTAAAACACAGTGACCCGGTCAAACTCTACATTGTTCTTCTTTAGTCGCTTGGATTTCTTCAGGATAGATGTGGCTAGAAATGGGGAAAAAAAAAAAAAAAAGCACAGTCAGTACTGCCACCCTGCAGACAGGATAGAAATATGACAAACAGGCTGTAAATACTACAAACAGGCAGGACTTGCAATTACTCTCTCAACAGGGACATGACGGGATAAGGTTGCAACATTGCTCGATGGTTCCTGGTGTTTTAGGATCTAACACTTCAAAGGTGGGATGAGAACGGAGTGGAAAGTAAGCCAAGTCCCAATGCATCGGAGTCACCGACCAGATTCACCCTAAGAAACGGTTGCTGCTTCTCCTTCCCGCTTGACTTCCTCCAGGAAACATACATTTGCTTATTCTTCAAGTGCAGCAGAGCATAGCGAACAAGCAACAAACCATCCTACATGCCTGTCTTGCTGTAAACCCAAGCACCCTGCCCCACATTCAGGAGCTCATGGTCTGCTCCCGGGATGCCGGAGTGCCAACACTCCAGCGCTGTGTGGCTCCAGCTTTTGTGGCAGGGCAGATAATAGCCAAAACAGCTGTTTTTCTGGTACTTCCCTTCACCATCCACCGGGAGCAACTATGAATCTATAGTTTATTCTCAAGAGGCTCATTTGAGAGCAGCTGCAAAGATGTTAAATCTTTATGCAGGTGATCCCAGGGTAAACATGGCAATACATGACGACTCTGGTTTATCTTAAAACTGCTGAAACATGCTACACACCATTTAAAGCGAAGCCTCTCCAGAGATACCTGGTTCTGCACATTTGCACGTGCAAACGTAGCAGATGGAGGTGGACTAATTAGCCAGGGCAATTTCAGAGTCAGTGAGTTTCCACGAACGTAGCTACCCATGGAAAACAAAGCAAAATGCAGTGGCAGTGGGTTGCAGAGCTGCCTTTTCTGCTGCATGAGCATGTCAGGAATGGGAGTGGGCTATGCACAAATTCAGTGGTAGGGTTTTTTGGTCCCATTCTCTGCTGGTGCATGGATGTCTCCGTTGCCACCATGGGGAATATGGAAAAAAATAACCCAGAAAGGATGGGTGACTGCAGAGCTGGGATCCGAACCCCGCTCTTCATGGCAGAGCCACAGGCAGCCCTGCTCCTGGGAAGCCAAGTGAAAGGACTGCTGAAAACCTGAGGGTCTCGGCTGGTCTGGCTGGCCCCGAAGGCTGGGAAAGTGCAAGACTGGGCAGTTAGCTGCACCCACATTTCACAAGTCTCGCTTGCCAAAATATAGCATTTTGGTTTCATATGAAAGCAAAAAAAAAAACCAACAATGCTCACCCAGCTGTGTCAGCAGCTTCTGCTAAATAGCTGGGGGTTTCACACTGGGATCTGCAGTGGCTTTGATGATATCTTAGCACTGCGCGTTGCATTTTCATAATAACCTTGACTCAATCTTCTAAAACATTAGCTCTTTATCAAAAGACAAGTTAACCACCACGATCATCTATCGGCTGAGCTGCTGCACTTTGGCATTTGCTTCTCTCTCCCCGCACCCCTCCTCCAAAATTGTTTTCCCATTCCTGACCCTTTTCCAATTGAGCCAGAGAATACAAAAAGTTCATTGTTTTGTCACAAAACCTGGGAAGACAAGCCAGAATGAGACTCTTTATTATTACAAGACTTCTAAAGCCTTTTCAGACCACTGCATGTTTGTGTATGTCTGCTAAGTGGACCTTAACTGCTATATACAGTGGGTGTTCAGTATAATTTACTAGGTCGGGCTATTTCTCCTCCGTGAAGATGTTCCCCTATTGTATTTTTTATTTTTCCCTTCACATGGCAGATAAAGGATTTTACAACCTTGCCTTCTGTGCATTTTCCTAAAAGCTCTCAAAACTGATATTGCTGGGAAAACAAAATAGCGTTTATCTGCACTAGCAGCGAAGGCAATGTCAAACATGTCATGTTCTTTGGCAAAGTACCAAACTTACGTAGGAAACAAGTTCCGAAATGGTAATTACGCTACTGGTTAATCATTTTTAAAAAACAGTGTTATGGGTCTTTGCTGTCTGTTTAATTTTTGCCTAAGGAATAGCCTGACAGGGGACTGAGGGATCGTCCTACAGTACTGGCTTGGTGGCACCTGCATGCCTCTGCACACCCAGGTCCCTGACTTTCTATTCCTGACAATTTGGACTTCAAAAACATTAAAAAGGAATGATAAATGCTGGGAGGAAGGGCTGAGGAAGACAACCCTGAGGATGCTGGCTGATTACAAAACCAAGATTAATTGGTGTAATGACAGGGAGCTGGCGTTATGGCTGCTTCCACCCGTAAAGTTGTGCCCCAAGGAGGTCTCTGCATGGTGATGACCCACCACCACACTACAAAGAAACCCGTGCAGCGGCACGTCTGACCCCAGGAAAGGGGCTGCCGGAGATACTCACGGGTAAAGCTGGGCGTTAAGGCAGAGCTGGGCTTGGGCTCTCCGCGGGAGCTCTCCTCATCTGTCTCCCAGCCCGATGATGCCGAGGAGGAGAGGGGGGAGCAGGAGGAGGAGGAGCAGTAGGTACTGTCATCCCCCAGCTCTTCATACTTCCTTTTCAATACTCCACTCATGGTGACGCCGTATTTTTCATATAACTGGAAAACAAAGGAGGAAAGCAAAATAAAGCGAGGGAAATCCTGGGTATTTCGGGTGATGAGTAGGGTGGCTTTAACCCCAGCAACGTTTCTCCACCAGGTCCGCCTGGCTGCACAGGTGCAGTTCCCAGAAAGTGCTCCCCCAAAAACCCTACATCTTTCCACCTTCACTGTGCACACCTGCTGAATTTCTCTCCCATTTTACCACGCTGCAGAAGAACCGACTATCCCAGGCAACAAACTGTCCGGAAACCAATTCAATCAACACAAATGTTATCAAACAATAAGTATTACATTTTGCTTACTAATTCTTTTACGTTAACTCCTTACCCAGATCGCTTTCTATGCAGTTACAGCTTTAACGTTTCGCTAATTACAAAAATAAGCCAGTTTGCAAAGAACAATCTGTTGGCATGATTTACTTGCTACAGCCCCCTGGGGAAACAGACTTATTAAATGAAGCACTGAAATACAAATATATCAACTGTGAAGAACAGCCCTTCTCCTCACGGTGCCTTTCATAGTCAGTCCCCCATTCAATAAGCTATTCTTGTTTAGGCTGGGTTATGTATCAAGCATAGTAGCAATTAAAAACAACGCAGCTAATTAAAAACAAAGAAGCTCTGTACTTGCCTAGATTCCTAAATTTCCTGCATGCTTTTCCCCTGCTCATCTTAAAGAAAAAAGAAAAATTACTTTGTTGCATCTTTTTTAACCTTTGCTTTTACAAAGTTTGTGTGGGTTTTGTCTCCTGAAATAGCACAAAAGCTGCACGCTTTGCCAACAATAGGCTAAGGGGTGTCAGAGCCCACCTAACCTGGGATGCTCTTGCACAGAGGTGGGACTGTGTCCCTTTTTAGATGCTGGCAACACCACACCACGTACCCTTGGCTGCTGCAGAAGTAACTGCCAGTTTATTTTGCAGCCAGTGAGCCATACCCAAAGCTGAGCACCAGGCTGCTGCTGGAGAAGTGACTTGCTTTGACCCCATCCCACCGGGTTGCATGGCACAAGCGCGGGGATGCAGCCCCAGCCCAGAAACTCCCTCTAGCAAGGAGGGGAGAGCCTCAGCAATGTGGGATGCTACCCGTGCTTCAGTAAACCCAGAGGTAATACACAAAATCTAAAGCATCCCTAGAATTCGAGTGACACTGGGACAGACATATACAGCCTCAGGACGGTGACAGATATGGGGGTGACAGATACAGGGTGCAGATACGGGGGTGACAGACAGCTGGTCCCCATCCCCTCCCACCAGCTGAAACTCCTCCACCGGCCACATTTGTTCTTTGTAACGGTAACACTTTCTCGCCTTCTTTTGCATGTCTGAAGTTAATTTAAGTCTCTGAGAAAGAAAAATATAAACCATAACACTAAACCCGCCCTCCTGACAGCTCTGAGCAGGCAGCACAGAAACCACACCACCTTCAAACCTTCCTAACGTTGAGGTTTTCAGTATCTCGACTGCTGCACAGTCACACATGGTAGGACAGGAGCACACGCCGTGCCTTCAAAGCCCTGCGCCAGCCCTCGCTAATTATGTTTACCAGCAGCTTCCCCGGAGACAATAGTCCCCTAAAAAGTAACAAAAAAAAATCCCTGGATGAAGCAGTTCCTCGGCCTGAAGTTAATCATTCACTGCAACGTGTGCCTGTGGGGCCAGTGGATCCCCCACAGCCCCCTGAACCCAGGGAGAGGTGATCCCCTCCATCCCTCCTCCTCCTCAGCAAACCCAGAGCTGCAGGTGGTTCTGCCACAGAGAAGCTGTTGTTTTTTTGGCCTTAATCCAAAAAGAGATGGGGAGAAGGTAGATCTGGCCACGCTCCAGCCCCAGCAGCACATGTCCTACCTGACACCTGGATTAACCCCTTTCCTGCCTGTGCTCCAGCAAAGCAGAGCTCGCAGGCAGCCACAATGCCCCAACAACCTACATGGCTGCATTTACAAACCTTTTCTTTTTCTTTTTTTTTTTTTTTTTTTGTGTGTGCCTTCTGCTCCGTTTCATATGTGCTTTAAGAAACAACTAGGAGTAAATAAACCCTACAAATCCATGGCAGGGGTCCGAATCAAAGCCTGGGCTGCAGCCAGAAGTTTGCTCATCCCAGTTGATCCCATCATCCACCCAGAGCAGCCAGAAACTGCAAAAAAATCCTGCACATGTCTTGAAAGAGCATCAGTTCTCACCACAAAGCAACTGGTCGCTGCTCCAAGGGATACCTCCGACACTGCTGGTGAAGGATGCTACTGACTAGCCAAGGGAGGGAGACACTAGCTCCCCAAAAAAGCCCGCAGGACACAGTGAACACCCTCTTAGAAGTGATGTTGACCACATCCAAACCTCACAGGGGACCTCAGAGGGTGGTGGAACAGTAAGATCACACCACTGAAATAGGCGTCCCAGTTCCAGACCAAAACAACCAAACCCCACATGGCATTCAGTTCTCCCAGGACTGACCTGGTCTGCAGGACTCCCAGAGAAGCGAGAAGGTGGATATCACTGTGCTGCAGAGTGATGCAGCCCTGATGCTCAGGTCACCTGCAAACCCAACAACGCCCAGTATGAGCCGTGCTGCCTCCCCCCAAACCACACAGCAAGAAAAATCGAAGCGTTTTCCTCACGCACACTAACCAAATGAACATAAACACCAAGCCAGAGCCAAGGCAAGCTGTGCATAAAATGGTGCAATTTTATTTATTTATTTATTTTAATACTATCATCGCTCATTAGCCACGCCTGGCAGAAGGATGAAAGGAGGTGTGTGCATCTCCCATCTATGAGAATAAGCCAAATACACAGGGGAAAAAAAACCCAACAACCACCGCTGGCATGCCGTCTTATTCAAAACACCTATTGTTTTGTTAATGCAAAGTAGGTGTCGTGCAAACATGATTCTCAATTAATGGGAAAAAGCTGGTGAACCTGTTGCCCATTAGCCAAAACACATTAATTTCCCCCAATAACGCTTTTCCCCTCTTTGCTGATTTACGTTTTCCAGGTCAAGTATTCAAATCCTTCTCCGGAGCTACATGCAATGTAGCAGGGCTGCACCCATCGGTGTCTTACTTGTTATCCACCCCCAGAAAATCCTCCAGACAGGGTTTTCGCTGTCAAGGCAAAGGCGATCCTCTCCTCCCCTTCTTGCCCTGGCACTTGGAAGCAGAATTATGCCAACAATTTGGACACTGCCTTGAAAGCCCTGTCACTGAAACCGCTGTCCACTCAGCCAAAAAAACCCAGAGGCCAATTCTGACACAGCCAGGATATTTGAATTGCTGTAATTCCACAAGTAATCTTCAATCCACACTGATGTCTTACAAAGAAATCACAAAAATGTGCACAGCGGCATGGAAAAAAAATAAATATACATATATATGCTTGCCATTGTAAATCTCTACAGGCACCACCAAGCGCAGGATTTTACCACCTTCTCTCTCTCTCTTTTTTTTTTTTTTTTTTACATAACCTGAAATAAAATAATCCTATCTTCCTTTTAGTTGCCAAAAAAGACATTCTGTTCTTGGCTAAGACTTCTTACTCATCTATTTTACTGAAAACAGCTTTTGGAACAAGTACATAATGCAATGGATCAAACCCGCAGGAATTCCTCTCTGGCACCAGAACTCCCACTATCCTGGGAATACTTTCTAACAAATATTTAGCCCAGATGTGCATTCCTTTCTTTTTCTCTCCCTCCTCTTTTTTTTTTTTTTTCTTTTTTTTTCTAAAGCATTAAAGTTTGGGTGGGGGGAGTAGGGGGGAGGTGGCTGTCTAGTTGGGGGGAAGGGAATTGAATCTGCAAAGTCCCATTTCTGGTGCTCGGCAAGTTGCAGGGTAAAGCCCTAATACACTGGAATGTGAGGAATTAATGTTTTAACTATCCTCCTCTTGGACGACGTCTCAACAGTAAATATTTCGAGTAATTTAGATTTAAGAAGGTTTGGCATTTGTTTAGCCAAGCGCAGAGGAAGGCAACTACAACCCCTACCAGTGTCCAGTTAGTCTATTTATAAGAGACTGCACAAAGAGGCATCATGGCTTTGTGCAGAAGTACGTGGAGAAGATGTTTCAGTGTTTTATTTTGGGGCTGTATATGGGCTTTGCACCAGGCAGGTGAATGCAGCACTGCGAGCAAGGCAAAGGAAACTTCTCCCAGCAAGTCCAGCAGCTGCATTTGCTCATGCCACAACTCTCACAGTATTGCAGGAGAACACCTATGAGCAAGCATATTTTGTATTTGGGGTTTCTGTCAGAGGAGTATCTTAAGGAATGGAAGGATCCCAAATCTGTGCATGAGCTATTGAAAGCAAACTTTCTTCTGCAAAGCAATTTGGGTAACAACAATCAAAAAAACCCCAACACCTAAAAACCCCCAAACCTCAGTGCAATGCACTAAAAGTATTTATTTTCCAGGGACTTTTTGAGCTGGTTTGCCAACTCTACAATTACAGCCATCTGCTTTCAGCCTGGGAAGCCAAGGTGGATTCTTCTCGGCACACCGGGACGAGGGCTCGGGCGCTGGGAGCGAGTTAACAACTCTGCTGAGCAATGAGTCAGAGCGGTTCCCGTTCCCTCCCCCAGAGCTGCATCGGCTGTGCAGGTCTAGCAGGAGTAAATATTAGTTTAAAAAACACCACCACATATTTGCGCCAGGTACCGCTCCAAACATGACTTCTGGAGCGAGCCTGGGGGAGTTTTTGGGGTCGATGTTTATTTGCACGTTGCTGTTTATTGCAGGTCAGGCGACGCTGGTGCGAGTATCACCAAATACTGGTGGGGAGCTGGGCTTCCCGTTCGGCTACCCTAGATATTTGGTGTCTAACAGCAGCAGTGATGCCAGCAACACCTCTGGGTTACTTAATCATCATGCTATCAACTCTGATTCACTGCTTGTTCATTTAACTATCTTAATTCTTTGCATATTTACTTAACTGCGCCGCTGTGACAGCTTCCACGATGATACCACTTCCCAATTTGGGGGCTGATGGGAGCTAAGGTAAGCAGGATCATCCCATCGGGACCCTCCAGGGGACAGTCCCGCGCGTGTTCCCAGCCACGCAAGCTGTGCTTTCCAGTTCAGACCAGATTATTTTCACCCAGCTGGGTCTAAGGTTTCATAACCTTGCTCCGGTTAAAAATAGCCTCTGCCTACTATGCAACAGCAAAACCCGAAGTACCCCGTGCCGTGGAGCAGGAGCATGAATCAGTTCGTAGCACCATGAGTTTATTCTCCTGCCAGAGACTGAACAGGCAAAACACCTTCCCTGGGAACAGCATCAGAAGCACTTACTCAGTCTACTAATTTTCACAAGGCTACAAAGAAAAAGGCTTTTCAGATTTTTCTATTCAGCTCTTATTTCTGGCTGACAGCTTGAAAGGTAAATAAGAAACATTAGCAAATACATTAAAGGTTATCTGACACAGCCCGAATGAAACAAGGTTCAAATGTACTCGGCGCAGATTGTGCTGTAATAAATATGAAAACAGCGAAGTGTGCTTTGTCTAGGAAAATCCTCTATTTGATTACACCTCATGAATAATTCACACCAGGTTTCCATATTTGTCCTCCTGTAGGTACACACTGTGCATTACCTTGCCTGCTATATATACGCACGCATTTCCCGCACTGAATTATTAAAGGGCTCGCCAGGAGCTGCGGAGTCTTTCCGCGGTGGAGCACAAATGCACCATCCCGAAAAATAAACCCCATCACCTCGACGGGCCTCAACTGCGAACTGCTCAGCGGAGAAAAAAAAAAAAAATTCTGGATATGGGGGTGGGGTGGGTGGGGGTGGAAATACTAATTTCTGATTTCTGAGTTCCCTGTAACGAATGACAAGACTCTGAGGTTCGTAAATGGCCGTGGGTTTTTTTTCTCTCCATCCCACCGAGGCGCTGTCATTCCAGCCGGCAGCGAGGCAGGGCTGCTTTAGGAAAGGGCTGTCCCTGCGTGTCAGCCTCTTCCCACAGCGACATTATGTAACTCGGAGGTGACAGACACTTCGGAGGATGCCGGGGGGGGGAGGGGGGGGAAGCAAAAAAAAAAAAACCAACACCCCTCACCCCCCGAGGAAACTTAGTAGTTTTGCGGGTTTTTCCCTTTTTTTTTATTTCTTTGCCCAGGTGCGCCGCCGAAGCGGCGATATTTTGTTTCGGGAGGCGGGGGGCCCCGCTGCCCGCCGGCCGGCCGGTCCATCCGTGCGCCGGTCGGTAGGTGTTGCTGTAGCGACGGGAAAGCATCCCCAGCCGGGCAGATTTGGGGAAGAGCGAGCGGGCAAGGCTCCCCCCCGCCCCGCCTTTCTTTCAACCTAAGAAAATTGGAACCGCAGCCGTAAAGATGGAGCAGAGCCTTAACTGACAGGGGGGCAGCTCGGCGCTACTCCATAGGTGCTCCTGCGTACGGTCAGCACGGCGCTGCCGGCCGATGGGGAAGCGCGGCGGGCCGGGAGCGCAGGACAGCCCCCCCCCCCCTCCGCCCCGGGACGCGGTGCCGCTGCCCCCCGCCCCGCCGGGCTCCCCTCGCCCCGGGGCGGCAGCGGCACGGCCAGACGGCGCCGCCGCGTCGCGCCTGCCCGGCTCCGGACGGCGGGGAAGCCAGACGGACCCCTCACGGCGGGGCAGCGCCGCGGGCTGGCACCCCGGCCCCCCGACAGCCCAGCGCCGCGCCGGACACTGCACCGGGACCCCGCGCCAGCGCCAAGCCGGCTCAGCACCGCCGCCCCGACGGCCGCGCACCCCGCCTCCCCGCCCCGAGCCGCAGCACCGGACGGCGGAGCCCACCGCCTCTCCCGCGGCGGACCCCCGCCGCCGCTTCCCCCAGCCCCATCCCGGCGCCGGCTGCCCGCGGCGGGCCCCTACCTGAGGCGGGTCTCGGCGCGACGGCTCCGGCTGCAGCGGCGGTGCCTGGCGCGGCGCCTCCCGCTCTGCCGCTGCCGGGGCCGGGGCTGCGCCGCGCCGCGCCGCGCTGCCCTTTTTCGTCAGTGGAAAACTCCGGGCTCTGACGCAGGCGGTGACAGGCGCGGGGCCGGCGCGCGCCCGGCCCGCCCGGCTTCCTGCCCCCCCGGGGCGGGGCGCTGAGTCAGGGCCGCGGGACTTCCCGCCCACGGCCCCGCCCCTTCCCCGCCCAGGCCCCGCCCACGGCCCCGCGGGGCACCCCGAGAGGGGTTGGGGGGGGGCCCAGCGGGCTGGGGGCATCAAAATGGATGTGGGTCCCGCGGCGCGGGGCAGGGGGAGTGTGGCCCACAAAGGGTTGGGGACCCACAGGGCAAGGCATGGACCCCAACATAGATTTTGGCTCCCCAGGGGGTTGAGGGGGTCTCCAGGAGATTGGGGACCCCCCAAGCAAAGGGACCCTGAAAGAGGTTTGGGTGCTTCAAGGCATTCAGAGCCCGCACAGGCACAGCTCAGACCCCAAAATGGACTTTGGCCCCCCAGGGGCTCCGCAGGGGGTTGGGGACCCCCCCAAGCAAATCAACCCCAAAAGAGGTTTGGGTGCTTTAAGGGGTTCAGAGCCTCCAAAGGGTTCAGAGTCTCGAAAAGACTGGGGACCCACAGGCAAGGTGAAGATCCCAAAATAGATTTTGGCTCCCCAGGGGGTTGGGGGGTCTCCAGGGCATTGGAGACCCCCCCAGGCAAATGGATCCCAAAAGGGGTTTGGGTGCTTCAAGGGGTTCAGACCCCCAAGGAGTCCGGAGCCTCCAATAGGCTGGGGACCCACAGGCAAGGCATGGACCCCAAAATGGATCTTGGCCCCCCAGGGGGTTGGGGGCTCCCCAGGGAGTTGGGGATCCTGCAAGCAAATGGACCCTGAAAGATGTTTGGGTGCTTCAAGGGGCTCAGAGCCCTCAAAGGGTTGGGGGCCCACAGGCACAGCTGGGACCCCGAAACAGATTTGGCTACCACAGGGCGCTGGGGCCCCACAAGGCCTTGGACACCCACAACCAAACTTGGACCCTGAAAGTGATTTTTATCCCACAAAGTTTTGGTCCCTGCCTGAGGTTTGGGACCCACCAGTACAGCCTGGACCCCAAAATGCATTTGAGGCACAGGGGATTTGTGTCCCACAAGGAGTTGGGGACCCACAAGCACAGCTTGGACCCCAGAATGGATTTAGGCCCCCCAGGGGGGTTGGGACTCACAGGCAGGCTTGGCCCCTGAAAGGGTTTTGGACCTCACAAGTTTGCTACCCCACAAGGGCTTGGGACCCGCAGGCACAGCTCGGACCCCAAAACAGGATGGGGGACCACAGGGGCTTTGAGCCCCGCAGGGTTTTGGGACCCACAAACAGAATGGGCCCCTGGAAGGGATTTGGACCCCACAGGGTGTTGGGGCCCCACAAGGGATTTTGGACCCGTTGATCCCTGAAAGGGGTTTGGAGCCCCACAGGGCGTTTGGGACTCACAAGCAGGCTGGGTTTCAGGCCGCACAACAGCTTCAAGCCCCACAAGCAATGGCCCACAAAGGGGATTTGGGGCCTGCAGAGGCCCTGGGACCCACAGGCAGCCTTGGACCCCAAAACAGATCTGGGCCCCAGAATGACTTTGGGCCCCACAAGGAATGTGGGATTCATGAGCAAGGATAAGAGCCCAAATCCAATTTGGGCCCCACAGGGTGGTTGACTCCACAGGGATTTGGGACCCACAGGGGGATTTGGGACCCACAAGCAGGATTTAGCCTCCACAAGGGATTTGGGCCCTCTAAAGGGTTTGGGTCCCACAGGAGGGGTTTGGCCTCCAAAAGGGGTTGGCATCCAACAACAGGGCTTGGCCCACAAGCAAGAATTGGCCCCACAAGGTGGTTGGGATCCAGAAGCAAGGTTTGGCCCTCAAAAGGCTTTGTGGACACCAAGGGGGTTTGGAACCTACACAAAAGGCTTGTCACCAAAAAGGGGTTTGGGCCCCGCAGGGGTTTTGAGCTGCACAATAAAGGCTTGGACCTCAAAACGGGGTTTGGTCCCCTGAGGGGTTGGGGATGCACAAGCGAAGTTTGAACTCCAAATGGGGTTCCCCCCCATCCCCCCAAAGATGCATAGCAGCAAGGCCTGGCCCCCAGACGGGACTGGGGATTTTGGGATTTGTTCCCCAAAAGGTATTTGGGTCCTACAGTTGAGGGTTGATCCCCCAAGTGAGTTTGGGCCCCTAAAAGGGACTTAGGCCCCATGGGCAAGGGCTGACCACAAAAATGGGTTTGAGCACCACAAGCAAGAGCTGTACCCCCAAAGAGAATTGGGTCCCCAGAAGGGACTTGGGCCCCATAGGCAAGGCTTGGCCCCCAGAGGGACTGAAGGCCCCACAAGCAAGAGACACGATGTTTTGGGGAGCTGATTTCCCAGCACAGCTGGGGTTGAGGGGATGCCCGTAATCCTGCACCATCACTCCCCAGCTCTGGTCGCTGCAGTGTTCAGCTGAGGATCTCCACATGCTTCCCATTGACCACCAGGAGCTTTCAGAGAACTGTACCACAGGGATTAAACCCCTTGCAGCTGTAGGCGAGGTGGAGACTGACCCGCATTTCCCAGTTTCAGTATCTGGCTGGATTTCTACCCCATGAGCTGGAGCAGGGCCAGCGGCCAGTGGCATGGTCAGAGTCCCTGGACTGTGAAGCTGCCTGCTAAAATGTATCCCAGATGTACTCCACAGGGTTTGGGTACAGCCAGGCTGCAGCAGTCCCTATGTAGGATAAAGTCCATGGAGGTAGGAGGACTTGTCTCCTCTGGCTTCATAGCGGAGCCTGAAGATGGCCATACCAGGGTCTTCTCATGGCCATCTCTGCATCTAGCCTCTAAGGGGCTGCTCAACCCCTTCCTCCACCAAGGTCCCACTTCAATCCTTCATTTGCTGTAGCTTCAACTCAAAATCAGACAGAATTGGGTTGGATTTGCCTTGGTCAAGAAGGTGGACAAGGTGTGGAGGGATTTCCCCAAGCATACATACCCACGTGCTCTGTTTGTGACCCCCTTAGCTCCAAGATGCCTCCCACACAGTGCTGCAAGCCAGCGTGCTGGCACCTCTTTCCAGGAATATTATTTTGCTTGTAAACCTCTTGGGATGCCTTTTCATCTTGGTTTGGGTTTTGTTTTGGGTTTGGGTTTGGGTGGGTTTTTTTGGTAACACAGGTGTCTCATTTGGAAGGTGCCCAGTCTGACTGAAGAGTGGAGAAGACAAGCTGAGAGCTTCATTGTGGTACAGCTTTTTTAGAGTAGACTGCTGTGAAAGCCTCAGCCATAGGCCAGTGAAAGCTTTCAAACTCTGGGGCTAAAGTGTTAGTAAAAAAAATAATATGATGTTGAAAAAGGTCCTCTCTAGAACCAAAGCCAGTTTGATACCGTCATGCAGAGCAGTGCCACCAGGATTTTTGCTTCTGGTCTTACCTCAGTGTGTGTCAGTGATTCCCGTGGACAGGGCAGCCCCACCCGTCACCCCAACGGCACCGCTGCAAGGGCAGCAAACCATAGTGGTGTGCAAGGGTGAGCAGCCAGGGTGGACTGAAAACGTCTTCAAGTGTATTTTGCTGCTGTATTTGATGCAACTCCATAACCTGGTGGTTGCCCCTTGCTTCTCATGTCCGGGTGCTTCACCTCAGTAGCTGGCTTGCCCAGTGTCTCTCTCCCCAGCCCATGAAACAACGGTGACAGTGATAGAGAAGCACATAGGGGAGGAGCTGAGATTTTGCTTCAAATATGCAAATGTCATGGAAGCAATACATAATTTTAGATGGTGCCCCGATGACGGGTGAGTCCTGTCTTTGAGGCACAAGGGCCTTCCTGAATATGCTGGGGTACAGCACTCGATCACCAGAGGAGTGGTTTTCCTGAGGTTTCGTTTACCATGTTTGGACATGGCCGTGATTAATATTTCCTAACAGGAAGACGTCATGCGTGCAGGCTTTCCTCTTCAGGGTTTGGGTTGAGGGTGATCAAGTTCAGGTTATACACTGGCTCCTCACTTCCTCCACCTCGGAGACTACACCCCGGCTAGCCACTGCCTCCCTGCCAGCCCAGCAGCCACCAGCCGCCCTCTCAGCAGCAGCAGTCACCCATCACTGCTCCCAAAATGGGTCCTGGTGCCGGTGAGGTCTCACCACACAACCTCTGGGGACCTGGACAGCTTTGATATGACAGGACCAGGACATAATAGCACCTATCTATATACCATGTCTGTGAGATGAGGGGGGGTCATTTGTCACCATCCCCGAGCCGAGTTTTGCATGAGGGCATCAGGGAAAGGGGGTATCCTGGAAAATGGTCAGAAAGGCTGCCAGCGACCTCCAAGGGTACCCATTTGCTCTCTTGCTTTTATTAGTTTTAATGAAAGTAAAGTCACTGTGAGATACAGCCCCATGCAGGGCAGAAATTATTTAGTGATTCGATCAGGTGATGAACAATTCTGACCCAAAACTGCTTATATTTCTGTGTGTGAAAGAGAAGGGGGATTTGAAACAAAATATTCTCACTCTTCTTTTTGAAGCAATATTTTTTTTGTTGTTGTTTTAAAATCAACCTAAAAGCACTACTACATAAATAAGTGGAAGCTTACACAGAAGGATAAATAGCCCTCAACCAATATAAGAGGTTTTCCTGTGTAGGTTGAAAGAAGTAATCTCAGTTTGACTCAACATGTATTTTGTTGTTGTGTCTTTGAGCCTCCTTCCTCCAACAAATGAATTCAAGAGAGAGAGAGGAAAAAACTCCAATCTGTTTCTTTTTAACCTGAGCCAGGTTGGTTTATTTTTTAACATGGCTTTTTCACCTCTCAAGGAGCATCCTCCTCTCCCTGTGCAGCTGGAGTGGCTCACAGCCCCTGTGCCCAGGAAAGCCCTCACTCCTTTGTAAAGGCTGCTGGCAGCACTGGCCCAGAGCTGGTTTCCCTGGCTGGGTGCCATGCGAGTGCCGCTCCAGCGGGAGGAAATTCCCTGCTGACGGGCCACGGCGGGGATAAGTGGCCTGGCAGGGAGCAGCAGCCACAGACCAAGTGCAGGAAGCAGGGACCCTGGCGGGAAAGGACTGGAGGAGGATGCTTCGTGATACATGGGGATGCGAGATAAGAGGTGTGAGCCAGACTTGTCTGGATGTCAAGCTCCTTGCTGCCTGTTCTGTGCTTCTCCTGCAGCAGAAGAAGCGCTTTCCCTGGGGTTAAAAGCCTTTTGGTGCTTAGGGATGGATAAATCAGGAATATCTGGGCTTGGAGGTATGAATTTTTTTCATAGTGCACATCCCGAGTGCAGTTCTGAAAGGGCTTATCGGCTGTATCTGGCTGTGGATGTGGGGCTGGGTACAGCAGCAACCTATCTGAGAATGAAGATACGAGGAGATGGGAAAAGAAACCACCGCTGAACCAATCCTGCTTGAGCAATCATGTGTCCACCATCACCCTCAGCCACCCCTGTGGCCCTGACTTGCCCTGTGGCCCTAACTTGTCCTGTTTTGCATTCAGATAAAATTAGCATTTTGCTTTTATAATGCATTGTGCAATCGCAATGGCTGTGGCTGCTCATGGGCTGCCTATCTTGGTGCCAGGGCTCCCTCCCACCCAATGCAGCTGAAACATGATTTGAACAAAAGTGTTGGACTGTTTGGGTCTTTTTTCCCCCCTGAAAGATGGACGTAAAAGTGGCAAATTAAAGACTGCTTCAGCCACACTCTGGGCTATTCACCTACACTAGGAACTGCGGGAGGGATGTGGCTGTGCTGGGAGAGCCTTAGGTGAGTGGGTCTGGCCATGCAGATGTGATAGCAGGTGTCCTGAGGTTTCCACATTGATTTTACACCAGCACAAATCAGCTTCTGTGAAGCTGCTGCTTTGAGCTGGTGCTGGAAGACAGATCTACAGCATTTAAGGCCCTATATGCCATGCTGTTATATACCTTTTTGTTAATTATTTATGCATCTACTGAAATGTGCTTTCTTCATGCATTTCGCTATGCTGCCAGTCCATGATGGAGATAGGGACATCGTAATGCGGTGCTCTCTTAGATGTACTGGTACGCTGTACACTTGAGAGAGATGGAGAATATGACCTGTTTGCTGGGGAGCACTGATGTAATTGTTAGATTCCCAACGAACACGCAAAAATCATCAACCTGAGTGAAGAAGTGTTAATTTAAAATGCAGGCATGAAATGGGAATTGTGAAAGTGCTGTGCAGTTTCAGCCACTCGCTAGCAATGGTTAGCGTCAAGGAAAATAAGTACGAGAAAAAAAAAGCGTTACCCAGACAGCTGAATTCAAGTGGGGCACCTGTGTCCTCAATTAACCCAACTAATAGTTAACTTTGATGTCAACAGAAACCCTCGCACCAGGATTTGGAGGTGGGAAATACATGAGTGCTGTGTTTTTCACTTCTTGACATTTCATGAGTCGTCTGTTTTAGTGCTGAAACGTCTCAAGTGATGGGACTGTTGCAATTTCTCTTTCAGTGGTATCGTTCTCGCACAATAATTAAATCTCTGGCTTTCAAGCATAATTGCCAATGACAGTGCCTCCAAAGTTGCTTTTTATGCTCGACTGTTCTGTCTCCTGGCATAAAGGGCTTCCAGAATAACAAAGCCAGGGAAGAGTTGCAAGTGGCAGCAAAGGCAAGAAGCAGCAATACAAACCCCATCCTTCCCCACACACACACCCCACCCCCCCAGTAGGGACAACAGCTGTCCCTAAACACTGAGGCAGCTCAAAATACGTTGCAGTCCTGGACACCTAACAGGCCCTGAAGGAAATGGTAGCTTACAGTACAGCTCCATCATTACCAGGCTTGTTGGAAAACGATAATTTTTCAGTGCTGGGACCTGTCTCCTGCTCCAGGTTGGTAATTGGTGGTGTTGGCTGTGAGCCAGGCAGCACTCGCAGCTCTGTCTTGAGAGGACAAAAACCTCCATTACTTTATGCTTTCTAATTCTCCCAAGGTGTGCTGCTGTCTATCAATAGAGTCGCCATGAGGTAATAGAAATTACAAACCTCCCCAGACTTATTTGTCTGAAAGCGTTTCTTGTAAAAATAATTATATGAGTCTCCGGAACTGTGGTACATGAGAATGGCAGAAGAGAAAGTTTGCAAATTAAAATGCAACAAAAGGCTCTTTATCGTAAACTATGAGGGAGACTGGGTGAGAGGGTTATTTCCCTTTCGTTGGGTTGGCTGGTGGCAGCTTTCAGAGAGAAAAAGCAATTTTTGTTGTCTGTTTGTCACTTTGCAGTGAAGCTGCTCTAGACCCAGCTCCGAGTAGGGCGATGGGTTTGGCCAGACACCACTTGGGGTTCATTCCCTACCCTTGCCATGGTCTTTCCCTGCGAGCCTTGGTAAGACACTGCCCTGTCACTTTGTTGGCTCACAACAGGGATCTCCTGTCTCACTTGCTTTGCTTAGCTGCAGCCTGGGGCTACAGACCCCCGCCAGCCCCTGCCCTCCTTGCAAGGGGCATCCTAAAGCCTCCATCACATCCGTTCTTAACCAGCAAAACACCATCCAGAGCAAACATATTTGCAGTGATGTGACAGACAGAGCTCTGGAGGAAATACCTGAGCTGTCTGAAAAAGTTGCTACCCCCCTGCCTCCAGCAAAGGCTGATGAGTTGACTCTGGCATCTCAGCACAAACCTATTTTGATGCAAAGTTTGAGTGAATGGGCTGGACTGCAAATGGGAACATCTGGGGCACCCACACATCTGCCCTGTGACTGCCAGGGCTGAAGCCCCCAGCACAGGAGAGGGCTGGAGGCTCCTGCGGGGCTGGGGTGTCTCCTTAAGCTACTGCAAGTGCTCGTTTCAGAGCTGAGAAGCCAGGATCCAAAGCCATTAAAAAATAAAAATATGGCTAAAGCTCAATTTTCTCCTCTAAAGAAGGTTTTCGCAAGCCCACAGTGTGAGGCAGGGGCACTGCTTCCCCTGGGCAGCTTTTATGATATTTGAGCTGGACAGAAACAGCAGTAAAATACATGCATAAATTGTATATATACAAGTAGATGTGTGTGCTTCTCTATGTATTTAACTTGATAGGCTGAATTCACAGCAAATCTCACAACAAAAACTGCTGCTCCGGTGTCACCAAGGGCTGAAGCAGCCTTCGGTGGCCACAGTGACCACAGGTGACACTTCAGTGCTTGCTTCTCGGTGCCAGAGCTCCAGATGACGATGCTTGTTTAAAAATGGAAGCCACCAAAAGAACATCAGGTCTCCATTTGTGTGCTGGTTTTATCTGGGAGCTGTCACTATCCTTCTGACACTTGCAGGATGCCCAAGGCCACCGGGTTTTAGAGTCAGAACCTGGCAGCATGGAAAATTGGCTCCGAAAAGAGTAAGTGCGTGGCATTAGGTACAGAGTTACTTATTATTTGCCTTTGCTGGTGCTTTTATGGGCTTGGTCACAGGTCATGCACCTGAAGTGCTTGGGTTCAGTGTTGGGGCTTCTGAGCCAAATTCATGCCTGCTGTAAAGCTGTTAGACTGCCAGCAAGGTCATCAACTTAGCTGCCATGTCTGGGGGTCTCAGCACGCACCAGCGTGACTGTGACACCTTCATTGCTCCCTGAGGAGCAGGACCTGGCTCTCACCCCCAGTTTTATCAGTGGGAAACTGAGGCACCAAGCTGGGGCCGTCCTTTTGGAGCAGGATGGACACAGGCATAAAGTTTTAAGGCTGAGCTTATGCCAGCTGTCACCAGGCTCCTCTGATATCAGTGCAGTGGGAAAGATCAAGAAAAGGAGACTCTGAATTACCCTGTGCAGGAGCTCAAGTACTTCTATAGGAATCCTCACCCCGCACTGCAGGTACCTACGGAACACAGGTACTTAGGCAGGGCAGGCACTGCCCTGCAAGGTGGAAGCTGCATGGGAAAACTACCGCTTAATAGTTTATGGCAAAATATTGATCCTTTGGGAATTTCATTGCCAGCCAAAACAGGTGACCTTTAAATCTGGGGCACTGACCCCGGAGGAGCTGGGAGCATCCACATCTCCTAGCGTCTGCAGCAAGGAGCCAATTTTGCTCATGTAAATTGTGACAGATCTGGGCTTTTCCTTTTTTCCTTCCCTGCAGATGCTGGCAGCCCAGCGTGCTGCGCTTATCTCAAAATGCTTTTGAGCTCTGGCTCCTGTTCATGGAGCAGCCAGCTGCTGTGCTTTAAAAGGTTATGCAGCCCTCAGCTACCTGCTACGGAGTCTGCGGGAGGAGATTCCTGCTGCAGTCAGCACAGGCTGGGGCTGTGCCCCCACCACCTCAGCACCCACCTGACCTTGCGTGGGGTGTGAAGGGCAGAGAATGGGGCACAGGTAGACCTCCTGCCTCGCTGGGGGCTGCTCTGTCAGAGCCATTAGCAGCCTCGCTATAAATTTAAACAAATGGGCAATTTTAATGAACCTCTGCCGTCAAGGGTTGGCAAATGATGGTTTGGCAGTGTGAATCAGGTCTGGTATGGGCAGCCATGGTGTGCTGATCTAGCCTTGTGTCCCAGCCTGAGGGGACATCTTGCTTTTCCGGGATGCTCGCCATCAAAAGTATGTTGGTCTCCTAAAGCCCACAGTACTAACGGTCCTGGGGGACACAATCTTCTGACTCAGCCGGTGTCCCATTAACTGTACAAAGGCGTTAGCGACCTGGACAGCCCCACAAAGTAACCTGTCCCCAGAGCAGCAGGGAAGGTTATGTTTCTGGCCCCATCTGAAGGTTATTCTGCCTGATCCTGTAAATTTGAGAGCCTGCTTCTTCCCCTTTACTTTCCCCAAAGAGTAAGAATGAAAATGTGAGAGATATATACAAACACTTACAGATACACTTTTTAATATAATGTATATGTGGTGGTGACATCTGTGGGTGGCAGAAACCTCTGTAACACAACAGGGTAAGTGATTGACACCCCATTTAACAAGAGACAGAGAGGGAGAAAGGGAGATGAGCACTGTCCTGCTGGGGCCAAAATGCCCGCAAACTCATAGGAAATATGAGCAGCTTGGCCAGGTCCAGCTCAAACACAAACGTGCTGCAATTCAGAGAGGATTCAGGGAGGTCAATAAACCCGTGTCCTTTTGGTTTCCATTCTGGTTTGTGAGCTTCTAAGCATTTGCACATGCAGGCTTTTCACCTTGACTGTGGCAGCTGCAAAAATGAGTTCTCTCCTCCAAACGAAAGCCAAGATTACCATGTAATGAATTGACCCCAGGAAACAGACTTCTAAGAAAAGTACCAAAAATGTGGCAGTTTCCCTGCATCGGCAATATGCACATGCATGTCCAGACATGGGATTTAGGGGAAGGTTTTGGTAAGCCAGCATTTGCTACATGCAGTCTGGAGGGCAATGAAAAGAGGAGGCTTTTTGTTTTGAGAAACACCATTGATTTTATTTTTGAAATTAATTTACTCAAGACAACAGAAAGAAAAAAGATGGCAAGAGTAGTATAAAAAAGGAGGTTGAGTTTAATTCATAAAGTTAATGTTGCAGGAGGCCTGAAACATCTTTTTAGGACTCAACTTGTCTCCACAGGTGTGGTTTTCTGTTCATCCATCGACCTGAGGAATCCCTTCCCTGCCTGGCTCTGCCCACGGTGCGGTCGGGGTTATTTCATGCACATTGGAAAGATCACCACTTTAACTCCACAGAAAAACACTTCAGGGGAGAAATAGTTCTTGAAGTCAAGCATTATAATTTACTAACAGGTTTATTAAAATCTTATTAGAAGATTATTTTTTAAAGTCCATTTTACACAGCTGTTGCCCTTCTGCTGCTGTCTAATCCTGGAAAATCTCGGTGAATGAGTCATTTGCACTTACTGTCTATTACACCCTCTTATTATAAGCCTGAGTGTGTTTGCATTTGCTTCAAATAGTATCAATAGAGACATAAAAGTGACATAAAGTCTCACACACCTTCCCTCTTGGAGTCCCTTTTGCTGTTGGAGGAGAGGTGTCTCAGTGTGGTTTCATGGGGTGGTTCTGGTGCACAGGGGGATGCAGGGAGCATTTTGTTTGGAAATAGCCTATAACTTTGCTCCCCCGGTCCTGACCCTTATGGAGAGGCTTTTAATGCATGGCTTTTGGGTTGTGTGGGTCAAAGACACAGCACTGAGGATCAAGGATTTGCAAAAGATGTTCCTGCTTCCTAAAGGCAACCTCGAGCACCAGCTACTGTTACCCATGTGCTTGTATGTTGTAACAATGAAGACATCTGGCAGTGGTGCATCAGGGGTATCTGAGAGCCCCCTTGTTTATTTGCTGGGGTTTGGTATCTGAAGTCTGTTGAGTATTAAATGTGAGTTCAGGGCCCAGGATCCTTGCATGTCTGCCTTTTTGACTTCAGGACATGATGTTCCTGCTTCCATACCACCATTAAAAAGAGAGTGGAGGAGGACCCAACACAAGGACATTAATTTCTGGAGCAGTGTTGTTGGTTAGCAGGAGGTGCAAACATGGTCATACAATTAAAAAAAAAAAGAAATATTGGTAGGTATGAAGTGTGGTTTGGTCATAGCCTTGATTCCCAGCAGTGTCTTCTCCCTTTACCAGTTGGTGAGCTTCACTGTCCCTTTGGTGATGCAGCCACTGCACCACGTTCAAAGCCCCAGGCATGCAGCGAACCTTCCCTCAGCCTGTTCTCCTCCTCTTACCCACCTGGGTGGACTGATAGGGGGCAGGGACACGTGAGGAAGCTGCCCTGTCTCCAGATGGGCTTTCCCTGGTTGTGCAAGCCATGTTCTCCTGGCATCCCAGAGTGATCCTTTCCTCTGGGACAATTGGCCAGGAGTCAAGGGAAGAGATTTGCTCTGAATGTAGCTATAGGAGGGGGAAAAAAATGCACATTCAAGGTTTAAAATTGCACTTGCTGCAGGGGATGTTTCCATTGGCAGAGTCTCCAGAACCAGCACAAATGATTCAAAACATTTTGTTAAATGAAATTCTCAGATGATGTCAAAGCTGAGGTTGCTTTAGTAAAACCAAAAAAGAAGGAAGGTCGAAACCAAAAAGAAGAAAAATAAAATTACACGATTTGACAGGGAGGGATTAGAAGCTTAAAATTATATTTATAAGCTATCCAAATATTTGAAAGCTTGGAAATTCATAGTTCCAGTGCTTTAGCTCAGCTCTAGAGTCCTGCCAGCCTCTTAGTGTAAGTCACGCAACACAGCCAGCTGGGCTGGACTCGCTAAACTTGCGAAGCCTATTCTCTGTTATCCAGCCCTAGCTCTGATTTCCTGCAGGCTCACAAACAAATCCCACCTTGCGTGCCTCAGTTTCCCCCTCTGTCAAATACAGATAGTTCTGTCCTCCACCTTAAAGTGCTTTGAGATTTGTCATTGAGAAGAGCAGGGGAGCATTTTCATCTTCTCTCATGGGGCTCAGCACCCATACTGCATGGGTCCAGATGAAATAGCAGAATTCAGAGACCAGCAGAAGCTCTTTGCATGACCTTTTTTTACACCACCTCTTTCTGTTGGATGCAGAAAACCTATGGCTGAGGACCAAGCTGTTGAGATGCTGTTTTCTTTCATGCCTGCTGCACCTGTCTGTTTCTCCAGGACTGTGCAAAACAACACCATCTTTGTCATGGCTCTACTAGCCTGCTTCATCTTTATTGATTAATAGGTCATAATCCTCTTTTAGTGAAAACATAACCGTGCCCACGGCTAGAGGATTCAGATATCACCGACGGGAAGATTACAAGCTCTTAGTCTGAACATGAAGAGTGAGACAGACTGTCAGAACAGCAGCACTTGCTAAGAGGAAAATCAATGGTAAGCTGTTTGGGGAGGGGAAAAAAATATCCCAACCACCACAAACGCATTAAACACAGACTTCAGTGCTCCATCTTTGTATAAGCCCAAATTAAACGTGACCATAATAAACTGTTTACTTTCCTTGGGTTTACCCAGTAGAAAGGAGATTCCAGTTTGCTGTAACGCCTGTGACAGTGGAAGTGTTGCATCTAGTTTGTGGTAATATGGTTGCTGTTATTAAGTTTTGCTAGGAAACACTTCAATACTTTTCCCTCCTCTTTTTGGGAAAGTAAACCAGCTAATCGTAAAATGCTAGTTGGGGCTGTAGACTCAATTAGTTACATCCTTGCTGAGGAGTTGTGGTGGCTCATGAGGATTTGTGAGCTGGGGAGGTGGGCTGTCCTGCCTTTCTCTTCCCTTCCTTCCCCCTGTTTCACCTTGCTAAAATCCCATGCTGGAACTGAAGGCACATGCATCCAGATCTCAGTCACATCCCGTAGCCTAGTGCCTCCTTGATGCCCTGGACAGTGCTTTCCTGCTTGTCCCCCCCTATTTATAAGCTTTTGCCAGCAGCAACTGCTTGTTATTGCATGAACATCCAGCCTTGAGCATCAGGGAGGGATCAAAACCCTATATACTGCAGGCAGCCCACGATGTACAGAGTACTTGTTTCACCAGTGGCTTTCAGACAGTGCTGCTGCTGTGAGTTTCTGAGCAAGGGTGCATTTAAGCATGGGTGACCCTGCAGCTCGGCTCCCTCTCTGGAGCCAGGCTCACTGTAACCAGCCACTTTTACCGGTCACCAGAGAGACACAGAGTTAACAATAAATAACGAAAAAGAACTAGATTTCCTTTGTTATGCAGTTCATTGAATGAGGTTTCCCACATCTGTAGAACTCACCACATCTTTTATGAGATTTGACTGTCAGCAAGATGTTATGAATCCCAGATGTTAAAATATGGATTTATTTATAACTCACAGCTTATAATAGAGAGCACTCAGAAAGATTATATCCAGCCCCCCTCCTCAAAAGATCTTCCTGAAATAAAAGTCTTAGCTTTTATTATTTTTTGATTATTCTTGCTACATGATTTATCTTTGGTATTACCTCTTTAAATGTCCTTTAATTACTGTGGCTTTAGGAGTGGTGTGTATTGGGCTTCAGGGAGCATTGGGCAAGGAGAGCTGAGCACCGACTCTCCCAGCCGCAGTGAGACTGCTGTTGTTTGGAGGCTGGAGGGCAGCGTGGGGAGGGGGGTGGCATGGGGGAAATCCTTGGCAAAGCCATCAGTTGAAGGCACAGCCAGCTCCAGGCACCTGTGAAACTTGGAGCTGGAGGTGTTTGGTATCTATTGCAGCCCTGAGGAAATGCTCTGGTCAATAAAAAAGTGGTTCCTCACAGCTGGTGACCATTACACTGAACACAGCATTGGACATGCCACAGCTGCTATTCTGCCGGAAGATGGAAATGTTTTTGGAACGGCTCTTGGAGCATTTGTTCCATTAGTGCTTTCTCCCTCCCTCCTCCTACCCCTTACTTTTCAAATCGTTGCAAGAAAAACCTGCAAGTGAAAGAGGAGAGGCCTCTCCATGTGCAAAGGCTACACTGAGGGTTGGGGTGCAAATATTCCTCTGGATTAATACTCCAGCAAGTCTTTCGGGTCCTGAATGAGGCATGCAGTGCTCGGACCTATGCACTTGCAGGAGTGAAAGAGGCTCCATCACAACCCTCCATGCTGTAAACAAAGAGGACAGGTCTGAGGGGAAGTATGAAGAGTCTCATTTTGCACACGAGGAGCAGGAAGTCAGTGATTTCACCCCAGTTCACACAAGCAGCTGGCAGCAGCCTCAGGAATCATAAGACAAGTGCTTGAGGCAGTGGTAGTCAAGAGCAGCTCTCCTTCCCGTCCTCCCTGCTCCCTGTCACCTCCTCCTCACATGGCAGCCCATGCTGCCGTCTTGTTCAGGGACTTTGCCAAGATTTAGAACACCTTGACTCCCACTTCCCTTCCTTTCTTTTTTCAAACCAAGTCATCTCCCGGGTTCACTTAGGAAAATTGTGGTTGGTTCAGAGATAGCAGAGAGCATCTGGCCAAGCATGACCATGCCATCAACCCCTTGAATGCCATTACTGCAGTCTTTAAAGACCAAACCTGCTCTCCACGCCGCAAAGCTGCAAGCTTGCAAAGGTGCTCCAGCTCCTAGGCTATGTCCAGGCCCTTCCAGCTTGCGAGCGATGGCCTGGAGCACAGTGAGTGCATGGGATCCCAAGCTCTGGTCGCCAGGCTAAGGGCCAGCTGGACAGAACAGAAAGCAGGCAGCTTGTGAGCCCTGCTGACCTTAGCTTTGGTCTCATGCCTCACCAGGTCCATGTTTCACTGGAGAGCTGGTGGCCTTCTGCAGTCTCCTCTCTTGAGCTTGGCAGTCTGGCATTTTAAAGGCAAAGCAGAAAGGAGGATGCATTGAAATTGTACTTCAAGGTGGGCTTCCCACACCCTGAGGTTCGCAGAGGTGGAAACCTGAACCTTACCTGCATCGCACCAGCGATGAACTGACACGGAGCCAGGAAATCAGCTGTCAGTGCTGGCACTACACAAATCTCACGGCACCGTGAGGAGGTAACCAGGAGAAACGACCTGGGCTTGGCATTTCCTGGCTGCTGGGAGATGGTATAGAGAGGACCAGAGCTCTGGTGTAAATCAGCACAGCTCCTTTGGTGCCTGAAGAGAAAAATCTTTGGAGAGAGTTTATGGGATGCTCACCAGCTTGTAAATATTTTTTGGCATATCAATTTGTGTGTCATAAGATTTAAAACCTTCATCACCCTAACGTTTTCCATCCCACTAGAGAACTCTGATATGAATATGATACACACTCAAGAAAGTCTGCCAGTAGTGTGATATTACAAAACTTGTGAAATGCCTCGCTTAACCACAGTATTATGTATTTTCCAAGCCACATACCTATCTATTACAAGGTCTTTCAGATAGAGTTATAGACAGACTGTGGGTCATGAGATCCTGACCTTGGCGTGTTTTTGCTCACTTCTTCTCATGAATTAACTCCTGAACTATTGACTCTTTGTTGAATGGATAGCAGAGTTCAGCCACATTTTACATGCAAGCTTTCCCATCCTGTATCTCAACAACTGCAAACCCCAAGGACAAGTAAATACTTCAAACTCGGCCATAAAATTGATGTGTTGCAAAATGAACAAAATGGGTTTAGTAACTTACAAGGGAGATACCATCAAGTCCATAATGAGCCAGACTGAGAGTTTTCCTGTCCCTCTCCTTGGCAGTGTGGCTGGGAGAGCTGGAAGTAGATCACCCCTTTGCAGGTACTCAGTTTACACCTTACATCTTATTCACTGAAAGCAAAATCCACCTGTGGTTGTGTCAGATCTCAGTCTCATGATCCCCCTGAAATAAAAAGATTGACTTAAGAATCAGAAAGCTTGTGAGGATCAACTTTTAAGTTCTTTTCTTGCCTTCTGGTTTTTGTGTCTGCATATCACTCCCTGCTAGGTTAGTGAACTTTCCTACACAACCAGAAAGGCAAAAATGTCATCAATAAAACATAAAGTTCCCAGGATCTTGGGGGAAAAAAAAAAAAAAAAGCAAGCAATAAAAGCATAGAAATCATCCAAATTGCCAGTATCACATTAACAGATCAGCAATCACACTCTGCTGCCGTAACAGGGTGCAAATGAGCATAGTAAATGTGACTACAGCTGCAGATTGAACCCCTTTTTTGTCATTAAATAAAAGAAGTCCTCTAAACCAGCATATAACACTGGCATATTAGAAGCTGTGCAAGTTATTTCTGCATTGCACATCCTGCTGAACAGAGTCCTTAAGAAGCTGAAATTTAAAAACTAAAAATAAAAAGTGCAGTTTTCTTTTGAGTTAGAGGTCAGATGGAAAACATAGTTTAAGATCTGGTAAAGAAATTGTCTTCAATATCTGAAAGTTGCTTGGCTGAGGAGTGAAACAGTTTCATATATTCCCAAGGCTCCCTAGCCAGTCTGGCTCTGAAAAAACACTCCCCCGTGCTCCTGTGGCATCAAGGATTAAAGGTTTGTAGCTTTTCATGCTGATTCTTCATGTCTAACTGAAAACTAAAACACAACATCTGTCTCCCCATTCCAAAATACAATGCAGACAGTGGTGGCATATTAATAAAAAATCTCACAAGAAAACATTATGAAGAATCAGTAGGCTGAGCCTCCAAGCATAATATTTCCATCATCTTGGCAGGGAAAAGTCACTGAAATGCAATGGCAGATTAAAATGCAATGGAGAACAGAGCTGGACTGAACCCACCTAGTTCAGCATAAAGGTGGTAGGGAGCTGGAGAGACGTGTAGGGTGTCTTTGCCCACCTTCCCATGTGATCTCCATCAGGTATAAACAGGGCAATAACACTTCCCTATCCCAGACATGGCTTATCAGGAGAGGTCGGCGATATATGAACTTGGGTCATATTCAGGCTGCCTACACATATCGTCACGGGGGCACCTTTGCTGCAGAGATCAAAGTAGCTGTCTGCTACCCCAGGCTGGCAGACTGGTTCCTGCTTCCTCGTAGGCTGTGAAGGGAGGTGATGGCAACGCTTGAATTAGGCTTGGCAGTAGGTGGTCTGAATGCTCTACTAACTAAGCAGAACCTGGGCACAGGATCAAACGGTCTCCCATGATCACCAAGAAGTTCTCTCATTCCCTGGCATGACTTTTGGTTCACGCAAACTATCAGACTCCCATCTGGGCATGGTTCAGGGCATTGCATGGGCCAGGGTATGTGATGTGACCTTATAGGCAAGACCACTATGTGGGGCTTGTGGAAGAGGGCAGGAAGGAGGTAACTATGGATATGAGCTGTGTTGTGGGTAACCATATACATATGAGCTGTGTCCTGGTACTCATCCTCAGGACCAGAAAAAAGGCTTGGACAAGCTGGTCCTGCTTGCTTTGCTGCTGTAGCCACAGCCAGCATGGGCTGCCAAGACCTCCAACTGGAGTCAAAGGGAACCCCTAAGTATTAAAAAAGGCATATTAAAAGGAAAATGGGCAGCTAAATGGTAACTGTCATGTTCAACCAAGCATCTGTTCAGATACGGTTCCTAATGCGTAGAAACTTCCTCAAGCTATGGCCAGTCACGTCTAACTTCCTTCACCACCTAAAATTCCGTACTCAAAACTGATGTCTTGGATCCCCATTAAACCTCAAGGTAAGGTTAAAAAAAAAAAAAAATAAAGAAGAATGGAGGAGGTTAATATTCCCCCAGGTTTCCTCAGCCAGCCCTTGTGTCTCTGTGTGAGTTTGGGATGTCAGACATTTGCCTGGGATTTCAGCCTGCCCCAGTCAGATCCATTCTGTGTGCTCAGCCCCTCCATATAGTGCATTTCCAGCAGTCTGACAAGCCCAGGATATTCATGTACTGTGTATTTTTTTTCCCAGGAAACCCTGTGAGAATCCTACAAAGCGGGAATAATAAAATATGCATGATACATCACTGTTCACTGAATGCATTAGCCTTTGCTGCACTTCATCTTACTTCTTGCTCTCTCTCCTTCCTGGCTAGAAACTCTTTAGGCCATGGAGCGTGCCCCTGAGTCCTTACTATCTGAAGGATGCTCTGGAAGGCCCAGCTTGTGGGTAAGTCTTGGTCCTCACATGGCTCCACTGAAGCTGGCTGGGCTCTCTGAAGAATGAAAGGCAATTTAATTCAACAACATGGCAAAAAGTGGCTCCTATACTTCAAGGCTTGATTCTGCACTTCAGTTTCCATAAGGGGAAAGGATGCTATGGAAAGGGAGAAGAAACATTAATGGAAGCACATCAGGGAGGACATGTTACATGATGAGCATCTGGATTAATCTTGTAGGCACCGATTGTTTTGAAGGTTAACTCTCACTGTATAAGGAGCATTCACATTGGAAAAGTCCTTTCAGAAGGGCAATAGAAAGTTTTAAGACACATATTCAAGACAAAACTTACTGAGATTGCAAAGCAACTTAAGTTCTGCCCGGCAGAAGAAGAGCCTAAAACTAAGAAAAGGGAAGTGTAAATCTCTTATAGGATGCATCCAGATTTTGGGTTAACATTTTCATGTAAGTTTGCTTCCATCATTTGTCCACAATTAGTCACCCATAAAGATTGCCTTACCAGTAAATCTAAATACCTAAATTTTCTTCCATTCGGCAGAAGTCTGCTACAAAAATATCTGGGTTTGCATCACAAGAAGTTTCCTCCTCCTTCTTTGCAGCCTGCGATGATCTAGTGACAGGGAGAAGTTTCCTTTTCCTCTGAAGCAAAGCAGCTCTATTGGAATCACTGCTGAGAATGAGAAAATAAGATGTTTTACATGGATATCACGTGCAACCCACCCAGATCCTGCTTACTTAATCAAAACCACAGCAGTTCATATTCAGAGTTTGCTTGGTTTCTGACTGAAGAGCCTGGAAGGGCCCCCCTCAATGTCCACCATCAAATATCCACCGTCCCTGCTCTGAGCTCAGCTGGCTGGAAAACTCCAGGGCACTCAGAAAGCGCTGTCAGCCAGACACGTACGCCACGAGAGAGAAGTAGGTCAGAGCCATCATGTTGTGGTCTGATTTTCAGTGTGCAGCCAAAGGCATTCTTGTGACCGAGTCTTTAAAAACATGAAAAAAGAGGGAATGAACCTTAGAGATACTAAGATACCTAGAGATATGCAACTACCGCTGGCTGGCCCACGCCTTTTTGGCAACACAGGAGCCCTTTGGTTATGGTACCTCCTGGAAACAGAGCAAAATGGCCGAGGACTGGCTGTGGGTAAGTGCCTAGAGCATATTAGCCAAGACAAAACTCTGCGACATGAAGGAGAGCTCTTCAAAGGCACAAAGGGAAATCTAACTCCTCTTGAATTTCATGCTTTGGAAAAACTATCTAGCTATAGTATTATTTTGCTTCACAGGCAAACTTAGGCTCAAGTTTCTCCTTTTTAAAATAAGCTTGACAAACTAATTAATTTTAAAAATCTAGCTATCATGTTCTGCTAGCGCTTGTGACACACTAACCATTAGTGCATTAGTAGATAAATTTATCTGAGCTCAGCGGGAAGTTTGTGTATACCTGGTTTACATTAAATAGTTGGTCAACACAGTAAAGTTGAGCACACAAACAAGTTTGATCAGGACTAGAGAAAACATTAATGTGATTAAGCATGTCATTAATTGATGATTCACAAGAGGCAGGCTACAGGACACCACAGAATTACTCCAGATTTATTTTCTCTGATTTTTTTTTTTTTTAACTATTCCATTTGGATGAGCCCATCTGGGGATTCAGGCACACTACAGAATCTGGCTAATCCCAGCAGGACCCGAAAGGCAAAATGACAAAACACAGTGGAGACAATTTCCATGACCTGGCAGACAAAGACTGACCAGCAAAAAAACTGATTTAGCTGTGAGTTTTCAAGCAGCTGATAGCTTTGATCTTATCTTTCTCTCCCAAGTTTAGGAGGCAGATTGAGTTGCTTTATGGTCCTTTAGGTATCTTCAAGAACCTGGGAAAATATATTTTGTTTATATTTTAATTAGGTTTATTAATTGGAAAGCCTGGAGCAGATTATTCATGTTTGTATCCTTTAAATACATATATTTTAGAAAAAAAATCTCTGATCTGTTGTTGTTTTGTTTAAATATGGATGGGAAAAAAATACAAACCTTAGAAAATGGTTCCTGTAGTTAATACTTCTCATTGCTGAAAAATATGTGTCTTGTTTCTAATGTGAATTCATCCAGCTTAATTTTTTTGATATCTGATTTTATTATGGCCATATCAGGTAAGCAGAATATCCTTCTGTCATCTTTTTGATGACTTACCAGAGTCAAGTCACCCCTTAGCTGTTTCCTTGCTTTTCCAGACATCCTGAGGGCCCTTTCAGCCTTTCAGTTTAGGCCATATATATTCAAATCCTTTTATCAGTCCCGTGCCTCCTTCCAATTTATTAATATTTCTTCAGCTTCAGAAGCCTGACTGAGTCAAATCTTGCATCCGCCAGATCTGTGCCAGATGCAGAGCACTGTGCAGAAGCACAGTGGTTGGGTTTTTACCTTCAAGTTCCCTCTAAAACCCTGGAAGATAGTCTACAAAATCTCTGCTTCCTGGGGCACTGCCCTAGACAGTAAATACACACAGAAAGTCTTCATTCCTCAAAGGAGGAATGTACAATGTACACCGAATATAATTTTCCTGCAATGAACGTAGCAAGCAATCAAGGGTACCCACTGCCCTCACCTCTTCTTTCTTGAGCAGTTCCCAGATTTTCCCATCATTTGCAGACCTAGTAATGCCTTTCTTTCCATAGTATTAGTAAAAAAGGCCAAAAGCTGAGGTCTGCAACGCACCACTAGAAGCACAGGGCCTTAGTCAACTGTCTCCTGTTGCAGTTAGGGTTTGAGATCTATCAAATGTCCAGTTCTTAACAGATTTTACATATGCCAAGTGGATTTAATCAGCTTAAAATACCCTGTGCTACTGATACCTTCATAAAGTGCCAACTCTGTTAACACTGCTGTCCCTATCGATGGTGAAAAGGTAAGTTTACTTTGACAGGATCTCCTTTCCATGAACTGGTGCTGATTGGTATTGACTACATGAGTGTCTTTATTAATCTAGTAAATTTGAACTGATGTAGTTATCAGCGGTTTATTATTGTGCTAGGATTGATACAGTCTCCAATTCTAACCCACAGACACCCTGGAAATAATGAAATTCAATACTAATAGCCCTTGGGCCTCTTGGTGAAAATCCTGGGGTTCGAGTTATCCATTTAGCTTTAGTCACTTGCTGCTTAATGACCACAACAAGTATTAGCACAGCGGAGGTATTTAATTTTCAGCACATAATAAGACTGTCACTGGGTTTTTTCGCCAGTACAGTACAAAGATACTTACTGAACAATTCTTGCCTCTGTTCCTTTGCTTCTTTTATCAAAACCCTTCAATTTCTGACTTCTTTTCTATACTTATTGTTAAAGTCAGTTTTCTCTTTCTTCTGAACGTGTCGAGTCTGACTCTGTAAGTGGCCACCCAGACATGACCCTATAGGTAATGCATAGTCACGCCTCTGCCTGGGTCAGTGTCTCGGCTGTGGGGCTGTGGGACAAGAGCAAAATATGCTCCACTGAATTTGTAGTTACCAGCCACATTCTTACTTAAGTTCTTTCTTGCATTTTTTTTTTCTCTCGTAACTGATATCAGCCTTAGGAAACTGGCCATTTTAAACAGCTCAACATGCATATAATATGTACTTTTGCATATGTGTACTTACATACGGATTTACTTCTCAATCTGCTGATTTTTGGGTGCATATTAGAAAATCTACGTATTCCCAGTTCAATCCCTGCTTCTGTTTCATTCGGTCAGTAAAGGAGTAGCTAGAGATGTCTTAGGAGGATAAGGGAACTGGGCTCCAGAAGCTGTAAAACCCAAGCATCTGTTGGAAAGTAGGACTCTCCCCACATGGCAGAAGCTGATGCTGGATACCTGCCAGCTTCTCCTTCCTTCCCACACCAGGATTTTTTCAGCTATCCCTGCAGCAACAGCAGCAGCAACTTTAACTCGGAGAAGAGGAGAAGGGCTCAGGGAAGCCTCTTTGAGTAACTTCGATGTTAGAAGTGAGATTCCTATAAATACTTTTTTCCTTACCTGATGAATAAAATACTTGTTCCTTAACTCAGAGAGCACTGTACCTCCATGGAGGAGGAGCTTCAGAAGAAGACCAGGTTAATTACAGGCACGATCTGAAGGTTCGGGGGCATTGACAATCTCCCACCTGAGGGGTAAACCAAAATCAACAGCTGGTGTAAGAGAACATTCTTCTTTTGGAAGACCCAGTGCTGAGGTGGCCAGTGTGGGGCTCTTAGGTTGCATATGTGAGCATCTCCTTTGGTTTATATGGTGCCTGAGATATGTCTTGTGGTTCTTGGTCCTAGGCAGGTTTTGGTGCCCAGCTCATGAAGCCAGCTTTACTAGCCAAAACACAAGGACAGTATGAGCTCCTCTCTGAGAAGCACGAGTGAGCCAAGGTGATGAAAAACCCTGCTCTGAACCCTAACCTTCAGCTGTGGTTAAAACTACTACTCTGAGGGCTATTACTTCTCTGCTTGGGCTCTCCATATTCCCTCTTCATTACAGCAAGTGGAAGGGATCTTCTGGTGAAGGTACCAGCCTGGGCTATTCAACCCAGCTCTTGAGTAAAGACCTTATCTGTTCAACATACCTGAAGGTAACCACCCACATTTGGCCAGTGTGATCCCTCTCAAGGCAGCTATGTGAGCTCAGACTCATAGCTGACCTGTGTGTAGTGTAGACAATAAATTTAAATTAAATGGCTAAATTTAGATGTTTTGGCTGTGAGTTGAATCTTATCCCACCATGCCTTGTCCCAAGACACAGTTTACCCTTGGACTACTGTATCTACAGGCCATGGCCAAGACTCCTGTTATTCTGAGTACAAGCCTTCAAAGACCTCTGCTAACCGAAAGGGTCTCACCACCACCTTGGTGTCCTCTCCCCTTCTCATGCTCTCCATAAGTTCCTGACTGCTGTTTATTTTGGAAAAATCCACATTTCTCAGGCGTCCCACCCCATCCACCTGTACAGAACACCTAAGCTGACACGGCTTGAGTTTTACCAAATACCTTGACAGTAGCAGACTCAACGCATCAATATTTGACGCAATACAGGGGCACAGCCTCAATTCACGATAACACTCAATGAGTGTTCCAAGAGCTCTCCTAAGCTATTGAGTGTCATCAGCAACGTCAACAAAAAGGTCAGCAAACTTTGTGGCTAAGCTCTGAGCTCCTGGGTAGATCATGATTTCCTAACACCCTTGTACTGCGACAACAGTGACACATTAACCTGATATGCTTATGCAGGTTTGGCCTGAAAAACCTTTACAGCTATTTATCTTCTGCTATTCCTTTTCTTGTTAGGCTGGGGGAGAAACTGGGTTTTCAAAGATTTCTATTGTTGTTGTAAAACTTAATTTGCTCTGATGCAAAGCAAGCCAGGCAGAGAGAGCTGTGACTTTTCCTTCCTTGCTGTCTGCCTGTCTGCCATCACTTTCTCTCATAAGCTGGGCTCTTAAATGAAGACAGTGCATCCAAGGTAAGGATATTACCTCAAACCTCCTCTCTATAAATAGTCCTGGCTGCCACCCCGAGGTTGCTCGTTCTGCTGTCAGAATATGGCTAAATGGCCACTTACGAATTCCAACATGTGCTTGATGTGGAGATTACAGCTGCTATCCAAAACAAAGGAGCTTTCTCTTCTCACAACAGTGCTGCTCCCTTTACGAGGCAGTTTGGAAAACTCCCATCTTTTGAGAGGTTTTAATCTATGCCCTGGTGCTTCTTTTGTGTGAGGACAGCACAGCTTCCTCCAGACCTAAATGAAACCAGGACCCTTCAGTGTCTGCAGGAATATATTTGGTGTCCTGAAAATCACAGGGGAGGAAAGGTCTGATCCCTGGGGATCGTATGGAGCAAAATGCGAAGATGCAAGTTATGTCAACACAGCATAGGATGGCAGAGTGTAGGGATGCCAAACTTGGCCCCAAAATGGTCTCGGTGCAGGAGTGTGGCATTGCCCCTGTACCCCCAAGAGCCTTCACCCAAAGGAAAGGTGCTAGGTTTGGGCTCAGGACCATACTAATGTGCCAGTGGTGGTAGCGTTGGTGTCTGAGTTGTGATTAGCCGAGGGTGGCTAATGAATATTGGTTGGTACAAGAAGGTGAGGCTTTGCAAAGAAAACCATTTGTTAAATGCTCCTGCACAGCTGCGTTTTCTCACAGTAGTTTTAACGGGGCCAAAGAAAACTGTTTTTCTTGTACTTTGTACTTACACTATTTTTTCCTGCTTGAGGCATTTTGCAAAGGAAACGGGAATGGCTGCACTCACTTGATGGATGTGGGAACTGGGACATCAAGTGAAGCGATGTTTCTTCCTGTCCCCCAGCAAGTCCAGGAAGGGTTTGAGGCAGACTGCCCTGCCACGCAACCTCTGACAGGGGAGAGCATCCCTCACACCGAGATACCGCGGCAAAACGTGAACGTGACATAGCAGCATCCCCTAAACATGTGAAAAGCCTTGTCCTTGCTGCTATGGTGGGGCTGAAGAGTGACTAACCCTGAAACAACTTCTCTTTCAGTCCTGGCAATGGAATTTGGGCCTAATTTATTTGTGTATGCTTGGCTGGCATCTCCAGCTGCTGTTGTGTCTCTACAAAAAAATATAATTAACTTTCTCCTAGGCAGCCACAAGGCAGATGGTCATCATGGGCTTGGCAACAGCCAGCCAGATGGCACGGTGAAGGTAGTGGCTGAGGGACAGCCATGTTCCCCCACCTACCAGCTTTGGTGCAGGAGTTGGGTATATTCTGTGGGTGGCCAGTATTTATATTTGCTTGTAAATTACGGCCCACAAAATGCTAAATGAGTCTGGCTGCAACCTCAGAGCACAGCCTGGCTCCTGTGACCACAGGTTTGAGTATTGCAAGCAGAGCCATGCTCACCTCCCAGCTACAAAAGAGCCCTTTGTGCATTTTCTCCTGCTTCTCTCCAGCTATGCACTTCTCAGCTACTCCACTGTCCCAGCCCGTGCCTCAGCCTCTTTGCTTCTAGCCACGCTGATGCTTGTGACTCAGCTGGACTCTCTTTCAACTACCTAGAGCTCTTAGCTATCAATCAAGACACCTACCACTCTTCTCCTGCCATCTGCTCTCCTCCTTTCCTGACATCTCCAGAGCTTTGCTCCTCACCCACCTGCCATTTGGTTGCATGTCTCATGGAAAGCATCACCCGGGCAATGCTTCCTCACTTTCACCACTGAAGGCCCTTGCTCCGGAAGAAGGGAGACACGGCTCTCGGTGATGGGAATGCTGATGGTCTGCCTGTGTTCCAGCCTTCACCAGCAAGTCACTGCCAGCAGCCCTGACACCTCTCTCCACCTGCAGCATCCTAAGGAAGGGTAAGGGTAGTGTGCACAGCCTAAGTCACCAAACAAGGACTGCCATCACTTTAGGAAAGCAGGACTCATCGTTCAGGCTCTGCTGATATTGTCTTCAGCTCTCAGGCTGGCATGCTCCCGTGTCCTTGTTTAACCGACTTGCTGCGGCTGTATCAGTCCCTCAGCCTCGCCACATTACATGAGAGGGGAAACCTCAGCTCATGTCTGCGACCGTAAGCTCGGTTTCCTTCCCACTGCACTCATTTCCCAGCAATGGTGACAAGCAGCTTCGATTTACTGGCTATGAGGGAGTTTTATTTTGAATGTTTTATGCAAGCCAGAAGGTGGCTGCAGCCAGGGGCAGAGCTCTGGTCCTGGGGGTGGCAGCATCTACTCCCCACCCCAGCACAGCCATAAGTGTGGGAAGGTTGCCCAGGTCGTTGGTGTGAATAAACATCCAAAGGGACAGACTTTGCAGCTTGTCTCGGGCTAAGGCAGCTCTCGTTAGCTGATGATTTTTGATGGAGATGTGTGTGTACTAATGGGAGATTGCCAGGCTAGAAGTAATTAAAAAAAGTTCCTTTCAGCATGTTATAATCATTCTGAATTATTAAAGAGGACAGAATTTTTAAAGTCTAATTCACTTTTCCATTATTTATGCTGTCTGCTTCAGTTTTATCCCATCTTTTGAGAGGTATGAATCCACCAGAAAGTTTCACTTTCAAGTTGTGACACTCAGAGACTGCCAAGGCTGCAGTGCCGCTCAGTTAACAAGCCCGGGTGGAGGCTGCATCTTTTCCGCACACAGCATCGAAATTTCAGGCCACTTTTCAAGGAATTTCTCCAGTTGCAGGAAAAGGCCACTAAGGATCAGAGAAAAAAAGTCAGCACATCAAAGGTAGAGGGTAGGGAGCAGCACACGGGCAGATCTGTCCTGCAGTAGGTATGCGATCAAACAGATAAGTGACCATGCCTGCAACCCAGTGCTGTCTCCAGCTCTTGCTAATACATCCCAGCTCTAGCAGCAATCTTTGCTTCCTAAATGCTCTGGAACAAAAGGGTTTTAAACCATAATTTACTGTTTCTTTTTTCAACATATTTCTAAATCAGTTCAATATGGTCTTGAACCACTAAAGTGTTTGACTTTCTTCCAAATCGAAGTGTTCATAAAAAAAAAAAAAAAAAAAAAAAAAAAAGAGAGAGAGAAAAATTAAAAAAAAAGAAAGGGGGTGGGGAAGAAGAAAAGGCAAGAAAAAGAGAAGTGCTCGGGTAGTTTAAATCAGTCAGCCCTGCACAGTGATTTAAAACCAGTCGAGCACTTCAAGTTTTCATAAGCACTTCGCTTTGGAAGCAGTCCGAGTCCTGAACACGTGCATTTGTGGAATCATTTACCATTATTAGAGAGTCTGAATGGTGCTTGAGCTCTCCCTCTGCCCCGATAAGCACTTAGATTGCCTATGATTACTAGGGTGGTTTCAAGCTTGTGCACAGTTGAGAGTGATTATTTTAAAGCGTGCCATCGCCTGTCCCTATCTCCAAACATCTGAGATCTTCCAAATTCATTAATTCCTTCAGCTCATCTGAATGGAAATTACTAACTAGACGGAGTTACCTCAGTGCAATTTTACAACATGTGTCACAGAGAATAATAAATGTTTGCAGCCAGGGCAGATGGCACAATAATGTGCATGCCATAGAGCACTCCTGTGCTGGGCAAGACCTGTTATTAAGATATGTGATTGTAGAGACTCTGCACTTCAGCCACGGACTGGGAAATTCTGGTTTGAGATGCCCTGATGCTTCCTTGAGCTGGAAAGGACAGAAGGACAGTACTTGATATTCCCATGTGCTTTACTGTGTTGTATTGCATTGCATTGATGGACAATACTTGATTAGCCCAAGTCCAGATTCTTGCACCAGCATGCAGAAAGTCAGGGAGGTTGTCAGATGAAGCTGTGCAAAGAGCTGATCTTTCAGGTTTTCCGACCGAGCCAAGAAAGTCAAAAAAATTGTAAGAACTCAGGTTGACTAAAGATGTGAATGTTTTGCTTTTCTGAGCTAAGCAAAAATCTGAAAAACGGCCCTGTTTCGGGGGTTTTTACTTGTAAACCTTTTGGTTGTTGACCGCACACAAATTTTGAAATAAAATTCTGTTGCAATAAGAAAAATGGAAATGCTTTGCCTTGAAATCATCTAGCGATTTCCCCCAGGTCTTTTGCCGAGGTGGTAAAACCAGCAGAAAATGCAAACCCAAATTCCTAGTTTTTCATGGAAATTTTTGACTAGCAAAAACCCCACATGGTTCAGTATAAAAGCAACATGAAATGCCCAAATTTATGCATGAAGCAAGCCGGGTTTGTGACGGCTGCTGTGCAGTCCAGCTCCCTAACAAACAAAGCTTTGCAGAAGCCCAGAGCCCTGCTGCTGCCGGTAGGGAAGATGACAGGAGTCTGAACTTTCGAGAGGGTCCCTAGATTCCTCCATGTGGAAAATCGGAACAATCTGCTAGCAAAGAGGTCAAATTGGAGGCATAAGAAAGATAATCCCACCCCTGCTCCCCCCAGACATGCAGCCAATGGTCTCCAGCACCCTGGCCCGCTCCCGAGTTCCCCCAGCCTATCTCAAGACATCATGAGCTGGCTGGCTTGTCTCTAAAAAAAAAAAAAAAAAAAAAAAGGGAAAAAAAAAGGGAATTTTCCCTGGCAGACAAACGATGGGAGTGGTGATGCACTCCCTGTCTCTGGGACTGTTGAGCCCCCCACTCTGGGGACTAATTCTCTGTGTTATCTATGCAGGTTATTAAGTGCTATAAGGGTCCTACAGCTAGGCTTGGGTCCCAACCTGCCCCAGGTCTTGGTTAGGTGTCTTCAAGAGGGTTCCACTCTTTGCTAATTAGCATGCAAAAGAAGGGATTGAGGCGGACCAGGTGCTTGGGTGTCCCCACTCCATGGGAGGCTGCAGTCCCAGCCACCCCTGGGTAGGTGAGGTTGGTTGGTTCCCCTTCTCCAAGGCTCCACCTTGGGCTTGTGTGTCTGGCCCATTGCTCCATTGAAACAGGTGCCTCCAGAGGATCACCTGATCCAGACCCCTGCTTTCAGATGAGATTACTGTCTCCTTTGGGCGTAAAGGCTGGATGACTCAGATGGAGACATTTGTGCTACAGAAACCTAAAATCAGGGCAGATGACTCCCTTTCAACCTACTGACTCTTACCAGCGTACCCCACAACCCCGCCATCTCATACACAGCAACCCTCCTGGCAGCTCTGTTTTATGGCAGCTGAGGGACTGTTTGACTTTCTGCAGGTCACGCAGGTTGTCTGTAATAACCGAAACCAAAACTGGGTCTTCAAGACGTGGGCCAACATATTAAACATGTTCATCCTTCCTTGTGCATAGCATGTGTGCTCTGTCTTGAGCTTGTCTGCTGTCTTCTCCTGCAGAGTTGCAAAGCATTTCATGCACAATATTGATGTCCATAATACTGGCAACCTTTTGCTGGTATTTAAAAAAGCAGATATCTACTGATTTCCTCTTGTAGTAATGTCAGTGTCTTTAAAGCTTGCTTTAAAGCGTTTACAGGCTGTGTGCAGATACCCTGAGATGATGGTGTTATAGGGCTAAACAGGGCAGGGATATGGAGATTAATTTTAACTGGGAAGTTCTGCATACTCCTCTGATTCCCCACCAAAATTCAGCAATCGCAATCCTTCATTCAAATACTTGAGTGAAAAGCTTTTCTTTGGAAGAACAAATTCGGAGAATATTTTTGAGAGGAGTGCCCAAGAAAAACTTCAAAGCCATTGATTTGACATATCCAAGATTCCAATGTCCCAGAGAAACATATAGCAGAAGGCCCTCCCCCACCCACACCTTTATGAAAAAGAAAATAAACAATTTTGGAGCAGACCTAGCAGTCGTTTCTTGAAAGGAGAAAGCCGTATATTTGCACACTGCCCTGCTGCCCTATAAAACACTGAGAAACTGGGTCTAAAGAAGGTTATTGCTTTCTGGAAATACAAAAGGAGTTTGAAAGACCAGGACATAGCCTAAATATAGCTGTGACAAAAGGGGACAACTCTTGGGTAGCTGTGCCAGTATCTTTAATTACATCAGTGCAGGCTGTAGTGAGAGATATATGGAGGATGCAGTTCTTGCTCTGACCAAGGACTGTCTGGATGATGCTGCTCAAGCTCTTTCACAGCTCAGTGCCTCTGTTTCCCCTTCTTCAAAATGGAAGCTGGGGTTCAGTCCTGCCCTGCAAACAGCTTTGGGCTGTGTTTATGCACTGCTGTAAAACAGAGGTCTGAGAGGTTTGTGGGGCTGGGTTGTTGGTTTTTTTTTCCCCTAGAACCCTGGGTCTTTTGTTTTACAGTCTTAATGGAGGGGGGAAATACACCTGAATTTGCCGTGGTCTGGAAGGAGAAAGTCATTCTCATTATTAAGCTGTTATTTTTATGAAGCTATAACTTACAGGCTCTCAATACTCATGTTATAGTAGTCAAAAACCAGGATGAGATCCCATAAACCATTCTTTATCGTAACCAGATGGTCATCAAGGCTGCAAAGGTACCTGATAGTGCCTATTACAGGGAAACACCTGCACTAACCTTAACCATCTCTGTGCCAGCTCTGCCAGGGAGGTGACCTCTCCTGCAAAAGCTGGGTAGTTATTTGGGGGACACTGTCACACTGCCCAGACCCCTAACCGATGCTGCCCTGACACAAAGTTGTGTTACCAGCCCTGACTGCTTTTACTTTTAACCCCTTCGTTGGATATAATGTCAGTAGGTGAGATATTTCCTCCATGCTTTCTCCACCCATTAGAAAACTAAGCTGACTTTTTCATGGCTTCCTGCTTTATTTCTGCCTTCCCTTGGGAGATGCCACCAGGAAGGCTTTTTGGCAAGTGCCCGGCTCACCATGGACCGGGCTGCGGGCTCACATCCCTCCTGAGACCCTCCATGCTGGCAGAAGATGCCAGGTCCCCCCAGCCTTCTCAGTGACACCCAGTGTAACCCCTTTTGGAGGCCACTTTCCTTCCCATCTTGGGGCTGGTGACTCATCTCCTTGCACGACTGATAGCCAACATGAGCTTGTGTAAGTATTAGGTCAGTGCTAACTCATGTCACCTTGACCAGGACAGATTAGCAAGCAGCCTCTGCAGCACGTTGGCTGGCTGATGGCAGGAGGATGCTTAGGGAGGCCAATGAGCAGACAATTTTGAATGAAAAGAGTAACCCATCCAGGCACATGTGTCAGTGCTGTTGGCAAAGTATCTACATGACTAGTAATTCCTAATAGCAACAGGTTCACAACACCTGATGGGGCAGGGAAGTGCTGTTCCTGAAAGGCTTATTTCATCTCTCCTAAAAATCAGAGATGGACTGGTTCTGCTGTATGAACCAGTAATTAAGCAGAACTCATGGGAAAAAAAAAGAAAGAAAAAAAAAGGAAAATGAAAACCCTATGGGGAAAGGCAAACCATTGGTTTTGCAAGATGAAATGTGAAATGCTGTTGTTTCAAACCTGGTTTGATCCATGCATGTCGCAGCCTCCTTACAATATCCTGCAACAGGTGAACATTTGATTAAAAAAATACTGTTCAAAACCACTGTTTCAAGAGACATAACTACTTCTGTGGAAAAAAATGCTGTCAGTGAGCTGTCACAACAGGCGTTTTATTTGATATTATTTCTCTTTGACCAAAATGGGCTTTTGTAACCTGTGAAAGCAATATCCCCCAGCCGCATCATTAAGCTCCGTGGCTCCTGAGCAGGGGGAAAGCACTGGCATTCTTTCCTCACAACATGATGTGACCTTCATTTATGTGCCACTGTCCTGCATGGCCCAATTCCCCTTGAAAAAAAGAAAAAAAAAAAAGAGAGAAAAAAAGCCCTTACTCATGGGTTCTTTCTTCAGAAAAGCCACACCATGCTCAGTTTCCCAGAGGATGAGTCACGCGCTGGCCTCACCAGCATCCTGCCTCTCACTGCTGAGCCCGTAGTGGGACAGAGGAAGGGCAAGAGGGTGTTCGGCAGAGAACTTCCACAGAAAAGGTGAAGATGTCTTGGCTCTGAAGTCCTCAACACCACCACGCTTTGTAACCCTGCATCAGTGTGCTGGGGTTGGTTGTGGGTGTGGAGATGCTGGGCTGGACACCATGGAGGAGAAAATGCAGCCATCCTGCCACCCGCACCTTTGTGGCAGGAGCGCCCCTATAAATAATAAACATGAGCAAGCAGGTTTTTTGCCCTAAAGCAATAGGTATGCTATAGTCCTAAAAGGGGACACCTAATGGCATGGGAGATTCATGTAACAAATAGGTATTTCTACTTTCTGCAGAGTTTTTAAAGTTGCGTAATTGTTTATTTTCATTATTTGGTTACAGATATACACTACTGAGTTCTTTGGTCTGAATGCCTAAGAGCGACTTTCTAGCCTCAGTTTTTTGATTCATGGCTAGTTCTGTCCTCTAGAGATCATGGGTTACCTTTGAAAAAAGCAGTCAAAAGTGATCGAGAGGGACTGATTATTCAGGTTTGGGGAAGTCTGAAGGTCCTTTGGTTGCTGGAAGTTAAAATAGCTTCAAGGCTGCCTGTCCATGACCTCCCTTTCCAACCTGGGCCTCTCCATGCCCTGCCCCTCCATCCGTGCCTTGTGTCTCCATCCTCTCTGTCTCCACCCTCTACTTCTCCATCCCCTGCCTCTCCATCCTCAGCCCTGCAACAGGACTGCCTTTGCCCACATAATTTCCAACAGTGACATGTTCAGCCCACCAGCTGCCCTTCAGAAGTGCTCTCTGATGTCTCTAATCCACCACTGAAGGACAAGTTTGCATCTGTCCACCAGCATCTCCCCTTCTATTTTAAACTGATCTTCCAGACACTTCCTGAAAATAGTTGACGGCTCATGTCCCTTCCTGAGAAATTAAGTGCTGCGAGCTATCAGGATCGGAAAGGGCAGATATCCAGAAACAAGGAACAGTGGAAAGTGCTGATTTCCAGGCTATTCCAGTGTGATATTAAAGCATGATGGAAAAAGAGAGGATTGGGTGTTGCCGATGCTTTTGAGCTTAGAACTGGTACCTATAAATAGAGACAACCAAAATTATTCTTAGGAATTGAGTCATTAGTTGTTAATATTTCTAGTAAGTCAGTGGGAGTTGTGCTATTAAGACAGAAGCAAAAAGTGGGTAAGCCCACGCAAAAAGCTTCAAAAACCAATTACTGGCCCTTTCAGTCTTGAGCAATGTTTTCCCTAACAGGAAAATGTGTTTAACAGTGAGATAACTTATTCAAATCAGCTGTGCACAGCCCTTTTTGGCCATAAAGGCACAAAATCAACGCCTCTCCCAGCTCTGGCTGCTCCCCTTGGCAGTCACTAGGTTTTCTCTGTTGGGTTTTTTGTTCCCAGGGGAAGCTCAGCCGTGGTGGAAGCACTGGCCGGGGTGGGACGAGGTGGTGGTGAAGGAGGAGGTGGGCTGTGGAGCCTTGCCCTCTGGGATGGGGACGTGGTGTGGGTCCAGGTGTATCGCAAAGGGAAGTGTGGTGGCGTCTCATCGTACAGCATTCAGACCCCCACGTGGGAAGAAGTGTGGGTGTCCCCACAGCAGCATTTTCTGTTGTCCACCCGTCAGCATGTGTCAGCACAAAGTGCAGAGCCCAGGAGGGATTTTTCACCTTGTTTTCTGCCTTTCCTTTCTTGGCTCCAGCCAAATGTGTTCAAATCATGTCTCCTCCGTGCCGAGAGGGGAGGGGGGATTTCCCTGCTGCTCTTACGGTGCTGACTCCTGCATCTGGTCTGCAAAAGTTGCTCTCTTTGCACAGGCAGGAAGAGGATGAGTAACGGAGCCCCAGAAGTTCTTCCTCTTGCAGATTTATGGTCCTTTCCCTGCATGAGGGCTAAGTTCTTTCCCTGAGCAAAATTCCTAAATCAATGGCTTGATTAATAGGTGAGAAACATTTTTCCTGTTGAGTCTGGAAGTACTTTTCACACGTTATTAGACAAAAGAGCCAGAGAAGACATACAGTTTTGTCTTAAATTGTATGAAGCAATCAGGTTTAAGAGTCAGATGAATAAAACGACCTTCCTGGGTGTTCAGTCATACAAAGGAGAACAAAATATAAGATAAAAGGTCTGAGATAATCTGGAAGTCTGTTTAATTCACAGCGTGCCAAAATATGTGACTAATGACCATCTCAAATTGCATAAAGGCCTGAACTAGTAGGGGTCATCTTAATTTCCTCCACCTTAACTAGTGCATCTCTGATAAGCAGTGTGTGTATTAGAAGATGGGAATAAGCCAAACCAGAGCATTCCTCATCTGAGTATACACAGGATGAGGGCGGGAAAAAATTCTCTCAGAAATTAATATGTCTGTAGTGTGTTTCCCAGAGTAACTCCTGTTCAGACAAGCATAAAATTTGCAATTTCCCTTTAACATTTTTCAGTGGGTTAGGGTTTTTTGTAAAAAAAAAAAAGAGAAATAATCACTAATTTATTCAGAGTATGAGGCTGGGTCAAGATTGGATTTTGGAAAGTCTGATGCTACATGAATTTTGGAATTTTGGGTTCATTTATAACTGGCACCACACTGTGTTGGAGGATGCAAGGCACAGGGGTAGGACAGGCTGTCTCTGCCTTACCAGGAGAAACTACGTGCTGTGTCTCAGGTCTGTGTGTAGCTCAAATACAGATCATTGCTGCATGAGAAGGGCAGGAGATGGAAATAACGCATGCGTTTGGGTGGATTTCAAAGCAGTGCATGGGTGAAAATTACACCTTTTTTCAGAAATGCCCGGGTGCGGTCAGGTTATCGGCAGCTCTGGGTGCCGGTTGGAAATGGTGATCTATCTTTCAGCCAAACCAGACCTAGTCCTCTTTGCAATTCCTGCCTGCCACAAGTTGTTCATGGAATCCCTTGGCCAAGAAGAGACATTTTCCCACTGGCAAGACAGGAGGTTTCTCCCTTTTCAGCTTTGGGAGCAGACAAGATAAGCCTTTGATGGAGATCCACCTAGCCTTAGCTCCCTGGCCTCACCTTCCCCATGACAGTGACTGTCTAATGGGGGAAGGAAACAGACTCAGGTTGTCCAGGGGAGGCTTAGATTGGATAGTATGAAAAATTTCTTCACCAAAAGGGTTGTCAAGCACTGGAACAGGTTGCCCAGGGAAGTGGTTGAGTCACCATCCCTGGGGGTATTTAAAATATGTAGATGTGGCACTTTGGCACATGGTTTAGTGATGGACTTGGCAGTGCTGGGTTAACGGTTGGACTCAATGATCCTAAAGGTCTTTTCCAACCTAAACAATTCTATTGTACTGACCAACTTTGACATACGTGATTAATAGAAGGCCAGTCTGTTATTTATCATGAAAATTAGGCAAAAGATACGAATATATATAGTGAAGTTTGAAAAAAAGAGGATGTTACAGACAGCTGGTGAAACACAGCCTTGGCAGAAGGGATAGACATCATAAATACGTCAAGCTGGGGCGTAGCAAGACAAGCTCAAGGAGAACCAAATGGTTAATAAGACCAAAGAGAACATTACTTGAACTACGAGTGATCTAACCTAATTAGTGTAATAAAAGATCCACCCTCGAGGGAAGGAAGCCCCCTACTAACAAAGCCCCCTCCCCACAGAACATGTGCAGTGAAAAAAATAGAATGCTGTACTTTTAAATGGCTTGTAAGAACCCATAGGAATTAAGTGTGAGTAAAGGTAATTGTAAACAATTGTTCAAAGTGTATAAAGTGTTTTAGTATGTGTTGAGGGGTGCGCTAGCTCTGTGGGTGTGCTACACAGCACCTATCCCTGCGCATCCCCTGACTCGGTGTGTGAATCGGCACTGTGCACTGGGTAAGGAACTCTGTGAAGCAGTGCTACGGTGCTGTGATTCTGTATTTTAGGAGGTCTGTCCTTCCACCAGTGCCCAAGGCGTGCTGGGGAGGGAGATGTGCAGGCAGGGGTGTTTGCATGTCATCACTCCCAGCGCATCTCCAATCTCCCACCCCGCTGGCCAGCCGGACTAGGTAGGGGGGTAGCTTTCCCCGCAAGGTTTGACTGAGAACAGTAAGATTTTGATCACCTTCCCTGCAGAGACAAGGCCTTGCACACAGCCCGAGAGCTAGCTTCTGTTCATGAGTGCATCAAATCAGAGAGCATGTTGAACACAGATCTGTGCTGAAGTTAAACTTTACCCAGAACCATGAGGTCTGGTCTTGCAGACGCACAAGGTCTGGGTTTATCATCTCCGTTGATAACATGCCCTCCAGCATGCTGTAACACCAGAATTTGCTCCAACACAAGAAAACCACATTCACCTCATTATGCTTTACAATCCAGCACCTCCGCTAACCGCCTGGGACCCTGTCACCACCAGGACTTGAGAGCACGGGGCATCAAGCCAGGTTTGGCCGCCTGCTTGTTGACGAGGCAAGTCCTGGTCTCCCTTGATGAAATCTCCATCAGCTGCAAAGGGAGACTTGGGAGACTTGCTCAGATGGGCAATTTAAGTGTCTGCTCTTGTCAAACGAGTCACACACAAAATATTCAAAGGCATCGTACTTGCTGCAAACAAGCAGGCTTTCTCATGAAACCTCCTGTTTGCTGTTCGAATACTGACACCAAATCTGATTTTGCACGATAGGAATCAAGTCTGTTCTTACTTTGGTGTAACGAGTGCTGTTTATCACATCAGTTTATTTCTTTACATGGAATAAATTGCAAGGGGTTTATCGCAACTAAAGTTTTACATGGGAACACCACAGAAGACCCAGGAATAGCATTGAAATAAAAGAAATTAATCTTCTGCTAAGACCCAAATGATGGTCAGGGAAACACAGCCAGAGAAAATATGAATACCCAGTGGTTGGAGATAACTGCACATAATCCCCGTGGGTGGCATTCCAGGTCTAGAAATTTAAGCCAAAATTTGGATTTTTGTGCAGAAAGCAATTTAATAGATTGTTTGTTTCATTTCCTGGCAGTTTTTCCAGATGAATCGCTTTGTAATCCACTCTCATGTCCGCTGGCAAAGAGGAAAGGAATCCTGTTGAAAGGGTAGACAAGCACGGCAAAGAAAAAAAGGCAACGATCAGAAATCATAACTTCACAGCACAAGGGCAGAAAAAATGTGACAAGTGGAGAGGACTGCATCCTTCCCACGTTACACAGCCACTGCCACGGGGGAGGGTGAGGACAGGGAACTAAGGTCAGATGGATCTCTGCCCCGAAACATCCCAAGAGATGCTACTGACCATTGCAATCCCCTCACACATCTCTCCCTGTCTTTTTGCTCCTAATAGGAGCTGAGCTGGTTTTAAGGATGTGCAGAAAACCAGCGGCACTGTTCAGGGTCCTACGAGAGCCAGCAGTGAAGACCAAGTATTCTGGTTGTGGTATTGCTGTATGGTGTAACCACAACATGTAGTTTAGCTGACAAGACATGGCAGCATGATCTACTGTGCTGAACGTCTCCTGAGAGCTGATTAGCAAAGCATGGCACTAGAGCCAGGCAATGTTTATTGAATCAAGTGATTTTGGATGGGTAAAAATGGCCTCTCCCCTAAATTATGGACTCACAGCAACATCTCATTTTGACCTTCTTTTCTTTTTCAGCAAAACACCCCGCAAACAACAACATGAAAAATACATCCAGTTTTCATTCATCCTCCCCCTCTGGTTTTTTGGGGTTTTTTTTTTGGAAACAGCAAGAAAGAAGTTTTCTGTGTGTGAAAAACTAAGTGGATGGATGTTTGCACTGATATAGCTGCAAGACATTACATTAACATATAGCTCATGCCTAAAAATTGTAAAATGAAAAGATTTGCTATTCTGTTCATTAAAAGATCTCTATGTGGATACATAATTCTATTAACTGCTCCTAACTGCTGACTGCTCTTACAGTATAACCGGATCCCAGCAGTAGGGAAGGGCAATGGATCTCGTTCTGCCTTGGGCAACTTAGATGAGGGATAGCTTAGGATGTAAGAGTCTTGCTCATGGGGATCTCCAGGCATGTCTTCTCTGGGTGGTCTCCTTTGAGTGTTTTGAACCAGGCTTTGCTTTCAGGAAAGCTGCCATCCTTTTCTTAGACTCAAAATGTCACTGCTGCACCCTCCTGCAGGAGAAGACTGGCGTGCCACATGTTCTGGGACTGTGGTTTATACAGCCCAGAGCCACACAGACCTGGACTCCTGGTCTCCTCCAAGTGCTTCTCTCTGCCTCCATTAAAATTAGTGTTGTTTTTTATTTGTGGTGGTTTGTTTTTTTTTCCCAAAAGGCTAGCTTCAAAACAAGCCAGACAAGGAGAAAACACTGGGATGGCTTTTCATCCCCTACAAGTCTGAATGATTTGAGCAGGTTACAAAGGGAGCATTCTCAACCTCTGTGGAGGTTGTGGAACCTGTGGGGGAAATGCCATGAGGGTTTTGCAGTGGAGTGACTTATACTTGGCCTGTAACCATCCCTAAGTGTAGGCTGTGCACCACAGAGGGAATTGCCCTGTCTCCCACACCTGGCCTCTGCTGTCTGTATGCTAGCTTAGTGCTTGTGTGCATGGGGGCTGAGCACCTTGGGGTCTGGAGCTGCCCCTGACCAAGAGCATAGATGCATCTCTCCTGGCTGTCAGCAGCATGCACAGCTCTGGCCATCAACCCCATCTCCTCTGGCATTTGGTTCCCAGGTCTGTGTCTGAGTAGGGGACAGCTGTTGTGGCTGGACACAAAGTCTTTTTTCCCTGAGCAGCAGAGGCTTTAGGATCACAGCCCCCTGCAGCATGCTTCACCCAGTCCTGAGCAGGGGGCTGGAGCCACCCATGCCCAATTTAGAATCATAGAATAGTTTGGGTTGGAAGGGACTTTTAAAGGTCACCTAATCCAACCTCCCTGCAATGAGCAGGAACATCTTCTACTAGATCAGGTTGTTCAGAGCCCCATCCAACCTGGCCTTGAACACTTCCAGGGATGGGGCACCTACCACCTCTCTGGGAAACCTGTGCCAGTGCTTCACCACCTTCACTGTAAAAAATTTTCTTCCTTATATCTACCCTCCTGTACTTTAAAACTATTACCTTGTCCTATTGCTAAAGGCCCTGCTAAAAGCTCTGCCCCCATCTTTCTTATAAGCTCCCTTTAAGTATTGAAAGGCCACAATGATGCCCATGGGGGACCTGGGCTGCACACTGGTTTTGCTGATGCCTTGTGCCCTGCTGCCCTTCCCCTGAGCACCACGAGCCCCCTCCATTTGGAGGAAGGGGGCTGCATTCAGGAGACCAAAGTGGCAGCAGCAACATTCCTTCTTCCCAGTTCCCCTCTTTCCCACCCAGTTCACAGGAAATTTCTCAGTTTGCATGTTCAAGGAGAGGTTGCAGAAGTTGATGGAGAAGCATTATTAAGCAGAGAAAGCCCCTATCCAGCCCAGGAAGTCCCTGAGCTGCAAAAGGCTGAGGGTGGGGAGATCTGTGGGGAAGCATCACCTCCTGTCCCAATTCTTACATCCCTCCCATGGCATCTGTGCTTGGTTGCTGCTGGGTTCTAGGCTAGCTGGCCCTTTTTTCTGGCCCAGTTCACCCACTCTCATGCTCATTGCAGCTACCGCTTGTGGCATGTCCAGCAGCAGAGCTGGGAGCTGAACTCCTACAGGGTAGGTGGCAGGGGTGACAGTAGACAGTGTTCACCACCGGATCCAAAACATCGGTTATTCACCTTCATTTACACTGAGTTCTTCAGACATAGACTGACCCTTGTGCACAGCACTTTGCACAGGATGGAGACCATCAGTTTTGCTTTGGAGCAGGGACTGGAGGCTTGTATACATTAACCCATGTGGCTCCAGGGTTAAGCCCCTACTTGTGTATCTCTGAATATATATATGTATGTATAAAAAAATACGCATGTGCTTGTGTATTTGTGTGTGTGGCACAGAATAGCTCAAAACTCATTTCTCCCAAGCTCATTTGCTGCACATTTTTAAAGTTAGGGAAAAGATGGGACAACTGGTAAATAGGTTAAAAAAGAAAAATGTCTTTTTTTTTTTTTCTTTGTGCAGCTCCAGAAGTGAAGTGCAGTTAAAAAGCACAGAACAAAACCCACCAAAAGACCAAGAGCAACAATAGAGTGTTTTCCTTCCTGTGTGTTTGTTACAGTTCTTGCTGGCCATGCAAAAAAAAGCCAAAATAAAATCTGGCACATAGGTCATTATGTTCTTCGGGAATCAGAAATAGACTGAGTGGGCTTGGTAGGCAAACACACATTTCACAAGCTCCTTCTCGTCACAAAGCCAATATTTGTTCAGGAGAGAATTCTTCCTTTGGGTAATTAATATTTTTTTGCTATTTATTGCTCACTGGATGGAAGTTTTGGAATGCGTAAGGAAGGGGGGGAAACCTGGCAGTGTTCCTCGCAGTTATTACATTGCTGTTGAGGCCTCCAACAAAAATCACAGCACTGAGCGTACATTCCTTTCGTAAGCAAAATGGATCATCAGGCGATGGAATGGCTTCAAAGGAATGCGTGCATCATGCCTTTGACATTTTGCTACAGCTCAAACAGGAGAGGGAAAAAAAAAAAAAAGAAAAGGAGCTATGGATAAGCACTTTCCTTAGGTCATACATTTGTTCTTGCCCGTCCGCTGCGAAGGAAGATTTCCACTTGGCACCTAAGAGGCTGGAGCCTCGGCTGTTCCTTTTCCAAGCTACACGTTCGAGAAAAGCCAGAGAGTTTACATTAGAGAGGAACAGGAGGTGAAGGAAATTGTAAACTCAAGTGAGATATTATAGGGCAGGTTAGATGCTGGTGGGTAGACTAACAAAAGTGGAATGTTATTGCTAAAATCTGGCTCGTTCCAAAAAACCCGTAACATTGTCAAAGCCTTGAGTTTCGTCTGCTAGTTTCAGACATTCCAACATATGCTTCTTATTTTGTTTTTAATACTTACAGTCCATCCAGAGACAATTCATGGCAACTGTGGCTATTGTAACACTATATAAAACACAGGGTTTGATGACAACTGATATGAAGTGTGATTGGAAAAAATAATGCCCCCTGGTAATGATAATATTTCCTGCTCAGATTGGTCTCACGATAATAGGCCTGCTCCAGTGGTGTTTTCAGAGTTATATACAGGACTCTGGTATTACATTACAGCTGCTGCCTGGTTATACATCCGTGTGAATGGGAGGGAATAAATGCACATGCAGAAATACCAGAATGTCTGAAAATGGGGGCCAAACAGTGACGATTTCTTGCTTGGCTCTTGGGGGATGGGTGAAGAAGCATCGTCTGCTTGGACCCGACTGACCAGGGAAGCATCTTGAGACTGTTTTCAAGGAGAAAGATGCAGGCTCTGGAGTGTGCCCCCAGGTATCCCGGGCTCTGCAGCCCCCTGCCCTGCCCCAGCAGCCAGCCTTGGCCAGCTCGTCCTTGGGAGCTTGGCAGCCTGGCTCCGGAGGTCAGAAATAGCCCAGAGCAGGAAGCTTTGCTTTCAAAGGGGAGGGTGGATGTGGATGAGAAGCAGAGCTGCTCTGGATGGAGGCGGGGAGAGGGAGGACGAAAACCTGCCCAATGGATGGGGTTGCGGATGGTTTACTTCATCCTGTTCCAAGAGGAAACACGTTTGAATCCTTTGTTGTAGATCCGCAAGCAGTCCGGCTCGCTGGCTCGGGGGTGGGGGGGTGGGGGTGGGGGGGGTGGTTATTCTCACAGAGGAGCAGAGCCATTGCTGGCTCGGGATAGCAGTGCTAACACGAGCCTGTTTATCTTGGGTTTCCCCATCTCATCCTTCTCACTCCACGGCACTTAATTACAGCAGTGCCAGCGGAGCTAGGGACGGGCTCTGGTTTCTGCCCTCTGGCTTTTAGCATTTAAATCCTCACTCTTTCCAAAGGGTTCCAGGTTTCAGAGGTCAGTGCATGTAAGGAGAGGAAGACGAGGGACCGGTTTCCTCAGCCAGATGTGCACGAATACCTACATTGGTGAAAAACCTGCCCGAGAGGCCAGTGCTGCAGGGCTGGAACGAGGTGAGGATCCTGGTTCTATCCGCTGGCTTTCTGTGACCTGAAGCAAATTCCTTCCCAGATTAAAGGCCTAAATCAATGCATGTCAGATAAGGGCACCTCCCCTCTATCTCTGCCTGAACCCAGCCCTGCACAGCAGCGAGGTCTGCTTGTGGCTGCACGTTGGACATCGAAGCCCTATGCACAGCTCATGTGAGCCTTGGCCAGTGTGAAGCATTCAAAGCTGATTCCTGCTGTTGAAGGTGACCACGACAGCCCTCAGGGGACAACTGCAGCTGGAAAAGTTCTCCAGAAAAGGTGTGAGCAAAGGAGAGATTCCTGAAGGTGGGAAAAAAAAAAAAAAAAAAAAAAAAAAGAAAGAAGGAAAAGGTCAAAGGGACTTTTCTTAAGAACCTGGGGGAGGTGTCTTGGCTTTTTCAACCTCATTTCTGCCCCACACAGCAAAACTGCAAGGAAATGAGGGTAAAATTCCCTGGTTTTGAGGCTGGTGGAAGTCCTGGGACCTAAGAAACTGGGCTGTAAGATGTCACCTCCAGAAAGCAGGGATACCTCAAAGGCCCCTGTGCCAGGGAAATGTACTACCAACAAGAAGGAACGAGATGATGATGGTACATGCAGAATCCCCCAGAAATTCAGAGCCCTTGGACTCAGTGGCCCGAGACTGTATATCTGGCAGTTATCTAAGCAGGGGGATGTAAGGCAGAGTCGGCAAACAAGATCTGATCTCGCTCAGAGAGGGAGGGAACTGAGTCACCCAGATACACATTAACATCAAGGGGAAACTTCAAAGAGGCCAAGAAATTCAGGATCAAGGACTCCAAGGAAATATCTTCAAAGGCTGAGCAATCTGACCCTGGGGCGGAGAAGAGTGCTAGTGTCCACCCTCTCCAGTGTGACGGCGGAAGGGGAAATTAGGCAACTCTCAAAAGTCTGAAAACATGAGCAAAGACACGTGGAAACTGGGTATCGTTCAAGACGACTGGCGTCACGCCTTGGGAGCAAAACCAGCTGAGGTCCCCACCGCTCTCACAAGGGAGCGGACAGGACTTTTTCTTGCCAAATCCCAATGGCCTGGTGTAAGCCTTCGGCTCTGCGTCACAAATATTGGTAGTGAAATTTCCAACTGGGTTTTTATTCTTCCCAAACTGTCTTTCGCAACCGCTTCCCCACGCTGCAAATTGTGTCGAGCTGCTGCTGCAGAAGGACCCTTGGTTTCCGTCTCAGTGATACCATGCAGAGGCAGAAAGCGTGGGGGCCATGAAGGGGGTGACTTACACATGGTGTCTTCCTAGATTATTTCACATCCCTCTCCAGAGCAGCATGTTGCAGAGTTGATTACCGCACTGTCTCTGCTTTTGGTTTTGTCCTCAGAGGTTTCCTTCAGCCTGAAGTGGGAGATGTCTAGTGCAAAGGGATGCAGTTTGCTCTAGGTTTGTTGGCCAGTGTCATGGGTCCTCATCTCCCTGTCGAGGATCCCAATCCCATTGCAAGGCACAGCATTTCAACAGGCTTTGGGGACAGACAGCCCTAGAGCTACCTGCCCTGCCCCAGTGCACACACGTGCTGTACTAGCAAAAGAACCAGGAGGAAGCCTCTGGAGGAGGTGGCTCTGGAGCCACTTGCCAAAGCAGGGCCCAAGGGCAGATTTGCCTGGCACCAAGGGCAAAGAGGGGAGATATGCCACTAGCAGGGATACCAAGTCCCAGGAGGAGAGGGAAGAGCCTGTAGCAAGGCAAAGCACATCCAGCTGTATTCCTGGAGTCAGCACGTGGGTCTGAGTATGACCCCTCCAGCTCAGAGCGAGCAGAAGAGAGTCTCAGACCCCCCAGCATCAGTGACAGACAGTCCTGGTGTGTTTTGAACTTGTCCAGGGCTGAATGTTGATGGAAAAACCCCAGGGCAGATTTTACCTGCACTAAAGCTCCAGCCTTTGTCCTGCAAAGCAACAACAAGGAGTGATGGGTGATAGGAAAAACGGTTCAAGGGATGGAGATGCTCGGGCCAGGCACCCTGTGCACCCACATGCTGCAGAAGAGGAGTGCCGACAGGGTTAGCACGGTTGTGCATGCTGGGCAAGGAGCACCCACCTCCCACTAATGCTGCCTGCCACACAAAGCAGCACATCCGGCTGTGCAGCCTCGACGCCGCAGCCTCCATCCCCTGGGTACCAGGGCTGATTTCATCCAGCTGGCACAGGGAGCCATGGAATTGGCTGAGAAACATGCTAGCAACCACCACGCGAGCTCTCCGGGGGCTGCCGCTTGCCAGGCCCTGCCGCAGCCCGCACTATCTTGCCCCGGCTGCCGTGCTCCCCTAGACAGCCAGCACAGGTAGGCACCTCGCCCAGATCCACACTTCCCCAGGCTGGGCAGACACCAGCACCCAGCTGTGTGGGTTAGCTGTCTGCCCGCGATAAAAATCACATGAAAGAGCTGGCTTTTGGGTAATGGCTGTGATTTATTTTATTTTATTTTATTTTGTCTTTTATGTCTACCACCCTCTCCTGAGTGCTGCTGTGAGGGGGAAAAAAAATAATCCCAATTAGAGGCACAGCGAAGATGGTTCACCCAGCAGCAAAGAGCAAATATTCCCATGGCCCTGGAATCAAGCAACGACTAGAGGCCAGATTATAATTTTAGTTGTATTGGCAGAAACTTGGAAGAAATCCACTTAAATTACTTGGGTTTGCCATGGTGTAAGTGAGATCACAGTCCCCTGCTCTGCTGCTCTCAGCCTGCCAGGCGCTGCCTTCACCCTTCGTCTGATTCACGGGTGCAAGTTTGGCTTTCTGGTTGTGAGTACAGCTGGTTATTGCCAGCCAGGAAACCGACTCATTTGCCATTAGTAGCAACCGGCTGCCAACGCCGTGACTCGGCTTTTAGCCAACATGTGCTTTTTTATATTTTTTTTTCCTTGGTGGTAAAGAGAGCTCTGATTATTCAGAGGGTGTGATTTTGGGGTGTTCCAGGCACAGACATCACTGTGCGTCTGTTTCTCTGTTTGATTTCTATTTGGGACCAAGTGCAAGAAGCGTGAGTGAGCTTGGTCTCCTGTTTTCCCTGGGCCAGAAGATCCAGGCAGGAGGCATGTATGCAACAGGGCTCTGAAACAAACTGCTTGCCAGCAAGCATGGGCTGGCTTCTCCAACCATGCATTGAGTAGGTTCAAAAAGTTCAAAGAAGACTCAGCCCGAAGTGCTGGAGAGATGCAGGGAACCTGACATCCCTCTTGAGTCAAGCTCATGGCTCTGCCCCAGGACAAAAGAGAACAGAAGAGAACATCCTAAAAATTATTAAGACTGGCACTGAAGTTGATGGGTGCGACTGGAGGAACATTTAGAGATCCTGCCAGCAGCACAGTGTGGAGGTAGAAAAGCTAGCCCAGCAGGAGAAGGAGGAGGAGAAGGAGGAGCAGTCCAGGCAGTCGGCTGGGTGTGAAGACTGAGGGGACCACCTGCCCCTCAGGTAGTTCCTAAGTAGGTTGCTCCAGCTCCCAGCATCTCAACTGGGGTCACCTGCAAAAAGAAGGCTACTAGATGCATTCAGGACAAAATGCACAGCACCAGGCCATGGGAGCATGGGTTTTGTCTACTGGCAATACCTAAAAAAACACTTCGCAGAAGGACCTTCTCTGACTCTGAAGCCTTTGTCTCTCCCCAGGCCTTGTACAACCTCCTTTCTTGCCCTGGCAGAGGGGACTGCTGCTGCTTTTGGCTGTTGCTACCTTTCCATCCCCAGGGCTTTGCATCTGGGGGGTTGCCAAGCAGAAGCCGTCATCAGCCCTGGCTGCAGGGAGCCTCCACTTCTTTGCAGCTGCCCCGTTTTGTCTCGCCAAACAGCTGGGCTTGCAGCCGGCACAACCATTTCTATCTTAATCCCTTTCCCTTCAGGTGGGTTGGGAGCAGAGAGGAGGAAAATGGACTTTGCCAAAAGAAGGAGAGCCCCTGGCTTTGGCAGGCCAGGGAGGAAACGAGAGAAGGTGGTAATGCTGTTGTTTAGACGCGATGATGCTTATTGCCTATAGAAACCATGGCAGAACCATGAAAAGTGTTATGCCCATGCCATGAGGAAAAAGAAATGAGAGGATTGACACAGGGAATACACCCTGCACCCTGGAGCACATTTCATGCAAAAAGACTGTTTGAATATCTCTGAGGAAACAGCTAATTCAGTGCCTTTTCAACGCACTAAATGGGATTCTTCTAGGCTGGGCAGCATCTGCCTGTTTTACTGTGATTCACATCCTATCCCTGCAACGCTAAATCCAGCAAAATGGGAATGTGCCCATTGACAGAGGAACTGCCACAAAATAGTTTTGCCCAACTTTACATGGATTTTTCATCTCTGAAATTGTTATGCAATTCTGAACATTGTGTGTATATCTGGTTTATTATTAATTTATCCTTTGGTATTGCATCCTGCCAGAACAAAGTATGTTTATAAAACAGTTATGTAGGTGTACTGAGACAGTATGTGCCAATGTCAGGTGAAAGTATGTTGCAGCAGTGATTTAAATGACAAGGCTCTGCACTGATGATTTGGCCCAATGTCCTCATAGCAGACGCTGTAGGACTCTCATCCACAGATTTCCATATGAAACCTATAACTTCTGGTGGAGGATTTCCATTCCTTCTCATGAGCTCCTCTGGGCCAAGCGCACTGTAAATTAAGTTGCTTTATTTAAGGACTAGAACCAAAACCCTGGAGCCAAACACATTCTGTCTTCATTCATATTTGAATTTGTGGCTTGGGCCCATCTCCAACTGTATTGTAACATGTTTTTTATTTTTCTCTGTTAAGGTGTAGACAGAGCCAGCAGTCAGAGATGATGTCCGATGCGTGGTGTCTCACACTCACATTCAACAGATCCTTTGAGGTCCACGTACCCGTACGCGGAAATGGGTTATTTAGAGCAAGAGTGGGATACAGCACTAATGCCCTGTGTTTTCTAAAGGAATATCGTACAAGATTTATTGTGTGATTGGGCGCATTGTCTCACAGGGTAGGAGAAGGAAACCAGATCCTTGAAGGCTGAAGAAGACCCTGTGAAGATTTGCCCTAAGCCCTGTCAGGCAGTGGGAAGTCTGGAGCAGGGAGCCACCACCGCTGCTGCCTGTGCCCGCAGCCCACAGCGTTCATGACTAACAAGGTAGCATGAAACACGGAGAACAAAGGACAGATCTGCCCAAAGATACCCAAACCTTGTCTCTGGTGCTTTGCAAACCGAAGCGCAGCAGCCATGTGGTGTGAGGAGGGGGCATGGGTCCCCTGCTATTTCGGACCCAGCCATTTTGCCACCAAAACCCCACACACCAGCACTGCTGATGTGGATAGAGGGGATGGCATTCATACCATTTCCACCATTTTCACGGTGTTTTCTTGTGCAGCTGCTGAGAGTAGCCAGGTCAGCCTGTTCGCCCACAGAAAGAACTCTCGGCCAGCAGGGAGACAAGCAAACAGGGTGGGATGTGACTTAAACCCACTGTCAGGACAAACAGGGCATGACTCGGCTTCCCCTGAATCTGATTTGGGCTGCAAGGCAGAAACCAGATAACAAGGGAGTTTTGTGTTTTTTTTGAATGAAGACGCCTGAACACCAAAGGGCTGAGAGTCACATGCCGGTGGTGGTTAGAAAAAAGATAAAATGCATAAATCTTACCTGTTGGGACAGACCTCAGCTCAAGAGTACTGATGCCCTTGCAAATAATAAATCCTTCCTCCTTATTTTGTAGAGTTTATGAGGAAAATTGTGTGCAGGGCGGTTAAAAATACGGCTTATGGTCTCCCAGAAAAGCCAGTAACAGAACTAGGAGCTCTAACACCAAAAAGTGTTCTCTACAGGAAGGGTTTAGGTAGAGAAAGCGTGGAGGACACCACTGATACACTGATTTTGGCCACAGCCTCGTGAGGGCTTCCACCCTGCAGATGAGCTTTCCCTCTGTTCCACATATGCCTCTGGGAAAAAAAAGAAAGCATTGAGAAAAGGATTGTTATTGCTCTGTCTGGGTCCAGGAATGAGGCTGAGCAGCTCAACTGGCAGTTGATCTTTAAAAAATAACAACCTTTTGCCCCTCTGTCTTGTCCTTTTGCAGGTTTGCACGTAGGCTTCTCTGAGCAAAGAAGCAGGCTGGTTCCACACACCTCGCAGAGAGGGAGGAGAAAATAGAAATGATTTGTGCTGCGGTATCTGTGTCCCTCCAGTAAGAAGATGAAGCCCCTTTAAAATGCGCTGGGCTCACACCCCAGCTGTATAGGAAAATTTCCTTATTTCAATTGCTCTGGCTTTTGAGGACACTGATCATGGTTGTGTTTAAGGCACCGGGGGGTTTAGATCAAGCAGGAAGATTTAAGCTGGAGTAGGAATAATATTTGAGTGTGTCCAATAGGTTTGTGGAGGGCGCATCACCCTGTTTCTCTGCATCCTCCTGTTACACAGAAAATCCAAGAGGTTCGAAGAGAGGGGCTGGGCCTTTGAGGAAGAAAAGAGGGGGGAAAACAGCATTAGGTGGGATATTACCCGCTGACTGCTATTTCATTTCTTGGGAGAAATTTACAATATGATCATTAAATCCTCAAGAGACAAACCTGAAGAGTGTTTTCTTCCTTCTGGGCAAAAAATCTTGGAACTCTTAAAAAGACATTGTATTTCACAGCTCAGCAATCTGCAGCATTTAAAAAACTGGAGAGAGAAGAGGAATTTTTAAATGAGCAGTCTTTTTTTTTTTTTTTTTTCTTCCCCCTTTTCTGTTTTTAAAGACTCTATGCTGTCAGAATTCTTTTCAGGAAAAATAAATAAATTCTAACATCTGGTAATTAATAGCTTATGAGCCAAAGAATAGTTGTCTACAGAGGCAGTTCACAAGAGTGCAGTGTTTGCCTTGCCCCTTATCTCTGAAGATCACTGCTCTCTCACTGAAGCAAAAGCTCTCCGGATATGGCATTTAACTGCATTTCTGCTGTTGTGCTTTAGGAAGACAAACAGTAAGATCAATTTGTCACAATACTCAGGTTTTCTGTCTCAGTTTAGTCTCCAGCCACGACTGGTACAGCTTCACGGCTGCATCAAGCTCTGCTGCTCCATCTTGGTGCAACCAAGGGGTTGCAGCAACTCACCGCTTGGATGGTTCCCCATCTTGGTGGCATCTAAGCCTTTCGGATACCAGCAGCATTTGTCCTCAGAAGCTGTTCTTGTGGCAGGGAGGGGGTTCTTTGCCCTTGTTTTATGGGAGAGAACTGCAGCAGAGGGATGAAGTGACTTGCAGAAGGTCACAGAGGCAAGGCGGGTGTCTGCTAACAGACTCGAAACTATAACCACAAAACTTTCCACTTCACCCTGCTAACGCTGCTGAGGAACAGAACCAAAACACAAAAGCCTGGTACAATACTTCAGTACGGATGTCACCCACACCATTACAGCTTCAAGGATGGCATAAAAATGTCCAGTTCGAGTTAAATTTGTGGGCTTCAAGAGCTGCAAAGCAGAATCTTTGAGTTTCTGAAATGTCCAGGCCCATTTTGATTTCTATTTCCGTCAGGCAGCAACCACAGCTCCTTAATACAAAAAAGGCCTTTCCCTTGTTCAAAGCAACCCCATGCTACTCCTCAGAAGACTGGATCTCCCTGGAGAAGACACTATGAGATGATGCCAGGACATCCACAACAAGTACCTGCAGCACTCAGCTCGGCAAAATTTAGCAACCTTGCCACCTGTGAGGAAAAGCTTGCCTCATAGCTGTCACACATCTTCAGATAACTGGGCTCCTTTCCTTGCATTTTGGTGGAATTCCTGTGTGATAGCCCACCAGTCCATACATCCCTGTTGCTTAAAAGTGTACAAGTGCTTAAATCCACTTGAAATCCACACCCCATCTCCGCATTGCTAAATGACAGCACCAGCCTCCAGATGCAGTGAGGATCCACACACGAGGATGGTGAAGTGTTAGGTACTGTGCAAATAAAGGTAATGGTTTTCATCCTTCAGCCCCTCTGATTCTGAGGCAGAAAAGAAAAGAAAAAAAAAAAAAAAAAAAAAAAGAGTCCTAATGAGTTTAATGCTCACACCAAATTGCAAAGAACCACAGGTTTTTGCAGAAGTATTCGTGGCACTGGTACAGCCAGAAAGGTACTTTTCATCTGGCGTGGGTGAAAATTATACAAAAGGTGAACACCCTTCTCACAGAGCAGGGATGCCATGCGAAGGCGCCTGGGCAAGATGCGGCTGGATGTAGCTATTTAAATCTGACTTGCTCCCCATGCAAATGGCTCTCCCACTCTTTCCCTGAGCTGCTCCGTGCTGGCCCTGCTGCAAGCAGAGGGACAGGGCACTTCACGGCTGCTGCACTTGCTGCTTACCCTTGCAGCATGGGTTCCTGGCCATTTCTGCAAAGCAATTTCCTTTTGGTGATGCTCAAGACACTTGGACTTCTTGCTGTGCGAAAAGTGGGTTGACATCTCGCCCCACGGTGATGAAGTGAAATTGCTGTTGTCTGCTGGGACAAGGCGAAGTACAGAGTGATACCTGCTGAGCTGGGACCGAGCCTGCTCAGGCTGTCTTCTCCCTTCCCTCTCAGCTGCTGGCTGCAGCGCAGTTCAGCTGGGAAGAAATGTATTCCAAGGAGGTGGGAGAGGCAAAGTGGCAACGAGTGTTAAATCCACACAGGGACTGCGCGGCATGCAGGCGGTCCGCATTCCTCACAGCCCCATCCTCTGCAGCCGGGCTAGCCCATCGGAGCAGCCAGGACACCAAATATTGTCCTATTTAACCTCAAGACAGAGGATCAAAGTGCTACTCTGACACCCCACCTAGCAAATTAAAAACTATTGGAAGATAAAGAGCAATAGTGTGTCCATGCTGTGCCCAGGTGACATCCCTTAATTTTCAAGAAAGAACTGTCTCAGTCCTCAAAAATGCAGCCAGGAAAGGAATTAAAATTTTTCTGCGACTTTCTGTGCTTTGAAGGGCAGCTAACCTCAGGTCAACCTCGTGGTTAACACAAAAGAGCAGAAGAGAGTGTTCTTCACCTGGACCTTGGCACTGTCAAGTATTTTGAGTGCCTCGTGTCGTTTAGGGAGGAAAACGTGATTATCTTGCTCTCCATGACATGTGCCGCCGACAGCATACTAAATTTTGAGTAGCTGAAGTTCAAAGGAGACAGATTTACGTGGCAGAGGGATCTGAACTCTCTGATCAGCTGAAATAACTGGTCAAACTCCCATGGACTTAATGCCGGAGTCCTCAGGGAAATCAGTGGGAGTTTTCCCATAGGCTTGTGCTGCGGTGGCTTAAACAAAGCAAGGGAAGCGTTTCTTAGTCAGACGCCAAAAGAAAGAAGTCTCCTCTCTCAGCAATTAAAATATAGAATTCTACTGAAAAGTGATTAATATTTCTAGTGTCTACTTACGGCCAAGCCATGTATCCCCAGCCCTACCAAATATGACCTTAAATACACAACACTCTCCGGAGTTACTTCTCAGTTAATAATTTATGTATTCTGGCAACAGATCAATGCAACTAGAAACTAGTTTAGTAACTTACCTTCGAGGTTGTCTATCTATAAACACTGCAGATTCCTAAGTTAAACAGAACCCAATTGTTTTCCCATGTAACAGAGGCCAGGGCCTGATTTATATAGTTAATTTAAATGGTAATCTTAAAGAGTTGGGAAAGAAAACAACGTGTATCATTAAAGGTTATGAAAGAGGGAGAAACTGTTTACTACTGGGTTCAGGAATATGTGATATAAATGAAGATAAAATGCAAGTATCAAGACAAAAGTAATAAAATGATACCGGTATATGCTTATATAAGAGTGCATTAATCCTCACCGATATTCCCTGAGGTTACCCTGCACTCCCAGCACTGTCTAATGCTGGGAGTTGTGCACAAGTGTGCAACACTGATTCTTGCCTTTTTAACACCAGGTTGAGCCCGGTGTCAGGAAGCAAGCAGGGCTCACCTTGCTGCAGCCGGGCCTGGAGTTTAAGCAAAACAAGGGTGTCCAGGCTTGCCCCTTCTCCTTACTCACATCTGGAGAAGAGAGGGGACAACCGCCTTTGCGGATGGCTCGTGCACCAAAACACGGCTTGCATTTGCAGTGACTAATTAACAGGCATCTGTTACAACTTGTTGAGCCTTATCTTCATTTTCATACACGCTATTTTGGAATGAAGTTTTATTTAGGCTCCGGCTCCTAAACGTTGCTCAAGAGTCACATTACAGGATTAGCCTTCCTGACGAAGGGGAGGGGATGCTTTGTGGTTAGCAGTGCGGGGTAGGAGTCAGGAGGCTGGTCCCTGTCCTGGCTGCTGCCTCATCACCTGCTCTAAGTCGGCTCACTTGACTCAGCGCAGCTAAGCCTGCACAGATAGGAAGGCTTAGTTAACGTCTATAGAGCATTCAGAAGCCTTCTTTTAAAAGCTGCCAAGTAAATAATGATTTAATAGTTCTCAGGTGCTGCTGAATTACCCTTCTGCAAATATCTGCTCCTGCAAACTGAGCTGCATGGTGTTCCCCTAGCTGCAGGCACTTGTTCTCAGGGGCCAAGCCTTACAAGACTTACCTCCACCCCATCAGAGCTCCTCACAGCTTTGCCTTGGCTAGAGTCAAGTCAACCAGGGCAGAGACCTCTAGATGTGAAAACCACAGCCCATTGATGCTAAAAGCCTCTAGATGGAATAATAAAAGATGTCCGCTTTGTGGGTCAGCATGGAGGATTACAGATGCTCACCCACATCGTGTAATCTTATCTTCTGGTGTTGCTCATGAGAATTGTGACATCTCCGGCAGCACGTGCACATGTATGAAGTGGAACTTCCAGATCCCATGAACCACCTCATCTGAACCCTTCTTTTTATTTTTTTTTCTTTACCAAAGGAAAACCAGCGGAGGCTTTTCAGAGGCAGATGTGTGAAAGTCTGGGGATACCGTACCACATCCAAAGATTGTCGGCATGGGTAGCTGCACCGCAGCACTGCAAGGTTGAACACAAAGCCCCTGAATAGGACTAGTAGGGCTTCCTTACATTTTGGGACCAAGTAATGGAAGTGATTTTTCTGATAGGGGTGCAGTTCCTCTGCTGTATTTTAGACGTCTGTTGTAGGAGGAGATGAATTGTGCTCCAGACCTCAGTGGGCTGGTCTTTAATAACTAGTGGAGTGGAGATGACTCGCTTGAATGCTGCTGCCTGGATACGGCCATCTAAAGGAAGCATTAGGGTATCAGTCCGCTTCTCTGGAACCATAGTCACTTCCTTATAGTTCAATTTAAAATGCCTCCAAAGAGAAATCAGCTGAAATGGCAAGGGGGAAGGGGAAAGACTCTCATTTCAGAGACACTAAAATGAGTGGGAGTGTGAACATATGTGTCCACATGGGGAACTACTCTGGAGTCTCTGCAGTTCTTTAAATACGCAGTGAACATGATGCCAGGTTCACCTCCCCTCCTGCACACACTTTTCCATACGCGTAGGCTGCACACTGCTGGTTTGCCAGCTCTGACGGAGGTGACTGGAGCGGGGAAGGCTGATGATGAGGTCTAGGCTCCTGTAATGGATAACACAAAGCAATCCCCCTCCTTTGTACTCATTTTTCATGTGGCAGTTGGCCTGACTGAGGAGTGAAGGCAAGCTGCTCTCAGCTGACACCCACTAAACCATATACTGTTCTAAAAAACAGCATTAAATTGTGTTGTTTTTTTTTAAAAAAAAAATTCTATTATTTTATAGACAAGATCCGCCAGCCTCTGTATTGGTGTAATAAAGCTGAGTAAGAAGGTAGCCCACTAGTGCCTAAACCCTCTGATCTTATTACACTGGAAGAGATGAAGGATCAGATCCTGCTCTTAGCTACACTGATGTCGATCTGGAGTGACTCCAGGTGAGCTACGATGGATGAAAATAGAGCGCAATTTGGGCCCTAAGTGTTTCACAACACATCCTGTTAGCATGAGTTACGTGCATGCATTAAAGGAAACATAAAGCCTTCAGATTCTGAGAATGAGATACAATTTCAGCTCCTCTGCTGGCTTTCCTGGAGTGGTTTTAAACTGCTCCTTGCAGAGGTGAAAAGCAGGTGTTGTAAAGTCACTTGCAATGTTTCCCACCGCCCCTGCTTGTTTCCAGGGGAGGGCAGCTCGTGTCGCCACATTGCGTGGTTTTCACCTTGTACATCGTGATCCGCCACATGACAGGCATGGCAGCAAATGGCTCAGATATGTGCCGACACCAACTTCTCCTTCAGGCCTTTGGGGGGAAATTCTCATTGCTTTTCCCTCAAGGAAAAAAAAAAAAAACAAACCACAAAACACCAAAAAACCAAACCACTGAATATGTATTATTAAGAAAGTCCCAGGGAGGGAGAATGGCCCCAAAAACCCCAGTGCTGTGATGCAGCCACAGAAAAAGGACATTAGTGGATGCACTCACAGTGAGGGAGGCAAAATTTGTGGTTTAAATCTGCAGAAATCCCCACACACCAGCTGTGAGTGTGAGTTTAAGCTCATGGTTGTGACCCTCATTTACCACCAACTTCTGACAAGAAGAGAAGCTGTTCAGGGCTCGGCCTGATAAAGGAAACCCTATATTTCAACATAGGGTTTTTATTTCAACAAACCCTATATTTCAACATTGTGGCATCTGATCTTTAGAGACTGATACTAGAGGAGAGATCCTGAAACCCTGTTAGAAAGGAGGCTCTCCCAGATGTGCAGGTAGCTCAGGCAGAAGGGCCAAAGCACTGCCACCTTGTTCCCTTGCACCTACCTGCACTTGACTTCTTTGATGCGTGTGTGAGCAGTGGCCCCCGGGGCCAACCTACTGACCTGCTGCTCAGGGACGTTTGTGGGATGGGGAGCGCTGATGTTGTCCTCAGGCTGTGGAGCACATCAAACACCCGCTTCCCACCTCCTGGGATTTTGAGCTTTACATCACAAGCAGATTTCCAAGAAAAGGGGTATTCAGTGCCCCATTTTGCGGGCAGGCTGATCCCATCCATGTGGGTGCAGGAGCACTGAGTGGGCAGGATCCCTCTGGGGCATTAGTCAGAGGACTGGCTCATTTCTGGATGCTAACGGAGCTCAGGGTGACCTGAGCGTGACCTAGGCGCCATGCCACTTCCAGCTGGCTGCACCCAGGAGTAACTCTGGGCCCCCAAAGAGATTGCAAATCTAAAAGCGAGGTGCTCACAGCACCTTCAGACTTGGGTTTCTGTTAAATGGAGTCTTCAGCGTCTCTATGTTGAGCTTAAATGTATTTTATTTTACATGGCCCTTAGTCCTTTGAAGTTTAGCTCCCAGTAGTAAAATGAGGATGTTAATATTCAGACCTTTGCCTTCGTTTTTTGGTTTGGGTTTTTTTTTTTTTTTGTTTTCAGGCAGGATCCACCTCTGCTTTTTATTGGACCTGTAGTAATAAATGCAAAGTAATTATACCCAAAATAGGACTGCAAATTAATCTATCATGAGCAATGTAGACTGCAGGACTTTTAAAAACTAATTATTGGTTTATGCAGTAGATTTTCTAAATAATATGACCTAATAAAACTTCAGAAGAAATACCAGGACACAGCCCTTTCATGTCCTGCTTGTGATACTGGGAAGCAGCGTGAGTCATTCTACTACTGAATGAAATCCCCTTGCGGCTGCCCGGCTGGGTGACCCTGCGCAGATCCTACCAGTACTAAGAAAAATCCAGTTAAATGACAATGTTTTGCAGGCTCAGAAAATTGCAGAAGCAGGACAATGGTATTTGTCATTCTTTGGGAGGGAAAAAAAATCTGTTGTAAAGAGAGTAAATTTTGGTCTTCCCCACTCTTTTTTTTTCCTGCAAGTTCTGAACAAGCAGCAAAGATTATAAGAAGTGGGTTAAGCAAATTGTGTGCCTGGACATTGATGTTGCTTTGACTGAACAGTGTGTCTGCCCTAATTAAAGAAAACTTTTCCAGGGGGTAGAAATGCACTCGAGTCCTTGTATGTTTGTGTTGGTCACTTACTGAACATGGGAAGCTGTGGCTTTGCTTTTTCCTTCAGTGAGGATAAAAATACACATATTTCACATTTGGCATTTCATTTCTCCTTCAGTGGGGAGGGTAATTTTTCAGCAGGCAGATGTCTCTTCTTTTTCTTCCTTCCCACCCCCCCCACCCCCCGCCCTTTTCTTTTCATTTGAAAGGAGCATTTGATGCTGATTGAAGATGCTAGAATGACACCTCCTTTTTAGAGACCAGAGGATGAAAGGGTGCCTTGGGCAGCCACAGAGTGAGTTTCTCTCCATGTATGTAGCTCCAGCTTTGACATGACCCTCAGCAATTTAGCAGCCTCTGGAGCCAGAGTGAGCATCTCATGTTCATGATCTACAAGCGTTTTTTGGAGCCAGCAGGACTCGTGAAAAAGAGGAATACTCACTGCTGGGTCAGCTACCGACTGTCTGAGCAAACAGATCTCTGATCACGAGGACATCCCAGCTGAGACACAATGAGTGTTGGTCCAGATGACGGAGGGGAAAGGACCTGGCTTCATCCTTACCATCACAGAGAAACCCTTCTAGGAGGCCACGGTCTCCTGGTTTATTGTGAAATTAAGAATATTCTCACGATAATAAGTGGGAGGAAAATCTTTCCCTTTGGAAGATGCTACATACACACCCTCCCACTTAAACTACCCCCAGAATCCCAAACCCGAATGTGAGGGTCTTTTCTTCTTCTTGGCCTTTCCCGACTTTATTGCTCCTGAAGCTTTGGATGGCATTCTTGTCACAGCAGTCACACCAGACCTGAAGGAGACGGTGACGAGGCCAACCACTGTGCTTTGCTGGGCCCTTTCTGTCAGAGGGGACATCTGCTAAAACCAGCTGTGGCAGTGGCTTGTGAGTGATGGAGAGCTGGACTTGGACTGCGATTCAGCTCATTAAAAGCACCCTGGGGGCTGCTATGGTTATTTGCCCCCTGTAGTGCTGGCATTTTTAAGGCCAGGTCAGAACTCATTGCTCCAGGCTCTGTGCTAAAGGCTCTCTCTATACCCTTTGTCAAAGGACACGCATTTAGCCTGTCCCTCATCTTTATCCACCATGTCGAAGGCAGAGACCTGTGTCTGAGCAGACTCCCATCCCTCCGCTCCTTTCCTCTGAACAAATGTGGTCAGCGTGAAACAAAGCCCAAAGCAGCAGCACGCTCCCCTGTGAGCAGACGGAACGTTTCAAAGGCACAAAGGGTATTTAGGCACCGACTTCAAAGTCAATAAGTTGGATGCTGAAAAAAATTCTCCCCCATAGCCTTTATGTCATGCCACTTAATAAGTAATTAAAAGCTCAAAAATCATGAGTCTGCTGCTTTCATTACTTCCTAAAGCACACTCGATACATCATCGCTCTGTGAAATGCTTCACATGTACCGCATCCTACTTTAAATATGCCAAACAGTGAAGTGCTTAGCATTACAAAGGCAAAGACATCAAGGAAGCTTTGATAAAATCTGCTGAGCAGACAAACATCTCTTTGGTTGGCACTAGCCAGGCTGGGTTTTTATTCCACAATGATTAAAAACATTTCAAGTGAAGGCAGCTCGGGTTGTATTTTAGGCACAAGACCATTAGGTGACAAAGAGTGAAACCTTTCATTACGGGGATGCTGGCTCAAGGGGATTAACCCATGCGGCGTTTGCAGGGTGTTGCTAGTGTAAGGCGAAGGTTTCTCAGAGATGACTCTCCTGGGAAAGGGCACTAACAAAGGGATGGATGGCTTTGCTCTGTTGGTGGCAGAGTGAAGACTGGCAAGGCAATGCTCTGTTTCCCAGTCCCAAAATGATGGGAGGTATCTGAGATAGGTTTACAGGGTAGGGCACAGCTCTTCGGAGACAGCGAGGCTGACATCTGTGCTGTTGCAAAAAGCTGCCTGTGAAATAGGCAGGGCTTTATTTCTCCCTCACAGGCTGTTTGTGGTAGAGCATGTCTGGCTGTAAGCTCTGGATAGTACGCAACATGGTGAAGCCCCAACAGTGACAGGGTGTGTTCCCGTGATATAAATAGACATTTAAGATGAGCTAAATTTACTCAGTGAATCATTTATTTGCTAAAAATGTGGTTTCAGGGTGGCCACAGTTATTTGCCAAATATGATGCATATTCTCAAATGTTTTTGGATTAAATGAAAAAATTTGGAAACATTGAAGCACTTCATTTCAGCATTTGCAGAAACATACAGATACACGCACATCTCAAACTCTATTACTTTTGGGAATCTGAGGAACCATTCACAAAATGGAGGAGAAGACAACAGCATTTGTCTTCCCGGCAACCTCCACAGCCCAGTGTTTTCAGCGTCTGATTGGGAAATCTCATGTCCTAGGAGAGTGCTCCCTGCTGTGATAATTACGGGGTACTCTGACTTGGGTGCCTCTTGTTTTCTCCAGCTGAAATTACTTCATTTTGTAAGAATAATTAAATACCCACTGGTGGAGAGCAAGGGTGACGATAATTTTGTGGTTAGAGCACTCCCCTGGGAGGTGAGAAGTCTCCCAACAGCTGCATCAATGAGCAGTGTTTATACAGAGTGGAAGAACTCCAGAAGAAAGGGAGGAGGGAGGCTGCAGATCACCCTATAGCCGGGTCACTGGAGACATAGGAGATGATGGCAGTGTAGTGGGTTTGAAGTTGGTCTCGAGCAGAGCAGGTAATTGTTTTGTTAAGTGGGATACAGTTGTGTGAACCCTTTCACGTAGGTTACAAAAAGGTGGTAATTCGGTTCTTCTACTTCATCCCAGAACAAACACATTTTTTAAACCTCAGAAAGCCTTTTAGGATGGGGAAGAATCCTTCCCACCTACTTGGAGGTGTCTTATTCAATTCCCATTGCTGCCCAGTAAGTCAGCTGCTGTACCTCTGCATCTGAGGGTGGCTGGACCAGGGAAGCAATGATAACTTTTGATACCGCAGTTTTGACAAGCTCCATTATAAAAAACCCAGCTTCCACCAGCTCTTCCCATTCTTCTAAGGAAGCTGTGGGAAAGCCCAGCACACATAAGCCAGTCTCCTGGGAATCTGGGACTGCGTGTCTGTCAAAGCAAACAGAAAAGCGTAATTCAGGTCTCATTTTCTGGTTTTACAGCAGAAAAATGTAAACCAAGAAATCACGAGCACGTTATTGTTCCTTGCAGTGTTGCATGGCGGGTATATTCAGAGGAAGTTTCAGTCTTCCCAGGAGAGGCAGAAAGGCAAGTAGTTTTTAAAGAAAGCTGAGAGGGTCAGCAATTGCTTGCCTCCAGCAGATAGGGATGTGAGCAAACTATCAAGTAACATGGAAGATGCATTTTTTTTCTAGCACCTGAAAAGCTGCGGTTTTTACAGAGCAAGCCACCACATACTTGTGGGATTAGACATGTTAAGGAAAATGTACTCTGCCAACCAGGCTATATATATATATATAGCATGATGAAGGGCTCGTTGCTCTGCTTCAGCTGGCTGATAGTAGACTCCATTTCACAGCAGAGAAGGGAGGTTCCTTTCTGCCTCCTTGTTTGTCCTTGTGCAAGGCTAACAAAAAAAAGAAAGTGAGCTGAAATCAATGTTATCGCTACACAAAATAAATGGTGAGAGAGCTAAAAAACTAAGATGTGGAAACTTTTATGCTTATGAACTGTTGCTTGTGAACAATTAACTCAAACTGAATGCAAACAGACTCTCTCAGAGAGGGTGTGTATTGTAGAAATATTTAACAGGCCATTTAAACCTGGCTGGAAATAAAGCCAAGCAGAAGCGCTCAGGTAGGAGGAAAAATCCTGAATGCGATGCTGCCATTCACATTGGTTTCCGTGGAGGAGAAAACCTCATCAACACCAAGACATCTCCATTTCCCCTCCTGTCCTCTGCACACTGGGTTAAAGAGGTCTTGTGGTTCTGCCAGGCCGTAGGCTTTTCTCACTCAACTCAACAATGTCCAATTTAATGAGGGCATTTGGTCTTTTTGTACTTAATGCGTGACTCCCAGAGCAAGCAGAGGTGCAGGTATTGAAAAGGGGGACCCACTTGCACTCCAGGAGGGTGTAATTAAAGCTCACTGCGGGAGAGCATTTGGATTCATGCAGAGACACGCTTAAGCAGGATTTACTCTTTCGGACACAGCTCTGAACTGATGCTCTGCAGTGCTTCTGGATCGGAGCTAGGGTGTATGGGACAGCTGTGGAGTAATGACCATGTAAACATTTTGGGCTGATGCTCCAGCAGCCATCACACACTGCTGTAGAGGAGCTGGCGTGCTGGGCAGGTGGGATCGCATGCATGTTCTCAGGAAAAGAAAGGAATGGTGAAACCCCTTGAGCTGCTTTGGCAAGCCAGCCCCAGAAAGCAGTCCAAATCTGCATGGAGCTCTGTTTATCCTCCTGCAGGGAATGGATGTGTTTTTAAGTGTTTGCTGCGTAATTGTGACCAAATACCGCAAGGACATTCTCTTGAAATGCATTTCATCATCATAAATATGATGTAACGTGACGCTTCCTAACCAAACCATCCAGAGGCTTGTCTGTTAACAAAGTGAAGTTATTCCAGAAGAGTTACTTTTAAATTCCTGCCCCGTCCTAATCCAGATTAATTTTTGCATACAGACAAGCCCTCAGGGCTTGGTTCAGGGAGCGCTGCAGTAAATGAGAACTTTTCTGCTAAACCTTGGATCAAGCCTGAGGTGCTTCTGGCTGCCTCTGCCTTAGCATTTCGGTTCAGAGCAGTGATGCTGTTCCACAGCAGCTCTCTGGCTTGGCCTCCCTCAGCTCATAGTGGTCCAGTTTGCAGAACAGCTCTGATGCACACAAATTCAATTCCCCTCCCACCCCCGACATCCAAACCCCCCAGGTGGAAATGAAACCAGAAGCTCTGTTACAACCCCTCATAGGGATATAAAGTAATAAATTAGTAACTGGTCCTCCAGCCAGCCTCAGACAGTGTGCAGCGTGGGGGTCTTCCATGTAGGTGACCAGAATAAATCTAACCTGGAGTAGCCACTGTGAACTGCACATCGTGTAGATGCTGAGCCCTCAGCACCAGTCTGTTTGATCTCCTCATACTCTCCTGTTGCTCTCTTGCTAATCTAGATGTAGCAATTACTTGTTAATCTAGACATGGCCCGTAGGATGGATATCACTGTCACATCTGACTCCACACAGCTGCACACACAAGGCAAGATGACAACGTCTGCTTTGCAAATGGAGATATGAGGCAGTCCGAGGAGATAGGAAAGTCGTGATCAAACTGCGGTCTCCTGCATGTTGGCTTGAGGGTGGTGTTTCTTCCCAAGTTGGCCCCAAATGTCCACAGGTTGCTCTGAAAAAGGGTGATGCTTGTGACATGGTGCAAAGGGGAGCTTCAGTGCTCAGCTCTGCCTGTGCTGTGTCAGCAGCTGCCAAGGGGTGGACCATAGGCTGCCCAAATGGCCAGACGAACATCCCCAAACTGGAAGCACATCCAGTGCCTCTCTGAGGTCCAAAAAGAAAATCTGGAGGTGACAAAGGCAACTCACAAGGCCTGTCCTCCCCTTGAATAACAAAAAGTGATGAAGAACCAGTCCTTGCTCTGACACAGACTTTCTTCAGGACCTTGTCAAGTCACGGCATCGCTCTGTGCCTCATTTCCCCCCAGTACAAAGGAATGGGATGTTAGCTGGTTCATCTGCTGGGGTGGTGTCTCCACAAATCACTTGGCGGCAGGGTGTGTTCCTGGGGATGGGACCTGACAGCATCATCACCAGCACAGCCTCCAGCGCTTCTGCCCTGTCCCAAACATCTCCCCAGGACAGTCTGCAGATTAGCACAGGCCAGGGACCATTTCCAACACAAAGTTTGCATGTGGCTGCCACGTTTCAGAGCCAAAAACAGGTTAATGGACACAGGACCTTCTGTGTTTGTGGTCTGAGAGCCCAGAAATGGTCCCAAGCACTTCTAATTTACTAGCTCAGATGTAGCATTACCCAGTAGCCTTTGGGCCCCAGGGTCTGTTGTGCTTTATTAGTACTGGATCAAACAGATTAAGGTCCAGGTTTATCTGGGGACTACCTTAATTTAGCAAAAAGATTCATTTTTTAAACTTGCCCTAAGTAATTTCCCTGTCCCCACTACAACACACCACCTTGGCTTGGCCTGCGTCTGCAAACCTCAGTCTTTTCTTCCTCCCATCCTAAGGAGCAGTAAAAATAGGTAATCTTTAGTGAAAGGTCAGTTATCTGGGCTAGAAGCCAGGCAGGGATCCTGGGGGGAGGGAGCCGGTGGCTTTCCAGGGCAGCAATGCAGTTGGAGTGGTGCCTCCATTGTAGCGGCCACAGCTCCCCAGTGGGACCGGGCAGCACCAGCCCGTGGCGATGCCATCCTGCAGGCAGGAGGGGAAGAAAGTACAAAGAGACGTACTGTACAGTCTCGAACTGATTACGACATTTATCATTTTCAATAAACTCCAGGAGCAGCCAGCCCTTGTACCCTGCGTACTCTTACAACTCATTTCTCTGTGAAATTGGAAACGGGACAAAGTCAATTACGTTATTTTCCAACAACAAACCTCTGTGGGATAGTAAGTCAGATACTGGCTGCAGTTTGGAGAACAGCCAGAGTCCCACTTGAAATGTTCTGTAACGGTGGCGACGTGGTCACAGTGATGCTTTCTTCCACCATAGTAAACACCAGGAAGACTTTTATTCTTGAAATCCCTGTCCAAAAGAGAATAAGTCAGTACATTGCCTCTGTTGCAGCCCCATGAAAATGAGAAATTAATCTCCACAAGCTCTTTGGGAGAGTTACCTGGCTTTTGTTGTGTTTGGGTATTACATCCTCTGCAGGGGCACAAGCAGAGGGATGAAAAGTAGTTCAGGATTGGCACCATACCAGGAGTGTGGAGGGCAGGGGTGGATCAGATAAGCAGAAGTCTAAGACCATAAATACCTCCACGTCACTGCAACGCAAACAACAGCAAATCCCCCTGGAGAAGCAAAGTCGATGTGTAACTAAAAGCAAGTTGGAGAAAACTGCCCCGGTTTGGGAAATCAAGGTTTGAAGCCCCTGAGAAAGGACAGTGCTCAGAAGTTTCCCAGCCTTCTCTGTTAATTACTGAAGATATTTATTTTTAACCTAAGGCTGGCTCCCTCCATCATAATACTTAGCAGGGGACTCACATGGTGTAATCCGCCAAAAATCAAAGCCACTTGAATGAAGCCTTGTTCTGTAAGTGAGCTAGCCCTGCAGGGATGTCCCTGGTTCACCCCTCATGCCGTGAGGCTGTTGGGTCCAAGCTGGTGAAAATCTGAGCATCTTCTTTGCTGGAGTTACAGAGGCCTCAGGGTTTGCCAGCTCAGAGCTAAAACAGCAGAGGGAAGGGATGGGAATTAGCATAGCTGAGCTCCTGGATCAGTGTGGGGACAGCAAAGATGACCCTGCCACCTCCTATACGGTTTCTCCCATGGGTAGCTAAGGGGACACATGGTCTTGCCTGCAGGACACTGATCATAAGTCATGGTGCTGGGCACCAGCCAGTAACATTACAATACCAGACCTGTCCCACCTCACATTGCACAGCAACGCAAACCTCTCCTCCCTCCAGCTCTGGCTGGCTGTCAGCTCTGTCTTGGCTAGGGAAGCCAAGGGGCGGATGCAAGACCCACTCCCCAGCTTCAGTCCTGCAGCCTGTCCTTCTTGAAGGGCAACACCTTATATGTTGGAGAGGAGGGAAGACAAGAGCTTTGTCACCTGAAATAAGTTGCAGATGCTATTGAGTCCACAGAGAGGGAAGGGAAGTCTTGCACAAACTAGACCTGTAGTGAACACCTCCCGTAGCAAAACAAACAGTGTCATCTCAGCTTAGAACATCCATTTCTGAATAGATATTGTATCTCCAACACATGTATTTCAGGTTTGGTTTGATGGCATTTTCCTCCCTGAAAAATGTTGGCCCTTCCCCAGGAGCAGAAAGCAAATAATTACCAGTCTTACTTGTTGCAAACAGGGTGGTGTAACATCTAAGTACAGCTTTCCCTTTTTGACTTGGCTTGTTGGAGAGCACAGCAAAGTGAAGGAGTCTGGTTTTGTCCCTGTGTATGGTGGCATGGGGACACAGGTGGACAGATTGGCTCATGTCATCTCGGACATGTGCTGAAAGCTGTTTGCCCCCCACTGACCCAGCTGTAAAAAAGACCTGGGTCATCCTGAGCCAGGACATCAGGGGTAGCTTTGTCCTTGGTAGAGAAGTTCCCCATGATGTGTCCCCTTTCTCATCCCTAACCTTGTGTCCTTGTGGCATGTGAAGACTTTGCTGATTTGGCCAAGATTTCTAGGCATCCCAATATCCCAGACAAGTAGCCATAGGGTGTGGCAACCCTGCAGCTCATGGACATGTACTTTGGCACAGAAAACCCCAGCCCCTATTTGTATGCTGTGGCCTTGCCATAAGCACATGAACCCAACAAGCCCCCTTGGCATATGCAAACCGTGGCTGACACACTATCTGTCCCAACGCTGCCCCGTATGAAAACACTGCTGCATCCAAGGAAGCCATGCAAGCCAAATCAACAAATGCCTTGAGCTGCACTAAGACCTGGGAAAAGCGATGTTTCCTTTCTGATCATATCCAGAAGACATGCAAAAACCACGGCCATGAGCAGCACTCCTAAAAAGAGAGAGAGGAAGGAAAAAAAAAGTTTTTTTTTCCCTTTCTAGTTCTTGAAAGCAGAGTGATAATCAGTGGAGATAAGCCCTGTCATGTGTGTATTCTAGAAAAAAAAAATGAGAAAAAAATGTCTGAGGTGGCTCTTGAGTGTTCCTGCCTTGCAGCGGGGGCACTCAGAAACCCAGGTGCTTTCCATGGCTCAGCACTCCTGGATCCCACCCGTGAGTCATCAGCTCACAGGCCCCACCAGCTCAGACCCTGCCCTTGCCATGCAGACATGGGCTCTCTGCCCCTGTTTTCCCTTCTCCAAACCTCTTGCCATGAGCCAGCAATCGTCTACACTATCACCTCCACCAAGCAGCTCAAGGCAGGTTCACATGTAGAGATGTCATACTGACTCGTACTTCTTCCAGGTGTCTCTGCTGAAAGCATCGGAGTTGTAGTTTTGGTTTGTTCAGAGGTTGGTCTGAAACAGTTGTCTGTCCTGAACACACGAGGTGTTGCATGTCCTGTGAATCAAAATACTTAATTCAGAAGGATCACTTGGGAAACATTTTTTTTTCTTTCTTTCTATGATATTAATCATTCTTAGGAACAGGGAACCACTGCCCTGGTTGTGAGAGCAGGAATTGCAAGCTAACCCCCCTTGGAATACAATCTTTCTCCCAAATCGGGCAAATGGGTAAAGCGAAACAGCACTTGGGAAGGACAGAGCAAGTTCTTCCAGGTACTTCAGTCCCTGACTCGTTAAGCAGGTTATAATGGGCTTTAATTGTTACTCCCACAAGATGCAACTTTATTTACTGCAGTTGATCAGCTCTCACAAAAGGACTGAACCGTCCCCTTGCGTCCAAAAACCAGACAGTTCTCACCTCATCTGTGATAACGTCGTTCAGGAGAAACACGTCTCCATGGCAAGGCAGGACCAATACAGCCATCAGCTAAGGACTGCTGAGGCAAGGGGAAGCTAAAACCAAGTTCCCAGCCACTGCACTCTCCAGGGATATTGTATCTTCTCAACCAGACACACTGCATAGGAGATTGGGCCAGAAAATGAAATAACATGGCAAATCCATCTTGGGAATGAGAGCTGCTGCCTGGTCTGACCTGGCATTGCCTGGGAGCAGGGGTCAAGTCCCTTGCAAAAGTCATGAGCACTATTATCCCATCCTTCCAGTTGGGAAACTGAGGCACCCTAGTCTGCTTGTCCCTTTAGATACCGCTTAGCAGATGTTTGCAATGATGCTGGAGGAACACCTGGACAGGGAGGCATGCTCTTCTGGGTCACCAGCAGCTCCTTAGCAAAATCCCACAGCTGGCACAGACGTCTCTGCAGCAGATGCTTTGCTGCAGTGGTGGCCACTTTCCTGGCTCAAGCTCTCTGAGCACATCCCCAGCTTTCCTGTTCCACTTCATAACTCCTCCGAAGCTGAGCATCCTAAGTTCACTGGTTTTCCCGAACTCATCTTGCTCCCCAAAGTGCATCAGCTTTCTTGTAACACAAATCCCAGGCTTATTTATCTGGGCTTAGGGTAATACATTCAGGGTTAGAGTTGCAAGGTCTCCAAAAGCAGGATTCTTAGTGAAAGGCACCGTGACTCCAGATGTTGGAGCAAGCCACTCTCCTAGCTGCTCCTGTGTACCTGTCAAAGACCTTACAATGTGCATCAGCGTGGGAAGCAGAGACTCAGCTTCCATGAAAGGACAGCATTGCCACGGTCACTTTTTTCTGTTCCTGTTCCCTGAATATATTGTGCTTCTTATTTTCACCTGATACCAATGCAGCATTGATGGTCCCTGCCTCGGACGTGTGCTGTATTTCACCCTCTTCGAGCTCTGATGGCCCAAAACACCTTAGAAACCTTCAAGGCTTAAATTACCCCATGTACTACATCAGAAAGTATCCATTTTACACTGAGCTTACTAAGCGTACGGCCTCAGGCACATTCTTATCTTCTGATAGGGCTTGCACAACCTTTCTGGTACCTTATCACCAGGGAGAACAAGAACAAGGTGCTTTGCTCAGGCCTGACCTCTTCCCTTCCACTTTTCAGCCAAGGGGGACGGGCATCCTGGATCAGCATCTGCAGCCAGAGCAGAGCCAAAGCTTTACAGCCTACGCGGCCAAATGGCATCGGCAGAACCAAACCCTTCCTCCACCATGCTGAGCTGCAACTGGTTTGGCCCAAGAAGGGAGAATGTCCCTTTCCAAACATGGGTAAATTGGAGCACACACACCGAGAGGACGCATGGTTAAAAGGGATCGTAATGCTGCCTTCAGGTGTATTCCAGCCTCATTGGCAAGGGGAGAACCAGCTTCCTGCACCTGCGGTTTGACATCACTCGGGGTTTTGTGCATCTTCCTCTAAAGCATCTCAGCCCTGGAGCATCTCCTGCTAAGCCCAGAGCCCCAGCCTAGCAAGCCCACCTATGTGGCACTGCGCGCATCGCTCCAGGGCACAGCTGCCAACCCTCCTGGGACACCCCGCGCTCCACTGCAGCTCTGGCACCATGCTGCTTGCCCGAGGTGTGCTTGTTTTGTTCATGACCCAACACTTTACTACTGTCAATATTTTAATTTTTATGCAGTGCCCCCCCACCCCCTTCTTCTCCCATGTGGAGATGAGTTTCCACTTGCCGCACCACATTCTTGGAAGAACAGGCGGAATGGAATTAAAGGTTTCAAACTAACTCAGCGGAGGTGAAAAATGTTGCCTAAAGACAGAAGGAAAAGATTGTCAAGTGAGATTTAGAGATGCCCTGGGCAGGTGAGGGATGATTGCATCCGATTCCGATAGTACGTCTGATTCTAGCACTGCCTGGGAAGGTCTCTTTCTCTCCTGGAGCTTGTTTTTTGTCCCATCTTCATCCTATCTGCAGAACTATTCAGGCAGAAAAATGCCCTCTCTAGTTTCAGACTCCAGAGTCACTAATAGCTCCTGCCACTAACTAGGAGATGAGGCAATGCACACTTTAAATGGCTCCCAATTTTCTCAAGCCAGACAGCTTGTTTGTGCTTCTTTTACAGGCTTCTCTTCTATGACTCAGCCCTATATGAATGGCTAGAAATGAACATCAAGCTAAACTAACAAAGTGGGTGCCAAACATTTATTTTTTTTTTTTTTTGCCCAGGATACCATTTTCCCCAGAGTCTCACAGAGGTAATTAAAAGGTGTCAGCTTTTAGAAGGAATATCCTTGACAGTAATATGATATAATTCAGACTGAACAATATGTTCAGTTTGTTCCCTGGACCATAATGCAGTCCTGTAAGAATACAGTGCTATATTCACTAAAGATTATCCTCAGGAAAGAATGCCCTGAGTTAGCTGAAATAGGACAAAAATTTTCACATGATCATTGACAGCTCTGATTAAATTTATTAGACAAATTCAGAATAAGTATCTATGTAAAAGTGTAACACTGGGATTCAGAAGACCCCTGTTCAGACCCAAGATTAAGAACTCATTGCTTCTTGTGACCATAAAACATTTTAGCAATGCCTTGCCTGTGTGAAAAGCAAGGGACTACTTCATTCCATGCTGCAGCTGCTTAGGTGGCAGTGGCTTTAGCACCAGATTGTCCTGTTCCTATTTCTCGGTGCAGCACCTCACACACAAAAAACCTATGACTTTCAGGGTCTCTTTAGAAGTTTCTTTGCTACCAACATACCACTCTTTTCACTATAATTCTGTTGAGCTGGAGAAATGACATCTTTTTACTTTCTCAACTGGGACACAAGTGGAAGAGAGATCTCGTCCCACCAGGAACCCTATAAGTGGTGCCTCTAAAAACCTTAGATCAAGCAAGAACCAAAGCAGAATCAGATTCAGTATCTTCTAGGTCTACCCTTCACCCACCTTGGATGCAGCTCTGTGAACCTGAATCTGAGCTTGCAGAGTTCCCTTGGGACATTGGAGCTGAAGCACCTAAATAAACGTTGAAGTGGGTGTAAGCTTGTAATAACCAGAAGAAATAATGAAATAAATATCCATAAACAGGCAAGACACAGATTAAGGTGGGTTTTCCCCTTGTTCTTTTGACCATTTTATTAAAAATAACAAGGCTGACTCACGTGCCTTACAGGTGACCAAATCTCCTGTTTTCTCTAGATTTAAACCTGAGTGGTCTCACTGGTAAAGATGATTTGCCCCATCATGTTTCACGGCAAGCTGGATCCTTGACTTTCTCATCGGAGCTCAGCCTAGATTAAAGCTCCGTTGAAGGCCAGGATGTTTGACCTGGGATTATCGGTTTCGTTGTGTAGTGGGATCAGTGCCAAATTCCCCAGTGAGAACCTGGACAACCAACCACATCCAAGCTACCTCCACTTTCAGAGCTGGCCAGATGTATTGTTTTAACTTAAAATGAGATTTGTCTTTAATGATGGTCTGGGGGAGACTTATGGATCTAATCAGAGGGTTTGATCCAACCCGAGCTTTTCTGCAACAGCTCCACTCCTGTGTTTTCAGGCAGTTGCCTTCAGTGGAGCAGAGCACATCTCGCTCTGAGCATCAGTGAGAGCGGGGTCCTGGGAATGCATTTCTGCCTCGAAGCAGAAGTTGCTAGGAAACCAAACAAGCAACAAGTTTATCTTCAAAGCCTGGGACCTTGGAAACTGGAATTATCTGGGAGGAATACCCTTCAATGGAATCTGTCGTGCCTCATCAGTCCTGGCAGAAAATATTCCAGGTTGTCATGAGGCGCTGATGTGTGCCCAGGGACTCTGAAGTGACCAGATTTCCAATAGCATCACGGTGGAAAAAATGCGGAGCATGATTACTTTTTAAATATGTGAAGAGAAAAAAAAAGAAAATAAAAATAAATTACCTTAAAAGACTTATTATCTCAGAAAGGTTTTAAGCAGCAGTGAAAAATTCAAGAAGCAATTGAAAAGATCACCAACCAGAGGTTCAGTTAAAATAATGGTGCCATAAAAAGCAAGTAGCATTGGTAGGTGGCAACCCATTTTGTAGTGCTTAGCTTCTGCCACACCAGTGGCAATTTCAATCAACCTCATCCCTATGGTGTGAGATGTCCCTGTCTCTTGATGGTTCTAGTACCAGAAGAGTCTGTGAGCAGAGTCATCTCTGGTCCCAGAGCCAAGTCATCTCATTCCTCAGCTTCTTGACAGCCAAGGACAGTCAAACACACCTTCTCAGTTCTGGGGTTTTCCTCTGTCACTCCAGCAACACTGCTACACGAGGTCTGGCCTCAGGCTTGGGTGTTGGAAAGATTGTGCTACATGAACGAGGTCCACCTTCAGCCAGATGTCGACATTATGGGTTTGTATCGAGATGACTATCTTGGTGACAGAAAACTCAATGTACAACAGCAGCTACCACCAGAATTTGGAGTTAACCAAAGCTGAAGGCACCCAGCTAATCACAATACCTGAAAATATTAAAACTAATTTGTTTGGAAGCTGTGATGATGTCCTAAACAGGAACTGTGGTTCCAGGTCCAAAACATAGTGTTTAGAGGACTGGAGAGGTGGCAACATCTAGTAGAGAGAGCACAGGTCTTCAAACTAAGGAACAGATACACACATCAGCCAAAGTATTTAGAAACACAATTCCTGATTGATTTCCTCAGATTTATGTGCTGAACTGTCTTTCAAGATGCAAGGCCCAGTCTTTAAAAATCAGCCACACTGTAATACACAGGCAGATGTTTACGTGCATTGCTGCCGTACGTTGGAAAGGAGCAACACTGCAAATATGTGTCATACACCATGTTCTGGCAGCCACCAGTGACAATTCTTTTGCTGGAGTGTCAGATGCTTTTAAGGACGAGTGGTTCTGAGTTCTGTTTCTACAGGCGATGCCAAGCTGCAAGTGGTCATGTTGTGCAATGTAATGATGGACCAGATGTTCCTGGATGGCCACAGACTTGTACATAATTCTAAAGGAAAGGGAGGAGATAGGAAATGCCTGTGTATTGAATGATTGTTCTTCTGCTTCTCCATAAGAAGTCAGTTTTTCAGGGTATATCTGAGCATCCTTGGCACTTTGAGAGTTTTGCTTGATGATAAAGTCCAGGATGTGCAGGTCTGTACCACTTGCACCATTGGTACCATTTGAAGTTCATTGCTGGGCCAAGACAGGGATAAAGTCTTGTCTGGTGCAAAAGTGCAACTGTACTGTTAGATCCTAAGAACTGGCAATGGTGCAGGTCCCTTGGGTACTCCATATCTCCCAGACAGGCAACCCCCCTTCACCTTCCTCCTTGTACCCACCCCGCAAGCAGAAGCACTTGCAAACATGCAATTAAGAGATAACGTCGATGAGATAGAGCGTAATTGCCGGATAATGGTCTCTTGCCTCTATATAACTACCACGCCAAAGCAGTGACATTTATTTCCCAAGCGGAAGATGCAGCTTTGACCCTGTGATAACAGAGTCTTACAGTTACCTCCATGGTGGGTGGGTCAGCGGCTGACGTGCCCGAGTGTGTTTCATTTTGTCTGTGGGCTGCTGCAGCAGTTGCTCGTTGCTGAGCAGTTTGCATGCCTCTTGGCTTAGAGCACACGGATATGCTCAAGCTGCTGAAATACGATTCAGTCCCTGGCTCGGTCAGAAGCCTCCTATTTCCCCTTGTGTGTGGCTGGCAGCCTCGCAGGGGAACAGCCGTGTGGCAGTGGCACGAGCAGACCCAAGGCTGGACACGGAAAGCTGATCGTTTTACCCAAGTCAACAGGTCAAGAAACCGCGTTATCCGCCTTTTGCAGCCTGAGTTTGATCACTTGTGCTTTTGCATCATCTCCCCTTGGGTCAGAGGGGACAATGTATGTCCATTTGGGATGCAGAGGAGAATCACCATTCTTGTCATGACCCTTTTTGGCAGTGTCAGAAGAAAAAGCAAGAATGGATTGGTTGGTGGGAGAAAACCATCTGTTTGCTTCTAAGTCTGAATAGCTGTTCCCTGGGTGAGCAGCTGTGCCAGTGCAAGACAATTGCCTCCTCCCTTCCCTGGTCTTACCACTCCCTCCCCAGGGTCGCACAGTAGATGGGTCTGCTGAGCACTCATCTGTTTCGTGCAAAACCTCCCAGCCATGTCAAGGGCTCTGGTTTTGTCTGAAGCTGCTCAAAGAGGTCGCAGGATCCCGTCAGCAGATGGAGAGGTGGGGTGGTGAATCCCAGGTGGCAGGTGATGGAGAGGAACTGGGGGAATCACAGCCAGGCCCAGGAAATACCTGTCTGCAATGTCCCCGGGGATCAGAGGGAACATACCTGGCTGGGGCGGATAGGCAGTTTGGAAGAAGGTTCTTGTTCAGATAGACGCTTGGCTTTAATCCAAGGGTGTCAGTAGGCAACTTTCACAAGAGCAAGACACATAACAAAAAGCTCCCAGTAGTTTTCTGTGCTGTTTTCCTCTACTGACATGGGATAGGTCTTATCTTTTTAAGGAAACTGTCCAAAAGTTGCTTCCTTAGAACATCCCCACCACCACCCCTTGCCTAATTGCTACACAAAACTAAAAATAAATGCAATGCTTTCCACCGAACTGCCTGTGCACAGGAGACAGGCAGCAGGGTCTCACTGGGAAGTGCAGCCTTTGAGGACTCCTCCACACCAAAGCAAAGCATGCAGATAAGACCTGCTGACTGGCAAAGCAAACCCTCCCCTGGCTGACTGTTTCTTATATCCAAAACATGACTTCCTCATGCTTACTTGGTCTATTCTGCTTTGTACGACATGCCAGGACTCCCTTTACTACCTTTCTGTGGCTTCTTCTGTGCTTCTCACTGAAGAAGACCTGAGAGCCAACTGCTCAGCTTAAGCTCTGCCTGAAAACAGGGCTTGGGATCAATGAGCTTCACCTAGACCTGGTGGGATTTCCTTTTTGGGGATCCCACAATACTTTTACTGTCTACTAAGCACTTAGAGACAGGATCTTGTTGCAAAGCTTGGCTGGAATTAGTATGGTGCTTGTGTTGCCTCCTGGAGTTGAGGCTAAAGTAGGTGAGAAAACCACCAAATGCTGTTAAAAGTGTTCATCCCAACTTCAGTTCCTGCATCGGCTTCTACCAGAGAAAGGATCTACAAGTCTGCAGCAGAAGGAGCCTCAGAAAATATCCTTTCAGGAGCATTACAGGTCAGAAGGTGGAAAACAGAGTGCTGAACATGTGGAAGGTTGTTCTCTGCACCAGAATGCCTCACTCTGAGGTCCACACTGCAATGCAAAGGCACCTGGCTGATTTTCAAGAGCTTCATTGCTCCTGTTGACAATGGCCCCTTGGCTCAGTCCTTCAGCATTGATTCAATCCACCACAAGGGCAGGCATGGATGGGGTTTGCTTTGAAAGCAACACTTTGCATGGACCTGCCTTTCCAAACTGCCCGGTGTGCTTCCTCCAGACCCTTGCAGATTGACAGATGTGGGCGTGGTGGGGTTTTTCATGTTCAAAAGTCCAGAAGAACTGCAAGGAGAGACCAAGGCATGTGGACCCAAAGCAGGCTGTAGGCCTCTGGCTCCTCAGCCCCCAGGAGATGTTGTTTATAAGTGTCCTGTTCAGTCAGTGAAACAGTACTGGAGGGCCCCAGGGAGAGGAAAAATATCCCCTCTTCCCCTGCAGTCATAAACAATCATGTTTATGTGTTTTCTGCACAGTTCAGTCGTGAATTTGAAGATTTCTTTTAAGGAGAGTCTAAAAGGGAACAAGATCTCTTGTTCCTTGCACAGATCTATAGTTTTGCAGGAACACCAGGTACTCAGGACTTATCAGGAGATGCCCCAACAACTGCATTTTTGAATGCCTAAATGATTCATCCTTTGCTGGAGCTGAATATAAAAAGGGTTATTTGGACTCTGGAGCCTGATTACCAAATGGTGGGGATTTCAAGAAGAGTTTCCTGTAGCTTCTGTGTCATACCTGCCAGCCCTGTGCAGACATCTCAGATGCCCTCAGGCATCTCAGACAGGACCAGATGTCTGCCCTTAAGCAGCAGAATTGCACCCTGGATCTTCAATGGAAACTCAGACACGCAGCTTGCAGGTAGACATCCACGGGCATTTGGGTATTTTCATCCCTGTTCTACTCCACAGGAAAAAACTCATTCGCATTTTATGGGCTGTGTTGAAATGTGGGGCAAAGGAAGGAAAAGGAAATTCCTGGCAACCTGAAGACCTTCCTGATCTCAGACAACTCATGGTCAGCTATCTGATTTTATCCTGAATGAGAGACTAATTTCAGCGAAGTTAGCAAAAAACTTTGCATGAGGGTTAAAAAAGAAGGATTTCAGTTTCCCAAGAAAACCCACTCACTAAAGCTCCCTAGAAATTCAAATACCAGATTGATAAGGTCAGGAAAAAGCAATCTTGGCTGCTTATCCAAAGGCTAATCACTGATCTTTTGTGCTGGTTGTGTGTAGTATCTGCATCTTGATAAAAAATAATCCTGTCATCAGCTTCTGCTGAGAGAGGGTGAGGGGAGGAGTTAGCAAGAAATGTGGAAATGTGGTACCCTTCTCCCAGCAAGGGATTTGTGTGAAGCTCTGGCGTATCTTTCCAAGCATCATGGATTTTCATTGACTCTATATTTTAGACATATTTTAGATCAAGGGGAAAATCTGGAGGAAGGAGAACGCATCGGGCTGAAAGACGATGAGAGTCCTAGGAACTGTGGCAGTGAGATGTGTGACCTCATTTTCAGTGGAAGGATAACCATGAAAAAAGATGCCACACCAAACTCTGCAGTGTCTTACACCTTTCATTTTTTTTTCTTAAATAAAAGATAAAATTCCCTTGTTTGGATGCGCTGCCTGGCTGTTGTTATTTTCCAGAAAACAGGGCTAAGGTGCATGTTTTTCATTCTGGCTCAGCCCTGCCCTGCTCTTTACATTCAGGGATTTTCTGGGAAATGCAGAATCTGACTCAGACCATCAATTGTTGGGTCCAAAGCCCTTTGACACGACTCCCACTGACTCCGGAAAATTTTGTGCAGCCTGGCTGAGATTCATACCAATGAGCATCAGACAAGTGAAAATAAGTTGCTTACATCTGAACTAGTCTCCCTCGGGTTCCCTTTATAGACACTGCTGGAGAGCAGTTCCTCTGACCTATTTTAGGATGAGGTGAGTCACTCTTTGAAAGAACCTGTTTTTCCCCATGGACCGTAAGGGGAGTCCAGAACGGCTAGCTCAGACTTGTGTGCCTGACTTCAGGACGAATCCTACTCCACTTTTCTGTTTTTGCAGGGCTGTGCTTTGCTGATTATCAGTCCCCGTGCTGCGTGGATTGCATTATTGCAAGAACAGATAAGTTCCTCCACAGCCACAGCATCGCAACCAGCCATCACATCCCGGGGTTTGTCTGATAACTATTCTGATCACAGTGTTAGCGGCTGCCAGGGTCAGGCTGGTCTTCGAATATAGCTAAAACTGTCACATTTTGTGCAAACAGAGTTATAAATGGGATCTCAAATGCATTTCTGTTACAGCAGAAATCAGGAGAGATGTTATGTCATCGGGTGAGCACCCTGCGTCGAAAGGACTTGCGACAGGAGACTAAAAGCAAGTAACAGGCAAACTCATTATCTGCGTGTACACAGCAAATGGTGGGAAAAGAGCTAGTCCTCCTCGGCTCTCATGTGTGCTGTTTAATATCTCCTGTGGCTCCAGTCAAACTTATTTATTCTAGCAAAAGTGAAAGCAGTATCTGGTTTGGGAACGGTAAAGAGAAAGAATGAGAGGGTCAGAGACTCCCACAGAGGGGATATACAGGCAACTTCCTTTAGTATTCTTGTATCTAGTGTTAATTCTAGGAAATAAAAACCATTTGACCCATCTGCTCTTAGTTATTTACACGGGCCCAAATTTGCCAAATTAGTTGTCAAAAGCTAGATGCTTGAGGCTGTCAACATGCATCTCCTTCTGGATTCAGTTGTGCTGATGGAGACATTCCCAACCTGCTCTTTCTGCCCCCACTTCCCTCCATCTAGACCCTCTCACCTCAAATAAGCTGCTGGTTTGCTCCAGAGGCTGGTCCTTAACACGTTCCAGCTCTGAAGAGCTACCTGACCTAAGATCAACACGCTCGACCTCTTGAAAAAGGCCTTTCCCATTGCTTTGGCAGCTGGGTTTATGCTGGAAAATGCTGCCGTTTCAGCTGGCTGCCGGCTTTCCCACCAGCACAAGGCAGAGCACGTCAGGCAGCGTGGCTGGCTGGAGGCTTCACTCGTGCTTGAGCTGCTGGACTCCAGATTAGTTTGGCTCCCTAAAGAGAAAAACCTTTTGCAGTGTTGGTGATGCTGAGGGTCCTGAGATGGGTTTGTTTAGCTGTCAAGCAGGCGTGGAGCTGTTGCAGCCTGGCAATGCCAGCTCTGGACATCTGGCCACCACAGGGAGCAATGCCACGGTGCTGCAGGGAAAGAAGCATCTCCTTCTGGCATCTCCAGCTTTTGCAAAGGAGAAGGTTCCCCAACATGGTCCCATGTTAGAGACTCCCATGGGGTGTTGTTGGAGCTACAGCAGGGTAAAACAGATCCTTCTTGGTTGAGTCTCACACGTAGGAAAGAAGGTGGCAGCTCAGACTGCAGGTAAAGCTCCAGCTCATACACAGGCCACGGGCCACGTTCACTTCAAGTGACCACTGGCACAGACACACAGTGTTAGGCTGGTGAAAACCTTTCCTCCCACCACACAAGGTCCAGCTCAGCCTCTTGCTGTCACTGCTACATTCAGCTGTGATTTGCTTCCACTTTTCACCAATGTACATAACCACAAGAGGTAAAACAATGGACAGCCCAGCTCTGAGACAGCCACGAGGAGGTGGCCACCAGCCACGGGCATCAGAAGCAGCCTAGAGCTATTAAAGTAGTGCAAGATAAAGCAGCTTCCATTGACTTCCACCAATGCTCCTGAGCTCAGGGAGCAGTTGGAGGTGCTGTCAGAGCCCATACAGGCTTGGTTCACTCGTGGCGGGGCTGAGTGATGCATGTGCCTGAACCTAAGCCAGACACAATTTTTGGAGGTCTCTCAGAAAGCCCACGGTAGCCACATGCTTCAGTTCCCCAGCCCAAATGTCCCTTTGCAGCTGGTCCATGGAGAACAGCCTTTACTAGTGTTTAGATGAGCTTAGACTTGCCTCCCTGGACCTTTCCACACCTCCAAAATTTAAATCTTTCCAATTGTTAATTAGCACAATCTTTGGCAACCCCACTAAGCAGAAGCCACCAGCCCTCCCACACACTCCTATTTCTGTGACATTGGCATAAGGAGCAACTTATTTGACACCCATAAATTTACCTTGTGGTAAAACCATTAAGAATATGGAGAAGCAATTCCCTGGATGTTCAGGTACATTTCCCCCCAGGATAATCAAAAAGAAGAGAAAGGGAAAAAAAATTACTAAAAAAAACCCTCACCACTTTCTTAGGAAATAAAAGGTGTGGGGATTGGGATAGAGTTCCTCTTCAAAGAGGGCCTAATTGGTTTGTATAAGCTCCATCAGCATCTCTGGAAGAAATCCTTGCAGTATATTGCTTGTTTGGCTCCTTGCTTCCAATTCCTATTCATGTATGCACCACGTCTGACTGCAAATTGCAGCCATTTCCATAAACTCGTCACCTCTTCCTCTGAGTGTGTTAGCAAAAGAGGGAAATCAAATGCTCTGCACTTTCCCTCAATAGCTTTTAGCGCTTGTTTTGGCTTTAATCGGGAACAAAATGCTTTCCAAGTACCATCTGATGTTGCTGGTTATCTGCTCGCCTCTCTGCGGGTTTATGGCCCAGTACATTTAGATAACGGGTAACATTAGATGCTAATATGAAGGCAAGTTGCTTGAGAGAGGGGATGAAACACAGCTTAAACACTACTGTAGGGAGCAAAAAGCTTGATGGTGTGCTTTCCCCACAACTTAACGATGCTGTGAGTTAATTGCAACAGGGCAGCATGTGCACGCTAAAATGGGGAAGGGGTTTAGGGGCAAAAATTCTGAAAATGGAGAAGACAAGGGGTTGCATCAGTGTTAAGTTGGCAAATGGCATCCCACGGGATGTTGCTCCCCAGGGCAAGGGGGATGGGATGGGCTGAAGGAGCTGGAAGAAGAGGCATCATGTGCCTCCAGGCTCCCGGCGAGGCCACAGTCCAAGGACTGGAAACCACCTGCAATTCCTGAGCCGGGGATTCCCGTGGGAAGGGGTTGCTGCAGGCAGGGGCTGCGCCAGTGTGGCACGGTGACCAGTTTTGCCTCCTCTTGGCCAGCTGCAAGGAGTGGAAGAGCTGGGATCTGGAGGAGCGAATACAGGCTTATGACAGATGAGCTTTGGCAGGAAAAGCCGTGGCAGCTTCCATCTCTGTTGGCAGAAAAGCAGCTCCCCCTGCAGCTCAGCTGCTTGGGGTTGAACCCAACCCACCACCCGTTTGGGCACCAACACCATGACCAGGTTGTCCAACCGGCCCCGGGGCTGGTGGGGCAGAGGAGCAATGCAAAACATCTGCAGGCAGATTGGGCAGAGCTGGGCTGCCAAAACCTTTTATTTTAGGCTGGCAGCTCTGGGCATTGCTGCTGTAATAACTTCACTCTGGTCACCTTCAAGCCAAGGTGAGCCATGAGCTGAGCTCAAGGGGCCCTAAAGGCTTTTTGAAGCCCACCTGCAGAGGAGCTGATATTTAAGTGAGTTTAATGCCTGTTTATGCCAACTTTATGTTACTTGTGAAGCATCAAGTGGCTGTGGGGAAAACCCAGGCCCAATAAAATTACTCTTTTTGAAGTGAGGGGGTAAATCTGGTTCACCAAAATGCAGTCCTCCTGCCAAAGGAAGCGTAAATGGGCACCTCTGTGGGCTGACAGTAGACCACATTCACACCTGCATGGAATGCCTGTTGGTCCTGTGCTTCTCTTCTGCATTATTTCCTTCTAATTTTGCAACCCTTTCCCCCTCCATCCCTTTCCCCATGGACTGCAGCAATAGTTTTGCCTTTTGGTTTGCCTGGGTGGAAGAATCAAGCTCACGGGTGCATTGCTGTTCCTGACTCTGCTGTGATTAAATGATAATAATAATAATAACAACCAAATCATTATTTAAAAAAAAAAATCAAAAAATTACTCCACATCAGGGGAAAAATGTTTAAATATCCCTGCAACTTCTAGGTGCTTTCATTCTCCAGCTGCTGTCCTTGTCTTAGCCTGAGCATAGCAGGAAAGCCCAAGCTCGCATTCCTGTTTATTTGCAAAGTGATCTCGTAGCCAAACCCACCCCCACCCCCCCATCCCATTTTTACAGGCTTTTTCCTTATTAAGGTATAAGTAGCTTATTCTTGCATGTCCTATGCAAAGTCCAGATGGTAGCTAGAAAGGGCAGCCCCATCAGACACCCACCAGCTGTCGCCTGTAACCTCCACGCCAACCATCCCCAAAACAGCCTTTTATTGCCCGCAGCTCTTTAGTTTACACTAACACAATGTTGGATTTTTTTTTGGAAAAACAATGAAGTTGTGATCTGAGTTTCGGGATTGCCACTGGTTTAAATAAGGTGCTGGGCAGCCAGTGACTATGGCTATAAGTAATCAGGGGACTATAGCTATTTCTTTTTCCTTTCTCTCTTTGTGTAGGATAGGACAGTACTTTTTTGCTAATGCAACTAGTACCTTGTTTCCCCAGCTCTCACTAGTGAGTTATTCTTGTTAATCATTCAAGAAGTGGGAAAGAAAACCTCTTTAAAAACAAAGAAACTGACTACAAGAGCACAAGGACTACCAGGAGGATTCAGGGACAAATGTACATTTTGACACATTTTTACATGTACTTAACTTGTACTTGTCTTTTTAAAAATTTTCTACCTCTATCTCAAGTTTTCTATAATTGCTTTAAAGAAGATGGTCATGAGCTCCGCTATCAGGCTGATAAAGTGCAGTGGAGTCAACAGACCTGTCTCTGTTGACTTTAAGCTTTGGATCGTGCAACAGAGAATAAAAACAAGCCTCTTCTGACAATAACAAAGTTGCTGGGGTTAATGTGTGCTTTTGATGCCAGAGATCTTTTAGGATTCATGTAATTCAGAGGAACAAAAAACTCCTTAAACGCCCAGCCGTGCACCCTTTGATTCACCGTAATCCCTGTAAATTTATGGCAAAGCCAGATGAGCTATTTAAACCAAGATGCATATGCCCCATCTGAATCCTCACCTCCAGCCAAGGCTATGTGCAGGCAAGAGGAGGATGCTGCAAACTCATGGCGGGGTTTAAAAGCTGCCTTTGGGTTTCTGCAGGGTTATATATCGGGCTTTCCTATGTCAGGCTCATATCCCTCCATTCTCGGGGGAAAAGGAGGCTTTTCTTGTTCTTGCCTTTCCCATTGGAAAGCCTGGCTGGGCACCCACACTGTGGGGACCCTGCAGCCCAGGGTGAGATGCTGAGCTCCAGAGGTTCCGGTGCTGCATCTCTCTCCTCAGCACCTCCTGTCAGCCACATTCAGTGTTCCCTCTCTGAGCTTGCTGGGTTTTCTGGGAGCTGGTTTTAGGCTCCTGACCTTCCTCACGCCCTCTTGAGCTGTGGTGTTTAGCTCAAGGCAGTGGGTGCTTGGGGACAGCAAGGTAAGAGTCATGGTGAGGGGCAGGACAGCACCAAGCTCCAGCCCAAGGCATCTGCTCCTCTTCTGCTGGGAGGCTCGGATCTCCTTTGGAGCCAGGGGCAGATCTAAGGGAACCAGGCAGTGGTCCTCACTGCTGCTGCAAAGCAGCTTTATCAGGAGGGCTATGTGATAAGGGAAATTATTAGCTAGCTGCCATGTTAAGTGGTTAGCAGTAAATCGATGCACAAGACCTGAGTGGTCCTGGCAAAGAAAGAGATCAGTGTTATCCCAAGGAAACACAAACCTGGAAGCCCTGGGGGATATTAATAGAAACTGTGCGAAATCTGCAGCCCCAGAAAGCCTGCTGCTCTCTCAGAGTAATTAGCTAAATGCGAAGTGCCGTTTGGCTGAAAGCTGGAAATAGCAGTGCTGAGAGAAAGTAGAGACACGGGTGCATTCATCGAAACAGGCATTGCTAACTGGTGTTCAACGATTAAAACACTTGGTTTGGAAATGCCCGTGAGTGTTAACTACTCCACCGCTGAGAGATGCCCTCGATATTGCTGCCAAATGTCTAACTCTGGTCTGTCGGGACCTGCCTTCTCCATCCAGGTGCTTCATTCATTCAGGTGGTGGCAATAAGGCAGCCAAACTGGTTTTAATACTGCACTTAATTCTGAAGCCTGTCACATTTGCTTTGTTTGGATGATAATCAGATAAAAATAGCACCCAGCTTTTTCTTCCTGACACCTCCAAAGCTGCACGGAGGTCCCATTAAATTGATCTAATGTGACTGGGAGGGACCTGTGGAGCATGAGAGGTGTGAGATGGTGGCTGTAACCTATAGGTTCCTTCTTCCTGGGGGAGTAAGACGTTAATTTGTCCTGCAGTGTCACTAATACTGGTGGAGTGTTGCAACACTGGTATCACAGAGAAAACAGTTTTGGCTATAAGGACTTTTTCTATCTGATTACTGCCTCCAGCCCTCAAGGAAGGACAGGGTCACCCTTGCGCCCGGCATAAGGCATGCAAAGAGGGTTTATTAAATTTAGGTGAGCCTCTATTCAATGGGTGGACACTGAAAGAACTATTGCAGGGGTCAAGCTGACATCTCAGGTCAGAGATCAAGACAGCATCCTTGGGTCTGAGGAACTCTCCTAGCACCTGCATGTACGGCTGCGTGACAGGCTTGGGTGAAGACCCTGCTTTGTGTCTCATTGTATGGGAGTTCCTAAACTAGCTGGGAAGCCCAGGCAGAGCAGTGCAGTAAGAACAATAAATGTTTGGCTGCACTGAGGTGACACAGTGGATGGATGTGTGGGAAGCCAGTGTAGGCATCTCTGACTCATGCTCCTGTTCTTGGCAATTGTCAGACATCAACCCCACTCAAGGTGTCCTCACCAGGAGCATGAAAATGGCTTGTGGTCCTACCCAAGGGACAACCTGAGCACCAGACCTCATTACCTGGGAACTGAACATCTGAAGGCCACAGGCAGCAGAATTCGTAGGTGGAGGAGCTGGCATCCACAGCCATTCCTCACAGCAAACTGATGTGTCAGAGCATTTTCACCAGGCAAATATAAACAGGCTGTGCAAATGCAGCCAGATTATCTCTCTTTTTTTTTATTCCTCCAGACATACTTTGGGAGGTGTTTGTTAGACCACAGCCACAGGCTGCTTCAGCTCTGCTGAAGATGTCCTTTCCCAGCTGGCAAAGCAGCACAACCCATTTGCTGAAAGAGGACCTGGGTTTGTTGTTTTCTTCTTGATTCTCACAAAAAACGAAACAAGGAAATAATACCTGTTTTTTAAGGCCTGATTTCCAAGAATTCACTGCATCCTGTTGTGACTTTCCCACCCAGTTCTGATTAATTGGCCTCTCGTGTTGCACCAGCCTTCAAGACGCTGAGCTGAGTTAAAGCCTAGGTGCCCCTTTGGGTCCTGTACCGTACATGGTGTCCTGCAAGACAGGGACACAGCTAGCCTGTTGTTTCTGCAACCCCACAGCAAAGTACCTACTAACAACTCAACTTCTTGAGATCCATCTCACCCTGAGCCCTTCTTGGATGCTCCACCACTCCTCTGAGACCCATGTTGAGAGTGGGTCTGCTCAGGAGGTGCAAGCCACTGGAAAGTGGTGGGCTCCACTTTAGGGGGTGATGAAGTCAAGAGGTGATGCAGATGGAGAGAATCTGCAAGAAAGCCACCTGCCCAGGGGCAATGCATCCCCATGTCACACGCCAGCCCAGAGCTTTTTTGAGGTCTGCTCACTTTTCCTGAGGTCTGCTGAGCCCATAGTTTGTAGCTTGCAGATCCCTTCACAACATTTAGGTGCCTTACTCCTAATGGGTTCAGTTGGGCACCTAAGCACCAGGTGGGCTCTTTTACCTGCTGCTCTAAGTTATCACAAGGCTTTGGCCAAGGTAGGCCGTATAGACTCTTATAACCCCTTCTGATAAAGCTCAGAAGACCCTGTGACCTCACTGCGACCATTAACATCTATTTTACACCAGTAATGCAGTCCCTTGCCTACTTTTTTTTTTTTTTTAATTTAATTGCCCATGTAGTGACCTCTTCTTCTAAGTGCCTGGCAGAGATTTACAGCACGGCACTAACATGCCCGCAGCTTTGAATCTTCTGCAGCTGCCGTCATTGATTTACTTTAGCTGATTTAGCAACATTTCTTGTCCCAGAAAGAAAAAGAAACAACAACAACAACAACAACAACAACAACAAAAAACAACCCTGATCTGATTTTCTGGCAAATAACTTATCTTGACAGCACAGCTATCAGTCACCAACCCCCTCCCCAGCACTCCGGCTGGAGGCTCAACTGGAGAAGCCTCCTGGGCTCCATCCATAGAGGTCAGCCTTGAAGCCACTGAGAATTTGTGCAGCCAGGGATGGGAAGTACAGTGGCTTCCCCTCCTGGAACTATGCCTTTTTTCTTTCCCTCCTTTAATTATCAGAGCAGACATGCCAGAGCCACCAGCTAGCCGAAAAGGCAGGCAGTGTTTGATCAACGTCATTTTTCCTTAGAATTGTGGACCTCTGGGAGAGGGTTGGTTGAGTTTATTCCAAGGTAGGTAAACACTGACTTGAAAAGCTCCTTCTCTCTGGTCACGGGCTGGTAATTAAGACTTTTCTGCTCCTCGAAGGGTCAGAAGTAGGGCACAAACACAGCACAAGAGCTGGGCTGGAGGCAAAGTGGGCAAAGGTGAAGTTGTAGCTGGAAACCTTCAAGATCGAAACAAGCCAAGGACTTTCTCAAACTCTAGTTCATTAGTTTGTTGCTGTCTCTCACCATGGCCTGTTCAAGCACCGAGCAGCTACTAGATGGTGGGGTGCTAACAGCCGGCCCCCCCTGTCTTTCCTTGCACCTTTTCTGAATTATTGGTGCAACTTTTTTGGAAAGGCTTAGACAGGTATCAAGCAGCAAACTCTGCTTTGGGTATGGAGCTCTTTCTCTTCTTGCCTACATATTTTTGAGCCAAAACCCACAAGAAAGGAAAATAAATCTAAAACTCCTTCCACCTGGAACAAGGCTCACAAAAGAGGCTCATTAAACTTTGATGATTACACATTCAAATGGAGCTCTGTTGGACAAAGAGATAGTTGCTGCTGAGGACAAGCCAGTTTTTCAAGACTCAACTTAAAGGGGCTGTTGGCTAAATGTGGGAAAGCTTGGCAAGGGATTTAGCTCCACCGAGGAGCCTGATCAGAGAGCCAACCTGACAAAGGGTTCTGGCACTTAGAGAAATCAAGGTCTCTCCAGCCACTTAAAAGGAAACTTGTGTAGAAGAAAGAACAAAGAGGCAGGATTTTTTTGTAACACAGACATCCTTTGAATTGAAGAACCTGCACAGGGAAAAGAAAGCTTACTTAGATGGGGGGAGAAGCGAATGGTTTAGAAAAGAAACCCTGTGTAGGAGGAGAAAGATATAGGACATTTTGGGGGTATATGAATAAAGTCAGCAGAACATAAGGGGGGGAAAAAAACCCCAAACCTCAGGCAGGGAAGTGCTTGCAGATGTTGCATTGTTGTGTCTGCAGCTGCTTATTCTATTGTGCTACAGTGAAGAGTGATTGTGCTTTGAGCTCCTGCAAAGTGTTGCACCATCCCACTGCAGTCTGACCTTAGGAGAGAGGCACAACAAATGTGCGATGTCCACAAAGGCTGGCCAGTGCATCTGCACCACAGGGTCCCAGTTCTAGGGCACAGTGGCAGAAAATACACCCCGAGAGGGTCCAGGGAGCTCCAGAACATCAGAACTACAACCTACTTAAATGAAGCAGTCAGGCCAGGACACACCAGTTACCTGTCGATGGATGGTTCAGCGGAGACGCTGGAGCTGTGCCAGGTAGCAATTTACACAGAGGTACAGCAGCAAAGCTTACACCCTTTCCCACCATAATTAAAAGCTCTAGCACAGATGCTCTTACGCAAACAAAAAAAGATCATTTTTCTGGCCCATTTATTCCATTTTGACAACTGGTTTGAGAATGAGCAGTAAAACCTCTGGTCCCCCTGCAAGAGTTTGTTGACAGCTCCTGTACCACATCCATGCCAGTGTGTGCCCCTCTGTGGGTCGGTTCATCAATGCTGATCCACAGCAGTGGCTGGAAATTTTCTTTTAAAATCCATTATTTTAAACGATCGGGATTTCATTAAAAGGATTTTTAAAATTGTCCTTTTTCTGCAAATAAATTCACTATAGTTTGGAAACACTTGTTACTGGAGGACAGACACTGAATGCCTCAAATCAAAATATGTCTGTGTAGATGTATACATCTATACGTGTAAATATACACACAGAGACATGTGTTTACATTTTGTGCAATAGCGCACATATACGTTTATATGTATATAGATATATTTCTTCATAACAAGTGGGCATGCAGCTTGTTAGCTGCAAAAGGGGGAATTTTTACATGGCAAATTCAGACAAAACCGAGATGCTTCTCAGTGACCATCATTTCCCCCAGGTCGCCTGTCGGTTCCTCTTTAGTGTCGTGCTGTTTCACCAGACCTTGCTGCCTGGGAGGGTAGGAGCATGCAGACGTGCCAGCCTCCCACCCCGGAGACTCCCCATGCCTCGGGGAACCCCAGCACTACACAATCCTCTGCACCGCAAAAACCTCATGTGCTGCTGCATGTCTGCAGGGCTGGTGCTCCCTGTTTGGGGCAACCCCACTGGCAAGGTCCAAGTCGGTGGATTAAACCAGTGGTGGGCTCTAAGGGTCTTCTCGTGGCTCAAGGAGACTGAGCCTGTTTAGGTTCAATGGGCTCGAGGTGCCCGTTGAACAGCCAGGTGGCCAGGGGCTATTTCTGGGTTTAACGTGAATTTGGATAGAGAAACATCAGAGTAAAAAACATACCTTTGAAAATTTAGCCCTGTAGAGCCCAGACATGGTTATTAAAGGGTGAGTGGTCGAATACCTACCTATCCACTTGATGAAAGGTAGAATAGAATAGAATAGAATAGAATTAGAATAGAATAGAATAGAATAGAATAGAATAGAATAGAATAGAATAGAATAGAATAGAATAGAATAGAATAGAATAGAATAGAATAGAAAAGAATAGAATAGAATAGAATAGAATAGAATAGAATAGAATAGAATAGAATAGAATAGAATAGAATAGAATAGAATAGAATAGAATAGAATAGTCTGAAGGGACCTACAACAACCATCTAGTCCAACTGCCTGACCACTTCAGGGCTGCCCAAAAATTAAAGTATGTTAAGGGCATTTTCCAAATGCCTCTTAAACACTGACAGGCTTGGGGCATCAACCGCCTCTCCAGGAAGCCTGTTCCAGTGTCTGACCACCCTCTTGGTAATGAAATGCTTCCTAATGTCCAGTCTGAACCTCCCCTGGTGCAGCTTTGAACCATTCCTGTGTGTCCTGTCCCTGGATCCCAGGGAGAAGAGCTCACATGTCCCACTGCTTTGCTCTTTTACAGCAAGGAGGGTAGCAGCAAGCTGTGAACAAAAGAGTTGCGGGGAGAAGGTAATATTTAGCTCTTTTTGTGAGTCCTGTTTGCTTGAAGAGTTGCCCTCCTAAAAGCACTGGCTTTTCCTAGTGATCCCTGCCTGCAGGATGTGATCAGACACCAGCCACATGAACACCATATCTCCGTTACAGCCCAGCGCTGGCTCCAAGCCATCCTTAAATGTTTGTTGTGCAGAGCAGCCTGGGAAGCCTGTGGAGCCTGGCAAAGCCCTTATCGCATCGCACCAGGGTGGATGGGGACCTGGAGGTCAGAGTCCAATTTTAAGAAAATTAATTTTTATTTATTTATTTATTTTAAGAAAAATAATTTTTTAAGAATGCCCGATGCACTGACCGTTGAGCAGAGGTAATGATTGTCACAAAGAGGCTGATGAAGTGACCTCATTAATTTAAGGCCACGACCTCAGGAATGAACGCTGAGCAATGCTGACCTCACACCCACAATTTAAGGGTGTGGGATCCAGAGTTTTTGTTCAGGTTATCAAAGTATAAATGTCACCCAGGGATTATTGCAGCAGGACTCCGTTCCCAGCCTTGTACAGCTTGGATTTGAATTTATTCCTTATTCGCTGCTCTTATTCCTGTAACGCCCAGCAGCGCGCCTCCCCAGGGCTGCTCCGCATCTGTGGCTATGGGAAAGAAAACGGGAAGAGGTGGGTTTTTAGGAGGAGGAGATAAATGGATATCAGTGGTGCGATAGGAAGGTCAGCTGCAGGAAGAAGAGGTCAGGACTGAGAGAGCACAGATCAGGTAATAGGTTAGGGTGAAAAAAAAAAAGACAGGAAATTCACATTTGTTACAAGAGAAAAGGAGGAAGCAAGGAAAGGGGATGAAATGGGTGAGGATACAGTTAAGTTAACAGCCAGAGAAAATGTGAAGTGGAAAAAGGCAATTGTTGGTGGGTTGGTTTTTTTTTTTTCCAAAATATGCAGATGGGCTTAACTGCAATGTTTCACCGACTGAAAGCAATTTCAGGAAATTGTTCCTGAGTAAAGAAAACAACAACAAAAAAAGACGCTGTTTTTCAGTAGAAATATTTCACTTTGCTTTGAAGCTTCTCTCATGTTAACAAATTATCTGAGCTATTTATAAAAACACTTAAGAGATCACTGTGGTCAGACAAAGTGCTTGTTTGGCTCAAAACAAAGTTATTTCATTAAAATGCTGATTTCCCCCTTCCTAGCTGGAAAATGTTCGTTTCTGGTTGCCCCACAGCAAATAAGTTTATTTTTTCCGGTCTGGCCACCCCTCACCCCTATCAGTTATTTGTGCAGTTCTGCTTTTCAGCAAATTTACACAGCTGACAGCCGAGGATATGAGTACCGCAGATGGGTATGAGAAGGAAGTCCTGTTAAGCAAGAAAGGTGATCATTAGAGTCTGACCAAATCTATTGCCTGTAAATATTAGCAGAGCAGAGAGCGTCTCCATTACGTGGGCATGGCCACGGAGAGGGAGGTTGCTTTGCCTTCTTGACGGTACCATTTTAATCCACCCTGCAGTTGGTTGGGTTTGAAAGAAAACAGCTTTCCGAGCTCTTTTCCAAGTCTCTTGTGTTTGAATAAACACTCCAGCTCACAGAGGAAGCTGGTGACAGATGGAGCAAGAGCTCAGCTCTTCTGCTGTGCTGGCCTGGGCTCCAACCACAAAACCACACTGACTTTACCCACCAGCTAACCTGGCTCACCCGTGCACAGGCAGCACGCTCTCCCGCAGCCCACCGGCGCTGAGCCGGCAGCTGGGTCTCGCCGATGCTCTGCATCCCCTGCAGTGTGGCACTTGGCTGCAGCACCGTGCAGAAGTACCTGAGGTGCCTCCAGCCCGCTTGTGGGATCTGGAACAGGGCAAGGAGCTGTGGAGAAAGGAGAAAAAGCTGCTGGTGCTGAGCAGCTGTGGGTGCCCATGGGCTGGGTTACCCTGCTGTAGACATTTTCCACTGTCACAGCTCTGAAAACAACAAACACAACTTGTTGCAACAACTTGAATGTAAAGAGTGGTGCTAACACAGCTTGCATCAGCGCATGTCCACAGTAATGTGGTTTTGCACATGGGTACTTGCACCGGTACTTCTTGGGTTCTTTTTTTCAGACTATAAAGCAGCCCACAATCTCTTGCTTGAGCAGCAGTTTATTTTTGAGTGGAGCATCACCTTTTGCTTTCACATAAACTGCCTGACTCCCAGCTGAACCAGGAAAAACAGACAGCACACAACAAAGTCGTCGCTGCGCAAAACTGCCACACAGGGATTTGCTAGGCGGACTTCGATTTGCATCTCTGGTTGCAAACATACAAATTTGTCAGGCTGGCAAAACCTCTTTATTTGATGTAACTGGGTGGGAAGAGGGCTGCTGATTGTATTTTACCTGCTGCTGCTGCTCTGGAAAGCAATAGCGAGTGGAGTCACAGCAGCACAGGCTGGGGATTTTTAAGCAGCATGTTTAGATAAGGATTTACTGAGGAGTGGATTTCTTTGCAACCAAGTTTCTCTTCCCTAACTTATTACCCATCTGCATTATCCTCAGCTCACAGAACCAGTTCACATCTGATTCCTAAGGGTTTTATAGAAGATCATGTGATTTCACTTTACTCCCTCGCTTTTGGGGCCACTAAGGTGTTTACACACTGCACCCGGTGCAGAAGCAGTTTCGTTTCTGCAGAAACACCGCCCAGCTTTCTCCAGCTGCTTGGACAATCCCATCCTAGCCAATATTTTTTCTTAAAACAAAACCTCTTCAAAGTCCACAGTTTTACAAGATTTTCTTAACCAGAATTTATTTTCAACGTGTTAGAAGCCTTTATGATTAAGAGTAGCCATTAAACATGGCAAATGAGACCGTTGTTTGTAGTTTTGTTTCTCACCTCCAGAATTCGGGGACTTGCCTCCTGATTTTGATCTAATTGGACCTGCATGTGCTGGCAGCTGTGCTTGAGGTGGGATTTTGCAGGGTACAGGGGCTGGCTGTGGCCAGGCGGTCAGATGTGGGGTCAGGAGGAGCAGAGTCCCCAGGAATGGGTGCTGCCATCCCGTGGGGTGCCCAGACCCCACCACCACCCTGGCCCCACCACCTGTGGGAGCTGAAGGAGAAGGTTATAGGAGATGGTTTGCTCCCGGGTTATCTGTCCAGCTGTGTCTGTGTTTGTGCATATATGTGTGTGTCTGCATCACACACACAGAGCATCCTCCTACCGGTATCCCCATGGGGCCTTGGCTACACAAGATCAGGTTGTTCCAGGCTTTTTGCAGCTAAACTTTAACCCAGTCTGCTGGGCAGCACAGAACACTTTTTATCCTCTTCTGTCTAGCCAGCTTTGCCTTGCTGTAAAGTTCCGAGTGTCGCCTCTCCTCCTTTTGCTGTACACCTCTGAGAAGAGCCTGTCCAAATACAGAGGAGCTCCGGGGGGATGAAAATCGCAAGTGTCTGAGGCCTCAGGGCTGCTCCTGCTGCACGCCAGGCAGCCTGTACCTGAACCTTGTTTTACTAAAAAGCACGGATGAAAACACCCTCAAACCCCTAGCCAGCATAATTTTTCCTGCAAATAACCCCTGGCACATGGGCATTTGCCACTCTTATTTGCACCCTAGAGGAAAGCAGCTGCAAGGGGGTAGGGTGGGTTGTTAAAGATATTTTTGCTTGGGTTTTGTTACGTGCTCTGGGTTACATGCATGCTGGTGATGCTGTGCGCAGAGCGTGCAGTCCCCCTTACTCCCCCTGCTAAATGTCCAAATCATGTTAATGAAGAAACAAAACCTTCGTGCCAGGGTAGTTTATCTTATTCTAGGAACTGCTCCAGACTACCCCTGCCAAAGCTTTCCTCTGATGGCAAAGCCTGTATCTTCCCTGAAGGACCGGTGTTGTGCTGCTGCTCCCAACGAGCCCTTTCCAGTGCACGCGAGCCCCTGAGGTGAGTTTTTAATCCTGACACAAAACACCGAGCTAGTGGAGCGGTGTCCCTCCGGGCTGCTTGGTAAACATCTCCTGCAAACACGGCCTCCAAGCGCTGGTTTGTGGACCCGACTGGTTTTAGTTGCCCTGATTGCAGATTCCCAGGTCAGAGCGCGGAATGGTAACGGGTGCCGAAATGGGTAAGGCACGCCAGGATGGGATTTGGGGTTTAAAGAGCAGGCATGCTGCCTCCCCAGCCAACCGCTTCTGCTCGGGTGGGAACAAAATTTCTGGCAGGCAGGTGGGGTGAGCATCACCTCTGCCGTGGGGTCAGTGGCTCATCTGCTGTACCCGTATGAACACCTGATGGCTGGAGCACCAGGAGGTGGAGGTGCCCCTGTCCAGGTCAGGTCTCAAACCTTTTCCATCGCTCATGGTTGCACCTGCTTGAACTGTTCTGGGGGAAAGGCAGGGAGTGTGCTGACATGCCCTTGGAAGGGATGTCCAAACCATGCTGCAGCCGCAGTAACAGCCCAGCTCCATCTCTCAGAGGAACATGGCCACAGTGCTGCTGCCCCTGGGTTGTACCCCAGGGTCTGCCTGCAGCAGCCAAGTGTCACAAGCCCCAGCAGTCTTTGGGGTTTAGCAGCTCCAGCTGCTTATTGGGTTCAGCTTCTTCTCAGATGTGAGGAAAAGATAGCACAACTTTCCCTGGCTGCAGCAGGAACCGGGCTGAATGAAGGAGCTCTGCTCCCAGAGCACTTCAGCCCTTGCCTGCTCCCCAAAGCCAGAAGACTTCATAGGTGCTCAGCACCATCAGACCCAAATTATATTGCTTTACCATTCCCCCATGTTCCCCACCCCACAAATCTGCAAGAGCAAACTTTCCTTTCCCTTTTATTGAAAAAAAAAAAAAAAAAAAAAAGAGAGAAGGAGGGAGAGAGGCAGTAGTTTCCAGCCTTTCTGGTTGCAAACCAAGGTAAACTCTCGCTTTTGAGTTTGCAGCCAGGCAGACTGCAACAATAACACCCGCAGAAAAGGGTGTGCTCCCATTCATCTCAATGGGTGTTAACCTGGAAGGGTAATTATGACCCCTGATGCCAAGAGCTCTAACTATTTCGCTGCTGAGCATCCCAGCCCATAAATAAAGCCTCTGGCCGGCTGCGCAGAAACCTGGGTGGGAAGGAAGCCGTGTAGCAGTGAGGCGTTGACTTTTGGATGTGCCAGGAGTCTGAAACACTTTGGCTCCTGCTGAGGCTCCCAGCCTTTCTGCAAGCCTGTTTCCACCAGCACCATGGCAGAGATGCCTCGCTGCCCTGGAGGACCAGCCTTGGGAGGGGAGCAATGAGCCCTGATGAATTTACTGGGGTTTCTTCAAAAATGGTCCGGCAGTGTTACATTTGGCTTTGCTGCACAAAGGAATGAATGCCTAGCGAATGCCTTGTGCTGGGTTTCCCTGGGAAACTCAGCTGCCGTTAAGATAAACAAGGTCCCAGGGAGCAGAGGAGGGAGTGGGCTGGAGGTGGATGTAAGGAGCTTGTCCCTTCCTTCTGACCAAGTGTTTGTGTTGAGCCCCCAGCTGAGGTCAGGTCCCCACCATCCCTGGAGCTGCACAAAAGGCACATGTTTTAATAATCTAATTAGCTGACAGAGACAAACAGGAGGAGGAAAGGAAATGTATAAAGAAAGGGAGTGGTTCAGGCAGAGTCACGCAGGCTCTGCCACCTCCATGCCCCTGCTTCTGCAGGGCTCTAGCCCTTATCTGAGTGAAAAAAACCCACCCTTCGAAATGCAAAAAGGAGAATGGGTACACAGCCTTCTTCTGAGCAGAGAAGTGCAGCAAGGGGTGTGATCTGCTCCAATTCATTAGCTCTGGAGCCTACTGATAACAGCTCAAACCAAGGCTCTTACTTATTTCTGCAATAAAAGCATAAGTAAAGAAGATAAGCTGGCACGTCCCTAGCATCGAATGCCCCATAAAGTGAGAGTGTGGCTCATCCCTCCTGACACCCTACAGATGGACCAGCAAAGATGTGGGCAATTGGCATCACCACTACTCTGCTCCAAAGGGAAAAAAAGGCACAAGTGCTTGGTGATGTTAGTACCAGAAATCATCCATGTGCCTTCAGCTGCGTTTTTCTATTACTTTTGATGTTTCTTATGGTATATCCCAGTGAGGCACAGCTGTGTCTAATGTAAATAACTCTATGCTCATCTACTGAAAATAAAAGGAAGGAAATTAATGACAACAATAAAATACAGCCCAAACCTCCCACTTACAGTCAGTGCTGGCTCTGCCCAGTTAACCCTTGTTTGGTTTTGATTTCCTGATTGATAGCCAGGGAAGGTGGTTTCCTCTTTGTGCTGTGCTATTTTAGTTTTCCCCTCTGAAATTGCCTCTCTCCTCACAGAAATGGGGATGTAAAAAGCAACCACTGTCCCCCTGCTTTTAACTCCACACTTACCATTAATAATTAAGCTTATGCCATGGGGGTGGCAGACACCCCAATAAACCACTGCTATGGCTGGGGCTCTAGAGTTCTGAGAGGCATTGCTAGTGGTATGCTGGGTTTCATGGCTAATAGACCGATGTCAAGACTGTAATCGTGTGTAAGTCCCACACACATTAAATATGAGAATGAGCAGTGTGGATTAAAAAGGCCCCGATGCATTTTGTCCTAAACCAGATGTTGAAAACAAGGCAGTCTGGGTAGGTACCTGTTATCTTTCCATAGTCTATTCGTATAGTTTAAGTGACAAGCTACTGTGTCTATACAGAGTCATTCAAAGTGAAGGAGAGCTCGACATCCCCTCCAAAGATGTGGGTCTCCTTCCCACCAATGCCCATCGAGCAAAGCCCAGGACTGCAGCATCTGCAGGCTTGATGCACCTGCTGAGTGCTACTTAAACCGAAAAATGCACAAACAGCATCACACTCACTTTAAAGAAGAGGAAATGGAAGCCCAAAATTAAGCTGTTTGGTCTAAGTCATACAGTAAATGCTCTGGAGACCTTTCTGTATGTAAATTTTGCACCAAAATAAACACGTTTGGTTTTTGCACTGTTTGTCCCGTCAGTGCAAGTGTTGCACGTTGGTTTGAAAAACTGAGCTTCATCCTGCTGGTGAAAGTCAGCCTTTGATAAAACGCAGTCATTTTTATTTCAAAATGAGCATGCACACACAGACTTGTGCTTAAACAGGTGGGTTTGTCTTGGAATGAAGTTGGACATAGCTCATCCTTCAGAAATGGGAGCTAAATTCTTCATGGCTTGTCCATATAAAATCCTGTGCAGATAATTAAGGCACTTAAGTTAATGTTAACAACCCGTAGGCTGTTTGTAGGGTTTTTCGTGTGTGTGGAGTGTGGAGTGAGCACTCAGAGCTGAACACGAACTAAACATCAGGTAATGGGAGGGTCTTGGAGGTAATTTGGTGACAGATTTCTGATTTTCTTTCTTGGCCAGACTGACTACTCAAAATTTTTTTCCCACAGAGAGGTTAGCCCCATCGCAGCTCCTTTTGGACTGATTTCACAAGAGGACTACCTCTGGCCTTGAGTGATGAGGGAGGATGAGATCTGTGCTTTGTCTTGCTTTACGTCGTGATGCTGTGGGTCTGATCAGCCCAGAGATGGCTTTTGCTGTGACCTCTTTCTCTGTATGCTCAGCATTTGGTCTTGGTTTAAAAAGAGGACAAAAACCTGTATAAATGTGCTGCTGCCTCATGCAACCACAGCCCCTGCCAGTCTACAGCCTTTGCATGACTTCTTTGTTTCTTTTTAACTGCGGGACCCAACTGTCAAGGGATGCAGCTCAATCTAGCAAACACCAGTGTGAACACAAGCATGTTCATACTCCAGTTTCTCCATGAAATCCATTTGCACCTCTTGCATGAGGGAAGCGAAACCTCTGCTGAGTTGTTGATGCAGTTCAAGCCTCATCCAGTACCCAGTAGGTGTGAGGGAGGGAGCCTGGTGATCATCAGGCTGCTGGGAAATACCTTTTAATTCTCTTTTCTGCCCTTGGACTGACCCAGAACAGCAGCTCTAATGTCCTGTTGTAGCACCTATGAAAGGAGCCCTGTGAAGAGGAGAAAACCCAGAAGTGGAGCAGATATTACTGCAAGCGGCAGCAAACACCTCCCATTTCAGAGCTGTTTTCTGAAGCAGAAGAGCAGTGAAGGGGGGGTAGCTGCCTATCACTTTGAAAGACAAGAAGCGCAAGGTGTCCAACAGCTTTTCATGCCAATTGCAAAATCAGCTCTTTCTGATGCTTTTTTTCCCCTGTTGAGTCAGAAGAGAGAACCCACATGCTGCCCCTCTCTGCCTGCACACCCTTTTGGTGTTAAAGAGCTGGGCTGGTGCCGAGCAGCTGCAACTTTATTTGAGCTTTTATCTTTTGTTTTGTTATTTAACAAGCCCAGGAAGCCGGCAAAAAAGTGGAAAGAATTGCGCAGCCATCAAAAACAAGTCAGAAGATGTAGAGGAGATCTGAGGTTCAGCTCCTGGACTTGGCAGCGTTGGCAGTATCACAGCAGGTTGACTAACTTACAATGAGGTGGGCAACTAGAAAGGGGAGAGCAAATAGCCCATCACACTTCTTGTCCCAGTGAAGTGACCTGAAAAGCCGTTGTGGATGTGGAGGGGAGGAAGGAGTTAACCCTCAGGTCCACAGACCTCCTGAAGGGCTCCCCAGATGAGACAGTGCTTCAGAAAACTTGTATGTGAAGGCAAATAAGACAAAAATAAAGTAGCGAGGTCTTTGAGGTGAACTGAAATACACAACTGAAACTGCTGTGCTGTCTGTCTTTGGTGGCTCTTTCTCATTTCCCCTCTCTCCGCCATCTCCAGTGAGGCACTGGGGCTGGCACACAGACTAGGCGGTTGGGAGGAGAAACCACCAGCACTAGTCCTCCTTATCCCTTCTTGCCCTCACCCCTCATCCTCAGTTTCCCACCCTGCTAAAGGAGGGATGGGACACCCTCCAGGAGACATGACAAGGATTTGCTCATCGGCTGGTGAGGACCTTGTTCCCAGCAAGGCAGATGGGAGTTTTGTCCTAGGTGTCAATGTCAAGAGGTCTTCATGGGTCGTGTCCAATACTGTCCTAAAAGACTGAGTAGTTTGCTGCTGTCAGCATAGAACTACAAACTAGATGTATAGTGTGATTGGACAGACAGGTAGGAAAAAATAATCTGTTTTGCCAGGGAGACATTTCTAAGTATTTAAATGATGCTATGTCTGATTACACAAAAAGAAAATGTTTCCATGATGCGGGAAACCCAAAGGACAACTATTCTGGGTTGTAATGAGGTCTGGACAAGACCAAAGATGCCTTGTGCTCATCCCTGAATGTACACAGAGAAAGAGATGCTCCTGATAAATCTACATGGACCAAGCTGAGACAAGCAGCGTTAGCATAATGCTCATTTTACAGGTGATGAATTGGATGGGTAGGTAGATCAAGGGGTTTTTATGTAAGGAAGTGACTGGGGAATGAACTTTGGTATGAACTTAAAATTCCATGCTGCTTGTAGAGCTTGAAACCACGGCCAGATGAAACAATGGATGTGATCCTTCGCTTCAGGTCCTGATTGCTTGAGGAACAGGTAGACGTTCAGGCTGCAGCTCCTTTTTGCCCCACAGAGGCTGCCAGCCCAGAGGCACAGAGGGCAGCAGTGTAGCCATAGCCTTGGTGCACAGGTCTAAGCTGTCTTGAGGCTGGGCCAAATTTCATTGCACCAGGTACCAGAAGGGGGATTCATCACAGGAACATTGGACACCTTCAGCTGAGGTGCTCATCTTGGGCTCCTTTTGCGGTCAGCGTAAGGGAAGGTTCCTCTGACATCAATTGACATTTCACTTACAAGTCCCTTGTAAACCAGGTTTAGGGTGAGTGGCCCGTGTTGGAGAACTGCTGTAGAGATGAATTCACCCTTCATATGGAGTAAATGCATGTACTCTGGGCGATTGTGGGTAGCTGTTCCAGTTTCTTTCCTCATGTAGTCAAGTCTTAAGTGACTTGTCCAGGGCAGTGGTGGAACTGGGAGACAGACCAGATCTCCAAAGTTGCAGTTTTAATGCCCAGAAAACATGGTTTCCCTCTAAACACAGAGGCAGAGCTGGCTGGAATTTAGAATTTTCATCCTCTGGGAAACATTCATATTTGCTTCCTATTTATCATTCTGAATCTGAACAAACCATAAAATTTTAAAATATTTGATGGAACAAGAATGTAAAAGACTTTCAGTCTGACACCACTGAAACATTTCACTTTGATAATGTCAAAACCAAACATAACAAAGGCACATCCGACATAAATCCCAGCACAATAAAATGTAACACACATTGGAAATGTTTCAATTAATATTGCAATGTAAAACAAAATGAATCAAAACAATTTGAAACATTATCTCTGTATGTCACCAAAACATTTTAACACTGCTGAAGTGAAACTGAGGAAATGCAATTTGTTAAAATGTTTCACTGAAAGCTTTTCATGAAAATTTATGTATCCTTGTGAATGCATTTTAAGATGGAGAGCGATTTTCTCAAAAGATGTTGAGCATCTCTGAAATGTGTAGGTTTTATTTTTCCACAAAATAAAGTCACTCCCAATAACTGGCAAGACCTAGAAGTCATCAGGTATTTACACCCACTCAAAGCTGGTAGGAACAATTCCTTAGGTTCTTTTTAATGCATATCACAACCCTTCTTTTATTACATGCAAGTGCTTTTTGGTCACTGGATAAATTTCAGAGTGAGCTGTTTTGGTAGCACTGATGGCAACATCTAGAATGGACAATATCATCCTCAGACCTGGAAAATCCATCTGACTACTGTGACATGCACGTTTTTTTCCCCTGTCAGAGCTGAGTCATCTGACAGATTCTCCCTTCCTCATACCAAATTAACAAATGAGCTATCTAATTATTACTTCTGGCTTGGCCAGAGTCATCTTTTTGTTATTTCCCATTGGTAATTGTCACAGTTAGTCACTCTCCAAACAGCAGTTGTGTGGTCACACGTGCTGGACGGTTCCTCACCTGGACAAGACTTGTCTTCCCTCACCACTGATGACTAGGACATCCCAGGCTGCTTTCAGGGTGTTTTAAACCCAAACCAAAAGCAAGTCAGAAAAGAAGAGAGGAGGGAAACGTGTGTTCATGATGTTGTCCCAACATCATGTTCCCAGCTCCTGGCTCCCAGTAACAGAGGGGAAAGAGAGAGGTTGCCTCTGTGTGTTGGACCTCCGTGCTCAGCTGGGACCTTGCTCACCACTCGGTCTCTCAGCTGCCTCAGTTCTCATGATGCCCAGAGTTTGCAAAAAGCCATCTTTTCTTTTTCATAGGTGGTCTTATTTCTGTGTTAGGCTAAACAACTTTTTGGTACACCATGGGTGAGGTCTGGAAGGGAAAGGCAACATATTCCTGGACCAGGTTTCCAGGGGCTGAGGGCTTCATCACTTCCATCACCTGCAACAAGGACAGTTGAGTCCTGGTTTGGCATCAGAAAAGGCAAAATTACACCTTTTCAGCCTCAGCAAGTGCATCGTGAGGATCTGCAAGTGCCAGCCTGTGGCTGAGTGTAGTAAGTCTGTAAATCTCATCAGACAGACTGTGATGAGTTGCCAGGTGGCTGGTGCTCATCTGAAGTGGTTTGCCATGGTCACGTCCTCCCTGAACAGAGAGGGATTAGGCTCACACAACATCTACCAATACGCAGCCATAGCAGATACAGAGGGAACAGGAGCTGTGGTTCGTGCTGTGCTGTGCCTGCTCCTCTCTCAAGCCAGTGTGTTTCACATCCCAAGCCCTGCTCTTCCAAAGTGTGCACTGGGCGGGTGATAGTGTGCTATGGATTGACACAGGTCACCATCCAGGACTGGCCCTGCTAAAGCCCTGGTGCCAACAAAGCAGAGAGGATTCAGAGGTTTGTAGCTGGATGAAAGCTGTCTTCTTCGAGCAGCCTTGAGTTCTCAGTTCTTTCCAGAAGGAACCAGTCTGGAGCCACCTGAAGACACAGTCTTCAAGGTCATGGTGGCTGGGACCAGAAGGCTTGGAACAGCTAAAGAGAGCCTGGCTGTCTTGTGACATGTGTCCCATCATTCCAGGGGGTGACCTGTGCTCTCAAAAATCAGTGCTATGGTGTGTAAGCCCTACCTGGAACTTTTCTTGAGCTCATCCTTTATAAATGCATGCCCACAGCACAGCCTGACAGCAGCAGGGAGAAGGCACCACATCGCTCAGCACTGACAACACTGTGGGAAGGCAAATCGGTGAAAGAAGCAGCGTGAGGGATACCAATATCCAGGAAAAAAAATCCCAATACCATACACTCCATTCCCCTTCTTGGTATGTTCCCCTTTATCACAAGTTTCAACCTCATTTGTCCGTGCTGAGGGCCAGAAAGCAGATGGATTTCACCTGGAGTGCTTCTCCTCACCTCTGGAAGCCCTTTCTCATTTCTCTCTGCTTCTCCACCCCAGGAACACATCCCCACACAGCAGCACCCTCCCTCACCCTGCCACCATCTCTCCTCCTCCCCTTCCCCCTCTTGCTGTGGCTTGACACAGAGGAACCTGAAAATTTGCTGTGATGTTTGAATCCCAGCCAAAACTGAAAGCGAGACCCCACGACTGGTCCGAAAGCCTAAAAAACATATGGCATTAATTCTGCTTTCCCACAGTTCCTAAAACTGCAATTAAAAGCAGCCCCCACCAAACAGTGCCCCATAACTCAGCTCTGTGATTTATTGGAATAACGAAGCTTTAGGGGAAAGTTGGCGAGGATCAGGAATTCCACGTCCGGGAGCTGGGCTCCGCGCACATGGCCTGTGTACAACCGGGTTTATTTTATTAGCGTGCCACCGGTGGAAGAGCAGCATCAGAGAGGGACGTTCCTTTGAGAAAGCTTATCTTTGGCACCCATTTGGCTTCCAACAATAAAGCAGCCCCAGCATCTGCAGGCTGCAGGAGATGCTGTGCAGCAGCAGCAATCAGATGAAAGCTGGCTGGGGATAATCTGTCTCTGTGCTGCAGTCATCCAGCAAGCAAACAAAGTACCTGCTTTTTCCCCATCAGTAACAAATAAATGTGGCCCTTGAGGTGCCCAAGACTGCAAATCTCCTCTTGCCCAAGGAGGTGCTTTATCATACCTGCTTTCTCAAAACCAAGGCCTTTCAGCTCTTTAACTGTGAGAAAACATGGAAGTCGAGCTGTGAAGCTCAGATCTAGGTTTTCAAATGTAGTGCAACAGTCTGGGAGGGGAGGTGGGATGCGGGAAGTCATTCTGGCTAGGAATGCAGATTTCTGCCCGTCTGCCACTTTGCTAATGCCTGTTATGATGATCCTTTCTAATGATTGAAAGCAGTAGCTAAATAAAGGCAGGATCAAACTCATTTCTAGGAGACAGTTTATAACCTTGGTGACCTGGCACTTACACATCTCTAACTTATGTCATAAAGGCAAACTGTAGCCAAATGGAGTCTCGGGCTAATGCCAGAAAGAAGTACCTTCGTCACTTTAAAAAGGGTATAATAGCAAGACCAAATACATCAAACCCTCACCTCCTTCACAAAGCACAGTCTCTGCCTGTTGCCCAGCTCTGGTTTCCACCTCCATACTTGCTGATATTGCAGCTTGCAGGAGCGCTGCTCTATCTGGTGTTTGCTCCCAGGCTTCTTGTGATGGGTTTGCTCACCCACACCACCAGAAAGGCAACCCAAAGTGCACCCAACCCAACTTCATTCGGTGAGCAGGAATGCTCTATATTGCAACCTGTTTCCACATGCCAGTTCATGTAGATGGGCTGACAATGTTTTTAAAACAGACTTTCAGGTGCAGAAGAAGATTATATTCACCGCATGCACTGCCTTAAGCTGCAAAGCCTTGTGTCACTGTTTCGTACAGCTCTTGTACTGGCAATTAGTAGAGTGGGGTACGTCCCCTACAAAGAGACCATTTGCTGAACACCTGCCTTGATAGAGATCTCCAAACATCATTGCTGATGGGGAATTGTCACTATGCAACTTTATACTGGAGCAGGTGCAGCGGAAAGCTGGCTGTGGCATCTGGTGACAGGAGACTGAAGTTCTTTGGTTTGCTTTGCCTAGCAAAACAAAAGTGAGACATAAGTGGAAATAAGAAGCCTTTTTCTAATTGTCTCTGGAATTAAGTTTTGGCTGTTTCCTGGGGCCTTTCAAGCAGAGGAGTGGAGGCAAGAGACCTTTAGGGTCTGAGGATGGAGTTTCTGGAAGGGACCAGCTGACAGGACAGGGATGAATTCCTCAGCTGAATTCATCCCTCAAAGTCCCCTTCACAGCCAATGGGCAAAACCAAACATGTGCAGGGCATGATTCATCTGAGCTGTTGCAGGTGTCTTCTTTAGGCCACGAGAAGTCACTCCCTGCAGCCCATTGACTGTATTGATAAATGTCCTCTTGCAGCAACCCGAGCAGAGGGTACTGAGCTTACTGCGACTGTCTAAATGGGTACCCAGTGATGCAGGTGGCTTTTGGAGCTGCCTCCGTACCCATCTGCTCTATCCCACTACGACAACTCAGCTGTGGTCCCTATGCAGAAGTCCAAAGTGCTGTATCTTCATATCCACTGGAGAGCTGTATCTAATAAAGCTGAACCACTAAAGATAGGAATAAACAGAAATGCTGGTGTTTGCAATGATATTACAGTGTCTAAGATACCTGGTCAGCATGCCTTGTTCATGCTTCTACCTGTGGAGAAGACAAGGCTCCAGGGAGACCTTATTGCAGCCTTTCAGTACTTCAAAGGGGCTTGTAAGAAAGATGGGGACACTTTTTAGCAGACCCTGTAGCAATGGGGCAAGGGATAATGGTTTTAAAGTAAAGGAGGGTAGATTCAGACTAGATATAAGGAAGAAATTCTTGATGATGAGGGTGGTGAAACACTGGAAGAGGTTACCCAGAGAGGTGGTAGGTGCCCCAGCCCTGGAAGCGTTCAAGGCCAGGTTGGACGGGGCTCTGAACAACCTGATCTAGCAGAAGATGTTCCTGCTCTTTGCAGGGGGGTTGGACTAGATGACCTTTAAAAGTCCTTTCCAACACAAACTATTCTATAATTCTAAGATTCTATAAAACAAGTCATCAGATGCGGAGACAGGAAAGGGAGCCACATTGCAGGGAGTGTTGGACTTTTAAGCCTCCTTCATGGTCTTCAGCCCAAGACCATCATGTAATTTCCCTTAACTTCCCTTTTGATAGTGGAAGATCCAAAGACAGTGACACTTGAACTCTCTTCTGCTCTCTTTAACATATTAGAAATACGACTTTTCATCTTTTCCTCCTAGTCTAGAGTCTAATATTATTGGCAGAAGGAAAGTACAGCCAGTGTTGTGTGGAGGAGCTGCTGCAGCTGTGTGGTTAGCTGTGGACTAGAGGATTCACTGCAGCTTCAAGGGACAGAGTGAGGCGACTCTAAGATCTACACCACCTCCGTCAGACACTACTACAGTGATTGATGCAAGGCTGAAGAAGAATAAGGACAGAAAAATTAAAACTGCAGTAGCTCTGAGGTTGACTCATTGGACAATATGTATCTGACTAGGACCAAAGGCAAGCCAAGACGCCAAGGATATTTGTCCTTCATCCACTGCAGGTCAGCAGCTCCATGGAAGCTCAGGATATGCTGGTGGTGCTAGTCCACAGGGCATGGGTTTATGGTGGGATGTTGTGGGTAGGAGAGCTTATGGCATCAGTCAGTGTACAAGGAAGGGACCTGGTCACCGGGAGGGTGCAAGATCCTCTGCAAGCAGTGTTAATGAGGTGTAAGTGAAGCAATACACCCACTTGTAGCACCTGGACTTTTACATGAATTTTGCAAATCTGGAAAGAGTGCAGAAAAAAATGAACGGAGGACTGCTGACACTGCCACACAGTGTGACTCTGATGAAGCTCAGATCTTTTGTTTATCAAAGACTGGTGTTTTCTACCTTCATTGACTTGTGGTCCCTGTGAATTGTCCCTTATAGTGCAGACTGGCAAATTCCAGCCTGTTGGCAGCTGATGCCCTTCTCCCAGGCTCTTCCATGAAAGTCTCAGGAGTAATCACTGTCCTGCCAGGCATCCCAGGGCTGTAGGCTGTAAACCACTAGAGCATCACCTCTCTCACCACACAGAGCTCTCCTGTTGGACAGACAAAGCCAAAATTAAATGCAGAGGTCTGGAGAGAGAGATACAAATGGAAAGCAAGACGCAAACAGATGGTGGCAATGAATACAAGGAGGGTCCTGCTCCTTGGAACCTTCGAAATAGCTTTCAGTATTTTCTGAGATATTGTCTAAGCCAGTTGCTTGTGGAGACCTCTGGGAAAAAAAAAAACACCAAACCCTTTATTGTTCTTAGTCACCTTTACAAATCCTTCTGAAATAGCCTTTACACCCACCATTACTCACAGACCACAAATGGAAAACCAGTAGTTTGGCAAAAAATTACAGGAGCACAAAGGAGAGGACCATGATGTTCTCTTCTAACTTCAGGTCTGTAGTATAATGGAATAATGCTTTTCTTTGCTCAACAGAAACATATACAAATAATCAGAAAAACATGGCAACAGGATGACAAAACTACAGTATAATATTTCCCAGAATGACCTCAAAGTCATAAATCAGATCTCTGAATTGTCAGTAGCAATCCAGTGGAACAGCCAAATTGCCCCACCATCCAGAATATTTTATTAACTGTTATTACTGTGCATTATTTATTTACAGAGTGCTGTACATGTAGACACTGCTTTACAGGTACATAAAAGGCTACGCCAAGGAGTTCGGTTACATTCAGGCATACAAATATGATATTCACCGCAGCAGCACTATGGGTTAACAACTATGGTAATGCTTCAGGTTTCTTGCTTCCTTTCTGATTTTATTGCACTGAAGTCAAACACATTTTAAACTCTGGACTTTGAGTCAACCTGTCTGTCTGAGGCAGTATATGGCCATATTATCTTAGGATCAGAGTGTCCGATGGGTTTGTTTGTTCTGCCAGGATAGCTAAACTCAGGGTTCTTAATGGACACTTGAACTGGCTGGAAATTTCTCACCAAACTTTTTTATCTTTGATTGCTAGTGGGAGAAGATGTTTTAGCAAAACAGGGATTTTTGCATGCAAACCAGGCACCCCACTTGGTTGGAAGACAGGCTTTGTGCTTGCCTGTGTGTAAAACTTGTTGTCTGCTTTTCCCTGTTCTGGGAAATGGGGAGGGGGGTTTAAAAGAAAATATTACATCATGGGTTTTATTGCTTTTCTTTCTGCATGAGAGGGGGGAAAATACCCACCCTGATTTACTTTAATCAATGTTTATCACTGAATGATTGAGTGTCTCCCAGGCCAGGAGGGTAACCCAAGCTGAAACACAAGAAGTTCCACCTAAACACAAGGAAAAATTTACTTTGAGGGTGATGGAGCACTGGGACAGGCTGCCCAGAGAGGTTATGCAGTCTGCTCTAGAGACATCCAAAACCCTCCTGGATGCAATCCTGTGCAACCTGCTCTAGGTGCCTTAGCAGGGGGTTGGACTAGATCAGGGGTCCTCAAACTACAGCCCGTGGGCCAGATACGACCCCCCAGGGTCCTCAATCCGGCCCCCGGTATTTACAGAACCCCCCCACCCCCCCTCCCCTGCCGGGGGCTGGGGGGGGGAAACCAAGCAGCCACAGATGGCTGCCTGCCACTGCATCCGCGCGCCGGTCCCCTGGTTAAAAAGTTTGAGGACCCCTGGACTAGACGATCTCCAGAAGTCCCTTCCAACCCCGACCATTCTGTGATTCTGTGACCCAGCAATGTACCCACAGAACCTTTGTGCCCCGTGCCGCACAAGGTGCGCCAAGCTCCAAGTGGAAATATTTCTCCTTTGGGATCTGCCATTCCTCCCTGTGCTGCAGGCTGATGGGTGATGGCAATGGAGGATAAGTGTTCAGTGTTCAGTGGCTTCTCCTCCAGCCCACCAGCCTTCCATGGACTTAAAGATCTTGAGGACCTGCATACCTGGGTCAGGACAGGATCTGGTGGTGAGCAAAGGCCATACCTCCACATTTTCCAGCTTTGCCTGTGTGCGGCAGGGGTTGCTTTATAATAAATAGAAGCAAGGTATTTTACATCTTGGTTTTCCAGCATACTGCTTGTTTCACAGGTGTTTAGAGTCACTGTTGCTGCTCAAACCCATCAAAGGGCTCAAGTTCATATGGTGAGGAGAGAAAGCAAAGGAGCTGAGCAACTAGATCAATTGCAGATTAACTGGGGATACTAACAGGATGATATTTCAACCCTTTGCATACCCAGATGCAGTTATGGGGCGGCATTTCTCTCCTAGTACATGATTTCTTCCAATCCCAGTTACTGCTGGGAGGAAAGACATGGCAAAATCGCTGTCTCAGATAGTGGTGGTTTCTAATCCAACCAGAGCAAGCCAAGAACATTTCCCACCATCAGCATCAAAGCATCCTTCTCCAGATGTCTGGAGGAAAGACAGCATCTGTCTGTCTGATGGGAGGTCTCTGCATCTCTCAGGGGTGTAGGAGGGATTACCTCTTATTTTTTTGTTCTTCTAGCAATATTACTTTAGACTTAAATATAAGAGAGGATCCTTTAATGATCCCAGCCATTGTAAAGTGCTTCATGTGCCAGTAAAAATCCATCTGAGCTATTAATTAATGACTTGTTTGCTAATGATTTCCGTACTGAAAAGTATGCTAGACCATCCCAGTCGGCCCAGGTACACAGCCCTGCCCTGGGGAGCTACTGGCTCATTTCTGACGGCATGGAACAAGGTTGTAATGAAGCAATGAAAAGTTGGGAGGAGAGAAGCTGGGGCATCTGCTCAGGCTTAGCAAGCAGCAGTGCCCAGCCTGGCATGGCAGAGAGATGAAAAATTAACACCCAGAACAAGGAGGAGTCTTTGATTACTTGTTTCTTGCAGGCAACAGAGCTAAAAGCATCTTGAAGAGGAATGTAAAAAAGATGTGTGGCATCATTTCCTGAGATATGAGAAGTGAAAGAAGCTCTGAAGGAATGTTTGGGTGATTAAGACATAAACTTGTAGATCTTCCCTGCCTGGGTTTAAATTCTTCCTTGGCCAAAATCTTCAGCGCAACTATGGGTAAATCACACAAATTCCTCACTACCTGGGCTGCCTAACTGGGAATACCAACCTACCCAATGGGGCAGTGCCAAGACAAACAAGAGCCATACTGGGAACTGCTGGTAGCCCTGGTAGCCAGGGCTGGCAAAAGCTGTGGCAGGCAGCGCTTCATGCACGAGCCATGCCACAACTCGCACAGCCTGCCTTTTCCTCATAACCAGAAACTCAATGATCTCCAGTCTCGCCCAGGGCTGGAGAGGTTGCCAAAAATCCAACCCAAAGTCATCCATCACCCTGCAGCCATCACCCAAGAAGTCAACCCAGGCTTTTCTTCTCCAGTGCTATTCATTTTGTGGGATAACTTTTAGGTGGCAGTTAACAAGTGGTCTTCCTGTGGTGCTGCTGCCACCCTTGTGCCCATTCTCAAAATGAAGTTGTGGTGGGGTGCATCCCTGCAAACAAGCCTGTCTGGATTTCTGCTAACAAGTGCTCTTCCTGGAACTCTTCTTTTCCCCCACGTGTCAGGAGCTAATGATGGGTAGTAAAAACCTGACCAGACTCTGCCGCAGCACTAACAGCACCAGAAGCACCAGGTCTTCCTGTCAGTAGCATCTCCCCACCCTCAAGGTCTGTGATTTAGTAAGGTGGAGACAAGAGTGTCTCTTGCACAAAGCCAAAGAGAGGTGGGAAAAGAGTCTGACCTCATCATGTTTGAATCCCGCTTGGAGAAGGGAACCTCCTTCAGGCTGGCACCCTAAAAAGCCACATCTTTGCAAGAAGCAAAAGGGATGTAGCCCCAGACGGCTCGGTTCTGTAGCCGCTTCACTCCCCCGGTGTGAGCAGCCTTTGAGAAATCCCACGGGTTTCAAAATTAAGCCCTCGTCTGAATCTTTGAATGAAGGGGTGAGTATTGGCAGTCTCGCTGCTCAGAGCATGGTCATGCATATGAGTTCACCTTTTCCAGGGCCGCAGTAGGAAAAAGCTGATGTCAGGCCAGATGTAAGTGATATACATCTTAACAGCGAGGCAGGAAACATATATCTGTGTTCCTGCTAACCTTAGAAAGCAAGTGCTTGGATTGCTACACAGAGGATTTGTAGCAACAAGGAGAATGTAATTAAATAACAGGGATGATCTCATTATTGTAATGATGAGGTGTCATTTAATAAGGAGAATCCAGGACTAGGAGCTGAGAACCAGAGCCCTAATCCTGGCTCTGGCTCCCAGCTCCAGCAGGTCACGTAAGGCCAGCACCCTTTTTTTCAATGTGTTTTTAAGAAACACAAATCACCAGGAAGCCCTGGTGCTTGCAGAAGCCCCTGTTACAAAAAGAACAAGGGTAACAATAAAAATTGTCTTGTCCTTTTCCCTTCCCTATAAAAGCTGGGCTAGCACAATTTGCCTTTCCATAAGGGACAGCAAGGCTCACAGACACAGAGAGTGTGCGTGCGTGCATGTGTGTGTCTGTGTCTGTGTCTGTGTGTCTGTGTCTGTGTCTGTGTCTGTGTCTGAGTGTGTGTGAGTGTGTGTGAGTGTGAGTGTGAGTGTGAGTGTGTGAGTGTGTGTGTGTGTTTAATCAAGAGGATCAGGACAGTTTCGAAGCCACATCACAGAAAAGGTACAGTCTATTTTAACTGGGGACCTGCCCATACATCATGTGGATCAAAATTCAATCCAAAGGCTGGATCTCTTGAAACTAGCCTATCCCTCCATCCCTCCCTCCCTCCATCCCTCCATCACTTCCTTGCTCCCTTCAGCCAGCATCCTTTATCCTTGGATGCTAAGTTTGGTAGGTTGTAAACCTCTATCTCCCTCTTCTCCCCTTATTTTCTTGCTTTCAGCGCGCTGCACATTTTGGATTTTGAGGCTGGGAGCCCTGAGGGGTGATGCAGGCCATGCCAGGCAGAAGGGCGATGGGTGCTACAGCACTTGGAGCAGGTCTGCACTCACCCTGAACTGCTACGTTGGGTTTTCTTATTCCCTATGACTCAGCATGCTCTGCAGCAGTTGTTTGGCATGGCAGCTTTGCCTGGTGCTGAGGCTGAGATGCCAAGCAGGGTCTACTCAGCACCCAACACTTGCATCCCAGCTGCAAACAGCTCAGCAGTCCCCACCAGCCGTGGTGAAGTTTCTGGGCCACCCATGAGACCCCAGTGCCACCCCACCTCCCAGCAGCTCCATGTCCAGGCTCTCGCCCCACTTGTGCCATCATCCCCACCCCATCTCCATGCTGAGAGACTCGCTGGAGGGCAGGTTCCTCTCCCACAGGTCAGAACGGAGATTTGCCCCTCTGCACAGCATGGGATGTTGCTCTCTTTTTCCTTGGCATAAGAAAGCTGGAGCATGGAAGGGATTTTTCCCCACAGCCTGACCTGCAAACGCTTAGCAAAGTCAACAGCTTTGCTCTCTGATCCCTTCCAGAATTACAAAAAGTTAAGACTGGAGCAGCATGTGTAACAGATTTCAGCTCAGTCCCACAGCCTTATCCCAAAACAAATCTTTGCCTTTTAATTTTACCATTTGCTTCTAAGCCTTACAAGATGCTGCTGTTTTTCCTTTGTTTTTAAACAAGCCAAAGACAGCAGATAAAAATGCTGAGCTGCTTCTCACACACCATACACACACAGAGCACTGGGACATGTCCATGAGAAACTCTCCTCCATTCAACAAACAGCCCACAAGACAAAATAAACCATCGGAGCATCCCATGATCAAGACTGCATTACGGGAATCCAGTGTTTTGATCTTTTCCGTGGCAGGATTCAAGGCTCCCAGGCTGCCGGCTCTTGGGCTTTTTTCCATTGCCCAGATCTTGGAATCTTTGCTTTCATTTTTTAAAAGCAGATTTCTAGCCCTTCATTTAGGAAGAAAAGCTTCAAAGACTTAATATACAAGTTTTCTAACCTTTAAACCAACCTTGCAATCTGGGAGAGGACCAATGACTCATTTTTAAATTTCCAGTGTTAAAATATCAGTACTGTTGTTAATCGCTCATATCCATATCCATATCACCATTCAACAGTGAGTTTAACAAGGACGGTAATGAGCTGCTCACTGTCCACAATCCACAAATCAAAACCGTAACGGGTCTTTCCTTCAGCCTTATGATGATACCATAAAGTGTCTTAGGGAAAGTTGAGGGCAGCTTTCATCTGCACCACTTAAAGTAAGTGAACGTCAGGAGAAGATGTGACTTTTTGATGCGTCTTGACCCGAGACTTGGATCAGGCATAACATAAATAACAGGTACTGAGAACATGACCTGATGCTACCAAGCCCTAAATGACAATGTCTGCTGGTCTCAGAGCCCAACCGCTCCAGCAGCACCTGCTCCCGCCCCTGCAGCTCACACCCTGGGGACCCTGAACAGAAAAAATTGTGAAACACGAGGTTGCCCTGTGTAGCAGCCCAGTCTGGATTTCCCTCTCCTTTCCATGGGTGTCTACAGTTTTTCAGAAAGGTCAGATAGGAGCAAAACAATGTCTGAGTATTTTGAAATATTTCAAATGACTACTTTCCACCATCCTCCCCCCATGGAAAAGCAAACTTAAACCACTACATTTCTTTGCAAAACTTGCCATCAAAATTTCATCCTGTTTTCTGGCTGCCTGTAAAACCACCAGAATAAAATTGGTGTTTCTGTTATTGCTATATGAAGCATAGCTGCTTTCTGACAGCCTCTTTGAATGAAGGGAAATGTCTAGTTTTCTTTAGTCAGGAGTCAGTTCCAGGACTCCCCATTTATGGGATGATCTGGTTAAAACTTTGCAAGACGGAACCCAGAGAATTTCCCCGTAGCCTTATTTTGGTTTTTCCTAAGTGGGAAGTGCACGAGTCCCACATTCTCTATTAATCATTTGAGGAACCACAAGAGAAAGAAAAAAATGTCAACATGAGTTCCTCTTCCCTCATGAGCTGGCTTGAAGGTGGTTGTGGTTGGAGAGAGGGGAGTGAAAAAGAAGGAAAAATGACATGGCAAGGTGGTTTAATAGAAATCCCAAACGCAGAGCCCGTTCCTAAAGTCTGCCCTGGCAGTGGGGGTAGGTGCACAGGCAGATGTCTCACCCGACAGTGAAACCACTGTGTGGGATGTATTTAGCACTGCCCTATTCTTGAAAGTTAAAAATGTTGGGAGATGGATGGCTTATGGCTTCTCATGGGGCAGGGGGACATCATTCCTCTGTGTGCGTGTGGAGGGATGGAGCAGCAGAGGGATGGAAGCATGGAGGGGTGGACAGGTGAAGGATGGAGGGATGGAGGGGCAGAGGGTACCCTTGCTCCCAAACAACATCCTAACAGGGCACCCACACCCCATAGTGTCCTGTTCCACCGCTCTCCCTTCTCACCTTTCTCACCCCAAAATTCACATCCCTCAGTCCTCCTGTCCTAAAACCTCTCCCATCCCCTATTATCCCCAGTGTGTCTGCCCCATCCAAGCCCACTTACCTCAGCTGCTGCAGTCCCCCTTCCCCCCACAGCTCATTTCCCATTTTCCCCACAATCACAGCAAATGAAAGACGTGCTCGGGCAAGAGGGGGGAGGAAGACATGGAGGCAGGGGAAAGAAGCAAACACGTGGCCTTAACACTGGCACTCTGAAAAATGCAAAACTCCCCTACCCCAGACATCAATGGAAATATTATTAACGCTGGACACTAATGAAAGTGATCTCTTGCCTTGGATGAAAGCACACGGAGGAGGCAGGAGGAGTGACCCATGCTGTTTGCAGAAGGGCTGCCCGGTACCCGTGGCTCAGACGGGGCATGCTGCACACTTATTTGAAGTGCCTGTGCTTGAGTGACCTACATACTGAGCAAATGTGATGCTGCACTGCCAAATCAATACCTGTCAGGTCACATTACCTGTTATTGATGAACATGGTTGTTAATCCCAGAGTATTGTATTTGCAGAATTTCCCAGTCTCCCCAGGGCTGTCTGGGATGAAGTTTTGCATGGCTGAAACATAGTTAAGGGAGAGAAGCTTCATGGAGGAAAGGTCTTTGTGCATGGGGCCAAGTATGTAGTTTGTTGCTGCTGGCCTGCTCTTGAGGTGTCCTTGCTCCCTCAAAGGCAAGTTTCAGAAGATTACTTAAAATCTGCTTTACAGGTCATTGATCCTGATTTAGCCATGGAATATGAGCACATAACTGAGGGAACTAACTGTGAGCATGGTCACCACGGGCTCTCCTTGTAGCTTGTGCAAGGCAAGAAACTCCTCCGAAGGAGACTGAGCTCAAGGCTGTGAACCACTGTCTGCAGGGTCCTGTCTCCTTCCACAGCCATCAATGTTGACTGGGATGCTGGACTCCTTATGGAGATGCTCACTGCAGGGTAGGATGGTTCCAGGCAGAGATGAACTGTGGCACTGGCATGTGGGAGGACAGGGGGTTGAGGAGGCAAGGGACAGCAGAGCAGAGTCATGCTGTTAGTGTGATCTGGTGCTGTGGGCTGTGCTGAGCTGGTTCCTCCTGTCCAAGGGACTTTCCTTCTGCTCTCACATCCCGCATGAGGTTTTCTTGTCACTCTTCAGGTAGGATTCAATCACACCACCCCACACTGCAGCCTCTGCTCCCCCAAAGCACCCCTCCTCTTCCCCTACCTGGCAGGGAGCAGGGCCATCCTTGCAGGCTGCATTGTAGCTCACTGGCTTTGGCAATCTGGACATCATGGCCCAGGAGCCTGCTCTGTGCTAAGCAGGGTTTGCTGCCAGGGTAATAAAAGCCGCAGTAAAAGTGATTTGACATCAGCTTGAGGTCCTGACTAGGGGGAGAGTGTGTTTGTGTGCATGGGGTGCATTTTCTGCTGTGCCCTTGGGTGCTCCATGGGATCCTGGCAAATCCAGCACTTCCCATGCCCAGGGTTTGCCCATTAATCTGCAACCATGCGGAATTCTCCTTGACACCGGTGGGAGCTTTGCAAAGTAGGCCTTTATTTTACCTTTATTTTGTAGCAGAGCTGGTTCTTCTTCGCCTCCCGATGAGGGAAAGGAGACGGACCCTGCAGGTGGGAGACTCTGCCCCAGCAGTCAAGGCCCTGGCCAGGTTCCTCTTGCAGCTGGCTTGAAAGAGCCCCCAGTCACCATCTGTTCTCAGGAACAGAACTGTTGTGGTTTCAAAACACATGCACTGACATTAAAAAGGCACACGCAGAAAAATCTCACCAGAACGACTTCATAAAAAGAAGCAGCGGCTTTGCTAAACACGCTGCCACACTCAGGCTGATTAATATCGTTGGGTATAATTGGATGCCACAGCTTTAACCCAACAGCCTTGTTTTGTTTTGGGCCACAGCTCTTGGTGTAATGTTTGTTTGTAGCAGGACTCATAGATGAGTTGCGTTGGGAGGGCTGAAATCAAGGGAAGAGAGCAGGTGACGGTGCAAATCAGATGGTGAGAAGATTTGGGTGACTTGTAGCCGGTGTATTTGTGTGGGCAAAAGCCAGCCATGTCCTGGATGGACTCCAGATGGCTCGTCGGTGTGTCACAAGCCCTGCAGTGCGTCTGCTTAAGGAAGTCAGGTTTCATTTGGATAATAGAGGGCCTGTGCTTCTAGCACAGGAAGGGCTGGATTTAATCTCCCTGGCTGCTGTAAAGTGGCCAACAAGTGTGGCTGGGGTGCCTCTGATGAACCAGACAGATACATTTTCCACAGAGCAGAAGCTGAAGGGAAGCACTCACTGAAACACTCCTATTAAAATGCCCCCCATTTCTTGCTGAGCTTTCTGCTTGGGGCTCTGCTCCAGAGCAGCTGTGTGCCACGCACCTCTGACTGCTGCAGGGCATCGTGATTTTGCTTGTGTGTCCTGGAAAAGTCTGTTAGCCGGGCTATATATTTAGCTAGTGTCCATAAAGCCATTAGGCTGCTGCTATGCTTGTGAACTGCTGCCAGATCAGAGGAGCAGAGCCCAAAGCATCGGCCCCGGGTGGTGGTGGAACCAGGCTGAGGCTGAGCAACGTGAGCCACCGGTGTGCCATAGGTCCGGGTTCGGAGTGGGGAATCAAAGCAATCCCTTTAGCTGGCTTTTCTGCTTTGATTCATTCGTTCTGAACAGCACAGATGGAGAAGGAACAAAGGACAGTCATTTGAGCTCTAGATAAAGCTCAGATGGGAAGCGTTTGTCCCTTTGCTCATCTGTTCTCTCTATCCAGTGGTTGTGCCAGCAACGACAGGAGGAGCCATACCAAGGGTTCCTATCTGCTCGGTACTGCTCCATCCATCACCAGGCAGGGGGAACGTAAAAGCTTTCTATAACTGTACGGTGCTGAAAACACCAAAGGGAAAGTGGGATGGCGTTAGAGCAGTTCCAGGGGAGCTCCCTGTGTGTAAGAGGGGAAATTAAAGGATAAAATTGAATTAGAAACTCAAGGGAATCTTCCAAATGGCAAAAGTTATTAGAATTATTTCTGTTGCAGCGTGAGCAGGCTTTTCCTTCCTCCACATCTCTGAAAGCATTAGGCAGGCTGCGTGGATGTGCTCGTGTGTGTGAGAACCACATTGTACACTTGCCCTCCAGAGCTTACCTTCTCATATTTAAAATGGGCAGAGCTCCAGTTTTTAAGGTCTGAACAAACCCTAAATCATGATGCTGATGTGATACCTGAGTCAGGAGAGATCCAAGCATCCTGCGTTTGTCCTCCAGGTCCCTCCTCCGTGCTCCTGGCCATGGATGGAGCTGTCTGCTCCCCCTCAAAAGCAGATGCAGCTCAGAGTGGGCACTGCCAGACAGAGACATCTGCACCAGGAGGACACTGTGGTGACAAGCCAGATCTGACCTGGGGGATCAGGAACTTTCTCTGCAGCTGTGATGGGAGGAGTTGGGTAGAAACCTCCATTTCATTCCAGCTCTGTACTAAACCAATTCAGGTTCTTCATTAAAAATCCTGCCAAGTATATGTTGCTGACAGGAGCAACAGCCAGCTCCTCTTGACCTCTGGAGAAATTCCTGTTCTGTGTTGCTCCTACAGGTCAGATTTTGTCTTTACAAGCAGGCCCTTTCTGTTTCGGATAGGGCTCATCCAAGTACTCACAGCTGTGGGTCACATCAGGTCTACAGCTGCACTTTGCCTCTGAAGGCTCTCTCTATCTGGACTAATTTATCTTGTGGGTTTAGGGAGCTCAAAACTAGTGCTGGGGACAAGAAGAGGGAAGGTGTAGTTCTTCAGGGGTTGTTTTAACTTATGGAAGGTCTGAGAGTCAGTGGAGGAGAAGCAGCTCAGCAGCTTGAGCCTGGAGAGCTTGACAAGGCTAAACTGGCTGAGGATGTGTCCCGCTGGGTGTCCCAGTGCTCTTGAGACCCTCCTTAGGCCACAGTTAACCAAGCAAGCACCAATGTCTGACTCCGCTCCTTGCACTGACACCCTTTTCGAGACCTCAGACAAGCACCTTCTCCCCAGGGCCTGATCCAAACCTCCTGAAGTCACTCCAAAGACTCCCCCTCTGCCCCTTCCAGTTGGCTTCAGCCCAGGTGTTCCCACTGGGTTTCACTGTAGCAGGGTGCATTAACACGCCAGGTAATGGAGCGTTCCCTCCTGCAGGTCAAGGTAGCTGGAAAAAATGAAGGCCCTGATGCCTGGCTAACTCCTGGATACTTCACCCGAGTCCTGGCATCAGCAGTCTATTGCACCACTCACTAAACCTCTCATTTTAAGTATTACCTTCATGCTCAGTGCAGCACTTTAAAAAAAAACGTTTCTGTGAGATAGGACGAAGGCTCAACATTTCCCTTGATGGTTACAGGAGCAGGCAGAGGAGAAAAAGCCTTTTAGATAAGCTAGGACTGAGGTATCTGGGTTGTGAGGGAACGTGCCCATGCACCTGCAGATGATGGATGAGGCTGTAGAAGTGCCAGCTCAGGTCAGCTGAGGTCACTTCTGTTCTGATCAGTGCCTCTGACTCGCAGCTGAGCTACTGAAGCAAAAGGTACAAGAACCACTCTCCTGGTAGTGCTCAGAAGAGATGTTTCTGTTGAAGGTGGATCTAGGGAGTAAACCTCCACATAAGCATTTTCCTTGTGGCTCTGAAATGAAAGGAGAAAGCAAGGTGCCCCAGGCTGGAGGACACCACAAGGGTCTTGCCTTGGGCTGAGGAGCCTCATCAATGTGGAAGATGTTACTCAAATAATGTGAGAGAGTGTATGGGAAGCCAAAAATCACTCTATTTTGCCATCCGGAACATTTTACTCCACTGGACAGCAACCAAAGACTCTGTGAGGTCTCTGCTCTGCCACAGATCATCTGTGTGAATGCAATAGAGGTATTTATTTAGCTCTTTTACACTTCAGTCTCCCTCTCTATAAATCTGTAAAGAAATAGCACATCCCTATGCTGCGGGGTTGTTGTGAAGGTAAAAGGGTGAAAAGGCAGGTTGTCTTAAAGAGGTCTTCATAAAGTGCTGTGGAAATGTCTAAAGAGAGAGAATTTCTCTCCCAGGACCTCATCAAAGTCTGCGTTTTCCAGCTGGGGTGTCTCAAATTCAGGCTGAACCTTTCTCTCTGGGGGGTGTAGGTAGCGAAAACTTGGGCTGCTGTTGGTGGCAGCTTCCCGCTAGGGCTGAGCCCCTCCAAGGTGGCGCTTAGTGGGCAGAGGGGGTGGCAGCCCCACAGTTCTTGAGGTGCCTCCCGGATGGGGAGCAGCAATGAGACAAACCCATCACCTTTGCTGCTGGGAATCTCACAAGCAAAACTGGGCCATTTTGTGTCCTGCTGTAAAGAGTCATGGGCAGGTTATACTACCCTAAAAGATCTGCTCATCGATGCCAACCTTCATAAGGTGAAAAAAGGCAACCTCAAGGCACTTTTAATTTCCTGCATTTGCCTCTCTTTTAGATAAATCACAAGGATGCATTGGATTTCTTCCCCTGTAGGCTTCTGGGATTCTCATCGAGGGGTTTGGAGGGAGAGCTGTCTCTCATTAGCAAGGCTGTTTGCATGAAAATGGGAGTATTGGGTCTGATCCCTCAAGCTGGGAGCTGCTCTCATGAAAATCCAAATGCCCTCGGCTCCCACTGGGGCACTCAGTCTCTCTGGGGGTTGAGCCCTCCAAGCTCTTTGCAGCCCTGTACAGGCATTTTGGGTGGGAAAGGGGGAGGCTGTATTGGAAAGAAGCAGCGGGGCAATTGTAAGAAGCAGGAGGTAACGACCCGTGTTGGGAAGCAGCCAAGAGAACAGAAATAGCATATGGAAAAGGCTCTTTGAATGCAATGTATGTTGCTGATTCTTAGGAATAATCAGCAACACCTCCTTACATGCTGCATTTTTTAGCACAAATTGAGAATAAAACATCCTCTCTGCTGAGACAGCAGAGTCCACATTTCCTTTCCTTCACAGACAGCTTCCACCAGTGTTACAGGTATGTTGTGTGATACAGTCCCGCTTCCTTTGCTTGGGATAAATGTGACTATCGCCTTTTCAGCAGCAGGGAAACTGAGGAACAGGCGGCTCGACTACCTTGCCCTTGGCCATGGACCTTGTCAGTGGCAGAGCTGAGACGAAGGCTCAGGAGCTACATGTACTGCTGCAGCTTTATTCCTGTGCTGTGTCAGAAAATGTTATGTCTCACTTTGATGCATCCAGATTTTCTTGACATAAATTGCTGAAATCGCTGACAGAGGCATTTATTTCAAAGTTCAGCGCATTATACGTAGGGAGAGAGAAGTTGAGTAACTGGAAAAATCAACTCCGAGTTGCATCACTGGGAGCCAGAATGTTTGTTTAGTCCTTTGTGAGATGAAGCAAGCTCCAGTTTGGCCTCATCCAGGCATGATTAGTCAAGAGATAAGGAAGGGGTTCTGGATGGATCCCTGATACCAAGCAATTTCAGGCATGGATATATTTTGTACTCCTCCCGTCTGACCCAGCAGACAGTCATATTGGCTCTAAGACACAGCTTTCCAAACGACCAGCCCCTCCCACGAGCTGTGTTGTCCATTTCCCCCAGTCCCTATCCTTCCCCAACCTACGATTGCAGTAAATTATAAACGGAGAGACTCTGCAATAAAACCCCAGCCCAATAAGATCAAAGGCAACTTTTATCTCCCATTTTCTTTGGGGTCCAAAACTCACAAGAGCACAGCTGCTGGCCTGAGGTTGCAGCTGTATTGCTCCCAAATGATAAAACAGCCACAGCTTCAGGGTCCGCTGTGTTAGCTGAAGCTAAGGCACTCTCCTCCTTCCAAATCAAGCAAAGCTGTTCACTAAACTGTCCATACACCATCCCTGTCCTCTGTCCCAGCACGGGATGATGCAGGAGAGCAAAACATAAGGAACTTCTCCAAGACTGGTGATTTTTGCTTGCTGTTGCACAGTGACAGCTGACCTTGCTGGTATTTCAGACTTCATTTTGTTTCACATCTCACCACATGCCACCCAATGCATTCTGCACCAGCCAGGGCAAACCTCGGTTAGCCTTTAAATCACTTTTGCCCTTTGAAGACCTGCAGTCTAAATGGCAGAGTGAAAATCCTGCTGTGAGGCCTGGAGTTTTAGGGCATATTTTTTTTCAAAAGCTGAGATTTTGGTGGTGTCTAAGAATTTAGCTTCTTGCCCACCATACATCTAGCCTGAGCATTGCTTAGGTTTGCCACAGAGATTTCATCGTGATGCATTTAGAGGTGAACAGTTGTAACGCGCAAGGCCTGAACTCTCCTACTCAAAAATCTATAGGGCTGGGATTTAAATTCATCTCAAGGAAACATAAAGAAAGAAAAGTTACTACCTCTCATCTCTTTGGGGATAAAACCCAAAAGGGACAGAGGTTTGGCTTCCGGAGCAATCACAAGTGAGAAGTGCTGCTCGGGACTATTCAGCCTTTTCCAGCCTGCAGCCTGGGCTGGAAAAATCAGTGGGCTTGGCAGTGCTGCTGGAACCAGGCTCAGAAGAAAGAGTCTAAGAAGAAAAGCAATTAAAACCCAAGTGGTCCTGTGCATGGCTGCTGGAGGCTGCCTTCCTCTGGCTCTGCCTGTCGTGGCTGAGCTGTAACGCCGTTGCCCACCCTCCAGCCCTTGCACCTCTCCTCATCAGCCTCATTGCCCCGGCCACTCTGCCTGCCCCTGGGAGGGCTGATGATAGCACAGGCTCCACGTCCTAAGGAAACCAAGATAAAAAACAATTCAAGTCTCAGAGAAAGCATGACATTTAAGAAAGAAGAAACTGCAGATAAAATTGGCAAAAAATTACAATTCATTCAAACTGTTTCAGCCATTTCTAGTATTGCACTTTCCTGCTCTGAACTCTGGGTTTAAAGCCAGAAATTTTCCAACTTGTTCCAGGTCTGGACATCAAGTTTTGGGTTTCAAGGTGGCTGTATGATGAAACTGCCACCAGATACCCAGCCGCTGCCATGGAGCAGCAAGTGGACATTGATTTGAAACAAGACCAGTTGCTGGTAACCCTTCCCCACGGATGTACCCTCTGCTTGGGAGCTCACATGAAGAGGAAGCTTGGAAGATGTCAAAGCAACAAGGCTTTGTGTTCTGGGTTCTGATGTAAGCAAAACCAGCTCATTTGATTTTGCCCAACTTCCTAGCGCTTGTTTAAATAGGCACATTTCAGACAGGGAAGGGAAATGTCTTGCCTTCCTGGAAAAAATGGTTGCACTGACTTCCTCCTCCTTCCTTGCATCACTGATGCTTCTTAGCAGCAATCTTCTCCTATGGCAGGTCAGAGATGTGAGTGGCTCCGGTCACTTTGCTCTCAGCAAAAATTAGGGTTTTGTGGACTGATGCAGGCTGATGTGGTTTTGACGTTGTTCCCTCTTAGGCACAGGCACCTTCTTGCGCAGCACCTTGCATGGTGGCGGTCTGTGAAGGGAGCTAATCTTCATCAGCCTCATATAAATAAAAAAAGGAAGGTGAGTTCAAAGAGCAATAAGCATCGAAGTAAACTTGCTCTGGGCTTTCTGAGGCAGTTGGCTTGGCCTTAGCTGTGCCATCCCTCGTTGCCTAAGGGAAGACTGCAGGGATGCAAGCTGAAATCACAGCTCCTTGCTGGCTGTGCAGCACCCCTGAGTCCCTCCTCCCAGCTCCCTGCTTGCAGAAGCACTGCCTCCATCTCTGCTCCCGGGTCATGTGAGGCATCTCCAGGCTCTGCTTGCTCCCAAAACTCACCTTCCAGGTGAAAGGATGTGCTCCAGGCAACCTGAAAAATTGCCTGATTTCTAAACTCATTAATTAATAAATCTATCCGTCAATTAAACACAAGGGATTTTTTTTTTATGAAAAGGAAGCTGTGGGTGTGATTTGTTTCTCCTCTTGACCTTGGGAGACCTTTACCTACATTTATTTCTCAGACCTGAATTAGCACCGTAATAACACAGGGCTGGAAAATTATACTTAAACCTCCCAGCTATTTTTGAGTTACAGAGGCTCTTTCTTTTTTTCAGTCTAACCTAGTTTTCCAGTGGAACATTCCCAGCCTTTACAAAGAGACATCCCAGTTTTCCTCCCTATATAATTATATAGTCTGGCCTATATTCGTGCCCTTTTGCTCGGTTGCCTTTAATGTCAGCAAGGGATGCTGCTCCCTTTGGAGAGGCAAAGAGCAGGAGGAAAGATTGACACCTCATCCCTGCTTCTGCCCTGAAAACGGTCTGGCTAAAAGTTGTCACCACAGTCTGTGAAGATTCTTATTAGTGTGTAGTTGGCTGCGATTTGCTTGCCCAAGTCAAATTATCTCCCACCACCACAAGGGTCCGTCCCATGGCTGTGAATGTGAAAGAACCGTCACGGGTCCATGAGGTTGGGTGAAGATCTGCAAAAAGTCCTTGAGGGATAGGGTGGTGCTGTCAAGGCATAGGGTGGGCTTTTCTCTCCACTGCACAGACAGGGATGGAACTAATGAGTAAAGTTAAAAATCTCAACAAGGTTGCAGTGATTTGCTCCCTACTTTTGCAGGTGGATTGCCTTAGGGGGAAAAAAAATAAAAAAACAACAACCAAATTAAAAAATGGGGAGAGTTCTGCATTGCTATATCTTGTAAGGCAGAGAACAGACCCAGGGTGTTCAAGGCTGCTGTGCTCCAAGAGTGTTAAAAATTACAGGTTTTTAAACCCAGTTAAATTCCTTTTTAATCTTCTAGATGCTACCAAATAAATACGTAGAGGGTGGGTGGAGGTTTTTGTTTGCTTGTCTGGGTTTTTGTTTTGGTTTGGTTTGGTTTTTTTCCCACGGGGGAATGAAGACAAATGCAGGCTAGGGGATATTCATCCACCACCACAACATTTTATCCCATTCCAAGGAGATCTGCATTTTCCAGACATGCAGGAACTTCTCTGAGGGACATATCTCAGAGGAGGGATTGGGCACCCGCAGACCTCAGCATCAGCCACCTCCAGCTTTGGTTTCATTTCCTCCATAGCTTCAGTGTCAGAAGTAAAGTAGGTTAGTAGATTCAAACCACTGGCTTTTTGAGCCTCAGCCAGATCTTTCTGCTGCTTTCAAGGGGCTCTGAGTCAGGCCATACTTGACCACATCTGCAAACCAGGGATCGCATGGTGTTTTGCATCTTCTGGTTACTGCCCACAGCTGGCATGCGTTGCCCCTTGCCTTGCACGGGAAGCCCAGTCTGATGCCAGCCCACCCGAGACCAAGCGATACGAGTGGAAAACATGAGGTCTGCTTAAGGAAGAGGTGGATGGGTGAGAAACACCCTTTCCTGGAAGGGGACACACCAGGCTATTTTTGCCTGTTTTGCTATAATGCACAGTTCCCTCTACAGGTGGCAGCAAGAAACATTGGGCACCTTGGGGATGACTGATGTGGTGGGAAAGAAATGCAAATAAAGGCAATAAAAACTTGGTGGCTGGCTGAGGAAGGGGCTTTGATTCTGGTTAGGAGGAGGTTTGCTCAGCTGGTTTTCAGTCTGACTTGGAGAAATCCCTACCGAAGCTTTAGGTTTGGGTTTAGGATTATAATATCCCTGGGGTTTATAGATCAGGCTGCATGCTGACCAAGGACTCATGCTGATCTTACACCTCAGGTACTACCATAATGTAGAAAATTATTATTATGAGTAGTAGTGATAATAGTAATAACAATAGGAATCTCCTTCGAGGTTTTTGGCCATCACTATGGGACAATTAATGGGTGGCAACCAGTTAAATGCCTTTGCATCTATTTCCCTCCTGCAGGCAGACTCACACTTTTGTGAGGAATTTGAAGGATGTACCAGCAAAAGACCTGAGAAAACACAACACCATCACAGAGGTGTGAATTTTTCCACCCAATGCTTGGCAGGGTGCTTGTGTTGCCACCTCCCTGGCCACCTCAAGGTTCAGCAAAGGCTGTAAACTTGACTGATGACAGCAGCTGGCAAAATTCAGCCCACCCAAGAAAAAGAGGCACTTTTGCAAGCACGAGGCAAGCATCTGGTTCTCCATGAGCATCTAACTTTCCTTGCCCCCACCAAAAATCCCAGCTTTGCTGGGCAACAAAGAGCCAAGGCTGCTTGTAGCACCAGCCTTATAATGGATGAAAAGAGAAGGTTGTGTTTCATCTGATACCAAGGCATATATTGCATTTTTAGATTGAGCAAGTTGGTTAATGGACTTAGCCAACCCAGAGCACACAGCCACAGGTTTGCATGTCTTTTACTCCCAGCAGGGACACCCCTCCAGCCTCGATGCTCAGCGTCTTTCAGTGGAGCTCACCTCGCAGAGCACATATTTCTCAGGGTGGCAAGTCCCCTCTTACAGATTTAGAGGTCTTTGGCATAATCAGAAATGTATTCTTTCCCCTCCCTCAATAATAATAAAAAAAATTAGATTTAATTATGCTTTGGCTAAAAGCAGGTGGAAACTAAAAAAATAATTCTCCCCTAAAACATCCCAACATCTGCAAACAGGAACCGGCTGTACTGTGGTGAAAAGTATCTGGTTTCCCAACTGTTTTGGCAAGTGAACAGACACTTAGTCAAAGAAGTAATCATCCCTTAAACAGAGGGTCAGTGGGAAGTTCTGGAGTACTGCTTTCCACCTCTCTGTCCCCCAGCTTTATGGTCGGGGCTACTCCGCAGTGTACACAGCAGTTGGCTCAGGAGGAGGTCAAGGGAGAGGACTTCTGTCCCCGTTCCTCATGGTGTGGTGGCTGTGAGCTGTACAGCAATGCACTCGCTGCTCCACTGCCCCTCCACCTCCACCCTCCAGCCTGGGTCTGGAAACTGATTTTTTTTTTAGGTGAACACCCCATCACTTGTATGACAGGTAGGGGCTGCTTAGGGAAAGGTATAGTACATAAGAAGTGTTTCATCCATTGAGTTATCATCCAGCAAACACCACTTTAGAGATGTCCTACGCCAGGTCTGTGTCCAGACCGGTATATTCAGGAGCCACTCCTGCACTCCTATCACCCATAAATTTATCTATAGGTAGGTCCAGCTGTACTCTGTAACCTCCACGACAGCTGGCACTGAGTAGCACAGGTCATTTATTTTTCTCGGGTGCCGAATCCAGCCTGGTCCTTATCTGCACTTTGCTAAAGTGCCTCCTAATCGTAAAACCCTGGCAGCAACCAGCCGAGTGCTGCCGGCAGCGTTTGGAGCCAGCTTTCCTACTACAAAGGGCTCGTCTTTCTGCAAGAATGACCACAGTCTGTGTAGAGAAGCGCTATGGATTTATACCACCAATAATTACAGTGATACTATAACTTTGAAAAGAAATCCACTAAGTGTATTTTGCGATGACATTTCTCTGATTATTCTTAATTGCGTTTAACTCACCAATGCAGACTCCAAATTAATGAGCTCTTACGGTACCACGGAGCCTGGATTATAAACTTAGACAGCAACCAAAACAGTCATGATAATGAGCCACACGACGGTGACGCTTTTCCCCCTCGGCTCTCCCTTTTCTTCCCACATCCCTCCTGACTTGCAGCAAGAGCGGGGCTGTCTGCTTGCCTTGCCGCGGTGAATTTCAATTCCCTGGACCATCCTCGGTATTTGCTTTCAAAAGAATAATGTTTTGGAGCAATTACTAAAGAAGAAAAACAGGCTGGCTCCCACTTGCCATCTCTTGCCTTGCACTTTGATGGCAGGCTTTTTTTAGCAGAGATCATTCCCGGTGTGTATTTGTATTACTCCTGGCATGCTGCTGCCCTTGCCTAGGATGGGACATAAGCAATTAAACACAATCAATAATGCCTATCCTGAACTTTAGAGCATACTTTATTCTTGCAGAGCAGGACAGCACGATACACACTGATAATCCTTCACAGCTGTTGCACAGTTTTTTTTTTTCCTTTCTTTCTTTTTTTTTTCTTTTTCTTTTCTTTCTTTTTTTTTTTTTTTTTTTTTTTTTTTTTTTGCCTGTTACAATCTGAAGCTGGACAACACCCCATGTTTGCCAAGAGCAAAGCTGAGCCACGGGAAGGTGACGTGTGCCACCAGCAGCCATGGAGCAGCCCTGAAGTCCCAAGCCCTGTGCTTCCCACCACTGTTGGGAGCACCAGCTGGTGCTGATGGAGAAAGCTGCATTTTTCACGGATCTTTTTCTTTCCCTGGAGCTCAGTGGCAAAGACAATACAGTTCCACATCTCAGAAGAGACCTGTGCTCAAGTCCCCTTGGGAAAGGTTGCTGAGGAAGTTCATGTGTCCCCTGTGAGCCTCTGGGCTGGTGTCTTCATTTGTGCTGGGCAGCAGGGAACCCTCTTTTTTCTCAAGACCGTACAGCAGCTAGCACAGGTCTGGTTTGCAGGCAGCCATCTGGCATACAATGGGCATAAACCAGCAGTTACTGGAGCCCTCTGTCCAATTCCCTGGAAGTTAGCCTGGCTGTCAGGACCTTTATTATCCAGGATGAGCCCTGCCTTTCATATGAGCTTGTCATCCTGGTTGTCAAAGTTTCTAATCTCTTTCCTGTATAAAGGAAAGCTGGAGTGGCATCATATGCAAAGGAAACACCGTGGGTTTGGTCTTCTTCATCGTCTGAAGCCTGTAAACAGGTTCCAGATACAAATAATTATTTGTAAGTCACGTTCCTCTATCTCAGAGGAACCATTTCTGTTCAGCAACCTTTTGCTGATGCAGCAAAATAAGAAAAACAGCCTGAAGGGGAGAAGCAAACATCGCAGGCTCCTCTTCCTAACCCAGAGAAAGCTCTGAGTGAGAACAGCTGCTCAGCAGAAGTCTCTCTGAACAAGAGTGGTTTAAATTAGTAGGATTCTGGCTAATTAAAAGACTATAAAGACATAATTAAAAGAACTGAGACCAAGCTATATTAAATTAGTCTGCCGGCCGCCTTCCGAGCCATCGCAGGAAGATGCAGATGGCTGCTTGCACCTCACGAGTCCAAAGCACCTCTGTGCCCCAGTGCACCGGCCGGAGCGAGAGCTGGCGGTGGGGTGGCTATGCTGGGGAGGGCTGGCGAAGGGGCTGCCAGGGTGAGGACACCCCCTGACAGCCAGAGCAGGCAGAAAGGGGATTTGCCCTGGGACAAGGCCAATCTCCCAGGAAGGTGACAAAAGGAGAGGTGGTTCAGCCCCCAGGATAATTCTTCCCTCTCATGTCACCGGTCTCCTTGTGCTCCTGCAGGGGTGGGAGTCGTGGGGGAGGGTGGAGGTGGGAAATCCTCAACTAAAGCACCACAGCTCCCACACCGCTCCATGGGGATGGCTGCAAAGGCAGCAGCACCCTAGTGAGAGCTGGGGAGTGCGGCCAAAGGGGGATGGGGGTTGGAAAAGAGGTGGGAGGGAGGAGAGAGAACAAAAAAGGGGGGAAGAGAGAGAAAAGGGAGTGAGACACAAAGAAAGAGGGAAGGGAGAGAAAGATAAAAAGAGAGATGGAAAGAGAAGGATGAAAAAGCAAAAGGAAGAGGAAAAAGGAAGAAAAGTAAAAAATAAAGAGAGGAGACAAACCTAAAGAGAAAAGAATAAAAAGAAAAAGATAAAAAGAAAGAGAAGGAAAGAAAAGAGAAAGAAAGATAACAGAAAGAAAATCAAAGAGAAAGAAAAAGAAAAACAAATAGAAGGAAGGAAAGCAAGACAGAAAGAGAGACAGAAAGAAAAAGAAAGGCAAAGGAAGGAAAGTAAATAAATGGAGAGAAAGAGGGAGGGAAAGAAATAGCAAAGGGGGCATGGATGCTTCCAGCTGTTCAGATCTGGCAAGGCCACCCCTCCACAGCTGTGTGTTCCACACCCGCCCACCGGGCTGCAGCCCCGGTGGCACATGGAGGGCCCCAGGTGCAGGGGACCATCTGCCCCACAAACAGGCCCTTTGGGCCAAGGGCTGTTTGCTGGGGTCACCAGCATCCCCTCGCGTGCAGAGAAGGAGGCTCAGGTAAGGTCGGCCACCGGAGGACCCCTGCCGGACCACCTGCTAAAGGGCTGGGCTGGCCACAAGGTTGGCTGCACTCAGATGAGGACAATCTGCAGAGCACAGGAAGGCTAAAACTTCCTTTAAGTGGCAAAAATACAACTATGTGATGGCAGATGTGGACAGAGCCGACTTACAGCTCTTGCTCACAGCTGCTGAAGAGGCTCTCGATAGCTGCAGCTGCTCACGCACCCGGCTTTGTTGGCCAATGGCAACTTCAAAACTTCCAAATGCTCCCTTTCATTGTGCCATGGAAGCCAAAAGTTGGGAGATTTTTCATTAATTGAGAATTTAAAAATGCCTTTGGGAGACAAAAGAAGTGGTTTTGATTTTGAGCACTGTTTTGAAAAAATCCTATTAAGAAATCAAAATATGTTGGGAACAGAAAGCAATGCCGAGCTGAAAAATTAAAAGTGGCTCTTTGAAAATAATCAGGCTGATTTGAATCCAGGGCATGCTTCTTTCAGGAAAAAGAAGTTTAATTCCATAGAATTTTAGTTGATTAGTTTTAGTAACATTAATAATAATAATAATAATAATAATAATAATAATAGAAAAAAGAAGTAGAAAAGCAAAATAAAAGGGATTGGGCAAAGTACGTGCAGGATCCAGAATACCTAAGGAAAGGGCTTTTTTGTTTCACATCTCTCTGTGTCTCTGCTGAAGTCTGAAAGGAGAGACTGTGCAAACCCACTATGATGGGGAATTTCTATAACTTTGTGCCCCAGCCACTGAATTGGGATGCCACTGGCATAAGCTTATTCCAGATCAGCATGGATGTGTGGGCTCCACTCCCTCAGGCTGCACGGTATGCTTATTAAGAGAAATGATTGTTTTTAAGGAGAAAAAGCTTCCTCCTCCCACAGTACACTATAAAAGTGAATGATCAGTAATTCAGACGCTGTTGTGGCTATAAACCACCACACTATAAGTCATGCTAGTACCAGCCCTGACAAGGAAAGCAGGTGATGAGCAGCTTGTGCTATCCAGTTAATGGGAGAAGAGAAAATGCTTGCAAAGCCCAAAGTGAGAGTTTGTGCTAAATGGATGGTTTCTTCACTGTTTTCTTCAGAAAATGCAACTTGCACACATTCGCTGTGTCTGGCTGTCTGAACCAAGGCTGAGTCCATCAATAGACCCCCATTAATCCTAAGAATAAGCACCTGGGTAAAGGTGACAATATTGAGCTCTTCTTTTACTAGCCACCAAAGAATCCAGCACCACCCACTAGAGAAGCTGCTTATGAGGTTTACATCTCACTGGACACCAGCAACTTCACCCTACAAGACAGACCCTGGCAGAAAAGTAGTTTTCAGTGTCACTCCTGCTCAGGGCACTATGAACTTAAAAAAAACTGGAGAGAGATAAGGACTGGGTTTCTGGGCCACTGGGAAGGGATGTGGTTGAATTTCCTAGGTAAATCCATGGGCTGTGATGATGGCTGATACACAATAGATAGCAGCTGCCAGCATTTGCTGACTTCAGTGGTTATTAACTTGTTTTGTAATTAAGTAGTAGTTTCACCGGTACAACTACATAATCATATTCAAAAGCCTTCAACACGGGTTAAAAGAGCAACCATGTGTGAATGAAAGCCATGGTGAGCCTACAGCATCCTCCTCAGCTGAGCCTGAAGGGCAGTTTGGTGGCACACGATGAGCTTCACAGCTGCTCATATCATGCCTTGGGGGGTATGGCTGCACCCACACCCCAGAGCACGACAGCAGGAGGATGTAGCTTCTGATGCCAGCTTCTACTTTTGTCCAATGCCCCTAATTCTTCTATTATACAAGACAATGAGTAGTCAGTCATCCTGCATGACTTCTCTAGGCTTCTCTTGTATCTCCCCTTGGCCATTTCTTTCCCAAACTGGAGAATCTCTCCTTCCAGACCTTCAGCCAACCTTGTTACTGTCCCTGCATCTTTCCCAAACATCCTATTTACTTTTGGCACTGTGGGACCAAAACAGCACATACCGCTAACACCACCCTAAGGTCCCTTCCAACCTGAATCAGCCAGTGAGCCTGTGTGGGTGCACCAGAGACATTTGTACCAGTATAATGACATTTTCTGCTTTGTCCCCCACTTCTTCACAATTCCCAACATTGGATTAAATTCACAGTGACAGAGATTGTGGCTTGATGAAAATGTCCTGAAAGGTGCCCTACTGTACGCCCTGAGAAGGCTTAGGGCATGGACCCATGCCCTTTTCTAGGGCCAGCCGGAGCAGCTGAGATGACTTTACCCAGTCCTCTGTCACCGACTGCCTTTTCCTCCCTGGCAGCTGTGCTGCTCACGCAATGGAGCCCTAACTCATGTCAGCCTGAAGGAGCTGGGGGTGGGCTGAAGCAGTTTTAAAATGGCAGGTCTTTGCTAGCCCAGCTCTTTAAGCAGGAACAGAAAGTCGGTGGAAGTTGCCAGCGGCAGCAGTGGAGGATCTCCATGTTGCATCGCCATTTTATGCAAGCTGGAAGCACAGCAGGCAAAGCAGTGAGGAAACCCCTTGGAGACAAAATCTGGTTTCTATAAGGAGCTTGCGAACCAGGTTTGCAAATAATATGGACAAGCAGCAGGTCTAGGGCAGTGTCCCCAGGATCTGCTGTCCACCCCAAGCGTTACCTTCACCATTGAGGTCAGGGTAAGTCCCATCCCCAGAGTGTGAGATCAACATGCAGATGTCCCCAGCTACAAACGGGCCTGCAGCACAAGCACAAACAAATAATCAGCCGCTGACTTGAAAGGAAAACCCACCTGTCCTCCCCTCCCTGACTTCATCTGAGAGCAAAGGCACCGATGCACTCTCAAAGAGGCTGCACTTGTGGTATTTTTGACCCAGCTGGAAGAAGGATGAGCCGTAAATCTCACTCGACAGCCTAATCTCATTATATTTCCCAGCTCCGTTTCCAGGCCAAAGGGGTTTGGCTAAGCTTCAGAGAAGCATCTGAACTCTCAGATGCTGCTCCAAACCATCCTCCTAAATCTTCAGATGGTCACCCATTGACAGGAGCGACCTCTTGTTGTCACTAGCTGTGTACTAGCAGTGGTGTACGAAAGACACACAGGCGTGACATGTGTAGCCACATAGATGCTCATCAGTACCAACCCTCCATAAAGGTATTACAAGGCACCACCTGAAGAGGAGGTACTGAGGGAATTGGCCATAAAAAGGCATGATCTGACTGCTGCTAAAAGGCCAAGAAGCAAATCGTCTCTCAGTGACTCTGCCAGGGGGAGTGATTAATGGACCACCAGCAAGCAGCAGAAGCACCCGACAAATGCCAGCTGGAAAGGGCATGGCCTTGACGGATATCTGCTGGGGTTCCTGAGCAAATCACAGAGGTCTGTGCAGAAAAAAGCAAATGGCAGCAGGAAATCCTGGATTGCTTACAAGGTCGCAAGCCTGTGTTGAAGGGAGATGGGGACCACCGCTGCAGAGCCAGGGCAGGGCTGGTTTTGCATGTGTCTCTGTCCTGGTGGTCTGAAGAACAAAGAAGAATCCAGGAGGGCGAGCAGACCTTGGGAACTGAAGGCGGCTGCCGCTGTAAAGATGAGCCAAGCCCTCTGTGTCAGCCTGGGAACCGTGGAAGAAAGCTGGGTGGGGAGTGGTGGTTTCACTTCTCAGCGCTTTGTGCAGACGCTGCCTTGGTGTTACGGTTCACGTAGGATTGCAGCAACCTCCTCTCAGCAAGAAACAGACTCCAAAGCTTCCTAGGAAATCTCAGGCCACACTTCACCATAATTTTTGCCAGAGGTTTGCCTTTCATCTCTTTGGGAAGCGGCAGCAGGAACAGGGCAAGAAGCTCCCATTACCTCTGGAGGAATTGACCCTTGCTCTCCAACAACATGCAGGTCAAGGAGGGATTCAGCCTCTTTGGGTTGCATTTCTCTGCCTTTAGGAGCTGTGCTTCAGCCCACAGTGGTGTTCCCGGAGCCAGCTGGCTTGCTTCTGCATACCCAGACTGCACAGACCAGCAGAGCCTGGGCAAGTACCAGGCTTCAGTCATGCTCTGCTTGCCTGAACAGAAGCGCCAGCTGGCTTGGCCCAGACAGGGCAGACAGACAGGACAGAGCCAGGCGCCCTCTGCATAGACCGCATGACAGACCAGCAAGCACGGCACTGCTGTCACCAGCTCTCTCCCTCAGGAGCATCATCCTGGAGAGGGCATCTCGCTGAGTCAAACCAGGCATCCAAATCCCCCAAACCTGCAGCTCTTGGGCCGGTTCACCGAGGGGCTGCCAATCCCAGACACCCAACAGAGGATTTCAGGTTGAATGAAGGATCAGAGTTTTTTTCTTGAGGAAGGAGAGCAGCTCTGAGCTTAACAAACTATTTTGTAAGTCCTGCAAGAGAGCGGAGCTGCCTCAGGGACACACCTGATCTTCCTGTACATGCAGTGTCTCCTGTCCCACCAGCATCCGAATGGCTCCTCTGTGCTCCAAGAAGACATGTTTCCCAGGAAATCTCAGCCCTCAAACTTTTAAATCAAATTTAAACATTACCAAACACTTCCCATAAATCACCCTCCAAGCTTTTGAGGCAGGGTTTCCTTATTTCTTCTTCATATTCAAGTTATTATTGGCTTTGCTGGGCACTCGGGCTCCTGTTTTGGGTCTTCTTTTCTGGGCTGATTTATGTAACAGTTTGGCTTCCCAGGGCAGCTGCTTTGTAACAGGGGTCTTTGGGGGCTGCGGGGAACATAAACGTGATGAGATTCTTCTATATATTTTGCATCAGTGTAACTCCCTTGGGTACACTGTACCACATAAACCCAGCTCTCAGCCTGTAAGCTCTACAAAGCGGGGCTCATTAAACTAGCCAGAAACGAGCAGCTATCTTGATCCACCAAAGACATTAAACATGCCACGATTAGTCATTTTATTCACTGGAAATATCTCATCAGTCTGTAACGCAGATCCACTTAAATCAACCCTTGAACCAAAATTCAGGAGAGCAACATCGAGGAAAACAAAGGGAAGAAATCTCCACTTGTAACACGAGCAGCTGCTACCGGCTTCTAAGATAAATGATCACTCTGTAATAAAGGAGGCATGATGGGTCTCTAATGTCAAAATGTTTTCAGGGGACTGCAACCTAGGAAAGGAATTTTTATTTTTTTTTGCTTTTATAAAACCCCCATCAAATTGGCTTTATTAGTATAAAAATTCAAGGTCACCAGGCTGCAAGCTTTATCCTTTACCTATTCTGATTCCTAGAGGTCACGACTGGGTTTTTCACACTGCCACGGCGAGCAAGGACGGGTGGGCTATGTGAGCTGCTGGCAGAAGAGATTTGCATTTTTTTTCCTGTGTCTGCCAGTGAATGGATGTTTTCTTGAGTGTGGAGCAGGAGGTCCCATGGTGTGCAGGATGAATCCAAGTGGGCACGGGGTTCTCCATCCTAGCAGAAACCCCACTGCACTCAGGGCAGTGTTGCACAGGGACAAGAGGGGACAGTGGCAGAAGGCATAATTCTCGTCTTCTAATGTGTAATATCTCCCTCAGCTTGAGTACATCAGTCCTGGGGTGAGCCAAGGGCTTCTCCTAAATCCCCCTTGGTGTTAGGTCTCCAGCTGGGGCTCTGAGCAGCTCAGGAGCCGGGAGCAGGAGCAGCGTGCCAGCTGCTCTACTGGGGTCAGCAGGGACACGTCAGAGCTGCAGCTTTGAAAACACCGAGCTGCCAAGTCTCACACGTCAGCCATGGGACGCCGGGCACGCCAGGGTCCCACATGGTGCCCCACCGGCCAGCTGTACCTTGCACAGCTGGGGGTGTGAGTTAGGGGCCCTCGCTGCTGCGATGGGAGTGTGTCACCAGCCAGGCTCCCACCACAGAGCCCGCGGGGACACCGTGCCTTGCCTGCTGCAGGAAGCACAGGGGGAAATACCGGGGTGGGTATCACAGTGGAGAGGGTCACTGGAGTGGGACTCACCTGACATGGTGGGGATGTTCATCTGCTCCTTAGCTAGTCACCTCCAGTGATGAATTCATCAATCCCTTTAAAAAACACACACACACACACACAAAACCACTAAATTCTTAGTTTCTTGTGTTTCCTCCTTGGCAGCACATGCCATTCCCAGCCCAGAAAGGCTCTGCTGCCAGCCCTGCCCCTGCCCCTAAAACACCCAGTGAGGGAGAATCGCTGTTGACACTCTCAGCGTTGTAATTGGCCTTTAAGGCTGACCCCTTTAATTAGATTAACAGAGGCCCGGTGCATTCCCTCTCCGATTTCTCCCTTGGGCTGAGGGCAGAGTTGGGCAGGGACCCCCCCAGGGCACAGCACTCACTCCCACTGCACCAGGGCTTCCTCTGAGCTTCTCCCTGCAATCCCACACCTCCTGCTGCTCCTCGCACCTGGCAGGGTCCTCTCTTTTGCACCATCAGAGATGCCCTGCACGAAGTGGGGAATGGTGTGTCATCTGCGTTTATCCCCCTCCATTTGCTAAGCTGGGGAGGTTAAGAGCAGCTCAGAAACAGCACAGGAATAGAGCAGGGATGCTGGAGGAGGGGAAGGAGAAACCCTCACTGCTCTCCCTCTGCCTGAGGAAATAATTTAATGTGAAGTGTCACCTCAAAGAGTTAAATCAACCGGAGTACATTGTAAAAAGGCATTTTAGCCATTTCCATAGATAATGGTTAGGTCATGTCAAGATGCTGGCTTTCACGATGCTATCAAGCCATCCATAATTGAATGTTTAAAATGCAACCTTAGCAATACAATTAATACTGTTTTATTAGCCCACAGAGGCTTCATGTAACTACTTAGAGCCATATAACACCAGCCCATCTCACAGCCCCATATAAATTCCTCCGGTAAGATAAACTTTTAGGTCTGCAGTTGCAGGCACTGAAAATCTGCAGAACCAGCAGAAAGTAAATGGCTTTCCTGTTTGATAGAGTATCACTTTGGAGGCACGCACCTCTGGCTTCTCTGCAGAGAAATGTGCTGGTGCCAAGACCTTGGAGATGAGGCAAGTACAGGACATACCTTGTGAGCGATACTAAATCATCTCTTGCTGCCTCCCACCCTCCCTCTCTCTGGGTATCTCTGTCTCTCACACCCACACTGGTGTGCATACACATGCACGCATACACACACTCTCTTGCACGTTTTCTCTCTCAGTACAGGTTGCTAGAACAGGAATATTTGTGCGTGTTGCAGTGTTTTCAAATGAAAATCCTCCTGTCTGCTTGCTGATGGTTTCTTGTTACTCAGTTATCCCAAAATAGATGCTCTGCACCCCCAGCCTTGCTATCCCAGACCCCAGTAGCTTGCCTATCATGTTAGGCAGCTTAAGTTTAGATACCTGCACCTTGAACATCCTCACCTGAGCCAGACATTCCTGCCTTCTTGATGGTAGGCAATGTAGAGTGGGAAGCGTTCATAGTGCTTATACTTTTAGCCCCACTGAAGGCGTCTCCTTTAGGAAGAGCTGAACCCTGGACACCACTGACCAAGCCTTCACTAAAGAGCAAGAACAGGAGCCTAAGACACAGATGTCTGCCTGAAGTCAGCTGAATCCCATTCTCAAAATCCATTGCTATTATGAGACACATGCAGAGCACGTGCACGCAGGGGTATCCCACTACGGTGATGCCCTCAGCAAGGGCCACCCAGCCAGAGGGGTGGCACAAAGTGCACCAGGTCACACAGAGTATGGAACCTGCTCTTTCTGACTCACCTCACGCCACCCTTCCGTGGTACCTACCTGCACACGACTCTTCTCTGCCATGAGAACCTGCCTTCTCGTCCCATCTGGGACCTGGTGCAAGGATGCTGCAAAGGGAGGGAAGCAGCAATGCTGGCGTGACAGAAAACCCTTCCAGAGACCAGGAGGGAGACTGTAGGAACTGGTGAGGTCCTAGCCAGTACAGTCCTTTTTATGGTTGGTCTTCAGCCAGTTGTGAATCTCTAAATGGTATCTAATGGCCCTGGCTTGGTATCTCAGTGCAACTCCACCCAAGGCAGCCCATTTATTTTCAAAGCCTTGAAGCCAACCTGATTCTTCTGCTAGACACATGCCTGCAGGGTTGCTCACCCACGGACATGAGTGCAGAGCCAATTAGGCACGTTAGCTTGGAGTCAGGCCAGACTAATTGTGCCCTGCTTCTCCTGGGCCCTGTGAGTCTCCCTTTGGCTTGTGCAAGCTGTGACCATTTCAGCTCCAAGGGGAAGAAGAGATCTCAGTGGCATCTGAATAAACCAGGTTTCCCCATAGCCCGGTAGCAGCACCAGCACCATTCAAACCTCATGGGGGGCTGCTGTCCATCAGGTGCTGTGTGCCACCAAAGCCATCCCTGCCCCAAGGCACTTCAAGACCAACAAATGAAGAAAGACAACACTACAAGTGTTAACAGACTTTTACTGGGGATGAGCAATAGCGAGAGTAGGTGGCTTGATCCCGACCCAGAGGGGCTGTGGCAGAAGTGTGATTTCATGGTCCCCAGATCGATGCCAACATCCCCACTGAAACCACCCTATCCTTGTGCTCATTCACTGCAGGGTGTCTCTCTGGGGTTGCTTGCCTATAACAACAGCAGAATAAAAAGCCACTCCTGGAACTTCCATCTCTGTGTGTTTCATATTCTCCATATTTTTCTCCCTTAAATCCCCAACTTCTGAAATCAGGGTCATCCCAGCTTTTATGCTGGGAATAATTTTGAGTTTATCTGGCTGTGGAGAGAAGTTGCGATCTGGGAGCTTTAAAGAGGTCCAAATTCATAGAGCAAAGAAGCATTCTTCCTTCCCCCACCGTACCTGCATTAATGATTTATTAAATGTCAGGGTCTTGTGGTGATCTCAGGACTTGGGGAGATGCAGCTCTGAGTGCACGGTCTCATTGCTTGTGTCTTCCACACACCCCAACATGCAAAGGCACTAGAGTAAAGAAGAAAACACTCAAATGTGTTTCATAATTGCAGTAATGGAGACACCTATTAAAAAGTAAATGGGTACCCTGCCCCAAAAATTCCTAAGGTTAGGGCCAGCCTTTCTTATTATTCTAGCCTACACCTCCGGTGCATTTTAATTATTTTCTTCACACTAATGCAAACACACACAGTGAAGATAGACCAAGCATCCCAAATCAGTTTAATGAATGTCCTCATCTGAGAGCATTGTCTTTTGTAATGACTGAGAGGGATGAGAAATATAACTCTCTAGCCTAGCTCCCCAAGAAGCAGCAGGGCCCCAAAGATATGAAAAAACGGAGCAATTCATCAGAAGCAGCAGGAGAGAAAAGATAATTAGAGCCGGAGACGTAAAGAATGAAAAGCTGAGCATGGAGGGCACTTTAGGGAGAAAAAAGAGGGGAGCTTGAAGAGCCACAAGCCTAAATCTGTTGTGTGAGCCATAAGACTTGCTAAACACCTGCACGAGGAGAGAGCTGCGCGCTTCTCCTGCACACTGGTAAAAAAAAAAAAAAAAAAAAAAAAAAAAAGGCTTTGGGGGAAATGCATCCTTCTCATTTACAGGTTTTGTTCCTGGAAGAAATCTTCCATTTCTTCTCCTGCTCCATCTTCCCTTCTTTTTTTTTTCTGCCTACAAGCAGGCTCTGTCCCTGGCTGCCCTCATTTGTGGAGATGCCAGTGTGCATGTTTTCCCTCTACCTCCCCCTCCTCCCCACTGCCTCTGCCCCCCACACCCCCCACACCCCCCACCCCAGCGCCAGCAGCACCTTCCTGGCCAGAGCAGGGAGGTGAATTGGGTCAGGCTGGCCCCATGCTGGGCCAGCTCTGATCCTGGCATGGTGCTGGACACCCTCCGCACGCTCTAGGATTAGGGCAAGCCACGATGCCCTGCTGCTGGCAGGATCTGCCGATCACGTAGGGCAATAGTAAGAAACCATCCCTGTGCTTGCTAGGGGATTGATCGCTGTTCGATGTTGAAATCAGGGCATGGAAAGGGCAGAGAATAACATAAAGCAGCCCATGCTAACCTAGCAGCCACGGTGCTGCCCCAGCAAGGAGCAGCAAAGCTCCGGTGCCCTTTGAGCCACTGTACAACCAAGCAGGTCCTGCCCTGGAGCACTCACAGTCTGAAAAGCTGAAGAAGGGAGGGGAATAACCCTTTTCTCGTCATTTCTCCAAACAGAGACTTTAGGCAGTTTTGTTACACAGAAATCTGAGGGCTTCTGTAGAGGGGAATCAGCATCCAGACCTCTGCCCATGGGTAGCATCAATGTGGTTTATTGGGCTGGTAACATTCACCCTGTGCAGTGGTTTGCTGGTTGATTATTTCCGCCCCCCCCCCCCCCCCCCTTGTCTGCTTTAAGCCTGTAGAGCCTTTAAACACTGGAGTAGTAAATAACAGAGGGCAGTGGACAGTGTGAGCAGGCTTCCAGTTTTTACATACTGCTAATGCAGACGTGAGTTCAGATCTTCATGGAATGTAAATGGACTAAAGCTGGACAAGACTGGTGTAACAGGTCTCACTCCCCACAGGCAGCAGAATGTCCTCCCCTCAGGCAGGTGCAGACACACAAGGGTGAACCCACTGTCCACAACAAATCCACCACCCATCACTCCTCCTTCCTCACGTACTAGGGGGGGCAATGTGTCCCCCGAGGCATGTGCACCAATATCAAAACAATTCCCAAAATCACGAGTAATGGCCAGATTTCAAGGACCAGGCAGGGCCACCACCACTTGGGCATCCCTGGCCTCTTAATGGTCTTGTCACCTACCTGGCTCTTGCAATGCCAAACGAATGGGATAACAGCTGGGTGCCTGTCCTCTTCCTTGTCCCTCTTTAGCCTGTGGAGGTGGCAGATAAAATCCTCTCTTAGAGAAAGGTGCTCTGAAATGCTCCTACCCATGGTGAAAGGGGCACTTGATGTAAAGCAGGAGCCCAGGTTTGCAAGGACAGGGATGGGATATTAGAAGGGTGTAGAAACAGGACTGCGGCATAAATCTCATCTGTACTTTCCCTATCAGCAGAGTGTACCATATTCAGGTGCTGGCTACACAGATCCTGGGCTAGTAGAGAGCAAAGGATTATTAGCAAACAAGGGAAAAGCAAGCAGAAATGTTTGGCAATGGCCAGCTGGCCATTTAGCATGTGGAAATGGCTAATCCATCAACATGAATGATAAATCAGTGCACAGAGTATCTCTTGCCATAGAGGAGCTGTAGTTATTGTGGTAGGATATATTTAAAGGAAGCCAGACTTGACTTTTCCCACTGCTCTGAGACTACTTACATTTATATTGCCAATTGCCTACGTCCCACTGTATAGCAAGAGCAGGATCTCAGGCAGAGAGTTTGATTCTCTTGTATTTAAACTCAGATAAACTGACTTGTATGGGAAATACCCATGCAAGAGAAAAATGTCCCCCCGTGCAGGCTTTAAATCCATTCCCTGTGTTGGTTTCTTGTCTTCTGCCTCATTTTGCTGAAAATCCACTGCTGTGGATTTTCAGATTTTTCACTGTGAATCCACAGAAAAGTGGTGTCCAGTTCTTTCTAGGAGGGACTTAATTTCTCAGTGTCTGATCTCTTTTAACAGTGTTTTAACATTAATGGAAACACACTAAGTGGCATTAGGAAGCAGAGCAGGGGAACTGCCCCACCAGATCGTATCACTAATTGCTTTGCTGCTGGTTCTGTGCTTCCTATTCCTGTGACATTCCTTTGAAGTCAGAGTGGGATGCTCTGACATATCTGGTACATCAGGGAGCACTGAAAGGTTGCTGCTTCCTAACTAAATACGAACAGAGGAAAGGTTAATTCTCTTTGTCTGGTATCCATCACACTGCAGAGGTCGGTGCCACATATTGGAGAGGACACTAAACTGGACACATGATGGGAACTGGTAGCTACAGGATGCTGTACATCCTCTCAAAACATCTGGAGTAGAAGTGGACATGGAAAAAAATATCTGGATTTGCTCACTCCAGGGACACGGTTGAGAATGCTTGACATGTACATATAGACTTGCAGGTGCAGATCAGCCATGCTTTGCAGCGGATCCTGACGAGTACTTGCTGGGTAGTGTGATGCAACTAGATTTTTCACTTTGCACTAGCCATCTGTCTCCACGGCTGTACTGAAGCACCCTACAGATACTGTGCTACAGAGCTACAGTACAATCCTGTCACAGTCATCCTGCTGAAAAACCTCTCGTAACATCTCCTTTGATAGATTTGTACTTCCCTCTTCACTGTGTGCATGAGAACATAGTTCAAACAGACCAAAAAAGTGCTTTACACAAGAGAACAGTAGTTGAAATAGAGTATCAGGCTAATTTCTCTTGTTTCTTAGGCAGGTTTTACATTATATGTGATAAATCCCAGTGTCATGGTAAGGTGACTATCAGGATTATTTGAAATTTGTTTGGTTATATCCATACTCTACTCCAGGGTAGGCAGTCTGTGCATGTTTAAAACTCACTTCCCTAAGCAGATTCTTATTTAAAATGCCATCCCTGAGCAGGACAACTGTTGGAGGAACTCCAGCAAGTTCAGGCACTTGGTTCAAGTCTGAGTGGGTGCTGTGTGATCTGGATCTGCACTTGCAGTTAGTCTGGGCTTTTACACGTCCCGCTTTTAGCTGGTTTGGAAATGCTGCAGAAATGACAGGGGCACTCAGCTCTGCTAACTCAAGCCCACAGCTACCCACCGTAATATAGATGTAGCCACAGGGAAGCACACAGTGGAAGTCAGATGGAGTAAATACAACACCGAAAGGTGATTAGAAAGAGGCATGGTATGCTCTTCACCACCTAGTCATTAAATCAACATCAGTTGTCCTGCCAGGAGCAGAGTCCCATTCATCCGCAAGCTATTGGTAGCAGTGCAGGACTTGGCACTGATGCAGCCCCTGGCCTCCTCTGTGTAAGAGATCAAACACAACTCCTGCAACTGTCCGTTTGGATCTGCTTTCCTGCTGTGCAGCTGGCACTGAATTGTTCGGGAATGAGCTTCAGTCAGATTTTTGTGACAGTTGTTCCTTTTTTTTTTTTTTTTACTAGGAAAGGTTCTCACTTTGTGTTTATCCTCCTGGCTCATACTGGGAGCAGCTGGGGTGACAAGGAGAAGGTTGCTAAAGTTCCTCTCAAAGCATGAAACCTCTCTTCCAGGATCCTCAAAGTCTGTACGGTTGAGAACAAAACTCTGAGTTCAAAGAAAGCGCTTCCCACATAACAGCAAGTTCTTAATAGAAATTAGTAATTTCCCTTCCCCATTAAAAAAACAAAACAAAACAAAACACACCATGAGCTCTTGGCTCTGCAGCTTGATGGGAACGTCTTAGCATTTTTTTCCCTGGCTAGTGGAGCAGCAGAACTCCAGTATAGGGCAAAGAGCCTGAAACCCAGCCATGTGCTCTGGGAATGCACAAGACAGAGAGAGAAGAAGACGAGCACAAAGCCAACAGGCAACAGAAAATGAAACTGGCTGGCTGCACGTTGTAGCTGGAGCAGGGCCAGCTTAGCCACCCACGCACAGGAGGCGTTCGTATGTGGTGGAGACAGCAGCAAGGTGAAGGATGTTCCGAGCTTGGATCTGCTGGATGGTTTCCCCAAAGAGCAGTCAAAGCACATCTGTGCCAGCATCGAGGTCCCCCCTCTGGCACGCAGGAACGTTGCTGACATGAAGCCCATGCCCAGTGTCACGCTGCAGCTTTGCAGAACAGCTGCACAAACTTCGGGAAGTGCAAAGCTACAGCTGGGATCCCTTCCTGGCTGCAGGGAGGAGAAGGAATGGGGTAAGTCATCGAGTTTAGCTGTCCTCTGTTGGTCTAAATGAGCAGAGTTCCACTGAATTCAATTAATTTTGGATTATTTCTATCCCCTGAAGAGCCTGTGACAGGACTGAACCTTTCCCAAAATAAGACTTTAATCATTCAGCTCAGTGGAAGGTCTGGACTCACCTCTAGTGACAGATGAGGCAAAACCTGTGCACTGGATTTTAGGGTGCATATGCACACACGTATGCATGCACTCACACACAATGTTTATGTAAGATTCACCAACTTCCTTTTGGAAGCATTGACGGGGATCAAAATGCAACAGTTTTAGTCTCTAAAACTGTATATACAGTGCATATGCTCTCAGTGGGATTTGAAGAAGCACCTTGGGAGCTTTAAGGAATCATGTCCTGACGTGGCATTCTGTAGCTTGGTTTCAAAATGCTACAATAAGTTTACTAATCCCAAATAAATCTGGTATGTCTTTTCCTTAATCATCTAGAAGGAATCATTGATAGAAGTCCCTGATGAACCACATGCAACCTGCCCTTTTTGATACTCCCATCAATGTGCACATTGATCTGTTCTCTTCCAGCCGGCAGAGCTGGTATTGCCTTGCATACCACCACCTTGTTCAGCCTGGCTTTCACACCACAGAAATAGTGTTTCGTATTTCCCACTAGACACTTTGGAGTCCAAAATCTCTCCCGCAGCCTAATCCTGCCAGGTGGGGGTGGGGCACCCCAGCATGCTGCAGGAGATGCCATGTGAGAGCAGGGTCCTAGCACTCCCAGCGCAGGGGAGATGTGCTGACCTGATTCACCACCCTGATTTGCATGTGTGGTGTTAAGGGAAAACGCTGTACCCTATTAAATTAACAAACGAGCACATTCCATCAGCCAGTTCTCATGCCCTCGAGGCATCCTCTGGAGGTTTCCCCGACATGCCAATGAAACATTCAAACTACAAGACAGCCCAGTCACTTCCCATCCATTTTTTATGGCACCATGGAAACAAAGAGAGGCTGGCAATTCTTTCTTTAAGCTTTCCATAAATCACTCCACAACTATAAGAGGTACGTGTCTTCAATGCCCCTGTGTTGTGCTTGGCTCCTCTGGGCTAAGCAGGCTTCTGCCCCTTTGCCATCTATCCCCCACCCTCTGTCACCTTGTGGCCTCTGCTCCTCAAAGAGCCAAAAGGGTTTGGGAGCAGACCGGCTTCTTTCAGGCTTTATGTTTGCAGACATTGCTTGGCTCCACATTTCTGGAAGGCGTCTTGTACATGTGCTGGGCTGATGCAAAGCCAGAGCCTTAGACGGGAAGATGGTTTTGCAACAGCTTCGCCAGCCAGAGAGGAGACTGAGGGCAACAGGACAGACTCGGTGACTCCGCAGATGCAAAAGGCACCTTTTGTCCTGCTGCTGGGAAAGCTCCCTCGCCCATTTCTGGGCTTTGATGTGTCCATCAGAGCAGACTTCTCCCTTTTCCCATCTTACAGCTGCTCTCCTCTGACAGCCAATGTCTGCTTGCATGTGTGTGTGCAACCTTTGCTCTTCTGCCTCCAGCGCTGCCCTCCTGCAGAGGTCAGGGGCGTCTGCGAGTCCCCTGGGCTTGTGTTTCCTGTAGGTACTGGCTTGTGAGCAGTCACGGCATCAGTCCTGGAGGAGAACGAGCTCCTCAGCTTTCCACACACCACAGCAGGGATCAGTTGAAGGATTTCTGCTCAGGGCTCAAGAGCCAACGCTTCTGTATGTGGCCCAACTGAAGTCTGACCACCTTCCATCTCAGGGCTTCATTGCCTGGGCTGCCTCTGAGGTACTTGCAAGAAAAGTTTCCAATTGAAAACTCAGAAAAAGCAAACAGAGAGGAAAAAGAAAAGCCCGATCTATGCTTTTCTGTCACTCCTGGTGTCAAGGGAGTGCTGAAATCCACCGCTCCCTGCACCCAACAGGCCAGGCAATGCCCTCCAGCTATATCCGAGGTCATTGCCTGAATAATAAAGAGATATGTGGCTGCTTCCAAATTGGAACTGCAGCATCTGGAAGTCAGAGTTGGTCCGGCTGTCTCTAAGGGAGAAAACTGGAGGTGGAAGGGGACGGTGGCTTCACCAGTCTGTACTGCAGCTCAGGCAGAAAGTTGTCCGTGACTTTAACACTGGTGTCTCCTGCAGGTGTCTGGAGGAGGGCAGTGTGTGTGCACAGCTGCTGGGCAGCTTTTGTTGCGGTCTATGTTTAATTAAAGCGAGGACCTCAGCTTGGGCCATGGTCAAGAGGTGAATGGGACCTTCAGTTGGAAGCCAAACCTTTTGGAAAGCATTGCTAGAGTGCATCTGCATGTGCAAATGCTCGGCTAGACTGTCTGGCTACTGCCCAGCACTGATCAGCTCTCACCTGCTGGGAACTGCTGACTATCGGTGTAATCCAAAGCAGCAGAAGTCAAAGGCAGAAAAAAACCATCCCAAACCTCCCTTTGGTTACAGAGGGCTTTGGACGAGGGCCTTCCTTGCCTCACTTCAGCATTCACTGAGGGTGAAACCGCATCCCACAAACCCGAATGGGCACGGGGAAGGGAGTGGGTGTTGTATGAGGCTGTCCTGACTCTGTGTGCCTCAGGGGCAGCCAGGTCCCCAGAAAGCAGGGGTCAATACGAACGTAAGTTAAGAAACTGCTGAAGCGATGATCAGGGAATGAGCAGTTTCCATCTGCAGTGGCTCTGGTTGTGAAGAAATAAAATGTCTCCAAGCTGCAGGTCTGTCCTCATGCTGTAATCCCACCAGCTCCAATGTATGCATCCTACGGGACCAAGACTGGGATGTCAGATTAACCCTTTTGGTCCTGGAAGCTGTCTTGCCTGGGCACATTTCTATCCTGATGACTTAAATTAACATTCCATTAAATTGCTTTCATCAATAAATTGCCAAAATCTGCCTGGGCACCCTTGGCAAGGTGGGATTTATGCCTTTGCCAGATGGGCCTGGCACATGCAACAGCAGTGAGTTGTTCATGGGCACTGGCTTGATTAAACGTTAATGGCTTCAGCTTCTCTCCAACAGCTAATAATAAAAGGGATCATTTAAGTTTATTCTGACACAAATGAAGAGATTTAGATTCACTGGGAAACTGCTCAGTGGCATTTGTTAAATGCTCAAGGTCCATCTACAAGCAAGAAGATGCACTGCTTGTAACCTTAAAGCAGTGGTACAGCAGGTGTCGTGGCAGGGTTGTGCTCACTTGCCATGACCAGCTGGTCCCCACTCCCCGTCAGCACCGCTGGCCCTCACCAGGTTCCTTCTCCAAGGTGGGGGCACAGTGTCTGGGGACAGCCCTCCCTGTCACTACCAGCCTGCTCTGCTCCCACACTGGCAGATCCGTGGCTACTTCAAATTGCCTCTCTTCTAACCTGGAACAAAATGGACTTTTCAATGCAAAATGTCTATATGCAACCAAAAATAGTTTGGTTTTCATTAATTTGATTAATGGCTTGCAATAAGGGGTTGTCTCGTTTGATGTTTTACTTTGCTGTGGTTAGAGGAGAAGTTGTTTCTGCTTCTGTCAGAAATATTCATTATACGGAGGGAAAAAACCCAGAAAGCAGTTGTTAAGCCTCTCTGGATTAGAGACCAGAAGAGTTTGGGAAAAGGATTGTTCAGCAGCAAAGCCAGGCTCCATCACAGCCCAAACCTATGTCCCCTGCTCCCCGCCAGCCCCCTCCACTCACCCTCCGCTGGCAGCTTATCTGCTGCCCAGAAGCTCTGTTTGCTTTGGCACACCTTCCCCTGCACACTCAAAAAATATTCTCCCCATGCTGAGATCTGGTGAGGAATGGGCCATTTTAGGGTGTTCAGCTGCATGCTGCATCCCTGCAGCCCAGACCAGCTTTCCTCGCTCCGGCCCCTTGCAGACTGAGCAAGGAGCAGGGTGAGACCCTGTGCACTTGCTTACGGTCCTTGCTACCGGAGTGGGTTATTTCAAGGCTCCCCATCACCGGCTTCAGAGTCCTCTTCCCCTTTTGTAGTTTCAAAAGAAAACATCTGTGAACAGCTCGTCACAACAAGCCCCTGCCAGTGTCTGATCTCTTATGATAACATGCTCTAATGAGGTTATAGCTCTCCTGCCTTGCAAACATTTCGGAGTTGCTTGGGCTGAATGAGACGGGAGGTAATTAGAGTGACATGCTTTCGTGCACAGAGAGAATAAAGTAACACAAATTTCCTGAATGGACAAGAGCAGTTTGGCCTCAGCTGAGTGAAATAACCAGGCAGTGATCTAATTCACTTTACAGTTAATAGATTGTTATCTGCGGAGCCCTAGTGCAAACATGATAAGCTGTAAAGGAATACAGATAAAAGCCAGAGCTCCAAGTGTTGCAGAGATGCACATTCAGCCCAGCGCTGGTATCGCTGGCCTCGGCCCAGCTCCAGTTTCTGCTCATCCCTGGAGCTGGCTGGGGTGATAACACTTGAGTTGGGCTGTGCAATCAAATAGCTTTGCAAATTGCAGGATTGTTTGGCTCCAGCATCAGGTTGGGATTTCATCAGTTTGCCTTGTGGAGTCCAAGCCACAGTGGGCAGAGCTGAAGCCAAAAGCCTCCGTGGATTCAGACTCTTGACTCTGGCTGCTATGAGCCATGCAGAGAAGGGGGGCGGTGGCAGCAAGTGATGCTGTGGTCCCCAAGCAAGGTCCCACAGCTGGCTAAGCACTTCCGCCCTGGTGCAGCTGGTGTCACAGCCATCCTCCAGCATGACATCCTTTTGGCAGCGTGACTGCTGGCATAGAGCCCCACGTGCTGGCTTTATCTCCCATACCCTCCCTATCACAGCCCTGAGACAGAGAGGGGGCTGCTCCCGCGTGCTTTGGTAAGACAAGACTCCTACAGTTTGTACCAGGGATGAGTTGCAACTGGAGAACCAGAGGAGAATGTGGGTCTGTGAGTTTCCCCTATTTGCCCCATGAACAAGAAACCAGTCCTGATGTACACCAGTGGAGCGCTTTGACCGAAGTACTTTGTTGGGATTCTGTAAGCATGCCAGGCCATTGTCAGTCAACATCCCTGATGCTCTGCCCTCTCCACAATCCTCAGCTCTTCTGAGTTTATCACCACTCTCTCCAGGCAAGCCAGTGGTCAATACAGATGCGCTACACCCTGCTCTCACCACCCATCCACTCTCGTTGCAGCACTGCATCCCAGTCTCCTAATGTCAGCGTATGAGATGTCCCACCCTTCCAGCTCCCCTTGTCCAGTGCCAGCCCTGGCCAGCTGTGGGAAGGACAGGCCATGCATGGGGAGCTGGAAATTTGCTTCCAGTACCCATGGTGAGGATGAATTTCTGCACGACCAAGGTGATGCAGGAAGGGGGTCCACTGGGGTCTGCCCAAGCATGCAATGAGGCAGAGTGTGGCGGGGGAGCTGACCCAGAGCAGGAGCCTTCCTCACAGTCATGGGGTGAAGCTTCACACTCACACTGCCTCTCTTCCCATAACCTCTGTGCTGTCCTGGCCTTACACATAACATATCGTGTCTTTTATCCATTTTTTCTTTCTTCAGGCAAGAATGTTGTCAGCTTCCCAGGCAGGTTTGAATGTGTCAAAAAATGTAATCTCTTCAGCCAGATTTAGCCTACTTTTGGGAAGTGAGTGTACTCTGATTGCTATTTCACTGACAGCTTCATTAGAGATGAGATAACCCCAGCCTTGCCTGCCCCATCTCTCCTCAGCCGGCATCCAGCTCTTAGCAAAACATAACAGCACAGCTCCTTATGGTCACTCTCCTCCAACATTGCCAGAAGTTGTTGGGTCCCTCCAGGCCTCATTTCTTCATTTTCATCATGGAGTACCTCGGACCTTCTTTTCTATTTCTACCCAGTTCGATGGCAAAGCAGGGATAGGACTGGATAGATCCTTCCTATGTGTTTAAACCTCCCCAGCATCCCAGGTGGAGTCTCTAAACATGCTGCACAGCAAACGTTAGTAGGTGCTAACCCACCACACACTGCTTTGCCCCCTCCTCCAGCAGAGCAATGGGGAGCCAAGGCTACAAACGTGACAGCCAGTGTGGGGATACCCAAACATCATCAAACTCTGTAAACTGAGGCATATCCCAAACATGTCCTGCATCAGCCAGGCCATTGGGAGCACAGTCCCTGGCCAAACTTTGGCCATTGAGCTCTTGCCACAAGCCCAAGTTCAGACTGATGCTTGAGCCAAGGACACGTCCTCGATGAGTGGTTTGGATACAGCCACCCTGTCCCAAAAAGGAGGAGGGTTATGCATAGGCATGTAAGCTCTGCCAGCTGCTGCCCATGCCAGGGAGCAAGCACTGGCCCATTTTATTTAATAGTATAGAAGTAGCCTTGGACACTCTTCAACGCACCCTTTGCATCCTGCCTTTGCATTAATGCCATGCCAAGTGCACGGAGAGCAGCCTGACTTTCATTGTGAGTGCCAAGCCCTGCTGAGAGAGTGGAGACACAAACCAGCTCTCACTCAGATGGAGAGCTCACTGAAGGCCGCAATCTTCCAATTGCTCCAAGAGTTGTCATTAGACAGAGATGGCAGATTGCTAAATTGCTTTATGACTGGAGCCGAGGAGCCTTCAATAGGGCACTCTTCTGTAAGAATCTGTGTGCACCACAGTCCTTCGATTGGGAGGGAACAGGAAAATTATAGTTTTGCTTTGAGCATCCTGCGGTGCTGGGAAGGAAAACTACCATGGAGATAATGTGAACAAGATGCAGGGGTGGGAAGGAGAGCATCCAAGAACGAAGTCCCCAAACGACTCTGTTACCTAGTGTCTGCCCCATGGTCTTTCACATGCATTTTCCATCACTCATTACCAACACTTTCCTCCTGGGACAGAATGAACTGATATTTACTGTAGCTTTTGCAGACCTGGCCAGGGTCCAACGGGAGACTGACCTGGAGGAAACATTTCTGTGACCCCATCAGCAAGGTGGGAAGCGAGGAGCCGGGCCAGGGTGGGAGAGGCAGGCGGAGAGAGAAAGGGCCCTCCTTGCACATCAGCTGGTGCAAGGGAGCTTCGGGATCCAGCAAGCAAGTGCCTGCTCTGAACAGAAGGAGTTTGACATATGCAATGATACGTTACTGTTAGGGATCAGATCATTAGCCTCTCTCCTTAAAGCAGCAGGCATGGCCAGGTCCAGTCCCCATCCTAAACTATTCAGTGTCTCCCTTGGTGATGTACTGCCCTCCTCCTGGGTGCTGAGGCTGGAGCTTTCTCAAGAGAGAGGGAAAACAGCAGCCAGCACAGCAAAAACCTGCTGACAGGACTGATAAAGCAAAGGGGACCCACAGTGCCTTCATCTGCAGCCTGTTCTCCACTGCAGGAGCAGAGAACCTGGATATACTCTTCACTGAACGCAACCCTTCATCCACTGCACCCACCCGCTGCCTATCTCTAAATCCTAAAGTGCACTTTGTTGTTTCCAGGCTTGAAGAAAGTGTTGTCTGGTCCCACTTCCAGTCGCAACATCTCGAGGAAGAGATGCAAGGATCTGTTTAGCAGTAGGGTCTAAGGGTTATTTTTCCCTGGAGGCACGTGCTGTGGTTCTCACAGTTGCACCGTTTCCACCGAACAGACCCTGCAGGACTGGGTTTTGCAGGGAAATTGTGTTTGAGGTCTCTCCTGAGGGATATAATGGATGCAACATATCTGTGCTGGCTGTGGTCACCCTGCCCACTGGGAACCCCATAGTGTTGATGGAACTGGTCTCACCTCTTCCAAAAGCTCTCGTTAGCAATCCAAAAGCTTTTCATCCACCCAGGACTCCATAACCACCCAGTGATAGAGCATCTGAAATACTCCCTCAAGGCACCTGTGACACCAAACTGGTAGCAGCTTGACAATCCAACTGCAGGCTTGTTCATCTACTTTTAACTCTCAGCCTGTTTGCTGCTTTAAGGAGACACCTTTGGATCCACTGGTCCTCAAGGGAAGAGCCCACTCTGTGAAGGTGCATCTGGTTCCTTCTTGTCTCCCTCCAGGAGCTGCCTCTTCTCCGCTTAGTTGCTCTGTTTCCTCCAGGTCTCCACACTTACGGGTGCCTGCCAAGCACACTTTCCCATGGGCCCTCCGTGCATACTTCCACCTCTGCAAAATTAAGACACGTGACCTTCATAAATCCCCATCAAAGGCCTTTATTTTTCTGCTATTCTTCTTGCTGTTGTTCACATTAAGCATGCATGTGACAACCAGATAAAAGGCATCATTCTTGAACAAGCTAATTCAAGTTAACCAGTGCAATGAGAAGGACTGAGCAGCACCAAAGCACTGTGGCATTTTGATGTGCAACAGGGGTTTGAGCCTTCAGCTCATTTTTAGTTTCTAAAATCCCAAGTGTTAGCCACACACTCCCTGAATGTTCGGTAGGAAGCAGAAATTGAGGAAACCTGCCTTCCTTTGCATCTATGTCCCAGGATTTTGGTGTAGGAGAGGGAGGTAAGCTTGAAAGATGGATATTTGAAAAGGTGAGCCTTGTTCCCACTTTGGGGCACGCATTAGGAATCTCACCCATACAGGTTCCTTAGTTCAGCCTTCCTTTTCCTCAGAACATTTAGGAGACTCTGGGACACCTCTCCTCCTGCTAAATTTGGTTGAAATTGGCATACACGCATGCTCATATATATATAGCAGAGAACACTAAAAATACGTAATTTTTTAAGTCCTGAAAGCTGCTTTATTTTCACTAAACAGTCAGAAGAAACTGTGAACTGAAACGTCATGTCCAAACTGTCTTGCTATTTTTTCTATTCTACTTTGAGCTTGGTTAACTGGGGATGCTTCTGGGGTGTCTGCTGGGATGTGAATCTCCAGTACCTTGAGCAAGAAGATGCCCTTAGTGCAGAAAAGACAGCAGGAATATATCACATGGGGGTTTTTCCCTTCATAAATTCTAAACCATGGATGTTGGTACTACCTGCACTGCCTGACTCCCATTGGGTCATTCACTGTAAAGGTCTAGAGTAGCAACGGCAATCCCTGCAGGCTGGGGTTGAGGGGATGCCCAGCCTGTCTGTGCAGGGCCCTGATTGACCGAATTCCCTTCAAATTCTTCATGAAACAGTATGGAGGATCTGAAGTCTTGCTGAAGGTGGTGTTTAGGATCTGAGTGAAGTCAGTGCTTTTGAAAATTTTCCATCAAGAATAGAGGTGCTGTGAAAAGCCAAGTGATACAGACTCAGGGCCTAGGAGATAAAACCTGGTGTACGTGCTGTAGCCACTGAAAGATGATGGATAACACAGCAACCTGAGCAGGAAGAGGGTCTCATTAGCAGCAGTTTCAAGAAAAACCCGACATCACTCCAAGAAACACTCCTCCCCACCTTGCAGCCTGTGTGGGGCAGCTGGCAGCGCAGCCCCCATCCTCATGTTTCATTCCCCTCATGCGGAGAACGTGGGGAGATGGGGAGTGACAACAGCCGTACCATTGTAATTGAGCGGGGCTCCTTAGATGTTGTCCTGTTGGTAGGACCCTGGGGATCTCATTTTGTACTCCAGCTTGGTGCCTGGAGCGGTGAGTGCTGGAGATGAGAACTCCTTTCGAATAAAAATGCTGCTCCAGTACTTCTCAGTAGTTTCTCACTGGACTTGACATTCTCATCTACTCACTGCCCCTGGCAAACTTCTCTTGTGGTGGCTTTTCATCTCCCAGCTCCACACAGGGAAATTAAAAATCCCCATAATATTTTTCTTTAATCTAGCCCAAGCTTCAGCTGCACTGAGGACTGTTGCTCGTGAAAGTTTGCACAGATGGGGGGTGCTCAGCTCACCTCCTTTGGTGAAACTCCCTCTCCAGCTAAACTCCTTGAAGCACACAAATAAAGAGGGAGCAGGGGGAAAACAAAGGAACAAAGAAGAAAAGTCTTGGCGGAGAAATGCTCTGATTGTCATTGCTAAAGGGCAGAACAGGGGGGAAAGCTTGGCTGCTTGCAAAGGGCAAATTCATCCTTCCCATGGTCCACTGTGGGTTTGGAAGAAAGAAGAAACCAGAGTAAGTCTGTGTCTTGGGCCACCTCAGCTGCTGCCATCCTCTTGCCACGGCAACTTGTTGTCTCAGCCTGGTGAACTGCCTGATCCCAGCTCCTTGCCCGCTTCCCATATGGGTGCCAAGCATCCCAAAGGCAAATATTTTAAAAATCCAAGACTCAATCAGGTCCACATTTGTGCCCTGAGAAGGTTTTTCCTGACATGTCTACAATAGCATCTCTAATGTGGTTTAGTCATACAAAAAAGAATTCCCACATAGGTTTTCTTTAAACTGGATGATACCTGTGTCACAGCTACCCACAAGATAAGAAATGTAATGGGTTTGGATGATTCAGGCAATCACCTGTCCACCAAAAAGGAAAGAATTTGACCCATAAAGTTTTGCCAGGTTTTTATTCCAAAATTTTCCACAAAAAAATATCTAGCAGCACCTCATTACTATACACTGCTTAACATTTTCCCTACCCAAACTCTCTTTTTCACACATCCTGAGTAAAACACAGCGCATGGTTTGCAAGCCAGCCGAGGCTGAAAACCCCAGCACAGGCTAATCCATGAATATAGACTGAATGGTAAGTTATTTCAGGGAAGAGTGGCTGTATCCAGTTACTTTGCTCCCCTCCGCTGTTGCCAGCCAGCTCTAGGTTCAGAGATGATGCTGCCCTGCCTGATAAATTGAAGGACTTCACGGACATATTAACACAGCTAGGCTGTAGTCAGTGAGCAGGCAATTGATTATATGTCAGAAAGTCACACACTGGGCAATTTTGCTCCTAGGCTTTGCCTCCATTTCTCAAAATATACGTTGCAAAGCAAAGAAATCAAAAGTGAGAATAAAAGTCTGCATGTAAGATGGTGCTTGGGACAGGCTCGGTCTGTCTCTCTGCTTTTGCACAGCACTAAGTATCTTGTTGAGATTCAGAGAGGAACAGAGCTGGTCAATCGACGTCTTGCAACCAAGAATTATTTCTTAACAAACTATGGAATTTTGTCAAAACATAAATTTTGGCTCAAAACCATCACATTCAATGACATTCTCCTCTTTGTCACCAAGTCTAAGCAAACAGCTTGTTCTTTTCCTCCCCTCCCTTTCAAATCACCGTTTGTAAATGTTGAGGTTTTAGCCAAAAATGATATAATTTATGTCACAAAGGTTGAAATCTTTCCCTGAGACCTGTTGCCTTATGGCAGACTTTGTTATGCTGTGAAGACACTCAGGTAGGCTTGTTCCCAGGTCACCTTTTTCTCAGTGTCACAGTGAACCAAATGTTACAACTATTTTGGGGACAGAAATTGCATTTCCAGGGAATTAAGAAATTCAGGTGTTTGAACCAAGGCCTTTCTTGTGAAGACTGCCTGAAATAAACCCTGGTTTTCTGCACTGCAGTGAAGGCTGGAGGTCATGGTGGGGTTTGGAGTCTCGTCGTGCTACATGTTGAACAAACACACAAGAGGCAGCGCTGCCAGCAAGGAGCTCACGGGCTTATTGACAAGACAAAGCAGTGAGGGGAAAGGGAAGCAGGGAGAGGTGGAGTGACTCAACCCAAATTATACCACGGGCCAGGTCAGAGACGGGAGGGAAACCGGCATTTCCAGATTCCCAGTCCAGAGATGATCGGTCTGATGGCTGTGTCAAGGAAGGAATGAATAAGGGAGGATGTTTTGCTGAGGTGATCACCTTGCCTCCTGACAGCAGGAGGACCAGCCTGGCCTCTAACAGAAGTCCACTCCTCTCCTGCTTGCACTGAGGGTTCTTTTGGATAGCTCTGGTGGCTCATCCTCCAGATCCCTCATCTTTTCTGAGGGACTTTGCATCTATGTCACCCTGAAGTCCATCACACCTCCCTCTTCTTGCAGCTGCCTTCTGCAGGAAACCCCCAAAGTGGTGACTCCTGCACTAGGTAAGGCACAACCACTCCGAAGCCTGGAGCAGAATTGCTAGCAGAGCCAAGCAGATCCTGGCAGACCTTCCCCATTACCACTAACCAGAATGGCATGGCTTCCAAAATCAAGTGGCATGTGTCCTATAGGGCTGTGCAATCCCACAGGAGGCCTGAGTAATGCTGTGGTGGGTTAGTCTGCTGAGACTTCAATAGAAAATATGGTTTTGGGGCTGTGCAGCATGGGACCATCCCTTCCTCCTCACCATGGACCAGACTTCTCTGTGCCATATAGCACACGAAAAAATCTCTGACCCATCTGCCTCCGGTGCTGCCGAGCAAAACCCATGTCCCACATCTTCCCAGGAGGAACAAAAGGCTTTTCTTTTCCAGCCTGCAGCAGCTAAGTGCACTGAAGAGAGGAATCAATATCTATCGACCATCGTTGTTTCCTTCAAGTGTCCCCAGCCCCCATGATTATGTATCTGCTCTCCTTTCCTGACCTGCTTTCCACAGCAGGAATTCACCTCATTCCCCCCTAAAGAGAGCTCCAGAAGTGGGTTCCTCATAGCCAGTACTAATTCACAACCCAAAATGATGATTTTAGGAGTAATGTTTGTGTTTGGACTAGAGCTACTCCGGAAATTTTGGCTTTGTGGATAGAAAATAACTGAGGTATTACAGTAAAAATGCCCCCCAGTGCCTGTTCTGCGTGAGAACAAAATGCTCAGCACCAGCATGTGTAAGGTCTTAATGCATCCCCACATGGGGTAGGGTAGATGGGAAAGAAAGAGGTCTCTCCAGATGTGGGACATTCCCTGAATCTTTAACCCACTGGGTCTGATATCATTAAGGATCCTGCCCTGCACCCCAGTCCTTCTGGGCATCCCCATCCTCTCCCTGGAGGTACCTGCCCCCCATCTGTGGGAAGCTGGTTCGAAGAGCTAAGGCAGCAGAAAACATCCCAAACTAATAAATAATGTCCCGCTGGTTCATTTTCCCCAAACCAACTCACCCCAGGGTGAGCTGTGCGTCGGTCCCTGCCAGACAAGGAGTGGGAACACATAGCTGGGGGGTGGGGCATGGGGAAGAAAAAGGCCTTTTGGGGGCTGAGCTGATTTGCACTGGTTTCACCAGGACAAAATGACTCTGTAACCTGGCTGAGAGCTCAGTCCCTGGGGCCAAGGGGCATGGAGGACGCATGGACACCTTTGCAGCCAGCACCCTTGCCTGACCGTGCATCCCCATCCCGACACCCACTGGCTTGGGACACTTGCCTGAAAATATTGTTTACCTGCAAGAAAAGTTTTCTCCATCTCCAGCCCCATGATACCAACTGCTGCAAACCAAACAAATGGCTGCTGGTGAAGGGAAAAAAGAAACCAAAAGAGCAGTAGTCCAAATCTGACACAGGCAGTGTCTCTCAGGCACAGCGCAGCAGAAGCAGCAGCTCCTGTCTCTGTCCCTCCCTTTATTTGGTATTTTACATATATATAAAAACAATAAATATATATATATGTATATATATATATATGCTTGCTTTAGCAAGCAGCTGAAGAGGTGCTGCCCTGGGATCAGTTACCCAGTAACCCCCGCAGCCTATTCAGGGGGATCCCAGGACTTGCACCCCCCCAGGACTGGTTGTTACCCCTGGGAGCCTGTGTCTACCCAAAACCCTCTGAATTTGTCCTCAGCTTCTGCCCTGGTGGGAGAGCACTCGGGCACAGTGCAGGTGTGCAGCGGGTGAACAGCACATTGGGATGCCTGTGCAAAGCAGGCAGCTCTTCTCGGGATCTGCAAACCATGGCTGAAGGCACATCTTGATTGCATCTTCTCAGATAAAAGCTTGGATCCACTCCTCATCTCTGTCCTCCTCCACACCCCCGGTGTTTACTGCTCTCACACTCCGATTTAGGTGGTTTACTGAGGCTTTCATCTAAGTGCATCAGCATTTTTAAATTAGTCACAGGTGACTCACAGGGTTACAAGAATAATGTTAAATTACCAGACATACACAGCCCATATACTTTATTACCTCATTTTTGTATCTTCTTTATGGTCTGTGATAGCAATGACCTTATACTCTGTGGTTGAAGAGCCAGTTAAACTTGTTCTCTGTCAAAATGGTAATTAAAAAATTCCTATAGGGTAGGAAGCAAAGCTTTACTCTCCAGTATATTTCTCCTTCCAACAAGGCTCCTGAACAAGGCTTGGAGAGCAACAGAAGACAATGTGCACAAGTCTCCAATGAACACGCTTATCAGCCAGGCAGTGCTCAGTCATCTGCATTAATATTTTAAATAAATATGTATTAGGCTTAACAGCATACAACGTATGTCAGAGCCAGAAAAATACAGCAGTTTCTCTTTGGCCACCAAGCAATATTTGGTCTGGTTGAAAAGAAGGGGGGAAGGATAAATGCATTAAATACATTTAGCAAACAGTTTGTATTGTTCTTGCTTTTAAATGAAGATGACAGCTTGACTATCTCCTTCCTTTTTTTTAATCCCTTTCTTTTCCTAATGTTGCAACCGTCAGATTTGAGGATAAGAGAATCAAAAGAAAGGGAAAACACAGCATCTGAGGAAATATTGGCAGTTGGGGTCATGAAAGAAATAGGAACAAAAATAGAAAATGTCATTATTTGTTGGGGGTGGGTGGGAGAAGGGTCAATTTTTATCCCCCCAAAAGCTGAGGCCAACCCTAGTTAACAGTTTCACAAGGGTATGTGTTTAGGACAGGCCCTGCCTGATTGCCCAGGACCTTCTCCATTTCCCTCCACAGTCCCAGGAACATTAGGAAAAGCCGTCTGGATGGCAGCTGGAGCAGAGCTCAGGGTGCAGGAGGGCAGGTCCGAGCACCCAGCCAGTGCCGCACCGCAGCTGCATCCCCCGGTCCTCCATGGGCAGCACAGCTCCCAGCCTTGCGAGACACTGCAGGAGGAGATGCTTCACCCCTATCCGAAGCTCCAGGAGCGCTGGTTTGGGAGAGCACCTCCAAAAAGTAGTGCAGACAACCCTGAAAATATTTCACCCCACTATTCTCCCTGCTTGGATATTATAGACATATTCCTCTTCTTTCCCCCCCAAAAAATCACTTTTCCCTTGGGCAAGTGGGTCACATTCCGTTTTCCAACACATGGTCCTCGCTGGGTACCAGGTGTTTTTATTAGTGGTTAGAAACAAATTCCCAGAAGCAGCAGAAATGCTGGATGGATCTCATCTTTTTCTTTCTCTCCTCCCTCCCCATTCAGATTCCTTTTTATTGGTGTCATTTACAGGTTACTAACCAAGTTGAAACATTCAAGCTGAAAGTCCAGCAGTTAAAAAGCAGCAAGGCATTCAAAGCCTGCTTCCCATGCAATTTTTAAAGTGCTGCACTAAGGAAATGTTCAGGGGAGTGAAGCTTTGCCTTTTATATATCCCAACAGACTTACACTTTCTAATAGACCCGTCTAAATCAACAAAGTATTCCCCAGCCAGGGCCAAGAGTCGGCAAAAATGGCTCGAAGGCAACTGATGCAGCCACAACTTTCCACTGGAAGTTAATGAACTTTTAAAAACATTTTGGAAAGTGATGTATGCGCAAGGCTCCTTAGTGTATCACGGTTAATATAATGTGTTCCCTTCCCTGGGGGAGACCCTGTCTGAGCTGTCAGCTGTAAGGTTGTTCTTCTGGAGCTTTTCCTTTATGTATACAATCCTCTCTCTCTCTCTGTCTCCTTTTGTTTTGCAGGGAAGCAAAAGGCAACCAACTCCCGCCTGTATAAATTGTGTGCTTCAAAGAATTTGAAGGGCAAATGAACAGGGGGAAAAAAATCCATCTGGCTGAGTGAACAGAGGAGTCATGGTGCTGCCCTGGACGTCACCAGCGGGGCCGAGCATCCCGGGGACGCGTAGCTGCACACTCATTTGCAATGAGCATACATATCTCTGTAGCCACACATGGGCAACAGGGATCTCTGGCGTAAGGGAGCATTGGCTCATCTAAGCGGGCTCCTGCATCACAGGGCAGCGAGTCACAAACTGGTTTGTCCTTCTGAAACCCAAAGACTCCTGTACAGGAGTCCTTCCCAGCACACTTCGGGATGGCCTGGAGCTCATTAGGTTTGTCTTACTGTGGACTCGCAACAGCTGCCAGACCTGAAAAGAAGTGGGGAAAATGGGAGATTACAGCCAGAGCCTCACTGGTCCAGAAGGCCACCGCTCCTCCAGCTCCACCCTTACATAAGGTCTCCTCAAAGATGAGCTGCAGCACAAGCTCAGCAGCCTGTCTGGAAAGAGCCCAGTGCACCATCTCCCTCCAGACCGCCCAATGTTCAGTTGTGCCCAGCCTTAGGAAGCGGAGGTCTAGTCCGAGGTTGAATTTATTTGATTTTCAGGTGCTGTTCTCCAGCTCTGGGTGTCTCTCTGAATTCTTCTTCATGCTTCCTCTCCCAACATGTCCAGACTCAGCACAGTACTCTTCCCAAGACAGTGTTTGCCCTGTCCCAGCTGACATTACCTACCTTTTTAACTGATCTGAAGAATATCTTTTTTTTTTTCTTTCTTTCCCCATGGCATTGCACTGAGAGCTCATCTGGAGAGGTTATCACAGATGACCTTGAAGTCGTTCCTGAAGACATTGCTTTCAAACACAGGGCTTCCTCTTCTGTAAGCACAGCCTTGCATTCTTCACTCCCAGAGGTATTCCATTCAATTTAGCTGGACTAAAAGCATCCTGCTGAACCATGACCAGTTAAGTACACGATCCATATCTCAGTATGAGTAACCCATATCTTCCTTATTTGCTAGACTGCAAATTTCTGTGTCATCTGTAAAGTCATAAAGGCTTCCTCACCCCTATGTGTTCTATATCATTGCAAAATGACTTATACAAAACTAAACAGTCGTGGAGGAAGACCAGTCTCTGGGGAAACCACTTCAAAGTAGGTCTGCTCATCGGAATCATGGCACAAATGGCTTTCAAGATGCAGCAGTGAACTGGTCCACCTCATTGTTGTCTCCTTCACACTGCTAAATGTACTGCTTTCAAAATCGAAATATCATTGACTGTCACGGGTGATATTCCTTGAAGTTTTATTAACCATATCAATGTGGTTGTCTTCTTGTCATGGTTTAACTCCAGCCAGCAGCTCAGCTCCACACAGCCACTCACTCAGTCCCCACCAGCGGAATGGGGGAGTGGATAGGAAGAGTTAAAGTAAGAAAACTCATGGGGGCAAGATAAAGACAGTGAAATAGGTAAAACAAAAGAAAAATATGGGATTCATCCACTACTTCCCATTGGCAAGCAGGTGTTCCCCCAACCCCAGGAAAGCAGGGCTCCATCATGAGACTTCAGAAGACAAATTCCATAACTCCTAACATCCTCCCTTCCTCCTTCATCCCCAGCTTTTATTGCTGAGCATGATGTCATTTGGTCCCTTTGGTCAGTTGGGGCCAGCTGTCCCTGTGCCCCCTTCCACTCCTTGTGCCCCCCCAGCCAGCTGGGGTGAGGAGCAGAAAAGCCCTTGAGGCTTTTAGCAATAGCTAAAATATTGAGGTGTTATCAACACCATTTTCATCACAAATCCAAAACATAGCACCACACAAGCAACTCTAAAAACCCTTACCTCTATCCCAGCCAAAACCAGTATGCTTTCTTAACCCCAGCCTGTGATGTGAAGATACTAGCAGACTGTTTTCAGTCTCTCCTGACTCACCCCATCTGAGAAGCGTTCAAAAGTTTCTCCGTTTCTGAAGAAAGGTTTGCTAATATTTGGCAGGCAAATAGCAGAGTGAAATCAATAGGGGGAACTGAAGAAGATTATGGCTACAGGTCATTTGTTTACACAGCTTTGCTAGTGACCCAACTAGGGGAAAGTTAATAAAAGCTTGCAGTTTTGGAAACCAGAAAATGTTCACATGTTCAAGGAGTGCAGGAGTCAGAGCCTGTGAAAAAGGACACACCGAAGGAATGTCCAGGAGGGGGGTATTTTAGCTTTCCAGTGTTAACCGTTTTACGCTGGGTCAGAATACAACCCCTGAGCAAGACTTCAACAGCAAACCAAACCCTGCTTGGGGTATTCCATTTCAGGGGAGTTTTAACTAAGAAAAAAGTTCTTGGTTTCGTGTTTTGGTTGTGTTTTTTCTTTTTTTTCTTAGAAAGCCTGTACAAATAGAAGACATTATTTGGAGATTAGCATTTCAGTGAAAATCTTTATCCTTACTCCTACCGTGTTCACTGTACCGCTATGCTCACATCATACTCCATCTCTCCAAAACGATCACATACTACCGTGTTTTTCAGAAGTTCCCATGAAGATTGCTGTGACAAATGTTTTGCTGAATATGAAACATCTGGAATGGACAAATATAACACAGTTTTGGAATGCCCATTGTATAACAGACTGTGCAATGATCAAATAAGCTAGGACTTGTCTGTCTTTGAAAGTCATTGGGCAAAGAGTAGGGATGTGATGTCTAAGAGCTCATCAGAGTCTCAAAGAAGATAAACAAGGACCAGGTGTCCGTGGTCTCCACCAGTACAGGAATTAGAGACCAACAAGTAAAACTAACAGGCAGATGGCTTAAACAAACAAAAGGATGTGGTTCATTAACCAACGCACAGTTGAGCTTGGACCTCCTTGCTGCAGGATGTTGTGGATGCTAGAAATGCACAGGGGCTCATAAAGGAGTTTGTTAAGTTCCCTCCCCAAAATCCATCAGGGATTGTTAAAACTAGAGACACTGCCTCAGAAAGACTCCATACAACATATTGTTAAATTCATGAAGCGTCCTATGGAAATATTATATATCTTTTTCTGGTTTTTCAGCTTTTCTCTGTGCATCTACTTACTGGCAGGGATGGGCTAATCCAGCAGTTTTTAAGCATTTTCAGCCTATTTTACTGTTTGAAGTTTAATTTCCCAGCAGTATTTTGGTACTCTTAGTGAAATAAATTTTGTCATTGCTAAGAGAGTGCAACAGAAATCCACGTGGCAGGTTAAGAAATCTGCACGGACAGCTAGAAGGAATTATATTCCTATTGTTTTCATGAACTCATATGCCAGGGGGCACAAGCTGCTGTGTAAGGCTGGAGAAATTTTACTAACTAGACCTGTTCCTTAAGGTCCATCAAGAGACCTGAAATAGGAAACTGTGGGCACAGGTCTGTGGACCAGGAATGTACTAATCCACCTATCGCCAGACATTGGGCTGATAGGGAGGTGAAAGACCCGCTTCAGATTTCCTTTATTTCTCCTCTCATTCCAGGGCAACTGCAGGGGACTGCTATCAAAGCCAAGCTGCTGCACTGGTTGGCCCCAGTACAGCCATTTAAACCTGTCATGCTATCAGCCTGGAAGAAGATGCCCTCCAAAGGGTTAAGAGATGTTACAGGAGCAGTGATGCTGTTTTGGTGCCATACGGTCCTCATCATCTCACTGCTGTGCTGGCAGAGGTAGCATTACAGCAGCAGGCACCTACTCATGGAGGTGCTCCTGGTGCAAGTGCACAGGGACAAACCTGAACCCCTCTGCCCATCAGGAAACACACCACCAGGCATCCAGTGGAATAAATATTGTTCAACCATCACACCACTTTCATCTCGGGGAAACTAGTGCTCCCACCAGAAAACGACTGTAACTCTTCAGGCTATAGTTAGCTCCAAGAAAGCCTCCAGCTCCTCCTCTCTGTGCCATGGGCAATTGCCTTGTGATACCGGTGGGATGTGGAGCCTTGGAGGGGACAGAAACTATTTTATTCACATTGTAAAACCTTTATGGCAACTGATTCGTGCCTGATAATGTGAACTGGTGTCCTTGCCCCCAAAGCCCAGTAATTCTTAGTGACTACCAACACGTCCATAGTGCACTAGTAATACAACAAGGTGCGTTGATCTGAGCAACACCTGCTGCTTTTCAGCACTGCAGCTGGTTAGCTGGAGAAGGTTGGTTTGTTTTCCTCCTCTTGGGTTGTCCCTTTAAGGCCCAGATCTTGGGGACTGGACAATCTTGGATAATGTTTTCCTCAGTGTGGTCAAGTGAAGCCTGTCAGCAACTAGACATTCAAAGATGAGGTGTCATGACATTTAGGTTGCTCCAGTATCTCTGTGCTGCTCTTGGAAGGATCATCACATGGGGTCCATTCACTGGCTTCTCTCTATGTCTTCCAAGGAAGAGGCAAATCACCCTGTTTAAAATTCTCAGTTTTCTCCACAGAGAACAGTATTAATACCAGGTGCAGATATCTACACTGGAGAGAGGTAATTTTGCCTGAAACCTCCTCATAAGACCCTTCCTTCTAATTGCTATTCACTTGACATAAAATTTCAGGGTTTTGAAGCCAGACTGATGAGCTGCTGCCTCATCACCTGTAAATGGCTTGTTCTGGTCACCCGCCACCCTGTGAGAACAACCGCACAGCACTGCATGTCCCCTCCCCCACAGAACCACCACGTGGGCTGAGCTGCAGGCGACCCTGGGCTGGGGTGGCTTCTGAAAGGTTAATGGCAGAAAAATCCCAGATGCTGAGGAAATCTTGAGGTCTTGGCTTGTTCACAGGAAATCCACCAGCAAAAAGGGGGAAACAGGGGTGGCAAATTCCCTGGATACTTGCCTAGATTTCTTTATTAAGGGAACATGGTGTTGCATATCTGACTTAAGTCCCAACACAGTGTGCTCTTCAGAGGGCTTGGGTTTGATGGGAACTTCATTGGATCAATTTCATGGGTGTTGGAGGGGCAAAGGGGAAAGACCCAGGTGTCTGCATCAGACAGCCTGACTGGGAGGCAATACGCACTGGTCCTGCACAGCCAGCACATACCAGCATGCTCTTCCTGATGGTAATTCACAGCAGGAAGCTGAAGCAGGCTCTGGAAAGGCTCCTTCCTTGCTGCTGACCTACCTGAGACACCCCTCACCACCCTGAGACCTTCAGACTTGCCAGGCTTATGGCTTGAGTCCCTTTCTGCAGCAGTCAGAGATAAAACTGTCCTCTCAGCCTTCAGGCAGGGCAGAGACTTGAGCATTTGCAGCTCAGGAAAATGTCACATCACAGGGAAATATTTCAAAAACCTTGTTTCATTCCAACACAAGAGTAAAACAAGTTTGGGAAGTCCCATGCTTGCCTGCTGTCCTGGTCCAGTGTCATTCTGGTTTTCCCCCATGCAGAGGCTGATGTCTCTCCAGGAGCCCACCATCATTCTGCAGCTGTATTTGCACAGGTGCTGGTCTTATCTGTCAGCTCCACTTTGCCACCCGTGACAGCTGCATCCAGGCAAGCATGCTAGCTCCCAGCTAAAATGCCACAGAGGCAGCTTTGGAGACAGAGCCCACCTTGATAACCATTGAAAAATGGTGACCTCTCAGTGGTCCCTAGAGCACGTCATTGTACGAAGAATCTAACACAGTATAATTGTTTAATTGAATCTTAAATCACACAGGCACAAGTAACAGAGGGGCAGAGCTTTACCTCATGGTGAGAGCTGACATCAGGTCCTTATACCCCACGCTACACTCAGGGTGAGAACAGAAGATCACACAATCCGTATAACAGCAACTGCTAGAAACAGCGCAGCTGCTGACTGCTGCAGCCATCCCAGGTCGTGGTGTCCAAAAACAGGGATGGATTAAACCGCCTTTGGAGTCTGCAGTTCAGGCTGTGCCAGTCTTATTTTTGCTGCAGGGTGGACACAGTTTCCCCAGGGGACACACACCTGGATGAATCCCAGATGGCCAGGTTGGACTTCTGCCTGAGACAGACACCGGGCTCTTGGACGCAACCAGGAGTGTGGATCCCACGTTCAGCTGTGGCTGTTGACAGCCTCCCTCATAACAAGCCAATTTACATGGGGGCTGGAAGGTGCACACAGTTTGGAAATTGTTTCAAAACCACGTTATCAATGCTGTGTGGAGACCAGATCCCTGCTTCCCTTCCCACTGCTGCACGTAGCAAGATATTGGGCTGCGGGACATCAGCCCAATTCCAGCAAGCCCAAGGAGCAGTGCAGGTTGCTCAGGAACTAGCCCTCGGTGTGGAGGCACGAACATAACGGGATCTCCCAGCCCAGCCCATTTTGCCCCAGTTCCTCACGCTGAGCTTGGTGAGGATCTTGGTGAGCTGGGCTCACCTTGGATCACAAAGATCTCCCTTTCCATATGGTGTCCCTGAAGAGACAAGCCCTCCAGTTTTCACTCCCACTTTGTTCTGCTGAAAAGCCACAAGGGACGGTGCCCAAAGCCGGAATCACTGTGGGTGTCCCAGCAAGACCAGCCCACCTGTAGCTGGACACCACTGCAGACCCAGCCCTGCTCTCACCCCTCTTCACTGCCCAGCCTTAAACAAATAACTACTTGCTAGTGCTGCCCTGTGCTCCTTGGAGACCCTTACCTTCAGTGGTGCTTGCAAACCCTGCACATCCACAGCACGCGTGGCCAGGCTCAAGCTCACCCAGCACTGTGCTTTTCTCAGCAAACATATATTTCGCCCCCTGCCCCTCGCTGCCGTCTCACTGTGAGGAGCAGTCGGCAGCACATGTGTGCATGTGTGCACACGTTAGGTGTGTGCTTGCACGCCAGAGCGGAGGGGACCGCGAGAAAACTTTGACCTCTGTGAACAGAACCGCTGCAGTGGCTAAGTGATCTGCTATCACTCCCCCCCACTTAAGCACACCATCAGCAAACACGCCTGGAAAACACCACGGGCTAAGAAACCACCCGAGCTCCTGCAGGGAGACCTGTTACAGTGCTCTGCCCCACCGCCAATTCGGTTAAAATACTGCACCGAGGACCTGAGAGTGGTGGGGCTTTGATGCGAGCAGATGCAGGCAACAGCAACTTGGAGGGGAGAGCCAGCAGGGCTCAGCCTGACCGCTCGAGCCCGGGTGGCTGTAGCTGTGACTCTGGAGCAGGATCAAACCTGATTAGTGATTTTCAGAAATCTTCTGCTGATAACGGTGGTTGCCTTAAGTTGCTGAATGAATGCAGGCACTGGTGCCCCGCTTCCCAGATAAAAAGTGATTAAAGTCTCCTTAAGAGCTTCTAAATCTGCTCTTCAGAAATTCCATTAAGCAATCTAATTAGCTAATTCTATTAACTGATTAGGTGATATTAATTAGTTAATTTGGAGGGGAAATTTATAAAGCTATCGAAGGAAATACAGAAAAAGGAGGGGGACTTTCGGCCAAGAGCTTCCTTTCTTCACCCCCACAGTGCCTTAATTAGAAATTTTAATTAGCCATATGCTGGGGGTAGGGAATTGCTAATGGACCTCTGCTCTTCCCATCCTCTCTCCTGCTAGTCATGCATCTACTGGTAATTCCTGGAGTCCAAAGCGACTGTGGAGGTTGGAGGTTTGGATTTGGGGTATGTTTTCTTCCATACTCTTTGTGTCCAGGCTGTACCATGCAGTGCACCAGGCTATCGACTCAGGTGATTAAAAAAACCCTAGAAACCTGGTGCTTAGAACGGAGCACCATGGGGCCACTCCGAATGGCTGTCTGGCAGCCTCCAAAAACATTTTTCAATTTGCAATGGTGGCCCTGGGAAGCTGGCAAGGGCTCCTCATGTCAGCTTTACAGGGGGATGCCCTAGGCAGGGAGACCTCAGGCTTCGGTTCCTACCACTGCACAGAATCTGCCGATGGAGAGGCAGAGCTGGAGGGGAATGCTGAGAGCGTAGGATTGCCCGTGGGTGGTGTGAAACAGGGATGAGCCAGTCCCCAGGCACATTCCCAGAGGTCCTGGGTGTAAGGACTCAGTCCTGGCAGTCTTCCGAAGCATCGACCAGATTGGAAACTTGGCCATCATTGCTGCTGATGCCATGAATTCAGCTCCTGACAAATACTGGCAGTGGTGCAACCAAGTCTGCAAATCCTCCTGACCTGGGATGATGCACAAGAGCTCCAAACATGCCAAAATGACTCCCACTGTATCACAGGTACACATGAACCTAGCATACCAGTCTGTCACCAGTTACACAGAGAACTAGCAGGGGGAGGCAAGAAATCCCCCAGACAGCTGCAGTGATTTCTCCTGACAGACACCCACGGAGAAAAGTCTCAGCATGCTCCAGGCACCTCTCTAAATGTCTGTTCTACCTCTGCTTACAGCATCCTTTCTCCAAACACAATTAAAATGAAGGAATGGGAGTGGGTACCACCACCACAGGATCCCTAAATTGTCTGGGAGGTGCTGAGCTAATTGCATCCCAGAAACTTAAGCAAGACCCTCATGTTCATTAGCTTTGATAACCTGGGTGGGTGAGGGCAGAGGCTTGGAAGCTGCCATGTGAGGGACAGGGTCGAGTGGTTGTGGAGAAGGATCAGCCACTGCAAGTCAAAGCCCTTGCACTTGGGCCGGTAGCTCCTTGGGGCAGAGTGGTCTCATGTATCGCTTCTCCAGCACCTACAGGAGACCCTTCTCCGGGATGAGTTGCTACTACAGAACAAATGCAAATGAAATCCTGGAGCATGGTGACTCCATTAACATTAATTAATATTATCAATGTTACTGCTAAAAGCACCAATGCTGCTGTCTGCCTCCTCACGCATACCAGGTTTCTGAAACCAAGAAGTGTCAGGTTTAGTGTAAGTTTTGAGGCTTTAAGCCTTCCAATTACACCTGCACCATGCTTTCAAGTCTTCCCCAGCAACCATCACGTTCGCAGGTTTTCAGAATGGAAGGTGAGGATTCATGATATCCCAGGAACTGGTGAAAAGCCCCAGGGATGGCGTGACTCAGCCAGGAGCCCTGGCAATGCTACACAACACTGCCTTCCATCGTGATGGGAGAGGAGGCTTGTGGCTGTCTTGGCAAGGGAAGGAGCTGCCCTACAGCCTCCAGGTTCCCAAAGTGACCTCCTCTGCAAGACATTCATCTCCTCACATGAGGCTTTATGGCTTCAACCACAAATTCTTCCTGCAAAGTGGAAACACCTGTGGTGTGACCAAAGTGATTTCTGGGCTGTGCTCCTGCTCCATCCCAAAGCCATCCTGAGGCACATGTCAGTTTGGAGCTAAGTTTGGACTTCTTTTGAAAAGTGAAGAGCCACACCAAGTAATAAATATTGCTTAGAGGAGGACAGAAGCTGTCTGATGAAACCAGTTTCCACAGAAGGTGGTTTTCTCCAAACCGAAACACATAGGTTTTAACAAATATATGGTAAAAAGACTGTTTACTGCCTCTCCTGGCTGGATGCTGAGGGCACCTAGGGGTTGTTGTGCCCTGGAGGGGGTAAGTCCATGAACACTGCCTACTAAAAGCTCAGAGAAACTCTCGGTAGGGAAAACAGTGTACTCATCCCGTGTTTCTCATAGCTTTCTTGAAGCCACCAACCATGCCAAGACAAGGCATTACATGCCCAGAATGATCCAATATGGTAATCTGCACATTCTTTTATTCCCAAGGACCTGCGTGCCATGCGCTTCAGAGCTCAAACACTTTGGGATACTTCTTACCACTGGACTGGGAACAAAAAAGCCTAAAGAGTCTCTCAGCTCTTAAGCAAAAAAGTTCCTGTCCTTCCAGGCTCCCTGCTTTCCTGGGGCCCAGGAAACAATATTAGTAATAATGAGCTGATCTTAGGGTTGACCTCAGACACAACCCTATCGACATGTGCTATTAGGTAAACCTCTGATGGCCAACCCACCTGTCTCCCAAGATACATCCCCAGATGCCTGCAGACTTGGGGAGCAAGGTCCACCTTCAGCAACCACACAGTTCCCACCTCCCTCGCCCTGCTGTCGGTGGAATGGCAACAGGCCAGGAGCAGTAAGGGCAAAGCACAGAAAAGCTCTTGACCTGAGCAGCAAAATGTACACGGTGGATGTCTTGGTCCAGCCCTGGGTATATGCACAAAATGTTCTGAGCTGGATAAAGGCAAATTTCGAGTTCAAACTGTCAAAACTGGGCACCACAACTGAACTCAGCTGCACGCAGAAAGCATCAAGATCATGTTTATTGGTATTTCAAGCCAAACTTGTTATTTTTTGTCCTGTTTCTTTATTCCAAGCCACAACCAGTCTTCATCCCCATGTCAGTCCGCTGAGTGTTATTTATTATTTCACAGGACAAATTCTTTTCTTCCTCCCAGTGTGGGGGCCTAAATAAAGACAAGGAGACTCCAGATGCCTTATGTCCAGTCTGCCTCATCCTTCTTATCAAGTCTTACACAGAAATAAGTGCATTTTTTCCTGTGGGTTGTAATTCCAACATCCCCAATGGAAGATGAGAAGTGCCATCGGCTGAAAATGTTTCTTATGTATCTTTATGTTCCACTAAGAGCCTGGACCATACCTGTAAGACCTTTTCTGGGAAGTGCCTTAAAAAATTCTACTTTCTGTGGAAGGAATGCAGGAGGGCAGCAAGGATGCCCAGCATTTAGTCTGTGGGAGGCTCCCATGTGAGAAGAGACTGAAAGGCTTTCAGTTCTTCCTCTGAAAGGAAAGAAATCTCTGAGAATACGATATTACAGGTTGTAAACCCATGAATAAGGAGGGAAATACAAATATTAATGTTGGTCATTATTTCCCATGTCAGAGGACACAGGAGCACTCAGAAAACTAGCAGTTAGGCACATTTTAGACATTTTAGGCATTTGGACACAAAAAGGAGCATGTTGTCCCAGCACACATAATTCATCCATGGAACTCATTGCTGCAGGATGTTGTAAAGGCCAAAAGTCTGAGTGGAAATTCAAAAATTTAAGGTGGGTATATCAGTCAGTGGCTACTGAAAACCTTGGTCTTGAAACACCCTTCAGCTTCAGGAGTCCTCAACTATCTCCTACAACAGAGGATGGCTTTTGGGAGAGGCCAAGGAGGGGACACGGTGGGCTCAGTGGGTTTCATCCCTCAATCATCTTCTTTTTTCCACCATTCCCCACTGAGCTGCACCACGCTAATTGCAGTTCAGCATGTACTTTTGCGAGGATCCCTGGAGCAGCAGAAGTTGGTATTAAAGTTCAGCTGTAACAGGAGCTTTGTTTAGCGGTGCTGGGACCAGAAGGTCAGTGGCAGCTGCTCTGCCAGGGTTTAACACTTTGTTCACCTCTGCGTGCTGGCCCATGCAGAATGCCCTATTCCCCGGGCAGCGCAAGCAAGAACCTGCTTTTATTTTCTTAACTCTATTATTCATCACTTTTAACTCGGTGATAACACCAAAAAGCCGGTCTGCCTGCAGCTCTGTTGTGCTGTAATACGGTAGCCAGCAGCAGTTTTTCACTGCTTTTTCTCAAGCAACCCCAGGTGGCACCAGGAAATTTCACAGCTTGTATTTTTGCAAAGTGCTGTTCAAATGATGGTGGTTCGGGAGAGCTGTGGGGCTGCGCCACTGTCAAGATATTTAAATCAGGATAAAGCAGACACACTCGAATAAAGTCCCACTTTGCAGGAGATCAGCGTAGCAATGCAGAGTGCTCAACTGCTATTTCCCAGTGCAGATCCCACCTAGACTGAATTTTCCTGAGCATCTGCAGAGCTGAGGAGTGCATGTGTTAACCTGATGGAAGCCAGGGAGAGTTCAGAGGAATCTCTAGGAGGCCGTTCTGTGAAGTGGGTTGAGCACATGATGGACAACCAGGAGTCCCCTGATTACCAGACCCAGTTCTGCATCCTGGCACCATCCTGGCTGCACTGGCCAACCGGGTGGGCACAAGCCTCTTCTCCAGCTCCGAGGACATAGGGTGCAGCAGCACAGTTTGCATCTATTCCACTAAGATGCTCTTGTCCTTCAAAAAGGACAGCCATATCACTGATGCTTGTTGGGGATGTCTCCAGCCTGTGATAGCCCCCATCACTGAGCATCACCTGGGCAGTGCCAGTAGGGCCATGCCAGGTACTGTGCTCACCATCTACCAGCACAGACAGTCTTGTGCTGCCATGGAAGACCATGCACAGGACCTGGTTTACCAGCTGAAATGTAGCTGATGCCCATCCCCTCCCTGGCTACTCTTAGTCCCCCAGACTGGTAGCAGGCACATTTCCCGCAGCTTCTGAGCAGCCAACCCAGCCGTGCTGCAACGGACCTGCCAACGCCTCAGCTCAGCCCCTGTAGCTCTGTTCCCCCCAGGGCAATGACATCTCCAACTCTGGCAGCACGCCACGTCCTGTACATACTGCCAAGGCATCTCGGAGGAGATAAAACTACAGCTTCCCAAGTGCTCACCCACCCTGCCAGGCCCAACGCCACATGCCTCCCTGCTGAGCTGCTCCCCAGGTCAGCTTGTCTCATATCACAGCTCTTCAGCAGCCCCTGCCTGATCATTCAGCAACAGTCCCAGGAGTTACGGCTTTAAATTATACTGCCATGTAATCATGATAGCCTTTTATTCTCCAGCCTCCTGGCTGAACAGTCGTGACACTTTGACCAGAAACCTCAAGGAACTCCAATTACTCAGAAATTGCCCCGCCTCTCCACTGGAGTTTGCTGGTGTGAAGCTTCTTGGTAGTTTTACTGTTCAGTGCAAAGCTGAATCAGTGCACTCAGACAAGAGCATCATAATGTTGGCCATGTCACATACAGGGTTCCTCATATCACAACCTGGCAGTACTCACTGTGATCTCATGTGTCAGCTCTGGGACTGCCGTGTTCTTTTGAAAAATGCTGGAGCACTCTTTGTGCCCACTCAGAAATGGCTTGTAGGACTTGGACAGTCCTGACCCATCAGCTGATGCTGGTTGATGATATTCCACAGGGGCTTGTGGAGTGTGGGCCATGCTCAGCTGGTCATCGTGCAAAGGTGGCTCCCCCAGGTGAACGGGCTTCCTGCTTACAGTCGTGAGGAAGATGCTTTCATGTGCATGGATGCTTCAGCATCGTCATTTCTATCTAGATCCTTACCATGAGCATTTATCAAACCAGACTTCCACACTAGCAATATATTAGAAGAAAGAGGTACAGTAGGGCTGTTCAAGGGAACATCAATCATCCTGCCAGTCTGGAGATGCTCAAGCAACATGATACAGCCACAGCCATGTGGTCCATGTGCCTATACCACAGCAAGCCTGCATCTGTGCGTAGACGAATGTAAGGAAAAAGCCTTTTATAGCTGGGTGGAAGCTGCTTCACTTGCTGAAGCTGTGGAGGGGAAGAGGAATCATGCGACGAATGACGGAGACATCTCCTCTGCCAGCTCCACCGTGAGCAGCTGTGGCCATGGGAATTCAAGCCCCAGCAGCTCTGACACTTTGCAACACACTGGACCAAATTATCCGCGGAGGTAAACGGCACTTGGCTCCAGCAGAATTATACCGGAGGCCAGTTTTGACGTATTGTCCATGGAGGGCAGCGGGAAAAGGCAGATGTTCTTATCTGATTTGAACCAGATTGTGCAGCGCTGGCAATCCCTGTGGTAATGTATAATCTTGGGCCAAGCCAAGAAACCCGATCCACTGCTAAGGCCTCCAGCTGTTACTGCACTACAGTCATAAAACCTGCTCGTACACCTGCTTGTATAATCTAGTTCCATGGGGGAAACGGCCTTCTTGGCCATCCCCAGAGATCAGTTTTGCCCTGAAGAATGAAGCTGGCTAGCCCTTGTAATCGTAGCTAATACGCTTAGCATCGGCTGCCTGCTCCTCTAGGTTTGTTAGTGTGCTTCTTGCTTCCAAAGTATGGGGTTTGAGCCTTGCAACTGTCTCCTCCTTCACTGTTCAGTGGTTGGTAAATCCACAGAGACACAAGCCATGAGAAGGTGCAGACATGCCTTTCTGCATGGGCACTCAAGTGACCAAGGCTGTCTCCTGTAACACCATGGGCTGGGCTGGGCTGTAGCCAGGACTGAACACAAGGTTCTTTCTCTCACCATCCTCTAGAACAGACAAGGAGACACAACCACCATCTGCAAAAGCAAGAGTGGCCTTTCAAGAAAATTTCAGGAACAATAGTTATCTAGACCCACGTGAAGGCCCCCTGCATGGGCTTTGATGACCATGATCACCACATAGCGCTTATTAATGACAGTCCTTATCAGGACAAAGGTTGATCCCCTCTGATGTTCAGGGCAAGCAGCAGCAGACTCAGGACCAAACACAGGTAGTTTTCTATCCCACTCTCACCTTTGAATTCCTTCTTTTCCCTGAAATCCATGGGAATGTTTCCATGATGCAGCAACATAAAAGGGAATGTGATACTGCAATTTCCTGTGGAGAGGCAGCTGTAAGTCAATTACCAGCTACCCCTAAGCCAGCAAAAAGTCTCTGAATTTAAGAGGAGAGACACCAATAAAGTCCTACTGGGACAGACTACAAATAAAAGAATGAACGTTTTTGCACAGTTTCCTTTGAAACCACAGAATAGCGGTGCTGGGCAGGAATAGAGCTTTCTCTGTGATTCACTGGAGGACTCAAAAACTCCAGAGGAAACGTACCCTCCTCTAATAAATGATAAAGGATGAGCTTCCCCCCTTTTCTCACTGGTTGCAGAAAAGTCAAAGCAGATGTGATGACCCACAGCAAGTGAGGGCCTGAGCTGGCTGCAGCAACCCAGCACGTGGCTGAGGGTCTGGCCACTCCACGTCCCAGCTTTTTCCAAGAGCTGTAGGAAGGCTGTTCCCCAGCAGAGCTTCCAGCTGGTCTGTCCACTACAGGTTCTTCTCCTGCCCCCCGCGGTGGGTTGTATTAAGTAATATAAGGAACATCTGCTGTCTGTGGTTTGGTTTCTTTCATCCCTTCCCCAGGTGGAGACCAGCCTGGCAGGAAGTCCAGCTCCCTTGCATTGTCTTGGATCTCCCTCTGGCAAAGAGGTGGGGAGAAGACCCCCAGGTCACACCCCACAGTTCCTTTCAGCAGCATATTGTAAATATTTGGGACAAAAGCCTTCTACATCCACTCAAATAGGACTTTTGCCAGGGCAGGAAAAGACACACATGCCAGCAAGTGTTTTGTTTAACTCTGCATCCTGGCCCTTTCCCAATTCTCCAGGTATTTACAGGGATGGGAGGTGACCTCAGGCCAAACAAACTCAGCCTGTAGACTCTCTTGCTGGAGTCAGCAGGTAGAATCAGGCCCAGAGCCCCATGGTATCCAAACGTGGGACAAGCATTCCTAATGCATTTGCCCTGTTAACACCCGGTGTGATGGACTGTTTTGCTTTCCTACCTCTCAGGCAAGGTCCAAGCCCCACACAAATTAAGAACTCCCAGTGCCCGAGGGTTTTGCAGCAAGAGAGACACCCCACACCTCCCCACCCCAGAACTACACTACGCCTCTTGGATTCTTGCACACCACCTCCAAACAGGCCAAAAAAATACTGCTCCTTTCTGAGAAGACCTTGATGCAAGTCCTTACCAGATACGGGTGAACTGTCATGGTGCTGGTTTGAGTAACAGGATTGGCATCCAATAGCCTGTATTTGGTCTTGGAACCTCAGATTATACCATTCCTATCAGCAAGGTGGGTTAAGGGAGCAGAGAGAGGGAGCAGATCCCTGTATACGTACCATACCACATTGACAACAACCTTCAACCTGCTCAATAACTCCTTCACCTTTGTATTGTCTTTCCCTTGGTGGGCTTGTAGACCTACCTTGTACCTCGGCTGGCCCTCGTCTGATTAGTTTCCCTGCCCTCGTAGCATCAAAAGACATTCCCATAAGTGCTGGCAATGCAATAAGAGTGCTTCTTGTTGTAGTGCAATTGATTTCACTGTCACTGATGCAGACAGCATCACTGGGGACTGAAATAACTTCAAACTAGCTTAATTGATTAAGCAAAGCAGCTGAAATGGATATTAGTACCCTGTATGGGCCAGAGGTATTAAAAGTAAAAAGCATGGCAAAGCACAAGAACACCAGCCTCCAACTGTGCTGATGGGAGAGGAATGAGGGGAAAATGAGAAAGATTTTTTTCCTCATTTTATTCTGTCTTGGCTTCACAGAACTGGAGAATAATTTGGGTTGCCAGGGACCTCTGGAGGTCTGTAGCTCAGTGCTCTGATTAAAGCAGGTCTAGTTTCAAGGTCACATCTAGTTGTTCAGGGCCTTGCTCCGTTGAGTTTTGGTTGTCTCTACAGATGCAAATACCTCGCCCTCTCTGGGCTTTTTCTTCTACAGCTTCAGTGCTCTCATGAGAAAGACACTTCTCCTTATGTCCAAAAGGAATTTCCCCCATTGCAGCTTGTGCCCATTTCATCTTCTTTCGTTGCACACTTCTTCTCAATAGCCCTCCTTTGGGTAGCTAAACAGAGCAAAAAGCTGCCTACTCCTTCTGCCTTCTCTTCTCCCAACACCTTGAACAATCCCTTTGAGCCAGAGTTTCACTCTGTGATTTCTCATAAGAAAAGCAACAGCAATGAGTGCTGGATTTTGGTTGTAGGGGTTGGTGTCATCTCCCTTCCCAACTGTTCTCCAAACTTTGCTTTCCAGTTCAAACTGTTCAGCAATTTGCAGTCGAATGTGTAACTGTGCTTCTGATGACCAAAAGTCACATTTCGCATCAAACTGAATATTTACTAGGAAAATGCACCCAAGGAAAATCACTAGAGATTGGGTGTCTTTGAAAAAATTCACCCATTCTCAGCATCCTCCCCCTCAGCTCTCCTGGGTGTTAAATATTAAAGTAAGGAGCTGCTGGCTTTGATACAGAAGTAGTAATTCTCTGCCTGAGGTATTTCCTTTTCTGGCTCTCCTCCCTCTCAACTCAGAGTGAATTATTTAATATTTTATTTAAAAAAAAAAATATCTGTAGTATTTGCCTATTTCCAACACCTCCCCCACGTGGCATGATGTCAAATCAGCAGCAAGCAGGCCAGCAGGAATGTATATTCCCATTACTTTCAGCGCTACATGGAAGCTTTTAAGATGTAACCAGTAAATTCAGCCTTCTGCAGGTTGATTGCTCAGCAGAAGTCCCTCCTGCAAAAATGTCACCATGTGCTTCCCACAACAAGGCAGCCAGAAGGCTCCTGCTGTCACGGGCAGATGGTTGGAGGGTCAGCCACCACAGTGCCAGGGCTTTCTGGATGGCTTCACTGGGATGCAGGTAAGCAGAACAATTGCTTCATGTCTGGGGAGAAAACACAAGACCACAGCCAAGGCTGGGGAGCCCCACAAGATGTATTTGGAAGGATTGTCTCTGTCAGACCCAGTGCAGTTACCTAGGCAAGGACAGAAACTTTCCAATTGTCACGAGCCCTGCTCAGCTCTTGGCCTCTTTGTCATCTGGTGGGAGTGAGGTCCAGATGCCAGTGTGAAATCTCCCCATTGGAATTTGGTTTTCCTTTGCCAGTTCCCTTCTGTCATAACTTTTTCCCCATATCAAAGGCTAAAAGAACAGCAGTACCTTGTCCATCTGAGAACTGAGACAGAGGCACACATGAAACAAATGATCCAAGAACCATTTTCTTAACTCACTAACACATAAATTAATTACCAAGAAAGCACTTTAGTTTTCTTTTTTGTTTTACCAAAGCAAACCAAATCCTTGCCTGTTATAACTCAACTAAAGTGTTATTAGATTGGCCACCAGAGATGACTAGATCCAAGGAGCTAGATAAGAGGTATTTCGGGATACCCACAGAAGTATTTTGGGACCCAACTGTTTGTTACAGGTCTAAACTTTAACTGGTTTCAAGGAGATAAGGGTATGTAGTTCTGGGCTCTGCTCCAAGACCTGGCACTTGATCTTTTCCTGTCCCCACTGACCCAAAAAGGGGGTACGTTCTGTGCAGCTCTCACCACGTCAGAACAACTTACAGCCAGTGAGGCAGAATATATACCCTTCTGCTTCAAAAAAAATCAGGTGTTACATGTGACAAATGGCTTTAGGAAGGGACCTGTGAGGACACTGATATGGTCATGAGAGGCAAGCTCCAGAAAGGAGCATGAGTTCCTAGGCTTCTGCCATGGATATAGGGTAGAAAGCCCTGCAACACTTTCCCTACTGCTAGGGACAATGGTGATCTAGTTATTTCATTACAGACTTTTGCTGCCTGGGTATTTTAAGCTTCTGCTAATTAGCAATGTCTGCTTCTGTTGCCACTGGAACACTAATTTAGTTTCATGCAGTTTTAAGTGGACTGAAATGTTTCCATCTATAATAGTTCTCTCCTGTTCCTTCTGCAAACAAGAAAAGTAAATGCTGATCAACCTGACAGATAAAACAGAGATAACTAAGGTGGATCATTAAGATCAACTAACATTTATCAGGTACTCCTTGCATATTTCCATGCTCCTGGAGTGCAAGATAGCCTTCCTGGGCTATAAAAAGAAAGTCCATTGCTCGATTGCAGAAACTGAAATGTAATTCTTGCCATAAGGAGTGTCATGGGCCTCTACAAAGCAAAGTTTTATGTCTTTAAAAAGCCCCATTGGCACTTACTTTGTAGCAAAGCCTGACAATGCAACCTGGCAGTGGAATGAACATCACCTGTATTTTCAGTTAACTTCATCAGCTGCTTCTTGATCTGAGATCTTGACTCACAAAGTGCCTTCCTTCCAGTCCAAGGTGGGCGTGCATTCCCCTTAGCAAAAACATCCTGCATTTCCACACATCTTCCCTTCTTCGGTGACATCAATAAACCTGGGCAGGGCTTAGCTTGAAAACAAGACCCTTAAAGGCAGGCAGCTGAGTGCCTCTGTCTACACATGATCTAAATGTCCAAGTTCCCATAATTGTAAGCAGAGATCTGGGCCTTGGTGTGGTCAATTAGATATCCAGTGCCACTTGATATGCCTCAAGATAGCCAACACACCTGTACACAACTGGCACAACCAAGGACCTTTGGGAGACCCTTCTGGGGCAGCAGCTGGAGCCCATAGAGGATACTCCAGGCCATCCCAGAGGCACAAGGCAGTACTGTGGGAAGGCACTTATGAGCCTACCCAGAACAGCCAAGTGACTGCAAGGATCTGTAGATGCGCTCAGCTGATGCCTGGCCATCCTAGAGAAAGCCAACCTTCTCTGCAGACTCCACCGGCTGTACTGACCGAATCTCCAACAGCTACAGTGGGAACGCAGGTGCCTAGGCCCCGTTTGGACACCCAACGTTTGATGCCCCAATTTTGTCATCTTCGTTTCACACCGAATTGCTGGTGTGTGCACTGGATCAGGTCACATCGCCCTCAAGTGGGGAAAGGCACCATCACCATGAGCTGCACAAGCCAGCAGTCACCGAGGTGCTGCTTTCTTTTGAGGACACTAAAAAAAACAGGGATCTACCCAGTCCTCCAGGGCGATGTGTGCTATGAAAAAGCTTCGTTGCAAGAACACAAAGGGTGCAAAGTACAGACCAAAAAAGCTACAGTGGAGAAGGCCATAATTCATGCTGTCAAGCCACCACCATCATTCAGCCATTGTACACTTCCATTACGATAATATCTCACCCAGCTCAACATCAAACAAAAGGTGGTAGCAAAGCCAAGAATATAATTTACCTCTCCTGGATACCCCCACCGTGCCTTAATCACAAGAGAAAGTGTTTGCTTTACGGCGCACTGCCTGGTTCACAGCCCAACCAGCGCGTGGGGTGAGGTGGGGGCCCTCTGCTGAAATGTGCAGCATCTTGTAAAAGGAAATCAAAATAGGAGATCAAGCTGAACTGATGTGAACAGCCTGATTTCTGGCAGCTTCTAGCACCAGGGTGCTTGACTTTGCAACCTTTGGAGTCTTACTATTGTTCTTGGTTGGACTTTTTCCAGGTTGGGGAAACAAAACCAAACAAAACAAAAAAAAAAAAAAAAAAGCAGTACGTAGGAACAAGAGCTCTTTTACATGGAAATGTACTGACTATTCCCACGTAGGTCTAGAGAAAAATCTGAACCTATAGATAAAAATACAGCTTTTTACAGCTTGAAGAAATGACTGATAGTAGTGATGGGTAATTATCTCCCATTTGGAGGCATCACCGCAGGGTAATACTCTGTGTGCTCTGTTTACTTGCTAGATGGAGGAAGAATGCTGGAAACAAAATTTCCTGAATCTTCACCTGGTGCTGGGAAGGAGCGTTCTCCAGCAGTGGCAACTAACCACACAGGATATGCAGGAACTGCAAACCTGGGGCCTCTCCACACCAGTTCACTGACTGGGAAGAGACCTTCCTTGCCTACACACTGCTCTCTTTCAGCTCTGTTTCTTACCCCCATATCAGGGAAGAACATCTCCTGTAAAAATGGTTCTATTGCTTGGGATTGTCTCTGTCCCACTCTCTTCCTCCAAGTCTGTTCCTTCATTAGATCTCTCAATTTGTCCTGTAAACTTGTTGTTCAGGCTGTAGAAATGGCTGAGCACTCTACCCGGAGTGAGAGGTACAGATGAGATGTTCCAGGTTTACAACGAACTCTTCTGCCTACCTTGGACATGCCAGGCAAACGGTTGGGGTCAAGAGAAGATGGCTTCTGGAATGAAGGTTGTCCTCTCAGATTCACAGCAAGCACATTTCCACTGCAGCACAGCCTGTGCCTAACCTGTTCCCAGATTCCCCTTCTAATCTCAGCCTGGAGCAGCATGCGTGCAACTCGTTTTACTGCACAAGGACCTAATTACATTTTCCAGCTGTGCAGCAGACTCCCGCAAAGCAAAATAAAGCCTACTAATGTGCATTTCTCAGCTACCACTCTTGGACCTCTTGGAAGCAGTCCCTGGCTCCCAGGCTGACAAGTAGTCTGAAGAATGCCTGCATCCTTCCACTTCCACCAGGAGAGCTTTTCAGCTTCTCATGCCTGCTCTTCTCATGCAGCAGGCCTTCCCTTTCCACCCAAGTCCACTCAACACCTCCTCAGTCTGCTAATTGCCCTCTGGAAAGCACCACAAAACCAAACTCATGCTCTACTGCACCATATGGGCTTCAGCAGCAGCTGATGGCTATTTCCCTCCCCATTGCAAGAAGCCTGACAAAACATCTTCACGCTCCTGCCTCTGCATCCAGTGAGCTGTTCCTCTGGCTCGGAGTGGGTTTGTGTGAAGGCACCATCCCCTGCCAGTGTGGAGAGGAGCCTGGGCACCAAAGCAGGGAACGAGCAAGGTACAGTGGGAGCCAGACGGGCTGCTCGGAGGCTGGTGGTTAGCAAGAGTCCCACAAAGGTGTCACCACAACAGCCAAGACACAGCACGGTGCAGAGCTGAAGGAAAGATTTAAATACAAGGAGGAACAGAAGCTATGCTCTCCAAGAATCCCTTGCTCATCAAAAACAAAAGCAATCTTAATGAGAAATGCAGGCCCCAGGCAGTCACAGGGAGTCTATTTAAAAGAGGTTCATATTCTATCCCCTACAAAGTTTCATGGAGCGTTTCACGGTGCATAAGGGATCATCTAACTTTATCTCCTCTATACGACAGGCTGAGCCGACCCTTTCTGGAGCCTGAGGACGTAGATTTGGAAACAGTTCTTCACTGAAAAGGAGGCAACAGCGCTGCCTGCCATGGCCAAGGGTAGGAGCTACCAAGGCGCCATAACCCAGAGACAGCCCTTGGCCTCCTGACTGCAGGGTGCTAGGGTGAATGCCCCCTCAAATGATGCAGCCTCTGGGGTCTGGGGCTATGCCCCCAGCTAATCCTGGATCTTAAGGCCATGCTGGAAACCAAACAGGGAAGCCTGGGTGCAGGCAGAGCACCACTGGGTGCTCTGGGGGTGAGCCAGCCCGAGCATGCTGGCCCAGCTTTGCTCAGCAAAGCCGAGTGGCTTCGAGTTGGACCTGCCACAATCCGACCAATCCACAAATGTTACCTATAAGGGCTTTACACCCTTTAGACACCCTGTTTAAGCCCAACTCTTTCAGGAAGCCTCAGTATAGCACTTAGGACAGGATGATCTATGAAACAATACATGATAATGGCTGGGGGTAGCGCAGAGTATGAGTTGTAGATCAGCATATCTGAATTGTTATGGACAGCTTGGGGAAATTTAGCATGATTTAGTCTGGCCAGGTAAGGAACCTGAGAATGTCAAAGGTGTGAAGTGTTTGGGGCTTTTCCTGGGGAAAAAGCTAAGAGAAACAGCTTGAGTGTCATGAAGCCAGGAAACAAATTTTTCCTTATTCGGATTAAGATAAAATGGTGTGATTGTAGCCATCTGTTTCAGCTAGATGAGGATATTTTAAATCACTTCTTAAGAAAATAAGAGAGATCTGATGCCCCAACTGCATTCCTGTCCTGACATTCATACAACGTCCTCCACTTGCAGATGTCCCAGCCTTGCATGGAATTTAGTCAGAAGACTTATGCCAAATTTCTAGTAGTTAATTTGCCTATTATCCTTTGGGGGGGGGGGGGGGGGGGGGGCGGGGGGGGAAGCAGTGAACAAAAGAGCACAAAACTTCCATTTTGATTGTAAGTACATGTATTTCCTTGTTATACCTTTGGGTTCATTTCTGTTCTGCATTCACATTTGCAAACGGGTCCTATCAGTTTTACACATAACTTTCCCATGGCATATCTGCCTTGCTTCATCCTTTGTTTGCCCATTTAGTGACAGATTATATTGTTAAGAAAAATTGACTAACCTTTAACTTGTCATTGTGAAAACCCAAGTATTTTGGTGCAGGCTCCCTGAATTCTTGTGAATGATGATCTAATGTCTAGGAATCAACAGACCACAGTAATAGGTAACTAGAGGATACTTCTGAGCATCCTGAGGACGCTGAGACCATACAGACTCAGGACACATTTGAGCTGTAGCTGAGTAAGGGTCAGCACCACGAGAAAATTCATGGTTTGTGGGCTCGTCACATGAAGCTTGCTTTCTGCCCTGAAAAAGAGACAGTGCCTGTATGGCTTTCCCTCTGCTATCTGCAGCCTGCTGTGCCTGCCCTCTTGCAGGTGCTAACATCTTCTTGGCTTCCAGTGACCGAGGGTTGGGCTGCCACCATGGGAGGGCTCAGACTCGAATCCCTTATCTCATCACAGTGGCCACCCTCTCATTACACAAGCCCTCTCCTTCTGCCAGTGACAACAGGAAAGCCAGCCGAAGCCTTTCCTCCCCCGATTTCCAGTAATCTCCTGAATGAGCCATCAGGGCCACCCGTGCAGAGCTCCCGGGGTTTCCAAAAAAAGTCACTGAGACGTGCTTCCACTCCCCGTAGGTGTGAGCTCAAAAGCAAAGCAGCCTTGCTGACTCACAGGCCCCAGTATGGCTCTTCACCAACTTGCTCCAGATGAGTCACCCCACGGGTGAGTAATACGTTGCATCTGCAGTGCATATTTATGGCAGCTCTGCATTGACCATGTCAGCAGGGAAATTGTTTGTGTAGAGTAACCATGGAGAGAAAGGAAACGTTGAAGAGGACCGAGGGCTTAGGGATGAGGAAAAACCAAGAGGGGAAAACATATTCCACCTCCATAGCCCCAGAGTACTCTACATATGTGGAATCAGTGCTTAAAAAAGGGAATATTTGCCTTTTGTGTGTTGGGCTGGAGGGGGTTTCCCTCTCTTTTCCATGATGTCTTCCAGTTGGGAGAAGCTGAAATGCTATAAGAAGAAGTAGCCTTGTAGTGGTGTCATCACGGTCTGGAGCCCCTGAAAATCTCACAAGGAAGCATGTTGGCACAATGAACTCAGCTCTGGTTAGCTTTTCCCATGAAAACAGATCTGAGCAGATGCATTGAAGGTGCCAGGCAGGTTCCCCTCAACAAGCCTTTCACCTCATCCTACACACTTCTGTGATCACATCTCACGGGTTTGGTTCAAAAATCATGACTAAGCGGCTGGTGAAGGTAGACCCCAAAACTTCACTGCCTTGCTTTCCATTAACTTTTTGAGAGGACAAGAGTTGAGGAGGCAGGAAAACGATGGCTCTGTCACTTGGGTCCCACCAGCCTCTGCTTGCAGAGAGCTCACGTGTGTCTTCTCCCTTCCATCAGTGTAGTTTGTACCATCCAGACCACCTTTGCCAAGGAAATTCCCATCATCTTATTCTTTAATGAAAGATGAGATGTCTCTGGACTTTTAATAGGTGGTGGAGGATTATGACATTATTATTATGTGTTTTCATAAATGGTTAATCAGGCAATAGATACAGCCACCTGTAAGTAAATGTTCCCACTAATGTGGCTTTAGAGATAGCATGTTTACCTACAGCATCACTTTACTCTGTATCAAAACAAATAATTAGTCATTAGCATGGTCAGTTTTTCTCTTTTATTGCTGGTCTCCAAGCCAGAAGCACCTTTAAGCACTGGCTTTTACAAGGCTGCATGCCTGACTCAATTCTCAACATTATTAATTTGCCCACCTGCCTCATAGAAACATCACCCCCTGCAAACAAGGGGAGGGGGCTGCACTGCTGTGCTGATGGCAACAGAGACCACGGAGTCCCTGACCATGAGATGCAACAGAAAATATTCCTGCTTTTGCACAGCTTGTACCACAAATGTTCACAAGAAATAGAAATCTCATCTTTCACTGCAATACGAAGCTCATTTTCTTATTTATTCACAGCAAAACTCAGCTGAAAATGCTTTCTTGGCAAAGATAGGGTTGGGGGTTTTTTTAATCACTTAAAGTCAAGAAACCAGCAAAAGCAAGTGAATATGTTTATTGGCTGATTTGCACTGCAGAAAAAGCTGTACTTCGTACCGACAAGAACCGATGTGCATACAATGGGTAAACACACAATGAGAACAAGCAAGTTCAATTTTCTTTCCAAACAAACTAGACAAGGGAAAGATTACCCCCTCCTTGGAGCTGGCTTTAAGAAGTTTACTGCTGACTAAAACTGCACTACCTTCCCTTTGCAGCGTGTTTACCTTAGATTACACATAAAAATTAGGTATGCTGAAGTAAAAATAGCTACACGTTCTATCAGCCTGAAGATAAGGCTCCTTTTCACGGCATCTTTTTTTTTAAATGTACTGGCACTTTTCAAACTCCCTCATGCTGGGACCAGTTTCCAGCCAGTCTATACAGCAGCAGCTCAGTCCCCCCCAGGCAAGGAGCAAGATGTGCTAGTGGTTACTGAGCACTGAAAGCAATTAAAGACATTTAGCAGCTCCCTGGCTACTGTGACCTCTTGCAACCAGTAACCAAGGTCCTTCTCATTTCCCATGCAGGACACACGGTGTTGCCCCTGACTAGCGCTGTTTCTTCTAACCTATGTGCTATGTTTCACAAACACCCCAGGCAGTCAAAATGCCTCGGTTAGTAAAAACCGCCCTGGACCGCTCTCTGTAGCCTAGATCCTGGCAGGGGAAATATTTTTTTAAATTTGCTTTTACAGAAGCAGCGCCCTGCTGTGACTGGCTACCAGGTAATTCAAGGCACAGAAAACCTGGTAGGGGCTCCTTGTCAGAGCCAGAAAGCCAGGAGCAAACAGTTTGCTAAGCATTAAGAAATGCAGGGATTCACTTGATTATTTGGCAGAACTGAATTTGCAGCTTATCTACATGAGGTTGCTATTTCAAACAAATGGAGGATGTGAATTAAAGACACCGTGAATGTGCCAGAAGAGTTTTGCATGTGCACTCATTTTTCTTTTCAAAATCCCTGCTCCTTTCTAGGAGGGGCTGGGACAGAATGGCTATGCCAGGTGGGTCTCTGGTGAAAGCAAAGCCTTGGGGACCTGCATGCGAAGCAGAGGACTGAACCCAGGGAACATTGCTGGCAGCAGCAAAGCATGACAAGGTTGAGGGCCAAAGGTTGAATGGGAGAACCAAAACTCATGTTAACGCTGAGCTGTGTTTGCCAAGAGTGACTGTCCTGAATCTGGGAGAAGCTGGGATGTTTTCCCAGCCTGGCATTAGAACATAGACATGAACTGATTAAACCACAGGGTGTTACTTCTACATTGGACGACTATAAGTACTCTTTTCATTTCTCATTCTCCATTTAAGTCTGAAACTCTCTAGTGCAGAGAGGCACATCTGAAATGTCCTTCACATGGAGCATCCCAGGTGCTCCTTGCATACCCTGCCCACGGTGAGCCCCAGCTCCCCACTCTCACATGTGTCCATCAGATCTAGCTGTGCAGTGCTTTTCCAGCCCCAAACCATGGCTTTTTGTGAACCAAAGGTGAATATCTTTGTGAAAGCAAGTTATGCCCAGGTCCCCTGAAAGGTTTGTGAGGTCCTGGTGTGATTCTTCTCACCCAAAGCAGACATCCAAAATAGATCAGAGGAACCCTTCCTGCAAGGAGAGGTTGCTTCACGCCATCCTGCTGCTCAGTTTGAGAGTATGGATCCCCCACACCATCAGATGACTGTGGTCAGAGAAAATGAATCACAGCTAGAGCAATGTGGGGGGGGGGGGGGGGGGGGCAGCAGACACCTGAAAAATAGCTATTAAGGCGGATCTTTAGGCCCTGTATCTATGATAGAAATGTCTGTGCCATGTGTTTCAAGTCCAGCTCCAGATATCGGTCTGTGAAAATCAGGTGTATTCGGGTTCAGGTTTGGATGAAAAATGGATGTAGGTCAGGACCTGAATTCCTTAAGGTGAGTAACGTATCTCACCCTGGACTTCATTTCCCATTTCTCTAAAGGTGCATCTTTCTCACAGCTGAAGAGTGAGAAACACACACAAAATAAACTGAAAATTTTCCTCAAAGACTAATGCTGTCGAGATCTGGCAGGAAAATAGAAGGCAGGTTTTATTTTGTCAACTGTACACAAACACAGGTATTTTATAAACAAGGAATTGATTCAATTGTTTCCAGAGGTATGAGAGTGAGCAAGAAAGCTGCGATTTAGCTATTAAAGAAAATCTCAGGAGAACAAAGGAATTAGTCTCCAGTTGAGCCAGATATTTCCCTCTCAAAAAATAAATGAATCGAAGTCATGCTCAGTCAGCCAAATTATCCAAACAGATGCCAGCATCCCTGGTTTCTGGGGTTTAAGTGATTTCAGGAGAGGAATGCAGTATTGTCTCTAAATGGAGCATCCTGAAGGGGGGCGGGACTGCAGAGTGTCCCAGTTTGGGAATTTTTAAATAAGGCAAAGCCAGTGAGTCTTAGGGCAGCTCCATGCCCCAGATGTATGGATTTGACTTGTAGCTTGCTGTCAAGCCCCACTTGGATCCCATTCATGCCTGCACAGCACCCTGCATGAATCATTCCCAAAACTACTGCACAGCCGAGCTGCCTGCCCAGGCTGAGAGCAGCTCTGCACTGCCTCCCACTTTGGTGTAGGTGGGTCTCATCTCTTGGTGCCTTGCTTTGTACTCACATGCTCTGCCCCTGTTTACACAAAGCAGGCCAAGATGCACTTAACAGAATCAGAGAATGGTTTGGGTTGGAAGGGACTTTTAAGGGTCATCTAGTCCAACCCCCAGCAGTGAGCAGGGGCACCTTCAGCTAGACCAGGTTGCTCAGAGCCCCAGCCCAACCTGGCCTTGAGTGTTCTCAGGGATGGGACACCTACCACCTCTCTGGGCAACCTGTTCCAGTGTTTCACCACCCTCATTGATAAAAAAATTCTTCATTATATCTAGTCTGAATCTACCTTATTTTACTTTAAAACATTACTCCTTGTCCTGTCACTACAGGCCCTACTAGAAAGTCTATTCCCAACAAAATGAAGTCACTTAATTAGCTGTGGAAAGGGTGCTGCCCCACACATCTGTCTAGCCCTTTCCCCATTACCTAGCAGCCACAGCAGTAAGGGCACAGGTAAGCATCTGCTACAAGACCTCAACTCCCAGCTTCCCTCAGGATCTCCAGCTGGTCCCATGCAGAGCAGCCAAGAGCTAGTTTTTCACAACCAGGCCCAGGGAAACGTGTAAGTCACTTGAAACACCCCCTTCTCCTTTCCAAAGCTGTCACATGGAGAGTGGTTACTGAGGTGAGCCAAGGGCTTGGCAGCTCCAGCAGGCCTATGTCCCCCCTTGGCAGGACCAGCTGATGGAAGGGCACATGAGCTATCTTTAGCATCCCACAGAATGCACAGTGCTCCCGGGCACAGTGAGGGATGGAGGTTTTCTGCAGCTCAGTGCTAAGCACAGTGTTGGGGTCTTTTGCCCGGACCCCCTGCCTTGCAGCAACTCCCAAGTCTCTAGTACTGCAGGACCCAGCAGTGGTGCTCAATGGGGATATTTCCACCTATAAAAGTCACCTCCAACCACCACTCGTGCATAAGGGAGGCTCTGGAGTGCAAAACTCCCCCCGCAGCATGACTGCATCCCCTGGCTTCCTTCCCCCTGCTCCCTGACTCATAGCTTGGACTCAGTGGCAGGCAGGGGGCCAAGGAGGAGTCGCATTTAACTCACAACCCCCTGTGAACTTCTTTGAGGAGAGATTTCTACTTAAGGACAGCATGGAGCAGCTCCAGAGGCCAACCCTGCGGCAAAAGGTGGCTAGGACCCAGGGAAGCCTGGCTGTTTGCCCTCCCCTGCTGCCTTGCATGCTGCAGCTCAGGTGTCAGTCCCACATGCCCTGCAATGAGCTGACTCTTCCTCAGGCAGAGAAACACGGGGGACGATGTCAAGCAGCCACTCTGGCTCCCTCCCTAAGCCCTGATCCTATTAGCGCTGAGACGGCGGCAGCCAGCCCTGCCAGCCGCAGGGATGCCACGGGGACCTGTCACTGCCAAGCCTCACTCCACGTGAGCCTGGGAGGGATGGCTCAGCCAGCCGAGTCCCCTTCACCCTCTCCAAGGGACACGGCTGGGGAACGTGCCAGCATCCGTCATTGACAACAAGCCTGGCTTGCTCGGGCAATGGTGTGGCAGAGCAGCATCCCCTCTGCTGGCAGTGACAGGGCTGGGGGCAGCCAGCTGCTCAGGTTGGCCTGTGGGCTGGCACAGCTCGGCCCCCTGCCCTCCATGGTGTTCAGCAATTTGATGTGAGAAATTCCCCTCTGCCTCCTTGTAAGTGAGCAGACTGGCATGTGTGCAGGAGGATGCAGCCACACCAGCACCCGTGCCCTTACTCAAAGGGGTCCCTATGGCCTTTACACAAAGCAGAGCTGGGCAGTGCAAACTGACAAAGATGCCTGGGATGGATTTTTGGGGGATTTTTTTCATTTTTTCAGTGACTGTTTTATTTTTTGCATGGCTGGCATTTCTGCACAGATACACTTGAAGCAAAAAGGGCTCTTTTGTAGCAGCTTGAGCCCTTGGAAGAAAATTTTCCCTGGGAGGAAACCTCCCATTTCTGAGCAAACTGCATAGAGCATTTTTACCTTGGATTTCTGCTGTGGGAACATTCCTGCGGGCCCTGGGCTCACTTTTGGGCTGCTGGAGGTCAGATCCCAGTGCAACCATCTGGATCCACATCGATGCCTGGGTCAGCGTGTGGAAGGTCTAGGCCTGTTCAAATTAAAATGTAAAGTAAAGATGAGAGTGGGAGACCAAGAAAAAGGCAGTTTTATAAAAGCTTGTCTGAAAGCTGGATTCCCACCAAAACAAGAATGGAAAATACGATCAAACCTCAAGGAGAGAGTTTTGGCCAAGAAGGATCATGACCTTCCTGGGCAACAGTAGAGACCTATCAGAGACTTGAAACCTGGCATGAGACACACGTGTGGAGTGACAAATGCAGAAGATCATAAGCCACGCTGTATAAATAGGGAGCTGTCACAGCACCTCAGCATAGCTCCTGATGAGATGTGAACAGACTCACAAGTTGTGGGAGACAGCATATGCCACTTTCAATATCAGGGCTGGAATGAGCCAAGAAGGTTGCTTCTAGCCTGGTGCCTCTTCATCATGACAAATGGTACCACAGAGACCTTCAGCAGGATGTCATCTGCCCACCCCGCTTGCAAAGCCAGTCTGGAGCTTTTCAGCAGAGATGCTGAGAAACCATAATTCTGGCATTGACCCCTGGAATTGCATTTGTGGGCCAGGGGTAGGATTTATTTATCTCTTTCTGGTCATCTACACTGCTCTCAAATGAGGTAAGTGGACAGCCACTCCTGGGGCTCTGCCTCTCCCTCTGCTCAGTGCACAGCACATCCCAGTGCTGACCACTGACCCAGGGAAGCTGCTTGGTCTTGGGCCAGGCACAAAGGAATCACTGTATTAGAGCAGTCCCCAGGGTCAAGCACTCTGCTTACAGCTGTGACCACAAGCAGATGCTTTAGAGGAAAGCGAGAGGCTCTGTCACAGCCTTTCCCTGTGCCTCCTTCCTCACATCTGCTCGCTGTATTTACTGCCATCTCTCAAAATGCACGTGATTACTTTTTTTCAGCTCATGTGGTTGAACATGGCCATGGCCCCTAACTGGGTCTGCTGGGTCAGCTACAGCACTAATGCCGGTAATGCCCAGTTAGGGAATAACTTGCCCCCAGCAATCCAGCTCCTGTCTGCAAGAGATGGGGCCGTGAAGAATCACCGCCCATCCATTTCCTCCCAGCCTCAGGTTCCTTCAGATGTTCAGCAGCAGAAAGTACAACCTCCAAGCTGTAACTAGCCAAGGGCACTTACTACCAGCAACCCTGACCTCAAGAGGTTTCTTCAGAGCCACCTGGTCTCCCTGGGAAGCTTGCAAACCTCCTTCTATCGCATTGCATCTGACAGCAGCTCATAAATCAGCCTGCAGTTGCTGGCAACCCCTTTGAGGATCCTGGTCTGCAGTTTGCATTTGCAATGAAGTATGTGCACAGGTGAGGAGGGCCCTGGGGGAAGGCAGCCAGCTATGGATGCAGCTGCCGGCTCCAGGAACATCCACAGATCCCACGCTCACGCGTGGGGCTGAAGGCAGCCTGGCAGTCACAGCGCGGTGCTTTCACGAGGGCTGGATTCAGCCGTGACCTGCGCAAATTGCTGCTCAGCCCACCCCCTCCCATGTCACCCACAGCTGCCACCATGCCAGGGAGCACTGAGATTGCCTCCCCTTCCTCCCAGCACGGCAAATGATCATGGTAACTATTTTTGCTGGCCTGCCTTTTCCCCCAGCAAACCCACCTCCCCGGTCCAGCAGAGATTCAATCTGCAACATTTGGAGGTGATTATGTTTGAAACTGGGATCAGGGCTGCAAAGCAGAGCTGAGTTCACCCCCACCCCTCCTTTCCCAAGCCTGCGTTCAGGAATATAGTTTGACCCAAATCTCTGGATTTTCATACTATGGAAAGAGCCATAGACTAAACTGTCCTGGACCAAATTTTATTTCTTTCCTCGAATAAACTGAAAAGTTTATTTGCAGTGCCAAAATAAAATAAAATACACCGGTTAAAAATAAAACTCTGAATCTCACCAATAACAGAGCCCAGCAAGTATTTCCATATAATAGTAATGCATTACATACGGACTCAAGGCTGTACTCTCCTTTTGAAAAGCGTGGGAATTTTGCCATTTATTTCTGCATAAAAAATAAAACACAGAGTACTCAGTCAGAGTCTTGTTGGCTGCCGACTGAAACACTTTGCAAAGTGAAATCACCCAGGGTTTCAGTCCAAGAACCGCTGCCTTCACTGAGTCTCACACCAGTAACATGAGTGTGGAAAAGTCCAATGTGTTGGGCATGGATGGTTCGAATGCAAGCTGGCAGCTTTACTGTGCCCACCCATCTGCGGCTGGTGATGTGACACGGCACCAGTGTGATGTCAAAAGGGCTGTCAGGTGATTTTCTTCCCTGTTAAATGGGGAAGTGGCGTTGGAAAATTGACTTTTCACTGAATGTGGGGAAGCTGAAAACTTGGAGGAGAAACAGCAACCCAGAGGACCTGTGGGAAACACAAGAAAAATATCAGGGGCTACTGACTTTCCAGGCTGAATTTGTCTTGCTCTGGATCAAACTGACTATTCTACCACTTTGCTTGTTTGAGTAGACAGCCCAGATGAAGATGACCTTGAGACACTAATGCTCAGAGTATGGAACTAGAATTCAAGAAATAAGTGAGAAACTGAGACTTCCTACAACCTCGGGCCACCAGATCCTTGATCCCTACACAGTCAATGGAAAAAAGCAGTTATTGAATAATGAATTAGAGGATCTCTCCAGGCTGACACAGGGGTGCTTGTACTGACAGTCGGTCTGAATTGCTCTTTTGAACCGCAGTGCCATTCAAAACATGTAAAATACAGCCTCAGATCTGATCTCCTGTCATCTCTTAACTGACTGACAATTTCAACACATAAAAGTTCTGCTAAAACCCTAACACATATCGCTTCCCCTCTATCCATCTGCAGCCAATGATCAATGTGCCAGGGCAGCAAATGCTAGAAGCTGATCTTTAACGAGCAGTGTGTTGCAAAACACGCGGCCAGCCACGCACACTGCCAGCAGTTTTGTTTGAGAATTGCACCAGCTTCACAGCCCTTATGCTCTGCAAGCACCAATTTGTCAGGAACAAGTGGTTTAGGATAAGTCACTTGAAGAAGCACCATCAAAGGTTTGAGCGAGAAAGTTTTACTAGGGATTTGTGGGAATGCAACTTCACAAAGTTCAATGGCAAGGTTTGCTCTGTTACTTGCTACATGGATAATTTTAATGTAATTCTTTTTTGTGTGATTTAAGGTGGAATGGTTTACAAAGAGGCTAAAAACATGACAGAGTCAGGGAGACCCTCTCGTTGAGTCACGAGGTTCAGAATGGACCCCCTTGCTTTCTAAACTCTGAATAGAGCTTAGGTGCGGCTAGATCCAATCTTAATCTCAGACTGGGACAATGGTTTATATCTGAAAACATACAAGGAATATTCCCCTTTTATGATGATCATAGGATTTTAGCAACACTTAATCATCAACTAATTTATCATTTGCAAATTGAATCATAGGACTTACTTAAATTGTAGATGTGACTTAACCATGGATGCAAAGTCCCAGTACTTAGACTATACTTATTCCGTTACTAAATCATTTCACACACACATAGACACAGGCACAAAGGAATAGGAGTACAGAGGTATATGGACAAAGGTATGGCCGTTAAAGGTTCCCCTCCAGTTCAGTGAAATACTCACACTGCATGCCTTTGCCTTTCTGAGCAGGCGCAGGGTCGAGCCTCGAGAAGCAGGAACATCGGCCCAGGGCCCGTCGTCAGCTCTTGGCCGCGCTTCCTCCAGTATCACAGAGCTGGGAGGCTGCGAGCTCTGGGAGGCATCCCACCCACAGGGAGATGCTGCCCACAGCCTGCTGTCGTCCAGGAGAGCTCAAAGCGCCTCACTCGGGACCCCTGTTTATAGGTTCAGAGATGATTGGCTTCAGTTATCAGAAACTTTCCATCCTGGGCACGGTCCGAGCTGGTAATTGGTGGAATATTTCTCCAAATCCCATTGACGGTGGTATCGTACCACTTGGAGTCATAAGAAGGAGTGTTCTCAGGCTTGTGAGGGATGTTACGGTCCAGATAAGGAATGCTCCAAGGCTAGCAGGTGGTGGTAGTGTGCAGATAAGGGATGTTTCTGGTACATCCAGTGCAGTTGTACTGTATGTACAGTACACACAGTATGTATGGTATATACCAGTACATCTGGTACATCAGCTGTGCAAGAGTTGCTCGTATGGTCAATGGATGCTGAACCACTCAGCTCATCACACAGAGGTTAAAGCCTCACAGAACTTTCTGAAATCTTAAAGCAACCCAGAAGAGGAGGAGACAAGATGTCATGATTAAGGTCAAGTCATCTCTTACAGAGTGGTGATTTGATTGTCTCATACCTCTTGCTTATATGTAGTGGAATGAAGCTGGATTAATTAGCATTGATAATATACAGCTGTGGGCTGGCTTCAGGGGCGGTGGGTTGGCTGGTGTAGATAAGGTGCAGCTGTGGCTGGTTAAGTGGTTGGGAGCCAATGAGAAGAGAGCAACTAAGGAAGAGGAGAAGAGAGGAAGAAACAAGGTAGGAGAGAGTACATGCCCTGGATGAGGAGAAGACAGTAGAGGGACTGTATGAAGAGTATGCTGGTATGAGATGGTAAAAGACCTTTTGGAGAGTGCTGCAACACTTATAAATAGATTAAAGCCATGTTCCAATTGCAATTTGATGGAAACTTTTGGTTAGTCTACCTTTGTTTAAATGTGATTAAGCAATGTTATGTGTGTGAGGAGGTTTTTGCAACATTACCATCTGTCTAGCTGTCCTCTGCACTCTAATGTATAAAATGATGTTCGACAACAAACATAATATGACAGAAATTAGTAAAATTACAATGGGATGTAGCATTCTGTTCAAAGTCCCCATTGTTATCTGTGATCATCTGAGTAAAGTATCCTACCTGTGATGTTATCCATCCTTCTTCGCTCTTTCTAGGACATGGTGAATCTTCTCTTTATCATGCTGGATGGTAATTAGGGTTCTTTGTCCGTTGGTCCAGATTTGTTCTAACAACTGACTCAGTTCATCATGTAGCAATAGTTTTCTAATCAATGTAGGATTTATTCCAATGGGGGTAGGTAGTAAATCTTGATAGGATGTGTAGCTCTATTGTAGCAATTGGTAGGTTGTGATCGGAGCTGAACAGTGAAAGTTGCATCCACTAATACTGGTAGAATTACAAAAACAGGTATTTGGGTGATTATGTATCTCCACACTGTTGTCTGTGAGTATAACACCACAAAGAGTTCTCGTACGTACACGTACATTCCTGCTGACTAAAAGGTACATTGTTATGGTGCTACTACAGATAAATTTAGACCAGATATGGCTGTTAAGATATACACATTAACCCATGGCCACCTCATCTTACACAAATTCCACATTTCATGCTCAATAATCATAACATCAAACAATAGTTCTACACCATGATGACCTCAAAGGCAAATGCAAATATAGGTTGTGTAAAAGGGAAATGGTACCAGCAATCTGGTTCTGGGATCTTAGAGCGAGATTTCTCATTGTTTCTTGTCTTAGAGAAAGTCAGTACAGTGTATTTTAATTTTGGTGAGTTTTTCATGGGTAGAACCATTGACTGCCCAACATCCTATATTTACCTCTTCCCCTGGTATAGCTTGAAATGATAGCATTTGATGAATGTCATTACTGTTGTGAATATCCCAATTCCTATTTTTGCATAGTGTTTTTCATCTCTGTTCATCTTTTAGGTATGCTTTGAATCCATGTGTAACCTAAGTAGCGAGATGAAAGTTGGTTTTATCTTGCGGTGTGATCCCAACAGTTCTGGTATAATTTAGTAGTGTGTGGTCTCAAAAATTTTGTGTTTGAATTGGAAAAATTAGATGTCCCAATTAAGAAGAAAAATGGAACTGTCAGGTGTATACTGCCGTTGTTACTGTCGGTTCATTTTCTCCTGTAAGAGAAAAGAAAGCTCTCGGCAGGGAAGGCTGAATGGGTTACCCCTTTTATAATGCAGGATAAATCCATCTTGTACTGATTTTATATTTTACTCCACTGCTATCAATAGCCTCCCAAGGAAGTGGCCATGAGGTTTTATTACCAATAGGCACAGTTCCAATTGGTGGTATATTTACCATAACAGGTTGTCCTGGTTGTAATGTTATCGCAGTAAGGACAGAGGTCCCTTTACCCACTCAGAATATCTCTGATCTGTCTCTTTAAATTCAATTGAGATGAACAATAAAGCTTTTTTTGTTCCATCAGGACCAGTTTGGAATAGAGTACAGTAAGTACCCTGTTCAGCAAAACCCCATTCTGCTATAATAGAGTTGTGGAAGGTGTACAGATCCCAACAACGGATATGTTTTTATTTCCTGTATTAGAGTTTTGACTGTTTTTTCATGTTCTGTGTTCCATTTCCATGGTTTTTCTTTTTCTAAGTGTGAGTATAGTGGATGAGCAATGACAGAAAATTCACATGTATGTTTTCTCCAATATCCTAAAGTACTCAAAAGCTATTGTAATTCTTTCCTAAATCAGCTCATATGCAATTGTTCTACTTTTTCAAGGTATCTGGAGGAATCATTGCACTACCTGCTATCCACCAGACACCCAAAACCTACTTCTCTGCTTGGTCCCTGACATTTTTCAGATGGGATCTCAGCTTCTCCTTCATGTAACGTTTGCCACACTGCTGTTGCTGCTTCTCCTAGCTTTTCAGGGAAATCTTCTCCAGATAGAATGTCACCTATTTATTGATACAGCTTCACCTTCTGAGAAAGTAAGACTGTAAAAGTTCAGCAAGCCCAGCATGAGCAGTCTGTGGGTGAGTGCTGATACCCTTGTGGGGATCTGTTAAAAGTATATTGCATACCTTGCCAAGTAAAGGCAAACTTCTTTTTATCCTCCTCTTGTAAGGGGAACATAAAGAACATAGCTTTTACATCATGTGCAGTTGCTTGTGGAGTGGCTGTTTGGGTGGAAATACTAAGTACTGCAGCTGTTAGTGGGACTGTATTGGTGTTTAGGTGCTGGTAATCCATTACAAAATGCCATCTCCCATCCAGTTTTTGGTTTGGCCAAACTGGTGAATTAGATGGGGAGTGGGTTCTGCAGATGATTTGTCATTTTTCCAAATCAACTATGATTTCAGGAATTCCCTTTCGTGCCGCAGCAGGAACTGGGTATTGTGGTCCATGATTACTTTTTGAATCAGGGCGCACAGGTGCTGGGCAGCGTGTGCACACCATGGGCTCCTGGTGTGCACCTTGTTGGGGTCACTGTTTGAGGCGAAGGACCATACGCTGCCATCCAGCAAGCACCAGGTTTGGCCATTCAACACATCAAAACCTAAAATGTTTTCTTTGTCATCTTTAATTGCCAAGGGAATAGACGACATGCTTTTCTCGCCTGGGAGCCATAAATTAACCTTGGCAGGTTGACAAATAACACTTCCCCTGTTTATTCCAGTGATTTTAACTCTTTGCTGTCTGGGTCCATATACCCAGCTACTCAGCATCCTGCTGTGTTAATATTGAAATCTGTGCAGCTGTATCTATTAAAAATTTTACCAATTGTTGCCGAGGGCCAATTGGAATTAGAATGTATGGACTGTTATAATCAATCCATTGATAAGGTTCCCTTTGCTGGACAGACAAGCCCAATGGTCGTCCAGGCACTATTCACTTTTTGATCTGGAATTTGGGGGAATAGAGGGACTATCACCCCCTCTCGGAGTCGGTGGTGCTGTCTAAGTGTTTGGAGTGTTTTCCTTCCGATTGCTGTTATCATGTCTCTGCACTGCATGAATTAGATCTTGGATAATGCTGGCAGATTTCCTCTGAATTACCACTCTTGGAATGCCTAATGCCCATGCTTGATTGTATAATTGTCTCCACCTCTGAGTCCTGGGTTGATGATCAAAGGGTCCCGGTCCCTGAGAACTGTTTCAGGATGATGGTATAACTTGCCTGACATTATGACTTACATTTTTGGTTTTGCTGGATAGATCCCATCCCATTTTTCATCCATGACTTAAAATATGCATTAATGTTGCCCAGGTGGGGACTTCTCTGGAGTGTTCTCTACACACTAGGGCTTTCCCATCTCTCAGGGCCAACAGGGCACAGAAGTCCCTGTCTCTTCTAATTTCATCTCATTTTGCAATGAGATAAGGTTTGAGCACAGCAGGGGCTCCCTTAATTAATGGTTTTAGCATATCATGATTTACAGTTGCCAATATAGGGGCATCAATAGCACGGCATTCATGTATTGCCTGTATACAGGCAGCTTTTGCAATAGCTGCAGAGAGCTCATTCAAAGATTTAATGGGTATTAACAGGGGTTTCCCTCTTTCCAATACATCGATTCTACCAGCCCAGTATGCCACCCTACTTGTAATTGAGTGGGCATCATTTGGGGGTTTAGGACCAGCCTATAAAAAGACATCCCAAAATCCGTTGGCTTTGTCACCGTTTAGTAAGATTCTGTCTCCTGTTTAAACATACTTACTATAAATATTCAGTCTCTCCTGGCTTATGGCCATAGCACTAGTGTAAATTAGTCATCTGAATTGTAGCAAATGGGGCTGTTTTTCAGGTACAGTCTCCTATTCTACCCCAAGATCCAGTAATTTCTTCTGGTTTTATAATGGGTCTGGCTTCATATTGTGAGGGGTTTGAGGGAATTAAAAAAATATTTTCCTTGGGATGTTGTTGTCAGGATCACCCCAAATATCACCGTGCTAGACCTCTCGGGGCAGTATTAATTTCTTACGTCACATGAAGTTAGGCAGGTGTGGGGCTCACATGAGCATCATCTCAATCCTTTCTTCTAGCTTTTGTGTGTTTCCCTTTCTTTCTGTAACACACTCTGCAGCTGCTCAGTTTCCAAACACAGCACTAATTCAGCTGCCTTTCTGCCTTCTTTTAGGTGCTGTTGCCTTTTATTGCTATTCTTGTTATCCTGACAAGCAGCTTCTAGGTCTAACATTTTCAAAATACTTCCTTTTCCTTTTCCATGGCCCCTGGCCACCTTTAACTTCTGCAGCTTTCCCATCATGCCAATTATCATGAGTCCATTCTTGAGAGACTTTAGGACTTGGATTTATTCCTTGTTTTTGTAAGTAATCAGTGCTATCACTTGCCATCCCGCCAACTATGCCAATTTGTCAGGAACAAGTGGTTTAGGATAAGTCACTTAAAGAAGCACCATCAAAGGTTTGAGCGAGAAAGTTTTACTAGGGATTTGTGGGAATGCAACTTCACAAAGTTCAATGGCAAGGTTTGCTCTGTTACTTGCTACGTAGATAAATCGCACAAAGAAGAATTACATTAAAATTAAGATGGAATGGTTTAAAAAGAGGCTAAAAACATAAGAATCAGGGAGACCCTCCTGTTGCGTCACGAGGTTCAGAATGGACCCCCTTGCTTTCTAAACTCTGAATAGAGCTTAGGTGCGGCTAGATCCAATCTTAATCTCAGACTGGGACAATGGTTTATATCTAAAAACATACAAGGAATATTCCCCTTTTATGATGATCATAGGATTTTAGCAACACTTAATCATCAACTAATTTATCATTTGCAAAGTGAATCAAATAGGACTTACTTAAATTGTAGATGTGACTTAACCATGGATGCAAAGTCCCAGTACTTAGACTATACTTATTCCGTTACTAAATCATTTCACACACACATAGACACAGGCACAAAGGAATAGGAGTACAGAGGTATATGGACAAAGGTATGGCCGTTAAAGGTTCCCCTCCAGTTCAGTGAAATACTCACACTGCATGCCTTTGCCTTTCTGAGCAGGCGCAGGGTCGAGCCTCGAGAAGCAGGAACATCGGCCCAGGGCCCGTCGTCAGCTCTTGGCCGCGCTTCCTCCAGTATCACAGAGCTGGGAGGCTGCGAGCTCTGGGAGGCATCCCACCCACAGGGAGATGCTGCCCACAGCCTGCTGTCATCCAGGAGAGCTCAAAGCGCCTCACTCGGGACCCCTGTTTATAGGTTCAGAGATGATTGGCTACAGTTATCAGAAACTTTCCATCCTGGGCACGATCCGAGCTGGTAATTGGTGGAATATTTCTCCAAATCCCATGGATGGTGGTATCGTACCACTTGGAGTCATAAGAAGGAGTGCTCTCAGGCTTGTGAGGGATGTTACGGTCCAGATAAGGAATGCTCCAAGGCTAGCAGGTGGTGGTAGTGTGCAGATAAGGGATGTTTCTGGTACATCCAGTGCAGTTTGCCACCTCTGCCATGCAAGAGTTGCTGGTAGGGTCAAGGGATGCTTAACTGCCCAACTCATCAAGCAGAGGTTAAGATGTAACGGAGCTTTCTGAGATCTTAGAGCAGCCCAGGGGAGGGGGCGAGATGCACCACCACACAAGGCCTTGTGCTGGGTACTAAGAGATCTGAGAGAAACTTTTTACTGTGTTCAGAAACTATCTAACCTTGATAATGAATGCTTGAACCCAGATTGTGCCACTAAGTTATATATGTTATTATATACCAGCAACATAGCAGTAAATAACAGATTTCCTTCCCTTCTTTCCTGCTATTAAGCTGAAACTCTAAATCTTTCACTTTTTGTTGTCCTTCTCGAAAAGAAGGGAAACTCATGTTTTTAAACAGCTCATTTGCAGGGCAGTGCTAAACAAGATGAAACAGTCCCTTCCAAAGCAGTCCAAGTAAGATTTCATATATGCTCAGCAAAATGCTCCCCGTTACTTACTCAGCCCTCATTTCCTACAGGATCAGTAGGAGACCCAGCCCATCCCTAGCCACTAGTGACCTGACTAACGCTGGTGTCTCACAGCATCCTTCAGATCAGCGAATACATTTGCACCCAAAGAGATTAGCTCCAATGCAGAACCTCACTACAAATACCCTGATCTTATGCAAGTAAACTCTGGAGATTACCCTTGGTATCCTCACCCTGCTTTGTATCCCATTTTCTGCTTTCTTCTAAGCTTAAAACTACTATCCTCAAAAATTTTCCTGTGGATGAAGTTCTATTGAAGCCAGAATAGTGGCTGCCTGGGCAACTCTTTTTTTTTTTTTTTTTTTTTTCTTTTTTTTTTTTTTTTCTTCCTTAGGCACCTCATAACCCTCTCACCAATAGCCTAGTATGATGTCCAACATACAGGCTTAGCTGTCCTGGGAGACCTGGCGTTTATATTACACGGTTGAAAACAGACTAGGAGTGAAAATGTAGGAGGAAATTCAGTCTGCACAGAGAAAAGTTTAGAGGAGTGAAAAAAATCAGTGAAAAAAGAGCACTAAGGAAAGAACCAGACCAGTTCTAGAAGGCAGCAGAAATCAACTGCTTGTTTGACAAAAGTACCAAGAGTCAGAAAAAATGCAGAAAGAGTTTTGCAGTGATCAGAAGTTAAAAATAGTAACAATAACAGACTGGTGGCTTGCAGAAAAAGGGAATGAGAAGATGAATGAAACTGTATAGATGAAAGAGGTGGGAGCAGCAGGTGCTTCTGGAAAGGACGCAGTCTGGGATGAACAGGCTAACGTCCAGAAAGGAAAATCCCATTGCAGGAGAAACACAAGATTTTCTCTTGACCGTTGTTCCCAGTACAGGGTATTGTGGCATTTCCACACAGACAGATGGGATTCTGGGATTTCACATCACTTGCATCGTTGGACTTCCCTGGTGGAGTAGGCGATAGAGGATAAGTTCCCTTGGTAGCTCTCCATGCCCTGCCAGCAGACCTTTTTTCAGCTTGTCTTTTTTGATGCCTCCAAGAGTAATCAGTCAAATTACTGGCCCAAATTCTCATTCCAAGACCTGTCTGGACATATGATCTGACATGAGGGCAGGTACAATTCCATCGCATGGACCTGGCAAAGCTACAGTAACACCACCTGATCCCGGTCCCTACCATCTCCTGAAGTAAAACACGAGGATGCCGCAAATGCCAATAGGTCTTTCTCATTCAGTGGTCAAGGGCTGAAAACAGACAAGGACAATGTTTTTTCCAGTCTGAAAGGACCCCTGGGAGCAGTATATTTTTTCTTTATTAGTAGGGCTTATATAGGTAGATCAAGCAGCACATCCCTGTGACCCGCAGACCTCATGCAGATGGGGACCGTGAAACATACTGGGCTGGGTGGCTGCCAGTGGCCCATGGGACATTATGTGGAAAAGGGGCAAATGCATGAAATCTGAGAGGGAACTGGAGACAGCTGTGATCTGTGACTTAAGTGCTTAAGGTCTGACAAATCTGGGGCATTAGTGGCTCTCACAACATCCTCACCAACACTTCTATTCATTTGTAAGTAATTTTGGTAACAACAGGAAGAAGGGGAAATCCTCAATGAAATAATCAATGGAAACCACGATGGGGACATCTTTATAGGCTGCAAGATCCATGGAAACCACAAGCAATTAATTTGCAACAAAAAACACCTTTAAACAACCTATTTTTAGTCATTCTAGAAAAGCATAACACAGCAGGAGCTCCGCTTTTCATGAAGTTTTGTGTGCCAGTCCAAGGGAACCCATTTTGTACTTTATAGCCCTTATGTTCAATTTTTAATTATTAGCTTTTCCCCTTGTAAATTTAAATCTGCTCCTGTTACATTTAGGGAACAATAGTGAAACCCTCCTGTAGCTAATTTAATGCCTTTAAATTCCCATGGAAGGTAGCCAAAGATCTTGTATCCTAATGGATAGTAAAATGCCTACCTTATTTTAAGGGAGGAAAGTTCAAATCCTGCTACAGCTGTATTTATTAAAAGAGGCTGTTGGTTAACTTTTTGTTGTTTTCAATCAAGATGACTAAAAGAATAAGCCTTGCTCATTATGCTAAAATGACAGTGAAATATGTAGCAGCTTGTCCAAAGTATTTTGCATCCCCTAAAGGTAAGCTAGGAAAACAGTAGCTTGATCCCATAGAAATGCACATACCTTCAGATAAAATGCAGGAGAGTTGTCACTGTAATCACCGTATTAAGCAAGAGGAAGATAAAAGGTTGTTAGACTGACCACGCTGAAGCACCACACTGAACAGAGGAATGTTTGTGAAGTCCAGTGGAAAATCTTCCCTCTAGCTCAGGGCCTTAATATTTTACTCTTCATTCCACTGGAATAAGATGGAAAATCTTCTGCTAACTGCGCTGGGAGGGCACAGATCTGCAAGTCCATCTCACCTTCCTTTCAAAAGGCGACACAAATCCAATGGCTGCGACCTGATCAGGAGATATCCAGCAAACGCACGGCTCAGCATATCCATGGCCAGTCTAGACCCCACTCCCTTCTACAGCTGCCAGACTCTGATGTCAAAAGGACAGCTCACCCAGCAAAGGCAGGTTGGAAGGTGCAACCTCCATGACACATTTCATGTTTCATGACACTGACCTCAATTACCTGAGCACTTCTTGTCACTTTTAGTGCAGGCGTTTTAAAGTGACTTTCCACTCTCTTGCTTTGATGGAGTAGCCTGTATGGTCTCCAAGAACCCCAAGTCTCTTACTCCGTACCTGCTTCAGATCCATAAACCTGCTAGCGTTGCTTGAATGTACCATGATTTCTGTCCTTACACTGATCAACTTTCCCGAAGCTTGCATTTACACCTATACAATCTTCCACATTATTTTCAGTAATCTGGTCCTGCAGGTGACCAAATGGTTGTGCTGACGCCGTTGGTACAAGAAAACATTCATTTAAACCCAACACAAGCCTGGGTTCCCTTCTTCCTTCCAGATTCATTGCTAAGTATCCTATTCAGTTTTGGGGGGTATGATGCAAAGTACATATGAACGGGGGGGGAGGGCGGGGGGTGGCACGACCAGTTGTAATACCACCAAAAGTGTCTTTTTAATGAACAGAAAAGTTCATGGAGCATTTATGCTGATCAGCTTTCGTTCAACAATTTCAAGTGACAGTGTGTAGTTGGAAAAGCATCACACTCTCCATAACTCCAATACTTTTGCTAGAGGCACCAGGTGACCTGGGAAGCAGCAGTGGCATGAACATAGAGCCCTTCTGTTTTTTCTTCTGTGCCACTCAACTTAGGGACATGGAAGTGAAGTTCATGTACCTACCATGCATTATGCAGGTTTCTTTACATATACGGACTGAAATGGCTCCAGGACCTGATCCATCCAGACTGATCAGTATATAGCAGGGTTTAAGGTGAGTCCAGGACTCGGGACTACACTCAGATGTCTTGACTGAAGGAAGTCTCTCTAGGAAGTACTGAGAGCTTGGACAAGCCCACTCTTACAGCTGAGTACCTGAGCTTTTGATGTTTTCCAGACTTAAGAGGGTTTGGTCCTGTTCGTGTTTATTCTTCCTTCATCATAGTTGATATATTGAGCCAGAAATGTGTTACTAAGCCAGTATCATAATGATGCTGTGCAGTTCCTGGAGGAGCAGCTTTCAGTAAATGAAGATGTTTGAGTTTAGGTGTCAATGTGAGTGGGGTATTCAAGTCAGAGGAGATCTAAAGCTCAGTAGAGTGAACTATGGATCTCCAAGGCAGCACAAGCAAGTTCTGCTGCAGATGGGGTAAGGAAGGCCCTTGGAGGGGATACCAGCACAAGAAAGTGAAACACACATTAAGGAGTGTGCTGCACTTCTGGTGAACAACCTTCCACACTAGAAGGTGCACTTCTTAACTCAAATATCTACTGTTTTGGTCAAGAAGACCTCACTGCCTAATCCACATTATCCTGTACATTTGATAAACACAAATCAGTTAAATCACAGCTGTGTCTGGGGTGGAATATATCAGCTGTTTAATAGGTCACAACTCAGTTCATAAAAATGAAAATAATTTTATATTCATTTGATGTTCATGTGCATCTTCAGGTTGTGTCTGGGTTCATGTGGGCAGCCGGAGTGGTCTGAGTGCACGTGCATTTCTCAGGAATCAGAGACTTGCTGATAACATGTTATTCAATGCCTGGGTTTTTTTTTTTATTGTCTGTTACCTTCTCAGTTTCTGGTTACACTCTTAAGAATTTTGCACACTCAGTTTCTGGAGGGGGATAAAAAAAGAAAAGAAAAGAAAAAAAAAAGCCCTCTAGCAAATAATTTGATAAGTAATTCCTAGGCAAAGCTCACAAACACCACTTCACTGATCAGTTACCAGGACTATTCAGTATGAATATTGCCTTTATTAAGATCTTGTCATTTTTTAGTACTTGGGTGGCCATGTGAAAATCTACTTTGACAGCTTCCTCTGCAAGTTACATTTCAGTCTGGGGAAAGAAAAAAAAAAGTATATGTCTATTTATATGGACATAGAAACACCAATTTAAACCTGGATCCCTGAATCTATTGCATATAAGCATGGACATATCAATTCTGCACTTATTACAGGTAGACCCAAAGGAGATGCGTGCACGAGCGTGGGACCAGATCTGTGTGCAAGACCCTTCATTAGGCCATCAGCAATGCTGGAATGAACAAACAAGCTGCCTCACCAAACACTCTCAGAGCCCAAGGAAGGATTTCCTTGGTTGGTCAGGTTTTTTTAACTATTTTGGTCTAATTGAAAGCAACACCATGCCCTACTCACTTGTTTCCCTTGACCAACAGTGGTCCAAAGCCACCAGATGAGAAGTGTCTGCTCTCCAAACACCAGGTGTGACTCAGACTGCTGGAAAACACTGCAGTTCCCAAATTTAGACCAGTTGCAATACGAGGTTTTACCCACAACAGAGGTTACTCCTTGTCCTTTGTTGAGATTAACTTAATTTCTGATGATTTTTAATCAGAGATATTCCACTCATTTGTGTATACATAAAACTTAGTGGAAAACCCTTGCCCAAAAGTGATCCAAAAAGCAATTTATAATAACTTGGGTGCTATGAAAGTGGCTGATGATAGCTTTTATTTGATGGTAAGTACAGTATATGGTTTTCTTTCCTGACCTTGCACACATCGTGGTAACGTGCAGCTACTACACCAGCTCATTAGCCCGTTGTCAAAATCTCTGAGATAATTTAAGGGTGAATTTGGGGGGTGGGGGTGGGGGGGTGGGGGTGGGAGCAAGGAGGGAAGAGAAGCTTTGCATGTGAAAGGGAAAATAGGGGGAGGAGAGCGAAATCACCAGGGTGAAGTACAACATGTTCAGCAGACTCCCGTCCCTTGGCTGCCTGCCCGATGACTTTCCCGAGCGGAGCTCTCCTAGCAACCAGTCCCCAGCCATTTGAATTTTTATGTATCGCTATGTCGGCGGTGATGTCACAGTTTCCATAGCTACTATCAGTTGGAGGAACGATGACACTTCTGCTGTTCAGTAACTGAGAAAAAAAACTGGCCTGGCTGAAATATTTCAGGCAACTCTCAGAGACGCGCTATCAAGCCTGCACGACATGGTGCATGCGGCCGCGCTTTTTTGCTGATGGAGCCGTTCTTCACGCGTGCCGAGCCACTTTCGGCTGGCCACCGGAGGCAGGCACATCATCTGTGCCACAGCAGCTGCTGCAATGTTCATCCTCCCCTAAGTGCTGCATTGTAGAAATTAAGTATTGTTATTAATTAAACTCCCCATCCCACAGGCTGCCCAGCCCTGTCTGGTTAGAGCACACTTGTGAGAAGAGAACAGGCAATCCATTTGTCATGCAGTGACAACTTCTGGCATCAGGAATGAAGTGTTTCAATAGAGAAGGCTTTGATCCTATTCATAACAGAGTATTTAAATAATTGCTAACCAGGCAAAGACTTCAGGCGTTATCCCAGGGAGTGTTTCATTATTGCAAAAGGTTAAACTGAACCTTTGGTGCACAAGCCAAAAACACAGGAGGGCTCAAGAAATTTGGTCAAGGGATTAAGTTTGAAGGCACAGCTCTGCTAACGTAAAGTAGACCAGAGGTCAGGAGATGGTTTGCACACAATGTCCCCTAAGAATGAGCATGGAACATGGCATGGAGCAAATGCCATAGCACTTGCAACTGCACCACCGCTAGTTTGGATTGCAGCAACTTCGAGGCTCAAGTCAGCGAGCTTCTGACAGTACTTTGATTTTTGCAAAAGCACAAAATGCTGAATGCTCCCCACACAGACAATATTGTTCTCTGCCACGTTACCAGGCCGTGCTCACCATACTGGGGGCTTCTTACATGTTCAGTGCTCAGAGGATAAGTCTCACAGACGTTGATAGCAAAGCTTCAAAGGATAGTGTGCTACCTATTCACTCAGCCAAACCACATCTTTCCAACTAGGGTTATTCTTAGCACAGTTTATCACAAAATCCTCAAGAAATAATCCCAGGGAAAAAATCCTGAAAATAAATAGTCCTGAGGAAGAACATTTTGGCTGGTGTTGGACAAGGTGTGGCTCTTGCATGAGATTTTGAAGGGATGAAGTGAGTTAGGGACCTTCTCCGTGGTTTGTGTTTGTAACTCTTGGGGATATGCCTGCAAGGGGAGTGAGTTGTTCAGCACAAGCTGTTCACTAGCCCCACTATGCAAATCCCTTCCACCAAGTGTGGGGGGGTCCTCCCTGCTGCAGAATTGCCCCAGCTGTGAGCTCTGCATGCTGTGACCACCTCTGCAGGTCTTTCTCATGGTTCTTCATGCTGCTGAGACCAACAGTCAATTCTCTGAGATTAAGATAGGCATAAATTAAATTTAATCATCTACATCTAAGTGTCTACATGTGATCTGGCACCTAAATTCCCCTTGTTGTGAAAGAAGAGCCAGTTAATGCAGCTGAGAAGCTAGAGTGCTGTTCAGCTCCCCCAGGGTAGATACCTGCCTTTTGTCAGTTAAGCCATCTCTGAACTCATCTGATGTGAGGTGAGATACAGCTTCCAGATGCAGGCATCCCATGCCATTTCATCCCATTCAGGTGGGATACTGTCAGGCATTTCAAACAGCACCAGAAACTTCTGCCCTAGTTAACCACATGCTTGTAGACATCTTCATGCAACCTCTGAGTTGATTTCCACTCCTGCCTTCTCTGATAGCTGGGGCCAGATTCAATTGCCCATCTACAGGCAGGCAGCGTGTCCTTTCAGGTGCTCTGCATATCCTCTCTGGTCTCCAGCTGCTGCTTCAAAACATCAAAGGTCTCCTGTAAATCCTTGGTCCTCTTCCTCCCATCCCTTGTGGTTTTCCCTATGATGTTCTCATACTCTAGAGCTTTCCAAATGGTACAACTTATTTATTTTAAGCAACTTCTTTCTACCGTTTACTGCACAGTTTCCAAGATTGTGTTCTGCCCTGCAGGCTTATCAGTTCAAAGAGCCCACAATGTGCTGGAATATGTGCTGGATACCTCATATGCATTTTGCAGTGGCCTACGTCCAGCCATCTCCTTCCAGGTTCTCCAGAGCTGACCCACCCATAAACTGCTGAAACGGAAACTTATGCAAACGTTGGCCTTTTTTGCATACGTTTATTGTACAATGACACATCACAGTACACGTACCCATAGGCCTGAGTATTCACTCACAGCTCAGGTTCTTTACACCAATAGGTACATCTGAACATGAAGGACTGGGGCTGCCCACCTAAATTTGAGTTTCTCTTTCCTGACCTGCTGAGATAACAATCACCCTATGTTCCTGCTTGAGCCAGCAGCCATCCCCAGAAGGCAGTGCAAATCTTAGCTGGACTGAATCACCTTCTGGAAGCTCTTCTGCAAATCCTGCAGTTGTGCCTGCTGCATGATTAACCACTGATGCTTTCAAGCACAGTCACATTTGCCCTGGTTCACCTGGTGCCCTTGCCTGCCCAGATTCTTGGGGCAGCCATGCAGCTCTGGGGAGAACAACATAGGAGAACCCAGGTTCAGAACAGACCAGAGGGATGTCTTCCTGAAAGGTATAGTCCACCTGTGATACTCCGTGCCACAGGAAGGAGTAGATGCTAAAATGTACATGAGCATCCAGGAGACATCAGATAAATTCATGGAAGAGAAATCCCATGAAGGTTCATAAATATAAAGAAGCCACATCCCTCTCAGAGAAGTGGCTGGGGCTTCAGCGAGCATTCGGAGAAATACATGTGTTAATCCTGTTTTAAACTCTTCTCTAGGCAAGCCACTCACGGCAACAGTGGGGAAGAGGATATGGGGCTTTGTCTGACTCAGCATGGCTGTTCTTATGTTCTTACTATCAAAGAGCCATATTTTCATCATGTTATTTTACGTGGCAGTGAGAATCCCCCACCTGCTGAGCCCTGGGCAAAGGGGTTCAAGTTCTGCCTCAAAATGAGCTCTGTAAGGTGGTCCAGATGCATGGTATAATATCGTCTTAGCCCTGTTAGACAGCCTCTGGGCTCTTCCTGACTGTTGCTTCTTATTACAGATGATTTTAAAGTAGAAATTGCCCTCTTGGATTGCACAGAGAAGGCTTTTTTTGCAGACTGAAGCTCCCTACCTCTAGGTCATGTTGGTTCCCAGCAGCCCAGCCAGCCAGCAGCAGTCTCACCTGGTCCTTCCCCTCCACAGGAGATCTCAAGAGAGATTTCCAGAATACAACTTTCCAGCATAGCCTTTGGTCCCTGCTTCAATGCTTGCCATCCAGGCTTTGCTGTGCTGCCTGAGCAGCCACGGTGATGCTGCTCCATCTATGTAGCTGACCCAGCAGGATGTCCCCAGGTGTCCTACAGCCCTGTCTCCTACCTGCCAGCCAGCTGAGCCAGGCACCCAGCCTCCCTCTGCCACCCTAGAGACAGACAGACATGATCCAGACACAACTCAGAGGAGAAGGAAGATGCTTCCTTCACCCACTAGTATCGAAGGTGCTGTAACAGCCATGATGGACCAGGTGACTCGCCTTGAGTCATTTCATCCCCATAACACTGTCCCTCTCTGAGCACTGAGCTGGGAAATCAAGACATGAGTTCTCACAGCGCTGCCCTTGCTTGCTTTATTTGAGATCCCTGGCAGGCCAAGCCAGCATTTAGGTGGGTGATCTTCACACGATCAGACAACTGCACTCTTGGCAAGGGCACTGTGATTTCACGACCTACAGAAACCACAAATCCATGTATCATTCCCCCGAATGCTGGGACAATGCCTACACTCACCCCTGAGCCTTTCAGACAGGCACTGGTGGTTTATTTTCCAGAAGATAATTAGATTTGCTAGCGACCATGTGTCTGCTTCCAAGTTATGTTGGATATGCTATTTTCAGGCGTAATTCAGAGTAACCTCCAGCAGCAGCTCAGAGTTTTGAGTTTGGGTGTGTTGTTTTTTTTGTTTTGGCAAGTGTTTTGCAACAGCGCTGTAAAGTTTTTAATGTGCCATCATTTCATTTCAGTGGTAACACAGATGCCTGTTGAAAGGTAACGTTGCACATTACAATCTTTCAGGCACCAGCACAAGACCCCTTTCTCAGAGAGGTAAGTCCTTGGCAGAATTAGTCCCTGAAACAACACCCTACAAAAATGTGTGGGAGCGTTTCTCTCGGGCCCGATGCCTGCCTAGGAAAGGCTGGGCTTGTTAACAGTGTGAACATTCACATCTGCGCACACACAGGCAATTTGCTCGAGGAATCTCTGTAATTGCACACTTCATGCTAATATCTGCACATGGAAACGACTCGCTGCATATTCACTTTGGTCATTTGCAGAGGTCCTTATGGGGAACATATGTAGAACTGTGATTGCTTTTGTGATCTGGATACGTGACCAGCAGACGCAATCACCAAATAGTCCGAGGCTCATTCAGGAGGAATTAACCATTGACGGAGAACGTGAATGACAAAAAACCTAAGTGAGCATATACACCTTCATCCTTTAGCACTCAGCCCAGCCTGGCTTAGGGAGTGGGAAGAAAACCTTCCTCTGGCCTGGTTCCCTACAAAGGGCCATCAAATGGTCCCTGCACCTTCCTCCAAAGCCTGATATGGTGGTTTTCTCCCACCACCACCCATCTCCTCTGCACACACAGGAACAGCAACAAAGAGAGCTGTGGACAGCAGAAACAACTGGAGAAAACTCATCCTGGACCTGTTGACTGCTACAAAGAAGCCACCCAAGTTAGCTAGTGATGTACTAGTCCCCCTGTTATGGTCTGTTTGCTGATGCCAACTCCCTGGCAATGGCACAGCATGGCCAGCTAGCCTTCAGACCCAGCTCCTTACCTCTGCTCATCCCTGCCTCCCTGCTTCTCCACTGCCTTTCCACACAGCTGTGTTATGCTCACAGTTCTTGGTCTCCTCCATCAGTGCACAGCGAAGGACCATATCCAGAGCCCCTCAGGCATCTTTTTTCCTCTGGGACAGCACTGCCCCTTGGCTCAGCCCAGGTTGAGGACACACGTCTTGCAAAGTGGGACATCCCTTCTGGGCAAGCCAGTGGCCAGGCCCTGCTCATCCCTCCCACCCCTGGCCCTCCCTGAGTCACTCCGGCTGTCCCACCCTGCGGCTAAACCCATCCATCTGCTGGGAAACAGGATTCCCCACAGTGCCGTGGCATCCCAAGGCCTCCCAGGGGGCTGAGTGTCAGAAGGGAGCAGAAGCGTGCCTGCAGGGCAGCACGGAGCTGGTACCGGCAGCACTGCGACCAGTGTTTCTGAGCAATTCAGTCACCCCCTGAATGAAACGCTGTTCGCTCACAGGCCCTGGCTCCCATTGTCACCGGGTGATGAATGGGGCATCAGCGTGCCGCAATACTCTATTTGTTTTAGAGGTCAGTGTCAGACTGACGGGTATTCTTCATAAACCAAATCAGGGAGTTCGTGCTTACGTGACCAGATTGGCAAGAGCATGCGAAGCCCCCAGTAACTCCCATTGTCCCGAATGGGAACAGAGCTCTTTTGAAGACCTTACCCATAAATTATCTGCCACTCTCCACTCCCCCTGCTCTCTGCCAGCTCCCTACTCATGCTGTAATTCAAATATCAACTCAGAGGCGATGGGCTTGTGCTGTCGTCAAAGGTTTGCTCCTATCTGGGACCACAGTTTGGCTCCTGCGGGAGCAGCACAGTATCTGACACTGACCGCCAGCCCTGGCACGAAGGTATCGTAAGCTGATGTAGTGGTGCATCTCCCCTTCTCACCTGGGCCACTCTGTGATCTCAGAATCTTCTTCAGACCTTGGCTTTTGTGTAATAAGTTGGGCTGTGAAGTGTCCCTCTTTGACCATACCAGCAACGCTTGCACAGCTCAGGTGGGGAACAACCCTGGCCATACCAGGAACTCTTGGTGCCTGGCCAGGGTGGGGAAGAAGAATGGGAATAATCAGTCATTCCCTGACAACCTTGGAACATCCCTTACCTGAACCATAGCCTGAGTAGGATGGTACCATTGTTATTGGAAATTTGAAAAATTACCAACCTGGATTGTGGCCAGAATGGAAATTTACAGATGATAAAACGAGTCATCTTGTAAGCCTATAAAGAGCAATCCTAAGCGAGACCCTTTGGGGTCTCCTGGACCACAGCAGGCTGTGCCCAGCACCTCCCTCTGAGTGGGACGCCACTCAGAGCTCACAAACACTCAAGCTTGTGAAGTTCAGAGGACCATCATCAAAAGCTGACAATGATGCCTCGGCTGAAACCCCAACTCCTCGAGGCTCAACCCTTTGCCCATTGAGAAATGCCAAAGCATTTGACATGAGTATTTCACTGAACTCGAGCGGAATTTTTAACATGTATACCTTTGTACATTTATATACATATATCTTTATATATTTATCTCTTTGTGCCTGTGTGGCTCTGTGTGTGAATAGATTTAGATACCCTATCTATAATTAAGTTACTGCTGTGGTTGTAGTAAAACCTATTGATTCACTTTGTAAATATTAAATTAGTTGCTGATTAAGTGCTGCTAAAATCTTGTGATCCACCTTAAAAGATCCACTTTAAACTGTGAATAAACCTTAAACATCCTTTAGACAGAAACGTTGACCAAATCTGAGACTAGGATTGGACCTTGCCACACCTTAGCTCTACCAGGAGTCTGGAAAGAAGGGGGTCTACTCCAAACCTCGTGACTCAATGGCAGGGTCTCCCTTACCCCTTTGCATCTTTGGTCTCTGTGTAGATCATTCTAGCTCGATTCTAATTCAATTTTCCTTTGTATTTTTCATCCATGAAATAAGAAATAGAGTGAACCCTGCCACTGGCCTTCGTGAAGTCGCACTCCCACAAATTAATCTTAAAACTATTTTCACTAATTCTTTTGAATGTGATTCTTTAAGCAAACTAAAGACTCATTCATGACACCTGGGTGGTGATTTTTTTTTTTTTTTTTTCTTCCCCTCCTGCCTTTTAACATCACCCAGTCCAATCTGGCAGCCCACAGGGGGATGCACAGCGCAGGAAGCAGTTGCTGGGAAGTCAGCATCAAACAGGACAGGACATCATCGTTCTGCCTCGCTTTAAAAGTAAGGCTGTTTAGATGTTTCTTGTTTATTTTGCTGGTGATTTTGAGATCCCCACAACAGACAACAGCCATGCTCAGGTGTTTTTAAATCCTCACCCCTCCCTGGAAACAGGGAGCTAGACCTGGATGTTGAGCTCCTCCTGCCTAGCCCAACTTTGAAGAACCCAGATGCTGAAGTGCCTGTCCTTTCCCCAAGCTTATGGCTGCATCTGGATGCTAAGGGAGACACAGGCTGGGGACGTCAGAAAGCAGAGGGGACAATGTTTCAGGAACAGTCCAGCTTTCCTCTCTATTAGGCCTTAAGGTAACAAACCAGCCACACAAAATGGAAGCAAACATTAATGCTTTTGAAAACGGAGCTGAGGCACAGTTTTCCAGTAGCCAGCCCCACATTTCTTTGTTTCATTTTAGGATGCTGTGATGCCAATTCCATTCCCAAACGCCCACGATGCCTGGGCAGGAATGCCTACAGATGGAGAAGACTCCAGTAGGCTTCAATCTGATTGCAGTACCTATTTCTTAGCATTGACCACACTTGCCACTTGTCATGACTCTGGTGTACAGAGAGTCACGAGCCCTTGCAACTATCCAGGGCAGAGTAGATGAACCTCTCTTGGCTGGTCTGCACGTCCCATCCTTGGCGAGGAAACCACCTTGGATGACACCAGGACACCCACTGTTCCAGAGCAGGTCACATTGCAGCTCCCCCATTCAGCTCAGCGTGCCAAAGTTGCTGGAGTTTTCTGCTCTGTTTGGACAGTCACATTGCAGCCATGTTTCTTATTAAGAAGTCGGGAATTCATGACCTTTTCCAGTGCAGAGAACTGAAGATTACTTACCAAAATAGTCTACAAACTCCACAACTGCTGCATGAAGATGGCTGAGGGAGGGGAACAGCAAGACACCTCTCGGTGAAAACAGAAACGGTCCAGCCTGATAAGATCTGTGGTTGAGGCTCTGTGTGTGCGTGTGTGCGCGCACGTGTGTGTGTGTGTGTGTGTATGTGTTGCACAACAGATACTCAGTGTGAGGACCCTTAAAAGTTCGGTTTGGTTTTTTTCTTTTCTCACTGCATGGCTTTTGCTGCTTGCTTCATATGAGTCTTTCTGTCCAAACAACCTGGCCTGGTGGAAGTGTGATTAGATACTGCACCCACCCCAGGGAAAATGTCTGCATGAGAAGAACAGGTTGTGGTGGGCAGGGGAGGGTGTATGCTAATCCTTCCACTGCTGGTCACCTCTCAGAGGCCTCCAAGGCTAGCAGAAGGCATGGAGCTATCAAATCCATTTCACAATCAAGTCCTTTCTCCTCTGCCTGGCTTTCAGATCTTGTTCAGAAGCAGTAAAACGTAGAAGAAAGAGAAAAGGCAAGTAGGGCCTGATCATGGATTTTGCCAATACAAGAATTAGGGGTCATAAATAGAAGCAGCAGGAGATCTGTTCAAAACAAGCAGGAGAAAATCTTTCGCCCTGTGCAGAGTTGGGCTGCAGATCTTGTCACTGTGGTTGCTAGACCTTTTTAGGGGTGCAAGAAGAAATTCGAGAATTTCGTGAGAGAAGAATTTATAAATTTCAAAGTATCACACATCATCACTATGATCCTAGAAACCAATCCAGCTCAGAAAGCCTCTGGGTTGCATTTGGGGTTACTGGGAAAACCTTGCAGAGAACTGACATTCATGATTGCTCCATTTTCATGTTCTTTCTTAGAATTGCATCTCTGGCCACCGCCAGAAACACAGGACTAGACGGACCTGTAATTGCCCTTATGTTCTTGTCTCATCCAAAAGGTACTCTAAAGCTTGTATGCTGACAGTTTACTTTAGGGCTCTGACAATACATCTCAAATATACATACAGAGATTTTTTTCTGTCCAGGGAAGAGGGCAGCCCAGACATGGACATCTACCACTGGAGACATCTAAAGCTGTGTCAGATGAATCCTGCCATTCCTGTACACTCTCCGTCCTGCACTTGATGAACCCCCCTGCAGAGTCCTACGATTTAAAAGTTCCCTTGGCTTATGCACTTTGCTGAAAAGGGCTTTTTAGTTTGCCCCGGAGGGCTTCATATTTGCTCATAAGGAATGGTATGAGGGAGCCTAGCAAAACTTGGCCTTCTGCAGGACCTGTGCATGACCCTGCAGGAGCTCTAGGCTGGTCAGCCTGACACGTGACCCAAGCAACATCATGGAAGCAGGAGGGTTGAGAGCACCCAGGAAGGAGGTAAAAGCTGGAGGCACAATTAACATCAAGGTGTGGGATTAAAAGATTCTTGAAAGCGACATCTGTCAGTTCAAGAGTGAAGTCATGAAGCTGGAAGGCATGAGTAGCTGTTGCCTTAAAATGCTTAGATTCCAGAAGCTGTATGGCTCAGTCACCAGTGATAGCACCCAAATCCATGCAGTCAGCATAGCCCATATTAAACTAGGGAAGCAGCTGATGACACATTACAGCAATTTATTTAAACTGGGGAAGTCTTATTCCCCAGGAGTACTTCCAAAAGATGGGACACGTCCTTGGGTCCATGCTCCTGGTGACTTCAGCAAGAACACAAGAAAAAATGAAACCCAAATCATTTCAGGTAGCATGTGCTGACAACATTAAATGAAGAGGTGGAAAAGGGAGAGCACCAGATAATTACACGGGCCAGCAAAGAGCACATGGCTGACTGTGGCTCACACGAAAAACCCCGTTCCTTGCAGGGTCAGTACACGCTGTGCTGGCTGGTCAGGGATGTTTCTCTGGAAAGGATGCAGGTGATCACATCTTCCCCAAATGATGTGGAGACAGTATGAATTCCCAGTGCAATGTAACACTCAGAAGGCAAACATTAACTCTGGGTGTGTAAAAAGGGGAAAGATCAGGCAGCGTGTATGACAGTGAACACTGCCCTACCTGCACAGTGGCAGGACCCGTCTTACAGAGCCTTTACAGAGGCTGTTTCTATACTGAAAGCAAGAGCACAGGGAAAAGCTCCAGTGACAAGAAGTCTGGAAAAGCCTCAGAAATCTCCATCCCTTCAATTTATCCAAGCCAGTAAAAAGTGACTTGAGTCTAGGCTGTTCCTTCTGTGTGGGGGCCGAGACTGCTGAAGGTGAACAGCAGAGAAAGGGCTACCAGCAGCCAGACGTTAGCTGGATGCATCCAGCAGCACTTGTCTAAGTTGCAGGCCCTTATATTGCCAATAGGTACCCAGCTGAGGCAGCTGACGGGCTCTGGGCTGGGGGTCTCTCACCCTAAAGCAAACAGATTAAATAGGGCAGATGGATCCCACCACCAAATGCCTTTTTCTCTCCTTTGAATGTGAAAGGACTCCCAGGCAACCCACTCAGCTGTGGATATCTGCACTGTAAATACCGACATTTAGGTAAGATTAATCCAATTCAGGCTACAAATGATGTACGCATCTTCTGATGGCAAAGATAACGAACCATTGCAACAATGTATCTATATATACAGTGGATTCTCCATCACCCAGTGACTTTAAATGAAGACTGAGCATGTTCTAACAGAAAAAGCTGTTCAACAGACTTTTAAAAGTTGACATTAAACAGCTATGGATCAGAGGCCTCTGCTCTGTGTTGTTGGGGGGGAACTGGTAACAACCATCTTTTCCCGCCTTAAAAAGATTTTGAATCAATGTCACAAAAGACTACTAAATATTTCAACAGTTCAAGACCTACAGACCGTCATGTTTGGTATTCAAATACATCTTGCACAGGGCCACTTGAAAAAATGTTTTTTTCAGCCTCTCACACTGTCCTTTTGCCTTTCTAAATAAATAAGTAAGGTGAGCAAGAGAGAAGACTAGTCTGCATAACTATGGCTTGGAACTTTGCTATAGTTGAAATTATTTGTGCCTTGTTGTCAAAGGTGAAGCAAAGAGAGAAGTGGTAGTCTTGGAAAAGCCCCCATGAAAATAGCATTTGGTTTCACCAACTTTTTCCCGTTGTGCTTTGTTTTCAAAAGTTGTCCGGTTTGAAAGAGGGAAGCTGTTTGGCCACAAAACGCAACTGTCATCTATCGCAGCCTGAAGACTTAGAGCTAAAAATGTCAGTGGGAAGAGGGGGAGGGGAAAGGAGGGCACAGCCTTTTCTCTGTTGAAAAATAGCCTGTTTAAATTTTCCTCCAAAGCCACAGGGGAAGGTGCCAGCCATGTAGATTGAAGCTATCTTCATCCCACTGGCCAGCACTGTGCAGAAATGGTCCTTGTACAGACAAATGACTTTTCTCATTTCTGGAGTGCTCGTGTTGCAGCTATCACTTCCACACTGCACCTGGATGGGAACTGTCTGATAACCCTCTTTGTTTGCAAAGTGTCCATTAATTGCAACTCAGAGTTTCAAGGAAGTATCTGAATAAACATGTCCTCTCTTCCAGCATGGCTTGTCCTACAGGTGGCCCTTCAGGATCTCCTGTTGCAACTGCTCCACTTTGCTGGTGGCTCAATGCCCACTGGAGACACGACTGGGATCTGCCACATGCTGTGCAGGAAGGAGAAGAGAGGAGCTGAAACACACTCCAGCATTGACAACAAAATTGTCCTTTCCTCTCAAGTTTATTTGTAGTTTTCTGGGGTCAAAACCCCAACATATTCAGATAAAGCAAAACTCAGAGGACCTTTTACTGTAGCATCAACTCCTGGCTTACAGATAATACCATAACGTGTAAGAAACGCGCTTGGCTGACCACATTTTTTGTTGCAAACATAACAACAACATGATGGTAAGGAGTGACCACAGTGGGATCCAAAGCAAAGTAATACTGCAGTGAACAGTCCTGGATACAGTTATCTTTTGAGTCACCCTTCCTGTCAATATTTATAGAGAAATAAAAGGCTCTGGCTGGAAATGAAGAAGGTTTTTTTACTGGAACAACGGGCACATTTTGGCTGCTAAAATCATCCACAAAGCATTTAAAAAATGATCCCATGCTGTGAATCTATCATTGGGCACAGAGACTTAGAAACAAATCCTCAACTCCTCAACACTTGAAACATGGGAAGATGGATGGAAAGGTTTTTTCCACATTAGTGGAAAAAGCTCACTCCAGAGGAACAGCCCATCCTGCACCACCTTTGCTCTCAGTTTCCTCATCCATCACTGCCTGGTTTCCATAGTGTGCCTTTCCAATGGCCAGGGATGGAGGTTTCAGAGAAGGCTAACAGGTGTGGCCTGAAAACTGGCTAAAAACTTGAATATATTTCTTTCCCTTGTGCCAGAGTTTTCAGGTAGCACTGAACAAGGAAGAGCTAGCAATGAAGATACCTGGCTGTGACCACACATCTTCTCTGTGCTGGTTACATGCTTTGGGTGGCAGGTTCTTCTAAGGTGGTTTCTCAAAGTCTTTCAGGACAATTTCACTTTGTCTGATGACATAGACAATTTGCATTCAGGAGGTACACCCAGAAACAAGGATATAAGAAAATGAAAGATGAATATTCTACGTCATGTGAGATACACAGAAGAAGTGAGCCAGAATACAGACAGCTCCTCCAAAGATATTACATGGAGGATGTAGCTCTCGTACCAGCTAGGCAGGAGGGGAGGAAAATACAGAGTTCTTGCTATTTCTGTCTTCACCTGTGCTAGCAAATTAAGCAGTATCAGGAAATATTTCCTGCTAGTGGAACTGGATGAGTTACCCTTTTAGATCTTTAGCACAATCCCTGGCTGGTTTATGCTTGTGTCAACAAGCACTGTCCCAAACAATTCCTGGAAAGACCCATTCCCAGCAGGCAGCTTGCTACTCCCTTCAATTTGAATGCTGACCGAGTTCAGTAAAATGAAAATGGGATGTTCCATGCTAGTAGACTTTACTAGGCACATTAGATTTGAATAGTATAAACAAAACTGCTAAGTTCTTTTGGTTTCTTGCCCAAAGCCATCCTCTTGTGTTAGAAGCAACAGTGAAGAAAGCTAAAGATCCAGGTGCTTCTGGAGCCTCTAGCATCAAGGGAATCCCCTCCAGCAGCTGTGCGTGGGTTACGTCCTCAGCATCATCTTAGAGTCAGGCAGAAATAGAACAGGACAGAGTATCTGCCCCCAAGCACTGTTGTGGGACACTGAGTAGTTCAGCTTCCAGATTAAGACAGTCACATTTGGGTGCCCACACATACATGTCCACCTGGAAGCAAGATTCACAACATAGTCAATGCAGATTTAGTCAATAATGTCAGCAACGTCTGGGACCTTTTAAGGTCATCAAACATGGACAGCGATGGGCTCAATGAAATTGCCCATACGTAGATGTCCAGGGGCACAGACACGCTGTTGCCTCCCGAGGTGTCTGGGGAAGCTGCTCAGTGTTGGATTGCAAAGAGATCCAATGCACTGGAAGGCTCTTAGTACTCATGAGCTTGGGAAGTTGTATCTCTAAAAGTGCAGGCATGGATTTAAACTCTTCTAGTTACCAGCTTGATTCTTTTTGTGCTTAAATATCGTCATAAAAAAAAAAAAAAACAAAAAAAAACCCCTAACATAATTTGGTGTTTTGCTTACTCATGAATAAATCTATACGGGTATAACGAGTACTGCATAAGGGAATGCTACTGCCAAAGCAAGAGCATTTTAATTACAGCAGCATATCAGGAAAACAGAATAAAACAAACAAAAAAAAAATCACGCCATGTTCACCAGCTTTGGAAGCAAGAGACAGCAGCTGCTCTCTGCTCTCATAACCAGAGAGGGAATGCATCACGGCTGTCGACCTGGATTTGCAGTTCTGCGTAATGGCATCTAATTCAACTCTTCTTCTCTCCTCTCCCACTGACTGAGTTAAAGCTCACCCTGTTCCTACACAGTTAGAACATCTTGGCTTTATCCAGCAGTTCTTCAAGCCACCCAAAACCCTCCCACTACTACAGTGAGCTTTAATATGTTGGGTTTTTTTTTTAGAGGAACAAAGCTCTCCACAGAGCAGCAGCAGCATGGCATCTGCAAGCAACCACTGTCTTACCCCTCCAGCTCATTTTTCAGCCGTAGTATGTTTCTTGGCAAAATCAATTCAGCAAATGTCCAGATTTATAGAGTTCAGCCACATGGCAACGTTTTTCAGGGCCACATGAACAGCCATTATTTAAAGCCTTTTACTGTGTTCGTAGAGAGGAACAAAGTGCACTTTTTCCATTAAAGATTTAAAGCCTTTTTGTGGCAAAGCACATGTCACCCTGAAGGACACCTTGGGTTTTGCATATAGACCCATCCTGTGCAACTGCCACTGCAGGATCAACGGGCTGATGCTTGGGAACACTTCTGATCCTATCATTAGGTTGGAGGATAAGATCTTTCTCAGGGGATTATGAAATGCCTCCCACATTGGCATCTAAAGGCATTTTATTCTGCACAGGGTAGAGCTAAACAAAGACACCAGGAATATACTGGGGACAAGAAACAATTCACCCATGTTAATGCAGCGTTCTTCCCAAGGACTTAGAGGCCAGAAGCCAGGCAGATCAAGTGGAGGCAGGTACTTTTGTGCACGTGTAGTTAGGAGGCATGAAAGTGTTGTCACATCTTTAACTGTTAGTTACACCTTCTGTTGAAGGGCACTGCTCCCCACACCTAAGACCTGGGCCACATCACGTGTACGTCTTTAACAGCATCCCCTGGGTTACCCTGGCTGAATGATCTTTACCTCAGTCAGCCCAAGGCAAATGGGTGGAAATGCAGCTGGGCTTACCCTGCCCAGGAAGGGAGGACCATGGCATGACCTCCTACTCTTTGCTTTGTTGGGGCTAAACCCAGAGCTTGAGCCTTGTGGGACAGTTTATCTGCAGACTCGGCCTCAGGCAGGCCTTCAGCTTACCTGGGCTTGAAGAGATGGTCAAGGTGTGGTCTGGGGGAGGATCCAGGGCTGTGCAGAGACAGCAACCCCCTTAGGAGCAGGGCTGACTTAGCCTGGGGGAAAAGAAACAGCTGAAGAGGGATTTGGACAAGAACAAGTCCTGATCATCCTTGCCTTGTTTAGCTACCTCCTGTCTGTGCACAAGCATCCCTGTGGCTCTCTTCATTTCAGGGGAAGTCGTTGGTAAAGGGAAAATCTCTCCTGCAGTTTGCTTCCTCCCAAGACCTACTCAGAAGTAACCCCCACACACACACTCCACTCTTTATGCTTTCCACCTCCCATTTCATAACATATCCTATGACAACTTGATAGGAGGGGGGGGTTGGTTTTGTTGAGCTTTTTCCTTGGAGGCAGCTCTATCTCTATTTAGCTGCGTCCCCTGGGCTTTACTGCACAAAGTGCTAATGGTGTGCTTCCCACAAGGAGCTTGTTCCCAGCTCTGCACGGTAAGCACAGTGGGGCAGCAGGAGGAAGAACATAGCAGGTGTCGGGACAGCACCTTGACTGAGCATCCCCCTCCCCACCCCACACTGGGGCGGGAGGGAGGAGGGGGGAGCACTGCCTCGCTATAAACAGACTCCCTGCCATGAAAATAGGCCGCTACCAAGTGATGCCAGTAGGAGTGCTTTAGTGATTTAAATGATGTACACAGCAGAGAACAGCTTGATTAATTCATATGAATTGTAACTACTTAGGGCTCCATTCATCTGGAATGATCTGTAGTCCTATCTGCCACAGAAGTTACAAAAGGTCCCCAGCTTCAGTTGCAGGTGATGTATTAGTCACCCCCTCCCGAAGCCAGCCCATCCACAGGGAGATGCTTTGTTGCTACAGGCATCTACTTCGGAGCAACTGAGACCAAGACAAGGACAAGGGATCTGCTCCTCAGCAGGCGGCAGGGCAGGATGGGGAACCCCAACAGGCACCTCCCCAGGGAAGGGGGTGCAGGCTGGGGATGGCTAACCCCGGGGCGGGAAGCAGCTGACTCCTTCCAGAGAGGCTTTTTTTGGAAACACTGCTGTCTTTATCTGAAAAAATCAGCCGCTGGCACGTACATAATGTGTGAGGACATCTGGCTGAGACTGAACGCCGGGGCCAGCCGTCGCTTTGTCACGGTGGCTCATGGGGTCATTGGGTTTGGTCTCACTGCTCCTGCAAGTGATGGAAGAGCTTGGCCACAGACTCCAAGCTAGACACATGGACACAAGACCGGGCTGTTTGGTGACAGCTGCTCTGGGTGAAGGAGCCAGAGTCACCCACAGACCCTCACCTCTATCCAGAAACTGCTTGAGCATTTGGTTAAGAGAAGGAGACAGAGTATTCATCTTCCTTAAACCAACCCCCATCTCTTAGGAGCAGCAAAAGGAGCAGTGGGCACATCCTGATCGGCTGCTGGTCCCAGCATGTGCCTTGTGTCACCTGCAGCATGAGGAAGAAGGGGCTCTCTTGCTGGTAGCATGGGTGGAAATAAAGCCAAGCCCTAGGGAAGGCCGGTGCTGTGGTGAAACCCAGAGATGGCAGACCTGCTCCCTGCCATGCTGTCCAGCGTAATTCAAGGCTCATGCAGACAGGGTGAAGCTGTCCCACATCAGACCTGCTGCCAGATTTGTAGCTCCCAGCACCCAGCAGGTGCTGGTCACAACCTCTCCCCAAGGAGGCACTAGTGGCAATCCAGAATGCTGCATCACAATGCCGCTGTGTGGGCTCTGCCAGCTTCCAGGGCACAGAAAGAGGGGCGTGAGGTGCTCTGAATTGGATCTGGGTCCGCTAAGCTGGTGACTGATGGACCAGGAAAAAAAAAAATCTCATACTGGACACAGACATCCTGGCTTCCTCGAGGATGCGGCACTCATTGACTGGCACCACTTTTCTCCTGCAGGTCCTTGGGTACTAGGGTCAAACATCTGCTTTCCTTGCAGACTCCTTTAAGGAATCCTTGAGACACGATCCTCATCAAACTCTCCCAACAGGCTACTACCCTCTGCACCCAGTGGGCTCCGCATCTGATGGGCAAGGGCCCTTCATCACCTTCCTTCAGCTGCAGGTCAGCATGGAGCCAGGCTACAAGGAAGCATGAACCCCCTTCATCCTCTTTAATGCAAAGACAGGGGCTTGGCCCAAGCTAGCTTTGTTTGAACAAGGCTGGATGCCTTTGCACTGGAGCAGATGAGAAGCGCTTACACAGCCCATGAATGTCACTGGCTTGAGAGACAATAGAGATGTGGCTTTAAAAGGCTGCCAAGCCCCGGGCATTTAAATGCTCCCTTGACATTTAAACTACCAATGTTGTACTTGAGCTGGGACTTTACCGAGTTTATAGCACCCAGACAGTAGCTGTGCCTCAGTCATGAGTAGAGATAGCCAGGAGCAGAAGACAACTCCTGGAGGTACATGAATGTTTCCCAGGTCATGCTAATGGAGTAGAGTGCCTCTAAAGATGCCCTGCTGAGTTAGCTGATCCAGGTCCTAGCAGCAGGACAATGCTCCTCACAAAACATCTGCCTTCATGCCATGCTCTCCCGAGACCACACAGTACCATGCTGCTGCATCAGACCTCTGCCCATGCCCATGGTGGTCAGTTAAACATCAGCTTGGCTGCCTCCACGCTACACTGTGGTTAGTCTGGAGGAGACCCACCTCCCAGTTCTAGGTATTTACATGTCAGCTCCCACCATCGAGCCAGTCGCTCCCAGCTCACTTTGTACTCAATGGAGAAAAAGTTCACAGTTGGGAGGACATGACTCAGCCACCGTATTTCAGACATCTGTGTTTGTTAGGATGAATGAGCCGTGCTCTGACTGCATTGGGGGATGCACTCCTCTGGAATCAGCATAACGAGACATTTAACAATGTCATCTCACCCCTCCTAGCCCAGCTCTCCTGTCACCACACCAGCTGCATAAGAACCATGCATGTTCTCAGGCAAAAAAAAACCCAACAACCTTCCCTGGTGTGTTTTAATACCAGCCAAGTAAAACCATGTGGTAATGCCCTCAAGCTGTTGTGCTTGCTACCTAAGGAATACGCATGAGGGCCTGGAAGCTGTTTTCCTCCCAAACCTTTGAACCCCATGCACACATGTGGTCAAATCCTGCTGCAAAGCTCAGCACCCCTGCATGTGCCTGAAACACCCTTCCAAGCTGACATGCCTGTTGAAAGCCACCATGAGACCTGGGTCTGCAACAGCTGTGGAGGTAATTGAACAGTACAGAGCAGAAGAGCTGAAGTTTTTTTAGGTCTTTTTTTGGTGACAAAGAATGGCTCCCTACTGACCATTGCCTTCCTGACTGATGGCTCTTCCCTTCTCCTTAGCCCCCCAAATACACAGCTCCCTCCCTCGCTGTCAGGGCAGGCTCAGAGTGCCCTGGCCTGCAGCTCATCACAGACCTGTGCTCCTTGCTTGGGTCCGTCACAGCACCAGGTTACCCAACCTGCTGCCTGTGGCAGCTTTAGGAAGCCTTCAGCCTAGGTGATGGTGGCCTTGGTGGAGGGAAATGAGAGATGCCTGGTCCTGGAGGAGGGTCTGCTGTCAGATCTTTTGCTACCCTAACAGTCATTGCTGCAGCAGCTCTCTCCTGAGCTAGTCACCAATGGGCTTTTGCTGGAGGGAGTCTCTGGAGACTGGAACAACACTCACCATCCCACAGCACTGAGTCACCAGCGGGATTCCCAGCCAGGGCTATCCAGGGGGCATGAGGTTTTCCTCCCCCAGGGCTGCCAAACATGTGTCAGCTTCTTGGAGACTCTCAGGCATGGAGCTTTCCTGGGAATTTCCCAGGAAGCCTGGCCAGGCTGGGTGACCCAGCTCCTCCAGACAACACTGACAGCAGAAGAGACTCTGCAGCTCCGTCTGCACAGCAGTGAACATCAGGTTGCTCCCTAAACAAATATCACTTGTCCTCATTGCTACAGGGACCCGGAGAGCATCAGTGCTGCTATCAAAGAGGAAGGAGACAGCACAGCAATGGAAGCTTTTACCTCAAACTCATCTCACCTCTGCAAGAATTAAACAAAAGCCTTGTGTTCCATAGCTGGCACAGCTCATGTCTGAGCTACACCTCTGAGAGATGCTACCTGGATGTACTCCAGGGCACAGCTCCAGCCTTGTGGTGCCTCTGGCCAGGTGGCACGAGGAAGATGCTCTGGCCCTTCGGTGTTGCAAAGACTTGCCTGGTGCTGGACAAGATGATTCATCACCAGGAACTTTGTGGATGAATGGGGAAGTGGAAATGGAGATATGTCAGCAATTAGCTTGCTTTCTCACTGTAAAAAGAGGCCAGTGGGTAGCCTGAATGAGCATTTCTTGGAGGTTTGGACCTAGATGGTCTCAGATGGGGAAGAAGGTGGAAGGCAGGAGGTCTTACTGAGCTGATAAATTGAGGACTTATGCTAATATTGTCTGGATCTGGAGCATCCAGACCAGTGACCCTGTGAAACTCAGGGCTGAGGGATCTCTCCCCAGCATGCTTGGGGCTACCAGCACCAAATATAGCACTCAGAAAAGCTCCCCTGTGTCCATGTTCTTATATTTTGGCATACACCAGAAAATTCCCCACCAGGGAACATAGTAGGGTTTTTTAAAGCATGAAAAATTATACTGTTGTTCCAACAGTCATGACTTAAGACTGCAACTCTTCCCCTGTGGGCCCTGTGGCAAGCTGCCCTCATGGCTGCCTTGCTGTCTACAAAGCTTTGTCATAGAAAGTGAGCCCTCATGAGCAAAGAGGTGGTTTTGATGCTCTTGTGGCCAAGCTAAATGCAGCAGCTGCCAAAGCCCTTGGCATGCACAGCTGGACCCACTGCAGGTGAGCCTGCTCTCCAGCAAGCCCAGCAGGCTCTTCTAGAAAACAAGCAGCCAAAGTGAGGGATGTGGCAGAAGACTCAGCACGGAAGCAAACTGCACCAGCGCATGAGGAATGAGAGAAGACATTCACCTGACAACACAGTTCTTACTGTATTGATGAGCTCTTCTAACAAAGCACTGCCTCAGCACACCAAATCACAGCAGAAGAATAAAAGGATTTTTTAAAAAGCCTACAGATTCATCTCTCTTTTCTAGTAACAGTCCCTGGACAGGATCATGCACAAACAAGAGCACCATGGCTTTTTTGTCCCCCTTGTCCTCTCTGCTCCAACGTTACCTGCCCCCCTTACCTGCTCACAGCATAGGGCATCAGGTACCTCTCCCTTGCTAGGAGAGAGCCACAACCCCAACAACCAACCTGACAACACTTTCCCACACCCCACAGCAACACCTATCACAATTCATCACTTAAGCCTACCCATTTCCAGAGTCCTCGCTAATTAGCCCTTAATAGGGCTGACCATTAGTTCCCGTCCTCACTCTTCCATCTCCCTGCTTGCCCTTTCTGTTTCCCTGTGCTGTGGCCACCTTGCCTGCTCAAACCAGGAGTTTTGCAAGGGCTGCTGACAGTCATACTTGTGTAGCACTCACCAGCATAGGGTTCAGGCGCTTCTTCTGCAAAAATACAAGTTAGTAATAATTTCCAAGCTACTGTCTTGTTATCATGTTTATAGCAGGCAAATAAACTTAAGAGAAAAGCACAAATAGGCTTTAAAGTGTTTACAAGCTTCTCTGGGCATCCACCACTCTGGCTCCTGTGTGTTGTCTCCTCCAGCTCAGGGCAGGACTGTAGGCAGGCTCTTCACCAGCCAAGGTGACGTTTCCCTAAAGAGCAGAACAGTGACACTAAACTAGGGTTGTGCAGGAAAGCATTGCTGCAATAAGACCTTTCAAATACACACACACACACACACACACCATGTCCCAGGACCTCCTGAGAGAACCTTCTATGTTATGTGGGGACCTGCAAGACTGAGAAGGCATCACACATGGCTGGTCCTGCTGGCCTGGCTCCCACCCAGGACTCAGGGCTGCCTTCCCTCCCTCTCAGCACTCTGATCAAAAGACAAGAGTCCTGATACAGTGTTTTGTTAGTAGAAAGGAAATATGCCTCCAGAAAACTTCCAAAAAGCTTAAGGATTTAAGATGCTAGAGAAACCATAATTCATAGGCAACAAATGCTGGCAGATTGTGTGCCAGAAGTGCCATCTAGCAAGAGAGTGATGGAGCAACTGCTCCCATTCCTCATCGCCAGCATGCAAGGGCTGTTGTGTAGCCTAATTGAAAATGTAAGTGTAGAGGAGTCTGCTCCTCTGCCCTTATTATCTGAGGGTCTGTACAACCTTCTCGAGAGCAGGTTCATTAAATTTAATAGGTCTCAAGTGCTCCCAAAATCTATAAATGATGAATCCTTAAGTGGGGGGGCGGGGGAGAGGGGATCCTTTAAATGCATTATTCACTGGAGCTGTAAACTACAAAACACAAATTGTGGGTGGGTTATTTAATCTCATTCAGCTGTTTGGTAGAAGAAGGAGACATCACTGAAAGAGTCATGCTCACAAACTTGCCTGTTTTTCCCAACTGTATCAGATGGTGTGAGAAAAACATATATATCACTTCTGTCTCCCAACCTTGTGTGTGCTTTATCAGGAACAGCACAAACCAACACCGAGCTTCCCCTATCTGTTTCCCAGCATTCTTGTGGTGTGCCCTGAGATAGTTCTTTGCACTCCCTGCAGATGCTGCAAACCTGAGAGCCCCCCAGGAGCTTGGCAGCCCTCATTAAAAGCTCAGGCTCAAAGTGTGAACTCTTGCCAAGGTTAAGAACAACATCATGAATAGCAGTGGTCAGAGCTGAGCAGGTAGAAAATGCTCAGCTACCCACAGCCTGGCGATTAGACCAGCACATGATATATGCAAACCCGATGCAACCAGGGGTTTTACTTTCCTTTAGTGGTTGAAGCATAAATGAGGTTGTTACAGGCTGTAAGCTTTGCTGTAGCTTTAGCCTCCTTCAAGGACAACGGAGGAGTGCTTTAGGTCACACGGTGGAGGAGTTAATGTAGGCTGCTCAGTAGAGTTGGCTCAAAAGAATCCTTTTCCCTGCTTCATATGGGAAAATGAGTATTTGTTTTACTCTGTTTCCCATTATTTGGGGGGAAAAAAATACGCCCTCTTTTAATTTACAAAAAAATGTTTACAACTCTGCGTTGTGGGAATAGAAAATGTACACAGAAAACTGATAGAAAATAGCAAGGCTGTTGAATGTGTTATCACCTGGACTTTGATCCGTCTTTTCCACATCTGGGCCAGCACAAGGGACCCGAGTACCTTCTGATCAGCTTCAAGGGGGCTTTTCACTTTGCTTGACATGGGTGCAAGGGAACTTATGCAGCTGGAACACACAATGGGAGAACAAACAGGAAGACCAGGGACACCTTGATTTGGAAAAAGACAGCTGTCCCCAGCCTCTCACTGGGACACTTCACTGGCATGTGCAGTCCTGGCTTTTATTGACTTGGAAGCAAGAGCTTGATGTGTCCTTGAGAGTCTCTCCTGTGTCACCATAACATTGCAGCTTACTGTTTGGAGCACGAGATTGCTGCAAAGGCTAAATTCAAAACACGGGGAAAAGGAAAAACAGGGGAAATTGCCTTATTCTGAGACCTTTAAAAGAAGTAGATACTAAAATACAAAGCGCTGTAGGGGAGCTGACAGTGTCACCTTGGCAGAGCAGGGTGGGCAGGGAGAGCTCTGCCTTTGGGAAGTTAGGTACCAGCTGCAGTGACTCTTCTCACTGTTCACAGCACCAGGAACCACGTGGGGCTGTTGCCTACGGTCCTGGTGCCACAGTGCTGGGCACAGCACAGATGGAAAACAAATGGAAAGATCATTTTTTCTGCAAAGACCTCCCAGTCTAAACGCCCGGAGACACAACAGGGAAGAAATTCCTTGGCTGGCTGTAATCCTGTGTATAGGATCTGGCCACACAAATACACTCCATGTGGCAATTCTGTTTATGAAAATGATGGATGTCACATCCTCCTCTTTGCAACACACCAGAAACAAAGCTCAGGTGGTTTTCTGTGCTGGGAAATCTGTGCCAGCTGCCCTAGCGAGGGCTGTACCTGAGCAGATGGGTTCCTGCTATCTCTCACTGTCAGTTAGATGAGGAGCAGTGTTCCGACTGAAGTGTATCTGCAAGAGGACTTTGCAGCTTGTCCCCAAAGACCTCTGCCACATCTTTGTAGCTTTGTCAGGGTGGAACATCATTGTTTCTTCCAGAAGGACATTTAACTTCTCTATGTACACAGTTGTACTATATACTTGCTTAATGAGCGCCGACTTCAGCTTCCCAAGCCCACAAGTGCATTGAACCCAGGGAGCTGGCAGAGATGCAAAATCCTGCCATGGTAGGAAGCAGTCTCCACTTTACCAAAGCAAGGATGGAAAGGCTTCTCAGGCACCCAGACACTGCTGTGCACTCCCAGGGCCTGGGGACCCTGCTACTAGCCCCTGCTTTGAGACCACAGCACCGACAGCTTCCACAGAAGGAGGAAAAACCTCTCGGGCTTTCACCCTCTCGCTTTCAGTTCCTTTAAAATTCTGTGGAAAGGGGATTTCCAAAGAATTGCTCATTCTTATGTGTTATCATATATTGCATCCAGCACGCAACACTACCTTGTTTTGGCCAGTGTTGGAACCGGCGGTTCTTTTCCTTGTGTTTCTTCCAAATTAGCATTCTAACATCCCTCCACTGGGAAGAGCTGAATCTGTTAGTCAGGCAAGGATATGTATATCCAGCAATCCTGTCTTTAGTAAGCATCTTTACCCTGGTGCAGCTGCTTGGAACATCACCAGTAATATGTCCCTGTCTATTTGGATCACAAGGGAACGTGATCTTTCATGTCGAAGATTTACATATGGCATTTTCACTGGAGCAGCATAATGAAACTCCACCCCAAGTCTCAACGCTTCCAGGAAGTTCAGATACAAATTTTGCAACTTGGGACCTATTTTTATTTGGCTTGGGTTTTAAACCCCTTTTTCTTTTCCCTTTGATGATTTTCCCTGCCGCTGTGGACAAATGAAAAGCAATCAGAGGCAGTACCGTGCAGCCTGGGTTTGCTCTCCAGCACCCTGGTCCAGCTGTGCACCCTGTCCGCGCCCCAGTTACGTGCTGGGAGGAGACTGGAGGTGGCATGTCCCCTTCTCCAGGCCACAACAGTGAGGTGCAATGTGTTCTCCCATCTGGGTGATCAGGGGACCACAACTGCCCTTACCCTGCACTCTAGACACCACCACTATGGAGGAAACCACTGTTGTGGAGGACACCACTCCACACAGGAGAGCAGAAGGGAAATTATGGCACTTGGAAGAGAAAAACGCCCTTTACCCTGACAGGCAAGCACAGGTCTGAGCACATTTACAAAACAAGCAAGACATATCTGAAACCCCTGGGCTCAAGCTATGACAGCAGCTTCATCTCCAGAGCTCTCCGGAGAGGGAGAGCCTGGGTGTGCTGATGGTGTGACACTACTTCACAAGGGTTGGGTCACAATCGGACCATGTGTGTTCAAGCACATCTCACCCACAGTTATCCCTGGCTCAGTTTCACCTGGGGCTCTGAAAGTGCCTTCAGGCTCAGATGCAGGTGTGTGGACAACCAGCAGACCTGGGCCTGCCTCAACCTGCTTCCTCACCCACTTTGCACCTCCTGGCACAAGAGCAGCCGTCATCAGGAAAGCAGCTAATATGCCACAGATGAAAACAAACAGAGGAGTGTCCTCTCTCATCTCCTCCTCTCCCGGGGGAACCTTAAAGACTAGGACTGTCCACAAAGGCATTAAGAAAGGGATCTGGTCCCTCGTTGTCTGGTAGAGAGCAACTCCAGGAGAAAGAGGAGTGGAGAGTCCAGGTGTCCAACCCTTGTTTGGGCTTGGCCATTTCCCTGTAGCCTGGAGGCCAGTAAGACTACATGACCCACAGAGCTGGTGTCCACAGGTGTCTATTCTCAAGTGACAGGATGGTAAAAATTATTCACAGTGATTTGTCAACAGTCTGTGAAGTCTCAAACACGCCCACACCTTGGAGGCCTGACGGCTTCATGCAATTCTCCACCATTGACAGAACCACTCGGAAGAGCTCAATAACCATGATGAACCAATTTAGGGGTCTGCCTGGGCTGTGTGTCTGTACAGCTATAGAGCAAGTGTCATAAAATGTCATAAACGCACCCAAAAAGTAAAACCATCTCTCTAAACGCATGCACACACACCCACAAAAGCTTTTTTCCCTAAACACTATATCTGCAGATCATCAGCATTTGGCTTACAGCATGATTCCTATTATCAGAATCTCACTTGTAAAGTAATTTGTCTGACCATCAGGTTTATGTGGAAAATAAAAACACGAGTTGGGGAAATGAGAGGGAGGAGGCAAAGTGTTTTTCAAGTGATCTCAGTGGTTGATTTTTTCCCAGCCTTGGAAATAGGTACTGCTGGGGAGAAACTTTAAAGAGCACATGAAAACCTTAATGAAGGTTGGAATGGTGTCTAGTATCTAGCCCAATAATTCTCCTCGCAGTAATTTCTTTAAGCCTCATACTTAGAGTTCAGTAGGTCATAAATTTTGCCTGCTCTGTAGTTAACTGGATCCACGAGATGTAAATGTATTACTCATCCACTGGTTAATTTGTATGTTCATTGCTTTCCAACCTCTCCACAAATTGATTTTTAGATTCGTTATTTAGCCAGGAAGGTATTTCCTGGCTCGTCCCCCAGAAGGTCACAGAACAACGTGACGCGTCTGACTGCCATGGGGAAGCAGAAAGTCAAGCAGAGGGCTGGAGAACAAGTTTTCCCTTCTCAAGCTCAGTCAAAAGTCAATCAAAATGCAAGCTGCACTTGGCAGATGCCTGTTCAGAGCTATGCTCCAGGCAGGGAAGCAGAGCAATGGGGTGATGGGCCATGGAGACCAGAAGAAGGGCAGAAAAAAAGCTGAGCAGCATGGGCCTGGGCTGAGAGGGTATAAGCTCACATCTCCAGGTGGTCTCTTTCTTCTCACTTTTATCTCTCCATATTGTCTGGATTCATTTACCAGCTTGAACCCCACAGGCTGGTGGCCTCTGTCCTCTGCTGGCTTTTTAGCCCATTTGGAGGATGCTGTCCAGGGCTGTCAGTGTCTTTGCTGGCATCCTGCTATCTCCACAATTTGTTCAAGGTCAATGACTACTTCCCAGCTGAGACAAGTGGTGAAAAGTCCAGAAGGAACTAGACCATCTTGATCTGAGCCCTCTGACTGTTCCACTTAGCACGATATCTAGGTGGTGCATAGCTCTCCATGCACATTAGGAAGCTGACTTGGGTTGCTGCTTGACCCTGAAATGTGATGTCTGCATGTCAGTGGTTATCTCAGCCAGGCCTGGGACCATGGTGTGCCTGCTCAGTGAACCCCGGGGCCGGCTCTGGGGCTGCCAGCTTCCCATGCTTTTCCACAAAAAGCTGTCAGCACTTGGAAATACATGACTCCAACAACTTGGAAGCAAGGCTGGAGTTTGGCTCTGTTCCAGGTCTAACATCCCCGGGTCTTAACGGTGCTTTGTGAAGATTAACCTTCACCTGCAAGCAGGAGTTCTTAGAAAAAAAGGTGCAAAGAGATGGCCCAGAGCATCATCAGACTTGATAAACTGAGTCACTAGGAGAGGACACCTCTGAGTTGCACCAGACACAAAGCTGCATGGTAGACCTCTGGAAAGCTCTCCTCTCTGTCCCTGCATGCCACATCGTATGCTCCTATTACAGAAGTTGCTCACCTCCTTGGAGGGGCAAGTTTCCCTTTCCCATGGGTGCTCATTATACCCTTTGCTCTCCCATCTTTAGGGCATTACATCTGTGGCTGCACAGCCATGGCTTGGTCTCTGCTTTTGCTTTATTTTTTCAGCTGATTACATTTTGACAGTGATTTTGCAGCCTTTATGTACTGGCTCCCACTGTTTGTATTCTAGGAAACATTTACTGCCTGTCTGGCTTGCCAGCACTAGGATTGCTCACCATCCCTTGGGAACAATGAGAAATGATGTGTCAGAATTTACCCGCTTCCCAGCACTCCCTGTTTACTACAAGGACCCCATGGGCAAGAGAACAAATAGATTACTACAATTTATATCTCTCTAGGTAATGTCCTGCAGTTCCTTATCTTCCCAACTGGGATATAGTTCACTCTGCTGGGCCTCTTTCAGCTCAGGAATTCTGTCATAGTGGCATCCGTGGTGGTGAAAAATTGCCTGTCTGACAGCAACAGCGTTATGGGAAAATCGAGATTTACCCCCCGCCTTCTCCTCTCTCAGATGTGCTTATTATAATGCGGTGGAAATCAGAGCTTGGCGGGAAAAGGTTTCTGAGTCCCATTAAAACTTTTTGTGATTTCCAAAGGTTGCCCATTCCTCAGTGAGACAAAGCCCAGAGCTTCCTTTTTGTAAATGGAAGTGAAATGATCCTCTTGGCCAAGCCCTAGCATGGTGGCAGTGCTTCTGCCGTGCCCTGGGAGCCTGGGGCTCAGGTCCCCATTGCTGGGGTGTCCAGGCCAGATGGCCAATGGACCAGGGGGCCTTTTGGAACTCTCCTGAAGTGGTTCTGCTTCTTAAACTCTCTACCAGAGGTGCTCCATTTTGTATTCAAGTGTCTGTTTGAAACCGAGACTTGATCCTGGGATTTCCACATCCCTTGGCACTGGCCTTTTGGAAGACGATAACTGGCCAAGGGTATGTAGACCTGAAGATCCTCCTGCCTTTCCCTAAAATAATTTCCAAGGCTGAATAAATTTACACTTGGACACAATGATCTTAAAGGTCTTTTGCAACCTAAATGATTCTATGATTCTAAATTCCATGAAAAGGGGGGTGGGGGGGTGGGGATGGGGGGGGTGGGGTGTTTGACACATCAACTGAAAACATTTCTGCTGAAAATACATTTGTCTGAAAAATTCCCAACCAGTTCTAGCAACAGTTTAGCACAGAAGTGCAGCATGTATTGGCTTATTAGTGAAGAAGTCCCCATCTCTTTCATCTTTTACCTGCTGTTATCACTTTCCAAAATCGACTAAATCAACAATCACTGTCAGCGTCCCCTTCACCTCTCAAGACACCTTCAGGATCACCCAGCAACTATCTCACCATGTCCTACCCTAGTCCTCCATGGTGGTGGTCTCAGGAGCCAGGTGGTCTCAGCTATTTGCATCTCAGTCCCCTGTCGGGTCTTTGACTTTTGCTGCCTCCAGCATAACTGAAGCTGGGAGTCCCATTACTAAGGACTTTTGAATTAACTCACCGTGATCTGCCTTCTCAGGGCCCTGCCTTGCCAAGGCAGGTGGTTTGAAGGAAACGGTGAGGAGGGAGGTGGCTGTTTGTGTTTGCAGAAACCTCTGCTGCTTGTTTAGCCTGTGAAGCCCACAAAGAAATGTGACTGGGATGGCTCAGATTTCCATTCATGCTCAGCCTGCCCTCAGTGTACAGTGCTTATGATGTACCACCAATACCATCCATGCCTCCCAGCCTGCCCAACACACCACATTCATCCCCACATGCACCTGAAAAAGGCATGAGCATCCTCATCTGAAGCCTCCCAATGCAATCAGTTGGCTTGAAATCCACTTTTAACATTTCCCTTTAACCTCCCCTGCTCAGGCGGGGACGCATGCCAGACCGACAGTGCTGGCGGGGGGAGCCCCGCGTCCCACTGAGGGGCAGCGATGCTGGGAGGAAGCAGCATGAAAGGCTTCCAGAGTGCTTGCCTGCCTCTCTCCCAGAAGACCTATCTCCTCTGCCAAGCTTATTCACTCTGCCCGATCAATCCCCATCCCATTCTCAGCAAGGAGGTCTTATTAATACCGGCTGAATGGAGTGGGAGGTTTGTGGTCTAGAAGATTTTCCCGTAGGAACAGGAGCTAGACCACCAAGCCTTTCAAACTGGCCACCCAGATGGCAATAACCTTTGGCCAGCGTTGGCACGGGCTGGGCTTGACGCCGGACACAGTGCTGCTGAATAGATGGGTTGAAGCCATCTGAGGGTGAGGATGGGGGAGGATGCAAGGAGACTGTAGGGAATTGTTTAAGAGAGCTCTGAGAAATATTGGTCGAGTGCTTCCATTTAATTATTCACTCTGCTTAATTTGCTCTTGGACAAGATGAATCGTTCATTGACTGCGCAGTCTGGAAGCAAGTCCTTCCTGTCTAAACAGACTCAGCATTAAATGAGAAAATAAATGGAGGCCGAGCAAAGAAAATTCCTCCTCTCAGATTGATCACGTCAGGGCAGAATTCTTGTAGGGAAGCCAGAGCTGATAGAAATATAAACACAAATTCTACCACTTGCCAGAATAAGTTTCTACAGTTTTCCCTTTATTCCAGCTATAATTTTTTCAGGCAATTTAGTGTTTGCAGACAGTGCTGCACTGACACTGTTGTCAATGCCACCGTGGCTGGTATTGACTGGGGGCTCTGGGTGGGTGAGTAGCACAGCAGAGCTGGTCTGACAATGCAGCCGTTGCCCAGGGTGTCAGGAGACACGGTGGGATTCAGCTCTACTCACTTCAAACACCTGGAAGGTAGGTTTCAGCCTTCAGCTCCACCTGTCTTCTATAGTATTTGTAATCTCTCTTCACAGAGAAGTAGACACCACTATGGGGCAACTTGTCTGACACATCCACCTCAGGTGTCTGTCAGAGGACAGGAGGAATCACCTTCCCCAGGTAGCACAGCTCATCTCGGTGACCCCAGCTGCAACCATACAGCTGCAAACATCTGGTCCAGTCAGCCCTGCACTGGAGCTCCACTCCCAGATCAGGCACTGGCCACCCACTGGCAGGACATGGGCAAGTTGATTCCACTTTCTGTTCTGTCCCATGCAGGTATGAAATGTTTCAGGGCATTTACAAAATACCTAAAGGTATTTATGGGCTCTCCAGCCCAGCAGGATCCCCATCTGCATTTGGCTTCAAAGCAGTAATTATATAAATAACGGATGGGTGGATTTACACAGGAGTAAAACAGCAGCATCTCTAGCTCTTGATTTTTAACCACTGACTGCCAACAAAGACTTTTAGGCAAACTAGAATTATTCATTTACTAACCTCAACCCTTGAACTGAATGACTGGCAACCGTAACTCCAGTCTGAAATCATTCAACCCTCATTTTCAGGTTTTTAAAATAAACAGGGCCAACCTTCACACAATAAAGATGTGAAAATTCTTCCAACACAAATGTCTGAGCCTAGCGCATGCTACATTAATTTTATTTTCCTTCTTTCATCCTGATTAAACTGTCCACTAGTAATTCTTTGCCTCCGGCCAAATGCAAACACAACTCTGCCACTAATAGGAATTGAGTACGTCTGCATAAAAATACAATTAAAGTAACAGTACACTTCACATTTCATGCCACTCGAATTCTCAAGTAGGTCTGTTATTACAGGATTTCTCATGCATTGTTAGAATTTTTTTGCATTACACTCTGAGCAACAGATTTTCTTCTCTGGTCAATCAGCATTAAATGTAATGCCATGCATTATCTTGGCTTGAAATAATAATAATAAAGGAATCCTGCCCCAGATGTTTAACATGTTTTTCCCTTCTCTGAGAAAGATTTAGAGATGTGAAAGACTTTCTCATGTGGCATCAGAAGGAACCCGTGGGCTTTTAAATTTTTTGGCAAACCCCAGAATCACCCAGACAATTACATGCTAAGGAAAGTCTCCTGAGGTGAGTGGAGGCTGACATTCCAGTCGCTGCTCTGAGCAAGACAGGGACAAGGTTTGACCCCAGCATCCATAGCTGGAGAGGAGACTGCCTTCAGCACTGACCCAGTTACTGCGTCCCAGGAAGGGGAAGGGACGTTTGCTTTCCTCCAGCTGTAATTCCTACTCTGCTCCCCAAGTCAGCCGGACTTGTGAGCCAAAGCTTTGGCTTAGAAAATGGCCATTTCCTAATGAAAAAATACATTTCAGAAAATTCCCACCATCCTACCAGAGACATCTGAATCAGGGCAGGCAACACCAGCTCCCCCAACCCAAGGGTCATCTGTCCTTTAAAGAAAACGTCATCATCCAGCAGGGAGGAGAGTTAGCCCTTCAGGGCTCTTCTTCCCGAGTCAGTTGGGAAAATTCAGTAATTTCCAGTGCCTTTCAACGCATAACCGTTTGCACCCTACCCAAGTTGCTGCTGCTTGGACCAGGGACACCCCCACAATCCACTTTGCAGCAGGGATGAGTCAATGTATTGTGGACGATTTTCTCTCTCAGGTCCTTCAGCCAAGATGAAGCAGCATTTACTGAGGTTTGATCAGGTCTCTCTTCTAAGAGACCTTCAGATGTGACACCAAATAGCTGTGAAGGACAGAAACAGAACTGGAAAACCAAGGAAAAGCTGGCTGAATGAGTTAAGTTGTATGAAACCCTTGGATCACATGCATGAGGTTAAAGGTCAGAACCTCTGCAAAGTGTGCTATCAACCCAGTGTGGGAAACATCTAAACACTTTTGGAAAACTACAGATTTATCTGCATTGGCTGCATTTTAAAAAAAGCGCTAACGCAGCAGCCCATCTCACAATTCCCTCTAAACAACCTCTGAACCTCGTTCTATAGCCGATTAATTCAATCACTTCTTTTATATCTGCTGGAATCCAACTTGAGCAAAAAAGCTCAGCAGCCCTTTTTATCGCCTGCCAGAGCTCCAGCAGTCATCAGAGAAGGTTCCAATAGGTCATAATTTAGTCAATATTTTACTTTGCAAAACACATGAAAACCCTTTGACATCAAAAGCAGTAGATTTACAGATGCTGGGCATTTACAGATAGCGTTCTGCCAAAGTATGAGCGTGCATGCTAGTTCAGATTAAACTTCTATTATTTCCTCAGAATGAAAATTGGCACTCATCCATCAGCTCCCCAAATTCAGTTCAATATCCATCAACTCCTACAGATTGCAACCATCTTTCCCCTCTGGTTTGCCTATACCTGAGCTGCGGTGGTCAGATCCGCAACACCCACGGCCGTTTCTTGTGTGTAGCTGCTTCACAAATGCATTTGTTTGCAAGTTCATATGTCACAGGCTAATCTGGCAGGGTATCTAATCATTTAATAGGATAAAAAGGGAAAGCTTTTTTCATTTGGGTCTCTTTCACCTCTTGGCAACACTCAAGACAATCGCTTGGAAAGCCTCAGGAAAACTCAAATTCCCTGCAGGTAAATGGCTGTGTTTACAAAGCAGGAAGACCTTTTAGGACACAAACCTGTCGACATGTGAATGAGGAAGCCTTGAAGCCGGTGTGGTGGGCAGCTTGAGCTGGGCAGGATGAATCCCACCCACATGCATGCTTGACGTGCCCCACGAGCATCGCAGAGCCCTTAGAACGCCCCTCCAGGGCTCATCATTGCTGCGGTGGCAGCAAGGAGATACTGCATGGCTCAGCACCGAGCTGTGTGGCTGTGCCCAGGCTCACTGCGTGTGCTGCCAGTGGTGGAGCCCCAGCAGCCCCTCCACAGAAGCTGGTATGCATGTTCTGCCCTCACCTCCCCCAGGACAGACCACCGAGCTGGCGCTCGCAGCACTGACTCAGCGGTGGGGAAGGCTCAAGGGATGAGGACAATGGGGCTGTGTTTTTCACCACAGCAGGAGCTTCTGCCCGGTGCATTTTTCAGAATGACAGTAAATAAGGGTTGGGAGGGATATGGATGGTCCATCTAGTGCGTCCCTTTAGTTACTGCTGGTTTCCATTCAGGCATGCAGTCAAAGAGGTTTAATTTTATGGTGTCTGCGTGGGGGGCAGAAAAACTTTCCGTTTCCCCTTCTTCATTGATATTTTGTCCATGAACCAAATGGTTTCATTAATAAGTAGGTTTTGCTGAAGATGCAGCCACCAGTAAATTGCTCTGCCACAATATGGGACTAGTGTGGATGGATCTGAATTTGCAAGACTCCTGTCTTGTGTTTCAAAATCTGCATTAACTCCCCAAGTGACTCTTGGCCCATCACAAGCTGCAACCTTCTTATCTTATTGGAGTGGATAGGAAGAGAGTACCCATCTCTTTAGACCCTTTCTGAAGACATTTACTTTGGGTTCTACCTGTAATATTTCTCTTTAGCCTTTAATTTTATTACATTACATTTCTTTTGGGAGGGAAAAGCCCCTTTTATTCCTCACTTAGCCCAGTGTCACTGGGCTTCTTCCCTGCAAGGAGGACCGGAGAAGTTCCAGGTCCCTGCCTTGCTTTTCACAGTCTCACCTACTGGCTTTGTTTGGGAAATTATCTCAGCAGGTGCAGCATAGACAGTGGCAGCTCAGCACCACTCCTTGATCACCTGGGTGTTTACTGATGCTCCTTTGACCCCCCTCTTCTTTCCTATGTGGAAGCAGTGTAGGTGAGACCCCACCAGCCCGCAAGCAGCACCCCAAAGCACTCTTTTGGGTGCCTGCTCCTGGCATCAAATAAGAAAGGCACCCAAAAGAGAAGGTACAGAAACTTGTTCCACCAGCTACAACGATGCCAAAAAAATCATGCTTCACCTGCAGGCGCTATCCCCAGCCAAATCCCCTCTGCCATCACTGCAGTGAGAGCAAAGGAGATGCTGCTTTCCAGACATGGGCTGCACCGGGAGGTACAGATCTGCCCTTGAAGAGACATTTGCCTCAGCTTTGCCTTGTGGTTTGCAAGAGCTTGTGCAATGTTGCTGACATATGGTGCTACAAGATTTTCTTTTGCTCCTAGTGTGCTCTCAAGGTCCTTCAGCCTCACCAAGCAGGATGCCTCTGACCTGTCCCAAACTCCACATGTCCTTTCCCTACACATCCTTTCCCTCAATTGCTGCCCAGGTCCCACCTGGCCTACCAGAATGGCCCCTCCATCCTTTGAAAACCTCCAGTCCTTTAACAGGCAGTTCAAAGTGTAAGGATTCTTTAAAATCCGTGATGGGAGCATGTCAGAAGTGCCGGCGCAAGCAGCGGAGCAGATGTGCCGCGGGGAGTGGGAGGCAGGCAGCGGGGTGGGGGGCCCTGGCAGCAGAGCGGCACGGAGGGGATGGCAGCTGCAAGACAGACGGCCGCTCCGCAGCCTGGCGCTGAGGAGAGGGGAGCCCCTTCCAGCTTGTCCGCGCTGCCACTGCACGCACACATCCTCGTTAATAACAGCCAGCGGATGTGATGGATAGCACTCAGGGATGAATTACGGCCAACCGCCTGATGCTGCCCTGCAAAAGCCGTATTTAGCCAAAAGCCAGGCAGGTTTGTTGGGGTTTTTTTTCCCCTCCATCCTGCCAGGTTTGGAAATCCAAGGAGCATCTTCAATTTGCTTGCTAAGATGGAGTTTACTTGAATTGCCTCCTGTTTCCTGTGGGGTGATGGTGTACTCTGGGTAGCAAAGAGGGATGCAGCTGGTGCTCAGGGAGCACTGTTTGTGCTACAAAACAGCAAGTAGCTTCTCCCAAATGGTTGTGTTGCTGTTACTGAGGTGTTTTGTCTTTCAGTAAACAAAAACATTGCTCGACTTGGAAAATACAAGGATTCAAACCAAATTCAGATATTGCAGTTTCCAGATCTTTGCATCTCAGATTGTTGAGCTTCAGCTGGGTGGCTGGAGACCAGGAAAAAAAAAAAAAAAAAAAGGGAAAAGCAACCAACTAAAACCACACAGACACACACACCAACGGGGAGAAACTGGCATGAGAAAAGAAAATAAAAGCCATGTTAAAGAACTCCTTGGTTTCACCCAGGATTGCTATACCATGGGTGAGCAACAGCCTAAGATTTTTTTTTTCAACAGGCAATTTTTTAAGTTCAAAGAGTTTCACAGAGGAAATGGATGTGACATCAACATCACGTCAAATTGAAAAGTTTCATTGAAACAGCTTTAAAAGTTTATTTGTTTCATTGAAACATCACTGGAAACATGCAGAGTTATTTCTGACATGATATTATCCCGGATTCAAGTAACTACAGCCATGCTATAAATAAATAAATAAATAAATAAATAAATACAGCCAGTGCATCAGAGCTCCCCTAAAATATAAATTTTTACAGGAAACGGGTCGGATTTTTCAGTGGTGCAAATGAACCTCTCCCCACTGAAGCAAGCCAGACGGTACTGGTTTACCTTAGCTGAACACCTGGTTTTAATTTCAATATATTTCATGTATCTCAGTGGCAAACACTGAAAATAGCTGCCTGCCTTTAACGAGTGGTCGCCACTGACCTGAGTGAAGGAGAAGCAGCTGACGGGTGCTGCAGAGCTGGCCAGTACCACCTGATGGGGCAGGCACAGTCAGACCAGCCTCACAGTCCGATGCAGCTCTCGGCATCTGCTGGGGTGTCCTGGCCTGCTGGGGCTTGGGTAGGAGCCCTGGGCAGTTTTATAATAGCAAATGCATGTGAGCGGCATTAGATATTACGTGATATAAATCACTTTCCTAACAAAACTGATTTAATTGCTGCTCAGTCTCAGCGCTTTCTCTCTGTTCATATTTCTACAGCCCTTCACCAAGGTACTATGACAACCTTAGCACCTCCGAAGACTGTGAAGCATGAAATGGTAGAGATCAGGACACGAAGTGCAGAGCTGGAAACACTTGCCCCGTGTGAGGGCACCTACAGAGCATTCAAAGCTTCAGTGTGACCCTTTGGGGAAGGAAACAGTCTATTCTGCAGGTTGGGAAACTGAGGCAGCAGTGTGTTGTCTTGCATATTCATCCACCAGAAACCATTTCTTCCAAGTCCCAGTGGCTCTCTGTCACTGCTGAACAAAGTTATTCCTTGCGATGCCATCCCTGCTGCGAGCCAGACCTTGAGGGAGAGGCCAGGCGGTCATGATTACATGGGGTTTGATTTCATGGGAACATAGGATAAAAACATACTGAGATGTGTATTTGATCCCTTCATTTGGATCTGATTTCTAAACCTTCAGAGTCATATTTCCAAGCTTTTCCCACAGACAGCAAGGCTGTGAATTTTCTTCAAATATTTATTACACAAATCAAGCAAACTGATAGTCCTCCAAAATCTAAAGACTCCAGGAGCTGGGGATTAAAAGAAGAGAGGAACACTCCCTTCCTACTGCTGTCCCAAAGCCCACGTTATAACCGCCCCATCTGACAAAACAAGGACCCCTGCACCCTGCGACACACACTCCCACCCCCCCATCAAGGGGATGGGGACAATGCTGGGTTTTGAACTACCCCTAAAGCCAAACGGCAGCTTTGGAACACTCACTTGGTGCAGGCAGAGGCTGCCAAAGGTGACAGGTTTAGCGACAGCACACACTGGATCATCCCCTTCTTTTTCCACAGGGATACCTTTGCGGACCCACACATCTGCACACACACACACCCGCTGGCAGTGCTACGCAGAGAGCGATCTAAAATTAGCTGGGTGGATTTAATGTCACACAGCTTCCCTCTGCTTTCGAGTGCTCAGCCTCCTGCTATTTTTAAACCAAAGGGAACTGGTAAACAAAGGTTTGGTGCGCTCTGCTCTGACAGAAATAGGCACTGCAGCTATTTTTATCCTGCAGACTACACAATGTGTGTCCAAGTTACAACCAGCAGCAATAAATATAACCCAAAGAGGGTCAAGAAGCCACTGTAAGCAGGGAGCAGTAACGAAACTGCTCTGCTCTCTGAATGTCAGTTCTAGCCCTTTGAGGCTCATCACACAAAAGCCTTATAGAAAGCAGGTGAGGTTCTATGGCATGCTTTGCACATCTTTTTTTTTTTTTTTTTTTTCCTTCCGGGTTTTGTACTTTAGCTTAAACTAAGTGGTGTACTGGAAATATCAAGGCATCTTGACCACAGACTGGATGCACAAGGGTTAATTCAGCTCTGCCCAGCACTGGAACTCCTGGCTGAGATGCTAGGCATAAAGAAAGAGGTTTTACCTTTCAGGTGACTTTCAGGAGAGGCTCTGAGGTTGAGGAGAGGAATGGTGTTTGCAGAACATGTTTAGGGTTGATGTTGTTTGTTCTGTTAACCCTGGGGTGGTTGCCCTGGTTGGACAACATCAAAGCCACTGCTGAGCAGGATGATGTGCAAAGTGTGCACTTGCCTGGTGAGTCACATATGGTCACCTGGGTGCCCATGTCAGGGGTGGGTGCTGGATTCACCCTCTGGAGGGAGTACACACTGATTACCTGGCCAGGGCTTCACATCCTGGAAACCTGCCCTCCTTTCTCAATCCCTGCAAGGTATTAGTGTCATGCCAGGGTCAGGCCCATCCCTGGCCCTCAGTAGGGCTTTATGGAGCATTGCAAAGGGGATGGGCCAGGCAGTGCCATGAACGGAGGGTCTCACCAATCCCAGTGCCTAACCTTTCTCCATCCCACAGGGGATTTGGTGTGAGAGGCCAGGCAGCAAGGAAGTCTTCTCTCTACACTACTCTGTCTCCTATTGCTCCCCAGGACTGCTCTTTAGAAAATGCCAGGACCTCCTCATCCTCAGAGCCAGGCACTTCAGGCTTCACTTTTGCTCAGGGACCCAGCAGAGAAGGAAAAGCAAGATCCCCCATGGTTTCCATACTTAGTATCTTCCTTCTTCAGGGTACCATCACTTTTGGCTTTAATCTCCCAGTCTGTGAAACCCCCAGAGCTGGGCAATGTACACCCGGGGGCTGGGTCATTTCACAGGGGAACACGTCTCACCTCCTTCTGCTGGATCTTGCTTCCCCCTTCTCCACTGGAGATGCAAACCTCTGCTCCACTTTGGCTACCCTGCTGCAAGGTTCAGGGACAAGCACTGGCAACAAAGGTTGCACTCCTTACCTCTGGAGGAGTTCAGGCAGTGTTGCCCAGTGTCTGCTGCTATAGAGGTGCCCCAAAATACCCTGCCTGGCTTCCCCCACCTGCTGCAGGCAGGTTGAGGTCTCCTTGCAGACAGTGTTGTCTCTCTGGGATATCTCAAAAGCGTTGTGGGTCTACATGGGTGAACTGCTCACTGAGGGTGGGACCTCGGGCACTCCACCCACAAGTGAGCTTTGGAAAGGAAAGTCCTGATTTCTTGAAGCTAAATCTTCCGGGGGGTGGTGGGGGGGGGGTGTTGTTTTCAGCAGAAGCTGGATGGGGCTGCTCGTGCTCCTGCTTGGCCCTGCAGGTTGCATTGCACCCAAGACATGGCACAACTGCTAGCATTTGCAGCCCTAAGGCTTTGGACTCCCCCTTTGCACTCCCAAGAGACATTTGCACCCCTACCTTGGCTGAAGTGAGTGATCTTCAGAGTTAAGGCACCCAAACCCTACTAAACATGTAATGCTGATAGCAGGAGGAGTCAACAGATACACGACCAGAGTCCGGAGATGCACCCCCTAATGACAAGCAAGCTGGCATAGAACAGCTGTGACAGCCAGCCATAGTGAAGAAGATAGCAGGGGGAATATCCAGATCTCTCCTATAAAAACAAAAGTTAAAGGGACAGTTGTGGGTCCTAAAAGCTCTCCCAGGCTTAGCAGGCACATCCTGCAATACCTGGAGTAGCTCTACACCCAACACCATGATGCCACACCGCTGCAAGCCAAGGGATGCCCACCTTGGCTTGGACCTACCTCTGGAGCCAGAAGGCATGCCTGCTGCCCGCAGCCAGCAAGCCCACAAGACAGCAGGGGTGGCTTCTCCCTTTCCCAGCCCTTTCCTCCCACTCAAGGGACCAACCCTGTGCCTTCCACAGCTGAGCAGGCAGTGATGAAGGGGTTGTCTCTGTCTCTGGCAGAGGCTGGGAGAGCAGTGCCCCTCAGCTGGTGCACTGGGCACAGCTCAGAGCTTGGGAAAGGAGAGACCTGGGTTCATGGACCAGCCCTGGCTTCTCCCTTGGCTCTCATTTATTACTTATACAGGCACAGTGGGGCCCTTTTATTTTTATGCAGCAAATCATCCAGAAGAAAGGAAGGAGGGGGAAAAAAACCTTTAGTAACAACTGTAAAAAAAAAGAGAATGAGGGGAGGCAAGCATGCAACCAACAGACAGACAAAGGTTGCAAAACACCGACAGTTCAGCTGGAAAGGAGGACTGCAGAGACGGTGAGGCTTTAAAAAATGCCCTGGTGCAGGGCTGGTCTGCAGCTGGCTGTCTGAGCAAAGAGGGTCTCCTTGTGGGGCCCAGCATCAGTGGCCACAGAGACAGGTGAACGTTTCAGCTAAGCTTGTGTGGCCTTTCACAAGGAGAACTGAGCTTGCTGAGCCTTGCTGAAGGTATGTAGGGGGTAGGCGGCATGACCTGCCAAGGGTGGTTGGGTTAGCACCACTGTGTTTGGAGTGGCTTGGCTTGCTCCAGCAGGCTCAAGGTATGGGTGTGGGAGCCTGTGCATGCCCATGGGATGCCAAAGAAATATATTCAGCTCTATCTGCAGGAGAAGAAGCTCACCCATCTGCAGCAGGCTCCTTGCACACAGCTACACATCTTGTTCTCCCTCCCCTCTAGAGTTTCAGCAAAGTCAATGCCCTGAGAAGGGCTTGCTGCGTTGGCTTTTACAACATCCACCGCCTTGGGACTGCGGGTCGGGGTCCACAACTGCCAGCAACAGTCATTACCCTCTTTCTTGCTCCTCGCCAGCTTTATTTTATATTTTTTATTCATCAGTGTAAAAGCTTCCCTAACTAGTCATTAACCTCAACCACAGGACAGAACCGTTAAACATTATTGTGGCTGTAACACGGTACATTACTTGCCTCGAAGTTGAAAGTGTTTCCTCCAGCAAGCGAGAAAAAAAGAAACTGGTATTAAGGTCAGGATTCTCCTGCACATCTATCTAAACCAACATCTGGCACCGCAGACCTGTTGCAAGGAGTGTGTTTGCATGGAACGAGGACGTTATATGATGAGTGCATCTTGATTAAACACACAAGTGGGAAAACCCACCTTCAGTTTCATCTCAGAGGAGAACAACCCAGGCTCTGAGATCCCACACTCAGCTGTCCCCATGCCAGCACAGCCCACTGCCAAGAGGGTGATACATCCATGTGTCAGGACGGTCCTTAAACTGCTCAAGACCTTCTCCATGCTCACAGCCATTGCTGACCACCCTTGCCAAGGTCCTGGAAACAGCAGCTTCTACAGGAATCAATCCTGTGAACAGGACCTGGAGAGGTCCACCATGCCACGTGCTGATTGTAGATACCAGCTGAAGGAGGGAAGGCTGTTGTGGACTTTCAGTAGGCATGGCTTTTGCTGCCCACCAGTGCTGCAAAACCCATAGACTGGATCTTCACAGTGCCTCCAGCAGCTCCAGGAGAGGTTTTCAGTCCTTGCCCACTTTTTTTCCTGCATGCACGCATATGCAGAGAGCAAAACTCCTTGATAGCACCTACAATGGTGTTTGCAGCGTGGACACTGTTACAGTACTGCTGGACCAGAGATGAGGAGCGAGCGGATGGTCATTGCAACCATTCCTTCATGCAGTGCTCTGTGAGAGCTGCTGCTGCAATCATCTGCCAGGGAATGTCCTATATTGTCTGGGGAGCCTTCCTGAGAGGAAGACAAACCTCCTGTGTCTTGGTGCAGGAGAGAACTTGGCACGTGACCTCCTGAAATGAAATCTTTGTGGCTGCAGCCCCTGGCTGATGGGGAGCTGTTGCGATGGGTCATGCCCGTTTCCATCCATCAGAGGACCCAATGAGACATGACTGATTTAACCAGAGCTGACAAAGGCTGAAGACCACTTCCCCATCTGGGGAAAGCCACCAGGCTAGGGGGGAAAGGCTGCCCTTTCATACATGATTTTGCCAGCACAGGGGTCCTACAGCTGCAGCACCCACCTTGCAAGCTTGGTACGAGCTTCCCTTCCACCTCGCTGACTCCAAAGGCACATCCTAAATTAAAAGTGGCATGACATGAATAGTTTCCCCTCCACGAAACCAGGCTGACCTCCCACCGCAGGCTGGGGATCCCCTGATGTTCGTTGTTACACATCGACGCCCGACGGGGAAGCACAGCCCTGCAGTTGACAGGTTTTAATGAAGACCTTTGATGTTCAAAGGAAGCGATGGCTGTTTGGTAAGGTCGGTTGAGTTAGAAGAAAGAGGGAGGCTGAAGCCAGCCAAGCTAAGCCCATTACAGTAGCAGGGCCCCATCTGGAGCACTTAACTGCTGTCTGGTTTGAGCCAGGCAGGTTGGGGGGGTCGGTTTCATGCCGAACGCCGTCTGCCTCTCTGAGTTACCGTCCCCATCACTCACCTGGTGCCAGCATCATTACCTGCAGGTCAGAGCCCAAGGTCCACTCTCACTCCTTGTACCCTGGGGCTGAACTCACACTTGCTTTATAGCAGAAATGGAAATGTCAGTATTTAACCAGGAGGGCTCTTAGCAAAGAAGAAATCTCTTTAAGATGTACCTGGGACATTAGTGACCCCAAAGATTCAACCTCTCAGCTGGGCTCATTGCCATAGTGAGGGAAGCACTTACCCTTCTGCAGCCCCAAAATGTGTCTCTGGGCAGCAAAATGGAGCAACACCACCCATCCCAGTGTTTGAGCACCCTTCATATGGGTGTCTGGGTCAGTGTCCATACTCCCACAGATATTTAAATCTCTTATGTACACTGGAGCATCTTCAGTGATTTTTTGCCCAGCTGTTCAGGAGTTTTCCTAGAGATGAGAAGGAAGAGGAAAAATGCCTTTAAACAACAGGGAATTTTGCCTTTGCTTCCTTAGAGCATGAAGAGCAAGTCCATGCAGAAGTTTGAATTAATAGGTGCAGAAACAGCCAGCTGGATATTTCAGAAATTGGTCATTTTGTCTGCCATCGATATTTTTTCAACAACAAAGGAAAGGTAACAAATGACACACCAGCATTTTTTGTCCAGCTCTGGTGGTGATGTATTTCAAATTTCTCCCCTGATAGTGTGTCTTTGTGACCAGTTGCACCCCCATGCCCTTCCTAAGTGCTTTTTTTCCCCCCTGAGATACAAAAGCAGCTGATTAAGGCTGTGAGAAGAGTCTTAGAAGACCAGCTCATTTTCAATGTGATGGCCCAAGATGCAGGCATTGCACACCAGCAGAATAGGTTCTTCCCAGAAACAGCAAAAGCTGCAAACAGAGAATTTTTTCCAGACAAAGGAGAGGAGCTGAGACAAGTTTGAGCAGGACTCCAAGCGTGACCTGGTCAAGCCAGTGATTGTAGGTTTGTATTTCCATAGCAGGAAGGAGGGCAGATGAAGATTTCTAAGGTACTCACCTCTGTTGTGTCCTAAAGGTGATGCTAAGACTTTCTGCCCAAGTCCACCACATGAGCAGATTCATTGCCCACCCACCCGACCTTACCAGATCCCTGGTTTGAAATGGTACAGGCAAGACTCAGCCCCAGCAGACAGCAAAGGACCATGACTTTCTCTTTTGAACTGTACCTTCCCCCAGTGACCAATTAATTTTCTCACTCAGAAGGAGATTAAAATATCCCCATTACACCTGGTGTGATTCATGCAGGGTTAGAGCACCCATTTCCACGCAGATGTGTTTTGCCTGTTGCAGGTTATGGAGGACAGTGGTCACTGCTCAACCCAGCCTTGCAGAGGAACCAGGTTAGGTTTTCTTCTGAGTCAAAACCTATGGTCCAGAGATTGATTGCATTTGGGGGAATGACATGGACCTCTCAGCCACCTCTCCTGCCTGGTCACACACCCACAGCTCCAGGGCAAGGGCTGAATGCTGCACAGAGCCACTCCTACTGCCAGCCTCATGAGGTGGAAGCACTGATGACAATTTGGCTTGTAATTTCTGCTGTGGGAGGTCATGTCAGGGTAACCCTACATTAAAGCTATCTCCAAGACCTTTCTGGAGGTTTCATTACAGCATTAGGAAGTGTTGTAGTCTAGTTCCCTAGGGGAATGAGGCTTTTCTGTCTGTAGTATTTGCCTTTGCACCTCTTTGTCCTGATTTTCCAAAAACTTTCAAACCCATAGAACAATTTTGGCCTTTTGACTCCAAGTCCTCAAAGACAATAAGTTGCTACCTGCTTGTGAACGCAGGTGGGCAGGGAGAGGAGTAAGGCTCCATCTCTGCACCTGCAGCACAAGCCCAGAGGCACCAGAAAACAGCAGAGAAGCCTCCTGGGTGAGAGACACAAATGCTCTGGAGACATTTCAGTCAGAGCTGATACCTCATGAGATGTGCGATGCTCCCTCCATAAGGCAAAAAGCCATGGGAAAGCTCCATGAGAGCCAAAGCTCATATAAATGGCTTGTTTGCTACAGAGTGAACCTGGCTGGTTGTTCATGGTGATTTGGGTCCAAGTCCTGCAAACTGGTCCCGCAGGCTGGTGGAACAGCTCTGCCCTCCTCCCTGCACATGCTGGTAGCCAAATGATTCATGTCGCAAGAGGGGAAATGCAAGAGCAAAGCATAAATGAATCACCCTCTGCTGCAGGTCATTTAATTCATTCTCCCTTCAGGAGGCAAGCGTTTTTGCACACTCTAATTAGATAGTTCATCCTAATGGCAGCTATATGATGTTTTTTTCTTCCTTCTTTACATCTTTCAGCAAAATAGCATAAAACCTGATGGATACTTAAAATAAAAAAGAACCAGTGTTACCTTGGAACAAACCCCATGTACCATATGGCTGAGACAGGACAGTTGCAAAATCCCACAACACATTCGTTACATGCGTTGTCTACACTGTACTGCTCTCTCCGCTCACTGCCTCTTCTGCCCTAGTTCCCAGACTTTGGGGTATAATTATAGAATAAGAGCAACTGAAGCTGATTTAAAAAAGATGGTTTTTTTCCATGGAAAAAAAAAAATCTGAACAAAATAACAGACAAAAAAAAAGTTTTTCTTGGCAACGTGTTAATTTCTTCTTTTTGAGAGAAAGAAAGAGAGAGAGAGAAAATAAGAACAGAAAATGTTCCATCTTCCTCCTCCTCCTGCCCACCTGTATGTGGAAGAAAGCAGGGAGGAAAGAAAAGGGAAAACCCCTATGTTTTTAAGCTTGTTGTTTTCAAAAGTACTAAAACATTTCTATCAAAGCTGACATTTTCTAAGGAAATTCTCATTTCACCTGTAAAGCCCCCCTGACTTCAGGAAAGTACCACTGCTTGTCAGAACAAAAAGAAAAGAAAAATCAAAGCCTCTTTATCAACTTTCCTCGCCAAAGCTATTGCAAGGTGGCAATGAAAACACAGTCACTTCTGGGTGAGGAGCTTGGGAGCCTTCGGATGCAGATTGTGCCTGGGAGGTGAGGAGTATTTTCCCTATGGGTAAGATCTGCTCAGACATTAGCATCATGGTAAGACTTCTGCATCGGTGCTGGCAGGGCTCCATCTTCATGGTTTCAACCATGAGAATTGTGCTGGATAAAGCACATGGGGATTCGGGGCAGAGCCAGGGTCCTCTTGACTTCTTGCACCTCAGTCTGGGAGGATGCAGAGCCAGCAGGGTCCTTCCAGAAGTACACATGGGCTGCAGAGGCTCTCCTGCCAAAAGACACCAAGCAACACCAGGGTGCAGAGCCAGTGGGAGGCAGGTATGGCCCCACAGGTATGAAAAACCACCTCAATTTTCCTGATAAAGGGTATCTGAGTAGCACTGTACGATGCACACAAGGTCTTCACACCCCTTCAGGGAGAGTTCAATGCTGCAAAAGAGATCAGTCACCTTGGGCTCAGGTCTGTTCACCACTAATGGTGGAAGCTACCCCAACACACACAGCATCCAAGGAAAGCCATGGGCTGTGGTGCCCAGCTTTTTCTTCGTGATCTCCACCCTTCCCATTCCAGATGAAGACTGAGGCCTTTTGCTGGCATCACCTCTCATGTAGGACATCTCAGCTCACCCTTGGGCTGCGTTTACATCACTACAAAAGTGATGACTTTATTGCAGGGGGAAATGAAGAATACAGAGAACTAGAGGCCAAATCTTTCATGAGTGAGCCATGCCTTTGCATAAGAGGATGTAGCCTTTCCCCAGACCCTCAGCTGGGAAACAGCAGAATGTCCATGCCTAAACCCACCACCACCAAACCCTGCTGCTGGGAAGCCCCGCTATATTCATCCAGGTGGGACAAGAGCCTTCAGTGAAAACAAGGCTTCTTGCAAATGCTTCACCCACAGCTCCACACTCGGAAGCACAATCTCGCTTGCAGAGCCCTCATCTATCTGCCTCGAGCCCTGCCCTGCCTATGATAGATTATTTTCATTAACATTTCCCTGCTGTGGCTACCACTGCGGCTGCTGTGCCAGCGAGGCAGCATGAGCGCTTGCACGGGGGCAGATGACAAATGATGAAATGTTGGTGGTCAGGCCATATAAAAGCTTGGGTTTGGGCTGCCCAGCGCTGTCCTGTGTGTGCTTGTGTCGAACTAACATCAGCCTGTCTGCAGAGGAGTCTCAGATGGGAGAGGGAGGTGTTATTCTGTTCCAACTTGGACTCCCTCCTGCCTCCCTCCTTCCCTGATTGACCCCATGCCTCTTCTTCACCTTGGGGATGTGTTTGCAAATCCCCTGTGCAAGATTAACTCCCTGCTATCTATACATGCCTTGCATTTCTAATGTCATTCTGCCCTACGCAGACGGAGGATGCGCTGCTGGCTGTGGGTCGCTTGCAGGGATCGGGAGGCATGAAGCGCTTTACAGCATTTACGTGGGCTTATTCTCAGGCATTTTGCATCACCGATTCATCCCAGTCCAAATTATCCTCTTAGGAAAACAAATAAGTCAAAATATTGCATCAAAATATACTCTTTTTTTGGTTTTGGTTTTGGTTTTTTTCTCAAGGAACTGCCAAGGAAAGCCTGTATTTATTCAGGAAAAGTTTTTGGCTGAAACATTTAGAAATCAAAACAATCTTATCAAGAAGGTCCAGAGAATGTAGTTAAGTGTACAGGAAATCAGGCAGAGCCTGGGAGGCTAGAAAAGCCCCCTAAGCCACATCCACACGTTAGAGGATGCGTAAAGGAAATGCAACAACAAAAAAACAGCCTCTTTTACAGCACCTTCTTAAATTGCTTAGCACCCATGCCTGACATTTCACACCTGAACTTCAGCCCTTCAGTCAAAGGAGAGGTTAAAGCCTTTCAGTGGGATTACAGCTCCTAAATGGCTGATTATCTCCAGCAGGTATCAAAGGGCTCTGCTGAGATGGGAGCTGGCACCGGGCCCAGGGGGATGACACACCGCTGTGCTTTGATCAAGACCTCTGCAAAAATCTCAGCCTCCCATGGGACAGGTTCCCAAAAAGCCATCTCTTCACAGCTGGGCATCTTGCAGGTGACATGTCTGGTGTCCTCAATAGTGCTGTGCACATGCTGCTTGCTCCCAAACCACGAGCTCCAGAAATCCCGGCACAAAGGCAAGGATCCCACAGCTCGAAGCAAAATCATACGGGAAGGTGCCACAGCCATCTGAAGGTGCCTGGATGGACCATGCTGATCGCAGGAGTGATCCGTGCTCCAGCCATGGTAAATATGCCCTGCTGACAGTACTGGCCTCCCAGCTTCCCAGGAAAGCCATCCCAAAATTTATAAGGCTGAAGCTCTTCTCTGGGAAACTTTGGGTCCCGTTTTGTTTCTGAAACTGCAAAAAATGGCATTGGTTCATGTGAACACCCAGACTTTTTCCATTTCTCTGCTACATCAGTGTCTTGGCAGCATAGCAAAGAGCCCCTGAATCCCCCTGGAAAAGCAGAAGGGGAGAGAGGAGAGGAGAGGAGAGGAGAGGAGAGGAGAGGAGAGGAGAGGAGAGGAGAGGAGAGGAGAGGAGAGGAGAGGAGAGGAGAGGAGAGGAGAGGAGAGGAGAGGAGAGGAGAGGAGAGGAGAGGAGAGGAGAGGAGAGGAGAGGAGAGGAGGGGAGAGGAGGGGAGAGGAGAGGAGAGGAGAGGAGAGGAGAGGAGAGGAGAGGAGAGGAGAGGAGAGGCGAGGCGAGGAGAGGAGAGGAGGGGAGAGGAGGGGAGAGGAGAGGAGGGGAGAGGAGGGGAGAGGAGGGGAGAGGAGGGGAGAGGAGGGGAGAGGAGAGGAGAGGAGAGGAGAGGAGAGGAGAGGAGAGGAGAGGAGAGGAGAGGAGAGGAGAGGAGAGGAGAGGAGAGGAGAGGAGAGGAGAGGAGAGGAGAGGAGAGGAGAGGAGAGGAGAGGAGAGGAGAGGAGAGGAGAGGAGAGGAGAGGAGAGGAGAGGAGAGGAGAGCATGGTGGCAGGGCAGGAGGGTCTGATATTTTTCCATGATCCAGAAAACTTATTCCCTATGACCTTGTTAGGAGGCTGGAAGCTGCTGTTTAGTCAGAGCTGTCAGACAGTGGTGCTGGCAGGAGATGGATGAGCCGCGGTGCAGCTCTGCAGAAGGCGTCATGGAGACAGGCTGTTTTAAGGAACAGCAACGGTGGGAAAAAGCAGCAGGAGAAGGCTGAGGCAGGACCAAAATGCCAGTGAGCACCAGGCTGTAAGAAGGGGGCTGTCTGGCATAGCTATATACAAGAGACAGAGGCAAGGGGCTCCTCAAATAGCCATTGAGACAGCAGAGCTCTGGGGTATCTTCAGGCTGAGCTGACAGAGGAGGGTTGTGAGGGTCATGGACTCGCCTTTTGTGCCCTATGAGCTTGATCCGATCTCCTGCAAGGTGTTGATGGGCCCTTGGTTGTAGCCCTCAGTCACTTGCTCAGGCTGTCTGATGAGAAGTGAGATGTGTCCTCCAGCATCTCCCAGTGCGAGCCCACCACACTGCCTGCTGCCAAACCTTTGTCCCAAGCACCAACATCACCATGCTGCGTGCCCCACAAGACAAGGACGCTGAAAGTTTTGCTTTCCTTTTTACTGTGTAGCTTTAATCCTGAATTTGCTTTGACATTCTCTGCCCTCATAATGCCAAGGATGTGATTTCGCCCTGCCCTGTCACAGAGAATGGATTTGGGTACAATCCTGCCACGTACTCTGATGCAAAGCACAAATCAGGAGATTGCTTTATTGCTGCCCTGTAATCACTCTCAAGACACCTGACCCTGCCATTCTCAGCTCTGCAGTGATGCTCTTGCCACACCACTGGTCTTTGCAGGACATCTGTAGTCCTATACGTGTCCTGATGCAAGCCCAAAAGAGTTGGTGTTCAGGGGCAGCATTACCACGCTACATTGTCATTGCAGTGCCTGGACAGTTTTGTGTGACCGTTTTTGAAATGGAAGCTTGGATTTGTTTATATCAGATATTCACAGTTTGGGTAAAAACTTAATGATGCTTTGCCCCCCTCAATACCCCCAGTCTGGTCAGAAGAAGACCTAACTTCAGCATGGATGCTTTCTAGGGGGAGAGAGGGTGCTAATAGAAGTGTGCTTTGGGAAATAAGAAAAATGTTTGTGTCTTTTGTATTCAGGGCACACATGACCCCTTCCCACCCTTTGGTCCTCCTGCTGCAGAGAGAGCCCTCAGCCCATGTCTCTGGCAGCCTGCAAAGCTGAAGCTAAGGTCCTGTACAAGGTCCTGTGCAGGCACATTGGTGGTGCAACCATCCTATCTAAGTGATATAGATTTCTGGTTAACACCTCCACTGGGATTTGGGAGAGCTGGATTTGCTCCTGCTGTGCCAAAGGTTTCCAGTCACTTAACCCCTCAGCTTCTGGTCTGTAACATAGGGGGACTGGTGTGCTGTGTGAGATGCTCCATAGGTGGAAAGCTGTGTGAGATGCTCAGGCAGCAGCACCATGGGAGCCACAGAAGCACCCAGAGAAGTCGGCATAAAAAGACAGCACATGTCCAAGACCTTGGTCCTACAGTGGGCTTGTAGGGTAAAATTTCAGCCCCAAACAGCTCGAGGCGATCTAGCCTTAGCTTGAGATCTTTGATCCCTGCAGCACGGTCTGTTTGCACTTTCTGTTTGGCCTCTCTCTAACCCAAAAGCAGAGCTCCCACCAGATGTCCTTTTAGCTGGGAAGCTGTATTTCTAAGAGGGTGGGTATGTGACTCCCTTGGTTTTACAGTCAGGAGGGGAATGGACAGGATTTTGCTGAACAAGGAGACTATGTCTATACCAGTAAATAAAAGAGGCCAAGAGCAGTTCTGTGGCCAGATGGTGTGACACAGGCCTATAAACCAAAGTCCCTTCTCCTCCCTTCCAAAACCTAAGCAGGGTGGCCTCGGCCATGCTGACAGCTGGGACTGGTCCTTGCCCCACACCAGCCCTTGAAGAGCCCCCAGGCGCTATCTGAGAGAAGATGCAGCTGTGCCAAGGAGCGTGATGACAATTTAATGGTATGGACCATTGTGAATTGGTGCACGGCTGGTGCCTGGGTTAGTGCAGTATTATGAATGTTGCCTTAGAGATTTTGGGCTCCCCGTTGATGCCTGTCCTCTCATGACACAGAAGTCTCAAAGGGGGCACACCCGAGTGTGAACTAAGCTTCACAGTCCCACCTTGATGCTCAGGACTTTTCAGGTCTGCATGCAGTTCCCATGTCACAGAGCAGCAGGATGCAAACCTTTTATCCTGACACAGTGCAATGGAAAGGGATGGTGTCTCCCCACTAGCTTTGCATCCCGCTCCCAGCAGGCATCTCCCACCATGCCAAGCCTATGGAGCCGGGGGCTACCAGTCCCAGCAAGGAGCTGGACCAAGGCTGGCAATCACTTCCATAAACCACTCAGCAGCTTCCCTGCCTCCTGGCTCAGGGTACAGACCTCTGCGCTGCAGCGCTGTGTCTCTGCTGCTTTGTATCTTCTTTGCTCTCCTTTCTGATTCCTTCATCCTGCTCAGGACATCCAGCACAGTGTTTGGAGGGGTTATCCAGGATACCCTGGATGCACAGTCTGTGTACAAATTGCCTGAATCTGCAAACTTAGGCAAAACGCGCCTCATCTCTCAGGGTCATTGCACATGCACTTTGCTGTTATCTCCATTCATTCAGTGACCGTTTTCTCCAGGTGAACCCTGGGTGGACATGTCCAGGAAAACCCCAATGGAGGGAAAGCCAAATAGAGACAGACCTCTCTTGGAGTGCTTTGCAACCCATTTGCACAGCTTGCAGAGGCACACGCTGCAGCATAGCAAAGAACCAGGGACCTTGATGTCTCTCTTCGATCAGATACAGACAGTAGCCTGCCTGGTTACAGAGAGCACTTTCTTTGATTAAAAGCTAATAAATATTCATCCCTCTCCTCCCCTGCCGTCCCTCCCAAATCCCCAGAGACAAAACTTAGACAAGCAAAACTGGTTCATTTGTGATGTATTCCAGCGCATTGCTCCATAACACTTGGAACCATTCCAGGTAACAATGTGCGGCTGCAAGGGCTATGGATCATCAAGAAAAGAGCCAATACTTTGCATTCACTTAAAACAAGACTTAGGTCATAAAGGACATGCTCATTATTAATGGTGGGTGTTGGGAAGTAAAGTATAAAGTCTACACAGATCCTTATCCCTAGCTAATTCTTCAATAAATTGGCAAAGATGCATCACTGCCTGCAGAGCAGGAGACAGAGAGAAATTAGATGTTAAGGACAGCTTAGTTTCCTAGGAATACAGATGTACCCTCAGTTGATGAAAACTACAGTGAGGAGCAAGGGAAGCAGATATATCAGTGGTGAAAGTTGCCTCCTTTTAAGGCAAGTAAAACTAAAGTCTCACCAGGAAAGAACAGAGAGATCACAGCCAGTGTAACACCACAGGGACTGCTGTAGAGCGTGTTTCACCAAACCAATCTACTCTCACCCAAGGGAAGATCAAAGGAGCCAAGGACCTATTCAGCAGAGAAATGCTGCTGGAGAAATCCAGTCCTGGTGTTTGGAGAAATATGGAATAGATGTGCCATCTCAACACAGACTTAAACCACAGCCATGCAGGGAAAGTCCCTCTGAGGGTACCAGACTGCAGGTGGTGAAGAGCCTCCCATCTCTGGATGGAAGTCTATCCCATAGCCACCTCTGCAGCTACCGTAACGCTGTGTTTTCCCACCTTTTGGCTTACAGTCTGAGTATAGAGCAATTATTTCTTGGGGAAGGACTGCCTTCAGCCTGTATTGGTAGGGGGTTCAGAGGTAATCTTACAATCCCAACAGTAATAGTAATTAATAGTAAAATAGTAAGACCAAGATAATAATCTATAATAATAATGATAATTAATCATTATTATTGCTCAAGCCACATCTAAGCACCTGCATCCTCCTGCATCCTGGGAACCTGGTGCTGGGACACCAGGCTCAGTCACTGCTCTGGGTGAGCAGCAGCATGTTATCCGTGTGCTTCTGCAAGCCACCAGCCCCACTGCCCTTCACAGCAGTGAGCTGGCTGCATCACTGGCAGGACCCACAGTCCTCAGCAGCCCAGAGACAAAATCTCCATCCCGTGATCTCCATGCTGTTTAAGCGCACAGGACCCTGTGTCTGCTTCCCAGCCCCACAGAAACGAAGCACTCATACCTTTCCTTGGATACTAAAGCCTAAAGTTAGAGGCTGACAACAGAAGTGGGTAGAAGATGAAGCACTGCAATTTTTCAGCTTTTCTAATGGCATCCTCCAGCTTTGCGGGGGCTGTTGGACAAACAAGAAGCAAGCAGCTTAATGGCTGCGTTTCAGCTGGCATGACTGCTGCAAAGCTCATGTCACAGGTCGGTTTCTGTGCTGAGCTGAGATTTGCTTGGCACAGCACTGCGGTGGGTCCCAAGGGAGCCCACGGCTGCTCTCTGATCCTTCAGCTGGGTCCCAGCCAGACCCTGCAGAGCCAACAGCTGCCCCTGCCATGGGGGGAGCATGGCCAAGCAGGATACCCTGGCCATGCTTCATCTTAACACTAGCTAGCTGATCAAGGCAATGGAGCAGGAAGAAAAGCAGTGGGAAACTGAGGATCCCCACTCGGAGGGGAAAATCCTTTCCTTAGGACCATATCTGAACACCCAGGTGGCATCAGAGAGCACAAAGGCATTCACACACGTGGCAAAATGCTCTGACCCTCAGTTTGCAGAGGGCCAGGGCCTGGGGTAAGAGCAGGAAGTTTTCCTTTAAAAAAGGAAAGAAAACCGTGCCCTTTTAGGCAGCTTCCCACAGAAATGAGGTGGTTGCAGTGATACCTGCATGAAGACACCCTTTCTCCAGCACCTTCATGTCCCCTTTGCCCATATGAGCTGAAAGAGGTCTCCAGCACAGCAACAGCTCTGTGCTTTTCATGAAGGTAGGCATCTGGGTGGAGTAAAACCTGTCTGTGCCTCTTACATGTTTCCCACAAGGGAGGAAGCTGCAGTTGAATCTCAAAGCTCAGGGGATGCACACCAGGGGGAGACCCAGCATCCCACGGTGCCTGCTGTGAGCTGCAGGCAGCAGGGAGCGAGTCTTCCCTCGTTCTTGTATTCTCATGAAAGTGTCAAAGTGTTGGGTGCCTTGGGAGATAGATGACACCAACCCCTAAACACACACACACCCCGGGTGATCCATCCTCCACAGAAATGCATAGCCACACCATCAGTTTGGGTTTTTTTTAAAAGGCAGGGGAAAAAAACCCAAACCTGTCATTTTTTGCTGCTGTCGGCATTCACTTTTTTAAACCCTTTTTAACATTTACTTCCCTCTCCTTTGTGGGCTCAGAGTCAGATTTCAGCATTTTTAGACCTCTGGTAGCTTCAGCCCGTGTCTATAGGGATGTCCTACAGCATGAACCTCTGGTGGCTTGGAGATGCTCTGCATGTTGCAGGCACCGCTTAGGGCTGGGGCAGATATTCTGCACCAGGCAGAGTCGGGTACACTGGGAAATCTGTGATCTCCATTTCCTCTGTGTACCTCAAGTTTACAGGTTTGCAAACTCCCTTACTCGTTCGCAGGACTCTCCTTGGTGAGGCAGAAGAAAACCTTGCAAGAAAAACATAAAGGCCCCTATAGGGCTGCCAGACAAGGTACAGTTAAACCTCATGCTTGACTTTATCTTCAAGGTCCTCTTGCCATGGCAGTTTAGCAGGACATAACGAGGACAATCCTTCAGTATATCTGTCTGGGCAAAAGTAGAGTTGAGGAAAAAAACAGCTGTATCATCTCCCAACTAACACTGTTTTCATGGAGTCTCTATGTATAGATATGTAGGCATGTATGTATATGTGCATATACGTCATGTCATGTTCCAGTCTGTTAGGCAGGTCAGGTTTCTTCACATGAGTAATTTGCAGTTTTTGTTGACAGAAAATATTGTGCTCAAACACAGGCTAGAACGTGTAGCTTTTCATAGGGAAAAAAATTAATCTTGGATGCGGAGAATTTGCTGAAATATTCCTTAATGTTCCCAGATGAATTTTTGTATTTGTTTGTTGTTTCACAAGGCCCTAGCGATGATCCTTTTGTGCTGTGTGTTCAGAAAGGTTAGGCTTCACAAATAGCATGGTTTAATGCATGATCTTTAATTAACTTGTTTGGGATTTATACCAGCACCAGAATCTGACCTACAGCAGCTATATGCAAATATACTCCTACAAATACTGTGCAAAAAGTGACCTGCTTCCCCTAATGCCCAGATAATTAAGAAATGAGGACTTATGCCACCAGAGACACCTCCCACTTGGAGCACATCTTCAGAGACGTTCAGTCAAGGAGTCAGTCCAACGCAGCCTCCAAAGGGAAGACCGATCATTAAAAAATGACATTTCTGTGCTGTGTGATGAATGACAATTGAGCTGGAAGCTCTCATCAAGACTGAGGACTCATCCCACCAGAGCACTGATGTCAAGGGAAACAATCCCTTTGATTTAGAGTTTGGGCCAGGCTTCAAACGCAGGGAACAAGGGCAAGAGCTTAGCTTCTAGGGAGTCCTGGGCTCTGTCGCAGCAAGTCCTCCAAATCCTTCCATAAAGACATATCATGGCTTAACTCCTTTTTGCTGCTCCAGAAGCAGGTATGTTCCAGTCCATCACAAGCCCTACAACTCCAGCAGCAACAAATTCAAAATCTGAGAACCGCAAACCACTGTCCTGCACTGGAACCAAGATGGGCATTGCGGGTCAGGGCCTCCTGCTCAAAATCCGCATGTGTCCCACACCAGGCCTGATGGATCCAGAAGGGTAGGGGTTTGATATAGATCCCAGCTGGGAAACACAGTCGTTCCCTAAGCCCAGATTGTTTGGGAGATGAGGACAAGTTTACCCTTCAGAAAGGAAAAAGCTGGACCACAGTTGTGTGGATGTTTCCCTTCAGTGGTGAGCTGGGTTTCCTACAACTGATGAGTAGGGAACCAGGGTGGGATATGTTGCCCACATGGGACTCCTGCAAAATGGGTCCCTGCAAAGAGCATCTCCTTTCTTCTGCTTTGGTGTCTATTTTAGATAAGTCAGCACAAGGAGTCACACCCTGGGCCAGACCTCCACATAAAGAGAGCTGAGGAGACCAATTCCAATGCAGAGCTTGCACCTGCCTTCTAGATGACTGCACCTGGACATCCCACCCCAAGCGCAGGCTGTGCAGGCTCGGGCTCTGAGCTCTGGAGGTCCTTGTCCTGTTTTGGAGGCCTGTCAAGATTCACCACCAAAATGAAGAACCGGTTGATTCTCGTATTTTACCGCAGCTAGGGCCCACCGAATTTGCTTTCATCCCAGCAATTCTTCTTCAGGAGCCTGCATACTGCACAGTGCCAGCAAGCAACCAGCACATCAAACAGCGCTCAACTGCCACCAGACACTCTGAATGCTGAGGTGCTATAAGCAGCCCCCGTCTCATGTCCTACACAGAACTGTTCCATTCACCCAAAGAGGAAAGGGCATAAAAGCTCTTACAAGAAGGAAGGCAAAATCCAGCTGTAATAATTCTGGAATACCTGAATTATCTGGAATCTGGAATGCAAAAAAACCTGAAACTGATGCAACCAGGTTATTTAAGACATTCTTAACCAGTTATTTGACTTCTGCTTCCCCTCCATTGCAGCTGGAGGTGCCGGATCCCATCACATTTGACAGCACACAGAGCAGGTCTGCGCTGTCCAAGCAAATCTATTGTCAAATATATTCCAGACCCCCTTGGAGATTCCTCTAGTGCTTAACACAGCCAAAGAGCACTACATTTAAGAGTTTTGCATTTTCTGAATAGCAGGGCAGCAGGAAAAAAAGTAAATAAATGCCCATAGACACCAAGACTCTTGGTTACTTTGAAATGGAAAGCTTTCCCTCTTTGCACAATCTCCCAGGTATGGCATGTAGCCTAATTATATAATTACACAATAGATCTGAATTGCTTCAAAGGATCTGTTGTGTTCCAGCAGGTACATAATAAGCTTATAGTATCAACTAATTGCACTGTTATATGAGGGTCCAGAATGACTTTTAAAACCAGACCTTCTAGGCTATCAAACACATATTGTTTTGTTTGGGGGTTTTTTTGGTTTTGTTTTTTTTTTAATACCACATTATGAAAGTAACCTGTGCTTTCTCCAGCCTTTCTAGAAGGTATATAAGTGTTAATACTATGCAGAAAGTGCTGGGCTTAATGCTGAGTTGATGTACATCATCTCTACTGACTTCAGCGGATCATTTTAGACGCCAGCAAAATCTAAATAGCACACGTTAGTTAATGCCTCGGAGGCCACGTTAACTAAGACTGTGGGGACACAATCAAATGGGATTTACCATGGTGTAAGCAGCTACTGCTGACTGCTGTCCATCTTGCGTCATGCTGATTTCAGCTCACATGTTCAGCCTCAGTGGTGGAAACGATGTAGGAGCACACAGCAATGGGCTTTGCTGAAGGGGACATCTGGTCTGTCTCAGCAGCTCAGTTGTATCCAGTTGTGCCTTCAGCCCCTCTACCCACAAGAGAGATGGAGATAAAGGTGGGTTTTAGCACAGTGAGCCTCACCCAGTGTGGATCCTTGCTGCAAGCCTCTTTCATGGATGAGTCTTTTGTGGGCTCTGGGTCTCACAGTCAAGAAAAAAATCAGTTTCTACTTACAAACCAGCATCAGGGCCAGGCTCCCTCAAAACATGGGCACCACTTCATCATGTCACATCAAGAATGGATGGCCAGGATGCAGCAGTCATGTGGAAGGCCCTGGGAAGAGGCATAGTACTAGAGACAATGAGGGACAACCTCCCTAGCAAATTCCTGCCTGGCTATCTGCATCTAGAAAGTGCCCTGTCCAGCAGATACCTAGGCATTATGCTCAAAGGAGCCCACTAGAAGTCCTCCCTGTGCCTGTGCTGCTTTCCTTCCCTGTGATCTGACCATTCAATGCACATCCATCACAAAACCCAGACAACCTCCCATTAGCCCTTACCCCTCCACACCCCACAGGGGATTTGCCCACTATGGCAGGGGAAAGCTGAGCTGTCTGTCTTGGCAGTAAAGGAAGATGAAATCAGGAATTGTCCCACCAACCTCTTCAGAGTGGCTGTGATGTGAAGCCAGTGGGGTGGGGAGGACCCTCTAACCCAGAGTGTGCAGCGCGTGTGCATTGTGTTACCATCAGTTCACCCTTCAGAGAGCATCTGGGATTCCCCAGCTGCAACAGGACATCTGTGGAGCTATAACTTTGTAAACGCAGCTCAGCCTTTCAGGAAGAGATTTCTAATTTTATCCAGGCCATTCATCCACCCTTAATTTGCAATGAAAAAAATAAGCTGTTGCAGGGTTATTATTAACTACTGGCCAAGATAGAACGAACTCCAGGCTTGGCTGACTCTCTCTTTGGTAGAGAGCAAGTGCACAGACAGAAGACACATTGCTGGTTTGCTTCCCAAGCATTTCTGCTCTGGAGTGAGGATGTTTGATAGCTGGAGTAGCAGGAGAACCTTTATTTCACTGGTGTAGCTGCACTGTACAGGCTCCACCTCAGCCAGATGGGCTTGGAGAACTGCAGTGCTTAGGCTGGCTTCCCCTCCACCCGCTCATAACTGCAGCACCTCTCTGTGTCAGGCCCTTGCTCTGCTCAAATGAGTGGGAAAAGTCCTTCAACCTCACTCAGACTCTGAGACCAGACCTCAGGTGGAGGGAGGTGTGTTTCGCCATCAGCTTGTGAAGTTCACACATCTCCACCGCCTTGAGCAGAGTGGTACCTCTGAACGCTCACCGAGAACACAATTTTTTGCAATAGCCATACTCAGACCACTCAACCAGGCACAAGAGATGATCCCGGGCCTTGGTATGAGGCCAAGGAAGCAATGCGTTAGCCTGTCCCAGCACTGATTCCCAGCGCAGAGATGTAAAATGCCCTAAGCTGGAGATCCAGAGCCAGCCAGGGGAAGAGGAGCTCCAGCTAGACCAGCTAGACCCTTGCATGTGAACCAGCCTGTCTGTGACGTGTTTGCCAGAGGTGATTAGTGGCAGGTCTTCAGCTATGAGAAGTCTTTTTAATACAACAGGTAAAGTAACAAACTATAGCAGGAAGAAATGGCAAGAAATCCATGTCCTTATTAGTTGTGCTGGTAGCCTGAGGAATCAAAAACCTGTTCTTAACCAGAAACGTTGCAAAGGTTGTTGCCTTTTCCCTAAAGTCTCCTAAAAAAATAGTTACTCTTATGCCTGTCATTGCAGGATTTGCCACTTGCTTCATACTGCTTTTCTCCAAATTCACCCTGGGAAAAATATTCTTGCTAACCCAGCAGGCATCCCATTGCTCCACCTGTGTTTGCTTGCACCAGAGAGGATCCATGCCACACCAGAGAACCCTTCACCACGGCCATAAATCAGCTTGCACCCAACATCTACCAAAGAACCTCATCCCAGAATTTCCTACCAATGCCCCACCAAATGAGAGGGGAGAGAGGAGACAAACCAGGTCCCAGAAGAACATGCCCTGGACACATGAGGGTGTAAAGCTGTAAGGCACGGGGCGTTCCATGGTAACTCCGTGTATAAACAGGACCAAACAGCTTGAGGTAGCTGCTTTCCTTGCAAGGCTGATGAACAAAGTATCTCTGTAGCTTGGCCAACACAGCAAGCTCCAGCCAAATGTAAATAGCCTGCAGGGCTTTCTGGCACTTTGCACTCTGTTTTGCATACAGCTGGTAATGTTTTAAAGGCCAGGCCCAGCCAAGGGTACTGCTTCCAAGAACAGAGCAGGAAACACTTTGTGTACAAAAAAGGGTCTCAGGAGAAATCAGTGAAATCTTAAGACCTTTTGTGTTTCTTTCTCCCTCCCCAAATCGGTGTGTTTCATTTTTACACTACAAGATTTCCAGAGCTACAGGTAAGCTGCCCAGATGCAACTGCCGTGCTTTGTGCTTGGAATTTTTTTGTGTGTTTTGTGCTCTGGCTCCCGCAGACACATCAGCACCGGCTGTGTGCAGGCACGTCCCGCTGAGCACGCCTGCGATGCCTCTCACGGAGGGTTTGCTGAAACCGGTTGGTGTGTGTGCAAAGCGTGAGAGATGGCATCGAGAGATGGTACCAAAGCACCTGGTGACACCCTTCAAAACCTCCACAGCACCAACACCAAGGAAATACCATGGTATTTCCAGTTCTCTGGATATCATTCAACCTTTTGGAAGACGTTAGCAGGACCTAGGGTGGGTTGTCGTTTTGGAGGGAGGCAGGCTCGACCTGCAGTACTGCTAAGCCCCAGTGGTCCAGAGGCTTGTCCTGGCTGGTGGGGTGGGATTTCCCAAGAGGAAATAGGAGGCTGAGGAATTGGGACTCCGCTTTTTTTTTTGATTTATCACCTTCACACCACCTTGTAGGGTATGACAAAGAGCAATGTGGCTCTCCTGCAGCCTCTCCCGCCCCTGTCTGCTGTAGGGCTGGGGGGGGGGGGGAGGGGAGGCAGATGGATTGGGCAGAGCCACACTGAGCGTGCAAGGCTGAAACAGGCAGTCACATAGGATTAATACTGCAGCAGAAATTTTGTTATCCTTTTCTATGATGTGTTTAAAATCACAGTGTAACCGCACAGGCATTTTGCCCACCTGGCCCTCTCCTTTCAACCTCATTGTGTTTGAATGTGTTTGTACATCAGGACCATCGTGTCCTAGAGGGAGACTGTCCTTCTGTTATCTGTCCCAGTCACTTGATTATTCAGGGCTGAAAGATGGGCTCTGTCTGAGTTAACAGCAGCCATCGAAGCTGACAGCAGAAGGGAATATGTGTCAATAACTCAGGAAAAGGAAGCAGAGATGACTTGGAAAGGAGTTATCGCTACACCCTCATGAAGTGAGATAGAAAGCTCTGTTTATCATAATTTAGTGTCCTTTACTTCATGTCTTACAGATGTCTGTCTTTCCACAGGTAATTCATATTGCAAAGGCAAATCACTGCCCTCCGGAGAGGGCTGGAGCACAGTGGAAGGATCAGGGATCAGGCTGCCCAGCAGCCTCTGGGGACAGATGGGGGGTGCGTGCTGCTGTCGGATGCTACAAAGGGCTCTGCTTTCATGTCTTTGTATTGTGGCTGCACATCACGGGCCAGCCAGGGAACTGAGAAATGGTGAAAAAACAGAGTTGGGATCTATAATGAAAATCATTTGACCTCTCTGGCTGGGGACACCATCTAAATCTTATTGCTGGCTTTAAAGATGACAGAATTGGGTCCTCTCCACTCAGGGCTTATTCACCTCCCCTCTGACCAGCTCTGGCATGTGTTTTAGACCTTCCATGGGAGGCAGAAACTCTGGTGCTGTCCAGATACCAAGGAACCAAACTGTCCTTGGCCACAGGGACATGATGCTATGCAAACATGCAGCTGTCCAGTCTGCAAGTTGAAACACAACTGGCTTTATACGCACTTCTTTTCAACCTTGTTTCAAACTGGAAAGGTTTTGGGACCTCATGGGTAAGCACCTATCCTCCTCACCCCAAATCTTTCTTTTCCAGACCAGACAAGGAACAAATTCCCACTCCTCTGCTTGCTTCCTATCGGGTTTACAAAGCCTAAACTGAGATCAGCATTCACAGGACGAGCCCCATCTCTAAAATGCCCCTACGTCTTTCCTTGAGAGAGAGGGAGTGATAGAGAGAGGTGGCAGCACAGATCTCCAGAGGACATCCTGCAAGAATAGAAAGAAAACACCTTCTTATCCCAAATTTCAAAATGTCCTTCTCTAGTCCCAACAAGTGATTGGCACACACACAAATGTGTCTGTGTATGTTCTGGTACCGAGAAAGTTCTGAACCTGTTAGCCAGATGCAGGGGAGGATACTTCATAGATAGCTACAGTACATGAACAAAGGCAGAGGAGAAATTAATTTCCTGGAATCAATTTGTCCTTAAAAATGTTTCAACCCAAAAGGGTTGATTCCTGCAATCAAACATGGTTGTTGGGAAGACCAAAGTGTGTGCAAAGAGGTGATGGGTTTATTCTAGGAAAATGGGAGCTGTTAATAGAGGCAATTAAAAAAAAAAAATCAATCAAGAGATACTAATCCACAGGGAAAGCGGAGAGAGTGGTGCTCATAAAACTGCCACTTGTCAATACCTACCTTCTTGTCACACATGAAAAGTCAAATTGTGGCATTGCAACCACAATGGGGGGAAAGTTGAACATCTCAGACATGCAAGTTTGAATCGAGAAGCAAGCCCCCTACTTACCAGAGCAGGTTCCTATGGGCTGCACTAGTTATGGTTCAATATCTGAGCAGTCTGCTGAGCAGGTCGCGTCCTGAACTGCTGAGAGGTTGGGCTGATCATCACCAAGGACCTGCAGAGCCACTTGGCTTGGAGGCAGCCAACATATAGGAGGGGCTGGCCCTCACCATTGCCAAAAAGGACTTTAGCCTGGATGTCTCTAGGGAGCTCAAGTGGAGGCACTGCTGCAAAACATGAGCTGCAATATCAGAATCCGGACCTTTGCTAGTCTGGGGGAATGGAGGCAGGCCTTGCAAGACAAGCAAACACAAACAGCTAACAAAGCAAGATAAATATGGGACATAAATATGTGATGGAGCAGGAGGCGGTACCATAAACTTATTTTATTGCCACTTGTCTGCAAAGGCCAACATAACTCACTCCCTTCGCCTCTATCTGTCATTCATGAATAATGAGATTGTCCAAACACATGCCAATAAAAACCTCCTTACGCCCTGCACCGAGATGTGTGGATGCCATCCTGGGTAAGGAAATAAAGGAACAGGGATTTTTAATAATGATCAATCCCCTGCTCTCCATATCCTGAATATCTGATGCAGCTTTTACTGATTACTAGCACAGTCTGATCTTTTATGCTAGTTCCCACACAGCTGCTCTCTGACTTAGCCCCTATCTGTCTTAAAAGGTGTTCAGGAGCTCCTTCAGCCGTGATACGGGTAGGGCTGAACCCAGCTCCTCCAGGCAGGGGTCCACCGTGTTTCATAAGCAGCTCACAGCAAGTGCAGCCCGTGCTCTGGGCTGCGCAGGTCTGTACAAAGGCAGTCAGCACGCTGCTGTTACCCAAGCAAGCATCCTGCAGGCTGAATTAGTCTGTCCTGCCTCTTGGCAGGGTTCATGTGGGTTTTGACTTGTCTCGGCTTGCAGCAAGCCATATTTGCAGAGCTAGGTGGTGCCCAGAGGCACGAACAAGGGCTTGACCTGTGCCTACAGCGGCAGCAGGGAATCTGCCTCGGGGTTTTAGAGACGCGTATTGAATAGCTAGCACCTAGTGCCTCGGGTACTGGCAGACGAGAGGTTAATATCTACTACCTTTTTGCTGAACTTCAGCTTCTTCTCACCTGTCCCAGAAAACCTTGAATTTGGGTGATGTCCCTCTCCCCCCCTGCCCTGGCCAGCCACATCCCCACAGCCCTTTCCAGCCCCTGTGTAAGCCAACATCCATCAGGAAACATGACAGGGGAGGTATGTGTGGGACTGACCGTGCCAGAACCAGAGGGGAGGGAGCTGGGTCGGGCTTGTGGATACGTAAAGCCATGGAGAGAGGTTTCTGCTGCCTGCGGTGGGGCTGCGCTCCCCGGCCCATCACATGGATGTGTGGGCATGCCAGAGCCCACATCAACGCAGCCTCTGCCTCCCCAAGGGAAAGCCACTTCAGAGACGGGGTGGCCGAGTCCTGCCAAGCAGCCCTCCTAGGAGGCAGCTGGGGTCATGCACTCCCTGCCTCCCCCTCTCTGCCAAAGGACAGAGCCAGAAAAAAAGACAGTGAAACAGGGAACATGGGTCAGCAGAGAGAGCCAGAGCCTTTTTCCAGAGCCCACAAGGAAAAAAGTGCCGTAACCCCGTGCACAGGACATTGCTGGGCAGTAGGGTGCGTGCTGGGGGATGCATGGGCAGAGACCTGGTCCCAAGATCTAATCATCTTTCCTCCTGTTACAGGCCAGCATGTCTGTGTTCACAGGGAAAAAGGAAAACAGACAGTTCTTGGTGCCTTCCCATTACCGGGTGACAGCAGCATTTCCCCAGCTTGTAGGGGCTGCATCACCTGATCCCATTGCTGCGCTGCTCCATCTGGGCTGAGAGCTGGAAGCTGTAAATTAAGGTGTCCCGTGGAAGTCATAAGGGGATAAAGCATCCACAGTAAAATTTCTCTGACACGTAGTCACAGCTGAGATATCACTTGATAAATGGCAGCAAAATCCCCAGTGCAAGGCGATGGATTGTCTGTGGCTGCGAGCAGACTGAACTCTGTTGTGGCTGTCAGGGCTTCGGGTCACTTGCCACTTCAGGAGGTGTCTGTGAGGATACATCCAGCCCAGACCCCACTCCACTCTCAGCAGCACAGGGAGCCTTCTCTTGCAGTTGCCTCCAGCTAAGGAGAGCTGACTTTATCATTAAGCCATCAAGCACAGAGGCATGAGTTTTAGTCCCACCTTGGGCACTTTGCTTTTCCCCGCTTCCCTGTCCATGTAGGCAAAAAAGAAATAGGTAGTTGTCTCGTCTATCTAGGGTGATTTCTCCAAAGCAGAGCCTACAAACAGTGCCAGTCGCAATGGGGACATCAAAATGGTTTAATGTCTCTAGATAGGTGTATAACATATCACAGTGAGTGTTAAAAAACTGGAGATATGGGGACCATGACATCTACACCAGATGCCAGGACATGGGGCACTCACCTTATCAGAATATGTGCCCTAGAACTGTTGGTGTGCCAACATCAGCCCCGAGCTCTGTCGCTTCCCAGTCCCTCAGGATGCGCTGGTTCCCAGGGATGAACTCAAGAGATGCGGGAAAAAGCTTACGTCCCAATTAAAGCCAAGCACCCCAAGGGTTATTTTCAGCATGGTGGGAATGTCCTCCACCTCCTGGGACAATCTCCAGCCAAATCAGGATGTACAGCCACCCTGGAATAAATACTCATCTTCATTTATGGCATGATCATAAATGTTGCAGCAGGAGCTGTACAGAGAAAATAGTCCCAGATATGGCTTGGAAAAAATAGTAAAGGCAGGGCTTTCCATTTCTCTTTGGTTTCCCCAGTTTCCAGGAATTTCAAGAGCTGAGGTGTCTCTAACATATCCCTGTACTCTGCATGCTGAATATCAGCCCTACTAATTATTTGGGCTGCAAGAACTGAGTTTTTCTGGGATGGGACTTCCCAGAACTAAATCACCCTAAAGAATTGCATCTCAAGTCCAAAACCACATGCAGTATCTCAAAAATAAAATACAGGTGCCTGGATTTATCAAGTGGAGTAGATATAAGATTGCGCTTACTTTGTTATCTACCTTGAAATTTTTCAAATAAAATATAAATTGTGGGTTTAGTCAAAGATTTCTAGGGGAATTGTTGGGATTTTAGCAAAGGTTCCTGCTTTCGAGATTTTGTCAGCTCTGTACTGAACAAGACTCACTGGTGGTTCTTGTTGGCGAAGGTAAACAAAACATCACAGAGTCCATTGCTCATGGCACATAGTTTGGTTGGGCATCTCAGCCCTCAGAGTGGGGGAAGGAGCAAGATACAACCCTCCAAAAGCTACCACAGCCCCAAACCTGTCCAGACCTGAGCCCCGAATGTGTGATTTCAAGTAAGCCTTGTCACAGGTAGACTTGTGTTTGCAATGCTGCATAATGATCCATTTCTTTCCCCTCCAGCTTCACGTGCCACACAGAACTCCGTGGCCTCACCCTTAATCCTCCATCTGGGGGACACCAGTGTGTGACACCACCTGGACAGGGAGGTCTCACTAGCAGCCTGCTCTCACCTAGGTGCCATACTGTGTCCCTGACCTCGCCATGTCACCAACACACCCATGTTGCTCTTATCAGACCCAGTGCAGAATTGTCTCATACACTGGGGAGGAGGATTCCTGAGAGTGAGTCCCATTTTTCAGCTCAAGACTTTAGTGCTTAGCAGATGTGTTTGATGAAATAGAGGAACTTATACAAAAACAGTTGCTTCTCACTTAAAACAAAAACAACAAAAAAAGTATGTTTTAACCTCATTTCTGCTTGGAAAAGACATGCTGTGGATCATGCATAACTCAAGCATGCTGGAAAAGCAGTCTGGTCTGCACCAAGGCAGAAAAATATACATTACAACTGAGGGGTTTCCACCTGTATGTCCCTTTCTGCAAGGCCCACCCCCAGAACAGATCACTGTGTTATACGATACAGCCACACAGCACTCAGAGTTGACATGCTATGGAGATGCTCTAGAGACAGCTTGCACATAACAAAAGGCTGTAATAAACACTACTGCGAGACAATTCCTTTCATTTCAGTAAGATCCTTCTCAAAAGAAAGTGAAAAAAATCCAGAGATGAAGGAAGAAATACCCAGACTAAGATGACATTTGGATCAGGAATTTCAGATTCTGTTTTGCAGGAGCTCTTGGCTGCATTTAGCTTCACCTGTAGATGCACCACCCAACATGGCACGTGTCTTTCTGACTGTGCAGCCACCTGGAGAGGGATGAGTTGAAGACTCAGCTGCCCACACAGAGAGTTTCGTTGTCAGAGCAGCCAAAGCGCACAGCAGGGAAAGGAACAGTGCATGCATTTGCTGCACTGGGTGTGCATCCCTACAAGAGACATAACCAGCTCACCCCAAGAGATTCCTTTTGATGACATTTGGATGAGGTCCTATTTTAGGTTCTAGGCTGCATTGTGTGATGCCCAGACGCACAGATGTGCGACCTTTTGAAGAGCATGGAAGTCACTATCTGAGTGCCGTGAGCTGCTAAGCAGTATGTAGGGGCTACAATAAGTTACCAAGCCTCCTCAGTTCTCTTCTTCCCCTCTTCTCGCAGGTTGGGACAAACTTCGTGGAGGACTGAACTGACCGTGTACCTCCACCCTTTAGTCTTCAACTCTCACTATGCCCTTCCCTGCTTAAGGTACCAACCAACAGTGAGAGTACATAATTTAAGCTGGGGCAGGGGTGACATTTCCTAAGCATTCGGACTTTTTGAGATTTGGTATGGATGACAAACTTCATCAGGATGAAGACCTGGGCTTTCTTGTCCACAACCCTAAAAAAGCGTAGGTGGCTTAAAGAGCTACCTTGCTAAGCTCCTTATTTTCTAAGCTAGTCTGAGGGCTGCAACTCTTACACATACCTCAGCTGATGGACAACACCCTCTGGAACCAAAACTAGTTTCTACTGCAGCTGCAGTAAGAGCTGTAGAACCAGGAGTATAGGACTCACATCTCTGGCAGAGGCGACACAGATGTGGAATTGTTAGCAGGCACCAAGAAGGGGTTACAGCACCTCAAGTCCTCAAATAGTCCCCACTGGTGTGACAGACACCTCCTTGGAGAACACCAGTCTGCTTAGGGTGCCAAGATGGGTGAACATCTAAAACAGGGATCGGCTCAGGCACTCAGGCTGGTCTCAGCTGTGCTCTGTAGCAGCCAATCCTGGAGAACTGCATCCCTTTGACAGACATTGAGTTGGACCTGTAATCCAAAAGCTGTCACTGCTACAGAAACTGCTACATGGGGAAACAAGTCACACGGCTGTTACCCTTTAGCACTTTGGCTTTATCTTCACAGTGACTTGCCTTCCTGCTAACGTAGATGAGATCAACGCTGACAAGGAGCATGATGGAGTCTAACAATGTCAGACAGTTGGTGAGCTGCTCTGATGTTTAAACCACCTAGTCTGATTTTTTTTTTTTTGGGGGGGGGGGGGGGGGGCGGGAGGTGGTTTGGGTTGATGCAGAGGATAGGGACAACCCAAAGCAGATGGGAATAAGGGAGACCTGGCAATTTCCAAGAACCTTTACCTATACCTGTATTTTTCCCATGTGTTTATACACATTTAAAGGCTGCAGCCAAAGTGGGAAATTCCTAGAAATGCCGCTTGCCTTCTTAATACCTTGCAAATGCAATTTCTGTCTTCATAATATTTTTGCCTGCCCAGGGTCACTTCAGCAACTGGAGTTCATGAACCTGCACTCAGATATCCCACTGTGGATGCAGGCCTGAGCCCTTGCAATGGCAAAGAAATTGCCCTGTAAGAGTTAAGCCATGCAGACTGGATACCAAAGTTTTTCCTTTGGAACATTAAAAGTGTCCTGAGCTCCTTGATGGGATCTGTCTATCCTACATTAGGTCAAACCCTCCAATGAAGTCAAGGAGTTTCTGTCTTCAGAAGGGGTGACTGTAGTAACCAGCCTTGAAGACACAGTTGCCATTGCCCAGCTGGTGGAAGAGGTTATCAGAGGCAGTCATCTCCAAAGTGTCCATTCAGCAGGGTGTCTCTGAGCTGGGCATCTGAAAAGGCTTCAGTGCTTTCCTTGGTCTTCAGCCACTAAAGAGAAGATCCAGGTTGGTACTACTGTACTGCATTTAGAATTATTTTGATGACTGGCTGCAGTCGGTTTCTAAATAACTGCCCATGAAAGATGTGGCCCTGATCACATCTTGGAGTTATTTCAGTGTTGGCCAGTGGAAGGAGGATTAGAACTGGCCTTGGAAGCACTACTTATCCCTCTTCAGTGTTACTGTGCCAGGTAGCCTTGGTAAACTCACCCAAGACTTCTTCTGCCCCATCTCATTCATAAGATGAAGACTGCACTACTCTGATTTTCCAAGACATGTCCTCTTTCAGTGCTAGGCATTATTACTGTTGATATTTTTCCTCTGTTGTCAGGTAAAACTCTAAAAGGCTACATCTTGGGGAAAGAAGGGACAGTCTGAGGACCCTGTTCTGCTTGGGTTTATAACCTCTTGCATACTCAACAATTGGTGTAATTTAAATAAAAGAGGGGGTTAGAGGAGAATTCCAGCCTAATTACACATTACAATGGTGCTGTGCTGCTTCTGGGAGACCAGCCAGGCATCTGGAAAGAGGTTCAGCTCCCAGCAGGGGGGAGCTGACAGGACAAAGGAGAGAAGGCTGGGGAGCAAGCAGGACAGAAGATACAGCCAGAGGAGGGTGGCCCAGCTTCAACCAGGAAACAGCACCAGGCACCATGGCCAACCTCAGAGATAAATCTGGGTCATAGTGGCTTGACTTGAGGTGCCTTGGGCAGTTCATAGCTGAGCACTTGTCATGGGCCACCTCAGAGGCCTTTTCAAGGAGCCATCCCAACACTGTGCCAAAGAGCTCTGCTCCCTTTGGGCCACTTGGGCCACCTTGCCTGCACCTCATTCACTTCCAAAATGCTGTTAAAATTATCTCCCAGCTTCTCCCCCTTGGACAGATCACCACCCCTTCATGCAGGGATTCCCAGGGCAGAGGTAGGACTACAGGACCACCTTTCTCACATTTCCCCTTACATCCACGAGGCTTCCCTGGCTGAGAGTGGCATCTGGGAATAGTTAGTAGACGCTGAACTCATGTCCCTTGCAGACAAGGGGTGGTCTTCTCTTCCTTGGCATACAAAGCAGCAGAAGAGGGTGCGCTGGCAGCTGCTGCTTGAAAACACTGCTTAAGTGACTGTGAAGAGCCAGATAGACTTCAGCCCTGAAGACTCAAGTGCCCTGTCTAGCCACGGCGTGGGGATGCAGTGAGTGACTGCAGATTCTGTGTGCAGGCTGTCTAAGCATTCTCCAGCCTTGGTTTGGAGGACTCCATCCAGGCTGAATCTCCAGACCCATTCAGACTTGCCAACAAACCGCTGGAACGAGCATGGGGATCTGCTCAGAGAGGAGCCAACCCATTTCACCAGCCTTCAGATGGTAACAATCCTTCCGAGCCCACGAGCCTGCGAGCAGGAGAGGGGAAAGGCTCCAGATTTCATTCTTAATCCTCCAAGTTATTCATCCAGCCCCTGTTCCCCAGCATTAGGAAGGGCAACGTTCCCTTATAAGGCCAAGAAAGAGTGGAGAATATCTGCAGTGCATCCTCACATCTGCGCTCAGCCGAGCCTGGCCAGCGTGTCCCTGTGAATGCAGAGGTCGTAGCTGCCAAGAGCTGCGGAGCAAAATGCCTCCGCCCCGCTGTGAAAAGGCAGGCAAGGGGGATAAACAGATACGGGTGGAAACATTGCAAAAGGGATCGCATTAAGCAATGCTGCTTATGGGTTTATGGTAACTGATCTGGGATGTTTTCCCGTGTAAGTCTGGAGCCCGGTGGGAAAAGGCAATTTGCAAATGTGAAAACAACAGTAAGAAAATGCTGCAAGGCCAAGTCCTGGACAAGGAACTAAAATAAGGCATGTAGACCCCCAAAGGACCCAGAAGAAAACCGGTCCTGCTAAATAAGACAAATAAGTGTGTGTTCACCTGATGAAATTCTCCAGCATCTTCTTGCCTGATATGAAGGTCAAGGTTTTAAACTCAGGGCTTAGAAGAAAGGAGGGTTCAGACAGGCTCTTCAGGGAAAAAGCAACAAGACCATTGGGAAGATCCTGCCGACATTAGGGCTATAAAGAGGGAGATGTTGCTATATTTCTCTGCTGATGGAGAAATTAATGCTGTTTTGGAGTTCTAAATACCAATACTTGTGCCACCTCCTGCACAAGAGCATGACCTGTCTGAAAGGTTGCCCTGGCATTGTTTGCTTAATGATAAAGTTCTTAACCACATTGATTTCTTCCACATAGATGTCCTACAGATGTTCAACAGATGGGTTTAATTTTTGCAGGACCCTTGCATGCACATGAAGGAGAACTAAGCATGTTTAAAAGTGTAATCCCCAAGTCTGAGAGGCCTCTGGGCTATTCAAAAGTCATTCCATAGCCCTGAAGACGTGGCATGTATTGCACCCATCTAGTGAAACCCAGAGCGGTGTGGCAACATCCAAATCAGCCCCAAGCATTGCCTGGGGTCACACCACCCCGGACCAGAACAGTGTCAGGGTGCATGCTGGTAATGAAAATGTGCTTGATTATGACCTGCTGGTCACAAAAAAGGGTCTTACCAGGACACACGATGTCCTGCTCTGTCCTCCTGCTACCTTGGCCTTGGCTCTGCAGCCAAAATCCCCAAGGTGATGGTGCAGGGAGGAGCCCATTAGGCACCAGGACAACAAGCTGAGCTTGAAGACACCTTAGGCTTCCTTCCTGCATCCCACCTCTAGCCCTGTCAGAGGATGCTTCAGGCCCAAGGACCAGGCTAGGATCAGAGGTTGCCAAAGTTGGGCTGGGACTGAAGAATGGGAAGGAGGAGGCAGGCACAACCTCATCCTGATTGCCCCAAATTTCTTTCTTCTGATGAACATTTGGATTTGACCTGGGATGAGACAGTGGAGAAGAATGATCTATGTGAATCACTTGTAGCTAGCCAAAATGGAAGCACACAGTTTCAGAGCCTGGCAGTGCTGCTCACAAGCCCCCTCACCAACTCCAGACCCAAGAAGTTATGGATGCTCTGGAAATCAGAGCCTTTCAGCGTCAAGCTCCATATTTAAGGACCTGAACAGAGGCACTCTGATTTTCAAAGATGCCAAGCACCTCTAGTTTCTTTCTCCCCTGATGGCTTTTGTTGCTTCTTTAAAACTATACTTTAAAACACTTTAAAAAAAAAATCCTTTAACATGCAACTAGCATTTGAGGAGCATCCTGTTCCAGAACACAGCTTTACACACCAGAAAATGGTCTGATTTTCAGGAAAGACCTTTCCTCCGTACAGCACTTTCTGCAAGACAGGCATTTTAAAAACATCTTGATTCAATAGTCCTTTTTTTTTAAAAAAAAAAAAAATACCAGGCAGTAACCCATCCAATGTCACCCAGCACTCACAAAAAAAAACCACTGTCTCTGCATCCTAGAGACTACACAGCCCTAGGAAAACCTAAAGCCCTCCTGTCATGATGAAAAATACCCCAGTGCTTTGATTTTCTCCTGAAGATTGTATGAGGAGACATTGCTGGCAGCATACTCTGTGCCTTTCTCCAGGTCAGCCCTGCTCTTGCTATAAACATTTTGCCCCTTTCTACCACATCTGTGGCAAAAACATCCCTGTCCAAACACACGGATGAAAAACTGCTTTCCCCATGTTGAAACAGAGGTGATGGGACAAAGATGCACAGGAAAAGCTGGGTGCTGGCTAATTGGGCTCTATTTATGAGTAGGTAATTAGGTGCAGCTGCAGTACTCCCTGCAGTACTCTCATAGCTGCAACGAGAGACAAAACATGTTCCCATGGCACGGATGTCCCTTAACTGTGCTCCTCTGGGGACCACGTGTCTGGGAACAGTCTTACAGCACCCCTTAAAGGGAATGGAGGAAGGAAAGCAGACTCTGACACAGCAGGCTACATCCAGGTCCCAAGAGTGAGCCAACAAGGGAAGGGAATATCAAGACTGCCTGTATGCTATCACTGCTGTGCAGCTTGGACACCCAGGCTGTTGTTCAGACACCACGTACGGAGCACTTGGCTCTAGCAGTGAATTAAAAGTACCTTTTACTGCCGGTGTCATGATGTTTCTGTGCACTGCAGGTCAGCCTGGAGGTCAAGGGTTTTGTGGTCTCCATCTCCAGAGCATGGCTGGGGTACAGCAAACAGCAGGTAACAACCTTCTGATGGAAAGAACGCTGGGGAGGAAATTACCTTTATTACATGGACACAGACAGGGTGGTTTCCCAACCTCTGGCAGCTTTCTTACCTTTTCTGCCTCCTCTTTGGTGGTGGGGAGACCCGATGTTTGATGTGCTCCCTGCACCCCCTCTGCTGCTGCACCTACTGGGGCAGCGAGTACAAACCCTGTCCCCTTCTCCCTTCACAGGCTCCCACCTCCTGTTTTTAAACCAAATTGCCCCTGGATCCATGAATTCTGTTATAGTTAGAGAAGATGCCAGCAATGCCATTTTGGCATGTCTGTGTTTCTCACATTGAATGATCAAAGCCAACAGCATATCTCAAAGCCAAGGTCCTTTGAGATACCCTCCAAAAATCTACCAGATCCTGAAGTGGAGACACCCCCTATGTTGTACACGTAGTAAATAAGATTTAATTACTCCTTGGGAGGCTCTGGAAATCTCGAAAGGATGAAGCTCCCTTGGGCTGACCCCCTTGCAAACACATATGGAGACAAGTTCCCTGCTTTCCAGACCTTCACTCAACCTTCTGCAGCTGATGGGGTGAAGAGGAGAGAAATGCCTGGAATTAGGAAATGCTCCCCAAAAGTAAGGTGGAAGCGCCCTCTTGTGTCCTCGGAGCAGGCCAAGTGGGTTTCTTCTCTGAAAAGAGCTGGGTGCATCCTCCCCTTCAGACCTTTTGCACAAGTCGGGAACACCATCGCAGCCTAAAGGGCAGAAGATGGAACAGGGAGTTGCATGTGACACCGTAGTCCTGGCAGAAGCTCCATCTCTTGCTGTAAATGCAGTGGGAAAGACCATGCAGAGGTAGCAGGGAAACTGGTGCTCTCCTACCATCAGGAAAGCCAGCCCAGAGCCCACCACACTTCACCCAGGTGTCCTCAGGCAGAGCTGTGGGGAGGAGAATGCCAGATGGAGGAGAGTAGTGAAGGGATTTGGGGAAAAAAAACTGCACAGAAAGTTAAAATTAACTGGAAGTTTAAAAAAATTAAAATGCATACTTTTGCCCTCTGAATCTTTTCCAGAATGGAATGTCGTTGAGAGACTGGCTTAAGACATCTTCCAAGAGAGCTCTTACTCCCTGAACAAGCCAAGGTGCTTCAGTGCTTCCCACTGCCCAGATGTTTTCCTTCTATTTGGCATAGTGCTCTGCTGAGGATGAGGACAGTAGGGAAGTGTATGGTACTGATGGGACTCATCCATGGATAAGGGCTGGGACCAAGGGGCCTCATTCCCGGACACACAGACCTTTGCAGGCAGGACCCTTGAGCCACAACAGAGATGCCATCTCTCAGGGTCTGTCCCCTTTGCTCACTCAGCTGTGGGTGAGGTGCACCAGGGACAGCTGGTGGTGGATGCAGATCTCCATGCACAGGCAGCAGCAAACTCTGAGCAGGTGCTCCAGGACGATCCCCACAGGAATACATCTCTCTGGAATAGACATATTTGGAAATAATAATTCAACAGCCCCCAAACCCCACCATCTTCAATGGGCTGACTTCTTTGGGTGGACAAACTCCCCCAGCGCATGTGTGGGGTACCCTTGGCCATCTCACAGAAGACCCTCTGAAGTCAGGGGAGCAGTGAACCTCAGTCCTTCAGGGTAAAGGGATTACAACAACCTATATGGAGGAAAAATACTGATTATGGAAAATACATAACAAATACTATTTTTAGAGTATTTACCTTTGAAGATGTGAAGATGAGACAGAGAACAGAGTTATAAACAAAGAAATGAAACTCAGAAATGCAAAGAGGTCACAAGCAAGGAGAGGGAAGACCACAGCAGGGGGTTGAGCCTCTGCAGCTGAAGGTTTATTCACACAGCATCTGTCCATGGGTAATCCTGAGTTTGCCGTACAGACAGCAAAAGTATTTGGTTGAGCAGGCAGCAGCATCACAAAACCTACCTCCCCTCTCCAGCACCATGTGAGATCTGGGCTCGCTGACTCCTCTCCATCAACATCCTGCAATTCCAACAGGGTTTTGTCTTGTCAGAGACACCTTAAGCTCCTGAGGGTACATGCCGTACTGCCCCTGCCGACACACTCTTCCATATGTCCCCCCATTGCTACAGACAGGTGACCTCTCTCCTGGTGGGGACGTCCCGGGGGCTCCGTGCGTTTGACAGCTGTGGGATGCATACAGGCAGCCTCTGAATCCTTTAATACACCATTTCTCATGGCCAGAGATCACTTTCTGTACTTTGAGTCAATGGTGGCACCATGAACTGAGAGGTTTCAGGCTGCACAAATATTTCTCTTTACAGGAAAAGAAAGGCTGGACAAGATCTCTTGTTTTTACCTTTTCTGCCTTTCAGGGACTAGCAGAAGCACACCACTGTTAATAATAACAATACTACTACTACTAAATAGATCTCACTCAGATCCCACTTTGGTATGCAAATGTTCCCTCCTTATTTGCATCTTTCCAGAGGATCACAGGGATAGGAAGCCAGATCTATTTCTTAACAGTAGCATCAAGCTGGCAATGTAAAGACCTTCAAGATAAATACGTAGGGCTCAGGAATACAGCTCCTCGGTGAGGACGTGCAGGACTAGAGTACAATAGAACTGATACCCAGCCAGTTCACCTATAGCCTGCAAGCCCTTGCAGCCTGCTGCAATAAACCAGCACATTTCTGCACCTTTCAACCTACAGTTCATTCTGGTATCTGATCTTGAAGGTCAAACCAGGCCTGGTGGGGGGAAAAAGAAAAAAAAAAAAAAAAAAGCTCTTTTTAAGGCTAACAAGAGCAGTTTAGAGTCCTGAGACATGCAAGACTGATGCAATTCTATCCCATTCCCAATCTCCTGGCCCAAACCCCCTTCCCTGCTCCTAACCACACATCAGGAGGGAACTCAGCCCAGGGATGGAGAGGAGGCGATGACAGCTGCCAAGCACCCCAGCCAGCTGGAGAGAGGCTGAAGATGGAGCAGGGCTGTCTGGGCTGGACCCTGGGGAGGTGCTCCACCACCTCCCTGGCACCCTGGGTCCTTATGCAGCCGTTATGCTCCAGATACGATACAGGCCAGACCCCCAGCTGAGAGCGGTGGAGCAACACACATTTTCCTCCGCTGAGAATCCAGGGGCGAGTGAAGCCAGGCTTGCTGCTTGCATACAGCGTGGCTTTCAGCAGCAGTGCAGTGATGCAGGACTTGAGTTGCTTCTTGGCCCCTCGCCCATTCTGCTGAGCCCGCCATGGAGAGCATCTCCCCCTCACCTAGATTTACGCTCGCTCACATTCCCAAGACAGATCTTAACAGATTTCCCACGTATCTGTGGCAAAGCACGGTGCTGGCAGGCAGCAGTGCCGTTCAACAAGCTCCCCCAGAGCTGCTCTGCTGTAGTCCCTTTCCTCTGAACCAACACTTTCAGGTACAAAAGTTCACAGTGTCAAGTGCCTCTAGCGCAGGCATGGAGAAAAAAGACACCCTAATGGTCACCAAACCTTTGCACATCTTTCAAACAACCCCAAGACGTAGTGCAAACTGTGGGCAAGGGTGTATTTGCCAGGGAAAAGAGAGCAGAGATGCTGAGGGGCTGCTGTTGCCTTTCCCCTTTTGCTTTTCCCCTTTCTTTAGCATCAATCAGGACAGTGTGTATTCTCCAGCTCATTAAAAAAGGGGGGGAAAGCAGAAGGTTTTGCCCTGTATTATGGCTGTACCCAGCTCTGATGTATGGCCACAGAGTACAACAGCACAGAACACACACACTGCAGTAGTCTGCACACACACACACACACACAAACACACACACAGAGCCCCATGGTGTCTTAGAGGCAGCCAGGAAATATTTCTTCCTCACAATAAATGTATTTTTGCTGGTTTTAATTTTCAGAGCTTCCCAGGGGGGGGAAGAAAAGATATTTTTCAATGAGACACTGAATCCTGAATAATCTGTGGTTTTGCATTTTGCTGGGTGGAAAGAGGGTAGAAGAAACATCCACCTCTGAACATTTTCATAAAACCATCTCAGGCAACCACCCTCTTCAGCAGGGAAAAGCCTGTGAACAAAATAGCATCATCAGCCCCAAAGAATGCTTTAGTGCTGTATGGTCAGAATAAGATGGTTTATACAGTAAAGCCTGAAAAGACCATCTTTCCTTGAGAAATGGCAGCACTTGGGACAAGCAGAACACTCAGGGTGAGGAAAGTCACACAGCTTTTAGCTGCATGGGCTTATTCATATTCCAAAATTAAACGTACCTCTAGTTGTCCCGTCTTTTTTCCTTGCTTGCTTTCCTGCTTTCCTGTTTTCTTTCCATCTTTCATCCCACTCCAGCATTCATTTCTCACTGCCACATAAATGGGCAGTTTCTCTTCTGTGGTAGGTGAAATGAAGAGCTGGGGGATGTGGCTTGCACCCATAGAAAGACGTGGAGGAAATCAGGGGGATTTTGGGGACAGTCCTTTGCTTTTTAGAGCATCTCGGGAAAGCTGGGACATTGCTCCACAGGTACGGCTGTGGCAATGTATCCTGCTCTGGGGGACAAGCCCACGTCCACCTCCTCAGCGTCAGCATGGGAGCTCCATGGTGCAGTCAGTCACATCACTGGGTCCAGCAAGGGTGGATTCAGCTCAGGATTCTCCCAGATGGAGACAACCCTGCGGATGGGCACAGAATCCACCTGGGAACAGGGCAAAGCAGTTTTAAGCAGCAGGATTTTGGGAATAGGAGTCACGTCCTAAAGGGGGGAGCTCACAGCCCGGGGGTTAAGATGCACCACAAGAAGCTGTGAGCATTGAGAGGAGCCTATCTAGGTGCAGCATCTGGCCACGGTGGAGATGAGCCCAGGATGTTTTCATGCAGAGGGGGATGCTGTGATGTGTTACCGGGAGGCTGTCATTGGGTATCGCTCAAGGACTGCTCTGCACCTCGGGGAGGTGGTGGGCTGTGTCTGAGCAATACCCCAAACCAGGACACACAGCCCCACTGCTGTCCCTCAGCTCTGTTCCCTGTGTGTCACAAGGCAGTCAACCCCGGGCAGCAGTTTGGGGCACTTTCTACTCACAAACACCATCACGTCCTACAGGCTATGCCAAATCAGACCCTGAAACTCTAAACAAAGGCTGTCAGAAGCCTCCTCTCCTTTTGAGTATGTTGGGACAAGTGTTCCACCTTCTCACACTCCAGGGCAAACTTCACCCTCACATACCCTGCGGTGGTGGGGAAGCTAACCTATGGCAATGCTGATGTCCTGAGGGACATCCTAACTCAACTCCAAGATTTGCTGCATTTCATGCCAAGGTCTCTGAGAAAGCTGAGGCCAAGAGGGAGCTGGAGTTGGTCTTGGATGTCCCTACACCCTGAACCCTACAACATTGGCTATCTCGGCTACTCAACCTCCACCTGAACTTGAGACTGTGGAGTCTGAAAAACTTCAACTTTTCAATCTTTTTCTTTCCTTAAGAAAGCCAGAAGCCATCCTAATTCTTGAAGTGGAAGTTACCAGACATCCTGCCATGATATTTCAGCCATCACAAACCTCAGCCACTCCAGAGGTCTCCCAAGAAAAGCCAGTCTCCCAGGCTTTCCACCTTGAATGAAAAAAATCAGAAAAAAGACTTGGCATTCTGCAGCAGGGAGCATGCAAAGGGAGCGTGCATCCACAGAGCCTCTGGCAGCAGTTTTCCCATGCTTGCCCCCATGAACCTGTTTGTGTTTCAGTGCACTGGGATGAAAATCGGAGCTCCACGGTCCCCTGGCGCACTGGCATCCCGGGGCGAGTGCACATGTGAACTCCCTTCCCAGCATGTGCCGATGCCGCAGAAGCTCATTAAAATGGACCGAGTGATGTGCCGGCTGTAAATGCAAAGACAGGTCTTTTCCAATAAGCCCCATTAGTTCCACATGTGCATTTGATAGATAATTTTTTGGTTATTTAACATGAAACCAATAATTATGGAAATGACTGCAAGGATCCAGATACTTTACACAAGAAAAAGACAGAGACTAGAGTGAAAGCAATACCAGAGACTCTGCAGGGATTTTTTCCTCTCCGAAGGCACCCACCTTCGGAGCCCTACCCAGCAGACCAAAGGAAGGAAATCGGCTCTGCCAGCATCAGCTCCCTGGAGCCGTACAGTGCCTTCAGCTACAGGATTAAATATTTACTATGCAACCACATACACAACCCTGAGGCTGCACAGGCAAACAGCTCTCCTTACCCCAAAAAGATGGGGAGAACATGCTGGAGAGAGTGCAAACTCTGGCTCTTTACTGCTTGTAACTAGTTTGCTGGAAATTCCTTGACAGTGGATCAAATCTGGAGAAGACACATAACACAACCAGTATTTTTTGGAAAAAAAAAAACCCAAACATTTATGCATCAGTCTGTTTGTAACAAATAGCAGATCTCTGTTCACACCCAAATTGATTTATTGCCTCTCGTGCACCATCCACCATCCCCGCACACAGCCATCTGACAAGCAGGGCACTAATGTGCGTGCAGCAACGCAACACAGGCTACGCACATAGAGGGGAAAAAAGAGGAGCGTGCACGTTTTTAGTGGGACTAGAGCTATCAAAACATTATACAACTGCAAAAAAAAAAAAAAAGAAGGGGAAAAAAAAATAAATAGAGGTGGTTACGTAAACTGCTGTCCCTGTCTGGTCAGCACAAATCTCATGTGGGCTTAGGTCAGTCAGTTTGACACAGCTAGAAATAATTGTCTGTGTTAACCATTAGTAGCTCCCAGTTCAAAGTCCCCTGCTGGCTGCCTCTGTCCCCTGCCCGTGCCCCCCCTGCCTGGCTCACATGCTGCCTGCCTGCTGCCTGCTGGCCAGAGGAGATGCAGGCAGCACTGCCCACCCCTGCCCGCGTTCATGCTGGAGATCTCAGCGCCCTGGCAGTGGATGAGACACCAAACTGCAACTTCCAGCCTGGATACCCCTGGATGTTCTGGCCCGGCTGGCCAAACCAAGTGCCCCTGGTGTCCCCACAGGGTGTCTGACCATAGCAAACATGAACAAACAGCAGACCTTATCGTTCCTAGTGTGGTGGTCAGGAGATGACCTGGGCATGCAATAAAGCTTCATAGTGCTTGGAATAAAACTCCAGCCCCTACCCTGGAGAAGGTCCACGTTGCAATCACAGGACAAGGAAGGGTGGATGGCTCTAACAGGTAAAGTTGTGATCCAACAGAGAAGCATGCCACTTTGCTGCCTAAGCCCATGGAAGTATCTGGAGGACTTTCTAGCTCCCTTCTCATTTTCTGCAGGGAAATTCCCATTGCTTGAGGGAAAAGAGTGTGAACTGGCTGTTTATCACAATAAGAACGCAGGAAGCCTGGCTACTTAAAACCTCTCAGCTATCTTCTTTCCCAAGGTAAGACCCCACAGAGGTGTCATCAGGATGGAGGCACATGTAACGTGGTTGCTCCCACCTTTCTGCAGGAAACAGCAGGAAACACGCTGGCTGCTCTTTCTACCTTGGCATACTAGGCCACCACATTTTATTTAGAGCTAAGGATATCTGGAAAGGCCCTTCCAGGAGCTCAGTCGGTGCTTTGCTGTTTGCTCCCCTTGGAGAACAGAGGCAGGGCAGCCAAAAGAAAATCTGTGTCCCAAACAGGACAACAGTTGCTTGGGCTGGTGACTGGAAAGAGCATTTGGGAGCCAAAGAGCTCCCTTGCAGCACCTCTTCACCCCATCTATTCCACCCAGGGAAACTGCTGAAGCTCAAAAATCACATTCCATCGAAACTCCCAGTTTCTACAAGAGACTTCTCCCAACTTTTCACAAGGCAAGACGCAAACCCCAAGAATCTTCAAGAGAAATTATTTCCCTTCCTTGGTTGTGGGAAGAAAAGGTGTTTTGGGGAGTGATGCATCCAGTCCCTCCACCTTCTAACTAGTCCCCCACTGCCAGGACGGGTACCTGGAGGCAAGGCAACCTGATTCAGCCACCTTTCTAAGCAAACCCGTAGAACTACTTACAGCAGCATGCAAACAATGCAACAAGAGGAGAACCGGGGAATAGGACTTTAGGGATTTTGTCCTGGACAGCAGGGACTGAGGTGGGCAGATGGGGCAGCTCAGCAGTGTGCAGGTGTGTGTAACAATAACCCATTTCTCTCTTTCAGGACTGGGACTTACCTCTTCTTCCTAGCTCACAGAAACTGCTTGGCATGAACAATTTGTTCCCATCTTCCCACAGATGCTCGCCAACAGAGCAGACCCGGTGCACTAATAGTGAAGACCATAACCACTGTGAGCTGAGCAAGGCCCCTAGCAGAGACAGTAGCTGAAGAACCAGCCTAAGGCACTGTAATGCTGACAAAAAACAGCTTCAAAACACACTTTATCTAGCGAGTGTGCCTTAGAGCTATGCAGAGGATTGGTTCATGCAGCCTTTTAATGGAGAGAGGAGCTGGATAGCTGGGTAGTCCCCAGAATAATTCACGGGGCTTTTAGCAGCCTCTCTTACTTGCTGTTGGATGGACTGTAATCTCCGTTGTTTCATTCTGTCAGCCAAACCCTTCTCCTCTAAATTAAATAACTAACAAGGATGCATCCCAGTTTCAGAGCCTTGTTTTGCCCCTGCGACTGAAAGCCTTCTAGCCTCCATCAGATTTGTCTCTTGATAGACTAGCAGGTACTGAAGTCACTGGTATTTTCCCATTACCATGCAGAGCATCCTGCACAGTCCTCCCAGAACTGAATCTTCCTCAATGGGGAACATCCAGCAGGTCAGGGAGACCCTGGGAGCACAGAAGGGTGAAGGGTTCAAGTCTGGCCCAAATCTGAGCATGCACAAAGCCGGGATTGTGCTCTAGGCTGGTTCTTAGGAACTGCTGCAATTAACACGACTGATAGCACCAGAAGAGTCTACCATATGAAATGAGACTCACTGTACCCACAGGACAGAGAATTAAAATCATTAATGTTTCTCGGTTGGTCTAGATGATGAAGTAAAAGCTCGATGAAAAGGGTTTGTCTCAGGAAGAGCTGAATAAGAACACACAGAGAAACGCAAGTTAGTATTTCATAAAATAACAACAGGAACATTCTGTTTATCCAGATCTCTGCTTTGCCCTAACTCACTCGCTCCTCACCTCAAAGGTTTCTTGCTCAGCTTAGGCATTTCTGGGTAAATGATTTCCCAGCTGTTGATGTCGAACACAGCCCTTCTTGTTCATTATAAAGCAACACACTGTCATCTGCTCTTACTCGTGCACTGGCTTTGTCGCTTGGTCAACTTTCCAGCATGCACAGAATAAATCCCCACAAAGAACTTCACAGAAACCCAGTTGTTGTTAGGTGCAAAAGCAGCTCTGCGTGGCCGTGATGCATTTTGAGAGGGCTAAGAGGTTAACTTTGCCCAAATCTGGCTTTAATTAGGCTTAGATGTTGCCTAAATTGAGTTGCTGACACCCCTGGGAGATGCTGTCTCCTGCAGCTTATACAAAACCTCCCCAGCAAAGCCACAAGCAGAGGGGACCACAGGCTGAGCTGAAAAAAACTTGCGGGTTTGGAGGATGAGTATGTGACCTGTGCCAGAAGCATGCATTTAAATATCCCCATGCAGGGGACGTCATTTCTGCTCCACTTGAGCCAAGGTGGGGGGATGGATTCTGGCGGATTTCCACCTATATCAGAATCCAGCTTTGGGTCTAGATGGCTATTGGTGTCCCAGCTGGGATCTGACCTTTCCCAGTGTTGTTATGGGGAAGCATGGGACCTCAACAACTGGTGACAGGCTGGCAGGAGCAGGGAGGAGGCTCTCTCTCCTCTGCTCTTCAGTGCCAGCTCTCCGATTCACAGCATCCCCATTTGCACATCAGCATTTAATATTTAATTGCAGCTTTGCCAAGGGACTTTGCCTCCTGCCTTGTAAAGAAGGTGGAGAAGAAGCAGTCAGAAGCGTGGCACTGAGGAGCCCCAAGGAGACTATCAAATGGCAGATTTTGGGTGGAGGAAAGCGCTCTAACATGTAAGTGATTTTACACAAAAACCCTCCCGGATCACAGAAGATGGAATGAATTAATATTAGAGAAATCCTGTAAACCCTTAGCAACTGGGGGGTGCTGTGCTGATTGTGGGAACTGTTGAGGGTGGGCTGAGAAGTGTACTTCCATCGACTGCCTGCACTGTATTTAAGGAAAAGGGGGGATACAAATGGAAAATCAGGGATCGCTTCCCTCCTAACAGGCTCGTTCTGCCGCAGAGTAAATCCCTTGAGGGCTCTTCACCTGGAATTGTTTAGTGTTCGACACCACTGCAAAAATGGGAAACAACCCCTGGATTGTGGGAGGTGGGAGCCTGTGATCTAGCAAATCCATCGCTTCTCTAACATCATGGGAAATGACCTGGAAGACACACACAAAAAAAAAACCAAAAAAACAAAAAAACAAACCACACACACACAAAAAAAGAAATTTCTAAAGCAAATAGTGAGAAATATATCTCCTTCTCTCTGGTCTTGATTTCAGATGTCTTTAAGGCATGCCAGGGGAGGCAGAGATTCACAAGCTACTGAATGACACCCCTATTTTCCAGAAAATCTGCCCTTCTGGAGTACATTTGGAAGTGGACACCCAAACACGGGTGGACAATGGCTCTGTGCACAACCTGATCTTCAGGCCAGTGCAACAGAAACTGCTCATGAAACACACTTTGCCAGCAACGTGGCTCTTCAAACAAGTATTTTCAAAATCTAAATACAAGTATCTAATAATCCCATAGTTCAAATGTCTGTGTCAGTAATTAAAAAGCAATTACATATAACTTGTAGGTCCCTAGAGCTCTGTCTAAATTCAGAAGATGAACCTCAGATGACCTAATGTACTTCCAAGTGGCAGATCAGTCATTGCAAACCCAGTGCCTGAGACTTCTGCTGTGCACCTCTGAAGCCTGGAAAACAAGAACATTTTTGGCAGAAGAGGCCAAGAAGTGCTTAATTCTCCAGTTTAGAGCTGGTTCAGGTCTGTGCAAAAATGCAAACAGAAGAAAATTTAAACCAGTGATACATACACAAAATTTCCATGAAATAATTTTTGAATTATTTAAAGCTAATTGTTTTTCAGGTCCTTTCCCTCTCCCTGTCACAGAGATGAACAGGGTGATCTAAGAGAATGAGAAAAGTGGTAGGCATAGGTGGAAAAGACCCATTCCCTGCATCAGGAGTAATTTAATTTAAATTGTCTCTTCTTTAATTCTATTTTATTTCAAAAGTGAATTTATGTGATGAGATTCGCAGTGAAGACAGCATTTGTTCCGCAGTCTTTTACTTATACACCGATCCCATGAGTGGAGATGGATGCACTAACTGTTGGCCTCTTTTCCCTGGATCTTCACATCCAGCACCATAACCTTTGCTCTCTCCTTTCGATGCCAGCAGACAGAGAACATGGAAAAAGCTGAGAAGCTGAGGCCAACTCAGTCCTTTCCTTTTCTGTGCCATTCTCCAAGAAGCAGCACAGAGCACAGACCAGTCCTTCTGAGAAAAGCTGTGTCCGTCTCTGAACTGGTTGCTAGGTGGGTGGTTAATCTATGGTTGCAGTACATCTTAGATCTGGGGGGTTTCCAGGGCAGATGCTCCCTCTTCCACCTCCATAACAAACAAGCCTTCACTTATTAAAGAAAATAAGGTCTTTCCCAAGCACAGCATCCCAACATGTCAGGTCTCAGGTCTCAAGCTAGAGGCAAGCACTTTTCTGCCATAAGTGCTCTTAACTATTATATATTACCAACGCAATATTAAGTCTTGGAAGACAGGTCCTGATTTAAAAGCCAGACACACTCAACAAACTTCCCCACATACAATGACACAGAGGAATTTGCCCTCAACCCCAACGACCGGAGCATTCCCAAATGGATAATTAGAGCTTTTAATCTTGATAGTCTGTAAGGTGCCACAAGGGAAACCAGCAAATGCTGGAGAGATGAGCTGATGAGGAGACAAGAAGGATATCTCATCCCCTTCTGGTTTCTTTCAACTGTCTCTAACCAAAAGGCTCCAGGGAGAGTCAAATTTCAACCCAAGCCCTTCAAGGGCTAATTTCTTTTCTGGTTACAACCCATAACTGAGATCAGACCACAACATTGCCAAGAATGAGAGAAATAAGGTTAGCAACAGAACCCAAAGTACATCGCCTTCAACGTAAGAGTGCCAGAGCAGCTGTCAAGACTGTCTCTTGAACTTCCCCCCAGGACAGTTTAGTTCCCAATATCCCAAACTTGGTCAGTTTTCACTGTAAACAATCATGTATCTGACAGGGTCTTTGGAGAAAGATGAAAGTGCACTTCCCACAGCAAGGAAGAGAAGGAAGGTGGTTTCTTCTGCAAAGGTGTCACTCATCACTGGTGTTATATTAAGTCAGGTACTGACTTGATAAATCCCTTTACATTAGGTTAAAGCTGAATAAATGAACAATGCATTAACTTTCTGGAAAGCCTGACTTCAGCTGCAAGCCACGTATGAGCAAAGTGCAATAATACACAACCTACAGCCAGTATAGCCCCCCAGCGCATCCTCCACCAGTGGGAAGATGAGGTGCTCCAGGGACACATCTGCACGGAGCTTGGGAGGAGCAGGCTTATGCTGGATTGAGCAGCACTGCACTGAAATAATCCATTAGACCTCAAACCAGTCCTCTTTGGGGGATTTTTCACACCACTCTTCAAGATTGCTTGTGAAGTCTATTGGGATTGATATTTTCCAGAGGGTAGGGGAAGGCAGAGAGCCTGTCTACTATATGGAAAGATACATTTAAGCTAAAAGGGAATTAAAGTGTCATTTCCTGTGATCCCTGCAGGTACCAGAGCATCCTGGACTGTGAAGGCAGCTCTAAGGAAGAACATCCCAAGGTGAGATCCAAAGACTCAGACCAGGTGGGACAGAACATGTTCTAACAACATAACACTCCAGTTCTGGGCAATTAGAGACAAGCAAAAGCCTAGCTTTTTTTTTTTTGCAGGGGGGGTGTTTGCAATATCTGGTGCTGTTCTGAGGACATCTCAGAGCAGGTCAGATCCAATTCCCTTTTAGTATGTGCAGATGGACTGACACATATAAGGTGCTCCAGGATGGAATGGAAGCTTCATGTACAACATTCAGATTGCAGTGAATAAATTGTAGGGGCATAGACTAATGGAAGGCCATCAAGAGGTGTAGGACCTGGCAGAGGATTTAGTACTGGTTAGAAAGCAAGGGAAGCATCCAGCCTGAGGCAAAGGCACACTGAGTCATTAAGGTACTCAGACAGACACGATGGGTGACAGATATGACACTGAGACACATCTGCCCTCCTACACCAGCAACTGGAGGTTTTTGAGGTTACTCTTGTGTCTCAAATGACACTAAGTACCTACCAGAGATGGTAGGTCCCGACTGTCATTTCTGTTGTTCTACCCTAGGGTGCAGAAATTGCTTTCTTGGCACTTTTGACTAACTTAAACATCAAGTTCACAAGTGGATTTTGCTCACAGGTGCATTTACACATTTGCATTTCAGCATCTTAAACTGAATTCCCTCCAAACGAGAAGCTATGGCTACTCGTCTCACATCATGGCAAAGGTGCACCTTCCACCTATCAGTGGCCGTCATTTCATATTTTGTTTGCAAATTCATTGGCATAAGGCACAGTTCTCGGCTCTGTGTTTGTGTGTTGGGTGCTGCTTTATTATAAGGGCCTCTTACAACCTGCAATAACAATGATGAAGTCAGACACTGGAAGCCAGATACTCTGGACTTCATCCCATTTCTCTGCAGAAGACAGGGTTGATTCCCACAGACTAGAAAAAGCTGAACGGCACCTCATTAAATATAAGCAGAATCTGAAAATATTTATTCCTAGTCCAGGTTTTTAAGGTGAAACTGGAGGTTTCCTATGGAATGATAGTGGCAGGGGTTTTCCTGACTGTTTGAAAACACAATTTCCTAGGTGAAGAGGATGGAGGTGGGGATAAAACAATGATCCAAGAGGGACAACAACCAGTGGTCATACTTTTTCTACTCTAAGGTTTCCTTGCACGACCATAGACAAATCGGGAGGATGCACAGGAAGCAAGACAGAAACTTCTTCCACAGTTCAAAAAAGGTTAGAGTTTAGATTATGTCCCTGACATTTACTCCAGAGAACATAGAGAAGAAAGTGATGGGACACTCTTTCATCCCAAAAAGTTAGAAGGTCAACAGATATGATGCTTGGAGTAGAAGAGAAGGAAATAAAATTTCAGATGCTTTTTTATTGAAGTCAGATATGAACCTATTTTGATGTTTGTGTTATTTTTAGCTTATGGAGAGAAGATATCTGTCACAGACTAATGTCAGTCCAATGGGGAAAAACTATGCCTTATCTCAAAGCCATATCAGTGATATGTGCTCGAGCAAGTCCATGGCGGATCTTCCCATCCCTAACATCAGTGCCCCAACAAAGAATGTCAAAGGACTTCTGAGCAGCTTTGACATTTCCAAAGCCACTCCACGGTGTAAGAGTTTACATTTTGCTCCTCTGAAGACACCATCTCCCAATGGCATTTTGAGGAAAAGGGAGGCTGATGCCACAATCACAACAACAATCCAAGCCCCGAGCATGGAAACCAAACCCCATAAAGACCCATCCTTCCCTTCCTCTCTTCAGAGCATCCAGAGGACGGCACAATGGAGTCCTGCCACCATCAAGTGGAAGGAGTCTCTTGCAAAGGTTAGTAGCTGCTCTTCTTCAAAAGCTCCTGGAAATTAATTTTCTTCATGTGTCCAGAGTCATCCTTGTAAGTGCTTGGGCTTCATGGCGGTGCTTCGTCATCCACTGGTGCATGGGAGCTGCCTAGGCTGTAGAAGGCTAACCCCTCCATGGTTAGGGAAGGAGGAGCAGGTCTGCAGGGGAGCTGTGTTGTGACATGAGAACTACCATCAGGATAGAGCTTTCGCCAAGATGTGAGGGTCAGTGACAAAGCCTACTGCAGAAAACCCCTTGGTACATCACCTCCCTGCAGCATGGAGGCCACTTCTCTTTCTGTATTATTAAAAGCTGGCAAACACATCACCAGGTCCTCAACAGCGTGTTGGGTCAGTGTCTAGCAGAAAAAGAGTACCACGTGCCATGACAGGCCTGATTCTGCTGGGAAATCCAAACACACCAAAGAGGCTGGAAATGACTGTTAGTGCCAGTTCAAGCCAGCAGCTAAACAGTGTCTGAGGCCCAGCAACACCTACGAGCAAACACAAATTCATAATGTCATCTGTGGCTCAAGCTTCCTTCCAGCCCCGTTACTGTAGAGACTCAGCCACAACACTTCTTTTTGCCCCAGTCCTCTCAATCCAGACACCCATCCCTCTCTATGGGCTCCCACGTAGTTTATCTCTAGTCTCATCCAGCTCTGGGTTATTTAATGGTATCAGCGGCACAGGTCATATGTCCAACAAGGTGTTCCTTGTGACGATCCTTTTTCTGGAGGGAAGGAGTTGGTAGGAATGGGCAGCCTAGAATAGAGAGAGACATACATCAAGGAAACAAGAGTCCCACAAAGCTGTTTGTAGAGGAATGAAGGCAGGTTAATTAACATTGGTAATACACAGCTGTGGGCTGGCTTCAGGGGCGGTGGGCTGGCTGACGTGGATCATGTGCAGCTGTGGCTGGTTCCTGCTGAGTAGTTAAGATCTAAGGGGTATGAAAGAGGAGCCCTGGATGAAGAGAGACCTGTAAGAAGAGAGAGAAGAGGGAGAGCGTCCTGGAGGTTGGCGCAACAAGGAGATGGATGCAGCAGAAGCAAGAAGCAGGGTGGACTGACCTGAAGAGTATGAAGAAACAGCACAAACAGTAGATGAACTGTTGAAACCTTGTGGGGGCTTGGTGACTGTGCCAGGGCAAGGTGCGGGAACAACTTATTGAAGTTAACCTGGGATGGGGTGGGAAAAGCCTTGTTGCAGCTCGATAGTTTTGATAGTGCTGCAACAGTTGTTATCATGTGGAATATCAGCTATGGATGAGATCCTGTCTGAAATGGTCATGTCCATCTCTCTCTATGATACGATCCCAGTGATTACTGCTCCACAGGTGGGATTGGTCCCTTCACTGGGAGTACAGCAAAGGGCAACACCAATCACTACTGGGTTTGAGACACTAAAACCATTGCAGGAGCTGGTAAAGAAAATGGATGGCTAATCCTGACTTTTGAAGATCAGTGATGCTGGCTTCAAAAACAAGGATGGGCAGAGAAAATACCACTTAGGTCTCAAAACAGGGAGTGGGGGCAAAAAGCTAGGAAGCACTGTCCTTGGAGAGAACAGAGCAAAGCCAAAGCTGGGTCAGGTCTACAGGAAAAAAGTCCAAACCACATGCAACTTGTGGATGCAATGTCAGGGCCTCCTCTCCCTCTGGAAAGCCTTTGGTGCAGTCGTCTTTGCCATGCTGGGGCTTTGTGCAGTTCTTCCCCTCTGTTTATGGGCATTTACCTGTTTCCCTGCTGTTGTTCCCCCACAGGACGGGAAGCCATCCCATGACAGGCAGGCCGTCATCTCCCCGTTGCCGGATACAGCCGATGACTCAACTGCAGGCAGAAGCTGTGAGTTGGATTTATTTTGGTTACCGGTCATCATTGCGACTTTACTGCCAGCTCTGTAGTTGCAACTGAGAAGGTCCTCGCAACTACTTGGTCGTTGCGCAAAGCTGTATTTCCCACATAATCCCCTAGCAGGGCTGAGCAGGCGATCCTGGCCACGAAGCGTGTGGGTACTGCCAGGACTAGCCATGCAGGAGTGTGGCCAGGGACAGCGGGAGCAGAGAACAGACAACCCCACGACTGCAGCTTTCCAGCCCTGCACAGAGCTGGCAAATCCTCACACAGCTGGGATCCAGGCCAGCGATGAGTCCGCTCTCCCTAAGTTGCTATCCCAGCATTTAAAAATAGTTGGGACTAAGTACCAAGGCAGAAGTGTGTCCGTGTTTAGTTTGGGATGAGTAATACCCCCCTGCTCCTCAGCTTTGAGGACAGGAAAAGGGAGAGGTTCATCGTACCTACCTAAGGGTGGCTGTGGGGCTCCTCCTTGAATCTGGCAGCGGTGCTGTATCAGTCAGTCATCTTGGCTTAAGATAGGGCATGTAAGTGATCCCTAATGCTATGATATCATCGGGACTAAAGCAGGTCAGGGATATTTCAAGGCAAGAGGCATCTGTGAAAAGCGAGAGATCCAAGCTGAAGCTTTGCATGGGAAAGGGTTGAATTTTACCAAACTTTGCTGTTTAAGGCAGAAAGCAACAGCTCTCCAAAAGCCCCATAATGACTGGATTTGAGACCAGTGGACCACCCTGCCTCCTTTGGGCCTGGATCAGGAATCCAAGGACCTCATATCCCATCTTTCTAGGATTTGTTCTCTTTCCTTTCTGTTTCTTCTTTGTCTTCCACACAAGAAGGGGGGCGGGGGGGTGGGGTGGGGAGGGGAACAAAACCTCACATGCTGCCTGAACTTGGGACACTGTATTTAATTACCCAAGTGCATGGGAAAATAAGTCTCTTACATGAGCACACAAATGAAGGAGCTGAAGTTTCCATAGCATTGCCGGGATTCTTTTTTTAATGTCAAAACATGTGAAGTCATTGTGCTATCTCGCTAAACATGATCACAGTATTAGCTGCAGTGCGCCTTTCACAGTGTGAGGAACATCCTTTCCTCTGGGTGGTAGATGATGAATCACGGTCTATCTTAGAGCCTTACACCACCCTTCAGCCCCTAACTCAAAGGTCTTGTAATAGCAAAGACTTCACATAGTCTCTGGCCCTTCTTCTTTGGTAGGGATAGGCTTTGCATGGTGTGAAGTCCTTCTGGGGAGGCAACTGCAGCCAGGGAGCTGGGAATATGACAGCTACCTCTGATGTAGATGCTGAATTTGCTCAGAGATGGGAGTTGTAATGCTTCCTAAAATAGTACAAGAGCCAGCTGTCCCATGTCTCTTCTGGGACAAGAAATGTCCGGGATTATACCTGTGCTGTGCTGGGTCATTCCCATGGGCCGAGAAAGACATCAGTGCTCCATGAGCACCAGCAGTGACCAGGGAAGGTCTTCTACAGGAACACCCTCACTACCTCCCAGGGACTGCCCCAGCTTTTTCCTAGGGCTGAGGAGGGGGCTGATCGCATGACCTATGATGGGGAAGGCAGTGTCAAGTGGTTTGAAACAACAAAATGATATAGGGTTAAGCAGAGAGCATGGTTCTCAGGTCTGGGATGCCATGATATGGAGGACAACATCTTGGCAATGTTCAAGACAGCTCTGCTGACTGGCATTTGGCTTATCGGCAAACACATCCCTACAACAGTTCAAAGCTGAATCAAAGCACCAGTTGCTGTACCTCTTTCCAGACACAGCATAGTCACCTCTGAGACACCGTTGGAGTCCTAAGCATGGCTTAAAGGGCTGCCACACTGCTTAGAAAAGCCCATTCCCAGGTAGCCAAACCAGCTGGGCTACATCCCTGGCCACACTGATGATACCAGGTAATCCAGAGGACTGTGCCACCAAAGACATCACCAAGTCACTAATTAAAGAGGTCCAACCAGCTATAGTTTGCAGTAATAAGGTTAAACTGAGTACTGGAAAATTTAGACAATAGAACAAAATACTTCCTAGGAAGGAAGATGGCAAATGAAGAAACTATTTTCCCCAAGGGGAAATGACTGAAAGTTTGAGTCCTTTAATATTAAAAAGGAGAAGGCACCAGCTAATTTGCTGCAGGTAGAGTCTTCAGAGTACTCAGTGTTTAAAAATTAACAACGTCTAGATGAATTTTGGCAATCGGCGAGAGGAAAATCACAGCCAAGAAAGAAATAAGGGGCATGCATGCAGGCATGCCGTTCCCCCAGCTCGCACACATACGTATGCTTGTGCATATATGTATTAATATAGCTCCATTATTCAGTGCTTTCAGCTGAAGGGCACGCGAGGATGTTACTTCGGTGCAGTGCAAAGATGAAACGGGAGCCTGACATGACTGCAAATTACAGAGCATCCAGACAGCCTCCAAAATGCATTTGATTCCCTCCTCCCCCTCCGCTTTCTATTCTGTATTCGTTTCGACCTCTACCCACAGGGAATTTTCAAAGCAAGGAGGGGAGGCGAAGGAGAGCGCAGAAAACAGTGGGCTCCCCCATCCTGCGTGCAGGCGACCCGGGCTTCGTTGCAACGCGTGCTTGGCAGGGAATGTTTTTCCCCTGCTCGCTGTAGCACCCGCACTTTCTCCTGCAAGGGGGTGCGGTGCCATCTAGCGACAACGAAACCGTCCCACTTCGGTCCCCAAATCGGTCTCTGCAGGGATGCTGCTGCCCATCACCCACGAGGCACCGTGTCTCAGCTGACCTGGGGCTTTGCAGCCAGCATCCCCCCTCCTGCAGCACCGTATTCAGCAGATGGATTTGGGAGAACATCACTAGTGAACTGGAAAGATCTGAAAGGCAGGAGGAAAATGCTGACTTAAGATAAAAGGCTCTGCTTGTGCTGCAGACAGCTCTGAGTTCAAGGCAGCTCTGGCACTTGCAAAGATAGAGGCTCCTGCAGTCAAAATAATCCTTGAAAGCTTATTTCCATTTCAGCAGTTGCTTTTCAGGAGCATTACAAGCAGGAGTTGAATGTCAGGACTCCTGTAAGTAGCCAATCTGCCCAGCTCTAAGCCCTTTGTGCCTCTGCCACTCAGCCAGGAGGGAAACTTGGGGTGTTTAAGCATGAGATCCATCTCATGAAAGCACCCCACATCACAGAAAGAAAAGGCAGAAACAGGTGCCATCCATCCCCTTTCACCTCTCCCAGCCCCTGTGACAGCCAGTCGGGGATGCTGGGATCCCAGGCACCTTTTTGGGGGGGCTGCCATGGCATCATGCAGCGGTTCCCAGGCAGTCGGAGGGCAAGGGAGTGATCAGCCTCTGCTCATGCCTGGCTGAGCTCTGCCAGCCGCTGGGCTAGCAGCAGCGATCACAGCACACAGGCTAGTCCCATCTAGTTGGCTTTTTCTGCTCTCACTCAATCTAACCTAAAGAGCCTTTCCTCCGCTGAGCCCCTGCTACCCTCTTCTCCTGGCCCCCAGCAAGAGCCACCCCATCTCAGTCAAGGGCTTCAGGCTGCCCTCTACTACAGACCCACACACCCCCAGGATGCTGGTCTCCCCCTCCCACATCTCTGTGCCTCTCAGAAAGGCCCAGTGCTCCAGTGATTTTGTTCATATATATATACATATTTCCTGCTTTCTGACTAGTTGCTGTCTTCCAGACAGGAGAAAAACCCTTCCCCAGGAGCTATGCAAAGCTGTCAGGTAGCTCAGATATCACAGGCATGCAAGACACTGCTCACAGGAGCAGTCTGCAACTGGCACTGAGAGGGGGATACATGTGGAAATCACAGCCCGTAGCAGACCAGGTCCTCTGCCTAGGGATGGAGAGAAAGACAGCAGGAGCGTGAACAGCCAGCTGTGCATGCAGACAGACCACCACCCCAGTATATGTATGCTGTATGTTGCAGCTAGACAGACAGGCAGGTAAATATATACTGCAGATTAAGAGAGGGCTCACATAAAAATATGCATGCACCTTGTGTGCTCCTGCAGGGTACACGTGTGTCCTTGTGATACACACATGCATGTCTGTCATGAGCTGCTGACTGAGCCCATACGTTCTGCCCTTCACCTCCTGCCTTTATGTCCCTCCACCCGTATGGAATAAATAAGGTATCTCTGTCCTCAGCCTGCTGCTCTGTTTGCTGACACCCCCACCACCCAGTTGATGCTACCTGAGCGGGTGTGTGTTTGCTGCCAGCCCCAGGCATCCCCAGCCCTCTGACTCACATCCTGGCTGGTGGCCAAAGACCTGTCTGTCACCTTCCTAACAGCATCCCTCGCTTTCCTGCTCCACATCACAGGATACACTCAGCACAGACCACTTTGGTCTGAGCCTCTCCCAGACGCCTAGTGCTGCCTCGTTCACAACCATCACTCACAGCAAACAGAATTCTTAGCACGCAGCAGTAGCAAGGGTGGCTGTATTCCCTGCTGTCCTGGTTGGTTAAATTTCAGCCCATTCTTATTTAGCTTTTTTCTCTGAGCCTCATTTATTGAAGGAAGAAACAAAGAACACAGAGACCACTTGATAAGGAGGGGTGATGACCCTCCTAGGCACTGGGCTTAACACAGACAGCAAGGGGCTGGTCAGTCGTAGCCTTGCAGGATGTTTAAAGAACCTGGGCTATGATGGGGAGGAGCTGGGCCCTTCCAGGAGCCTCCATGACAGCAGATGGTCATCTACAGCTGGATGGGGTGGGATGTTGGTGAGAAAACTTTGTCGCATGCTTAACTGCAGCCCGGATGATGTGTAGCATCCTCTGCAGGGACTGATACCTGCAGACCCATAGGGAAAAGAGATAGGGAAAAGAGCACCCCCTCCAAACACCCCTGTAAAACCCCAGCAAAGGTATTCAGGAGGAAGGAATGGAAAAACTTAGGCATCTCAAACTGGAAAATCAGCAGCAGTGAGTTGCTTGGCCCTTTGGAGCAAGGAGCGTGGAGCCCCTTTGGGGACTGGGGTTGTGCTTCACCTACTCAGCACAACGTTGCTGAGATCTTTATGTGACCAACAAGCTCAGCTGAAATGGAGATGTCCCTGTGCTGCACACTGCACAAACACATTGCAGAGAGGCTGAAAGACCTTGGGAAAGGACCCCTACCCTGTATTTCTGACAGTGCATTGGGGCACAGGAAGGCTATGACAGCTTCTGTGCTGGCAGATAAAATAGATAATTTTTTTGCCCTGAGCCCATCTGGTCCAGGACATCACATCTGTGCATCTCTCTCTTCCATCGCTGTGGTCCCATGTTTGGCATTAGGTGCTGTTGGTCATGGGCATGGCCTGGAAGGATACCAGCAGGGTGGGACCGAGCACGGGTCTCTTGCAGCCCTTGCCCTGTGTTTTGTGATCCTAAGCACCTCTGAGTGAGTGTTTTATCTCAGGTGATGGTGGCTTCTGCTATTGGCATAGCCAGCCCACATCTTTCATCGCCATGTCATGATTTACTCATGCATACGCTCTCTAAAGGTTGCAGAAAAGTAAATCAAGAGGACAGCTGGGCCTGATTCAAACATTACTGGGTACATCAGCCATATCTCTAACCCAGCCTGGTAAAGGCAGACTCTTAAAATAAGCCACACAGAGCCATTGGTTATGTTTGTATTTGTAAGTCAGCATGGCCAGGCCAGGGTCCCCAGTTCTGGCGCACAGCTGTAACCCCCCATTAATACCCTGACAGTAGCACCCATCACCCAGCTGAGCTTTGAGGCCATTGAGAGCCTTCTGGGGCCGAGTACTTTATTATTATCCCTCTCCAAACACCTACCAGAGCTGCTACCCGCAGCACCACATTGCTAACAGCGGGACTGCAAGGATGGGGGTGATTCCCAGCTGACTATAAAGCAGATAGCTCTATCATCCTTCTTGGCATACATGCTTCCCCTCACTTTCCAAAAATTATTGTTTTCTTTCTTGATTCTAAAATATTGCAACTGATGAGGAAATAGGGAACCAGAAGCTGTAGCTAATAGCTGTCACCTTCCCAGCTTTTCCCTTAAAACTTTGGTGGTGGTTGGAGGCAAGGGAAGCCTGGCCGTGCAGACCACAGCCTGAGGACATGACAGTGAGTCAGGGAAATGCCTCTTCCCCATTGCACCGCTGCCTGGAAGCATCCCTTGTCCCGTACTGGATTACACCAGGGGTATTTTGAATGAATAAGTTCTGAAAATAAGCCAGGCCCCCAGACTTTCCCACCCTCTGTTTAGGATTGCTAAAAGTCATGATTGACTCAGCCTGGTGGAAGAGCAATTTCACTCTTCCCTAAAAATAGACCAAGTAGTTCATCCTCTCAACATAGCCCAGTGCTCGGCGATAAAACCAGCTGCCAGAGACCACTGGGAGGCAGTGAACAGGACCCAGGGTGTGGGGAGTGGAGCAGGGCTCCTCGCAGGATACACTAAGGGCTGCCGTAGATTTTCCACTGGGGCTGTCTACAGCGTGACACAGCTGCTGGGACTACCACAACCTCCCTGTAAGTAATTTTGGGGTAGATTAGAGCGGGGTGAAGCATTGCATGACTATGAATCTCAGACTGATGCTAAAATGCAGGGGCACATGAGGATGCTTAGCACCTCATGCTATGAATGCAATGTTACAGCTCATGGAAAGCCATGGATTTTTTTTGGTTGGCCCAGAGCTTGATAAATCCCACCTTCTTCTGCAGAAGGTGCTGTCTCTGTGTTCCACAGATGGTGGCTTTGACCTGGTTCAGCACTGTCATCCAGAGCGCTTGGGGTATGTTTAAGGCAGAAGCAGAGCATTGTACACGTGTGCTTTCCCCCTGTCCTGAAAAACTGGCTTGACTAGCTTTGAGGCTTAAATTCATGGGGCCAGGCCTCAGTGTCTGCTCTCTCCTGAAAACAAAACCTGTTGTTTACCATGACTCTGATCACCATGACCAGCAATAGGGCAAAGAACCCCCAGGGAACTCAGTTGAGGCGCATGGATGCTAACTGCGAAGGGGATCTCTTCCAGATCAAAACGGTGTTCAGGACTGATAGGCAGTTAAGCAACAGGCAGTAAAAGATGGACAATTCAGAGGGAAATGAGCTTTGCTTTATCTTACATGCCTAGGGAACAGGAGGAAGAGTAGGATTAGTTAAGAAGGGAATTTCTTTCCCTCCCTCTTCTTTCCTGGTTTCCAAGAAGGGCTGAGAAATGTGTTTGTGACCCCAAGCCAAGTAAAGGGCTTCAGCAGCCTGCTGGGTTAGCAGCATTAATATGGCCACATCACTCCCTATTTGTGCTCACGTATGGAAGTTAACTCCAAAAACACCTGCACCACTCTTAAAAGAACCAAAAATCTACCCCTGTGCGTGCATGTGTGTGTCTCATACCTGATTTGGCAAAGCCTTTGATCTCTAAGGTCTGTGTCCCGGCCAGAAGAAGAGAGCTTGGACTCCAGGTCCAGGTCGCAGTGCTGTCCTTCAGTCACTGTGTGAAGGGTCCGACCCCAGCAGCCTGAACTCAAAGCCATACATTTCTGCTCATGCATTTGGTGGTGGTGAACATTTCCTTCTGAGATGCACAACCTGCTGATTGCTGCAAGAATAACAGAAATTCCTTAACTTTCACCAGTTCCCTCCCGGTTTCCAGTTTTCACCAAAGCATTGCTGAAAAATATCTGAAGTAGCTTCAGATTTTTATTAGAAAACAGGGATTTAGGGAAAGAGAGATGGAGTTGATACCTCAGGTACAGATAGCACTTGATGAGAAGCAGCAAAATATGAACCCATGTCCTTGTACAGGCAAACTGGTAGATAATCCACTAGTAGCAATTCAGTGATCCAACATGGGTGGACATTCACAGGAACATCCCACAAAGGCTGCTTTCAACCTTTAAATAGATGCAGTATTTGCAGGATACAAAAACTTCTTTTGGGGGGGAAACCAGGTGAGGATGCCCTATCCCTGTTGCTAGGAGGATGAAAATCCTTCTTTGGCACCAGCAAAAGTCTGGGTCTGAACGTGGTAGCAAGAATCTCTGCACTGAGTACTGTACAACCTGATATTTTACTCTTTTAAAACCAATCATTTCTCTCCTCCCCCTTATTCTTACTGGCAATTTGCCTTATTCAGAAACAAATGGAAATGTCAGGGAAACTCAATAGCTACAAGTGGGTTGGGGTTTTCTCTATAAAGGATACTGCTAAATTTTTTTGGCTGTGACTGTTTCTTCCAAAACAGTATTAAGTTTTCTTGGCTGTCAGTGATAAAGAGCCGACAGCAGCATGGAAACACCATAATAAGAATAGAAAGCAAAGGCAGGGTCTCAACAGCTCCTCGGAGCCGCGTGGTATCCATGCAATGCCCCTGCGTAAACACCATGGCACGGCAAAGAAATGCTTAAAGATGCACGCCACAGCCCTGCTGCCAGCTGTGCTCTGCATCCCAGGAGAGATGGGCAACCAATGATGCTCACAGGGCTCATGGCTGCACAGATGTTCCCAAGGTATCTCTATGCGGTGGTTAGAGAGGGCTTCCCTTAAAAGGTCTGGTATTCGCGGCATGCCAAGAAGCCCTCTCCCCAGGAAGAGGTTATTCCAGTGGGGAGCTTGGTGCTGCTTGCCCTGGGGAAGGGGATATTAGAGGGAGGGAAGCTGCTATCACGGATTGTCATCCTGCACTCAGTCTGCAAGGGCTAGGATGCTGCTCCGTGGGGGAAGGTAGAGCGCACAGAGGACATGAAGCCTGGCAGAGGGCTTAGGGATAAAAATAGTCCTGCTGCCGGCCAGCGGGCAAGGAGAGGGGAAATAGAGAAACAGGGAAATAAAACCAGCTCTCGTTGGGTGACCAGCAGGGGTGTTCATCACCTTTTCAGCAAAACCCTCCTGTAGAAATAACATAAAGAGCTATTGGAGGGTATGAGAACGGTGCTGGCTTGAGCTGGGCTCGATAGGGGATGGCCAGCATGTCCGAGGGCAGTGCTGGACCCCCAGATCCCAGCCATACACAGCCTGGGGGGGATTGATTAAATGTCCGCTCTGCCACTATTAACTCTTTGCAAATAGCAGAGGAACGTGGCAATGCTGAGCGGGCAGTCGGGGCTGCATCCGCCTTCTCTAGGCACTTGGCATCCCAAAGGCTGGGCAGCCGAGCCGGGGGGCGTTCAAGGCCCTCCCTAAGGAGCGAGAACCCCACAGCAGCTGGCCCACGCGGGAAGGCCACGTCCCCAACCAGCAATGCCACTCGCAGCTGTCTCTCGGCAGAGCTTCTTCGCATTTTTTGGTACCAGGAATAGAGTCCTCCACATTCCTGGATTTTTGCAAAGCCCAGAAATAGCCCCAAGCTGCCCTGGGGCGGTTACTCAGCCCTGCCTGAGGCTATATTTTCCCAGCTCTTCTCAGGAGCTGTTTAAGTTACCTGGAGTTTGTGATGTTCCTTCTGCAAAGGAAAGTCCAGCTGACACTGAGGAGCCAAAAACATTTGTAGACGTGACTAAAGATCGTGAACCTTCAGTTTAGATGTGCTGGAAATTGTCTGGAGATCTGATTTTGAAGCTCAAGTGCAGGAAACAAGGTGCTCTTCAGAAGCTGTTTTTTTCCTTCACCTCCTCCCACCCCCTCAGATTTGCAAATGCAACTTTATACATGTGCCAAATGTTAATTGTTTGATTATAATTTAGTAGGCAATTCCTTATTTCCTCTTCAACACAGCTGCTCTTTAGTTAGATTATTTTATTTTACTTATTTGTTTATCACCTTCCTTTGGTTCTAGGGCTTTTCGTTTCAGCCCATTTCCCACCCCTGAATTCATATATCAGCTCTATGAGCCAGAGCTGCTCAAGTGATTGCAACATATGGCTTGCAGACAGCGCAAAATCTTTCTTAAACCCTTTCAAAAGAGAATGATTTATATTTTTAGATGTATGTTAGTTATTAGACTCATGATCTATACCAGAGATGCCCCCCATCTCCAAACCAGGGATCTATTGCATGAGATGCTGTACAAACTTATTTGAAAGGACAAGGTCTACTCCTAAAAGTTTGGAATCAGAAAAAAAAAGTGTTGCAAAGTATATTTGTTAGTTACCTAACTGTAATCAGGGGTGTTCTTACATCTGAGTTGGTTAGGCAGGCATGTGAAAATCTCAGTTCTCACTTTTAAAGGTCGATTCCTATCCCATGGAGTTATAACAAATAGGTGACTTGGACCAAAACAGTTAAAAAACAGATGATGCCTTTTAAAAAAAAATGTTTACAATTGTTCCTCTCTCACATAATTGGCCAATCCATGGCAAAAAAGAAAAAGCTTGAATATCAAATTGTCACTGTCCTTTGTAGAACTGAAACTGAGAGAACACACTGCAGTTTGCAAACAGAGCAAAGTGTGATCCGGGGGTCAGGAGGGAGTGTACCCATAAGGATAAGCAGCATGTTTTAGAGCATCACTAGTCCTCACTCTTTACTAGACGCTGCCTAAAATCCCGTCAGTGTTCCCTGCTGCAGCCTTGTCCCACCTTCTTCCCCCTTCCTTCGGAAAAAAATAGCACATGACATTTAAACATGCGCTAAAGCCTCAAGAGCAGGTCATGAGGCCAATGAGAAATAGCTAGAGATGCTCTCCCCTCCCCAAACCCTCACCCTCCCAGGACTACCCTTCCCCACATACCCTTCACTGTAGCATCCCAGGACCACTCACCCTTTCAGCAGCATCCAAACTGGGGCAGCAAGGGGCCTGCCCCGCTCCCCACACCACCTTCAGTATGCGTCTGTCCGGCAGAGCTTCCCCATGGAACAGGGCCACCAGCGCAGGGGTTGGGGGCAGAGATTTAAACCTTCCCCTGCTGACCGAGCACCCCAATGGGCTGCCAGGCTCCCGGATTAAGCGGCAGCACTGGTTTCCCAGCCAGCTTTTATGGATGTTTACCCACCCGTGCAAATTCCCCCAGCCCAGCCGTGGAGCGGTGCCAGTATTTAGGAGCCCCTTTTGTCAGAGGACCAGTTCTCCAGGGGGCAAAGCTGGGAGGAGGATGGGGTAGGTGTGATTCAGCGCATGCAGCTCCCACATCTAGGGAGAGAGGCGCTTAGAAATGGGGTCCCCACCTGCAGCTACAGGCTTCCAGCTTCAGGAGGGGGACAGTGAGTTGTTGAGGTTTCACCGACATGCCTGCCAGGGGCAAGCAGTTGGGAAGGGGGACACGTGTCCAGCCACACAGCCTGAGTCAGAGGACTGAACTGGTAGTGACCATCCAATTGGGAGTAACCCACAACCCATCTCAGACAGGAGGAATAGGAGAAATGGCCCCAAATTCTCAGGAAACAGCCAGCCCAGAGCACCACAAACCCAGGAGCATTTTTGTGTCGGTTCACCTCTCTCCATCCCCTTGGAAAATAGAGTCCCTTCAACAATGTGAAGAAATCACTGTTTTCCTGCCCTGATTTCTGTGGTGTTAAGAAACTCCAGGACACAGCTCCCTTTGCTCCCACCAGCCTTTGAGTATTGGGGTTTGGCTCCTGCACTGTGGGATGTGCCGAATATCTCACAGCACGTGAGCCGTGGAACAGCCAAAGGTTGAGACCGTAACACATCTCTGCTACGTGGCGTGGGACACGCCAGGTCCAGCAGCCACTGTGGCAAACCCAGAGCTGATCTGCAGAGGAGCAATGTCAGGCATCACTGAGCAGGTGATGGAGGATGCTGGATTCAGCCAGCTGGGGTGGGATGCTCTCCCGAGCATCACTCCCTTCAGTGAGCGATGGAGAGGGACGGGACCCTGGCACAGCTGGCACCACTGTGCTGTCCCTTTCCCTCCAGCTCGTGCAAGCCCTGTACGAGCCCCAGGCTGATCTCAGGCCCCATTACACAAGCCCCAGCTCACAGACCCGCCGTGGGGCGCACACGGGGACACAAAGGGCTTTGCTTAGCAGCTGTGTTTGCTCAGGGTGGCTGATTTTGGGAGCAAAGCCGATGACATGTGGTTGGCCAGGCGACCCGGGAGACTGGTGCTGAGCTTGCAGCTTCCTTTTTTAATAGGTGACTCAGGCGCTTGGTAGCTCACTGGGTTTGGTGATGGGAGCCGGGCTGCGAAGGAGTGCCAGCGGCAGAGGTGGTGGACACAGCAGGTGGGTAGCATTGTTTCTCTATAGGATAGTGGTTTAAATAGAAAGCAGAGCAAGCCAGAGCTGCTGTGTTACTGGTGAGATGGGGTTTTCTCAGAGGAAGGAAGGAGAAGGGTTTTGTTAGTGATTTGTTTTCCACTCGTTGGGAGTGGGCTGTCAGATGTAACATGATTATGGTTCAAGAGACCTGTAATATTATCTTCAGCAGGAGACAAAGCAATTGAGTGATTTATGGGTTATAGCTGAAGAGGAAGTCAGTGAATTTTTAGATTCGTATTTAAGTCTTTTTCCCCTGTTGCCTTGCCTATTCCCCCCGTGGCTAGAAAGATCAGTGTGTACAAATAAATACAAGGAATAATTTTCCCCCCTCCAAGTTTCCAGCTCCCATAGCCCTCCCTGCCTGCCTGGGGTGCAGCTTATGGGGCAGAAAGGCTGTAAACTGAGCCTGAGCCACACATACCTGGGCAAGGGAAGAACTCAAGAAACCCCAACAGCTGCTCCCTACAAGCACTTCTGACATTGCAGCCCCTCACATGAAATGTGCAGATTCATCTGGCGCCAGACACTGGCACGAAGGACATTTTGCCGACAAACCCCAGCGGGGAGGAACATTCCCCATATCCTTCCCTGAGATAGCAGCACCGTCGGCCACGGTGCCAGCCGCTGGGTGGGACGGGAGGAGGGGGTCCTCAGGAGCTCTTCTATTTTAGCTCCCAGGGGATGATTTAATGCTTGAAGTATCAGGTTTTAAATCCCTGGGGCCGCAGTTAGTGCTAGTCAATCGGCGCCACTCGGGATGCATCACTCAGCACTGGAACGGATGCCAAACGTGCCAGCGGAGACTTTTTGCTCGGCAAGACAGAAACATGGACCCAGCACAGGTCTCAGACTGGACTTCCATGCACTCTGTCTCATCCACAATAAATGACACCCTAAGCCCAGTCTGCATAACACCCTTTGGCTTTGCCTTAGCATCCCCAGCTGGGAAGTTCCCCCATCCCTCCCATGGGATGCTGTGCAGCGACACCATGCTCACAACTCTTGAGATGCCCTAGGTGCCCCTTGGACACCGTTAGCTGCACACACGTGACAGCTCGGCTCTCTCGTTAGTGGAATGAACTGTTGTTCTTTCACTCTTATCTATAATTAGCAATTTTGAGGGTGGCAGCAGCCTGTTTTGTCAGGCAGAGCTGCGTGGAGCGACCAGACTTGCCGCAAGCGCAGAGCCAGCCGCCCGCCCGGCGGGTTTGAGCAGCCCCTATCTAAGGCAGGCAGTTTTGTGAGAAGCGATAAGCAGAGGGCTGTGCACAGCCTGTGCACTGCAAAAATGTCAAAAAGGAGAAGAGAAAAAACAAAGAAAACAAAGGCAGTGATAAGGGGAAGGCTTCAACAAATGCCTTGTATCTAATTATATCCATCATTAAAACAGAAGCCCTGTGGCCTTTCATCCATCCAAGCTAATGGATAAAGGACTAGGCAGCACTGAGGCTGTGCTATTTTCCACTGCATGGACTGGAAACCTTCCTTCAGCTGCATTACTCATTCTTGGTTGAAGAGGTACATTGCTCTTCTTTGTGCAGCATCTCAACCCAGGCCCATGGGCCAATACAAATTATATCAGTTCATATCCATGGCCTGGGGTGGGAGCAGACCATTAAATGTTACCAGCCCAGCTCTAGGACATGGGGATGCTTTCGCTAAGCACTTAGCACCAAAATGGTTAAGCACAGCAAGTGTCAGCCTAGGCAGGGTCCCTGCCTTGCCGTGAAGTGCTCCCATCTCCTAGAGGTATTTTTTAAGAGAGTTTTTTCAGCCATGGCTGTGCCCTTGCCAAGGGCTTGTGTTCATTTTCTGAACCAGAAAGGCTGCAAATCTGTGCTTGTTTTTCTTTCTACTTTAAAGCTAGCAAGGCTGACTTTCCCCAGCTCTCCCCATTGCTCTTACTGGGAGTCTTAGCCAAACCTCATTACCTTGCAAGGAAGAAAGCTTCTGTTTTCCAGACTGATTGGACCCCTTATGCCTTTCCAGTAGGTAATTCAGCAATGCCGGAGAAAAGAAAGAGATTCCCAGGCAAGATTTTTCAAAGCCCTCTTCAAAGCTTTCTGCAGCTAATTCAGCACATGCTTCAATGCTCTTCTTACAGGGTACGGTCATAATAAGGAAAGACCATGAAATCCAAGGTACTTTCACTGACAATTGCTTCATTTTCAGTTTTTACAGAGTAGACTCCTTCAGCCACATGCCTTGAGCATCCAAATGAAGGGAGAAGCCCATTGCAGCAGATAGAGGGGCTTGTCTTAGCAGATATTGGCACCAGCTCCTGTAAAAGCTGTGTCTCTGGTGCCTTGACCCTCTCCTTCCCATTTCCAGGGTGCTGTTCATCTCAAAAAGCCAGGGATCTGGTCAAAGTCTGGGGCCTCTTGACCACAGCAGAGAAAAACTGATGCCATGAGAGGGTGGCTGTAACCTCGCAAGCCTGTCTTAAGCTGCACCAAATCTGCCCCAGCAGTGCCACTGTCTCCGCTGTTCCTTTTGACTCAGTGTTTAAGCTGTGGACAGCAGAAATCAGGGAGAGAGGTCCCATATTTACATGGTGACATAGCAAAAAAAGCATTAAGGAAATACCTTCTTCTGTTTCCTCCCCTGGTGTCCCAGTGACCTCTGGCAGAACTGGGCAGCTAAATCTGTATTGCATCCCACTGCTTCTTCATGTGCCCAGCCTCTGTGCTGCATCAAAATGCCTGTGTATCTGCAGAAGCAGCTGGAACCAAGGACGAAAGGAACCTTGGGGTTTGGCGCCTTCCAGCAGCATGCTGACCAGTGTCTGAGAAGCTTACTGGGGTCCCTCTTCTCTTATCTTCATGGCTTTTTGGTGCACATTTGTTCCTGTAGGAACTGGCATTTAATTTGAAGCACCAGATCCTGGAATCCTGTTAGTATATAATATTAGTTGTTGTCACTTTAAAATAAAAACAGAATAGATCTCCTTCAGTATTTTAGAGAAAAACTTGAGAATCTGAACTCAAAAAGCAGAAAACAAAGAAAAAGAATCATTAAGTTTGTTATTTACAAAATCTCGTGATTTGGGGACTGAGATTTGAAGGCAAAGAACACTAGAATTGCTGCAGTGCTTCTAACGTGCACATATTAAAAAGTACATCAGCCCTTTCCTGGCTGTGCAATAGCTGGATTTGTGGAGAGAGAGCCCATTGTTCAAACAGAAAGCATTGCAAATACCTCACTAAATCCAAATGCAGCAGTGCAATTTTGCAAATAAAAGGAGAACTTTCTCGTGTTTTTACAGCAGTAACAGAGAAATTACAGCCCTGACTAACCTGGAGGACTAAGATGCGTCATATAGGTGTAAAGCTCTATATATGTCTCTAATGGGAGGTGGAGATGGCCATTCTGCTCACACCTAGCAGAGTAACGCAAAAAGAAATTTCTGAGCTAGAACTTGAAGTTGTTACTTTCTTTTCAACACCAGTCTTTCTCTGGGGGTGGACATAGCTTTCATCCTCAGAGGGAGGGGAAACCCCCACTATTTAGGGGGATGAGGACCAAGGGGGATGCAGTACAGCAGGGGGGAAAGAGGAAGTATGGCTTGAGCATCATCTGAAAGTGCATGACCACTCCAACGACCCAGCTGCTCCTCCATGTACCCCTCAGGAGGTCTGGCTAATAGATCACCTCCTCCCAGAGTAGCCATTTCCTAATGAACCCGATAAGGGCATCCTCAGCTGCAGTCACCTCCATGGGAGGCATCTGAACAAAGGTAGGAAAATCTTGAATATCTCAGCAATGGCATGCTGGGCACCAGTGGGCACCCCATGGGAGCTCGTGCAGCTCAGAGTATCAGATCTTTAAACTAAGAGCAGGGCTCAGCCCCCTGGCTCTGCCAAAGACTCACTGCTACATCCCTGGGCAGGTCTTGTAGCCTCTTCACCTCTGTTTCCTGAAACAGATTCCCAGGAGAGAGGTAAGTAAATGCATTTATGTGCTGATAAGAGAGCAGTGCGGGCTGCAGAGAAAAAAAAAAAAAAAGGAGGAATTGGTTCAAGTTGAACATGCATAGCGTCCTTCACATCCTGTGACTGACTCACATTTGGTGATGGCCTTGCGCAGGGATGCAGGAATGGGCGCAGGCTCTGTGCCCCATCAGCAGAATGATGGCATCAGGTCACTGCCTGATGTGTCACTCTTATCCAGGCTTAACGTCCATTTCAGTCTTGAAAGAGGTGGAAATGTCCATCTTTTCTCCCTGAACCAAAAGGGCACAGTGTTAAATTTTGGGGGTCCAGGGCAGTGGCAGCCATGGGGATCAGTGTGCAGGTGGCGGAGGCGGCTGGCAGAGCCCTCGGTAAGCGATGTTCACGCTCCAGGCTGGCTGTGCCCTCGCATGTCTGGCACGTAGCTCACTGCACACATCTGTCCCTGTTTCAGATGAGAGGACACGGTCATTTTTAGACATATCGGACAACACCAGCCACATACTTCACCAAGGACGAGGGAGGTCTGCTGCACCCTCCGTGAAGGAGCTGTCGGCTCTCTATCTCTCCCAGACAGCTGCTGCTGCTGCTCACGCCAGCAGCCCCGCACAGCCGGTAAGCACTGCGCACCCCGTCCTCCCCCTCACAAATCACCAGCGGCATCCCAACAATGTCCCGGCCCAGCAAGTGGTTGAGAGGGTGAGAGAAAACACGGCTGGGTTCGTAAATCTGGAGAAACACAGCGTTTGGTTTTCCAAAACTGACCAGCTTTCTTTTGTCATTGGCAAGTATTGTATAAATGTTATCAGGGGTGCTGATAGGTATTATGATGTATAAGCTGTGTATACATACGCACCCATATATATACACGCTACATTCACACATACACACACGACAAACACACGCACATCTACATCCACTAGCCAATAGAGTTTATTCATACATAAGATTTCTACTTTATTTGCACACATATATTTGCACACTCATATCCATGGAGGAAATATTCAGCGCACAGCACCACAAACATCTCCATGCAGTACCCATTCCCACACACGTATGTATGTCCATAGGTGTCACACTCAGGCATAACTTTACAGTGCAGCCTCCCTGTGTTCCTCTGCTTATGGCCCTTGGTTTGGGATCAAGGGATCTGATCTCCCACTCCAGGCTGATCACGGGGTCATAGGATAATTCGGGTTATAATGATTATGAGGCACTGAGCTTTGTTTTTCCCATTTTCCCAGCTTCACTGGTGATCCAGGAGTACCATGGGATGTCATTTCACATCTGGACATTTCATGCCCCCTCCCACTCTCAACCTTTTGCAGGGTCCCTGTCCAGAGGATGCAGCCTCCTGGGTGTGCATCAGAGCTCTGTACTGGAGGAGTCCAGGCTAAAGCAGTCAGAGTTGAAACTAAATGAGTGGAGACTGTCACTGGAAAATTACAATTGGAGAGAAGCCCAATTAAAAAAAAAAAAAAAGTAATTTCAAAACAATGAATTACAGAGTCTTTAATGCAATTACAAATGTAGAACAGTTTTCTTTTTAAAATATTGAAGTATAAACAAAAATCAGGCATAATAGGCAAAAACATAGGCAAATCTCAAAATCTCACTTTGGAGAAATCAATGCTTGTTCTGTTCCGTTCCCCACCCCGCTCGCCCCCCCAGCCCTAAACAAAAGTGTCTGGCATTTTGTTTGTTGACTGATACTTTTGGAAACAAAGTTTCCTGACCTGGAATAAGATTGTTTTTCCCAGCTGTACAGAGCTGCGGATGAACCAAAAAAAAAAAAAAAAAAAAAAGAAAAATCTCACCTGTAATGGTTTTCAGGCCTCTGTGGCTGATTCATATATATATATATATATATACACACATACACACAAAGATAACATGTCTTTCTATACAGTTTGATGTCAGTTTTCCTTGTGTCTTTTGCAGAGTACTGTGAAGGACAACTCCATTCACTTTCCCAACCGACAGAAAAAAAGCAAGGTAGGAAACGTTAAAGATAAGCACTGTTATCTAACCAAATATTTGTGGACTGTAGTGGAGTGTGATTTAAATACCCACAGAAGGCAGCGAGCAGTGCTTTCAGACTGAATATAGCTATCAGCTGCTCGGTTGCCCTTCCCCACGTTCAGAAGTTCTTCACAGATCCCCAAAAAAACACCCCTTATTTTAAAAAGTGCATTCGAAGTATGTTGGCTCATGCCAAAGATTTGCATTTTACACTTGCTGCAAAATATGCTGATTTTGGTATTCTGGGGTGGGTTGTTTGTTGTGGTTTTTTTTTACTAATGCTCAGTACTTATTTTTAGCTGGAACAATCTGCGTGTAACAGAGTGAAATAACACCGCGCACCATTGCTTTGAGCAACAACTAATAATATTCCCAGCATAACTCTACAGACGTAACTCCACAGGCATGCCAAGGGTCAGCAGATCTGTTTACCGAAAGGAAAGCCACCAGGATTACAGCCTCTCATAGATAACGGTTACAGGTCTCAGCTACTTTCCCTTTGGATAAATGCCAGGCTGGTGCAGGTTGCAGGTATTCAGTTCGGTGACCAGGCTTCCCAAGCTAAGGAGAAAAAAGGGCATAAAGCGAGGCTCAAAGGTAGGGGAAACAACCACAGCCCACCCCATCCCACCTGCACCCTCTGGTTTTTTTGGTACCAACACTGCTGTGAATTGGAGCAGAGCTCAGGCTGACTCAGTCTAACCAGGTCTAACTTTTGCTGGCCCCCCAGCTATGCGTGTCACCCCAACCTCTGGTTCCCCAGCTGTGCTTTTTCCTCCTAACAGAGCACTGAATTTGGCCTGCTAATTCCAGCAGTTTGTAAACCTTAGTTAGCCTCAGGTCTGCACAAGTCTGCAAGTCCAAAGAGCTTTATTTAAGTCTCTGATTGTATCACTGTGCACCTGTTCTTATGCAAATGATGGTGTAGGGTACACTTGAGAGTCCAACAGAAGGCATCATTAATCCTTCAAACATCCAACAAATCCAAACATCCTTCCCCATGCCCTCACTTCTGCATTGTGGGCAGCCCTTGATGCTACCCAAAGCCCATCGTGCTAGCTCACTACCCAAAAATAGGCTGTCCTCATCAGCTCACTTTGACACTTTGGTTCCCTCTCTCTGTTTTCTTCTTAAGACCTCTTCACAAATAGCTCCCTGGCTTTCTCCTACACCCATCTCCTATGTTCCCAGACTCTCTGCAGGTCCTCACACTGCCCTGGACACTTGGGAGCAGGAGGGAGAAATTAACCTTTAGCGTGCTACCCTAAACCAGCCGCCTTCACGTTATTCTTGCGGTCACTCTCGCTGACACAGTCCACACTGGGCATCTCTGTCACACCGTAGCTGGCCTGAGTCCTGGGGACTGTAGACTAACCACCGTACGTGCCTGGATTAGGGACCTTGCTTTAGAGTGCATTGCTGTGGAACCAGAGCTAACACCAAGCCTGGAGCGTGTGCCGTGGTGTGATGCTTTGGAGTGCTGTGTGCTACTGAACCAGAGGTACAGAGCTTAGTAAGTGCATGGATTTCCCTTGTTGGCTGGCTTTTTCCTTTGCCGTTTTCACAATTAACGGCCGTGGGGTTGGGGAGTAAGAGATGATGCTGACATTTAAAACTGTTTCCCTAAAGATGTCAGAAGCACAGAAATCATCCAAAGTTGCCATCAAGACAATGGAAGATGACTTACCTCCCCCTCCTGCCCTTGGCTCAGTCCAGGTAACCCCTCAAGGGAGCCAGGATCTCAATGCACTCCCTGTGCCTCCTCCAAAGCAAGCCTTCTCCAAGTTCTACCAGCAGCGTCAAGTGAATGAGCTAAAGAGGCTCTACAGACACATGCATCCTGAGCTCAGGAAGAATTTGGAAGAAGCTGTGACTGAGGACCTGGCAGAAATGCTTAATACTGAAGATCCCAGTGCACAGGCATCTGTGAACCTGGACAAAGTTCTTCCAGGAGAGGTTCAGTCCATGCGCTGGATTTTTGAGAACTGGGCACTTGACACCATTGGGGACCATCAAGCCACAAAGAAGCTGACAGAAGAAGAGATCATTCCCGGTGGGGACGTGAAAAGTACTTCCTTGAGGTTTGAAAACCAGTCAATCAATGGGGACAGCCTGTCAACATCAACCAAGGTACCAGATACAGACCTTGCCAGAGGAGACGTGCATACTGCCCGGTGGCTGTTTGAAACCCAACCACTAGACTCATTAAACAAACTGTATTTGGATGAAACCGAAGTGCAGGAGGCGGTTCTCAGGGAGCCTGTCCAGGGAGGTGATGTGAAAGGGGCCAGACAGCTCTTTGAAGCACAGTCCTTGGATGCTATAGGACGCTGCTGCTCAGTGGAGGAGAAGAGCATCCTACAACTCAAGTCAGAAATCCAGGAGTTAAAAGGCGATGTTAAGAAGACTGTCAGGCTCTTCCAAACAGAGCCCCTCTGTGCTATCAGAGACAAAACTGGGAACATCCATGAAATCAAGTCTGTCTGCCGAGAAGAAATTCAAAGCAATGCAGTCAGAACGGCTCGCTGGCTGTTTGAGACTCAGCCCCTGGATACCATCAACAAGGACACTTCCAAAGTGCAAATAATCCGTGGGATCTCATTGGAAGAGATTGGAAGGCCAGATGTCAGTGGAGCAAGGTGGATATTTGAAACTCAGCCCCTAGATGCCATCAGAGAAATCACCGTGGAAGAACAGGATTTCAAGGCTTCAACGGATTTTGTCACAGGGGCAGATGTCAGTAAGCAGCGAATGCTCTTTGAGACCCAGACTCTTGATTCTCTGAAAGGAGAAGCTTCAGAAAGCGTTGTAGCCAAAGAACAAGTCATTGGCGGTGATGTGAAATCTACACTCTGGCTATTCGAAACCCAGCCCATGGAGACCCTGAAAGACAATTTTGAGGTGGGACGTTTAAAGAAAGTAGAGCTTTCAGCAGAGGAAAAAGGAGATGTGAAGCAAAGAAAACATGTCTTTGAGACCTGTCCCCTTGGCAGCATCTCCAAGGCATTTGAGGAAGAAATGCCAGCCACCAGCATGGAAGAGGTAGTGAAAGGGGATGTGAAGTCTTTCAAGACCCTGTTTGAGACTCTCCCCTTAGACAGCATTAAACAGGCTGACACTGAGCCCGTCACCAAAGAAGAGGAAAGGATTCCAGCTGGCAACGTCAAAGCCAACCAAATCCTGTTTGAGACAACACCTCTGTATGCCATCAAGGATAGCTTTGGCAACTTCCACGAAGTCACCTCTGTGAGCAGAGAGCAAATCATGAGTGGTGATGTCAAGAACTACAAATGGATGTTTGAAACAAGGCCCCTGGACCAGTTTGATGAAAGCACCAAGAAAGTGGATATAATACGGGGGATCACAAAACAAGAGGTGGTGGCTGGTGACGTCAGAACAGCCAAGTGGCTCTTTGAAACTCAGCCCATGGACGTCATTCATCACCAAGCCATGCAAGGTGAGGAGCATCCCTCGGTGAAGCGGGAGATCTCCCAGCGGGGGGATGTGAAGACCTGCAGGTGGCTTTTTGAGACCCAGCCCATGCACACCCTGTATGAGAAGGCTGAAAAGAAGCAGGAGGAGGATGGCAGTGTGCCCCAAGCTGATGTGAAGTCATACACATGGATGTTTGAGACTCAGCCTCTGGACTCCCTGAAAGGCCAGGAGGAGCAGTATTTACAAGTCAGTAAGGCATACAGTCAGGAGGAATTACAGGGAGTTGATGTCAAAACTGTCCGGCACCTCTTTGAGACTGAACCCCTGGGCAGTGGTGTTGTCGGTGAAGCCGACCGAAAAAAAACCATACGGTACTCCAGTCGTGTGGAGATACAGTCTGGGGAAGTGTCCAGAGTGAAGGAGTTCTTTGAAGCGAAGCCCTTGGATACAGCCACCAAACCAACATCCCAGAAGGATGATGGGACAATTGAAGCTGGATCCGTGCACAAGTTCACTTGGCTCTTTGAGAATTACCCTATGGACTCCTTGAAGGACAACTCTGAGGGCATCCAGGAAATCCCTCCAGAGAAGGATGTCAAGAGGGGAGATGTTGGAGGCAAAAGGTTTGTATTTGAGACCTATTCCCTTGACCAAATCCATGACAAAGTGGATGAGACAGAGCTCCAGAAGATCCAGAAAGACACCATGAGCAAAGCCAATGTCAAGTCCTGCACAATGCTCTTTGAAAGCCAACCCTTATATGCTATCCAGGACAAAGAGGGGGGATACCATGAGGTCACCTCAGTGCAGAAAGAAGAAATCATGAAAGGTGATGTGAAAGGCGCCCGGTGGTTGTTTGAAACCAAGCCCCTGGATCAGATCAAAAAGGAAGAAGAGGTGTTTGTGATTAGGGCTGTCACCCAAGAGGACATCAAGGAAGGAGATGTCCAGGCTGCCAGGTGGAGGTTTGAGACAGAGCCTCTTGACTCCTTCTCAGGGGGAAAGATGTCTGTACCCAGAACAGTAGATGATGTGCAGAAGGGAGATGTTCAGTCCAACAAGCAGCTCTTTGAGTCCCAGCAAGTGGGCCAGAAGAAGTACGTGAGGATGGTCAGTGTCAGTGATGTTCAGCGGGGTGATGTGAGGACATCCACTTGGCTTTTTGAAAACCAGCCTGTGGACTCCCTCTACGGGGATGCGGAGAGAGGCCCACCTATCAGTACAGTGCAGAGAGAGGACAGCCAGAAAGGGGACGTAAAACGCTGCACCTGGTTGTTTGAAACCCAGCCAATGGACACCCTTAAGGACCGAGAAGTGATGGCCAGTACTGGGGCCCAAGAAGCCATCCCTCGTGCAGATGTGAAAAGTACAACATGGCTCTTTGAGAGCACACCCTTGGATAAATTTAGTGCTTCTGAAGGTGGTATAGAAACAGAACTGAAAGAAAGGACCATGAAGGAGACTTTAGAGACACTCTGTGCTTGCCAGGCTATTCAGCATGATGGAATCCTCATCGAAACCAATGATATGGAGAGTGTGAAGATGGTGAAGTACCAGCTCAGCAGCCCAGGGGCTCCAGAGGTCCTGAAAGAGGAGATTGTGGGAGGCCATCTGCAAAGGATCATGCTGCAGCTCCTGCACAGAACCAATGTGGAAGCACAGAGTGTGCTGGTGGAGGAGGACAGAGAGGGCAAGATCAAAGTAAGCCCATTGCAGCTACTGGACCAGAGCGAAGCTGTTAAAGGCAAAGAGGACTTAAGCGGTGATGTAACTAAGGCTTTACAAAGTCTCCTCAGTCAAGACGCTTCCATCAAAAAGGGGATGGTCTTACAAGAGACAAAGTCGGGATCAGTGAAGATGACTCTCTACTCCCTCCTGTTCCATTCTGTCCAGCAGAAAGTAGTCAAGGGGGATGTGAAGTCAACGATAGGGAACCTGTTGGCTTCTTCTCAGGAGCAGAAAGCAGCAGCGACCGTTAAGCGTGAGGACAATGAGAAGGGGAATGTCCAGCTTTTTGCGAGCTGCATTGAGAAGGGAGATCTAGACTATCTGAAGAATCTCCAGCAGGAATCGGAGATACAATCCCTCATCTCTTCCCAAGCAGAGCAGGGGGCAGATGAGAGTGCCCCACGGGTTGTGCAGGGGGCTAAGATACATATCTTACCAAACAAAGAACAAATAGAGAAAGCAGTTGCAGAGGGTGAGCCGGGGGCTGTGGAGGGAGCAGAAAAGGTGTTCACATATGAAAGCATGGGCAAAGAGGGTGTGTTAGAGAGAGAGGCTGTGCCTGCAGCGGGTGTGACAGGAACCACTGTGCAGTGTCTTGGGAAGCCCCTGCCCACAGTGAAGGGAAAGGAAGAAATTCTGTCGGGGGGGCTTAAAGTGACTACCAAGTCAATCCAGAGGGTTGCAGATGTCAGCAAGAAGGCAGAGAAAGAAGCAGCTACCACTGACGGTTTGAAGGAACCCAAAGCTACGATGCAAGGCAAATTTCCAACCCAAGTGACAGCTCAGAGGGGAGAAGTGTCTGGGAAACAGCAGAACATGATGACTGGGGAAGCCAGCCAGATGCAGCCAGAAGAAAAGGCCCTCGGGAGTGATCTTCAGGCTGCAATGCAAAGCCTCAGGCTAGCAACAGCAGAAGCAAAAAACATTCAACACCATGTCCAGAGCAAGCTACAGAAGAACAGAGAGGAGGTCTACACGGCCTATAGGCAGCAGGCAGCCAGCACGCAGGGGACAGTGACCCTTCAGTCAACTGTACGGCAGCAAGACTCAGCATCCACCACGCAGGAGAGCAGCAGCACTGCCGTCAGGACCACCACCACTAGAGTCCAGGAGGCATCCAAGACCCACACGAGCGTGTCTCAGAAGAGCATAGCATCACACAAAAAGGTCAGTGCTTCAGAGGAAGTACAGGGAGGACAACTATTGAGCCAGGAAAGCCAAGTTGTGCCTAGTAGAGATGTTAGCATTAAGGATGGCCTTTATACTGCCACACCTGTGAAAACCTATATAAACCCTTTTGTTGAGTCTGATTACAAAGAGCAATCAGTGCAAGAAGAAAGAGATGTTATTATCAGAGGGGATGTACAGACAGCTATCAGAGCACTGCAAAGTGCCGCCACAGAACAGCGCCTGGTAGAAAAGGAGGATGTTGTCCGAGGTAATTTAAAAGCCACACTTCAGTCACTGGAAAAGTCTAACGTTAATGTCTCCAGAGGGGATTTTAAAGCCGCTATGATATACAGAAATGCAGGGCAGTCCTATTCTGTGTGTAAAAAGAAAAATGAGACTCAAGTCGTTAGTAACCAGACTGCTGTAGTGGCTTCAGGGTCGCAGGCTGATAATGACTTTCCTCCTCCTCCCTCAGTTGCTGTGATGAAAGCAGAGCATTGCCCGCCCTCAACCAAAGCAACCAATGAAGGTGCCCTTCCACTACCAACCAGCAAAGATGAAGCCCCAGGATGTTCTGCACCATTCCAGACCCCTCTTCTTTCCCCTCCTTCTTTGTCCTGCAAACCCAGTGATCAGAGTCCTGCAGAGAAGCCCAGGACTCCTCCAAAACCAGAAATTACTGCCCCACCCAGGAAAAAACCTATTCCCCCTCCCAAACCTGAGCACCTCTTACATGAGGCACATTCTGCCTCTGCAAATAACAGCACAACCAGACCAGCCAAACCCATCCCTCCACCCCTGCCTCCAAAACCTGCAGGCCTGAGGGATATCAGCAAGCCAAAGCCTCCTCCCACAGAGCTGGAATTAAGCTGTATGGAAGTTCATGAACAATCAGGCCTTGGGGAGGTTCAGGCAAAATGCTGCACTTTGGAGACACCTGTGAACACGCCTGTCACCGCCCAGGGTGTGAGCCCTGAGACCAAGATGCCAAAAAACATTGCCAAAACCCCTCTTCAAATTGCAGAGGAAAGGTACAAGGCCAGCAAAGGAGGACAAGGAAAAGTGGAATCAGACAGTGCTAAGACTTCAAAACCAATGACAAACGGAGTGGTTAGTTTCGAAGTCAAGCAGGGAATGATGAGTGGGAAAGCAGCAGCTCCAAGGAGATGCCCAGGTGAAGTAGTTCAGAGGCATACAGATCTGTGCCAAGACAAGAATGGGTGCTCTTCAGTATCACATCCAACCTGTCCTGGTAGAGCACAGACACTCAATGTGCCAGGACAGACTCAGCCAAGCACCTCCCTTGTGGGTCACACCACTCATCCAAAGAGAGAAGGTGACATTGCACAGCATGCCCCATCCAAGGTGGAAAGGGAAAGTGTGTCTAATTCTTATGAATCATGGGATAGTCAAAGAGTCCTGCAGCAGGTAAATGAAAGGAGGCAAATGTGTCAATCAATGTCTTGCCATCAGCAGTCGATGAACTCCTTTGAGCAGCAACAGCAGGAGAATAGTGGGCAACTGAAATGTCCTGATGGGGAGGCAGAGACACCTGCCCAGGAGAAGCCAGGTGTTGTTATGAGGGAAAAAACCAAGAGAGAAACAGAAGATGAGCGTCGGAAGAGGCTGTCAGTACACAAAGAGGAGATCATGAAAGGCAATGTCAAGGAGGCTATGGAGATCTTTGAGAACATCAGGAGACAGAAGGAGCTGCAAGAGATCCTGACTCGGGTGAGGGAGTTTGAGGAGGAGACAAGCAAAGTGGACGTAAAAGCTCTGAAGAGCTTCTTTGAGAAGGTCCCTGACTGGGTCGTTCATCAGAAGGCCCACCAGGCCAAGCAACAGAACAGGGCTGAGACACTGGCAAAGGAAGATGCTGACAGTGTCCCCTCGGTGGAGCTGGTGTTCGGGGACCTGGAACGGGCCAGTGCTGAGATTATCCACCTGAAGGAGCAGACACTTGCCCGGCTCCTGGACATCGAGGAGGCCATCAAGAAAGCTCTTTATTCTGTCTCTAGTCTCAAGTCCGAGTCGGACATCGCTGGGCTCTCAGGGTTGTTCAAGGAGTCTCTGGGGAGTACCCAAAGCTCTGTGAGCAGCAGCAATATCCGTAAAATCAGCATTGTCTCAAGCAAAGCCAAGCAGGAGGGAATGACATTGGAAACAGGGGAAGCAGCATCTGTGGAAGGTGCAAAGGTGGCAGAAAAGACTGAGGTAACCAAGGCAGAGCTAGAGGTCCCCCACCTCGTTCAGTCTCGCGTCAGCTCTCCCTCCTCACCTTCCTACATCTCCATCGAGTCTGCTGCCAGGAAACCAACAGAATCACCCAGGACAGCACATTCCCCCTGGGACATCCCTTCACCAGACTGTCTTGACACTCCAGGAAAGAGAGATGCTTTTGCTCAGGGCAGCTTTAGCTCCTTCAACCATCCATCAGCAGGGTCTACTGGGCATGACATGACCCCCTTTGAGAAGTCACCAGAGCCTGTCCAAACAAAAGCTGGGCTGAGCTCAGTGAAACAGCACACCCTTGGCAACACCAACCATTCCATCAGTGAGAAAGAGAGGTGCCCTCCAGACACCTCCAAAGGCAGCTGCCACTGTGGGATGAAAGGAGGATTTTCAGATTACTGCTCCCTGAACGTCCCCAGCCCGCAAAATCCGCGGAGGCAGAAAAGCATCTTGGAGCTTCAGACAGGGCCCGATGGCTCCAAGCTCTATGGAGCCACTCGGACTGTTATGGAGCAGTATGAGGAAATGGACCAGTTTGGAAACAAAATCATCACTTCATCCACCACAGTCACCAAGCAGTCTGAGACACAAACATCTTCCACGTGCGATGTGGTCTCTCATCCCCAATATGAGGTATCAGCCTCACCCGTGTTTCGGAGGTACCTGAAGAGCCCAAGTGAAGACTTCCACACCAACGGCAGTTTTCAGGAGCCAGGAGTTGTCTTTGTCACCTTTGGCAACTCCAAGCCAAAGAAATAGGAGATTCTGGAAAGCAAGAGAGAAGTGTCTAAGACAAAAAAGAAAGTCCACAATTAAAAAAAAAAAAAAAATCTCCTGGTTTATCCACATTACACACAGGGATTCATCTGCACCCTAAGGACTTCTCAGGGTCGTCATCTTGGAGTTTGCATACAGACAGGACAAACGCAGTCTGCCTTGACACTGGAGGAGAACAACCCTCACCTGGCCAACCCAACAGACTTGGTGCTACACCACAACCCAGAGCCCTGACACTGTTAGAAGCACAAGGGAAAAAATCCATCCATGGGCACCTTAGGGTAGTTTCTTCCCCCTGGAGTGTTGGGGTGGGAGGGGGGATGGGTGGTGTTTTATTGGGCTTCTCTGAAATAATGCAGAAGAAAGGATGAGTAGGATCAATAAGAACCAAACGACCTGGGCATCGGCAAACACACACCTTTATGCCATCTTCTTTTTCTAAGAAGGGCATCCTAAACACACATATATACTTACGTTCATATTGATGGGTGGGTTGGGTAGGTTTTCTCTTAGCCATTAAGAAAAGAATAGGAGAAAAGAAAATCAAATTGTTGTCACTATTGGGGTTGGGGGAGGTATTTATCAGTTTGTTTTTCAGTTCCTGGGATGTACTCAATGCTACTGGAAACTGTCAAGCCAAGACCTACAGCTATCATCAGTGCTGTTCCCCCAAAGAAAGTTGTTATGAAAGATTCTCTACTTGAGTCAGAATAGTTACTGCTTTCCTTCCTTTATTTTTAGAATTGTAATTTATTATTCAATATATACAAAACCCTTATTTTAGATTTTCCATGCTTTCATACATGTTTACTGTTAAAATTCATTTTGAGACTTTGTAAAGCAATTTTCTTTTTATTATGACTTTGTTTTGTACATTCTCAACTCAAGATTTTAGATATTTTGTGGGGTTTTCTTTTTTTTTTTTAACTTCTATTGCTGCATTCTGAAGGTAAATATTACCTCTAAAAATACTTTGGTCTGGTTGAGTTTCTTTTGTTGAGCGCTTGTTTCCTTTCAAAGTAGCTAGAAATGATCTCTCAGTAACGAGTTGAATCACATATTAAGAGCACTCTAAATCACTGCAGGGATTTAGTCTACATCTTCTTTACAATGTGGGTGGGTTTTCAGCCCTGAATCAAGCAGCATCCATACTCTTGCCTGAAAACTGAGTTAAGTCCAAGGTGATATACACCACTCAATCCAGGACCCTGTGTAGGTGTGCAGAGACTGGGTGGGATGTACACACCAAGAAAGGTCTGAACACACCTGTACCCATTTCCTCCAGGTGAGGAGGCAGCTGTGGTGGTGTGCCTCCATAAGCCTCAACTCACATCACAGGCTGGCCCAGCTTGGGAGTGAGGCAAGCAAGCAAGGAGCTTACTCCAGGTGTGGGAGAACGCCAGGAGCCTACAGAGTGACTGGATGGTTTCTCAGGGAGCTGTTTCCTACAGCCTGGCTCGGGCTTAGACTCAGACTTAGACTACCAGCCCCTGCGATAGACCTTCTAGCTAATCTACAGCAAGTCGCCTCATCTCTCAGTGCATCTGTTTACCTTTCTGCAGAATGGGACAGTAACCTTATTTTAAAAACCATCAGTAATATGTTATGGTCAATATTTGCTTTTTTCCCCCCGAGGTAAAATTGCCCACGCTGATGAATGAAGAGTGGGACACTGGAGAGGAAGGGACTGTTTCAGAGCCGACCACTCCACATCCCTAGCTCATAGCCAGGTTTTTATATATCAGGTATCATCTCACATCATGCAACACCTTATTCAAGGTGCTGTAGACCAAGTAGTAGTTCTGCTTCCTCCACAAAAAGCAGATACATACTCAGATCTCATTGGTTTACCTCTAGGACCCCATGAACTTGAAAGTTAGATACACAGAAAGAGTAAGAACATCTGTTGCAATTTAATTTACAGCAGTCAGGAAATAACACAACACAAACAAACTAGCAAGCAGCAAAAAGCTGCACTATTGGTCAGACTCTACCCTCCATGCTGTTTCTCCATCCTCCAGAGGCCAGACCACACTGCTCCTTGTCTGTTTCATCCAGGTTCTTTCTTTCCCCCACTCCTCAGCGCTATTTAACCACTTTGCTGTAGGAGCTCAGCTGCACATCGTCAAAGCAAGGCCACAGCTGCATATTATCAATGTCAGTCAACCCACTCTTTTCATTCCCCTACAAACATCATTTTCAGTTCCACCAAAGAATACACCAAAGGTCAAAGTAGAACAGCAGATACACTCAATTTATGACTATCTGCTTTCAGGGAATCAGGAAAAAAAACTGCTTAGACCTTCCCAGTTGTTTTAGAAAGGCCAGTAGCAGAAAGAAGAGACAGTTAGTAATCGGGAGCTCCTCTTCAACATTTTTCCAACACCGTTTTCTTATCCTTGTTTGTTTATCATCTTAGCTTGTTTCAGGATGCCTGTAACACAAGTTTGTTTCATTTCTAAGGACAGCTGCAGAGCAGTTTTAGCAAGCTACAAACAGGTTGTCTGGGCAATGAAAACTATTCCACAGGAACTCAAACCCAAATATCCTGCACTGCCAATGCTTAAAAATACTGATTTTATTGCCTGTGTTTCTGGTTTTACAGAATTTCTAAATGTTTCAATGAGCCATTTATGAGGCTAAGATCATTTAAGATGTGTTTCTTTCATGGTATTTCCATCAGCCAGGAACTGAAATACCATGAGGGGACAGATGCTGCATTATTTCAGCACCATACATGGCACGCTGAAGCACTGAAAGAGCTGGAGAAAAAAAACAAACGCCAAGATTTGAAACTCAAATACAAGCTGAAGGATCAGCTCATATTCTCTGTGCTTCAGACCTTGTAATAATAAACCAGCAGAAGACATACAAACTTTCAAATCCCAAGTGAGTTGTCATAGTTTTTCTGTGATCTTTGGATACAAGACATGACATTGTTCATCTTTGCTCTCGTGGTCACTGCATTCTCACACAGTGCTGGGTAGGTATTTTCAAGATCAAACTGGTTGGGAGAATTACCTGGACCAGTGGACAGAGGACAGATGGCCTTGTCTTAACTGTACCTCCGTGAGTGGCCAAAGGACAAATTCAGCTACAGATCTGGTTCTCTTGCAGCAGTCGGTGTCAAATATGCCACATTTGAAGTGCCTACATCAAGTATCACCCTTCCCAGCTCCATTTCAGCCACCAGTCTCCCTGAGGATACACAGTCTCAGGTCAGAAAGCTTTGTGCTCACCATCTTCTCCATCTGTCAATAACACAGGCGTCTTCAGGCTGACCCCTCCTGCTACGAAGATTTTAATTCACCTAGGGAAAAAAGGCAGTAACTGACAAGCCATAAGCCAGCTGCAACTTTCAGCGGGGCAGTAATCAGCAGCTAATTCCCGACACACTCCGAAGCTGCTTGTCACAGAAGACTTAAGATAATTTCCTTGCCCACAGTGCCATTTGATTGCTGCTAATCACCTCTCTATCTTCCAGACCACTCGGAAGGCTTATTCCTGGGGCTGATAAAAATACCTCTGAAGAGCAAGAGTATTTGCCATGCGTCAGACAGTGAGCACTTTAAATAAATCCCCTAGTGAAAGAGACATACATCCCCTATAAAAGACTATCCCACTTTTAGCTCCATTCACATTAGCACATTCACTCCCAGCTAAGAGCAGAGAGATCTTGCTGGTTTGCCAAACAGTTCTGCTTCATTCCTTGGTCATGATTAAAGGAAAGCATTTTTTTTTCCTTATGCAACAGAAATACATCGACAGTTACTCTCTTCTCTGCCAGGACACACATCTTTGTGCTGTATGAGAGCTTGTCGCTCTCAGAGAACACGCCTGTCAGAGTACTTAGATGTAACTGTGATCTGTACTGCCAGATGCAGCAAAGTTGATCTATTGGCTGAGATTTATTATCGCCAGGACTGGCACTTTGCTCCGTCATCACAGACAATGCTGTGTTTGTGCAGCTGCCCACCACCACTCACTGTTCTTTGCCAAACCGCCCGCTCATTTCCCCTAGTGAAATGGCATCCCCTGCAAAGGTGCACAGCTTCGGTTTCTCTTGGAGACACCTGCTAACATGGCATCACTTTCCATCTGGTTTCTGTTACCATTTTACACCTGAAAGATCTATCTTATTATGGCACAAAAGCGTATTTCTGCTTCACCTTCACCAGCACTGCCCTCCCATTGACAGTTCCATAGTCACATTGGTGAAATCTGTCTTGCCTAACTGATTCTGACCAGCTACATGGGCTTGTTCTAGGCCAGATGCATCACCTTCTAGATTCCCTTAACTGGATCTCCACTGAGTATACTGGGAGTTCAGACACCCTTACATACGTAGACGCTTACAGAACTATGGTCTTCCCTCTGCAGAGGGCTGGAACAGCAGAGGTATGATGAGATCACTGCTGACTGAAAGAAAGACGGGGTTTTTTTGTATACTTCCCTCTAGAGAGAGGGAAGAAAACTGAAGATGTCAAACTCTTCCTCTTTAAAGTGTTGGCATACAAAACCAAAAATGACTGGACCTTAATGGTACGTTTAGCCAAAATGAAGGTAATGAAAGAATACTTGGTCCCCAAGGTTTCTGTTGCAAATAAAAGAGGACTCTTGTTCCCTTGTCAACTCAGCTCTTTAGATACAGAAACACCTTTCCTGTTTCATAGGATCACAGAATGGTTTGGGTTGGAAAGGACCTTAAAGATCACAGAGTTCCACCCCCCTACCACAGGCAGGGACACCTGCCACTAGACCAGGTTGCTCCAAGCCCCATCCAACCTGGCCCTGGACACTTCCATTGAGGGGGATTCCACAGCTTCTCTGAGCAACCTCTGGTTGTTTCCTCTGGTCAAAGCTAAAATCTGGTCATCAGCCTGCTCCACACAAGAGCAGAAAGTAAACTTGGCTCTCCTGTGAGCTAACAACACTGCAAACCAGGGTGAGCACATATTAAACAAAAAGCTGGAGGGATCAGAGAGCATCAGCAAAACTCTATCAAATCAAACTGTGGCAGATTACCCCCAACAAAAAAGGCAAAGATGTCCTTATGTGAGGGAGCACTCAGAGCACTGACCTGGTCAGTCTGAGCCAGCTGTGGTCCTTCCGAGGTTTTGCACAGGCTTGACTTGCAGATGGACTCACCAGGTGAGCTGAGCCCCTGCTTCGCACCACAGTGAGAAAGAGTGCACAGTGATATCCACCTTGCCACCAGCATCCTCTGGATTGCTTGACCATGTAGACAACCTGGAGCTGTTTCTGCAGCTAGGCTGACATCCCAGCTTCTTTATTCCCTTTCTCTGTCTACTAATAAAATAGCTGGTGTTGGCAATGCTTTCCAGAGAGAGCCCCTGTGCTCTTCACATAAAGTGCTGTTTGAGGAAGCAGGTCATGGCACAAAACACAGTCCACAAAGTAAACATTTGGAGTAAACTGCCAGATTTATGGAGCTGTGGAAGCTTTAATGCTGAAATGTGCTGCATTTTGAGGGTTTGGACTATGTGGTCTGTGTGAGCAGCCATATAATATCAGTGATTTCAGGAGTTGCTCAGCCAGAGTTTTTTAGTCAGAGCCTCTGAACAATGTTTCTTACCTCCTTCAAGACTTTGAAATAATTTAACTGAGTGAACGATTTGCTCTTGATCAAATTAATAGTTTCTCTCACTGGGGGCCAAGAGTGTCTTGTCTTTCTGTCCTGACTGAAAGTTAATGCTGACCTATCCAAGATGACAAGTAAATTGAGTCAGGCATGAATCCAAACTCTTACAGCAGACCTGAGAAAGAACATCAACACTAGTCCAACACAAGCAGAAGATTCAGCAAATTAGCTTGCAGATCCATTTCCAAGTGGTCATGAATAGATATTTAACTTCGGTTTCTTCTTCTTCAGACTATGTTGAAAGAAATGTGTGCCTCCTGCCTGCAGCCTGTCTACTCCATGGAGAGTATAGTCGCTGACCAAATCTGTGTGCACCGCTCATGTTTCTGCTGCAAGGTCTGCAGAAGGAAGCTGAGGTGAGTGGTAGGACCCAGTTGCATTTGTTTTTAAAGGATGTCCAAGTAGTTTCTATCACAATAGTCCAAGGGTAATTCCAACAGGGCAGGCTTCAGGAAATCAGGAGGGTACACAGTTTCCCTGGTACATTCTGCCTCTCCATTGCTAGAGTCTGAAGACTGCTCACCTCAAGCTTGTAGATACCTGTAGATCAGGAACCTGCATGGTGATGCAAGGGTGTTACAGCACTCTCAAAACTATCAAGCTGCAACAAGGTCTTTTACAGTCACATACCAAGTTAACTTCAATAAGTAGTTAGCACACCTTGCCCCAGATGGCCACCAATCCCCCACAAAGTCTCAAAGGTCCATATACATTTCATGCCAGTCCCTCTGCTACCTTTTCCTCATCTCTCCTCATCCAGGTCTCTCTTCCTTTGCTATTCTCTATTCCATGGCTATTTAACCACTTAACAGAACCAGCCACAGCTGCACTTTATCTACATCAGCCAAACTGCCACCCCTGAAGCCAGCCCACAGCTGTATATTATCAATATTAATTAACCTAGCTTCATTCCTCTACACAAGGGTGAGCTGAAAATACAAGAAAAATGTACAGTTTTAGAATGCTGATATGGAATTTAATTGGATGAGTAGTTTGGGTGCTTTGCATGTTCATGGAGTCAGGTAGGTTGGAAGGTACTTCTGGAAGTCTCCACCCAGCCTCCTGCACGTCCAAGTAGGACAGGTAGCTCAGGAATGTGTCCAGGAGAGGTGTGAATGGCTCCAAGGATGGAGATTCCACAACCTTTCGGTTGGGGCCCCTCTTTCAAGATCTGACCACCATTGAAAAGTTGGGGGGGTTATATCTCATCACAATTTCCCATGTTACAACTTGTTCCCATTGCCCCCCATCCTGTCACCATCCACCTCCCGCAGCACTCCAGCTGTCTTCTCTATAACCTCCCATAAAATAGACACACACAGAAATTAGTTCATCCCTCTTAACCTTCTCGTTACGAGACCCAGCTAACCCTGCTCTCAGCCTTTCCCCAGATGACACGCGTGCCAGGCCCCTGACCACCCCGGTGGCCCTTTGCTGGACTCCTTCCAGTGTGTGAATGGGTTTCTTGCACTGATGAGATCAAAATGATACACCCCAGCCCTTTTCTACAAGGCTATTTGCCATCCTCTTGCCCCCCTCACACCCCATCCCAGATGTGCAGACCCTTTCTGCCATCATACAGCTGTGTCACGGGAGCCCCGTGCAGTTCACCCACATGGCCCATGCTGTGCATTTGCAGGAAGGGATGAAGAGCTGGTATGAAGCCTGACCCATAAATGAGAAAAGGGTTACACGTAACCTGGGCTACAACTCCCAGAGTTATAGCAAGGAAATGTTTAATTTTTCATGTGTTTTGGGTTTTGAAAAAGAAATCAAACATATCCTCAGAAAACTGACACTTTTCAAAGGTTTCATTCTTCAAACTCCCTCCCTTCCCCAAATTTCCACTGAAAAACAGTTTTGCTGAAAACCTGTCCATCAGTGCTACAGCTTCCCTCCCACACAGCCGCTAACAGCTATGCCAATGTGTGTTTTCCAGCTTGCAAAACTATGCTGCCCTCCATGGGGTGTTTTACTGCCAAGTCCACTATAAGCAGATGGCTGGAGCTCAAAACAGAAGTGAGACAGAAAAGCTGGAGCATGGGCTAGGAGATCCTCAGGTTCAGCGAGTGGTGATGGTAGGCAGAGCACTACACCCCCAGGACTGGTATAACAGCACCCAAAAGAAGACTGAAACAAGAGAGACATCCCTCAACACACGGTGCGGCTTGCAGCTGGCTGATCACAGGCAAGAGTTGAACAGCAGGTCCGTCCTCTTAGGGAACAAGTTCAGAACAAGCTGGCCACCTCCAGAAACTGCCTTGTTGGCTGTAGATGGGAAGGCTGGAAAGGGAGCATGCTCCTGGAAAAAGCCCACACTGAGCCTGCAAACCCACCCGGCTGCGGGCAGCAGGGCCAGCAGGGTGGTGCTCAGGGGTCAGGAGGGAAAATCAGGGGTGGAGGCAGCAGTGCAGAAGGGAAGCTTCTTACCTGGTGTCACCCATACCAAGCAAAGAGAGCAAACATGTTCCTGGCCCAAGACTGGAGAACAGAGAGACAGGGAAAAGACTGGGGATGGGGACATTCCAGAAGGGAGGAGAGGAGGCAAGGTGTCCCAGCGAGTGGCTGCAATCCAGCAGGGAACAGTCCAGTTGAAGAGAGAACCTGCCTCTGCCTCCTCCCCTCTAGTCCTGGAGTCTGTGAAGTCCCTGGCTCGTGGCTCCCTTGTGCACCATGCCACACCTCAAAGCACTAAACCCACCAACTGGATGTACTTAGGGGGCTCCATCCTCTCTGCTGCGGAGCTCCCAGGAAAGGAAAACAAGGCCTGTAGGTCTTTAAGCACACCCAGGGAAGAAGGTACAATGCCTGCCGTGAAAGATAACAAGCCTCAACTGACCATAGCCACCCCAGCTACTGCAGGAGACAAGCAACATCTTGGAGAGAGAATGAACAGCCCACAGTCCAACCGTGTGCCAGGAGAGACCAAAACCAGGAACACTGTGAGTAAAGAGCAAAAACGGGGAGCTGAGACTATTGATGCCCCTGAAAATGAAGCTGAAGAAGCTCATCGCCTCTCTGGTGTGTCAGGGACCCCTTATGTATCTTCTGGCTCCCTGGAGCCAAGAGGGCTGAGTGCCTTACCTGAGATCACCAAGCTGGTGAATGAGAAGTCAAAGGCAAACACCAATGAGTTCACTGGGAAACAGATACCAGTAACTTCAGGGGGAAATATGCAGCCATCCAGCATAAGTCCTTTGCCTGGAATTGAGAGCAAAGGGACAGAATTTGAAAAGACAGAAGTGAAACCAGCAAGCACGTCAGGGTTTCTGGAAAAGCCCGGCCCTGAGCATGCATTTGAGGAAAACAAAGCAGAAAAGAGCAGAGTGTCTTCACCTGGTTTGCCACATAAGACAGATGACCACAGTGTGTCCTGTTTACAAGAAACAGAACCTCAGGGCACATGTGGCCCACAGATAACTAACCCTCATGAGGATATCTTGAGACATGATGTAAAATCACCTGGCAAGGATTTTCCAGTATCAGCAGACACACCTCTGAAAGGAGCATGTGCCACTTGGCCCTCACATGATGAAGTCAACAACTCCAAGTCAAAGGATCCCAAAGAATTTGTTAGTGAAAACATCCTTCACATTTCTGAGCAATCATCCAAGACATTAGACTCTTCCAAACCAAATATATCCTTGGAAAAATCCAGAGGTCATCCAGTGGGTGAAGAAAAAATAGATCTGAAACTCCCAGGCAAAAGCACTGTGCATACATCAAGGCCTGGTACCCACAGCAAAGAGACCAGAAGCAGTGAAGCCTGCAGAGAGATGTTAGGTAAAGGTTTGAGGCTTGGAAAAAAACCCTTCACCACACTTTTTGGTTCTGAAGACAAAAGCAGCACTCCCAAGAAAGAAACAACAACCCAAAGGAAACCCACTAAGCCCCAGTCAGCCCTTGTCACTTTGTTTGGTTACTCCTCAGAGAAGAAGCAGAGTCAACTAGAAAAACCTGCACAATCATCAGCACAAACAAATATTGACAACAGGCCAGAAAAGCCCCAGGGCAACCTCAGGTCCTCCAGCCAAGTAAAACAAAAGGCCTCCAAGAATGATCAGCAGCCACGGCCAGGAAGGATGGAGGTCTTCTCTAGACATATCCAGGAGAGCTCTGGAAGCTTCTCAGACTCTACTGAGGGCAAGGAGACTGGTATCCTGTTGTTAGCTCCCGGCACAAGCATTTCATGTGAAGATAAACAGGAGAGAACTAAACTTGACATTGATGATCAACCAGCTTTCAATAGTCAGGTTCGGCAGCAGTGGGGCAGCTGTTGGCCCTCTCTCATCCCAGAACAGGAAAATCAGGAAGAAGCTTCAATAACCTCCGAAGGTGGAACAAACCCTCTACATCCTCCTTCAGAGCTTATGCCTCCAGCTGATAACAGCAAAAATCTCACCAGGGAAGGAAATAATCATGATGCTCATCTGCTAGAAATTCAGAACCTATTGAGTCCAGATGTCCAGGACACAGCGTGTGAGGATGGGATAATTTTTTTACCAGGCAATTCAGAAAAGTTACCAAAGGAAGCCAAGCTTCAGTTAGACAACGTGGATTTTCTGGAGGACAGTAACTTGTTCTTATCAGGAGGACAAGATTTTCCCAGCATAGCAAGTAAAACCCCAAATTCAAACTTGCAAAGTTCAGAGGCAGAAACTCTGCCTTGCTTTGGTCTAAATCCATCAGAATTATGCCAGGACATCCCACCAGAAACAAATGCCCCACTAGTGCTGTGGGACACCTCCAGTCTATCGCTTCTTGCTGGACAGGATGAGATTGAGATTAGAGACCCAAAAGGGATTCAGAGCTGTGTGCTGCTGCAGCAGCTGGATCCACAGCGCCAGGCTCCAAATGCTGCAGAAGGAACATTTGGATCAGGTCTCGGTGAGGAAGGCTCAACAAACAAGCATCTCTCTACACAGGAAGACAATTTTCCCCCAGTGTGCATGCCCACCAGCCATGCTTCTGAAACCTTCAGTCAGGGTGTCTTTGATCCTTTCCATGTTGATGCAACCAAAATGGGCCAGGAAGCTCCTGAAAAAATGAATGGGAGGGGAGAAACATCAGGAGCTGAAGAAGATTACGAAAGTCTCTCTTCTGCAGACCTGAATGTGCTAAGTGATGGCCTCTCAGATCAGGAGTTCTTTATATAGATGAAAAAAAAAGAAAAAAAAAAAAGAAAAAAAAAAAAGATTAAAAAAAACACCCACCCCTGCAGCACAAATTAGCTTATGTGGGACAAAAATTGATTCATGAGATCAGTTTAGGAATCCTCCACTCCTCTGGCACTAGACAAATTCTGTTGTGCACAGGCTGATTTATTAATGGTTTAAGGAGCTAGAGTTAAGATCTCTATCCTGGTCATAGTGGGTCAGTGCTCAGTTCCTGAAAAAGAACATTGCCAGAACTGGCTTCACTGTGAGGAGCCACCAAGGAGAGACCAACCAGCACCTCATTCTCTGCACCCAGGGCTCTTCTGCAGAGGGCATCTTCTGCACCACCTCCTGCCCAGGTCCCTCAGAGCATGTCTGTGTGGCCACTGTCTGCATGGCAGAGGGGAGACAAACCTCTGAAGAGGTCCAACCAGCAAGCAGCTGTGAGCAACAAGCTAGTCAAGAACTAGAAACTCAAATGAGAAGAGAATGCTGTTATCAGGAAGGAACTGAAGCCTTGGCCACAAGTGCACAAGTAAAATGCAATGGGCAAAGGTAAAGCTGAGGGCAGCAGGGTGAAGATTTGTCTCCAGGTTAGGTTTAGGTGTCTGCAATGTTCGTGTTTTAATGTAAACCAGATGCTGAAGGCCACAGCGGAGTCAAAGGAGAATTAGCAAGGGCAGTCTGGGGACTGATTCAGCCCACCCTAAAACAGACAGCAGCTCTCTGGACTCTTACTAACCCTGTTGATCCATCTCCATGAACTACAGTGCAACCTTAGGTATCTATTTCCTATGTAGGCAACTACATTTAGACATCCAGACATAGATCCAACCCAAAATGTCATGCACCTTTTCACCATATAGCTTGCCTACAGTTAATAATTTTGATATCTCACTCCCCTCATTATATTTTTCCTTCAGTAGACTGCAAAACTGATTCACATAGGAGGTCACTGTCATTAGCCTCATTGTATGATGATGAGCAAAGTTAAGTGAAATGACCTTGCCAAGGTTACCTGGTCAGAAGGGCAGAGGAGGAAGGTCTCTTAAAGTCTTGGGACACTGTTACATCTGCTCTCTCCGTGTGGTTGCACTCTGACCCTCCCTAACTGCCCTTTGCTGTCATAACATAAATGTTACAGGAGTTAACAGTTATACTAACAATAAACAAGCTCACCAGAAACCTCAGAGGGACAAAGCAAGAACGTGTCTTCTGAGAAGTATTGTGGAGCATATCGCTTCACCTGTTTCAATCAGCTGTCAAAAAAAAACCAACAACCAACAAAACAAAAACCCACAGGTAAAGATGTTAAAATAATTATTTTTATTTTTTTTATAAATAAACAAAAAGCAACTTTCCTGCCTCCCCAGTGCTGAAATAACCCTGGGTCTGTCAGATCTGAAGGAGGAATAAAGCTGCTCAATGACTGCATCTGCTGCAAAGCAGTGTGTCGGTGCCCTGCGCAGGGAGACTGTTCAATTAACCTGAATCAGGGAAAACAGAGATGTCCTTGAAAGCTACAGAAGCCGTTAGATGCTGCGGTCAGTCTCACCTTGGGATGGGGCAAAACGCTTGGGACAGAGGTGCTACCATTTCACAGCCCTGCCTGAAACCTGGTCAATCTGTGTTTAGAGATGGAGAAATGAGGCCTAAAGGCTTGCAGGGATCAAGCGCCTCTCACTGTAGCAATAGGAAGGGGCTGACCTGTTAGCTGTGCCAAAGACGCTCTGAGTGACACCCCAGACCAAGTTGTCACTAGCACATGACACCCATAAACCTGACCTCTCCCTGCCAGCACTAAGAGGAAGGAGGACAATGCAGGAGCTGGTGGGTACGAATCCGTTCTGGCTGCGGTTCACCCCAACATATAGATGTCCAAATGGGTGTCCAACCACAGTCACACCTGATGCCCAGATGTGAAATTTCTTATTTCTTTTTCCATGCATTAGTGCATCACTGCCCTACTGCCCACACCAGCCTTCCTCCCCAGGCAATGGTTCCTCTTTCTGAACTACTCTCTTGGATGCTCCCTCTCCCTTCCCATGGCCCTTGACATTGGTACATGGATGGACAGGCTTTGCAGCTGTCCACCCCAGGTCTTCCCTGAGACCTGCTGATTTCCTATGCCCTCTGAAGGCTTTGCAAGCTTTAGTAATCCACCAGGACAAAAATGCTGAACAGAGAAATAAGCTCAGAAACTCTAGTTCCAGAAAACAGGTTTGCAGGGCTGACCTCATCTTTGTCCCTCAGGTATCTCCACCGTGCAGGGCTGACCCACTCAGCCCCAACTGACGAAGACAGACATAAGAACAATACCTTTCTATGAGAAATGTCTTCTTTGGGTGACAGAGTTTAAAAGGGACTGAAGCTTCCCCAGGGCTTCAAGAAAGCCCGTCTAATGATGTTAGGAAGAACAGCTTCAAGAAGTCCCATCTGCATTAGTGCATGAGACTACAGTCATGTCTGGGTCACCCCCAAGGAGTTTTTATAGTCAAAATCTGACACAAAGCTGGGTAAGCTTGAAGGCTTCAGCTTGTTGCACGCTGATGGAAAAGGCACCTACTCCTTGTTCAGCAGGACAGGGTCAAAACACCTCTGCCACAGCAGATCTCCTTGGCCAAGTCACCCCACACCATGGCCAGATATGAATTTAGGGTAAAAGGAATCTCTGGATGTTGCTTAGCTCAACCTCCTGTTCAAGGCATGTCTCTGAATAATAGCAAGTCCTCTCATCCAAGGATGTGGATCCAGAGCCCAGTGATATGTTTGGCTGTGTGGTGCTTGCATATGATACACGCAGATCACTTGTGCAAATTTACACAACTCTAACATTTACTCCCCTCTTCCTTTACTCCCAATAACATTTAGCAGTATGACCTCTCTCTCTCCCACACCAGCTTAGGGGGTGATGCTCTAAGATCCTGTCTTCCACCCCTCTGGCTGCCACAAATGCCATACCCACTCATGAAGCACCAACCCAGACGTGTGATCCTTCAGTAACCTCACTGCAGGCTCAGACCTGCTATCTGCGTTCAGAGCAAAGGGCAAAGGATTTGAGAGGAGGCACGAAGTGAGCAGGTTTGTGTCTAGTAACCTGTCCTTATTGCTCTTGTGAAAGCAGTCAGAAGACTCTGCCAAGTTACACGTGGATTTTCATACACCGAGGGCAATCCGGCTTTCCAGATTCCAGGAATAAAGATACAAACCACTCAGGGAGTCTGTCCAGGAAGCAGCTCAGACGTGCAGCAGACATCAGGTCAATCTGCTTTTCAAGTGACATCAGAACCTCGGGCAAAGCCAAGCTGGTGTCATTTCTTATCCCCAAATGCCATGTGCTCTGTACGTCTGTGTGCATAACATGCTGTTTGTCTTAAGGTTACTCTCTAAGCCAAATCTATTTTAGGATTCTCCTCAAGACACTATAGTTTAGATCTAGTTTTATGACTAAACAGGTTATCTACATGGTGAAAATGAAAAGCGACAGCTTGGGACACAAGCTGTCAAGACCAAGTCTACTGACTACCAGCCATATTTCCTGGTGCAGAGGAGATGTGCTTTTCTGCTTCTCTTTCCTGTAGTCTCCGGGACGGGCTATGTATCCAATAACCCATTAATGAGAGCAGCACATTCACCCTGTTTGCTTCACCACGCTTAGCAGGACCAGCCCTCATTTCAAGAGTCACAGCTTCATGCTTCAGACAAAAACCTCGCCCTGCAGCACAGTTGCCCTCAGGAGGCCTGGGGACGTACGCAGGGCTGGGACAAGACAAGCTGTCCCCACGCTATCCTCAAGAGTGGCAATGCTCTGGCACCTTTGTTCAGGCCCCAAGAATGTGGAGGGAATGGCTGGTGACAAAGCACACCCTGGAGGACCACAGTGTATCATTGTGATGGATGAACATGCTAGTAAAAGTGGATGGGGGGCTGCTCTGCATCCTGCTGGCTGAGACTCATGGCACTGGCATGCCAGATGACATGGGGTATGGCCACCCCACGGATAAGGTGGGTACCTGGAGCTCTCAATTTAAGAAAGAAAAAGAAAAAAAAAAAAAAAAAGGGTGCAAATTTAAGGCAAAGAGAAATATGTCAGAAACCAGGATGGAAAAAGTATCACCGTCCTCTTTCCTTCTTGTCTTCAGCAGCAGGAGACTGAAAATTTTGTCCAAGACAGACAACAGAGAGGATGGAGTAGACTTGGAGAAGGACATCTGCAGATGCTCAGTAAGCAAGTGATGAATGGGCAGGCATATACTAAAGGTCTAGTCTGATCCAATCTTTCTTGAAGCAGACCAATGAGGCATTGCTGTCTGGAAACCGGTCTTTCAGATGATCAACAAAATATTCATGGTCAGAGGGCGAGGAGATCTGTGTCACTCTGCACTTGGAAAAGATGCACTTGGAACTGTTCCTGAAACCCAGTCTGTTATGCCTGGCTGCACGAGTCCCCCCGACGTGTTTCCCAGTCCTTTGCAAACTGGTACCCGTGGAACCATCCCTGTCATGTTTTACAGCAATAAAGAATCGCCAGTAGAGTGGTAGTACTGGGCAAGCGAGCACCGGGCTGTGTCCCTGCTGCACTAATCGCTTGGGTCGTCAGCCTCCTCGCTGGTCCAAGCCTCGACGTTTGATCAGGATGTCACTGAAACCCTGTCACACACGTATTTAGCTTTTATTTCTATGTGGTGTTGAATTTGAGTTTCTACATGAATAATATAAATTATACTCTGAGTTTGATAAGAGACACTTGTAATGCAATATGTGAATAATAACTGGTGTTGACGGTTGTTTTTTTTTTTCTTACTGTTCACAGTTGGCCTTTGCAACTGCTATTGGCTGCAGAGTGTTTTCTACACAGAAATTGTAAGTCTGTAATTTAACATGCAGATGGAAACGTGTTTTGCTTCCATCAGCCACAAACAATGCAGAAACAGAGCAGGATGACTGAGTTAAATTAGGACTTTTTTTATTTCCAAGTCTTCAGATGAACAACCTGTATTTTTCTCTACTAGAAACTGTGGAAGTTTCCTGAATTGTGTGGTGTATGGTGCAATTCAATGACAGTTAAACTGAGTGGACATCCGGACAGCTTTCTGCAGTCATGGTCAGCTTTTAACAATGACCTTGGTGGGTTGCTGCCAGCTCAGCCACAACATTTTAGTGTCATCTAGCACTATGCCAAAGAAAGAGAAGGGTGGCCTTTCCTACACTGCTTGATTGCAAGCAAGGAATGTGTTTGGTGGCCTTTCATGAAGCGATCTCCTCAAACAACAGCACTACTTTTGGTCAAAGAAGAAGGTTGGTCACTCAAGTTTGCAGCATCCTTTTGTTTCTGGTTGCTTTGTGTGGTAGTAAATGCAGTTTTGAAGGGTGGGATGTCTCAAGTCTGGACTAGTCATGACTGGAGGTGATATTCATTTTGTGCTTTAGCTTTGGTGCACAAAATCTCCAGAGTCATATGGGACCTGGCCATGGCTGGAGATGGGCCATGGCATTTGCAGGATCTAGGCTTTTGCACTGAAGGGCAACAAGGCTGATGAAGGGTCTGGAGCACAAGCCTTGTGAGGAACGGCTGAGGCAACTGGGGTCCTTCAGCCTGGAGCAAAGGAGGCTCAGAGGAGACCTTTTCACTCTCTACAGCTACCTGAAAGGAGGCTGTTGGAAGGTGGCTGTGGGTCTCTTTTCCCAGGTAACACTGATAGGATAAGAGGAAATGTCCTCAAGCTGCACCAGGGGAGGTTTAGATTGGATATTAGGAAAAATTTCTTCATTGAAAGGGTTGTCAAGCACTGGAACAGGCTGCCCAGGGAGGTGGTGGAGTCACCAGCCCTGGAGGTATTTAAAAGGTGTGTAGATGTGGCACTTAGCAACATGGTTTAGCGGTGGACTTGGCAGTGCTGGGTTAAGAGTTGGACTCGATGATCTTAAGGGTCTTTTCCAACCTAAATGATTCTGTGACTCATTGCACAGAGTCATGAGAGCAGCATTAATGCTGCTTCTCCTCACCTCCTCAGCCATTCCCTGCTGGGTCCATTTCTGCAAGGTTTGCTCTTGTCATGGATCTGGAGCCTTCTTAGCATGGCGTCAGGAGGAAGGAGAGGACGACACCCTCTAGCCAAAGGGCAAGGTCCAAGATCCTGACACCTCTGCCCCACAGCCAGAAGTTAGAGTTGCAACATGGTTTGTTGGTGTCACTGGCACCGAGGATGCACTGAGTGTCTGAGTGTTCCCTGGGGGGGTCCTCTGGCAACAGGAGCTGCTTCACCCCCATAGCTCCTCACCTTACCTCCGGCAACAGGGTCAGGCCAGGCTCTGCTGCCCCTCCACACCTTAGGTCCCTCTGGCCCTGCCTGACCAGCTTCCTCAGCAGTGCCGAGGTTCTGGTACGTGGACATGGGTCTGTCCAAAGGGGAAAGGGAGGTCAAGAGGTTCTGACCTGACACAGGCAGGCGTGAGTGAGGGTGTAAGCACAGGAGCAGGGCCTCGTTTCCACATCTGGTGTAGAAGGGCCTGAAGAAGGTATGGACATTTATCAATATGCCTCAGCAAACCCTTGGCAGTGTCCCTGCCCCCTTCAGCACCTTCCCACAACTGGCCCTTCAGTCACAGCTTGGTAAGCCACTCCATTAAGGTCTTGCATCTGCTCTTCCCAGACAAACCTTGCTACCCCATTTTGTTCTCACATTCTCTTCAGCCTTTTGGCCCCCTCTCCTTGGCTATGAGGTCATCTTCTTTCCCTTAGTTATCCCTTCAGGTCACCCAAGGCACTTTTTACCCTTTGCCTATAGCCTCAGCATGATGAGAGCCCAAAACATCCCCTTGCACGCATGCAAGTGTGTTTGCATTCTCACATGCTACTCCACCACACCTGGCCCCACTCTGCTGTGAGGTCTATTTATTACAGTGCAAGACCAGGCGCAGACCAGGTAGCAGTGACACTAAGGCACAGCAAAACCCTTGGGTATCCTCCCATTTCTGCTGAGCTGGGTAAAACATCCCAAGTCAAGCTTGGGAGGCTTAGATTGAATAGTAGGAGAAATTTCTTCACTGAAAAGATAGTCAAGCACTGGAACAGGCTGCCCAGGGAGGTGGTGGAATCACCATCCCTGGAGGTATCTGAAAAACATGTAGGTGTAGTGCTAGCGACATGGTTTGCTCATGGACTTGGCAGTGCTGGGTTAATGGTTGGACTTGATGAACTCAAAGGTCTTTTCCAACCTAAATGATTCTATGATTCTATGATTCTAAGCTATTCAGGTGCTCTTCAGCCAGATGGGCTCCATCCAGTGGTCTTCAAACTAACCAGATGCAGTGGTCTAGGGAAGAGCAGATGAAATGGATTTTCAGCCTACTGGAGGCATGAAAGAGGTGGAAGCAGAAGGACATCAGATGTGCTAAGACACCTTTATTTATTAAGTGAGCTGAAACAGAGAGTCTCAGAGCAGAATTCCCAAAAGAAGCCATGGTTCGCTCAATAACTGTGCATTTTGCTCCAAGCTCTTCCCTCAGCCCTTACCCTCAATGCCTTATTTTCCATAAAAGCCCGAAGGAGAAGCCCCCAGCCTCTGCCAAGGAAAGAATGCCCTCGGGCAAAGGACAGGGCTCCTCTACACTCAGGGTCACTGAAGAGGAGCAAATCCTTTGAAAAGTAGTGCCAGAGGGAAGCTGGCACCACAGGCAGCCCCTCCTGGTGCGGCATGTCACTGATCTTATCCAAAACTCTGTTTTATCAAACTGCGTACCCGTGGGGTACTTGGATCCATGGAAAACATGCAGGCATGACAATGGGGAGAAGAAATAAAGTCTATTTTAAAAGCTTCTGGACACTAGCAGAAAATAGTGTTTGAGCTGTATACAGACCAAGCTAGATCGTCACCACTGCACAGCTTCTGGGCTTCATCTGTACCAAGCCAGTGGTAAAAGAAAGTCCCCTTGAGGGACAGGAGATAAGAGGAGGGGAAGCACAGGAAAAGCACGGGTTTTCTTCATAGCATAAGGCAAGGGTAGTCCTAAACTGTTTAAAGACAGGAATGGATACAGCAAGAAGGAATAGACTAGAATTTAGAACAGAGTGGGAAGACCTGATAGTTTCCAGAAAGATTTGTACTTTCATCTAAGAGACCAGCTGCCACAATGTCTCTCAGCTTCCTGGAACATACATTAATGTGGTTCTACACCACAGCCTGACAGCACTATTTTCCATGCACAAAGCATCATGACATGCTTTAATTCAAAGCCACCAGCACCAAGGCAAAAATTCTGCTGCCTGTTAGACATTTAGACATCCTTGCTCATTGCCTGCTGTTTCTTCCATGGCATCTTTTTTTTTCCTCAACTGAGTGTCTCAAGTTAAAAAAAAAAAAAAAAAAAAGGAGTGTTTTTAAGAGAGGGTGAGAAGATCATGCTAGACAGTCAAGAGAAATCACTCCTTTTTGCAAGTATGAGAGTCTTTTCACTGCAGCATCTGCCCTGGCTTTCTCTTTAGTGAGCACAGCACTCTGCTGCAAGTCTATTCAATGCTCTAGCAGTTGTCTCACTTGGACAAAGTTTACAGCCTCACGTTCCTGAAGACAAGACAGGAAAAAGGAAGAGAAAATGTTGCCTCCATCCTGGTTTCTGATATCTTCCTTTTTTCCCTTAAATGAAAAGCATCAGGTTTTCTCCGGTGAGAGCACTGCTGAACACCCCGGACAGCATGCAGTGCCTGAGGACAAGCTATAGAGGGAGATACAGGAAGGCAAAAAAGAAAACCAAAAATTGGCAGTGACCGCTTGAGAGGTGGTGGTGTCCTGCCAGGGGAGACCCTGCCCATCCTCAGTGCTGGCACAGCTATAGGTCGCCTTTAGCTACAGCTGCTTGCACGCCCCGCTAGAAGTGAGTTGTCTTTGTGCACTCATTGTCTTGGCCACCATCTTTTCCTGTCATGTGTCCTTTTCCAGAGCTGCTGTTGGCATTTCCACAGACCTAATGAAAGGGAAACGAGATTAAAAGCAAAGACAGACCCGTTACGAGCTGATGGCAGCCTTCTCTGAGACACGCGGCCTTCAGCCACCTGGCTTCCCATTCACCACTCACTCTCTGGGCCCCTGTGGGCACCCTGCTCCCAGCAGGACAGCAAAACTGTTGGAGTGCAATTCCACCCAGTCCCGCAGGGAACGGAGTCTAGGAGCTACGAGAGGCTGAAAGCCAGAGGACATGGCTACGAGGCACTGGTCCTTCCCTCGTGAGGGCAGAGGGTGCAAGCCAAGCGCCAGCTGTTCCTCTAGTCCTTCCATCCCACAGACAGGAATGAAGGGATGACCATCATGTGCAGGGTTACGGGGCCTCCTCCCCTCCCTCCGCAGTGGGGCATCCTGCTCCCTGCCCTCCCACCACTGTAAGCTCTGGGAGAAACCCCCAGCCCCAACCACGCAATGCCAACAGCCTCCGCAGCGCTGGCACCCCGTGTCCCTGCGCAAGGGCAGCATGGGCACCGCGGGCACCCACCTCAGCTGCAGGGTGGCCATGCCCCGTGTCGTCCGGCAGGTCGGTGCCACAGGTCTCGGGCAGCAGGACGCAGAGCAGTGCCCCCACCGCGGCAGCACTCCCGAAGATGGCCATGGGGATGGCCCGGTGGAACTGGCCCAGGAGTCGGATCAATGGGGCCATGATTGCCGCCACCCGCGCTGACATTGAGCACAGCCCCAAGCCAGTCTGCCTGGGGAAGCAAGGGGCAGTGGGACATGCGGGCAGGGCTCAGCCCCACCAGGATGCCATGGAGCAAGGTCGGCCATGGGAACAACTGGGCTTTTGCCCCACCACTGCCACCAGCCATGGTCGAGGGAAGCCCTGATCGTGGGGAGAATTCACCTGGCAACTGTGGGGAAGAGCTCTGCGGAGTAGACGTAGGAGGTGGAGAAGGAAGCTGAAGTGGTAAACTTGCCAATGATGGCCAGGGCGGTGGTCACCACAGGTTGTTCTGAGGGGAGGAGGAGAGACCACTGCTGTGGGACAAGGGCCCAGCACCACTCAGGGGGGCTGGGGTTGCACAGGGACCACTATGTTGCCTGCGGGGAGCCATAGTCTCCAACCATGCCTGAACGTGGACCGAGGAGCAGGTCTGCCTGGGGGCCATCTTCAGCGCATTTTCCCTCCATCATCCCACCTCCCCACACAGCAATTTTCCTGGAGGCCAGCTCTGCTTATAGGCGGCCCACTGGGCTCAGCTCTACCCTCTCCTTTCATAAGCAGCAAGCAAAAGTTTGCTGATCCAAATGGACCCTGGCGAGTTAGCCAAGTCCCTTGTGGCCATGGCACCAGGGTCAGCCAGTGAGACACTGCTCTCAGGTCACCCTGAGAGATGTGAGCTGGCCTGGTTGGGAGGACAGGACCTGCACCAGCAAGGGAAGAGTTGGGGCTCTGTAACTCCCTGTCCCAGAAGTTGCCCTCTCAGGATGGGAAGAGGTCATTCACCTTCAGGGATGCCAGTGATGATCAGACACACCAGGCCACTCAGCAGCAGGAGAACAGCCTGGGTTTTCTTCCTGCCAAACCACTGCAGCGTGAAGATACAACCAACACGTGCTGGGATTTCCACTGCTCCAAACGCAAGCTGCGTCAGGTATATGTCCAGACCAAAATTTGTCACGTTCAGACTCAAACCGTAGTAGGCAAGGCTGTTTGCAAACCTGAAAGCCAGGCAGGTTGGCACTGAGCATAGCTGTGAGCCATGAGCAAATACAATATTGATCTCCAATGACAACATTTTGACCAAGTCACAGAATTTCCAAGGGGACATAAAACGGGAAGAACACCACAGGACTGCCAAAGCTGGAAAGGCTCTAACCTTTCCCACAAACCACGTAACATCTTGAATAGCCAGGAACAGAAACACCCACCAATAACAACCAAAAAACACAAGGTGAATTTATGGTTATGACTAACCATCAATCCCTTGTTTTCTTCAACTAGAAGTCTGAGAAGATGGGGCCAGGGGATGTCTTACCAGGCATATGACATGACTGAAGTCACCTTCCGGAGCTGCTTCTTCCGGCAGAGATCCAGAATACCTCCAGACTTGGTCTGCTTCTCAGGCTTCAACTTCAAAAGGCAGAAAGCCAAGGAGTCAAACCAGGCGAGGGAGACCAGTGGCTAACTCCTTTTCCATCTGCAGTCAATGCAAAGCCTCTGTGGGACAGTCCTGTGACACTAAACTGCTCTGGGAGGGAGGGCAGCCCAGTGGAGCTGGGCTCCTGCATCTGTCCTCTGGGTGCCCAGTGCACTACTTTGGTGACTGAGAGGTTCCTTGGGATGAACAAATCCCTAGTGTAGGGACTTTGGGGTGGGCAAGGAGATAACTCACCTTCAGGCATCTATGCATGGAAAACCACAGACTAAACAGAGACCTCCTGCTCATCATCAACAGTCCTGCAATCCTCACAGAAGAAAAGCCAGGGAAGCATTTGGGTTCTTCCCATATCCCATGGTAGACTCCAGAAAGCTCTAGGGTGAGTGTTAGCAGAAGCTGTGGCTCTTCCCTGACCTTGTCCCTGTACAGCACAGCTGAAACTGGAGTCACCCACAGTCCATCCCCAAATCATCCCCAATGGGCATGGAAATATGTTTTTCAGGTGACCTCAGCTCCAATAGCTGCTACAAACCCAAGCACAGAGGAAAGTCTCTGAAGACAACAGGCAGTTCCCCATGCCGTTACAGGTACCTGCTCAAGGAGTGCTGGTGGGATGGACCGCTTGTTGGTGGCTGCTGCCTTCTGAAGGACCTTCTTAGCTTCTTCTATTCTGCCTTTTGTCACCAGCCACCGAGCTGATTCTGGTAGCACCCTGTCAAGAAGATGAAACCAGGAGATGCTGCTGTGACCCGCTGAGTTTCCCCACAGCCCGTCTCCCTGTAACCATGTCCAGAAAGCAAGGGGCATCATATGTGATGGATGGCTCTAAACACCTCCCCAGGTCAGGTTTTCCAGGTCTATGTTTCATGCCCCAAAGGCCACATTCGAAGCCCTGAAGCAAAGCAGCTGCTGCTCTCAGTGGTCCAGTACCCCAGGGTGATGTGCTGAAGCCTCTCCAGTATCTGCACACTGGGAAAGACCCAACCTGCCCCAGAGCTGCTGTCTCCTCACTGCCACCCCTCACTCTTGTTGCTGCTGTGTCTGCAAGAAGCTCTGCCCACATCCCATTTACCGGATGAAGAAGAAAAAGCCAAATATAGGAGCAGATCCTGCAATTTCCAGCAGCCTCCAGTTGCGAATACCGTAACTCAAGCCTGCCAAAACCATCTGTCCGATGGCGAAAGCGCAGTGAGAAATCAGCACCGCCTTTGGCCGGGAGGAGACACCAACCCATTCTGTAGCTGAAAGGAAGAATGCAGGTTCAGAGTCATCCATGCAAATTATTTTCCCTGATGCAAACAGGGTGTTTCCCCAGGAGAAGAGCTGTCCTAGAGGTGAGGAGAGATCAGCAATCAGAGCTCTGGCATCAGTCACACATTGAAGTCATCAGTGATTCCTGAGATGCATCACCTCTCCTTATCATCATGGTGTCCCAATCCTCTGCAAGAGGACATGAAGCTCAGGTATGTCACTTCTTTGCTCTCAGCATCCACAGAGCCCCTCACTGGGACAGAGCTGGGGCCCAAAACAGTATTTCCCAGAGCCACTGGGCTCTCTCCCTGCGCTGAGCTTCTGAGCTGGAAGGAAGACTGTCCTCTTGCCCCTCTCTGAGTACTGGCATGGGAGAGATGCTCCCCATGGCTCTCACTCAGAGGAGATGCCAAAGTGCCAAAGCACCAAACGACAGTGCAGAGCAAGGCCTGTCCTCACCGTGGTGTTTTTCAAGTTGTATGTGATGATTTTTATTTCTTTACAGACCTTTCCTATTACATTCTGGGAGGCCACAACTATCTGTCTCAGGACCAGGGCGTCCTACTCACCTAAGGCCAGTAGCGTCATGGTGATCCCTGACACCGAAGCCCCCACAACACATCTGAAGGCCATGTACACATAGAAATGGGGCACAAAGGCAATTCCTACACCAAACAAGCCCTGAAGGAACACGGAGATCAGAATGACTGGCCGTCGGCCGATCCTGGGGAGGAAGAGGGAAGACACGGTCAGTACCTGGATAGACCCCATGGAGATGGAGAAGAGCCCAGTGGGCTGCAGGGATTGTATCGCCCTCTCTTGAGGGTGCTAAGGCTCAGGCTAGACTCTGGGTTGACATGTGAAGCACCCTGTGCACACACTGTGCTCTCCTTCCTTCCACTCACTGTGTGGCCATGACCTCACAGGACCTGAGGACTTTGGTCAGGGTCCCTGTTAGTGAGGAGGGGTGACAAAATGCAGGGGGTGCAGTGCCCAGGCAGGCTCGGAGCAACGTGCCGCTCTGTGCACCGCCGGCTCTGCACACACCCTGGACAGGTGGTTGTGTGTTCTCTCACCTGTCACTTAGTGGCCCAAAGATCATGGCTCCTATGAACAGCCCTGCCATGTAGATGGACTGGGAGATGTCATTCAGGTCCTTCCTATCACACACCAGGTCAAACTGGAGGAAGGAAACACAAATGCTTCTGTTCTTGACAGGTTCTTGTTCTTGTTTTGTTCTTGACAGGTGCTTTCTGATCCCACCTCCAAGGATGTGAGACTCTATGGTATGCACGTAGCACACCTCTGTGGCACAAGCCCATGGAGCACATAGTAGTGTCCCTCTCCCAAGCAGTGGGACCTGCAGGACCACCCCAGCCCAGAACCCCACTCCTTGTTGGCAATTTTTGCTTCTAGTGGGACATAGGACGGAAGTCCCAGCAGCTTGCTTCTTCCTAGACTGCCTGCCCTCGCAGAGGAAAAAGGATGAGTGCAACGCTGATTCCTGGGCCAAGCAGTTTCTCTTAAAGAGATGTTCTGCAACTGCCAGGGTCCAGAGGTCAGCTACAGAAAAAGTCATATAGGGAAGATCATGTACAGGAAATAGAGAGGTCACAAAGCACTGAAAGAACTTTAGCACTGCTCGCCGGAGCACTATTTATTGCTGAAGCTCCTGTTGTCCATTAGATGTGTGGCTTTGCAAGATTTCCCCTCCTCGTCAAACCTGGTACCTCCGCACAGAGCAAGGAGCAGTGAGGGACTCGGGCTGTTTGCAACAACCTTGAGCTGGCGTCACGACACTGAGACCCCACGGCAGCACCCCACAGCTGCTTGCCCTGACACGTGTGGGAGCAGGAGCCAAGTGCCGAGCTCTGCCTCCTTCCCGTGGCCAGGGTCTCCCAAGCACAAACCTGTGCACAGGGACAAATGGGAAAGTCACCCCCTGACTGCAGAGGGGCAGCTGGGGCAGGGAGACCCAAAAGGTCCCAACCAGGAGTGATTAATCTCTCCACTGGGTCCACCTATGGTCCCGCTGACATCTGTATCACAGCCTGGTTGCTTGCAACCTCCCGGGGACCACATCTGGGGGCTGAGTGGTAAAGCCAAGGTCCCCAAAAGACACCTGATGCAAATCTCAGCCCAGCTCAGCTGTGCCATGGCTGGCAACAGCTCTGACTGAACTACAGGACAGGGTGGCCATTTGGGTCTCCCCTTCCACGTCCCCAGTGCGTCAAAAGGCAGTTACAGACCTCGGTCAGCAGGGACGGCGGTGCTGAGGGGTACACCCAGCCACTGCTGCATTTCTCCGTGGTGTTCAGGCCATACGCCACGATGGAGCCCAGGTCCCAGTCCACGGGCGAGTACATGGAGCACTGCTCATACGCCCCATTAGCATCCCGGGGCAAGGTGAGGTTCAGCTGCTCTTCCTCGGTCAGGTTGGGGCCGATGGCAAGGATCCAGCTGGTGTCGCAGTGATAAGGCATGTGTGGAACCATAAAAAGTTGGCAAAACTGGTGAAAAGCCACACTGAGGCAGGGGAACAAGGTGAGCAGCACCAGCCATTTCTGAAACAGCCCAAATTCACCAACTGCTTTCAAAATGTCCCCAGCGCCTGACATTGGCAGCTGCGTCTGGAACAGGACAGTGCTGGGACAGACTTCCCAGAGGACTAGAATTAATGTTTAAACCTAAGATAAGCTCTGCAGACGTAGGCAGCCACCACAGACATGTAGTCTGGACAGACTTAATGCCTGATGTTTTACCTAAGCACACCATGTAATACATTAATCATCTCTGCCACCCACGAACATACGGCGCTGGCTGGAGCAGAAGGCTCCTGTTTCAGGCAACATGGGTCACCTCCTCGGCCAGGGCCGGTGGCATTGACAGGGGAAAAAACTCTTCTCCAAAGCAACTGCGAGCGCTGCGTGGGCTGAACCGCTGAGACGGTCACCAGTGGTTCCACTCAGGAACGCAAGGTTCAGAGGGGCTGAAAGCCCAGTGCGATGCAGAGCTGGGAAAACGCCAGGGGAATAAAGAGAGTGATTCTAACGGATGGGCAGAGATGGAGACGAGGAAGGGCAGCCAGCTGGCTGTGGTCCCATGCGATGGGAGACTCCATTTCCTTCATTTTCCGCAGCTTCCCTGTGCAGCCACGAGCAAGCCGCACATGGGATGTCCACCCTTCCCACCGATTCTGGGCCACCCCGTCGGCTGACGGGGGCTATGTGTAGGGAAGACTTGGGGAAGGCATACAGGGATGGCAGAAATCTGACACAGGGCAATGCCGCTTGAGGCAGGTTTGGCAAATCTCAGCTCAGACGCCTTCATGCCTTAAAATGATCATTGAGAACATGAAACCAACTCTGTTCAGCCCATTCCTGATGTAGGAACAGCATTTGCCTGGTGCCCCTTTTGGGATGTCCATGAGGCAAAGCCCTCAGAGGTGCCCAAAGCAACTTGGATGCTCCTTCTCGTGCCCACACAACTGTGGGAAGAGCATCGTATAAGCATGATGGAAACCAGACCATGGCTGACCCGTTTGGGTTGACCAGGGCACCTGCACAGGTCAAACCTGGAGGAACTCCAGGTCCCCAGGCAGCCAGAGGAGAGGTGCTGCTCTCAGGATAAGCCCAGCTCAGCAGCCACAAGCAGGGAATACCAAAGACAGAGATAAACAGGCAGATGCTGAACCAGGCAGAGGTGCTAGACAACACAAATTGGGTCTGTTCAAGTCATGGTTTAAAATGGGGAAGCCTGGGAGAGTCAGTCAGACACCAGTCATGGGTCTCATGGATCTGGAGAAGCAGGAGCCAGAAGACAGAACAAAATACTGCCAGAATTTACAACAGTTGAAATGAGATCAGTTCTGGACTGGCACTGGAGAGCCTGAGCTGAGAGCCGTGTTATAGGAGACTGGAGGACACTGAGGGCCCAGACCAAGGGACAGAGCAGGAACCCACTGCAGGTTTCCAACAACAGGTGAGGAGGCAGCAGTAGTTGACTGGAGCCAAGTCACATCTCCAGGCTGAGATGATCTCCTCCGGACCTGAGCAGGGCCATGTGTCCACAACGCACCTTTTCATGGCTTTAAGTAAAGGTCAAGCAGAATCAATCTGCTGCAATTTGGGATGATCTTGTGCACCAAAGCCCAAGTACAGAAAGAGCATCACCCCCAGGCCCGTTGGCAGCAGTATCTCCAGATACAGGCCTCCCCAGGGCTGGAAACAGTACTTAAGCCCAAGATAAGCCCTGCGGCTCTAGGCAGTCATGAGTATGCAAATTTGAAGGAAAAGCAATGCTCAGCACTGAGATTTGTACTCACACTGCATTACCATTAAGGGAAACAGGAATTTCAGGAGGTGCACACCATCCAGGTGAGGTTGCTTTCCATTTGGGAAGTCATCAGTTGGAAGGAGAGACTTTGAGAAGGGGATGGGGATGTGGCAGGTAGAGCAGGGAAGCCCACAGGCACGGGCAGGATGAGACACCTTGTGGTGTGCACCCCACAAGGGGAAGGTAACTGGGGTGGACTTGTCAGCCACAGGAAGACTATGAGGCACTGGAGTAAGGCAGCATGAAAAAGCTTTAGGAGCGTCCATGAAGGGATTTCCTACGGAGACACGGATGGGAGCCAAAACTGGTGCATGATTCCCTAGGCGTTTTGAAGCAGGGTTTGGCCAAATACTGGAAAGATTGCAAAGAAAGTTTGCTTAGATGCAGAGGATGATATTCAGGAACCCAGAATGTCCCTTACCATTCCATGTCTTAAACACGGAAGTTACATTCACCCAAGCTAGTTCTCTGGCTCTGCAAGTAAAGAACACCTTAAGAGAAATAAAGCGCCAGAAAATGTCAAAATAAGCCCAAGAGCCTTGGAAGGGAGAGTGAAAGCAGCTGAGAAAGCACCATCATCCAAGACCAGTGCTTTTTTTGTTTGCTTGGTTTGGTGCATGTGTGTTTGTTTTTAAGCAAGAACACGCATGATTTTAAGCCAACACAGATGGGCGCACCCCAAGCTAAAGGCCTGGGGAACATGGTTGAAACCGGACCATCCCCATCCCCTCCCAAGATACATCCTTGCCCTTGACAGTCCCTGAAACTTTAAACTTCTCCCCACACTCTGAGCAGCATGAGACCTTCTGCCTCACTTAATGGAGACACCATGACCTCACTCAAACAACCCCCCCACTAACTCTGGGTAAATCTCATCAACAAAGCTGTCAAGAGTTTGATTGAACATGGCACCTTGCAAACAGAGGCCATATATTAGCCAAAAGGACCTCCTGTGAGAAACACGAGGGTTTTTTACTTCTCAGGTAAAATTTCCCTTCATTTCTTAAAATTTGCTTCCTTTGTGGGGAAAGGCAAGAACTATCAAAGACTGTGAAACAAAACCCTAGCATTTCTCCAGTGCAGTGCTTCAGAGAGTTGGCTTTCCAACAGGGAGTCTGGTAGTCCGCTTGCAACCAGACACTTCTCTTTTCAGGACATTAGGTGACACTAAAAGGTTGAGGCCACGGCTGCTGTTAAAGGATGACCATGACCAGGGAAAGCTGTCCAGATGCCCACTGGCTTTAACGGACATCAAACTGCAGCACTCACCATGACAAATCTACTGCCACAACCACAGCAGTGGCTCAGCGCCAGGTCCCAGAAGTATTTTCAGTCTTGTGGCAAGAGGTTTACTGACAGTCTGCCAACTGTCTTGTCACCTGCACCTGCTTGGGACAAGACCTTTCCACTTCAAGTACCTCTCCTTGCTCTTGCAGCCCAAAGCATGACCACTGGCACACGAGTACGCTGCAGAAGGGGACACCAGTGCTTACAGAGAGGAACAGCCCAACTCCAGCTAGGAGCTGTCAGGATAAGAGACAAGGACATGTGGGCTCAGCCTCCCACCACGTATCTGCACATCTTCTTGAAGTCCTGGCTCCACCACAAATGTAAGGGACAGACCTCCAAGGCACCTCCGGATCAGATCTGCCCCAAAGCCTCAAATTCAGAAAGAACAAGTATTGTGGAGGCAGAGAAGAGGGAGAGTGCAGTTCATGCTCCTAACGCTTCTCAAGGTATAAATCATCCCACTTCAATACCAGCCTGTGTCGCCCCGAGGTGTTCCCGGACAGGGGAAGCTCATTCCCAGCTGCACAGGGCATGCAGAGCTTAAAGCAAACCTTTCAGCTGGAGACAAAACCCCTTGGGGTACAATCCTAAGTGCCATCCTGGCTCCATTTCTGCCCACAACTCCTGCAGAGCATCCCCACCCCCTCCCCAATGAGTCTGTCCTGGGGGTTGTCAAACCTCCCACCACCCCAAGAAGAAATGCCCCAGGGGCTGCAGACCAAACTCAAGACAAACCCCTTCAAGATATACCATCCAACCCAGTAACACGTAAACCACACAGCAAACACATGGCAATGGACAATTTGTTCTTTATTGATTAAAAATTAGAGACATGCAGTAAAATACAAAGTCCAAAAAAAGGAAAAAAGCCTGAATATTTTACATCTTTCATTATAATCTACAATACACCAAAGTTGTGAAGAGGATCCGTTTTCATTAACAAAGCATTGTCCTTAAAAGTAGGAACTAACTTAAAATTACCACCTGCTTCCAGGTTCAGATCAGAAATTTGCACAAAAACCAAATTCTTAATGACACTGGAAAACAATTATGAACAGCATTGGCACTTACTGGAACAACATCAGAAAAGACAGCTGTCTAGCACTGTAATAGCCCAAGTAAATATTTTGGATCCCTACCCAAAAGGTCTGGAGATCTATAGAGCAAAACCCATCAGTTTCTTCTTCGCTTATTTTCTCCATTAAAGAACTAAGGAGCCTTGGGTTAGTGTGAGCTCAAGCCCTCGAAGTCCTGGCTTTGGGAAGGTGGGGAATAACTTAATAAATAGATGCTGCATTGTTCCATTTGAGCAGTTAAGAGTCCTACCTTTCTCAGCACCAGTACACAAACGAACAAGGAGCTCCCCATGGCATGCAGGCAGAAGGGAAAATAATACTGTACCAAGACTACCCTGTCTCCCTGTCCTAAGGGTTTCCAAATACATCCATAGCGAGCGCAGGGTGACATGAAAATCAAGCTGCCAGCCTGCTCTTCCCAAGTCGAGAAACTCAATGGGGGACACCGTAGAGAGTGCTTTGTATCAGACAACAGCAGAAAGGGCCAGAGGTGCCACACACACATGCCCATTTGGCCAAACCCAGCCACCACCGACTCCCTGGGATCAGGCACCTGCTTCCTGGGCTCTGCTTGGCACCCTGGGATGCTCTTGCTCCCAAACCCTCTTCCTCCTGTCCCTCCCCTTCACACTCACCAGCCATGGGGCTGCAAATAGCCCATGGGGACATACCCAATATGCACCTACAGGCTAAAAGCAACAAGGGCGGTACAAAGAGAACATGCATGATTCAGGAAGCTTCCACAGCTGCTCACAGAGAATATATAAATACAGATTGTTCATCTGAAGACTTGGAAATAAAAAAAGCCCTAATTTAACTCAGTCATCCTGCTCTGTTTCTGCATTGTTTGTGGCTGATGGAAGCAAAACACGTTTCCATCTGCATGTTAAATTACAGACTTACAATTTCTGTGTAGAAAACACTCTGCAGCCAATAGCAGTTACAAAGGCCAACTGTGAACAGTAAGAAAAAAAAACGTCAACACCAGTTATTATTCACATATTGCATTACAAGTGTCTCTTATCAAACTCAGAGTATAATTTATATTATTCATGTAGAAACTCAAATTCAACACCACATAGAAATAAAAGCTAAATACGTGTGTGACAGGGTTTCAGTGACATCCTGATCAAACGTCGAGGCTTGGACCAGCGAGGAGGCTGACGACCCAAGCGATTAGTGCAGCAGGGACACAGCCCGGTGCTCGCTTGCCCAGTACTACCACTCTACTGGCGATTCTTTATTGCTGTAAAACATGACAGGGATGGTTCCACGGGTACCAGTTTGCAAAGGACTGGGAAACACGTCGGGGGGACTCGTGCAGCCAGGCATAACAGACTGGGTTTCAGGAACAGTTCCAAGTGCATCTTTTCCAAGTGCAGAGCGACACAGATCTCCTCTCCCTCTGACCATGAATATTTTGTTGATCATTGAAAGACCGGTTTCCAGACAGCAATGCCTCATTGGTCTGCTTCAAGAACAGACTACATCTAAGATGCAGAAAAAAAGATGTTTTGAGGAAGGACTGCTTAACATAAATAAAGGTTCAGCCCTCATGCCATGCCTGGCACTCATGTGGAGAGAACCAAAATGGTAAAAAAAAAAAAAATTAAGGCAGTTTACAAAGGGAAGCTGACTTCTAACACCTCAAAGTCAAGAAACTTCTCAAAAACACAAACACAAGGGAAGGCAGCTCTCCCTCCCACGGGTTAAGACTTGGCTTGCTTTCTCAGGTGCAAGCACTCAAACCAGCGGTTTTAAAAAACACAGCCGAAGAGAAGCAGATTCCTCAGCACTCCAGGTGACCCAAACAACATGTACATTGGTGTTTCAGATAGAAGGAGAAGCAGGTAAAGAACAAAAAATATCCGTTCGGTATTAAAACTTGTGCAAAAATAGCAAGTGAGAAAATGAAACCACATGTAAGCAAACATTTAGGCAAGATCATCAGAGCAGTGGAACCCCCTGCTTCGTACTCAGTAGTATTTTTCTTTAAAGTAAGGCAATAATAAAATGAACATGCAGGCAATGACGTGTTTGATCTGCATGTTTGAGATGACAGATACAAAAACATGAGAGTTGTTTACAAAAGGTGTAAACGCCATCGGTAATTTCAGGAAGGTTTGTGATCCTATTAAGGAAAATGTTAAAGCTTCTAGGAAGGGGGCTGTAGTTCAATTCTTTGGCAGTAGTGGTTTTTTTTTAGGCTAACAGAAGCATTACAAATATGCACATGTGGGTTCTCAGTTGGGAAACATCTCCTGGGACCACTGTTTAGCTGATGCTGAGCTGTGCAAATCCTATAAGTTTGCCATCGTCGGGAATATCTGAGCCTTCAACACCAGATGCCTGAAACACAAGGAACAGAGATCCAAATAGCAACACACATGCTCTATCCTCTGATACACGCCGTACACTTTATCGTGATACATAGCATCGGATATAGTCTGGGGAGGCAGCAGTCATAGGACAGCTTTGCACTGTATTCACTGTATTCAGCAGATCGCACTACTTAAAAATAAAGCACTCAATTTTAACTGGTGGGTTTTTTTTGCCTTTTTTTTTTTTTTTTGAGGCTAGGAGGGGCTGGGACTGAAGTTTGGCCAATGTCTGCTCTGACTGAGGCTATGTGCACTAACCGGGGCAAACCAAGTGAAAACTTACAGAAAGAGTCAAAAATAACAGAACTTACTGCTTCACTACCAATGAACTGGTAACGCTTTTGGCTTTGCCACTATAACTACCTTCTGCATTTCACCACCTCTGAAAGAAACATCCGCTGTTCTTTCTCTTCTCCTAGCCTATCTTCTCTTAGTTTTGGCTCTCTTCTTTTGACCCCTGCTCTACCCACGCTCCCCCCTTCATTTCCTCCTCAGAGACAATGTACTTGAACCCTTGGGCCCTCCTCAGTCTCCTCCTCCAAGAAAGCAGTCCATGGTATTTCTTAACCCACTTACCTGCCTTGAAGTACATATGCCCTTTATGGGCAAGTGTACATTCCAAACCCAGAAAACACCCTTTGGTAGCATTTTGAGATGTTTATTTATCAGGGTAAGGGAATGTTTGTATTAGCACATCACCTCGCAGTTATGTAACCCAGGTGCTGCTCAGAGGACACAAGCACAGAGCCTGCATTGCCTGCTGACAAACAGTAGGAAGCTTCAGGAAAGGAGGAGGGATTTAGACTGCCTACATTAGATGCCTACAGTAGACATCACAGCCATCTCTATGCAATGCCTTCTCTTTGCAAGTGACAACTTGTTCAATTAGGGAACAGGAATAAATACCAGTTTGAAAGTGACGGATCTGTTTGCCTGGGGCTCTTCCACAATTTTCTGCAAATTGGCTGCAACTGAAATCACATACACACACACAAAGAAAATGGGCAAATATTAGGACAGGCTAAAGAAAACATCCCAACCTCATTAGGCCTCTTTCTATTACTCAGTAAACTGAGAACTTTTAAAAATGATAACGAAGTTTAGGTCTCAATTAGACTCAATCTACTTAAATCTAAAACTTTAAACTGTGAAGATGCTATGATTTGTTACTGTGCTTCTTTTTCAGCGGGAGTTATTTTTTCCTCAATGTGGTGGTATTAGTAGTAATAAACTGCCCAACTGCACCTGGAAATCCAGTTAATTTTGCACTAGCAGCCTTCCCAGATGTTGCTGCCTGTGTAAAGTGAACAAGTTTCCTTGCTGTAGTCAAAATATACAAGCAGTGCTGACAGCTTAAAAGTCTCACCTGCTATGTAAAAAGACATATTTATTTAACAAATCATGGCTAGAGGTAGCTGTTCATACCCGCTCAACACATGTTGCTGTACTAGTGCACGTGCACTTCACACTTCCTTCCCTAGTCCTACTTAAAACAAAAAAGCCTGGCTGATTGCAGTCCCAGACCTCTTTTGCGCAGGACCTGTGAGCAGTACAGGCTGGTGCAGTAATTTGGCAATGCATGTATGTCAGATAATGATTTAGCTAATGCATTGATTTGCCTTCATTTTGCATTACAAGGAACATTTGCTTCATAACGTTTCCAACTAGATCATATTCTTGTGAACTGGGGGTTGCCTATATGTACTGGCACAGAACTGTCACCAGAATTAACAGCAGTTTTGTAGAGCCACTGGGGTAGAGAACCAAGGCCACAGCAAACTCTGCTAGTACCCACTAATTAGGCCATTTTAAACATGCCAAAAATTACGGAAATGGTTAGAGCAGAAAATACAGTAGGTAATTACCTATTACCAGATCTCTGCCATCAACAAGACCGGCTGAAATGAGTTCTTGAGACACACCGTCAGCAGTATCTGTTGGTGAGAAACCCAAAAGCCAGTCACCACGTAACAGAAATTGTCCAGTTGATGAAGGCATCACAGAAACCTAAGAGCAGCTTGTACAAACCAAACAGCAGCAGCGTTGTTTACACAGAACAGATATTAGAGCTGCCTGACTGCACCTGGTGTACACCCTGAGCTATGCCGTCACACTGAGGTGAAATTCATCAAAGGGCTACACTTTGGGCTTATCCTTGAACAGTTCCACAAGAAGGGTCTTCTCAACAGCAGTGCTCCGAGCCCAACCATAAGGCAAGCCCTTTTGGAAGGCACTGTGGGCAGACACTCATACAGGGTTTCCACCCATACAGCTGCACAACAACACAAACCCTCCCCCTGCACCAAAGCTACCTGCATACACCGAAATTTCCCACCAGCTCACCTCTCCCTGGGGTAAATTCAAATCGAATATCGTTGAGCTCTTTTTTTGAATTCCTGTGGAAAGAAGAGAGTTTTATATAGAAGAGACCATTTCATTGAAACGATTGGTCCTCAAAAGAAAGCGCTATCACTGAATAATCAGTCTGGGAAGAGAAGCCAATTCATTGCACCCTTCCCCCTCAAAGGGCAGAAACTAATCACTTGTGCGTGCATCTGGAAGCAGGGCTCTCCGCACTGCCTGACTCTTGACCTGACAGAGCCCAAGTGGGCTGAAGTCCAGGATAAGTGAGCGTCACCTCTTTGGTATAAGGCCACGTTGTTCCACTGTCTCAGCAACTCCTATGGGTCAGCAGAAAAGTCCCTGGAGCACACCTCTGAGAGGAAGGAAGCCCTCACTGACTGCAGATACACACACATTATGCAACTGCCCAGGAGCGACTGGGAGGTGATGCTCAGAAGTCCCAGTCCAATGCCTATCAACAACCAGGATGCCTACAGGTTGTTGGCAGGTTCCCTAAATGAGAAATGTCAATATAGGTAACAATGGTACAACGTGCTTAGAATCCTTTTTTTGCCTAAGAACACAGGCCAGAATCCATGCCTTGAATTGGGTAAAAGCTCTTCACTCCCAGAACTGGCTGAAGTCGTGCCTGAATAATAAGACTGTCCAGCACAAGGCCAGAACCCCTGGATCTTCAATGCCCTGTAGGGAATCCAGCTTATTACTCCTTCCCACTGTTAAAGAGTTTGGGAACATTTATACAAATATTAAAACCTCTTTCAGTACACAGCGCTTGCCAAACTGAAGAAGTGGATGAGAAACATCCTTTTCTGGGTCCCAATTTCAGAAAAGTGGATGAAATCCAAGTTGGCAAACAACCAATAACCACCACCTTTTTAACTAAAAGGCAGATGGCAAGATGCACTGCAGAAGTCTTCTTCCAGTGTCCCTCTCTACAAAGGCTCACTTTGACAGCAAGGTCAGTTTTGTGTCCTTACCTTAACCTTAGTACAAGGCTGATGGGGACTTTCGTATCTTCCTGTACCGGCGCGGCAGCAGGAGCAGGTGGGGCCTGCAATAGGATTACACCATTTTAAAGCAGATCAACACTTCCTCTGGTTTTAAAACTAGAGATAACCTTGATCAGCTATAAATACAAACAACGTTTAACTTGTCTTTTTCACTGTAGCGTCATGATTCCAGCGATGACAGACTAACGAAACATTCACGCTTAAATAGTAACCCAGGATGTTCTCTCTGCAATTGCCTTGAAAAGAGTAAAAGCTATCCAACTTTGAGAAATGCCAAAATGGCAGGAGACTTCAGAAGACATGCTAAATATAAAAAGACTGCTTGCTTTGCATCTAAAATTAAGGTTTTTATGCACTCACGACAGCTTCAAGACCTCCTGTGTTTTAATCCCTGCCCCAAACAACTGATTTTAAAACCTGATAAAATTGTGAAGAGTACCTAGAAAATAATTCAACTGGCAGATTAGCATATACTCTCCGTTACTTTTCTGTGAAATCAAAGGCTTTTAAGAGCATTTAGCACCAATTTTATAGCTGCTTATTTTAGTTTTAAATGACTTCTGAGTAATTACTGGATTACTGGAACATGTAATCAAAGCCTTTTATATCAGCCAACAGCAGCTTTTCAATAGGAAACATCCAGGAGGTGTCCATCTTTACAGCACTTGTGATACTTTCAGTAAAGGGCTAATCGTTAATCAATCTCCACCAAAAAAACCCACCAAACAAAACAGAGAAGGGTCAGCTCTTCCACTGCACAAGTCATCTGTACTGCCCATGCTGAGGCAGGGGTTTTAAATCTGCAGTAACAAGACAGACACAATGCTAGGCTGATAATTTAAGTCTAGAGGTCTTGACCAAGTTTTTTCATCTAGATCACCTGCTTTTTCATGAGAGAAAAAAAAATAAACCCTTTGTTTAAGACTTTAAGTATTTTACTCCATCTGTTGGTGCTCTTGCGCCAGCAATGCAGCTCAGGGCTTCTGATCACAATCTCGTTTCTGTTGAAGCTGAAAGCTTTACCAGGTCAGTGAAAACAAACAAGGGTTCATAGAGAAACCCAGAGGTCTGCAAAACAGTAACCAACAAGCTACAAAGAATAACACACTGATACAGAGCACTGTAAAGAACATCATATTGACAAAAAAAGAGCTATGAAGAACACACTGATACAGGTATGAAGTTCACCTTAGGACAAGCTACCAAACAAATAAGCTATTGGGCACTAGTGGCACGGAGCAAGATACTCTGCTAGTGCAAATCAAAACACTTTCACTAAGACCAACACTGCTACTTCATTTTACCGAATGGAGAGTCCTGGCCTTCAGTGCTGCTGGTGTTTCAACTGCTGCATAAAATTCAGGGATTAAACACTCGCCCTTTTTCAAGGGATTTGAAGGGGTTTGATTTAAGCATTAAACTACTTTCAATATAGCCAAGAATATGTCAGACCCCAACTCCACTATTTTTTTTAAATGACTAACGCCCTGTCTCTAACTGTTTTGTAAACAAGAACATGAGCTGACTGCAGTGAAGTGATATATGTATCTTTCTATATTCCTTAAAATAAAAATAATGAAACATTTCTAGGAAGGAGTAAGCCCTAAGAGTTGTTCTTCTGACCAACACTGCCAAGTCTCTTCCCCTTCGGTCTGCCAAAGGGTGATGGTAGCCTGCCCCACCTCCAACAGCAACAGCCTCTCCTTACCAACAAATATGAACATTGGTGTCTTTTATATGAAAGCAGTGCCATCATTCAGGAGTCTGGCAAACTCTGCAGTACTTCACTCCAGCAAACCACAAGACATGTTCCAAGTGTCTCAGTAATGATTTGGGTTGGCCATTTTTCTCTTTTTAACACAAGTCAGAGCTCCTTTTGACTTCGCTATGCCTGCCTATCTGACCTATATCCTACACTTTGGGGTGAAGTAGCTAAGAATTAGAGTTATCAAGCTTTCACTTCCCCTGTACTTCCCCCCTAAAGGTCCATTCTTCCCTCTCTGCTTGAAATGGAAGTGTTTGAAAGCACCACAAGGTTCAGAGCTTCCCAAAGATGGAGTTTCTCCACAATTTTTGACTGCTACAAGGACAGTTTTAACCTAGACCTCCTGTCTCTTTTCTGATGTCTGGAGAATGTGTATGTTCTAGTTTCTTCCTCTCGCTTTTCTCTCCCCTCTTATCCCATAGATGCCAGTGATGCCGAGACACACAACCTGAGCCTGTTTGTGCTGCACCTTAAATACCAGGAACAAGCAGCTTCCGCTGAAATGATACTCTCCTTTTTTATTACCTTTAGCCTTGCTTCAAAAGCCAGAGTACACTCCCTAAACAGCATAAGAAGTCACTGCTCACACACAGAATAAGAATGGAAGACTGCCACACGCCACTGACTGTCTTCCTTTTGCAAGCCACCAGGCCAGCTATAACTTCTGCAGAAGCAGCAGCACTAAATCAACTCCGGACAAGCAACTTTCATGGCTTCACATCACTTTAGCATGTCTGGAATAGAATAGCTAAGTGCAAAGCTGAAGGCCGATGTGAAGGGTTTCCATCTGATCTTACCTGGGCTGCTGCTGGGGCTGCTGGAGGAGCCTGACTAGGTGGAGGTACAGCAGTTTGAGGTTGTGCAGGTACTTGTCCTGCAGCCTGAGGTAGTTGAGTAGATGCCTGTGCTGCAGCATTGAGTGAAGGACCTGGAGGCTCAGCTGATGGGAATAGCTGCAAGAAAAAAGGTGGTTTAATGAGAAAAGGAACTCAAGTGTTCTGACTCAAGCACCAGATTTCCAAGAAGTGCTCATTTAATGTACAAATTGCTTCTCTAAGTGCATCACCAAGGGCATTCTCCAGGACACTAAACCTGATCCCAAGCTGGCATTCAAGGAGTTTAATGTATCCTTATGTCCAGGGACCCCTTCTTCCCTGAGACTTGCAAGTTTTACTCACTGGTGAAGGAGAATAAAAAGCTAAGATACTGTGTTATTCAGAACAGAGAAACCGATTTTGGCATGATAGCCAAAGAACTGTAAACTTGATGACAGTTCTTCAGAGTGCCCTGCAAGTTACTCCGCTAAGTTGTAGGAAATATAAATCGCCTTGAGTATTGAAATTCCGGGCAGCAGACCTCCAAATCACAATATATATCAAAGGATGTATCACAATGGGGAAGTTAATTCCAAAGGGATTCTGGTTCTCAGCTTTTTCTTTGAATTTAGAGTTTATTTTTCTTAAGATCCCCCTTTATAATCAAACCTTGGAAACAGATGAAGGAAGAACAGGACAGTCTAACCAAAGACTGATTTCTAGGAGTCAGCTTTGTTTATCTTTCCACACAGAGAAAAGAAAGACATAGCACAGTCTCTGAAAGATAAGCAGCATCTATCACTGAAAGATACTATATACTAATATTCCTAATGTAAGAAACACAGGACAGAACTGAAGGCAGATCATAAGTTGCAGCTGAAGTTTTGTTTGCTATCAAATACTACTACAGAAGTATTTCACAGTTCTGAGCACAGGTTCCAAACCAGTGAATTAGACTATGCAAAACCGACATTTTAAAGTTGTGTTTTGTTGAGGTTGTTTTGCTTAGATTATTCTTATGACCAATACATCATCTTACAACACATAGACTTTTGCCATAGCAAGTAAAGTTGAAAAGATACACACCAAAGTTACCTCAGGAAGACCTCTTGGCATTACACAACCAATGATTCCTTTCATAGGGAGGTTTTCAAGCAGACTCAGCTAGATACTAGCTTCTGCTTCACACAGGTTTGTTTCCAAAGGCTAATAAAAACATGTTCCTTGAAAATACAGCCATAGCTAAGAGTCATCATTTTGGCAAGCCATTTGCAATTATAACTTACCTCGGAATTCTGTACAGGTTCTTTCACTCTGGGAGACTGAAAAACAGAAAAAAAGTGTCATTGCCTAGACAAAAGTGAAACTGACTGACTAGAAGGACTTGTCAGAACCCTACTGAACACATGAAATCTACATAATTGCTTTCAAGTTCCACATATGTATTAAGATGCACAATAAAAGGAACACCACACAACTTATTGGCAACTTTATCATATCATACCACCCAGAAACATACAGTCCTGTTCTAGAACTTGCAGTTGATATTTACACACTGGCATACCATGCCCTATGTTGCTACTGTTGTTAACTATTAGCAAAATCCAGTACTCTTGATAACCACTCAGACTGGACCAAATTACTTGTGCACCAAGATGGCAAAATCCATTTTAGGCTACCCAAGTCCTGCAGAAAAAAAGATAAGCCATGCAAATCTGCCCTGCAGAATTCCACTAGGAAACAAATCCCCTTCGTCTACTTTGGGAGCTATTTCACAAACTTGTTTAAACCATACAAAACCTGGGGGGTGGGGGGAGAAACCAGCCTTAACTGTGCTACTTTACAGAAAGAAATCTCTCATCTTCTCTCCTTGTCCTTGGACTCTGCATCATATTATGCTCTCTGTGAAAGAAAGCAGAAAACCAACAGGTGTACACAAGTTCAGCACTGAAACAGATTAGTGGAACGGAGGGGAAAGTGCAGTCACAGAAACGCAACCGATCTTTGCTTATCAGTAAAACAAAGGCAACTGTGTTCGCTATTTCACGTCAGCAGGAAGAGACTGCCAAGTACTCCTGGAAAGCCCTGCATTTAAGATAGCCTGCAGCTTTGACTTCTAGCATGTCCCATTACCACGTGGAGACAAGACAGGTGGGATGGCTCAGTCCATGCTGGAATTAACAAAATAGATGTTCCTTCTCCACATAACAGTCTAAAAGACAGGTTGTGATTAGGACAGAACAAGTTCAACAGAAGAACATCTCATCATGCCACCGTATCTTGTGCCAGTTCATGCACTAACCAATGCCACTACCTTAACGAATGCCAATCAGAGCAGTTTGTAACATATGAACACAGGAAAAGGTTAGAAAGTCTTATTCTCAGAACAGCAACTTGCAAAAAGCCCTCTGGACAGGAGGAGAGGGAACAGCTCCTCCCCAATGACTATGTCTATGTGCAGGCTGTCAGGAAAAAAAGTCATGCAGCTGGAAAGGTAAAGCCTGAAATCCATCTCAATATGCTGAGCCTTCACTTGACAGTTAGCAGGCAAGATGAAAAACGTGGCATTGCTCCCAGAGATAAACAGCCATGCTCCACATCTGCAGCACCGTTCCTTCAGGCACAAAACTCATATATGAGAGTACCCAGATGCCTCAAGGAATAACTCAAAAAGGAACTTGTCTGAAAGATCACAGTGTGTTAGACACTGCACAGACAAGTACAGAAACAGTAGCCCTGCCCCACAGCTAACAACTAACCCTGATAAATGACGAACAGAAGTAAACTAAGGAAAAATATGAACAGACGGAAAGGAAACTGGACTAATCATAAAAGACATTTACCTAATTAAGGCACAAATAGGATGACTGTGGGGATGTGCTGAAATGTATTAGTTCTAACTTATTTTTGCTTGTGTAATCAGAGGTGATGTGAGTAACCAGTGAAATGTGACCACACGGCATGCCACTGCACAGATTTATTGAGTAACAGAAGGTGAATGATTTAAGAGCCCACATGGCACAATTGCTTTAGTTTGAATTCAAGGTTGTAAATGCAGAGAAGAAAGAAGCTCAGTAAGTCTTTATATCCAAAAGACAGTGACTTGCTGGTCAACGTTACATTCAATGAATTGAGCAGATATTTCTGGCTCTGTTTATAACAAATATTTGACTGCTTTCAGGTGCAGTCCTAGCAAGAGACTTTTAAAATACGTATTTGTACACATTAAATTCACCCTATTTTTTGCCTGCAAAGTGGAGACAAGCAAAAAGTACAAACACTTTTCCTTTATGTAGATGCTTTTGTGCATGTTAATACTTAAGTATTTTAGCAAATCAAGTCAATCTGTGAGGTATCCTTTTACTTTAAGGCTGACAGCAACGAAACGCAGTTACAGATGGTATCACAGAATAGTTTGGGTTGGAAAGGACCTTTAAAGATCATTTATTCCACCCCAAGTGCAATGGGCAGGAATAAAAGGTGACACCTAGTTAACACAAGTTATTCCATCCTACAGCTTAGTTAAAACTGCAGAGCGATTACAGACAGGTGGAATTTATACCCTGTGTTTGAAATATGGCCAAAACCACATGATAAACACTAGTCCTCAATAACACCATCGTATTTGTGCCAAACACTGGCAGTCTGGATACAAGTCATAAGACTGCTTGAAAAAGGATCAAATGCCAGAGATGCACAGGCATCCCTATCCCTTCATCTTCAGGTAGGAGAAAGCGACTCCAAAGGTGTGCAAAGAAAAGACACCGAGGGCAGGATTCAAGTACCCAGGCAGACATGTAGTGAGGTCTAAGGTGCCATGGTGCCCTTCCTGACCTCCAGAAAGGTACAGGTCTCCCAGAGGTCTGTGGTTTATCTATACTGGTGCTTCCAAAATGGCAGTATACATCTGCCTTTAGGTAACTGAACTGAGACCTACTGCTCCAACACCCATCCTAAAGGTTTCTTGAAGGGGAGACCTAGAAGTAGAGGTCAAGCACAACCCAAATTAGAGCAATCAGAACAGAGAGCAGTACAAGGAAATGTGCCAAAGTTTGAAGAAAAAAACCAAACTGGCTTGAAAAGGAGCTTGTAAACATGCGTGTCAATCTGCTTTTTTCTGCATTAAGAGGAAAGAAACAAGTCAGTACCGTTCAAAACACAGTAAACAGTATTAAGTCATAGTACCCTGAGCTTAAGACAAGACAGAACAAGTTCTAAGTAATCTCTGAAACGGAGTTAAGGTTTTTCTACAATACTGCTTCCTAAAATTTGATCACATTTTAACCTACAAAAGGAATTTAGAAGATTCCCGCTCATAAAGCATCAGGAATTTCAGTAGTAGCCACTTGGTACCAAGAGATCCTCCTTGACTGTGCAATACAAAGCTGGGTACAATCAGGTCTTTAAAAAGTCACAATAGCTGTTGCCATGAAGTATGGAATTCCTGGATCAATAGTGGCCTTTAAAAACCCAAGCATTTCAAAGGATGCAAAATCTGGCTTTCAATATTTAAGTGTCCATACAGAACACCAGTAGAAGGAAGACCAATGAAAGAGAAATGTGAAAAGTTGTAAAGGGATAAATGCTTCAAACCAATACTGCTTCCCCCCCCCCCCCCTTTTTCAAATTGAAAAACTTCCCCTAAAAATCCTTTACTGTCTCACCAACTGAATTACAGAATTAAGTGAACTATGCATCTTAATCAAGCTGTAAAAAAAGGGAAATAGGCAAGCCATTACAGTCAAAATCCACACTGCCAATTACAATAAATTTCTGGACTGTGTTTCCCCAGTAATCTTTTAGTCTTCTATTATGCATTTCCTGTGCTACTGGGAGTTTGTCTGGGCTTGGGAGTTTTTGTGGAGAGAGGGAGATGGTGGTTTTTGGAGCATTTTCAAGTGCTAGACCAATCACAGGGATGCCATAGCATCATCTACTAGGACTAACTGATGTCAGTGTAACCAAGGGGACAGAACTAGTCCCTGAGTGTTTCGGGTATCTGCCATAAGCACAGGCCCTATTGATTTCAGCTCCATCCTGGAGAGGCCAGCAGGACAAAACCTCTCCTGACACTTCCATAAGAACATCTCAAACAGTCAGCACCCTTAAAAGCAAAGAGAATATCGTAGCTCAAGTGAATTAGTATGCTGAGCTGGAAGCAGACTGTCTGAATTCATGTTCCTAATTTGGTTCAACATCCCTGAATGAGACCAGTTGAGCCCCAGAACGATGACAGAAAAAACCCCAGATCAATACAATTCCATCAACCTTCAGCCTGCTTTCTCTCTGGTTTGTCTATGAACTTGAGGGGAGGGATAACAACTTACTGTGTATCATACTTAAAACAAGGCCACAGGCTTCCCAGGGATATTTAATGTATCACAGTTAGAAAACAAAACAGAGACAGAGCTACTGGAATTTGAGGACCCACCCTGAGCTGTGAAATTGCTGCTCTGCCTTCCTCACTTTCTTCATCTAGTTCATCGTCACTCCACTCCCAGCCACCATCTTCAGTCTTATGAAGACGTCCACTGGAACCTGGGACTCTCCGGACCTACTCAGCACAAAGAGAGAAAACTTGTAAGTCAAGCAGACAATTTCTATAGTTATCTTTTTTAGGAGACAGAGCACAAGAGCATCTTCAGGTCGCACCACCTGCCGGGATACACGAATACTTTATTGAAATGTCTAGTTCTATCTAGAGAATGCCATACCACAGTAATTATCGTTAAAAATGTGAACACAAGCATAACATACTAGTATGACTAACCGCAAGAACACAGGAGGTTTTCAGTACCTTTTTGGATCTTTCAGTGATTGTTGGTGCTCTCTGCAACATCTTCTCTTGTAGAAACTCTTTATTCTGCACAAAAAACCAACACCAAACATTTGCATTGCTGAAAATGCCCTTTGATTCCTTCAGCGTCTCTGATAAGAAACTGTTATGCTATTTCTAACAGAAAGTGTTTTAAATGTTCATCCCCACTCTCCCAAAGATATTAACCACTTTCTTCCTTTGGACGTATATGATGCTTCATCATGGACATATCTGGAGTATATGATGCTTCATCCTAAATACCTTTTCAGTTAGCTAGTGCCACTTTCCGCATGCAAAGTGATGTGGAACTAACAACTAAAATTCTACCAGATTTATTGAAGAATGTACTTCAGCATCTGATACACTGCTGAGACATTTGGCATTCTTCCATTCGCAGACATTATGCCACCTGGATCTAGCCCCTTTGCTTTATCTTACATCTAAATTTATGCCTGTCCTACAGTCAAAGGCAAACCTCAGATGTGAGGCAGGCCAGGACACAGGAACCCCTCTATGCTGGAGTAACAAGACCAAGGAATGGGGGCAGCAGGATTTCAAGCAGCTGAAAAAACATACAGCACACGATGTTCAGAGAGGAAGTAAATACAGTGATCCCAAGAGATTACGTATTGGGAATCTGCTGTGATGCTTTACTGTATTAAATCTCCTCTTCAGCAAGCTCTGGACCGGCTAACGTGGGCTCCTGAGTGTACAATTTTCCAACCACTGGCTGCAGAGCCAAACTGCTGGTTGCAGGGGATGCATGCCAGGCAAGCACCCCAGCAAGAGCATGGGATCTGGCTGGGTATTTCACACAGGTGAGGTTGGATAGCCCTGCCATCTCTGCCCACAAAGTGCTCCCAGAACTCCCCCATGATGGTTTCTTGCATGCAGGATGGAAAGCCTCAAGACATACACTGTCAGCTCCTGATAAGTGGCTTGCAGCATTATCAAAACATACTTTTACATAACATACTCTATTTAAATATATAGATCAATACAGAAGTGCAGAAGTTGGATTCTTCCATCGTCAAGTTACAGCTGTCAGTTTGGCAGTGGCTGATGTATGAAAGTCATTTAACACTGAGTGTTAACTGACACACATTTTCGCTTCGGCTGCTGGTTTAAGTATTGCCTCATCTATAGTAATGTTAACTTTCTATCACCACATATGCTAATATGTTACTCTGAAGCAGCTTAATGAAAGCATGAAAGATTTTACACACAACGAAGTAGGTAACATGAACTGGAACTTGCAAAACCAAACAGAGAAAGGTCAGCAATGTGTAAACCATCTTGTTACTTTGGACACCAAGTGTGTATCCAAGTATGCACAGATGCACACCGTTCAGTTACCTAAAATCCCATCATGGACAATGAAAACCTAGTTAATACTGTCAAGAGCCTGGACATCAATTAAACTTGCCCTAAAGCAAACTCCTACATTTCATAAACTGGATCACTCTAGACTCCCTTGGTTGCACTTATTAAGATTTCTATCAACTTTAACAGGACATTCAGCTCCTGTGCAGATACCTAGATGTGGCCACTTCCATTTAAGCACCTTAACCCAAAAGCTGAAAACTACTTTGATTAATTGGCGATGGTGTTGTGCTATCCTAGGTATCAGGTATCTTTTCAACAGTTTAATCTCTGTTCTGCTATAAAACCCAGTATTTTGATCACAAATATACCATAAAAAAATAAACAAACAGGAAATATCTCCTCATTCCCATGGAAATAAAATTCTCCCTTGTATTATTTCTGTCTGTCTCCCACAGTAAGACCTTGCACATTGCATATGCACTAATCTCCAGGCAGTAATTACATAAACACTCACTGGCAGTTCACTTTCTAGAAATTCTAGAAAGTTCAAGGCTAGAAATGGGAGTCTCCTACTATTTTTCATCACAGGATCTTCATTGTCCAGAATGCAACACAGGGTGAAATAGTTTTAGGTAGCCCTCTGCACAGTGGGCCTCATTCACTGCTTTGCATACAGACTCATTACAGAGTTTACACTAAAATATAAGTTACATTTACTGCTACAGAGGCCTTTACAGTTGGACAGGCAGCCACAATGGCACCATTACAAGCAAAGAAAAAAAAAAAACCAAAAGCCACTGAAAGACATTTAAATGCTCAAGAATTTCTAGATAATTTGTCTTAATAGCAGCATACACAAGGAGGTACAGGAGAGGAGTTTCAGTCTGTTCGTTCACAATGACCCGTTCAACTCAGCTATGCTGGCCTTAAGTGAAACAGCCCACAACTGCCAATAAAGCTGTTACGACACCTATCATACTTCTGGAAAAGGCCTCTCCACAGCTTCTGCACAAAGTTTAGGAAGTGTTTTCTTACCTTCGCTTTTGTGAAAAATTTGTGTCTTAAGAGTTCTGCTGCTGTTGGTCTGTCAATAAAAACAGATGTAGAAAAGAATTACAAATGCTCCTTTTCAACACAACAGTCATCCAGGTTGCTGCTGCTTGTTGTAACATGGCATCTCGTAAGTGCATCAGCTTCTCCTGCACAATTCCCCCAAAAATCAGTCAATGTATTCCCAATAAATTTTACACCAGAAGTCTTTTAAACACTCAGTGTATCCTGATCAAAGTTTATTCTGTTCAAAAGCAGTGAATAACTGGGAGGCAGGGGGTGGGGGGAGAAATTGCTCCTATTTTGATACAGAACTTGAGTCTCTTAGAGATAGTTTGATAGATCACACAAATAATTTGCTCAAAAGTGAAATGAAGGATCATCACCAGCAGCAGGAGTGCAGTACTCACCATGTCCAAGTAACAGCGTTATTTCAGAGATACCTGATTATATGTGCATAATTAGTTCTATTAAGCACAGGCAGGATGATCAATCTTTGTCTAATAAAAAATGATCAAGTACAAACTATTTTTCCCCTTTAAGTATGGCTTTAGGATAAATACGGGGGGGGAAAAAAAAAAAAGACATCCCTTGGTCAGTTTAGAAGGAACTTTCTGACAACTCAGATCAACACGAGAAAGTACCAGCTTACAGCATTTCTCACACTGTAAACTGTGCTTAAATAGTAATAGAGTTTAATTATTGCCTTGCAAAGGCCATTCATCACAGGGTTTATTTCACCTCAGACTGTTCTAACAAAAAAATCATCTACCTTATAGCAAGGGAGCCCCAAAAATAATTAAAAAACAATCACACTAAATTCTCCTCTTTGCAAACCCACACAATATGCATGAGCATATCTGATTCTGCTAGTTGCTCTTTACCAGCTGACCTCCTGCTCCCATAGTCAGGATGATGACAAAGCCTGTTAGTGGTGCTTGAGAAGAAAGCAGGAGTATGCCACGATTCAAAGCTATTATGTTTAATTCTGATCAGCACACATTCTAACCTGCAGGGACAGGATATGCTTTAGAACCGATGAAAAACATCCTGCTGGGAAAAAAACCCCTGCTATCAGCATTTATCAAGCACTCCACTGGATTCATTAAGCATTTCAAGTGTAGAGCTTGTTAGAAGAAAGAGATCCCATCTCACAAAGCGTGAGAAGCCTTTGTTCCTGGATCTGTCACAAAAGGGAACTGAAAAATGTCTTTATTATTATTTTATGAAGGGACTTTCCAGAAGTAGTTTGCTTAGTTTGCTTACTGAGGAAAAAAAGAAAACTAACAGCTACAAAAACTGATCTGTGGGAAGGTGTCTCTCTTTACCTTTGTCTTTTAAGGAACATTAATTTTAACACATGATGAACATTCCTTCAGTTTCACAAACTGGCAAATACTATGACTGTCCTCCACAGATACAGGTCTGAGCCATCCTATGTGACGGGCTGTGGGTTTTAAACAGTGCCATCGACAGCTGGACCCTCATGCAGCTTTGAGCAATGACATAACATGCTATCCTAGGAACCACAACATATGCAACACCCCCTTCCTTGGCAGTATCTCTAACACCACTGACTATTTAAGCTACTGTCACAAGGAAGACTGAAAGTGTCATCAGGTCACTCTAAACAACCTGTATTGACGAAAACGTGTTGGTAAAGTTTACCAGTGGTTTTCCTGATTTCCCCCGCCCCGCCCCCCCCCAGCCAAATATTACTTACAATTAAGCAAGTCAAAACTACACTGAAAGCCTTCTTTGCACTGGCAAAACGTTAAAAAGTCTATTTATGAAGCTTCACAAGTCAACACATATTGCCCAACATGTGATTTCTGATTTATAAACACAGAGCAGTTTTGCCTGGGTACAAAGCTTGAACTGCTGTCACCTGCTGGAGGTGGCAGAGGGGGAGAATGACACTACACACACAGTGGACTGGGATGCACTCTCATTAACCCAAATGGAAGATGTGTGCCCCGGGGCCAGGCACAACGCCAGACATTTATCCACAAAATTAAGGACAGCCAAGAGAATTTGCTGACACACAGCAAGATTGCTGTGTCCTTTGTGACTGAAACACTGGAGGGTAAGACAGTGTACCAGCTTTAAAAAAAAATAGGGAATACAGTGAGTTTTGTGGGTTTGTTTCAGGTTTGTTGTGTTGGGGGTGCTACCTGATCTTACCTTTTCTCAGGGTCCTTTTGTAGGCACGATGAAATCATCTTCCTAAATGATTTCCCATACTTCTTCAGCATCTCCTTATCTTGCACACCAGTTTCCAAAGATGGAGGATCATTTTGTAGCGTCAGCATTAAAACCTGAAAGAATTATGTCTATTGGCAGTGAGATTTTTCTTGGCCTTTGTTAGAAACAGATCTTGGGAACACTGTATTTTGGACAAGCATTTTCATCAAGCATCTGAGTCAACAAGGACCGTTTCATCACAACAGCTCTCTGACGGTAGCCAGAGCTCAGAGTAAAGTTTTTTTTACAATTTAGGTAGTCTCCTCACATTCATCAGAGAGCAAAAACTCACCTACCTTTTCCTCAAGGTGATTATAGGGTCTCTCCTCTCCATTTCCCCCATTCACTAACTTTGTAGAAACAATTTTCAAAACATTTACACCTCTGCAAATTCTGACTGTCAGCTGAGAGGTTCAAGACCCATACAACAGGGTACAGAGAGTTACCTCCGCCTCCTTTCCTTGAGAAGCCAGGCTAATTTATACCCAATCATTTATGCTATTGTTTTCAATCACATCTCCTGGCCCACAGTGCAGCACAAACACAAGGCTGGGATGTGCTTTCAGGCATGCTTGGTGTGATTAAAGGTGTAAGCACAGCAGAACTTCTACCAGCCTTCCTCATTTGAGACGAGCAGTTCTGCGAGGCATTTGATTCAAAGGCTCTGTTTAGATCTCCCTGCAGATATTTCTTAGCTAGAAATCAAATTAATGTAAAAGAAAGGCAACAAAAAAAAAAAAATATGTGAAGGTTCACTTCCATGTACCAATCCAAGAGCAGGTGAAGACATTTCTCACACAAGCACCTATCAAGCCAAACTGATTATTTCCTTCACATCACTCAGATATTCTGAAAGGGAGAAAATTACTCATTTCCATTTTCACTTGTCACCTACATACAGATGAATATCTATTTTTAGAAAAGGAAGCAGCACATTGCACATTTAAATAGCTTTCAACAGCTATATTGCTTAGGGCAGCAAGAGCCCATCAATCTAGCTGAAATTATACAGTCCATGACAAAATTCCATGCTTTTTTCCTCCACTCTCCTTGGAGGGCCACTTAATGCATGTGTCATTTTGCTGTTTAATAAAATTAATCTGCAGTGAAATACAATTACATTCAATAAATAAAAGGCAGAAGTCCTCTTGCAGGCTGCACAACTGGAACTCACACCTCATAGAACTGGAAACGCATAATTCCATCTACTATACAACAACACATGATACTAAATAGGTGATCTTTGCACTGAAAGCTACAACCCACGCATTCAAAACACAATAAACAGAAGTACAGCTTACAGAAGCTGCTGCAAAATGCTACCAATAATTACAGCACAGAAGGAAGTATCCATGAAAACAGCACAGCTAAAGCAGCAAAACATTTTCCTGAACGCCTTGCTGCTCTGCTACAATCACTGATATGGTATGAACTTTAATGGCATTTCCAAATCACTCAGCTAAGCAACAGTCCCTGCACAGAGGTGACAAAAATCTTAATATTAATTCTGTTCCACAAGAGTTAAACCAGTGCAAAAGTCCTGGCATTTAAAGCATCACATGGATGTGCTTGTTCTAATGTGTTAGGAGCTACTGGATTCCAGAATGTTATTGTAATTGCAGAGTGGGAGGGGATGCACCCAGGTCCTAAAGAGGTGACACCCAACTTGCATAGCACTCCAACAGTTAAAAGACTCGGAGAAGGAAAGCTTGCCCCATAGTATGCCTAAAATTGAGGGACCTAGCACCCACAGGCCTGTATCTCAGGTAACTAGTCTAACCATAAGCTATGAGATTACTAAAAGGGCTCTCCACCCCTCCTCGACCCGAGGGAGCATGAAACCCAGAAGCAGAAGCAAAGCAGCCTTCAGGAGGGTGTGCCAAAGGGGCTCAAAGTTTTGTGACTGAGACAGAACCCCATCAGATCTCACAAAGGGGCTAAGAAAGAAGATCTCAAAGCTCAGTAAGACAGGATGCTTCAGACCTCAACTGATGGGGTCAACTCTTAAGATGTAGACTCCCTGAAAGAGCAGCATGTTGGAAAGTAGCTCCTGGTTCAAGAGTCAGGCAGTAGGGAAAGTTAGCAAAACTATAAGGGGATGTACAGTTCAAGATATTCAAAAAAGATTTCTGAAGTATCAGTGTTTATACAAGAACACTTCCTCCACCTCAGCTTCAATAAAATATTAGCGTTGCTGATACCGCGCCATTTCATACTGATGTGGTACTTTCCACTGGTCCAGTAATTGACAGAACTGCGTTGGCATTAAACAAAGTAAGATTCTTTTGGATTAACTGATAACAGGGCTTCTGAGAGGTATCAAGAAGGATTGTCAGTGTAGGAGAAGGAATGGCTCACCATCCCAGTGTTACTGGATGCCAGATAACTTGTTTGGAACCGCTATTTCTAGTCCTAAAAACATCTGCTGCCTTCAGAGGCTCCGGGACTAAAACACACAGCGTTCCCCTCAAGAATGGTGACCCTGGTGAGACTCATAATCTAAATAAGAACTGCCGTTTCAGACAATGCTGATTAAGTGGCGTATTTTTAAAAAGTGCCTTCAGACAAATCCAAGAACATCGTGATCCACAAGTGCAAGTTGAGAGGACAAACTCTGCAACAAAGCATGCTGGCCAAATTCTTGGAAACTTCCACAAAACACACTGATCCTTTATCTTGCACAAGTATCTGGAGACCTGCTCACCTTCATCGGTGGGTATTTGTGGTAGGGAGCTGCCCCTGTAGCCAGTTCGATAGCAGTGATCCCAAAACTCCAGATGTCTGCCTTGAAATCATATCCTCTGACCTGAAAAATATTCAAGAATGTTAGCATGTGCCTCTTGCTATGCAATACTACAATCCCTTTCTTTAGCCTATTACACAACCTTTCGCCCTTTCCTTCCTCTCCTCTCGAATTTGGAAAGACCAGCACTATAATGTCAAAGAGATGGAAAGAACACCTTCCCCCTCCTCTCCCCCCAGCTCCTTATACCTTCAAGGAGGTGTTTTAGAAGTCAGCCTGCTGAAGATATGGTTATGGACTGTGCAGCTAGGACTGCTCTGCCATAAACCTCTCCATGTGTAGAACATAAAGGGGCACTGGGTTAAACCAGGCTCCGACTTCTACACAAAGATACAGAAAGTCATTAAAGAGCATAATGAAGCTCTCATAGTTAATAGATGGATTGTTATCCCCTGGGGACATACAGACCTCACTACACTTTTAGTCAACCGCTTAATCAATTTGACTGCAAACATGCTTAATCCTGAAACTTCAGTACATACCAGCTCAGTCAAAAGCCCCTCATTCCTGTTTGCAGACTATTATTTCCCTCCACTAATTAACAGTAGCTTCTGCACTTGACATTAAACACAGGCTTGTTCAGAAAAATTTATAGCCTTTACTTCCCCTCATGCACAGGAAAAAATAGTTCATATGCCAAAGCAGTAACTTCCTCGTTGTTATTATTAGGTAATATTTTGGCACTTGCTTTCTCTGCTGCAGGGGAGAGACATTATGTACTAACTTCAAGAGCAGCTACAAAAATCAAAGCGTTTTGGCTGCTTAGAATGGTTTGTGTCTCTTCTCACTAGACTATGGAAAAATGAATATTCAATCAGAGCAAAGCTAATAGGGGTATTGTGTTCAGCTAACCTAACAAGCTTTAGAAAGGCACTCATTGTGATGAAGCCAAAAATGTTCCGCAAACTACCTTTAAGATGATCTTGAATTTTGGCAAACAAACAAAAGCCACTCTTGTACCATTTTTCATATACTATAATTGAACTCAAATTTATTGTAGTAACAGGAGTTTATATCTTGCACTAATTTCTTCAACTTTGTAAGCATCATTTTCATAAGCCGTAAAGGTCTGAAAGGTTTCTTGAAGTGCCTCAGTTTATGGATGCCACGATTATGAACAGATTAAGTCATTTAACTAAAAAAGCATAGATATCTAGTACAATTTAAAAGGACACAGTGTAAGAAAAAAATATGCTGTAAGGGTGGGGGTTTTTTTCCCCCCTCTCACACTATTTTTAGATTTTGAGAATAATTTGGGAGTATTTCTTAGCTTTATCTTTCGGTTAGTCTTGCAGCACATCTATACACTTGTACAACTCCCCATTCCCCATTGGGATTTTAACTGTTTAGTGGGTTTTAAATTGTATCATATAATTCTGCTTTCAAATTAAAGCTATGAAGTTCAAAACAGTTTACAGCAGTTCATCTTGACATCTGTCCAATACATATTAGTCACCACCCTGCCATTAGTTTATATCAGCATCTATTTTTCTCATCAACTTTTGCCATAAATCTGTCAAGTGAACATACATTAAAAGACAATGCCAGGCTATCATGTTTTAACATGCTAAAGGAACTCAATGATGCTGAACCAGATGGAATTAAGTCAATAATATCTACATATCGAAGGCTAATCTACAGCAATCCCTTCATCCTTTTCCCAGGGTTAGATTTAGCGGCTCAGAGTGACACCTGCTGGGAGACAGCAAGATGATACACATGGATAGTGAGAGATTTCACATGCACTTCCAAAGTACCACCTTACCATCTAATATTTGTAACAAGTTATATGCGCACAGCCTTCATGGAAGTACCTGACTCCCTAAAAAACCTCCCTTCTTCAGAAATACATGTATTTCATCAAGAACCCTCCCTTTGTCACTAAAACCTTCACTTCTCCTTTTTAGCACCTTTCTTAAGATCTTTTTTTCCCCTGTTGTCCTGCAGACTGCAGCAACCCTAACCACGATGAGCCTGGAGAAGCACTATTAGGTCCTGGCCATCCTGCTGTGCCCTGTGCACCAGGACAGGACATAAAGGGCAGAAAAGCAAGGGGCAACTCTAATCTGGTTTCCAAAACACTGAATACTCTATTTTTATTTATTTTTAAGTCAACATCAAAAATTCCAAAATAACATGACTGTGAGGCAGTTCAGAAGCAAGTTCACAAAGACAGCTCCTGACTTGGGGAGCGCGTCATGTACGGTGTGAGACTTGCACTCTGAAGAGGTTGCAGGAGTGCTGCAATGCACCAGCCCCTCAGTGCCGCCACGGGGAGCCACTGAAAAGGCCAAACATCAAAAAAGCCTTTCATCAATAGTATAAGCTATCTCAAAATTATCTCAATCCCTCAAGAAGTTTTAGCTATACGAAAAAATGCATTGAAGTTCTACCACTGGTTTAGCTGCATTTCATTTGAGATATACACGTATGCAGGGGTCTTATTCAAGTTCCTCCTAAGCTTCAAAATATTTAATTGTGAACAGCAAAGATAAAAGAAACAAGGTGGGTTTACTAATATAAAACAGTATTTTCCCATGTTTTTTTCCTAAAAAGATTTTTTTGAAGGAAAAATGTAAAAACATTTCTAGTTAGTTGTATTTCTGCTTGGCACACCTATCAAAACTCAAACCCTGAGCCCAGCCCTCTGTCAAACTGTTTTTAAGAGGATTAGGGATAATTTTCAGAATGCTTATGGCACTGGACATCAATACAATAGACAGGGCATTTGCAATCACTGTCAGGACTGTGGCATAATTCTGTTTGTGGATCTTGATCAGAAGTGTGCAATGATATTTTTACATTAAACAAAGTTTCCTTGTGGCCTTCACCAGAAGTCACAGAGACAAGCTTCTATAGTTTAGTCTAGAAGTAGTGGAGGACAAAAAGTGACATACCTCCACATGGCAAGAAGTAAATCTCTTAGCTAGCCATAAGAGCAGAGGAGGAAAGGGGAAAGGCAAGCAATTCTCAGCATTTACAACCTGGATACTCACAAGCCAAGAGAAAACTAAAAACCTGAATCAAGTCAACTGCACATTATTTTACCGTAACAACTCCCCACTCTGACATCTTGCGATTAGCTGCTCCAGATTCTCACATTTGCAAGTGCAGAAGAGCATGTTACCAAGCTGTATATGTGCATATTTACCACATGTGAAACTATTTATATTCTACCTCATATTTATGCAAGAGGGAGGGGCAGGTTAATCTTTATGCAACAGCTGAGCTGTCTCATCTTAGGCAGAGGCCTGAAGAGAAGCAACAGGGCAAAAGCCTCCTGAACACTTAATATGCTCCAGTACAAGCCTGGTTACAATAGGCAAATCAAAGAAAATCCTGTGGTTTTAAGAAAGCCTTACAGGATGCCAAATTATCATCTTAATTTGAAGTCAATACAACCATTGATGACAACAGGGAACTCCAGGTGCAGATCAGCAAAGAGGACAATTCACCTGTTCCATAACTTCTGGTGCCATCCAGCAAGGTGTGCCCACAAAAGTTTTCCTGACTTTATTTCTGGTAATGTCACCACCAGTGGCCAGAAACGCACTAACGCCAAAGTCTGAAAAGAAAACAAACAAAAGATTTCATTAAGAACATATCCCAAGCAAACTGAAGGGCTGTCCCCTCTTTCCCCTCATATTCCCAGCCACCTATGAAATACTAAACCATGGAGTTACGCATGAGCAGTTGCCTAATAAACGAGTAACGAGCAACAGTTAGCTAAGAGTGCGGGTACACGAACAGTCTGTAGTCCACCATTTAATTACCGGGGATAGCAGAGCTTTCAGTGCTGGCTGGCAGAGAGGAAAATTCCACTTTCCATTACAGCCCACTGGTCACATTACAGCGTGCCTGCACTCCCCCAGCAGACCTGCTACTGTACAAACCTGCCTCCCACAGCCAGTCCTTTATTTCCGTTTTATACATACATAACAAGTAATAACTTCAATTAGAATCCTGCTAATATTTGCAGCAACAAAGTTGGGTAAATAAAAATTTACTAGGCCTTATAACATTTAACTGTCCTAAGTGCATCCTGCAGACTGGAGCTATCAGCCCCTTATTCTAGAATGTTTTATTACCAGAATATGCTTTGCTTGGTAATCTTCTATCACTGAGACGTTCAGTGCTTTAACAGGAACTTGGACAGGTTCCCGATGATACAGCAGTGTTACCAAACCGAGCAGCATGCGCCGCTAACCAGCCCAGCCACCCCAGAGGAAGCATTGCAGGCGGGTGTTCGCACCCTGCACAGCGTCACCCCCACCTGAAGCATCTTTCACAGTCTGAAGGGTGCCCCATGCACTCACTGGTTAATTGTATTATAAAGTAAATCGTTCTTTTATGTGAAAACTATGCTTTCAAAGGTAACATTGATGTTTTACACAATTAAGAATGACATGGAAAACAGGATCTGTGAACAGCACCAGTAGTGTGCAGGTATAGCAATGGGACACAGCCTGTTGTTCAGAGAAGAGCATTACAAAAGATTTGGCAACCAAGTCATTCAAGAGACGATAGGAGACTTTCCTTGTAGAAAAAATAGTCTCATGAGGAAACTGTAAACACAAAACTGTTTAAGTATTTCTTCCTAATTTGCTCCAAACTACACTGCTTATGTGTTGCCAAATTTTAGACCTGAAATGGGTCATACTCTATAATGCAGTTTTATGCACACACACCCCCACACACTCGTTTTTAAACACAGTACTAGCAGTCAAAATCAATTTAAAAAATGGCATTCAAGATAACAGGCTTGGAGGATAAGCCTCTGAAATTCAAGAGCTATTTGACATAAAAAAGAACATTATTGACCACAACTGGTTTGAAAAATCTTGAAACTCAGTTGACATGGTTAACTGTAAACTTACTCAGGAGCCACCGAGTTACTCCATATTCTTTTATGTTATTCCATGGCTTAAAGATGTTACCCTAACTGAGGTATCAACTGCAACAAAAGACCCCTCCTTACAATTTGCAAGCACTGGCATTCACGTGAGGACAGTCCCAAGCTTCCCTCTGCATCACTCCAGCAGCAGTGCAATGAGCACCTTCTCAGCAGTCTTTCAATATTTGAGAAACACCAGTGAAATCATCACTCAAAAGAATAAGATGCTGAAAGATTCCAGATCACTTAGGTTAGAGGCTTCCAAGGGCAGGAACTAAAATACTAGACTCTGATAACTGAAAGTTGACATTAAAGAAAGTTGCATAGAAATCACAGGGCTAAAACAAGCACTAGCAAACGCCTATCGTTAGGGTTCATCATCTTCCAGATGCACTTTCCTGTTCCCAGAGGCATCTTGTCTTCCTGCTAACCTTGAAGTTTTAGCATGTCTAGACTGATCACTATCCTCATCAGCACTACAATCTGTATTTTTCTGGAAACCCATGTTCTGCAACAGTGATTTTGCTCTGAAATCTTCCATGTGTGTATCCACTATCCTTTTTTTTCTCTGAAAAGTGAATGAGTCCCTAAAAAGTTCAGAGTGAAGTTACTTGCACCTAACCCCTCGTTACAGGAAGTCTCGTAAGATCTATTGTTCTAAACACAAAAGCAATTAGAAGTTCTTTTAAATAAGATAATACTAATAGAAACTTCTCCAAGTGCCATCAGCATATTCTTGTGATGTGCTGTATTTGAACTTGCGTATATCTTACCTCAAGTTTCCATGCAGTCATTTTGAGGGTAAAGGAAATGCCATTCAAAGAAAAATCATTCCAGCTGTAAAAGCAAGTCCTTTACACAGCACACACAGCATTTACCACATTTCACACCAAACACTGCTTTATAAATTCCAGTTGGAAACTGTGCCCCTACATCTGCCATCTGAGGTCAACAGAAAGCTTAAATGGAATTAAATTTTATTCTGTTACCTGGCTGATTTATTCAATGTTTTCCCAATCAATTTCCCTGATTTCCAGTGGGTTAAAACAGGCACAACCAGACTGCGCTATTCTGCTGTTAGGAACGACTTTGAAACCATCTTCTCAAATGTCATCTTACTAACTTTATCCAAGTCCCAGCTATGAAGATAAGAAAGTGCCTGCTCTTAAGAAATATCAGTAAAACAATAAAATAAAATCCTAAGCACAAGTTAGGGTTCAATTCTTATTCCTGAGCAGCCGGCACAATCTGCATCTCATTCCCTCTGCCACTGTTAACTACCATCAGAAGGGCTAAACCAGAACTAGGTTATTGCAAATGAATTTAACTCTAAAAAACAGGGAAGTCATGAAATTCAAGAGGTATGATAGCTCAGAAGTGGTTTGCACTTTTATTTGGCAGCTTGCACTTTATATTGGCTCACTATGGTGATAGCTAGAGAGGACTGTGTCACCAGAAACAGGAAGGAATTGGGAATGTTTGGACCCACTTGCAACACCAGTAACCACCACTGCTGGGAATCCAAGGACTGTCAGATATTCTAAAGGAGCTCCAAAATTGCAGACTTTCAGAAGTCTGCTAGCTAGCAAATAAGAGTCTCCAGAATGTCTGGATGTAAATGGTAGGATTTTCTTTTTTAATCATTTTGCTGAAACAATGTAGAAAAGATTCATCTGCTGGACCTGTTACAGTGATATAAACCAAAGACTTCTTTAAAAAAAGATAAAAACAAAAAAAAAATATATGTATGTATATCCAGACTCTCACATGACAACAAAACCAGTCCAGAATAGAAAAGACAATTCTGCTGATGCAGGCTCTGCAGAAAATAAAGCCAATTCTGTCTTTTTCAGTAGAAACATTGTGTGTTGCAAACCACGTACCCTACGAAACACTCTACAGTGGCAAGGACGTTGCAGGCTAGTGTTGAAAAAAGCATGGTATTAGGCAACAGTTGCCACTATTACGGTATCCAAGTTGTCAAACTCAAACTATTCTGGCCACTCAGGAAATGCAAACACCGAAAGGAAAATTGCCTCTTACTATTCTGTGTTGCAGAAACAAAGACCCAGTCTGAACAACTCACCAGCACAAGAATGCTGTGGCAGGACCACATCACAACAGGCACCATTGCTGCTGCGTACCTCTGGAAGATACATTTCTACCGTATGGTAAGTTAGATTGTCTTATCCAAATCAAGACGACAGCGGTTAAAAATCATCTCCCCTTGGCCATCTCATATTGTAACATCACATTAACCCCAAAAAGCCTAAGTACCTGCTACTACAAGGTAAGTACAAAGGAAAGAAGACTGTACACTAACTAGGAGAGAGGACCAAAGCCTACTGACATCAGAAAGGTTCCTTTTGTGGGTTTGGATCAGATCCTAAAGCAGAACGCAACTTCTGTGGGAGAAGAACAACAGAATAAACCACTCTCGACTTCAAATCACTTTGAGTTATTTTTAAACTTGAGTAGCTGAGATATTATCCCTCCTCAAGCAAAAATAAAAGTATTTCAGAAGACAGCACTAAGTTTTCTTCCACTGGTCACCTTCCTTTTTGTTCAGTTATTCACCGTCAGAAAATATCTGCAGTTGTATTTCGTGTTTTTCTGCAAAGCTTACAGTTTTTAGAGCACTGAAGATGAATAAAGCCTGGCAAGAAGAGGAAGGCAGTGGTAAATAGCAATTTTGTGCTGAGAATGCAGTGGGTGGTAAGACACCAGAGAAAAAGAAGATTGGTGATGAACAAGAATCAAAAAATTCTTTCCTTTTAAAGATTATATGGTTATACAGTGGTACTGGACCTATAAATACACACTTGTTCTCCCAAATTCTCATTTGGAAAGGTAGATCTGTACAGTCACATGTATTTCTAATGAATTTGCATGAAGAACAATTCCACTGCATCACAGTTTAAGCCTTTTTGCAATAATGGCAAGGCACATAAAAGATGTATGAAATCCCTCTGCTGAGTAAATGTAAAGATCACACTGGAAACAGCGGCCCAACAGCACATTAATAAAGATAGGCTAATACTGCATAAAGTAACTGAACGATGACAAAGCCCAGGCTGGGTGAAGCCACCATCCTTGGAGAAGTTCACAAATGGTTTCAACAACCAAATAGTGCAACACCTCTTCAGGAAACACAGATATTACAAGTGACAAAGAAAAAGTTACTTCACTTCATGCTGCTGCAGCAGAGGCACCAAAACACTCCACCAAGCCTAGAGAAAAAGACTTTTGCCCCTTTTTCAAAATGGAGAAGAGGCTCAGAGGTGTCTGTGATACATTACTGGCTGCTCAAGTGAGCCCTGCAATTGGCACTCCTCTCCCCAAGTTAGATTCGTGCCTTGCACCTTGTTACAGCAATTTAATCTCCCAAAGTTAGACTTTCCTAAAGGAAAGTGGGGAAACAACACTGCCTACATCATAGCTCAATGTTTATGTAGAGCGCTATTTTAGTACAATGAATTAAGAGCAGTCAGGAACACAGAGAACCGGTGACAAGCTGGCATGGATTTGTGGAAAGTTACACAAATTCAGTTACACAAGTTTCGCCTGGCCTGAACTATCCCCATTTTATAAATAGATAAAGCAAGAGGGGTTAGGCAATTTGCCCAGTATCAATTAGCAAGTTCTGAACAACTTCATGAAATCTCAATCTACTTCAATGGCTTGACAACACAGCTTGCCCAGGACATGGCAGGCACACTGAGTGCCTCTTGGAGTATGTCCTAATAACCCTGACTGGTTTAAAAAACCTGAAGATACCCTGTTATTGTCCCTACAACAGAAAAATCCAAGACATGGAGAGATGTGTACCTTTCAGCCTTCAGTAGACCCTTGCTTCTTCACATTCAATCACAGAGGGGTGGGTAACAGAGAGGTGGGTGATATTTAATATCCCAGTGGATAAAACGGGGCGGGGGGGGGGGGGGCGGCGCGGAGATTTAATCTGCGCTTGGTCTCAGTAGGATGTTAACATCATGCCAGGGTTGGAGCACAGTTCATACCAAGCAAGTCTCATGCACCCTGGGAGAGCTTCTCCTCAACCTCTCCCTCCCCCTCTCAGTCTATCAAGACTCTCACTTCATTTCACAGTAAATTACAGGGCCAGCACAGTTAAATAAACTGCAGAATAGTAAGCCTTGCTTACTATGAGAAGTCACCTCATGGTTTATGCAGCAATGTTGGTGCCAATGCAGTTTATGTTGACAAAGTACATTTTACCTGTGCAGCTTTTAGACTTCAGGGAGCCAATAAATGCCAGAGCAAAGAGGTTTTATGCTCCAATTAAAAAAAAAAAAATTGCCACGGAGGGGTTGGCACACAAAAGAACACTGCTATCTCAATTTACATTGCAACCACCGTCAGCAGGACCCAGAACAATGATATCTGGGAAAGAGTCCTGCTCTCTCCAGAAGACAGATTAATTCAATGTGCAGGAAAACACTTCAGACTGAGAAAGCAAAACTCTCTGAATTTTAACAGGCTCCAAAAACTTGGTGCCAAGCCACAAGCCCAAGCCCTTGGAGGAAAAAAAAAAAAAAAGAAAAAAAAAAGAGAGAGAAAATAAGATAGAAGCAAACAGCCCCAATTTAGGTCTCACTGGTCAGCTAGATCTGTTAAAGGCAATTTTATGCCTTGGTTCAGTGGATGCATGTTTTGAAAGCAAGAGGAGCTACACCGTTAAAAATAGACCGACCCATGAGTAAAAATGCAGAGTCCCAGGCCCTGGGGAGGAGTTTGAAGCTGGGCCTTCATGCAGGCCATTAGAAGAATTTTTGTAATTCCTACTTCCAGCAAATGCCCCTAAACTCACGGATTTCTCCTCTGCCCCTTTACCTGTGCCTACCCTCAGCCCTCGGTGCTCTTACCTCCCATGCTCAGCCACCAATTCAGAGTTACGAACAGAACCTGAGAAACATCAGACACACCCTCATCAAGTCACTTTTTATGTTCAGCCTGAACAGAATTGCACAACCTGAATTAAAGAGAGGCTTGAGTGTTCACTACTTAGAACTGTATAATCCTGCAGCAAAATTACTGCCATGAATTCTATACAGCAGAAGTTTCCCAAGCAATTAAATTCACTGACATGCTGTGGAGGTACAGACCAGCAGTGGGGTTTCCTCCACCACAAGGTTGAGCATTTTTTTCTACATCTACTTTGTAGATTTGGGGGGTTTTCCTCAGAGGATTTCCAGTTTAAGATTTACATTCCTCACATTTACATTTAAGTTTTACATTTCTTCTGAGACAAGAAACATTAATCATGTGAAGCAGTAGGAAACACACAGGAATACAGTTGCAGAGGCCAAACATTTAATAAAAGCCTCCTTAACTATTCACTGGTAGTTTTGGTAGAGGGATGGCAAAAGGGAAAGGCGTTATTTTAAAAGAATTGAAGTTATTCTTTCCTGCTACATTATTTGCATTTTTTATGTACACCAAACCAGGTCCTTCAAGGAAGGTGCACCATGCACTCGAACCCTCAGGCTTCATTCCACAGCTGATCAATTTTTTTTTATTTTTTTTTTTTCCTCCCCTCTGGTATAACTCCAACTACACTTATACAACTTTGTTTCATGGGAACACAGTGATATCATCCAGCTGATAACTGAAGCACTCAACGATCAATGGAATTATTCATAATATGCATTAATATTATTGTCAAAGGCAAGTGCTTTGATGTCACTAAAACAAAACTCACTTTATTGGGATTGGTTTGCTTCCAGCATTTTTTTCCTCCTCAAAAGATTCACAAGAAATTTTGCTTTTCATCCTGGGTCAGGAGGAAAGGAAGCTTAAGTGTCAGAAATTCCCACAGAAACAAAATCCCATACTATGACCAGGTCAGGCTCTTCTCTAGCATTCAGTCATTCATTTATTTTTGTTCCTTTCAAGCCATCAGTTGCCTTCACAGAAGCTAAAGTGCTTCCTGCCACTGCGGTGAACTTGCTGACCTTGGTTGAGTTTAGTTGCTTGGCTGGGTCTCATGAAAGGTTACAGTATTAGTCCTTTTGCATGTTCAAAGAAAGAATTTGTAAAGAGGATACTTTGCAAATCTTGCAACCTTGCTTTCGCAGGATATGCAGAGAGCTGGATTTCATCTTTCATCATTTAAATGTTGCACTAACAACCCACTAGTAGACAGTTCAGTCCGGGGGAACATGTACAAATCACAGAAAAAATAAATCCTCTCTAACGAGTACAAGGCTAGTAAAACTTAAAACGATTTAACAATTAAAAATTACTCAGCAGGAAAAAAATACATGAACAGGTACCTGTTACCAGTGAGCCTTAATTAAAAAAAAAAAAAAAAAGCCAAGCCTTGGGACCCTTGTGGAAGAGAAACACAAGCAACCTTCTGCTAGGCTGGCAGAAACACTTGGAATAACAGTGCATTGCTCTAATGCAACAGCTATTTGCAGCCCCTCCCAGAACTTAATCTAAAGCTCTGTACAATTAGAGATCCAAACTGTTACATCTTGGCCCCATTATGGAAAAAACTGTAGGATTTCACTGTATGAAGTTTGCTCCTTTGAGCATTTTAGAAGCCACTCCCTACCTTCCATCAGCTGCCACATGGAATGAATTATTTACACCTCATTAGAAATACAACAGCAGATATTAAGAGCACAGGGAGACTTAAAAGGGAAAATAAAGCAACTTCAGGTTTTAAACAGAAGTCCTGTATTTTATTTAAGTCCTGTAAAAGGGCTTACTGCCTTCTGCAGAGGGAGAAGAGCTACCTACAGAAAACTGTGCACTGCAATGTGTTCTGCTTCCTAGGGGAAAATCTACACTTTCCATTCCAAGATGCAAATCCAGGCATAGATGTACCAGAGAAGCCCGTACCTGTCAGCACTACGCAATGCAACACAGAATTAATTCTGCCTGACGCAACAGTCATTGCCACACAGCTGCAGAGCCCTGTCCCTTAAGCCCCAGCACACCAACTTGACCCATTGCCTCTGCCAGCAGGTCAGGGCACTAAAAAAGAAAAGACGTTATCACAAACAGATATGGCTCTTTCCAATTAAACATGGGACTAGAAAAGTTAAACGTGTACAAGGATGTTTGCTAAGGTAGCAGGACCAGAAGCGAGCTCTGCCCTCCAGCTAGAGGTGGCCCAAGGACTGGAAAGGCACTACAGGATTCATGGGAAAAGCACAGTCCTGAGGGACAGGACAGTCAGAGAGGAATCATACGTGGGATAGGGAAATGGCACACTGACTAGGAAGAAGAAAAAGAAGTCTCGCAGGTTCTATAATGTACTCTCCAAAAATCTTGTCTTACTTCATAGTCTACAATAATCATAATAATTCTTGGTTTCTGGAAAGAAGAGTGAATTCTGTAGAAACATGTATGAAGTAAAAGACCAGAAGAGAATAGGGGAGAGACGACCCTCCAAGAAAACCCTACACAACACCCTTTCCCGCAGACGCAATACATCCACACCAAGGACCATTTCCTACATACCTGTGTTGATGCAGTTCATGACAGTAACAGACACCTCCTCCAGGCACATCTGTATTAGCTAAAGCAACTGCCTTAAAAAGCCTGTCCCACCCTGTCCCTCAGCTTGCACGACTGCTTCCAAGACTTTCAGTTCACCCCATTCTAGGCTAGGTTAGGGCAGTTAAGCAGGCACTCCGCCACTTGGTTCAACTGAAATGGACTGGGGAGCATGCGCATGAGCATTTGACTGGCAGATACTTCATTAAGGCAAAGACGCAAGCGACTTACAGCATCAGACATATCAGTTTCCTTCTGATGAATCTATCCACTGTTCACCACAGTCCTTTTGAAAACCACCTTACGCACCGGTAATAAACCAGTTAGGTCTGTGCAGCCCACTCCCACACCTATGAACGGGCTGTTTTAAAAATCTGACTAGCATATGCCAAGAATTTTATGTCACCTATTGATTCTGAGGACTTAACAGTCACAGGATTTATTCATACTGATTGCCAGTATTCCAAAGAACAGTATTTTAAGATAAGATGTAATAAATTCTGAGTTGTTTGGGGTTTTTTGTTTTGTTTTGGTCTGTGGTTTCTTTATTGTTGGGGTTTTTGTTGTTGTTTTTGTTTTGTTTGTTTGTTTTAAGAACTGTGGGGCTTCTTGAAGTTAACATTTTTATGTAGGTTTCTTGATCATTAAACTATCTCTCTGGATACACAGTTACACCTAATGTTTAATCAAAGCTGCCAAGAAAGTTACCTGCAATTTGCACTGAGCCATCTTCTCCAAGAAGAATATTTCCTGCTTTCACATCCCTGCAGAAAGATAAAGCAACAATAAGTGGAAGTCATTAAATCTTTCCTGCAATAACAAAAATACATTAAAATGTTATTGTTTCTTATATTTTTGTTTCTTGCATTAGCAAGTCTTGCTTCCAATCATGCAGGAACAGTAGGGACTTAACACCAGTTGTAAATTCAATAGACAGACACTGAGTAGTATTTGCATGATTTACAGCCAGTAGCAAAGTACTACACACATAAAAATTGAAAAACTCATCAGAAGGGTATCCTCCAAAAGACAAGAAAAGAGGTTTGTCCCAGGTTATCAAGTTAGTTAAAAACATGAAAAACAGAACCTAGCACTGGTTTGATACTCATATATCCTTTTGGGGGGGAGCAAACTTCAAAAAACGGCGAGTTGATGTAGTGTCACTACAGCTGAATGCATCCTTTTTTTCCCCAGCCCCAAGTCTCCCTGCTCGCCAGCCCCGGAGGTGTTCACGCATTTCCTCAAGAAAGGAGTTTAGCCCCATACACTGGTGAAAATCCTGATAGAAAAGTTGTTTGCTCGTGGCCTAATAAAGCAAACCACGTTACCAAAGGTCAGGTGAGCGGAGCTGGTACAACACAGATGGGGAGAATGGGAAAGTAGGGCCACTCATCCGTCCTGTGAAATCTCAACTTTAGAGATAAAAATAAATATTACCAGGAAGACATTATTTTTTTTTTAAACCAAAGTCATTGAATGCACAAGAACATTCAGCATGTGCTACGAAAGTTACTGTACTATACCCTTTCGACCCCCAAAAACACTCTGGTTTGTCAGGTTAACAGCAGCACTTCTCCATCCTGGAGGGAAACGCTACCTTCGCTCCAAAACATGCTTTGAAGTTTTACAGCTTATTTTCACAGGCTGCTACCCACACAAAGCCAGGAGAAGCACCTCTATAGCTGACATCCACATTCAGCAGCATGGCTGCTAAGCTTGCACTGGCGAGGAAACCATGCGGACCCAGAGCACATACAGTTGCTCTCTCAAGACGGGCTGCAAGAAAAGCAACTGCCTGGGGAATGGATGTGTGTGAATAGCCAGCAATTCACAACACACCTCTCCTTAACAGAAGCCACCTGCATGGAAGATGGGGGCAGGGGGGAACCAAACCAAACCAAGCAGATTCTCCCTCCATGGCCTTTTGCAAATACCCAAAATCCTTTCAGACACACACACACACATACACAGAAGTCAGAAGCTATTTTTTCTCTTCTCCCTCATGCATCATGAGAACAGAACTGGCATGATGGCCTGGCCAAAGAGCCCCGGTCAAGCCCTGGAAATCTCCTCCTTCCTGGCCTTGCTCTTCTGAAGAAGAGCCTGGGCCGCTGCCAGTTCCAGGCCAGGGTAATTTTAAACACATCCTCTCCAGCTTTAGCATTTGTTAGATTGTTCCCAGTACCCAGTCAAGGACATTGGCATGGCAAGGCTCTCCCCCAGCGCACAGCAGAACAGAAGTGAACAAAGGCTGTCCATAGGACAGTCCCACTAAAGATTACTTTAACAGCAAACCACAGCTGACAGTAGCCTTTAGCCTTCAAACGAGTATTTCAAGTCCTGCAAAATGTACGCTTATTGCCAGCAGTGACCATCTTGGAGCCTAATCCCTGTTTGAAACACATGTGTAAGAGCAAGTGCAGGAAAATTAATTCGTTTTAATGATCAAGAACACTTGAATACAACTATATGGGAACACTGAAGTTGTACGGTGAGATAGCCTTGAGAAGCTGGATAGCAGGATGGGATTCAAAGCAGTAGTACACTATGACAGCGATGCCGGAATAAACAAAGGTAAAACAACTGCTGCCAGTCAGCTCCAGTCCAGCCCATTTTATTGGCCAAATACACAGAAATGCATTTAGGGGCAAGTCAGCCTTCCCTCCAAGAAGCATTAGTTCGTTTTCTTCCTGCAATTAACAGCTGCAGCCATTGCAGACAAGAAAGCATCAGCACTGCAATGGATGGAGACTTTTAAACAGACAGAGGGAACTGAAGGGATTAAATACAACATTAAGCATGTAGCTATGCTACCCCCCTCTTAGCATCTGTTGGCCAAATCCACTGCAACCGGAGCTGTAGAAACTTAATCACCATGAAAGATACAAACCTGAGTAACCCCTGCACTCCCACAAAGCACTCAGTCCGTAACAGTGAGGGAATGGAAAAGCTTCCTGCCAATGTTTAGGTAGAAGATGCCTTTGGGATGCAAACCCATGATCACATGGAGCCATGAGAGCACAACGCCCAAGTCTGCTGCTTCCTAGGTAAGGAGCTGGCTCACGCGGCATGAAATGTGCTTGGCACAGGCGCAGCCATCTCCAGAAATCCCCCCTCATACCAGTGCTAATTGAGAGGGAACAGAGGGCATTCAGGAAACTCTCCAGTCCTACTGGAAGTGTTTATCCAGACCAGTTCTCCTGCAACAGATAAGATGCATGAGGCCCTTTCGAAGCTGCCTGCCAGTTCCAGGTTATGGGGAAAGGAATAGCACGCATCGAGGTTGCCTGCTGAAGTTATTGTTCCTTTTACTGAAGATAGACACAAGCAACAGAAATTTCCTCTTCCATCTGTACTCCAAGGCAGCCCAGGATGCTGTAGCACTTCCCCAGTAAGCTGGGCTGTGTGGTACCTTACAGCCTTCCCAAGCTTCTCCTGCCAGCATGACAGTGTGTGTCGCTTACCAAGCCCCCAAAGCAGACCACGCTCAGCAATGAAGGAAGTGCCCAGGAAGTTTTTAAGCAGAACTAAGGACCAAGTCTAAACCATCATACACTTGAGTCCAAACCATCTCAAGCAGGTTTCATGGACACAGCAACAGCTGGCCAGAAAGCAGCATGCACTCGGTACCACCAGAACATCCTACCGTAACAGAGCAAGCTGTACAGGGAGTGCCTAAAGCAGTGGAACAAGCCCTCAGATTGAATCCCATAGGAAGAGAGACAAAGGACTCCAGTTCCTTAACCCCCTCCAATGCAGAGGTCTGTTTTCTTTTTAACTTCAGCTTGGATTAATTAAAACTTATATAATTTCTCGTTGGAAACAAAAGTCAGTAAATATGGTGCTCCAAGCTGGTTCAAGAAATTAAAACAAGTCGTTGCTACAATAAGAAATCCAGGAGGCCAACAACAGCCACTGCCAAATATCCAAGTCAGGCTGAAGAATTAAATCACCACTTGATGTGGCATTTCCTCTGGGTGACCAACCCTCTGAAAAGACCATTACTCACCCCAGCGTGGTACACTCCACCCCAGAGCAACAAAACAGATCGGCAGCAAGCTATCTGGGGACACTGACTGTTTCGGAGTTACTGTACCATAGAGGCAACTTCCAGCTTTCCCATTCCTCCCCCAGTGTATTGGCATCGCGTCACCCTCTGCAAGAGCACCAGGTGAACATCAAGCAGCAGCAACATTGGGCGAACAAAGATCCCTTTCTTTAGCACATACTGGTGTCACCAGCAGCATCTTCATATTAGGTCCTCCTTTAAAACCATCTTTAATCTTAATTAACTGCAGTTAGAGCAATGGGGCAGGGGAGAGAAGAATGGTGCTTTCCTGTTTGTTCTCATTAGGAGATGCTTATAAACTTGCAAGCTGGATGGTGAGAATTTTGTTACTCCAGGATATAGTTATTGCCAAGTGTACCAATTTGAAGGTACTTCCTATTAATGTGGTAATGACCATATCCTGGGCTGATATGGTGGAATAAATGGTGTGCCTCTGGCATAATTGCTATGCTGGAAACAGGAAGCAGCTTTAGGCTGTGGCATAAACAGTAATTATATCACACTTTAAATAAAGTTACAGAAGGATGGAGTAAACTTTCTTGACCGTTGTTTAACAAATGCTACCGTAGTTTCCGACATTCCCGCTCTGTAGCTGTCATCTTCCTCTCTTCTAAAGTCTCCAAGAGCCCTTCCGCAAAGTAACAATTATGTTTTTATTTACCTCATACTTCACAACCAGAGTGGGAAAAGGGGTTTGGACTCAATCCAGTGCAAAGCTGGATTCTCCACATCTGCCTTGAAGTGTTCCGCAGCAGGGCAGAAATTCCTCCTCATCTGCATTCCAAACTGGTTTAGCTTCCCAGTGTGACCAAACACTAACGTACCAGTTAGATCACATTAGTGCCTCCAGGTTAGGGCTGGGCCATAGCCATTAGGTGCTATATAACCAAAACTGATCCCTGATGCAACAAAATTACAACCAAGCATCTAGCTACAGGAGACTTGGGAGCACAGGAAGGCAATGAGATGATGCTCCCCAGTTTTGAGTGCAGTGTTCCCACAACCCACACACACACCCCAGTAAGTTTTTCAACAGGGCAAGGGGGGAACTACAGGAACTGTATCTTCATGCCTTGTTCCCAGTACAAAAAAGCCTGCACAACTCCTTAAAATGCTGCTGAATGATCTGATCTGCCCTCACCCATAGGCCTCAATCCTTGGTGCTGCCACATAATGGTTGTCGTTGCAGTGACAACAATAAGGGAAAAAGCAAGACTTGCTGGTCCATAATGGACAGCAGTGTTACCAATAACCAGCTGCAACTCTGCAATCCTGGCATATGCAATAAAACTCCGTATTACAGACTTAAAAGGACTGGTACTTGCAAGAAAAGCAATGAAGCACGTTAACTTACTGCTTTTTAAACAAGCCTCTTTTGTTTGGAAATCAAAAAGGATACACTTGGCTTGTGTTCAAAAGTCTACATTGGAAGCAATAGCTAGGACAGTTTGTTAAGGCCACTGCAGCCATGATACATGTGACCTGAGTAAAGAGTGGCATCCCAGGACTTCTGTAGCCTAGCACTAAGAAAACTGTCATATGAAGAGGGAAATGGAGACAGGCCCCATTTACTATGCCTTTGCTTCCAACCTGCTCATATGTGCCTTTACTATGCAATGCTGGCTGTCAGCAGAGCCATGAGTCATCTGCCCATTAGATGCAATTTACATCAACTGTAACAATAAATTTTCATGGACTGAACTCTACAGTGCATAATTTGGCATGAGGAAGGAGTGGTTGGTTCTGCCAAGTTTCATTTAAAAAAAGAGAAGGTGCAAGATACAAGAATTACTATTTTCTGTTAATGGTAATGAATAACTCAAAATATTTATACTGAATGCAACCAATTCCTGGAGTTGACACTGTTCTGAGTAATTCGCAAAATACTTCCAGGACAGCTTCTCTACATACAGTTAAATATGAAGCAATATGTGACATTATACACAAAATCAGTACTATTCTTCTCTCTACTACCATACATTACTCTGCCTTCAATGATATGCTATTACCTATGTCACCTCTCCCCTTTGCCTTATAAGCCAACATATAAAAAGCAGGCTATACACAAAAGCTTTACCCTTTGAGACAGAGCTGCAAAACTGAAACTAGGCTGGGAGTATGCAAGCAGAGTAGTATTTTTACACCCTCAAATGTCAGCATTGAGTACAACGTAGGAGAGGGCATTCAAAACAACTGCATTAGAAGCACTGTACCTTAGCATGCTCCCTGTTCCCGATCAGAAAAGCTGTGTATACTAACACATTCATGCCACAGGGTTGAGCCTTAAGTCCCAAACTCTTGGGCAAGATGCAATTACTGTCTGTTAACAGTGCTGTACTGAAGTCTGCAGAGCTGGATGCGGGAACATCTCCCAAAGCTTGAAGGTCTTCCAACAGCAGAGAGCTGGCAAAGCAACTTCCATACCCCTCTCTCCAGCCTCCCTGCTGAGGCAGGCATAAGCAGGGGGAAGAGGGCCAAGTCCACAGCTTGCTCCATCCCTGCTCATCCACAGTCCTCTCAGCAGGCCCTTGCGGCCACTGGCAGCCAGGACCAGCAGCAGCAGCCAGGCTGCTATAAATTACAGCAGGGGACCAGCCCAGCAACACACTTCATTGCTCAGGATCAGGGAAGAACAGTGACTGCTCCTACCCTCTTCTCTGAGCTGCTCTGCTGGCTGCTGGGCCGTGGTGAATGATCAGGGCCTCAACACAAGAGCTAAATGCCAGCAGCACAAGGCAACTCATGATTTACTCTGGGTCTCATAAATGGTAGAGGTAGTTTTAAAAGCCCAGCTTCGTGGGGGCTAGGTAGGTAGGAATAGTTAAAGGCTTTTTAACTGCCATTTTAATGCCTGGAGAAAGGTAGACAAATAATCCAGTGTTATCAGGAATATAAAAAAGCTCTTTGGGGTTCTTTTAATCTGTGTGAAACAAGGCTTTGAACGGCAGAAGCGACTGACAGACTGTGGCTTTGCAAACAGAGGGGTGTGCAGGCAAAGCCTACTGGAAAGGACCGTCAGCTTCCAACAAATGAGCTATACAAGTATGTAAAGTACTTGCTTTCTCCATGCCCTACCTTTAAAATCCAGGCAGATCACATTCAGCACAGTGAAGAGACCTCTTGGGAGAAATAACCGCATCCAGTCGCCTGGCATAGGCAAACAGTAAGGGCTACACAAGAAATTAATCTCCCATTGTACTTCACTTTAGCTAAAACATCTTTCAAATGATCCACAAAGCACTTCCGAGGTACAATTAATGCCTTCTGATTTTTTGCCCTCCAATGCTTCAGAAGTGGGCTGCTGCTTTAAGTAGAGGATTTGGGGTCCAAGAAACCATGAGTCAAGTCTGATTCGTTTTAGGTTAAGTTGCTCTGTCAGCTCAGACAAGGGACAGTTCACCAAAGAAAGCTGCAGGAGGATCCTCCTGAAATTCACTGTCATCTTAGTTATCCAAATAGCTCCAGGGGATGGTAAGATGCTGAGGCAGTAAAGAGAGTTGCAGACCTTGGGCTAACTTGGTGCAAGTCTCCAACATGAAGCAAGACAGCAAGCAGTGTGTCACATCACTTAATGCGTTCCTGCCTGCCACACAGCCACTGTTATCGCAGCGCCTGCAACTTTTCTTTATCTTAGCAAATTATGTCCAGCTTATGCTTTTTGGTCCTGTGCCAATTTAAGCCTTTGATGTTTTGCGCTCTCATCAATTCCTTCTCTTCCCACGTGTTTACAAGCCTAATAATGGTTAAAGGAAGGTGCGGTTCAATGACAGATCCTGTCTGCCTTGGATTTTACCTTCCATCCGTCACCATACCTCCAGCCCAGCATCAGTGCTGAAGTAACCTCAACTGCACATCAGTGTGGGGGAAGTTGTTCCAGCTAAAACCAAACCCTTAAACAGTTTTCAGACACATCACCTCCGTCAGCCAGATAATAAAGTGCTACAAACACTAGATCTAGCCCTATGTCCCAACACAGAGACTATCTAATCATACCAACCGCAACTGACCCACTTCTTCCTCCCACAAAACGAGGCTGTTGCTTCACATGTTCATCACAATGCACATCATTGTTGTAATAACAGCATATGGCAAGGAGGATTTGCCAAGCAGCTAGGGCTTCTGACAAGCTTCAGCATTTCAGCAGCCAATGCAAGAGAGAAGCTACATCTCTAACCTTGTACATCACTTTTTAAAGCTTCCCCTATTCAGTCAAAACTTCAGGTTTTTCCTCTTGTATCCCCCATAAGAAAAGGACCCTGCCGTGCAGGCCTTAGAAATCAAGTTTTCATACCATTGAACAGCAGCTAAAAATGTACCAGGATTTCTTCCACGAATTAATCTATTCAGTCCTTCCATTTCCTGATCCTACTTCCTAAGGACTGAAGTGGGGACAAGGCACAAAGCTCCTTTAACAGCTGCTGCATGAAGAGCAGCACACAGCAAACTGGAGTCACAAGGTCTGCCTCCTATCCTGGAAGCCCAGATATTTTCGGGAGGCCCTACCTTAGTCATTGGTAACAGAGAAAAATAGTCAAGTTATAATATGGCTTTATTTCAACGTTTCATGTCAAATTATTTCTTGTTGCGCATTATGAGCGTGCTTCATATGACAATACTAGCAATGCATGCCACCATGCTGCAGCATCTCCTGATGCTGAAACACATTCCTAGTGTGGTCAGAAATAGGAATTTCCCCAAAACTACACAGTTGGGAGTACAAGATGGCTCAGGTAGCAAAAGAAATAGGAAAGCCAGTGATTCACACATCTCCCTGCCTTGGCCCTGCCACGAGGGAGAGATGAAAGTCCATTCCAGTAAACACATCATCAACTTGGATCAAGTATGGCCCAAACTTTTTGATATAGGGCAGCTCAAAAAAGTCTTAATTTCCAAAAAGGAGTAAGCAGCCCTGTTCTGGAGAAGCAGTGTACATCTATCTATACACACACAAGATCCAAGGCAATCCACTACGCAGCCAAGAGCCATCCCTATCTACGAAGCCACCCACAGCTCTTGCTCAGCAATGTCTGCAACATGACACAGGAAAAATTCAAGACGACCAGGACTCACAAGAGACTTGCCACCTCAACTTCCTTCTCCAACATCTAGAAGATGACAGTTTTAAGCACAGCCAGCATAGGAAAGGATCTCCTTATTTCATCTAACTATTCCTATAAAATGGAGAAAGCAGTTATAACATTGGCTATGTGTACAACAGAAACAGTCCTCTTGGCACACTCAGTCTAAGTTGGTGATGCTTTCCAGGCTACCATAAAATGATAAATGTATGTGTGGCAGTTCCCTATTTGTTGTCCTAAATGTGCATGGCTTTTGTCTCACTTTGGTTTTCAAAGTATTAAATAATGTTTTAATGTTAAAAGTTCTGTAAGAACTCTGCAAGACAGGATATAATTTGATCTAGTAAACATGCAAAAATAATTTCTGATGCACCCTTGCAAAATTTTCAAGTGTGCTTAATTTGTTACCACACAAATTTAGCAAGTGACCTTTTCCTCATCCTTTAGCATAAGACACGAATGAAAAGGCTGCAGTGGTCTGAATAAATGCTTAAGGCATCTCCACACATGCAGCTTTTAGGATCCATGAAGGCCAGAATACCTGCATTACAACAGGGGACCATAGTCAAAGCCATCTTTATGATGTGAGTTATTCACTTAATGCATCATAGTAGAAAGGATGAACACCAGCGATATAAACAGTTACCCTACTGCTGGAGATGCGCTGCAGGACTGTACTGGGTGATCTCATCCCAGTATCTACACCAGAGAAAAGCAGTAACATGAGAAGGACATCACAGACAAAGTGGTTGTAGGTACCTGTGAATGGCACTTGGTTTCTTCAAAGTCAAAAACTAAGAGCGTGTTACATTTTCACCTGATACAATTAACGCTGCAGACAGGGAGTGAAGATTATTCCCCCGGAAACATATCAAATCACATATCAAATGCTCCTGACAACACAGGAATTGCTAGAAACCATGTTAGTTGAGTGTGCAACTCAGTCATGGATCATTGAACGGAACCTGTCCTTGCTGCTGCTGAACCTTTCAGAGATCTTCCCGACCCCCATCTCCTGTTGATGATCTCTTTCCTGCTTCTCATCTTCATGTAAACAAAGCCAGGAGTGGGAGTGGGGGGGTGGGGTGGATGGACAGACCTAAAAACTCACCCCCTTTTTAATAAGGTGCACAGTAGTTGTACCAAAAAGTTGTTTTTCCCTTGGACTAAAATCAAAGTTATTTTGAGTAACTGGAGGACACCCAGTGACAAAATCCAGAGGCAGCACCTGGGACCAAGGAGAATGACACAGGGACAGATACCTGAATGCAACAGCCATACAGCAAGCGCTCCGCTTCAGGCATTATCGGGACACGGAACCTTGTAACGCAGGGAGCCCCTGCAGGCTGGGGCACTGACATGACCTCAGGGCCCCCAGCACTCCTGCGCTTTCATCCCAGTGATATTTACCATCAGTTTTCATTGCCAAGGTTTTAAGTCTCAGAGTAAAGGCTGTCTTTATCCACCTTGAGGAAAACCATCTCCACAGGAGCTATTGTTTCTGGTTGTCTGCAGATTTAGGATTTACATCTGGTTTGTATTTTCTCTCTGCAACCACAGGGAAACATTTTTTTTAAAAAAAAAAAAAACCAATGAATTTCTGGATGATGCGGTGGAAGAAACAGGCACCAGGAGAACATGCTGGTTTGCCAAACCACCACAATATACCCCAGCCTGACTGCTGTTACAGAGTGGCAACTCTGTGGTTCTTGGGCCCTTGATGCTGCAACAGCAAGGTGTTTAATTGGGGGCAGGGGGGGGGGGAATGCTCAGTACAATCTAGAGCAGCACTTTTTCTTCCTTCCCATCAAGACACCCAAGAGTAACATTTCTATTGTTCTGGCTACTGAACTGTTTACAAATTAAAGCTTTAAAATTTATATTGACAACTGCCTCTAAAGGTTATTCCTGCCCATTCTGTACCAGAAGAGAGAAGAGACCAAAGTACACTTCTCTGAACATGAAATTCTACTTTCCACAGCTGAGCAATAGCTAGCTTTCAAATTACCAGTGTCCTGACTTAAAAATCAAACTGGCAATTAGAGATTAAAGGCTCCGCATCCCATTATACATTCCTCAATTCTCTCCTACGCAACTTCAGCTCCAAAACAGACTCCTGAAAACGAGATTATAGCACTATGGAGAGGACGGCTGCAAAGTTCTCCTACAGTATTGCTACAGAAACAAAAAAATACAGTATTTCAGTAGTCAATATAATCAGAAGCGTACTGAAATCCAGTTTAACCCCAAAACCTGCCAGCACTACAATCAATGCATTAATCAGCTATGTGAAAATTAAGCTTGAATTCTGTAGGACAGCTGAGTTCTGCCAAAAATATATCCATCACCTTAAATCTGAAACTCACTACTGGAAGAGCACTTCTGCGAAACCCACACGCAAGCGTTGGTGATGTGTATGTGCTCACATACAAGCATCTTTTTTTCAAAAATGATTTCCTCTTAATATAGGTAGAAGAGGCAGACAAGCTTTGATCCTGTCTCGAAACCATCCTAAGATCCAAAAAATAAGCTAATATATTTGGCATAAAAGCACAGCAAGAATATTATTTTCCAGGGTCTCTTCAAAGCAACATTCAAATAGCTGCCATGGTACGCTGCTGCCCCACGCTCAGAAAACTGCTTTTGAAAAGACACCAAAAAAAACCCCAAAACATTCTGTATGTATGGGGGCACAAGCTGATCTAATTCAGCATATCAAATGTGCTGTTGCACCTCTCGCCCCCAAGTAGAGCAACAAATAAATTAATAGCTGGATCACTGCCATGCCAATATTTCAAGTGGATGCAACCCTAAACCACTTTCTAAGCTTTTTTGTTTTTACAAAAAAGCATGAGTATCACATTATGCAGCAATAGGAGAATCTGGTTATATTTGAGCAATGTATCATTTCACCTGGACTAAAATATTCAGTTACACAACAGCTAATCATGAACAGAAGATAAGCTCAGAGATAAAAATAGGGAGAAAGACAGAGAGACTTTATAACAGTTAATCAGCATGATTCATCAGACTGCCACGAAGAGCACCACCTGAAAAAGCCTGGAACTTCCCTCCAACAAGTCTTTTTAAGCAATAAAACCCCTTGGGTTGGTTTTGCTTTAGTTTTATTTCCAAGACATTCATCACACTCCTGCTAATCCCCAAATACACAGAGGAATCAGAATCCAAAAGGAGAAGTACAACATACCCTGTGTGTCACCCAGACAAGGTTAGCCTGGGAGCAACCCCTCGTAGCACATCAGTCCTGCTCGACTTATATAAAAAAATGTGTCTGAGCAGATTCCTGCATGACAGCTTCATCCAAAGGTTTCCGAGTCTGGCCCTCTGTCCTCAGCACACTGGCCAGTGCCCAGGTATTTAATCCACTTAACATGAGCCGGATCACTAGGATTTCAAGTTGTCATTGGGATCACCATGCTACACAGACCACCACAATGGGGATGGCAGCAGCTAGCACAGGACAGACAGCCAGGGACAGGCACATGGCACGAAGGCAGAGAGCTGCCAACTCCCAGATACAGGAGGCAGTGCTGTTTTCAGAGTAAGACAGGGGTCATCTGGAATAGTTACCTTGCTATACAGTGTTTCATGAAAACGAAACAGATTCTGCCTTCTCCTTTGTCTTTTCCGTAAGGCCTCAGATACTTCCCAACAGCCCTCGCAAGACAAAAGCAAAAAAAAGTCACTTTGGACAACGCGGAAAACTTATGCATTTGTGGCTGAACAATGGCACCTACTCAAGTCTCAGCTTCACCTTGGCTGTTAATTAGGAAAGTAAACCAAAAAAATTATAATTTAAGCCTTCACTAGATATTTGGCTTTCTAGTCTCCTCTAGAGAATACTATCAAACTACTCGCCAGTCCAAAGCAGGGATTTACACTTCCACACGAAGCCAGCTCCCCAAACCTTAATTGGAAGTGGCAGTAAGTTCAAGGCAGGCTTACAGAGAGTAAGAATCAGCAGCAGCAGAATTTCATTAACCCAGTTTTCTATGTGTTAACTTAATTTACCCATTTAACATGATGCATAATTTAAAAGGATCAAGCAGCTCCACTGTCAGACATATATTCTCTGATCTCACTGATGATTTACAGCAGTACCAATCTGTCCCCACTTCAGGTCAGTAGCACCCACAAAATTACAGTTGGGTCCAAAATTACATCCCTTTGGGCTCTGCCACCAGCCTGGTTGTCCAACTTCAGATGTGCTAACTACATTAATTCACCCATCCTGTGTCTCTAACTTTATCAAGTCATTTTCACCTAGGTGTAATACAAATGGAGTTGTGATATTTAGTGGAACCAACTGAACACTTTGCTCTGCCAGATGGCTGCTTGCTTTGGGTTGGTTGTTCCAGGTCTTACCAAAGACCTTCCATTTTGACCCCTCACAGCTGACCTTGCTTTGCCCTGAAGTTTACCCCAAGGCACAGCTGCTCCACATCGCAGACACTATATTCAGCAGCTCAGCCATCACCTGGTGTCATTTCCTTTAGAGCCAGATACTTTAAGCTGACCCATGGGACCAAAGTTTAGTTATTTTAAACACTTCCTCTCAGAGCATCTCTGGCACAACTGCAAGATTTCCACCTGCCTTACCCATCAGGCACGACCAATATTATGACCCCTAGCATTAAGCAAAATGAGAAAACCATATAGATATCCCCATGTATGAGGAAAGGTCCCATGTGCACTACAACTTTGTGTTTTTCTCAGCAGTGTATACACATCTGGATAAAACGCAAGACACGTGATTAACTCCATTAAGGAAACATGTTCCATCCCTCAAAGGCATGTAAGCCACTTTCTGCCAACAGTTAAAAACCCATCCTCTGCATCACAGGCAGAAAACTACACAACTTTCCTTCTGTATCATGACCATTACCACTTCTCCAAATTCCCCAGACCACCATGCCCCAACACAATGAGGTAATACAAACGCTTTTTCTGATAAAATGTTATGCAATTGTCAGAGCATCCCCAAAATACAGGGATGCAACACATGCAAAGTAGGTGAGACGCAACCGCAACCTTAAGCTGCGGCAATGACACAGCTTTGATTACTTTCCTGAAGTTCCCTAAAAATGGGCAAAACGCTTCAATGAGTAGGACAAGAACAGACACAGCAGGTTTGGTTGTTTGCTTCTGAATGATTCAATATGAATCACATTTTCTTCGGACCAAGCAGTTCAAACTTTCTGTGAACATTTTGCTTTTTTGCTGAGTACAGTAAAAAAGAAAAAAGAAAAAAAAAACACCCACACATGAATATATCCTCTATAATCTTTACCGCAATTACTAGTTTTTGCTGTTTAACGACAGCAAGTCAAATGCAGAACAACCTTTCTTTCAATACAGAAATCAGTATGTGACCTCCCCCGAAAATCTGACATTTAACAGGTTACTGCTCCTTTAACATAATATTTCAATTTTGTTAAACCAGAAGATGAACTACACCAGTTGAGCAAATCAACTGGAAGTCACAGATGAACATGGCTTTGTCAATTACTTATGACAAGGTGGAAAAACTACCATGTACTCACCAAGTAAGGTGGTCTATCACTTTACTCTAAATTCCGAGAACTGCCTGAAGTCTTATCTCCAAAAACCAAAAGTTAAGCAAACAGCTATGAAATTAAAACCATCTTCAATGAAGACAACCATTCTTCTTAGATCAGAATTTTAATGGAGACTGGAAACCAAAATTTAAGAAATCTTCAGGTGGAATTCTTTTCCCTTGTTTGCAACCATTTTTTTCGTTTTTAACCCAAAACAACCTACACAAGCCAGTCAGTTTGACTAAAACATGAAATAAATACTTCTTGGATTTTTCTAATTAAAATAATGTTTTGGCAAAAAGAATTACCTCTTCTTGCGCAGCTATCATAACAGGACAGAAACTTACTCCAACACAGCAGCAGCAATGCTTATAATGGCATTGTACCAGAGGAGAGCCAAGCTCACAAAATTCCCAAGAAAGAAAAGGCTGTTGTTCCCAGCAGCAGTCTGTGGCTGGAATGATGTATATTACCCACAAGCAGTATACTCTATTTTCAGCACATATTTAGGATTGCAAATCTCATTCTTTTTAATGGCAGAACATACTGACTTAGTATTCTCTCTTCCTGAACTACACCACACCTCAACACCAGGGGAGAGGAAAACATGATTTAAAAATACCTCCCAAACAACACAGCAGCACAGAAACCCACACATTTCAGTGATCCATCAAATCACAGACCATTAGTTAACTGGGTTTTGCCTACAGAAGTTTTTCCACTAGTTTGTTTTTTTTTTTTTTAATGAAATTACCCAAATTCAAATTTCATGATGTTGATCTCGCAGCTAGCCTTAAAAAAAAAAAAAAAAAGACAAACAGGACTTGAAGGCAGTGCTCTTGGTGATTTGTAGCTCTGCAAGAAACAAAACCAGCTGAAGTTTTCCAGCTCCAACAACTATTTTGCAGCTGGATACTGACCTTTGGAAACAGACTGTCTATATCAGGACTTTCAATGCCCCAAAGTTTACCCAAACTCAGCCTAGTCATAGTATTTCCTAAAGCAGCAGTAATTATATAGGCATTTGAATTCTGAGTTTTGTCTAAGCTCCTGCCTTCACTTTCATGTTTCCATGCCCTCACAGCTCACTGTGGGATGAGACTGCATGTGCTCAGCTACTCTGTTTCAGTGGCATGTTTTAGTACAAAGATGAGAAAAATGAAAAATACCTGTGGATTTGTCCATTTTTATGCAGGTAGTCCAGCCCCTCCAGCACCTCCTTAAGGATTGTGGCTATACAGGCTTCATCCAGGACACCAGTCTTGTGTTCTCCTTTGGCCACAATGTGCTTTATAATATCCAAAACGGAGCCTAAAGAAAAAGAGTAAGATACCTTAGTTTAAATGAGAACTGCTTCATATCACATCTAAGTATACTTTATCATCACTTAATATAAAAATCCGAGGAATTCATTGGGAGGGGAAGCATCAATGGTTAGGATCAAAGTAGCTGAAGCCTTTGCTGCAGGAAAGGCAAGGCAACAACGCATGCCTCACACATGAGCCTTACAGGGGTGCAGATCCTCAAGGTGGGCTGCAAAATCCCTGTTATCACGAGTAACTGAGAAGTTATTTGAACAAGTCAAAATTTAAAGTATACATACACAGGATCTTAGAAGATTTTTAAGTAGATACCCACACCACAGCTGTTTTAGTACCAAGTACTGGAGAAGCAGGAGGGGGAAATGGAAAAAGCAGGGGTCTGCCAGGACTCACAAACATAAGGCAACAAGCTTCATAAGGTTAGATTCTCCTTTTCAGCTCTTACAAACTCTATGCAGAGGAATAGCAGGAAAAATCTAGTATGTTAAGGGTTGACACTACCCTAACAGAAAAATAATGAAAGTAACTAGAGAACAAATGAGGCTGCATTCTGACAATAAGTCACTTCTTCACTGTGTACAAAACTGGAATAGCTTAGATCCTTCCCTAGAAACATCATACTTAGTCCTTCTCCCAACCATGGTGTGAATTACATCATCTTGCATGACAAACCATGTTTTATAGAGCAAACCACCCCTTTGAATCGGACCCAGGAATAAATGGAATCAATGACTAGTAACATGCCTCTGGTGCAAGGTTCTGTTTTCATGATACATTGAGTACGGTATTCTTTTTATCAGCATCTGGACTGAAGACAGTGTTCTCAGAACTATATTATTCTTGCTCCAGTATGGGATGCTTAGCCCCTTCAAACTTGGGTTTCTACAGTTTAATGACTGGATAGTCAGGTAGTAGGGTTTCCACAGCTACGGACACCAAGCAGTGTCAGCAGTACTGCAAAGCTCTTCAAAAATCAGAAAAGCAGGCACAACTGCAAAGCAAAGTTCCAGCTTTGATTGTCTTTGAAGAGTAAGCTTACAGGAAAGGAACATCTTAGTACTAGCTTAGAAAAGCCGAGTTAAAAAGTTTTAGAAAAGTTTAGAAAAAGTTCATTCTTCCTAACTTGCAATCAAAAAAAAAAAATTTTATATCTGAAGAACAGCAAAATCTAGAGAAACTTACTCTCATGAATTTGGTCAACGGGGAGATTACAAGTCCCACATCGTAAATTCTTGAAGCAAGTGGAAAAATACAACGGATATTTTGGGGTTTGGGTGGTTTTTTTCTTGTCTACTGGAATCTGAAGGGTGGGAAAAAACCCTTCCCCCCTTAAAATTTGTTTTATTAACTATCCCATCTGAATTTCTAGGCCAAAACAATCATGCAGATCAGTAAAATACTTTGGTAAGTGAAAACATTTAGATTCTCACAGGAAATAAAAAAAAGGCTACAAGATTTGAATATGCACACCATGTGGAAAGGCTTCTTTTGCACAGTTCAAACTGCACAGGAAACAATTACATGGGTGCATGGTGTCCCTTAGTTTGTGGGAAACGGTACATGCCGAGTTATTCTAACAGCTAGCTGCAGTCAGGAGAGCCCACTGCCCAGCCACGCACTTTCCACCTTCTCCAGCCCACCAGCACTTGTCCTCACACTGTACACCAAGCCACCTACTAAATCCACCAAAAAATAAACTGAGAAAAACAAACAAACAAAAGCTATGTTTGGTTGTTAGTGAGCATAACCTCTGAACAGATGAGTTTCAGAGCAAACGAAGAGGAGGAGGAAGGAGGGAGAACACATTTGTGAATGGGGGAGGAAACCCCTTTCATCAGCAGCAAGCAATTAGATCAGCTCCTTGGCTGCTCTAAAGGGCACCTCCAGCTTCCTCTTCCCAAAAACCTTTGCTTGGTTCAAGGCATCTGCAGAAGACATGATCTTAACAGAGCAGACACTAACAAAACAAAAGAAAAAACAAGGAAAACGAAAAAACATAGAAGTGAAGTTGCCTAACATCCCCCCAACTTTTATGCAAGAATACTCGTAGCAGTGTTCAGCCTTCCTTTAGCCTACCTGAGCACACAAACACACTCATCTCCAATGACTTTTGACATGGGTCTTAATTAATTAGCCAAAGGCTCAGTGGTTTTAACATACACTGGACTTCATGCATGGAAGCAAGATTACCTCTACCAAAAGAAAAAGGAGTAAAACCTCTCGCCTTTAGGTTCTAACGTCTGAGAAAAGGATCCTCTTTTGTGTGTCACGAAGACTCACCTGGGATTCAGCCTGTCACGTATTCGTATTTAAAAAGTATGTGCTTACAAGCCTCAATGCTTCTTTTTTTGAACAAAATTTGTGACATCTAAGAAAAAAACCACCAAAACCACCCTCCACTTTCACTGTTCAGGTTTTTCCAACTCAAATGTGCCTTTATCTGGAGAACAAACTGTCACTTGTTTTGTAAGTCCAGTGAAAATATGTGGTTCTTCACGTACTCGTTTTGTCCTCTTCCCACCCACAACTCTGTTAGCAGACTTTGTTCACAAACATCTCCCTTCTCCTGCAAAGGGCTCAGAGAACATGAGGAGGCAGATCATATGGTGCTCAAATGCGTCTGGTCAAAAAATCCTGCATTTAGCCAAGTTAAAGGTTGTATTTAACCCAGAAAAGGGGGTGGGGGTCAGACAGACCAGAGGGCACGCAGAGAACCAGCCTTCGTTGTGAAAGGGCTGATTCACACCCATGCTATATCTGCTCCCAGCCCAGCCTGCCACTTTTTAGGCATGTTTTTAAAAACCACTTTCACATTAAGATGATCAAAGAAGTAGAGGAATTTTCCAGTCTTCTACAGACAGGAGAACAGCAAAAAGTCTATCAGCAAAATGCTTAGTTCAGGAAACGGCAGAAAAGCAACCCAAGAGCCATCGCCTTGTTGAAGAAAGTGTTATTTGGATCATCCCTACTTTGTCTGCACAGGGGGAAAAAAGTTTTGCTGCTGGCACCATGACACAAAAGTTGTGATGTTTCCACCTCACAGATCAATATATTTGGGAGTTGGTACTAACTCCCAACTCAATTGCAACTTCATAAAGCACAGCACCATGGAATATGAAAAAAGAAGCCAAAATGCATTTCCACGCACTGCTTTGAGCCGCGTTCGAAACCTTCTGGCATTCTAGCTTGGGAAGCATGACATGGAGCAACTGAATACCCAGATCCCCAAGCAGAAACCCATAGCGAAGCACTAAGCTACTTTGAAAGCAGAAGTCATGGGAGATTCGCCATCATGGAAAACCCTTTCTGCTAGAAGGCAGAGATGGGATTTCAGCATCAGGCCGCTAAATTCAATGCAAAGTTGCTCCCAAGGATCTCAGTTAAACATGTGACACACTAGGGTAAGGCCTCCACTGCCTTAGGATGCAGACAAATTTTCTCACACCAACTGTGTTACACTTGAACAACAGATTAGCAGCCCTATCCTTAGCCTAAGGGGAAAAATGACTGTTTCACACAAAGTGGCCTGTTCCCAATCCAGCAATACATTAACTGCTAGAAATTAACTGGAAACTAATTCAGCTGAACTGGGACAAAGATCTGATCTACACAACAGCATGCACTTTACAAATTGATCATGCTGTTTTGAAACACCAGCGTGATTCTCCATACTGCCAGTTTCCGAGCCAGCCTCCAAACCAGTTTAAGAGTAACTGGGGAAGTAACAGCACATCTGAACATAGCTGAATCTCTGCTTAAATACAGTTTCAGTAGGGATTTGTGCTCCATGTGCAAAATGTTCAATCTCATTGTGCAAGACAGAAGCCTCCCATAATCTAAAGGGTAGAAGATGAGGTTCTCATGGGAAATAAGGCACCCAACATTGTATTAGAGAACAGTTACAAGATTTTCAAGAACAACAAAAAAACACAACACACTACAATGTCTTTTTTTAAAAAAAGAAGAAAAAAAATCTTCTATTTCTCCTTAGAATACAACTATTCTTGGTAACACTGTGAAGTACTCTGGTGTGTATTATACATGGCACTAGGTTTAATTACAACAGTTTCCTCATGGTTTTTCTCATTAGAAATGCACAAGTAGAACCTACAGATTCACAGAACAGGAGGGTAAGCCTTAAGAGAGAAAAAGAAATTAAGTTTGGCTGAGGCTGACTGGAAAGCTCCTCCAAACCCTGAAGGGGAAGCATATCAGGAAAAGACAAAATGAGACACAGAGAAGAGCCAGAACTGGAGCCTAAATGTAAGTGTAAATACTGCTGTCACTAATAAGGATGCTTAAAGAAATCTAGTGATGAGCAACTGATCTCAATGCCCAACAAAAGACAGAAGATAGGAGAGGACATTTAAAGACTGATGCGGAAAAAAATGTGGCTACAAACAAATTCCTACCCATGAAATATACACTGTGCAGCACATCAACAGGAAGCCTACAAGATATTGTGCAATCCAATAAAGCATTTACCATTATTTATTATTAATCATTAATTAAAGTGTCTTAGTATATTCTGAGTCCAATTGCAAATCATACTACATCTACTTAGTAAAGCACAAACTCTCTGCAAATTGCGCAGCAAATTGAAGGTTAAGTGGTTTCCTGCTCAAATTCGCAAGCTTCCTAGTCTGCCCTGAAAGCTGCTACTGCAATAGCTCCTAATGACAGTGGAAGTCACAGGGAACAAGCTGTACATCAAGTTACCCTCACTTGATAAAACCCAACCTGTAACTACTGCAGGTCAAAGACAAACATGCAGTGAGCAACTGTTTCTAGAGTCCTTCTGGCTCACACCAGCTCTGCAGCAGGCAGACTCACGTCTGTTCCGTTTGTGCAGCTGGACGGACATCCCGTTGCTCCCTCCACTGCCCCCCAGGAGTGAAGAGGAGGAAGCCCCACAGTTCGTCTCTCCCATTTTTGGCATGGCTAGAGAATATCCAGTTAGGCCTGGCTCTATCCACAGAAGCCAGTTCCAACTTTCCAGCAGCAAGTAGCTGATTTCCACCCACGATAGCAGTACCTGAGCAATGAAGACTCAAGAAACCCATGAACAGTCCAATTCCCTGAATTTCTAAGAGAGGGATATTCGGGTTTTGTACACTGACATCAGGCAGACCATTTGCAATGGACTTTCTTGAAACCTAGCAAACGCAATCCTGTCTTGCACCCCACACATGTACCCAGTAAAACTGTCTCCTCCAACACTCTGTACTATTCTGTGTTTTCTTCAGCAGCAAAATGAGATTAAAGAGTTCCACAGTTCACCACCTCCCTGTTGTGCCAACACATCTGCTTACGAAGCCATACTGTAAATGAGATCACTGCAGTAATTGGTAATCCAGTTTTCCAGGCAGGGTGGAGACCAAAGCAGCCAGGGACTTCTTAAACCAGCTTCGCTGCTGGAGAAAACTTCTGTGTAATCGCACCCTCGGGGCAAGAAGTCCTAATTGTTCCACTGATTCACTTTCAACAGCAAGCCACCACAAACATCAATGCTTCCTGCTCCAAATCCAGAGCGTGTTTCTTTGACCTCACCTACATCAGCAAGCACTTATAGAAGCAGGCTTCTTAAATGCCATTAATGTTTCTCCTCAGGAGAGGAAGAAAGTATCTATGTGACAGTTGTCAGTGACACTGCTTAGTGCTTCAGCACATGGGGCTGAAGCAAAGAAGGGTATGAAAACCTGAGCAGAAAGGAAAGCTTGTTTAGAACAAGATCACAGATAAATGCAGGGTATTACAGCCGGAATTTTACATGCCCCTAGAGGCAAAAGAAATGCACGGCTGGGCTAGTTGCTGTGGGAACCACATCTTGCATGTTATAGTATAACTTAAGTACAGGGCAAAGATACAGGATAAGTTAAATGCAAAAAAACCCCTCCTCTTTTAAATTTGTCTGGCAAGCAGAACAAGAAAATTTAATACTCTAATTTCATTAAAAAAAAAAAAAAAGCAGGTAACAGTACCTGCATTGATTTGCCATTTAGAGGCCTGGCACAAATAGGCTGGAAACCACTGCTGGGGATCACTACACAACTTTGTGAGAATCTGCCCCAAACCTGACGGCCACTGATGCTAAACATGGTGCATCTTTGAGAACCGGGAGCTGGCAGGATTCATTGCTGCTGCTTTTGAGACACCTCAGCAGAAGTCAGTGGTTTCAGTGAGCCTGACTGTCAGAGCCAAGAATTAAATCTGCATCTTGTCAGTCTCTGACAAACAGAGGAAGAAAACACGAAAGAAGAAGGAACAGCTGCTTGGATTCAGTACTTCTGAGGCTGAGGAATACAGATGCAGCAAAAACTCACTGAACTAAAGGAAAGAACAAGTTATACAAAACAAAGGAAAAGACATTTAAGTAGATTGCTGGGGTTTCTGGTTTTGAAATTTCTTCTTAACCCTGGTTAAACCACCTCAGCGGAGAGGGAGAATGAAAGAAACTTCTCACCTCCTCCTTTCTAAAGCTCTTGCATGGCAATGTAAGAAATACGACAAGATTAAGGCACAATAAAGAGGGCAAAACAGCCTCTTGCAGTCAAGACAGACATTTATAGGAGAAAATCTGAAGACTTATTTTTTTTTCCATGCTTTTCCTACCATAGCTAGGAGTGGCAATATATCTACACACTCTGCATTCTGCAAACATATATAGTCCCTACCATCTCCTCCTTCTGACTCATCCCACCCTTAATTGTTTGAAATAAAGTTGTCTCTAGAAATAAAATTAAAAACTCTCCAGTGGACTCAAAATAGCGTAGCTCTAACAGATAAACATGAGGATTTCTAAGAACCTGTCACTTATGCTTTGATCGTAATTCACTGCTAGAATTGGGAGTGGCCAGATGAGAGATTAACACAGCAGAAGCCCAACAAGATACCCTGTCTCTGTGGTGGAGACCTAAGACTCGCCATACCTCCCTTTTGGTCTGGCTTGCTGAACTGCTGGCCAAGCACTTCATCAGATAATCAAGATCAAAAGTTGATGTAAGAGATCAATAATCTTAAAAACTTCTGGAAAATAAAAGGTTTAACTATTTCAATACAGCAGTCTCCTTAGCAGATTTAATTAGGAGCCTTCAAGAAGGCAGGAGATCTGAGAGCGCCCTGTGTGGAAATCTTTCAATATTTAAAGGCTTTATATAGTTTAAAAATATTTTGGAGGTCTCATCTGCTGTAGGCTAGGACCTTAAAAATTGTTGTGCAATGTAGCAAGCCACCACAGGCGGCTGTTTCATACGAGCAACTGTTTTGCAGTTAGCCATTGCCTTGGGTCACCTGTGACATGAGAGCTCCTGTTAAAACCAGAAAGAATTTAGGGTGCAAACAGGTCACAACCAGAAAAAGCATAAGAACAAAAGGACAGCTGGTCCTCTTTCTGCTAAAAAGCTGCAGGAGTTAAGAGAGCAGGACTGGGCTTCAGATGGCTTTAAAAAGGCATGAGTAAAATTCACAATTGGAACGCCAGTGAGGCAAAGAGCAAGTCAGCCGTTGTCTAGAAATAGCCACTGGAGTTTAGTATGGGTAACACTGGACCCAAAGGCTGGGATGCCAAGTCGACATTTCTAAGCTTAGATCCCTACTAATGTTTTATCATTGGAAGAACAGTCTGAAATTTCTAATGAAGGGAACAGAAACAGCAGATACTTCACAAACCTGACTCAGGCACACATCACCAGATCTGAAAGAGGGTGTCAAGAGTAACTGGACACAACCAGCTCCTCTTGTCACTACCAGCTGGATATTAACACTGCCACATTTCTGCCATCAGCAACAACTACACCCCACATCTGCTTCAGTGTGAAGCCTGCCAGTTCAAACTGCTTTCAGCATTAACTGCAACCAGCCTGACTTGGCTCTGATGCAGATTAGCAACTTCACATGTAGTCCCCAACAGCTTACCAGTACACTACCTCCGTGCTGCAGGTAACTTTCAAAGAGGGAAAACAGTATCTTCCACCAACACAGCACTTGTAAAGCAGAAACAGTTCAGTTCCAGCCACAATGCCAGGCAGGCAATTAAGCTACCTTTGAATGCACTGGCTGGCTGCACAGAAGAGCAAGACACTTATCAGACAATAATGGTTCATGGATTTAGAGTATTGTCCCTTAGAGACATTTCTAAAATACCTGTATATATGACTAGATTAAGATTTCAACAAAATGACTGCAACCAAGAAATAAATAAAATTGCACTTAAAACAACAAAAAAAGGCTTGCATTACAGACTGTCTTGAGGGCTGCTTTGACAAAGTAATAAGGTCAGTGTAAGTAGGCTGAAATTAAGACTAGTTTTAGCCTGAACACACATACCAGCATACACTGACACTGATGGAAGAGAAGCAATAAGATTCTGAACTTTTACCCAGAAGAAATTCTCAAGTACAAAAGCCACAATCAAGATACAGAATGGACATCAAAACACACTTCATATGTGCTTACTGAGATGTACAAATCTCAGCCCACGCTCCCTGAATAGTTAGATGGAATGAAAGAGGCTGCACCCTGTTTTGGTTGGGGTAGGGTTTTTTTGTTTGTTTGTTTTGTTTTTCCTTTCTGGTTTATAAAAACAGCTCAAAGGTTTTTCCTGTTGAGAAACTCAGATCATTATTTTTCCCACTGGATACAGATGACTACAAAATTAGCCACTTTATTACTGATAAGAAGTCAGCTGAAAGGAATGAGAAGCCGTTTTTAAAGTGTCTCGTTACATAAATCACTCTCCTTAAAAACAACTGGAAATAGTCTCATTAAAAGTGAATGAAAAAGCTCTTCAGTCAGAAAGCTTCAATTCACATGTTTCTTCCCCCATCCTCAAGACTGTCTCGTAGAATTTGCCTATGAGACCTAAAAAGAGATTTCTGAAATACAGCCATGAAAAAAGTGAAAACAACTGAAAAATACCTCTCAAGGTACCCTCCTGCATAAAAAGTAGTGATGGGTCATTCTCAAAGTCTTTCCTTCTATTTTAGCAATTCCTCCAGCCCCCAAATGATTCATTAAGTGAGAAAATTTAACACAGGCTTACAGAAACGTTAGGGGACATTACACTGCTACTACTCTTTTATCAGTTTGTATAATGAATATTAAATTACTAGCAGATCATCACACATACTACCAAGAGGCTGGTTCTGAAGCAATGATTATTTTTCCAGAAATTTTCTAGTGTGGTCTTTACATCTGCGGTGCCTTGATAACAAAAAGGTGGTCCAGAAAGAATCTGATTTTTCTCTCCCAGCTTTACACGAAAAACACACACAAAAATGAGGACAAACAGAAACATTCGGAGGTTCAAGGATGAACCTAATCCTGACTTTGTTGTGACAGAAAACCACCGTCAAAATACTAGCTAAAGTAGCTGTGCATTTTCTTCGGAGGTTGCGCACTCTCCTGAAAAAGACCAAGAACATTGCTGCTGATGCTCCTGTACCCCTGAAATGCCATTTCCTCATGTTGTGGAAACCTTCCCCTAGATACATTTTTTATACACACAGCAAACCTATTTGCACTAAGCTGGCAGGGGATTCTTTCCACACACAAACAGCCATGTATCTTTAATGACCTGTAACCTGTCCCTCCAAGAAAAGAGAGAGCATTATGAGAATGAGGCCTAATGACACATGAGCACAAGACATTAAAAACCCTTCACGACACACTTAAAGTTGGCATGAAATTTGATTGCCCCCAAGAGAACTGCTAAAATGCTCTGAAGATCAAAGACAAATGTTTTATGGCCATTGTCAAGCTCTTGTGGAAAAAGTCAACAGGTTTAGCCAGATTTTTCCACAGCATCTTCTGGCATTTTACAGTCCTCGGTATTAAGCCAATAACAGAGAATCCAGGAAGTTGTTTTAAAAAAGGCAAGAAAACGGGGTTTTTTTTCAGCTTTCAGTTCCTTTCCACTAGGGTGCCAGGAAAATCAGGTCCTCCTAAAGACAGGCCTAAGATTTAGTAACAGCCCTCTGTATTATCATCCAGAACTTGATTCCATTTCTTGCCTTGACTATAACAAACACAGATCCTGGAAAATTTTATGACATCTAATAAAGCATCAATGATAAGAAGTTTTCAAACTCACTCTCTTAAAAAGAAAAAAAAGCTTTCACCAGTGTCTAAGAGAATAAACCCAGAAAAGGGAGGTTTCCCTGGCTCTGTGTTAACTACACAGTAATTTGAAATTGCCCCAAGTATTCCCAGTTATTTTGTCAAGTGGGCAAAGTAAACTAAGCCCTGAGAATTGATCCTACACAAATCAAGCTGCATCTTCACTGATGTTCTCCCTTTTTAAGAGCATACACTGACATCATAGGAGCAGCTCTGCTCAAAATAGAGGCAATTTAAAGTTCCTCACAAGGACAGCCAATGTGCAAATAAGTTTGTTCTTTTAAAAAAAAAAAAATCATCAACAGAATGGCTGGTTACGAACCAGCAGGTAACCATCAGCACCATGCAGGCCTCCAAGCTGGAAGGAACCAGCCTTGCAGGGGAGCTGCAGTTCTCACAATAAAGTTAGTGGAAATGGTTGGGGCTCAGTGGAGGTAGCTGCACACTTTTCTAGTTCAGAAGCTTATCCTAGGCTTACAGAGCAAGATGGAGAAACTTTTGTTAACATGAGCCGAGAAGCACCATTTCAGATCCATCACTTGATGACAGTGACATTTCTTTTCTAGAAGTTTAGGATGGTTTCAAATACTACATCTGCACTTAGGCTTCTCTTGTCAATGTCTGAAGTCATACGCTACAGTTTTCACACACTCTAGTGAGTCATTCGGCAAATACACACAAAATAACTAGGAAATACTGTCAAACAGACAAAATAGGAGGGGGAGAAAAGGCTAGCAGTCATACACAGGTTTACTACTGGTATACATAACATGAGAAGCTATTTCTGAGTTGAACAGGTTGAAGTTAATATTGTTATTCAACTATTTATTTGAAATGTTGATGTATCATATTAGTATTTACCCAACCTCCTGAGCTGGAAGACAGGGATGGGGAACAGAATGAAACTCCCATAATCCAAAGGGAAATGGTTAGCAGCCTGCTACCCACTTAGACACACACAAGTCTATGGGGACAGATGGGATCCACCCAAGAATACCGAGGGAGCTGCTGGAAGTGGTCACCAAGCCACTTTTCAATCGTTTATCAGCAGACCTGGCTAACCGGGGAGGTCCCAGTTGACTGGAAGTTAGCAAATGTGATGCCCATCTATGAGAAGGGCCAGAAGGAGGATCCAGAGAACTTCAGCCTGACCTCGGTGCCAGGGAAGGTTACAGAGCAGATCATCTTGAGTGCCTCGCATGGCACGTACAGTACAACCAGGCCCAGTCCATATGAGTTTATGAAAGGCAGGTCCTGCTTGAGAAACCTGATCTCCTATGAGAAGGTGACCCCTTTACTGAATGAGGGAAAGGCTGTAGATAGTGCATACCTAGACTTTAGTAAAGCCTTTGACACTGTTTCCCACAGCATTCTCCTACAGAAAGCAGCAGTTCATGGCTTGGACAAGCTTAAGCTTTACACTGGGTAAAACTGACTGGATGGCCAGCCCCAAACAGTGGTGGTGACTGGAGTTACATCCAGTTGGCACCAGTCACAAGTAAGTGCTCTTCCCCAGGGCTCAGTATCAGGGCCAGTGCTGTTTAATATCTTTATCAATGATTTGGACAAGGGGGATCAAGCGCACCCTAAGTTTGCAGATGACACCAAGTTGCAGGGGGAGTGTTGGTCAGGCAGGAAGGCTCTGCAGAGGGATCTGGATAGGCTGGACCAATGGGCCAAGGCCAACTGTATGAGGTTCAACAAGGCTCAGTGTGCCAGGTCCTGCATTTGGGTCACAACAACCCCATGCAATGCTACAGGCTGGGGGAAGGGTGGCTGGGAAGCTGCCTAGCAGAAAAGGACCTGGGGGTGTTTGTTGACAGCTGGTTGAGTATGAGACAGAGGTGTGCCCAGGTAGCCAAGAAGGCCAACAGCATCCTGGCTTGCATCCAAAATAATGTGGCTAGCAGGACTAGGGACTTGACTGTCCCCCAGTACTCCGCACTGGTGAGGCTGCACCTTGAATACTATGTTCAGTTTTGGGTCCCCCACTACAGGGAAGACTTTCAGCACCTCAATGATGAACAATGTAGTGAAGAGTCTGGAACACAAGTCTTATGAGGAGCAGCTGAGGGAACTGGGGTTCTTTAGCCTGGAGAAAAGGAGGCTCAAGGGAGACCTGATCGCTCTCTACAACTACCTGAAAGAAGGTTCTAACAGGGTAGCTGTGGGTCTCTTCCCCCAGATAACAACTGATAGGATGATAGGAAATGGCCTCAAGTTGCACCAGGGGAGGCTTAGATTGGATATTAGGAAAAATTCTGAAAGGGTTGTCAAGCACTTGAACAGGTTGCCCAGGGAAGTGGTTGAGTCACCATCACTGGAAGTATCTAAAATACACGTAGATGTGGTGTTTAGGGACGTGGTTTAGTGGTAGACTTGCAGTGCTCTGTTAACAGTTGGCCTTCAGGCTGGAAAAGACCTTCAAGATAATAAACAACTCTATGCTTCTATAAAATGTCTTAATTCACAAGTGGGAAGTTTAGGAGGTAAACAAGGGAAAGAGTATTACAACAGGAAGACAGCTTTTCATGTTGCCTTTTAAGGTAAAGAAATTGGACCACTCACCTCCACTAAGTAACTTCATCACCAGCCAAAGCTCATCTTTCACCACGAATGATGTGTAGTAAGATACAATGTTGGGGTGATGGCACTGACTCATGGCTTGAATTTCTTTCTGTAGAGAAAAATAAAGCATTAGGCAGTTGGATCCATCAATTATTATTCCTTGGGCACAGAAGTTATCTTCCTCAAGACACAATGTTCGAAGAGAGTGCAAAGAGAAAGGTTACCTCAAAGCTAAAAGTAGAAAATCCAAAAATACTCATAACGCTCAGCCTGCATCATACTGGGGCCCAAAGGTATTTTAGGGTGTTCTTCCTGTCTGTCTAGAAGAAGAAAAAGTTGACCAAAAACGCCTTGGCAAGGGCAACATAAGTGGTCATAACAGAAACACCTGAATGCAATTAAAACAGAATATTCCCAAAGATTCACACCAGTTTGTTACCCTAGAAGTTCATGCTGACTCCGCCTTTCAGTGAGACATTACACAACAGATGCTTAATCTGTTGAAGACCATCATTTGGATGAGAAAGGGAAATATTTGCCTCTGGGAAAAAAAAGGCCTCTTACCCCTTATGTTTCTTCCCAGCAGGAAAGCAGATGGCTTATCTCAATCAGGTTGAAGGCACAAAGGACAGCTGTATCTTTTGTCATACTGTCTTTTGGAAGAAGAGGGAAATCAGTTCTAGATAAGAAAGTCATTAGCTACTACAGATGGAGTACAACATGAAATACGCTCAGATATTAAACTGTTTGAGTTTTAACCGTGCTTATCCTTAGATTTGGTTATGGGTCAAGGGCTGAGGTTTTCTAGGTTACGAGGGGAACACCACCACAGAAAGCATTGACTGATTTTTCATTATGCAAGCACAAATCACCAGTTTGGGCAGAAAGCCTAGCAGTTTCTTGATTGTCCATAGACAAAAGCCACCCATTAAGCTAAGCCTGGCACCCTGCACTACACCCAGCTGGGCCTTTGTGCTTTAGCCAAGCCCCCCAACCTGTCAAGTTGTACTTTCCAGTACCCACACCAGACACTCATCCTTGATATCCTGAACTCCTGCTCTCAACTAAGACATTCCTCCACTGAACACACAGATGCCACTTACTTTTCAAAGGTTTAATCGCTGCCCACTGTCAGCCGGACACACACAGAGCCAAGTGCCATAACCCCCAACACACAAGGAAGAAAGCAAGGGCCCTTCATGCCCTGGTCCTTTCCTCCCTCTAAGCACAAAACTTCTCTGGTACCAAAGTACAAGAGAAAGCTCCAAGAAGGATTCACACATGTCTAGGACACACCACAGATGCAGCATATTCTTCCCCTGCTCATGTACAAAGCTCTGCTTGTAACAGAGTACAGCGTAAAGGCACACTGCTTCCCCTTGGCAAGGGTTTAGCTGGCAAGCAAAGCTACAAAAAAGCATGCTAATGTTGATTTATCCACTTTAATACTGCTCTTCAGAGAGTAGCTGCATTTGAGGAATCAAAGACACACCAACTTTCCAGGAAACTCCAATAAGCAAATTAAAGAAGAATCCTTCTAAACAGGAAACGATATTTAAAGAATGGGGAGTAGGCTATTCATCTCAGTGTAGCATACCCATTCATTAAAAACCACTGTGTAAAAATAAATACAACCTGAAACAATATCCTCTGCTTACTCTGATAGCTACAGCTCCCTTCCTTGCAAACACTCACTTATATCGAGCTATTTTTCAAAAAGGAAATAAATCAGCACCTTTGGAGTTTTCCAATACCTTCTAGTTAGGTTTCATCACAATGCAGGAAAACCCCTTGAGAGACAAAGCTGGCAACAAAAATGTTCTTTTTACTTCCCTGCTTCAAATTTCTATCAGGGAATGGATGGCAAGTGGGACCATGGATAACACAGGTCAGCCTCAGTGACTGGTTTGTGCTGTCATACTCCTTGCACAAGACCCAGATGGTTGGGTCTGCTGTTTGTATACATAAGTTTCATAAAAATGTTTTCAAAAAAACACATAAAACTCTGGGCTGCTGTCTGTAAACATAAGCGCAACAGTTTTTATTCACTCAACCTTTCCAAAACTCATTGAGCTCTGAGTTTTGAACTCATTTGCTTACCCTAGGATCATTCTGGACTTGCTCAGAGCACTGACTAAGCCCCTTGTTAATGGATCCATAAACCTGACACAATCTTGTTCCGTGAGTCTGAAATTTGCATTCAGCCTAAAACTTCAAGTTAGTTTTAAAGAGAATTTTTTTTTCTTTTAAACATGCAAGCAAATACAAGTGCCTAGCTTCCATCTCTGACAACTGAAAAAAGCACACATGCACAAGTGGCACCAGAGGAAACACAGGTCAAAAGCAGCAAGCAGGATGCTGATCATCCCATCAGCCAGACCTGCCCCAAAGCCACCATTCTCGGAAGCGACCTACAGGAGCTGGTTTTATCCTTTCCTAGCTAGACCACCCAAAATATTTTGAACCAGCTCCCTGGGAGATTAAGATAGTAGCACAAGAAACACACACAAACACTGCATATTTTGCATATATTACTGTACTCTACTGAAATTCAGGAGACAGACAAAGTCTGGCCCAAGTTTACTAAAGAGCCTAGACCTGGATCAGATCTTTGCCATTTGAGCAGCTATTTACTACAGCATTTTGCAGGCATTCCGTGACGCTTAGTTACTATTTTATTATTTTCCAAGAACTTCCTCTCTTGTTCATTACCACAGGCTGTTCCCTGGGCTGGGAAGCACAGTTTAAAAAAAAAAAAAAAAAAGAAAGAAAGAAAAAAATAGCTCAAGTCTGTCATGTACTTTGGTGCACAAAGAGGGAAGATAAATAATCACAAACTTGATCTACACAATTACACACCTCCATCAGCTAGCAGATATGTAACACAGGCAGATTAAACCATTTCTCACACAGTGTAGCATAGCTCTGAATAATTAATTGCATCACAGCCCATGATTTCCAGTGTTTTTACATTATTACCAATAATAGCAGCAGACAGGCAGACCTTCCCTTTCACCCACAGACCCCCCCACCCCATTTACAGTAGTTTTCCAGGCTAATCTCACATCGGCTACATCAAAGCTACATTCTTTTTCACTCCCACAGAGGGTACCAACATCCTGGAGGCTCAACACATACATTTGTTTTAACTGATCATGACAAATCACAGTGGGCTTTGCGGTTAAAATGCTTCCTCATGTAATTGAAACCAAGCCAATTTTGTTGTACATACAACAGTCTGTGCTACAGCAGTACAAATGTAGTGGATAAAGAGCTGTAGTTAAGGCAGGAATCCCAGTCAAGGAACACTGGGGAGCTCTGCTCAAAAGCACACTTACAGAAAGAGGAATAAAATGCAGCAATAGCCCTTCTGTGTGTACTAAGCACAGCTTTAATACTACTCCCAACGTTTTTTTTGAGAGTTTGCTGCTCTTCAAACACAACAAAGTCATAGCTGGCAATGATTTCCTCTCCCTACCCTCTCTAACAAGGCTGCTATCCCCAAATTACACAAATTAAAAAAAAAATAAGTGAATTACAGCTATGCTCCCCTCACTGTCACTAGCGACAAAACCGCATTAGGAGTCCTCCAATATAAATCTCAGCAATTTCTACATCTCTGTAATAACATCAATGCTAAACATGAGAATTTATCTGGGCTGCTATATACAAGTTTTAAGCTGTAGAAGACTATTTACTCCCACTCCGCCAACACTCATGGGTCACTTGATACTGACCCCTGAAACCACCTACAGATCCAGTGGATGGCACACAGCTCTTCACCGAGTTGCTTATGCACTGCCACCCCTCACACTAGATGGCTTCAGTTATGACATACAGCCTTACTGACAATTCCCCATTGCAGGATCCATAAATTACACTGCCTTCTGCTCCACTCTGTAGAGGAATTACTGATAAAAACGTGTCTAGACACAGGCAATGGTTTAGAGATGGTTACATGCTCACCCTGGGCTAGATATTAAAAATATCTGTACTGTCAAATACCACAAGCAAATAGATGGGGATTAGCTATAAAGGCCTTCATGTCTTCCATTAAGGGTTCTGACAAATGTTTTCTGTACTTCTGCGGGCAATAAAAGAAGCATTTCAAGGCTTGTGAAACACTAATAAAACTGCTGTGAAGTATAATTTAGAATCATAAGAAACCTACAAGTCTCCTGTAACTCAGACATACTTCTGGAGATCTACTATTTTGGAAGTGAGTTTATTTGCCCACTGACATACAGTTGAAGTTTGAGTTAATAGCAGAAAAGAAATACAACCTTACCTGCTTTGTATAAGCTATTAGCTGAACTTCCATAACAGTATTTTCTGTTCACACCATCACCTTCTACTCTGTGTTTATCTGCCCCTGAGACACGTTTCAAAAGACACTTGCTCTCAAGTACAAGGATGAAAATAGTGCTTTATTTAGTTTTACTTCCTACATGTTGACATGAACTCAAGACAGACCACGCAGCAGCAGTATGCTTTTTTTATGTGGATACCTGCAACTTCAGAGGAATCCAAAAAACTGACAGCTTGGCTACCCTATTTGAAGGCAATCATGACCACAAAAGAAATGGAGAGGGAAAGCATGCCTGGGGCAGGAAATCAAAGCGGGTCAGATGTGATCTCCACCTTGAATACACCAATGCTTCAACTATGGCTGGCAAAGAACTCAATCTCTCATCTGAAATCTCAAGGTATAAGGCATTAAAGCTGTTGTTCGTCCTTTTAAAGCAGGATTTAGAGCTCCTGTCCTACAGGCAGCCATAACTGTTCAAATTTTGCTCCAAGTGAAATTCTGATGGTTTAGTCTAGTGGTTTAAAATTGAGAATATTAATTCATTTCCATTTTTAAACATCACACACCCAAAAAAATCCACAATCAACCCGAGACATTTTTTGAAGGAGTATGGAAAAAGCATAAACCTCAAAATCAGAGATTCTGATCCAACTTCCACCTCTGGATTATCCAGTTCAACTCCTTACCTCAATATGTGGCTACAGGAGATAGGCTGGCATGATTAAAAAGGGATTAGATTAGCCCACCCAGAGCAACAGTGGAAAAGAAATACTGAAAGGGATTAAGAAGGCTTCAACCATAAATTAATCTTTAGGTGATGGGAACAAACCACCCCTATGGCAGTCATTCAGCAATTGCCCATTTCAGTGGCTATCTTTCAGCATCATTCAAAGGTCATTCCCTCTTTCAAGGTCTGCAGTATTGAGTGACAAAGCCATGAAGGAAGCAGATGTTTAAAACTGCCATGGTGTAGCAACTCATACATGCCTTTTTTTTTTTTGTTTCAGCCACAAAGCAAATGGGCAAGTGACATCTCACAGACACAAGCAAACCCAGCTTTACTCACTTCACCAACTAACATTTCATTGACCTTTACAGTTGTTCAGATCACTAAGTCTTCACATCTCAACAATGCCTTAAATCTGCCATTTGTCCACACAGTCAATTGCAAACTCTCTGAAGTTATTTACATACACCATCTCATGCTCATCCAGTCAATGTGAAGGAAGACATTATGTTATGTTCAGGATTTTACCCACCATTAATCCTGATGTTCAACATGAACTTTTAACAAAAAAAAAAAAAAGACTACTTCAACAGCACAGTAATTAAGATTTCTGTTGTTGTAGCTTTGAGAAACAATACAACCAAGCTCTACCCAGCTTTGGTTTAAGCCTTCCATAAAGCTGCAATCCCATCATGCAAGAAACACATAACACAGCATATCAAACAACCATGCAGGAGCCACGCATTATATGTCAGAGACTCTGGCACTGACACTGGGCGACTTTCTCCCCTGGAGCAAGAGTAAAGGTCCTCAGGACTGCAAATGGAATTATAATGGCAATTCCCATAAGATGACAGGCATGGATGAAACATCTGTACTACTTCTACAGCAGTCTGCTGCTTTGCTCCCAACCACTGTAAGACAGTCTGGTTAATCCACTTGTAGGAACTGCTCTGTCAGATCAAAGCCACTTCAATATCCTGTCCAAGACTTCAAAAGAAGGTGTAAAATGCTGTAACAAGGAGTTACACAATTATCTGCCCAGAGGGAAGACTTCTGACTAAGCCTGGGCAGTTAACAGTTGGCTTATACTTTAAACCAGGGGAGTACATAATCCTTTTTTTAAATCCTATCTAATTTAACCTTCTCAACTATAGGTTGATTTATTTAATCTCACACAATGTTTGATCTCTGTATTATTGGCAGCAAGTCCCCCAGGTTAATTCCATGAAATTCAAAAGGACATTTCTTTTTGTTGCAGTTAAACTTGTTCCCTCTGCTTCCTTAACTGCCCTCTGACCACAGCAGTACCTTCACTTCACCATTGTGTGTAGACCCATCAGGCCCAGTACCATCAGCTTCCGGATGAAGAAGAGTTTGGAGCTCCTTCCTAGGAGCACCAATACCACATCTCCCATGCTCCTTCCTGAACCCATCTCCTGTTGAATAACCCTAGGAACTGAACAGGCAGGAGTTTCCCCCAGATGGAAAAGCCCAATGTGCAATACCCCATAGCTTATGTTTATTCTCTGCTGTTCGGGATTCCTACTGACTGCTAAGCTGACAACCCACATCATCTGCTACTCAAAGCACAGAGGAAAAAACCCACCTCGATGAAAGAAAGCTAACTCAGCTTTAACTGCATGAAAATGAAGCAGAGTTTGCTGGACAGAGGGGAGATTTAAGGCCTTTTAGAACAATAATTCTTTAAAACAATAACACACATATAACAAAAAAAGCCTGAAGCATGGTTATTTTGTGGGAGATGTTATACCACCGTGTTTCAAGGATCAGCAACAGCAGCAATGCAACCAGCATCCCACAAAGGGAAGGAGAGATAAGAGCAAAACACAGCAGTGAACAGTGTCCAGTGGTGAAGTACACCACATGAGCAGACTGTTTTCAAACACACACCAAATGCTGCATAGATTTGTTAACTACTGTGGGCTTGTAAGACAAGTAAGAAGTGGAACTTCACTAACAAATCAGAAAGTCCAAGATCAATTGTAAAAAATACTATCTGACCACCTATCCTTACACTCCACTCCCAGTTACAGTGGTCAGCAAGAATAATTGTAAGCCATATTGTAAACACACATGCAGTCTCAGAAAGACCTGAGACAATTCAAAAACATGCAGGGAGAAAAAAGATAAAAAACAAGCACTGAAAAATTCCTGACTAACATCACCTAATTCAGTAGCTGGGCTAGAAAGAGCCACTTCTCTATGCGGCATTTACTCCTGCTTATATTCTTTACAGCAATTAACACTTCTGCTGAAGAGCTGAATGCCCTTGAGTTGGTTTGCTCATGGTGCAACAAAATTGGTCCTTTCTACATTTCCGTACCCTGTAGCAGCAATAAATTAAGCCACTGCATTAATCTAGAATGTCATTCAGCATTCGCAAAGTGTGCAGGTTATTCCTGACCACCCACACTGCTCAAGTGCATGCTGAGATACAAGGATCAAGATCAGTACCTTCCACAAGCCAAGCCATACCACTCAATCACCCTAAACATAGCGTCTCCACAAGCTAGGAGACAGTCCCAGATTCCTCAGCCTCTGGGCACCAACTGCCATAGAAGCTTAAAGGAAGCTCATTCATCCGCTCAGCCTGCAATTGAGCCACTCACTGTGGATTTCCTAACCCCACTCCAACATAACCTTCCTCTTCTCCTCCATCATAAGAAATAGAACCACCAGCCACTAAGCAGTACAGGCAATGAAAGAGTCATAGAAGAGACAAGTCATCCTTATCAATGGCAGAACTGTTTGCTGCTCTCCCTACCCTCTCCCAAGAAACGTAACACTGTTTAACCCTCTTTGCTAGGCAGATTCTGGGAATAAACAAGCTTGCTTCAGTAGAGAAGGCTTACGGGTCTGAAGCACTGCAGAAAAAAAAAATCTTAGAAGAATTTAAGCACAATTTTCCCTTTTCTGCCCCACTGCCTAACAACTGGGCAGTGCTCTAATACAAAAGCACTGTCCTGACCCCAGGCGGTACATCAGAGTTTACCATAAGCTGACTATAGTGCTGATATCCTTCTGCGGTGCTGAAGGATAATGGATCTAATAAAAGCCTGAGTTCATGTTTTAACTGCATTGGGGAAGAAGAGAAAGCAAGGAGGGGGCATACAGTATGAACTCATCATATTTCTCTTTCCACTTGCTTCTTAAAACCACTGTAACCTGCAAAGACTTAAATATACATTTTTTGGAAGGGGAAAAAAAATTCAAAAATCCCAATCCTGCAGTAACAAGTAGTTACTCAAAAAAAGTATTTAAACCGACCGGGGAAACTGCCAGGAAGGGAGATTACAATACTGAAAGGCTTGAGAATATTTACTTTGAGGAACAAGCAAATATGAAGACAAGATAAGAAGTTGGAAAGGTAAGAGCAGAGCAGGGAAATCAGGAACTTCCATCCTTTTGGCTCTTGCACTGGGAAACAACACTCAAACTGACAAATTCAGAACAAACCCAGGGAAAACACTTTCTCACACACTACATCTATCTTTGTGACCACTGGCCCAGGAAGCTGCTACATCTCAGAACCATCCCCTTCAACCCTCCACCTCTGCATGATTTTAAGTTCAAGAACATCTACAGTTGCATACACAAGCCTACAGAAGGACCCACACTAGATCTGGTCACAAAATTGGAAGCTTAGGAGAGCTGACAACAGCAATTCATTGCAGTCCTACTCAAAACAAGAAAAATCATTGTGAGGAACAGGTCAGCCAGAGATTTAAAATGTGCAATTAGAAGTACTTATCTAAAATTACATGCCAAGTCTCTGTAGCGTATCTTTCTGAACCTAACCCTTTTAGCTGGAACTGGCAATTACTTGAAGACTAAATCTCAATTACTACATCATGACAATAGTTAGGAATATAACTGAGGCAGAGCAGTACGGACAAGCCACATAAAAGACCTGAAAATATTATCAGGGGTCAGTATCAGTACAAAAAGACCAACTGCGAAAAGGGAAGAGATCTTGAACTCCTAAACTAGTATGAGCCATAAGAGGATTTGAACACAGGTCATCCAGGAGTCCTACATGCAACTCTTCACAGGCACGCTAAAATGTGACAGCTTGGATGGAGCCTTTCCTCTTTACAAGAGCAGATTTGCAGATACCTATAATGATAAAAATAGCATTAGTCACTAGATGGAAACTGGAACCATGGCTCAAGCAACTTGCTGAAGATCGTACATGTGTAGAGCTAGCCAGGACTCCTGAACTGTCTCTGTTCTACTTTCTAATTGCAATTACGAAAACAAGTGCCTGACATAACACTACAGAAAATGTCAAGATGCAAGCGGAAAGACAGAGAGACAAGATTAAAAAAAGACTTGGGTAGTTGCTTTAAAACCAAAGGAGGTACGAGGCCTTATCTCTCCACCTACCCTCAACCTGTGCCAGCCAATATTTACTATGGGAAGCTTCACCCAAGAGAGCTTTCTCATCTTTAGTGGAGACACCTCGACATTCACAGGAATGCCTATTACTGCCTGGCTTAAATCTAGGGACCTTCCACATGTGAGGTGAATGTGACAGCTACTGCACTACAGAAGCACCAAGCTGACACACACAGAAAGGAGAACACAAAGCAGCCCATCAACATACAAGCCAAATGAGAAAAAGGAAATTTTAGTTACCACAACTACCTGCCAGAAACTATTTTCCATTCAGAAAAATCTTGACAAAATAGGCACACAGCAGAAGAAAATTACTGAACTACAGCTCTAAAGGACTCTACCTCCTGTCCTGAACTCGGGATTAGTGCGGGTTTCCATATGGCAGCCTGCAATATGTCAGAGTGATCCCTTAGCTGGCATCAGTACCAGAAAGAGATTAGGAACAAGAGCTAATTCATTCAGGTTTTCCCATCACGGGTGAAGGAGGGGCTGGGGGGAATTTAAAGAACTGCAGGAAAAGAAAGCAAAACCATTCCCTTTAAAATTTAAGATTCTGGAAGCACGTAGCTCTGGATCCACCTCAAGCTGCAGACCTCTTGTAGGTACAGCAGAGCTTCACACTTGCACATTAACTGTTCAAAACAAAGTGATTATACAAAGTGCTTAACTCTAAACAAATAGTCTGAAGTCCTAAAACAGTCGGATCTTTTTAACATTTTAAGTACTGTGTCCCACAACCAGGACAACTGAACTGCCTCTAGTGAAGTCAGTCAAGTCCCCTCACCCTCACACCATGTCAAGAAAGGTTGTTTAAGGCACCTAGCAAACACAGAGATTATGCTAACTGAAATACAACTCCCCAGACAATTTTGACTGCATACCAGGAGTTCATCCATGCTTGTCTGACACTTCTCAAGATTGATCCGTTTAATTGCCACCTTCTCCTTCTTTGGAGCACAGAAGGCTGCCTGCACCACTGCAGTCGCTCCACTCCCTGTGGGTGAAAAAGACAGACAGTTAGCAATATCTTACAGGACTTCAGCAGAAAGGAAGGGAGGTGAGATAACAAAATTACATAATGCCAGTTAGTAAAGACAGCAGAGGCAGGTGAAACCCAGTGAAGGCAACCTCACAGGCATGCCATGCCCTAGATCTGTGCAACTCTGGCTCAGCTCAGCTGCAACATCAAAGTGTTGGGCTAACCAAATGAAAACAAGCAGATCTTTATGATCCCTCACAGGGATCATTACAGCTCTGCAGACCAAAAAAATAAACCTCCAGACTCCAGCTTACTTACAGGAGTGATTCTTCTCATGTACTTTTAAAAGAAAGGCCACTGAGGTCACACAGGCTTTTAACCTGATATGCTCACCCAAAGTGTCAAAACAAGCCCAGCTCTTTGCTACAAACACTAATGAGATTTTTCAAGTATTTTTAATGTACCAATTGCTGTTCCCATCCCTCCTCATTTTATGCGAAGACACGAAGTAGGCTTCATTCAAGCCTGTTCAGCTCCAGTTCTCACATAGTAGCACACCGCCTCGGTGTTTGGGTTGAAAACCACAGCCGGAGAACATTTAAATTCCAATAGGGAAAAAATACCACATTTTTATGCACAGTTGTTCAAACTGCTAGAAGTAGGGATAAGAGTGCCCAGCAATATCATATCCTTTGATATGAAAAGGAATTTGCAACAGTAAGATTTAAAATATAGTTGATGTTAAGCCTGTATTTGTTGGCCTCCAGAAACAGTCACCTCATCAATAGGAGGCCTTGTTGCTTTCCCTTCTGCCTTCACCCTGCCTCCCCACATTTACACACTTCACTGGAATGGAATAAATTCAAATAAAAAAGGGGGTAGCATAGGCAGAAAATAGTTCAATAGCTTCCTACTGCCAATACCTAAAAAAAAATGCCATTAAAAATAAACCCACAGCTATTTTGTTCATCATCCCAGGCACAGCTCTCAAGCCAATTTGGGCTGATAAGGGAGATTAGAACAGCTATACTCCACTTCAGAGTAACACACCTGTTTTACCAGATTCTCCTATTCTTAATGCTGTAAAAACTACTTCCAGATTCTGCAATAGAAGACAAGCATATTTTTTCAAACTTTTTTCTAGTATATTCAGATAAACTGGGGGCAAAAGCTTTCAATCTCATCTTCAAATGAAGGCTACTGAAGCTCCCTACAGTCACCATCAATAGTCTTCTCACATTAAGTTGCACCAAGTCACAGTCAAACTCTAATACATAAAGTGCCAGGTGGGGGAAAGAGCTTGAAATCCAGCCCTGAATGATACAGGGAAAACTGCTCCATCCAGAGTCACACTGAAATACATTACAAAGCCCTGAACTGTGGGACACTGCTCCCCTCATCTTCAACCAGTACCTGCTACAGTGGAGCTACAGGAGTTTCACTTCACTTTATATGGCATTACAAGTGTACCCTGGACAACAGCATCAGCTTGCCAGTTCCAGTTGACTCCCTGCGCTTAAGAGTTTACATTTTAATGGCAGAATGCAGCAATGCGCAGAACACAAAACAGCAAGGTTGCTAAAGCTGTACTGTTTCATGAAGCAAATGTGGTTTTGAGAAGTTCAAGAATGAGGCCATTTATTACTTGCACACATACTATTTTTCAGACACTATCCATAGCACGGGACAAAACAAAGCTACCAGGAGAAGTTTAGGTGGAAGAAAAGGATAGCAATAGGGGCAAGATTATTTACACAGGACTCTGAAAACAAAGTTTGACTGCCATAAGCACGGTCTTGAGCAATGGATGGAAGAGTCTAGGCAGACCTTTAACAAAACAAAAATAAGCACTTGGAAAAAGCAAGGGGAGGAGATTTTGACAGCTGAGTTTGTATTTCAGCCCTGCTGCAGGCAGTCTAGCCACATTAAGCAGGGGACAAACACCCCAAAAACAACCTCCATATACACTCCCTGTGGTCGCTTTGCCCAGCAGGTAGCATGTACAAGACTCCACCACAAAAGCATCAGCCCTGACACAAACATTCCCACTGACTGGGAATCCTGGGTTGCACTGACCTGCTCCACTCCACCCAGTACCTGCTTCTCTAAGGGAGGGGCAAAAAAGTGAGAAGGCACAAAATGACTCAAGATAAAGATAGCAGAGTATACAGAGGTGGTTACAAAAGCAGGAGAAGCAAGTCTGCACTTCCTAGCACTGCTGGTCTCCCTACAGCAATAGTGTTTTGGAACTCAGAACAAAAAAACATTTGTGCCTGGATCGCTCCTTTGGAAAGCGTTAGATCCCACAAGAAATGTTGCTGCTGACACATTCAAAGCACCAGTATTATGATTTCTTGCTTTGGATGTCTTGGTGCATAGTAATAAACAGAGGTTGAAAACAACAAGCCAGACCTCAGAGGACTATGTTGTCACACAGGGCTTTTCAGTTGGTTTTGCTGTGTGTATTTTCATCTCTAAAGCTACCTGCATAGTCCCCATCAACATAAGATATCTGTGCTCAAAGACTCTTCCCACTAACTCAGACACTCAGTAGCTTCAGCATACACCCGCTTCCCCCCACAACACAATGCACCGGGCAGGATTTCTGTGCCAGTTAAGCCTAGCTCGTGTAAGCATGACTGCAGAGATGCTTCTTACAAGCCAGACATGATACCACTACTGCAGACCACATCTTTCACAAGACGATACTGAAGTCCAGGTTTTTATAGAAGTGACTACACAAAGAATGGCTCTGTTTTAATTTTAGATGTTACTACCAGAAACAATAGATGCAGACTAATTAAAAGCAGGACCATGCATACCACGGCTCCTTCCCACTCCTTGAGACTGTCTGATCAGTGCTTACTAGGACTTCAGGGCAAAAATGGCTTTTCACTAAGTGTTTGGACAATGCCCCAGCCTACAGGGACCCGATCTGTTACGAGTGTATGGCATTTTTTTGAACAGTAATGAAATCCCAAACTAAATCCTTCTGGGCACATGGCAGGGAATCATCTGAACTCAAGACTCCTCCCATTTAATTCCCTGCTGCTCCTACTTTTCTGGCAGCTCTCTTCAATTCGATCACCACCTGCTCTCCCCACTCCCCCCCTCTCCAACTAATTCGTCATTTCTTTCAGCTCCTCTGTAGCACTTAATTATAGAGAAACAATGAAATCTCAAAAGCGTATCAAGCAAGGATTAAGCCAAGCTGCAGCACGATGTGCCACAAGCAAGCTGCTCTTTGGTAGCAGCAGTGGCGTGCCATGCTTCTGGGACCAAACAAAGACAGGTTTCCATGCTGCTTTGAAGAGTAGAGAAAACATAGCAACACGGCCACTTCAGCCATACAACTTGCTTATGAAATTCCAGGATGGCAAGAGAAGAAAAGGAAAGAAGCAGTAGCAAGGATGCTAAACACATTGCTAAGTGAAAACAGCATAGGCAAGACATGACAACACCAACAGAGAGAAAAATAAAAAGCCTGGCAAGGAAGTTTTTTAAAGTTTAGGAGCAGGTAACAAATACACAGGGAAAGGTAGAGAGAGGAGAGATTTCTCTGGCTGTCATGAGCCAACTTCAATGAGAAAAAAAAAAACATAAGGGCAGTTTGTACTAGGGTAGCACAACTTGGACAAACCAGCTCTCCCAGCAGACGTATCTGCTGCGATCAGAGCCAACTGCACCCACACACACTGCTCAGCTGCAATATGGGCAGCACTGGGTTAATGTTTCTGTGCTCAGTTCATGCTTGCTCCCCACCTCAAGACACTCTGATCAAGGTCAGCGCTGAGGCTCTTCACACTACCTCCCTCAAGATCAGCTTTCGGAGAAAATTCACTCCCTAGTTAATCTCTTCCAGCATAACAGCTTAGCAAAACAATGAAAACTGGGCACAGCCAAATGCTTGCTGTTTAATTCCTGAAAAGCAGGAGATCATTTTGTTTAGGGCTGGGAGGGGGGAGGAAAGAGACCCCAAGTGGGTATTAGGATCTGCTTAACACCCCCTGCTTTCACCTCTCTAGCCTCTCTGATACAGTTCCAACCCTTAGGATAGCAGTTGCAAAATTCCTGCATAAGAGGGTCATGACCTACTTTAGGAAACACTGCCTAAGGAGGAAAACTTACCCTTTCTAACCTTTGCTTCTTTCATGTTTCTATGATTAAACCGTTCTTTCTGAAATAAAACCAACCTCTGAAAGGATGAAAACAACCCAAACTAAAAACTCCCCAAGCACTCGGTTACTGAAGCTTCATTTTTCCAAGTTATCTCCTCTGGCACCCCAGATCTATGCTCCCTGTATCTTCAGCATCCAGAGCTCCAGCTTGAACCTCTCCCTAAGCTGAGACAAACTCCCCACAGAGGGAGCCTGGACACCATCTCTTCTAAAGTCACTTACTGCCACATAACTTACGTGAAGCTTGGTTTTAAAAAAAAAAAAAAAAAAAGGAAAGAAAAAGAAAAACCCTCCAAGATCTCTGTTAAAGTTAATGGAAGCCAATGATTTCAAGGCTATTTGGAGGTACGGAAATACAAGGGACTGACATGAGGACACAGCATGTCCATATACACAGTCTCCAAAGACAACTGAGTATTTGCCACCACAAGGGCATTGCAGCTCTCCCAGTAACACTGGGATGAATTGTACTGGTGCCTCCTCCCAGGCAAATGCAATTGAAGCCAGAGGTCCTTTTGGCAGAGAGATGTGCTTAAGCAATGGGAACAGTCATGCCAAATGGTCACAAGACAAACATCAAATCCTGGCTCTAGAACATTCCCTCACTAGATGCAATGACAATTAAAAGCAGCTACATAGAAAGGGTGCTCACAAAACAGTGTTGTCCAAGCTTCAAATCCATCCCACTACTGCAAACAGAGTTTTAGGTAACCTGGGAGATGTGAAAATTTCACTTCAAGGTAATTCAGTTGCTCACAAAGCTGTTTCAACCAGGAATATCCTCCATAATAGTCTTGGAGCATCAGTCTGAACATGGTATCAAATCCCCTCCAGTGAGGAAATACACTCATCCTCCCAGAGTAAAATGAAAGTTTTTTCAGCTCAGTACCTTATCAGATTTCCCAGCATTGCTCTCAGCTATGGCCTTTCACTGTGCACCTCTGTAGAGTCCACCTTCATCTCTTCTGTGACCTCCCACTACATGGCTGAGGACAACATCCCCCCTTTAGCTTATTCCTCTAACAGTGAAGAAATCCAGCTCTCCCAGCCTGCCTCCACAAGTCATGTTCCCAAGTCTCCTCCAGCATTAGACCATGCTCAGCTGAACACCTCTGCACAACCCTGCCCTCTCCTTTCACCATTCCCCAGTACACACACAAGCTCTCTATTTTTAAGCGAGATCTGGAATCCATCCTCCACTATCTGGAGCACAGTGCCAGAAAGCCACTTGTGACGCAGGCTCTGTTTATAATTGTGCCCCCGGGTTTTCCTCTTACGAACAATGCACACAAAACACTTCCCTGCAAGGCTGCTCTGGACCAAGCAATGCCTTTCGGGCTCCAGGTATCCAGTTACAAGTAAAAACAGATAAAAACTCAGAACCCTGTCCTGTGGGCTCTGGCACGGCCTCTCAAAGGGTTTGTCTTACACCCTGCTGGTTACACCAACCAAAGAAACCACCCTGCTGTGATTAGCTGCAGAAACATCAGGAGAAGTAGACAGTTTGCTTCACTCCATATCTGTTTTACGGAATTACACATCTACAACAATGAGCAGAAGATCCTGCCATGGAATCACACACACACTAAGGTCTCCCGGCCAAGGATGTGACGTTAATGGTCCTTACTCCAGGTCACACAGACAGGACACCCAAAGCCCAGGAGACCTTTAATGCTTTATAACACAGACTCAGTATTCACCCCTGCCACTGCAGGCACAGGGACAGGAACCTCCATCTCCGGATGCTTCAACTCTTTGACAGCTTCATGCCAAAGAGCTGTGGGAGCCCTGCTCTGCCGTTACTCGTTCCAAGGACAATACAGTAATAAAACAAGAAGCTACAAGACTGGGAATAGAATTTCTTAGGCATTCTTACAGAGTATAGGGCAGATACAGATCTAATTAAACCAGAAATTAAGTACCAGATTGCAAACTCAGACTGGTCTTGCATTGTTTGGTCCATTTGCTGTGAAGGCAAAGTTATACCTCTATTTTCTCCACATCATTTGAGCCTTCTGGTGAGAGAAGAGTCCCCTCACAAAGAACGAGCCTCTTCTAAAAAGAAGCTAGCAAAAAAGCCTCCTCTTAAATTTGTAGCCAGCCGCATATGGGGTGAGAATAATCCTTTCCCCAGGCAGGACCTGGTAAGAAGAGTCCACTGGATGTCAAAAGTCTTCCTGGCACAAGCCCCATGATTCAGGAAGAGGGAAGTAACACAACGTTAATAGTTCTTGAATGCAGTCATAGTTCTTCAAGCTACCACCTACTACACGTCAAATTCCTGCTACAAAACAGAAGATGCAATCCACACTGACAGTAACAAATAGCATCAATAAACCCAATGGGAATTCATAACGGGACTCAGACACATTCCTAGTACTGCCACAGAGGGGACAAAAATATCTGTGCACCCACGGTGAGGAGAAACGCTTTCACAGGAAAGCATCACCTACTCAGCACAGTACTGCAGAAAGAGTGTTGTAAATGTTAATGCTAGAAATGAAGTTACAGCCCTGCATCAGCAGAAAGATCACTCGGGTGCTTTAGCACTGCTCAGAGCAAACCCAAACAGCATGCCAACTCTGAATACTGTTGTTAAAACACTGTGAGGAACAGCAAAACCAGTAAGGGAGAACTCATTCGGTTTTGTTCTGTGTCTCATTGGAAAACCTGTTGGAAACTAAAGCAGTAGCAGAACAATTAATGACCAAGATGACAAAAAAAAGCTACAAAATCACAACAGCAAGCTGAGTTTCCCTCCCACAGCAAGGCACTGAGTGATGACACACACCCAGGAAGCTCCCGGAGTTGCACCAACACAGTCACACTCACTCCCAGACACCTTTCCACCACCCAGTCCTGATACACATTTACTATGAATAGTATTTCCCACAGAGAGAAGAACCAGGGCTTTACATTTATTTCTCTGCAAGCTGAAGGATGACACATCCACAGCGCAAGACAGCAATACCACATTTAAAACCCTGGTAGAGGTAGTAAGTGGCCCGGTGTAACTTGGTGCACCTTCTCTCAACTCGTCATGCAGTATTTGATCTACAGCAGAGACAGAAAAGATACTGAGTAGAGAAGAGGATAATACAGTGCAGGGAGGAAATAAATCATCTACTATAAAAGAAGTGTAAGCAAAGCCAGAAAGCGACAGCACTTTTAATTGAACAGTTGAGGAAGCCAATTTTAAACCCTGTAAGGGAGAGCGGAGGAAAACCAGCAACGCCCACTGACTATATATTACAATGTAAGTACACACTATACATGAAGACACCTGCATTATATGTGTGCAGCAGTTCTACAGGCAGGCATAATAGTTTAACTCTCACATTCACAAGAGAGTAGCTACCCTCATATTTCTGAGGAAAAGGCTTTAAAAAGAATAGCTCAAGCCTGTTTTAAATAAATTATTCTAAAGCTTTACATTTCCACGTGGTCAATGTCAAAATATCACCCTGCCTTCAATAAGGCATAACTCACATCATCGAATGCAGCACATTTATTCCCCTTCCAGGCTCACCTTGAGCACAGCCAAGTGCTGCAGACATTTAGCTGGGTTCAAGCCAAAGGTGACTGTACATACATTAAGACATAGAGCATCTGCTGGACAACACATTAAGAATGGGTAATAATTGGGAGGTAATATGTCCAGGCACAGAATTAAGACTGAAACACAAATGACTTCTATGTCTCACCAGCACATCTGATGACTACAGTCTAGACCTTGTAATGAAAGAATTGGAAGGAAGAATGGGAAAAAGCACAGTTAATAGTTGTGAAATCCTGTTTGTTTCATTTAAATTGCAGGTGTATGTCTTCATAATGACCTCTAATCATTTATTCCAGTATAGCTGGAGCTCAAGTACTTTGCAATTCTGTGCAAGTTGTGAGGCCACTTATTTCAAACAGTACTCACACACAAGGAATTTTACATTGATTCAATTACATGTCCTCCCCAAAGCCTGAGAAACTTTGCAGGTACTAACGTGAAACGATTGAGCAGTGTCCAGCAGACAACTAATATTCCAGCATTAATAGAGCATGTTCAAAGAATTTCAGAACATAAGGCGAAGCAGATTTCTGAAACTCAGCTATCCAGTTAGAAATACTGTGCTAGTTTTGGGTGGGATAGTTACTTTTCTTCATAGTAGTTAGTATGAGACTGTTTTTGATTTATGCTGAAAACAGTGTTGACAATGCAAAGATCTTTTTGTTATTGCCCAGCAGCCTCACACAAAGCAGAAGGCTTTTCTGCTCCTCACCCCACCCCACCAGTGCTGGCCGGGGACATGGCCGGGACAGCTGGCCCCCACTGACCAAAGGGATATTCCATGACATACAACATCACGCTCAGCACATAAAGCTGGGGGGGAAAGCAGGAAGGGGACAGGGGGGCATTCAGAGTGATGGCATTTGTCTTCCCACATAACTGTTATGCATGATGGAGCCCTGCACCTGAGGATGGCTGAACACCTGCCTGCTAATTGGACGTGGTGAATGAATTCTTTGTTTTGCTTCGCTTGCATGGATTCTGCTTTACTCTATTAAACTTTTTATCTCAACCTATAAGTTTTCTCACTTCCAATTCTCTCCACCATCCCACCGGAGTGAACAAGTGGCTGAGTGAGGCTTAGTTGCCAGCTGGGGTTAAACCCTGACAAATATAGCCAAAATATTTGAACTGCACATAAACTTGCCGACAGTGAATTATTCACCATCTTGATGAGAGCTCTCACTGTTGACAATACCACTGAAAACCACACATTGTTCAGAGCTCAGAGGTTTCTGCCCATGTAAGACAATGTCTTTCTCAAGACTCCTAAATGCTCCATGTACAGTGGAGAGCGATAAACCAGCAAAGCTCATACAACGCTGCCAGCACTTGTTCAAACATGCTTCCCCTCCAGTGGTCCATCAATACAGAAACACTCAGTACTGCACACTTATTGCCCAGGTCTTTAATTCAGTTCTTAAATTCAAAAGGACGACTACAAACCCATCTCCAGTCACTTGTAAGAAATCTAGTACAATTTTCAGAGCCACCAGCAACTGACGGGCAATAGCCATGGCTGGGTACATCTCCCCATGGCCCCCTCAAACTCTACATTATAAATAAATGGCTGATTTCTATGCTGTGGAGAGATCTAACTACTATAAACTGCACAACTCAATGCCAAAGTTTCTGCAGAAAGGAAGGGGAGTCTTATGGAAATTTTCACCCCACCCCACATTGCATTGTTCTCTCAAAACTCTTTCAATATCTCTTAGGCCCTGAACACAGAAAAACATCATCTGTTTTCCCACCTTCAGCAAACATTCAGGTTAGGATCCGTACACACTAAGCACAGAAGAGACAGCTTCGGAGAGAAAACTGTCAGCCTGTCAATGTAACACAAGCCAGGACTGTAACAGAGGGTAAGGAATAAGGGTGGTCATGCAAAGCATGTCAGCAAAACAAAATTGTCACCAGGTCACTTTGCCATTTGATTTCACCAATTAACTGCTTCACCTACAGTCACCAGTTTACAGTGCATGCAGCTGAGCCAGGCTTTTCAGCTGCCTCCCGACCAGCAAGCAGTGCTGGACACAGCAAACAGCTACAGCTGCCCAACCATCAGACCCTACACTAGAACAAGAACAAGGAGAAAAAAAACAACGGCAAAAAAAAAATCCACTGGTCACAGATGGTATCAGCAGAAAGAAGGATTAACAGGGACGAGTATCAGCTCATCTGATAGTCTCCCCAACCTTTCCACTGCAAACACCAAAGCATGGAAGAGAGGGTGCTGCTGTTGACTGTATGCCTAATCTCCTGCAGCCCCTCGGATATCCCCAATTAGTGCAAACTCGCATCCATCCCCATCATACCCTTAAGCTGGTATGATTTAACCTGAAGCCCACCTCCAGAAAAGGATAGAAACACTACTGACGGTCTGCAGGGAAGAGACCAGGACCTCACCAGAAAACACAAACACCCTCAAGTTGCACAAGGTGCCCAGGTGATTTGGGGAACACCTTTGAGACAGTTTGCCCCATGGCAGTAACTACAATAAGCTCCAAGGGCCAGTTACACAAGTCCTGCATGACCTGCCACATTTACTTAAGATGCTATTAGCATGCCTAAATTAGATTTTCAGTTTGAAACCAATTATATTTATTTGATTTCATGCCAACATCTCTGGCTAATTTAAAGGGCACTGGTGCTATGCAGTGTTAATTCTACACAATGGAAAGCAGGCTCAAACATCTCATTTCCAAACACCGCAATATTACTGGAAAAGATTTAACCTTCCCTCTGTCAGTTGTCTTTATGGTATATGCAGCAATGTAAATATCATACTGGCTGTCATCAGGTATTACCAAGGCTCAACACACAGCCCTGGTACGGTAGCCAAGCCAGCGCTCTCCTTTCCTCCCTCCCAACCTTTATCTCTGAACTCTGTCTCAAATGTAATTGTCAACTGTAGAAGATATTTTATTTGGCCAGGATTCCACTAAACAGAACAATCTGTCTGCATACAGTGCAGATATCTGATAGTACAGTGGTTACTTAAAAGCTTATTTACCTAAAATATCTCATAAGTCCTCTCTTAAAGGGTATCATCCCTTCTTTTCAGGGAATAGCTTGATCTAGTAAGTCTTTTCTGCATCTATTAGTGTGTTCAGCACACAAGATTAGCCCACTGGTTAAAAATTACATTCTTTAACCAAGAGTAATGAGAACCACCCTGAGCCTTAGGATCCGAACAAGTAACTACATTCAGGCTCCTAGTCCAGCAGCCTCTCAGCTGTTCAAATAAAGATTTGCATTGGTGAGTTGTTCAACAGGAAAACAGCTCATGCTCAAGATGCTTTTTTCAGTGAAGTACAGTTTGCTGGAAGTCAATACCAAGGTATTTCTTAGCTGTTAATAACAAGTTATTTATTAGACACCACATGGCATCCTCAATGACAATTTTTACTTTAGTGAAGGGATGGAATTTACAGCCTCAGCTTTCAACTTGCTTGGTGCTCTACCTCACAAGGTGAGAAACGGAAAGAAGTTCATAAAGAAGTGGCCCAGGACATAAAGTTCTTACAGGTGAGGCCATATAACCCATCAAGTTTCCAAAGGACTCTTTTCCACTGGCAGATCTTAAGGAATCACAAGTCAGAGATGTTTGTAGTCAACATATTTTAAGGTTTGGAGACAGCACGAACACCAAGCTGCAGCTCTTCCATGCCTTCACTGGGAAGTATCCTTGCAGATTACAGCCTGAATGTAAAGCAAGCAGTGTAAAAAAAAAAAAAAAAAAAACCACCAAAAAAACCCACTGAGCTATAGACACATGCTACATAAGAGAAGGCATTGTTACTTCCCACTGTCATAGGGAATTCATTAAGCAGCTGTTTCATACAGCGATGACAGGGTCACAAGGAAGTCTGAGCATTTAATAGAACGTGTGCCTGTAATTCCCCCATGCACCATTTCAAACGCAAGCATTCATTAATTTGGTATAGGGATTATACAATTTGGCATCAGCTATAGCAGGGAACTGGACTCCATGACTCTAACAGTCCTTTCTGGCTCTGCATCTCATCAAAACAAGTAACAGTAGCTTTCCATTTCTGTTCTGAAAATTGACATAATGAAATCCATCCCTGGGGATTTTGCAGGAAAGGTGTTTACCTCGTGACAAGAAGCATTGTCTTCAATTTATGAGTTTTTAAGCCACCAAGATAACCTAACATTGTGTTGCCTGCCTGAAGCTGGAGATGGCCTGAAATGCCTCACTGCTGTTCCAGCTCCCCCACTTACCTCAACAGTTTTCAGTTCTAAGCACGGCCAGCTAATTTTCTTAAGAAAAAGTCTGTAAGTGCTCTCATCCCACAGCTATTAACTTGCTTTCTCACTTTTTCAAATGGCGTTTTCCACTACGCTCTGCACCATTTTCAAAGCTTCCTTTTCAGAAGGGCTGGAATGCACCCTGAAACCCAATAAAATGGACTCAAAATCCCCTGAAGATCAGAAATTAGCAAGAACCTGACTTAGAATGAATCAAAAATGAAAATTCACAAACTGTACAGCAGCAACTACAGAGCTTTCATCCAACATTTAGGAAAATTTCAGTTTTACAAAACATGTTGAATTGCCACAAGATGCAATAATCGCTCGTCCTGCACATCAATACAATTTCACAACTAGTATTTTCAATCATTTTCCTACTTGACAACACTCTCCCCTCTAATGAGCTGCAAAATTTGTCAATTACCTCTGCTCTAAGACAAAAGGCAACTTAACTTCTTCCACACAGTAAGCTAGCAGAGGATACCACAGGACCAAGCCACAAGCTCAGTCAGATCTCACCAGAAGCAAGGTGGAGTACTCCAAGGTCAAAATTTCACTCTGCAGTTTTAACTTAATTAACAATTCCATGGATGGATGAAAAGGAAACAGAGCATCCTCCCACACAGCTTTATTAATAGCAAGGTGCTAGCAGTAAAAACAGTGAAGTCTGTGCTTAAATTACCATTCATGACTATAAAGCGGTAAAAATTTGGCAAAACCCAAGGAGAATTTACTACAGTAAGGGACAATCACTGAAGTACTTCAACTCAACACTATCCCTTAACAGCTGCTCGTACCTTTTCTCTCCAGGATGAATTTACATAGGCTTATTTCCTGCCTGAAGGAAATATCCATTTGGGAGAATGCTATAAAGTCAGTTTAGCATGAAATAGTGAAATGAAATAAACCAAGAAATTTTTCTCTCTCCCCCACCCCCAAGACAGTAGCTCTCAAGACAAAATGGATAGAGAAAAAAAAATTGAAATTTGGCAAGAGATTAAAACCTCCTTCAGAAGAGCTTTTCTATATTCCCTCAAAAGTGCATTTTAATTCAACTGACTTGTAAGAGTTTCAAAGTGTTGTTTCACAAGCATGCAGTACAAGCTGTATAAAACTTTCATGGATGCGAAGTGGAAGGAAGATGCAGCTAATTTGGTGATTTGGTGAGAAAGTGAATCACTGCTCTGAATTTACTCTGTACTCCATTCACAATGCAACTTGTGAAGCCTTTAAGACTTGAAGATAGCTGTCCCCTTCAGAATTCCCAGTGTGCAGAAACAAAGAGGTCTAAGAAATCTTTGCAAGGTGTGTTATTGGTAGAGGTTGATACACAACCAAGTATTTTTTTTCAGGGTGGAATTTCTCTCAATTGCAAGCAAAATCGTGCTATTGTGTTAATTTGAAAAGAGTAATTTCTACTTAAAGATCGTTGTTACCTGATATGTGTCACTGTGTTAAGAACCTTGAGAAGTGGTAAAAGAAAGGACTTGGGGGGGGGGGGGGGGGGGTAAGTTGCTGGATGTTGTAGCTAATGAGTAGGTGTGAAAAGCAATACTGGATTTTTCTTTTTTGCTTTTGGATCACCACAAATCCCTGCCTGCTTGTACTACATGATGAGACCACATAATCTGGTTAAAAAACAAGGAATATGCAGGCTGTGATGATTAATATGAGAACCTCAGGCACAAGCAGTGTTTCAAGGCAAACAACACACCCAGACAACCTAAGGGCTCAAACTTAGAGTTGACAAAATCCCACACCAAGGTCAGTTGCTTCGCTTGTATTTATACACAAGAGGAACATGAGAAGTACTGAAGCGATATCATGGACCTAGTCAGGTACTTGTACCCCTGTTGTCATTTAGCTGTACTACACCATTTCTTACAGTGATCTTGTCTTACTCAAGTCAAACAAGTATGATTTTGTTCTTAGTATGGCTCCCTTTATTAGCATATGCATTATTTTGCACAGAGGCACCACATCTCCTCTCATAGACCAGGAGCAATGACCTTCTGGTAAAGAGTCTGGACTGCCTGTCAGCCACAGGGACCTAACCCTGCCTTCAAGAATTTCCCACATGACTGCCAGAAAGATAGATGGCGTTTCATGTTTTTTTAGAAATGTCAAGGCTGAACTCCCTTAGGTGAAGTCACAGGAAACTGCAGCAACTTTGAGAGCCAAGTTCTTCACATCTGCATCTCAGTTGTTTGATTCTAAAGGGAACGCAGGGTAATAGGCTAAATTCATCTGGAAAGTCCCAGGATCCTGATATTTCAAAGACTTTGCAATGCCAAATTCCACTGCTCCAACAGCTATTCTTCTACACCCACAAAGCTCTCAAGTCTGTCTCTCCCTATTAAGAAATTTTAGTAACACCAAGTTTACAAGTGCTCCATTAGCATGTCCACAGCTAAATTTACTGCTACAGAGATTTACGATGGATGTCATGCATTTTAGGGGACATCTTCCAAGAAAATTTGACCAAAATGCTGTTTTTCACAATTCACTAACACAATCAGCAATAAGAACCAGTGTTATTGCCCATCATTTTAAATAGCTCCAACTTTTAATAAAAGATTACATCTCTACACGCTGACTTGGTGGGCAAGCTGCTAACACTCAGAAATAAAATAGATCCTGCCAAGTTTAAACAGACTAACGTTCTGGGGAAGAGCTGATTCTCTCCAAGATTTCTTCATCTGCAGAAGGAAGAAGCCTCCCAGGCATGCATTTGTCAGCCAGCACATACACCCCTCAGGTGTGCATCAGAAGCAGAGCACATTCAAATTTCCCAGCACCAGCCAAAATAATTGCATTGAATTGAAACTATTTAAATGGTATCCTTGAGAAATGAAAGTGTTAAAGCATTAATCAGTGCACGAACCTAGAAGTACTGGAAGCAACTGCCACATAGAAACCAACCACAGGAAAGCATGAACTACTTCCACATGAAACATCCCATATGTTTTGGGATTTTTTTTTCCTGTTAATACCCCAGAGTAGCTGAAAGCAGCGGGAACCATCTCTGCCCTCCCCTGAAATCAGCAGGCAAGCAGCCATGCCACTTTGATAACAAGGATGTATTCTTCCCAGCCAGCCTCTCACCACTGCTTTGCTTTGAATGTCCTCAGTCTGCTTCCCTGCGCATTTTATCTTCCTTCCTATCAGAGAACAACAGAAACACTAAACAAAGACACACACACAACTAAACACTTTTTGCTTTCACTTCCCAAGAGGTGAAGATCACCTCAATTTAGCCCTATTCTAGTAGGGCGATAGTATCAAAGGTCTTACAGAAATGAGATGTGCCAAGTACTCAAAGGAAAGGTATGCTGGATGCAGAAGTAACCTGGCTATTCAGTTGCATTCAAGAATACACGAGAAGGTATCTTTGTCTATGTCCAAGCAGCTGAGAAATTGTGGTACTGAGCATCACCCACTCCAGTGCCCAAGCAGACCAAGTAATACAAATGACTACAAAAAAAACTTTTTAAACAGATCTACATTTGCTCAATGTTAATTTTATGTAAGTTTTAACACAGTACAAAATAACAAAAAGGCTTTTCTATCAACTTTAAGTGGAAAAAGCTTACAAGTGAGCACACAAAGGAAGTCTTCAAATGAATTAACCAGCCTGAATATTGGGAATACCATGCAGGAATCAAGTTTGTTTAGCTAGGCTGGGGGGAGGAGTGGGAATTCGTGAGGAAATGCTAAAACAAAACATATGGCACCAAGACTGAAGTCTAAACACTCAATTTAGTTCCCAAGCAGTTATGTTTTATAGAGTGTAACATTTTTCTTGAATGGGTTTTAAATAGTTAGGCAAATGAAACAGGCTGCAGCTAGCACATAAGACTCACAGGTAAAGATCAACACCACGCTTTAAAAAAATAAATAAATAAACCAAAAAAAGACTGCAATGTTATCATTGGACAAGAGCATCCCATTTCAGCCTGGTTTTTACACCCAAAAACTTTGATGGTACCTGGTGAGTACTTAAAGGCTGTTCTTTTTCAATGGCAGTGCTTTTTCAGTACATGAGATAACTGCTCAAGCACAAGATGGGTGGATGGGTGACCACAGACATTTTGATACAATTTGGGGAAGCAGAAATCTTAGCTTTAACAAGTTCCTCTATACCTGCAAAAGACAAATTTCTCCCACACAGGTGTACATATGCTCACACATAGAGCTTGGAAAGAAGATGGCTGGAAATCTGAATATTCAACTCCAAAAGATGGCATTCACAGGCAAAGCCCAACTCAAAAAGCTACATGAACTGCAGTCATTAAAAAAACTAATCACTCAGTAAACGGTAACTTCAATTTTCAATTTAAGCTTGATTTCTGATGGGATAAGAAACTCCCACCACATCTGTTCATGCAGCCTGCACTGTCCTCATCGCTACGAAGGAATCTGTCAGGGGAAAAAGGGCACAGGAAAAGAGCAAGGGAGTACTCCCACCTCTAATTTATCTTCTGTTTCTGGCACAGACCGTTCACAGCAAAGAGGATGCTCCTAAATCAAACAGCCACAGCCAGCGGGGTTCCCATCTTTCCAAAAAAGTAGCAAAATGAGGATGACCCAGTTCCAACCAACTTTACTGCTACCAGCATTTCCAACAGGAATTATGAGATTCAAGGGAACCTACATGTGCAAGTATCTGATCAGCACAAGCAGCATAAGGTCAATTTTTTTTTTCAGGCTTCAAAAAGACAACTGCAATGATTTATATGCAATCCACGCTTAGAAGACCACCTCCACAACTACCAGCACACACTACATTTTTCTTTTTAGGTGAAAATTTAGATGTCCCCATAGGCGGTGCTCACCTGCAAAGACTATCGCTACTCTGGAGGTACATTTCATAGAAATACTTTATAAAATTGCTTCCTCTATCCCACCTCCTTTTTGACATGAAAGTCAGGTTCTGATCCTGAGCAAGGTTCCTTGATTCAGTGTACTGGAAATTATTTAAGCCTAAGGAGGCTTACTCAGCAGTTATTAACACTAACCAAGCACAATAAACACCAGCATTAATCCATACCTTTATAATGGTATGAGTCACCCCCAGTGCTGAGTAATCCTTTTTTGTTTTAGTATTAGCCAGAACCAGGAAGGCAGTTTTACAGGAGAAGTTCTCCTTGCAGGTAGAAAACTTGCTCTTTCAGTTCCTGCACTGAAACGGTATGGAGCCACCCATGTCAAATAGAAGCCACATATGGCTATTTTCAGGCAAAACCAATACAAATTAAGGAATGAAACTACACATGGATTTCCTTTATTCTGGTGTGGAAAAAATAGCTGAGCTGGCAATCTACTGAATAGTGGACTCTGAATTTAAAGAGCAACAGTTTTCATCAGGAAACAAGTTAAATCCTTTAAAAGCACGGGTGCAAGGTTCATCTCCTTCCACACCAGGACGTCTCTTTGTTCGCCGCTGATAGACTTTTACAGCTTTACAGAAGTAAAGAGAGCTCAAGAAAAAAAAAATACAACCAAAAAAACCCTTGAGGTTTGCAGGAGACATGAAGCAGGAGGTAAGGCAGTCCAGTTAAATGAGTGACATTTTGTCCCACAAATCATACATGTGCTAAGAAACCTACATCAAATATTCATCCAGGACACTAGCAGACACACCGATGTTTGGGAGGGGGGCGGCGGCGGCGGGGGATGGGAAAGTTAAAAAGAGAAACCATATGTTTCCAATATACACGTTTCAGTCTACACTCCATGACACACCACAATGCCAACACAATCTCTCAGTGAGCAGGCGACATCCAGAACCTCGGTTTACAGAAGGACAGGGAAGAGAAAGAAATTAAAATACTTCTGATTTCTCCCCAAGTTGTCAGTTAACATGAGACAATGACACATCTCTGTGCTCCTTCTAATACTTTGAGGCTATAGGATGTGCATCTCCAGCAGCAAGTTCTCCTAAGAGCAGAAGTGCATTTACATTCCCTTTTGTTCCCATCCCACCCTGCTACAAAGAGGCAGATTGTCCATTCGCTCCCATCTTTGGGTACTCAAGCTCAAATCCTTGCTTTGTGCTACCAAAGAACCCCTTTGCAGACTTTCAAATGTAAAGAAAGAAAAAAAAATTAATTTCTTACACACAGAGATCCAGTTCCCTTTCCCCGGGAAAGGGGTGGCACGTTCTGCCCCTTCCTCCCTGCACCTTTATCTCCTGCTTCTCAAAGAGGCTGAACATCATCCTCCCCAGGGCACATTTTCCAAAGGCGGTTTAAAAGGTTGATCTGTAAGATTACACCTTCCTGTCTTTACAGGGAGTTTGTTACCTTCCTAAAGCACTGCAGCTCCCACCGAGCAAAGGGAGAGGACAAAGCCTGATCCCACAGAGCAATAGGAATTTCCAACAAGGATTTCCACCACCACCCCCCAGCTTTAGTTCCTTCCTACTTTTAAACAATGCCAAGAATTTAATCTCTTAAAAGAGCATTTTCACAAACTCTCCCACCCTCCTTAACAGAAAACAAGTCTCCCCACGAGGCAGGGATGGGAGGCCTGGGCACGATAGCGCTACATCATTTATAAACTTCAAATAAGAGCACTCCACAAAGATTACTCTAAAAATTAACCTCCTTCCTAAAAGCCTTTGGCCAGGAGCCTGCCCTGCCGCCTCCTGCTTTATTTCGTGCCTCCGGAGAGCGAGACGGGAGGCACTGACCTTAGAGTCACCTGTGGCACCACCTCAGATGTGTCACATACTCGCCCTAGAGCAGTATATCCCTCTAACACACACCCCAACAAAATGGTTGAGACAGCCAATAAATCAGTACAGCGGGAGGCCTTTGGTAACTGTGCAGTTTGAAGTCAAGAGAGAGTGAGAAGGGGGAAAAAAAAAATAAATCATTTAATGGAGAGAGCAAGGGCTGGGGCCTCGACCTGTGAGGACAATGAATGAAAATGCACAGCAGCAGCAAAAACCCAGGATAAAAGGCTTGTTCGGTGCCACTACAAAACCCTCCGTCCCCTGCGCGGACCAAAGCAACACGGGGCTCCCGAAGTGCTGAGAGGAGTCGTCCCCCGAAATGAATGGGGGTGCCCCAGAAAGGGAGAGCCCACGTCAGCAGCGGAGTTGGCTCCTGCAGACCACCTCACGCCCACCGCATCGAACCCGCCCGGTGACGGGCACAGAGGAGCCCCCACAGCGCGGACCCCCATCCCGCTCCGTGCCCGGCGTGAGGGTACCCGCGCCGCCCCCCCCCCCCCCCCCAGACAGGGCCGGCAGAGGCTGGAGATGAGCCCCCTGCCAGGGGGTGCCCCCCAGCTACCCCAAGCCTCTGCTGGGGACGGGGCAGACCCGCACCCGCCGCTGCGGGTCCCGCACACGCGTGAGGAGGGGAGACCCCGCAACCCCCGCACCTCCGGCCAGGCTGCAGCCGCGGGGGCCCCCAGCCCCTCCCTGACCACGCACCCCCCACGGCGGGGGGACACGACCCGCACGCACCCCCCCTGGACCGGGGAGGGGGGCAGACACCCCGAGCACATACCTCCCTCGCGAAAAGGGGCAGACCCCCCCTCTGTCAAGCGGCCTCTTGGACCCTCACACCCCTGGGACAGGGGGCAGAGCCCCGCACAGCCTCCCCACACACACACGTATCAACCCACTCAGCGGGGAGGGGTGGGGGTGGGGTGACAGTACCCCCCAGCTGAGGGGGGCCAGGCTGCCCACGGTGCCCTCGGCGGAGGGACACACACACGCCCCTCAGCGAGGGGGCGCCCCGCACCCCCCACCCGCCCCGCCGTGCGCACAGACAGCGGGTGGGGGCCGGGCGCCCCCGTCCCATCCCGCCGCGCCGGCCGCTCACCGATAACCTCCTGCAGCTCGTAGTCATCCTTGTTGATGGACCAGGGCAGCGCGCTGGGGTCCTCGGCCATGGCCGCGCCGCGCCCGCCGCCCGCCCGCCCTCCGCACCGCGAGGGGGAGTGCCACGCAGGAGCGAGGGAGCGGAGAGGCGCTGCGCTGCCCCGTGCGGCCCGGCTGCCCCGACCCCCAGCCAAGACCCCGCCGGCAGCGGCACCCGCAGCCCCGCCGCCTCCGCCGCCGCCTGCCGCTACCACCGGCCAAACTTTGCCTGCTCCCTCCACCTGCCCATGCCCAGAGCGCCCTGACGTCACCCGCGCACGCCGCCGCGCGCACGCCCCGCCCGCCACCGCAGGGCGCCGCCCGCCGCCATCTTGAGCGTGGCGCGCCGCCGCCGCCGCCGCCGCCACACCACCACAGTTTATTTGACTGCCGTCACCGGTCTTGGGGGATGGGTCGGTACGGAGCGCTGCCGAAAGCAGGACGGCTAAAGGGAGAGCCCTTAAGGAAGGGAAAGGGAAGGGCGGGGATGCCACACACAAGATGGCGGCTGCCCACATCTTCCCCTCCCTCAGCCAGGAGGCGGGAGGTGCTGCTGGCCTAAGACCTTTTGCGGGCTGCAATTGGCTGCCAACGGCTGAACCCGCAGCACCCATTGGCGGGGTAACTTGTCAATCGCATCGTGTCCTTCTCCAGGGTCCCTTCGCCTGAGAGGCCTGCGGTTGGGGCCGGGAGCGAAGGCCGGGGAGCGGCGGGAAGAGGCGGCCGGGGCTGCGCCTGCCGTGAGGGGTGTCCCAGCCCGGCGGGAGGCAAGTGGCCCCGGGCGCGGTGTGCCAGCAGCCCTTCTCCCAAACGTGGTGACGGCTGGCCGCTGTGGCAGCCTTGGAATGTGCGCTGGACACATTGGAACCCACCGGACAGAAGGGTGGAAAGCGATGGCGCAGCCTCGTGTGGATTTGGTCCAGGAGGGACGTTTTAATCCCGAGGCGAAGAGGGCCAAACCACTGCCACCCGTCTCCGTTTCCCTACTGACCACGGCCCTGTGGTGAGCAGGTGTGGAGCCCAGCCCAGGCGCTTCAGGGATCCACATTCCGTGTTTAAAAATAGTTCCCGGGGTTATGATGGGTATGGAGGGATCGGGAGGTCGGGTTTTCTCCTCACTGCCTCTGAAGATGAGCAATTCTCCGGTTTCCCAGCTGCTGAATGCTTCTGCTTGCTCCACACTGTAAATTCAACACTCCTGGGGTATGTCCAACACCCTTATCCTATGGGTCACAGCCCACAAGTTTGTAGCTGGAGCTTTGTTGATTTGGATGCATTCAGAAGTACATCGGGTGGTCAGGGGAGGGGAGGAAATCCGATTAAAAGAGTAAGGAATGTGAGGCTAACTGGTACCATGAACCCATGAGGGATGCTGTTAAAGTGTTTGCAGTTTGGGGATCTGATCGTTTTTTCCAACATAAAAAGAGATGAAATGGTGCATCTCTCACTGTCACCCAGCACGATAGTAACCATCAGGAAAGCTGACTGGGAAGCTCTTCATCAGGTTTCATTCCTCTTTGTCAGTCACTATTCTTCTTGTAGCTCAATGTCAGGCACTACTGTGACTCAAAGAACATCAGTTATACATATTTTTAGCTTATTAGGACAAATTCCTGAGATGCCTCTGATGAACTAGGCTTTGTAGAGGGCCAGTGTACCCTGCCAAATGCATCCTCTGAGTTCTGAGTCCAGTATTTCACTTGTGCTACCTAACACAGGACACTAACTCCCTCCTCCTACTCTTTTTTTTTTTTTTTTTTTGTCCTACAGAAGCAAGAGGCCCACAGTCCCATCTCGCTTGCTGCGCTGCAGGCACTGAACAACGATGGTCTCTGTCATAAGGCAGAGCTTTCAACTGAAAAGCTGTTTGTTTTTCCTGCTTGTCTGTGTTAAACATTCCTCTGCTGAGCGATTTTTAATATTTGCTAAATATGCTTTAATTACTGCTCAGAACTGTCTCTGTGATCTTATAACCATGTTATAAAAGGAGTTTATACAGCAATTAAAAACAGGTTTTACCCCAGAGCATGCACTTGGGTAGCCAGCGTCATATTTCTGATAGCTAACAGCATTTTAAAAATGGATCTGAGCCAGGCATCAACAACAAAGAAAGACTTATATATGCTTAATTTTACCACAGTGTTTTTTAAATCAGAACCATATTTTTAATTCTCTTATTTTGGACCAAAAATCCTCCCCCTGAGGACAATGCTAAAACTCTATTGATTTAGATCAGTAGGGCAGGATTAGGTCCACAATGAGCCTTGTTCTTTAAGAATTAGCACAGACTTTGATCTAAATTAAAATTTAACAAGTGCACTGACAAGACCACCAGCAGCCACATGAACATACACAGATGAATGCTGTATTTTAGTTTTCCAGCTCTGCCATGAAAAATGCACTTCCACATTTTTAAGCCAAAATCTCTCATTCACATAGAATCCAGGTCCCACAAATTTTGTATTATTTTTTAAATGAAATCAGCATTTTGGGGCCCTCAAAAGACAGGCATTGCTGTTGCATTCATTCATTCAGCATGTTGGTTTAACCTGCATCTGTTGAGGGATGAAAAAATGGAGTTTCCACAAAGGTCTTAATCCTTAGTCCACTTCAGATCTCCAAGCAGCATCTTCTCCTTTTTCATTGTTAATATTCTGCTTATGCTACTCTTCCCAATTTGCTTTATTTTGTCTAGTTTGTGTAGGTTGTAAGCTCATCAGGGCAGAGGTGATGCCTGTATTTATAAAACAGCCTATGAAGTAGTGCTGCTGAATCCAGTGGTTTGTTGTAATAATAAGAAGTTTTAGTAGAAATCTGAAGTGGAAAAGCAGTTTCCTCATGCATCCACTTCCGCTGTGGACCAGGCTTTACAGGAGACTGAGAAGTGGAAAAAATCCAAATGTCTTTCAAGTAGGAAGGCTGCAATCTGAGAAAGTCTCAGAGCTGGGTTTCCCCTGATTTTTGACTTCCAGGAAAACACCACAGTGATTAGAGCAGGCGGTGCCCTCCTCCCATTGATTTTGCTGCAAAGTAAAGGCTTTCTTCTGGCACCTGCAAGCACAACAGGCACACGATCCATGCACAAAATGCTTTCATTCTTATAAGGTACATGGTTTCCTGCCTTTGTGGGCCAACTGCTGATTACTGGGTGCTGTCCAGCTCTTTACCCTTTTTTTTCCCCATTCATGTAATATTGGCTATCATAGAACTGATGTTTAATACATAGATTGGTGATTCTAATCCTCAGTACACAGATGATACTAGCTTTAGTGCCTGTAAAGGATCCTTGACGGTTGATATATTTTATCATCATCGCTAGTGTGAACATAAACTTCACTTACACTTGGGTTGTACAAAACTAGTCTAAACTCTAGTTTGCATATTGAGGCACTGCAGATTTCATCTTTCTATTCACATAGAATAATTTTCTTCTTGTTATAGTTCAAGGCAAAGTTGCTTTTTTGGAACAGCCACACAGAAGCATTTGCTGACACAGTTCAGTAGTGTTTGAGGCCATGGCATTTGTTGCTGCGTTTCTAGTTAAAGGCTTTTTAAGGCATCATAAACTGCTGTTTGTAAGTGACTATGCATTAGCTACCATGATTCTTGCCAGCAATAGCAGTTAATGTGCTTATTGAACTGCTTGGTACGGCCATGGTTTGCTAAAGCGAGGGGGAGCCCAACAATGCCTGTCTTATTGCATTTAGAATAGGGCCAAGCGCATGTCGGCAAGTGGAATGCCTGCCCTTGTTTCACTGCAAAATTTGCCCGCTATTCTTGCTTTATGGAAACACTTCCAGATTTATTGAAGGGACCTTACTCTATCAAACAGCAGCTGATTATTTAACAAAGTACAAGGCAATTTCCTCTCCAGCTGACTTTATCTCTGGGGATTTCTCCTGGCAGCTTTACTTTGGGTTTTGAGAAATAAGGCAAGGACCATGCCATGGAGGAAGGAGGAGTGATTTAAAACCCTCCAACTGGGGTAAGTTTTTAATAACAGTTGTTTTCAAAACATAAGCCAAATGCCAGTCTAAACCACACCAGCAGGTTTTTGTAAGTGATCCTGTGTACTACCATGTATCTCCGCCCCGTCATTGAGTGCAGGCGTGCTAAGTCATTTAAATTCACCTTTGAGGTCACTTTGAAGTCAAGTAGCTGAAGGCCCGGTTTTAACAGGTGAATTCTGGTTCTCACAGCATGTTTACTGAAACCAGCTTTCGCTCTGCAAACACACTTCTTATCCCATCACCACTGCCCCTCAACAGAAATGTTGTGCTGTTCTCTTACTTCCTCCACTGAAAATATCCCCTGATTTTAAGCTCCAGGGAACAAGTGAAGAGCTTAGGATCAAGACATGTTTTTTCTTTTTACTCTTTTCTTCTAAGTTTATGATTTTTTAGTGTACAAACTGAAAGCCAGTTAACCCTCTCTGTAACAAACTATAGCTGCTGCCTCCTTCAAATCTAATATAAAATCAGTGCTAGGTTTAGAAAATAATTATAACAAGATCTTGATTACCACATACCTGAACCAGAGTTTAGTAATCAGCTCTTGATCTGCTCTGGTTTACAATAATGCTTTCTTCATACTGCTTTGTCTTTACAGAAGCTGATGAAAGACACTTCACATGCCCACACCTCCTTTCGCCCTGGGAATGTCAAAGCTTCTAAGGACAGAAAAGTTTTCCCACTGGCCTTTTCTGTGGAGGGTAAATCTCCATTATGAAGCATTTCTAAGCAGCTGAGCAGGACAGAGGGGTTGAGAATGTGTTTCAGAGCCTTTTCACTCATTGCTGAAAGCGCAAAATAAGCCTGATGCAAGCATCCAGACCCTGACAGACAAGCAGGTACACCTGGCCTGACTCCTCTTTTGCAGTTGGTGCAGGGTGGCCAAGGACTGTTGGTTCCATTACGCAAAGCTTTGTGTGTGTATTCAAGACCATTTTGGACTCTTTATTGTTACACAAAACTCTCCTAGAAAAATATTCAGTCAGCACATAACTCCTGACAGAAATCAGTTTAGCAATGCCAGAGAAGATCCTGTTGCAGCAGGGAAGGCCCAGGTGTCCCTGGGTACTTAAATCTCCTGAGGGATGGCCATGGCAGGACTGAACACAGAAAGCAGCTTTTGGAGGAAACATTGCTTCTCTCAAGGTGGTACAGCATGGGTACTCTGTCATCTGGGAGTGCATGGGCCCAGTTTACAGCTGGCAAACTTTGAAGAAATAAAACATCTTGTGTGACATTACAGTGAAGCAACATGAATTCTCTTAAAAGGCAATGAGAAGAGAAACCCTAGGAATAGAAAGATAGGATTGAATAAGGTTTTGTTCACTTCTTGCTATCTGGGAATAAGATTTGTGAGGGAATATTGTTCTTATCCTTATAAACGGCCAATATCTTCTTGAACCCAGGTAAGCTGAGGCCAGGCGAGGTTAGTGGTTCACATTAGCAGATTCTAATGACATGAGTTTACAATAATAGTGTAATAGTTCAGTGTAACAGTGACTCATAGCTTATTACGATGGCAATAGGAATGTATAGAGATCTCATCTGAAAAAAAATCTATTTGGATAGTTCACATCCTTTCCTTCCTTACTCATGAATTCCTGTGTCATTGACTGCTGGCTGCTAAAAATAGGATCCTTTTTGTGTATCTAAAGTAAAGGAAAACCTAGAATGAGAGACAGTAGGAGACAACCAAGGTCTTTACATACAGAGCCTTCAGGAAATATTTGTAATGAAAGCCCTCCAAGAGTGCAGGAATGTTTTTAAAAGATGGGAACAATCTAAGTGTAAGAAGATATTCTGCCGGGGAAAGTGGAGAAGAGTTAATGAATCACACCAGCTCCCAGCTTTGGTATTTTGCACCATGGGGATGAGAAGATTCCTCTCTCTATTAGGTATACTACCAAGCTACAGTTTCATCTTAGAGAAGCTGTTCCAGTTCAGCAGCAGGAGAGCAAGCTTCAGGGAACAGGCCAGGAGCAGCCCTGTGGGCTGATGAGGAGCCAGAGAGGAGCCACAAGAGGAAACTAGGAGTTGCTTGAAGTTGTACAAATCTCTGAAGGACAGCAGTAGGAAAGGAGAACCAGGAAGACACAAGTAAGGTATCTGCAAATTAAATGGATTACCACCACCACCCCTGTGAAAAATTAAAAAACCCACATGGCACCTCTGAAACAAACCACTGAAGTGTGAAATCATACGGCAGGGAAAGCTGTCACACAGAATCAGAAATTGATGTAATAGAGAAAAATTGACTGCTGCATAATTTGTGCAGATTGCTAGCTGAGAGAGAGAGATCCATAGCTCCTAAGGGCTTAGCTGTGGGCACTGTCTGGCAAAAGGTGTGGAAAGCAAAATTTCATAGTTGGTAATTCTACGTGTACTGAATGCTTCCTCTTCAATACCAAACAATTAAAATCGATGACAGGATGCTAGGTAACAAAAGAAAATGACTGATCAATATGCATGTCTTGGAGCTGAAGAAAAACCCATCTGCCGAGAGCAGCATGCTGATGAGGCGAGATTTCTGAGAGCCCAAATAGAAAATCTTAAAAGCTTCCATTCCCGATGCTCAATAAAACAATGCAGCTAAGCAGATGCCAGATGCAGTGCTAGGAGAGCTTAAGTCACCAAGGAGGCTAAATAATAACTGTTAGGAAAAACAGGGAATATTCATTTTTAGACTAAATAGCTTTACAGTAAAAAATGTGATGCTTCTCTTCTTTGCCTTTCTTTCTAAAGAGCTCAAAAGCCCTTTACTGATACTGAAAAATAATGTTCTTTGTATACTCATGTGAGGTTTTAGAGATGCTGAGGCACTGACATTTTAAGGCCAATGTCCATTTTAGTCTTCAGCTCAAAGCAGTTTAAATCTCATTTCCATGTATATTTCCGTTGGGGGTGTCTGCCAAGTGCTGCCAAAAATCAAACACTAATCTTTGATGATTCAGTAGTTTTAAGTCAGTCACCTGATTTCTTAATACTTCCAGAAATGTTGTTGTAAAGCAGTCCGCAGGGTCTGCCATGGCTCCAGCAGGGCAGGGAATGACACATGGACCTTCGGGTTCACTTACCCAGTTTTCCCCTCCTGAATGGTATTTTTTGTTTCTGAGGCAGCAGATTGTAAACTGGCACAGAAGCAGTTAAGCACCTAAGGAATTGTGGCTTTTACATTTCGTTCTGCTGACACAAACAGAAGGCGAACATAACTGAATATTAGAGCCAGAAAAATGCTGCAAAAACTTTGTGAAAGTTCACTTCATCGTAACCCCCACATTTGGCTGACCATATTTCCCGTGAGTCCATCCTTTTTCTAACTGCAGCCTCCTCAACAGTGGATAAAGGTCTCTTTCTTAGCCTCCTGACTTTGATTTCGTTAATAAACCAGGCAAGATTCGTAGTGTTGTTCTCACTGCACTTGGAGCAAGGATTCTCCTCCTGGTCCTGCACCGTCTTGCCGGCTGCTTCCTCCACAGAGCCCTCCTGCACCCTCAGCACAGGTGAAACAAGCAGCCACCCACCTTACGAGCCAGCAGGACCCACTGAACCTTTCCCCCACAGGCTGGCACCCAGCCTGGAGCACTCCTTTGCCCTTTCCCCACGTGGTAGGGCTGAGAGCTGTACGAAATCTGCCTGGTCCAGGAAGAATCTGGATGCTTGGCTGTTGAGGAAACCCTGGCACGTTCCTCCCAGTGTGGCTGTGCTACCAGCCATCTGCCACCTGCCTTCTCACCCGGGGGGGGCCACGTTTGCTAGAAAGGGAAGGCTTGAAAGTGCAGCACAGAGCAACCATGCTGTCCTCGGGCTCAGCTCCAGACACTGCACTGCAGGGCAGCAGGAAGGCGGGTGTGAAACAAGAGGAGGAAAAAAGTTCCAAGCAACCTTTTATAAAAAGACGTGTTTCACGGACAGTGACATCGTTCCCTCCTTCCAGGCCTGCCCCACCAGACCCCAACTTAGGAATCGGCAACATTGGAATTAAGGCCCCTCTGCTGGCTGCCAGCCAGGAGAAACTCCAGGTGCAGCTCATGAAATGTTCATGCTCTGAACTGAAGGGATGCATCCCACACAGCACAGGACAGCAGTTCACAGCTGCTGGTGCATCATAACATGCCCTGGTAGAAACCATCTTACCCAGCTGAGAGAGAAGAAACCACTGGCTGGTGGGCACAGACTGCCCCAACCTCTGCCACTGTGCGATCAGCTTTGTCAGCTGAAGCCAGGTTCTGCTACAGGAACAGAAAATGTGTTGTTTGTAAATCAGACCTCACAACAGCTTAAAACTTAAATACACCTTCAATTAATTAAACTTTGCAGAGCAGCTCAGCTCCGGAGTGGATACAATATTCATTCTCCTGCCTGCATATTTTGCTACAAAATAAACAAGTTTTCCAGGCCAGGCTCCATACTGCTTGTCTAGGAGTTTGATTGGGTTTAAAGTAATCTCAGAATCCTACTGGGGATCAGCTGAACCAAAAATTATTATAACGTAGCACTTAAGAGAAAATTACCTTTTAGCGAACTATTTGTACACAGCACATGTCTGGTAAAACCTCAACAGGTCTGACAGAGGTGCTTTTTAATAAGCTCTATTAACATGCTTTCCAGTAATGTGAAACTTGTGGGGTTTGTTTCTTTTTATTGCCTTATTACAATATGTTTCCAGAATGCTCAAACAACATTTTTCCCAGCCATTTTTTATACATAATTGCATTTTCTTCCGTGTCCTAATTTTCTTCCTGTAAATGTGCCCTCTGCACCAATCAGTGCCTCAATGGTGATAAAGCAACTCTTCTCGTGTCAGTGTAATGAAGAACAGAATTTGATCCATCGAGGGGCAATATTTCATCTCTCACCCTCCACCCTTGAAGCTTAGAACATTCGGCAGTGGTTACTGAATTTCACCAGGTAAATGCTGTCCTCCAGTAAACGAGGAAATGGCACCGATGTTCCTGCATCAAAGTGAAATGGAGGACCGGGAATATTTCTTTAGCACAAGAGGAATGACAGCTAGGAAAGAGCTCCTGTGCTGGACCCCCTGATCCCACCTGACTCGGAGGTACACTCACGCTCAGATAAGGGCAAAACCCATTAACTGCTCAAAAACAGGCAAACAGGTGAGTGGAGTAAAGCGGCACTGAAACTGATGGGATGCCAGCACTTCTAGGAGTGGGACTCCAGAGAAGCTGTGGATACCCCATCCCTGGAGGTGTTCAAGGCCCAGCTGGACAGGGCTTTGAGCAACCTGGTGTAGTGGAATGGCAGAGAGGCTGGAACTAGATGATCTTTAAGGTCCCTTCTAGCCCAAACCATTCTGTGATTCTGTGACTCTCCTGGCAGGCTGCTCTCGCCAGCGATTTCTATCTAGCGGAGTATGTTCAGGGATGGTTTCCATATCACTGTCCATATGTTCACTCATAGTAGCCATAGCAAAGACATTACTTCATATACTTTGTAGGGGATATTGTCCCACAAGTGGCTTAGCGTATAGCCTCCTGTTGTGAAGTGCAGCTCGTCCTTGACCTCCACAAATTCCTTCCAACCAACACTTCTATGATTCAGTGATCCTTCATCTCTTCCTGTGGCAGGGCCTTGGCCTGACAGCTGCTGGGTTTGTAAGTTATTTCCCTGGCTTGGACTGACTCGGAGCCAAAGGAAATAAAGCTGGCAAATTCCTCCAGATCGCCGCACTGCAATATATCCCCTGCCGGGGCCTCTAGAAAGGACGCAGAGCAGGAGCTAACGGCCCGGCATCCCTGCTCGCCAGGCACGGGCAGAGCAAGCCCCGGCTCCATCCCCTCCAGCCTGTTGGGTACTAGGGCTGGAGCAAGTCCAGGACGGTGACAGACACAAATGGCAAAGCCAAAAATGAGACCTGGAGAGGAACCACACATCTGAAGTACAATTCCTTGACAATTTTCCTCCTGGCATGACAAAACTCTCCCTCTCCCAGGCATGGCCAAAAACCCCCTCTGAGGAAGCTGTTTAGGCAAAACATGAAGAAATAAAAAAGAACTAGCTCATATAATTTCTTACTAACACTTCACTTTGAGATCCAATATTTATTTTCTTATGCCCAAGAAGTACTTTCAGCCTGCTGCATTGTAATTCTTTATTTTAAAATGCTTTCAAAAGTAGCGAAAGTTTGGGGTTTTGAGGAGGAAAAACTACAAAATCATTGCCTATCTTCAGAATGGCTATACAGCACATGTTTTTCTACAGATTTGTATTAGGATAGAAAGTAATATAAATATAAATGTATATGTATAAAAATAAGCAATTTGGTACCAACAGATTAATCTAGGACAATTTCAGAGAGGGAAAGAAACAAAAATAAAAAACCCCCAGTAACATCACAGTTTTGTAATTCCCTTTCTTAAAGGTGTTTAAGATTTTGACCTTCCACTGAGCATGAAATAGGGGAGGAGAACTACCACTGCCACTGAAATGTGCTCGCAATACCTAGATTTTATATTAGTCATAGATGTCACACTTCATCAATTTACCATGACAAGACAGATATGAAAATATCAGAAGTGCATAAACTCTAGAGGATACATATGTAAAGCACATATTTTATGTGTTAGGGCTGTTACCTCGCTTTACCCCAAAATAATTATTTTAACCTGTAAGACAAATTGTAACTGCTTGTAATAAAGCAACAGTCCAACAAGAGTGATGCTTGCCCAGCACTCCAACCAGGCACACAGAAGGGCCAGGGCACAGGGGGCAGGGTGGTAACAAGATCCCACCGAAGCACAGACATCTTTCATGATTAATTGGAATATTCCACTTATCTACTGGACATCAAATTTACAAATTCAGCTCTTCTTTTTGCTTTCCCTTCCAGAAGCAGCACCTTCCCTATTTGGCAACCACCAGATCATCTATTACAAACATTATTTTTGCTGCTATTTTTTATTTCATCATTTGCAACACCCCATGTCCCAAACCACCCATCAGGACTCACGCAGAAGACACTGCACAAGGTTCATTCTGCCAAAAAATCTCGCTAGTTTTGGTATAGCCTCCTAGAAAAGGGTGCAACGGGCAGAGGAAAAAACCCCACTCCCCTTTCCTCCACCCCAGACCCGGGTCCATGCCTGCCGCCTCCTCCATCCCACCCCGCAGGCAGGAGCCCTCCCGGGGTGCCAGCATGGGCCATTGCTTCCCTCTAGCGTCTGCAGAGCCGCTGCCTCTGCCTGGGCTCCCCGCTAATTAGTTACCACAGCCCTTTCAGCTCTCCAAACTAGAGGAATCTGGTTTGGTCCTGCGAATAATGACCCATAATTAATGTTTATAGACACTCCAGAGTATGAGAATTCACTGAGCCCCGGGAGCGCCTGGGGATCAAGCAGCCTCCAGAAACTCTTCAGTAATTAACATTTAACAATTATGTAGAAACCCCGAGGCAAGCAGCTGTCTCGGCTTCTGCAGGAGAGGCCTGAGGGCAACAGGACATGAAGACAAGCTATTCAGAAACCCCTCATCAGCTTAACTTTTCTCCTCCCATGCCTACAGACTTCTCACTTGTTCTAGCAAGACAGAAAGGTGCAAACGTCACCTTGGCACGATGGCAGCAGTTATATTTGTAGGAGGGACTGAAAAACACCCAGCTCAGCCTATCCAGCAACGGCCCCTGATGCCAACGTGATGTGCGTGAACAGGCTTCACCGTGTTCGGGCCACGGGCTGTCAGCCAGGAGGAACCCACAGCCACGCGTGGACGGGACTGTGCAGCACGTACTGGTAAGGGACCATTCATTGATAGGGAGGGAAAGGCATGAGCCTGCATTTCCGTCTGCACCTCAGCCCTGGTAATGCTTTAAAACAAATCCTTTAAAAAAATAAAATAAAATCACATCCAAATGCAACCTTCAAAATGTAAACTAGTAAAACATTAAGCTGAAAAATCAACATGAGTCAGTGGCTGAAGTAATGAACAAAGTGGCAGAGTTCAAGCAGATACATAAGCAAGATTCCTCTCTTCCCAATTTAGAAAGTAAATATTTACTGTAAATCTGTTTAATACACCAACAGGTCACTTCAGAATGCTACTTTGGGCAGAACCCTTGCCCCTCACCCCCAAGTATTGAGAACTGATGAGATCCACTAGTCACTGCAGTATTCAGGGCTAAATCTAACAAGCAGAGCAGTATCAATGTTGCCACTAGTCTTAGTCACAGAAATACAGTGATTATTGTGGCCGTTAATTAAAATATGCTCTTTCCTATTAATGTAACATTAACCTTTATATTTTAAACAGACCAATTGACAATTTAATACGCTCTTAATTCAGTATTTATCCCTGTACCTTTGAGGCATCCCAAAAGCTGATGTGTTTTGGAAGGCTTTTGAAGGTGAAACAATTTAAGATCTGGACCCACTTAGGTGCACAGCTCGGTTCCTGGTCAAGTCAATGAGCAATAGCAGCCTGCACTTTGCATAGCAAGGACTTTCACTGAAAATACATTATTTTAAGACTGAATTTCTACGAAAGACTCTATATTTAATAAGATCTGGGAATATAAAACACTAGTATAAGGTCATTTAATCAAATGTGGCCTGAACAGAGACAGACATGACCAACACGGTACAAGAGCATGCCTTTCCTTACATTTCTTGCTGTCAATGAACAAAAAAACCCCGCTTAGAGTAAATCTGAGGGACTGCCTGAGAAAACACTAGTGACAAGGGATTTACCCTGTAAATGAACACAAGACAGGAATATTGCAGTATACCTTGAGGAGGAAAATGTCCACAGAAAATAAATCAAGCTCAGTAATTCTGCATTAGTTATAACTACATGGATAATTGCTCTAATTCTGCAGATATTGCTAAAGACAATGGGAAACCCATTCATTCCTTTGCAGTGCTTTAACAATTAAAATAGGCTTCTGCTTTTCTCAAAACAAGGACCGAAGGAGACTGTCTGCCCTCAGAACCAGCGCGGGCTGGGGAGAGCCCACCCGCATTCCCCTGTGCTGCCCAGCAGTGGGGCTCCAGCGCTGGGCAGGGGACATCGGCCCTGGCAGGGCAGGCTGGGCACCAAAATCAGTCATTCTCATAGCACTGGCCATTCACAAAGCAAGAAACAGAAGTCTGAAACCTCAGATCTGCATACCACTGGGCAGCCAGGGGATTTCACTGGAAACTAAAAAAAAATAACCACCAACCCTAGGTGTTACTATAGCCATTAAACAGCTCTTAAAATAATAGAAAACATTTAAGAAAACCTGTGGTTTGAGGCTCTAAGTCTTATTAACTGCTTACAATAGAGCCTTCTTGTATTAGACACTCAGTCTTTAAATATATTTTCTGTATTTTCAGTTAAAGTGTTTACTACACAAAATGCTGGATGCTGTCGCTCATTGACTTAAACAGGAACACCCACGCAGTTGCTTTACTTCCCCTTCCGACTTATGAAAAAGTGCTAGAGAAAATTCTTTGCTCCCCATTGCAGGCTCCAAACACCAACTGCAAGGATCCAGGTTCTGAAGCGGTAAAAGACCCTGCGTGAACACCACCACGGTCCGAAGGCACAGCCAGGGTGGATTACCAGGAAGCACCTAGCTCTCATGACTTTGCATCAGGGCAGCAAGAGGGATTTTGCTAGTCTCGTCCAGAACCATTTTTTGGTGCAAGGATTGGTGTAATCACAAATCGTAATGAACCGTAAGATACTTGGAAACTCGTTCTTCATGGTTTTGCACTTGACTGGAATGAGCCGTTTGAGACGAGCACCTGAAAGACAGGTCACACAGGCAGAGGGTTACTCAGAGCCACAGTCAGATCCTGTCTCCATTCTCTCCCCACCACAGCACACACATCACAAGATCCAGGTTTGCTCCTGATGGTGTGTCATCTCATTATAATGCAACCAGCTCTCACCCTGGAGAGCAAGTTCCTGGATCCCAAGCCCTCTGCTAAGAATATCTCTCTCCAACACGCAGCAGGGCCCTGTCCAGCATGCGTAGGGCAGCTTGCGCTGATCCCAGCTGGGAGTGATAAAGGCCTCACGTACTGCAGATAAAAACCAACAGAGTGCAGTTCCTTGCGGAACACAAAAGGGAGTATACAGTTCTAACTACTTCCAGGTGTGTATGAAGAGAAAATTCTGAGATTAACCTGCTTCTAGCTGGCCAGCTTCACTGGGTTACCTCCATTTCTCTACCCTGATTTACTCAGGCTGCAGATGTTACCAAACAAGGGGCGGCAAGGAAGCACTCTGCTAACACGAACTGCTTTTTTTGAGGCATGCACAAGATGAGACAACTTTCCCTGTGAATGCTACTGCTGGAAGGTGCAGCTCTTCTAAAAAGGAGCCTCTCCCCTTGTAATTCTCCACAGGGATACCTACTACTAGCTGAACCATGCTGCCCAGCGCAAGTGATGGTGCTGAGACCTGGATGAGGCAAATAACCAAGGTTTTGTAACTGCAGCAGATGCTTAAGTAATCTGTGGAGCTCCCAGAACTTGCCACCAAGCCTCTCTGTGCACCAGTTAGCTTACGCAAACAGGGAACTCTGATTTCTGTAAGCCTGTAATTACAGGCGTGTTTTTACCGGAAGAGCTCAGGTCATTACATATGAACAGACATTTCTTTTCCTGATGTTCTAATGAAAGGTATGACGCCAACAAAAAAACTGGTGAAGAACTAAAAGGACTTTGCTACAAGTCTTGATGACTGAGGGCTGATGCAACATGCTAGGGGCTTTCAATGGATTAATGGCCATCATATGAAACTATTGTGTCAAGGAAGATGAAGCCAATTCCTAGCTCTGCCACTGGCTTCCAGCGTAACCTCTGGCATGTCACTTATAATACCATGTCAGATACCTCATCTAGAAAAGAGATTTTATGTGCAGACACTCCTACTGATATTGTGTATGCTCCATACTGTTAGGCTATGCTGCACTTTCTCCCCAGCAACATACTCAAGTGTAGAATAGCTAGTGGCTAGAGAAAAGCAATCTGAACAGACTTGACAGAAGTAATCTGATGGCTTTTCAATTCAGAACAAAATATGTAACAGATTTTTCCAATCCAAGCTGAACATTCATTCCATATTTTGTTTACCTATCCACAATACTCAAGCATCTCTGCAAAAAGCTGTGTGTTTGCTAGTTGCTACCCTATTCCCAGCATTTACTCACACCCTAATTTTATTATAATACTTTTTAGTAGCATATTTCTCATATGAATCCTGAAGCACTTCACAAGCCTGACATGCAGCTACAATGTCTCTGAAGCAGGCAGCATTAGCCAACTTGACAGCTGAAGCACTGAAGCACAGACAGAAAAGCTTCTCGCTCGCGGTCATGCAGAAGGTCAACAGCAGGGCAAGGAACCAAGTCCAGGTCCCTGCCTGCACAACAAAACTATAAAGCCACCATGAGTTTTAATGGCTGCTTCTAATAGTGACAAATGACTGTTTGCTTAGTGAAGGACATTATACCCAGGGCAAGCCCCAGGCCTGGGTGGACTTTTGCGCACGTGAAAGGTAGGTCAGTGGTGAGAACCCAGGTCTGAGACTGAGTTACCTGTTCTGTAACTTCTCAGTTATTTATTTTCTCCTTTCTCACCCGTATTTATCTAATTTATTTAAACACATCTGAGACTACCCCTCATTTTGCATTTGTGCAGAGCCCAACAGTACAGTGCCCACTGATCTCAGCTGGAGCTTCAGATGCTACTGTAATTAAAATTATAATGTTGATAAGCAATTTTAAATGGGGTATTTGTGAAATCTTACCTGGGGAAAGACTAAGAGCAAATTTGGTCTGAAAATCACATTCATCGCTTTCCAGGTAATCATCTGAAACAACAACCACCATCCTCCGACACCTGAAGATGAAGCAGTCAGGGGAGAAAAAAAATAAAATGTCAAGAGGGATGCTTCTCATTCACACCGGTAAAAGTATGTATTCCTTTGAATTGCTCCAGTGGAGAAAGGAAGCCACCAGCTGTGTTCCAGCAGGAATTAACTACAGAGCAAGGGCTACTGCCAGACAGAGCGCTACGTTACACACAAAAACCTGATCACAGATACACACTTATATACTAAAAAAAGAGGAAACAGCAAAGTCCAGATCGTCTGTGCAGTCTTTGGTTGATCCTCTATCTATATATTACAAACAATGCCATCTTAATTACCTGCTTACACACTGCCTTTATTGACTGAACATAACCAGTACTTTTTAATACTAGAATGAACTGGACTGAGCTTTCATGTACTCATATTACTGTGAATTCACCTGGTTTCATACATTTGAGCTTTATTCTCCAATTTGTTGATTACATTCGAGGTGCCTGGTTCTGCACTACATGTTAGGCTCTTTATGGAAGGCAACAAGGCTGCACTGAATGCTCTGAACAATGCTCTGAAAGGCTGACGGGTAAAACCCAAACACCTGCCTTGGGATTTTTCACTCCCTATCTGGGGAGCTTCTTTTATGCCTCACAGCTCCACGGCCCCTGAGTCCCACATAGGTCTGAGGGATCCCTGAAGTCAGTGCCAGAGCCAACACCAGTGCTGTCCCCTCAAACCCCACACTGTGGGGTGGAGCTAACTCCGCCTGGAGCTGCGTTCATGTCCAGATCACCTCCAAGGATGTGACTGCAGGATATTCCAGACAAAGAAAAGTGATCAGATATAAGCAGCTTCACTATAGTGCCGTCTCTCTTGTGAACACAATGAAGTGATGTGTTTGGGAATGCTTGAGTATTCCTTCTTGAGCCAAGAGCATAACAAACCCCATAAAGACATCTTTGTAGATTTTTACTGCTTCACTGGCACCACACTGCAGACATCATGGTAAAATGAGCATAATGTTCCATTACACTCAGCTGTCCCAAACAGCCACGGTTCACTTACCTCTTTTCTATAAGTTCTCCACTGATGGACCACACACACGTTCCTGGCAAGACATCCCGATCAAATACACAGAGCTTCAGTTTGAACTCTGTTTGTTCCAGCTCCCTGATCATCTCCTGGACAAACTGAAGGTCTTTCTGACAGTAGCAGATGAAGGCATCAAACATCTCTATTCCGCTCCCTGAAACCATTAAAAATTTAGCTGTCATCTTCTATAAATGAAGTTAACTCCTGTAGTGAACTTTCACTGGCTCTCACAGACTTGGACTCAGAATCAGGAGCTTTCACAGACAAGCTCTGGCCAAACTTGTGGAAGCAATTTAACATTTTACCAGATGAGCTACCCTTCAGCCCAGACTCCTGTCCGTAACAGGGCTGGCAGGAGGTAACATGTCTGTGCCTTGACCGCTTCGGTTCACAGTCCAGGCTATTCACATACATACACCCCCGTTTGCTGGCAGTGGCTGGGGAGGGGCAGCTGAGACGTGCAAAATCTGCAGGGGCAGTAACAACCAGCCCCAGGGAGTTGAAGGGAGACTGAGGCCTGGGAAGAGCCGGAGGGAGTAGGGTTGCACCCCAGAGGATGCAACTCAGAGCCCCGATGCTCTGGGATTTCACTGGCAGTTACACATCTGAAATATCTTTGTGGCTTTGTGTCCTGGTTCTCTAGTTCAGGTGACAGAGATTCAAACTTCCCAACCAAAACCTTCCTGCAGGCCCTTCACCCAGCAATGTCCTGACATCTGCCATCCATTGAGCTACAAGGCAGGCCTTGAAATTTGGAACCTGAAATTTTTATGGCTAAGATGTCAAACTTGGGTACTTGAAATCATACCTGAAGTGAATGGCCCCGTTTTCCCAAGGTGTTAATGGCTGGCAGCTCTTGTTTAGTTACCCATTATCTAAATACTAGTGTTTTACATTTTAAGGGCAATGTCTCTTGTAATTAAGTGCCTTAATACTGCTGAATAGTTTCCCACTGTATTATATTTTTCCATATCAATGCCACTACACATGTTTTCAAGTTTTTATGCCAGTTAAAGCCTATGACAGTGAAAAAATAGGTCAGGCTCAAAAAGCTGCTGAGAAAAATATGAACCCGGCAGGCAGATCCACCCATGAAGCATCCAGTCAAGCAGAAGGGTAACTGTCTGCTGGGTCCATCAAACTGAGGGTGCTGAGAGCACAGCGCTAACCTGGGGGTCACACCAGGTAAAGCTGCCATGTACAAACACCAGCATATTGGTCTAGGGACATTTGGGGAGGGTTTATCATGTCCCCATGTACAGCAAAGGTGGCCACTCAAAGTCGGACTAGCCAGGGAGCATCTAAAGAGGTGAGCTGAGATGCTCAGAGGGCTGGAGCACCTCCCCTGTGAGCACAGGCTGGGAGAGCTGGGGCTGTTCAGCCCGGAGAAGGGAAGGCTCTGGGGAGACCTTATTGCAGCCTCCCAGTACCTAAAGGGGCCGACAGGAAAGCTGGAGAGAGACCCTTTACAAGGGCCTGGAGCAATAAGACAAGGCAAATGGCTTTAAACTGAAAGAGGGGAGATTTAGATGAGATATTAGGAAGAAATCCTTCCCTGTGAGGGCAGCGAGGCACCAGCACACGCTGCCCAGAGCAGCTGTGGGTGCCCCAGCCCTGGCAGTGCCCAAGGCCAGGCTGGACGGGGCTGGGAGCCACCGGGGCTGGGGGAAGGGGGCCCTGCCCCTTGTGGGGGGTTGGAACTAGATGGTCTTTAAGATTCCTTCTGACCCAAACTGTTCTTTGATTCTGTGATTCTATCTCCATTCAGCCTCAGCTGCTGCTCCAGCTGTCACAGAACTTTACATGAGGTCCACTTCCTCAGCCCACAGCTGCGCACGCAGCCCAGCCAGCACGCACACAGCTGCCTGCGCAGCCCGGCGCGCAGTTAGAAACACCAAAGGCTGTGCACGCAGCCTAGCACACAGCTGCACATGCACACGGCTGCACGTGCAGAGCTGCACATAGCCCAGCAAGCGCACACCCAGAGAACTGTGCTTCCTCTTTCCCCTGACTTCACACCCAGCCGTACTTCAAACCCTGCTTCCTTTTTAAAGGTGGTTAAATCTGCCGAAGGCAGGGCAGCGTAGCCAAGGGAATCGGCTCTGACATCCTTCCCCCTTGACTCCAACCCGCTGTGCTTTGTGTGCCAGGCTGTGCTAAGGGACACATTTCTGGGAAGTCTCCTCCCATGCGTGTCCAGTGGGCTCTGTGCCAGCCCATTTCTGGGTATGGTGTTTCCTGGGGTTGCTTTTCCTCTCTGCTCTAGGGAACAGGAAAAATGAAAATGCCTGATGACTACCAGCTAAAGCATTCTGACCTAGGTTATGAAATGTCATGGGGAGTAATGAAAGCAAACAGGTTTTCTGCACTTCTCATGGGAGTCTGCTGCAGCTGAAGGCGATTCTGACATGAGGTATCACGCAGCAATGTCATCACGGGTGCTTACCGTACGGATCATCCCTGGTGGTGATGCCCATCAGTTCTGATGTCTTTGGCACGCTGCTGTCTACTGCTGGCACTTGAAGTGGCTGGTCAGCCTGCTCCTGCTTCCTTTTTAAGTACTTCTTACAGTCCTCCTCTGCAAAACCACACAAGGTGCAAGAGGCTGCTGTGACGGTGGCTTTACACTGCTGGAGTTCTTTAAAACAGGAATAGCTATTTCATGGATCAAGGATATTAGAGGGAAATTCCCTGTCTGGGTTTTTTTGGCACCTAGAATTTCTCTCACCCCTTTTTGAACCTCCTGATGCTGCCTCCACAACCTCCTCTAGCAATTAATTCCTGAAGCACACCCTTGCTGTTTAAAGAACTTTCTTTTATTCTTTTTTAACCAATCTCCTCCTATTATCCTTAGTTCTAGTATACCCCTGTACACTTAACAGCATGCATCACATACAGAACAGCTCTCAACTCTACCGTCTGCTCCCATTGTTATGCTTTTTGGAATATTTAAATTAACAAAATAATTGGAGGGGACTCTCAGTTAGAAGTCTTCTTATTATATTTTATTAATGCAGACACACGCTAGCTGATTCACACCACCAGCCTTTGTCAGCCAGAACTGCAGGTGACAATGAGTATAGACACTCACCACACACAGGAGGACTGTGTAAAATACTAAGGAACCCTTGAAACTGTTTTTATATTGTGCAACAGCTAGTAGGGATCCTCTTTATCTCTGGCAGAGTGGGTGTGTACCTCCCCTCTGGGATAACGGAAGGGCAACCAGGCCTGTCATAGTCACTGCTGTGAATTTTCCGAACAGGAATACAGATTCATCACAAACAGATATTGTTTAAAAACAAATGATAAACCTAAATGTTAAGTCTTCGGAGAAGTGACAAGAAACTGCAGTCTCTACCACTCTGAAATATACAATTACAGAAGAACTTGAAAGTAAAAGGAGATTTGAAACCAGGAATTAAGAAAAAGATGAAACACCCTAAAGCCTTCTCGTTCAAGGTTAAAAAAAGCCCCAACAATTACAAAGCAGAAAAGTACTGATCACTCAGAGGGCCAGGCTGGCACAGCTACAGAGATCACTGGTACAGCAGCAGCAGAGTGAAGAATCTCCTGGAAGTGCAGGACGCGGTGGGAGCCCGGTGAGCACAGCTGTGACTGCCCTGATGTGAAACCAGCAGGTCTGCAGGAACTTCTGGTCCTGAAGCCCCATCCTCTGCTTCCATCTCACAGTTTTGCATCTCGTGACTGGATTGTCTCCGATCTAATAAGGTGTCAGATCTGATCAAGGCTTCTCCTGAGGCTGAGGCATTCCCATCTGTCCCTCTCCTCCCCCTTCCTCCCCAGTCCTGCAGCAAAGAATTCTTTAGCAACCAGAAGGTTCAGATTTCAGGTCTTTCCTCACTAAAGCACAAGCCCGCTGCCATGAGGCCTGCACATTCTGTGTCAGGTAAGTCTGTGTCTTTGAAATCGTGATTGAAGCCGCTTTGAACTGGCCAACGGCTTCGCAAGTTCCACAGGAAGGACTGGCACATGGGCACCACCTTACATGTGCCACGGTCCCCTAGGTAGCCAGGCTCTCGAGCCGAAATACTGCTCAATAGGCAAGAACAGGCAATTATTTCAAGGCACACTAATACTATTGCTCAATACAGAAATGTTCATTTTAAGTGTATTTGCTCCCTGCATTCTCCCTTTGCTTCTCCCAGCTGCAAAAGTGGCATCTACGCTGCCCTGACCCGCGTTTTTCCAGATTGGCACCCAGAGCTCATCACCGCACCACTCATGGCTGAAACACATTCTCATGAGCGCAAGTGTTCTCCTGATTCTTCTAGGCAAGCCGACCCACAGAGTTTTGATGGCATCATGCTGTAATCCCAGACCCTGTTTAGCCCCAGAGGATAACCCTGAGGGCTGGGCAAAGCTTTCAAAACAAAACACCGGAGCTTTGTGGGTTTATTACAAGTGCAAACTGGGGGCCCTGTTGCACCAAAACTGCCCATAGGCCCAGTGAACCTGAAGGGATGAAAGACTTTCACTGATTGGGCCTGAATTAGTCCCCAGCTGAAAACAGTGCCTGGCTGTACAGGTTAACCAGAGCGAAGGAGGGTCAGAGGTGACTTTGCAGGCCCCTAAAGCAAAAGGATGCAAACCAGGACAACAAAGTAGCAAGAAGCTCCTCCAAGCTAAATTGTCCCACTCCACCCAGCATCTCATTAACCCAGTGCAGGCTGTACATTCTTCTCACAGTCAAACAGAAACCTGAGGTATCGGAAAGAAAGACTAAAACCAGAAAACCTAAAGTGCAAAATGATTAGCATGATGAGAAGAGAGAAGGAACAGACCCAGTAACTGTCAAGCAGGAAAGCAGCACTTTTATAACGTGTCAGGAAGAAACAAAAATCATGAAGTTTCAGCAGGAAAGAGTTAATGTAAATATACCAAAGCAAAGAGCTTCACAGCCCTGAAGGTGATTGCGGAACAAAATAAACTGCTGAGAAAGATCCCTGTTAGGGCAGATCTGCTGGGATGGAAAAGCTGCATCCTGCAAGAGTCTGTACGCCACATGCTGCAACAGGGGAGCTCCTAAATACGGCCCTGCTGTACAGAGCGGCCAAAGTGGAACTGCTCAGGGCTGCAGGAGACACCGCTCTTTAGCACCCTAAGCATACCCAGGAATGGAGCAGATGACGGAGAAGACACAGAACTGGTCCTGCAGCAGAAACCACAAACCACATCCTCTGGAGCTGCACAGCACCAACGAGTTGTGTTTGACAGGGACGAGTTGTGTTTGACAGGGATGCTGCATCCCAAAGCAGCTTGGCTCACCTGCCCACACAAAGGCATCAGGTGTCATTCGAGAGACTCCAGAGTGTCCGAGACGTCTGTTACGGGCCAGCAGGTATGACAGCAGACCTATGAATGGTCTGTGTCCATCAGAAGGTAGAGGCCACGTGAGATACCCCGATGCCTCTCAAATGACTTGAGATGCCTTCTTGTGAGCAGCCGAACCGTGCCCCAGATCTGCACTTCCTATGATGAGCACAGATCGCAGAAACCTCCGTACTGACGTTTTCTGATTCTGAGCTGAATCCTACTGCAGGTGTCCCAACAGCGTGCACATGGATGCCCTTGGCATCAGGAAATACTGTACACGCAGCTGTTCGTTTCCTTTCCTCTTACGAGTGGAAGTATCTCCAAGTCCTGCAAGAGCTCAAACTGCCAGCAGCCGGTCACAGGCCCTACCTGCAACCTTCAGCCAAAAGTAACAAAAGAGAGGAATGGCCATGCTGGGTCAGGCTGAGGGTCCATCTACCCCAGCATCCTGTCTCCAGCAGTGGTCAAAACCAGATGCCTAAGGGAGAACATAAGAATAAAATAAGCATACAGTGATATTTTCCTAAAATAATCTATCTTTTGGGTATAATCTACAACCTATTTTTATAATCTATTTGCTGGACAATTTGCAGTTAAGGAATTTCCTGAGGCAGAGGCAGTACTTTTGTGTTGAACAGCCCTCAGTGGGTCTTTCTTCCAAGAATTCATTCGTCTCCCCTTATCAGCGTGACCTACCACTGGGCTAAACTTGTGACTTTCCTGAAGCTCAGATTCCTCCCACTTATTCTGCTATTGAGAACTGTCTGTTCAGGTTCTGACAAAGACCACCCACCACACTCTGTCCACCGGGCCAGCTCCTGAACTCAGGGCCAGAAGCAGCCTAGGTGGTGCCCAACGTCTTTGTGAGGTCCCAGCTCCCCTGCACAGCTGGAAGCTTCTGCCGTTTGTTAAGAACCTCTGATCAGTGGGTCACAAAGCACACCAGGCTTTTTGTCTTTCCCAAAACTGGGTGTTCAGAGTGTGTCCTTAAGTAGGAAGAACAACCAGAGTAGAGGGAAGTCCTCCACTGCTTCTTGGTCAGGCTCTCTACCTCTTCACTTATCTCCCAGAGTAACAGGAAATGAGATTTATTATTTCTTCATCACTAGCCCAGTAACCTATATTATACAACACAGGACATCAATGGAGCCTCTGGCTTTGGAAATCCTCCGGCAATGAACCTCCCCTTCTGCTGACAACTGGCTTCCCTCTGAATTTCTGTGAGGGTGAAGAATATGAAGAGTCTATAAAGAACAAGTTAGCAAAGCAGCACAAGGACCTCCATACTTCGCACCAACCTATCTCAACTGTTTTTTCGGTACGCAAGGAATTATTTTTCCTTCCATTATCAATTATTTTCCCCTTCCGTTACCCAGTTCCACACAACCCTCATCTCTCCCTGTAAATATCTTCCTGTCACACTGGACTGTAATTTTCACCCTGTCCTGTGTCAGCACAAGCTGCCTCCTGGCTGACCTGGCCCACGGCATCCTTGGACACACTGAAGCTTTGTTAGTGCAGGTTTGCGGTAAGACGGGGTTCGCAGGGCTTATGGTTAGCAGAGGTAGGAGTACGCGTCTCACTTCCCTCCTGGAAGCTCTGTGAGGCTCCGAGGAGGCCACTCCACAGCCTGGGAACGGCTTTTCTGCGTGCGTGGGCTTTTTTCTTAGCATCAGCTCCCGGGATGGTACAGCAACGCCAAACACAGCAAGCACCCCCTCCCTCCCTCCCGGGCAGCCAGCACCCCCTCCCCTCCCCTCCCCTCCCTCCCAGGCTCCGAGGGAGCGCCGAGCCCGGCCGGGCCCCGCCGCTGCGCGGCCTGCGGACACCCCGGCCAGCCGGAGGGCCGCGGGACGCCGCCCCGAGCTGCCCCCGGCCCCAGCCCCGGCCCGGCCCGGCCGGGCTCCCCCCTCCCGGAGCCGGGGGTGCCGCCGCGCCTCACCCACGCTGTCGGCCAGGTCGAGCAGGACGTCGTGGCGGCCCAGGCTGCGCAGGGTGTCGAGGAGGCGGCCGACGGTGGCTCCGCCGGGGCAGCGGCACGGCCACTCCTCCAGCAGCGCGCCCGTGGGGTCGGGCAGCGCCTGCAGCCGCCGGATCTCCAGGTACTCCCAGCCCAGCCGCTCCGCCAGCGCCGTCCAGTCGGCGGCCGCCGCCGCCGCCGGGTTGAGGTAGAGGCCGAGGCGGCGCCGCACGCCGTAGTTGAGCGCCACCATGGGCACGGCGTGCAGGTCGGGCGGCGGCGCGCCGGGGCCGGGGCCGGGGCCGGGATCGGGTCCCGCCGGCGCCGTGGCCATGGCCGCGCCGCTCTCGCAACTTCCCCCGCCGGCTCCGCGGCCCTTTCGCTTCCCGCCTCGCCCCGCCTCGCGCCGCCGCCCGCCCTCCGCCCGGCGCGGGGGCACGGCTGGGGCCGGGGCTGCCGCGGGCTCCCCGGGGGCGCGCAGCGCGGGGGCGGGGGGGGCGCTCGGGCCCTGGAGGCTTCCCCCGACCCCCCGCCCCGGCGGCTACATCCCCGCCGCCCCGTACTACGAGCGCTGGCGTTATCAGCGCGGCCCCGGCAGCGCCCGCGTTCAGATCCGCGGGGCCCGTCCCCGCTTGCAGCAGAACTCGCCGCGTCCCTGTCGGCGCAGGCCCGTCCGGAACCGTCCGCCCCGCTAAGCGCCCGCGGAGGCTTGCGAGCCCTGCGGCAGCGCTCCGCACTAGAGGCCCAGCTGCATCCCGGCGGTAACACCCGGAGCCAGAGGGAGGGCTGCCTGGGGCTGGAGGCGTTCACACCGGGCTGCCCGGCCGGTGACAGCGCTCCGCGACAGCACAGATACGGCTGTCTGCGAGTTCCCAAACCCTTCCACCAAGTACAACATTCTGCATAAAAGTAAGATGCTTAAATTGGCCAGCGAACCGTTTTCAACTGGGTTTTGATGCCGAGTACGAAACAGTTCTCAGCTACAGTTTCCAGCTTCCAGGCTGGTACCGAAAGTGGTGCAAGGACACCAGGGCAGTTTTCACGAGGAACTTTCTGTCTCTCCAAAGTACTGTAGGAGACACAGTAACAGAATGTCCTCTGAAGTCTCTCTCTATCTATGCATCTCTGGAAACAAGTAAGATCAAATATTCCAGCAGCAAAACTTTTAATTGCCCAATGATTGGTAATTTTAAAGCTTTAAAACATGAAATATTAGCACAAGAAAGTTCATTAGAAAGAGTTCTGACTGAACACCTGCCACAGAAACCACCTGCTCGAGTTTGTAGAGGGGTGGAAATCCAGCTGTAAGCACCAGTGCAAAGCAAGCTGCGCCTCCTCCAAAGAGAAAGGCCATACCGTTTTGGTTAATTAGCATTGGTTAGGCGGCCCTGTCACCCGAAGGAGTTTGCAGAGTTGGGAGTGATGTGCTGTCCGTGGGAGTCAGGGCACGGAAGGGCGGCCGCTCCTGGAGAGCGCCTGGGGAACTACCTCGGGGCTCACAGCACAGGGTGCGCACACAAGATCCATTCACCACAACCAGTGCCAGTGCCCAACCCCCAAATTGCCACCAGCTGGTGTCCCTGGGAACACTGAACGGCCAGATTCCCGGTTCCTTTACTGGGGCCAGATTTGTATCATTGGCTTGAGATTAACCTAGTTCAAGGCGATGAACCGTTATCCCGGCGTCTTCGGCAGCAAAACCTCCCACAGAGCGCTCCTCCAGCATGCACCTGTGCAGGCTTCATCATGCATCTTTCTTGCGAGAAAAGTAAAAATCTATCCCTCTGTCCTTGTGCTGCCTTGGCGTGTGTGCAGGGCCTCTCCTGCCCCTGGGATGGGGACTTCTCTCCTGCTGCAAATGAGAGACGAACAGCGAGATACTCACTGATGGTGCACAGTGAATCTGATCACAGAGCAGCCCCGACATGTGGAAAAGTGTGCACATGGCGCTGCTGCTCCCAAGTTCACTCAGAAAGCGGGGAGGCCTGACAGGCACAGCTCTAGGCTTGGGCCTGGGACGCCAGGGTTTCTGGTAAGGTAGGTGCTTGTGTCTGCAAAGGTACTTTGATGCTTGGTTGGAGGGGGCTTGGAGAGGGGCTCAGTAACACTGGGCCAACAGCCCCTCCCAGTTAATTTCACAAGCACAGTGTGGCAGTGCTGGCCCACAGAGCCCAGGGTGAGCTGGACAGTTGATCAAAATGGATGGAGGAGCTTTATGGGTTCAAGTTTCATCACTGCCTCAAACCAGCGTGTGACCGAGGGGCTCCTTCACAGATCTCTGTACCTTTCTCTGATCTCAGATGCACTCTTACATGGAAAGGTGATAATCCAGGCCCTTCAATGGCATGGCCAGAAGCGGAAGGCTTTGCTTCTGCAAAACTTTCCGCTCATGGCAAAGGAATTTGGCCTGAGAAACTTGGTACTGCACCTTGGGATTAAAGCCTCAAATGGATACACACCTTATTCTTTACTGAACATAGTATGACAACTAAATTTGAGGGTCCACAAAGTATTCTTACTCAGGAGGAGACAGGGAGGATGCATGGGGGAAGACAAAATGCTGAAAACACCTTGAAATACACCACCATTAGTTACATCCATTTTTCTTCCTTTCCAGCTCCACCACCACTGACACCACCCAGACCTATGGAGCACTTTCCTTCCATACCCCTCTCCTCCAAGAACAGCAGCCAGGTCAGCAATGTGAGCCTCCGCATGTTACAGTGTCCACATCTTAATCTGTCCCCATTCTAAAGGGGAGATACACCCAAAAAACAAAGTGTAAGGGCCAGTCCCCATATATACTGGTCTCGCCGACTCCAGTTTGGATGCACTCAAGCACGGTAGGAAGCTGGTTGGGTTTACTTCCACCTCATGAACCGAGTGGAAACTGAGTGTCGGTCTTGGCTCCTTTCTGCCCATCTGCATCGGGGGGCGGTTAGGCCTCTGGAGATGCCCCATCCCTCCCTGCCCGCCGTTGGGGCTGCCAGGGCAGGCAGGGCCTGGAGGGCAGGGCAGGACGCTGTGAAGGACACGCTCTCTCTGTCTAAGCCCTGCTGCCTGTCCAAGGCTGATGGGAGAAAGAAGCAGCTAAAAAATTTACACCATGCACCACAGCGGGTGTATCTGGCACGATTGTATATCCAGAAGGAGAAAAAAAAAATTAGAAAAGCTACCTGGAAAGTAGTAAACAGAACATGTGTGGGTTCATTCTTCAGCCCTAAAGCCAGCTGGCCTGGCATGGTTTATGACCGTATGATGTAGGGTGGCTTTGTCACTGTATCTTGTGACAGTCCTTAGCACGTGGTACCCTCAGATTGTGCTTGGACAAGGTTCTGGAAGGTGCTTGTTGGCCCTGACAAAAACAGTGCTGGGGAATACACTAACAATATGACTGCCCGGGTGGCAGGAGGTCGATACGTGGGCTTGTGCCTCAGACCTGTTTAATTTAGTAGGGCAGACACAGCTAAATAACGCTGGCTGCACAGTCCCTGTGTAGAGCAGGACCACCCTCTGCTGTGAGGTCGTGTGACTCTGAACTAAAGCAATTTTTTCCCTTTTTACCAGAGAAAGAATTCACAGACACTCCTACAGACACAGAGCAGCTGCCTGGAGCCCTCCCACCCCATCCAAACCCTCCCAGTACTCACAGGCCTCTGGTTGATGTGTCGGCTCCACTCTGGGGCTGTCACAACTGGCTGTGGGTAGGTCTTACCTAGAGTTACTCCCACCTGGGAGAGAGCAGCACTGTTCAGTGCCCAAGGGGTGTGGATATCTGCTCCCTTTATGCCCTGTAGTTCCAGGACCCACAGCCGCACGTAATCCCCCTGCAAAGAGAACCAACAGAACAGGATCCATTCAGTGACAACCTGTAAATGCTTCCCAGCAAGGGTCTTTCTTAATGTGAAAGAAAGAACCCTGATTTCCAGGTAAAGAGGCTGGTGTACTACAGCATCGGTTACCTCTGTCAAGTCTTAGCCCCTCCTGCTAAACTCTCTACACAGAATTAGTGCCTAAACACAGAGGACTGGATGCTGGAGCTCTTCTCCCAGGCTTACTGCAGGCAGGGGAGGGAGGCAGAGGTGCTTTTCTGCTACAGCTCACCTGCCCTATTTAGGACACAGTGAGATGAAGTCGTTCCCAAGAAGTCCCTGTTTCCTTTCCAAGTGAGCGAAGGAAACTAGGGGCACTAGCTCAGCTGCACACTCTTGTGCTTGGCAAGATGAACCCCGCCTTGCCCCTGAATCTCTCCCATTAACTCCACTGCTGTGTCCCCTACTAGGACTATTTCCTGGTTCCTTGCGAAGTCCTGCCAGCTACAGTGCCAAAGGCAACAGCACAGCTTGCCATGAAGCTCAGGAATAGGGTGGGACCAGGTAATCTGGTATGTGAACTAAGCACGTGGAAAGGGTGATTTATCTGTGCCCACCGCTTATGGAGGATAGTCAGGTTTAGTCACAGGTTTAATCTACTCTCTAGGACCTCCCAAGGAGCAGCTCTGTCTCTCCTGTCACTTCTGAGTTCGCTAAGAAGCTGCTCTGTGCTCAAGGAAATGGCTGTGTGAGATACTGATGGGTTGTGGCTGTTACCCGGAAGAAACGGTGACGAAACATAGGCCAGTGGCAGGACAGGGAGGCTGTACAGAGCACCAGCCTCTTTGGGGACAGCAGCAGATTGTAAACGTCAGATCTTCCTGTGCAGCAGTGAGGAACCTGCCTGACTGTTGGCCAGGAGATCACAGAACCTTTTGCAGCAGTATCCACACAGCAGGTCGATCTCTGTTCCCTGAAACTCTCACATACGCTTTGCTGCACTATTCATTGCAAAACAGCCAAACACACTTACATTGCTGTCGTAATCCAGGCCTTGTTTAATCATGTTAAACTTCCTGTTGTCCCGTGGGTCGTTGCCAATACCAGCACTGTATAACCAGTTGCCATAATTGCTACAAACATCGTAATCCACCTTGAGAACAGAGGAAGAAAACAGCATGAAGAGATGGGCTGGCGCTTGGTGAATCTTCTCTCCCCGTCCACCCCTCATCTCAAGGGGAAAACTCCCTGTGTGGGCATCAGCCTGGCAATACTGGGGCAGTCACAGCTCCCATGTAGGTACAGCCCTCTGGCTCAGAAGAGAACTGTGCTGCATGGCTGTATTTTACAGCTGGGATCAGCTTCCCAGGCTACTTCACTTCATGGTCCTTAGGTTAATGAGATAAAGTCCAACCAAAGTCACTTTCTGTTTCCTTTTTTTAAAAAAAAAACTTCTCTTTCTGCTGACATCTGGCAGACTTAATGGCCACTAGCCCTAGCTTTTGAGTGCTCATATTCCAAGAAACAGCAGCCCAGTCCATTTCAAATACGAAAGAAAAGTCTTCCTGACCAGTTACCCAGAGCCCACAGACTAACAAAATCATCTGTGCAGATCCTGTTAGGCAGACTGGAGAAAAGCCTAACTCAGGCTGTACAGAGTGACCACACAGAGTGTGTGAAGATGCAATGGATACAAACACTACAGTTTTTTCCCTGCTATACTCGACCTTCATCAGGCAATAAGCCTCAACTCACAGGGACTTGGCAGAAAGAGATGCTTTACTACTATGGGGAACACTAGAGCTCTCATGATGTACTCAGTAGGCTGCACATTGCCAAGTTGTTCTACATCTAAACCAATAAAGAGCTTTCAAGGATGCTTATGTAAAATGGAGTGAGGCTTCTGAAACAGGCATAAGCGGGAGCAGGACATGATCCAGTCTGAGTGCTCTTCAGCTGGGCAGGGTCGCTTAAATCCAGCATCAGAAGCTTTTCAGCTGTAGGACAATTCAGACCTAGCTCAGGAGGGGAGTGGCAGCGATAGCAGGTAGGGCGTGGGATCTCTGAGCGTTCCTAGGAGGGGCGTCCCCATTGCAAAAGCGTAGTGCTGGCAGCTGCAGCAGTTTGCAAAGGCGAGTCACGAAGCACATTCAGTGCTGTTCTCTTCTGCTTTTACTGCAGCTGCAGCAACAACCAGTCCACACAGTGACACTTCCAAAATCTCAGTGACAATTCCAAAATCCTTAAAGTGAGGAGCTGATCTGGTCTCCACTGGGATAGAATTGATTTTCTTTCTCAGTAGGTGGTACAGTGCTGTGTGTTGGATTTAGTGTGAGAATAATGGTGATAAAGACACTGGTGTTTCAGTTGTTGCTAAGTTGTGCTTATTCTAAATCAAGGGCTTTTCAGTTTCCTGTGCTCTGCCAGTGAGGAGGTACATGAGAACCTGGGACAGGTCTTCCAGGACAGCTGACCCAAACTGGCCAAAGGGATATTCCATACCACAGAACGTCGCGTTCAGTACATAAACTGGGGGGAGCTGGCTGGGGGGGTGATCACTGCTTGGGGACTGGCTGGGCATTGGTAGCAGGTGGTGAGCAAATGTGCATAATTTCTTTTTTTCCCCTTGGGTTTTATTCCTATCTCTTCCCCTCCTCTTCATTGCAATTATTGTTATTAATTTTTTCCTTATCTCAATTATTAAACCATTCTTATCTCAACCCACAGGTTTTACTTTTCTGATTCTCCTCCCCCTCCATCCCTGGTGGGATGGGGAGTGAGCGAGCAGCTGCATGGTACTTAGTTGCTGGCTGAGATGAAACCACGACCGAAGCTCAGCGCACCCAGATGGCAGAAGGCACAGGGCAACGGGCTCTGCCAAGTTCCCTTCCCCTTTCTCTGCAAAGCCAGCTGAGAGCCGGGGTCAGGGTGATCAGTAGCCAGCTATGCTCACTGTGCAGCATGCTCCCCCTTCCCAGCAGCACTTCCTCCAGCTGGTGAGGATAAGGAGTGGAAGAAAGATGCCATTGGAGGCCTGACTGTGTGATTAACACGCAGGAAAGCATGTGGGGGAGGCGAGGGCAAATCCAAGGGGGACTGGAGGAGGCAGGCTCATTTCCCCCTCAGCCTTGCCCCTTCCTGGCATTCTCTTTGGTTTGTTTCTCTCCCTTTCCTTGGGGCCTGACCCTGTGAATGAAATCACAGCTGAGATCATCTCTGTTTCAGGCCACCAGTGGTCTCCTGCCTTCTCCCTGGCTTCGGCAGGTTGCAGAGAGCTTGCCTCAGTCTCATGCCCACCTGGCGTGGTTAACAGACACCCTCTTCACAGGCACACGCAAACACTTGGTGGGCCTTTGCTGGAAGGATCAGAGATGAAATACACATTACTTTCCCTTTTTAGAGCCAAGTGAAACCAGTTTCAGTTCTGTACTGGCCTCTACCATTCTATAGCTACATCTCCCCATCAAACTTATGTCTCCTGTATGTTACCCTGGGGATGCCGCCAGGTTAAAGTAACAGCTGTCTAGCAATGCATCAGTGTGACACAAGTGGAAAGGAAGGGACAGAAGGACACAAGGATCAGCCTGTGCTACACCAGCCTATGGTGGCAGTCAGCCGCTGAGGCTTCCCAAGATGAAAGGCCTAGTGCAGAGTGCTAAATCCTGCTTCCAGCAAGTCTGGTAACACTCATGTGCCTGTGAATAAAGGTAAATAACCCAGGGAGCATCTTTTTCGTGTTAGACCTTCCAGGTCTTCCTTACTTGGGGAATAGGACCTGGAATCTGCTGTGGCCATCTGAGTCGGCCTGCAAAGTGAACCAAGCTCCTGTCGGAGGAAAGCAAAGCTGCCCGCCTGTCAGAGCAAAGCCTCAGTTCCTGACTCCCAGCCCTTCATCAGCTGGTGACTTTGAGTGCAAGGCTTGCCTGTACGTGAAGCAAGCTGCCCTCTCTGTGAAATGAAGTCTCCTTTGTCACTGCTGTGAAAGCCACAGCTGACAGATGCCGTCAAAAGCCAGATACTACAAAACATTCAAATTGGTCCTAGTGGCTGACTCTGCAGGACAGACATGCACTGATGTGTTTGTGCATTTGCATGTGCTGCACCATTCTTCTGGAGGGCCACTGTGTGACGTACACAATGCACTCAGGCTACAGGAATTAGATCATCCATACCAAAATGCAGCCCCTGCCTGGTAAGTCACACACACAGGGTATCAGCTTTCTTATACAACCCACTGAAACTGCAAAAAAAAATGCACTCGAGGTAAGATTTTCCATCCCAGATTCCAGCCATGATAGGAAGGATAATGCCACCACTTTTCCAATACAAGTTCTCTGGTGCCATGTGCTGGGGGCTCTCACTTTTATCTGGAAAAACATTGCTGCATGCAGCTACCATCACTACTTTCTGGAGGATCCTGCAGAAGTTCTGCACTGTGTTCCTGTGCAAGCCCACCACTGCTCACAGCAACGGTGTGAGTCACAGCACTGGGAAAAGCACCCAGACCTTCCAGGAGATCTTTGCAGCCAAAGCCATGTCAGAACCCAGCACCACGGAAGCTCAAAAAAAAAAATATTACATTCACAAAAAAGGCGCTTTTAATTGCAGAGAATGTTGGTGACTGAGCTCTCTCTGGATCTCCAGCTGTCCTAGTGAGTAGAAAGTTTCCTGACTACCAGTAGCCACTTGTATCCCACAAACAAGATCTTTAATGGGAGGCTGATATTAGTATTTGGTCTTTTTCAGTATGATCCATTCAGTCTGGTAAAGAACAAAATGCAGATTCACCTGCTCAGCCTCAGTTCCCACTGCTCAGCATGGTGCTGCTGACAGTCCCTCCATCACCATCACCAGAGATAATGGCAGCCAAGCAAAGACACGCAGAGCTGAACTGGGGACTGCCAGCCAGTGCAGACCTTCCTGGGAAGAAGCTATGGGACAGAGGACTAAGGACGGAGAAGCGAGCCAGCTATTTAACTGAGCTTGCATGGCTGCTGATTGGCATATGAGAAATGAATTGGTGCTCCAGTTGGCAGGGAGGCCTGTGACTCACCAGAACAAAGAAGGATGCCTCCAGCCAGGGTGGAGCTCTCTGGAAGCTGATGCAGCTATTGTCCGTACTTGCCTGTTCTTGACTAGATAGCTTCCCTGTCCACAGCCATCAATGCAAGGACACTGTGCCAACACTGGCTTCAGTGGCCAGAACACATATTTCTTGTTATGTTCTATTTCTGGGCCATCCTCCTCCCCAGCCTCTGGGGTGAGCAAATCAGAGCATTGTTAACATAATTTATATTTGAAAGTCTTCTCCAGTGTGGTGGATCTCTGGCTAAAACCCTAGATGGAGGACCAAAACTATCATTGAAAACTTCCTAGCTACATCTTGGTTGATGGCAGCTTCACTGTGACAAAATTCCCTTTTCTTACATGAGCTTTGGGAAGTAGATACCATGCAAGCAGTATAAACACGCATTTATAACAGCCTGAAAATTACTCATCCTCTTCTGTATCCTTACTAGGCAGAGCTGTCCTCCTGTCTGTCACTCAGGGCAGGGAGCACAAACAACTCCAGAGGCACAAAACAGCTCAGCCTTACCAGCAGGTATTGGAACCATTCCGCCCCCATCCTCCAGTCCAGACCCAGGTCCTTGGTGAGAAAGCTGGCAACATTCTGCCGCCCTCTGTTAGACATGAAGCCTGTCGCAGCCAGCTCTCGCATGTTGGCATCGACAAAAGGAACCCCTGTTTTGCCCTCTGCAGAGACAAAAGACAGTGCTGGGACATAATGACGTTTTTGGGCACTATTAAACCAAACTGTGGTCATGCATTCACAGCCATCCAAGCAGGTAAGACAGTGCCAGTGTAACAGCAGCAGGGAGAGATTTCAGTGAGGTTTAGCTGGTGTGCAGCCACTAAGAACCATGGGAAATTATACTGAAAATTAAAGTGAGACTTTTTGGCAAGGAAAAAAACAAGGTACAGAAAAATCTCAGACTGGAAAAACAATGAGGTGGATTGCAGGGAATTTTGCAGAGCAGAATAAATACACAGATAATAGCAAGGTGGGCCAAGAACAGGAAGATTCTTGACAGGTGACTAATAGCAGAGAGGGATCTATTGGACAGTCCTTGTCTATTGTTAAGGAAAAGATCTATTGTACCTGCATGCAAATGGATACACATGGCATTAACATGAAGAAATATACATAGGTGTGTATTTCACCGATTCTGACACTTCAGTCTGTTAGCCCCTCCAAGTTTTGAGATATTATGCTTGCTGTTCAAGTGACAACGGAGTTATAAAAGCTAAAGGAAAAGCAAGGATATTAAAAGACTGTGGCATAATGGAAGATGTGATTTATTCTAACACTGTTCCGACCTTCTAACCAAAACCAATCAGAAGAACAAAATGTAGCAGGCATGGCAATCTCGCACGGGTAAGAAGGGCTGGTCAGCCCCTGTGTGACTGAACAGAAGGAGCCAACAGATTGTAAACACTTCTACCTGGGCAGGAAAATCTAACTGCAGTGCATCTCACAAAGCACGTACCAGCCGGACAGAGCCTGGCCATTCACGGTACCCTGCGTGCCTGCTCCTGTGCAGTGCTCAGTCTCGGAAGGGAAACCAAGTATCCTGCACTCACATCACACATCAGACCACGGGGCTGGATTCTTGTTTGGTGGTAACAGTTTAAATGACAGGCCTCGATCATGCTGACAGTTCCCTGACATAAAATTGAGTTAGCATGAGGGCACATGTTAGCACACAGACATGTGGAAACCATAAAGCACACTTAGACAAACCTGCGGTTTCTACTGACCTTTCCAACAGTCAAAGAGCTGAAGGTCCTTTTTCCAGGGGACCTCTTTATTTTGAAGCCCTATTGCGAAAAAAAAGAACTGTTAATGAAGACAAATGCTGACACAGGCAGTTATTAATAAAACAATGACAGCCAGAGGCACTTTGGTTGACGACACAAGACATTAGGATGAAGCGAGCCCTCTTAGTGGTATTACAAACAAGCCATGTTCCTTCTGCAAAGATTTAGGGATGATCCATTCCTCCTTTCAAGGGTTGCAAAGGAATGTCTTGCGCACATGGAGGATGCTCCAGCCTTAACAGATTTTGATAACTTGTTTTGTTAGCGTTTGCTCTATTTTTATTTTTTAATTTTTTTTTGTTAATTAAAAATTACTCAGACCTCTCAAGTGGTAAAGATGTGCTCTGGCCCAAGCTAGTAATTTCTTGTTCAGTTTTACTCCAGGACAACGTCTATGTGAAATCCATTTCTGTAGCAGACACTAAACCCAGAATTACCTGGCAGAAGCCCCAGTAACACTTTGCTCCTGCAGTGGGGTAGGAACAGATGAGGGGGATGACTTTATGTTTGCAGGGTCCAGTGGCAATTACAGACCTCTGTACAGTGGAACAGAGGCAGCAGGGATGACTCAGCTCCAGCTCCAGACATCTAAGGTTAGGCCCACCACTGGCATCCAGTGCCATTTGAGATGCTGTTGGGCATCTGAAACAGCCACATAGGCCTGGCCAGGCAGATGTGATGCAGGCCCTGAGGGAGACATGTTCCTCTGCACCCACAGCTGGATGCCAGGCAGACTGCCCCGGGGCATCTAAACCAGTGCTGTATGCTTAGGTGTGGGCAGCTACATCACATGGAGAACAGCTCACCCAGCACACGCATCAGCTGTAGGGTTTCCTGGCTACGTAGGCTAGGTATTTGCATTGCACTCAAGAGTTCAGACCCCCATTTGAGGTGTAGGCACCTGCACGTAACTCACTGGGTCTGGAGCTGAATCTCCTTCTGATTCCTATGTAGTGCAAGGCAGAAAGAAAATCTGGTTTCTTGGGATTTGCGCTGCTGGGTCAGTTCCTGCTCTCTTTCAGCTACTCTGGTGAACGTGGAGCAAACCTGAAGCCTGGATCCTCTCCAAAGGTGGAATGTCTCCAGAAATAACATCTTTACTGTTACCATGCTGCTGTTTCCCACTGACATGTGTTAATAATACTCCCCATATCTAATCAGATTTGGGGGAAAAAGTCTCAGTGTACAGAATCATGGTGTTGAGGCACTTCTGTGCCACCACTAAGTCCCCAGCAACATCCAGAGTGGTGACACAAGCGCTATGAGAAGAACATTTGTACGACACAATGCTGACAACATCTTCTCTTAATTTCCCTGTTGTAAGACTGTACCTTTCCTCTCCGAATACGGTGATCCATACACACCTCTTAATGAGAAAATCCTTCTGCCATACTTCAGGGCCACAAATCGAAAGTAATCCCGCCACAGCAGTTCAAACAGGACCCTAAAACACAAAGCTACGTCTGTATTCCGCTGTGGGTCAGATGAAATTACTGAATTGGGATTTTGCTTCCATAGTACCCACCATTAACCCCGTGAGGTTTACTCACAATGAGCAATTTCACGCACCTTCCCATGATACCAGTTCTTGCCCCAAGCCTACCCATCTAGCTTGCACCTGGATGACTATAGTGAAAGCAAACTTCGCATGAATCACGGGGGAAGCTTTCCTTAACTCAAGTGCAGGAACAGAATTTCAGGAAACCTGTTTCTCATCCATCCCTACTGGGATGTAATTCTCCAAAGAGCAGGGCGAGGACCTGATTCAGCTTCACACTTCCGCATAAGCAAGCATGTCAGCACATTCCTAAGACCTTTGCATTGATTTAAGCAATAACCTTTGTAAGGGACTTACATGCACCTTTCAACACTCTGTTTACAGTGGTCTAGCTCATGAAATCAGGTGCTAGGCCTGCAGAAAATAGACAGTTTTATATAAAAACTCTTATATAAATAAAGCTTCTTATAAAATGATGGCACCTCAGCCTCTGAGACTTGCTTCAGCACTCTGGCATATTGGAAATATTCTGCTCAGCTGATGTTTAGGCTTACAAGATCTTTTTGGAAAATCTGGTTACAAAACAGGACACTGTCCAAATGCTAAAAACTAGTGTCATGACACTGAAGTTCAATCAGTCCCTCATGTGCAGCCACTATGACCTGTACTTCATTGTTACAATTGACTGCAGTGCCTACAGCTTGACAGCTTCTTTTTTATAACTATTTCTTAACACACTCAGATTTCCATGGCACCCCACCTTGCAGGCAGGCTGGCTGACTGTTAGATGGAAAAACACAAGTATGTTCATTTCTTGAAACCTTTCCTCTCTTAATTGTCTTTGAAGAAAAAAAAAAAAGCATACACTTCAACAGGCAAAAGGTTGATATTTTATCTGTTTGAATTTTAATGAAATGGAGTATTTTGGCGAGAATTATTGGCAATGTTCTGCCTGTTCCTCACCGACCACTGTGCTGTCACACACACTGCAAACGTAACAAACCAAACTGAAAACACAGTTCTCCAGTTTGCACAGACTTTGTGGTTTGGGCTTTTTTCCCATCCAGGTCTAGTATTAGGCCAGGCTCTAACATGAACCTGCTACTCCTTATGAGCTCCCTACCAGGCTCCAGTTCAGAGTGTCTGGGCAGAGCAGAGCGCACGAGCAAGTTCAAGGCCAGCTCAGGGACAGCTACACTGACCTCAGTTGTCCCCCAGACTCCTTCAGGACAACCTGCAGGCAGGCAAGCAGCCAGCGGTGAGGTGACAAGGCAGGATGCATTAAGCCCACTTCCCAGTCCCCTCTTCTTCTTTGCTATGGTGGTGTACTCATGGCCAGGCAGCTGAGCAAGCACAGGGCCATTTGCTGGACTGTGCCCAGAGGTCCTTCTGACACCGCGTGATTTGTACAAGTCGCAAAACTACTGAGCCTTTTTGGTGAAACCCTGCTCATACGCTTGGCATGAGAAACTCTTTGGCTTTTATTTGTAAATCATTCTTCTTCCTTCTCATCTAGCCCACAATGATGCAGAGAGGGGTTGTACTGATTTATAGAGATAATTCTTAAAAATCATGACCCACAATTTCCCAGCAATCACGATAACTAGCTTTAATAATCTTCCCTTACAAAGTGCCTACAGCCTCTGGATGTCAAAGGCAGACTAATAAATCCATACTGAAACAGAACTGCAATGCAACCCCGAGGAACCAGACAGCAGGCACAGGAAAAACAAACAAACATTAAGTTAACAAATCACTCTCTCCTGTGCATGAGATGTCAGTTTCCTTTTCAGAGAAAACAAGCTATGCTGATCACGCAAGGACATACCAGTATGTGCTCTGATTTGCCGTTCTCTCTTTTTCATACTTCTGTATCTGCTCATAGATGTATCGAGGTGAAATGCAGCCCAGCGCCAGCCTGAAAGGAGGAGAATGATGTCCTGAATGCAATGTAGGACTGACAACTCGATGTCTGCAGGGACAGATTGGAGGGGCAGCTTTGTGTCTAGAGTTGTTGTCTGAAAACTTTTGCTTGGTTTGCAGTTCTGCCACTGACTTCCCAAATGGCTTTAGTCAAGTTGTATGACTTCTTTGCAACTTTTCAATCTGAGAATCAAAATCTTCCCTGTCCCAGTGTATGACTGTTACAGGAGTTTCCAAGCTACTGAGATAAACCATTTTACACAAGTCTGACAAGTATTGCATAAAAGACTTGATCATCTGGTGATTTAGTGCACCAATGACAAACACAGAAATGAGTCCCAAATGTCAGCCCCTACAGCAACTGTCCTAGTGGTTCAACAGCCCTCCTTTTACTACAAATTGAATTATCATATGTCCAGGGCTCCTCTTCCTGCAGTACATTAGTGTCTCATTTGAGCAACAACAGAAGGCAATTAATTTGCTAAAAATCTCACAAAGGGTCAGAAAACTAGGGAATCAAACACAAACTTTGGCATTTCAATCTACTGGGCTCCTCCCATTTGTTCCAGATCAGCGCTGTGCAAGACAGGAAAGAGCTTGTAGACTCCAACCCCATCACAAAGGGTGATAAGGAAAACTTTTACCTTTATTTTCCTAGAAATGTATTTTACTGCAGTTTCCCACTAGGGCTCGTGGAAAAAATTGATGTTCTAGTGAATTTTGGAAAACAGGAAGAAAGGGCCTGAAGAGTTTTCCCTTGATTGTTGACCAGCAATAACACTTAGAAATGGCCAATATGAGATGTGAATGGCTGGCTGCAATCTGAACAAGTCTGATTTTGATCATCTGACGGGGGAACACTTTGTGACAGGCAGATCAGGATTGTCTGCTCTGGGCAAATGTCCAGATCGGAAAAACTCGAGTGGAGACTACAAATAACGAACTTCTGAAGTGGCAGTGGTCCCGGATCCCACAGCGCCAGCAGGTGGAGCTGTCCACTGCAACCAGTAAAGCACAAAGCCCGCTGAAAATAAATCCTGACTTGTAGGGGCCTCAGAAAACTGTTTCACGTTGCAGTTCTGTCGGGAACACACACTGGATGCTCTCAGCCTTAGGCTGAACTGGGTTCTGCTGTTGCTGTTGCAGTCTGAGATTAACTCTTCCCCTTCCAGCACTGGAGACTAAAACCCCTAATCATAATAAATCATCATATCTACCCAAATAAGAGATCCTTTTGCAATAGGAATAATCAGAAGCATCTCTTCACACCACAGAAAAACAGAATGGCAGTGAGGTGAAGTGACTTGGCCCACATTATTCAGCAAACCAGAACTGGACTGAGTTCTGCTACAACCCTATCAACATGCTGAAGCTACTCTTCCTCCCTGGCTCCTCACAACCACCCCTGATAATACACAAAACAGCACAAAGGCAAAGACAAGTGGTGTGTCTCTCTAGTGCCCTGTCCACACTGCTGCTCCCAGCACACTGGGCTCTTGGCACACTACTGCTACACTTCAGCAATTCCTAACTGCAGGAACATTCCCAGTGAAGCACTGCATAGAAGCACAACAAAAAGCAGCTTTGAGGCTGCTGTACCCCAACAAAAAGGGCAGAACGAATCACACTCAGACCTCTGCCCAGTGAGCACTCAGCAGCTGGGCAACATCGGTTTGGGATGAGAGCAGAAAAGGAGCTTCCAGACTCACAACAAAAATCTTTACCATGGTGCAAATTTGGTCGAGTAATCCATTCCCACCAGTCCATTGCGAGTCTCCTTGTAAGATGCAACCAGGTTCTGTGCGAGCGAAAAACCAAACGGTTTTAATACTTTAGTGCAACATGCTAAATACGTTTTCTTTCATACTGGAGCTAGGGCAATCTAGCAGGGCTGGGCTCCCTCTCATGGCTGCCTGCAAGGACTACAGAGCTGTCAAATTACTGCCTCCAGTGCACAGGAATGAATCAGGCCAGCAGTTCTCATTATAGCTCTGGGATGCATGTCACAAGCTATGCTCCTGGCTTCAGCCTGTAGCACATTTATTTCTACAAGCACTATGAACCTGGCTGTGCTGCTCCCTGCCCATACCTGTCTGACTCTGGATCAATGATCCACTTAAAAGCACCAGCAGAACTGGAGGCCAGTTCCCTTGTCCATGTGGTTGCTTGTTCAGGTTTGAGAACTACCGTGTCTGACAGCACCCAACACACAGCTGCGGGAATCCTGGCCACCGTTACTTCTGGGCCAGCCACACTTACAGCAGAGCGCAGATCTTCCGTTTTCTGAGAACTCCACTGACAATGCAGAGGACATTGGGAAGCCTGATCTCTTCTGATTCCCTTTGGCTGCACAGGTTACAATTGCTAAAGGGCTGTTCTAGCTCACCAGGAAGACAATATTTGCATAACAGAAAAGAAGGAACAGGTTTTCCAGCAGTGACTGTATGCTGGCAGCACTGTCAGACTACTATGAACCTCCTACTATTTTTAACTGTGCTTGTTAAAAAAACTGGAAGCAGTTTGGGTCAGTTGTTCCTCACCCCATTTGCAATTACAGCTCTTCAGGCCACTTTTCCCTCCTCCAAAGTGAAGGAACTACATTGCTGACGATGTGGGACAGGAGAGTAGAAAGGGCAAATCAAGGCATCGTCCTAATTCCCAAAAGTTGATGAAAAGAAGACTTAAGAGGGATGGCCACTAAACTAGATTCCTAAGTATTTGGCTTACATTCCCAGTTCCTGGATGACTTCTTTGGATTTAGTTTGTCCCTCTGAAAACCTGAAAAAACGTTAATTCCCTCCTTTGTACAGTGTTATACAGGAGCTAAGGAAACATTACTAGGAAGTAAAATCGCAGCCTCACGCACTTGCACAGCCATATGTACAAGGGGGAGGATGTAGACAAGGAAGTGTAAGAGTTACCGTGTCCCAGAAGTAATACTGCAGTCTCATTAAAGCTTGGGTCTCTCCTCCACTGCAGGGGAAGGCTGTTCGTGGATCAGTCACAGGATCTGCCACAGAAAACACCATCACCTTGTTACCTTCTTGGAAAGCATCTCAAAGGTAAGGAGCTTAAAATCTAGGGATGTTCAGCAGTAAGGGTGTCTGCTTTGGGGCCATAAAAGATTGTGCCCTGTCTTCCTCTAAAGCAAGGGTCAAATCAAACATATTAAAAATTACTAAGGGGATGTTTTCTACCCAGCTGCAGGGCAGCTCCTCCACACAGGGAATTTACCTTCATTTGTCATATGAGTGAACAGCAGCTTAGTTACAGTTTGAAGGGCAACCACTGCCCTTGGGAGGCCTCCCTCTTCTCATCCTCAGTAACAGACAGATCTAAGTAGGACTTCATGGGAGGAACTGCCACATTAAGTTTTCTTACCCTTCTGTCCCAAATCCTCCATTGTAGGGATACACCCTTCTTCCACCCCTGGAGCCAGAGGCTTTAGCTGGTCTGCCATCTGCAGAGTTGGCCGGACCTTTGCCTCAGATTCCACTGCTTTTCGGAAATGGGTGTAGACATCAGGCAACCTGCAAAGATAACAGCGCGGTCAGATCTCCACAGGGTGGCTACCCTGGCCCCTCCACACAGCACCACGTATCTTCCATAGATGGAGGGTTAGCTTTCCAGGCTGCACTCTCCTGAGGGCAGAGCGGGTATTTGTGATGCATGTTTGTACACCGCCTGCTGAAAGAGGTAGATTCCCCTGGGGCTAGAAGCCATCAGAAGTTCAGTCCTTCATCCAGTTTCTGCCTCTGATGCCTTTTCAATTTAAGGTGTGTCCTGATGGAGCAATCCCTGAGGGTCAGATTCATCTCATCTAACTTCTGATTACCCACAAGGCTGACCTCAATGTAAAAATCTGCAACCTCCAGCTGCTTTTCAGTCAATGGAGAGAAACAGCAATTTTTATCGCCTGACTCTTCTGCTCTGTTTTATACATTTTCTATAGGATGCCATGAATCACTCAACTCCATTAATTACACCTCAAGTGACTACTGAGGGAGGCATGAAGAGTCCACACGCAAAGGGCTACTGTCACAGGCAGCTGCATTTAGCCAGATGGGGTAACGGAGCAATCCAGTCCAATGTCACAAGGACGGAGCACTGCAGACAGAGCATCAAAACTGTGCTGGTGGAAGGGCAAAGAGAAATCAGTCCCTCAATAAATGGTCATGATACGGAGAAATAGTGTGAAATGGGGACAATGGACATCGACTGTGATTGTATATGTCTGCTCAAGGAATGTGGGTATGGTGACTAGTCATGGGTGCGGTGTCTGGTCACATAGGCACACAGCTTTGAGGAGACGACTACAGCTTTGAGGAGACGCCTGCCCTTCTTCCTCTAACAAAGGGGCTATTTAAAAAAGAATGAGAAAAGGATGAGAGATATTCCAGTGCTATCTAGAGGGAGGGAGTGCTAAGTCTCCTTGCTGGAGAAGATCAGATGGTCACAAGGACATGAATCACCTACAAACCTGCAAGACCACCACATTCCAGGCAAAGGACTGATAAGCTAATTAACATACGAAGCGAGAGTAAGCGGGTTTAGGTAACGAATATGTATAGGCGTTAATTGAATATTCATTTGTTTTATTGTATAAATGTGAGATGGTTCGTCACTTCAGGCATGCACGCTTGTGGAGGAGTGATCCCCCGTGCATCTGCGAGCAGTAAACATACCTACTTTATAACTTTCGAGTTATAGAGTCTAATTCCGCACGTCAGTCAAACCCCTTGGCTTTATGCATATTGAAGAGTAAATCCTACTAGTACAGAGGGATGAATGTGCCCCTTCCCCTTGCTGTGTATGAGCATGACAGCACTGTTCCATAATGCAGATGGATTCATGGGTCCCTTCCCTGTGGGACTGGATGACTAAGACCCCTCCTAAGCAGTTCACTGGAGTTAGAAACAAATGGGACAGTGGAGCGAGCGATACCACAGAGCAGCCCACCTGGCGATAGGCCTGAAGGGAAGGTCATCCCGATGATACAGCGTGGATCCCCAGAATGTGTGAGTCTTCACCCCATGCTGACAACACACCTCGCACAGCAGTTTCTCCACATCCAGCTCCTCCTGCGTGGCCTAGGGAGAACAAAATGCAGTGAGGCCATGGTCGCGTGGCTTCAGCTCTCTTAGGCACACAGACCCTGGTCACTGGCCTTGCCCTTCTCCCTCATCTCCACATTTAGCTTCACCCCTTTGGAGAGAGGTGCACACAGACAATTTCTGAGTATTTTCCTCTGCCAAACCCAATAAGCATTTTCACTCTGTTAGTAGCGCCAATGCCAGAATAGGGAACTCCTTGATGTAGGATGTTGCAGATCTTTTAAGTCTGCATGGAATGAAAAGGAGACTGGACAAATACATATAAAAGAAATCCACTGAGGGTTATTGGCTATCAGGGCAGCATTCCTGTTTCAAGAAGTCCTTAAGCCACAGATTCTTGGTGGCTGGGAAAGTATTCTGGGGAAGTATCTTTACAGATATGTCCTGCTCCTGTGGTCTTCTCTGGGCGTCTGTTATTGGCCACCGTCAGGAAAGGTTATGGAATTAGATGAGGCGTTTTGTCTGATCCTCTGTGGATGTTCTTAGAGCTGCATGGAACAAGGCACTATGGGATGTGCAGGCTGTCACATCACATTACAACGGTCTTAGGCCTGACAGCAGGAATACCTGCAGTGCGAGTCACAGAACAGTTCCTCCATTAGACAGCTCTGAGGTCCAGACTGCTAATACTGAGTGCATCTATGTATGTATATACATAGGTGTCTGTACACAGCCTCCAGACCTAGTGGAGTCTTCAGAGCCTTCCATTGAATTCAGCAGGCTCTGGATCAAACCATTTACTTAGCTCAGTGAAGACAGGCCAGTAAAGCACAAACCCCGTCGGCATTGCAGGACCAGACTTGTCTTTTGTTCAACACACTGGCGGGCAACCTCCTAAATGTGGGTGCTGTCAGCTCACCGTGGCCCCTACACTCAATACAGTATGTCCCCTGGAAGTTAGCTGCCTGTGCAAGGAAGGCACCAGGAAAAGCAGCTTGATGCAAACAGGAGGAGAAATGGACTCAGCTGACCTAAAATGCCAGTTGCTAGAAACTCGTTTTCCTCAAGGCACAGCACTTGCAAGTCATCAATCACAAGGACTCCCACTCAGACACCAATCCCATCCCAGGAGTTAGCCAGTTTCCCCAAGGTTAACAATGCCACAGACAAGAAAGGCTCTGAACACACAGGATCTGCATCACCATTTAGTTGTGGAAGAAACCTCCACAACCTAATTTTATCTTTTAACAATGTCACCCAAGTATTTCCCTTACCTCTTCATGGAAAGCCACAGCACTGACAGAACCTAACTGCGTAATCAAATCACAGACCACATCTTCTGGCTTCCCCTTCCTCACAACCAGGGTACTGCAAACACAAAATGTTGCCCTGAATTAGGTTTGATGCTATTGTTATTTATGTGTACAAGAGGCCCTTGTCCCAGTCCACACACCCATTAGTTCTCTACAGAGCACAGACAGCATATGGAGGCAGACAGACAGGATTTGACTAGCCTACGTTTTTTAGGACCCACTGAACGCAGTTTGTAAGCTTCTAGGGCTGAGTTTGTGTCAAACACATTTCTATCACCCCGGATGCTTTAGAAAGGATGACTGGGCAGAAAGCCAGGCTGTTACCTAAAAGTAAATCTGTCAGATCTGTTCAACGGATTCCTCTTTCAACCCCCTTCACAGGCAGTGGTGGCCTGTGTGCAGACCTCTCTCCACTTTCATGTGGGAGTATTCAGACGAATGCTTTCCTCTGAATGCTCTGTGTTCATAACAGTCAAAAAAACTCCCTTCCCACCTTGCAACCTCACCAGCTGCCCAGCCACTTGAAGGGGTAATACAGTGTTTTTGCCAGAATAATTTAAAGCACAACTGAAAAGTTTCTTCAAAGATGGGTTGGATCCGAAGAAGGCAGCAGCAAGGAGTGCTGCTAAGAGAGCTGTTCCCCTTACTTCCCACAGAAAAGCAGAGATCGAGCTGTCCACAGGGAACACCACAGACTGGACGTGAAAGAGATTTCTGTCTATCACTGCATTGAGAAGATATCATGACTGGGCAAATGGAGCCTAGGTCTTAGCATGGCTCTTCACAACCACATGTCTCTCACTACAGAAGACCAGTCTCTTATCAGCCACCGACAACAGCACAGTGGCATTCAAGCAGCTCTGAATCTGTTCACTGCAGAGTATGGGTGCAGATACCCACTAGTCATTTCTCTCAGTCCCCTATAACATTCACCATCTACACTGGCCACACTGCACTGCAAACCCAGAGCCGTTCCACTTGCTTCTACTACCACTGTTATGCCCCTTTGGGAGAAGACAGGCTGGCTGACACATCTTCTGCTAAGCAAAGCCAGATGTTATTTGGTAATGGATTCTTCAGCATGCAAACCTTCAGGCCCTGGTCTACAGCAGTTACGGTTTCTAAAGGCATAATGAAGAAGGAATCTCTGAAGACCCCCTTCCCACAATGTAGCCTACCAAAGAGATTGGGTTTCGTGGGACAGGGCATGAGCAAACTTAACTCTCCAGTCTCACAAGCCAGGATCCATGCTGGTCTGTCTCAAGCCAGCTCTTAGGGAAAACTCACTAGGGACAAGGCCACACACCCCAGCGGCTAATGTCATCGCCTACAACTCGGAAGACTGCCGGTTCGTGTCTCCAATTGTCAGGACTCTGGGCAAAGCGCTTAAGGCTGACGCCCATCTGTGGTATCCAAGTTCAAAAAAGCAAAACCCCACATGGCATGCAGCCTGCGTGGCTCTTCACTCCCTTGCAGACGGCACAGCAGATCATCTGAACAGGAGCTATGTATGGGACCTTATTGTATCTAACAGAAGGGCGGTGGCTCTCAGAAATAAGCCATCATCACACCCCAGAGTATCTGACACGATTAGGCTTACAGCACAGGTATGTGTTGAAAACGAGTAGGAAAATAAAAATAGACATGTTATTTGCACAGTGCTTTCTCAAATACCTTCCTCTTTTCTTGAGAGTTTCCCTTAGATCCTTCACGCTTTCCAGCAAAAACCTGAGCCGATGGGGCCCTGTTTTTGGGAAACCAAAGCAATGGGTGCCCAGGTAGTGCCGTGGGTCGAAGCAGTAGAGGGGAATAACGAAATCCGCGTTACTCTGAGCCCAGTGGAGCACCTGGAAAGACAGAGGGCCGTGGCAGCTCTCGGGGGCAGGACGCAGGCACCCCGCCCCAGCCTACCCAACAGCAGGGTTATTTCTAAATAAATACCCGGGGGGCCGCGGCCGGGCCCTACCTGGTTATCGTGGGCGCGCAGGTCGCAGCGCAGCAGGCAGATGGCCGTCCTCGCCACCCCCGACATGGTGCCCCGACGGGACCGGTCCCGCCTCACCCGGCCACGCTCTGTCCCTCCTCGGCCCGGCCCCCCAGCCCGGCCCGGCTCCGTCCCCCCTCAGCCCGGCCCCGTTCTCTTTCCGGCCGCCCCGGCTCCGTTCTCCCGCAGCCCAGCCCCCTCAGCCCGCCCCGTTCCCGCCTCACGGCCCCGCCGCTCCCTCGGCCCGCCCCGTCGGGGAGAAGCCGTCCTGCCCCCGGCTGCCTCCGGCCGCCCCCGCCGCCTCCTTGCGGGCCCGTGAGCCGGGCAGGTCTTGTTCCCAGTTCCGGGAATGCGGAGTGGGACGGGGACGAGCCCCCAGCGGCGCCGGCGGGGGCAGTGCGGGCAGGCGGCCCGTTTCCCCTGGCGGGGAGTCCCCACGCCTTCCCACGGCAGCCTCTCACCAGAGCCCTGCCCCGGGCCGCTCACACTTCACGCTGAATTTGCGGTTTTATTTTTTAACCTCGATAATCTCTTTGCCTTCCACATAACAGCAGCTGGGAACCGCCTGACGCAGGAGCGTGTCCCCGTTGTGCTGGGGCACTGCCGTGGCGAACCCGGCCCCTGCAAGAGCACCGCTCACCCAGCTCGGGCAATTAGTTCTGATTAGTACTTCGAGAAGTGCCAAGGCTGCGATATGACTGCATCCTTGCCCACTAGTGTGCGAACCAGCTTTGTGGATAGCTGCTGACTAACCAAAGGTGAGCTGTAGATTAGCAATCATTAATGTCTTTGAATCCCAGCACTGACTGCAGCGGCTGAAGTGAAAAGGCTTGCCTTAGCCTACAGCTTCCATAAGTCAGCGTTGGACACCAGTGATCATACATCCCTTACTCACTGAACTGTCCGATTGTCCTCAGGATCCGTAATTTTTTTCATTTGACAGCTCTCATAAGAGGAAAAGCAAAAAAAAAACCCGCTTGGCTCAGAGGTCTCCAGCCACATGCTCCCCTCGTGTAACCACTGGTTCTCCTGGGGTGGGGGAGGATGGGGAAAGGGGTCAACATCTTGCAGCAAGGAGCTGATGATGACTGAGGATCCAGGTTTACAGAAATTAATTGCTGCACCTCATTTCAGTTCCTGAATTGCTGAAGTGGAACATTTGGTGGAGCCACACAGACTTTTAGATGCTCACCAGAGATTAAATGTGGTACCCAAACCCCAGTGGGTCCCAGGGAGTCCTGGCTTTATTTCCATCTCCTCCAGGCTTGCAGGTCCTCTGCATGCAATCTGCATTGGCTGGTTGTGGGAAGTGATGCTGATTCCCAGCGTGACCTACATGACACATCATCTCCTGATTCCTTCTCTGTGCAATAAGGGCTCCTCTTCCTGGCTCAGCAGACAGCAGTCCGCTATAAGAACCAGTGACTCATCCCCATGGGCTCATGTTTGGTGAAAGAAAAACAGCCAAAACTTTGGCTCATGCCCAAGGAAAACACTGTTGTCAGCTTGCAATGCACATGCCATACAAGCCAACACCTCTCTATCATATTATAAATGAAGGTATTTTGCAAATGCAGTTTATAAATCTTCCCTGTTTGCCTTCATTTGGACAAGGACATACAGTATAGTTGGCTTTGCTTTTGTTTGCAGTCAGGTTTCCCCCACAATGTCGTGGTTGACATTAAGCTGGGCCAAGTCTGGCAGTAATGACATCCTCTTGTATCTCACTTAGCTGCTAGACAGCCACCCACTTGCATTGAAACCTCAAGAGGTCTTATTTAATGGGTGTGCAAGAGAGGTGCCTTACTGCCTGAAAAGGGTTTATTTCCCTTTGGCAAGGAAGTCTGGTTATCACTAAACACAAACCTCTGCAACATAAATAAAGAGAAGAGAGAAGATTTGAAGCTTGATATGCCAATGAGAAAATAAAAATGGATTTAGACACAAGTGAGTCTCTGCCAGCTTTCTATTTGCATAGATGATGCAAGGTGTCCAACATTGCGGTAGCAGCAAGAGCACTGTGACAGACTCTGCACTGACATGCTGTTAAATGTGGCAATCTAGGCAGCAAGAGCAGGCAGGAAAAGCAGATGTCCATAAAGGACAAACAGTTTAGTCAGGACCTCCTTACACCCAACACCATACCTTTTCTGTCACATGGTTGGAGGTCAGTTTTATTTCCTTTGCACTCTCATAGGGAAGTATAAATGCTGTTGCACACTCAAACCAGTGCTGATTGCGTCTACTCTGTAACCTACCCTGATAATGAAGAATTATAGTTTTTTACTTACACAGTTGTTTTTCCTTCTTAGATTCTGTAAGTACATCTGCCCAGTCCCTGCTTCTGTGAGACCTTATGAAATCATCCTTTGAAAATATGTGTAATGGGGGTGTTTAGGAAAAGCAGTGGTGAGGAATATTTTGTTATAAAATTAGAAACCAGGAGACCTGGCATTGTGAATTACAGGCTCTTCAGTCTCCTTGCCTGGATTTTCCATTCAGATGAACAGAGTTAATGAGAACAAAAGCTTTGGGGTTTTTCCACTGACACCTGTCTCTTTAATCCAAGAGGGTGTTCCAGCTTTCCGTTGTCCCTTTGGTATACAGAGAAGCTTTGCCAACAGGTGCAACAACACCGTCAATCTCTATGCCAGTATGGAGGGCAACAAGCTTTCCACCATCATTTTTGTTCTTTTAAATATCCTCCAAGGAATGGCTTCCTTCCTTGGAGCCGTGAAGTTGTTAGGTAATTCATGGGATGTGGGGGAAAGTCTGTGAACTTTGATGAAGTTACACAGGGGACCTGTGATAAAAGGACTGGATCGCCATGGACTATGCAGACCTAGGGGAAATCCAGGGACCAGGCTAGGCAGTATCTAGCAATTCCTTCTTGCAATGTGAACAGTGGCATGTGATCCATTTGTTTCTCAGAGACAACCTCATGGGATACAAGGTCTTGGTCAGACTAACGCCCAAGTCAATAATCATTCCTCTTGCTGCTTCGGGTGCCCTTTTTCACTCATTAAATCCATTTATCAACTCTTGTTTACTCCTGGAGTTGAGTGTTACAGTCAGAAATGTCTCTTATACGCATCTTGGATAAGAAAGCCAGAGAATTGTACCTCATCACTCCTGCAGTAAGTTCTCCTCATATGGCTTATGCAGGACAAATCTGGTAGAAAGACAGCCAGTTTTGTGACAGAGCAACTGAAGGTGGACCAGATTCCTCTCTCCTCTCCTCTCCTCTCCTCTCCTCTCCTCTCCTCTCCTCTCCCCTCCCCTCCCCTCCTCTCCTCTCCTCTCCTCTCCTCTCCTCTCCTCTCCTCTCCTCTCCTCTCCCCTCCTCTCCTCTCCTCTCCTCTCCTCTCCTCTCCTCTCCTCTCCTCTCCCTCTCCCTCTCCCTCTCCTCTCCCCTCCTTACCTTTCTGCAGCTAGCTTGCTGTGATGGAAGTTCAACAACATACAAACACCAATGCTTTTGTTTGCTATACAGCAACAGGCTGCGATGGAGCACTGAGGCAGGAGACGGCAGAGGTCTTCCTCTATAGTGACAGCTTCCTGCTGAACAGGAACAGTGTTTAAGACAGGAGACAGAGCAGCAGCAGGTCCACCCATGCACTGAGCAGCACTGCAAACAAGATTATGTTAAAGGCGCACTCTTGGTGACCTTGCCTAGGACAAGAAAGTTTTTGTCTGCTGGGCAGTTTGTCTCCAGCACTGCTTTGTCATTGCATCACTGATTACAGTCTTCAAAATGTCATCCCTCAATGTTCATGTTCATACACATCTGTGTCCAACTTCATTCATGATGCATACCACCATCTTCATTCAGGTGGTGTTTCATGTGTCTAAAGTAACAAATTGGCCTGAATAATTTCCTCTTTCATTTTGGAAGCAAATCCCAACTGTTGCTTCTTTTAAGTCTCTGTGAGAATGACGCTTTTGCATTTTGCTTGTCATGCATGAAAAGTTTGACATCATTATTTGTTTTACTGAGTCTCCCTCTGAGCCCTTTACAGAATCTTGAATCATGTCATCATTAGCTGTTTTTATAAAAGCATAAAACCTCCGTGATGAACATAAAGTGCAGCACTGCTCAGAGGCAGACTGTAGTGATTCTGTTACCAGTCCTGCTGCGTCCAAGCATATGCTCTAATGTCCCTGACTATGACAAGTATGATCTCATTTTCTCAGATTTGAGTAGCATGCTAAATCCTGTCCAGCAGCATGAAACACCTCTTTCTTTTCATGCATATCTGATACTCCACCTAGATCTATGTTTCAGCTTTTTGAACCATTAATAACAGTGGCAACCTGCCTTTAATGCCAGAACCTGCCATTCCAGAGACAATGTTGTGATGTTTTGGCTGCAAAAGACTTGGCACTCTTTGTTTGTGGTGGAAGCAGAAGGACATAGCCCTGCTCAGAGAGTTCAGTTCACCATCTGCATAAATGCAACCGCTCTTCTTACTGGTCAGAGAGTTTTCCCTGCTGTCATTTGTCATGCCTTCTGGTTTGGAGTACATCATCATTTGGAGTTTTTGCCATCAGGTACTGTTCAGGGACCATCTGACCTTGATTCTGCTATGATCATACCTGTAGGAAAACATACAGACTGATTGCTCTTTGTAGTTCAGCTTGTGACCACTATTCGCTAAATCTGTCATTTCCTCTTCTGCCTTTCAGCGGTATTTCCTCCATCAGGAACCTAATGACCTTCTGCAAGCTCTCATCCACCTACAATTACTGGATCTGTCTGAGGTTTGCCAAGTGGCTTAAATACAGTTTAGCATCTAGTGTCAGCTACTGCTGACATAGGGGTTTGCAACACACTCTCACCTGACTTATATATTATGCCCTCAAAATGCTAGAAAAAACACCTGCCCAGGTAAAGGATCAGAAGTGCATAACTGCAACTGAAATAGATTAATATCAGTTAAGTGTGCTCGCATCCTTGGCTGATGTAATACAACACGGCTTCAATGGAGCTAACCAAGGATTTGCTTGAACCCTTAGCTGACTAAAAATCTCAGTTCAAAAGGCTTTTAAAGCAAAAAAAGACATTGTGGTTTTGTGGTCCCAGCTAGACCTGGGAACATCATGTCTTTGTTGTGTTCTGATCCATGCTTCTCCCTATGCTCTTGGAACGGATCATTTCAACCCTCTATCTACAGCAGAAGAAATTCTGCTTTTGTCTTCCCTATTGCACAGGGCATTTTGAGTGTTGACTGCCTTCATATTAGAGACCCAGCTCTAATGACGCTAATAAAAGCACAGAATATTCTAGACAATGGTATTTATAGAAGGATACAGTCAAATAATTTTAGACATTTAAAAACGAAGAACTAAATGTTACTGTGCACTGGGTGAAATCAATAGTCACTAGGCCATTTCTGACATGCAGACTGTGATGCAAGGACAACAAGAACTGCAGCCTAGGGGATGCTCGGTGTCCGCTCAGCTCAACAGCAAGATACAAGCACTGTCTGGGACAGTGGAAGATGTTACAGTCCTGCCACAGACACTAAAGAACAGCTGTCCTATACAGCATTTTCTTCTTCACATCCCCACTGGATGTTTCATGTTAAGTTTTGTTTTAAGGAAGCAGTAGTTTAATGTGCAATATCTCTGGGAATCATATAAACACTTTTACCTGGTAATCATTATCAAAAGGAAATGCCTTTATAAGGGCCCTGTATAGCTTTCACATCCATTAGAATTTTTCCTTGGAGACAAACCTCAAGGTCATCTCAGTTCTGCACCCACCTTCTCCTTCCGCTGAAGAAAGTAAGGGTCTTTGCTGGAAACGGGAAGAACCAACATTGATCAAGGACATGAAGTACTGGCCCAGAGGCTCAGTATAGAGACCTTGGTACTGATCCTGCAGGTGACACTGGTGGCATGGTTTAGCCACGTGTTGCCAAGGAGAATGGCAAACGAATGGAAACAACAACAACAAAAGTCAAGTATGGTAACAAAAAACAAGTCAAGAAAAAAGCCTTCACTTTCTCCGCTCCTCCCCAAATCACATTTACTGTAGTCCCCACCAAATCATACCTAAAATAGCTTTTGTCTGTTGCTATTTAGCTATTTAAGTTGGATCTACCAGCTGCATTAACTTGCTCCTATTGTACTATTGCAGTTGGATTGTTGCCATCCTCCTCCCATGGGCTTTCTACAGATCTATATTTCAAAGTTATGGCTCTTGCAATGGCTCTGCTGTGTGAGTTCAGACAAGCTAAAAAAAATTAGTCATGTTTCCTCTAGTCCTGCTGCTTTACTAGGCTTCCTATTTGCAATCAAATTATTTTTAATTTTGACCATGTTCCTATTGTTTGCCAGGAAGATAATCATCTTATCTTGCTGCCGGGATATTTCTCTCCTTTCTCATGTAGTTTCAGATGGATTAAATAAATACCTTTTACACAAAGCACACCACGCTGGGCAAAAGGGCATTTCACCATCGCTGGCTGATCTTAAATTTAGGAAATGTCTCCCTTTTAGGAAAAATAAAAGACTGGAAGGACTCAGATTTGACATAATGGCACATGGCAGCTGTGCTAATTGTATGCTGTTAGTTAATTTTTATCCATCTCAGAGTATCTTTGTGGAAATACATGTGTGAAGTTAGAAGTGAGTGGGTGACACTGGCTTGGCTTACCAGCACTGAACAAGGGCCACAGATGATAGTCATCTAAGTTTTTGGTAAGGCAGAAGCCAAAAAATGTCTGAGTGGTCCTGTGGGACCCTTCTACTCCTTCTTTCCAGGTGAAACCATTATTAGCTCTGTGCAGGGAACAAGGGATCCCCCACTGTGCCATCCATCCAATGAGAAGGCTTTTCACAGGACCATCCATGGATGCTTTTCTCCCCCTCTGTATGCCTAGGGATCATACCAAAGGGACTTAAAAGGGACCGGGCCAGTTCACTGCATTTTGCCATCCAATTTTGAGTCCTTTTGAAGGGAAGGATAATGCCCAGCAAAGGTGAGCCACCAGGCTGCCAGCTCAGACCAAACCAAATGGGGAAGATCAGTCACCTCTTAGACCTTTCCAGTTTCTCCAGTATCCCCTCCATGGCGGAACTGGCTTGTTAACACGCAAACGACAGCTGCGCAATGGAAAGTTGTATGGACAAGTGACACCGCTTGAAACCAAACTGCTCTGTTTTTGTTTTGTAACCTTCACCCATATACACTTTCCTACTGCTGGATGCTGACTGCTTTACCTCCAGCTTCCTAATTATCTAAGCACCGCTGCTTGTATTTTACCACAGATGAGGAAACGAGGACATATGGCTTTTGTGATAAGAGATTTATGTAAGCTGTCTGTGCCACAGTGCTGCAACTTTCTATACAAGTCCATTTATAAAACAAAACATGTGTAAACAGTCAGGTTTTGATTGTTTTGGTGATTTCTTCCCCCTCGTGACAGATGTAAAGGAAAAACTGTAGGTTTCCACTTGATGTGTGCAGATAAGTTTATGGCCAATGGGAGAGATCCCAGTTGTGGTAAATCAGTCTCTACTTCCCCTGATTTCTGTCACCTAAAATCCAGCTCCATGTGGGTGGATGGGAAGAAATACAAAGAAACTCAGGCTAGGTAGCTGCTGGTACATGATTCTCTTTCAGCTGCAGAAGTACAAATATGCCTGAACGGTTCTGGTAGGAGCTACTGGGGAGGTTCAGATTGGATATTAGGAAAAATTTCACCACTAAAGGGGTTGTCAAGCACTGGAACAGGCTGCCCAGGGAGGAGGTGGAGTCACCCCAGCCCTGGAGGTATTTAAAAGGTGTGTAGATGTGGCACTTAGGGACAGGGTTTAGTGGTGGACTTGTCAGTGCTGGGTTAATGGTTGGACTCAATGATCTTAAAGTTCTTTTCCAACCTAAATGATCCTATGATTCTAGGAATACAGAAAGGAGTGCAAAATACCAATTGAAATGGCAACTGTAATGCACTCATTATAATGGGTGACTTTCACTACACCCCTGTAGATCAGTTACTTTTCAGATCAGGAGAGGGATTAGAGAAATATGCTGATATTCTCAAGGAACGAAATCCGATTGAAGTCAGTGGCAACAAAGACAGGGCAGGCTGGATACACATACCTAACCCTGTGTCTGGACCATGCTTTTTCAGTCGTTCTCTTATCCCTTAGACTGTACTCAAGAGGACCGAGTTGCAGGGTGGAGAATCTTGAGTTTTTTTTCAGAAAAAGTATCAAGATTTTCTCTGAACTTTCTGGGAAGGTGAGATGGAAATGCAGGATGTTGCCTGCAATTTTTTACTTTCTTGCAGTTTCAGCTGCAAATGCCACAAGGACAGTATTTCTTGTGCTATTTTCTACAATATTCAGGTGCCAGATGAGCCCATAAATGTTCTGGGATAGTTCTGACCTTACCTGAGAAAGTCTGCACTGGGTCTGTTTGCAGATAGGTAGTATAACTCTCCAGGGCTTTCAGCTCCACACCTTTCACCAGCGTGAGACACAGACTCACCTTGCAAATACTGTTTGGGTGACACAAGTTCCAAGCTCCGTGAACACATGAAAAAGCATCACAGAGAAATGCGCTGCAATGATGTTTGCTCAACAACCTGTCCAGAAACCAGATCCTCTTCACTTTCACTCTGTCCTTTCGGAGATTTTTCCCTGTGTTTGGACAGAGAAGGTGAGTCATGGAACAAAGTCAGCGTGGAAACTTACATTCAGCTATGAAAGCGCATGTGACAACTACCAGGGAAAAATACCATCCATACAACTCAATCTCATTGTAATCACACTCAGCTTGGAAGAAACACAAGTTAAAACCTGTTCCTTTTGGCTGATCAGCATTGCTGTCTGCTGCATGCTGCTACCTTCCTCTGCGTGTCACACAGCCTTCAGTGTTTGTTTCTTAAGATCTGAAAAATTTCTCCTGTCAGCTGGCTACAGATAGGTGGATGGACACAAACACTGCCTCAGAGAGTGCTGGGGGGCACCTCTTTGCTCTGACACCTTCACAGAGCAACTTTCTAACCCCACGAATACGGGGAATTGCAGTATTCCTGGGTGGTGGATGGGTGACAGTGCATAGAGAGTGTGCCCCTGCTCTTGGGTCTTCATGCTCTGAACCCTCTCCTCTAGGACGAGGCCTACGCATTTTATCTTCAAATGCAGCACTCACCCTTTCCTTTTAAAATACGGTTGCTGTTGCTGCCACCTACCTTTTACGCTGGAGTGGATGCTAGCAATATCCCACACGGAGCCTGGGAAGGAGCCCAGGATTTACTCCTCAGCCCAAGAGGTGACAAACCCAAGGTCTAACCCATGAGGTTAACTTGCTGTGTGGGCAGGAGGCATTAGCTGCTGTTTAGGAGAAAAAGTTTTCTGCCACAGAAGAGGAGAGGTTTCAAACCCCATTGAGCTGGAGAGATCACTTGTTGCTCTTGTTTGGTTGTGAGAGCTTTCATAGAGCAGATCTTGGTGTCTTTCCTGCACAGTATACAGTCATATCAGCCAGGGAGCATCTCATGTAACTGGAGAGGAAGAGAAAGGTAGCCAGGAATGACGCGGTGACCTCAGCAAAGGAGATCTGAACCCACCTCTCATCCTCCTCAACCGTTCCACAATGTGGTTCTTGTAGCACAGAAGCAGAGGTAGAGATGAAATGCTATCCCCAAATGTCTGTCCCCAGCAAACCTCTGCACACATTCAGGCCTGTTCTGGGAACAGCACGAATCCTTCAGGAATGCTGACATGTTTGGTCTGTGGGTCCTGACCAGGTTTATCTGTCAGGTAGTCCCCAAATCATTCAGCTTTGCAGCAGTTAGAACACATGGGAAATGGGGGAATATTTAAGCAAGATAGATGTGGCTTCTCTGTAGGAAATACCATTAAGAGGGACATAGGACAGCTGTAGCACTCTTTTTCCACCCGCTTTTCCACAGCAAACAGCAGACCTGCGATTAATCTTGGGTAAGGAGGAGCTGCAGCCAACGCAGGTCTGCCAAGCCCAGGCGCTGCCATGCAGACGTTTCAGCATCACAGGCTCATGCCTACGTGCTGAAATCCCACCCAAGCCCATTACCAGCTCCAGCCTTCAGCTGTGAAGCAGCACACATTTTCTGAGTAATTGGTTTCTTTTCTTTACACCGAGATGGCATAATTCCTGTACAGTTTGCAAACTAAGTATAGGAATGATTTCACCCACCGCCAATACGCAACCATCTTGATGGGAGAGAAAGCCTGACAGACGTCTCACAGCACACAACAGCTTTACGCTGCCATTTAGGACAGGAAGCAAGAAAGGATATTATATCAAACAGAAGGCATGGGAGACTTTCAGGTTAGACGGAGCATACTTAGTCACAGAAGAATTGGGTCAGTGCCCTGGGACCTGTGTTCACTTCCTGCAGGGACCCTAACATAGCCCAGAATAGTAGTAGTTAGGTAAAAGCCCAATATCTTCCCCTTTTTCTCCCCGCAGCAAATACTAATGCTTACGTCATTAAAGGAGAAGCATAAATAGAACAGCCTGGGGCTGTGGTTTGCAAAGTTCTCGCTCTGCAGATGAACCAACAGCTTTTCTTATAGCTCACTATTACCTACTTGTGCCATCAAACTTTTCACTGAAGACGTTATCAGGATGATCTAATCCTTCATATCCACCCCACCATGTATACCAGTCAACTAAGGATAACCAGTGCACACATCTGTATGTTTTATGTGTGGCATGGTTTTCATCTCACTGGCTGGCACACACACCAGCACGGCATGGGACAGCATGCACCAAAGAATGTTTCCTACTGGCAGAGTAGACACTGTTTTGGAAAAGAAGGGAGAATTTGGCTGTATGTACAAAATATGCCAGGCCTGATGTCCTCAGGGACAAAGAATAGCCCATGTCTGTTTTGTTTCCTCATATGGAGCCACTACAACCCCTGCCTGCAACACACTGATTTTACCAGTGCTCTCCACTGCGCACTCTCTACCAGGTTTTCACTCCTCTCCAGAAACATGGTGAAGGCTGTCAGCCAGCATTTGTAGGAGAACGTATGGAACTACGCACAGAGCCACACACCTCTGTCTGTTCTTCTGCCAGGCTTTGTCAATGTTTTCAAGAGCAACTTGAGGAGGCAGAATCCGGGGGCAGATCTTTAGCACACTCATCAGGAGAGAGCTGTTGACATCAATGGAAAACAGGCTTTACACACGTGATAATCCTTATATTGTTCAGGAACACCCTAGAACTGAAATCCCTGTAGCGGGATTCCTGGGGCATCAAACACATTCAGAAAAAAGAAGCTGCTTGGAAGGAGTTTTCAGCAGTAAATGGTGCTTGCCTAACCAATTCCCATTAAACCTAGGAGGTTTTAAAGGAGCTGCCTGTCGCTTAATGCCTTATAATACTTGAACCTGAAGTCCTGGGGTTCTGTGCCTGGTTCCCAAGGTAAACACATGTGATTTATTTCAGAAAGGCATCTGCAGCCCAAGAATTCATTACATACATCCCCAGTGGGCAGCAGCCAAAACATTTCAAATGTGCCAAGTTACCAGAATTTTATTAAAAGCTGTTAAGAGTTAGAGGGAAGGTGCAGAAAAAGGCAACCTCCTTCCCAAAGCCAGGTGGCTTAGGATAGACTTACGCCGCTTCCCAAACGGATGAGGCAAGCTGGAGTCAGAGGTTCCTTCCAGCAAAAGTCCCCCTGGATGTTTCTCCGTAAGCTGCACAAATATTCTGGGGAGGGGGAGGGAGAAAGAAAAGAGTGAAACCTATTCAATTACATCAAGATCACGACTGGCCCTAGTAAAATCATTTATGGAGTGAGGGAACCCGGAGCGGTTTGGGCTGGAGCCATCTGCTGTTATTTGGTATATACAGAATTGGTTTCTATGGATTTTATTAATAGGTCACGCGATTGTATATGAGGATGTGAGATCTGAATCTCTCAGGAGGGGTCCCTGGTTGGGGTTTCTATTGCCTTTATAGGCAATGGCTCAAACTTGCTTGCAGCAGCAAGTCCTTAAAAACTTGAGGGGAATGGGTATGGGTTTAGGATTCTGCCCATTTTTTTCTCTCCCCCCTCAGAAGCTTGAGCTGACTTTGTTCCTGATCCTTTCTACAACATATTTACTAAATGGGGAAACAGGGAAATCAGGGAAATATCCTTACTTACTTTTCCCATTGTCTGCGTGAATTTTCTCGCTTTCCCACTAGTTTGAATGATATCTGACACAAACCTCAGGTCCCACTTTGATCCGTCTCTCAGGCACGAGGCTTTTGGTGAATTTTGCCTTTACGCCATCGTTGGCTCTCCCTCTGCGGATTCAAGCCCAAAGGGACTTGGACACACAGAGGCGGCTTGGGACAGGCGGGTGTAAATCGGGCTGCTCTGCCTCCCACGGGGAGCTACCCACTGAGCCCCGAGCTGTTCTGGCCAGCAAGCTGTGACCAGGGGAACAGCCCAGAGCCTCCCCCTACCCTTTGCTCTGAACTATGGCTCACTTTTGCTTCAGTTCCCCCCAAAAGAGGCAAAGTCAAACCAAGAGAGTAAGCCTTTCACCCCATCTTCGCGTCCTGGCTGTGTGGAGAAAGCTGGGCCCTGCAGAAAGCTGTGCTGCAGCGAGGGTTCACCACCAGCTCCTCCAACCCTTCGGCTCACGAAGCCCCATTTCCCGGAGTCAGGAGGTCTCAGCACCGTTTCTCATCAGCTGGTTTTCCAAGTTAACCCTCTGCAGGACCGTGGGGTCCCAGCCGCCCTGTTTCAGAAGGTCCCAGAAACCCTCGGCTGGCGCGCAAAAGGTCAGATACCATCCTTGAAAGCAGGGGATCCCACGGTGTCTAACCGGGGCTGACCCGAGCTGCAGGACCGGGGGAGCCCCGCCGGGGCTGATCCGAGCTGAAGGACCGGGGGAACCCAACCGGGACCGAGAGGAGCTGCGGGACCGGGGAGCCCCACCGGAGCTGATCCGATCGTCGGGACCCACACAGCCCCACCGGGACCGAGCGGCGCTGGGCCGGTGCCAGCGCGTGCCGTGCTGCCAGCCGCCCCCGGGGTCGGGGCTGCCCCGCGGGCCGGGCCGGGCCGGGCTCCGTTGCCCCGGCCGCTCGGTCGCCCCCTAGCTGCGCGGCACGGCACGGCGCGGCGCGGCGCGGCGCGGCGCGGCACGGCGCGGCACGGCACCGCGGCCGCTCGGCCCCCGGTCGGTCGGTAGCGGCGGGGCCAGCCCGGCCCGCCCCGCGCCGTCCCATTGGCCGCGGCGGCGCCACGCGTCACCGCTTCCTCCCGCTTTTGTGCGCCGCCCCGTGCCGCCCCGCGCCCCGCTGCTGCCGCCGCGCCGAGCCGAGCGGTGCCGAGCCGAGCCGAGCCGTGCTGAGCTGAGCTGAGCTGAGCTGAGCTGAGCCGAGCCGTGCTGAGCTGAGCCGAGCCGAGCCGTGCTGAGCCGAGCCAGGCGTTGGGACCGCGCTGCCTCGAGTGGCCGGGCATGGCCCTCCGCGGGTAGCGGCGCCGCCGGACAGGTAAGTCCCTCCGCCACCGCGGGGTCGGGGCGCTCGGCGGGCGATAGGTCCCCGCACCCGCTCCGGGCTGCGGTGCGCGGGTTTCTTTCGCTCTTGTAATTTTATTTTTTTATTATTATCGTGGTTTTTTTTCGCAATGGTGACCGAGAGTTTTGCAGCCGGGTCTGGCTTTCGGTGGCTTTTCCTTCCTCCCCTTCTAGCTCTGCGAGTGGGAGCCTGTCCCTCCGTGCAGCCGGGCTGCGTTTGGGGAGCCGCGGGGGGCGAGCCTGGGGTGGAGCGGCTCCCCGAGAGGGGTGCGGGGGTGCGAGGGGGTTCTGCTTCCCTTTCGGGGATTCACCTCCCGCGGCGCCGGGGCTCCCCGGCACAGCCCCCGCCTGGTGTTAGCGCGCCCGGGTGACTTTTTCTCAGGTTATTGCCTGGTGCCATGAGTCAGCCTGGGAGCCGGTCCCTGGGAGCCTGACAGCCAGCGCCAGGATCAGACCCTAATGCGGACGGTCCCATTACCGGGATGCATTAAAGTACTGAGCCAGCGGGTATGGCACTGCCTGTGCTTGCTTGGGTCCCGCTTCGGTGGAAAGTGTCATGGCCATGCCAGGGAGCTGTGGGAATGCCCAGCTAGCCCTCTCCAGCCTCATCGTGAGCAGTCATTTCTGCACAGGCAGCCCTGAGCGGTGAGGATGGGATGCGTGGTGGGGAGGAAGGCTCTGCGGTGGGCGTGGGAAGCCACATACCAGTGTGGCGTGAGCGACCGTGCCGGCTGGCAGAGCTGGGGTGCTGGATTTCCACCTGGATGGAGTGAGCGGCTGTTGTGGGGAGCCGTGCCACCAGTCAGGCTGATGCTCTGGGATGATTCGCTTTGCTGGCACCAAACCTCGGCCCTGCGTGGCCGGGCAGGGAGAGGAGTGGGGAGGAGGTGGGAGCTGTGTGCCAGTGTGAGTGGGTGTGCACCGGCAGGCTCGCCAGGTCCTGCATGGTGGCCAAGTGCGTCTCTCGCAGGCCCCGACACAGCTTGGAGAGTGGTTTCCCCCTCTGCTGCTGCTTTCATCCTCCTTTTCAATTCTTGTCTTGTAATCCAGTGGTTCTTGGAAGTAGACCCACTCCTGATTCAGTGCAGGGTCTGCATGCGTTGTCTGTGCACGGATCGAAAACATGGGGCTTATTTGGGATTTGGAGACTTGGGATGTGTGTGGAGTTTAAGTGACCCAGGGATTTCCAGGGTCAAGCTCTTTCACCTCCGATGAGCGTGAGAGGTTTGGGGGGCTTTCCTTCTATGGTGCCTTGTGAATTTATTTCCAGTCCAACACACGCAGTTTGATGTAGTTCTGTGCAGGATTTGTGCCCAGAGTGCAGCTCTAAGAAGCTGTTCCTCAGGTGCATGGGCAATCGGCTGCATGTGGGGGTTGGCTTCTGGCTACCTGTGTTTTGTGATACCTGCATTGGAGTATCCAGTTTCCAGCATCCCTGATTTGACATTAGGTATAAAGAGGGGTTCAAGGTTTCCGAGGGCTCTTGCAGATTACGGAGCATACCTCTGTGTCTGGGTACAGCCTTTGCCCTAGGAAGGTTTTGCAGCTTGTAAAAGCTTCTCTGTTGGAGGCAGGATGCGAGGCTGGATGGGCTGCCAGCCTGGTGGGATGTGGATTTAAAGGATCTTTTATACCTTCATTCTCTAAATGGGTTTTGGTGCTGCAGTTTTTTCCGTGGGTCTTAAATCTCCATGAGAAACCCACAGCTCTGCCCTGTCAACGTGTGCTGATGGGTGATGCATTTCTTTTTTTTGGAGGCTGTTAGAACCCATGAGGGAAGTGTGCTCATGCAGAGAGATGCAGTCTGGATTTTCATCCAGGATGGAGAGACTGTGTTGCAAAGAGCCAACGATTACAGCAGCTGGAGGAGCGCAGTTTTCTCTCCTTTCCTTCCAAAATGTTGCTATCGCTTGATAATGCTTTGTGATGTTAGTGTGCAGCTTGGACTTGATGTGTTTTCTGAATTTTCCCATCTGGAAGAAGCCGGTGAGGATTGCATGGTGTGTCTGGCTTCCTGGCAGAGCAGCGGGATGGAGTGTGCTGCTGCGGTACGGAAGGTGATGTGCTTCCAGCCCTGCTCTCCCCAGATGGACGTGGGAACCAGTGCGAAAGCTGGCAGGATCTTCTGTTCTTGTTGATCTGGCCCTGCTGTTGGAGACCTGCTGGTCGAGGCTAGAGGGAAGTGAGTCAGGGTGTGCTGTTAGAGGGGATATCTTTTATTAGACCGCTTGGCGAATGCAGGCTGGCTTTGAAGCGTACAAGCCTGTCTACATGTAGAAGCAGCAAACCTCAGAGATGAGAATTAGGAGGGAGCGACTGCTCTGAGCTTACATTGGCTCTCCTAATTGAAGAGATCATCTGAAAGAACAGGGAAAAAAGCTTAAGAAAGAGATCTTTAGCTACAGTTCAGCCTGTGCAGTTCATCTGGTCTAAGCAAACATGTTTGCTCTCTCTACAGATCTCTGGACTCTTCTAGATCTTGAGATCCAGCACAGGACAGGCACACGTATCCACTGTGCCAACCTTTCTCGGGAGGTGCCAGAGCTCTTTGCAGCCCAGCTCCCTCAGCAAGGAGCTGTGGGCAACGGGGCTGGTGCTCACTGATGCCTGACAGCAGCAGGAGGCTTCTGGGCTCAGTCACTTCCACTCCCTTCTCTGCACGTAGTATGGGCTGAGCACAATGTGCACAGAAATGTGCAGAATGTCAGCTGTGCACTGGGGAGATGGAAAACGCATTACGGAGCCATAAGAAGTGGAATATGGAATTCAAATTTTTTTTTATTTCATCAGATGCGTTTTAGAAAAGCTATAAATGGCCCTCTGATCCCAACCCTGGCACAATTACCCTCAGTCCCCAGACTTTTCTTATTTTTTTAAGCTTCACAAGGGGAAATGGGTGACCAGGCCTTTTTGGTGAGTCCCTCTGAGGAGCGGTTCCCTGTTGCTGCATGCGGCTGTGCATGCCGGGCCAGGACCATGTTTCTTCCTGGTACCTTTTAGGCCTTTGCCGAGTGCAAAGTGAGTTGCAGAGGTGATGAATGTTGTCTCAGCTGGGCCTGAAACATGCTTTCTCCCTGGGCTTGCCCTACACCCTGTGTGGCGTGAGCCTTTGTCTGCTGTGGTGAAGGCTGTGGTGAGCATCAGATGGACAGGGCTAGTGGTTTTCTGTCTGTGAAGGTGTGGGTGAGCAGGCAAGAGCATTGATATGTGGGCATTTCTGTTTGTTTTCTGTCTGTCCTTGCAGTTCTGATCTGGTCTGGCCAAGTAATCTTCCCATTAGTCACTAAAATGCCACTCATATCCAACTCAATCGGTCTGTCCCAGATCATCTTTAATAAGACATGAAATCAAAAGCAAAGATCTCCTTTAGAATAGATGCCTTCCTTTTCAAAACCACTGGGGAGTTATTCTCAGCAGAAGACATTGCACAAGAACAGAGAACAAGAGAAGAATGCCTTAGTGGGGCTAGCGAAGAGATTCAGGGCTGCAGGATGGGGTTCATGCTCCTTACTTCATTTCAGTGCTGAGGCTGTTGCTCCAGGAGCTGTTCCTGGAGCCACAGGGCTTGGGACTGAGCTGAGCCTGGGGTGGTGGAAGATGCATTATCAGTGTGGGCCATGGTGGGGACCCATGGTGTGGGCCAAAGCCAGCTCACCTGGTGCTGCAGTGGTTGTGGTGGAAGTGTTCAGCGCCCTGGGCATGTGTGGGCTCATGGTTGAGCGCTGTGGCTGTGTGCAGCTCTTCACCCTACTTCCCTGTCTCGGTGACCTGGGGTGGGAGCATGCTGATACATGTTATTGCTGTGTCTGGTCTCAGGTGCCAGCTTCTCTTTCCACAGTACTTGGGACATTGCAAAGGCTACCCAGAGGGTCTGTTCTGGTCTTTCCCAGGCTTTTACAAGTCAAGGGTGAAAAGTATGCCCGTACCCCCTTAAAAAAAGGAGGATTCAGCTCCCCAATGCATTCCCCAAACCCTTTTTCCTACCCTGGCAGATCCTAATATAAATGCTAGCGGAGACCAAGGGACTCTGAATTTGATGAGAATATGCAGTAGGCTGGCGCCTGTCCTGCTCTCCTGAGTAAACCCAGGTTGGCCAGCATTTTGTCCAGAACTAATAGCCGCTTCTGTGAAAGCCCCCCTAATTTTACACTCTGCAGGATGATTTGGGGCAGCCCAGGGAGGACAAGCCACAACAGCAATGAAACCCTGGGTGGAGCCGAGCCAGGGTTTGGCTCAGCACCGTAGAAGCTGCATGGGACAAAGTCCGGTTGGCAATGCGTGCTGTGTGCTGTGCCCAGCAGCACGGGACAGATCCTGTAAGGAGCCAGCCAAGCTACTGCGTGGGCTGCTGTGTAAACAGCATGTGTGCGGGCCAGGTCCTCGGAGAGGGTGGGAGGATGGGTTGAGTGTTCAGGTGGTGATTAAAGACCATGTTGCTTGAAAAAATAGCCCTGGGTGGGTGGATTAGAGGCGCTCTGCGAGCCTGCTACGACCCCGAGCTTGTGTGCCAAATAACAGAAGTCATCTAATTGATAGCTAGGTGATTCAGGGGAGAAAAAAAAATAATTCTGTACAGTTGCTTTGGGAAAATAATTTGTGAGATAAGGCTTTGCGAAGGAGGTAGGAATATCTTAAATCCAACACAAACAGGGTGTTTGTGGCCTCTGCGGTTCTTTGAGTGCTCCTACACTACTAGGACTGTCCTGGAGTGATTGTGTTTGCCTTGTTCACGTGAAAGTGTTTCTTGAAGAGTAGCTTCAAAGTGCCTACAAATCCCCAAGGGTCTATTGGAAATTTTGCACATAACAGTTGTTAGCCCAAACATCATCTGCAAAAGTGAACTCTGTATTGTGCTATAAGTTCTGCTGCTGCTGTCCTGGTGCAGAGGTTAGAGAGGTTCAGAGGAAGATGCTGCTGCTTTTGGGTATCTGTTGAGATCTGTCCTTGCTGGTGATGTCCCTTTCCTTCAGTCCTGAAGTGGTCAGACAGTTAGACTAGATGACCATTGTAGATTCCTTCCAGCTGAGCTATTCTATTAGATAGATATGTACACAGAAGTCTGTCGTGATGAGGATGGTGGATTACTTGGATTGCTTAGTGGTTTTGTGCTACAACTTCTTTGGGTTTTTGTGGTTGAGCAGAGGTCAGATCGTTATAATCTAGTTGTAAACTGGAAATAGTGTAGCACACTCTGTAAGAGCCTGAAAGAATCTAGCAGATACGGAAATCTCTTCATAGTGGGCTGTTGCACCTTTTGCTCTGCAAGGTGGCAGCAGTGATGCCCTATCCCAAGGCATAAGGACCTTGCAGAAGGGTGGTGGATGCAGGTTGATGGGCACATCTGGCTCTTGCCAGCTCTTGATAATGGGGAAATCTTGCTTCTGATCTGGGTTAAAGGGTTGGGGCATCCCCTGTGTGGGGCAGCCTGAGTGCTGTGATAAGGAAGGCTTGTTTGGGGAAAATGGCTGGGGGAAAATAGTGTAGGGTGATGCCTGTTATAGCTGGTGGTGAAGATGAACTGAAGGAAAGAAGTGTGCATGCATGGAAACCCTGTTTTAAATATACTCTTCCCATCAGCCTCTCACCTATTCCTCTCTGTCACTGCTCGGGGAGTGCCCTGCGTGGGACTGTCCCTTTTTTACATGCTGGGTCAGTGCAATGTCATTGCAGAGGGGTGGCTGCTAGCGTTATCTGTCACTGGGGGATGCTGATGGATTGATAGCTTGTTATCTGCAGGAGAAGTAATATGGTTGCTTCAGAAGTGGGTGGCTGGAGAAAGATGTGCAGGCTGAGATGGTGGGGCAGAGTGGTCCAGGAGTGTGTAAGTGATGAATAACCAGTACTTGGAAATAGGAGATCAGAGATTTGGGCTTACTTCTGTTGAGATTGGTCAATGCATTGATGTAGTGTGGAGCAGCACTTGTTTTGCTGGATTGATGAGGCTTCCTTCAGTAAAGATACCAGGCTGGGACAGGTTCACGAAAAGCTTTCCTTGCTGAGTGAGGTGCTCATGCTGCAGCCTTGATGCCTTCGGTTTGCCTTTCAGGACAAACCTACAGCACTGATCCCTCTGCTGCAATCCTTCTGCTGGCTTTCCGCTTGGAGAGTGAGTGGCTGTTGGGAAACCTGAGCACCCGGTTAATAAACCCGTGGAAGGCATTTGCTGCTTCTTGGTCTTAGTCCCTCAGTTCGGGTGCTAGCGGAGTAGCAAGAGTCATTAGAGAAATATGCAAGATATTTCGGTTATTTCTCTTTGGATGGTGCTGGTGGCAAGTAAAAGAGATAAACAGAGACTGTATTGAGCTGTGCTTAGTTTATTGCATCATGGGTTTTATTGAAAGGTTCAAGGTCTGTCTCTGAATGCTGTTGCTGCCTGGGATAAACCCAGCAGCAGGGTGCATTCGAGCTACTCCCAAGCTGTGCAGTGCTTTGCCAGAGGGAAAATGGTAGGGAAAGGTGTCATTTTAGTGCTGTCACTCTGTATTCTTTCTGAACAGGGACTGCAGGGGGGCCAATTACAGTGCTTTGGAAAAATCGTGGCGGGGCAAGTCCTGTCATGCTTGTTTCTTGGGTTTGCACTGGAAAACTGCACTTGGCTCCTCTTAACCCCTCCAGGAGCTGCTCCTCTAATGGTAGCAGCCAGGGAAACCCCTGCTGACATCTCTTGTTGCAACCTTCTGGATGTTGAGGCTGGGAGAGGACCATCAGGGCAGTCTGTCTGAATGTGGGACCACACAGCCTGTTGCTCCCTCCCACTCCCCATCCTCTGTTTCCTGCTAGGATGGTTCATGCTGGTGTTGCTGGCTGGGAGGATCTGCTTCACTGGTGGCCTGGACTGATTTGCTTGCTCCGCTTCTTGTGATACTGTCACTTTTGGCTGTGCTTTCTGGGGAATAGGAAGTGCTCCTCGACCCTGACTCAAGCCATGGGTGGCTCGGATGAAAGGGCAGCTATGTTGTTTTCTGTGTACCCTCATGATGATCTCTGTCTGAAGACTGGCTTGGCTTTACCTCAGAAATGATCTATTGAGTGTGAAGGATCTGAGGGACCGTGCCTGCTCTTGCCTGTTTTTGTTTGGCTTGGGGATGCCTGCTGAGGCTAAAGATGTGCACGATGTGTCACTGTGTTACCTGTCTGATGACTCAAGAAAAAGAGAGAAAATGTTTAGTCATCGCAATATTTCGGCAATTTCACCTATGGCATTACCGGTGTGACTAACACCTGGTGCATGCCTGGTTGCCTTCAGGATGGGGCTGTGAGGGGTGAGGGTGTGTGTTTTCTGTTTGCAGTTTATGTTACAGGAGGTGAGGCCAAACAATTGGTTTTGGACCCAGCGTAAAAGCTGCTGAAGATTGTAACTGTCTCATGGAGGGAAAGCTGGGGAAGAGCTAGTTTCAGCCTTGGTCTATGTCCAGGAAATAATGTGCTGGAGAACTTCCCCTTCAGGAAGCTGTTGGGCTGTACCAAGGAGGTGGTGTGGCACACTGTGCTTTCGTCCTGGACTGCCATGGAGAGTCCCAAAGCTGTTGGGGACTTGGACGAGATGGAGCAAGACTTCCAGTACCCAGTTCATCATTACGTGAGAAGCTTATTTGCCTTTTGTAGTAGGTGTTGCCGGAGAGGTGTAGTCTGATGTCACCTCTGCAGGAGATTCTCCGGCAGTCTGGCAGCCGGTGGCTGTGTGTTTCCTGTGGGAGTTGGTGGGAGGTGTTTGTGGAAGAACATGGGATGTGTTGGAAAGAGTCTCCCCTTGCTGCAAGGGGAACCTCCCACCTCCCTGACTTGTCTTGGGCTGGATTTTCAAAACCTCACTCCTGGGTTTTGACAGGTGGGTGTCTTGGGCAGGTATGGTTGAAGGGCTCTAGGCTGCATCACGGACCACCATCATCTTCATGGCCATGTTCAGGAACAGGACTGTCACGGAGGGCTTTGAGTGACGCTCTTCAGTAGTCTCCCTCACCCAAAGAGGATGTAGGGAAATTATGTATATAATGTATATTAAAAGCCTGCTTTTCCCTTTGCAGTGCTTGGATAAATTGCATGTATGTTGTTTGTGTGAGTCTTGAGCTGTAGGTAGACACAGCAATGCTCTGCTTAATTGCAGGTTGGCATCCTTCTGGCTGTTAGCTTGCAGTCCTTGAGAAATGAGAAGAGCAAGCAATATGGTCAGGGACTGATGAAAGCTCAGGTATGCCTTTCATGTGCCTGTGTGCATATATGCATCGAGTCCGGTGTGTGTGTGCTGGAATGGCTGGAATGGGTCTGGTGGGTGAAGCATCCTGCAATTCTTACTATAAGTGTGCTTGCTCACTTACTGTTTTTTGGTCTGGCAGGCAGCAGGTTTCTTATCTGCTCTGGCTTGTGGGAAGAGCATGGGTAAGGCACTTGTTGCCTTCTTGCTAATCCCTGCCTCCCTTTGTTGCTTCCCCCTCCCTTTGCTGCCTGCAGCAGGCATCTCTGCCTGCTCCGAGAGCACGGGCTGGGAGCTGGGGCACTGGTGAACACCCCTGGCATACAGGGATCAGGACCATGGCAGTTCCTGGCTTTGCTAAATGCTTTTATAGGACAGACTTTGTGGCATGTCCTCTGAAACTTTCTGCAAGGTAAACTTGCTGTGAGGCTCTCTTTTGGGGCAGTCTCTGACGTAACCTGTCAAGAAATGGTCTGCTCTTTGAATTGCGGCTGAAAGTCTGGTGGTGGATGGATGACCAGTTGCTTACCTAGCATTACCAAAGCAACGAGCTGTTGCTTTCCATGACTCATGAAAATGCACTGTAGGCTCTCTTAAGAATGGCTGAGATCATTTTTTGGCTGGGTTTGGGCAGCTGGTTTCCTTAGCAAATAGCAGTGGGGGTGGAGGGAGGGGGATTTCCAAACTTGTTTCTTTGGATGTGTGATCTGTTTTTTTGAGCTAGTCTAATAAAATACTGATTTCATTTGAAAAAGGGGGGCGGGGGGAAAGACCTGTAACTTCCATGCCTGTATAGTTTTGTAGCATGTTTCATTTAGTTGTAGCTTGCCATAAAAAGGGGAAAGGTACTAACATCAGAGCTGTATGCTGTATTTTTTCTCTTAAATAAGCAAGCACAGAAGCATTATGGGTGGTATTTTTCTTTTAAAATGAGTCCTCCTGGGGAAGGAGAAGGAGGTGCAGAGAAAATTCTGCAAACAAAACTGTAATTGCATCAGTTATTTTGTTGATAATGCTTGCTCAGATAGAGGACTGATTCTGTGGTGATGCAGCAAGGCAAAGGGTATTAGCAAGAGGTGTTCTAGTGTCAGTCTGGGGTTTTTTTTTTAAGTATTTACTTATTTGTCGGCCCTTCATTCACTTTTCAGTTTTGTCTGAGCTGTCTAAAAGGAGTAGCACTTCCATCCCTGAGAGCCAAGTGCAGCAAGATTAGCATTATCTGGAGGAGAATCAGAGCAGCTACTGCTGTGTGAGAACTTCAGATAGCAGGAGGTCCCCAAGCGTTTTGCCAGGTTTCAGCAGCCTCTGCAGTATCTTTCCCAAGCCTAGCCAGCCCTGGCTGGCACCTGAGAGCAGGCAGTGAGGAAGGAGGGGAAATCCTCAGTAAGCAGAAAGTAATTGAATAGGGAGATACGTGGTGCGGTGGATTTAATGTGCTCGTGCTGTGCGGGTGGCGAAATGAGCAAGGAACGCTGTATGCAGCAACGTTAGCGGAGTCCAGGAATTTAATAGATGTGGACCGACCTCTCGTGCTGTGTGTGTTCTATGCCAGTGCTTGGCTGTGGATAAATTCCACGGCTGGGGCAGGCAGAAGCGTGTCCGGGTGTGCTACAGGAATGGGTTAGAGCTGCCCAAGGGCTGCAGAAGGGCAGCAGCTCTGTCCTGGGAACAGCAGGAACACAGAAGCGTAATGGCCCGGCTGTCGGCCAGGGGTGAGTGGGAACAATGTGACTGAACAGGTTTGTGCTCACTTCCTTGTAATCTCAAAGATGAGATAATACAGAAACCCAGATACCCTGGCCAGCAGAAAATCGAGGCTCTCTTTTTCTGCCCCTGTGTGTGTCCTGTGAGGCAGGAACAGCTGACTTGCTATCATCTCTGGCTGCACAGCTGGTTAAAAGCAAATCCTTGCTGGAGGAATGGCACGGTTGAGCTCCAGTCGGGGTGATGGACAGTACCCCCTGGGCTTGGCTCTGTTGCTGCCTGTGCAAGCACCCTGCACAGGTGCACCAGATTTCTCAGGTCTTTCCTGCTCTCCTCCTCCTGAATTTCTCTGCATCTTAGTTAGCTTTGGGCAGAGCAGGATAAAGACCACTGGCTTAATCATAAGTGTAGTTAGTGTTTACCTCCTTTTACCGTGTGTTCAATGCATAGCATAGCACACCCCAGATTCAGGTCTTCTAGATCTTAATAGCTTTCTTCCATGCAAAAAAAACCAAACAAACAAAAAAAAGGAAATAAATGTAACCTGCAGTCTTCTCCTCTTCATGGCACTTGCAGATATTTGAATACGGGGCTGAAATTCGTTGCTCTTCAGTAGTAGCTAGCTGTAGCCCACATGCCTGCAGTGCCATGGTGGCTAGCACAGTGTGCTGAAGCCCTGCCCCAGGGCTCAGCAGCAGCACAGCTTGAGCTGTGTAAGAGCCAACAAAGGCTTTTTCAGAAGGCAAAGTCCTTTTTTACAGATTAGTTATTACCAGAAGGTATTTCTGGTGGGCAAGACCCAGCAGGGGCTGTAAATCCAGTCGTTTCAGTGAGCAGAGGATGTCAGCAGGTGAGCTGGCATGGCTGACTTCCAGGGCTTTACCGTGCTTAATGCTGGATAAAGTAAGTGCAAGCAAAATTTGGAAAGCTCTTCTGCTGTGTTACAGTTGGTTTTGGTGGGGTTTTTTTGTTGGTTTGTTTTTTTTAACAGCTGTGCCTTCATATCATCTCCCAATGCATAACGCTTTTATGACTAGGGAAGCATCGAGGTAGATCAAAGGGGCTACCTAGCTTCTAGGCAGGTGTTGCTACGAAACCTGTTTTCTCATCTGTAACTCACAAATGGAGATGTTGGAACACTCACTTCCCCCAACTAAGTCATTCCCTGCCCAGTCCAAGGTTTCCAGTGTATAGTATTGGGGGAAGAGAGTCCTGGATCACATTCTTGCCTCCAAAAAATGAATAATTAAGTTTAAACCAGTGATTTTTTTTTTAAATATTTTTTTCTATTTCTTTTTATTTGAGCATTTCAATCTTAGTGACTTAGACTTCTTTCTTCAACTTCTGACATCTACAAGTATTTCTTTTTAACAAAAAAAAGGAAGTGTGGATTCTGATGTAATCATGTGACTCCAGGAACCGGGTGCTAAAGAAAAGCACTGAATCCTATGAGAACTGGCAATGCTCAGGGTTATCCCATGGTCCAGCAGCTGAACTGGAAAACGAAGCAAAACCTTCTACTCCCAACTCCCTTTGCAGTGTTGCTTCCCCATCCCTGGTGTCAGTCTTGTTGCAAGAGATCTAGATTATGTGGCTTTTGGGGGTTTTAGGATGTGTAGTTTGTTGTTTGTTTGGGTTTTTAAGTAATTTAAGGAAAAAAACCCTTTTTCTATGTACATGGTGAAATTTGCAGATCTGTGATCCTGAGGCTTTCAGTTGCTCTTTGGATTATGTGTGAGGGTGGTCTCTTGTAGAAACCTTGCATGGTGGTGCATGCTTTGCTTGAACAGGCTTTGGAAATGCTGAAGTAACGCAGTTGCTGGACCTTTCTCTGTGTAACCACTTCTTTTGCATTTTAAAACTTAGAGAGGGCCTTAGTGCTGCTAGTGGCACAAATCCATGTCAATGCAAATAGCAATGTAAGCCGTACTATCAGAGCTGCATTGGATTCCCTTCTACTCAAACCCTTTGGTTCCTTGCATTTCCCTTTCAGGGGTGGTTGGTTGTTTTTTGGGTTTTTTTGTTGGCTTTTTTTTTTTAAGCTGTTTTCTGACAGTCTGTCGCAGGAAGCTTGACCTGGCTGGTTGATGGAGGTGATGCTTGCTGTCTGTTCTCTTGCCAACCTGTTTTCTGCAAAAGTACATGGAGTGCCTCTCCATGTTGGATAGGATCAGGCTTGAGTGCTCAGAGAAGCACAAGGACTCTGATAATACAGAAATGAGGTCCCTGTGCTGCTTGTGGCTGCTGGGACAGGAATTAGCAGAATTGCTTGGGTGCCTTGGAGCTCACTGAAGCCAAAACCCAGGCAAATGGAAGTTTTCCTTTGCTTAACTCTTTGGGTAAGCCCTGTTAGTGTGAGTGAAATAACAGCCAGAAAATGAAATGGCTAAAGAGGGCAACACTCTCCCAACATAACATGCTGTCTTTGCTTGCCTGCTTTCTTTACAATGTGGGAGATATTTATCCTGTGACTAAGCATAAAAGTTAAGAGATGGAAAAGGTCCTATTAGATCATCTTGTCCACCTCCCTGCTGGCGTGCAATTTTTTTCCCTGGTGTATATTTATTAATAGACTGCTGGGCAGACAGGAGTAGTTTACTCAGGGTACTATGGAAGAGTAGCAGCCAGCCCATGCAGGTGAGGGGTTCTGCACGTGCATGACTTGACTTGCATATGCACAAGCTTCTTGCAGCAATAGGATTTTGTAGTAAAAGGTCCAAAAGCTCTAGACTCAACATTCTTTGCATGCTTGCAGCCTTCCCATTGACTTGCTGAGATTGTGCAGGCGTCAGCTCGTCTTTTTTTAACATTCCAGGAATACGCTAGTTTTACTTTATATTTATGATGGAGTAGGTGGTTTGAAAACTAATAATAAGGGGTGGTGGTGGTGGGGGAGGGGTTAGAAGCTCTTTGGTAAGGAGAGGTCAGCCAGCTAGACATCTGCACAGCTGGCCTGGCCTCTGTTGGCTGTGATCTATGACAGTGGTGTGTAAAGACGCCCGGAGGAGATGTTAGAAAGGTGCAGGTGGAAATGCTATTGCTCTGACAAACAGAACAGTGCTGGAGTTTCAGGCCAGAGCTTGGGGACCATCAACACTGTTTCATTTATTACTTGTCGGTAACCATAGCACAGCCTCATGCATGTGTATTTTCTTTTTTCCTTTTTTTTTTTTTTTTTCCGTTTTGCACTCCCTGATTTCATTTGCAGCTCAGAGCACTTAGCATCTCCCAGATTGAAATAGCTGAGTGTCGAGTATAAAGGGACAGATTCTGTCCTTAACTAATTCAGGAAAAAACTAGAGCATGTGCTTAATAGATAGGGGATGAGATCAGAAATTTCATATCCAGGTATGTGCTGAACTGCCTTCTTGTGTTAGGACTGTGTTGGCTTTTGCATTTAGGATCAATCTGCTGGCTCCAGAGGTGTCTCCTGGTCAACAGTGGTGTGAGATCAATATTTAGGATTAGAGATCAGGACCACAGGGGAGCAACCAAGCCTGATCTGCCACCAGTGAGATGTTCTTGCTGGTGGTGACACTGTGTTGGGCCCCTGGGGCTGTGCTGTGGGACCTGATGATCTGTTTCTTGACAGCACAGTGCAATTTGTGTATTTTCTGGGGGTGTTACGGGACATCTCTTGGCTGAGAGATTGCTCTGTTGAATCAGGAGAAGCTATTCCCTACATCCATGGGGGGTAGGGGTTGGGTGTTTCATGGTACAGACAGTGTCCCTGGCACTGATGGCCTTTCTCTTGGCGTGTTCTGTGGAAGTGACAGTATCACAGATGACGTTTTCCAGGAAGACGTCCAACACTTGTAAACGAGCTCCGACATGGGCTTTGCCTCCCTTCCCTCAACCAGACATCTTCTAGGGAGGAGGGAGCTGGAGCAGGGCACAGTGCATGCAGGGAGAAAATCTGCCTTATTATTATTATTTAATTTAGAGAAAACTTGGTCTAAAGATGTAAAAAGCAATGGCAAACGCTGTCTGGACACCGCCTCTCCTCATCAATTAGTAGCATTAAATGCTCAGCAGGGAGGATTAATTAGAAAACTGAAATCTTTCCATCGTGACAGCCTTCTGGTTTCCATTGAAATGCAGCTGAAGAACTGGAAAGGCTTCTGTATTTTGTTTTGATATGCCGGCATATGTTTCTTTCCATCCTGGAAATTAATTCTGTCTGTCTGTAATGGGGCTGTGGGAATCAATACTGAGTTGAACTGTATTTCTCCAGAGCTTTCTTCTAAAAGTAGTTAGGACTGTTTCCCCGCTGTGCCTAATAAGTGACCTGATTTTGGAGCAGCTGAGCAACTAGTCGTCCAGTTCAGAGGTGTTGTGCAGCTGCCTTGACAATTCAAGGTTGGTCCATGGCCTCAGGGGTGATGGGCTTCTCTCTTCAGAAAGTCTTCAGGTCAGAATTCCTCAGAGATAGCCAAAGAAGCCCACAGCCTTCTGCTGCCTGTGACTTTCCATTGCACTGCACCAGGCTGGATGCTGTAGGAGAGGAAATTACTCATCGCTCTGCCTGCCTTGCAGACTGCTCTTGGCCTTGGTGAGCTGTCATGCTCTCTCTCAGCCTTACATTCTGCAGTGCCCTAAGCTGGATTTAGAGTCAGGATCTGCTTTTTCCTCTGTTTCCTCACCTTTCCTTCCCTCCACGGGGCTTGGGGAATGAAGGAGAGTTGGTGCAGCAGCCAAGACCTGCCTTTCACAGGGGGGGACACAGGTCACCATTACATGATGACTCTGGGTGGCACAGTTTGGGCAACTCAAGGTTGCTTCTCATTCTCCAGAAGAAGCTGCCTTGTATGTGCTAGAGCAAGCAACAGCTTGTGCCTGGGCTCTGCAGAGCCACAGCTACATGAAAATTGGATGGTGAAGGGCTGGCAGGAGAGGCAGGGCAGACCTGGGGGTCCCTGAGCACTTTGGGCAATACGTAGTGCTCTGCAGACCTGTGAGGTTGTGTGAGTGTATGGCTGTGTGCTGCCCAGTCTGGTTCCTGCTCTGTTGATGGCTTATTTTTTATTGTGTTTAGTCATGCATTAAGGTAAGTGTACTTAAGTTCATGTGATACTAAAGTCAAGAGGACAAGGAGAAGGAAACCTCTCTGAAAGCTGACCCACGTGTTTCTATTTCATAACTCCATAATGACCCCACTGATGGCGTGCGTAAACCAGCAGCTTGTGGAGACAGCGGTGTCCTGGAGCTGTGCAGAATCATGGTCCTTCTGCCCAAAACCACAGCACATCTTTCCATCTTTGCTTGCCACCAAGCACTTGCTGAGCTCTGCTTCCTCCCCCTGGTCTAATCTCAATCCAGATTTGCATGGCAGAAGTGGCATGACCAAGAAAAGGATCTTGCAAATTTTGCAGTGGCTCTTGGGGGCCGATCCTCAGGTCCTGGTCTCACCATGTGCTGTGGAGCTCACGCTTCTTGCCCACGAGGAAGGAGCAAAATAACCAGGTAGCTGCTGAGAGAGCAGAAAGTAGTCAATTAGTCCTCAGCCCTTGGCTTTGCAGTCGATTAGAAAGTCACCTTGTGATCAATCAAATCTAGACAGGCTGCAGGGGTGAGGCTGTGGCTTGTTAAAGAGGAAGCTGTGCGGTGGGATGGCTGCGAGAGGGACTATCGATCGCAGCAGGCTGAGGGTAAATGGTGGTATACAAAGGCTGGTAGGACAAATCACAGGGGATACAGGTGTTAATCTGTGTGCTTTCAGCGAGATGTTGCAAGTGACAGAAAGTGGGTCAGCTAGAAGGTAGGATGAGCATGGAAGATGGCACAATGGCTTCAAAGCCCTGGTCCTGCTATGAGGTCTTGCTGCCCACCTAGGGGATGGGATGGAACTCCCTCCTTTCTGGTCCACAGCTTGGTCACCTAGCGTTAACCTCCATGTTATAGCATGTTGGGCCAGTCATAAAGTCTGTAATACACTTGATACTCTTAGAGGTCAAACCTACAGAGACGGGGTTGGTTCCCTGCTTGCCATCATTCTCATGGAGAACTGAGTGTCCCAGTCTCCGGTGCGGATGCTGGCTCTCAGGCCACGTTCTCTGTTGCACAACATTGGCTTTGCAGCTCTTTGGCATAAAGCTTTGTTCATGGAAACTTCATTTCTGATGCTGGATAGCAGACTGGTGCTGCACAGATGCTTTTCTCCCAACTGCTTTTCTCAGGAAAGATTTTGCTCTGAGGCAAATGCTTTTCTGAGGGCATATTTCATCTGAATGTTTTGGTATCTATTCCTCTTTTTGGTTTCTGCTCCTTCTTCTTTCTGCTTTTTCCAGGAATGCAGAAAAGGCCTGAAGCCTAACTTTTCCAGATAATGCTCTTCTGTTTTAATTTCCCTCCTGCAAAGTCTTCAGTCATTTGAGGAGAAACCAAAAAATAAAGCCATGAAAACCTGCAGGAGGAAGAAAGTACAACACTCTTCTGTATTGGCTTTTATCTTACACATAGAGATACAACTTCCCTTTGCTGTGTTCACTTAGGGTGGTTATGTCCGTTGGAATCAGTGTTTCTGTTGGTGTAACTTGCATTCTTTCTGATTTATAAATGCACAGGTAACTGTCAGGACAGGATTTTTCCCTGTAAAAGGGGAAATGGTGCAGAACAGTGCTCTCTTCTAGCTGCAGACCCTCATACTCTGCAGGCAGGGCTGTGTGTTTAAATAATCCTGGCTTGGCTGGCTTCTGGGGAGATGAACGTACTGGGTTGCAGGAGGTGAGGATCCTTTAGACTTTGTCACTTCAGTGCCTGATTTAAAAATCTGCATTTAGGTGCTGAGTATGTTGGGACTGAAGTGGGCTTTGGGGTGTAATCAGGGCATCTGCAAATTGGTTCATCTCCACTAGCTGCTGAAGGAGACAGTTCCTCTGTAACAAGTCCAAGTTGTTCCGTAGAGACATAGTTCTGTGCTGTGCAGACCTTGATACAAGTAAAAATCAAACAGGTGGGGACCACGTGTGTTCTCTGGAAATTTGCTTTGCTTGACCTCTCTGTTTATATATATGTGTGTGTGTGTGTAAAAATAAATTAGCTTTGACCTGATAGGGCTGTGTTGTCTGATTTTTTTATTTTTTTTTTTTTCTGATAGAGTCCTTTCTAATCCTTTTGATTTCCTTTGTTGTTTCATGGGTTTCCAGAAGTTGGAGATCTCTATGGAAAAACAAAGCTATTTTCTATGCCAGTATGCATTCCTGATTATTTCACTGAATTTGGTAAAAGGATTATGACTGTAAAGCAAGAAAAGAAACTAACTGAAAAAATAACTTACTGCAGCATGCTGTCTGCAACGTTTAATTTACAAACTAATTTGTGAGAAGAGAAAGTGTTGAGAGGGATGAGTTTAAGAGATCAATGGCTGTTTTAAAGGGCTGTCATGGAAGTTAACAGCTGGAGTCATGCAGGTTTTAAAGCTCTTATTCTATGTACGTGTTGTGCTGGAATCAACAGGATGGCTCAAGAGATTATTTTCTTCTTTAGAAGCAGCTGTTGAATACAGCTGCATTGGCTGGGTCACCAGCTAAAGGTATTGTCCATCATGCATGGTGGCTTAAGCACAGATCTCCCAGCAACGTGTTGTGAAAAAATCTTTCTTAAGCAGTTTTGGGGTGCTGCACCCAAAAATAGGGAGCAGAAAAATCAGCTGATGATTGTTCATATAGAATTGTTTGTCAGGTTTCACGTGCTGTAGTTCCTGCACTGGCTTGCTCCTTATGTGAGCTATGCTGATGCATGTGTGTCACTTCTTGCTTAGCAGCCTGATCAATGCATGCTCAGAAAAGGTTTGTCGGGTGTTTTTCCTCCTCATCTTGTCTCCTGAAGTGTCCCTTGAGCCCACATGGGAGATATGCCTGCAAACCAGGCCTGGTCACATGTGTGTTTGCAAAAAATCCATCCCAGTTCATGCCCATAAACATAAAACCATAGAATTGTTTGGGTTGGAAAAGACCTTTAAGATCAAGTCCAGTCATAAACCTCACACTGGCAAGTCCACCACTAAACCATGTCCCTAAGTGCCACATCTATAGATGCATAGTCTAAATGGCTGCTTTTTGGCTACCTCTGTGTCACATCCTTTGAATAACCTGAGTGGAAAATGCCATGTGGATAGGGCCTTACGTGTCTGAAGTGTCACCAAAATTCAGCCGTTCTTTTGTGTAGCCCTGAAATAAGGATCCCATTTCCAGGGCAGTTCTATGTGCACAAGGTCAACTATAAGGATGAGGTTGAGATGGTCTGGGGAAACCTGTAATATTTCAACCACTCTCTTTGCATTTGAATTGGTCTTTGCCAAGCCTGCAGGCTGTTTGACTGAGCTATCAGCATGCATACGTTTGTATTCTCACCATTAAACCAATCTCATTTGCTTTGCTGTTGTTTTTAACACTACCCCAGTCCTGGCCTCTGAAGCTTTTTGAAAATAACATTTACAATAATATTTTTAACAGTTCCGTAGTATACAAAACTCCAGCGCCCTGGCAGGACTCCCGGAAATTTGCTGAAAGTTAATGTGGTCAACTCTTAAAAAGGAGAGATTTTTTCCGCTTGACTCTTGCTTGTTAAACTCTCTGAGCCCAACATGTTGTTCCCTGCCGCTTGAAAAAACAAGGAAAGTCCCAATTTTAGCAGTGCTAGTTTGAGTAGCTTTCCAGCTGAGCCATATTTCAGGGGCAACTGTGGCTTATTATTATTTTTTTACAGTGGTGTGTCCCTACACCTTCAAACCAAAGTGTTAAGTGGTGCTCAGGCAGGAGTAAGTAGGTGCTGCTTTCCCTGGAAGCCTGGGGATGATAAACTGCAGAGGAAGATGCCATTTGCTTGTGCTGCAGTAGTGGCAAGACATCCCAGCTTGGAGACCTTGTTTGATGTTGGATGCTGAGCCTCTGTGGGGGGGGAAATAGTCTTTTTGGGGTAGGTGATACTGTAAATCCCATTTCAAATCAGTAATAGGCTGCAGAGTAATAGGCTCTCAATGCTGGACTGTGCTTTTCCCACTTTCCTAACATCCATCCTACATCCTTACTCCTAGTAAGTCTCTTCCAGTCACTTTTTTGTCTTCCCTCACATGCGGAGAAAAATTGCTCCTCTTCATCCTTTCCTCCCCTGCTTTGCTTTCCACAACTTAAATGCACAGAAGCTGGAGTCATGTCTAGATGGAGAGTACATTGGTGGTGTTTCACTTGAACTCAGTGTTGCTGAATCCCTTCCCAGCCAGGAGTATGGGGAGAGAAGGGAAAACCCGGGATTAATTTTTAAAGTGGATTAATAATTTTGCATACAGCTCTCATGTGTACTCATGTTCTGCGCTCAAGTAGCTGTAAAGGAGTTGAGCCACTTCGGCAGCAGAATTGAGTTCAACTCAGTCAAATCGAAGCTGCGTTTGTTCTAGATGAGAGCATCTATACTGGGCTTTTCTGCAGGTTAAGTAACTTCCAACAGTTTCCTGAGCAGACATGAGCAGCTGAAGTCTGTCTTAGGTGCACAATGCAAACCTGGAATACGAGTAATGTATTGCCTCAAGATCCCCGGGAGCCGACACTTGGCTGAGCTCTTACTTCTGTTGCTTGATAGGAGACATTTGTGCGTGGCGAGGTTACCAGGGCAGTAGTTTGTAGATTGACAGTGGAGATTTAGAGGTTTACAGTGGAGACTGGTTCCGCTAGCTGTGGGAGCAGTGGAGGGCAAAGTGGAAGCCCTGTTTTGGATGCTCGCTGGTTTGTATTGTAAACTGCCAGCAGTTGGAGGCTCTGACCAGGGAGCTTAGCTGGAGGAGAAGGGGGATGCCGCTTTGAAGTGCATTGGAGTAGAAAAGTGGTTTTTCCTTTTTTTTACCCCTTATTTTTTCCCCTTCTCTCCACCCCCCCCTCCGTTTTTTAAGGGAGATAATAAAAGAACAGAATTTGTATTAGAAACAGGAATTTGTCCTTCTGTAACAGGAAGCTGCTGGTATGTATTTTTGGGAAGCCACGGAAATCGACAGTGTTTGCAGTCCAATTTGAAGGCTGGCTGTGCTCAGGATTGACAAGATTTGCTAAAATAGAAAACCTCTTTTCTCTGGTGTACCCGTGGAAATTTCCTGCACTGTGTGCAGGGGCTTGTTCACTCACGAGAGCTGGGCAAGTGGGATCTCAGGGGCTTGCTATGGCAGAGGTGATGGAGAAGAGCACAGGGTAGGGCTCTGCTGATGGAAAGGTCACCTGGTTTTTTCCAGGGTTTGTTTGCATGGTTCCTGTAGGTGCATGCTTTTGTAACTAGATACGGATGGCAAAGGTCTGAAAGGTCTCCAGAAAGCCATTAGAAAAGTCTATTATGCTGATAGGAGAGTTAACCTGGGGTATCAGAGGAATTTAGGGTTAATCCAGGCTATCTGCATGTGGCCCTTGATGCAAACTGCATGCAGCTTAATTGCTGGAAGTGTCTCCATCGGTTCTGAAAGCAAAAGCAGTGAAGATTTGGGCCGTTTCCTGCTCTTGTTATACTCAGTTGGAATTTTTATACTGCCTTCTTGGTGGTGGTGTGCTCTCGATTCAGCGTTGCGTAGACCAACTGTTGCTCCTCAAGACAGGATTTTTAACCTTTCCAAGTGTGTTATTTCCTTGTCTCCTTCCCTGTCTTGAAAAAGGATAGAGGAGAGTCCCTGGTGGCTGTGGGCTCTTAGGCTAAATGATGCTGTCCTGAGAGGAAGCTGCAGCAGCAAAAGGAACAACGCACTTCGGGGCACACGTATGTCTCCGCCTCTGCTGCTTTCTTATCGCATTCCCTTCCTGCTCGTCTCTCTCAAAATAGGTTGAATAAATATCCTCCTGCTTGCCAGCACCGAGGCGCTGGAGCTGCAGAAAATCATTTTAATCCACGCTTGTGGTCATTCCATGGTTCACTTCAGATTTGTTATTGTGTTTAAATCTATTTGACTGAGCTGGGAGATTTTCATTTTTCTACTGCTTCTGCCCAATCCATGGTGCTTAACACTCCAGAGTTTGTGTCTGTGTCCTGGCGTATGCAGCTCTCATTGACTTTGGGGCAGTGTTGCCTGCAGTGACTGCAGAACAGGAATGTCTTAGGCTTCCCATGCAAGTCTGGAGTGTTCAAGATGTCTCTTCATTTACTCATGCTGTCACACAGGTTTATGTGTGCTTATCGGCCAGCTAAAGTGGATTGGTCTTCGCTGGTCACTTCTATCGTACTGCTCTTTGAAAGGTGTCCATCTTTAGGTGGGTTATGCCTTCATTCAGTCTAAAATGAGGTTTTTCACTGGTGAGCAGGACTGACTCCAGCAGGTTCAGGTTTATACTCCTTAAGTTTCTCTGTGAGGAAAAAAACCCCCGAACAACCTGTGGTGGGGCACAGAGCTTTGGCTCCGTGCAGCATACCAAGGGACTGAACCCGCTTCTGCAGCAGTTTTGGGCAGATTAGCGGATAGCCGTGAGTAGCACTTGGCAACAGCCAGAGACTCGGGAAGGGCTGTTAGGGACATGCTTGCCATGAGGGACATGTGGAGCGTACGTTGCTGCTGAGAGCTGCCTAAACTCAGGGTTTTTTTATCCCATGCAGTCAGAGGAAAGCTGGTCCAGCCTTGAGGAACCTTGGCTGGAATTTGAAAGGCCTAAATACAGGTTTGATACTAAATTCTGCTTTGATACAGGCTGCCTCTGGGGCTGACTTTCCATGTCCTGCTGTTAGGCTGTTCCCCAAGTGGGTGTTATCCCATAGGGGTGCCACAAAATGCAATGCGTTAAAGGTAGAGTATTGCTTTAGAGTTGCATTAAATAATGTAAAAATACATTACAAGTATAATGTATTAAAGATACCTGCTCGCGACAAAAGGGGATGTGTGGCACAAGTATAAGTTGTTTCCTCCCAAGGCTTTAAAACTACAAAGGTACCAGGTTTGTAGTGTGTTACCTTTGGGGCGTGTAGAGGTGGAGGAACTCCTGGTCTCATTTCCTAACTAAATGGTTCTTCTCTTTCCTCCAGCCCAGGTGATGGTGGGGAAATGCCTTGTGAAGAGTGGTCCTGTTCAGTCTCTGTTCCCATTGACACATCAAAATTAACTTGTAACCTCTGTGTATGTTTGTTATTACAGGGTGGATGCTTGAGAGTGGAGGATAAGGTACAAGTGTCTGGGACCGGTGGAATGGAGGCCTGATGTAGATGGAAAGATGGGTAAGAATTGGATTCCCCTGAAGCAATTAACAGCCTGCTAACTTTGGCTGGGGCTACCAAGCATGACAGCAGAGTGTGAGACATTACCAGGATGGTCTGGCTGAATATTACATTGCTTTCTAATGTTTTGCCTTTCAGTGGTGCCAGAATTAGACAAATCTTCTTCTTACTATCAGTGTGATCTGGTGCTTTGTGTTCTAGGTGGAGCTTCTTCCCAAGTCTGCCTTGTATTTCTGGGCAGAGCATCTTCATTCCCTGTATCTCTTCTCCCAAGGAAGGTTCTGTTTCAAACAGAGCCTGAGTAAATTGCTTTTCTAATTGGTGACCTGGATTACCTTCACCTTCTCCCTTTTCCACTGGAATAGTTGTGTATCAGATGCTCTGCGGTGCTGAGGGAGACTTTTTCTTTTTTTTTTAAATAAAAAAAGTGGAAATCATTTATAGTTCTGGAGGTACATAATGATCTTGATGTAATCTCTACTGCTGAAGAAAATTCATTATGTCATAAATCGGGACCGCCTGGAAGTTCTGGACTGTCTCAGTTTTAGTACATAAATAATCAGCTCAGTGATGCTGGCTCACGTGAGCAGTGATAAGTGTGAGAGCCCCAGCCCTCCTTCAGGTTCTCATGCCATTGGCCATCAAACTTTCACATTACTCTCGCAAAATCATACCTTACTTGCAGGAAAATGTCCATGCCTTGCTGCTGTGCTTGTAACCTGTCACACAGGTGGGACACAGTTGCAGGGTTTGCCTGGTGTCTTCCCATCCCCGCTAAAGGACTTTGCAGAAGATGCATGCATTACTGACAGTTCCAAAGAGGTCTACAAGCTATTTTGCCAGCCAGTAGCAGTTCCAGGAACTGTAAAGGTTTCTGCTGCTCCTCTTTAATTTTGCTGGAAAGAGAAAGCTCAGCAGATTGAAGAACAAGGCCAAGTTCTACCTCACATGAGTGTCAGTGCTTGATTAATGCGTGGAGCTATTTGAGCTTGGATTGTCCTGTTTCCTTCACCAGAAGAGACAGGTTTTGAGGAGCCTAAACACATCTCCTGAAATGGCTTCCTGACCCGGTGACCCAAGAAAGAAGAGGTGTTGGAGGAATCCTGGTTGAAGCTGAGCACCTCACTTCCACATTTGCAGCATTTATACAAGTTCACCCAAAACTTTTCAGGGCTGGTTGAAATCTTGCTTTAAAAAATAAAAAGGAGATGGGGGTGGAATACCTGTAAATTTAGGGATTGACCTTGCAGACTAGAAAAGTGATTCAGGTGATAGTGGTTTGAATTTAAAAAGTGAAAAATATTAAGCCGCTACCAGACCTTAACTGTTTGTCCTCATTCATGGAGAAAGGAGAAAAGTGGCGTTTACCCCATCCTGGCTCTACCTCTCTGGTTGTGTTTTTTTTTTTTTTGCTCTTCCTCTGCTTCCTAGAAGAGAGATTTTGTGGGGAGAGGACTAATTTGAAGCCAAGGTTAAAAAAAAAAAAAAAGAGGGGAAGAGAAAGTCCAGACTGCTTCTTCAATATAAAGAATGACAAATTTCAGTTTTAAATCCCTAGTGAAAAACCCCACAATGTTTTAGAGACATTTTCACTTTAAAGGTGAGAGCCACTCCTTTGTCAATGCAATTTATTTTTAAGAAGGAAAGTTCAGACTTGCTCTGAGCACCAGTAGGGAATGAGTTGCTGGCTCCAGTCCAGTTCTCAGCAGATAGTCAATTTGATGGCCTCTTTTTCAGAGAGCACGGTTGGTACTCCTCGGTGCCTTCAAACTGTCAGCTGTGAACACAGTATGGGCACACTGGGGAAGCAGTAATTGCAGGAATGCTGAAGAGAGCACCCTTCTGCAAGGCGCTCTTGACTGTTTTTTGGGAAGGCAAGCTGAGCTGGTAGGGGTCTTATGCAGATCTGCAGTTCTGCTTACACGTGTGTGGGTGGAAGGTGCTGTGCATGTCCCCTTCCCCAAATGTCATTGCTTGGAGCATATTGCGGTGGCTTGTCACTAACACAGCATCAATGCCTGTTAGATCTGCCGGGCTGCATTCAGAAAGGATCGTGGTGTGGTCCTGAGTCTGGTCTCTGGCTTGACTGTTGGAGCAAGATGAAGTGATGTGTATCTTGATCAGTCTTACGGAGTGGTGTGTGTTAGTTAAAGGATTGTTGCCACAGCTTTGCTGATACACAGAAAATTAGTCTGAATTTTGAGGTTTTTTTAGTTTCACACATACCCCTCCCTTCTATATGTGTGCTTGTTTCTTCTGCGCATAGAGGTGAGGGAGCATTTTCAAGGGAAGCACAGGGAACTTGCAGTCATGTAACTGACTACAGAGGAGGTGTATCTCAAGATCCATTCCAGGTCTACCATTCTTCTTAGGATCCTATTTATAGTCTACTCAGTGTCTCAGAGTTCAGCACAGGGCTGTTCACTCCTGGACAGGTTCTAGGGAAGCTGTATGACCGTGTACGGAGACCGCAAGACGGGAAGTGGGGACTTCTGGGATCTCTGTGGGCTGCAGTTCTGACATAGCAGTTTGGAGGTGTCACGCGGTGCAGTGGCACTTGGACTAGCCCTCTGCAGCCGTGGCGTCCCAGCGCTGCAGGGAGGTTGCTCAGCTGTTGCAGGTCCAAGACAGTATCTCTACACGTGCCAGCTTGGGGTCAGCCTAAGCAGAGGTCCTTGGCATTGGGTCTGGTGTGTGGACATGGTTATGACCATGTCACTTAATGCTTATTTATTCTTTTAATGCTGTTTGTGAAGGATCTGGATGTATCTCTGCAAGATAGATCAGAGGGTTTAATTTGAGAGGGAAGTAACTGGATACAGCATAGGATCTCAGGATGGAATTGCTCTGGTTTTGCTTCATGCTTTGGTCTTCAATAAATGACTTGGGCTCCTGTTTAGTGCTGTCCTGGGACACTTTACTCCAGGTGTATAACAGTTGTGTTTGTGCTGAAGTGTTTGACACTTTCTTTGTATGGAAAACAAAGATTTGGAAAGGCGTTGGGAGGACTTTGTGATTTCTAGAGGGAGACATGTGGCCATGCTGTAGGTGTTCAGTCACTGCTTCAGAAGATGACCGCATGTTTCCTGAGTGGGTCAGGTCTTGGGTATGGAGATGAAGTGGGGTGAGATGACTGAGCATGGTCTGAGACACATCTTCAGGAAGGCAAATCCCCAGCGCACCTTGCTGGACACTGATCATCCAAAACGGTACAGGAGCCTGAAGTGGTTATCTGCTGTCAGTTTGGTACTGTAATTCCTGCAGGCTGGAAGAATAATGAACTAATTTTTAACGTGGTTGTTGGGCTGCTATTCTTCTCAGGCTTCAGAGAGTCCAAGTGACATATGCCTTTTACATTGGCTTTTTCAGCTTTGATAATGAAAGAAAAACTGGAGTGGAGATCATGTGTGTCCCAAAGCAGGATGTTCCACCTTTCCTGGCACAGAACAGGTCCCCCAGCTCACAGTGCATTTCCATCTGCCACCTTTCTGTGAGGGTCCAGGACCTCTTTATAATTTGATCAAACATAGCTGTAGACCAGTGAGTGTGTATGACACTTCTAAAAATGTCCACGTCTCCAACACGACACAGTGAAAGGACTGTGGTCAATAGTGGTTAAAAATTGCTGTGTTTAAACATCACCTCACAGTAAAAGTAATGTTTAAAAACTGCAGAAGTTGATATAAGAAGCATCAGCTTGTTTATTGCCTTTTTTGTTTTTGTTTAAAAATTACTGAAGTATTCTTAATTCTGGTTATGAAATGCTGTGTGTATGCACATGTGTTTCTGATGATAAAAGCTCCAGAACACTTACCTATTCTGTTCAGCATACGTATGCATAACTCAAAAGTTTAGGTCTCTAGTACTTTTCTGGAGCGAGTGTGACTCTTGCTTCATCAGAAAGGTAATCTGAGGTGCAGGAGATGGGAGAATGATGCGTATTTACAATATTGCCTTGACAGTGGGTGTGTTTGGAGAAAACGAGTGCAAGCTGGGCTGGCAGGATGTGCTGCAGCTTGCTGAAGGAGGAGGGGGCCTGTTTGCACAGCCATGGTCTGGCCATTTAACTCAATTCAGTGTTTTTTTGCGGGGGCTGCTGAGGCTGAGAGAATTGCCCCCGGTTGCTGGGAGCAGAACAGACCAACTCACCTTATCCCCCTGCATGCAGGCACTGATGTCTCAGCTCTCCCATGACATATTTTCCTCATTCTTCAGTCTAAGGTAGTGGGTTTGCTCTTCACTTGCTCTTCGTATGCTGAGAGCTATTAAAAAAAAGTAATTCAGGTTGAATTGCAGCAGTTTATCTTGTAAGGCACATCGGACGCTCAGGTTTTGTTATTTTCGAGAAGTGTCTGAGTTAAGAGGTGTCCGTGTCACCTCCCTTTCCTGGCACTGTGCCCATTGCACCCAGGGCTTCTGTTGAGGGTCACGCCAGGCACTTCGGGCACCTGGGGAAGGTGGGACTGGACCTGCATCGCTGTATCTGGGATGTCGCAGCCATTGGTGCAGCAGCAGGTTATGAGTTCATGGGCTCTGGGCTGTGGCTTTGAGCACTGGAAGTAACTGGGCTGGGAGGGAGAAAGAGGTCTTTATGAGCCTGCAAATAACCTTCAAAGGTATTGGAGGCAGTCAGGGGAAATAACTTGCCAGCTATGTTTCTTGCTGGGTAAACATTTTTCTCCTTTCAAGTGTGCTCAAGAGAGAGGTATAGGTTGTGGGGAGAGGTAATATCTTTTATTAGACCAAACTGATAGAGGTGGAAAAAAACCAGTCTGCCTTTTAGGCACTAAGCCCTTCTTCAGAAGGAGCAAATTTTAAGCTTAGGAGGAAAACAGGCTGGAAAAATTGCCCAGAGTTTAATTTAATTATGTTAATCCATTAAAGGAAAAGGTAGCGAGTATCTGTGGAGCAATGGGCAGGCTTAGCAAAAAAGCTGTGAAAGTTTGTTGTGGGATGAGTGAGAGAAACCAGTACCTGGTAACTTTGAAGTGGTAAGGAGTTTTGCAGGCAGATGCCGTGGGAGAAGAAGCATCGTGCCATAAAACCAAACAGCCCCTGTATTTTTTTAATATATATATTTAATGCTTAGCAGAGCTATGGGTGTGCAAAATATTCTTAAATGTTAATTTTTCAAGGGTCTAGCCCCTGCTTGCAGCTCTCCTAGACTAATTTTAATCTGCAAAAGCAAATGAGGAACAACAGTTTTGTGCTAGAGCAGTGTTAGCTTTATAGATGGACTCTATCTTAAGGGTCTCTTCCAACCGAAATGATACTTTGATTCTAAGAAGCAGAGATTTAGCATGGTTTGCCTTGCAGCACTCTGCTGTTACAGGAAAGCCCTGACTCTCACTGCTCTCTCTATTCCTGCTTCTGCCTCCCGTCTTCTCCAGGGCTGCAACTGGGAGGCACCCAATGCCAGAGCCTGCCTAGGGCTTGGAGACCTTTGGCAGCTGGAACGGTCAAGGCTGGGTTAGATTTCCCTGTGGTGCTGTGTAGGGTGAATGCTTGCTTTTTGGCTGACAGACTTCCTTGCTTAATCTTTGCTGTGCTTTACATCTCATTAGGAGTTTCAGTAGCAGGGGATCAAGGTATGCTGTCATTCTCTGCGCCCCTTAGTAGGGTTTGCAAACACCTCCAGCTTTGCAGCTAAGTTCAGAGGTGCTTAAAGGTAAGTAGCTTACCCAGTTACACCTTCATTAGCCAGCAAAACACGTTGTGGGCTGTGCTTTGCCACTGTTTTTTTTATTATTGAACCATCCTGTCTCCTGCTCCAGGATTCAAGTTGCTGGCTGGATATGAGGGGCAGCACCTGTTTCTGCAGCTCCCCTCTCTTCAGAAAATCTTCCTCCCTCCAACAAACACTAGCCAGTTTTAACCCAGATGTTTGGTCCATTAGCCAAGGAGGGTTGAAGGGTGTGGGGTGCCATTGTTGAACCCCCACAGGTTGTTACAAAGCCCAGCAGCAACACTGTGCTGGGGAGAGGGGCTGCGAAAAGGAGGGAGGAGGGTTTTATGTCTGAGCCTTTATCTGAAAGCCACAGGATAAAACCCCCACAAGGACAAAGGTTTTTGCCCATCTCCAAGCTGTCCAGCTCAGATACCCGTCAGAGCGCAGCCTCTGAGCAGCGCTCCCCATCCTGCCCTGCTGGGGAGTTCACCTGCCCTCATCCCTGAGCGGCCTTGCCCTGACCGAATCTAGCCGTCGGGGCTGTATATCTGGGGGGAAATGGTTTCATAGGGGGCTTCGCTGCCCTCCGTGTCTGCAGGGATGTATGGGGGACATGGTGACAAGCGTGCACAGGGACGGGAGCTGTGGTGGAGGGCAGCGTGTTGCAGAATGTGGGCAGGCTCTAATCCCGTGGAGTGTTACTGTGCGTGGTGCCGTCAGAGGGGTGGCTGTTTTGGGAGCGGAGGGTTGCGGCGAACCACAGATGCAACCCTGCTTTCCCTCCCTGCTGATCTAAACCAAACACCTTTTGGATCCCGAGTCCTTTTCCACTGCGAAAGTCCCTGGTAAATCACTGGGATGAGTATACCTCAGTATCATGCCACAGCTCTTTGCATTCATCAAGAGAAATTTCTTGTAAGATTTGTGGCTTAGCCTCTGAAACTTTAACACAAGTGTTAAAACTTGCCATTCAGTGTCCTTGGAAGGTTTTGTATTGGTTTTTGCAAGGTACTGATCGCTCAGTGGTGTAAGGACACAGCTCTTGCCTTACCTAAACTGAGGTGCAGTCCCAGTAGTTACTTTAGTTTTTGGGTTTCCCTGGGGAAATTCAGAGGGCAGTTGAAGTTCTTAGTTATCTCACACCCTGGATCTCAAATAAGTTATGACATAACCTATTAATTTATTCACCAGTTTATTCTCCTTTGCTGTTCTCTCAATGCTCTTATAGACATGTTAAGAGTCCAGTCACTTCATATTACGTTGGAGGTGTTTGCTTATTTGTGTACATTAGTATTTTGGGGACTGGTTGTGTCCTGTCGTGGTGACCAGAATTAGTTACATATGTGATACATTGCTTTACTAATTATAATTTTAAAAAATAACTCATTTAGCTTTTTTCAAACAGGTTCTTGCCTTCCCCTCAAGCCCACTCCTGAGCACTAACTTCTGTCCCCCTTTGCAAAGGCATGTAAAGGGAAGGGTTGGTTTTGATCTGAACAGGTTCTTTGATCTGTTGACTGTGTGATTTTACCAATAGTTGGACGGCTCACCTAAGGGATAGCATGGGGTAGAGCAGGAATAGGAGGCAGGAATTCTCAAAAGGAGCTTTACCCCTGAGAAAATGGCTTGTGAGACAGTATAACTGTACCCTAAACCCACAGATATTTTAGTGGACACTTGGTGTGATGGACGTCTGTAGCTGCTAAAAGTCTCTGATGGGTTTGGTTTTGTTTATTTTTACAAAGGGGCTACTGGTTGTGCTAGAAACACAATATTAAAAATCCAAACCGATGTCACTTATGGAGAGCGAGCATTTACCATAAGTTTGTCAGGTAAAGTTTGTTAATAATCTTTGCTACCTATTAAATGGTGCACCCTTTAGCATCGTAATTTCTTGATAAGAAGAAATGCACTTTCAGGAAACCCGAGCATGTTGCAGCATTAGTTATCTATGTGAATTTGTGTGTCCAAAGTTAAGACGTCAGCGAACAAACTCCTGCCAAGAAATCCTGTGTATCAGAAGGGTCTTTCCTCACTTCCTCATGTATAATTGCTCTGCTCGACCTGCTGAGCTGTGCCCTGCCCTTGAGTCGTACACAGGGGTGACCTTGCCATCCCTTGGGTGGGGTTGCAGGAGGGTGAACGACAGCAGGATCCAGCTGCCAGCGAGCCCTTTGCTGACTTGCAAAGGGAGCGTGCTCCACTGGTGTGTCTGCTGGGGTGCACAGTAATTGGGCTGGGGGAGGGTAATTGGGTAATTTTTCTCCTTATCAGATACTGGACACTCTCCAGACGGTGGCAAAATGATTTGTGCATGTGGGTTTAATTTACATGGAGGTTTATCTGCACCTCTCATAGATGGATTCACGCAGCAATCTGTTTTGCCACAGGTCATTCACAGACAGCCCTTCTAAGGGGGGGTGAGTTGTAAGAGAGCATTTGTACTTGCCCGTGAGAGTGTCTGGATCCCTTCTTTACTTGCTTAAGGGCTTTTGTTACGGTCCGAATCAGGGTTTTGAGCTTCTAGCTCACTGGTCTCCTTCCTTAAATTGACTGGGACAGTGTTTACTTACTAATTGATCCTGTCTACTATTGAGAATCATAGAATCATTCAGGCTGGAGGAGGCTTTTTAAGATCAAGTCCATGCTGTCTTGGTACCTCTGCCCCGGTATCTTGTGCGTGGCTTGAGTCCTGGTGGCAGTACATGTCTGTTGATAGTGTTTGCGGATACTGGAGAAACCCAAAGTCCTGGGTTTCTCTTCATCTCCAAGCTGTTGTTTTTGTTTTTGTTTTTTTTCTCCTCTGGCTTTTGGAGAAAAGACAACATTTGTCTTCACAAGCAAGTTCTTTGACACCTGCTTTCAAATAGGTTAGTGTTTTCTAGTTCCCAGGTCCAGGAAAGCAAACCCAGGACTGATACGGCATTGACCTTTTGATGAAGGCAGCAGGCAGTCCACGTTGCTGTTGGTCCAACAGATGTGAACTTCCACTGTAACATGTGACCGTTTGCTGTTATCCCATGCTCACACTGCAGATAGAAGCGAAAAGGACTTGTGGCCATTGAACATTGTATGCTGCTCTGATGTTTGCTCTGCTCTTCATGAAGAAAAAAAAAAAGACAACCAGAAAGAGCTGTAGGAATGAACTAAGGATTACTCTAATGGAAGAAGCTATGTGTTTCCATTTAGTTAAATGAAGAAGATCGCTGTCTGTCAATACCTGCAGAAGATGGGGGAGGGATTTCTGTTAATAGAGGGGTCTGTAAGGTACAGGGATATCAAGATTTAATGAGTAGAATATGAAGTGAGCTATATTCAAATGGGAGGTGAGATAGGTATTTGTTGCAGAGAAGTTATTGGAATAAGTATGCTAGTTCTTCAAACTGAGACTTTTAGAAAGCTGTTCAGAAAGAGGCTGTTTTGCTTGATTCCAAGTCAAGATTGTGATGTAGAGGCTGCTAAATGAATTTCTGTGGCCTTTGTATACAGACAGTAAGGCTAGATGAAGTTTCTGAATTTAAGCTCTGTTAATGTATTTAGCTCTGGCTGCAGACTTGTGTAGTCTTGATAAAGACTTTTGTCTGTCTCAGATTCCTGTCCATCAGATGAGACATAAAAAACCTCTTACCTCTCTCTCCATCTGACAGTTTAGCTGAAAATCCATCAGGACAGGGACTGCCCTTTGCATGTACTGGCTGATGCTGAGGCAGTGGGTCTTGGCTTTCGATTGAGGTTCTCTGTGGTAAATGATAAATGTCATATAGCAGTGAATCCAAAAATTGTGTATTTTTCAAAAAACAGACAAGGAAATGGTGATGTCTTTCTCAGGCCAAAGTTAACATTGTCGGTGGCATAGTCATATGGTTCTGTATTTCTTTTCACTATGTTTTATTACATTTGAGTATTTTTGTCACTATATGCTCGAAGCCATGCCTTTTGAAAAAAGGCCTTTTTAATGAAGGTGACAATGTTTCTGTGAGGCTTTCCATCCTCTCTTCATCCCCTCTCAAACTTCACAGAACTCTTTCCTCTGCCTGGGGATATCCCCAGCAGCTGCATCACCTTCCAGAGAGGTGGATGCTAGCGATAGAGGGTGCCACTGGAATTTACACAGACTCGATGGCTGAACTGGGCGATCAGCATCATGGTTGCAAAAAGCACAGCAAGATGTTCAGTGACCACAGGTGGTCACGCTGGTGGTTTTACGTTGGATCCAAGCGGAAGTGTATGTGACAACTTACAGCCCCTTAGCTACATGCTCCAGCCTTCTTCAGTAATGACTCAGAGGACAATATTCTACCCTTCTGCAACGCCCTGGATTTTTCCCTGTCTTTTCCCAGCCCTAGCTCTGCCTGGTGTATGTGAGAGGCCCAAATCAAAACTTGACGTGTTTTACAAGACTCTGTTTTACTTCTGCAGGCTTTTCTTGGTGCTTCATCCGGTTGGTGCTTTTTTGGTTTTTTGCAGTGTTCATGGAAGCAGCTTCATGGAACTGCCGTAAGCTGCTTCTTAGTAATGACCTATTAGTGAAGCCAACAATAACAGCACTGTCTAGACCATCTGAACACAGCTAAATTATTCCTTTGTCCCTTCTTCATTTGCTTTCTCTCCTGACTGTTGAATTGTTTTGGGTGGTCCACGTTGACCTTCAGGCTTGCTGTTTCTCCCTTGACTTTTTTTTTTTTTCTTTTCCTCTTTCAGCAGTGAGCCTACTGCACTAAGACTGAAACTCCAGGTTCCTCTCTCCTGCATACATGCTGGAACCAAAGCCATGTAGCTGTACCGGAAATCTGTATATGAAGGGCAGAGAGATGTGTCATCTTGTGGCTTTTTTATTTTACTTCGTAATTGATTTTGCTAAGTACTGAATGCCCCAGATTCACATTCGTGGTGTCTGGGACCTGTGAGCCTTAACATCTTACAGTACTGAAAACTTGATGAGAGAAGGAGGTATTTTGGTTTTGATACAAGATCTTGCCAAAGTGGATCAGTGTACTTTAAAAGTATAAACCAAACCCTCCCACATCCACTGTAGCTCGACTGGTCATTGCTTCTTTGGCATGCTCTTAGTTGATTTCTTGTGTGTGTTCCTCTCGTCTATTTGACTATGGATATTTCCCCCCACCCTCAAACCTTTGGGAAATGAGTATCTTTGAGACCTCTGTTATATTTGGTTGGAAGTGGTCCTTGGTTGGGTGGGCTGGCAGCATGGTCGAATGAGCTTTGTCACGGGAAGCAGATTTAAAAAGCACAAAATTGGGGTGTTGGTGGGAAGTAGGGAAGAAAGAAATTAGTTTGCTGCTAAGGGAAATAACTGAAGATAAAGACAGAGCTGAGGATGGAAGACAAGACATTAGGGACGAAGGGACAGTGCTAAACACAATTGATTTTTAAGTTTCATTTTTGCTGCCTGTGTAATCAGCTTTTCTTTGTCCTGGTCTTCCATTGTAGAAATAGTCCTGTTTACTTGTTGTGCTGGGGAGAGAGGGCAGGCTTCATTGTACAATTCATCCTGTCAACCTGCAATACCTTAAGTGAATTTGTACAAAATGGTGCAAGAGTGAAGCTGGGCCAGAAGGTTGTTCAGGAGCAAGAACCTGCTCACGTTGCACAGTCAATGGTTTCCATGAGTCTCTTGAGTCCATCTGAGCTCTGTGGATACTTCATTGGTGTTGTGCAACTTGCAGCTGTTTTGTTCCGGAGCTGCAGCGAAGCCTGGGAAGATGTATATTTGTGTAGTTGCAATGCTGCCTTCTCACAAGGCTGAAGCGTGCTTGGGTCCTGCCAGTGCTAGATCAGGAGAACCTGTTCTTGCGTGTCCCTTGGGCATGGGATTCCTGTTGATTCCTGGTGTTTTCTCTTGGGGAGAGACATCCATCCTGCACCCTCTGTTCGCTCAAACCAAGCCAAACAGAGAGCAAGCAGCCTGTGACGCCTCTTCTGCTGGAGATGCTTGGGAGTGGCATTTGGATTTAATTATCCAGTAAGCTTCAGTGCTTGTTTGAATTTTGACTGAACTGGCTGAGCTGGCTGCTTATTTCCATGGAACAAAGTTCTCCACCCTTCTTGGGAGTCAGCTTGGAGACCCCAAGAGCAGTAATTAGGATGGGCAAGAGGCTTAGTCTGGAAAGCATCAGTCCCTGTGCAAAACTGTCGTGGGGAGGACTGGAAAGTGTCAGTTTTGCAACCAATGATGCAAGTTGTGCTCCTGCTCTGAAGTTGCTTCCGAGCATGGTGTGGGGGTGTTTTTCGCTTTGTTTTGAACAGTTGGAGGCTTTGGTCATAGTCCCTCTGAAATTGCAGTTCTCTTGAACTAAAACCACACTATTAAAAGTGGCTTAAAAGCTGCTTAAATACACAGAAATACATTACTTCAAGGAAATAATGTATTTGTGCTTGTGCTTAAGTCATGTTCTTTCGCACTCCAGCAGCAGCAGCAAACAACCTTCACTGCTTTTATAGGAAGAATTTTTCTTACCTTGTTTCATAGCAGTGAAGGCATGAATGTGTGTATTGCCTTTTTGACCAGTAACACTCAGGGTTTATTACAAAAAATTCTCATATGCTTTTCAGAATGGTTTCTGGCATTTCCTTTTTAGTAGACTACTGATTCTAGGCTGATTAAATTGATGGTTGGGTATTTCTGAAAATGGGCTAAACTTAAGCAGTTACTGAAAGTGAGTGGATGCTCTTTGCTATGTTGGGAGAGATGCAAAAGGAAGCTTCTAGCAGAGATATGCAGCCAGACTTTCTAAGGAAATGTGAGTTTCATAATCATGCATGTGGGGCTGGAGCACCAGGAATTTTTAAACCTATATTTGATGTACTGAGAAGACTGTGTTGGAAAAGGTTTTGACAAAATGGATGGGTAGGTAGAGGAGGAAGACTTAGTTATTGCTTTGAGGGCAGTGTAATGTAAACCAAACTAACCTGTAACAAGTTATTTACTGATTGACAAAGCAAGGAAGGCCAATTTCCCATGAACTTCTGTCTTCTCTTTAAACACCAAGAGATTTCCAATGTCCAGGAAAAGTTTGAAGACCCTGACTTGGTAGCCAGTGTAAGCCCCATGTGGTAGGATAGGCAGAAGGACGTCCAGGTTTCCTGTACACCCTGCAGAGGTGACTTCCAATCAGTCTCACTGCTTTGCAGTGTTGCTCAATTCCAGCTTCCTTCTAGTGAAAATACATTGCAATCTCTTGTAACTACTGTCCATGTGAGTGATGAAGTAATCTGTCCTCTAGGAATAGCACTGAAGCAGTGACCTTGAATACTGGTCTCTAGTGGCAATATTGATAGGATCTGCTTCAGCTCAAAGATCTCTCTTTTTTGATGTCTTCAGAGGTGCCGTGTGCTTGTCGGACATCCTAGCAAAAGTGTGGTTCATACTGTTGCTCTCAGCTGCATGGTTGATCCTTGTGGTGGGTACCCATGGGATGTAGTGGGAGCTCTCTGGGATGTGGTCTGTGGGGTTGTTGGGCCAGTTCTTGGGGGCTGCCAGGTCTTTCTCTTGGGAGGAATAGAGGGAGCAGCTTCCAGTCACTCCAGAACACTTTGAAGTTACTCTGTCCCTATTTGTTGGTTTATTATTTTTTATTATTATTATTATTGATCTCCAGCAAACCCTGTTGTTAACATCTCCTTGGGACAGCCACTGCTGAATCTTGTAAGTTCTGGAATATGCTTGCAGGGCACTGGTGGGATAACCAGAGATGCATCTCCTCGAAGATGCTGCCAGGCACGTCCAGGGAGGCTTGGAGGTGGAAGAGTGGTGATGAATCCGGTGGTTTTGCTAGAAACAGCCCAGCTCTGCTGCTGCCTGTTGAAGCCCAGTTTCCCTGTGACATTACAGGCTGCATTTTGTGTCAGGAAGAGTTTGTTGTCACTCGGGTTGGAAAAAAGAAAGGGATGAAGGGCATTTTAGACTTGATAGATTTGGTGGAAAATTCCTGGAGGGCGGTGTGTGGGGGTTTTGTTTTTGTGGGTTTTTTTTTAACTTGTCCCTCCCCCCTCAACAAAAAAAGTTGGGTTTTTTTGTTGGTTTTTTCCTACTACAAAAATCTGTCTGGAAAACTATGCTTGCCCACAGAGGTCCCTTCTAACAACCCTCCCCCCTCCAAAAAAAACCACCAAACCACCCCAAAACCAAAACTACGGGAACACTCTTGTTGGTTTTTGTTTTGGGGTTTTGTTCCCCACCCCACCCCCTGGAACTAGAATGGAAAGTTATCTATCTTGAGTGTTTTCCTGTAGCATTTCAGGTTATGCTCCCTGCCATCCTTCCAGAAAAACAAAACTGTATTTTTAATGGGTAGGGAAATGCAAAACGGAAGAGGAATCAGACTTTAGTGTACTTTGATATGAATTTTACTATTTTATTAATGATATATTTAATATTGATAACAAAATATATATTCCAGTTACATTTTAAATATATATATATATATACACATATACATTGCCTACAGGAAAATGCAGGCATTAGAGCTCATTTCTGAGCTCTAAAATAAGTGACACTGAATTTTAAACATTTTTCCCCATTTCCCTTCTTATTTCTTTAATGAGATGGCTCTGGGTGCACAGCATGCATAAGAAGTCTTTTTCTCACATCTTTTTTTTTTTTTCCCCCATAGCTTTGGTCCTGATAAAACCCATCAGGAGGAGCGGGAAAAAAGGAGATGATGTTGTATCTCAGCACAAGGATCCAGGACTTAATCCTTCCTGGGGAAAGAACCTCAGTGTTTGGGTCCACTTCTATCTGCTTTCATACCGTTTTTGTCACCTTTCACATCTTTGCAGACTTTGAGTTAAATCTGTAGGCGGGCTTGGCACAGGGGGTGGCTCTGTCCCTGGAGACGCGCAGTTTTACTGAGTGTGTAAAACTCGCATTACAAAACGTGGTAGCTGTATTTATATTTTTACAGTAATAGCTACATGTGCCTAATACCTGCCTGTCTTGACTGTATCATAACCATGGAGCATGCAACGGGTTTTCACACCCTCCTAACAAGTGTGCTGTGCCCTAGGACTTGATAGGGTTTTTAGTGCTCCTGGTTGGTATTTTGCAGCGTAATAGTTCACTTGAAGAGACCACAGCCATAGATGTAAAAGTCTTGAAAAGGAGGAAATTGGTTTCAGATCGAATGGGTCCTTCAAAGTTCTCTAGTTACTGCAGAAATCAGAAATACTATATAAGTTCTCAGTGTGTGTGTTTGTCTATCCAGCATAGCTGAGTTTGTTACCTCTTCTAATGAGTTTCTTGCCCTTGCCCATGGTTTCTCACTGGCTCTAGTTTTGAAAATCAGTTGTGGCTCTAGAGCCTCTTTAATGAAGAGGGAGGCAATGAGGCAACGAAGAACTGTGGTGTTCTTCATCACCTGCTGCGTGAGCTTTCTGGGTCCTGAAAAGTTTGTCCTGTAGAGCACCACCTTGTAGTTCACAAACTGTATCCAGCCCCCCTGGGCAGCGCATGTGGTCTGTTGGTGCCTCTCTAAAAGGCCCCGTGGGCAGTGAACGTGGGCTACGAGCTGAAGGAGCAGTGGTCACCTACACCCAGCCACTGGCTTTTTTTCTGATGATCTGTGATGAAGAAACCTGTATTTCCAAGACACGATGGACTGGGAGGGACTGCGGTGTAGTCTTTGAATGCCCGTCTTGATAGGAAGGCTAGACATCGTGTCTTTTGAACACTTTGGGCTGAAAGACTATATTTGCAATACTGTATTTTTACTCTGCGCTACCAGGGGCAAGGTTGCCTTCCACACTTCAGTTGTCTCTCCTTCTTTTGCAGATGAAGAAGAAGCTCTGAACTCTATTATGAAGGATTTGGCAGCATTAGGCAAATGTGGGGGTCTGCTGGACAACAACAGGAATAAGAACAGTGTCCACTCCAGCAAACAGGTAAGGCATTGCTTCAGTCCACCCCAAAGTCCAGTAGACCAAAGAGGTGGACGTAGTGCTTACCATGCTGGGAGAACTGAGTTTAGATGTTAGACAAGTTGTGGGAGCTCAGCACATCAGAAATAACGTAATTTTACCCAGGTATAAGCTTCATGACCTCTTTTTGAAGAGCTGAAAAGGATCTACAGGCATCCCTGTATCGCAGAGGAGCAATGGAGGGGCAGAGGAGAAGAGTGATACCGGAAATCATTTACAGATATAGCAAGAGAGCCTGAAACTGGTTTTAAATCTCAAATCCCACCCCAAGGCACTTCTTTCTCTTGCTTAGAACTGCAAGTAGTAGAACAGGCAATGCAGCTTTAAGATTTGGATTAGTCAAATGTTTTCTATTGACAGTGTTGATGAAATACGGTTTTTAGCATGTGCATATTTTGCTTCAGATATTTGAAAGAAATACTGTTAACTTTGAGCTGTAGACACCCAGGCTCTTTTGGGAGGAATAATGTCATTCTTATATAAAGTGTTTAAATATTAATTACCAGTGTTTATCTTCATGCTGCTAAAACCAAACATTTTGGCCCTGTTGCACATTCAGAGTTGATCTGGTGAGCAAAAACATTGTCCCTTGGGCAATGTCAGAAGTTATTTGCTGACATTGATATAATAGCTAAAGTGGATTTAATAGCCTGTTTCTGTATGGAGCAAATATTACGCAAACATGGAAGTTGTGAAGAAGGAATTCAGTTGTCAAAATAGCAAGAAACAAAGAAGAGGAAAAATAATTAAGAGGACCAGGAAGGTGCTGGAGAAGCATTTGAGCAAACCCACTTGGAGTTCCACTTCTAGTGCTGTGGCATAGAATAAGCTTTCAGTCAACTTTGCAATTGCTGAATGCCTAGCAAGGAGGAAAACAAATTGTCATTTATTGTTGTCATGCATATTTTAATGGCACTTGTGCTACTAACAAAGAACTCTGGATGCAAAGGGGGAAAATCCTTTCCCAAATCCCTCTAGGCTTCCTAGACACATGCAGACGAAAACACGTGCGCACGTAGCATGTCTGTTTTAAAGTGTATCCTGGCGGTAGCAGCTGTCCAAGTTGAATCACTGGATTTGTGTTCAGCTTATGCTGAAGTAAGTCCAAGATGTTTACAAAACTGACCAGAGAAATTCAGAGCTGGCTCTGCAGCTGCAGGCAAAGCAGACAATCCAGCACAGCTTTGGATGGCTCCAAGGATAGCATTTTCTGCAAGTTGATGGGTGGGGACCATACCAAACCATCTTGGGCTGCTTTCAGGATAGCAAAGCTTTTTAGACTTCTCTCAAATAGCATATTTTTCTTACACTGGGGAAAAATCCCTGCTGTCATTTTTGAAATGTAAATGCTGCAGATGCACGGTTAACTGCATAATTAGTTGAGAATAAGGAAAATAAGAGTTTTCACTGGCAGAATTCTTATCTACAAAAGTTTCATAAAGTTGATGTAGTGCAGTAAAATTCATATCTACAGCCCATCCATTCTGTAGCCTCGTTCATAAATCACCAATGGAGTTATGTGGTGCTCTGATATAAGGTTTAGAATTGTTGGCTGCCACTTGTATTTGATTGTATTGTATTAGGAATCAAAATTTCCTTCCCAATTACAGCATCGATGCTTGGAAAAACATTTACTCCTTTGTATTTTAATTCTTATCTATAAGTGGACCAGCTGTAGCTGCATGCTTATTGTTACTCAGAGCTCTCTGATGGAGGAGATGCATATAGCAGCATCCCACTCTCCTCGTGGATCCAGGATTGAGGATTCAGACCAACAGGCCCCACGAGATGAAGCGTGCTGGAGTATGCTGAATTGTTGCTTCACTAAATTGGACTAGCTAGAACAAGTCTGGCTTGCGGGGTGATGGGAGTCTAGTCTGCGAGGTGGGGAGTGGCCAAAGTAGGTGGAATTATTGGGGACTTGGTTCATGTTTGCAGCTCAAACTTTTAATCAACTTGTTCAAGTCCCTTTTAGTTTTGGTTTTTTTCCTTGTCTTTTTAGCACAGAAATTGATGGCGGGGGGAAAGATTGCTTTGGAACTGCTGTTTTCATGCCTGTGATTTGTTGTCCCTTTGGTACTTGGTGTTCCCTTGTATTTTTTCCCTTTTTTTATTGTTTTCTTTAATCAGGTTGGCTGGCTAGGCTGAAGGATGCACTGTGCAATCTCCCTTCTTGGAGACGAAGAGTGAGGCATGGGACATTTAGATGCTAAATTGCCCTCTTGAGAATCACATTGTAGGTGTCTCTTCTGAGGCTGTGCAGCAACATGCTCACATTGAAATACTTGGGTCTGGACATTCAGTTGTTAGATTAAAAAACAACAAAACCAAAAATATTTCTGTGGAAAAAAAAGCTCTTCTGAGGCATGGGAATCCTTTAGTCAGTGTTCCAAATTTCCACTGAAAAACACTTTAAATAAGAATGTGTTGACTAACTAGCCTGTCCCTTTGAGGCTTGCAGCAATTTTTTGATCCGCAGAAAAACACAACCGAAGTGCTATCTCATCCTTGTCTCCTGGAGGGGGTTCCTTAGTGCTCTCTTGACAGCATTTGAAATGTAGAGCCTGCCAGATAGTATTCCTGGTAGACCTGGGCCACACAAGAAAGTAATGTGCGGTGGTGCATGCTACACCATACTTCCCAAAAATATCGACAGTTTTGCTTCAGATCATCTTATGATATGAACATCCTTTTGCAAATTGCGTAAAAATCTTTGTGTTTTTTAGTTTGCTTTCTTTATAAATGAGTTTAGGACTGAGGCTGAGTTTCTGGATGCTTAATGCCTCATGGCAGAACAAGCCAGAAATGAGAACAGCAATACTTGACACAAGGTGCAGATGAGTTTCTTCCCCTGGATTGCCCAGGCAGCTGGCAGCAGGTGTGATGTCTGCACTTGCATCTCCTGAGTCCTGGTCAGGTGTGTCAGCCACTACATTACACTGCCTTTCTGCCTTGTGAGAAAACAGGGTAGAGGGATAGAGATGGGCGCGCTTTTCCTTCCACATGTAAGTCACCATCTTTAAAAGGAAGCTGTTCTTTGGGAACAGGGGGTTCATTCTGACATTATTCCTGGTGCATCATCTGCACTGTTATTCCTTTATTATGCCTTTTATCACTCCACTGTTCCTTGTCCATCCTCTGGTGTGGCTGGAAGGAGTCCTTTCAGACTATCTCCTGGACTGAACAGACAAAGGGGTTTGTTTATAGCAGTGGCTCTGAAGAGGAGAAGGAGAAAACAGACTAAAGATATGCATTGTGATTGCTAAGGAAAAGGATGAGTGAGATAAGAAGGGAAACAACAAAGAGTTAGAAATCCCAAACAAAAGCATGGAGTAGAAAGGAACAACTATATTAATATTCATTTTGCATCTGTCTATTTATGTGCCTATCCATTTATTTATAGAAACAACACTGGGCAATTCGCAGTATGAAGTTGGTTGTTGGTGTTGGGGCTTTGTCCCAGCTGCTGACAGCTAACGATTCCTCTGCCGTGTTAATTTTGATTGCAAGTTCTCCTATGGCATTAAAGTCTGATATTTGTGAGGAGCGTTTTCCCATGCACAACCAATGTCAGACTGACCTGAAAGTTGTTCTTTTAGTAAATTACCTCTGGACTCTCTTTTCTTTGGCAAGTTGGATGCAGGAGAAGGCTTGCTCATAACTAGAATAAACTACAGCTCATGTTTTAGGGCCCTCTGTCTCTAGGTCTTCAAGGAGCCTAAAAGGAGTTTAGCTTTATCACCTCTGTTTTGGCATTGGGGAATGTGATGGGGGTCCATAAATATCACCTTGAAGATGGGAGTGTTTATGGCGAGCTCTACAGGGATCGCCCCACTTTAGAGGGGCAGAAGCGAGGGACCAAGAGGGGCAGCACTGGCTGGGAAAGCCTTGGGCTGGGGATGGCAAAAGCAGCGGAGTCCCAGGGATTTGGGGCAGAGGCTTCCCCTTGTCTGTGTGTGGAGCTGACTTGGGTGCTAAGAGGGTAATGCCAAGGAGAAATCCAGCTGGATAAAAAGCTATTCCCTGCCAGGTAGGTGGTTTTGGATAAACATATTGAAGCCAGTGACTTCTGCTGCTGTACAAACCAAAAATATCTGTAACAGGGAGTGGTGGACACTCTAGACATCATCTTTCCACTGGCCTCTGAGCTGCTCACGTGCTGGGCTTGCTTGTTCAGAGGAAAGGAGCTGTAAGTTCCCAGGGGGACCAGGATATCTCATAGCTCCCACCCCCCGAGAGGGGAAGGGGGCAATCCCAGACAAACCCCTTTCTGTCTGATTGCTGAATAACCCAAAGTGCGTGGGGGTTCTGTGCAGATAATTCCTAATGACGTGGATTAGTCATCTCCTATTGCGGTTTAGGGACATGGTCCAGCTGTCTGGCTTGTAACGAATGTCCCATTGCTAAAAGCAGGGGCGAGCGCAGGACTAATGCAAACAACGTGCACGTCGGGGAGGTGCAGAAGTCCCACCAGCCTGGCCCTGCAGTGCTGATTTCTCTTGCCTGAAGCCAGGAGTTGAGGAGGAATCCCACTGCTTTGTGGCTTTGTACAAAGGAGTAACTAGAGCACTAATGCTTGAACGCTGCACTGCTCAGCAGGGCTTTCTCATTGTTTCCTAATCCAATGAGCAGAAAATGAGAGAAGTGAAAATAATTCCTCTGCTCACCGTCAGCATGCCAAAGTATGTCTCTTTCATTGTCCCTGTTTTACCCAGGGGGGAAACTGAGGCAAAGTGCGTGCCCAAGGTCTCATGGGTGGGTGAGAGCACAGCTGGAACGAGCCCCTCTCAGGGCAGCGCTGAAGGGAACAGGAGGCCCCTTGTGATGATTTTTCCTGCCTTTCTTGACCTCAGAAGAGTTAATGCTGGAGTCAGAGGCTTTGTCCCAGGTGGTTTGTGAGGCAACCATGGGTGGAAGAAGTGATCCAAAAGGCCTTGTCCCTGTGGTGTCTCAGCTGGACGAAGCTGCCCACTGGTCAGGTTTGACAAGAGCAGCTTAAAAAGCAAGCTACAGAGGTGGGGATCCAACCAGAATGCTATTTCTGATGGCAGCTGAGTTTTGGAGGAGGAGAGGATGTGGAGGGAGGAGTCTTTGAACTTGGTGTTGGTCCGGGATCTTGAAGTGTGGCAGTTCTAGGTGCATCAGCGCTCGGTGCCATGCTATCACACGGGCAGACGTGGATGCGTGGGTCTGTCTCCTCCGCTGGGTCCCTGCCTGCAGTCAGTGGCATTGAGGTGATGCAGCCAGGCTGCCCTGTGCTTCCAGACACCATTCTCCACAGGCATGGTATTGCTCAGCCCGGACCCATAGCCTGATCTGATTGACCCTGTGGGTGTTCAGCAGCGAGGGTGCTCAGCAACTTCTGTTCCTCTGAAGCCACTTCCATTTTAGGCATAACCGCATGTTTTCCGGCTCTCCGTGTGTGCTTTTATTACAAACAGCAGTCAGCTCTTCAGGGATCTCTGTATAAGATCGTGATTCACTTCGTTTGGAAACACTTTTTCCATATTTTTTTTTTCTCATCATTTTCCTTAATCTAAACCAGCGTGCAGGGCTTCTTGCTTCCAGCTCTGGGGGCTGAGGTTGGCCAAGCTTGCTGGGGTGCATGGTCCCCAGCCAAGTGAGCAGAAGCAGTTGCCCCTAACCCCGCCCCGCCCCCCCCCCCCCCCCCCCCAATTCCCGTCAGTGCTTCCTCTGAAGCTTGGCAGTTGTGATCTTTTTGTGAAATTTGAAGTTTTGAGGAAGGAGCTAAAAATACCTCAATGAAAGCCTGGAAAGATGGTGATGGGTTTGTGGCGGCTGCAGTGGCATTGCTTTTTCCTTTCCAAGGTGGATGGCAAGAAAGAGTAAAATACCATTTGTTAGCAGGGCTGGAGGAAATGCCGGTACGAGTATCTTGGAGAAGAAATTATTCCAGAAACGAAGGGAATTACTGTGGTATTTCCTGTCAGGGTTGTCGCTTGTTTTGTTTGTGTCGCAGCAGGGGCTACAGGCGCCAGCCGAGACGTGGGCTCCGCTGTGCCCCGTGTCACACGGAAATGCACGTGGAGAGGGAAGGTTGCTCAGTATGAACAATCCAGGAGATCAAACATCTAAATTTTGTGCTTGACTCTGCCACTCTTCTGCTTCATAGAATGAATCACAGCATAGTTTAGGTTGGAAGGACCTTCAAAGATCATCTAGTTCCCACCCCCCTGCCATGGGCCGGGACACCTGCCACTAGACCAGGTTGCTCCAAGCCTCGTCCAGCCTGGCCTTGGGCACTGCCAGGGATGGGGCACCCACAGCTGCTCTGGGCAACCTGTGCCAGTGTCTTACCACCCTCATCATAAAAAAAAAAAACCACCAATATTCCTAATATCCAACCTAAATCTCGCTTCTTCCAGTTTAAAACTGGTGTCCTGTGTCCTGGCACTACAGGGCCTGGTAAAAGTCTCTCTCCATCTTGTAACACACCCTTCACATCTTGAAAGGCTGCAGTAAAGTCTCCCCAGACCCTTCTCTTCCCCAGTCCAGGCTTTTTCTTCGCACCCTTAGGTGAAGCACCTTGCGCCTTCATACCTCAGTTTCCCCTGCTTGCTCCGCTGCCTGCCTCAGCTTTCATAGTGCTCCACGACACCGCTGCTGAAATCCTCTGCCAAAGCTCAGTGTTTAAGGCAGGTGCCTTGTGGCATGGCTTTACCCCTCTCCTCCCCTCTGTTTAACACAAGCTCTTCTTGGATGTCTCAGCTTGTTCTACACCAGCTAATGCCCTCTTGACTGAGGGGAGAACAAGGCTGCTGTTAACATCATTTGACATCTCATGGCAGAGAGGGTTAATAGCACGATGTGAGTTGTGCAAGAAGGGGTCACTGTTGTCTCCATTCCTCATGAAATTGAAAAGGTGAGTAGGACCCAGCAACCTCTTCTGTGACCCGCCTTCGAGCATTTGCACCTTGTTTTGAGGTCCTTGCGGAGAAGGTGCTGGTCCTCTGGTCCTGCCTTCCCCTTGGTTGTGCGTTTGAGGTCCTGGGTGCAGACTCGTGTGAGATTTTGCTCCAGCACTTGGCCATGCCCCAGACTCCCTGTGTAATCTTAAACAAGTTGCTCCAAACCAGATTTCCATGGGTGTAAAAAATCACAGCCGGCTCTGGCATTTAGGAAGTGTTTTGCGTTCCCTTGGGATTTCCTAGCGCTTTGGGCACTACCCACTTCTTTTTTTAAAAGAGGAAAAGAGTATTTGTTGCTGATAGCAGCAATGAATTCAGCTGTAGCTGTGGCTCAAAAACATGAACAAGCCAAGGGAAGACTGAAAATTAAAACTAACCAACTTCCCTGTCTATAGATAAGTATATATTTGTCCTTCCAAATGCTTCTGAGCTTAAGGTCTTGATTTCTTTGAGGGAGACAAGAGGTTGTATCAGAAAGAAAAGAAACCTAATTAAGAAATGAAGTGGGTTTTCATTCCCCTGTTGCAGCTGGTGTGTGTGTTGCTCTGCTCAGAAGCAGAGCGAAGCACTGTGGGGCAGCTGGCTTACTTCTGTTGGCTTTGAGCCACAGCACATCAGCCCTGTTGTTGATGTAGAAGAAAAGGATGCAGCAGGGTCGTGGCTCATTTTTTTTTCCCCTTTTCTTCTCTCTCTGGAGCTTTATATGCGTGTTTTGACATTTTCCAGCCACAAGCTGTTTTTCAGAACGAACTTGTCTGTGAAATTTGTGTTGCTCAGCATAAACAGGCAGTGTGTGCTACATCCCAGCTCGGTGCAGCATTCAGAGCTGTGCTGAAAGTGAAACCTCTGTTTTGAAAGGTTTCCTGCAGTGAGGCCGGAGCTGCATGTGCTTTTCCCCTTACACGTCCTGCTTCTTTGTAAGGAGAAACCTCGAAAGTTCCTTGCCCTGATTTTTTTCCTTTACTTTAGAGAAGGGCTTTGCAGAGCTCCATGCAGTGAACACACACCAGCTGATTTATTGCCAGCATTCAGGAGGGATCAACCAGCCAGGGCCTGTTCAAAGAGGCACATGCAAGTAAAATTTGGCATAAAAGGGCCCATATCTTTTTTTCCTTTTCCAACAGAGGTAATCCAAGGTAGCAATTTCACCTGTATTTTCCTGTCTCGCTAGAATGACTTGGACCTTCAACACTGGGTTGGTTATGGTCATCTCTTTTGAGTTTTGGACTGTTTTAGAGTTAGTTTGGTCTTTTTAAGAGTCAGGCCTGGTTCTAGAAGTGAACCTGGAGTTTTTCCAGATGTTGTGGGTCTGGAAACTGGCTGTAGGCACTGAGGTGATGCAAGTGCCTGTTTAGCACAGGCCTCTAATGCTGATGGAGTGCCCCATTTGGTGACTGTCCCAGCACTGGTTCTTCCCAGCCTTTCTGGAAACACACAAAATGCCACAAGCAGAGATAAAAAGCATGCATTTCAGATGAGCCAACATGTTCACCCTGAATCTGCTGGGGTTTTTTAAGCTTTTCAACCAAATTGCCTCCAGCCTTGACTTCCTGAACTTCAGTGGGTGTTCGCAGAACTTGAGCTGTCAGATTAAAAATAAACCTAAGGACGCCCATCCAGCTCATTTTCCTCATTACAGACAAGGCTGTTTCGATGTGGCTCTGCTTTCCCTCTGAGAGGATGGAAAGTGTGCCTTTATGCGCTGGCAGCCCAGGGTTAGAGATAAGGCCCTTGCTCAGGAAGGGTTGTCACCCACCCGTTCGGGGATTATGCCTGTGAGATGCCGGTGGCACGGGACCGAGTCATCGCTGGTGTTACACCTCGGAGGGAGGCAGCGAGCATTTCTTTCTCCATGGGAAGAAAACTACTATTGGAGGAGGCTTGTGTGCACTAGTCGGGGCAGAGCCCTGGTTAACTGAGGTGACTAAACGTGGTCTGGGAAGTAAAGAGGGTTTTGATCTGCCTTAGAGACCATTGGAAAGTGCTGGGAATGAGCCAAGGGGTGCTAGAGGCATGCTTGGCTCAGGCTTGGTCTGAGAAGCAGAATGAATGAAAAGGCTCCTTGTGGTCTCGATTGCTGCTAAATATGCACAAATAGAGGATGGGAGAAGTGGCTTTTACTAGTCCCTGCACAGCTGTGTACCCAGTCTGCCTGTGACTCTGCTGGCTCTTCTTTGGGCAAATTTAATGGTTTCTCTTGAGGTGAGCAATGGGTCAGATCAGGGTGGGCGTTTACTGTGTGTAGTGTAGTGCCTGATATACTTTGCATTTTGTAGGTCCTAACGAAATAACAGCCACCACCATCCCAGCACTGTTGCCTTTTAAAACCAGAGACTGTCTCTCCACTTCCATTATAGGATGCTTGCTTTTACTTCTTATTTCTTTGCCCAGAATCTTCCTGTGCTCTATTAAACATCCTCTGAGCTTTGCCTTTCAGGTTTCCAATAGAAAAGTACTTGGATAAAACCATGGGAAGTGCTGAAGATGGACAGACATCAGACACTTAACATGTTTGCCTCTGATGATAGTGCCTTGTTCCCCAACTGAGTTCAGAGCATTCCCAATTTCCCACTTTTATTAATGCATTTCAGTAAAACTAACAGTTATACAGATGAGCGAGTGCCCTCTCGTTTACAGAAGACCTTATTTTTTGACAAGCACATTTATCAGCAATGTGGAGTTTTCCCAAGTGTGCAGGTCCAGCAGACAGCTTGGCCCTAAATAGACAAGGTGCCCAGTGCAGTTAGGGGAGGCTCCCTGGGAGCTCCTGTCAGCGTTGGGTCTGTGAGTCAGTCTGGGATGCAGTTTGGGACCTAACCATTTTCTCTATTTTCTTTCAGCAGCGAAATGTCAGGATCAAGTTTGAATATGAAGGAGAGAAAAGGTATGTACCCAACCCAGTCCCTGACACGTGCAGGGACAAATTACCTTTTCTAGCCAGCATCGTCCCACTGGCTTCAGCCAGCTGCAGATGAGCTCACAACAGGATTCATTCCCCTAAAATCAACTGCAGTTTTATATGCAAGAGCCTTGCCTCGTCATCCTGTTTGCCACAAGTACCTCCTGGGATTTGCATGCAGGCAAAGTGATTCCAAGCTGGAAGTCATTAAATGCCTCTTACCAGGGACGCAGGGTGCACGCTTGGATTCCTTTTCTTTTTTTAATTCTTGAGCCCTGCTGAACCACAGCTGAGCTGCAACTCTACAGAAATGTGTCCTTTGATTAACAGCCTATGACACTTAAGATAACCAGATTTTGGGCACAGGTCCCATAAAAATAGAGCTGGGAGTTAAAGCTTGCCCGCCCTTCCCTGCTTGACATTTTCATGGAATCACCTCTGCTCAGTGACGGTGGTGGGGCAGGACACAGGGCTGGAAACTCACAGGCTGATGGTCCAAGTTGCGTGTTAAAGCCAAAGAAAATTTAAGTAGCGTTACCGTAGGGCTAGACAGTACCTGCTGATAATGTACCTATAGATCTGCTGAATGGGGTGGTACAGGAGAGTCACAGGATGCCAAACTGCATCATTCTCTCTTCCATCCCCCCTCCCTATTCAGACATGCTTGCTGAAAATGGAGGTGATGAATCACGGACCAGTGCCTGATCCTGGGTCTTCTCCAGTGGAGGGCTGCTGGAATTCCTTCTTTTCCACCTGTACTTCACGGTAGGGGGAGGAGCAGAGGAGCTGCACTAGGATTTTGGGTAGATACTCTTGCAGGGTTGGTCAATTCCCCTCTTGAGCATAGCAGATGGAGCAGCATTTCTGTGAGTGTAAAAGCAAGGAGCAAGCTTTATGCTTTCTGATAGGAGAATAGAGGTCCTTTCTTCTGAATTGTCAGTCTAACCCTGAATTCCAATATGCTTCTGCTAAATGGAGACCGTTGTTGTTTTTGTTTGTGTATACAGGATTATCCAGTTTCCAAGACCAGTCAAATTCAAAGAAGTGGTGCAGAAGGTCACGGATGCTTTTGGACAGACGATGGACTTAGTTTGTGTGAACAATGAGGTACTACTCTTCCCCTTATTGCTAAGGGGGCATTTTATGGTGTCTGGTGGCCACTTCAGAACTGAGCAGTAGTTTATTCTTAAGGCTGTAATTTTGTCTTGTACATGGATGTGAAGAAAAGTAATCTTATGTTGTGGTTCCCAGCTAGTGAGCATACAAGAGCTGTTGTATGGACACAGATCAGTTGGATTCTCAGACTCCAAACCGGACTTTTCTTTTCTCAAAATTATTTCAATTAAGGCCTATTACAGGAATGTCATCTTTCTCCCAGAACAAAAAATTCCCCTAACTCAAACAGCAGGAAGAATTAAGTAACTGAGATGATGGAGATGTCAATTCAGCTGCACAGTCAGCAGCGGTAGATGTTTTCCCATTAACACCCTTGGGGCAATAGGACCAACTTTCAGAGTATGTCTGGCTGGTGAGAGCACACACAGGGCAGAGAGGAGAAGAGCTGAGTCCAAATGGCTTTCCTGCGAGCTACATGAAGGGACTGTAGGCTACTGCATGCCTGGGCTGGATGTGAAGCCTTCCCATTTTGGGGGCAGTGGCAGGAGCATGGTGAAGTGCAGAGCGTGAGGGACAGTGCTGCTAACGCAGCGTACTCTTATTTAGGGTTGACTTTGTTTCACCCCAAAACCCCAGAACCATGTGCATGTTCTTGTGGTGAAATGTGCATCACGGAAGGTTCCTTTAGCAGGTCCTGTGGCCACATACAAGCAGCCAAGAAGCTTTCCCTCTGTGATCCTGGCACTATAAGGCTTGAAGGTCTGTCTTCTCCATCCTTCTTCATAACATGGGCTGCTGTGTTTTTCCATCTTTTTTCTTTGAGACCAGCACTGTGTCTGGAAAGAGGGTACTACTGAGGGCCTTTACCTAGAAGGGGCCAATGCTTGGCATCTGTTTTGGTGTGCTCAGTGTTTTCTTGTGAGGCATCTTGCCATGAGCTGTGTAGGCATCTGGAGCCACTGGACTCTCAAGTTGTGTTTGGCTTCGTGAAAGAGGAGAGGGCCAGATGACAGATAGATGGCCTTTAAACAAGCTGTCAGGACAGCTTGCTTGTTGAATTTCTAATTGCAAATTACTAACAGCCTTTCTCTAAAGTGTGAATGGAGAGAGAGAAACTGTAAAGAGAGCTTTCTCCCTTTTATTTTTCTTTTTTTTCCCCCTCCCTTCTGTTTCAATGGAGATTTGATCTACAAAAAAGTTGCTATTCTTTTGTAATAGGTACCTCACGATACCAAAGTGTCCGCTGGGTTTTGGTGTTGAATGCAGTCAGGTTTCTAATCTTGGGCATTCTCTGACAGCCCTCCCGGGAAAAGCCTGCCATTGAATTCTCCAGGAATGACTCATTTCATTCCAGGTTTCTTTCCACTGGAAGAGAATTTATTTCCAACAACAGCAAACAGAAGCTTAAATAATGCATTTTATCCCATGCTAGAGACTGTCTTCCTGGGCATGTGCCCAGCAGTTAGCAGGACCATGAGCAGGCCTTTGGGTATTCCTAACTTCTTAGGGTTGAGGATGGCTTCCAGTCCGTGTTTTGTTCTTCTATACATAAAAATTCTGCTTTGTGAGAACCCACACCTTTGGGAAAGGGTCTGAGCAGTAGTAATTCAGGGTTGTTATTGTGGAAACACTATAAACAGACAAAAGTGACCTTTTGGAGAGATAGCTTACCTATCCACATGGTGACACCCCAACATTTTGCTCCTAGCGTGTTCTCGGTCAGGGTTTTGAGTCTCATGACAGCCAGTCTCAGGGACAGCCTGACCACAAACTCAATACAATTAAATGTTTCACCCTTTCTTCTTGCTCACTGGGAGCTGTGCAGTAATTCATTGTTGCCATCAGATGTTTCTCTTGCAGTAGCACCTTGTAGACCAAAGTTACACTGAGGTCAACAGGCCCCTGCAAAAGCTTACTAAATGGCAGTCCCTGTCCCAGTGAAGCAGGAATCCTGAAGCCAAGATCAGTGAGATGAGCATGCCAGCTGGGTGGAGCAGGGGCACGCATGAATCACATCCTGGTGGGACCATGGAATCAGCAGGCTTGGGCTGGTACAGATAAGAGTGGGGCCTGGCGGTGGGTGTACTGCATGGGGCACGTCTGCATGTTAGTACTAGGCTGGGCTCTTGCTGATGATCAGGGAAGCAAAGTCTGGCCTGTCCATGGACAGCATGGCATGGGTGTTTGTTAGGCAGTTGGCTGTGTTGTAGAATGAAAGACTAGCTTCTGTGGCCAGTGCTCTGTCTGAATTTGATCTGTATGCGCTGCTGCACAGCTGCTCCAGGTGTGACTAAGTGCAACCTTGTTTGTCCCATCTCCACAACCAGCTTGTCATGTGACCTTGGGCAGGACACTGAACCTCAGTGTGCCACCAGTTCCCTTCTGACCTCCCCTTGCTTGTCCCCTCTCAGGCTGTCACTCAGCATCATTTTGGAAGGTTAGTGAGAGTTAAACCTAGCGAAGTGTTAGAAGCTCCGTTACGGGGGGGAGGAGATAAAAGCATATATAACAAACATTTGTCAAGAATTGTTGATGCCAGTTGGTCCTGTGTTGGGCAGGAAGATGAACTAATTGACCTCTCAGATTTTTCCCCAACCCTGTTTCCTACTATTCTTTGGCTTTCTGCAGTGTCTTACAGAGTGAGGTCTAGCAATACGGTTGTAGTCAGTGAAAACGCACCCTTTGCACTCACTTTCTTAGACTGCAGTGGATTGACTACCAAGTCCCACATAAAATATTAGGCTCCAAGGAGTATCCTATTTAAAAGCAAGAAGGAAGTCTAATAAGTTCTATTTAGTGAAACTTACATGTATGAAAATTTTGCTGTTCCTCATAGCTGCTCACTGTAGACAGAATAAACCCAGTTACTAGAAATGCACCCTGGCAATTACTTCCATGGTTCTGCATGAGTCTATATTTAGTTTCATGCCTAGTAGATATCTTTTCCTGATACCCGTATGTGCCATAGTCTGGAAGCCAAATGGAGTAAAATCTACTTGCCAGATGTGGGTAATAGGTAAAGCCAAGCTAAATACTTGGCTCCAGTCCCTTTAACAGGAGGGCAGTTTCTGCCTGAGGTTTTTGGCTCCTCTGAAGCAGACATGCAAATGTATTAATGTTGTGATATTGGAGTGAGATGGAGTGACCTGCAGAACATTCTGTTCAGAGCAGCAGTTGAGGGATTGCTCTGAATGCTGGTGAGGAGCTCTGTAAAGGGATGGGTGAGCCAGTGGGACTGCTCTTAGAGTTTAGAGTCAGATTCTGCTTGGTGGTGAAATGGGGGGGAGCAGCTCTCCACCATTCCCATTTCTGTTTGGGTGAGTGTAGGAGAGAAGGCTTGTCTGCTTGATGCACCTGTGGAGCCCTTATGAACTTAGAGAGTTAAGCTGGTGCACCAAGAGAATATCTGTTCAGCTCTACTGCTTAAGGAAGCAGACTGTGAACAGCTGCACAGCATTTGGGAGATGTATTCAGCGCCATCTCTGTCTGGTATCTGCTGTGAATGTGAGCGATTCATTCAGATCCCAAAGTTTATCCATGAACGAATGGTCTAACCATTTCATCCGTGGACCTACTGAAAGCCCTCAATAGTCAACATCTACCTGTTGAGTGCTTTCATTCATGTCCAGGCCCTGTCCTAGACTGGGAATCTGTTAGCAGCCTTGCTTGTTGAGACCCAGCCCAGACAAGACTGGCGTTGGTGTTCTTTGTAAACCCTCTAGCTGCTTAGGTCCCTTGGGAGGTAAGGGACATTTTCCTGAACTTTTCCCTATCTGGTTTGGTTGAGAACTTGGGTCCCTACAGCCTGTAGGATATCCTGGAGCAGGGCTTTCTTGAGTCTTCCTCTTGGAACCTTTTTCCTTACACACAGTTAACTGAATAGTTTTCAGACAAAATTTGCACAGCCTGATTATCCACCTTCTTGGTTGAATGTACTAAATACTTAGCTCTAGAGTCTCTTTTTCTGTCTTTTTGTAGAAGTTTCTCAACCACGTTTGCATACCTTACACCAGAAGAGCACACCTAGCTCAACCTGGAGTTCGTTACTTAAATACCTTTTGAGAACTGGCCTTGTCTTTCCTCAGCAATTACTACAGCTTCCAGCAATTACATCTGGCAGCTTTATTTTCTCACCTGTTAATCCAGTTTCTGGTATCTAACTCTCCCATGCAAGCTATAGGGGTCCCGGGTATCTAATTTGGGACTGTAACCTACAGAATAGCAGGTTGTGTTATACTTAGCTATTGCAGTGCCCCTTTGCAGACGTGGCTTTTAGTATCTCAAAGCTGGGTGCCTAAGGCAAGTACAAGCTCAGAACCACCTGCTATCCACAGCTGCGGGAGCCTGGCTTTCTTGGAGGGATGTTTTGGGCCCCTCACTATCAAGGAAGGACATTGAGATGCTGGATCACGTCCAAAGGAGAGTGATGAAACTGGTGAAAGGTGTAGAGCACAAGTCTTATGAGGAGCACCTGAGGGAACTGGGGTTGTATAGAGAAAAGGAGGCCTGTGTCTGTGTGTGTGTGTTATTGCTCTCTAGAACTACCTGAAAGGAGGTTGTAGTGAGGTGGGTGTGGGTCCCTTCTCCCAAGTAACAAGCAATAGGATGAGAGGAAATGGCCTCAAGTTGCACTGGGGAAGGTTTAGGTCGGATATTAGGAAGAATTTCTTCATCAAAAGGGTTGTCAGGCTCTGGAACAGGCTGCCCAGGGAAGTGGTTGAGTCACCATCCCTGGAGGTATTTGAAGGGCATGTAAATACGGCATTTAGGGACATGGTATAGTGGTGGACTTGGCAGTGTTAGGCTTACAGTTGGACTCAATGGACTTGAAAGTCTTTTCCAACCTAAATGATCCTATGATTCTATGATGATGAAGCTAAGCCTAATTTTATCATATGAAATAGGTGGCCCACATATGGCTTGCTCCTCTGTCTGCAAAATGGGGACAAAAGATAACCTTTCTATCACACAGGAGAGGAGAAACTCCATCCAAACCTTGAGGTGCTCCCAGCATAGAAACAGCAGCCACAGGGATATCGAAGATGGAGCTTGGCAGGCTCGGTCTGTGGTCCATGGGTGGAGGAGGTGACTGTACCAGTTTCTCAAGGTGAAACCTCATCTCTGTTGGCTAGGGCCCGCAGTTTTCCCTTGACCGGGTCATACTCAAATTCCTAGCCTCAGTGCACACAGTCTGAGGTGTATTTGCCTGTGGGCCAACAGCCAGAGCCTTGGCTACACCCTGGGATCAAAAAGGTAGACACAGGCGGCTCTTGAGTGTCATCTTCTGTGGCGGTTGACCTGAGGTGTGTTTGCTGTGGCTGGTGGCATGAACCCTGACCACTGGGAGGGCTGAGCTGCCTTTCAGGAGTTCTGGGCATCTGCAGCTCCCAGTAAGACCAGTGAGAGTCTACTGGGAGCTGTGGCTGCTTGGTCCCTTTGGTAGGTGGAACCGCTGTGTACTTTGGCACAGGCAGGAGTATAATGTGTGCTGATGGCTGGATTCGGTGCCAGTGCCTGGGGCAACCTGTGGAGGCTGAGGCTCGGTTTTTATGAGATTAGGCAGAATGCCCCTGAATGAGGGGCAAAATGTTGTGGGTTTAATCTTAGCCCAGGGCAGCAGAAGGCCACAGAGCCTCTCTGAAGTGCAGCTGTGTTGGGTGTTGGAAGCTCTGTAGGCTGTCTGCAGGACGTGGTACACCACACAGCCGTGTCAGGAGGGTCAAATTCCCTTTGGAGATACGAGGGCAATAGTCTGCCACTTACCAGGAAAACATCGGGACCTTAGCTGCCTGATAGACACAGCACTGTGTAGTTCTCTGTTCTATTTATCTTGTAAAGAGCAGAAGCTAAATTTGTCCTGCTGGGAGTCAAAGAAGTGGTTCTTGGAGGGAGAGCAATGCACACCTTTCACATGAAGAGGGAAGAGACTTATTTGTGACATGTCCCCCGATCTCACCTGATGCCCAAATACTAGGGAGACTGTGTCAGTGTGTGGGAACACAGGCTGCAGCAGTAGGGACGGCCACTGAGGAACCACCAAAGTAAATCCTTGGGTGCAGCTCACTGCTTTCTTGGAACACCACTGCATGACCATCTTCCCAGGAATCATATGTGGGGCTGTTTTGAGGCTGGGTAGCAGCAGGTCTTGCCTACGAAACCCCAAGATCAGAGCAGCCCCATAATAGCAGGCAGCAAGCCTAAGTTTTCATCTCAGCCATCTCGTCTTCCTACTAGCTGAATTGCTGGTGACCTTTAAGCTCTCCCCTCGCAGATGTTTTTTGTTGTGATTTTTTGTGTCTGTTCCTTGGTAGATGAGAACTTGGAAGAAACCTTTAGAGGTCGGCAAGCTGGAGGGCATGGGAGCTCTGTTTTCCATCCACCTTCTTAGGTTCCTCCCTCGTCCCCTGATTCCCAGGCTGCTCACTGCAAGGATCTTGCTTCCTCTGTTTACCCAAAAGTGTGACACTGCCATGCTCCGGTGTTTGTTCAATCCCTTCCAGCTCCTGATCCCGCTGAAATCCCAGGAAGATTTGGACAAAGCGATGGAACAGTTGGAGCTGAGCCCTTCCCTGAAGAGCCTGCGGATCCTTGTGAGCGCTCCAAAGAAAGCGAATGTGAGCCCTTCACCTTCTCTGCTCTTTTGTGTCTGGAGCGAGATGCCTTGTTATTGTGTTGGGGAGTGGAAACGAGTCTCTGAACGGTGCAGAGCAAAGGGCGAGCTGGTCGTGAGGGGGGGTCAGCCCTGCTCTGGCTCAGCTACTCGGAAATCCTCCTGTGATGGCAGCTCCCTCTAGCTCCTCCTGCATCCTGTGGAGGGTTAAATACTGTACTGATCCTCAAACAAGGTTAAACCCCAAGAGAACCCCTTGTGCTCTCTGTCTAGGGATTCTGTCACCATTGCTCTGTAGCCTCTTGTCCATATACAGGGTGATGCCCAGGCCCTTGCCATGCTGGGTGGCAGCACTGGGACTGCTCCTTCCACGTGGTGCTGCAGTACTAAAGGCCAGGAACAGCAAACTGGAGAATCCTTCTGTCTCATGCAGGACTGTAGTCTTTTCCATATTTATTTACTTGTTTTTCCTGAGCTTAGTGGTTTTGCAGTTAAGCCTGTTAGCTTGACCTCGCCTGCACAGAGTGTCTTGCCAAAGCACATGTCATGCTGCCCCAAGCACAGGCTGTAAAGCAAGGGATTTACGGATGTTGCAACTCTTTCTTCCTTATATTTCCTAGAAGTACCAGAGAGAGGAGTATTGAAACTCGTAATGTTTGTCCTCATGCTGCTGCTGGTGTTCACAGCTCCTGGAACTTCTGTGCTCCTTTTTAGAAGCTCAGAAAGTACAGGGACCAGAGTTCTAGAGAGAAACCAAGCCATCAGTTGGGGTTTCCTAAATCCTGGGCAGAAATGGGGCAATATGCCTTAGCAACTGTGGGAACATTGCAGTATTGCAAGTTGGCTACTAAGAGCGAAGAAGCCAGGTAGACTCATGCATACCTTTGAGAGTAGGTCCATCTCTCCCTGAAGCATGTAACCATGCTCCTGCATGTAAGAACATACAGTTCCAAGGTCACACATAAAATTACTGCAAAATCACAGCATACTGTAGCGTGTTATCTTAGTAAGACTTGGCCACTACCATTTAAGTTAACAGCTGGATATGCATTTCTTTGCTCTCCCCCTTATCTGACTTGCCAAGCAGAGCAGGATCCTCCACTCTGTTCCTCTGCTCTGTTACAGAGGAACCTCTGCAGTGCCTAAGCGCCCACTGAAGTCTAGGGAGTATGGAGGAGAGGCTCTGATTTTGGGATTGCAAACTTAGATACAGACCGATCCCTGGCCTGAACCCATCTGGAAGTAGTGCAGGAGCAGTCTTTTATGTCAAACATTTGTATTCACCATTATCAACTGGAGCTTAATCTTAATCTTATTTGAGTATTTTAATAACAGATGTGAGTTGTGTGTGAATATTTGCATCACTCTAGATTACGTGCACGTTTTTCGTTTGTTTGTTTGGGTTTTTTAGTTCTTGGGTAATATGGTCATGGGGAGCCAAATACAGGGTTTTATATGGTGTGTCCGCAAGGGCTCTGGCCAAGTCTGATCATTCCCTTTGTCTGATTACCAGCTTCTCCAGCCAAACAACAGTAAACAGCATGAAATGAGGATCTCTAGATCAATGGGTGATATCATGGGATCCCTGTACAAAGACTCAGAGAGGACACGGAAGTATTCAACAGGTCAGTAAAATGCAACGCTCTGCAGGGTGTTTTGTGCTATTACAAGCTGGCCACAATCCCCATCTCTTTTCTGTCACAACCCTGTAGCTGCTACAGTCTGGATGGCCACCCTGATGACCTCCCACCAGCAAATCAGGGCAGTTGTTACTTATCCTGAGGAAGAGGCTCTGCAAGCTGCACAGGTCGGACAAAGTTGTGCTGAGCAGGGAGTCATGTTGGGCATGGAAGCTAAGAACAACAGGAGATCTGAGGTGTAATTTACAGGGGAGGAATGCTGTGGTAAAAATCTCCAGTGGGTTTGACGCTACTGAGCTTTATCAAAGTGAAGAGTGAGGCTCTATGAAAAGCCAGGGCTTTTTGAGACCTTGAGGTATTTATTCCTTTTAACCACCTGCTAGTATTCCCTTGGGGTCTCTTCCCCTTTCCCACCTAGCAGAATAATGTAGCTGAATGGGCTTGCGTGCCTTAGCTCCTGAGCTGGGACCAGCTTCACCACATGAGGACCAAATACGTGTCTCCATGCCAGCAGTCTGTTCTTGTTAGTGAAATGAAGGCTGTGGTAGCTGCTTTTGTGGTTTCTCAGGGGAATGGATGCGTGCAGAGTTTTGCAGTGGTCTCATTTCAGATGAAGGGAGCATCCCCATCCTTCAGATGTGCTGGGAGTAGATACCTGCAGCCTGTGAAGCCAGGCTGGCAAATGCCTAGTCTCTTCTTGTAGTTCTGCAGGGACTGGAGTTTATTCGTAGCTTTGTGTAGTCTTTGGTTTTCTGTGCTTGAGTTTATGCTTTTCTTGCTTTGTAAAATACTCTGAGCTTTTTGAAATGACAAGTACTCAGTACTCTTGATAAGCTGTTTGTAGGACCTTTTGTGTAAAGAACCGTGTAGGATTTTTGAGAGCAGGGTGCCTTGTGCAGAACCGGTAAAGCAGGACTGTATAGCAGGGGTATAATTATTCATATTACAACCCATATGCAGGGTTAATGATTTTGTCATACAGCAAACATTCTCTGGCATGTCTGTGGGTGCTGGTTACAGAGTAATTTCTACGGATCTCTACTGTTTTCATACAGTTATCCAATAACTGTAGAAATGGCAGCATCAGAGGTCTTGAATAAAGTGGAGACCTATACCAATATATGTGGAGATACATTTCATCCTCCAAAGATCCTCTGTACTTATATGGTGATAAACACTTCCACACTTTCCTCTGTGCAACAAAAGAGTACTTTTCTCTAAGGATTAGCCCATTCTCTGTCTCATAGCCTGTGCTGCCTTGATAACATATCATGTGGTTTGCTGCATCTCAGACAATGATGTATAGGAAATGTTCTTCCAGGGTAGGTCCAGTATAGCCCCTTGTGTAGCCATGCCCAGTTCTTACTGAAGCCAGGGGTGGGTGGTACCTGTACAAGAGCTCCCTTCAGGCCTGGTGTTTGGATGTATTAGGGTTGTCTTTTTCTATTGTGGTTTTTTTTTTTTCTAGCTCACATGGCTCTTGAGAGTTTGTCCAGAGTCTGGCAGAGTCACTAGATGACCCTGAATGAAATGCACACAAACCCACATGGTAAGGCACAGAGCCTCAGCAGAAACTGTGCTTGAGCAAAAAAATCTCTGCTGCTCTTTTTTTGGCACTTGTTAAACTGTTAATGTAATCCAGCGAAGAGCTGTGGCACCAGGAGCTGTCACTGATGTGTGAATCGAACGTGATGGGCAGAATTGATTCCATGTGTAGCTGTGCTAGTGAGATTAGTTCTTGCAGAGTTAGACTTGCCTACTAACTTTTATGCCATGCTTTGGCCTTTCCTTACTGTTTCGGAGCTGCTGTAATACTAGGAAAGTCTCTGACCAGGTCCACACCACCGACTGTGAGGTGTCGCTGCCTTGAAGAGCATCCTGTAGATAAGACAAGGCAGACAAAGGAAGAGATGTCAACTCTGCAAGGGTGAGAGCCTGAGGTACAGATGGGGTTTGAGGGAATGCTTGAATAACAGAGTGGAGGAATGGGTATAACATGCTGGTTTAACCTAGGTAACGGAGGAGGAGGAGGACTGGGCAGCACCAGATGCAGGATACAGTGTGTGCTAATGCTGGGATCCTCAGGAGAATCTGCATGGCGATTGCTAAGGCACCAAACCCAGTGTCCTTGGTGCTGTTAAAAAGTGAAGTAGCAAAGGTAACCAGCCCATGCTACAGTCATCCCTCTTTTTTTTTTTTCCATGCAGTCTTGCTTTTAGTTTGAAAAGAGGTTGCAACAAGCCCTCTGCATGGTGATGGCACACCAGACCTCTCTTTGGTGTTATCTGGGGTCTGTATGAAGCTACTGCAGCTTTGCTTAGGAGGTGTTTGCAATCCAGCAGATTCATTTTTTTTGACCTTGTGAGTCACAACTGGGTAATCTAACTGCTGGGTAGAACCTCCAGCGAGCTGCGAGGGAGAGCAGCAGCGTTTCAATGGAGTATAAAACTGAATGTCAGGTAATAGACAGAGGTGATCCTGTGTTGTGGTTCCCTAAACCAGGGATCACTGAACCTGGTGGATGGACAAAAAGGCAGCCTAAGAGGCTTGGATTTCTGTAGGAGAAGCTATTCTTGCAGTTGCGAGGTATTCCACAGGGTCTGCTTCTGCTGTCGTCAGAGTGGTTCTATCAAGAGAGGATCTTAACTGAGTTCAGCTTTTCTCTTGAAACCACATTTAAAAGGAGATCTAAAGTGACTTTATAAAAAAAGGTGGTTCAGGGTCATGTTCTCAGTGTTTCTGAGATGTCTCATGTTTTTCTGCTGACTCTGCCATGTTAGCAGCAGTGAAAAATAATAAAACTGCATGTTATTGGCACAAGCACATTGGGAGGCGGGGGATAGATGTTCTGGGGAAGATTTGGCTATATTTGCTTCTCCTGGACAGAAAATGTCTTCATCCATGTCCCTGAAAAACCTTATGTAAAGTCAGTATTTTCTTCTCCCCCCCCCCCCCCCCCCCCCCCCCCCCCCCACACACACACACACACAACTTTTTCAGTGAAAATCCTGCCACACACACCCACACCCACCCCTTTTTTGGAGGGGAGAGGGGGAAGTGGAAAATGTTCCAGTCCCTTGGCGACCAGCATCTGCAACTGTTCAGCTGAGTGCCAGGAAACTTCAGCTAAAATCTGTTTGGGTTCTGGATTTTCAGATAACTGAGGGTTGTTTTTATTTACTTTGAGGAAATACATGTTTCAGAACATTATCCACAAATTATTTAAAACCCTCATTCCAGAATCACCATTTCAGTGGAAACATTTGTCAAAAGCTGTATTTATATTTTATTTTTTCCGTGCTGGCAAACCAGGCTGCTTGAGCCATGGCATCATGTGCCTGCCAGCCCTCTCCAGACCAGGAGTGAATGCTGGCTGGGTCTGGGCTGCGGAATGTGGACCAGCCATGGGAACAGCAGGACTTTCACCTTGGAGAATTGCCACTGCAGTGATGGTGCCCAGGTTTTCATGAGTGGTGGGACACGTGTGCAGCATCATCTAACCCCTGCTAGCATGCTGGGAAGATTTGAATGCAGATCTCTGAAGAGAGACAGTACAAAGACTTTGCTGGTACAGAGGCTGGCCAGGTGACTCAGAAATAAAGGTGTGGAGGTGATGTCTGCATGGTTAAGTTAATGGGGCCATGACACGAGCACTGGCTAGCTGTTGATGAGGTTGCTTAGTCATTAGCCCATTCCCTGGCCAGTGTACCAACAGCTGCCATCCCAGCAGTGCCTGCATATGAATTGAGGTAGCACGGGCTCGGGACCTCTTGCAGGAGTTGGGATGGGTAAACCCCTCTCTTATTTTGAGAAGAGGAAGAGAATTCGGCTGTGTGCATCATGCCAGCTGCTTTAGGGCTAGAAAATGGGTTCTCTCCTGCTTATTAGTATAGAAGTACCCTAAAGTTTGCCTTAAATCAGCGTGTAGGACACTCCATCCTCAGAGGATCAGCATGGAGAGGAGGGAGACTTGTAGGGGTCCCCACTGAAAAAGAAGAAAGCAAGGGGGATTTGGTCCATCTGCTCACACCTCCCCTTGACAGTCACAGAGTGAGAAATTTCCTGCAGGTTTATCTCTTCTCCTTGTGCTGCTGCATCCTGAGCCCTGTGTTTCTGCCAGGGCTCAGAGGAACGGCACATCTTGACATCATGTCCCTCATTCAGCTCGGCGCTGACATCATCCCAGGGCTGGGCTCCGTGTGGCTGCAGCTGTGAGTGTAGGTGGCTGCCAGCAAACCCTCCCCAGCTCTGACTTTTAAGGGGCTTCTCTGTTGGGACCCCTGCTTGATGTTGATTGGTGATGGGTGAAGTTTTGGGAAGGACCTGCCAGGGCAGGGAAAGGGTGAAGCAAGGGAATGTGGAGGCGGAGGGAAGCAGAGCCTGGCACGGGGGAGCTGGCTGTACATGCAGCACTACGAGCTCTGCACATACTGCACAAAAGACACTTCTTAAATAAAAATAACAGAAGGCAACATGAAAGACCCCAGTAGATGCCAGCAGTGACTGTAAGTCTCCGTGCTGGCCTGGTTCACCCTGCTCGGGACATGCTGTGCTCTAGACCCAAATATATGGCTTTACATTAGTGTAACAAGGCACAGGAATCCCTTTCCAAAGCACCTTGCTCCAAAGGGTAACCGAGGTCAGATGCTCCACTGGTGCCAATCTGCAGAGTTTCTCCGAGTTCAGGAATCCTGGATAGAACAGCTGAGATCTGGCCAGCATTCCACTTACAAAGAAGTGCCTTACAGCCTGCCCCATCCCCACTGGGTCTGAGGACTGGAGCTGATATGTAATCCTGTAGCCTCCAGGAGGACAGTCCCATGGGGCTCCTCCTCGGCTTGGTGCTGCTGCTGTTTCTTGAGTGTGAAGAGCATCTGTGATATGTCAAACACGCACATCTGGGCTTGTGTGTCCATTTCTTCCTCTGCCTCTGGGTGTTTAAAGCAGCGTTATCTATTATATCCAATATACCTTGCACTGCCCCCACTATGAGTAAAGCCTGCCATTGACTACCACAGTTGCTCTCTTCCCTGACCCCTCTTTTTCCATTCCCCAGTCACCAGCAGTACTGAGTTTGCCTGAGGTTTTGTTAACAAGGCAGGGTAGGGCTGGAGCGGGGGAATCGACCTTGGGCTCTGGGGCTCTGTTCCCACCACCTCCCTGTGTTCCTCCCCGGTGGATGGGCATGCGTGGATGCGAAGCAGCAGCAACCAGTGCCCCTGGAGGTGTGAAGCTGCATATATTAATTGGAGCAGCTCTTCAACCCAAACAGCCTGACTGAAAGGAATCTGGTTCAATCCAACAGTTTCCAGACGTGCAAAAGCCTAAACGTTTTGTTTAACTTCTTTGCCTGCTGGGAAATGGCGAGTGTTTTATCCCCTTTTGCAGTTTTTGGCAGGAAATGTGACTCTGGAAGGTCAAACACAACCGACCTGATGGCTGGGAGTAGCTGTTACAGGCAAAGGTTTTATGTGAGATCATGCAAAGTCCTCGCGCTTGTGATAAATTTCATTTAACTCCCTGGGTTCAAAAGCAAACAGCACATGTACAACTCTTTGTAAAATCTGAAAGTCAAAGACTTTCTGAGCAGTGAGTGGGTTGTTGCAGTGAGAGATCCCAGGAGTGCACGAGCAGACCTACACCTCACTGTAGTAGTAACAGAAATGCTCAACAGAGCTACAATGCAGCGGTTACACCACACCAAATCTCTAGCAGCTTTTTGGAGCAAGAGCCACCCAAATGTCCTTACGCTGCATTCTAGATTGACATCTGCTAAGCAGTTGAGGGGATGATACTGCTGCAGTGATTTATCTGGGATGCCCAAACTGTTACAGGGTTAAATGTTTGTTTATTTGTCCTCAAAGAGAGGATGCTGTACTTCCCAACTGGTTTTGTTTTCAGGGCTGGTGTAAAGCCAGTTCATTACGAGTGCCACAGCACTCGAGAGATTTTCTCCCCTTGATCTTGGCATTACTTCAGTTGGACTTTTTTCGCTGTGTTCTTATCCTGCAGGAAATCTGTGAAGGAGAAAATAGGAAGATGAAAAAAAGTAGCTCAAAGCCATATGACTTTTATTTTTACAATCTGAGCAAGGAGTCTGGAGGAAGGCATACCATGGGACAGTTATCTATTTGGTATAAATCCAGCAAGCCTGATTTAGTGATCTTTAATGCTGGTGTGATGCTGTTAACATTATAAGCACCTGACGGTGCCTGATGGTAGAAGCAGCTGAAGTGAAAGGTGGGGGCTCAAATTTGTAGTGTCGATCACGCTGATGGATTTATGCCAGAGATCAATCTGGTACAGTAACTGTGATGCAGAATAGCAGCAGAAGAGGCAGAAGTGTTGTGTTGATCAGTGTTGGCTTTTCACGATGGGATAGGCCCTTTGCCGGTACCTTTCTCTTGCAATATCGTGCTTAGCCTGAGTATGTTGTTACCAAATGGTAGTAATGAACCGAAGAGTTGGCAAGAATGACACAAAAATGGATATGAAGTGTAAGGAAACGTATCTCCATGTGCTTCTAAACCCTTCAAGGTTGTGTGCTTTTTAGAAGTCTGCTTAAAAACAAGCGTTACATGGTGTGAAGGCTCACATTGCACAATGCTGACCAGTTAAAGCTCCAGCACGGAGCAGCATGGACCTCAGTCAGCAGCTCCTTGCCATGAAGTGATGACATCCCAGGGATGAGGGGGGAGGGACTGCAGAAAGACAAGTGGAGACAAGCCGATGTATCTGGGCCAAGTGAGGGCAATGCTCCCTAAAGCCTGAAAAGGCACAAGGAATCTGTTAGGGTGGATTTGTGGGAATAAGGGGGAGGAGTGGGACTTCTGTGTAAGGAAGCTGTGGAGTTCTCTGCCACGTGCAGAATAGAAACCCTCTTCTGCTGACGAGCCCTATGGGGGAGCCTGTGAAAGCCTTGCTGTCTGTGCCGAGCTGCACATGATGCTCTGCAAATCCCCAGGGCTTCCCAGGTGGCTCTGCCCGGTGTGGAGGCTCTGCCAGCTGCAGGCATGGAGCCCCTGGGGCTACAGACAGGGGAGACGACACTCCTTTGGCAGGAGATGGGACCAGCTAATCCTGTAGGTCATTCCTCTCCCTGTGTTCTTGGATTTGAGGGCTGCTTTTCCTTGCTTTTCGCTTTTGTGTAGGGAAGGGGAGAGAAGAGGGGTATTTGAGTGCAAATTGTTTTCCATATAAGAAGCGTTTAAGTGATGTTGCACCGAGTTCACCCGGGCTGCTTCCCAGATTGCTGAATAAGGCAGTGACATGATCCAGGGAGGAAGCGCTGGGAGGTCAAAGAGGGGAGGTGGGTTTGGAGTTCGTGTTTTGCTTTGAGATTGACTGATTGCATCACAACAAAACTCTGGGGCCCTTTTCTTTCTGGCATTGACAGAGCACCTGGATACAGTGCACAGCTCTTAGGATCCAGTGCAGGTTGAAAGCCAAGTCTGCTAGATGTTGTGTGGCCCCACAGAAACAAACTGTACCTGTTGCAAAAGCTTTGTAGGATGCCCATAAAGAGTATCACATCTCTAGCTCCTCTCTTCCCTTCTATACAAGTTCAAACCCAGCAGCATCTCCAGTAGGTCAGTGATCACGGGAACATCTCTGGAAGGACTTGGATGTGGCAGGTTCTCTCCTTGACCCAATACCTTTCCATGTCCTAGGCTCGCTGCACACTGGCCGGAGTTCTCCGCCCCCAGGGAGCGTTCCTGAAGAGCAGCAGCAGATTGCTCGCCAAGGATCCTATACCAGCATCAATAGCGAGGGCGAGTTCATCCCTGAGACCATGGATCAGAATGTAAGTGGGGTCTGGGTGTGTGGGTTAAACCAGGACAGTGTTAGGCACGAGGGAGGCTGTGCTGTGAGTGCTGTTCCTATCATTAAATCCCCAGCGGGCCCTGTGTGTGGGGCTTAGGCCAGCTTTTTCCAGGAATGAGTGCCAATGGGCTTGCCATGCTCAAGAAACAGTGAGTCTGACTTCCAGGAACCTGAAAAAACAGCTGCAGTGGTGATGGCAGTGTGCTCAGGCACCTCAGGTAGCTCTGGAGGCGCACAGATTTGGGACACGCGTGCGTGCCAGCTGCTGGGCCCTCGTGGCTGCAGCCTTCCCGGATCCCGGGGACCTTGTGGGAGTGTGCCAAGCAACCGATTGCCTGTGATTGCAACAGCCTGGGGATGTCAGCAGCATTTGCTGCTTCCCATGTGCTGTTTCTGCCTGAGTTCTAGTTATACAGTTCTTGGCTCTGCCCACAGCCTCTCTCTATGGTTTTGTCTCTGTACCTCCCCCATGTATATTTTTTTTTCCTTTCTTAATAAGGAGTTTGTATATTCCGATCCCTCCGTAATAAAAGAGCAGCTAGTTCTTCAGCACAGGGATGAGCAGGACCTCTTCCTCCAGTCAATTTGTTACCCATGATGGGGAAATTCTGTAGTGCTGAGGGACCCAAGGCAGGGAGCAGCTTACACCTCCCTCTCCATTTGCATCTCTGCTCAAGCTGTAGCTCTGAAGGGCTTAGTATAGGTCCTGTGAAGTCAGCTAGGCTGTCTGGACACACAATTCCTTCCTGCAAAGCTCTTAGAAGGGCAGGACCATGATCCACGATTTGCAGGAGGGCTGGCTATGCCGGAGGGGCATGGAAGGGCATCCGGAAGGCACTAAGCTCGCTCCAGCAGGCTGTTGTGTTGGCCCCCAAGGATCTTGCCTGGGGAGACATGTATTTCCTACACTCAAACAGCACCCACTAGTAATGCTTTCGTGTACAGGCTGTGCCAGCGTTTCCATGGCAAAGTTGTGTTTTCAACCATTTATTATACAGCCATTAATAAAATCAGAAGTCACTCCGGGTGAAGCTTGGCAGCGTCAGAGTGCAGATGTATCTTGTGCTTCTTGCAGCCAAAAGTTGGCTTTCTGTTGTTTTCACATGCCTTCCAAACACGTTTGGTATGATTAAGATAAAGTGTGCGTGCGTGCAGGGGGAGAGTACCCATGAACCCCCCTTGGGTGTAAATCAGTGCAGCTCCACTGGCTGCTAATGGAGCTTCATTAGCATTAGCTGAGCTCTGAGCCTGCTCCTGATGAAGGTTCCCAGATGCTCTCTCCTCGCTTTTCTCCAGCATCGCGCTGTGGGTGGCCTGCTGTCCTTCTCTGGTGAATTAAATGCAGGAAAAAGGGGAATTGGGGATGTTTTGTTTTGGGGGTTTTTTTTGCTCTTCTTATGGAACAGCCATGCTTTTCCCCATATGGGCTTTGCCTTCAGAATGTCCTTGTGCTGCAGCTTCCATATGTGCCTTGTGGAAAACCACTTACAAGCTGGTGCTGGATGCCTTTTGAGGGATGCCCCTGTGCAAGCCTGTGATGTAACTGCGGTCTTTGCCTTGAGACCAACTTGGCAGCTGAACAGAGCCTGCTCGGATTCCCGATTTTATGCTTTTGAGAAATGAGTCTGTCTCAGCACTATTTTAACTGCCGGGAGAGGCCTGGCATGACTGCCAGAGGTGGGGAGTGGGTTCTAGCAGAGGTCTTGCTCCTCTTTGGCTAGTGCATTTTGAAGGATGAGGCTTTGGGGTAAAAACTGGGAAGCAGAGAAGAATTGCACTTTCCAATTGGGACTGTCTTGCCAAAACAACACGAGCTGTTATGACAACCAGTTGAGGAGGTCTAACGCAGGAACAGTGCGTGGAAGGAGAAGCTGTTGCTGTACATGGGGAAGGAGGAACGATGTGGGTCCAGGAGCAGCAAAGGGTGACTCCACGTGGTGTTTAACCCTTGTTGCTCAGCTTTCCTGGGAACAGGCTGGGCTTGGGGCTGGCTGTGGAGTAGGGTTAGCAAGTGTCTGCTGTGGGTCTGCAGCCAGGAGGGAGCATCGTACCGGCTGCAGCACAGCATGGCCCTGAGCAAGCTCTGCTCCACATGAAAGTACACACAGCCCTTAGGTTTACCACTCAATACAAAACCTCTATTGTTACTAACCAGCTATAAATAACCCCGTCCAGTACAATGTCTCATCCAGGAAGCGACACAAATGCGGCTTTTGACTCACTGAGCTAGTGAGAGCCAAGCCAGTTCCTCCAGCCAAAAGCCCTGATGATGCTTCGCTTATCACTGGGGAGGAAGGCTGGTCTCGTGTGCCAGGGCAGCTCGGGAAGTCAGGAGGCCAGGGCTGCGATCCTGGCTATGGTGCACAATATCCACTTGGCCTTGGGCACATCATTTTTGTCCTGATATATTTTTTTTATTATTCCTATTATTTTTCACAAATATTTTGAGCGCTGTGAATCTCGTTGACTTCTCAGCATGCTTTGAACATCAGGGTGCTAATTGTATTTGCCTCAGTTTCCCTACTATCAAATAGCAGTTGGAAAGAACAGTAATCCAGAGGGGGCGTCATAAATGGATTTTACTGGGAAGAAAACTTCTGTTAGATTGGATCTCATCTCTACTGGGGCTGGCATCAGCTGGTGTAAATCAGCTGGCTTTGGTGCAGTTTTGTTGACCCTGCAGAGGTCTGCTAGGACAGGAGCTTGAAGAGCCGCAGTGCATGGTTTTATTGTTTCCCCTTTTCTTTCACTGTCAGATGCTTGAAGCTTTCATCAGCCCTGATGAGTCACTGTCTGGGAGCTGCCAGTCGCTGGACAGATCTGTGGACAGGTGAGTCGTGCATGTCACCATGTTCACAAGCTGAAAGGCAGCCTCCGCTCCACAGCGGGAGAGGAGTGCGGTCAGTAGCATCCCCTGAGGTTCCTGTTGGGATGAGGATGAGCAAAACAAATGTATCTTGAATGCTGAAAACCAGATCCGAGCGCAAACGTCTGTGTAAGGGCATGATTTGAATTGCAGTAATCTGAGAGGGACAAAGTAGCTAGGGATCTGTGGACAGCCTGGCTTTGTGTGCCCAGGTTTTCTGCTTCGGTTCAATCCCTCTCCTACTTCTCTGGCTTTCTGCAGTCACCAGGTCAGTGCTCTTGTTAGCCTCTCCATGCCTCCTCCTCCTCCCTGGGCGTGCTGTTTACTCTCCATTGCCCACTTGTAAATTTGGCAGCCCCTGTGCACTGCCAGCAGCCACAGACGTGTCAGTCAAGGTGCTGAGGACACCAGATGAGCAACAACTAAGTTTAGCTTCTCGGCAGGAAACAACTAGGACACGTTGTACTAACACAGGCTGCAGTTCAATAGTTGGTGTGGCTGGTTGGTCCAAGCTCACACGTGCACAGCAACTGTATGTTTGCTGCTGTGCACGGTAGGCTGTGTATAAGACACAGTGTCCTTTTGGGAAGCAGTATATATTTTTTTTTCCATCTGCATCAAAGATTTTCTTTTTTTCGCCCCATTGCTTTTACCATACAGCATCAAGGCTATGGTCCAGCAGGTCTGTGTTGTGTTGATTTGATTGCATAGCGTGCTTCGGGTTTGCAGCTCTGTGCGCTTTGGATCTGTCTCCTCATCAAGGTCCATTTCCTTTTTGTGGCTTTTAATAATTTCCTGTGATGTGTTTGCTCATTGTTATGCCTGTATCAAAGCTGGATTCCTTGTGCTCCTGGTCTCTATGCCCCAGCTTTGCTTTTGCCTAAACTTTGCTAGGAAGAACAACAGAAGGTGCACAGCCTGGTTGTAACACTGTTGTGAACTGAGAGAAGAGCATTAGGCATGTTTGCGAGAGGGTAGTATGGCTTGATTTCAGATGCAAAAAAAGGAGGCAGCTGTCTTCCATCATGGGGTCTAGGAGCTGGGAAAGGCATGAGGAAGGCTGTATTCTTTAAAGGCAGCAAGAGGAGTAAGCACAACTATTCCTGCAAAGGCATAGCTGAGCCCTTGCAGCCAATTACTTGTGATGACATTAGTCTCAAGAGGGCAGAGCTAGTCACCAGGCATGGTGACCAGTCTGATGCTAAGAAATAACATGACAAATTCCTCTTTGCCATAGCAAACCTGCCATGATGAGCTTTGGCATGAGTAGATTTCAGAGCGCTTTATAAAGCAGATTTGTACTGCTATGCACATTTTGTTAAAAGGGAGAGTGGAAAAGCAACCTGTCCAGATCACCCTGTTGGCCCTTACAGAGGCTGGAGTGAAAGGATTGCTGAGATCCCCTTGCAGTAGTTTATCCATCCTCTCAGTGTAGTTTAAAGACCTTAAGCCTTGAAGCACTGATCCTGCACTCTCTCCTTCCTGGTCTCCGGGGAAGGGTGCGTGTGCCCAGCAGTGGTACGGACCCTCCTGTGTGAGGAAGATGGGAGAATGATGTTGCAGAGGAGGGGAGACCCACATGAATCAAGCGTGACTGAAGAACTCCAGCGTGTAAATCTGCAGCAACTAAGCCATGTACATAGAAAGCAGAGTTGCACAGCTGAACACTTGAAGTTGTGGGAAGAGAACTTTGCAGTCCTCCTTATGTGCCACCTTGTGCATAGGTGGTTTTGGCTACTTCATTTTGACCTGGTGACTGTGTTTTGCAGCATCCTTTTTGTTTGCCATAGGAACAAGCTGTGATCCAGCAAAAAAAATAATCTTCATTCTTGTGCAGGTTGAGGATGGGAACTCAGCTGTGTAGACTGGGCTGATCAGTGATCAGTGCATCTTGTGGTATAGCCTGTCCTTTCTGCATGTAATCGCTTCCTAATTCATTCCATAGCTTTTCTGGTATAATAAAGTGTATCTGTGGGTTTTTGTTTTTTGTTTTTTTTTCATTCCTCTGCAGCCCACCCTTTACCCAAACCCCTGTTCCTGGAAGGAAGACCCATCCCAAAGACAGTCTCGATTGCATGGGTAAGCACTCTTGGAGGTTTGTATTTGTTTAAAAGTATAAAAAGCCATGTGGTAAAAAGTCTGAATAAAAGGCTATTAAGAGAGATGGCACTGCATGAAAAGTAATTAAAAACAATCAAGCAAACCAGATCCGTTGCTTAGATTACACTTCAAAAGTGACCCTGTAATGATCAAACATGAATATTCTTTAAAATCAAAAGACACAGAGCACCAAACATAAGCAGGGCTGCTCTTGTCATCGTTAACCCTCCTTGGCTCTGCAGTGATAGTGGTAGCACAGAAGAACCTTTGGACCTGGTTTGGGAATCAATTTACAGCAGCAACAGTCCAAACGGGGTAGCAAGTGCCCCGAAGTAAGTGGATGCAAGCAGCTAAAGCTGTTGAAAGATCACTGATGAGTTCTGTGTTGGAAGAAGTTGCTGAGGGGAGGCTTGCTTTTGTATTTGGAGACAACTGTGAGGTGCTGACAAATGGAAACAGCCTCGTGGGATCACCTTTTGTCTCTGTTAGCACCTGTGAGTTGCACTTTCAGGATTCTGACTTCGTACATAACAAAACTGGAGTCCCAAACTCTCTAGGGAGTTATGCCTCTTTCACTTACGTTATTCATAACCAGTAATACCGCAAATGCTGTTAGGGAAAGTGTACTGGTAACTTGCAAGGATCATAGGTTACTGCTTAATCACTTAAAACATCCAGCTGGTTAAATCATGGAAACTCTGTAATATTGTAATGACTTTCACTATTAAAAATGAGCAAATGGCAGTCAGCCTGTGGCACGTTAACTTATTTCTGGCCTGAGGCAGGATTTCTAGATTGAACTGTAGAGATGAAGCTGCAGTCAGTCCACGTCGCCCAAGGTTTTAATACATCCCTAGTGGTTGGGGAGGCATTTTGCTTTGAGACACCACTCGGCATCGTTGCCTACACGTGGCTCGCTGAGAACGTCTTGCCCTGTCCTTGTTGCTTTTCTTGCTGACCATATTTCAGCCATTAATGCACTCCTCTTGTGCGCTGCTGTAATGGGGAAATCATGCTGAAGTGCAGCAGAGGCCAGGAATGGTCTCGGAGGAGCGGCTGCTGGCCCCAGGCTAAGACAAACAAACAATCAGAACGGACTGTGTCATTGGAGTTGGATGGAGGAAAAACAGCAAGTGAAAGATGGGGGGGAAATGACAGATATCTTAATCTCAAAGTTATTTGGTGCTACCAGCAATGGCTTCCTGTGCTGGAATTTTTTTATTTTTAAAAAATACGTTCTTATTGTGCATATCCATCTCTCTCTCAATCTTGTGTCTAATCTAAACTCTGATGGCCTTTAATCCCTCCTGTATATTCTATTTTTCTAGCATTTAATCAAAGTAAGTATAAAAGTTTGGAGCTCTGGAGGTATAAATCAGTCTCTGGCTTTCAGAGGTCAGGAGTCACATCTGAGAAGTAAGTGGGGAGAGATTGTCTGGTGTTAGCCAAGTGCTGGATTTTTGCTGATATCCCCAAATATCAGCTGGAAATAGCTGATATCAGAGCAGAAGTTTTGGAGTAGATGGATCTGGACCTGACCCTGCCTGGCAGTTCTGTTTCCATGCTAATTTTTGCATTTTTCCACATGCAAATAAGATGTTTAGTGCTCTGTCTTGGAGACCAGGCATGGTCTGTGTTAATCCCCTGCTTGGTATTTGAACAGTGTGGGCCAGTGTCCATCAAGTCAGCAGTTAAACCCCTTTGCTTTAGGGGGACCAAGACCAGTGTGTCTAACCCTTATTCCCTAAGGAGTGTGTGAATGTGGACAGATTTCAGAGTGAGCCTTGGGGGATGTGTGGCCACGTGAATGCATAGCTTGTCACCTGGTTCTTGTCTGTTATTCAGCCTGAGGACCAGAATGCTTTCCAGTAAGAAACACTTGAGGCATTTGGTACTGAGCTGATCTCAGAAACACATCTTCTTCCCTCCTGCAGATTTTGACATCCCATTCTGCGAGAGGTTTGGGAAAGGTGGGACCTTCCCGAGGCAGTACCACCTCTCCCAAAGTCGCAAGGACTACAGTGACGGTAAGAAAATGATGGTGGGTCAGGGAGGGAGGTGGTCAGTCTAGGATCTCGATGGCTTGTGACAGTGCCTAGGACTGGAGAGACTTGGAAAGGAGAGGTTTCTAATAAAGGGAGAACCACCGAGTAATTTGGGGTTCGCTTGTGTATTCTGAAAAGCATCCTCTGTGAGACCTTGTGGGTCTGCTCTTGAGAAGTGCTGAGCATCCACAGCATATATGAAAGGCAGTGCTCAGCTCCTCCTCTGCTAGCACCTGTTCTTTTAACTTAGCCACGTGGATGATTGGCATTTCTCATCCCTAGCGATACCAACCTTTCTGTTCCCCTAACTTCCTTCCTTTTGAGGATGCTGGTTTGTGACCTTTACAGCAGGTTTTTCACAGCACTGTAGGAAATATCCTAGCAATTTCAGGGTAGCGGTATCTGTGCGCATCTCTGGTTTAAGCTGGCGAGCTCTGAGCTGTGGGGACCACTCCATCACCATCTTGCCGCTCCTTTCACTGTATGAGACTGCAAATGGTAGGAAGCAAAACTGAGTAAGAATCAAATTCCCTTAGAAGAAAAATACTGAGGACATGCAGACAGCATATTGAGCCTTCCAGAATGAACTTCATCTCTCACTGACACCACCTTTGTTAAAGCAGTTACCACGAGATCTGGCACTGCTTCTGTGGTCATTTGTGCTGTGGACTTAAAGGATGGCAAGGATAATTTGCAGCGCAAATCCTTGGCTGTTCAGAGTTTGTTTATGATTTAACAACCAACAAAACCCCTAATGTAATTAAACTGTTGCAAACCCCTCTAGAAGCATCTGCATTAGATGTAATGCCTGCTGCTAACAACTCTTGAATTGAATTTAAAATATCCGTACAGCTTTGCTTCAGTTTCATTAAACTTATTTTGCATAATTGGAAGAGGTGCACCACTGGATCTAGGCAGCGACATGAGAAGGTGGCGGTAGGTAGATCCAAGCTGGTGTGTGTGTTCTTGCTGTAACTCTCCCCTTTTCTCCTACAGGACGGAGGACTTTTCCCAGGAGTTACTTCCCCCAGGAGAACCTGTTTCAGCTTGTCCCTTCTAGCCGAACCAAGAGCTTTAATGGGGACAGCAAGCTCAGCACCTTGCAGTACGACGAGTACAGGCCCAAATGGTGGAACAATTGTGAAAAAGGTCTGCAGGTCTTCAGCACCTCCCCTACAAAAGCTAGGAACTGTAAGTGAATCAAAGCCACTAGTCTCTGAGGTCTCAGTACCTCTGGGTCTTGACACAAAATTGAGTTACTGTGACCTGCTAATTACTGCGCATCAGCTAAGCTAACCGTGTGTGAATGCACTTTGATTCCAGCGCCAACACAAGGCATGCTGTGCTGGCTTATGTCTCAGTGAGGAAGGTTTAATAGAACACACTGTATTTTATCTTGGCCTTGAGCTGAGAGCGTGCCTGGGGTCAGCTGGTGTTCATCACTTGCCGAGTTGCAGAAAGTTGCTTGTGTGTTGGACTGTCGGTGTGCTCATGCACCAGAAGCTTCCATGAGGCTTGGGATGTAGGAGCAAATGCAGCCAGAGGCTCTGTTCCTTGGCTTACATTGTTGTCACCCCAGCACCCAAAGATGGTGTTGCAGGCTGCTGTCATATTGCAAGACTGACCACGCTATAAAAATTTGTGCATTCTGGGCCTGTTCAGGGATGGACGACAATATAGGAATGACCAGTGAGATGAAAATCTTTACTGGTCCCTGCCTGGGTTGCTGCTCAGCCGTGCCGTATCCTTCTAACCACCCCTACAGCTGGGCAGAGAAAGTCCCACATGGGTTAAGAAGCAGTTTTTGGAGGAAGGACTGTTAAAGAAATGTCGCTTTTCAGGAACTTGTTTCTGCTTTATACCAATGCAGACTGGGAGACATCCCACACACAGACCAGGAGCACTAGTGCAATTAGAACTGTTTTTTCATGGTGCCCCTGGGAGAGGGTGGCTCACTGCTTGCCCTGGCGAGCTCACAGCGGGCCTGGTCTGCACTCTGTAGGGTCAGGTGGACCCTGATGCTGAAGTCTCCCTGCCGTGCCCTTCTCTTAACCCTCTCCTCTCTCGTGTAGCCCTGCAGGCACCTGTGAACTGGAGGCTGGGGAAGCTGCTGGGAAGAGGAGCTTTTGGGGAAGTTTATCTCTGCTATGATGCTGACACTGGGCGGGAGCTGTCGGTGAAGCAGGTGCCTTTTGACCCTGACAGTCAAGAGACAAGTAAAGTGAGTACAAGGGCAGGGCTGCGTTCTGCAGCCCCTTGGGGAATTGTGGGCTGCAGGTGGCAGAGGAGTCTGTGTCCTTGATGGAAAGCAGTGTGTGGAGGGTATGTGGTGTTTGCCCTTTTTGGAGTGGTCTCGAATTGCTTGTGGCACCAATCAACGTGCTCTGGTGACTTCTCTACTGCTTAGTTCCTTGGTCATGTTGGCCTGCTTTGTCTCAGGTATCGTTTCTTGCAGGGCTGTCTGCTCTTCCTTAGATTCCGCCTTCTTCCTCCCTTCATCTTCTTCCCACTCTGTGCACTGCATTAGCTTTGCTGGTATCTTCATTCACACCTTTCCAGAAAAACTTCGTGAACACAAGGAATAATAATGAGTAAACCTGTCTCAAAGCCAAGGCCCTGTGCATCCCATCTGTCTTTCTCCTTACCTTTTTCTTACGGCAGTGCTTCTCACTGCTGAGCCTTATGTGACTTATGTCCTCGTGGGCAGCTTCACAGGTGTTCTGAAAAGAGTGTTCAGCATCAAGCGATATTTGGATAATATTCCCAAAGTAACCATGCCCTTTTGTCACGAAGTACGTCTGTTCTGTTGCAGGAGGTGAATGCCTTAGAATGTGAGATTCAGCTGTTGAAGACTCTCCGCCATGACAGGATAGTGCAGTACTATGGGTGCTTGCGGGACCCTAAGGAGAAGAAACTGTCTATCTTTGTTGAATACATGCCAGGGGTAAGTGCAGTTCCTGCTAAAGATTGTCCTGAGCAACAGAGAACGTGTTTAGACTGCCCTGGAGTCTGGTGAAATTTGGATCTGGAGTTAAACTGTTCAGCTGAGCTGCTCTATATCTGATGAGCCAGACCAAAACAGTGGATGCATCCCTAAGGCTCGAGAAGACTTAGGTTGTGAGTCAGATGTCATGGTGAAGGCCCTCAATGTGCACCGAGTGAAATCAAAAGCCACCAAACGCCTTGAAGGCAGGTTTTCGGTTTGAATCCTGGAGCAGGGTGTGTTCACAGTCTGGAATCTGAACTCAGTGATTGTGGGACATGATCCAGATTTGGCTCCAAACACTGTGGCCTGAGCCCATCCTTAAGTATTTATTGCAAATCCCTGCAGGAAAAGCTAATAGTACAACTGTCCACCCACAGCTGTCACCAATTATTTGTGGCTTTCAGCACGTGTGTATTAAAAACAGTGTTACTCACTTGTAAGTTTTCTCCTGTTCGGGACAAAACTTTCTGTTGATAGCATTATCCTCTTGGGCAGGAGTGGCTTCAGTCTGTGGCTTTGCTGATAGAGGATGAAATAGCCCTAGGGAAGAAGAAGAATCAGAAAGCGTTGGGAGAGTCTAAGCAGGGGCTGGAGAATGTATGCAGATTAGTTGAATATCTCTTTCTGTTTGTGAGCATGTGAATTACATCAGTCTTATAGACAAAGTCTTCGGTTGGTATAAATGCTATTTATATTGTCAGAGGATCTGTTCTCCAAAGTCCCTCCTGTCTAGCTGGATTCATTCCGCAGAGTGTGGAAGATAAACCCTTGTTTATACAAAGATTTGTAAGGTCAGAGGGACTGTTAGGTCATCCGGTCACAAATAATTTCAGTTATTAGTAAACATGCTAGAAGCTGTCTTAACACATCTTGCATGTGAGCAATCAGGTGGACTTCCACATGTTTGAGTCCCTTCCAAGCCCTGTCCTTCCTCTCTCCCTGTGGGCAGGCATCTCGCTGGCAGGCCTTACCACCAGGCGGGGACCCAGAGGAATAAACCCCGTGAGTTTCATCAGGCCCCTTGCCGCTTACTCTGCAGCGTGCCGATGTTTGTTAGCAGCCAGGAAACCAACATTTGGTGCGGGGGCAGTGTCCAGCAGGGCTGGAAGTCGAATGTTTGTTTTTTTACACGATAAACCAGAGCTCTGACCAAATACAGATTGACTTCCGTGCTGCAACAACAGCCCATTTCACAAAAGCAGCTCGGGGCTTTGGTTCCCAAGGCCAGCGAAGCGAATGCGTTCGCGAACCTTGCAGGGCAGCGGCTCTGCAGGGCTGGGTCCTGCAAAGCTTCTGATTTCGCACAGCCAGCTTGGCAGAGTCTTCCCAGGGCCAAGCCCGGGTGCACCGTTCGCCTGGCATTCTTATGATTGCCCCATTAAGTAGCTGAGACTGTCTTTTCTGTCCTGCCCTATTTTTTAAAAATTTGTGCTTGGAAAACAGAACGGTCTATCTGACCACAGGCCCTGAAGACCCTGTTTCCCAGTCTTGTTTGATGTGCCCCTGTCAGGGTGAGGGAGGCCAGGCTAAGGAAGCTTAGCTCGGTGGTGGGCGAAGGAACATACCCTACATACGAGTTGATACCAGGGGGCGATTTCAGAGCATCTTGGGTTACTTCAGCAGCCCTGTGAAAGGGAAAGAAGAGATCCATCCACAGGATCCACCACCAGCCTCAGAAGGCCAAAGCAGTAGCCGGGCAGAGCAACAACTGGGGTGGGTGGAAAAGCTGACACGGTTTGAGTGACTGACTTGCAGCAGAGGAGCCCACTGTTCCAAGAGCAGAAGGACTGTGGCAATCTGGGATCAACCCCAGAGCTGCAGGACAGGCAGAAACGGGATGAGTTTCCCCTTCTGCTGCTTTCCAGGTAACCTGAATGCTGGAGGTAGAGCTGGGTGCCACCTCTCTGACTGAACCCCTGATCCACCCCTGGTTCATCCCGGTTAAAACCCAGCTCTGGCATAGTGAGGGACATCTGTTTCCAAGTGGACCGAAAACAGAGCTAAAAGCAGGGGGTCACCCTCTTGCAAATGCTAGATGTCTGCACCCCTGCTTCCTTTCCTCTTTGGTCAGTGAAATCAAACCAGTAGGAGCCTGCGTGCCTGGGGCAGAAATTCAAGTACTTGCACATTGTTTACCCGGGGTGGTCTTGCTGAAGCAGTCCCATGTGGTCCTGCCCCTGGTGAGTCCGCCTGCCTCATGGCAGCAGGTGCTCCGTGCTGTGAGAAGCTGGGGGGGGGAGGCTTCACAGAAGACTGACTCATCAGCTTGGCCCTGAAGATCTGGTCGATTTGGTCCCCTCGCTGGAGTTGTAACTCCTCCTCAGTGTGGTCCTCCTCCATGAGCTATTGGTGACAGCCAGCCACTAGAGGGGGAAGAAGATCTGTAGTGCTGGCAGGGACTGTACCCTTTTCTCCACTGGGATTTGGGATGCTGAGAACAAGTCTTTGCTCCATCCAGCACTTAGTGAATTTTTGTCTTGCTGTTTCTGCGGCAGAGTGTGGGTTTTTTTGAGCTGGTCACAGTAACTTTTTAAATTTTCCTGACATGATGGTTCTGCTGGCCCTTACAGTTGGTGTGTGTTGTTTCTTTGCAACAGGGCTCAATAAAGGACCAGCTAAAAGCTTACGGTGCTCTGACCGAGAACGTCACACGGAAATACACCAGGCAGATCCTGCAAGGAGTCTTCTACTTGCACAGCAATATGATTGTCCACAGGGATATTAAAGGTGAGTAGATAATACAGACAGGCTTCTTGCTTGGAGTTTTTCAACCCAGCCTCGCAGTGCGCCAATATAAATTCTTGTGCAAAACACAGTGCTGGGATCTGGTCAAGTAATTTTGCCCCCAGCATTCACCAATTCGAACTGTGAGAATCTTAAACAAGCAGCTGAAACCAAAACGTTGTGCTGTCTTCCTGCTTGGGAAGCCCAGATATGAGGTGTTCTTAAGAGGGGTTATTGCTAACTGCCCTTACACATCTGAAAACCTGGTGTAACGTACCTGAGTTGGGAGGCCCTGGCAGTCAGAGAGATCTGGGGCTCTCTTCGCCTCTCTGCGGGTGGGGAGGAGGATCTGTCATCTCCCATTCACCGCGTGCTTTTGGGAAACCTGCGGAGTGAGGAGATGCTGGTGGGAGTCAAGCCTCTCGGAGCACAGCTGCCTTAGGAGAGAGGGATTGTACGTGATGCTGAGTCTGGCCCCAGCAAGGCCCTTTGGTCTCCCTTGTGTCCAGCTCTTTGCCTGTGCTGTTCCTGCTCTCCTCGCTGTAGCCACTTCAGTTCAGGTTGCTGCTTCATCTCTTGTGTTTGTGGTTTTTGTTCCTTTTTTTTTTTTTTTTTTTTTGCTTTTCACCCCAGGTGCCAATATTTTGAGAGATTCTGCTGGAAATGTGAAACTTGGAGATTTTGGGGCCAGCAAACGGATCCAGACCATCTGCATGTCTGGGACTGGGATTAAATCTGTCACGGGAACGCCATACTGGATGAGCCCAGAGGTGATCAGTGGAGAGGGCTACGGAAGGAAAGCTGATGTGTGGTAAGGAATGTAGTAGAAACCTCACCATTTCTGCTTAAATCAAACAGTCCCTTTGGGAAGTTGTCATGGGAGCAACAGGTATAGCTAGTAGTTGGAAGACAGAGGAGTGTAAAGGATGGAAATAGAAACTGAATGTTAGGATCGATTACGCAGATATCAAGGGAGCGTGTTGTAGCTGAAGGTCCTAAAACAGGAGCCCTCAGAATCACAACTTGCTTTTGGAAGCTTTTATCACATGTGAGGGTCATGCACAGCTCGACCCCGTAGCTGCTTTTTAATTCTGGAAAGCAGGTTGGTAACAAAGGTTGCTAAAAGAGGTGTTGAGTTTTGGTGGCTGCTTTTAGGTTAACTAAACCCAGCTCAGAGGCTCTGGGGGATCTTGTGCAGCCTGTCAAAATCTGCTGCTGGATGTTTGCACGTGGCTCAGGCACAAAAACAACCAAAACCACTGGCTGGTTGTGAACATTTTGATCTGTGGAGGGTGTCAGCTAGAGCCTGAAAGAGTTGGGATAACACTACTAATCCTCCCAGTAAATGAGGAGGAAGCACTGTCATTGCAGTGTGTTTTGTTGGGTGCCCAAGCAAGTAGGGTCCACAAAAACTGGGTCCTCCAACAGAGTCCTGCTTGCGGGGGAAACCTAGGGGGTCCTAGGCAGGCAGGCAGGTACCCTGCACCACCTGCTCCAGCCGCTGACAGGGAAGCATTGTTCAATTTTTTGGGGAGCCACCGTGAATGGAGGTGGCAGAGAAGGGTCCCTGCTGAGACAAGGACTCCTCAGCAAGGACAGGGAAACCTTTCAGGCTCTTTGCCTCTCATCTGATGTCTTACTTGTCAGATGCCTGTCAGAGATGGAGGCACACATATCTCGTTCTGGCTCAGCTTCCCGGGGAACTACGTGGCATTGCTGAAACTGTTGTGTCTAAACTCATGCCTGAGTCTCCCTTCAGGGGATGCTCTGCTAAGGTGTCTCGTATGCTTTTATGAAACTTAATACCTGCCAGTTAACATAGGCAGAAAAGCCGCTGGCTTTAGGGCAAGGCTTTCAAGTTTGCTTCTGCTAGTGGGAGTGGAGAGCTCAGTGCCAAGGACCTGTGTGAACAGCGAGGTTTGCTCCGTTGAGGCAGGTGCGATCCTAGAGCCGATTAGACTTTAGAAGCGCAGCCCCCACCCCAGTCCCTAACCTGCTGTCTCACCCCTGCGTGCTTGGTGTGGTTTCAGGAGCGTGGCCTGCACCGTGGTGGAGATGTTAACGGAGAAGCCGCCGTGGGCAGAGTTCGAAGCCATGGCGGCTATTTTTAAAATCGCCACCCAGCCGACCAACCCCCAGCTCCCCGACGGCGTCTCGAACTCCTGCCGCAACTTCCTCAAGCAGATCTTCGTGGAGGAGAAGCGGAGGCCGACGGCCGAGGACCTACTGAGACATCCCTTCGTCAACTGCGGGCTCTGAGCCCCTGGCAGCGGGGATGGGGAAGCGCCGGTGGGAGGGGGGTGGCCGCCAGACCCGGGGCCTTCAGACCTCCACCCTGGGCTGTCCTGGCAGTGGCCCCCGCAGGTCCCTTGCTCATTGCTGGCTCGGCACCCGCCGCGTTGTTGGATTTCCAAGCTGCGCTTGGGACTGTTGGTGCCAGGAATTCAGAGCGAGGGATTTCCTGGACTGTGCGGGTGCTGGCCTCAGACCAAGTAGCCTCCTTGCCGCCAGCGATACCGGGGTCACCCCCCCTTGCTGTGTTACTTATCTCTTGGGGAAAGTGCGGGAAATGGGATCTGTCTTCCCCCCCAGCACGACAGTGATGCTGGCAGCATCCCCGGGACTGGCAGAGGAATAAGATGCTCAGTGGCGATCACCACCTTTCGCAGTGGAACAGACAAGGGGCTTCAGCCAAGCCGGAGGAGATGATCCTCAGACTGCAGAGTCGGGGGGACCCGGGTGTCCCCGTTCATAAGGGGACCAAACCCTCCTGGAGGTCGTGGGAGCAGCCAGCGTCTCCAGCAGGGCGGCATTTAATACTGTTCTGTGCCTTAAGCGGTTACAATCAAGGAGTGATGCTCGACTCGGCACAAAGCACCGTCGGGCGCGATGATGCGGCAGCCGTGTTGACTTTGCCTTTGTGCGCGTGCGTGTGTGTGTGTGTGTGTGCACGCATGTGTGTGCAAGTCTTGGAAAAAGGGGTCTTCTCGGGGTGCAGGAGGTCTCTGTGGGGTGCACCCACGGACGGATGCCTGAGACCTCTGCCATGGGCTGTGCAGAGGGATGTGTAAATGCTGTCGATGGCTGCGGTGGGCAGGGCTGAGCACCAGCCAGTTCGTGCTGGGAGCCATCAGGGTTCGGGTGGGAGCTGGAGGGGACCTTGGCGAGGATGGCTTTCTGCTCACAGCCATAGCCCTGCTAACCTGTCCCTGATGCTGCGCTGGGGCTGGCTGGAGGGATGCTAATGCATGTTGGAAGTGGAGCTGCAGGAGGAGCCCGGTGGGTCTCTGTAAAACCCAAGAGGGTGCCTAAAATGAGGCAGAGAGGACCAGTGCCTGTGGATCTGGGCTGCTGAGGGCTGGGTGCCTTCTCCATGCCTCGTGGGACTAGCCCAGGGTGCAGGGAAGGGGGACGTCACCTCTGTGGTGGTGCCTGAGGGAGCAGCTGCAGACCCGTGAAGCCTCAGACCAGGAGAGCAGAGCTGTGTCAGCCGAGGGCAGCTGGAAGCAGGTTTCTTTCTGTGGTATATTTGAGTTTGTAGGAGGAAGCAGGCCAGCTGAAAGCAGAGTTGGGCTACAGCCTCTTTGAACAGCAGCACTACCCTGCTGGAAAGCACTACCTCCTGGGCAGGGAGCGCGTACAGAGTCCCTGGAGGCTAATTAATCAGATCTTGGTTATTTTGGACAAATTAATTGTACCATCTCACCTCCCCCTTCCTTACTTTTTTTATGGGCTCAGCAAAGGGTTAAATAAGCAGTAGCTGGGAGGTTGCCATCCTTGGGCCGGTGTGTCACACACACGTTTATTTTAATATTCTTTTTAATTGAAAAGGAAAAGTGTTGCTTGGACCAAAGGGGAAATTCAGAAATCAGTTGTTCCTGTCACTTTGCACATCCTTGAATAATTCTGCGTGGGAGAGATCTAGACTGCACCGCTGGTGTGCTGCTGGGAGTGTTTCTTTGTCCACAGCTCTAAAAAGAGAAGCAAAAATGAGAGTTATTTCAGTTAAAACAAGCCAACAAATAAAACAAACCAAACAAACCACTGGTAGTGTCAGGGCATATTCGGATAGCTAGAAGGATTCCCTGTAAATGTGCCTGCAAAGCTGCAGAGGCCAGTTACTCGCCAGGCCGGGCTGCGGTGAAGCCGCGGGCTGCGGTGGAGCAGCGCCCAGGGGTCTGTGCCACTTGACATGGTGGTGGTGGGCAGCCCTCCTCGGGGGGGGGGGTGGGGGGGGGTGGGGTTGGAGTCACCTCCTTTCTCCGAGGGGGAATAAACAATTTTATTCTGTGAATAGGACCAAATCCATTAGTCTCTTCAGTAATACGGGATCAATGGAAAAAATAAAAATACAAGAAAAAACAAAGATCAATGTTGACTGGGGAGGGTTTTGTTGGGAAAAGGTGTTTTCACCAAAGCTAAAAAAAAAAAAAAAATATGTGTTTTTAAGCTGTTTTCTCCTCTTCCATCGAATCTGTTCGGTGTTGATTTTCCCAGCCCTTCAGTGGTGAGTGGGTGTTTTCCTTCTTTCCAAAGCCTTGAGAGCGAAGCGGGGTTTGTGGCCACCCCAGGCCCTGAACCCCCCAGCCCGCCGCGGGTGGATGGGGCACGTGTGTGCGTGTGTGTGTGCACGTCGGCGTGTGCGACTCACTCCTCAGGTGCCTTTGCCTTGTTGGGTTTAAAAACCCTTGCAGTGTTCTGATGTACAGAATGGAACTAGGAAAAGAGAATGTAATATTATGCCATGTAAAGTTGGTTCTTGGTTGCTTGGGTTTGTTTGGGTTTTTATTTGATTTTTGCCTGTAGTGGGCCGGGTGGCTCGTCCACGCAGGCGTCCCTGGGAGAGATGACTCTGGGGGGGAGGTGGAGCAGCCACGCACACCCCATAGTCCCTTCCCAGCCGGGGGGCGAGGAGGGGACCGGGGGGGCCGGTGAGGATGGACCTGGTGGTTCCTGGCACGTCCTCCAAATAGTGACTCTCGGCAGGTCTCAGCCCCTGCAGCTCCACGTGTCCCTTTGTCCTGGCATCCCCCTTGGTTCAAATGCTCCAAACGCACAAGGCATTTTATTTTTTTTTTATTTATTTCATTTTAGTTCCTTTTAATTTATTGATTTTTGAAATTATTTTAATTTTTTTCTTTATTTTTATTGGGTCTTTATTTTTTCCCTTCCCTCCCTTCCCCCTTCCCTTCCCTTCCCCCTTCCCTCCCTTCCCTTCCCCCTTCCCTCCCTTCCCCCTTCCCCCTTCCCTTCCCCCTTCCCTTCCCTTCCCCCTTCCCTTCCCTTCCCTCCCTTTTTTTTCCCCGTTTCCCCTTCCCTTCCCTCCCTCTTTTTCCCCTTTTTTCTGTTATATTTTCTTGACACATGAAATTTAAAATCTAGTTTAAATTTATTTATTTCAGTATGTATTTATTTTTAAGAAGCTTTGTTTTGGTGGGATTTCTCGGTTTCACGCCTTTAACGCCTCCTTGCCCGGAGCGGCCCTGAGGGCGGCGCCATGCAAATGAGGGGGCGTGGCACGCGAACGAGGCTGTTCGCGGGGGGCGGCGGTGACAAGATGGCGGCGGGGCCGGGCGCGCCGCTGCGGCGGGTGCAGCTGGTGCTGGGGCACCTCGCCCCCTCCCCCCCGGGCCCCGGCACCGGCCTGCGGGCCGCGCCGTGCGGGAGCCGCGCCGGGGCCTCGCCGCGGGCCGCCAGCCCCGACGATGTGGTGGTGGTGCACGGGCGGAGGACCGCCATCGGCCGCGCCAAGCGCGGCGCCTTCAAGGTACGGCCCGGGGGCCCTGCCCGCCCGCGGCACCTCCGCCGGGCCCCGGGGGCGCCCCTGCTTGCCGCCGCTGCGCTCGGGCTGGGTGCGCGGCGCCGCCTGCCCGCAGCCCCCGGCGCTGCCTCGGGACCCCCTGAGGGGCCGCAGCGCCTCACGGCTTCCGCGCCGGGGCTGCGCGGCCCAGGTGCCGCCACCGCCACCCCGAACGCCGGGCCAGAGCCGCGCGTGTCCCGGCTCCCCTTGAGGCCTGGGGTCTCTGCGCCTGGCACGGCCCGGTGGGGCCTCGTCCTCCTGGGTGGCGACGGCAGCGTCCCGCGTCCGACCGCCGCGATGGCCCCGGAGGATGGGCATTGCTGGGTCAAACCCAGTTCCTGTGCTGGGGGTCACCGCCCTGTCACGAAACAAACGGGGGGGCTCAGCCTGCTGAGGCTTGGCACCGGACTGGCCGCAGGTTGGTCCCGCAGGCCCTGCAAGGCATGCTCGTGTGAAACCGGGAGGGACGGGAGCAGGGTTAGGGCGTTAGTGCTTGAAAGCTCCCTGGGGTAAAAAACGCGCGGAGGAATTCCACATTTGTAGGGAAACCACCACCGTCCTGGGGCGAGGACTGGAGTAAAGCTGCCCGAGCACGGTACGCCAGCACACTGAGGGCAAACAGGTGACAGGGCAGCTGCTGGTGTTCCTTGGGCAGCGCTAATTGCCTGTGCTTTCAGGATACTACACCCGATGAACTGCTCTCCGCCGTTATGACAGCTGTCCTTCGAGATGTCAGCCTTCGTCCTGAGGCCCTGGGAGACATCTGTGTGGGTGAGCGCGCAGCCTCTGTCCAGACTTGGAAGCTCCTGGCCCGGGTAGCTCTGTGGGACAGGCGGCTCCTGGTGTCCCATGGGGTCCTGCAAGTACCGTGGGGCTGGAAGGGGTTAGTGCGTAGCGTTAGGTTTGTGAAATCAGTGTGTCCTTCACGACTCCTCTGTCCAGTGGTGGGGCTCTCATCCAGGTGCTGGATGCACCAAGCCGTGGGGATGCTAACATCCCTCCGACTGCCACCGCAAACAGCGAGGGGAGTGCAACCGATTGACTGAATCATATCTTTGCATTCAGGAAACGTGCTGCAGCCTGGAGCTGGCGCTTTGATTGCAAGAGTTGCACAGTTTCTAAGGTAAACTCTCAATCAGATCAAGGTTCTTTCTCTCCTTTTTGGTCTTCCGCCACGGCGCAGCACTGGGTCAGAGGATTTGACGAGTCTTATGCGCTCCTAGGAAGTTACAGCAAATCACCCTCTGCCTAGGAATTAGACTCTGATGGAGCAGTTGGAGAATCCTGATGGGAAAGGGACAGGGAGGCAGAAGTGAGGCTGTTCAACCTGTGTTGAGCCTCTGAACAGGAGATCTTGTTCTGTGGGCTCCCAGCTGCACCTGCTGCTTCTCTGTGCTGCGAGGCTGTGCTGCTCTGCTCTGCATGGTCCGAAACCCGTGGAGTTGTCTCTGGTCCTCCTGTTCACTTCCCAGTGCTGGTGGTCGATGGCTCATATTGAGCTGGATCCCAGCTTCCAAATATGCCAGCCAGTGTCTATTGTCAAGTGACATTTGCTTCTGTAAACCGGTGTACAGCTACTGCGTTGGAGGGTGCACACACAGCCTACCAGTAATTACAAATGTTGCGGAGCTTGTCAGTATTCCTGGCCCCGATCAGACCTCGGGAGCTAGGCACACAGGAGGGCCCTGCGTACAGAGGATCTTCTGAAGACAGACCTGTGGGGAAGCAGCACTCGGAGCCGCTTCCAAATCAAGTGTGGAAGTTATCTATGAACTTTGCTTTCTCTTGTTGACCAAGAGGTCAGGAAATGTATAAAGGGATCTGTCTTGAACTTGAGGGTTAAAGTTTAATCAAGTGGCTTAATGCTGTCTTTAGAGCTTTGGTTTATTGCGTGGATTTCATCACTGAATCTTTGCCAACACTGTCTTATTTTCTAGTGGTATTCCAGAGACGGTGCCATGCTCCAGCGTGAACCGGCAATGCTCCTCCGGGCTACAGGCCATTATCAACATAGCTGGTACGTGTTAGGGGCACTTGGATCAGAGTCGATGCCTGCCGCCCCCCATCGCTCATTTCTCCTGTCCTCCACTCTCTCTGAGCAGTAAAAGTAGAGGCAATGTCTTCTTTTGCTGGGAATTTTCAGCGTGTTGCTAGTTGAATACTTTTATATCCTTTAGTGGCCAAGTTTACCCACAGAGAAGTAACTTGATTTTCTGAGGATAAGTCCTACCATCGCTTTCATATCGGGCAGCTTCTGGAAGGGTCCCTCTGGTCCTCTCTGGTTGCGTGTCAGGTCACAGTTAGTCTTCAGCCCCATTGGCTCCTTGACCTGGTTCACGTTCTAGCAGGCAGGAGGGCGGAGGGAATGGCCCATTTGGCTGCAGTGGGTGCCTCAGGTGTTCGTGAAACCGCAGCCGGAGTGGAAATGCTTTTGCAGCTGCTGATAGTAAGAACATTTATGTACTGCTGTTACAGGTGGCATCCGAAATGGATCGTATGACATTGGCTTGGCCTGTGGGTAAGAAAGTCTTTTTATGGTACTTGCCTAGGCTTCCTGAAGGTAGCACTGTCCTGCTGCAGCAGCTCTTGTGTGAGGTATTAGAACCCCCTTCCAACCAGACCTGTCCCACCCGCGCCCACCCCGCCCCGGCCAAGGAAACAGATGGTGTTCTCGTGTGACAAATGGGTGAATAAACTCTAAAATTAGGACCTGAATATAAGTGTGGAACTGCAGATGTAATTTGTGCCGTTCCAGCGGCTGCTGAGTACTTTTGGCAGATTGGGTTATCTTAAAGGGTCTGAGGGAGGGTGCTTGAAAATCCTTTAATTCTCCTGGAAGTTTTGGTCTTGGTGACATGTCTGCTGGGGTTGCAATAAGAGGCTGTGTATGTCTTACAAGCATGCAAAAAGCCTGTCCGCTGTCCCTGTTGTAGCATACTACTTGTGTGCAGAGGTCTGACATCCTGAAACCTGGCATTATTAGCTTTTTAATTAATCTCCAATTAACTGGTGCCTTGGAAATCCAGCAGCTCTCTTGGATAAAGAAATGAATGCCCTACCCGTGCTAATAACTGTCCTACGTACTTACAGCAGATGTTCTTCTGCAGTGGACAGGCATGCTGTTCTTTGCTTCACTCCTAACATCATAAGTGTTTATATTTTAGAGGATTACATAACTGTTAGGTTAGCTTTGGAGAAATGCTAGTGACCACATTCACACTCATTTCAGAAGAATGAATTAAAAAAAAAGAAAAGAAAAAGTATTCCGTAATCCTGAGGCTGAAATACTGGATTTCTCTTTTTCTTTACCGTGGAAACTCTCAGTCTGTCTTGAATTGTTAGTGTACACAGTCATCCAGTAGTCCTTAGGAAGATGTTTATATTTACAACTTTTTAGCACCTGCATGTACCTGGTTGAGCAAGATCTGATGTGGAGAATGCCCTTGCCTTCTTAGGCTGCTGCGAAATGAACAGCTCAGCAAGTCAGACGTGTTCCTCCGATGTAGGCAGAACACTTGGTGTTCACAAGGAATGCTTGTGTTTGAACACATGAGGCTTTTCACTCGTTCACTTTAACACACTTGTTCCCAGAAGCTGCTTGGTGATGTCCACCAAAATGATACGCTTAAAGGTACTGAAAGGCTCAAAGGGTTTGGGATCCAGCCTTTGCCCGCTGGGTATGCAAGCCACTGGGTTTCATTGTGGGAGGTTTTCTGGCCTCTAACCTGCAGGGTCCTTCATGAAGACATAAAATAGCTTTTGTGAGTTGGGTTTATCCCAAGTTGTGCTCTTCCTCTGAGTGGACGCGTGCACTCTGTAGGTGAAGAGATACTGGATGACAACACAAAACGCAGTCGCTGTGGTTTGCTCTTACTTAAAACCTGATTCTATACCTTCTTTCAGGGAGTAGATGCAGCTGCAGTCAAGTAATGCAGTGTCTCATAGTAAAGTTAGTTTAAATGCCTGAGAGTACTGTTGGTGGAAAACAAACTTATTTTCTGCTTGTCTTGCATTTTCCAGGAATAGTTTCTCAGTTATTTACTCTTCATGAGTGTATGTATTTGTGTGGTGCAGAGTAGAATTCAAACCCTCTCCCCATCGTAAGCTTCATGATCTAGGCTAACTTTACAAAAGCTCACTGGTCCTTTGTACCCAGTGATGTCTGGGTATTCCTGCGGTAAATTTGGATGTTTTAAATCTGTTAACTCATTTGTAGGTCAAAATCTGCAGCCTCTGGGATCCATGTCTTAAATTCTTTGTGTTGCGAAATACAAATGGCATAACTCTGTCATGGTTTGCTTAATACTTCTATTAAACTGCCAACCCGTTCTTAAGCTGTAAGTGGCATTTTTATGGCACGTAACAATGGACAAATGTGCCAGAATCATTAGCAATTCCTTCCTGGCTGTGGAAACGCGAGAAGTTAGCTGTTGACGTTGGTGTCCTATGCTAGTGAAGCAAGGACCAATTTAATCTAGCAATCTGTTTTCATTTCGTGGTAATTCTTATATTGATGAGCTGCTGCCTCAGCCAGTTCTTAATTACTAGCTGCATTTCTATAGGATAATAGGAAAGCGTGTTGTCAAGATACTGAGTTTTGATAGTCTTAATGGAGCAATTACCACAAAGTTAGTATGAAAGCACTGGTTGCAAATTCAAATTTTTCCTGTTTAGGGTGGAAACGATGTCCCTCAGAAGTGCAAATAACCCTGGTGATATCAGTTCCAGCATGATGGAAAACAGCAAAGCTCGAGATTGCCTTATTCCTATGGGGTAAGTGTTTCCTCTTCCCCAAGGTTTAAGAGTTTTCTAGATGGCCTGTCTTCTCAGTTACCATATTGTTTCAAATCAATCTGAATGCGGTGACCTTGGATCTGTATGTCAGCATCCTCCTTGGTTGTGGTAGAAGATGAATTATGTGAAATGGGAGAAGATCAGCAACTGATGAAAGATTTCCTTGTCTTCTGTCTTAAGCTCAGCAGCTTAATGAGCAAGGAAAACGGATTTGAACCTTGTTTTGATCCTAGATTTGATTCAGGATTTGCTTCTGCCAGGCAGTTCTAGGTTGAGAAGGCAGCAAATAGCTTTCAGACTAAAGCAAATGCTTGTACTTGTGTTGTGTTAGTAAAAGCCAACTGCAGCTCCATTAGTTGTGTCACTGGATTAATTCTGTGACATTGTTTTCCCCAGAATAACTTCAGAAAATGTGGCAGAGAAATTTGGAGTTTCCCGAAAGAAGCAGGATGCCTTTGCCTTGGCTTCCCAGCAAAAGTAAATGCTTTTTTCTTTTCTCTCTTTTTTTTTTTTTTTGTTGTGTGTTTTTTTTTCCTAACCTTTTGATTAAGGAATAAATAGATAGAAGGCACATTGGTACTTCCCAGGAGTGGTTAAGTGCAGCCTTCATGTTGCCTCCAAACCTTAGTAGTGAGTAAAGAAGCTTGAGATGGTCAGAGCGAAGATCAGTGCATGTCCCGGGTTGTGTGATAAGGAAACACGAGTCCAGAGCTGTATGACTACTCTTGTGCACGTACCATCGAGCTTGTGAGCCCTGAGCAGCGAATGCCCCTGTTTTTCAGCATCCAAAGGATACAACCCCTGTGAGGTTTCTGAAATGAATGTATGGTGCAGGATTTTCGTAGTGGCTTTGGCTCGCTATGATTTGAAACTGAACATGGGAGTGACAGCAGAAGGAACCTGTCCTAAGAGGGAATATTTAAATGTAGCCATTTTCAGAGAACTGCTGAGTTTGAGAAGAGTGGCTTGTCTTCACTGCAGGTGTTTGGCTCTAAGTGAGCCCAGTCCTACCTCTAATAACCTTCCTCTGCAGTTAAATCGCTGCCAAAGTCAACTGACCCCTGGAATCTGTGGAGTTGTACTGGCGGTCCAGTGGCATGTGATCCGTTAAAGTTGCTGCCATCAAAGAGTTAAACTAACTTTCAGAGCTCTGTTTAAGCATCGCCCCGGTCCAATTATTTATCTAATACAGGAAGCCACTGCACAGGCCAGTTAACCTTTAAATTCTGGCCCTGCTTCTCAGGGAACTTGGCATGCCAGCCTTTCTCACTGACATTGAACTGATAACACAAAAGGGTATGTGAACGCGATCCTCGCCTCTCACATGAGGAAAGGGGTGATTTTCTGGCCTCAGTCTCAGGATGTCTGCAGAGTTACTGATCTTCCTTCAGCACTTCACTCAAATGCTCAATTACCTGGAAATATTTTCATTTTATTATTAAAAGTGTGAAGCGATGAGTGGGTAAAACAAGCTTTCACTCTCTAATTCATTATTCCCTGGAAAGGGTGCTCTGCTGCTGGCAGGTAAATCATCTAAACGAGCTCTACAGGGGAGGTTTTTAAAATACCATATTGATATGGAAGATTAAAACTGTGTGCCCTGAGCTAATTCTAATTTAGCTAATTGCATTCTGCCTACTTATATCAGTCTGGTCGTATCGGTTGTTCCCTGCTGCTAATACTGCTGTCTCAGGGACCAGACCCCATCTTTACCACATCTTTAAGTGATAACCTTCTACATAGTCACACTGAACTATGCACCATACATTGCAGTCATTTGGAATTAAAAGGTTATATTTAAATGCCAGAAGATTATACCTGAAGTCTGTGGTCTAAAGCTGAACTTGTCTTTAGTAGGACAAAACAAGGAATGAGTGAAACTTTAGCCATTCCTTATCTTCTTAGAAATTATTAGCATTATGTGGAGGCTTAGCCCACTTGCCCTGTTTAGATTCTCAAAAATAAAAATTGATTTTTGAACATCGGGATTCATTTATTTTCTTACGGTTGTGATGTGATTGTACCACTGGATAAGTACAGCTTCGTGCTGCGGGCTGGTGGTGGTCAGCCAGTCACAAAGGTGTTGATGGGAACAGAATGGGGATCTTGCTCAGAAGTGTGTGATCCTGTGGTCCAGGTTTGGGGAGAATGCCCATAATGTTAGCAATATTTTTCCTGTGATGTGGAGGTAAGAAGTCTGCCTTCCTGTGGTTGGAAGTAATTATTCACCTGTTATCTTGTCTACTACTGGGTAATGATGTACCTGTGTACCAAGTCACACCTTAGTTCATTCTCTTACTAACTGGTTTCCTTGACATTAATTCTCTTGCAGTTTTCCTCCAGAATATTTTAACCTTGCATACTCTTCTTCAACAGAGCAGCAAAAGCTCAGCAGATGGGACTGTTTAAAACTGAGATTGTTCCAGTGAAGACCACTGTTCTTGATAATCAGGGCAAGCAAAAAACAATCACTGTGGACCAAGATGAAGGGATTAGGCCCTCCACGACGCTGGAAGGCTTGGCAAAGCTGAAGCCTGCCTTCAAAGAGGATGGGAGCACTACAGCAGGTCAGCTTTCTTGTTAAATTTGTGTTCTTCCTGTGGTTTTCTTGCCTTGAATGTGCTTAGGCAAAAAAAAAAAAAGGTGTTAATAGATCTCTTCCAACAGGTAATGCCAGCCAGGTGAGCGATGGAGCAGCTGCGGTTCTCCTGGCAAAACGCTCAAAAGCAGCACAGCTGGGACTGCCCGTCCTGGGGGTGCTCAGGTCCTTTGCTGTCGTTGGAGTCCCGCCCGATGTTATGGGCATCGGACCAGCCTATGCAATCCCTGTTGCTGTGGAAAAGGCGGGTGAGAACCACTTGTCATTCATACAGTGTTTGGTACAAGGCAAATCAGACTCTGTGAGCTGAAATTTAAGACTGTATTTATTCAAGCATGTGCAGCTATCAGCTGCAGGAACAGCAAGCTTAAATTCAAAACCTTCAAAGAGATCCTGCCTCAGATTCCTGTAATACTGTTCACTTGCACTCATGTATGAATTGTCGTCTGCTCACCTTTGAGAAGCTCCAGATTCAATCCCTGCACAGTCTCAGCCACAGTTAACATGTGGCAAGTGATTTAGCCTTCATTTAGTGCTGTTTTCTCTTCCTTAATGTGATCAACGTGTGGGGTTTGTGTTTGGTCTTTGGTTGTGGGGGGTTTTTTTTCTTTATAATTTTGGCATCTGATGAGTGGAACAGGCTTGCCTCAGAGTTCTTATCATACTCATTAGGCTGAATAGCTTTTATAGCTGATGATTATTGTTGTGTCCACCTGTGTCGTTGCTATGGTCTCCTGCTCACCTATAGTTTTATTTTTAAGTCCTGAAATACCCTTCAATCTTTAATCCCTCTACAAAGAAATCACATTTAATCTAAGGAAGACTTGGGAAATTTGGTGACACAATACTATGAACTGTGACATTTTGCAGTCTTTAGACGTTGTACATAAACATGAGTACAAGTGTAGATAGCCCATGTGGAGCCAAGGTCCCCCTCTTTTTGTCATGAGTGGAGTAGAACTAGAATTCAAAAAGGGGAGGCTGTGAGTGCATTACTCTCTTTGTTTTTTGGTGTTTTTTTTTAACTTTAATTTACAAGTAAATTACTTTACTTGATGGAGTCATAAGGCAAAAATATCTCCTTTTAAATCCTGACTTTTCTGAACCATAGGTCTGACTCTGAATGACATTGATATATATGAAATCAATGAAGCCTTTGCAAGCCAGGTGAGTGAGCGTCCTGTTTGAGCTGTACAATTCTTGGTCACTGAGTATATTTCAGCTTGGTCTCCCAATTAAGATTTGAACTTGTTCCACATATTACATCTTCAGCCCAATGTTAGTGGCACGCACAGATTATTTTCCCTTTTCTTCAAGTAAAAATAAGCAGGGCATTGCTTACACAGCTTAATATTTTAAAAACCCCAAACAAACAAACAAAAAATCCCAAAACACAGAAAAGTATGTCCAGTGGATAAGAATATAATCTTCACTATCAGAGCCTCATACCAACTTGCAAGCTCTGTTTCACAAGGGCTGTAATTTGTTCCTGGGTGGTGTCAGTGTGCATGTGTTGGCACTCGCTAATTTGGAAGTCCTTGGTAGAAACTTCGCTGCCGTGTCTTCCACAGATCCGTGACATGCCTGTCAGAAAGCACGAGGGCTCGGTTTGAGATGAAGCAGATAGGCTTAGCTCACTTCTGTGTGCTTTCGACTTGTAATTCGTTCTACTCCTTTCCACTGGGAAAGATGGTCTAGCCAGAGTCAGGCCTCTAAGTACTAACTGTAATGCTTTAAGAGCAGCTGACACGATGTGGAGTTTGTGTAATAACAAACATAGTTTGAGCTAAATTAATTTTAAACACAAATATTTTGAAGACCCTAGAGCTGCCAAGGATAGTTTGTGGTCTGTCTTTATGTATGGATGAGACCACCAGTCTTCTCTGCAGTGCTCTCAGCTCTCTATTGCAGCAGCGCTGGGAACTACTGAAGGCGTAAGCATCTTGATGAAACCATTCTGTCTTGTCTTTCTAGGCCGTGTACTGTGTTGAAAAGCTGGGCATTCCCATGGAGAAGGTCAACCCCCTGGGCGGAGCGATAGCACTGGGGCACCCACTGGGCTGTACTGGTGCTCGTCAAGTTGTCACTTTGCTCAATGAATTGAAGCGCAGAGGGAAAAGGTGAGCGCAGAGGGAAAAGGTGAGCGCTGAGGAACAGTATTAGCCCGAGTGTGTAAGTACTGTGGGCTCAGAAGTAAGCCAGCGGTTTGGGTGTGCCTTCTCCGTGCCTTTGATAGCTTTGACCATGAATTCCTGACGGCTCTCTGCAGGGGCAGGGCTGTCTGCTGTCGTGCTGCCCACCAAGGCAGTCTCTCCTGGTCCTTGGCAGCAAGTCAGCGGTCAGAGCCGGAGGGCTGGCGGCTCTGTGAGGCTGGGCTGCATCAGGCTTCATGGCAGTCTGGTGCCAGCCCTCTGCCTAGGCTGCGGGCTTTTCCCGACGTGTGGAAGAAACCCAGTAGCTGCTGCTGGCTGGCTGTGCCACTGCTCCCTCTGGGCTGGCACATACAGTGTCACTGGACTGCACCTTAGGATGCACCAGGCCTGGAGGGGAGGGTGATGGTGATGGCGATGGCAAGCTGTTAATTGCCAGGCAAACTGGGCAGTAACAGTAAACCACCTCAGACTGAAGTGGAAGAACTTGCTCTGAAATTAAGCTTTCCACTCTGTTTTTCCAGAAATCCAACTGCACGTCATCTGACTACCCACATTTACCTTGAACTTTTACATAGCAAAGCTACGTGAAGGGCAGTGGTAGGAGGCAGGAAAGGAAGAGTTTCTTCCTCAACCCACCTGAAACAAAGAGTTGGCCTAGATCAACCTTGCTGCTAGGATGTGTGAGGCAGGTGGGTAAGGAACTTGCTTCTGGGACACTACTCCTGTGCAGAAAGGAGGCAGAGAAATGGGTGTCGCTTCGCAGAGCATGTGGACACACTGCAGGAACTCTAGAGCACTGAGACCCCTTAGGTTAGGATCTCTTGGTGACACAGGAGAGCAGTGGGTAGCTCAAATTTATGGTTTTTTTTTTTAATCCCCCAAGATGATCTAAACTGATCTGTCTTTTTACTAATTCCATGTGTTCTTTCCTTTCAGAGCATACGGTGTTGTATCAATGTGCATTGGAACGGGCATGGGTGCTGCAGCAGTATTTGAGTACCCAGGGAACTAAACTCCAGCGTGCTGACAAAACAACGCAGCAGCTAATTCTCTGCCTTCTCTAATAATAGCAAATGATTTGCACTTTGAAGTCAAGTGGATTCAGGGATTTGTTACCACATCTACAAATTTTAGGCACAAATTGTAGAGTAAATTGTACAGAGCTACTAAGCAGGTGGGAGAATACAAAACTGGCAAATGGCATGCTGACGTGAGAAATCAGCTGAAATTCAACTGCAGGCCCTTGTGTGGTGATGGCGAATGAGTATTTCTAATTTAATCCATCTCTCTATTCTGTGACTATTATTAGGGAGCAGTTGTTCATGGTACTTTTGTATGACAAACTGGCTAAAAGGGTTGCTCAAAAGAAGAATGAGTGCACATCTTTTCCAGGGTTTTCTTAAAAGATTTCGCCATCTTGCAAGAAGCTTGTTTTGAAAGCAGTGCAAGACTTCACATCATTTCCTTTACAACTGTGTCTGTCCTTTGCAAGTCATAAATTGGCTGTGTCTTAGATTGTCCCTGTGCTGGGAATGCGCTGGAGCTTCCTACTTTTAACAAGCTGCTCTGAAGCCTCCAGTGGGGGAAAGTGGAAGGACTAGAATGTAATTTACACAGGAGGTGCCTGCTAGAGGGCAGGAATTTGAAAGTGGCCGTTCCATCTTTTATAACATACTTCTAATTATCAGCTTGTATGATGTTAACTTAGAGACAAGCTTATGCTTAATAATACTTGGCTACCATAAAACAGATTTCAGCCTTACTTTTACTGCAAGTACTACCTGAACTACACATACTACTACATCTCAGTACTTCAGTGCTAACACAAATGTGTATTTAATCTTGAAAAGTTCTCCCTTACCTGTTCTCTCTGTTAGGAGCAGAAAGATCACTGAAACTCAGAGCTAATGGTTTGTAAAATAAATGTACACATAGTCTCTGACATGTTAGAAAAGTTTAAATTTGTAAAAGAAATTCTTGTCCTGGCTCTTGCTTTTGCACTTAATAGAATTGGGTTCTTGTGGTGTATTTGTTTTGTTTTTATGATGATTGTTAGTTGGTCATGATTAGTTAGAGCTATTTGATACTCTCACATTGCTGTGCTGTAGCCTGTCTCACTCACCCAGCGATCATACATGCTGTTGTTTTAGAGAAAAGAGATTAAATTATTTAGAGGGACTAAAGAGGTATTAGCATCCTCAAGGGTCTTTTTTTTTTTTTTCACACTGAGGTTCCTGTGTGTAAAATGAGTTCTCAGTGCTAGCACAAGTTTAAGCTAAAGTTAGGGAGAAGGTGGCTATCATGCATCTTTTGTTCCCCTCCAGCATGGATTGCAGCCCCCTCCTCCCCACACACACTGCCTTTAACAAAAACCTTTTATATTATGGGAGTGGCTCAGAAGTGGGAATTTCAGTGACCTTTAGCTAAAGTAATAATAAAAACATTTAAAGAGAAGTGTGAGTAAATGGGAACCATGTGGGGGGAAAAGAATTAAAAGGAAGAAGGGTTCCTCCCTCTGTAGCTAAAGGGGATGTTCTCAATACCCAAACACGATGAAACATGCAGGTTGGTCATTTTCCAAGGAGTCCAGGGAAAGTTGGCTCTTCCCCTTTTCATGTAAGGCATCGAGAAAACAGCCTGGGGAGTGCTGGCCTGTTCACTAATTCTTGCTTTTATTATGTGTCATTGTCCATTTTAATGTCAAACAAATAAACAAGGCAAAACAAAAGCCACTTTTTAAAGGTACCAGCAGGCTTAACTGTAATTTGAGGCACACCGAGTTGCAGAAGGTTTTGGCCACAGTGTTACTGTAGCTGCTTTGCAATTTTAAACCAGTTCTTTGCAGAGCCTTGATTTGTGGGTAATGGTAAGCTTACCACAGCAATAAAAGTAATAGCACAGAATGAGATTATGACTTCTCTTTGAAGTAGCATAAGCTTTTTTTCCCCTCATAACTTAAAATTCTATTCTGCTAAAATTTCAGTCCATATTAAAACACTGAAGTAGACAAAAATACAGGCTTAACTGATGGCACATGTGCATCCAACCCATTACCTTGACATTTGTCCCACGTTTTCTTGCTTAAATTAAATCCAGGTCTTCATACTTTCCATCATACGTTCCCCGTCCCCTGACCTGTAACCTGCAAGGCTTCTCTCCCAGCACTCCAGTAATGGTCACGATAGTTTCATATTCAATGTTGCTCCTAAAACACAGAGCAAAAACGATAGTTCAGTTACAGCTAGATGCAACTCTGTGTTTAAGGATGAGATTAGTGATATTGCAGAGGAGAAAGGGGAGAATGTTGCCCTAAGACATAAACTGTGCCTAGTCACAAGCACTGGTCTCTCAACGTTGAATGTTGAGTCTGCGGGTGGCAACCTGGCTTCATGGGGTCATCTCCCATGGCTACACCTTGGGTGCTTGAAAAGAATGGTCCAGCCTGTACCTGAAGTAAAGACCCTGGATTGCTAACTTCATGATTGAAAGAACAGCTTGAGTATCTTCCTACTTGTGAAATTATATTGTAGTTAAATAAATAAAATTAAACTCTGCTGGGGGCCAGTGGTTGGGAGCAAATTCCTGCACTGCCTCGACGTGAAAACGCGTCCCTGTGACAGAGTTTGCAATGGGAATGTTTCTGTCGGCTCCCTTAGGACAAGGGGCAGTCAGTGGAGTCCAGGTTGTAAGCGAACATCAAAAAGCTTACAGCAAGTGTAGTTTTGCGCTACGTGGAAGTCTTACAGCATGATTTGCCTGAGGCTAATGCTACCCAGCGCTCCTGAGGCTGTTATCTGAAGGACTTCTCTGCATCTGAGAGACAGCTGTTGTAACGGCCTGAGGCAAGAGTCTGTTCTGCCAGACAACTTTTGTTTTTCCTTTCTCGTAAAATATTCCCCTGCAGGAAGACCACTGATTTAGGGAGGTGAATTATTAAATGAAAATTACCTCACACCTTGCATATAATTATTTACTAATGCCATGCTGGTCCTGAGCTCTGCTGTGGTGGGAGTTCGTCTGGAACTGAACAGATGAGCTGGCTGCTATGCAGCAACATCTTTGCTTTCTGGTACTTCCAGGCACTTTGCGGCACGCTGATTAGCATGTATGTTGTCAGACAAAAAGAAGTGCTTTAGGCATATTCAGAAGCGCTCCAGAAAAATGTAGGCAGTCAGGAGCCTGGGGAGGTCTCTGGTCCTTGATGCTGCCCAGAGTGGGGACAGCTTTGAGCAGCTGCTCCAGGCTTTGTCCCCCTGAGGTGTCAGTAGCTCCAGGGATGGACATCTCACAGTGTGCTCCAGGGAGAGCAAAGTTACAGCAGTAACTCACGTCACCTCTAGTTTGCTTCTTGAAACTTCCCTATCAGCGCCATTCAGAGTTCACTGAAATCACCAGGATAGACTTGTCAGTCTTAAACTTTCTGCCACCATGTGATAACTTCCAAGAAAATGATTTGTAATGAAAGCTGAATTTTCTTACAGGAGTTGCATCTTCCTAATTAGAGCAAAGAAGGGCTTTGGGTCATCATAGAATGGCTTGGGTTGGAAGGGACCTTAAAGACCATCTAGTTCCCACCCCCATGCCATGAGCAGGGCACTTTCCACCAGCCCAGGCTGCTCCCAGCCCCGTCCAGCCTGGCCTTGGGCACTGCCAGGGCTGGGGCACCCACAGCTGCTCTGGGCAGCCCATGCCAATGTCTCACCACCCTCACAGTAAAGAATTTCTTCTTAATACCTAATCTAAATCTCCCCTCTTTCAGTTTAAAGCCATTCCCCCCTTGTCCTGTTGCTACAGGCCCTTGTAAAAAGCCCCTCTCCAGCTTTCCTGTCGGACCCTTTAGGTACTGGGAGGCTGCAATAAGATCTTCCTGAGCCTTTTCTTCTCCAGGCTGAACAGCCCCAGCTCTCCCAGCCTGTCTGCACAGCAGAGGGGCTCCAGCCCGCTGATCACCTTCGTGGCCTCCTCTGGACCCACTTCAACAGGTTCATGTCCTTCTTTCTTATTGCTGGGGGCTCCAGAGCTGGACGCAGCTACTCCAGGTGGGGTCTCACCAGAGCAGTGGGGGAGAACCACCTCCCTTGACCTGCTGGTCATGCTTCGTGTGATGCAGCCCAGGATGCGGTTGGCTTTCTGGGCTGCAAGTGCGATTGCTGGGTCATACCCTGGTTTTCATCCACCAGCACCCTCAAGTCCTCCTCAGGGCTACTGTGAATCCCTTCTCCACCCAGCCCTGGTATGGGGTGCAGGACCTTGCACTTGGCCTTGTGGAACTTCACCAGGTTCACTCAGGCTCACCTCTCAAGCCTGTCAAGGTCCCTCTGGACGGCATCCCTTCTCTTCCATGTGTCACCCACACCACAGCTTGGATCCGTCTGCTTACCTCTGCCATTCATAACTAATCCCTAGCCTTACAAAGGTTATGGTAAGGTGTCCAAAAACATAATTAAGAGCAAAATTATGTTTATAGGACAAAGTAAGTAATTTTCATCTGTTCTTTGCTGTTATTTGCCTGCAGGTCCTGTTATCTTTGTTGTGAAGAAAACCATTGGACTGGAGGCCACAAAAATACATTGATTTTTTTCTTTCTCATCAAAACATCAACAGGACTGTAACACTAAACCGCACCAGGCTAAGCAAGGATAAAGCAACTTGTATCACCACTGCATTAGAACATTTCTCTCTTTTTGCTTCCTCAGGAGGTAGGCTGAATGCATGTAGAGAACTAAAGGACTTTAAAAAGCTTCTTTTAGAGAGAAGGCACATAAACTATATAATGAAGGATCCCCGAGACTGACTGCAAAAGACACTGCACTTTCCTGCAGGACAAACGGATGCTTTAGTGGAATTCTGAACTACTCCAGACACTTTTCTCCCTCTGTCTAAACAAAGTGCTGAATGCATAAAGAGGTCACTGTTGTATCAGTTTCTGCACTGAATTACAGGCCTGTGATTTATCCTCCGTTGAAGACACTGCCCTAAAGATAGGGAATTTATCCAGCACTATATAGTCAGTGCATTGTGCCACCTGTTGGAACAGCATGATTTCAAGTGGGTAAATCTAAAGTCTGAAATTCTGGGTGCCAAATCCAAAATAAATCCCATCTATGGGAACAGTGTAGGGAACATTGTTATACGGGAAAAGTACCAGCTGGAAGGCCAGGACTGGGAAGTGTTAGAAGCAAAATGAGCAGCCTGATAACACAAGAACAGAGCAGGACTGCTCTTTGCTTTCAGTGACTACTCACACCGTAAGTCTGGGCTTGACAGGGAATAACAGTGAGATTTCAGTCCTGTTAACTGTACCTTGCAGTAAAGCTGATCTGCAGAATCTCTTTGGTGGGTGGGCCCCCTTCACATGCCTCCAAAATGCCATTAGTAGGGGAGACAGAAAATACTTGCAGGTCATTATTCCTTTCCTGTTCATCTGCAGGGAAAGAGGCAAATATCAAACAAAGCAACACGAGACCCTTTGTATAAGTTTGTGCAGCATATAGCACTCAAAACAACGCACCTCCTTGCTAGCCAGCTAATAAATTGTCTTGCACTGTCAGAGGCTTTCTATGCATGTGGCCAGTTTCTGTTCTCATCCTCTAATCAAGGGGAGTGATTGGTGGCCTCACAGTCAAAATAATAAGGCCCTGATCTTCTTCCCTTTGAAGCCCATCTGTTGTCAGAAGCATCAAGTACAAGCTCAAACCAAACTCACAGGCTACTTCTTGTTGCCTCTTCGGATTCCATTACAAATGAGCAAAGCATATTCACTACTTGTGAGAGTTGCGATTCAATTTTTTAGTTAAATCTGGAATAACTGCTGAAATCAGCAGAGATACACTGATGTCAAAAAAAAAAAAAAAAAAGCCCACATAAGTGAAAACACAAGCAGACCCAATATGCTTGCAGCCAACATCATCACATCATATATTTGCTATATATCGAGTGAGTGCATGCAGTCTTACTAAATAAAAACACTGAATAGGAAACTACATAGCACGGAAATTGAATTGCAAAACCAGAATACCCAGCAAAGCAGTCCAGTAACTTCTACAGCCACTCCTGTTACACAAGAAGACATGTTCAGTCTTGGTCTGTTCAACAAAGCAGGTCTTGAAATCAACCATGTTGCAAGAGAGCTCCAGAACTGGAACAGTGAGGTATGCAGTCACTGGCACCAGCTGCAAAACAGAGGAAAGGGAATGGACTAAAAAACCCCACCTTATTTTTGTAGAGCTTTAATAATATCTGCTACAGCTGGATCATTCTTAACCTCAAGCACTGAATCAAGAGTAGTTTGTGTTCTTTTGTAATAGAGTCAATTCCCCCATTCTACAGCTTTGAGTGAATTAAGTTGTTGCTTGTTTTTTGGGGTAGGTTTTCAAAACAGACACTGGTCTTAATGAAGTAACACAGAGTGAACATTCTCATTTGTTATTAGAGTTTTCTGTGGAGATGCAGACATTACAGCATCTCGTTGTCCCTTAGGACTGTATATGGCCTGCTGTGAGTCATTCAGTTTGTGCAGATTGGCCAAGATTTTTATTAAATTGACTGTAACTTAGATAGGGTGCTCAGATCTTACACTGATCAGTCCTCAGAACTACCTGGTATGAAAAAAATACAATGCCTGCAGTGTACTGGAACGGCTGAAGACTTTGAGGGAGTTTATATCTTTCCATCTGGAAGAGATCGGTCTGTAAATGTGTGTGGGCTGTGACCACACCACACGAGTTAGACAGATTCAGGAGACTTTCAAGAAGCACTCTGGTACTGCAGGAGGCAAAGCTTGGTGACTCAGTCACTGGCATTTTTGCTGAGACAGTCCTGACCCCACGTCTCAGAAGGATGTGGAGAGTCGTACTGTGATCGGGTGTTGAGTTGTATCACCCAGGCCCTCATGCTGCACAAAGAGCTCGGGTACAAGCACCAGGGTGCTGACCCAAAACTGCTCTGTCCATTTGAGAGTCACCTGGAGTCTCAATGGAGAGCTATTTCCTTCTGCAAATCTGTGGCTGTTCACTTGCTGGATGGCACAATTCACTCTAGAGGTGGCTGTATCTCAAAGGCACATTCATTCCAAGTCCAAGATGCTGACGAAGCACAGCCCTTTCTCAGGGCCCACAGATCATCTTCTGATCTTACCTGGGTAGTGCCGTTACTATGTTCAATGACCAGATTTTGATTAAATTTCAGCTTTCTCTCTCCATTATCAAACTGGAGCACTTCGAATCCAGGAAGCAGCTGGGTATCTGGCAATTGTGGATACGCAAGTAACTCCAGAGTCATGTGGAATGACACTTTCACCTGTGGGAAGAGGAATTCAGATGACCATCACATAAGAAGACACTGTGTGCAGGAAATACAAAGTAAACATTGCTCAAAGGCCCAGGTGCACATTTTCCCACTGGGACCCAAAGGTGTCATGCCAGCAACCAAATTCCCACTGCAACAAAGCATTATAATTAAAAAAAACCCACAGCTATTTCCTATGAATCCAGTACACAGAGATGGGAGTGTAAAGGTGAACAGCTAATCTCTGAACCACAGGCGAGAAACAGTCTTTAGCAAGACAAAGGTTCCAACTCCTGAGGTTACAAATACCATATTCCCAAATCTGTCTTAAACATGTAAGCCTTCTTTCTTCCCACAGACATGGAATTGAGACATGTGTGTGTCTGTGTCAAAATGAACACTGAAAAATGAGAAGCATGCTTCAAAAATGCAACTATTACTCATTTTTTGCACCCTAGCTAATTCTTGACTCCAGAACTTGGTTTCCTTTAATGTCATTGAACGAAGCAATTTTTTCTCTGTTTGCACTGCTTGCATCTAATTTAAGGAAATGAAGGACTGCAGTCTTTGGAAATCTTTTAATTTGCCCATCATATGCATGGCTATTGACTTAGGTGAGCTCCAAAAACCACAGGGTTTTCTGCAGGAGTTTGCAATAGGTCAGAGCTGATGAGAAAAGCACATCACGGCCACTGTAGAAAAGTACTTTGTACCCACAGTACAGCAGGCAAAATTGCAGTAATTAGCATTTGCTAATATACCACTATTTCCCCTGAAATTGGGAAATTTCTGTGCTGGTTGTGTTTTTCTTGTGGTTCATCTGGGTCATGCTAACACACCAATTACTAAACTATCTATTCTGGCACAAGATTATTATTTTTGAGCCTACCAGCATGTTTTGCTGTGGATAAAGTACAAGTTGTGGTTGCTGTTCTTTTTCCTCCTTCTTGCCATGGGATGTTTTGGTGCTCTTTTTGGGATCTGTGCTAGACAGACTGAAGGGCGTAGACAGAAGTAGCCTAAAGTACAGAGGAACCTTAGCGCAATTGATGAGTTTCAAACTCTGAGTCATTACCGAATCTGTCAAAACCTGGTGGAGAAATGATTCAAAACTGGTTAGTTTTAACTCCCTTGAGAGGTTTGTACTAGTCTGTCTGGTCATTCAGCACTACTGGGGATCTGAAGGACTTTACCCCAAAGCAACCCAGTATTTTCTACTTGTGTTTTTCAAAATTTCTTGAGTTAAAAAGAAAACAAACCACAAATAACGTAATAAAATCTAAAAGACTTTTAATGTCAGGGGCCACAGAAACTAACAAGGCCACTCTAAGTTACTCATTCTGCTAGCAGACCTTTATATCCTGAAAATAAGTACTTATTTTTCTACTTACAAACTCCTCTACAAGGAAAGACACATAAAATAGGCATTGTCTGAACTGAACTTTGCTTATTCCTGGCTGGTAAGTACTTGTAGTCCTTTTGTTTTACCTGTCTTGTTACATGCAGTATAGAAAACTGCAACATAAGGCTACTGGGGATAAAGATGCATTTTAAAAATGATGTGCATACAGCTCTGAATTCTTACTGTAGCACAGCAGTACAAACCAGCCAAATACATTGGTGCATGAAATACTTACTCCTAACAGAGGATGATCTGGTACAAGATCACTTGCTGTTGAAGAAAACACCATTCCTCTGTCATGATCCGTGTCTAGTTTTACCCTGAGTGTAAAGAATCAGAGCTGGTCAGAGCCCTGCCCTCCAGGCTGGTTCATTCTGCGAGTGTAGCAGCCTTCAGCGCGGTGGTACTTACAGAGCGTGCTTTACAAAAGCTTGCAAGTCTACTCGTAATGGTGGAGCTTCATAGCCATCTCTGCGATGCACTTTGTTAGGCACTGTCTTTGCAAGCTGACAACAAAATGAGAACAGAAATTATGTACAAAATGATAGCACTAAAACCTAACCCCCTGCTTTCAGCCTGAGAGGCTGTTAGTCAAAATAGGATTCTGCTTGACAACATATTGCCTGTTTTAAGACGTGGCAACATGCACGGAACAGCAAAAGCTAAGCAGTAGTTGAACTCTGAATGGCTGTGTAAATACAGACGCAGGTGTTTCTTCCTCCAGGAATCAGGAACATTAGGGATGTTTTTATTAAATGTTCTGTTATCATTCATTCATTATACCTTGTGCCTTTGCAATGATTCAAGTCAGAGAATTGCAGAGTAATTCATAAAATGCTATTCAAGCTTCACATCAGCCTGTGAGCTACACTTGCAGTTGTTGAAGAGGAAGTTTCCCAGAGGAGAGATATGCTGTCCAAATTCACACAGGAAGGTGGATGCAGAGCCAGGAACAGAACTCAGCAGTCCAGAGTCTCAGCCCCATTGTTAACCATTGTTATCAATACAACCTGATGTTGTGATAGCGTTTCAAATCCTGGGCTTTTGTCTGGGGTCTACTGCGCCAGACAATGTAAGAAGACGGTGACATTCCCACCCCAAAATGCTTCCAAGCTAAAAGACAAATGCAACAAATGAACAACCCTAGTTAAGGAAGGATGTACAAGGCAGCAGGAGCAGGACTGTTTATACAGACTGGCCAGGTACACAGTAGCCTGTACATAAATTGCAGGAAGGGAAACAATTATTTTCTAGCCATTATTAGCCTTGCTGTGATAGGGAGTTTACCTTGTCATCTAGGCTCATGAAACCCAGCACAAACCCTTCACACTGTACTTCAGTCACAGTCTCTGGGAGGATGCGTGGGGTGAAGGAGATGCCAACAGAGATGCTTCCACCTCCTGGAATCACCTGTAGTTGAATCACAACTGATTTGTAGCACAGGGAGCTGCCTAGGATTGCACAAACAACCTCAGTACTCAGCTACTAAAGCTGAGTTGCACAAGCAGCATGAAATCTGGACACGGGCTACACTCAGGCTTGCGCTAAAATGACAACATGTGACAACAAAACTGACAATTAGTTCAACTGCAAATATCACCGTAGCCACTCTTTAGCATCAACAGAGTTTAAGCACAGTCATGGGTGAACTCTGTAAGTGCACAAACATATGTAAATCCCTGTTTGTTTGTTTTTAAAAATACCCAGTTCTGCCCGCTCTTACTCACTGGCTAACTTGGATGCTTCTCCCACAGCTGACAGCACTCACAGATACAAGAAACTTTTTGAAGAGTTACAAGTGTGAATTCACAGTATTTTTACAGTTCAGTTTACTCTTGGCTATTATTTTATTTTACATGACAGCAGGGAATGTAATCAAATGCACTAGCCAGCTACAGTGGATTTTCTGGGATTTACAGGTTGAATAGATTCTGCTTTCTTTAGGTGCATTATGCATGTTATGGTTAAATCCTGCTATTGCTGCAGAAACATACGCAGGTTCTGATTAAATCCTCTTATTGCTGCAGAAAAACCTCTGCCATCTCCCTGTAGAGCCAATTCATGGCTAGCCAAGTTTGTAAGCACAGGGGCCATGTGGCGTGTACTGCTTCCAGGCCAGTGCTCTGCAGACACAAACTCCCCCATTTCATGCGATTACAGAGTGAGACGTTTGGTCTTGCTGGACCTCTGTTCAGCAGAAGCAGAGCTAGCTCAGCTCTTCCTTGCACTGTTCCCCTGCTCAGAGCGGCAAGGAGTGTAAGACAGTTATGCCTAAGGTCTAGCAGGGCCACAGCGGAGCTTAGTAAGCTCTGTCACACCCCACAACACTGCAGGGTCTGTGCATTGTGGTCACAGAGAGCTTAGCTATTCAGACATGGAGTTAAGCCAGGCCTGGCCAGCTGTGCTGCACAACACCTGAGCTAACAGACCTTTCTGGAGCAACAGTAGAAACGGGGAGAATGTTTCGGCAGAGGACTACCTGAATAACTGCATAGGTATCAACTCCATTCCATATGGGCCAAGCTCACTGCTGGCTAAGCCCAATGTAGGCTGCCTCTGCAACGAGGCACTTGTTTATCTGAACTATCTCAGCCCCAATTACCCCAGAGCTGACTGTAGGCTTCATTTCTTCAAGATGCCATTTCTGTAATTATTTCTTTTATGTAATCTTTAGCTCATTCTAACTTGTAACTGAAACCCTTTGGCAAAAAACTTGCTAGTATTTGAGAATCAAAATTGACACACTGATGTTTTTGGCAACTCTGTCACTCATAGTTAGATCTTTCCAGTGCTGTCTTTATCTTATTCCTAAGTAATTGTGACACTGGTCCCTGTTTGCACCAGTTGCTTTTGAAGTACTGTGAGTTACGATAGTTTATCCAAAAGAGCTGTCTACAGAGCACTGCTTTCCAGCTCTGCCATGCCTACTCAGCAAATCTACCCTGGTTAAGTAACATGCTTCCAAAGTTCCAGGCTGGATGTCTCCCACCTAATGTCACACATTTTACCAAGGCAATCCAAGTGAGAAGACCAGAGATGCCACTCCTAGGGAGCCTAGTACACCTGAACACTTAATTCCAGTCATCAGTTAACTGCTCAAATGTAGGTAGGACACTTCCTTTTTTCTGTGGACTTTGCAAACTCTTCTCATGGTCATCTTCAAGATCCCAAAGACTCCCAGTCTACTGTTTCACTGTTTAATAGTCTCAATCTCAACCCAAAATCTCCCTTCTCCTCCTTCTCTGCCTCCTCTGTCCTACAGAAAATAAGCTAAATCTAAGCACACAGAAAATGTAAAAGCTTACTATCTGTCTTGGAGTAATGGAGTAGGGGTTGTCTGCAGGAACACCTTCATGACGTCGTGTAAGTACAGAGACAATTTTCTGTATTGTAGGCTCTGGAGTGATGATTTCCTTCTCTTTGCTGTCAGAGTCTGAAGACTGCAGGGACACAAGGGTGGGGAATGGTTAAAACTGTTACGCTGTGAAGGAGGAATGCAAGTGAAGTGTACAGGGAACTGCTGTGCTAGTCAGTAAGCATGGCCAGTTCCAGTTTCTTTCATTCTGGCACAAAAGCTGGACATGTGGATGTGTCCTGTACATTCCTTTTTTCATGCATGGGTTTGCTCTCCTGAAACCGCTGCTGGATACCTTGGAAAATGTGTATGCTTGAATCCTGTTCTACCAAGAGAAGTACTCAACTGTGACATCTCTGGCCCGTTACACAAATGAGCACTCTAGGGCAATAACATTCCCTTGTTGCACAAGAAAGGGTAGAGGTGAATTCAAAACTATGCTTTCTGAGCTGAAGCAGAGAAAATGTGATTTTAATACCTTTTCTGTAAAGCTACGCAACCTGCATGATACCTTCTTCCCTGTCACTCCCAGCCCTTCAAGACAGTAAATTGCCATATTATAATCAAACTTCATGAGTAATAGATGTTACCATATTCTAACAGAGTAACAGAACCAATCTAACTTTAGCCGTGGGATAAATACCTCCATATCATTTTATTTTTATGCTATTTTTACTTTGCAGATTAGATTCTGCTCCCTGACTACAGCACACATTGACACCACAAAGCACCCATGAGGAAAGCAGACCCAAATTAAGGAGTTTTAGTTACTGTAACACTTTCATGTAAAAATGGCATTAGTTTTTCAATGACAGTATTTTAAAAAGTATCTCATCAGCTTCCTTAATTTTAAGAAAAGGAGAAGCTGAAGAGCTATCTGATTGTAACTCATTCTGGAAACTGATTGCTGATACCAATAGCCATCTACCCATGCACTGCTTTTTTGACTGTGAGAGGAGCTGACATTTCTTTTAACAATCCAGTCTTAGTTACAAGTTATATTGCATGTTATTGTTTTCAACCTTTCATGCCAAGAAACCCATCAAGTATCTCAGCAGCAATATAAAAACCAGACTAACAGCTGACCTCATCTGTGGTTTGTGAAGCTGGATAAATGCTTCCGCAGGGAATGGCAGTTTGATCCAACTTTAACACAGTCTCTGACTCTGAGGTGCTACCAACTGATGAAGTCTCATTTTCATCCATATCCTTAGGAGGAAAAGGGTCTCCAAAGAACATCAACAGGTCCACCAGCTTTTTATCATCTTGCTCTTGGTTGTAAATTTCCCAGTCCAGGCGAATATCTGAATTGAAAAGGAGAAAGGATAATTAATTCTGGTCATTGAGAAGACTCATGGTTTACTTGGTACCAGAGAACCAGAACATCAAGTAACCAATTTGTGTCTAGCAACTGGATTTGTATTAAAGCATTTCTTAAGCTTTCCATGTTTGCTGTAAACTAAAATTATTGAAGACCACGTGTGCTATGCTCTTATTATAGCTTGGCCACTCTCTAGGTTGTTTTTATATATATACTTTTAATAACTTTAAAATAAATTATGACTATTTTGTTTGTTAAGCAAATGTGTTTGGTGGTATTTGGAGAAAAAAAAAAGAAGAAAAAAGGTGATAGCTCTGAAGAGCTTGAAATCTCACTCAAGAGGCAAAAAAAGACTAAACACAGAAGAGCCAGATGATGCCACTAAGAAGCAGGTAGCGCATCTGATTGACCAGGGTTAGTGCTGTGAGAGACTTACAAAAACAGGATGGAAAATCCTGAATTGCCATCATTTCAGTGAGTGAAAACACAGACACATCAGGATAGGATGCACAGTTTCATAGTAACAACACATGGAGTCAACTACATATATTCTACCACACTGGCTGGAGCTTACCTGCTTTACTGTTACAGAAAGCAAACTAATATTCACAGCAATAACACCATAATCATAAATACTACTATGCATATAAAGACCTGACAAAGTATATTATTGTTCTGTACTAGCGAAGTTCGAAAACAGCTTAGATGCTCACTTATATACTGTTATTTTTTGTACAAAACCCATCTTGATTAGGAAACAAGTAGCCCTGTTAATTAACATGTTAATGGGTTCTTCTATTTTTATTATCATAAGGAGAATGATGCAAGCGTCAATGTTTGCTGTACAAGTGTCACTCTTACCAAAGGGAGTGGGATTGTTGAGCTGGACCCTCCGAAAGACAGGAGGCTCTCCAGAGACATGAGTGCCAAACCTGAGGGGGGAACCTTGCTGTCAGTACATGCAGAAAATAGAAGTGAATGTCTGAAATCATTAAGGAATTTCTTAAAAGTAGAAACATATCTGGCTGCACTGGTAGCTCTTAAGAGCGGTTATCAGGTAAAGCATAGTCTGTACCGTGAGGCACAATACTGCTTTATTTAATCAGCCTCTTTTTTCCAGTTTTCTTATTTGTTTCAGACCTTTCAGGATAAACATGTGGAGTCAGCTTTTGTGAAACACTCTGGCAGCGGCAGCAAATGGCTACACAGCAGTGGAGTGATCTGTGTCAGAGACAGATTTCCAGGTGCATAAGGACCTTTTTTATGGTAGATAGCTAAATCCATTTTCTATGCTTCGTTACAGAGCTGACATTGCAAATGCTCTTGGCTGGAGCATGATACACAGTGACAATTCCTCTGAAGTCAGAAAGAAGCAGTCATACTGTAAGGCAGCTGGTCAAGGGTGTAATGCCGTGGTCCCCATAAACCAACCCTTACCCCTCACCCAGATGTGCACATCTGGGTGCTGTATTGAAAGGGCTTAAACCTTCCCAGGCCCCTGTTTACCTTGGGGCTGCATTTTTCCTGTTCCAGGTAAAGAGACAGGGAGAAATGAACTCTAGATGATGATGAGAACCGCCACTGTGTACCTGTTTCCATCTCCACAGAATCAGCTGAGGCTGGACTGTATGAACTTCTATGACTGTAAGCCCAGAATAGTAATTGCTGGTAAAACTGAGAAGGCTTGTATGCAGATTCTTCTCTAATTATGTTGGCAGAGACGAATGTATTGGTGTTATCAAAGCAGATACTGTATGTTGACAACCACTTTGCTAACCTTCTCATTATATCACAAAGAGATGTGAACAGGTGTGTATGTTGGCTGTAGTCCAACAGTATTTAATTCTTACTTCTCTGACAGTATTTTGCACTATACCTGATTATGGGTTGATCTGTTTGTGGTCCTGTCATCTGTAGGAAGATTGGAGAGCCTTTCACAGTCATTTGCATAGGAATTAATTTAGGTTTTAAGTCTCCCACCTATTAAAAATTAATTTTAGCTATTAGAATAAAGATAAAACTTTAGTTCTCTGGGTTACAAAATCGATTGGATTTTCAAATATTTTTGATTGGTTTCTTTTGACAGTGTCTCATTCATATGCTAACGAAAGTCTTCTCAGCAGGAGAATGCAATGCCTCATACATTCATCAGCTTTCCTGTGGCTTTTCTATACAACACAATATATTGTATTGGTAGAGCAGAGTAGTGTGCTGGCCAGCTACCAAACATAAATCAAAACAGCTCCAGTCATTTTAAAGGCACCTGAAAACCTCCCAAGGGATAAACATGTTATCGCAAAACTAAACCAGGTACTGTAACAATTGATCCTTACATGGCATTGGAGGTAGTGGTATAGCAATATCTAGACTTTTTACAGATGTCTTAATAAACTGAAAAAGCATTTCTAACAGAAAGGAATCTGGGAAGTAGAATCAGTGTAAAATCTGCCATGGCAATAGCTCACTTAAAACCAAAGCCCCACCTACCTCACAGACAAGATTATCCTGGTACTCTCCCCACATGTTGTTGTAAGCTGCTATTTCTATGATTAGCTGCTGGAAGGCTTTCAGAGTTCCTCTGGAAGGTTGTATATGGAAAGCTACTCCCTTCCCATGAGACAGCACTGCTGCTGCAAATTCTGGAGGACAGCAAAGAAACATTTGATGAATTTTGAGAAAATGGAACAAAATTAGTCTACCAAAGAATTTATAGGGCCGTATTTTTAGCTGATGTTAATCAGCCTAACCTAACTGGCTTCAAAAATCCTGGGATTATTTACACAACCCACATTTATACCACTTTACCCAAGTTCCCTTCTCCAGTTGGTCTTCATCTGTTTTTTCAGAGTTTGTTCTTGAAGGAATTATTTTATAGGACTCTCTTCCAGCAACCTGATCCAGGACTCTTTGGAATATGCAAGGCACTAATTAGTTACATGAAAACATACTCTCAATTGGAGAAAAATAAGCTGGAATTTGTGCTAACTGGTTATTGTTCTACTAGCAGCTGCCTCTTTACCTCTGTGTGCTCTTCAACGCAAAGAATTAACTAGAAAAAACAAAGCCTTTCCACAATCTGAGTCACCTATCCTTTTAAATCAATAAGCTTGCATGGAATCTGTCAGAACAGCATTTTTCCAATCTTAAGCACTAATTCAACAGCTGAAAAGCTCTGTCTTTGTAACAGATACCAAACTCTATGGCAAGGTACCAATATGTCCAAGTTTTATTTTGGATACAGAAGACACATCCACACTTTACAGCATTTCGCTCCCATTTCCCCCCTCCCTGGGTCTCATGTGGCTCCAAATATTATTATTTTTTAGTACAACGCATCAGAAATGATAGATGGGCTGGGCTGTAGCTTTCCACGGGGGGGAGGGTACATAAAAGGGGTTGAGTTCGAGGGAGGAAAGCCTGCTGCAATGGTATTGGAAGGTTCTGTGGGAGGGAAATAGCCAAACATTATGCATGTCATCCATACTATGTGCTGGGAGTGATTCTGGGAGTGAATTATCACTGGAATCGCTCATTTTGTTTCAGACCATTCTCTTCAAGAAAAGGAGAGGAAATGGAGAGAGAAAGCAGGGGGTGCAGGGGAAGAGAGAAAAAAGGAGGGAGGAGGGGGGAAGAAAGAGCCTGACCTAATGCTTATACAATGTGGGCTTTCAAGCTCCAGAATGAATTGAGGAACTAAGTCATTTAACTATGTAGACTTAGCCAAACGCCCCAAGAATGAAATTATGTGCCTGACTGGCACATTTAATGCTGAATATGGTAGTCACCGGCTTTTTCCCTCTTTCCTCTGAGGGAATGAACAGCTATTCTCATACCTGACTGTGCTCTTCTAGCTGCATGTTTTGTGATGGGCCCTCTTCTTTTCAACAGGTAGCTTGAGGAGCTTGAAAAAATAAAAAATTCACAACAGCAATTCCGTGAAATGAGAATGACTCTGCTAAAGTAACAGCTCCACCTGACTCCTAAATTAGTAGTCATTATAACCTAAAGGAGGAAATCCTACAAAGCATTCTTTGAAAGTAACATCCTTAAGAGTCAATTAGCTCGAGAGCTGTAAGACTGCACAATATAACACAACAGAGCCTTGGCTGGTGTAAACCAAGAGTGTTTTGCCATTTACACCAGCTTGCATTGCAAGCTACTTGTTTCTGCAGGAAACCTCACCAGCAGGTGTCATTACCACAGTCAGAGTAAGAGCTTAAAAAACCCCACCAGAGCACTGCAGAAAGTGTATCTTGTGACAAAGGCAATAGCACTCTATCCTGATTTTGCATTTATTCCAGACCTGAATTAGTATTTGAGTCATTATGCAGAAAAGCAAGACTTACGGACAGATTCCTTGTTCTGGAGTAGGTGAATAGCCAGTAAAATACTCGGCTTCTATTTTGAATGGAGCACTGATTCCAGTGTGATTGGTAAGAATTAGCTGACGCTTTACTATGTCTTTGAATGCAACTTCAGATCCAAAGTCCAAGAGAAGATCACAAGGGCTTTGTAACATCTGCCTTTCACCACTGTCAGAAAAAGTTACATTAGTATGAAGACATCAGTCTTATTTTCTTACACCACAGGTAATTTCAGCAGATTTTAAAATGTGCAATATGCAATGTGGTTGTAATGATCAGTGTAAAAGGACCATGCAGGCTATAATTTTTATCATCAGCATTTACTGCTTTTCATTGTTTTCACTTCAATCCACGTAAGGATTTATTTGGGGTAAAATTTTTTATCATAGATAACATGCCAACCTATCAAATTAAAGCCATTTTTACTTATATAAAAAATATAAACATGAGCATATTCCAGAAGAGAGTAATCATGCAACAGATCAGAAAAATAAAATAAAAATCAGTCAGATATACCAAGTCAAAGAGAAGTATATTCATCTTCCTTTCATATCATGTCTCACAGTGCAACAACAAAACGTAATGGTCCAAAATATAGAATTTTGGGTATAATTCTGTAATTCTAAATTCACATCTAAGAGCTGAATTTGCACATTTTTGGCATTCCAGAAAACAGTTGTTACTCACAAACACATGACAGACTGCAGAGGTCCCACACTTTGTTACTGGGGAGAAAGGTAATTTTTCATACTCTCTACACACAAGCGTGAAGGCAACTGGCAGGTTACAAGCACCAGAAGCACAAGGGAGGGCAGACACACCACACCACACGAACACGAGTTTCACTGACGTGCAGTTAATTCATTAATTCATGAATAAGAAATTTGTGTGAAGTTAACAGTTAATTTATTTTGTTTCAGCTAAACAATGGTGGGGTGGGAGTGGAGTAGTGCTCTTCTCCAGTCTTCTCTTGGGCTTATGAAGTTGCTGAATTTGGCCAGGGTGTAAATCCAGCACCTTTTACCTTTTCTTCACAAAAGACACCTTTACTGAATTGTCACAGTACATTTTACTATCCTTGCTGCCTACAGCAGGAGGAGGAATGAAGTTTACATAGGTAAGTGGGGTTTTTCCCCCCTTCTCTATTGTTTCTTTGCTCTGGGAAGAAGTAATTTTTGTTTACTTCAGGGGTAAACTTTTGATTTACCTGGTAACTCCACTGTCACAATGTACTGAGTAGGTGACATGCAGTCCTTTCACTTCTCCAGAAATGCTCAGAAAGAGAGGTTCAGTCATGTCTTCTATGCTACACAAAAGGACAAGGTCTTTCAGCTCACCCTGAAAGGCAAAAAGTCAAGTTTCCTTGTGAATGAAACAAACTTCACAGAGGAAAGTCAGCCTCATTAAGAAATTTATTTAAAAGTGTGTATAAACTTCACTGGACTAAAATGAGAACTACAACAGAATTGTGAGAAGCTTTACTGTATTGTTTTAAGTGCATTTTCTGCCAGTATCAGATTTGCTTAGAAGGCATATACCAAGATAAAAATTTGTGGCTGCTTCTTGGCTTTGTACCCACCTCAGTCTATAAGCCTAGAACTGCTGCATTAGTGAATTTTGACACACTGCCTATACAGCAAGTGTTGAAGCTCACTTCTAGTTGTGCTTAAATAATATTCCAAAATCAGGGTTTTATTTCTACCTGGGTTTAAAGCAGAACTTGTAGGATGAATTATATAGCCCAGTCACACCAGTATTCTAATTCAACACAGCTAATCTTTTTCACCTAATCAATACCTAGGTGATCAGTGTGTCCTGCATAAAGTAATAGGCTGGGATTCAGACCTGGATTCAGATCCAGATTCAGACTTCTAAATGTAACTCCCTAAATGTCAGCCCTTGAGTTATAAAGGTGAACTCCAAATACGAGCTCTAAATCTCCACTGACTCATTAATGGTACTTGGGCATCTAGCTCACCTTTCTTGTAGGTGGCTGGGATGGCATTCCGTTCCCCAGGCATATGCAGAAGTGCCCTTTCAGATGCCCATGTCCTGTTGAGCTTCCAGCCTTCCACGAAGAAGGCTCAAATTTACTGGGATCCTGTGCCACACATGCCAGACATACATAGGTATCTGAGATCTGCTAGGGCATCTCTGATAGTACTGAACACCTACTTTCAAGCAAATAAATGAAACTTAGGTGTCCAGCGACTGTAATAGGAACTGATACACCATACTGATAGGAAGCTCCTTTATTTAGTTTTCTTAAATCGGCTGTTTGAATGCCCCTACAAAGTCTATGGCTGAATTTCTCAAGTTTGTAAACTCTGCAGTCTACACCCTAATTTTGCAGACTCTCAGTCCCATCAGCCCTTTTTAAATTTTCAAATATTAAAATATCATGAGTCCAGTTCCATTCAGAAAACCAAATTTATACTATATATGCCAGTCCGCTCCATTTCATCTGGGGTAATCTGAAGTGACGATCTGTATGCTCCAAGAGAAGTGATAAGCACTAAGAGTAATTGAATAGGGATTTAAGAAACAAGGAAAACAAGAACAGATGAGAAACAAAGAGACAGGGTAGAAAATTGTACATCATGTGGACTGCCATAATTCTTGCCTTTAACCAGGGTACCTCTAAAGCAAAGCAATTTCAGAGATACTGCACAGAAAAAAGGACACTATGTTTTATATATAAAAATCCTTCTTTTTGTCAGATGGAGGCAAGATGAGAACGCCAGTGTTGCTATTTTGATAAAATTGCATCGGCTTTTAAACTTACCGTGATGTTGGCCAACAGCTCTATGCAGAATTCTTTTTCTTCATTTGGGCCCAAGGTGCCACCGGCCGGGGAGACAGTGGTGGAGCAGAAAGCTGCCTGACTTCCAATGAGCTGCCAAACAGAAAGGACAGACATTCAGCTAACTCTGATTCTTTCCTTTTTTCTCTTCAGATCAAAAAGGACTATAAAGACCAAGTTATCCTCAGATTCCAGACACTTTCAAGTAGCAACTCATACAGTTTGTGGGGCTTGCTTTGCTCTTGCCCCATGGTTGGTAAGTTCTTCATTCCAAATGACTTCAGGTGCCCAACTGAGGCATCAGGGCTGGGAGCAGAGTCACTGTCATCCCTCTCAGTCACAAACCTTTTCAGCGTGAAGCCAACCTACCTGATATCGAAGCAGGATCCTAGAGGTGCCTCATCTCTCTCCGCTAACTACAGAGGTGGCCTACAGAGACAATCCTGGTGTTCACACCTTCCCTAAGTGACTAACTGCACATGGCATGAATCCAGGGGTTCAGCTCGGTTGCTCACACACAAACATCAGATACCATGTAAAATGCTGTGGATATCCCTCCTTGGCTCCAGCTGTTCCAAAAGGTTTTCCTATAGGTCCTATATCATCTACATGCTCTGTTAAGATCTCCTGGGCACCTGAGGACATCTTGGATGGCACTGAAATCTTTTGTGCAGGCAGCTGAGCTGAACCCTAGATGTCAGAGTAGATCTGATTGACCAAGGCACTGACAGTAGGATTCAGCTTACAGGCTAAGTCACCTAAACGTATATGTTGTGGCTGTCAACACCACCACCACTGTAGGCAACATCCAGCTAGTATGTGCTAGAGAGCATTCTGCAGACCAAAGTAGCTGTCCATTTTAGGAGGAGCTGAATACTCCTCTGAACTCCACTGGCTGTATAGATGGGATAGGACTCAGTCTCCTGAATGCAGGCACAGAGGATACAGTTAAGCCATACATGCATAGCTGGCTGGTGTGACAGGACTTATAGAAGACCACGCTTCTTGACTTACACCTGGAGATCAACAATAACACTCTACAACACCCGAAACGACACTAGACATATATATTCTGGTGACTAACTTTCTGCTCGAATGTCCACTGACTGAAAAGAGAGTTCAGACCATAGCTTACATACTGACATTAAATTTAGGGGTCCTAATCTGTAAACTGAATCCCACCCAGAATGTGAAATTTAAGCAAAACGTAGGCACAACTTAAAAGCACCACTGTTTTTTTGCTCTACTAAATTAAAGGCAAACCCTAAACTACCGTGGTACTTTGTTCAGTACTCTGGTAGCTTACATTCTATTTCCCCTCACATCTCTGTCCACCCGTTTTCCTGGGGATGATCCACAGACAGTAAGAGCATATTGACATGAACTAGTAGTTAATCTTTTCAGAAAGGCTGGTCTTAAGTTGTAGTTCTGCTCATAAGCCAGTAAACAGCTAGCACTACTCAAAAGATACATCCAAAAAGCTTTTAAGAGTAGTTATTATTTATATTTTGATAGAAACGGCAATTTCCACCCCTCCTGTATGCTTCATCTACTAGAAGTACATTTACCTTTCCCCATAAGTATTTTGCTGGCAGTAGTGTTCTGTTAAAAAGTTTGCTGGTTGCTTTGGCAGGAACTCCAGTATAAATTTCAGTGAATACAAGATGACTAGATATCAAGCATGCTTGGGGGGTCTGAACTTCAACAAAAACAGGAAGATGACTGGAAATAAACACACAGATGGTCTATTGTTATCATTAATGAAGTGTGCTAGACATACAACAGCATGCTGGAAAGAATGATTATGTTTATTTAGCAATATTAGTGATTGGATAGTTCATTGATAAGTTGCACAACCCCGCTCTGAGCTCCTGCTACGTATTTTTGGTTTCACCTCAAGTGAAAATCACATGTGAATCTCAGGAAAACCACTTTTCCCCCTTACCTTCCTTTTCCATTTTCTACCTCTAGTTCTAATACTGTCTGGAGACGCTGGCACAGCAACGATGTGAACTGAACTGACACACTGCATATACCCAAAGGAGGTATTTCTCCAGCAGATGGTTGAATGATAAAGGGAGATACCTGGGAGAGGAGAGAGGGAATGGAAATTTGACATCTGCAAAGCAAGTGTAAAATGCTAAAGTCACACAGTCTAATTAGGATTTCAATGCTTCGTTTTTCCTCAGGCATGTCCTTTCTTTCTTCCCTTGGAGTCCCACCTGGGTTGATTTCAGTAAACACAGTGCTAGCTTCGTGAAAACCTGGCTAGACAAGGATGCAGGACTTTGCTTCTCTGGGGACAGCTAATAAAAAGGCAATGACCTAAGAGAAGGATAGTCAGAGCCAAGGGCATAACAGGGAAGCCTGTGCATAGGGTGACGGGGAATGTGAAGCAGTCAGCAGCAGTAGCAGCATCTCCTCCCAAGTGGAGGGGCTGAGCAGCCGCTACGTGAGATGCCACAAGTTGGGGAGATTCTCAGACAGAAGGTCAAGGAAGGAAGGCTGGAGGACTGGAAAGAGAAAAAGCACCAGTGTGGGCTGGAGAGATTCAGGAAAGGAAAGGGGTAGCTCTTAAGTAGGAGGAATGGAGTACTTGATCCATGATCTTCACTGGGATATGAACAGGCTCTGAGATAAAAAATTCTAGAGACTAAGTCTAAAATCTCTCTGGGGTTTGGGGAATTATGGGGAATAGTAGGCAACAAAAGAATAACAGTAAGAAGTAAGGGCTTGAGGACTGTGAGGACAGGGTCCCCCCCAGGGCACACCTATCCTTAATCAGGCACTTCCGATTACTGGGGGTAAATGGATAGATACACACACACACCCCTGTTTTACAAGGCTGCCACAACCACCACTTATAAATCTTTTCTTTTTGCCATCAACTTTCACCCCCAAAGTTGGTGAGATATCTACATGATACATAGAAAACAAAGCTCAAGAACTCATGGGGATACAGTTCAACATCTTGTAGGTTTTCATCTCTTGCTGGTCAATAGAAAGTTCCTGCTTAACAAGCTTCTCTCTGTGTTGCAAAACTGACAGCCTTTCCAGAAAAACAGAAGACCTGAACAGCATTTAGACCAATTTTGGCACAAAACAAATGAACTCAATTCCTTGCATAGGTAATTCTGCCCTACAGGCAGAATTTGGCCTTTCATTACAACCAAAAGCACTTACCCCAGAATCTGGATTTCCTCACTTCCCTTTAATGCATAATACCAAAGAGAAATATAGCTACAAATCCCACTGCGTGCCACAAAGTATTTTGCCTTTTTAAAATTTATATCTTTTTTTTATTTTAGGAATATGTGATGATCTGCAGATAGCAGCTCACACTCAATTCTTTGCCACCAGTATTGCCTCCACGCTGCTTTAGTTATTTCATATGAAATGATGGAATGAGCTCTGCAGTCAAAGACTGGAATAGACTGCATTTGACACATCACAGTCTAGATAATACTAAGCAATACTTTCAATATTCATCATGGTAAGTTGTTATTTTGGGACACACCTGCGTGTTTCAAAACTATTGCTTAAAGCCAAAAGGCCCAATTCAGTAGGTGCTGAGATTCCCATCTCGGGTGCTGATGTGAGTGTGTGGGAGGACTGTTTAGCAGCCTTAGTTCTGATAAAGTCTTACCCTTTTATTTGTATCAGCAGCAGCTGAAATCACTGTCATACAGGAAATATTCCACACCTCTTTGGATCAGGCTGGCAGTGGATTTGTAACAAATGGAAATAGAGGAAAAACTGCAAAGAAGCATTTAATCTTAAAATAACTTGTGCACCTATGGAGCCATGCAGAACCGGTTTCATAAGAAGTCACAGAAATTAGAACTTCTGATACCTGGAATGAATACCACAACTGCTAAGCATAAGGAAGAAATAGCTGAAGAGGGAGCGCAGCCAGCTGTAGCAGTGACTTACCTCCTCATTCCTTTCAGCCAGACAAACATGGCTTTCTTGCATTCTCCACTGTGCTGGCAGCTGACATAGATTTTTTATCTCAAAGGTTCTTAACACACTCTCACCCTGCTTAGTCAAACCTAACTGGAGTGATGGAACATCAATACAAAGAAGTGGACCCTAGGACACCAGGAAACAGATGTCAGAATGGACACTTCTGCCAAAACTGCCTGATTAAGAAGCATACATTATCTAAGATTAACACCCAATTTCAAAAAGAACAGCAGAAAGCAAATGCATTGCATGTAATACAGAAAAAATTTTTACTTTCATGGGACTATCGACATTGCCTCAATAGTTACTAGACAGCAAAAATACCTCCTGTTTGCAACTGCTTTAGATTTGTCACGCCTCTAAGAGGCAAAAAGCTTTATATGGATAATAGGCAGGCCCCACAGCTAGTCACCCCACAACACTAAACAGTTCCTTACCTTAAAAGCAGCCTCAACATGCAGCACAACCGGCTCTGGAAGATGTTCAATCTTACACCGCAGGTTACAGCTGATACACCCAGGTTTGCTTCCAGTAATTACCAGTTCAAATTCACAACATTTATTCTTACCTAGAAAAGAAAAATTCAAGGTGCTGTCTCACCCTTTTGCAAAGAAACCACTTGCTGTAAGCCTGTTGCTGGAGCTCCTGGAATCAAATTAAGTCTCCTGCTGGCTCCAGTGGGCTGGGGATCAGGTCTTCTTTTGCAGCTTGCATTACAGTGCTCTGTGACTTCTCTTCCACTCATACCAATTTATATATTATTATCATTAATTGATACTTGAAGTCACAGAAACTTTACCTATGATGCCGGTGTGAGGTTCAACTTCCATGATGTCACAAGACACGATTTTCTCCCAGGTGTACTTGATCAATGATTTGCTGTTATTCCACATCTAGAACAATTAAAATCAACGAGCCAGTTAATGCAGTTTAAGCTTTCACAGCAACAAGGCAATTTGCTGAGAGTACTGATGAACTGCAAATTAGGTATTGCGAGTCTTACATCACATACTTTGCAAACTCTAACCATATCCTGCTCACTACTAAACATTATGACACCTTGAATATAGCTACAACATACTGTATCTTCACCTGAATCTTGAAATAAACTGAGCACTGTTAAGAGTAGAAAGGCATAGAATTTCATCTGACCTCTGACTTGAACAGTACTAACCCAGCACCATGCACTAATTACTGTTATTTTCATTATAATAGTGCATCCTCCCTTTCCTTTCTCCTCTGTGATGTGAAACAAGGACAGGAAGAAGTGGGATTCACCTGACTGGATTTCAGGTGTCTGCAAAACAGATGCAAGAGCTACATCTGACCTCATCTCCAAGCACTGCCTTTACTGAAAATAAAGCCAACTAAAGAGTGCTGGAAGCAATTACTCTGACCTATTTTAGCCCATAGGATGAGATTTATTACTCCCTGGGTGCTGCCAACAATATCTTTGAGGTCTATAAAGAAAGCTTAGTAAGTGTAGCTCAGATATGGAGATACATTCTGAAAACACTATATTTAGTCAGGTTATATAAGCACTATATTTAACAGTCGCTATCTTCATGCAGGTGAAGGTGTTTTCTGAAACTTGAAGAAAATCTATTAACTGTTCTTTCCAAGAACATTATATATTTGAAGCCTTTTAAACAACTTCTCCATTTTTCAAAAATGTAACAGACCTTCTAAACTTGAACTTCAAATTCATCTTTTGAGAGCAGCCTTTTTTTTTTTTGCCAAAGGATCTCTTTGTGAGAGAGATGTAAGCTCTTGAAATCTTTGGCCTGCTCTTCTGATCTTTTCAGACATTATTTCTTAATTACAGCAAATAACTTTGTTCTTTGAAGCACAATTATCTCTAAGCACAGTTCAAATTCTTATCTTTTTAAGACTAAAAAAGCAACTGTGAAGAATGCCATTATATTATCAGTAAGTGACTTAATTACCTATACTACACATGTAGCTATACTAGATTACCAGAACGTATGAAATGGCTGGCTTAAGTTGAAAAAGAATTTCTAGGAAGAGAGAGCATAAAACTAAGTGCTGATGAGCAGTAACTTTACAAAAAAATGGGAAGACCTTTAACTGGGAAAGGTCTTCCTGCCTGGCTTTTGCTAACAGGCCTATTTTTCCCAAGTGATCCTGATCTATAGTAAAGAGGACATCGAGTGAGTGGACAATTTCAGCAGCAGTCTGTTCCATAACAGTCAAATAGAAATTATCAGAACCCGCAGGAAAGAGTAAGGTCTAGCATGCTGCAGCATATGTGACTTTTATAGCTCTTCTGTGCTTGCTGTAGTCCTTTGCATGAACAGTGCCTCTGTTATGAAGTAATTTAATCATCCATTGGCTATCCCTCCCAACTGGAAAACTTTTACACTACAGGAGTGACAAAGTGATAAGCAACAGGTTAGTGACCCACAAAAATATTTAGAAGGCTAAAACTCTTATATCAAACTTAAGAGAGAAAAAAAGAACAAAGCATGCTGCCTGGGGTGTAGGGTTAAGGAGGCTTGCTAGGGGATTTCAGTATAGACCTCTTGAAGTCATGGTCTCCTTTAAAGATATTTAGGAAAAACTAAAATAACATGGATTGTCTGGTACCTTCTAATAACACCTATGACAGCTAGTGACACAAAAACCACATGGTAACAGTGAAGTCAAAAGCTAACAAACCTTAAATGTTTTCCTGACATTTACACCAATAAAGTTTTCTCCAGGGATGATAATGGCATATGGTTCCAGAAGAAGATTAACTGGTTCTGTAGATCCTTTAACTTCTATTTCCAGTGCTATTACATCCTTTGTTTTGTATTCTGGAATGTTTTGAAGCATCCCCTCTTTTACTAAACTTTGGGAGGAAACATGGTAGAATTATTAAGCAGTTTAAACTGGATCCCGTCTTTTAATTGCCAGATCAAAACTGAAAATCATCAAAAGTTTCTCAATTACAGACTGCCCATGTGCAGTTAGCTCAGGCTGGGGACAGTTAAAACTTGGAAAAATTATAGTAGTTCTTTAATGTACTCTAGTTGTCCCAGTCTGTTCATGAACAAGTATGTAAGTCATAGACTGCTGTGACAAACAGTAATAACAGGAAAACCAGCTGGAAATCTCAGCAGAAAGCCTGGAAAATGAACAGACAAAATGATAGTATTATCTTTTTCCAAGAGAGGTGCAGCCCTAGCTAGGGCTAAGGCACGTGTGCAGACATGAAGGAAGATCACAGAGACGCTCTTGGTAGCACAATTAGTTGCGCAGATAAAATCCTTTATAATTCTCAGTCCATCACCACCAGAAAGATGAAGAATCCCAGTAACTTAATGTAATAGCATAGCTAAAATGTGGCTACATATTTTACCAGGAAATACTTTTCTCAGCTTACCAGCGTGGTTCTGGGATGTCCCTCAGTACCATCTGAATCACACTGTGGTAACTCTTCAGCTACATAGATGAAGAAGGAGAAGATTTTAATGTCATGGAATCAGTTACACTGAGGATTAAAAAAAGATGAAAAAGTAGTTTACATTTAAAGGATGAACAATCATCATTGGAGTACTAAGCTCTGATAAACAATATTCAAACTCTAGTGTTACTAAAAGAAAACATGTTTGACTGCAAAATATTAAGCCAGATTCTGATCTCATGGTGCATGGTTCCAAGAAAAATATTCATTTTTTACATGCCTGTTATTATTTCCCTAGTATATTGCATACTACACACAAGCATCTGCAAAGACTCCCCAAATTAAGCTCAGTACTGCTGTAATAACTTAAAAGTTTCTCCTAACTGCTCCAAAGTATTTAGCTTAATTGACCATCAATCTGATTTTGAGTAAGAAACATTACTTTTCCATCATGGGAAAAGAGGATGCCTTTTATATTCTAATGGGGTGGAAAAAAAGGAAACAGAGAAGCAGGCCTTAAATCTGAAGGGCTTTGCAAAAGTTTCATTTGATTGTACAGAGATATTAATTTAAGTATATATGTTAATTCAATCTATTTTTCTATTAACTAATTAAAGTATTTAAAAAACCCAGTTATTTTCTTTTCCATACATATTTGAGGCATTCTTATGGCTGTCAGTCATCACAGCATGGGATATTCCCACTCTTGGGCTTACTCTGGATCAAGTTTCTTTAAATACAGTGAGCTCACACTCCTTATTTACACAGGCAATGGAGCAGAAACTAAGACAACAGTCACTGGTAAGCTGCATTAAACATTGTTGCACCCTTCTTTACTCACAGCTGCATACTATCATTTGTCTGCCAAAGGCTACTACTATCCCCTTAATTTATCACACAGATGTTCATAGGACCCACTTCAGTTCCAAACAGCTACAGCTGGAAACCGTTCAAATAATCAGTTTGCTAACCAAACTTACTTAGGCTGCAGTAGGTACGGGGCACGTGCCCAAAGCAGCTCACTAGCAGAAGGGGAAGGGTCAGGAGATTGGGGGGGAGCTGGTAGTGTTGTGAGGGTGGTACATTTACCAGCCAGCACAGCTGCAGCTCTGAGGATGTGTTCCTAGTTTCAGTGTAAAATTGTGTCCAGTCAGTACCAAAACTGACGTGAGATCAGAAACTGTCTCGCATTTTGCAGTCAAAACATGTTTTCTTTTAGTAACTTTCTACATTTTGAACACTGTTTATCAGAGCATAGTACCAGCTAATTAAATTTAATTTAGAAAGCTGCACAGCAAGGATTTTATGACTTGCATAAAAATACACAGCTGGAGTTTGTAGATAGGAGGGAATCACAAGCCATACCTCCTGTGGAGTATAAGTGAGAGTAAACTCATGATCCGCATGGGGAAGCAAAACTCCCTGCTCAGGATTTAGGGAGAAGGCTGAGTCTGTGTCTAGGTTGTATTTAAGCTTCATAAAGTCTGCAGTTACTTCTGGTATTAATGGTTTCAGATTAGGCTTTATTATCTGCCAGTAGAAAGGAAGTTCTACATGGCTGCAAAGAGATCAATAAACAACAAAAAAGCTATGATTAAAAACATCAGGTATTTTTGAGCAAAGTATTGAGAGAAAATTTTCATTTTCTTTCTCCATGTAGGGAATTCCTCTCTTTAAAAATTACAGCACTTAGACTTACTAGTCTTTGTGAGCTACAAAGCTGATGAGGCAGCATAGACTCAGAGTATCTAAATTATACAAACTACATGCTAATATATGGAAGTAAGTTACATAAACATGTAAGATATGTTAACACTTTCTTGCCTTATTTAACTTGTCATGTGATGCAACTTTTAGGAAACTCTACAATTCTTTCAAGAATCTGAGATCAACAGGACCATTCCTGGTATCAGTATGTTTGCGTTGGATCACTGCCGATGATCCACATAACATTCTCAATTTAATCCAAGTGCAAGGTGCGGTCTTTAACATGTCAACAAACACAGTGACCCAGCAATGGCTCTGCAATACTCTTTGTAATCCAGAAAAGGTTGCTTAACTAGGTTGCTTCAGCAGAAGTGTATTCCATGGAATGCCTTCATGGGTTTTAAAACCTTGCTCATGCTGACCACGGAAACTTTGCCTTACTAAGGTGAGGAAGGACACTGGAATTTGAAAGTGAGTATCAATGACAAAACTGAACATGTACAATTTCTTGAATCCTTTCTACAGCAGTAAAAAGTTTTCTCTTTGCTTCTATGGAGTTCAGTCTCAACCTGCCAGCTTTGTTTCATACAAATGCTGACACCAGATGTGCAGGGACGGCTGTCATGGTTATAGCACAGAGAAAATGTGGAAATAGGCATAGTCACATTGTTTATCAGTTTACAGTACCCAGTTCACTGAATCACACTATCTTTACCCAAACAGCATTATGCTCTGGCATTACGCATGTGTGGTTTCCAGGCCACAAAACAAACTTCCAGAAATTCATTGTAGCAAGTAGCAGTTTACGTGAATGTATCTAAAACCAGCACTGACCCCCTTACTACTCTGATGGCTTGCAGCCTCTAACTACTGCAATCCTGCACATTAGTGTACTTCTATTATTGCCTGACTGATTTTGCTCAAAATCAGGATGCCACTACATTCAATACAATGTAATTGTACATAGAGGCATATTCCTTGACTTCAAATAGAGTTTATATTTAAATCTATTGACTCAATAGTAGGGATCATGAAAGTGTTAATATGAGTTAGTTGCATTGAGCTCCCATTTCAATCAGTGGAGATCTAGTGGAGTCCGGGATGCTTTATGTCTTGCTCTATGGGAGATGTCTACAGTCAGAATTGCATCCTTAGAAACATCTATTTCCTTGCACTATGAAAGGAAAAGAGTATAGGCTGCCTAGCTCAGTTGCACAAGTATGCAGTGTAGACATGTAAAGTTAGATAAATCTTATCTGGGTGACCCTGTAAAATATTTTCTCAACCATCCATATTTATGAACCTTTGGAGTTGCAGATTTATCTATACCAAAGCAAATATATTGACCTTGGCAGCGTATGAACCAAATGGTATGTCTAGTGGTTGCCAAAGTATTTGATCTAGGTATAATGTTCCTGCTCTTACAAGCACATCCTTGAACCTTAATTACTAAACAACGGAGCAAAATGAAGCAAGGCTTCTGCACAAAGTTTGTCAAGTGCATGAAGGTTTCTCCAGCTTGAAAGAGTATGGTATCACAAATGAGATCCCTACTGGTATGAGAACATTGCTCTATTAATATAGTAGCTACATACGTAGAGTTTCTTATAACCAATTTCTTCTCCTCAGTGGTGTGTGGGTTTTGGGGGTCAAATCGTATGAGATGCTGTAATGTTACGTCAGTAACTTCATCAGGTTCAGGCTTGCTTTCTCCACCTGTGACGAACAAAAGCTCCAGAGCTATCAGCTGTCCAACTCCTTGAAGAAATGAGTAGGTATTACTGTTTACCATCTGGTTATTAACATTGTTCATATTACTCACTAATAGCAAATGCCAGCAATGGCCATTACTGATCATATCTGGTGTTTCCTCAAGTTTCAGAAGTCCAATGTGTTAATTGTACAATATTTTCCTGATGTTCTTTGTTTATCAACATATATCAATAGAGATCTTCATGAATTTAACAGATTTGGATTTCAGGGCCACAACCTCAGCTCACTTACTTACATTAGCCTTGTTTCACTGAAGTGAGCAGGGTGTTCACAATGGTTGATAATGTGGCTCCCAGATGTTTTAAGCAGTATATTGAAATTTTAAAAAAAGCAACAAATCCACTATTCTAACATTTCCAAAGGAAATACCTGTAATAACATGATGTAATCAAGCCTAATGTTATAGTACTCTCAATTACAAGACAAGCACTAACATTTACAAGAATTTCAACTCATTTCATTAGCTAATCCAAAGATTGCCTATCTCTCCTAAATACCCTAATTCAAGATGTGCCCCAAATCTGCTTCACACCCAAATGTATTTCTGCCCTGTTAAAGCTGATGTTTTACAGTTTGTCATGTTATCTTATAGATACAAAATGAGAAACAAACTGCACCTAGCAACAGGTTTTCTTTTCTGCTACTTGGTGACATTTCATGTTTGGATTTTTGGCTACAGTGAGTTAAGAGCTCAGTGCTTTCTGAACGTATTTCATGCACTGGGCACACTAGTAGTAGTAGTAGTAGTGAAAATAATAATGCTTAGGATTTAACACTATCAGGGACAAAGTATTTGCTTAATCCAATTACATAAAATGTTACCATCACTTCAAGTCATCAGCTGCTACTCACATTATCTGAATATCTATGGTGTTAGAAATGTTTAGATGTTTAGAAACAAACCTGAGACTGTAACATCCTTGACTTGGCAATTGTCAGAAACAATGGTGTATGTTTGCTGTGAGACTTCTGGAAAAGAAGGGAAAAACACTACCTGAAAGAGAGAAGTAAAATAGCAATGTCTGTAACTGATTTTTCTTCAGGAAGTAATAAATTTCAATTCATGAATGTTCATTAAAGGACATTTCTAGTGATTAGTAACTAAATCTTGCATTTGCAAGAAGCAGTGTCACACTCCCTTAATACATATCAGAAAGAAATAGGTTTTCTGGGTCACTAAACTTAGATGTGTGTATCTGGATGGCCACCAGAGGCTGCCTTTGTAGTCACTGGAGTTGTGGGCAGTCTACTGGGTTAGTTGTGGAATTGCATCCTCAGAATTGGATCTGCCCTCTGAGCAATGCCACTGCTGCCTTTCAAGCTACAACAGTGTGAGCAGGGCAGCAGTTGTGTGCCCCTCCCCACCTCCCCGAGTCCCACCTCAACAAAAACGGTTCAGGGGCCAAAAACTCTGGCTGTGTAATGTGCATTGCTGTTCTTCTACCTGTTATCCATTACCACTGGCAAACCCAACCCATGCTACATTCATCTCCTCTTTCTCTCCCATGTGTGCCTGGCTCTGCTGAAGCAATGCACCTGGAGAGACAGAAAGGAGGAGAAATGTTTCTCCTTTATCCACATCTGCCTGACCCATTCCTCTTATCAACAGCCAGAAGGTACAGGTAAAAGGAGGGGCTGGAGGCTAGCCATGCTCTCTTCCTTTCTCCGTAGTGATGCTGTAACAAAACATGGCCCACATCAGACAAAGCAGTGGTGGCAACCATTGATGCACACTTACTACAGAATCTTTTTGAAGAAAGAGCACAGCATAAGTGAAGGATTTGTAGCTGCTGCTCTACAATAAAAGAATTTATTACCCCAAATGTCCTTTTTTCCCAAGGAATCTCAAAAAGTAAAAGTTGTTTTTTTTTTTAAAGTGAAACAAGTGCTCCTGTGTTCTCCGATTCCAGTTTTCTCTAACAGGATGTTTTACATGGAGAAAATCTGACCCATCTCTGAGTGGATAAGCAAGACCTTCAAAGTTGCAGTGAAAGACTCACCAATAAGACTCACAATTGCAATTCTTCCAGTATAATTGCACAAAAAGATCTGAGCATTTTTGTTCACACAAACACAAATTTGCAAGGTCCAGCCAAGATCTTCTAAAATCATTCTTGCTTGTTAATGTATTTGGTAAAGTACAAATACTTTCTATAGCAGTTGATACTAACCTCTACTGTTGTACTCTGCCCTGGAGCTAGCTGAAAAACAGGAGGATGGATTCCAAAAGGATCTTGTATCACAAAATCAACTGTGTCAACAGCCTAAGGTGTTAAAAAAAAACCCAGAAAACAAAAAACAAATTAAATTGATCAGGTTTTTGCTTTTAAAATACAGCATTACCTAAAACAGGCTGTATACTACAACATCACTGGTTTAGCTCTTACTATATTTTTTGTTCACACATCTCAAAAATATGTGGCTTATGTATATGGCTTAATCAGCAGAAATACTCCTGCTTTATTACCTTGGTGAAAGCAGGAGGGAAGGTGCTGTCTCTAAAGAAAAACGATAGTGTCAGGAGCCCTAATATTCATGTTCACAGAAGAACAGCCATGCCTGAGCATAGGAGCTCTGTCTGTTTCTCCATGCTTATGATTCACTTTGAGTTGGAACTTTAAAGTGTTTCAGGAGGGACAACCTGGCACATCAGCTATCCCGTTAGCCTCTCCTCCAGCACATAGTATGCCAATCTACCAGTTAGATCTTATCTTCTTTGTCCGTTTCCTTTAGACCTTGTTTTTGATGGAAATCTAAAGACAGAGCAGTACTGGAGTGGACCGCTAGGGTCTACAGGTGCAGCAAGGTCAGTAAGTGGTAACTTGGTGGGGACAGCGAGGAAATTAGCTTAAGCAATGCTAGAACTGATTGCATTTCAATTTGCTTTAAGGGTAAGGTTAAGTTCAAGCCAGTTATCCTTTCCCTGATCTATGCCTGAGTTTACCTCACCACTGAGCAAGACTTCTTCCAGAGGCAAGCCACAGCATAAGCAGAAGGTATGGACATCCAGGGAGATTGGTCCCCAGGATAATGTGAATTCTTGAGGAAATGGCACAATACAGATGTCCCCAGAAAGTTCTTACAAATTCTGTGCTAATATACCATGACTAGATCAAAAGGCCTTCATGTCAGGGCATCTATACCATCCATGCCCAGTATTTCCATTCTAATCACTTACCTTGAAATCAGGTGGTGGCCAGGCTTTCTTTGGCATTATACAGAACTTCTCAGGGTTAATTCCCTCATTTCTGCACAAAATCTTTGTTACTTTTATTCCTCCAACAAGGCAGGAACCACAGTCTATAATGTGAGGCACTGAAATGAGTAACACAGAAAATCAGACTGCACAGACAGTGAAGGCCAGCAGTCGGCAAAGCCAGCTACTTCTTAAATAACTCTTTACAGACAACATTACCGCATATGAATATGCTGGGTGCTACAATCCTAAAACCCCTCAGATTCTTTCCATTTGAATGTTAAACAGTATGAGGTGTATATTTCTGCATTCATCTTACATTTTAATGGTGCTTCATAGTTAAAGACTACTGAATGATAACAAAAAGTAAGATTATTTTATAAAAAGCTCAGTATAACAGGAAAAATGAATTTACAAAAAATCAAAGGAAGTTTCTGCAAAAGTAATCCTGGTTGTTACAGTTAAGGCTAGATATCTAAGATGTGAATCCTTCAGATATGTCATAGCCATATATAGTTAACATAACATGCCATTAATATTAATTAATAGCATCAAATATTTATAACTAAAACATAATTCCTTAATATTTAGTGATTGCAGGTCAGAGTTCAAGAATCAACAAGTCGCAAGCCTAGAAAAGTGGCTCCTGCTCATTCCTCTAACACAGTGGAAAAAAATTAGTTTCATGTGGCAAGAACAAATAATTGGGGAAAAATTTTACAGGATTACATTTTAATAGATTTAATAGATTAATTATGAGTGAAAATGAGATAGATATCAAAACATAGAAACTGGACTGCCACATTTGTCCATGTTTGTTTTGTCACTAAAATTGGAGACAGTCAAATGAAATTAAAAAAAAAAAAAGCCCATTTAACTTTAGAGAAACTTAAGAATTGGATGTTACTGACATGTTAACACTGGAGGTGGCCTTTTAGCTTGGATCGGGATCAGAAGGGGTTCTGACACTTGAGTTCCTACTAATATAAAATCTTCATAATCTCCTAGATATTCAGGAATAAATTGGACCGTATACTGGCATGTCATCCCAGGAGCAATCATTCCTCCCTTTCCTGGAAATTTTCCTTGGAAAAAAAATGCAGGGAATTAAAAAAATTAAAACCTCCCAAAGTTGGCATATGTATTTATGATCACATCTCCCCCAACAAAGGTGCCTGTAAACTCTCCACATTTATTGCCTAAGTCAAGCTGATAAAAATAAATGACCGCAAAAGGCCTGCCAGTGTAATCAGTGTATGTGCATATCTTCCACTGAACCGAAAGATTTTTTGTCTGAAACATGCTTATAGCTACAAAAAACAGAGTGAGGAGAAACCTAGAGACCTTTACCCAGTTTTTCTCTTCCACAAGACAACAAGGCTTACATGGTGTCATCTAACTTCTTCTCAATATCCCTCCAATGTTGTGACTGAGATACCACAATCTCCTTAGGCAACCTGTCCCAGTGCCTACTCATTCTACTGTAGGAAAGATGTTTTTCTTAACTTTCCGCTAACCTAAGCTTCCTTGCTGTAACTGAAGTATGTTATTTCCTGCCCTGTTCCCCTAATAATTTCAGTGGAAACTAAGTCTGTTCCTAGATGAATTTTGGATAAGACTCAATCTAGGTATTCCGTGGATACATTTCAATCTAATTTCAAACACCTTAATATTAATTAGTCTTCTTGAATTCCTCATTAGGCCATTTGAATCTGCTTAAGAGTTGCATGTGAATGGTTCCAATGACATAAGTCAGCCTTCAGTTTCTAAAGAACTGAGCACTATGGATAGCAGAACCAAACAGAACATCTCTAAAAAATCTTTGTTCAAGCAGATAAATTAGATCTCTTATGTGCTAACATCTTAAAGGCAGTAAAAAGAACGCTTACCTGGCCCAACAGCAAAAGCTGAAGTAGAGGGGGGGATAAGTCTTACATGATGACATGTTGAAGTGATGTTCTGCAGCTCTATAGTCATCTTATGTAAAAAGAAAATAAAATACTCCATTGTCTTTACCATCACTCATTATAATGTTTGCTATTCCCTAGTGCTCTGTTAGTAGTAACGAATACTTCATCGTAACCAACCTAAAAATCTCAGTTTATTCAATAAGGGCTGAATCAGATGCTATCAAAATGAAGACAAGACTGAAAAGGGTCCATTTTAGTTTTCACTGGTTAGTGTGTCAGTGGCATGTGTGAAAGAGTATCTTCAAGGAAGCTAAAGGGTCATTAATTCAATTTAAAGAGGAAACTCAAGACTTTTGCAGAAAGTGAAAAGTGTGTGAAATATGTAGATTACGGCAGGACATAATGCTTCTCAGTAGCAGAATTAACTCTCTACAAAGCAGTAAGTCCTTACCTCATAAACCTGGCCAACTTCATAATTAGAAAACAAAACTGCAGGTGGATTGGCAACAAACACAGGAATAAATGGGGTATCACTGAAAGATAAAAAAAAGGAGATGTTATCTTACTGCCAAGTTCTTTAAATAATTATAAAATAAAAACTGAAAAAGGTACCATACCCTTTAGCAAAACCAAAATGTCATACAGACATGTTTCCTAAGAGACTATACAGACATTTAGCTCAAAGTATCTGCATGTAAATCCACAGTAATACTATAGCGGAGCTCTCTGTGTGCTCCAGCCCAGAATCAAGAAACTGTATATACTGCATACCCTTTATTTCCTTCTGCTTTTCTTCTGGCTACAGTTTGTTCCATCTTTACTTGAGAAATTACAAGAGATTTGCCTCCATGAAGAGTATTTAGTGGTAAAAAGCGGGGGTTCTTCAAGTAATTCTGCCTTCTTTCAAGTTTGGCAAGGTAAGCACACTCACTTTCTCCCTCTGCTTTGCACTTACTATCCTTCCAGGCTAACTTCTGTGAGGCATTAGTTTTCTTTGAAAAACAAAGAGATCATGGTGCAAAATTAAACACGGCAATTTTGAGGATGATGAAAAAGCTATCTGTATATGGCTAATGAAAGCTATACAGCATTGAAAATTCATATAGAAATATTGCATTTCTGTCGACAGATCAAATCGAATAAATACTGGAGCCAAATCAACAATGCATTGATATTCACCCTTTGTTACAGGAACAGCAATAGGCTTTATAGTTCTGACAAACTGAAATAAATAAATCTGTAAAATGTACCTTATTTGTCTTTCTAGTCTGGGGGCTGGAGTCTGGAGTTGAAGGCAGAGTTAATGTGCACAAAGACACATTTGACATACTACCAGCTGTCTTCTGTAGGTGTGCAACCTCTGCAGGCATCTGGTCCCGTGAGCTTGAAGAAACATGCTGTTGAAAACTAAATGTCTCTTTCATGTAGCCAGGTTCTGATTTTCCTGCAATTCAAAGAAATATTTAATTCTGTAAAAGAAACACATTAATTATAAGCATTTATTCTGAGCATAGGTGTATGAGTTTATTTCAGTCTTGCTGATAGTAAAAACACTTTAAATCCTCTAGAATTTAATATACATTTATAATTTACTTCGCACAAATGAATTTTCATGCTGTAATAAAAAGCTTTCAGAAATACTAATGAAATGAGCCATATAAAAAGAAAGTTACTACTCTCGGAAAGCCATGTTAATCTTATGAGTGAGTGGGACTTAGAATATCCTGTTCAGTTTACAAAAAGATCTGTATGATGGACTTATGACAGTCAGAAAATTTACATAAACAGGGTGTGCCATCTAGTCCCATGTTCCTATAGTCAGACAACAAAATCGCCACCTCAGAGGAAACTCTGAGGTGATGTTAGATTTTTGGCTTTATTTGGAATTACAGTGGAAAAAACCCCCAAATCTTGGAAATTTTGGTTAAGTTGATTACTCTGAAATGTTTGTTTTGACTTGACCAAGAAATTTCATTTTAATGATACTAAAACCTTTCACCTTGGCTCACACATGAGTAAAAGAAGTAAAGAAGTTTTGACATTGCCCAAAAGTTTTTTCTTACTGATCTTCATTTGCAAATTAAACTGATACATTTCCAGAACTGGAAAATTTTAAACCCAGAATAAAGAATATAATTTTATTTCACTGAAAATAGTTTTTACTTTATTGTAACCACTTCCCTTCTCTCTACACAAGATACAGTTGCAGCTTTGCGCTAATGAAATAGAACAGAGGCAGAGCAGTCACAATTAATACAGTTTTTGTGTCAGATGGAAAGAACTGTAAACAAATGTGCAATGGCCATTAAATTTCAGATTTAAACACACTTAAGCTTAATAATTTTTAATTAATCAATTTTATTTTGACAACGTCCCTTCAGTGGAATTTTATGCTTGTAATACTGAGTGCCTTCTGCTTTGGCAGAAAACTACAAAAATATACTCTGATCTGCTACTCCTCCAATGCTTCAGTTCTTACTGAGTGTTCTAGAAAGTCTAAATTATCCTCTGCTTTAAAAGTTACCTTTTGGTGCTCTAGTAACAGGTAATTTATCAGTGATATAATCATCAGGGCAGGTCAAATTATTCTTTCTGAGAAGTTCATTATCCACAATCCACCTAAAAGAGGATGCCACTGCCACAGTAAAACAAAACAAAACAAAAGTTTTTAAAAAAATATGCAAAAGCTTAGCCCCTTAAGATAATGTTGTCTTTATAATCTACCACTGTCAGGTAATATTTTTGGGTAGAGAAAGAATCTGGTATTTTAATCACAAGACTTAGACATGTGCCTCCACACTTCTAAATTCAGTTCAAACCCAACTATGCAGACATCAGAGAAACATTTAATGTCTGTTTGTTGCTGCTATATATCAAGGTATTTATACTTGTAATAAAGTTATGTCACAAACCATTAATTGCAAATTTAATACCTTGGAAACCACCTGTTTCTTTTTTAGTTCTTTAGTTTCTTACAGTGTTAAACAGATTGTACTCTACTTGAATCTCTGCACGAAGTGCTTCAAAGTTTCTCTATTGATGTAATGCCAAATCAAAGGCGTACTGAGTACTAGACAGTCCTGCCAGTGATTTAGACAATTGTTGCATTGGTCTCCAGGTACCATAAGCATGTACTGGAGAGAGAGAGAGTGTTTTCAGAATCCTCACCTGGTGGCAACCCCAATTTGTGGAAATCTTTCCCGACATCTGCCTTCAGCATGTTTAGGGCCCTTTGCTCTTCAGCTTTTGCTCGATCCTGGGCCTGAATGATGTTCTCTTCTACTATGTCAGCTTCTGTCAGTTGGCACTTATACTCCTCAAGAAGCTGTCACAGGATGGGTGAATGTAAAGAAATGACTGTAATTTTTGCTGTTAACATCTCCTTACAGATAAATATTTTCTATTTGCCTTTGAGAGGTAAATACAGAGAGCTTGGCAAAACATCATTACTTTACAAGTATAAACTAGCCTGCTAAAACACCGTCATTCCTATCATTTACTTGTGTGGGGTAAGAAGCGTTACCCAAGAAAAACCTGTGAAAGATGAGGAAACCCTCTCAGGACAAGAAAAATGTCTTTTCCCTTCTGTGGACAGTAGCTACTGCACTGTATTTTGCCTGTAAATGTAGGAATAAATTTGAAGTAAATGTTCCCTCCTAGTTTCTAGGAGGGTTTCTAAACCACCAGAATACCCCAATAGTGATACTTCACTCCTCCCTCCTGTTATATTTTGGATGTCTCTGCACAGTGTGGTAAGTGCTTTACAAGCACAACTCAAAAAGAAAAATCCTGCCTCAAAGAGGTAGCAATGTAAGTTAAAGAGGGAATATAGCAGAGACACAGAGACATACAAGACCAACAGCGAGAGAAACTGACATTGGCCTCAAGACCATCTGTAGCCTGAGCTTTCTGTAGAACTTTTACGTAACAAGGCTTAACCTTTTGATTCATTTAATGGATTTAAATAATTTATTAATTTTTTAAAATAGAAAGTACAGGATGCATCTCAGCTAAAATGAGATGCTTCCTCTTCCTCTGCTCATTCTGGGATCCCTCCACTGTCACTGGAATCCAGGATAGAATTCCAACCCATGCCAAAGTTGATAATGAAAATGGATCTGATTGATTGTGCTCTAAAAGTGCCTGGGTGGGGGTTTTTTTTCTTTTTTTGTGTGTGGTTTTTTTTTTCTAATGATACAGAGAGCCTTGAATGACTAGTTCAGCTGTAGCATACATGTTACAGACAGGTACTGTCAGTTGAAATATCCAAGCAGTCCATTTCAGGAGTAAATATTCATGTTTATTAGTCAGAACATGCTGTGTTCACCAGTATATTCATAAATGACTCAAAAGAAATATAAAACTTCAGGTTTTTCAGCTCTGATAACCTTTGAGAGGATATGATGACACAGACTGGAAAAAATACCTGTTGCTCAAATTATTCCTCCACTTCTATACACTGACAATAGCTGTCAGAGCAATGATTAATACAAGTACTTTTCATTTCCACTGTTTAGCATTTGCAACACTGGGAATCTTGGATGTAATAATGGGTTATGTATTGTAGTGCACCACTAAGGTAAGCATATATAAATAATACTTGCAGCATCTGGTTTCAAAATGCAGCACATGAGAATACTTCATTGCAAGTTAGGAAGTCTAGGACGCTGAGCAGCAGTTACAGGGAAAAGTTGTTAGCCAGTAGAACAGGCATTTAAAGGGCTACGGGTCTTACTGGTCTTACTCTGCCTGAAAAGCCATCCAGAGCTGAAAGTATCATGAAGGAGCACGTGATAAATATTAACATATATGAAAAGTTCTGTGGGGAACTGTGCTCAAACACATTTCCATTAAAATGTCAGTTCTAGGATCTCCCCCTGCCTTTTTATTTTACTTCACAGAAGATTTAGAAATTACAAAGTAGCAATGAAAGCTGAATAGAGCTCCAAACTCTGACTTGGTTTCAACTTGTACCGTCTGTAGCTCCTCCATAAAACTCTCATGATAAACACTGTCTCCTCCTTGGGACTTGATCCAATTTGTCTCCGTGTCCACCCCAATAACATCTCCAGTGTACAGGTCCTCAAAGGTGCTAGCCAGCAAGTGGGAGATGTCCTGAGGAAAGAAAATGAGGTTGTTAGTGTTTAAAGCCTGGGATAGGGTCAAAAGAGCTCCCTGGGTGTGTGCCAACAGCTGGAATTAACAAACAGAGAAGGAAAACTGGGGGAAAGGGCTGGGAAAGGTACCTGGGAAGGACCCTGAAAGGGGACACACTGCAAGTGTGCACGTGAACACTGAGGTGTGAAGACATGTATGTAAGTATGTGCATGTACAGGCCATGCATGCACAGAGATGGTGTCTGTGCTGGTGGGCTGTATGTGTGACTGATGGTGGCCGACACGGTTCTCCATGTGCACACAGTGTGTATGTGTGCCACGGTTTATGCAGGGATGTGTCTATGGGGCTATGTGAGTGGGGTGTGTGTGTGTGCAAGGGAGATGCAAGCACTGAGCACTGCACAGGGTAAAGGGGTGTCTGTGTGCAGGTGTGTGTCTGTGCCCCAGGGTGCATGCATGGGTGGGTGGGTGTCTCTGTGTGCCCCAGGGTGCATACAGGGGTGTCTGTGTGCAGGGCTGTGCATGGGTGTACGGCTGTGTGTGTGTATATATGTAGGGATGTTCTGTGTTTGCAGGGGGGCGTGGTGCTGGGGGTGTTGGGGGGTTGTGCAGGGTGTGTGTGGGGTGTATGTGCCGGGGGTGTTGGGGGGTTGTGCAGGGGGCATGTTTCTGAAGGGGGTGTCTGGGTGTGTGCCGGGGGTGTTGGGGGGCTGTACAGGCGGTGTGGGGGTGTGTGCAGGGGGTGTAGAGGGTGTGCAGAGTGTGTGTGTGAAGGGGGTGTTGGGGGGTTGCGCAGCGGGTGGTGTGTGTATGTGTGAAGGGGGTGTCGGGGTGTGCGCCCGTGTGGCCCAGCCCCGCTGCCTTACCTGCGTGCCAGCGGAGAGGCTCCGCTGAGCCATGGCAAGCCCGGCGCTGGGGTGGCCCCGGGCAGGCCGGACGCCTCGGCTTCCTCCCGCCGCCCCCTCAGCCGCCGCCCGCCGCCGCCGTTGCTACGCGACCGTGTGGGCGGGAAGGGCCCGGCCGCCGGGCGGGGCAGCGGCCCGGGGCGGAGTGGAGGAACCCGGCGCCCAGCGCCGTCCGAGGCCACCGCGGAGCGGGGTGATGGTGGGCAGCCCACCCTGGTCCTCGTCACCCCTCACACAGCCCCTCGCTTCGTCACCCCTTACACAGCCTCTTGCCGCCCTCCCGCCGCCGTGCCCCTATGCTAGGGCTGTTGGAGGGCTGAGGCAGGCAACCCATGTCTTACTGGGGCAACTACCCTGTTTCTGCCCTGCCACTGTCAAAATAGGTACTTTTTGTACTCTTTTTAAAGCAGTGGAGCTGTATGAATTGATAAGAAACGAAATAAAATGTTGAATTGAAACTTTTGAGGGGATTTGTGCCTGGCTTGCCTCTCCGCCACCATCAGGCTCCGGTGCAGGCCGTGAGCTTGGCAGCTGAGGGGAGGACACAAATCCTCTGCTCCTTCCCCAGCTGCCACACACAGTGCGGAGGCCGGGCTGTGAGGGATGGAAGATGGGGTAATTCATCATCAGCCCAAGAAACCATCCATCTTGCCTTCAGCCTGCCAGAGTGCCCTGGCTGTGTATGCCGGTTGCTAACAACAGCCGCCTGCTCCTGCTGAAGTGGGTGATGTTTTCCTTAGAAACCATCCTGGCGTAGCATTTACTGCTTACCCTGCCTTCTCTCTTTCTCTCTCTCTCTCTCTTTTTCTTTCTCTTTCTCTCCTTCTTTCTCTCTCTCTCTTTCTTTCTTTCTTTCTTTCTTTCTTTCTCTCTCTCTTTCTCTCCTTTCTTTCTCTCTTTCTCTCTTTCTTTTCCTTTCTTTCTCTCTTTCTCTCTCTTTCTTTCTTTCTCTCTTTCTCTTTCTCTCTCTCTTTCTCTCCTTCTTTCTCTCTCTTTCTTTCTTTCTTTCTCTCTTTCTCTCTTTCTCTCTTTCTCTCTTTCTCTCTTTCTTTCTCTTTCTTTCTTTCTTTCTTTCTTTCTTCTCTTTCTTTCTTTCTTTCTTTCTTTCTTTCTTTCTTTCTTTCTTTCTCTCTTTCTCTCTTTCTCTCTTTCTCTCTTTCTTTCTTTCTCTTTCTCTCTTTCTCTCTTTCTTTCTCTCTTTCTTTTCTTTTTTTTTCATTTTCCTCCCCCTTGCGTATTCCTCTGAAAGAACCAGACTGTGGGCCCCAAGGCTTCTCAGTCGCCCTCAGGGTCATTGGCTCCATCCCAGTTGCTGTAAGGGGGTTTGCAGGGGCTGGAAGTGGAGGTGGGCAACGTTACTGCCCTCTGATGGTACTTCACAGAAAACAACCATCACAAAAATAATTCACCAACAGGTTTTCCATGAGCAGACAAGCAAAAGGCCCGGGGTGCAAGCCCCACAGCAGCTGTGGAGGTGGTTGAGAAACTGGTGTTTGTAGGCATGTGGCACGTGGGCTTGGGACTACGTAGTGTCACAAGCTTTAGTTCATCAGTTCACCAAAGTCTGCTTTTGGAATAAGACACCAAGTTAGATTAGGAAGCACTGCTGTGTTTTCAGTTTCCCTGTGAAAAAGGGAAAATTGCCCAAAGGAAAGCACAGCGAATCTGCAATATCCTGTTCCAAAGGTTAAGGCAAGTCAGAGAAATCACTGACAAGAGTAGGACCAGGTACCAGTGTTTTCCAATAGAAAATGTTTGTAGCTTTGTTTCCGTGCAGGCACATAGGTGTGTCTTTGCCTTTAAAAGTAGGTTGGAGCATTCACATTTTGACATGTTTCCGTATCAGAATTCCAACTTTTCTCATCATGTGCTGTTACAATTCATTGTAACATCTGTTTGCTAACTGGAATGTTAATGAAGTCCAGCATTTTTTAAAGAATTATTCCCCAGCCTTTAAGAAAGCCTTAGAGTAGTGGCAGTAAAGCAGACGCTTTTGTTTAAAATAGTATATAGACGCACATGAAAACTGACTGTGAAAAAAACTTCATTACTTTCATCTTTACTGTCTTTCAGTAACTTGCCAAGCAGATCATCTGTTAAGAAGCTGGTGGTTTTTCTTTTTCCAACTGCAGTCTGGAAATGTACCATGAAAACTGGAAGTGAAGGTGAGATCTATCTGCCTAGTAGTCAAATGCAAGATCAGAAGGGAGGGCTTAAACACTGGTCCAAAGCTATATACAGTTGTTTGCCATGTGACACTGGTATATTTTGTGTCAGATCTCCATTTTTATGCCATTGTCATTTATGCATATAAACATAAAATATAAATGCCGCTAGTCTGTTGTAAAGCTGTTTAGTTCACGTATGTATTCACATTTCCATATAATATTATGAATATTAAGAACAATTTGCATATATATCATCCTCTTTATCACCATTCTAAGATATTTAACTTCCAAAGGCTGAAAAGAGACTTACGTATGTAGGAAATGGGGGTAAAAAAAAAAACCACCAGAAACTTTAGCTTACATTTATAAGTATAAATGTAGATGTTTTTTCTAACTGCCATATATGACCTCTACCAGACATTTTACCCTGTATTTCCCCTCTGTACCATGTAAGGTTAGATTTTATGCTGACATTGTGATTTGAATTGGGTGTGTGGATCAGAAGAGACTCCTGAGGGTCCCACTTTTTATGCTTGTGTGCAATATGGAGCATAATGACATTCTTTTGGAGGGAACTAATCTAAAACGACTCTCCAGGAGCTCACCTCATGTTCTCTGTTAGCTAACGGGCTCTCAATCTACAGAATCAGGCAAAAACTAGTCTGAAACAACATCCCCAAATGCCTGCAGAATGGACATTGTTTTCTGAGCACTGACTTTTGTGCACTGCAGTTCTGCTCCTAGTGCACCAAGCCACCTGCTATGGTAGACATAGCCTAAGTCACAGACCTCAGAGGAATCATAAGTTATGCTAAAGACAAGATTATTCCACTCTTAAAAGTAGTCTCCATGTCTTGTCAGGATCGTATTGCTTTTCTGTATCTATTTTGTTCACGCTCCCCAGGTGGTCCCCACACATTCTTTATTATCCCACAAGTTCAAAGTTCAACTACTGTCCAAAACCATGCTTTCTTCTGGTAGTAACATGTTCAGAAAAGGTCCTTCCCATTGTAAGCTATCAAAATCATCTTACAGTCGGTGTCGGTGGTTTGTTCAGGCATCCAGGTACCAAATGACACTATGGGTAAGGCAGGCCTGGCTCCTTCTTCCTGCTTGTTAGCTTTCTGAGACTGACCATAACAGAACTTATTTGTATATAAAATGGCGAGATGTGATTTGAATGCAATCACGGAGCTCAAGTACTGAGTAAGAGGTGATGTGTATGTAACTACATTGCAGAATGGAACTGTATCTTACACTTTTTACAAAAACAGCAAGCTCCATAGCAGTTTCATTTACCATGCTCATATTTTATCAAAAGTATAGCTGGATGTTATGACTTGGGTATGTAAGGCAGACAGTATATTTCCTTATATATTTGAAAGCAATGGACAGCTGTGTTTGACTAATTATAATAAATTATTGTGAACATGTATTCCTTAAATGTGTAAATATTGGACTAATAATAGCATCCTTTCACTAATCAAAACAGCTTGCAGACAAGTTCATATGTTTATCTTCATGGCAACCTCAAAACCTTCAGTAATGTCAGTGGACTTCCATACAGTCCTTACAGAGAAGTCACTAAACTAATTCCACTCAATTAATATTTGAAGGTTTTCTTGATATTATGAAGATTAGGACACTCTTAAAAATAAAAATCAAAGTTAAAAATTCTGCTGAGTGTGCCACCCCCATTATATTAATGCAACCATATTGATTCATTTGGAAACGTATCTGTACCTATCTCAAATAGAAATACGATACAAATTGTATATATGTATATAAAAAGATAAAGAAAATAGTTTTTGATTATATATTGATTTTTTTTAAAACCCGTAAATCCATAGAGTCCAGAATGTATCAAGTTTTGGATGTTTTTAGCATTTTCTGAAAACAGGACAAGTCATACAGACTTCAGGTGGCATTTTTTACATGCGGGAAAGTAAAGGTAATGATGTTGCAGTACTATCTTTTGCACCAGAATAGTTGCACTGTTTGTATGTTTGCATCTAGGTAGCAGAAAAATATTTCTAATTACTTGTATTTCTTTGCTAAGGTCTTCTTGGGTTTGGGTTTTCACCAAACAATTCCCAAAAGTATGCTGATGCATGATTCACTTTGACGTTGCTGCCCTCCAGTGGTCTTATTCAGGTTTCCACGTATTCAGGAAAGCCTTTATAAACAAACCTTGTATTAAATCTTCGTTCTAATCAGACAACTGAGCAGGTACAAATACTTCCATAGCAATCCTGCTTAGTCTCTTACCAGTGTCTTAGGTAAAGTGTGTTTATTCATTACACTGGCAAATCTATATATTATCCCATAATTACTGCAGATGCAGCCAAACAGGTATCACTAGAATGTGGGTTTCCTTTGCATATTGCCATGTGTATCTTGAAGAAGAACTAAACCCAGCATCCACAGTCTGATTTTAAAACCCAAGTAAAATTTTCAAACATAGAAAATGGAGAAATAACCTTTCAGTTTCAGGTAATAAATGCCAAACAGCTCAGTTTCTGAAACCTGGCATCTCACGTTGCACTGCTTCCTTGTCCTACCAAAGATATTTTTTTCTCCAAATGTCCTAGTTGGTTTAAAACTATCCATTTCTTACAGCTCTTGCCTTGTTGACTGTACTTAGGTCATCTCCAGTTCCCTTGGAGGCAGTTTGGAATTGTCTGTAACTGGCAGTTCTACCTGGGTATTCTTTATTTTCTCATAACATCTTGTGTGCTGTTATTTTGTGGCTGTCTCCTGATGTGAGTCAACCCTTTCACTTGCTTCCAGTTTACACTTCCTGGCTTTAAGCTTTTATTTGTTTTCCACACCTCTCTCTTCTGTATCTACAAGTCTATCCCTCACCAAAACATGTCAGTGGGTATTGCCGTACTTCTGATGAAACACTTATGATGTAATTTCACTCAAGCCGAATGGGATTTTACAAAGCAGACACACCCAACATGTAGGAGAAGCATGTGGAAAATGCATACACAAAGGAGCCACTCATTCCTTTCCGACAGTGTCTGGGCAGATACATCACTCTCTAATTAGGGTGGAAATGGGCTACGCCTCCATGCAGAGATCCAGCTGGAGGGTGCAGTGCTGGTGTGATACTGGGACCTCAAGCAGAACAGAACACGGGGCTTATCTTCCAAGTTCACCAACATATTCACAGGTCCCTGGGTCAGAGAGGGGTTTGGGGAGTACAGTCTAATCTCCTTTTGTCAAAAGCTGCTACATCTAGCCCCAAACAGTTTACCCAGTACCATGTTTTGTTAAAATTAGTAGTTTTCATTCTGTGCTCCATGACTAGCTGAGGGTCCACCAATTATTTGTAAGAAGTCTATGAAAGCTAACAAGGATAGCAGCCTCTGGTTAGATTCACAACCCAATATTTGGCTTCTGCTTCTGGATATGCCTTTGTTCACCAAATTAAAGAATAAGGTTAGCATTTTTACACTCAAGATTTTTTTTTCTGTGGTCATAAAGGCTCTTCCCAGTGCTATTTTTGGTAAATTAATCTGTTTCTTGGCACATCATCTACATGGTGGTGGACCACAGCCTTCACCTCTCCAGACCTTAAGACTGCAGTAAACAAAAAGATTTAACTGATGCTTAACAGTGTTCTTTTACCCTTCAGGGGCATCACTGGGGAGATGTCTGTACCCCATAACTACACTGCAGATACCAGTTCCTAGAATAGGTTTTTGTGAGCCTCTTCTGTCCTGGAAGCAATCTAGCGTGGCATGGCAGAGCTCCACAACAGCTAATGTATGATACTGGGAATGACCCATTGATTGACTTTACTAATAGGAAATAAGATTCTCTCTTCCCTTGATTGCCTTCTGGGTTTCAGTTTCTTTTGGAGGTTCTTTTCCTTACACAGCAGCCAGGATTTCTATAAATGCAAAGAATCCTTGGAAGAGGAGAAACTTCCAGTCTGTTCCTTCTACTTTTCTCCCTACCCTTGGAAGCTCCTGTCCAAGACCCCCTCTACTACTTACTTTTTACCCGCTTGTGACTTATCTGGCTGGGGTCATTCAGCCAAGCCATGGCTGTCAGAAAAGCATGGCTTGGGCCTGTCTTGTGCTGTCTCAGTGCCCTCAGTACTTTTATCAGGCTATCAGGCTTTCTTTCCTTGTCTTGAAATCTTTTGCACAAGAAATTGAACAGGTTTTTTCTTACCTTTATCCGGTAAGTTTTTTTCTCTGACTCCTGTCAGCAAACTTTCAGACACAATGTGTTTGCAGATATTCCCCTGCTCTCCTGGTTTCTGCATTGGGTGAATAAGTTAAAGGGAAAACCGAAAATTGTTCTTCCACACCTCTCTGTGCTCTAGATGTCTATCATACGAAGATGTGCTGAGCAAGGCCCTCGCCTGGCAGAGGGTGGGATGAGATCTGAATCTTTGGAGTAGAAGATGGAAAAGACCCACCACGCACTCTGTAAAGTGCAGTACAATGAGAAACTGCCACCCAATTCAGAAGGAAAAGAAATCCAAACACCCCTATACCTAGGATTTTTCATCTGGATTTGTCCCCAGCTCTTGGTTCTGTTTTAAGAAGAGCATGAGCAAAAATGTGTTTGCAGCAGATGGTGATCCTGACAGTCCCAGATTCAGACAGCTTACATTTAGTGTAAACTGTTGAACCCAGTGTTCCCTCTTGGTCAGCGTGCTGAGGGCAGGAGGCAGCCACTTGAGAGCACTGGGGATGAAGCTTATAGGAGCATCAGGCCAGGTGAGAAGGAAGTTCCTAAGGTGAACCTCAGGAGACATTATTTTTAATTTTTACCTTACAATTGAGTTATTTTCACCTCCCTGGAAACCAGTAATTTAGGCCAAGCACCAAACAGTGTCTTTCCTGGCTATGTTGTTTCAGGATGTCAAATGGAGTGTGTTTAAATATATCTTCATCCCTATATCCTCAGGAACTTGGGCACAGATAAATGACCCAGAAGGCCAGCTGAGTTAGGGCTGCACAATGAACAAGAACATCTTCCTTTAGTCCCAAAAGATAATCTCAAGGAGACTGTTCACTTTGGGACAACATGAATATGGAGTGCTAGAGCTACCTCCAAAGCCTTTGCAAGGGTAGAATGAGACATAAGCAAATTGATCACAGGCAGCACAATGTCATCTGTTGCAAAGAGCTGGAGTGCAGGGAGAGGATATAGGCTGTGCTGTTGGAGAGGGGTGTCTGACTGCCACCTTCCAGAGAAACAGAGGGCTCATGGCTGCAGCATGCCCTGGTGGCAGAACTGCAAAGGAAGTGGCTTGATTACCTGAAGATAGCCTGGGCTCATTTTTGATTCTTGCTGGCCACGTTAGCTCCAAGCTGTGCCCTAGATCCTGCAGAATGGGAGGTATGTCACTGGAAATAGTGTCTGTGGGAATACAGTCAGGGGAACTTGGTATGAAAGAAAGAAAATCCTTCTCACTGGGATGGGAGTGTGTGAGAAGTGGTGGTGTCCTGAGCGTGTGCAGAGTCTGTCATCAGAAAAATGTATAGCTGTGTTATCACCTCGCTTTCCTAGCATATTACATCATTTTTGCTGGTAGGGAAAGAGAAGGCTGGCTCAGCCAAACCGGCAGGCTTGCATATGCTTTTCCATATGAGCCCTGCAGTAGATCAAAGAAAGTGAGGAAACAGCTTGGTTCACCAGCCAGATGAACTGGTACCTGCCTACGAAATCAGCATCTTCTTTTCTGCCCAGGCTAGCAAGACAGGTTCAGTAGTATCCTTTACTGTGCCCAGGAAATCGTGAAGCAAGGGCTGTGTTGTTTCCATTTACCTTCATTTATTGCCGTCTAAGTGGCCTTCATCTAAGGCACTGAGACTAGTGGGGAAGTCCCAGAACAACTGTGTTTCTCCCCATTGTGCCCTGCTGTAAACTGCACATAACTCTTCTATTAAGCTTATTACTTGTGTTTGTATTACAACATAACTCTAGATAGGCTATTCTAGGGGCTAGTTAAATAATCCTTTAACATTTCAGGGTTAATTTCTAAGCTAGGGGCTTCCTCATGCTGGTAAGCAAGGCAAGGTCTCCCAAGGGAAGATATTGCTCTTAGGACAGTGTTGCCTACAGTTGCCTACATTTAGGTGCCTGTCATATAAGATGCCCATGGATACAAAATACATCTGCTAGGGACTGGCAGACATTGATGCAGGACCTATTGGGGACTGACAGCCTTCTGGAGCAGAAGCAGGCAGCCAGCAGGGACATCCCGGAGCACTTGAAATGATGTGAAGAATTCTGTGTTTAAACACCCAAGTACTGTTTTTAAAGTTGTTGAGTTCAAGGAGCAGCACTTTTGCCCCACAGGAGCCCCCAGACACTATCAGTGACAGATTAACAAAGTATGGCCTGACCCTCAGTGCGGGTTTAGCATGGAATCTTTTACAGTGTTAATTTTGGCCTGAAAACAACCAGTTTCCTAATGCAAGAAAAAATTTTGGGGGCTTCACTGTATTTTTCCTATTTGGCAGAAAGGGTTAATTCTCTTTTTAATTGCACTTGGCCTTAAAAATATACAACCCTGCATCTTCAAAGTGCAGCCCAGAATTCTCTCTGATACATTAGAAAGTGAGCAAAACCCTTCAAAAGCTCATTTTAACCTGGGCTGCAGCTGGCACCTTGGGATTAAAAGCATCAGGTCTGCATTCTCATTGGGGTTGAAGAATATAAGGCATAAAACAGCAAGAACATGTCCCATCATGTCCTTCTGGTGTGTTCTTGTGCTGAGACACCATATGGTTTTAACGCTTTTGAGTGAAATGTTCAATAAGCAGCCAAAGCTTGTTTGTTGGGTTGTCTTCTGTTTTCATAGAGCAGACCTTTTTACTTTTCATCTAAAAGAGATCTACCACTATTATAAGCTGGAGTGTGTCAGCTACAAGTGCAATTTCTGTAGAAAAATAGATGTCCGTGAGGATTTTCACCTTTTGCTCTACCAAATAAATGGCCAGAGTGAGAGGAGGGTGAAGTTTTCAGGATTCAAGGATCTCATGCTGTGTACAAGGGTAGCTGATGGCATCATTTGGACTAGGTGGATGAGGGAAGCCCTGGGGAGCTTAGGGAGGTGCCTGAGGTGCCACAAACTGGAAGGCAAGGTCCAGATCACAGCTTCAGGGTTTTATTCTCTCCTTCTTGTACAGCCCACAAGCTCGTAGCTGGGACTGTATATATTAATAGCAATTGGGTAGCTCTGTGCCTTAGTTTCCGGGTATTGTTCCCACAGGCACGTCTGCATGTAGTTGCACAAACCAGGTCTACATTGGAGGGGGTGCACATCTGTGTAAAGGCTTTGCTGCTTTAGGTGCCCTCCAGCAGGAGCAGGAAGGAAATGAGTCATTCAACCTTTTTGCTTTGGCTGCACCAGACTTGCAGAACTGATGAGGAGGCACCAAAAAACAATAAAATGCTTCCTCAATGGGCAACTTTTATGGTTTTTTCTGCACCCTGATATCCTTTTCGTGTTTTCATGTTAAAAATCCAAATAACACCACCAGCCAGAGGAATGTGGCTGCATTTGCTTCTGTCAAAGAGTATAAATGCGTGATTTTGGAAGTAGCAGTTGTACCTTTATATAGAGTTCTACTTTGCACTTTAAGCAAAGGTTCATTATTCCCTTTGTAATAAAGATATAGCACGTGATCTCAGACTTGCAACACTACCTCTCTGAAGGGTATTCACTTTGTCTATTTTGAGATACTTCAGCATCTTAATTTGGTCCTCTTCATTCTTTTCAAAGGCTCCCCTGTCTTCAGTGACAGTTTGTTGAACTGTGCTCCTAACTTTCATCTTATGAAATGAAACTAGATATTAAAAGAAGCTAAATTAGAGGTTACAAATACTCCTTTTGAATACATTTGATGAGATTTTACAAGTTCATCCTTTTATTCATTTAGGAAATAAGTTAATCTAAAAATTAATCTCGTAATAAATTGTCACCTTGTCTGATTTTTTTTTTTTTTTCGGTCCTAAATGATTTCAGTACATGTCTTTCTCTTCATCTCTTGTCTGGCTTTTCAAAGAGCATGGCTGATTATAAATTAACACCAAAAATGCTGGCTATTCATTGGGACTCTGGGAGACACAGGAATTCCTTGCATACTTTCTGCATAAACATCTGCTCTGGAGATGTTAGCAATTCAGTAACATTTTGGTACTCCACATGAATTGTTCTGATGGGCATGGACAGAAGTCTGATGTCACTGAGCTTGTGTGAATTGTAGTTTTAACTCTTTGGGATCAGAAATAAAAATGCCTTACCTGTAACATCACTGATTGCCTGTGTTGCACACTCTGGAATCACAAGATTCTCATATGCAATTTAAACTTGTGGGACCATCTTCTACATAATAGGATTTTCTAAAATGTCAGTGTAATTCAGACTTCCCATATTTTCTGCACATTTAAAATTCACATGAATTGGCTGCAGTGAAAAAAAGCTGCAATTAGGTAATGATATGAACAATTGCATCCAATTATTGTGATTATCCCAGTTACAGAGAGTTAAGCTGACAGATGAAGCATATTAAAAGGAACCATTGTGATGTTAATAATCAACCCTCCTCCATACTTAACTTGTGTACCCCCAGTCCTATTGGCTGTAAAGAGGCAGCGGTGCAAGATGTGTGGCAAGCATTCCTGACAGCAGATGACTTGGCCTAATGACTGTGGTCTTTTAAGTTAGAAATGTGCTTGCTAACCTGGATGTTAGTGGTTATGAAGCTCAGTGTCTCAGCTCTGTTATAATCTGGGATGTATCAGAAGGAGCCATTAATGGATAAAAGTGGCAGGATCCTGATACCAGTCTCCCGCTATTCTTTCCTAACAGTGATAATCACTCCAAGTAATGTTTTCATACCAGTAAGTCTAGTACATTACTAGGTTCTCCAGTTAGGTTATTCTCATTCACACAATGTTAACTTCATATTAATGTTCAGATTTACTGAATTATTCACACAGTTATAAAGCATATGCAGTTGTCTAGTATTGGCTGCTCCATGCTGTTTACTGATGCACTGAACTGAGAATTTGATGAAATGTGTGAGTGACATTTTCTTTGAGCCTCTCATTCACTCTTGACAGGTGAGATTTTCATAGCTTTAAAAGAAGTCTCTGCCCCCCCCCCCCCCCAAAAAAAAAAAAAAATCTTGCAAGTAAGTATTTAAGACTAAATGTACTTTTCTGTATAGCTCTTTGGTAAAGACATTTTCATTATCCCAGAATCAAAATATTTAAAGTCAGGGAATTCAACATTAGAGGGCTCACTTAAACCTAAATTTGTTAAAGCATAGAAATGCACAAAAATTAGTCTCAGACACTCATAAAGAAATTAGGTAAACAGACATGAAATAAAACTTTCAACACAGATTAAAATTAGTCTGAAGACAAAATTAGTGAGATATCTAAATCATACCTACTACTATTGGACAGAGGTCAAATTATTTGTCTCCTTTATACTGAAATTCCTATTTATAATGAACTTCTTGGAATAACTAGCAAAACTTAGGTCTTTTATTCCCAAATCTTATGCATAATCTTGTTTTTTCCTCTATTTTCATATAATTTTTCAGTCTGAAATCAATGTGAGACTTGTTGAGCTGGTAACTCTGTAAGTCTTTAATTGTGACCAATACGGTAATAGACGACTCTTTCAATTGTTTTATTGCTTTATTTGGTGGTTAGAACTGCTCTTGATAACTTATACTCAGGAAAAAGCCCTCCAAATACTTTAGATATGCAGAGTCAAATAGGTGTATTTCTGGCTTAGTAAGTGAAATTTATCTTCTGCTCAAGCAGCAATACCTCATTAGTTCTAATGGGACTTGTACACGATTATGACACCAGCAGGTTTAGCTTTACACATCCCAGCATCTGTCGCTTTTTTTTCTTGTGGCTATGTACTACCCTCCTGCATGGGAGTAACTAGTGACAATAAATGGTTTAAATGAAGATATGTAGATCAACATCATTCAGTCTGAAGATATTTTGGCACAGCTGTCCACGGTGACAAAGAAGGCATCTGGCTGCTCAACCCCTTCTCTGAACGTTATGATACTGTGTTGTGTTAATTCCATTCCACCCTAGTTTATAAACTCCAGTGAATTATTTTGCCCAGTGAGTTGTCCACAAACCCAGTAATCTCTTAGAAGAGTCATTAATCGTGTTCCTGAGCTTTTTCCAATTTATCTCCTAAGGGAACCTAATTTTCAATGGTGCTGAGCTCTGCCAGCTTCTGCTGAGCCGTGAGGCTGCTCTTCCCCACACTGCAACATGTTTCTTGTAGGTGAAGGACTGGCAGCTGACAGAAACCTGGCAGTTGTGGAAAAATTTGCTGATAGGTGAATGTTGGGTAGAGGACACTCAGTGGCAGGATCAGTCCTTTCAATCCCAGATCTTGCACAGGCAGGAAGCACAAGGTGTTTATCGACAAGAACTATGTCCACCTAATGAAAGACAGTACTGATAACAAAAGAGTAACGATACCTTTACAAAAGATGTCATCAAGGTGACTGGAGCTGGCCTTCCAAATTCTATATAGACTGCTTCATAAAAGCCCTGAGCAATTCCCAAAATGTAAAAGGCAAGTGAAAATTTTACATTTGCTGTCCATGTATTACTAATTTAGTTACATGACAGTTGGATGTAGAGACCCAGCGATCTGAGGATGGCAAAACATCCCACCTAAAACAGTAAACAGACTGGGAAAGACATGAAAAACTTTTCTGTGAACAGCCAGACCACAACAGAAGTGACTGAAAAATTCCAGTCCTGCTTCTGCATTGACATGAACTCTATTTAATATGACATTTTCTTTTGTGCTGCTTTCAGTAATATTCCTGCTGACAAAAGACCCCCACATGGCTACCAAAGCTCCCTGCTGGCCATATAACCCCCAAATGCTTCTTAACACTCCTGCTGTGTCACAGCGGCAGAAATCCTGAGTCCTTTTTGTAAAGCAAACAAAGCACTTTGCTGTTATCTTTGGGAGAGGCTGTTGGGAACATTATCTGCGATGAGGAGGGTGTGTGTGAGAGCCTGAAAGGCAGAGGGAGCCAGGAGGCATCGTCTCCATAGGAAATACTTGGTGATCAGGCAGTGTAGCATTCCTCCGAGATGAAAAGCTACTCATTCCACTTCATACAATTAAATCGACACTTGAGTCATGCTTTTGGAGTGGAGACAGGTAAACTGCTTTGCTTTGGGTTTGCTATGATTTATGGTTCAGCGTTGAATTAAACCCTCCAAACATTTTTGGCTTTGAACTCTGCAAATGTTCTTTGCTGCCTGGGCTGGGCTGTGTGTGCACAAAGGAGGAGAAGGCAAAGGGGTGTAGGTGTTCGAGAAAAGGGAGCGCTCCTTGTCTTTGCACAACTACAGTTCAGCAGATATCTTGGTACCTCTGCACATGAATGGTTGGAGGGTGTGTTACAGAGGGAGGCAGGCTTCTCACCCTGCCCAGCTGACGTTTAAATCTTTCCAAGCTCACTTACATGGCTACAGAGCAAAGGGGTTAATCAAGGTGTGTCCTGGCTTTAGGACTCGTCCCTTGGTAAAATATCACGGCGCTGACCTTGTACTATTTTAGGTGGCAGCTTTGCTTTGGGAAAGCAATGCCAACCCCACAGCCTGTCTCCAGTCCTGGAAATGCCCTGACTCTGCATTTTGGTGAGCTCAGAAATGATGGTGTGGACAAGAAAAAAGGCACATTCATGTGACATTCTTAAACTGTTGTATTATTCTTAGAATATTGTTTGTTAGTAGGACTTCTGCAGCTCACAGGAGCCCAGTAGATCCTCATGTCACTTTGGTTTCATTGTTATTCTGGACATTCACTAGTTTCAGTAATGCAAAGGAAAGGGAATTCAAGCGCATATGATGTGCATGCAGAAATATCACTAAAAGGGCTGTTGTCTTCTGAAACAAGGCTCTGATGAGACCTGTGCTGTGTGATCTCAGCTTCTGGGTGTTTGCTGCCAGGTGTCACTGGCTCTGATGGTGATTGCTGTACTTTCTGATGAATGCGAGAAATGCAAGGCTGTCTGCCAGTGCCAGACTTGCTCTGAGCACACATTACAACGTTAAGCACATCAAGGATTTAGGAACGCTGATGACATAGTTTAAGGTGGCAGAAGTTCCCACAGTGCTCAAAGCAGCCTAAATGGTGTTGCTTCTGGGTGTATAGAGAAGTATGGAGAGTACATGTAATGGGGTAAAGTGAAAAGCTGGGCAAAGTTTTGTGAATGCTTCTGACAGCACTGTTTCTGGTACCACTTCTGCTACAATCATGGAGAAGGCAGCATGGCAATAAGGAGGCACAAGAAGGTACAGTGGGCTGTGATGAAGGGGTAAATGCAGGGGTTCATCGTCACATCTCAAGGGATGATGGCAGAGAAACTCCGTCTTGCCTGCTTAGCGATGCTCTGCCCAACCTGAGGCAGTCAGTGCTATCATGGTGGTGTTCACAGCGGTGCAGGGGAGTGATGGTCATGTCTTGGTGCTATCATGCCCTACACTGCTGTGGAAAGGTTCTATCCAGATTATGGGCCTCATAATTTCTTGGATTAATGCAGATCTCTTACATCTCCCCTCTTTGCCACAGAGGGAATAAGGATACTGGCCAGTACATGTCTAAGGGGCTTGTGTTAGGCAACGTCAGCATGCAATGGTGTGTGATATAAAGAGCAAAGGAGTTACTATAATGCCATTTCCCGTCACCGCTTTCAAACTGCCTTTCTCTACTTTTACTCCCTTGTGAAAACCGTAGTGCCCTCATCACCTCAGCTTTACTGGAGTTTCCAGTCTGGATGACTCATCCACCAGCCTCTTGTACACTCCCTCCAGTACGCTTCCCCATCAGCTGAAAGGGCAATAGGTTTTGGTGTTGTCCTCCAGAAATCTTCCTGCCTTGAAGCTTTTGAAGCTGTATGGGGGATCTCTTCGGTGCCTCCAGCTGCTGTCCTGCCTGCCAGCAGCTGACTTTGCTGCCAAGTTTGCCCCTGTCCAAGTCAATGTCTCTTTGTCTTTGGGTTTGCAAAAGGAGTGCTCCTTTCTGGGTCCTTTGGAAAGTGTCTAGTAGGAGATAAGCCCCCCCCCCCATGCCATGCTGGTGATCGTGAGGTAGAAGAGTGTGTTTCTGAGGAGGCATGGGGTGGAATCTGCTCTTTTTTTTCTCTACTTGTTTGGTTTTGTTAGTTTTGTACTAGCACAAGGAGCTTTGCTATATTATAGCAATTTTCCTTGGATAGTGGCAGTAGCCTTTTATTTGTGGACTGTAAAACTATCTGAGAGCAACGTCTGGGCTCTCAAAGGAGCAGCCCAGTTCCTCCTGTCAGGAAGGGACAAACAGTCCCAGTCCCAAAATATTTTTTACCATGTGTTTCCCAGAGCTATCATCATCAGAGAGGGACTTATCCCTTATCAGTGGAGCTGCGGGTTTACAGCTACTGAGGAGTGACAGCTTTGAATCTGCCAACAACTCCATCAATTGTTTGCATCAAGATAACCTAATAACCAGAAATGGAAATAAACAACAGCAGAACAATAGCTGAAAATCTCCCCCAAACATTCAAGTAGAGGGAAACTTTACTTTCCCACACTGGATTCCCTTTCTTTCCCCCTCCCTGTTTGCCAGCATTATTTTTCTACACTTGAAAATCTAATTCAAGAGTAGGGGACAGAGTGGAAGAAAGTGCCACTCAGTAGAAGCCTCAGGACAGTGGAGTTTCTCCTGCTTTCTGTCTCGCTGTCTCAAATACAAAGCTTGTAACTTTTCGTCGGCTTTAAACTCATGCCTCTGCGAGCTGCGGTTACAGCTTCTATTCCTACATTGGCAATTTCTGACCTGGTTCCCCCGCTCCCTGCAAAAAGAAATATGCCCCCAGGAGGGTCTAAAAGCTCTTTACACCCAGGCCCCGACCACCGGCATCTGTTGAAGGCCCTTCCCATGACCTGGGGAGCCGGAAAGACAGATCTGCAGCACTGTGACTTGTGGAATCCTTGCTGGAAAGGAGCAGAGGCTGCGGACGAGCCGGCAGCTCGGCGCGGCGGCTCCGCTGTCAGGCCGCAGCGGGCACGGGGCGGGGGGGCAGGGGGCGGGGCGGGGCCGCCGGCGCTGGGCTGGGGCGCTCGGCCGCACTCGCTGCGCTGGGCCGGCGGCGTGCGGGTGCGGGAGGGAAATAAATGAGGAGTCATAGCGAAGACGCATTTCCAGCCAAGAGGAAGGAGCAGGCCTCTCCGAAGGGAGCTGACGTTGGGGATTACGGGAGCAGAGGGAGCCTCGCAGGTCTGGCTTCCACCCCGCGCCAGTGCTAACATCTGGGCACAGCTGTTTCCCGGAGCCCTTTCTGCTGCTGCACATCGACTTGTTTTGCGGCAATGGAATTGAATGGCACTTTCCTCGCTTGCAACAGTAAGTCTGTAGAAATGTCCTTGCATTTCGGCTCTCTTGTTTCGTCCAAGAGCTTTATTTTTCTTCCCCTCTTCTCCCCGCCTCCTTTGCCTCCCCTTTCTCTCACTCGGAAGCAATGCAGCATTTTGTCGGTATTACAGAGAGAGACAACAGATTTTTCTCTGTTAGTAGGGTTAGCTGTGTGGGTAGGAAAGGTGGCTTGTCTGGATACGTGTCTGCAAGTCCAGAAAAGTTGATGCAGATCTCCTCCCCTTTATGGTGAAACTGGGTGAGACTGATGCTCAACTGAGTAAACTCATGGGTTTTGGTGAAGACAGCAGAGACAGGATAAATCACCTCAGCTCAACGTCTGTCCACAGGACTATAAATGTTAAGTACAAAATAAGTAATGTTTCTAAAAAAGAAGAAATCCTCTCTGCCATTCTAGCAAGTGAGATTTAGGAAGATTCAATTGGTACCAAGACTGGGAGGCTTGTCTTATAGACAGGGTAATGAAATATTCTTTATTCCCTTGATGGACTTTTAATAGATTGCTTTGTTACCTCTTCATTGTATTTTACTTACTCAGATGAGAAGAAACAACTCAGGACTGTGATAGCTACAGGTTGAAATGGAATATTGTGATCCCACAGAAATGGGGAAAGTCAGCAGTGCTTATTTTTAGTTCATGAGATAGCTGCTTTCTTACTGTAGCTGAGCTGTAAACAAAGAAACAAAAAAATTAATAGACCAATAAGTGACTGACCATGAACATAATCAGTTTAGCACTACAAGGAGAAATGTGAGAAGATTCTCCCAGGCTCGATAAATCTTTGCTGTGATTTTCCCAGATGCCAGAAATTGGACAGGAAGGTGAAACAGAGGTTAATGTTACACTTTTTTGTAGGCATCTCATTCATTATATAACCACTGGGGAAAGAAAGCTAAGAAATACATCTGGAACTATTAAAATATTTCCTATTCTGGCCTGTGGGTCATTTTTCAGTGACTATTATTGAGTCTTCTGAGGCTAGGAACCAAGAAGAATTCAGTGGCTGTTTGTTAATCTGTTTTCTTGTCTCAAGCAGAAAAATACACAAGTGCTGAATGAGCCAAGCTTTTTAAAAAAGTATTTACTGAAATTCCTTGACACATAACACGCACAAGTGCCAAAGTCACTCTGAATGCCAGGCTACTTAGACAAGAAAAGTTGCTCACATGTTTGTTCGTTAGCAGGATCAGATTTGTGCTATGTAGCTTGTCAGAAATTTCTCAGATACTGTGGTTTATAGACAGATATGTTTTGTTTATGGCTGTATGTTGAAACTCAGTTTCTTTAGTTTCTCTTTTTTTTTTTCCCAACATAGGTAAAACGTCTGTATTTACCATGCCAGAACTAACCACAGGCACGTGGCTCAGTCTCAGTAAAATATCTGACAGTCAGTAGGAGACACCTGAGATACGTTTTGGTAGCAGAAGTGGGTATTACTGTAGATGAGAGTTTCTGAAAAGTTTACATGGTTTTGTTTACTCTGCATTTGGATGGAGATCTGAGCAGGGAAGAAAACTGAGCATGCTCCCTTACCCACAGAGCCACAGCAGCTGCTGTGATTTAGCGGTCTGTGCCTTTTATTTTGAATGCATTTAATTCAGCTGGATGGGTTTCTTGTTGCTTATTTTATAAAGGGGTCATCTACATTTAGTATGCAATGCATCTGCTAAACTTGGTGGGCTATTAATAATCTTTCTCTTGCCTCATGAAGTTGGTTTGTTTCTGAACTGGGAGCCCTTGTGCTCACACAGATTATAGAATAGCTAATTTGTACTATGCCTTATTCTTATACACTGACTTTTTCATCCAAGACAGTGTGTACATTGTGCAGGGAATGCCACAGCCCCATTATAGGAAGGCCCTCTGCTCCATCCCAGGGTGAGAATCAGCCAGGAAGGGTTAGTAAAATCCTACAAACCAGGCCATTTCCTTGTTTCTTCTGTCAGGTATTCCTGAGGATTAACTTCTAAATTTCCAAGTGAATCATCTCCACCTGCCCTTTTTAGCTGGGAGCACTGAGGAAGCACCTTCTGACTTCAGCCTCCGTGGGTGGAGATAATGCTGCTTGGGATCAGTTGGGATCTGTTCTGAAGCAGCCTGTGACCTTAATCTCGTTTCCTACAAACAAAAGGCTTCTAGCACACCCAATTTGATGCAGGTTGTGTCTGATGCGTTACATGGGTTTTTTTTGAGCTGTAGAGTTTCTAGTAGTGCGGAAGAATTTGTGATACTGACACTTCTCAGTGCATTAAACATACAACTTGTCTCTTTTTCAGACAGGATAAGTAAAATTCATTTCGGGTCTTTTTTTAATTGTGATACAAAAGCTCCTAGTTTTCCAATCTAAGCAATGTCTTCTAGTAAAACTAAAGCCCGCAGCTGGTTTTGAAATTGTTGCCGGTGTGCAAAGCCCTAGCATCAGGCCCAAATGCAGATGAGTTTGGGCAAGAGGATGCTTGGGGAAAAATAGATTTTAAAGAGGAAATGACAGAGGAGGAAGAAGGAAACACAGTTGCTTGGAAAGCTGTTGCAAGTAGAAGAGATGAAAGGATATAGTCAACTACAGGGAAAAACAAAAGGGAGAGGTATGTGGAGAAGAGATGGTTTGTGCAAGATCCAGAAACTCAGCTGACTGGAGAGGCAGCTCTGGGGAGCCAAAGGTGTTGATGATTTGGGAGCCAAGTATAGTTTCCTTTACAGGGAGATCGACATATATAAACAGGTATTTATGAATGATAGCTGCAGACAAATACTTGGTGATTTGATCATCCAGGGTGGGATTCAGCTGGCTAAATGTAGGTACCTGCAAGAAATTTTAGGCTTATAGCAATCTAGACAGGTGAATTGTATCTTGCCTTCTCCTGGCCCCTTGTTCAGTGTGCTATAGATATACAAATACTACGAGACTAATCCCCAGCCCCTGCGTCCCCTAGGTCCTTACCATGGGTGGAGGGTCTCAATCCTTGCTCTGTCAAGCCCACCAGAACAGGAAGCTGCAGACCTTGGTCAAACGTGGAGGTTTTTTTTGTGTGTGTGTGTTTGTTTGTTTTTTTTTTTATGCAGGTAGAGAAGATTTTGCCACAATTTCTTCTAAACTGAGGTACTTCCATGCATTAAACGAACCAGTTTAGACAATGTGTGTGTGAAAAATCTCACAGCTCAGGCTGCCCCTCACATGGGTACCTTTTAAAGCCCTGTATTGAGACACCACACTCAACAAACAAGTTGAGTTGGTTGTTTTTGGCTAAATTTATAGAGTGCTGAAATTCCAGATAAATCACTTTGAGGGGAAAAAATGACATTTTCCCTAGTTTTGCATAATTCAATTGTGCAATTGAATTATTGCACAAATTTTTTCCTGCTACAGAATGGTGAGCGTGACCTGCATTTCATCTGTGGAAGAAATTTCAGCTTCTGAAGAATATGTTGAGAAAAGCTGCTAAGTGTCCTTAATAAAAATGAACCTGGGACCTACCTACAATTGACTTCAGTTTTATGAAAAGAACATCTTCATCAGCATGTGCCTAGAAACATGCCTTAGGAGTCAGGCAACTAAGCTGCATGAGTGCTCCTGGCTATTGATGCTGGTCCTATCCATCAAGTTGATGTCCTTTTCAGGTACTTTCTTCCCGCACTGTTCACACCAAATACTGGAAAAGCTGTAATTTACTGCAAGCCAGCGTTTGTTTTAGTGCCTCTGACTGCAGCCAAATCTATGGTGTGCACTGTAACGGAGGGACCAGTGGAAGGATCGAACCAAACCTTCAGTGTGGTTTTGCGTTCCTGAGTGCAATGAACTTTTTAGTTAGGTGTTTTGCCTGGATTTCATCAAGAGTGCAGGGCAGTAGCTGTTGATGGGTCACAGCCTGTGCTGTGCATGGATCCAGGCTCCCCTTTGAATGACCCAGACTGGCACAAAGATTTATGAAGATTTTCACGAATAAAGATCACAATTTGAATTGTCTGTGAAATTGCTGAGCAGGCAGCCTGGCTTCATCTATGCAAACCAGGGCCAGGGCTCTGCACCGTTTAACTGCCAGCACATTCCCCAACTTGGTTTTGATCCATAGCAAGCTAGCACATAGCATGATCCAGTGTGGGCCTGCAATCCTTCCCAGTAGGCAGTCTGGGTATAGTCAGCCTGTTTTGGGGAAAGAGGGTCGGGCTGCGTGGACTGATCAGAGCAGAGCTGGAGAAGGGACCATTCTCCTCCCAGAGACCTTGCACACAAGGTTAAACAGCCAAAGGATACAGAGAGAAAGTGGGGCTGAGAAATACCGAGCAAGGTGGCAGTGGTCACCTCAGTGCATCAGAAACCTGCCCGTCATAAGGCTTCTTGCCAGCATACCAGGAGAGGAAGGTTTTAAGCAGTGATTTGAAGGACAGCCATAACATGATACCTGGGGAGAATATCTGTTTGAAACTTTAAGGTCATCCTGCCCTGGCTCAGCAGGACCTGTCAAGCATCCTGGAAGGGGAACGGGGAAGAAAAGCCAATGTAAAGAATAGAAGGAGGTTTGCTGGTGCTGCCACGGGCTTTGTGGAGAAGCCCATTCTGAGTGTCGCCACAAGGTGGAACTTGGTACATAGCACATGCACCAGAGATACACCCACTGTAAAGCAGCATCATCTTTGGGCTGAGATGCACCAATGCATATGGTCTCAGCACCCACTCTCAGGTCCCCACTTCCCTGGATGGAGCAAGGAGGGGAGCGGTGGCGTAGAGGAGCTATTAGCATTTTTTGTTGTTGATGAGAAACTGGCTGTTCTCAAGCTCTGCTGTGCCAACAAGGCCTGGTCCTCGAAGGGTGTGAGGCATGGCTGGGGAGAACAAAGCTGGGAGCAGCGAGTGGTGTCCTGGAGGTAACAAGGAAGGAGCAAGATTTCTATGGGTGGGATGTGAGAGGGCACGAATGAAGTGACGAATGGACTCCAGAGGGAAAGGCAGGGCAGGTGGGACCCTACAGGCAAGGAAGGAGCCTCGCTGTCCTGTCCTTCTGGCAGAGTCTTGGCTGGAAGGCAACTTGCCATTGCTGGTACTACACTAATACCAGGCACAAAACTGCTAAAGAGCTTATACAAAAGCCAGGTTGAATACAACCATGGGATGATGGCAAATGACCAAAAGGTGCCTCTGCACTTCACAGGTGACATCAATGATTTGCAAAAGCACTGGAGAAACCTACAAAATCCTTGCCACTTGACAGGTTTGTTGCTTTTCTGAACAGCAGCCACTGCCCAGTACTGCAGCTGGTTGTGCTTGTTTCCAAGCATCTGCTGCACTGACCATATGTCTCATACTAGGTGTGCAGAATTAATCCTTGAACTTTATTTACCATCAGGAACTTGAGTTTCTGACTGATGTTTCACTCTGACAAGGGATGGAAGGTTGTTGTTTTACTACAGACCAGCTGAACTACAGCTTTTCCAAACTCTCATTGATTCTGAGTGCACCTGGACTGTATTGGTCTCACACTTGCTGAGGACTAGAAACATGTAGGGATAGACATTACAGTTCATTAATAAGCAGTGACACTCTGATTGTGCCATTACAATTATTAAAATAATTGTATTGAATTTCACTGGAAGGGAAGATGAAATTACAGTGTTTCTGCAAAGAATGGCATCATGTAAGAGATAATTTCTTCTTGGAAACAAACATAGAGCAAGGCACAGCCTTTGGCCCTTTTCAGTGGGAAAATCTCCCACTCCCACAAATAACATGACACTTGTTATTTGTTATGTAACTGTCACAGGCATTATGAGTCATAATAATTTACATCATGTGCATGATGCAATGGGGAAGTGAAGATGAGGTCATTGCCAGCATAGGTATTTTCATTGCAGTCCTAAATTATCACAAGTTTGGGCAAATCAGCAACTGATTTCCATCACGTCATTTGTGTCAGGGTAGTGTAAAGAAACTGTAATCAGTATTAGGGTTGTACTGCTTTTGGCATTGCCCAAACGCTGTGGTGATGGGAGAACAAGTCCAGCCCCAAAGAGCTCAAAACTAATCTGCTTCTTCCTCTGTGAAGTGGTAATAGTGCTTACTTAGCTTCTTTGTATAAGGATGCGATAGAGATTAATTCATTTTGGAAACCGTCTGAAGAGCAGCCTGTGCATTAATAGTTTTCTCACATAGCACATTTCCTACCAGATTCTACAGCCTTTCTATCTCAAGTGCCTGTTTCCTGGATATTAAAAGCATTTTGCTGACTTTAGGACCATGTTCTGACATCCTCGTTCACATTGATCTCCATTTGCTCTGTGAGTAATCCAGCTGGAATCAGTAGGATGATTAGCACAGCCCTTAACCTGGGCACGGGGACATGAATAACTTCACTCATGTGACTAGTGCCATTTATTTCAGTGGGATTGGTTATATAGGTAAAACTGCATGCTTGAGTGTTTGCAGGCTTTGGACCTAGTTAGGTGTTACCTGCAGTGAATAAGGGTTGGAGAATTTGTCCCTAAGCCATTTGCAGGAATCACTTCCTCCAGCAGTGGAGCGTGACGCAGCATCATGTAACATCAATAAGCAATGCCATGTAACCCACAGTGTCATGCTTACCCATCAGGCTTCATCTATGAGATATGAGATTGTCTTTGAATGACCTCAAGACCACAATACATCCAGATCTGTTGTTTCCCAAAGCAGGGCATTTCTGGCCCAATGATCATATGGTCATTTTAAAAACAAGCCGATTTTAACTGCCTTACATCTCTGAAGTCCTCACAACAGTAAAACTTGCACATTGTTGTTCTGGAGAAGTATATAAACTCGGTGAATGCCGACCCTGTGCTTTGCGTGTGTGCAGATTTCAGGGATAAGTATGGTAAATATTCTCTGAGGGCCTGGAAAGCTCCGAGCAGTGCTGTCACTGGCACTACTTATTAGGAATTAAGAGGAAAATTAAGCAGAGGGGCTCTGTGTGCTCCCAAATGGATCCCTATGGGACTCTGGCTGCTTCTGGACAGGAGCGCTGGTGCACAGAAGCAAATTGTTTTGTTAAGGCAAGTACGGGAGACCACTCTTCCCCACTCATTTAATTGGCTCAGTTCTCTTCAGTACAATGTGAAATATGGGAAGTGCTCAGAGACTGCTAGCTAATAAATATCATCTAGCCGTTACATATCATGGTGCCCACCTCCTAGCCAGGGAAAAGCAAAGCTCCCAGCTCTCAGGGGAGCACTACAGAGATTACGGCTCCAACACCCAGCCCCTGTATGTGTAGGGGGCTCAGAAAAAGCTGGAGGTGTTTCCTCAGACATCTACTGACTGCCTGGCTATTGTGTTCTGAAATGTCCCATCCAGAAAAAGCCTTTATTCTCCTTCACTGCCTGTCATTTGTAGTTGCAATGTGTAAATAAGGTGTTATTAGTTGTACTGCTGTTCAAGGCCATGCAATGGCTCTGCCTTGTCCCCAGAGAGTTTCTTACCTGCGGCATATGGCAGCGATTAATGATTCTGATCCTGTCCTTGTGCTAGTCAAATAATCCTGTCCTCTGTGCTTGCTTGTGAATGTTGGTAGGGCTTCCTTCAGGATGTGGAGAAAGAAGAGGGAGATGGCTGGATTGCCAGTCACCAGATATAGAGATTATGTTTCTAAAACCTGTATTGAATATGATGGAGGGCTGGCGATGGAGAGCCTTCAGTAACATCTCCAGCAGAAACAGTGACATGTAGTTTGCTGTGACATTTTTCGGGCATATGCTGATTCTGCAGTAAGGGACATTCACCCCTGGTGGTGACATCCATCTCCCTGCAGTATCTTCACCTCTGGCTTGCCTGGCAGGGCAGCAGCCAGCAAAGGCAATGACAAAAAAGCCCTAGTCTGTAACAAGGTCTGACCTAGGACGGAACAGCTTAATAAGCATAGCTGCTGTATTTCACTGCAGAAGGGGTCATGGCTAGGGAAGAGACGGATTTTAGTCCCAGCCATTGCTAGGGCAATGGGCAATGGTCATGAGTTTCAGCAAAGGAAATTTATACTGGTCGTAATGAACAAATTCTTCACTAAGAACATCTGAACTCTTGAACAGGGATGTAGATTGGCTGTGATGTCTCCATCCTTCTATATCCAGAACTCACCTGGACAAGGCTGTGAGCAACCCAATCTGCCTTTGAAGGTGACCTCTCTAAGTGGGTGGTTGAACTAGAGAGCTCCAGAGGTCCATTCCAGCCTGAATTATTCTCTGATTCTGCATTATCAGTGACTTATGAAACCACGATGGGGACATATTTCTGTACCAGACTATGGGATAAATTCGAATTACAAAAATATGACAAGAATTGTCAGAGCTATGCTGAAATGAAGGATAAGTGACTCACCCAAGTCATACCGGAAGTCGGTGGCAGAGAAGATCTGCTCCAGAGGCTTAGGAAAATGCTCTTCTCTGGGTGGAAAAGGAAAAGCATTAAAGCACAATTTCCGAGCAGCTTTTGGGCTACGTCTGGCCTGGCTAAAAGGTGGTTTTAGCTCCCTCTCCAGTGCCCGTCGGTGAGAACGGCAGGGAGCAGCTCTGCACAGAAGGGAAAGGGTGGAGCAGCCTTCCCCTGATCCAGGCGCTTGTGGGCAGGCAGGGCTGTGCCCTGGGCACTGATTAGGAGCCGCAAACAGTATCTGGGACTCCTCCAGCTCCCTGGAAATGATGCCGAAAACCCCACTGGCATATGACTGTAGGAAAACATGTTCCTTCTACCTAGGCAGCTGCCGGCAGGCTCCTTGCTGTAATTTTGCATCCAGTGCGTGCTGGTGAGCAAAGCAGGAGGAGAGACTTCCCGCGGTCCCACCCCCAGCTGGACTCTGCCCTCCCCTGCCTTCCCCTGCCTGCTCTCCCGCTGCCCCGTTCCCTCCGTGGAGCCCCGTTTCACGCCGCGCACGCCGGAGGCTCCTGGATGAGCTGGGATCCCCGCGGGGGTGGCGTGGCCCCCCATCCTGCCCGACGCCCCACGCGTGTCCCTGAGCACGGCGCTGGACCATGCAGTGCATCCGACGGCAGCCCAAGCGCAGCGTGTCCCAGGAAAACATCCTGCGGGAGCAGAGCCGTAGAGTGGCCGCGTTGAACGGCATCAGGCTGGGTAAGGGACAAGTTGGCCAGACCCTCGGCACTTCCACACGCTGGCAGCCGCTTCATTTCTGCCTCTTTTCCCTGCGCAGAGGCAGTGCTCCACCCTAAAGGCAACTCCAAGGTTATTTTTAAACTCCCGAGGTTTCTTTTCCTTTCCTTTGCCTGTACCCACCCGCCAGATGTTTAAACCGCTTCGTTTGAGGCATCAAAGAACGTGGGACCTCTTTGGCAAAGGGCTGGTTTCCAAATCTCTTGCTGGGCTTTCTGAACTGTCGTGGCTTGAGGGTGTTTGGGGAAGGCAGTGCCCTTTTCCTGCCTGATTTTAGGAGTTCTCAGTGGTATATTGCCACTTGCTGTAAGAGCCCGTGGAACCACTCAGAGGTCTGCATTCACCAGATAAAAGAAAGAGGAAACTCAGGAGTTTCATATTTCTGTGTGTGGCTATGAACTTATTGCTGGTTCCTGCTCTCTGGAGAGACAGCACAAGTGGATGCCAGTCCCTTGATTTCTGTGGCTACACAGGGCTGGTAGAAATGGAAAATCACCGTTTACGCACTCGAGTTCTTTAGATTTAATCAGAAAGGCTTTCTGCCCTTTTAAACTTGCAAACCTGAGTTATGTCTGGTCTTAAAGCAGGTGGGAGAGGTGAGAGCAAGCAGGACGAGGCTTGTTTTATAGCAATTGTAATTAATGTGTTTATATCAGATCAGCAGATTTGTGAGTGAGCAATGCAGAAATATGGATTGTCACTCTCTTCTCTGGTCATCATTTGATCTCCTTAGTGAACTCAAAGTCTCGCTTCTACCGTGACAGCTATTGTTTTATTGTTTCCTGCTTGCTGTAAACCTGAGATTGATAAGACAAAGGTTAACGTTTTCAATGTCTTAGGGCCTGAAGCTTCATAGTGCAGTATATTAACTTCACAGTTATTGTAGCGCCGTGTGTGCTTGAGGCGCTCCTACCTTTGCCAAACATGATTTTCACTCTGAACATTACTGCACACTAAATATGTTCTGTCTAGAAAGTGTGTGATTGATATTTTGCGAGGAGGGGGGCCTGACCCTTGAAACGCACTCTGCAATTTTGCATGCCAAGTATGTATTTGGTATTTCACAGAGGATGCTAAGCAAGACACATGTCTCAGGAAGGGTTTGGACATCTATTTCAGTGTGGTGATTATGCTTCTCATGCCTAGTCTTGTTATATAGTTGGAAACCAATACCCTTGTCCAGCTGCCCAGTGTTTTTAAAATTTTAAATCATATATCTGTATGATGACTCTGGTTTCTTTCATGCAAGTCTCCATTGCTGTGAGATGAAGGTCTGGACCACAAACCTCCTCAGCTCTGTGGGGTTGTTAGACAGAAATCCTCAGGAGCTTGTTCAGGCACAAAACCTGAAATGAGGTTTCTACTGGGAAAAGGTGTTTCTTTCTAGAAAGCAGTTGAAATGACCAAGAGAGAGTAATGTCCCACTGGCACATGAGGGGTGTGTTTGTCATTCCTGTCTCAGCAGATCAGAGCATCTTCTGCTCCATCTCTGATGTAACAAAACGCTGGTGCTTTGTAGATAGGAGTAGGGAAGCTAAGTGACTCACCCAAGGTCATTTAAAGAGTCTGTGGCAGTGTTTGTACTGGGTATAGGGGGCAGGACCCAAAACACTGGCCCTCTTTAAAACTGGCCCTCTTTCCTGGCCGGTTTAGGTGTCGGAGCTTGAACTGCTGCTAGGCAGACACAAAGCAGACCTGAAACAGACTGGGCCCACCTGGCTAAGGGGATGCCACTCCTTCCTCTGGGCCCACCGTCAGGTCTTCAGTCGGTACTTGGGGTCACCACCAGCAGAGGTCAACTCTGGGTGACTGCTCTCTATCTGAAAGGCCTCCCACATCAAAGGAATGACGGAGCTGTTAGACACCCATGACTAGCCCTCTTGCCCTTTCCTGGGCAAACTCGCTGTCTCCTAGAGGCAAGGTTGTCTCCATCCCATCCCTGGCTTCTCTCACTGCCCTCTGACTCAGGCTCTGTGCCATCTTTAATTTTTGCCATGCTTTCACCATGCACCATCCCTCTTCATCTTTCCCTCTTGCTCTTGCAGAGTGCAGTGGCCTCCTTTGCTGAGTCATTTAACCTGGCCTGATCCTCAGGCATGGTGGCCAAGAATGAGTGGGAGGGCTGCTCCCTACCCACAGTTAGATCCTCTGAAGAGGAAGGGGGTTTTTGACCCACATTAATGCACTGACTGGGCTGTGCTGGTGAGCAGGGCAAAGGGCTCTGAGCTCCAGCTTGTGTCTGGCCTGTGTAGATCCAGCCTGGAGGAGGGCAAGCTGCTCTTGGCTGCTGCCTGTGCCCATCCAGGTTTGCCTGTATTACATTGATGCCGTTCTTTGGGGTGTCTAGGTAGCATGACACATTATGCATGCTGCATGCAGTGTCTGTGTAACACAACATGCCCCAGTTCACAGGGATTTCTCATTACACACTTATGCACATAGACACCCAAAGGAATTGATGGCTTTCCTGCTTTCCTCATGTCACCCTAGGATGGCATGTCCTCTTCCTAGTCCCATGATGTCTTGCATGGTTGGGATTTGAAGGAAGAGAAGGAATGAGGCTGGGAGCCAGAACAGAAATGTTGTAGGTGAATAGAGAGAAGGAAGAGATTTGTTTCTTCTCCAGAACTCTTGAGGGATACACAGAGATGTTAGTGAGGCCTAAGTCTTGTGATACCTTCTCGGCACTTGGAAAACCTTTGCCTCGCAGGGGAGACCTTAACACTGTAAGTCAGGAGACCTGTGAAGCTGTTGTGATGTCTGTTGTTCCTCTGGTTGGCCTGGCCTCTTGTCAACCCATGGGTATGCCTGATCTCACCAAACCCCGGAGGGTGTCCCAGATCTTATGGCTGGGGTTAATCTTTCACTCTTCTGTGTTGTGGAGGTGACTTTTTTCTTCTCTCTGTGAGTTTCTTTCTGAGGCTTCTAGAGGAGGAAGCATTCAAATTCTCCCCTTGAGAACCTCCAGACCAGACAAGCCAAGATGCCCAGGGGATGCTGTAGCATGTGAAGACAATTAATGAGATGGCTAACTGAATGTAGAGGAAGGAGAGAGGCCACATCCACCTTTTCAGGATCTCCAGCTCCCACTGTGGCGCTTTCAACTCAGGCTCAGCTTTGGGTGTGCTCCTTAGCATCTGCAAAACCAGTGAAATGGTATGAGCGCCCCACTGAGTGAACACTGGACTCCCCTAATATTTATCTCTGGTGGAGATTGCAGGCTTTCTTTGGCAACCTAAAATGTTCTCTTTGGGCCAATGTATCCCACTTACAAACTCATGGTGCTGCATTTTGCTGCTGCTACCATGACCCCCCTTGGTGCTCTGCAGCACCTGGCACTTCAGTTTCCTGTATGAGTTGTCAGGAGTTTGGGGATTTGGACACTTGGATCTCATCCTGGGTTTGTTTTTTCAAGCAGGTCTGAAGTGATGCTTAGTAATTTATTGCCTTGCCCTGTTTAAAAAACAATTCAAGGCAGCAGTGTCTTCCAGAGGAGGACAAACCCAATGTCACAAGGAAATGCCACACTGCAATATATATGTTGTTGCATAAATCAGTTAACTTGGATTTCTGCTTTGTGAGATCCCACGTTATGTTTACGTAGCACTGGGAAATTTCCCATAATGTGAGTGTCAGGTGGCTGTGTTGTGAAGATAAGGTGAGCAAAAATCCCATTGAGTTGGGATGTGCTTGATCAGTACTACAGAGCTGAATGCTGTTTCACCGGCTTGGAAACAGCCTTTCATGCAGTGTCAGAGAGATGCAAGGTGCCTATTACAGAAAGCCCAGGATGTGTTTCTCATGTTTCATGCTCTCACCCTCCCCAGCCCACACACTCCAGATCTGTAATTAATGGTTGTTTTGAGGGACAGATTCTCCATAGTATTTAGGTATGTGGAAGTCCTATGCTGCTGAGACATTCAAAACCGTGTAGAATGCCAAATCTGTGTTTTCAAAGTCTCAGTAGATGCCTGTTGCCTCTCTAGATGTCTAAGTGCTTTTCTGAATCTAGATTAAGATGTGAAATCTGAAGTTCCTGGAGCCAGAAGCTCTGTTTGTTATTACTTGGCAATGTGGTGGCCTAGTAGGGTAAGAAAGATAAAGGTCCTCTCAGATACTGGCTGGGCAATGAGGAGAGCATGGCTGCTACCTTATTACTGCCTTATTGATGTGATGGTACCTGCAACAAACTTACCTGTGTATGTCCTAAGCTTTATGACACTGATCTTCAAAATTCCCATGTGGATGGGAAGGGACTGCTTGCTAGAGAAAGAAGAGCGATATCTTTGTGTATTCCTGTTTCCACAAAGGAAATTTGTCAGAAAATAGATTTGAAATCACTTCAAAGTTCCTGACAGCACTCCAATTACAAGTTTTACAGCTTGCTTTCCTTTGCTTTTACTGACATGTTGTTGGTTTGTTGTAATTTTTGCATCCTAAGTTTACTCTATATTTGCCGGGAAGAAGGTGTTTTATGTTTGTAAACCAACTAAGAATTGTGTTTGGAGTCAACCTAAGAAATCTACAAGGCTTCAGCCTCTTTTGTGAGCATAAAGGGTGGCATGGCGGATTTCTTGGTCTCTTTCCTCTGCTGTCCTCCCCAGACCTGGCTGCACTGCAGTGGTTGTCTATGTCTGTGATTGGTGTCCTGTGGAAGGGAAAACCCTATAAGCATAATTTCTTGAGTTGACTTATAATATTATCACTACTGTTTCTCTGCAGGCCTGAAAGATGACAAGGATCTGAAGTTCCTCCTGAAAGGCAGCCAGCTGCTGAAAGTGAAGTCAGGCTCTTGGAGGAAGGAGCGGTTTTATAAGCTCCAGGAGGACTGCAAAACCATATGGCAGGAATCAAAGAAGATGCTGAGGTCTCCAGAGTCACAGATCTGTAAGTTTGCTTCATCATAGGCGTGGGGCACTGTGGGCAGAGGTGCTTAGGGTGAAGCAGGACCATTACACTTGTGATGTGGAGGTAGGGCTTGGAGCAATGAGACCAGATCCTTCATACCTCCTGTAACATACAAGCTGAGCAGTGGTGTCAGCTCTGGAGACAGCTGGGAGGAATCTGCCATGTCAGGAATGGCTACATTTCCCAAGCTCATGAGCTACTGCTTAAAATCGTTGTGGGGCAGACCACGCTGGTGTCAGCGTCCCTGCCTGGCTCGTTTCCTCCCCAAAGCAAGAGTTCAGGTTACTCAAGTGTCCGGGCCCTAATGCTCAGTGTGAGCCATGGTTTGAGCATCTTCAGTGTGGTATGGTGCGCTTGGGCTGCTGGTCTGGGCTCTGCCAGAAGTCTACAACTTCTTTTCTGCCTGCAGCCCCTGGGAAGGCTAGTATTTAAGCCTCACAAGGGAGCCACAGAGATGTGGAGATCAAAGGGCTGGCAGGAGATATCTCTGGGAAGAAAGGCTTGTTCTTATTCTTATCTTGGAAACCCAGAATGTGCCCCATTGTAACAAGTCCAGATACAACAGTTACCATTATATGGAAACAGGGAAAACCATTCTGTGCCAGCATCACCCAGCTTGGGGCCATAACTGGGACCAGGAGCCCAACTGTGCAGTCAGAATGGGATCAAGTAGAGTGTGTATCTCTTTATATCTGTTTATATCTGTTTTTTCTTTTCATTTGGTATTCTTCTGGCATATTTCTCTGTCACTAATCATCACAGTCTTATAAATCCAGGAGGTAAATTAATAATGTGCAATATATTTTGTGGCATGCTGAAATGTAGAACACACTGTCTGTGTTATTTACACAATTTTTTTGGTAACAATCATATTAACTAAATGAAGGGTGGGTCTTCCAAATTACACGCTTCCCACAAGCAGTGATAAGACTTTTAGTAGGAGGAGTAAGGTAGCAGGGCAAAACATGTTTGGTTTATAACCCTGATGGCCACACTCGTCTCACATGACCTTGGGCACCATCTCTTGGTGCATCCTTCCCCACACATTTCCTTTCCTCTCCTCTATCTAGCTATAAAAGGCTTTAGGTTGGAGGTGGTCCCTTACTGTGTGCTTGCATGCCCAGCGTGGCAGTGTCCTGGGCTCAGCTAGGCTGTTTAGGTACCAATGCAATAACCCATGATAACAACATCAAATGCAGAGGCCTTAGTGAATGTTTGAGGTCTGTCCCATATCCTTTCCCAGATAATGTCTTGCTATAAAGCAAATAAGGATGCAGTTGAGAGGAATGACTTTCAGAGCTTTCTTTCCTCTGCTCTGAGCCAGCAGTTTCTAAATTATGGGGGCTGAGAACACCTCCAGCAACAATCCTGACACCGCCTGGTCCTCTGAAGTAAAGGGTAAAGGATCCTTGGGCTGTGGCTCCAGGGACCTTGTTGTCTGCTTGGAGAAGCACTGATCAAACCTATTGCCCCCGTCGCTGGGGCAGTGGCATTGAGACCTGGCACAACTGTAACTCTTTCATATACTGAGCTGTAATAAAAGCCCTGCAGCGAGATCAGATCCTTTGCGCTGGCTGTTGGGCGCAGGCTGGGAGTGTGTCTATGTGGGTGTGGATTTACAGCACTCAAGATACACTTTGCTAACTGGGCACAACCGATGTTGCCACACTCCTGGAGACGGAGTCAGTGCCGCTGCAGGAAGGAGAGCTTGCTGTGCCCTGGGAGTGTCCTCAGTGCTAAGTGACGGTGGAGCGATACTGCCTACTGACTCACACCCACGTTTGCGTGCACTGTACCACCTCCATGCATGCGCACCTTTCCCCAGAGAAAGATTCCTGTTTTGTCATCAGGATAGCAGGAAAGGGGACCAGGCAGCTAAGACAGAGCTTGTCCTTGCTGCTTTGAAAAAACAGGCTCTGGCAGGGCTCTGGCTGGACTGGCTTCGCACCCGTACGCTGGGCTAGCTGCGGAGGCATGCCTGGTGCTGGGTTGACCTACCAAGTGTGCTGGGGCAGGCTGTGTCCCACATGCTTCTGGGAGGGTCTGAAGCTGTGCCGCAGTTGTGGCTTAAGCTTTCAGAGGGGCACCTCAGGGCTGCTTTCAACAGGTGCTCTGGATGCATCTGAACCTGGAAGTCAACAAGAGAGATGAGTACTGAGTGGACTGGTGCCTGCCCAGTCCCAAGGCGTAACCCCAAGGACATCTATTTTCCCATGCCTTTTTCCTCTGAGACCTTCCGTTCTCAAGTTTTCAGAGTGATCACTGGGGTTGAGTTTCTTTCTTGAGCTTTTAACGTCACCAGGCTGTTTTGGATTTAGGTATAGAGAAGATTACCCCTGGTTAGTGTTGTGTCCTACGGAGGGCTCTGTCACTACACCTACCTTCTCATTTGGTCCAGTGTATGGAGGTGATCAAATGAGAGGAAGAGTGCAAGGTCATGATTTGATACTCAAAATCAGGGACTTCAACATGAGTCTCTCCAGAGGGTCACCCTTTCTTGTTAACAGACAGTAATTTTTGCCCTCCAGTACAAAGCCTTTCTGAAACTGCAGATAAGCTGCCTTTTTTAGGAAGGAAAAAGAATGAGCAGAATGGAAACTGGGAGGTTTTAGCAGCAGGTCTAATCTTATCTGCAGGATTGCTGACAGCAAGCAGATGGAGGCACCTCAGAGAAGTCTGGGTAGAGTAAAAGTTTTATTTTTCTTTGGACAGTTTCCTGTTATTTCTGTTACTGTTCGTATAATCATGCAGAAAAGCTATTTGTAAACCATTGTGTGGTGGTGTCTAGTAGATAAAACTGGGGACTGCCAAGGTTAGACAGACAAATCTCAGATGCTTGAAGTTAAAAAACCCCAACACATCAGAGTTGTCACAGACACAGATGTTATCTGGATCAGATACACAGGGTACAGCCAATACCTTCCTCTGTTTTTATATTAAACAACTGGAAATTTAGATTGGATACTGTGTTGATAGCTATTACCCACAGGGCTTTTTGAGGGATAGCCAATATGGTTCTACGAAGGTAGAACATAATCCATTTGTGCCTTATTGTCCATAATCCATTATTTTTCAGTGTGTTCCATTTAGGCCCAAGGGTGGAGGTTTTTTTTTCCAAAAGCCCTTGAAGCATCTTAAGTGATCAGTTTTCCAACAAATGTGTTACGCCCTGTGTGTATGTCTGGTTAGCTCCAGCAGAAGCATAGGAGTGCTGGGCACAAAGAGCTGTACAAAGGCACCTTTAAAAATCCGTTTTTCACCATAGCCTTCTACATCCTGTATCTGAGCTGCATACCAGGCCTATAAACGCACTGCTGCTCTCTGTTATCTTAAATGTTGTGTAGAGCCATGGTCAGGGTGGATCCTTGTTTGGCTCATGAGGCTTTTACACATGGGACAGCATTCTCCCTGGGCTAAGAAAATAGGGTTCTAGTGGCAGGATTAACAGTTTGAGGGCAAAGAAAAGGTTTGTGCAAGAGAGCTGGTAAATAGTTCAATCAAAACTAGTTCACTCCTGAGCATCAATATGGTGGGAGAGAGGAGAGCCAAAGGGGGAAGAGCAGAGGGTCTTGTGTTGAAAGAGCAGCAGCCTGTCAGCAACAGTCTCTTGTTTAGCTGTGGTAAAATATCAGGTCTCACCTATGTGAAAAAAAGATCAAAAAGGCATGTGCTGCTTTCAGTGAAATTGATTTTTGAAAGTCTTTTCTTAAACCACCTGAAATCCCTAGCATGAGCTCACTTAAGCCAGACTCAATCCCTGTAAAACTCCATGAGCTTGGGGATTTGTAGGGATGGTTGAAAACTTACCAGCGAAACGTCCTTTTGAGCGTTTGGTGGAGAAGCAGGATACTCAAAGCCAGAAGGAAAAGACTGAATGAGTTGTTTCAGATTTAGGGGTGCTACAGTGGAGCCCTGGGAAAGCTGGTGCTTTGCTACCTCCTGCACTCTTTCTGTGCTGGAGACTCAGGGAGATGACGTATTCCATGACAGCGGTGAGCAAGCTTCAGACACTGCACCAAGGATGACTCACTGTGGGTGCATTGTTGAGTCACTAGCAGTGTAGTCAAGAAAGACATTTAGGAGTTTTGGCTGAAATATTTCCATTTCTGGCCAAAAGCTTTACATAAAAACCACTGTTGTTAGGTTTTTTTCCCTGTATTTTGGTGGTTTTTTCCCTGTATTTTGGTTAAAAGAATCAATTTGGGAAGTTTACAGAGGTGAGCTAAACTGAGTTCAGTTGCACAACTGAATGTTGCAAGTGATGATTGTATTATTATTTAAAGTAATGAAACTGATATTTTGAAGTGATGATTAATTATCCTCACTAATAAAAATGCATAGAATTTCTTCCAGTTCCCCTGACTTCTGAGCCAATTATAGGATATTTTTGCATGATTTAAATGTAGTACAAAGGCTTTGTGTTTATAGCCCACTACCAGCGTTGAGCAGAAAATGTTTTCTTTCATTTTTGAGTTCTTGTGAAATTTAGGAATGCTCTTAAAATGCCATGCGATGAACATACCATACCATTTTTATGGAAGAATGAACAGTGGTCTCCATTGAGTTAATGCCCTGAACTTGCTTGCAGAAGAGCAGAAAAAACATGATACTACTCGGGGCTTGCTCAAGTCAAGAAGTGAAAACTTTAAATTGCTCCTGATAAGTGCCTAAAGTCAACAGAAACTCTCAGCAACCTGTATATGCGCGGCAGGCAGCTGGCTGCACTGACAGTTTCCTTCTGGAGCTGGTTAGGCAGTTTCTTTAGGAATCATTGCTTCATGGTCAGACATATATTTGTCCCTGGAAAAATATTTGCTGATGTGAATGTGTTATGCAAGGCACCAGTCAGCTGTGAAAATAAAACTGCCTGTCTGTGGGTCTCATTAGTTTTTATCAAAATCACCAACCCATAAAACAAGTCATTTCAAATGCAGAGCTGCCTGTTTTTTCGATTTAATTTTGAATCAGGCCACCGCATGCGTTGCTGTGACAGTTTTCATCACAGGCAGCGTGCTGACAAATATTGACCTTATTCTCCATAGCATATGTTAAATGCAAAGACAGAAGTGTTGAGAGCCTTAGATCCAAATTTAATGGCACTGTAATGGCGGAAGTAGGGACTAGTTTCAGAAATAGTTTGCAGGGCCCTGGTTGTGATGTGTGGAAGGAATGTAAATAGACATCACTCTATTTACATCAACACCCTGGGCTGTGTTGGGTAGACAGAAAGATTGGGTAAAGACTTTATATTAAAAGGTATTTCCAAACAACCTGTGAAATTACATGTGCACTGCATCACTGGTTGTCAGCTGCTGACACACACCAGCACTGAGGACTGACTGCTGTGCAGCAGCTCTCAAGTTAAAACAATGTGCTGAGCAAATCAGTGGAGGGGGAGAGGAGAAGAGAATGGATGAGGAATCAGCAGCTTGGACCTGCAGTAATTCACGCAGAGGGAGATGAAAGTGCAGTGTGGTCAGGGCTAAGAAAGCACAGCACAGTGGGGCTCATGCTAAACCCACCCCTGAATCATTATGTTAAAGCATCCCTCAGGGATGAGGGTGATGGATAACCTTTGGCATTCCCAGTCCAGCAAGTTGACAGTGCTCCAGCTCCCGCTGATTATAAAGGTCCTGGTCCCAACTGCGTTTGGCCGTTAGCTTCAGCCACCTATAGTGAAACTGAAATCAACTAAACAGCTTTTTCTGGGGTGAAACCAAAAAGAGAAGCAGCCAGTAGTGCCAGTTTGCCCCACGTGCTCTGCGTGTTGTGCAATCCGTGTAAGTCTTGCTGCAGTCATCTTGGCTGGCAGGGCAGTCCTGGGGTCAGGGAGCAGCTTTCGTCTGTTCTTGACAAGATGCTAAGCCAGCCTGGCTGAGCTGCAGCTGCTGAAGGTCTGATCTCTCTGCAGACATGCAGTATTGTGTGCAAATGCGGTGCAAGCTATTAACAGCAGAGTACATTTCTCATCTGCATTTCCTGACAGTAAACAGAAGTGACTTACTGAGACAATTAGAGCGGGATGGAGTAATTCAGTGTGACTGAATGCCACATTGCAGAGATCACTACTTAATGACAGGGAGGTAGGATAAGGAAGGAAGAGGATCTGAGGAGCATTTCCCCAGAGTGAAAAAACTGCCCTTCTTTCCTGAGGAGTAGCTCAAGGACAGCTGTGCTGGCAGTGCCTCCAAGTGTCGATAGATTGACCCTTCTCTCCCTCTTTATCAGCAAAGACACAAGGAGGGAGGAAGCACCTTTCAGTCCTTGTCCTTCATATGCTCAGTGGTTTCCGGGATATGTGGGTTCAGTTCCTTGTTGTCTCTCTTTTCCGTAAGACTTGACAAAATATCTCCTCTCAGAGGGCTGCCTATCAAACAGGAGGAAGGCAAAGGGTGATTGCTCTCTGCCTCCATTGCTCCTTTCCCTGTATTCCTTAGGATTACCAAAATGTTTTACTGTCGGTGCTCCCAGCACAGTCTGGACATTTTACCTGTGGAGCAGTGATGGGAGAAGAGGTGGAGAGGCCAGTGGCAAGGGCTCATGTCTCAGATAAGTGCACTGATTATTAGACACCTTACCAGGCTTGTCCTTCTGGCTCTTCAGCCCTTGTATTTTTGGCTGCTCAGTGGCTCATAGTGCGTACATGTGACTTGGATGCACTTCTGAAGCCTGAAAGCTCTGGGGCTACAGCTTGTAAGGTGATGGTGAGATTGACTTTATGTCCCTCTCCCTAATGCTTCCTGCATGAATGATTCTCACACCATCCTCTCCCCACATGCATGTAGGGCTGAAACCCTTGCACTGGGGTGTGTTTGAGGGCACCTCATGGAGGACGGTCAGGCCAGCCCAGGTCCTGCTGGAGGGAGGTGGGGAGGGACCCTTTTGTGCATGGGCCACTTGAACGAAGAAACTAACTTCTGGGGCATGGGGTAGCTTTTGGGTCAGGCAGAGGCACAGGTGAGGCTCTGCACCTGCTCAGCAAGGTTTTGTGGGTCACTGTTTTGGACTTGGGTACTTGCAGACTCTCCCAAGTCCGATTACAGACACACCAGTGTGAATCACAGCTTTTGTTTTCCTTTGAGAGGTGTTTGTCTTCCTTCTGCATGAGCAGATGAGTTTGCAAGTGTAACAGCAAGTTCCTTGAAAGCCATGAAGAGAGAAATCCAAATCAAAAGAGACACCCAAAAGATGCATGTTGGTTGCTTGAAAGCATCACGGTTGTCACAACTGGCCTCCTGCGGGCCTGACTCATACCTGCCTGCTAATGCCACGGGTGAAATGGGAGAAGGGCATGGCACTGAGAATTACCAAGGGAGGAGCACAAGGGCAGTATCCAGTGATGAAAACTGAAAGGAGAATTAAAAAGCAAAGTTCTCAACATATCCCCGAGACTAGTTCAGACAGGAATATTTCACTGGAATGCTGCTGTATGTTCATGTCAGTGGGGAGCCTTTGGCTGTGGCACTGGCTGAGCAGCATCTGCAGCAGCTGGGAGGGCTGACCGGGATGTAACCTGTTTGACTCAATGTCTGGAGGCCAGGATGGACACAAGCTTCCTTGTCTTGTGCTTCACGTTTTGGGCTTTACACAAACCACCTCTTCAGCAGACGTAAACACTCAGGAGAAGTAGATGCAAACTTTCCAGATTTTCTTGTGCTTGTGGTTACCTCCTCACTGTGGCGTGTTGGGGAAGGAACAGGAAGGTTGCAGTGATACGTGATTGATGGGTATTTGCTATAAGTGTTCCTCTGCTGTGAAATGTCTCTGTCCCCCAGTTATTTCTGATTTCTCCTTGCAGATAGCTAAGCACACAGTTAGTTTGGGACTGCTAATACAGTACACTCACTGCCTGGGAGCAGCTGATAATGTACTCATGCTGGGTTAAGATTTTCCAGAAAAGAGGTAACATTTGCAGATGGCTTGGGCCAACTCCTTTGGCTTCAGCTTTTTTATTGACAGATGAAAGCAGTACACATGACCAAGCTATGGAAAGCTTTAAAAAGTGTCCTCCCTTACCCTGCTTTTTTAACAGTTCCTGTGTTGATAGTTTCTCTCCTTGTCTCTTGCGTGACTATAGTAGACACCAGTGCTGTTATTCAGCCTTCCTTGTACCTCTTCTGCATCGAGGAGCTCTGTGCCCTCTATCATCCTCTTCTCAGCATACCCTAAAGAGATCAAGGCAGCCCTTCCAGACCCAGGTTTTCAATCTTTTTTTCCTCCCACACAACTCTCTTTTCCAGTGGATTCACTTTGCCAGGTAATGGTTTCCAAAGAATCCCTTCTAAATTTCCAATATTTAACATCAGTTTTTCTAGTCTTGGAAACACTAGGTCCTTGCCAACCCAAAGTTTAGGGATTGATTGCACAAGCAGACTAGCTAGCCATTCTGAAGGGACAATAACTGGTATGAGCCAAGCAGTGGTGAGCAGTTGGCAAGTGATGAGGAATGACAGGATGATCCTTCCACTTGCGATGCCATAACCAGAAAAGACCGGGAGTGGAGGAGAATCACCTACTTACCATGTCTGCATCTGAGATGCTCAGGCTGGACTTCCTTTCTGGTTAAGGGTCCGCTGCAGCCATGCATTAAAGGTCTGATTTATCTTACCATAAAGTTTTTGTCTAAACAGGACAGAACATTTGTGTTCCAAAAGCTTCTTTTTTTCCCATTGGCTATAAAAGGAGCCTAACTAAAATTCAGACTTTTGGACTGAGCTGGATCTGTCCAAATATGAGAGCATCCTTTACATTAAGGGTGTAGTTCTGCCTAAGGCACAATCACTATCATTTGCCCAATGCCCTAGTTAACGGACAGAATCACCAGCAAGGCTCTCCATTAGCAGCCCAGCTGCCACAGAATTGTAGCCCTTTTCTTTCAAGAATGGTTTTAGTACTCAAAACCATAAACCTTCACTCTACAGTTAATTGGCCAGATAATGTAATTCCACAGCAGCCCAACCCAACCTTTTCCTCCTCTCCTCTCTGACTGATCAACTGTTGGCCTTTATGAAGTGATAATAAAAGACCACACAAAGATAATTGCTCATAATCGTCAGGGAGCAACTTTGCCAGCTCCAGGAAGGTCCTCATGATATGTTCTTGTATAGGAACCAAACCAACGAAGTACTGTGGAAGATGTTTGACCACCCCAACATGTGGTAAGAATTTAAAGCAAATGGCTGGTGTTGGTTTTGGAAAGTTACTGATTTTTGAAGACTGAAGTTTTGTGTGGTTTTGAGTGGCTTCTCCCCCCCCCCCCCCCCCCCCCCCAGCAGTATCATGACTGCCCTGGAAAAAAAAGGAAAGTTTTCAAACTCTAATGAGCATCTTATGAATTTTGAATGATCCCAGGGCATCCAAGCTAAAAAGTGGAGGGTGGATACTGACTGGTGTTTTTCTGCAGTGTTAACTTTGAACGAACCAGGCACTTTAATGGTGAAATTACACCAATTTAAATGAAGAAGCTGATAAAATGGATGCTTAAAGGCAAATTTCTCTTATTTTACACTCTGATTTTACATACTGATTTTCAACAAAGCTCCTTCAAGATAAGCACAAACAAAATCAATCTCACACATCTGCACTACAGGAAATAATTTTTACCTGTAATTTACAGTTTGAGGTAGAGGAGAGGTTAAGCTAATTTTTTTCTTTTTTCAAAGTCCTGTGGTTATATTTAGTTTTTGGCAAGCTTGTTGTAGAAGATGGCTGGATATCTCAAGTGTATTGCCTTGTCTGTGTGTGTGCCCTGAGATGGTATCGGTAGATATTTGCAAAATGTTAACTGGCCTGTCTCCCACCCAAGAAAAATGCAATGAGACTTTCTTAGTTATGGACTCCAACACTGTTTGCAAACATTGATGCCATTTATTGTGTGAAGGTGCCATCCCTACTTTGGTGTTAAGTTTCTCAGCAGTCAAATGTGATTAAGTGGTTTCTGCCCTTTCAGTCCTTTGTAGATGTATTAAGTGGCCCATGAAAGACAAAAAGAAGCTGTGCAGGCTGCTAGGAGCTTGCTTGATTTCACCACAGTTTGAGGGTACCTGCATGCTTTCAGGGGCAATGTATGGATGTCCCTGTTACTTGTATTTGTTTAATAATATAGTCTCTTGAATGCACTGCTCCTTCTGGATTGCTTTGTGTGTGCATTTTGCAAACTTGGTGTGACTTCAGGGCTCATTTCCACTAGCTGAGGGGCAGAGATGGAAATGGGGAAGGATGGTCTTGAAAGCAGTGTTTTGCTTTCTCACAGCAAAGGGGATCAAGTCTACTCTTGACAGGGGTGAGGACAGAGTATGGGTGACACCAAACTGCTCTGAAGTTTTGGTCTTTGCCTCCCTGATTTGCACTAATGTGACTGAGAAGAGTATATGGGATTTTAAATTATACGTTCTCATGTTTATTGCAAACTAAAGAATTATTATTTTAGTCTCTGCTCTCCTCTTACTGCAGTCATCTCTCATTTTCCTGTGAGATGATGTTTGCAGGGAGGCAGAGATCAAGTCAGGGATGTTGCAAGGACGGAACCAAATTCTTGGCAATGATTTTATCTCATAAACATGATAATCTCTGCATGGCATCTAGTGCATATTCTGCTTCTTTGGTACATAAAGCACATGGGGAAAGAATTGTGGTTGTTTTTTAAAAAATTATTATTATTTTCCTGCTCTTTCTGCTCCTCTTGATTTGAACTTTATTTAGTACCAAAGTTTGTGGAAGGGGGAAAAGGGGAGGGAATCCCTCAGAGGCTGCAGGAGAAGGAGAGAATAATTTCTTAATATCCCTCACTGAGTAGAGATAAGGCTGACTGAACCCCTGCTGACAGCAGGCTCTGCTTTCTTTCCACAGTCTCCATTGAAGATATTCGGGATGTGAGGTCAGGTCATAAAACAGAAGGTATGGAAAAATATGCCAAGGATGTCCCAGAGTATCGCTGCTTTTCCATCATTTTCAAAGACCAGCGGAAAAACCTGGACCTCATTGCAAGTTCAGAGGATGATGCCAACCACTGGATCTCTGGCCTCGGGAAAATTATAGCCCACAGCAACTCCATGAACCAGAAACAGAAACTCCAACAGTATCCTTTGCTTTATAAAGTGATTAATCACAGACAAAGATGCACTTGTCTTTCTCTGTGGGTGGAGATACTAGACTAACCCCCTTTTTTCCTATTGGCCCTGGGCACCAAGTTTTCTCTCACACTGTTTTTGCACCCAAGTAAGCTCCTTGTTTTCCAATGCTTTTCCCCCCCTGGTTTACAGTGGTACCAGAAAAAATGGATTCAGGCTTAACATAGCTCCTTAAGCAAAGAATCACCTCTTTCAGGGGGCTCCAGATAAAACAATCATTATTTTTTGTGTTCATCAGGGGTTGGTTTCACTTGCATTGCAGTAAACTCCAGGACAGACACTTCTTGGCAAGGCATAAAAAGCCTGTACTGTTTATCGTGTTTCTCAGTAATACAAGGCGAGGGAACTGATTCTCCTCTTCTGACTGCCAAATTTATTCTGGGGTAGCTCCACTGACTTTAGTGAAAATTACTTCTTATTTGCCTCAGCATGGGAGGAAGTTTTGCACTGAAAGAATCTGCAATTGCTGTAGTGACAATGCAGACATCAAAAAGGAAAAGTAGCAGAGCAGGAAAAGAGTGGATTAGTTGTGAAATGGGGAGTGAGCGAGTTACTGGGTGAAATCCTGGCTCTCTGAATTCACAAGGAATTTTCCCCAGGGCTGCATTTCACTCCGTAAGTTGCTTTGTGATCACAGGTCTCACATTCATATAAAAAGAGTCAATATCTGTGGGTGCAGTTTTGATGGATTTTCTGCAGTTCCTGTGTGTCTGATGCCCTGACCATGACATATGAACCTGTTGGCTGATTTCACCTTGATTTGACAGAGCCTCAGCAGTCATAAAATATTAAGTTCCTTTAAGCTCCAGAAAGATAGCCATCCAGCTATCAGAGAGGAAACTGGATAGCGCTGTCAGTGAGGGAAGGTGGTGTAAGCTTCATGCCTTGTTCAACATCAAAGTGTCTGTGGAGAGGAGGGGAGATACAAAATCCTTAGCTAAGGGAAATCACAAAGCTGGAGTCTGAGCCTGAGCAGGCACCAGGGAGTCTCGCCCTCAGTGAAGGCTTCACTCCATGTGGATTCCCTGCTGGGTAATAAGGTACTGATGATGGAGGTGGCCCATAAATGATGATCTTTCATCAGGCTTTACTCTTCTGTGAATTCTCTGAAGTCTAATAAGCTCTTGCACAACAATAGTGCTGCTCATTTAAAGGAATCAGGCTCCATTGGTTCTGATGTGCATGGGATGCTGTGTTTATCTCCTGCACTATGAGTGTCTTAGATGGTTTTTCAAGCTCTGGGCTGTAAGGTCATTCCTCAGGAGTGTTACCAGTTGTGTGTCCATGGTGGAAGGGAGCAGTCCCTAGACAAGTTGAAATCTTGAAACTTTGGTGTTATTGGAAATGTTGCAGCCTGGCAGTCTTACTTTTCAATATGAAGGCTTCCCCCACCCCACAGTGTGTGGGGAAAATCTGTACTACAGAAAGTTGTCCCTGGAGTGTGTCAAATTGAATATATTGCTGAAAAACTTCCCCGTAAGAAGAGATAAAATTGCTAAGGGGGGAAAAATAACAATGACATTTACAAGGGAAGAAGGCTGTAAATTTCCAGTGTGGAAAAGTGCCTCTCTGTCTTTGGAAAGCAGAATCGAAGCTAAATAGGGTGGGTAGGCAAGCCGTATTTCTGGAAGAGTAATTACTGTGCAGTGCTGGCTTCCAATCTGGGATTGTCTCAGACCATTTAACGTAACCTGGAATTACAGAACAGCATGATTTCTCATTTGAAATTTGATGATGTTTAATTAAAGCCTGGGATTTTAAATTTAGTCTGTCTTCGCTGGGTTTGCTTGGCAGCGTGGGCTTACTCAGATCTTCTTTAAACCTCAGAAGTGTTCTCCACATCTGTAAGCACGGAAGAAAAGTCAGTAGATGAGAAGTTTTGGGTCCCCTGCCTGTCCCCATGGCCAGAGAATTGCCTTGCAATGTATCTTTTCCAGCCTCCAAAACCTTGCAAAGCAAGTAAGGAATGTGCAAGACTTTGAAAACAAGTATTGAAAGCAAAAATTTTGCTAGTTTCAGATGGGGTTTGTTCAGTTTATAATATGATGGAGTTGCCTGTGGTAGCAAGGGACTCGATTTAGTGTCTTAGGTGTCCTTTCCAGTCCTGTATGCCTACAAAGATAAAACTCCCACATGCTTGGTGAGTACTTCTGGTGTTCTTGTACATACAGTACTGTTTTATTAAGCCTCTGATTCAACTCTGCAATAAACTGGCATAGATTATTTAGCAAATATTGCAGGTATTTGTTCAGGGAAGCCTTTAGACCAGAAAATACAAGGGACTTTTCATTTGAGTAGTGTGGCACTGTCTGCTTCGATTCTGGGATTTATGTATGAGCTTTTATTTGGGTTGGGAAGCACTTACCAGAAGTTTTACAGTGTTTCTGTTCTGAGCACATTCATGGGATATCTGCCAGATAGTTTCAGTCATCTCTCTTTGGTTTCTAATAGAAAGCTGGTAGCCCTGGAGCTGGAAGTTCCTTTAAAAACAAGAGGCAAGGAAGCAGGCTCTCTCTGGATGTACACAGGAATGGGACCAGCTTTTTCCTAGTCCACCCAAGTCCAAATAGGTGCGCTGGGTGAAAGGAAGACCCACAACCAGGGCTGCAAAATGCTGTTTGTATTGGAGGAGAAGAATTGGTTCATCCAGCTCTGCTAAGCTGTCTTAAACCTGAGGGGAGCCAGATGCATGGGGAGTTCGGGTGTTTTGGGGACTGGTCACTGCTGCTTGCTGAAACAGCAGGCTGAGGCCCCAGTTGTCTGTAGTCTCCTTTTTTTCTCTTTGCTGCTTGCCCTTGCGGGGAGGGGGCCCACTGTGTGCCTGTGCTCTTCATGGGCTCCCTGATTTCCCTCCCGCATTGCTCAGCCTCCCTGGAAGGATTATAACAGGAAAGCACCCTCCTTTCACAGGCAGAACCCGGGCGTATTCTTTTGCAGATGCATTTACTGCCCATATGTTGCCTTCCAGAGTTGCCTTTGGGTATGTGCATGACCTCTGGGTGCTCATGATCAGCGGAAATGACTGCACTTTTAAAAAACAGGTGTGTTTTTACAGTGGTTAGAGCAAAAAGAGTAGTTTCTACACACAGTTATCCAGCTGTGCTACTCATCTCTGGCCGTGACAGACTAGATTGCCTCTTGGCTCTCTAGAGTTGCATGTTACTCCTGCCTGTTATTTTTAGGGAAGGCTGTGAAGGGGAGCTGAAGTGCAGGGGTCAGGTATGAATGGGTGGCACTACTATTGGCACCATGTTGACACGCTAAGCAGACGCTCTTTGGAGCACAGCTGGTGGAGGGGGTGTTCTCTACCCCAGGATGGATGGTATTGTGCTCCCAGCAGAGCATTCTCTGCACATGGGAGCTTCTGGACCCAAACTTCATTTTCTGGGAAGAATCAGTCCAAGCCAGACCGTGGTTCAAGGCCTTAGAGTGTCCCTGGGAGCTGGGGAAATGTAGCCTCTCTTTATTTTGGTTTCCCTGTCTAAAGAAGGGGAATATTAGTATTACCCGGCTAAGATGGATGCAGTGTGAGGTCATTGCTTAGCACCTGCCAAGATTTTTAAAGACAGAAAGTTCAACTTTCCGTGAGACAAACAATACTTACAAACACTTTACACATATCTCCATAGTCATAATTCGGAAATATTTGGATGTAGTGGTAGGTGTGATGAATAATCTCTTTCAGGGTTATGTCTACAGCCCCTAAGCCTGTTAGTTAATGCCCTTTTGGGGGGTTATTTTCAAAGGGCTAGTTAAAATGTTCTGTTATTACATGCCTCAGCTGGTATTTCCTGACACTGAGATTTACTCTGCTTAACATCCAGATTGGGCATTTTTTAAAGATAATTTTTTAGAATGAGTTTGAAGCAATGCTTCCTATGCAAGATGTCAAAGGTTGCATTTGTGGAGATCAAACTGGTACTTTGATAATTTTTCTATTGAAAAATAGGAGATTTTTCTGGATGATCTTTCTTATTTGACAGTAAAGCAAATTAGAGAGAGGCAGTTCATGATGCAAAAAGCATTATTTTTTTTTGGTTTCAAACTGCAAGGTATCTCAACTGTCTAGCATTATTTTCCCAAGAGACTGAAAGAACATGGGAGATCCAGTCCAAATTATCTGGAATCACATTAAAAAGCTCATTTTTGTAGTAAACACTCCAGATCCATAGATATATTGAAGTTATTATAAACCAGACTCTTAGGAACTATTACCACAGTATGATACGGTAATAGACCCTGTGCATTTCATGAGGGGAAGCCAAGACCTACGAAGTTGGGTTTTATTCTGCTCACAACAAAGCTCTTAAGACATATATGAAGAAATCCCTAAAGAAATACAGAAGCTGAAGGTGAGTCAAAAAATTAATGATTCTTTTTGGAGAATTTCTGTTCAGTGTTTGCCTTGATATCCTGAATATGGGCAAATCTGTAACAGTGAGTTTACCAAGCTCCACTTGGGAGCTTTTCATCCTTCCTCTATCCCCTTTATACATCTGGAGCAGAATGTCATAAAAGAGAAATCAGACTGTTTCTGGCTGTGGCCAGAAACTCCTACAGGGTAAAGAGAGCAGATCCAGCCTTGGCCAGATGGCAAAAAGCTTCTCCTGGGTCACAATTGCTTGTATTACAGTGCATTTTGCTTCTGCCAAAGCACCATTTTGCTCTTTCAGAGCAGAAGGTGAGATGATGTAAGCTGTTCAGTGGTAGCATGCTGATTTACAGCAGCTGGAGAGGTGGTTCAGAGTCTTCAGACTGCCAAGGGCAGCAGAAGGGTGGTATTTAGGCTAGGCACTGACCTGTAAAGATTTCCTTACATCATCCCACAGCTGGATTCATACCTGCCTGCGGAAAGCTGATAAAAACAAAGACAACAAGATGAGCTTGAAAGAGCTCAAGAACTTCCTGAAAGAAGTAAACATTGAAGTTGATGACTATCATGCCAAGAAAATTTTCCAGGTAATAAGAACAAGCCAGTAAAGTATTTGCTATTGGCTCAGGTCAAGGTCTCCCACAGCTTTCAGCTTTGGTGGGAGACCTAAGCTAAAGTGAACTCCTAGCATCTTTTCTTGTACCAAGGAAGCACTCTTGGGTTTTGGTGCTCAGCAGATCCCCACTAACAACTTAGGTCAGCACAATGCTTTGATGAAGGTGTGTTAAGATCTTTCTTTACCATTGATGCCTAATTTTGCCAGGATTCATAGAAGATGTAATGCAAACATAGGTAATGTGAGAAAAAGGGAAAAGCTAAGTTCAAGTGCAGTTTGAGTCCCAGGTGTTTCAGGAGTTCTGCATGCCACAACCACATGTCAGTGCCTGAGTCTGGCTGAAAGTGGTTTTGTTACAATTATGAACCCAGTTCCTCACCTTCTCAGAGGTGGGGCACGCCAAGTGACAGTTATAAACAAAAAGAAATCAAACTGGAGGAAAAACCCCACCCAGATTCATGATAGATGTGTAACATTGCACCCAAGCCTGAACCAGCCTGGTTGATTTAATAACCCAAGGCATATTTAATCTGGTCAGGGACATACACTTCTAAATTCGCAAGATTCGGCTTGCTGGCTGAGCTTATGAGAAGATTAGAAAGGGATGAAAATTTCTCAGTTGTTGAGCTTTTAGTTTCTCTCTAAAGAAGCCTTCTTGCTGAGGTGAGATAAAACATCTGGATAATTTCCAGATTCCATCCTGTCTGAAGCAGGATTTGAATTCATGGGTGTGCAGTTTCAGAAATGCTTTTTCTGATCAGCAGTAAACATGTGGGTGGTTTTGGGCACCGGGCAATAGTTCTCCTGCTCCTTCCTGTAAGCAGATAGCAGGAAGGTTGGCAAGATCTCACTAGGACCTTCCCCCAGAGGAGATACAATTTTCCTAATCCTTGCTTTACAGAGGTCTCTCTTTCCCTGGTAACTCTGCAAGAACTGGGGGAAGGTCGTCAGCAGATCTTAAAGAATTTCAGCAAAATCTTCCAAATGTATTGCCTGCTCTGGCTGGCATATCCTGTGCTTCATTCCCTGCTCAGGAAGATCCTGGAAGAATAGCAATAGGGCTTGGATTCCTCTGAGTTAGGTGCCTCCAGTGCAGACTTCTACATTGGAAGTAGTCACCAACACTTACACTTCCTTTGCTGTTTGTGTAGGTCAGGCCAATAATGGAGATCGGGGTGTGATTCACCTCGTCCTAAAGGATACATCTCACATTCATCAGCTGAATCACTCCCTACATCTTCAAACATCAAAAACCTGAAAAGATACCCCTTTTTTTTAGAGATGCAGTCTCCTCTTCATTAATGAAACTCTTGCTATTGCAATAGTTACAACGGAGCTCTAGGAATGGAAACTTGATGAAGTTAAATTCCCTTTTTGTTGAAGGACTCCAAGTAATTTTTAAACCTTGATTCAACCCATCTAAACACAGGCAGCTAGTTAAAGTACCCTCATTAGGCATGTAATTGTTGTAAGTTTCCTATATAGCCACTGGAAAGAGAGGCTCTTCCAGATCGCTTGTGGGCTGAATTGCCTCCAGGAAGAGTCTGTCTTGCTCCTAAAGCAATTACATTTTCAGTTTACATACTGCCTAAAGTTAGATGGACTGAGAGACATTACAGCATATTAAAAGGGTGATCTTTTCTGTCTTAGTGAGTTTTTCTTCATTTAGTCACAGGAAGCACGGGTGATCAAGGATTCAGGAGAGTGCTACAGGGCATGTTCTTACATTATTACTGCTTTTCATCACATAATTCTGTGTCCACATCTAGGTTTTAGGCATACCTGAGTAAGACATATGCAATGCAACCAGAAACTGCACGAAGCTTCTCTAATTGCTCCCATCTTTTCAACCTGAATATTCATTCTGGTGCATCACAAAGGTTCTGCCTTTTTCTGGCAGGCCAAGGTTCATTCAGGACTCATGGTTCATGATCCATACAAGTGAGGTAAATCACAGTATTTTGGGTTGAGATCTTCTTTCTAATTTGGAGCTCTTGTAGCCCAAGCAGAAGGAACTCACTTTTATACTGTGCATCTGATCTGTCCTGGAGTATGCTTCTACCCAGCGGATTCTGAAGTCAGGACAAGTTGAACTTTTTGCTACCGGTTCAGTTTGTGAAATGCTGCACATCATGATAATTTTGTTTGGTTTTATATGTGCACCATAAACAGATAGTGAAGGACTCTAGTGGAGGATTGGCAGCGGATGAAAGTCCCTCATTGTCATTCGCTTGGAGCACTGCCAAAGCCACCATGGTTATCAATGAGATCATTAGCTGAGTTAGGCTGAGATTGGTATGATGACTGGTTAAACTGAGACATACATTTTGGTCATAAAACCTAGGACAATGGCTCTGTCTATCATAGGAGATCAAAGAGGGAAAACAATTTAATTCCTCTGGTTTGAGAAGTTACCATCTGTCAGCTAAGTTGTAGTAACTGATAGTAGCGAGGGTGAAATGAAATGCACAATGGTCTCCTCTGAGTGACCTGGACCACACTTGCCATTCCAAGTTCAGGCCTGAAGAGGAGAGTTTTTAGGCCAAAAACTTGTCCTGCAGGGGTTTTGGCATCCATGCAAAAAATGGTGTTTTTCAGACTTACCTGAAATATGTGAGTGAGCTATGTGTGATTGGGACACCACTATTAAGGGTCTGTTTGTCTGCTTTAGATATTGAGAAAATCATAACAACAAGGCATTAACTAGAAGTAAGTTGACTGCTGAAATTTGCAGGGAAAACCACTTGGAAGTGATATAATGCTCCCTGCAATAAGTGATTCTTCTGGGATAGGTTCTTGTTTTCCATCTCAGCTTATTTTTCTCAGTCCATATTTAATGCAGAGATTTATATCCCAGAGATGACTGAAAAATAGTTGTTCACCTCTCCATGAAGAATTCTGCTAGGAAAAAACAACAGAATTATTATCAGGATTTGCCATAGAAAGACTGTAATTTCTGATGAAAAATTGAACCGGGAATATTTTAAATAAACTGGAAGTATTTGTTGTTGGAAAAGCTGTTGTCCTTCATGGAGATACTAACCTGCATATCTTAAACTCCTAATCTTTCATGGTCAGTCAAGTCTTTGACTGTCATGCTCTGTCGGAGCTGTTATCTACTGGAATAGTTCAAACTGCAGAGGAACATGGGGGCATGAAGAATGTGAATTGCAGCTCCTTGAGAAGATACCTGCTTTGAAATTTTGTGGAGATTTTATTACTTACTGGGTTTTGGATAAGAATGGAAAATTTCCATGGAAAGAGGGATTTTTTTCATACCTAAATATGTACATGTTTAGCAATTTTTTCAAGTGGGTTTTGATGTCATCTTTGCAACTAGCCCTACTGCTAGCCTTGACAGTCTCTTGAGGCCTGAGCTCAGACCCACTAAGGTCAAGGAGAAGGCCTTACTGGATTTTAGGCCACAGTCTCTATCAGTAGTTTAAGATGCATCAAGTTAATTGTTTCCCTATATTCCTCCTCCTGTTGAGATCAAGAGTTACATTTCTCTTGAGCCTTGATTTGTATTTAGATTGATGAACTTATGGTTTGCACAGTACACAGTGCAGTGGAGCTCAAGGCATGCCTGGTGCTTTTCAGCACAGTGATAATATGAGTAAATAGTAATAATTGTAACTGTTATGTGACTATTGGCCTTGTCAATGAAAGCCATTGTCATTGAACAAGTGCTTCTTGTTCATTGGCCAGTAACTGTTTCCAATTATTTTGTGTTCTGCGTTGTGTAGCCCTGGTGCAGATTACGGCTGGCATATGCCAGAAGGAAAGAAGGTTTTCACTCCTTCTCCCCTCTACGTTTACAGCACTGTGACAAGTCCAAAACAGAGGCTCTGGAGGATGATGAGATAGAGGAATTTTACAAGATACTAACAGAGAGGAAGGAAATAGACAAGATCTTCCAAAAATACTCAGATGCAGGAGGGTTCATGTCCTGCCAAAACCTGGTGAGGTTCCTCTATGAGACGCAGCAAGAAGAAGATGCTGTTGTTGCTGCCCCTGCCTTAATTCAGAGATATGAGCCCAACGAAAGAGGTAGGTTGGAAACCCTAGCTGGTTTGGTTCAAAATCTTGCTTTCTTGATGAACTATGAATTGCTTTGCTGCTGCTTTCTTCTGCAGTCTTGTGTGTCATTTTCTCCTTAGAGCTGCTTCTAAAACACCAGTCTTCTAAGGCAACATTAGCAGCTGTAGGAGAGGAGGCACAGGAGAGCCTGGGAAATATTTCTCTTCAATTTTGGCTTGGTTACAGTGAGCAGCAGGAGAGGGGTTGCTATAGAGTTGGCTAGAGGGTGATGCAATTCCTAAGGGAAAGGCTCTGGTGGCTTTTTCAGATGCCAAGACCTCATGTGGCTTTGCAGGGTTAAGAACGTAGCAACATTTCTGTTCTCCAGAAGCAGGAATGGAGGCAGATGTTTTTGAATGTGGGCACTTGAAAAGCCATCAGGTGGTGAGATCTCTGACTAGAGGGCCAAAAAGGTGGCAGCTGTTCAGGAGAGCAATCACAGAACTGTCTTTCTCCTTGGAAGTTAAGTGAATTGTCAGTCTGGAGCACCTCGGAGACATGTTCAAGGAATGAATGCAGCACCACAGACTGGTTTGGCACTATCCTGGTGAAGGATCTGCTGTCCTTCAGGAGAGGGATGGTGCTTTGCAGATGTCAGACTTGGGACCTAACTCACTTTCTCAAGCTGGGGAGATCTCAGTTTCTCCCCAAAGTTTGGTAATTTTGCATTTACTCTTTCCAAATCATGTATTCATTGGATAATCTAGACAGGATTTATCTGGCTGTGTTTAGACATCTGAAAGCTTCTCTGTGTTGCCATGAAGGAAGCTTGAAGTGGTCGAATGGAGATTTTTATACTGTAGATCTCTAGAGACAGGGGAGGTAAGGGCTGTCTTTGACACTTATAAGGTGTTATCAAGGACAATAAGTGTCATAAAAACCCATGCTTGTGAAGGGGTTTTAAAAGCACTTTCAGGCAGATAAAGCTGTCATCATTGTCTAAACAACATCAGTATCTTCACTATTAGCTGAACGCCTAGGGAGCATGTTTTGCCTTTGTAGAGCAGCAGGCATCATGGTGAAGAGGATGGCACAAGCTGTTGGGGTCAGATTTTCAGTATGGGGTTTCTATCTATTTATCTGGCAGCCAAGAGGGGTAACGCCATGACCAAAGATGGTTTCCTGATGTACCTGCTGTCCGATGATGGGAATATATTCAACTCCTCCCACCGTAAAGTTTACCAGGACATGACTCAACCTCTCAGTCACTACTTGGTGTCATCCTCACACAACACCTATCTAATGGAAGACCAGCTCACAGGTCCGAGCAGCACAGAAGCCTATATCAGGTAAAGTATGTGTGTGTGTGTTTATACATGTGTGAGAGGTTGACCTCTGTCTGACAGAAGACATAGGGTGCCTCTATACCGCTAGATGTGAGAGGACCAAGAAGCAATCTCCCACCCCAAGACCAGGTGATGTGGACTGGCCCATGTTCACATTAGGATGAGCTGTTTCTAAACCAGGCTGGCCATGCCCCCCCTTTTCATAGCACTTTGACCTGGGTCTCTGCTGGGCCCATGTGGGGTCCACCCAACTGTAAGATGTATAATTACTACGTTTGGGAGTAGTTTAAAATATCCACCATCATGTGGAGGCTGAATTCCAGCCCTCTAGCATGGCATTTTCAAAGCATGATGCTGAGGGGGTATGTTGCATTCCTCTGAATATGGCTTGAGAGAGTGCAAGGAGCTTACAGTGAGTGAAGATTTCTGGGATAGAGCTGCAGGACTCTGTAGGTACTGGAAGGAGCCAAAATGATGCATACTGTCATGATGTTTACAATCTGGACTGCTTTTGGAGAGTTGCCCCTGGCATGGACTATCCCTAGAGCCATGGTGGGGTTTATTTTGGAGAGACCTAGCTGGATCAGTCCTAAAAAAGAGGTGGGATGTGAGCTAATGAAGCAGTGTGGGTGATCAGGAAACTCATGCCTGGTCCCTCTTTAGCAGCTCAGATACTCCCGCAGTGTCCCTGGACAGAAAATCAATCACATGTTGCCTAATTCTCCCTTTAACAACAAATGCTGTCTGATGTCTCATGGCTAGATGTTTGCACTGGCCTTTACTAATTTGCACAGCCATCTTACATTACTTCTGCTATGACCTGTACTTTTATTAAGTGAGACAGTATTTCCTTACAAGCAAGCCAGTGACTACAGTTCTTTGTTTATTACTTATCTGATTCTCAGGGAACAATGGCTGTCTTGAGTCACAACCTCAAGAGTAGAGAGTGAAATCTGGCACAAGTTGCTTTTCAGTAGCTATTTGAATTCCTCTTACAGTATCTTAAAATAACAGAATTATTATGTTTTGGCTGTTAAAAAAACCCAAACATCCCATGTTTCTGGAACAGGTTGCCCAGAGAAGCTGTGGGTGCCCCATCCCTGGCAGTGTCCAAGGCCAGACTGGATGGGGCTTGGAGCAACCTGGGCAGGTGGCAGATGTCCCTGCCTGTGGCAGGGGGGTTGGAACTAGATGATCTCTAAGGTCCTTTCCAACCCAAACCGTTATATGGTTCTGTGATTCTATAATTCTACAAGCCTATGATTCTATGATTCTTATTGCAATGAGTTAAAGGAGTTGTGTTATCTGAAACATATAGGGAGTTACTGTAAAAGAGACAAAATCACCTCCTAGACAATACAAGTTTGTACAGGGGGAACCTACATTTTAGAGTAAGTTAAAATGAAAGTATGGGTATGTAGAGGTGGGATTTGCAGGTGGAAATTCAGTCTGTAGATTCAGTTTAGAAAACTGGCCCTCAGCAGTCTCCCCAGCTATGATGGGGCTCCCACATCTCCCTCCCTGACAGCTCTGAGGATTCATCTCTCATGTCTTGTCAGATCTAGATGAAGAAGTTGCATCATCAACACTTTGTGACTTGACTTCTAAGGCTGACTGTCTTACTGTCTCTTCCAATGCAGCCACTCTTGATTTTCTCTGCTCTTCGCCATCTTTAGGAAAAGACTTGGGGCACAGTCATGATGAGTGTCCTTTCTTATCTGACACTTGCTATGTCTTCTTTGGATAACTCTTACCTTGGATTTTCACTGCCTCCTTTCTCAGATCCCACTGTGCTTTCCTTGCTCAACCTCTGAGCCCTCCTGATCCCATCCTTTCTCCATCTGCTTTCCTGTTTTTCCAAGCTCCTCTTTTCTCCCTTGCTCCCCTAACTTCCTGTCAACCTTCCTGTGCATCACGCACACTCATTTTGAGATGGAGCAGAAGGTTTAGTACCCAACCAGGTCCATTCTTTGTTTCCAGAGCCCTCACCAAAGGCTGCCGCTGTGTGGAACTGGATTGCTGGGATGGCCCTAACTCAGAGCCCATCATTTATCATGGCTACACTCTCACCTCCAAGATCCTCTTCAGCGATGTCATTAAGGCCATCAAGAACTATGCTTTCAAAGTAAGGATGAGGGACCCTCTAAGATTTCTCATATTGCACAGTCCAAGACTGATCGTAGGTCTCTGCTCTCCCAGCAGAGAGCATAAACAATGAAGACTTCATCTTAGCATTTCTCATGGGTACAAGATGTGTCCTTCTGTCTGGGCATCCATGTTCTGCTTTCTGCAGAGATCCATTCCTGGGAGTTGCTGGACAGGCACCCTATCTGAGCATGAGTTTGGATCTATACCAGCATCCTGGACCCCACTGCAATGAAAATAATGCCCAATATCTTGAGTGTACCTGGTGGGAAATGCAAACAAGCTCATGATTTGTTGGCTTTGATGTCTCTGGGTCCGTTCCGAGTTTAGAGGAACCCATATGCATGTGTTTTGGAGGGACTGATGCGAAGGACTGCTTCCAATCTGCTTTGAAAGGAATGAGCAGGCCTAGAGTCTTGTATGGCAGCGTTGGGCCAGCAGCCTTTAAAAACCTTGGGTCTGTCCAGGCTCACTGGGCTTTCTCCTATTTTCCTTCAGTGCACTTGAGAATTAGTATCAAGTTTCCTTTGGGGTTTTAAAGCAGTGACAACAACAATGCCTTCAGCACACAAAATGACTAGCAGGGGCCACAGGGAACCAGATCAGGCCTGTGCATGAATGGGAGAAGGGTTCAAGTCACCTAAGGATTTGAGCAAACAGTGATTTCAAAGCCTCCCTTCCTAGTCCTTCCTCTGAGGTAGGAAGGTGCTCTGGCCCACAGTGCCAGTGGAGAATGGAGGCACAGGGAGCCTCATCAAAGGGCCCCAGTAAGTCTGTGGGAGGCATCCTGACCCAGCCTGGTGCCCTGTCCATTGGATCATCATCTCTGGAAGGTGCCAGCAGAGATCTGAGTAGCTACTGCATAGTTAAATTTGTCCATTTTTAACAAATGCTCATTTTAGCAGAATACTAGACCCTACTGTTGAAGCACTCATTTCCAGACAAAACAGCACTGGGCTTATATCAATTGCTATAGACTGGTGAAATTACATGGTTCACTGATGATGTATGTTACCGTCTTGTTGTAGACCTCACCATACCCTGTCATCATCTCCCTGGAGAACCACTGCAGTGTCGATCAGCAGAAGGTCATGGCTCAGCACATGACGACGATCCTGCAGGACATGCTCTTGGTTGCCCCAGTTGATGGAAATAAATCCCAGTTCCCCTCCCCAGAGGTAAGCAAGGCCACTCTAGCACTTTCTGCCTTCTGAGAGTGGAAGAAGAGAGGTCTGTCTTCTTACTGGGTGCCAAGCGGTGGATAATATGCCTGAAAACTGGTGGGAACTGCACTTGCTGAGGAACTGAAGTTGTCTGTGGGCAATGGTGAAATAAGACACAGGAGTACCTAGAAGTAACATACGCATCTCAAGCACAAAATGTCCTGTTGCTCCTTGTGTGTTGTCTAAGCTCTCAGAGGAGACATCCCTACAGGACTGAGGATATTCCTGGTCCATTTACCAAGGCCAGGGAATGTCCTTCATCCCATGAGGTGGTTGCTTTTCTGGCTTGCCCCAGAGGAACTGAATCCCAAGGGTCTGTCTTGTGTCTGCCCCCCACACCCCAAAGCTAAATATGACCTCCTTCCAGCTAATCCTCTGAAGCACTGTTAGGTTGCTGCACATGCAGGGAAGGTTAGCACCACAAGGAGTGATTACAAGGTGTCTAATGTTTTTAATTCAGCAAGATTGAACACTGCCTGATACCATGGTAAGTGAAATGTTTTGCTCTGTGCTGAGCTCTGTAGCATACGCTCTCCTCCTCCTTTAATGCCTTGGGTGCTCTACTGTGGAGATCCAGGCTGCTGATTAGGAAGCGATGAGGGCTGAAAGCTGTGATTGCTTGCCCCTCAAAACTCAAGGGGAAAACTAGTACAGGTAATCTAAGACTGTGTCAAGCATGAAGTGTCCTCCCTCTGAGAACGGCCTGGGGTGGTGTGGGTGAAGATATCCATGGAGGACAAGGGGAGGCAGGAGGCTGCAGAGAGATGCCCCTTTGATTCCCATGAATCAGGGCAGCTGGGAAGCTGGGAGCTGAGGTTGGGCCCTGCAGGAGGAAGTAGATCTACAGCCCTCAACAGTGGATCTTGATTATAAAATCATTAGCTGACAACTAGAAAAAAATGGAAATGGAATCTTGATATGAACAAAGAAAGTTTCCAAAACATATGTAAAAATGAAACATTCATCTGTTTCCATCCTTCCGGTTTGTTTTCTTTCTTTTCTCTTAAGCACTTTGCAGAAATCTAATTCTGTGTAGATAGCTAGAGTTCCCTTTAAATTGCATTTCTTTACTAAAGAAATAATTTGCCAAAAATTGGATGAGCATGCCTAGCTGGAGCTGGAAGGAGTTTGTGAGTGGGATAAAGCTGGCAGTCATCAGGGGAGAAAGGATAGGGAAACGATCCACGCAAAATGTCTTCTATATTTGTTGTCTCTCTGCCTTTTTCTCTTTTTCCTTTCTGACTTTCCCCTTTTGTTTGGGAGTGTCATGGCCTTGCTTGATACAATGCCTAGCACAGAGGGAAGCTGATCTGGGTTGGTCCCTAGGCACCAGTGCAATAAATTAGGATGAATCATAATTTTTAATGCTGCTGCTTCAGCAGGACATTTGCACTGCCACAGACAAGGTGCCTCCATTTAAGAAGTGACTATAAGGGTGACAATATGCCCAGCATGGAGACAGGTCTCTGCAGGCTGTTCCCTGAGTTGGAAAAATCAAAGTCTTCATTGTCACCTCCTGGCTTCCCGATGCAGGATCAGGAAGGATGCCGATGGCTTTTCAAAACACTGCCTTGTGACTAGGGAAATGATATGAAGAGAGAAAGGAGAAACACCAGGGAAAGAAATGTGTGATGTGTGTGGCAAGGAATGACCCCAGCTTCCCAAAGATGTTTTTCCCATTCCTGTGCTTGTCTAACCTCCTGCTCCAGTTGCCCAGACAGACACACGGCCCCAGCTGGAACAAAACAGCCCAGACCTACCTTAGTGAGTGGATTTGGTCTGATATGCTCCATTGGAAGGAGTGATCCATTTAGTTTAAAGGGAGAAAAATTGCCAATGTAGCAAAACCTATCCTTTTCTCGCTGGTACTTTACCTTCCTGCTATGTGAACTGGCAGAATGTGAAAAGGGCTGGACTGCTGGTTTTTTTGTTGGAAAATACATTGAAGCTGAAACATTAAGGAAAAAAATAAAAAATCAAACAAACCAGAAATCTCTTGGGTTTTCCACTTCCTTGTGAAGCTGACATGGGGAAGCCCAGGACAATGTAGTATTTTTTATATTAGAAAAAGGGTGGGATCTGTCACTGGGAAGAGGGCTGAAAGGCTGTAAAATAAAAACAGGCGAAGCATTGCTACAGGGTGTGTTAGCAGGGCAGTGTCAGTAATTAAAGGAAGATCGACACAGTTTGGATTCATGCTAACGATTCATACCGTAGCCCAGGGCGGGCATCTGATTTATTAGGCTCCCTTTGGGAACAGTGTTGGGCTACACAGAGCATCTAAATATCTCCCTCAAGCTGATGTCTTTAGGTCCCAATAGTAAATTAAAAGCCTGTAGGATGAAAGGCCAAAAGTCACATAAAGGTGCCGGGCAGTACCAGGGTTGTAGAGAACTGCTGATCCAGTCTCTGCAGCTCATTGCTTGTTGCAGGCCCTTCTGCGCCATCCCTGATGTGCACAGGGGTCTGCTAGGGCCCCTTCCCCTGTCCCTGCATTCCAGCTGGAAATGCTGCAAAAACCCAGCCCTGGAACAAGACAAAACCAGCTGCCAACACTGCATGTAACTATTCAGCATATCAGTCATATCTGAAACCCCTCCAAATCTTTGTTCCTGGACTTCCTTGTTTACAATGACAGTGGTTTTGGGCTTAACAGAACTGCCTTGCCAAGTGACCCTTAGGAACATGAACTGGGAGGTGCAGTGCAGTGGCAGGTGTCTCTGCTATCCCACACCTCCACTGTCCCACTAGCTGACCCATCAGTCACATTCATTGCTGTGTCCTGTGCCCCCATACAACACCACTTGGAACCATGCAGCTCAGGAACCACTTGCAGTATAGCAGTGGTGGTGCAGGGCTCAGCACTACTGATCTGCCAGCAGAGTGGCTGAGCTGCTGTGCCCCATGCTCACCGCAAGGCAGCAAACCCTTCTGGGTTTGGCTCAGGTAAGTCCAGGCTGGGTTCAGTCACAGGTCTCTTAAGCCAGCAATGGACCCCAGGGACTGGCAGCCCAGGAGGATTACTTTGGCACGATGCATTTGGCATGAACGTGGCTTCAAGTCATTCTGCCTTATGCCTGACTGAACATCTACGTAGGAAACTTCCAGGTGTGTTAAATGTGTGTATGCGGATCTTTTAAAATCCTCTGCTCTTTACAGCTTTTGCTCCTTCTGATAAAATCAACAGTGCTTTTAAGATGGTTGCCATGTCCCAAGTCACAGAATCCCAAAGGAAGTAAAGCCATGTGTCAGAACCATTTCTCTTGCAGAGCTGAACTTGTTGAGCATGCAGTAGAAAAGGTGGGAGAGCAGGAGAGCTCCACTTGCACAGAACTAAGGCAATGTGATTTACAGGGCATGTGAGGAAAGGAAAGGAGAAGAGAGGAGAGGAAAGGAAAGGAAAAAGGATAGGAAAGGAAAGGATCTATTCCAGCAGCCACTCCACTGTATGTTCACAGTAGAGTCCAGTGTCCTTGTAGCCTTTCCTTAGCTTACAAATTCCCCACAGCATTGTCCCTAAAAATCCTTGGCTTTCAGTGGTATCACCACATGGAAACAACTTGGATAACTGTGCTTGATGGCAAGGGGGTGAACCTGGTCCACCCAGGAGCAGCAGACCACATAGCCAAGGACAGAACTGGAAACAATGCTACACCATGTGTCCAGTGCCCACACGAGAAAAGAAAGGCTGAAAACAAGCACACCTGTATTCAACCTTGGACATGCCACAGGCAGTCAGGATACCTTTATGATCTACTTGGAGAGTATTTCTTGAGTATTTCAGCTAATGCTTCTTCCTAAGACAAGGGATCTGCTCAACAGAGCTGAACTGATGAGGTGAGTGTCTTTGCCTCAGGCTAGAAACAGTATCACGTGATGGGGATCCAAGAGAGATGGAAGAAGTGCATGTGTGTGTTTGTGTCTGTGTGTATCAGCTCATTTAAAGCCTTGTCGAAGATAAGCTCTTAAATTTAGGACTTTGCTTCCTAGTACCCATATTAAATGAAGGAAGACAATGTTTGGGACTGGCAGCTTCTGCAGGGTGGGTTCAGTGGAATGTTACTGTAGAATAGCATCTTCTGCAGGAAAAGGAGGTGAAAATGCTCTGTTTTGGGTTGAATCTCACCCCTTATTGTGGACCAAGTTAATGCTTCTCCCCTGGAGTTAAGTGGCACATGGGCTGCTCTCCCTTGTAGTCATGGTGGAAGTTAGCTGTATAGGGGATCCTAAAACTCTGCTATGCAACAGGACTCCAGAAGGGAGCCAGCCTTGGGGATTTCAAGGTCAAAGGGGACCACCATAATTGCCCTATGGAGACTCTTGTACAACACAGTCTGGGCTGACCAGTGTTCCTGTGGCCATGGGGAGCATCTGGGGCATATCCAAGGTTTCACAGAGTAGCCACAGTCTACACAGGATAACAGCAGCACCAAGGACCCACTGCTGGCAGCCCTGGTATGGGGTGTGGTGAGGAGACAAGGTGGAGGCTGTGTTGCTGTGCCTTCACTGCTGGTGTTATTCAGCCAGGTAGGATGGGTTCATGCCAGAAGTTACACCTCCCACTTGCTGGACAGGCTGTTCTGAACTGAAGATGCTTAAAAAGGGATAGTAGCCCTACTGGTAATTAAGAATCAAGCAATCTGCCCCAGGTACCTTATCCCTAGCTCTTTACTGTTGACCTGTGAGGTGAGGCAGTAACACTTCTTATGGAGCATTAGAAAGCAGACGCAGCTAGTGTATTATGTATCAGGATGCTATCTGCAGCCTGCAAAGGACAAGAGGGGATTCTCTGAGCCCCTTCTCGCTGTCCCCAGTGCAATCCCTCCGGGCTTGTCCATTCAAAGTGTTGGCTGGAGCCTAAAAACTCACACAGAACTGGATTTCACCTGCTGCCAGTGAGTGTTGTGGAAGAACAGTGGAGAGCTGGGTGTTGAGGCAGGACGGTGGGAAGAGACATGGAGCAGACTGAAGTGAGACTCTGAGGATGAGCTGACTCATCTCCTGGCCATGGATGTGAAGAAGCAGGTCACAGCTCTGCCTGGAAGAGAGCTGAGGGGCTGGAAGGAGGGAAGATGGGTCTGGGGATGGGGAGGAGGATGCTGCTGTGCTTTGACTGCTCCTTTGGGCCTTTTATTTCCAGTAACCAGTACATTCCTTCCAGCTGCCTTTGTGTCCCTGAGTGACAGGGAAAGTGCCCCAATGTAAACAGATTATTTGTGGTAGCTGAAGTTCTCTTGACTGCTGTCTCAGGTGCCAGTGCCAAATTTCAGCTCAAACCAGGCTTCATCCACATCTTTGCTGGGTGCTGAGGGGTTGGGCTGGTCTCTGTAAAGATGTGATGCAATTAGCTTGTACCCACAAAGCAGGAATGGTGCTCTTTGAAAATGCCTGTGCTGCTTTATAAAAGATCCTTGGTTTTCCACAGTCCTGTCATTTGAGAATGGTGGGGTTTGTTGCCTTTGCTGTTGTAGTGGAAAAGGCAAATACAGGGTGTCTCTGAGAAAGGGGGAACATACTACACAGACTGAGGGGTTGCATTGACTAATTCTGAGATTGCATTTTTCTGGAATAACTAAAACCTTCCAAAGCCAGGAGTACCAAACAGATCCAAGCTGGCAGCAAATCTCTCACTGACTTCGCTGAAAGCTATAGGGTCTAGGGGTGTTCCTGATTTTAAGGCATAACCCGCTCACTTAGAGACTGGACCCAGGCAGTCACCCTTCTCAGTACTGCTCCCTGCAGCCAAAATCGCTGCTGCCTTGGTTGGGTTCAAAGTCAGCCCTCTCCAGGCTTCAGCTTTCTTCCCATAGTCAGATCTTGCACAAGATACATCAGTGGTAAGGTGGTCTGTGAGCAAGCACGTACTGTTGGAGGGTTCCTTCACCAAAGAGTTTTATGTGGACTTTGAAAGAGGCTGGAGAGAGTTGATTCAGCACAAGAAATGTGCTCCTGGGGTTAGCTCAGCAGCCAGCTGCGTTACATTGGCACACGCTGCTGGTTATGGTTAGTGTTGTACCATGGTAGCAGTCACAGGAGGAGCTCCTTTCAGAAGAGGAGGTATCTTTAGGAAGGGTCTGGGAACGCTCCCTTAGGCTGTCAGCACCCTAAGATTTCACTTGCCAGATCCCATACATACTAACCCTCCACGTCTGCTATGCATGAAGCACAGGTCCAGAACTTAATGGACCTCTCTCCCCACTGAAATGTCCAGTGAAGCAGAGGGCTGCGCTGTTTCAGTCTGTGCACGGATCTCATACGATTTTATAAGTTGTGCATGTGTTTATAACTATACATTGCAGAGACTGGGGTAAATTAAGTAACAGGGCCCCACAGAGGGGCAGACTTGGCCTTTTTTGCTAAGCCACATTCAGTTTTGAAAAAAATAGTAGATTTTTCATGCCTCTAACAGCACAATAGTTTAAGTTGTCTAGTTGAGGGGATGGTCAGCTCTGTATCAGAGGGGAATCAGTGGGCTATCTGGGGTTTTCAAACTTGTGGCTTGCAGTCTCAGAGGCTGGCCAGAGGCAGGGAAGGGCCTCAGTGGAAAAACAGACTTATTTTTACCTATATCTATAGATAATATCCAGTGACTGATGCAACTCTAAAAGGCCCTGGCCCTGGTTACAGCTGAGGGGCTGTTATATCCTTGCTCCTTCAGGGTGGGCCAGAACCTTTTCTACTCACCAGCTAATTTGTCCACTTTTCCTTGTGCAGCAATTGAAAGGGAAGATCCTTGTGAAAGGCAAGAAGCTGAGTAGGCAGGAGGACCCCACTGGAACAAATGGGAACAACAACTTGGAGGCTGAGGATGTCTCTGATGAAGATGAAGCAGCTGAAATTGAAGATGAATCTGTAAAGACTGAGATACAGCAGAAGGGGAAGGTAAGTAAAAGAAGTAACTGAGTCCCAAAAAGGGGCAGACCTGAAAAGACAGAAAAGCTATAAAAAAAGATCTTTGCCTATTGCAGAAGGCTCTGAAGTCCTACATCAGGAGATCCTGTTTTGTTAGTCTATCCCACAATTTATGCTGGGAAGCCCTTTTCTAGGTGGGTTTTGTACCATGCCTAAAAAAACAAAACAAACCAAAACCCGATTTTAATATGCTTTTAATACGTTCCCAACTAAGTTTTCACTGTGGTTTCAGCTACTTATCTGGGGATATATAAGGGTGAGTTGTTGAAATTGCTGGAGCTAAAGATCCTGGTCCTTGTTCCGCTTCATGATCTCTGTCTCAAGCACCACAAGAGATCTTGCAGAGCCAGCCAAGCGTGAAGGGTGGCCTCTTCCCTTGAGATGAGGCTGGAGGACCCACATCTGGGACAGACCATATAGCATTTAGGGAAACAGTGAAAGGGCACATGTTCAATCTGTCTCTGATTACCAGAAATCTATTTGTCATGGGACCGTCATGACTTTGTTTATTACCAGAGACTGGTGCTTTTCTAGTCATATTTTGGGACATACCTGCACCCTCACTGGGCCCTGTGTTGCCGACCCAGAGGAGGGAGGAAGGGAGAGAGGGAAGAGCTACAGATCTATGGGGAAGGGGTGGCTCAATACAAAAGCTATTGGGATGACTGTTTCTGGGAGGAAAAGGCTGGCCTTTATACCAGTGTTATGCTCCCTCATGTGAGGACATTCATTTTTCCAGACTGCAGGTCATTGTGAATGCCAATCCCTTACAGACAAGGTTCACACGTCATATAAATACATAAAGTCCCACTGATGGCAAAGCTGATTGATGTTGCCTCTGGATCTGGTCTGCTCTATACTTCCCCTTGCTGATTTGCTCACTCTGTGAGGGTCTCATTTCTTTCTCTGAACTGTAGTCAATAATGTGTATAATTTTGAAGTGTCTCCTTTTCTTGCTTCTAATGGGAGCTTAGTGGCTCTCAATCAGCCTTGCACCAATGAATGTGGCTATGGAGTGAGATGCATCAAAGCATTGTGAGAACTTCCTAGTTCAAGGGAAAAAAAGCCTTAGCCCTGTGGAGGCCAAAGCATCCCTCCCTTCCCAGGTTTGCGTGCTTGGGACCAGGACAGTATGGAAAACTCATTGCTAGGGCTCTGTTGTAAAGTTTACCAACTGAAGACAGCCATGGATGCTGAAATACAAGTGATCATGCATGCAGAGAGCCACAGAAATGCTACCCTACCAACAAAGAGAGAATCCATCTGGAGAGCATCATGCAACAGGGGGGTTGGGATGGCAAAGCATCTGTTGTGTGAAATCCTCTCTTAGCTCACTAATACAGGTTGACTGAGCTGGTTCCTACTGTGTTTGTAGCCCTAATCACTAATGAGTTGTGATAGCCAAGCTAAAATACTTATTCACATAATAACGTGCAGATAAATGCAGAAGGAGAGATGGGCCAGATGAAATGAAATGAAATATTCTTGGTAGTAACACTTGGGAAGTCAGTGATATCATTGGACAGGCCAGGATGGGCCTGAGAGGGAAGTGATGCTCTGGGAGGAGGGATTAGCACTCTCCATACGGGGCAAGGGACATGGCAAGGGCAGCCTGTCCCTTTTATCATCCCCTCTCTGCACAGAGGTGCCACTGAAGGTTGATAGCATGCATCCTTTTCATGTGAAGATGGCAGAGAAGAGGAACCCCAGGGGTCCTAGGGAAAACATGATTATTACTTTTGAGTATGACTGCAGAAACTCTCCACAAATCTCTCCTGCTTTTAGAGTGACACCTTGAAGCTGGCCAAGGAGCTGTCAGACACAGTTGTCTACTGCAAGAGTGTCCATTTCAATGGCTTTGAGGACCCTAGCCATCCTCGGGCTTTCTACGAGATGTCATCGTTCACAGAAAGCAAAGCTCTGAAACTAGCCCAGGAGTCTGGTATGTGTGTTCTGCCCCAGCAAAAGGCCATCCCCTATCCCAGTCCCCCATAAAGGGCCAGCTAGTGGTGGTTGAGCATGAGAAAAAGGCATCCTGAAAGACATGGGCTATGATCTCTTTGCTCATGAATGTCACTGAGAAACAGTGGGAATAACTTAATATCATAGAGGCTATTACCAAGAAGAGCATTTTATGCAGGTAGTTCACATGTAGCCAGACTCACTAGGCAGAGGGGGAGTGTCTACAGCAGCATCAACAAGAGATAAAAGTAGCCCCCATCACTGAAAGGGACATTTTCTTCTTTTTTTTCTGTAGCAACCAGTTTTATTCATCACAACATCAGGCATCTGAGCCGAATCTACCCTGCAGGCTGGAGGACAGATTCTTCCAACTACAACCCTATCGATCTCTGGAATGTCGGCTGCCAGATCGGTGGGTACAACTGGGACATCAAGAGAGGGTCAGCCTGGCTGGGTCACCCATGACCTGGCTAGGAAGGGGCTTCAGCTGAGGTGGATGTGTGATCTCAAGCCATTTGCAGACAGTTTCATTGGTCACTGGGAGGGATCAGCTCTTCAGCCAATGCTCAGTGACTTTTCCTAGACCACTTTCTGGCCCACCTCAAAACTGTTAGGAGAGTCTTTCCTGCACATTAATGTGTGCATCCCTGCAGTTTCACGAGAAGCAGAGTTACTGCCATTTAACAAAGGAGGAGGGAGCCAGGAGTTACAGTCCCATACTGAAAAGTGTCCTGAATTATCTGGCAGAGATAAATTAAACTCAACTCTCTTGGGCCCTAGGGCAAGGCCATAACCATACAAAGGCCAAGCTGTGGCCTGAGCTGTTCCCTGTAGTCAGAGCAGCACCACATAATACCTAGCCCCAGAGCACTGAGGCCCCTCCCTGGTGGTATGTTGTTGTCTCAGAGATTTCATGAAAACAAGGGTCCCAGAGCCTGTTAAGTGGATTATGTTGTAGCTGTCATCCAGGAAACCTGGTGCAGTGGTAAGTGGGCAGGGTGGCGATGACATGCTTGGCTCTCTTGGTGATGCTGGATGTTGGAAATGTCCCAGTTGTGCCAATGTGGCCCAGCCAGACAAGAGAAGCTGCAGATGCAGGACTCCCTGTCCCCAGCTGTGTAGATATGCATGGGCTGGATGTGCCTGGCAGCATATGAACTTGCTGGGTTCTGCAGTCCCATGGGGCCACAACTAGCCCCCATGGGCTTGTATTCCCAGCACTCAGGAGAGTCCCTGCAAGGCAACATCAGGTCCCCCAGGGTACACTAAAGCTAGACCTGCATGCCTTATCTGACCTGAATTCAGTATTTGGGCACCCAAAGTAAGATTTTTCAGAAGCCCAAGTACCTACAGCTCCCAGTAGAAGCAGTATACTGGAGTTATTAAAATCTTGCTTGCAGGTGGAAAAGCAGGGGAGTGATTTAAAATGTTTTTGGCCTTCAAGTATTACAGGGTATGTAGGACCCAGGATCAACATAAATTACTGTCTGTCCTAGAGCTGTCTTAGAAGTTGCTAAAGGGGTTAGCATCACCCTTGAGAAATCAATGGAGTGCTAAGGAGATGCTGCGGTCCGTGTGTGCTCCCTATGTGTATTAGTGAGACTGTTCACTGAGACTGCTTCCAGATTTGACATTAATGCTTTTAAAAAGATAGTGGCACATCGGCAATAATACAAGAAATCTGCCTGGTGTTAGGACACCAGTGAGGCTTGATCTATTTTGGGCAGAAGACAATGAAGAGGTGATTTGATCACAGCTTCTGTGCTCCCACATGAGGAGTTCAGACAGCGAGGAACTCTCTAGTCTAACCAGCAGAGGCGTCAGTGCCCCTCAGGATGGCAAATGAGAACAGGCATATCTGGGCTGGAAAGGAGGTTTTATAATGAGGCTAAGTAGCCAGAGAAACAATCTGAGAAGGATTTGCTGTCTTCACTGCAGGAGATAACTCCTTCAGAACTCCTTCAGTGTAGAAATGAATAGGTTTATCTAAAAGATGCAATTTTCAACCAGGTGACATAAATTCAATGCAGGACACTGTTTGATCCTGTAGAAGGCAGGGTGACAAATGGGGTGGCTGTAATGGCTCTTCCTGTCTCTAACATCTCTGAATGCAAGAAATCCTTAGGGGTATCAGGCTGTGAGAGTTTTATCACTGCTCTTTGAAGCATGGGAAGCCAATGTTTATGTCCACAAAGTGCAATTTCATGTGAACAGAATCAGTATAAAAAGATTCCCATTGATTTATCTAAAAGTGACTGAATTTATTTATTTATGTTGCAGTTGCCCTAAATTTCCAGACAGCAGGCACAGAAATGGATGTCTACCAGGGTCGGTTCCAGGACAATGGGTTTTCTGGGTATGTCTTAAAGCCGGAATTCCTTCGGGATGAACAAACCAAATTCAATCCAAAATCCATCACAGAAGGAACATGGGGGACAAAGAAGAAGCTTCTGCTTAAAGTAAGAACAGAAGTCAGAAAATGTCTCAGTAGCATCCACCTTCAGGGGGGGTGTGTAGGTTGTACCTTCTGGTCCCACCTAGGCAATGTTATCTTACCCCTACTCATTTCCCACCGCTGGGGTCTCTGCTTCAGTGCTGCATGGGCTCTCATCCTCCAGGGACTTACTCACATGTTTAATGCTTGGCAACAGGAGAGGTTAATGACAACATTCACTGTCGTTACAGAAACATACAGGCAGACATGCAGTCAACAGTCAGCACTGTTGTTTCCAGGTATCATCTGATCACTGTGGGGACAGTTAGAAAAGTTGCCTGTCCCCTAGCCAGCTGGCTGGGCTGGAGCAATGTTCGTTACGTGCTTTGACTCATGACAACTTCTTCTGAAGGATGTCACAACACTGGCTCTGAAAGACCAGCATCAGCTTGTCACAGCAAGTCCTGCACTCCTGGAGAAGGAGAGGGAAATGTGCCAGGGAGCCCTCTTTCCTAATGATGTCCTGACCTCTTCCTCTGTTTCCTTCACAGATCATCTCTGGTCAGCAGCTGCCCAAGGTGAACAAAAGCAAAAATTCCATTGTTGATCCTAAGGTAACAGTAGAGATCCATGGCGTCCAACAGGATAACAACAAGAAGCAGACCAAAGTCATTGAAAACAATGGTAAGGGGTTTTCATCCACACTGCTGCTTCCATGGGGCAGTAACCCTTTCATTCCATGTAGTAGAGTGTTTATTGCCAAGGCTGCTGCCCTGTGGCCTGACCTGCCCAGGTGCACCCAAGCCTACCCACACTAAGCAGATACGTGAGGTCCTGTTGGCCTGCTTCAGTGCAGGGACTCTGGTTATAGACTGCTGGTGGCATCAACTAGCCCCACACATTGATATCCCTATGGAGAATTGCTTTCAGGGGTTCTTTCCTCTCTTCTCTCTCTAAGATGTTTGGAGACAGACATTCCCTGCAAAATAACGTCAGTTTTGAGGTTGGCTGCCAAATTGGCAGAGCTAGAGCTTTGGAAGTGCTCTTTGCCTCCATGCAGTTGTATGTGACCTGGGATGGACTGGTCCCCACCAAGATCTCCCTAAAAAAGGCTTCTTGTGAGGCTGATTTTATCCTGAAAGTTGTCAAAAACTTAAAAAAAAAAAAAAAAAAAAAGAGGTTGCAAGGGACTTCGGGAGGTGTCTGTTCAGCCCCTGCCTAAAGCAGGGCCATACTCAACTCAAGTTGCTCAGGGTATTGCCCAGATGAATTTTGAAGATGGAGATTCCCCAGACTCTCTCAAGTGATCCAGTCTTTGACTGACCTTATGACAAAATAAGGTATCTCTATTCTAAACCACAAGTTCCCCTGTTGCAGTTTGTGGTCTTTATGCATCAAGCTTTTGCTGTGCACCTGTAAGAAGAGCTTGGCTCTGTCTTCTCTATAAGGAGGTCATGGAGGATAGCAGTAATAATCCCCTTAACCTTCTCCAGGTTGAATAATTCAGCTTCTCTCAGCCTCTTCTCATATGTAACATAATCTGTGCAGGAGAACATTTCCTGTGCCTCCTCGCCTCCTCGCAAGGCAGGGACGCTGCATCTGCTCATCCTCTTGGCCACAGTGGCACTGGTGGTAGATTAATGCACATCACAGCAATGTTACAGGTGAAGGGTGAAAGCCATAAGCCCCCTCCTCCAAGGAGCCGGGCTCAAGCCTTACCCAGCACTGACCTCAGAGATCAGACAGACGTTTCACATCCCTGTGGACCATTTCTCATCGGTCAAACGTGGCTGTGATTTCCCTCTGTGCAGTGAGGGTCTGAATAGTGTGGCCTTCTGAATTTGCAGAGGGCATATTCAGCCCTTCCTCCTATGGGAGTAACGAGACAGTAGGAGTCTGAGAAATCCGTCCTCACCCTCCCGCTGACAAACACACAGGCATGTGTGTACACACAGACATCCCCACCCCCTACCCCCACCCCACCCCCATTTTCTGTGTAGAGTAAGAGCCAAGCACTAGAAAGCCAACGCATATTTTCCTCCCTGCCAACAGTGTTTCCCTTTTCCTCTTTCCTGTTTGAGTAAATCTGGCCTAGCTCCTAAAGCTCACAGCCGTTTCCGTCACCTACAATAATTTTTGTAATGTCTTGAGTCAAAGCTGTGTAAGCAACATTGCAGACCTGCCAGGCCTGTTCCTCAGGGCTGCTTAGCACACCCAGCCCCACAGCCAGCCCTTGGCTGGCTGGAGCGGTACTGGAGTGGTACTGGAGGCGTGCTGGTGTGAAGAGTGTTGTCCAATGGAAAGTGAATCAAACAGTGAAAACATCAATGTTGGAAAGGAGCAGCTGCAGGGAGAGGGTTGCGTTTCATGGGCTGAGGTTTCAGGTATGTGACCATGCTTCAGCAGCTCACCTGGTTTGATATTTTATGGTTGGACTTAATGATCTTAAGTGTCTTTTCCAGCCTAAATGATTCTATGAGCTGTGTTGGTGGGACTGAAGGCTGTGGGCACAGATCAGGTCACAGTGGTGCAGCCATGGAGCTAGAGAGGCTGTGGGAACCTGCTGGCTCAACAGCTCTGATCGTCTTGCTATGACTCTGGAATGAGTTGAAAATCCCCGACAGATGTGAAACCTGCTGTCCCAGGGCTGATGACTTTCCCTCAGCTTTCATGATTTGCTCCCGTGGACTCAACAACACTGGGTTGTTTTTTTTCCCCAAAGATGAAGGAGGTCAGGAGCAGATGTATGTTATCTGAACAGTCCAGTTGATTTAATCCTATGAAAGTCCAAATAAAGTGCACCAACCCAGCACAGGTATTCTGCTGCAGCACTGTCCACAGGCCCATCTCAGCACCTTCAGGGTCAGCTGAAAGATCCCTGCCTCCTCCGGAATCATCCACAAACCCTCCATGACCGACAGGCTTCAGCTGATGTTTTGCTGTCCTTGGGCATCTGCTCTGCACAGGCTGGGCCAAGGGCAGCAGGATTCCCAACAGGATGTGCTCTCCTCCTGTTTGTTTCTGGGGAGTGGTTTATTGACACTGCAGAGAGCACCTGCCGTGACCTGGAGAGCGAGCACGGAGATTGCTCTTCATCTCTCCTCTGATGTGACAGTCTCAGTTTTGTTTGCTTTCTGAGTCCAGACCACAAGATCCTTATCCGTAACAGAAGTGGGGCTAATCTGGCTGTCTCAGCCACTGCCCTTATACAGGGAGACATAAAACATTTTGTCCACAGACTTGATGTTGCTTTTTTTGTAATCAGACACTCCTCATTAACCTTTCTTACAGACAGGGAAACTGAGGCACAGAGTGCTGACAGATGGGTGTACCTTGAGCACTCAGTGAGGCTTAAGGTGCCAGAAGGCTGTCATGACACAAAGGCACAGCTGTCCTCTCTGCTTTCCCCTGGTTTAGGGCTGTAGGAATTTGCAGCTGGTCCAATAGCAACCAAAGACGTCCATGTATCAGCCAGCAAGATCCTGTGGAGCGGAGCTGAGCTCACTTCCCTCCTGCTCCTCACTGCCTTCTGGGGCCATGGTGCTGAGGTCTGAGCAGCCTGAGCTGAAGGATTTATTAATACCAGGTAGAAAATCGGTATCAGAGCTGGGAACAATGGTCTCGGCACCTCCTAAGACCTTTGGCCTGGGTCAGATTAGGTTGTCAGTCAGGCAAAGTCTCCATCCATTTGCAAGCACCTCTGACCTCCGTTCTCGCTTGTGAGCATCTCTCCCTTCCTTCCTTGACCGTGAGCAGCTCTGACCTCCATCCTTGTCTATGTTGCCCAGGTTTTAACCCAAAATGGGACGAAGAGTTTACATTCGATATAGAGATCCCTGCACTTGCCCTGGTCCGGTTTGTGGTGGAAGACTTTGACATGTCAACCAAGAATGACTTCATCGGGCAGTACACCCTTCCCTTCACTAGCCTGAAGCAAGGTAAGGCCCTGCTCCCTGTTCATCACAACCCCTGAGCCCTTGGGGGGGCTCCAGTGTCCTAGATGAGTTGGTCCAGATCCATCACACCTCGAGTCAGAACAGGTCCTCTCTCTAGGGTAGGAGCAAAGTGATAAATGGTTTATTGGGCAGCTGTTAACACTGTCGCTGGGGAAGGGATCCTCTTGTCACCAGTGGCCTTGGGCACAATGTCACCAATGCTCAAAGCCATGCCTCTCAGACCTACCTGTTCTCTGGGCTACTGGGAGCGAAACGCTCTGAGGCAAGGAGATGTTTTTGCAGGGTCTTGGCAAATGCTAGCGAATACTTTTCCAGCTGGACTAAAAGCCACTTTCCATCTGTGTCTCTGCTTCCAGGGTACCGCCACATCCATCTTCTAACCAAGAATGGAGACCCGTACTCCTCCTCCACCCTCTTTGTGTACATCAATATCCAGGACTGTGATTAGCAGCCCAGCTCTTTTAGGGCACAGTGAACTTGGTTACAGACCTAGAAGGAATTCAGCATGTGAAGTTTGCCAGTGTCAGGGTCCTGTCAAATCCCCAGTGCCTTCTCTGGAGCAGCACATGGTGTTCCAGAGGACCCCGATGTGAAATAGCCATCGACCCTCTCCCTTCTGCATGCTGGAGACATCCTAATGCTGCTGTTGAGATTAACCCTTTTGTACCAGTTTGACCAATCCAGCTGTGTTTTTAGTTCACTTTATTTAGTGTGATTTTTTAATTTTGCTTTTAGCGAGAGGATAGGGACTCCTTTTTAGCAAAGTACAGCTCTTGGGTTGGGTTTGGTCAGACATCTGGACAAAACACCCAACATCTGCGCAAGAAAAGAATCCACCCCACCACTGAAATTAGTGGCCAGATGCCAGGTGACTTTTTGTAACTTCAGATGTCAGCCATCTTTCACTGTATGAAGTCTTAAATTGGGGACGCAATTCTCCTCTTTTCTGTAGCAGATTAAAAAAGAAAGCTGCACTACAAAGGCCCATGTTATATAACTCAACTTTCCTTTTGTATTATAATAAAAAATACATGAAAACTTCTCCGCCTGTGTGCCTGGCTCTCAGCCAGGTTGCTTTGCGTTCAAAGCCTGGCTCTCGTCCTGTGGAAGGAGAAAGAGGCTGCCGAACGGCAAATTTCCCTCTAACCCAAAGCAAAACCCACTCAACGGGACCTCAGAGAATGCCTTTTGCCAGTGACAGTGGAAATACGCTCAGCTGACAGTGGGACTTATTTTTAATGCAGTAGAACTTTTTTTTTTGGTGTTTTTGTAGAAAAAACGTCATTTTTTAACACAGAGGAAGTGGCAGTAGGAACTGTCGTAAATGTTAGCCTGGTCCCAGCTGCGCTGTTGAGGTAACCTGGCACAAGCAGGCAGGAGTGTTCAGCAACACAGTATTTATGGCAACAAGTGATTTTTCTTCATGTACAACTAAAGAGTTAAGGGAATATTGTTGAAATAAAATAATATATATTTTGAAGTGCCAACTATATTACTAACAACATGTTAGACTATTAAAGGTAAAAAAAAAATCTGGAGACGTCCAATTACTTGTCGCTATTTGCCTTTCTTACTTGAACGCAACAAAGATGAAGTTGGAGACAGACCTGCTTAATTTCTTAAGGCTGTCAGTCTTTCTGGGGTTTTTCATGCCTGATGGTGGGGAGGATGAGCTGTTACCAAAGAGGCCAATGTCCCTTTAAACATATTCCAGTCAACTCGCTCCCCCACCTATTTTTGAGTCCAAAATAGCCTGGATTTAGTGAGCCTTGGGGCCACTGCATAACTGGGTGTCATTTAGTCCTACCTGGAGTTCGTTGTGCTGCAGTAAGCGTTGCTGGGCACATTGATTTTTCCTCTTCACTACAATATTGTGTGATGTTATAAGCTGTTACCAGATTAAATGTGAATTATATCCACAACTCCAAGGCTCATATTGAATTAACAACCAGCGGTTGAAAGAGTTCAAGAGTGGCAGTGGCCACCGAGGTGGAACAGGGTGTCCTGCAGTGACATGGGCTGGCTCTCAGCTCACCTCTGGGATGGGGCGTGTTGTACCAGGAGATGCATTTGAAGGTGAAGGCCGGGGCATCCTTGACTCCAACTCAGAGACAGCCTACGTTCGGTCCCTGCTCCCTGGATGCTCTGAGCATTTTGTTTTAAGGAGACATGGGGTAAAAAGCATGAACAAAGGATACCCAGGTCTGCCCTGTACCATGGAGGGAGCTTGCACCATGCAGCCTGAGAGTGGGCGTGATCAGGGGATTCTTGCCCCCTCGTGTCGGTACCAGCTCTTGTGGGGTGAGTCAGATCAGCCCCCTGAGTTGGCTTAGAAAAATTATTTGCATTTTTGGTGTTGCAGGATTGGATTTGGGTTGAATTATCGAGCTAAACCAGCCCTTACCTGCCTGCGGTGGCCAGTACTGAAGGAGTAGGGGACAGGGAATGGGGAGAGATGTGAGGGCAGGACCACACTATCCAGGGCCAGGGTGTGCTTAGATGGACTGCATAGAGAGGCCAGGGTTTCCTCTGCCTGTTGTGCACTTACAGGTAGGCAAGATCAGTGGGAAGAGAGAACATCCCTCATCAGGTGGGCACAGTTGGGGGAAAACTACTGGAGCCAGGTGGGAAGGTAGCTGAGGTGGAGATGGGATGGACAATGCTGCAAGGTCCACAGAGAAAGGGACACGGTCCATGCTGTTGTCAAGGGAACTCATCATTGGATTAGGATGCACAGGAGCCCCACTACAGGGAAGAGCTCTGGTGAGGGGAGCAGCAGAAGTGGGACATGGCCCACCAGACACCACAGCGTGAAAGGGATGATGTGTGTGAGAATCTTTTCTTTAGAAATCAGAGGCAGAGAGTATGAACAGTTCTGCCCATGAGGAGAGAAGAGCAGCAGCCGTTTCCAAGAGGCCCAGATATCCAAAGGATCTATTATCTGTAAAATGCCATGCTGGTTCCAAGTCCTAGCAGGAGCACTCGTGTGTGGCTGAGCATCACGGCAACAGGAATTAAAGCAATTTGTAGCAAACCAGCCTAATCTCCCTAATCCGACTATATTTCCGCTGGTCTCCATTTGATCACGTGGTGCTCGCTGGGCCCGCAGCCAGGGCTGGTAGGTGGCATTCCTGCCTTTTATTGAGGTGCACAAGCAATTCCTTAATTTCGGAGCTTGCATTGCCCTGCTGCAGCATGCTCCTGCCAATATTGCTGCTTCCAGCAGTGGCAATAGAGGCTGAAACAGGGATAATGTGCCCTGATTGTATTCAGCGTGAACACAACAGGAGCAATCACGTGGGTAATTCAGCTGATTTGTGCCTTTGCTTGACTCTTACCTTATTCTGCACGGGGAGGTTGCAGTGGGCTTTGGGCTGGACCCTCAAGCAGAAATGGGATTGCAGTGGTGGCAGAAGCACGGAGGTAACGATGGCATTGTGGTTTATTTGAAGCAAGTACTAATTCTAAAACGCAAAGATCTGTCCAGAAGACCCTGTCACCTGGAGGCCCCTGCCTCCAGCCCGTCTAGATGGTGACACTTCACCTCTACTGCATGGTCCTGGGTGTTGAGTGAAAGCCCTTAGCTCCTCAACCAAGGAAGCTGCAGCTCTTCAGCTCCAAGCCCACATCCCTGCAGCAGTGGTGGGCAGCCAGGCCAACCGCTGCACAGCCAAGTAGTCCTGTTCATGGGCAACGGGGGGCTTCAGGAGCAGGGTGTGTGAGTATGGGGAGAGAAATGGTTCTGGCTATGTCATGTTTGGGAACAGAAGGGGCCCCATCTCCTCTGTTTGTTCTTTTCTTTTTAAAAAGAAATCCCCAGTTCCATTAAAGACCAGGTGTTTGAAGGACTGGTGGCCCTGCAGAGCTTTCATCTACTGCCATCCTACCCCACATGCTGATCAAGGACACTTACAGTGCTGATGCTGGCTGTTTATTTGAAATCACTGATCAGGTGGGAAATGGAGTAAAGCTGCAAAACCACATCTTCTTAAACTTATGTGATTCTGCCTTTAGTTTACAGTTGTACCCCTTAAACACTGATTGCTCACATTTCCCCCTGCCCTCCCTCCCCAGTCAGACTGAGCTCGCACCGTGGAACGAGCGCTCTCAGCCCCACGGACATCACAGGGATGGAGCCCTGGTAAAACCTTCATTTGGGACACCCTCTGCCTCAGGTCATACCCAAATCTCTCCTGGCTTCCCCAACCCTCTGGTCTGTGGGCAGGTGGACTCTTACATTCACCTGGTCATGCTCAGGGAAGCCAGGTGAGATTAGAGATGCTGTCTGAATAATAAAAAAATAGAGTCTTCTCTGGCAGTCAAAATCAACAGCTGTGTCTAGCCCTCAGGCTCATCATTCCCTTGAAACAGATCAGCTAATAAATATATTCTTAATAAGTGGTTTTTTTTCTAGGCCAGGTTCTCATTTGTTTTACCTGCACTGGGCTATGCATGTGCTACAACTGATTCTTGCTGTTCTTTGGCGAGTAGTTTTTCCACAAGGTGAGAAGTGGCAGAACTGCCTGATGTCACTCCATGTGCATTCCCATCACACATCTGGCTACCCCATCACCTTTTCCTGACCTCAAGGCTCCCCCTGTCCTCTCCCTACCCAGGATTTACATAGCAGTTGCAAGTAGCCCTTGTCTTACCCAATTTTAGACATCTACAAATGAAGAAAGATAACGACCTTGTGCACGTGGCAATTTGCAAAAGGGAGAGGAAAGAAGAGGCTACAATGCAGTTGTGTGACACGTGCATGTCTTCATGGCTATCAGCAATAAAGTGGCAAAAAGAGGCAAAACCATCCTGCAAAATCATTCCTGCAAAAGGTTTTGCCTCCTTAGGTTCAGGGTTTGCAGGGAGAGAGGAGCCATCCCCTGAGCAGTGGCTGCTGGAATAACTGCGTCGGATCTGGGCCTGACTGAGATGTCGAAGTGGGTTCATTGAGCAAGTGTCTGTACTTCTTCCCTGAAGCTCCTAGGAGAGCGAGGGTTGGTCCCAGAGTCCTGATGGCCCCTGCGGTCTCAGAAGAGTCCATACTGCTTCTTCTCGTTCTGCTGCTTCCATTTGGGCATCTGGTAGAACTCATCCTTGGACTTCCCAAAGATATCATGGAAATCAGCATCAGAGAGGTAGTACTGCAGCGGGAGAGAGCAAGGAGAGGTCAGCTTTGGCTTTTACAGAGGCTGGGACACCTCCATCAGCTGCATCCCTTCCTCACTGTGCCAGTGCTGAGCCCTGACTCCAGGCCAGCAGCTCCTGTCCTCCTGTCCAGCTGCCTGTCCTCATGGGGGGATATCCCAGCAACCATTCTGCATCCCACTTCCCAAAGCACCAGGGGAATAAAAGCCCACCAGCCCAAAGCAATGCTCGGTTTGAGGGGTTAGCACGCTCTGGCTGGAATTCGGTCCCTGCTAAACATACTGAGGCCAGGATTAATCATGGTGCATTGGTGAAGCTTTGAGTGGTTTCTTGGGTAGTGATTCACTATGAAAGCATCTTCCCCTCGCTCAGTTACACCCCCAGCCCCCCAAAATATTCGACTGGAAATGTTCACTCCTATTCCTGGAAAGAAAGAAAGTTCTGTAGATAGCGGGCTTGTCAGTGATACTGAGAAAGACCCTGTGGGAGATGGAGGTTGAGTTTTCGGCATCGTTTTGGGTAGAAAAAAGCTCTTCTGCACAGCCCAGCTGAAGTACAGCCATCAGCACGTGGGCATCGCCATGGGGCAGGGCTGCTGGCGCAGCTGTGGATGAGCTTCCCTGGCTGCACGTATCGGCCTTTGCCAGGAGAGCTCTTGGGGCAAGACACTGCTCAGATGTGGGTTGTAGAGAGTAGAGGAACTCAGCCCCTCTGTCCCTCTCATCGGCTTGCTTGGGCTCAGCTACAGGTGTTGCCAGAATCCTTGGGCTGATCAGAATATGAGATGTGGCATTCCTCCCCGCCCCTGGATGGGATCTGCTGAAATGCAAGCTTTCTGACACCCCCCCACCCGCACCAAACTTCATTCTCAGCTGTGTCACCTTGTGTCGCAGGGGAATGGTGCTTTTGATTCTCTGTCCCTCCAAGGAGGGACGTTGGGTGGCAGGATAAAACAACTCTACCAGAATATTTTTTTTTAAATGACTATTTAAAATTCATTTTTCTGCCATAAAAAAGTAGAAATATTTCAACTAGGGTAAAACTACCACAGTTTCCTCTCATGTGAAGCTCCTGCTTTTTGATGAGACCTACGTGTCCAGCTGTATCTCCCTGAGCCTGAAGCAGGACTTAATAAAGTACTAGTGCACTTAGGCAATGACTATGTTCCAGGTTAAGCTACAAAGGCATCAAACCAGCAATGCTGTCACCTCTTTTTTAGTGGGATCCACGCCTTCTGGAAGTTCATCCACCGTCTTGTTCATCAGCACCTCTCGGGAGTAAATTCCTTCACCGTTGGGCACCAGGGAAGGGCTGCTGTTGCTGTAGCTGTTGCTCTCGCTGTGGTTGTAGTGTGATTTATAATCTGGGGAAGCACTTGCTGTACTTGAACCAGCCAAGCTGGTCATGCTGAGGGTCCTCTGGTTCAGGCTGATGTTGTTAAGGTCCTGTCAAATGGAGGAAAACATGTCAAGACAAGAAGCTCTGGCAGAGCAAGTTGGGGGTTAACCCACAATCTTTCTCTCTGCTGGGGCCCCTGTTTCTGGCTGTTTCTGGCACAGGCCGTCTTGTTGGTCCAAAGATGCAAGGAGAAATTCTGAGCTAAACCACCAGTCCCACACCTCCATCAGTGCTGCATCTTGGTGTTAGGACTGCTAAAAGCACAGCGCTGATGAGAGCCCTTAGAAATAACTGAAAATACTTACAGTCGTCTCATTCTTCTCAAGATAACAGCAGGGGAAGGTACATGTGGGAGGACAGAAGGTGAGATTAGATATCAACCATGTCTAAAACTTCTGCATTACCTGCATACCCCTCCCTGATATGCCATTTCTCCTTGCTCAAAGCCCCTGACACTTCCTTCCAGCCTTCCTCCTGCCCCTGGCCAGGGCAGAACCGATCCCATGTGACTGTTACATTCGGGTCTGTTGGGACCTTGTTTTCTCTGTGGTTTGTAGGATCCCTCACTGGGCTGTGCCCTTCTTGGCCAGGAGCCCCTTGTCAGGCGTCTCTAGAGCCCCACCACTGCGCAGTGCTCACACAACGCTGAGCACACAAAGCTGTGCACGCTTTGGTTTGCGTGTGTAGTTTGGGAAGCAGCTGGCCGACCTCCTGCTCACAGATGCCTCTGCACAAGGCTGGAAAAGGCCCAGGAGATCTGGGTGCATTTAGGGGTTATTAATCCCGTCTCCCTCTGCTTTGCACAGAGGAGCGCAGCAGCCTGACCCTGACAGCCTGAGGTCCCCTTGTCACGCCCTCTCCTTCATGCAAACTGGTGGGGGGATGCAGGGGAGTTGAAACTCAGGTATTTCCCACCTGTATGGTTGAGGAGCAACTCACCACTTTGATCTCGGATATAGCCAACACATCTCCTAAGCTGTTCTTCATCTCCTCATAGGACTTGCCATCCTAAAGGTAAAGAGAGTTGTAAGAAGCATGGGCTGCCTTTAATTAGCACATGCTTTTGTTCTCTAATGAGATCAGGAGATCTTATGAATTTTAAAGCCCAGTGGTGCCCATTGAGGTGGCAGTTGGTGCCTCCTGCAAATGCCAGCTCCTGGAATCAGGAGACTGTGCCAGAATCTGAGCTTTCACTAGAAAACAAAAACAAATGGACTTTCGCCAGTCTGTGAAAATAGGAAGTTTAAAGACTTCAGAGAGCAGAAGGCAAATGAAGAGAAATCTTATTTACTGCTGGATTTAAATCTTTTACATTTGAAGTAAATCTTGCAGTGCATGAAAATGTTAGGATAAAATAATATTCCTTTTTCTCCCTTCCCTGACTCATTTAGCTAAAGCAACAGATTTTTCATAGCCTCAGTCCCTGACTTCTTGTAATTTGGTGCCATGCATTACCAGCTACCTCTTCTTTCCTGAAAATAGGAATATGCTAGATACATTGGCAAAGCTCACAACTGTGTTTTCCTAAGCAGCCAGGAGATGTCAGTTCTTAGCAGAATCATCCAACAAAGTTCCCCAACAAGAACAAACAACATAAACACATGGACTGCAGAGCAAACAGATTTAGACCCAAAACTGAGCAATGAACACACACACCAGATGTTTCTGGGATGTCAACAATTTGGATTGCTTCTCTGCAGTTGCTGAAGCTGCCTACAGGGGATATTTTTACAGGCACATATTTTATGAGCTGTATCCTTGTTTTTCAGCAGTTCCTCAGAAAAAAAATATCAGGTTTTGACCTTTGTTCTAAGCATCAACATTGTTTTAAGGGTCATTGCTCTGGGAGTTGCTGTCTTATCTGTCCAAAGCCTGCTGTCAAGACAGGCTCTGTACCACCACACCAGCTGTAAAGAAAGACGATGCAAACCCAGTGACAGGAAATAAAATACTCTGTATGAATTTTCCTGCAGTGTGAAGTCCCCTGGAGACCTTCACGCTATTGTCCCAGCTGTCCCACCCGCAGGCTTCAGCGTGGGACTTCACTTACAGCCCTTTGGGCAACTAGAAGATGGGATGGCTTGTGAACTGGCTGAACACCAACGTTCACAGAAAAAAACAGCCCAGGAGAGAGAAGGGACAATCTGTGGCAGCCCACTGGGGAAGGCTCCGGGAATACACCACCTGGGAGCTGAGCTTTTCACAACTGCCCATCATCTTCTGTGTTTTTTCTGTGGTGGTGGGTTGTGGGTTTTTTTTTTTTTTTTCCCCTCCTCTTAAGCCGTGCGCACCAGTGCCATCGGGTGGCACGAATGTAGGTGCACAGCCTGGCAGCATTGCTTCCACCTCCCTGTTCACTATAAACTGATGCTCTGGCTCTCCTAACCACCAAAGCCCCTCCAGGATTGTTCTTTATTCCAAATATACCCTGTGGTGCAGCACAGAGTCCCCAGGCTGGCTGTAGCAGCTGGTGCATGGTCTGCATGGAGCTCCTGACAGCGCACGGTGGGGCCTCGTGCAACACAAGCAAATCTCAGCTCCGCATTATACTCCTGAAATGATTTGAAGCCTGTGTGTTTGAGAGAGAAGAGAGAAAAGACTTTCTTCTTTTCCAGGCATCTCATGGGGCAGGTCTCCATTTCTATATAGCAAAGAGCTGGTATTTGTAAATTTGTAAATCAGCTTTTGAAAAGGAGGCTTGTATATTATAGGGACCTTGCTCGGGAGCTCCTGGGCTCGGATGGGCAGATACAAACCTGGACACAATACCTGTCTGCTCGTATCTTTCATTTCATCGAAGATTGCCCTTCAAACTGCATCATATTTTTTTATCTGTGGCTGCATTTTGAAAAATAAATATTTTTTTCGTTTTTCTTTATGATGTGGGGTGCTTCTGTTTTCACTCTGAACTTGATTTTACTACTAGCAGCCCCAATGCATTTTTGGCTGAAATCACAAACCTGATTTGGAACCTGATCTTTTCTTAAAATAAAAATCTGAATACTGTGAATTCAAGCACGTTTACATGTATTTACAAAAGCCTCATTTTCACTAAACAGGTACTTCTTGCTGGTGAAGGTGTTAGAAGCTGCTCAGGTAGCACCAGGAAACCATGAAGCTCAGGACCATCACAGTGAGATTTCGTTCCATGCACCATAGAGGATGTGCTCGCCGACAATAACACCCTTTAAGCACCGCTGAGCACGTGTCCATGTCTCAGGGCTTTTCCAGTAACTTACGCTCCATTTGTAGGGGTCCCAAGCGTTGAACCATCCTGTGAAGTTGAGGGGTTCATAGCCCTGTTTCACTAGAATTATTGGAGTTGCCAAGTCTCTCCCTGCTGGATGGGTCTTGAGATACTCCTTGGCTGAGGCAATTGCCTCATTCCTTTCATATGTGTTGGAGGTTTTGCCAATCCAAAGGAAAATCTGCAAGGACAGAAGGTATTGAAGATCAGTGAGGAGTTAGGACCTGTGCAGAGGTGGCTGTTTGTCTCTGCCAGCTGGAGCAGAGAGAAGTGTTTCCCACTTGAAATGGTGTTTCCCAATGGTCCCCTGGGATTTTGATCCCAGATTTAATCCCAGCCAAGAAAGATTTTACTTCTGAGACAGGCATAAAGCATAAATAACTCAGGAAACAGCTCTTGTACATTTCAAGGTAGCTAAACCCAGTCTTTGCATGGGCCAAAACTCCAACTAAGAAAATGAACCACATGGAGACAGTTTCCGATAGTCTAAAGCAAGTCACCACCGGTGCTGGGAAAGGAGGGGGAGAGTTCCTGTGTGCCACCCTGTTGTATGAGGCAGCAAAGACTGGAGCAGGTCCAGTTCTTCTGCCCTTAGAGCAAGGCATGGACCAGGTGCATCCATTTCCTCCATCCCAAAACAGGGATAGCAACACTACCTCACCCGTGTGTTCTGCACCTGGGTGAGAAGGACTGGGCACAGTCCTGTTTGTCTGACCAAGCGTCGTGGAGGGTTTGGAGATGGGGCAGAAGATATATTGCTCTTGGTTTCACATTCAACGAGGGATTCAAAAACTGTTGGAAAATATGTTTGGGGAGAAGGGAAGGGGGAGTCTGTGCTGACCTCTTCCCATGTGTCTAGCAGCATGACGTCATCTTCATCCAAGTCTTCCTGGCAGAAACCCACCACCTCTGTCATGATGAATCGACCCGTCTGGTTGGAGCACTCAAAGAGGCGAGGTTGGTAGTGTGTGGTCTGCTCTTGAAACCTTCCTCATGCATGGCAGGGAAAGAAAAAGCACAAGAGATGGAAACCTTTCCCTTGTGGTTACTGCAGGGCCCTGCCGCTACTTGTCATGACCTTGATGGAAGAGGTGGGAACATGGCAACACTCATATAAGGGCCTGAAGGTCAGCAATGTCAGGTTCTGGGATTCTCAGACCATTTTAACAGTTTTTAAAGATATCTCCTTCTCCATCCAAAGAAGGCAAAAGCAGACCCCTTCTCTCATTGTGGAGGTGAGCTTGGTGTCAGGTGAAAGCCACATCAGATCACCTGGTTGCAAAGAAACCCATCAACCTGCCCAGAGGGTTGGAGAAATCCAGATTGTTCACAAGCAAATTTAGTTTCATGAACCTTCTGGGGCTGCCCATAAAGCTAATAAAGGCTGGAAATGGAGCATGTGGCTCATGTGGCCCTTATGACAAGGTATGGGATGGATTTACTGCTGGGAAAGGAGGATGTAGCACACCCTTGACTGCAGGGTTTGATTCTGCAGCTCCTACTTCACAGAAGGCCTGACCCAAAAACTAGGAAAGAGGCATCTCACTGTGGGTTCTGACCAAGCTTTTGGGGATATTGTGACCTCATGCTCCCTTTAGCAAGGACACGGTATCAAAGTGCTTACTCCCTGCAAAGCCTTGATCTCTTGCTTAAAGTTGCCTGGCCAAGCCCAGAGGAACAGGCAGGTCACTATTACCTCTTTTCACTGGCGTAAGGTGCTTTGCCTCCCAAGGCTTCCCAGAACTCGGCTGGCTCTTGTCCTTCCAAAATGGTGTGCTTGTCCCGTTTGGAAACGATGTCAGCTACCATTTTTGCCATCTCCCTCTCATCTCCGCTACATCCCTGTGTTCAGGACATAAGATTGAGGTGGAGTTAGGGACAGACTGGCAAAACTTATCTGTGGGTAAAAGCTGGCTTGGTCCTACCCTCTGGAGAATTTCAGAACTGCTTGAATGCTTTTGAGGGTCTCATCTGAGCTGGTTACTCAGAATCCATTTCTAGTCCTTGAGGGGACATTCAGTGCAGCCAATGGCATCTAGAGTAAAACTCAGATAATCATAGAATGGTTTGGGCTGGAAGGGACCTTTAAAGAACATTTAGTTCCAACCCCCCTGCCATGGTCAGGGACATCTTTTGCCAGACCAGGTTGCTCAAAGCCCATCCAACCTGGCCATGAACACTTGAAATGATGGTGCATCTGCAACTTCTCTTTGTGCTTTGGTTTCATCTACCATCTCATCCTGAAACACAGGACTGAAGCAGGGCAAATGAGTACGCTCAAATCCTGGCTATTTTCTTACAGCTAGAGAACCTGGGGTGCTTTATTCAGCTGAAAGCTGTGTGAACATCTAAAATGAGGTGAGATGAACCCCAAGATGGATTACTTGTGTAGACAGAGGGCTGCCTTACTGCTGATCCTCCACGGACAGAGCCTTCTCCTGGATGTACCTTTCTCCACTGACATTAACGGGCTATGTACCCAAGGAGGCACATCCACAGCTCCGTGGAGGTGGAGACTCAAGCCCCACATCAGCAATTTTGGCTCCCTTTGGCTTCCTCCCCTGGACTCACTGCATCCTCACCTTCCCGCACCACAGGTAGCAGACTTGGCTGGTCGTCAGCAGAAAGACGTCATTGGAGTTAAGCGAGGAGGCCCGGGCTGGCACCTCTGTGGCTTTTGTGTTCATCTCATCTGTGCCCCTCACCTGGAAGAGGCGGATTGCTGGCTCGGGCATGCTTTTCTGAGCCCGGCTTGTGCCGCCCTGCAAGGAAACAGAGGGAAGGATGTTATCGGGAGGGGAGGAGGACATGCAAATCCAGGGCACAACTGATTTGAGGAAGAAGGCTTTGAGGCTCACAGCCTTCCACGCTGCTGCAATGACGGACCATGGTCTTGTGCAGAGCAGGTGAGGAAATCCAAATAACTTCTGATTCCAGGTGAGAATAAAACCCACATGGCATAACTTCCACATTTCTCCCTGATTACTCTGACTCTTGACCAGCTTCCATCAAGATGCTCAAGTTCAATGTGAGTAGATCTTAGTGACTGCAAGGCATTTGCCCTGTAAATTGGGCAAGGCAGCTGGACTCTGATTTCCAGTTGTGCTGGGGTTAGCTGAACATCTGCCATGGAATCCTGTTTGGTGGAACCAACACTGAGATCTGGGGGCAATCCCCCTCTTCTCCAGCCATTTACAATGTCTCCACCACAGATGTCGGCAGCCAAAGCAGCAGGTGAAGTGGGTTAGTAGTTAACATGATGTAATTCAGGCAGGGACAATTCAAATAATGTAACTGTTTGTAGGATATTTTGGAGGACCCTCTCTGGATAATGATATCTAATTCACGGGATGATTGTCTTATTGCAACTGCAAAGTATTTGGGGATGGAGTTGGAAAAAACATCGCACATTAATGCTGGAGCTTGGGGATGGACAGCTGAGTCTGGGTCAGTCCAGCACTGTTTTTACACACACAGTATTCAGACTACTTGGGAGAAGTAGCAGAAATGTTCCACCTCTTCCATCTGCCAGCCCATGAAGACCTGGCAGGCTCCTTTCCCGAGTATCAGCCTGTTTTTCTGGACTATTTCCATTGCAACTGCCGAGCCACCGTCGGTGCTTGCACCTTCCATTGCCCAGGCGCACAAAGCCACCTTACCTCGTAAATGATCAGCTTGCCCTTGAAGATGGCCAGGAAGTGGGTGGGCTCCTTGCCCATGGTCACGCGCACCTGCACCGCCTCGTCCCCGTACTTCTTGTCCAGCTCGATGGCATTGAGGGCACAGGCGGTGATTTCATCCACAGAGGCATGGCGACCCTGGGGGGAGAGGGAGATGCCACGTGCAGTGTGGCGAGACGAAGGGTATGAAGCTCTGCACAACATCTTGCCAACACCAGGCCCTGCATATGATATCATGAGACCAAAGTTAAAACTTCCAGATGTTTAAATTTCACTTGCATTCTGTTTTTGGAGACTTTAGCATCCCATTTTTCAAAGCTTCTCTCTGCATTCCGGGGAGGAAAATACACTTTAATTCATATACCCACATGACTCCAGGAGCTGAGGCTTTAAGGGACAATCTGAAAGACTGCAAAGTTTGACCTCAGCACTGTAAGACCCCATAATCACTCATTCTGTCTGATGCCAGCTTGGGCTCAGTGTCCACGCTGCCTACAAAGCACAGCTTGGGATATTTGCAATGGACAACTGCTGAGCGAAGGGTGGCTGAGTTCTTCTGGATGCTTGGGTTGGGATTCCTGTGTGCAATTGCTTCTGTCAATTTTAGGCTTCCAGCAGACACAGCTCAGTCCCTTCTGCTTCGGTTTGACATACCTGCCACATGTAGAGGACATAGTGGGGCCTGCCTGATCTCTGGTAGGTGTACAGGACCAGGTAGCAATCACCCCCGTAGAACTGCCCGTACGTCTTGGGATTCACCGGCTGCATTTGCAAGTCCTCAATCCTCCACACCTAGTGAAACAAACATCTTGGTGAGCAGCAGCAGAGTCAACGTGAAGACAAAGCACAGCCCCTTTGCTAGTAGACCACTGAAGTTTGGGTCTTCAGGTGAAAAGACAACACTTCCTCTCTCTCCTGGGTGTCACCTATGTTCCCCTGGCTTGATTAAGTGCTTGCTGGCCAAGTTGGGCCTCTCCAGTGACTGTCGCCATACATGTGCCGTTAATGGACTTTCAGCAGCCAGTGGCCCTCAAGGAGGAGCAGCCTCCAGGTCCCTCTCATCCCCACAGACCATCTCTCAACCAGCTCCATCTTCCATGGGAGGCCACAAGAATTGGAGAGGGGCCTCTGCTCTGCACAAGTTTGGTTGGTGTGGACCTAACTGGGAGATAGCATGAGAAGGAGATTGACTGTATTGGTTTCATAACCCAAGCACATGGCAGGAGAGGAGTCATCTTGGTGACTGCTTTGCTCCAGTGGTCATGGGATGGAGGAGAAATGCCCCTGAACTGCTGTAACTGCTGCATTAGAGTCTGCAAGCACTTTGCTCTGGCCACAGCCATGCTTGCCTTGGGGAGGGTAGCTGGGCACACCTTCCCAGCTCCGTACAGCTGCTGTGTGTGAAAAGGCAGAGATGCTTGGAAACACACTGATTATTGCATCCTCTGTCAGTAAAAGGACCTCTCTTACCTCTATCTCCCCAGAGGCATCATCTACCATTCTCTGCTCAGCAGCTAACTCTGGTCTGGCGTGGAGTTGCGTGGTGTCAAACTTCACCTGCTCCACCTTGGCTGCATGCACCAGCAAAATAAAAACAAGAACCCAGTGAATGTACAATAAAACACAAACCCTCTGCATCACCCTCATGCACGCAATCGTTACACATGCGAGAAAAACCTGGTCCATGGTTCCAAGAAGCCAGCAAGCCAATGCTGAATTTGGAATATGCAAGAGCTCACACATTCCCGTGTTGGTCTGTTACAGGCTGGCAACTGGCCATATAGTGTGTTCCAGTGATGATTGGCTTGTAAAAATATTACTTGTCTCCTGACTGAAAAATCATAATTGTTTTCAAAATCTATACATATGTCCCTCCTTTTAAAAAGTTGCTTTCAGAAATAAAATGGCTATATTTCTCCAGCTCATGATAAAGAAACAGTATTTATGGGCAGCAACGAGAGAGACAGAGGAAAAAATTAAAAGAGAACTTGCAAGGGAAGGAGATTTGCAGCTCTCGTACTGTTACTGATGGACACATTCGGCATCTCTGTCACCATCCCATCATTCACCAACAGGTTCTCTCTTTGGTATTGTTTACTCTTTGGGGTTAATGCATTGTCATATTCATTTCAGCAGCATGATAAATTGAGGCACCGTTTACACCTGGTGCAAATACGGAACAATTCTATTGATGTCAGGAAAGTGTTGGGTGGGTGCCAGTGTAAATGAAAGCAGAATATTGTTCAGCACTTCCTTATCAGGTTCAGCATTAGCCCTTTATAAAGAAAATAAGGAAGTTCTGCAAAGGTGAAACTTTGCAGAAGTTTTTCAGACAAGAGTGATCTTCTGCCAACATTTACATTTGGAATAAGTGGCAGTTTGGTTCATATAAGAAGCCTCAGCACTTCTGAACTTTGTTCAGTTCCTGAATCCTTTGCATCTAGTGAAGAAGTGGAAAATACAAGGCATGAGAAGCATGTGCACTGGATTTTCAAGACACTAAAGGCAGGAGACAGTTAATGTGAAGGATTCAGCTGTTGCTTAGCACAGGTAGGAAAGCCCAATCCAGGACAAACAAGCTCACCAATTTTGCCAGTAGTGTAGACTTTGCCAAGTCCTTGTGCTTCGTCCTTTTCTGTCCACCTCTGGAAGAGCTGTTTAAACATGGCTGACTCTGCTCCATCATTGATTACTTCAATATTGGTGGATGAAGGATAGCCTTTGGCTTGCATAAAACCCTAGTGGGGTTGGAAAAGCATGCTAGTGGAGACACACTGGGCTTTTTACAGACATGAGAAGAGGGATGTGGACCTGAATCAGCCCAAAGAGTGAACATCCCCCACTGAACACAGTGGCATGACCAAGAGCAGGATTCACCCCAAGACTTGCATTCAGACTTATAAATGGAGGTGTCTGCAAGCTCTCACTGCAGCATCCATTATTTCTGCATTTAGGTGACTGACCCCTTTCCCTAGAGGCTGGTGACCTGGATCACATCCTAAACTTAATCTCTACCTGGCACTTTAGTCTTGAAAAAAATCTCACTCAATAGGTCTAATGAATAGCCTCCTCCTCTATCTCAGACAGCTCTGTAGATGGCTTCTAGTGATGGATCTAGAAGAGAGGAGGGAATAGCGATTGAGTGTGCCCATCACCCAAAAGCCTGGTTCAGTTCTTAGTTTTTTTTCCAGATTGTTTGTCCCTCTCAAACAGGGAAGACTTTCCTCCCTGTAGTGTGGTAGAGAGCATGCATGCCAAGGTAGTGATGGGATGGAGGCAGCCAAGTACTCCAGTGCATGATGTGTGTCCTGAAGGGGCTAAACTCTCACAAGTCTCTGGGTTTTTGTTCTGCAGCTCCCCCTGCCACCCCCCCAAAGAAATTATTTCTTTGCAAGAGAGCTACTACTGAGTTTAAAGATTACTTCAACAGAGGTGCTTGATAAAATATGAAAGGGAAGAGAATTATCTGCATTGTGCCACAATGCCAAAGTCATTGTTCGGTTTTGGGAAATGCTCTTCTGTTTATCCCAGCGGGCTCCAGCATGATCTGGAGGTACAGTGCTGACAGCCCTGGTTTGGGGAAGGAGCCTGATCATGGGCTTCTGAGCATTCATCTTCTGTTGTAAATACTGCAGCCACACATTACCCCCAGGGAAAAGCAGAGCAGATGGTCTTCCCATCCCTCCCACCTGCCACACTGAAAGAAAGAGATCTCTTTTGTTCTACATGTGTAGCTCAGGGCCAGAATTTGCAGAGCTGATTGCCTACTAAAAAGCATCTGAGTTAAGCTTTTGAAAGGAGCATAGAGGACTGTAAGATAAGTTTTAAGGCAAAGATTTCTAAGTTTTTCTTCTCTGAGACAATAGATGTGATTGGTATTAAAGCTGGGTGTCTCCAGGTAAGACTTTTTTGAAGGTGGGGCCAGAGAAGTTCAGTATCTCCTGGTAAGATCTCATTGAAGATGAGGCTGTTTATGGTCTTCATGTAAGTGAACAGATGAATTAAAAGCTAAGTTCCTTTGTAACCTTCACTTCAGCCTGCCAACTTAACTACCAAATACCTCATTTGCTAAGCCTCCCTTGAGGCTAATTTTTTGTGAAAGGAGGTGTTGAGCCAGAAAATAACTGCATGGCAGCTCATCTGGAGGAGCAGCATGTGTACCAGGGCACGATGCTGGTGTGCTCTACCTGAACATGAGCCCTGGTCTTGCCTCAGGTTGGCCAATCTGAATTAATAGCAGTTAATAACAGATCTCTTTCTACCCAGTCAGAGGAAGAGCCCCGTATCACCTTCAAATTCACATGCAGAACCTGGGCCCCGACCCACTGATGGTGTGCAAAGACTTGTTGCCTGTGATGGACTTGCAGTTAAGGACTGTAGCACCTACATAAAAGGTCTGGCTTTTCCTGAGAGCCCAAATAATCAAGGTTCCCACTGACTTGCCCGAGATGTTACTCTTGGGAACACAAGAGATGCCTTTCAGGGTCTGAGCAGTGGCATTAAGAGATGCCGTTCAGTGAGCACACCATGGGCTTGGTGGCTGTCTTCACTGTGATGCCTTCACTCTCCCCAGTGTCCCCAGTACTGGATCATGGATGTTAGGATATAAGAGCCCCTTTAATATATCCTTATGGACCTGTTGACCATGAATTTGTCTAATCCCACCTTGACTCTGCTGACACTCTCTGCCCCCACCATCTCTTGAATCAATGAATTCAGAAGTTCACCATTTACTGTGTAATGAAGTATTTTCTTTTGTACTTTCTTTAACAAATTTCTTCCTAGTTTTAGTGGCAGATCTTAGCTCTAGTGCAATTTGGTGACTGATAATTGTGTGTTTACGTTATCATGCCTCCCTTAGAGGTTTAACTTCTCTCTCTGTTATTACACAGACCAGCTCCTCAAGACCTACGCTTAATTGTAATTAGTGGTCAGACCTAGACTAGCACTTATATACAATATGACATATATTACAACTCACCACAGCTCGAGTGAAGGCTGCTTTTTTCTCTTCTGGGCTGGAGGCTTTTCCTCTCCAGACGTAAATCTTAAAACCACCTTGGTCTAAAATGTAGCAGTCCTGAGATTAAACAGGAAAAACAGGCATAAAAAACTCCGTGCAGGCAAAGGTCCTCATGTGTAGCCTACTCAGGTTTGATCCTTTTTGAAGATTTAGATTAGATGTAGATCTAGCTCATTTGCTTGTCTTGCAGAGCTCTAACCCTGGTGCAGCCCTTAGCAGAGGCAACAGAGGATGGATTTACTGTGGTTTATAAAAGGACTACAGCTACCACCAACCCTACAGGGCAGGGGTTTGGGGATACACCACCTTTGCAAGGACACTTTAACTGTAATGAGTTAAAATATGTGTTTTTCTTAGGCATTGCTCAAAACTGGCCATTACCATCTCATGAGAGATGGTCCCAAACCAACAGAAACACCAGCTCCAATAGGCTCCAGGAGAAGTGCACGCTGAAATATCAGCCTCAGCCTGCTGTGCTTCAGCTCTGCTGATGGTAGTGCTCATTAATCTACATCTGCTACTAAAGGAGCAGGAAAAGTCCAAATTAGATATCTTCTGCGTGTCTATTTTGTGTCCTTGATGTGGAGCTAGAAGTGTTCCGTCATTGTGAACACAGTAGGATCCTGAACCCGAAGGGGATGAGATGGCTGCTAGGCAGCCTGTCTCCGCTGCAGAGAGCTGCTGCTCCAAACTAACACCACACTGTGCGACCAAAGGCTTCTCATTTTTCAGACTGAACTTTGACAAGAAAAGTAAAAGCTTCATATGCCTGTAAAAGGAGACTGAGATTTAACAAGGCTGACACTAGGATGGATAAGGGAGCTGGAGCCTTGCAGCACAACGCTGTTTTGGAATAGGTTGGTTTGCACTGCAGAGAATTAAGGATAAGCAATTCTTTGCCAGATTTTAGCCAGAAGGATATTAGGAAAGCTGCTGTTTCTGAAAGCGTTTGGACAGAGGGTCTGTAAGGAGTGTCCTCCCAGGGTGGGTCAGTGAGACCAGCCACTTGCTACTGCAGGAAAACATCTCCATCATTTTGTGAGCAGAATATTTATTTGCTCCGAGTTCTGCAGATGGAGGAGGGCTATCCCCAGACATCAAGTATTAAGAAGCCTTATTTCCATCTAGAATTTATTCCGGGCCTGCAGCTCTCCTTGACTCTGATTGCCAAGCTAATAACATCCTCGGCTGAGAAGACCAATTTGCCATCTCTTGTTAGAGCAGCTTCAGTGCACCACCGACCTCTGGCCACCGAGGCTGTGGCAGGGCTAAGCTGTCCTGTTTGCAGAGGACACCTGACAAATCTGAACGATGCAAGGGCTGATAATTTTCAGGAAATGGGGTATCCCGTTGGAACAGGTGCTCAGATGAAAACAAAGCAAGCCACAGCACCCTTTTCCCGCTGTAAAGGCTGGTGGCTTTCTCTCACCTCGTGCTGGAGCAGATCCTGTGTCAGGGGCCGGGTGGCTATCTCCTGTACCACCAGGTCACTGTCCTTCTCGTAGACGCTGAAAGACAGAGCCACGGAGTGGAGTCAGGCTCCACAATGTTCATCATGAGGAAGGGCAGGGTTTGGAGCCCACCCCCAGACTTACTGGTAGAGCCGGACATTTGCTTTCTGCAGCTCATCTGCTTTGGTATCTGGGATGGCATCTCGGAGCTCCCCGTGCCTCTCACCCATCACCATCTTCATGATCTGCATGAGGTCCGGGGAGTCCTTCTCATTGTCAATGATGCCAATTTGAGCACGGCCACCTCTTTCGCTGTCCCTGATGCTGCGAGCCAGCGCCAGACCCTGCACAAAGATCAGTGGGTGGTAAATCCTGATGCAGACAAATTGAGTGAGCTTTGACCTAGAGCAATGACTGAGCACCACTGCTCCAAGCCAGATTACCACAGCTCTCTGAAACTTCTAGTGTCCTCCAAATTTAGCTATTTACAAAGCAGATGTGTCTGTACTGCCTGCTTATTAACTATCTCTCAGGAAAATACTGCTCATTATAGTCACTACCAGTGCTTGCTCCTGCCGGGCACAGGCGTGCGGTAGCCACAACAGGGGTTGCCAATGTACGACTGTACATAAGCAGTTCCAATAATCCTGTGAGATGGTTTGGGAGAGAGATGCACACACGCTGAGGACAGCAAGGCTTGTTGCTGCAGAGCTGCAGGACCCTGGGTGCCCCATGGTGACATTTTATATTTAAATGATTCAAGTATTCAAAAAACCATGGATGTTTTCTGTGAAAAAGCAGCGTGAAATGCCAAGCAACTAATTAGGCTGAAATTTCCATTTTCCATTGATTTTTTTTTTTCCCCATGACTCTTACCGCAATAGCTTTGAAAGAGGCCCCTCTTTGTTAGACCTAGGAAACAACCTGCTTGGTTGCCAGGCCTGAGATGAACCATGACCTGGTCCTCACTGCAGCCATTCCTCTACCTGCTCCCCCTCCTCTGTATCCTGAGGGGTTCTTTGTCTCTTCTCCACTCTGTTGGATCTTCTCTAGCCACTGATTCCTGGAAAATTGCCTTCCTTGTGAGGCCTCCCCCTTCCTAGCTCATCAAGTGACACCATGTGAAGAGCAGACCCACCTGACTTTTAATATTTATAATAATTGGCTATGAGTTTGGCCACCAGCTTTGCTGATGACATATCATGTTTTATTACATCTCTGTATCTCAGTTCCTCTATCAGTAAGATAAGGATAATGACCCCTTTTGCAAAGGACCTGACATGTCACCACTTGGGTTATGTATTCCTACTTGTCTCATACTGACCAAGCTGGAATTCCCTGTGATGCTGTAAAAAAAAATATTAAAATTCATCTACTCCTGGAGTAGTGACTGCAGCTAAACCTACTAGTGTTGCTGACTTTTTAGTTCCATGTCATGCAAACTGCGGGGCACAGAGGGATGGAGATGGACCTCTCTCCAGAGGGAGCTGGATGCCTTTCTGGAGCTGGAGCTGGTGATGTGCCCATGGCTGCCCACGAAACCCAAGCTAAGGCCAGGCTCGAACTGGAACACAGCACTTCCCTGAGCCTCTGATACCAGCAGATGGGCAAGTAAAAGATTTAGGCTGATTTTTTACCAAGATTTACCACTTCAAGAAAGAGATTGAGGTGCTGGAGCATGTGCAGAGAAGGGCAATGAGGATGGTGAAGGGTCTAGAGCACAAGGCTGATGAGGAGCCACTGAGGGAACTGGGGTGGTTTAGCCTGGAGCAAAGAAGGCTCCAGGGAGACCCTATAGCTCTCTACAGCTGCCTGAAAGGAGGGTGTAGTGAGGTGGGGTCTCTTCTCCCAAGTAACAAGTGACAGGACAAGAGGGAACAGCCTCAAGTTATGCCAGGGGATGTTTAGATTGGATATTAGGAAAAATTTCTCCACTGAAAAGGTGGTTAAGCACTGGAACAGGCTGCCCAGGGGGGTGGTGGAATCACCATCCCTGGAGGTGTTTAAAAGACAGGTAGTTGCGGTGCTTAGGGACAGGGTTCAGTGGTGGGCTTGGCAGTGTTTGGTGGATGGTTGGACTTGATGATCTTAAAGGTCTTTTCCAGCCTACGCTTTTCCAACCAACAGAAGATTCTATGATTCAATTACTTTCTACTTTCATCTGTGCTGCTGGTTTTACTGAGATTTTCACTGTGCAAACACTGGGTGCTATTTTTCTACTTTTTTTTCCCCCAGGCATTAAAAAAGACCGCCGGTAAATGAAGTGGCTTTTGCCTGTACTCACCCTGGATTTCTCAGCAATGCTGCAGCTGGGTCCGTTCCACTGAATCAGCACTTTCCCGAGGTCCAGCAAGAAAACGTCACCCTTATTGAAACTGTCCCAGGAAAGCGCTACCTGTCACAAGGAAATGAAAGCATTTGGCAGGCTGGGGAGCACAACAAGAGCTGCAGAAGACATGTTGCAGCCATGGCAAACTTGCCCCTGGGTGTGTAAGAAGTGGTCTGCAATGACATGCTCATTTTTCTAGCGCTCAGCTATTCACTGAACCCAATGGCTTCTCTCATGGCAATACCAACCCCCCAAATGAGGTCTTGAAAACTATCCTGTAGTAGGGGTTCTTGAGCTATCTAGCAGGCAAACCTGGTCAAAAATGAGTGTAGGAGGAGAGGAAAGATCTGTAAGGAAAGAGGTTTCTTCTTCTTACCTCTGTGGCTGACACGTGCTTCTTCCCCTTGACATGAAGAAGACGCTTGATGTTGTACATATTGGTCTCCACATGCTTAAATCCTGAAGCCACTCCTCCCTTCTTGTAGCTGTTGTGTAGCAGGGAATAAAGAGTTAGAGCTGGTTAGAAAATACCTCAAGTTTTTGGCAACAACTAAAAATTCCAGAGCCAACGTAATCCTAAAAATAGAATTTCAGATGCTGTGTTGCCTTATTCTACTGTTCATGGTCCCTGGTCAGACCATGACTTCTCATGGTGTCCATGCAGCTGTTATGGGTGTTGCGTCGCTGTTGAACATCTTGGGAGAAGGTGTGTAGATGGACAGGAAGGTCAGGGATGGCAACAGAAACATAACACAACCAAACTGAAGAACCCAATAACCATGGCAATGGCATCTCACCACTGAACTATTCCATAAACATTCAATTAAGAAATTGAATTGATTTTGCAGAAAACATACTTTTTGCTAAAATTTGGTTTTATTCAAAATAGCTATTCTATTAAAAGTAGCTTAGATAGGAAATTGTTGCCATAAACAGAAAAATGCTATCATAAACAGGTAGAGAACACTTTCAGATTTAATCTGTGAATTTTGTTCTTCCATCCTTGAACACACACTTTGCACTAGCTGCTGCTAGCACTGTGTTGCCTCGCTGCACAACACCATTCCCTGCTTTCTGGGCAACTCTGCAAGGAAGCCATAATCACATCGTGAGAGGATACAGTCCCCCGGGGAAGTCCCAGAGCTTTTAAAATGGCTTTGGGGCAAGTCTAACCCACTTCCACATATTCTAGACCATTGTAAAAAACAGATCCAATGTTCATACTACAGTAATAAGTGAAGCAACATAATGGCCATTTATGGGAAAAAGAGACAATTGCTGAGAGTCGTATAGTTTTCACCATGTGGGTAATATATGTATTTTATCACAGCTAAGAAGAGACTGGCAAATGTGGCCAGGCATGTGAGTGATTCACAGTACTTTAGACCTGTGTGGAACAGTTTAACATGTCCACAGAAGGATACTCTGGTGATTACTCCACCTATCAAGCTGTGGAAAGAGCCTGCTTTAATTTCTCATTCTGCCTCAGGCTTCCTAATTGACCTTAAGGATGTGGTTTAGACCAAGATGAAGTCTAACTCATTTCACAGGCAGATAGGCTTCCAAATAGACTTCTAAACCTACGTGGTTTTGAAGGCCTGAACTTTAGTTCTTCATTGTCCCTTATTAATCCTTAAGATGAGGGTAAAAGCACTCTTCCATCTCACAAAAGTCCTAAGGAAACTCAGCAGAGATGCACAATGCAGAGTAGCAGAAGTCAGACTGGGATATAGGGTATTGACCAAGGATGGGTTTTCATCTGAGTTTTCTTCAGCTGTTTAAAAGCACAGCACTCTGGTTGTTAATTGCCAGTGAAGGTCCTCCTGGAGGATGGCTATCTGAGTCACCTGCTGAAGACCCCAAAGTGAGGAAAGACCACAGGGCTGGATTCAACAGTATCTTCTAGATGGCAAAAGTTCAGAGTCAAACTTTCCTTCCACTACAGGACTATTACTCCCACTATGAACCAAATTAGCACTTCTCTTCAAGGTGGATGTTAGTTTGAAGTACCCTGTACAAGCATATTAATATGAAGTGTGTGGAGGAGAGGATGACCCTAGGGTGAGCAAAAAGGAGGTTAAGATGCACTTACTGCAACCACCTGGGAAAATGACCAGTAGAACAGAATGACATGGTTCCAGACTCAATGCTTATTAATAATTCTTTCAAAATGGGAAGTTTTCCTTCTGAATTCTGACCAACTTCAGTGCTGATCTATATTTTTTGGATTTTTGAATTATTGATGGCTGAGATGTAGAGAAGCAGAGGGAATTCCAGGGACCATGACGTACCATGGTGCAGGGTATTTTGTGCTACTCACATAATGCCGTTGCGGAAATAGCTTCGGAAGGTCTCAGACTCATGTTCCTGCACTTCCCGGTGCTGCACAGGGTTCCCCCTGAGCGCATTGTCCATCTGGGTGACGTACATGGCCGCGGCACCTTGCTCATCCTGAGATGAATTCTTGCCAATCCAGTAATGCAAGTCCACAGCAGAGCCACGAGAGGTTCTTTTGGTCTGGAAGAGGTGGGAAAGATGAGGTGGGATGAAGACACAGCACATATATACGTTCCAAATAATATCTCTGGCCAGGGAGACCTGGCAAAACCAAGTGACCATACAGCATTTTCCCAGGGCCTTTCCCACTTCTGCCTTTGTCTTGAGCGAGGGGAGGCAAGATGGATCCTCAGGATGCTCCCTGGGAGCTCAGCCTGGAGCCAGGGGCCTTGCTCAGGAGAGCATTTGTGGGTTTTACGTACATATTGAACTGAAGTATGTTCCTGTCTGATCCTCTTTTCTAACTCTTGTTATCAAGGAAAACTGAGCACCTGTGCAATTACAAAAATTAATGCATTCAACCTGTCCTACTTTTGTAGAGTTTGATGTTTAAACTTTACTCTTCTCACAGATCACCGTTTAAAAAGTTATGTACACTGCTATTTATTTGCCTGGAGATACTCTCTTACCTTTCTTGTTGTTCTCTTTCTCATGTCACAGGACATAGTAACACAAACTGCCTCTGAAATCCTGCTGACTTGCAAAACAGACATAACTCCAAATGAAGCTGAGCCTGTGTGTGCATGCTGTGATGCACCTTATTACAGAAAAACCCAACAGCCTAGAAAGAGGAGGCAAGTGTTCTGAGAACAGGTGTGTGTTTCGTTATGCGAGTCGTACCAGTTATTTTTTAGCACCTACTGTGTTAAACCCTATCATGGACATCTGGGAAAGGCAATAAAAGCTCATTTTATAAACTGGATTTGACACTAAATTCTGTTTATTTGCTTTATGCAGCGATACCACAGCGAAACACAGTAGAAGAATAAAATACAGCTCCTCTGTTCCTCTAGGCACAGATAATTAATTTTGGGGAAAATCACTCAATTTATTACTTTTCTATTGAAGATGATCAAAGTCCCATTGTCCTGTGGACAATCTTTGTTTGGAGGGCCTCCAGTGGAGATGAGAATGCAAAGATGAGTATTTTTACCCTCCCATCTGCAGGGGCAAAAGAGAGGAGTGGGCTGGTTACAAGCTCTTCTACCTGGGGAAGCTGTTGCAACATAAGCCGAGTCTGTGAGCATCAAAATCTATACCAATATCTACAGTCAGCTCCTTGTAAGGACATTCATATTCTGCTCTAAGCATGTCTTTGGGTACCTGCCACCACATTGATTCAGCGCTTGAAAGGCAGCAGCATAAAGGCACATACATGGTGAATTAGAGCAGGAAACTCATTCTGCGTTGCTATCCCAGCTTGATGTATATAGTAGATGTGCATTTGTTTGTTGTGGGATAGGGGAGGCTTTGCTGTCTCGACTGATGGAGACAATTGCAGGAGGGACACTTAGACAGAGGAAGAGGGAAATGATTCTGATTTCCACTGTACGGATGTTTTTTGATACAAGGGGGCCTGGACTTCTCTATGCAGATGAAGAGATTTGGAAAGAATTCTAGCAGCTGAGTGCAACACATCATCCTTCCACAGAGCTTCGGGAACACAAGGTCATAGAGTAGAGTTAGTTCTCAGAAGTTCCTCATGCTTCTGGCTAGCCTGGGTTTAGCTGGTTACAAGTAGGTCTGGATCAGATTTGGGTGGGACAGATGAAGCATCCTAATGGGGACATGAGAGGGGCTGCAGAGCCTGTCTGCTGCTTGCATGATGCAGAGTAGGTGGCACACTTCCATAATTCACATCATCTGCTGAAAATGAGACCCTCCAGTTGGCCACCTCTCACATCCTCAAAAGACTCCCAATAAGCCATGCAAATGTGGGCCTTTATTTAATTTGCCAGGAATGTACTGGCCATTTCGCCATGTCCGGACATGACTCCATTACAATTAGATATCTTCTAATCAACTAATTACTGAGTTAATGGCTTCTCTGGAGTTCTGATTTACTAAACACACGGTGGTGTTGCAACAGCCACATTAAATTCAGGTGCATGATTAAGGTGGTGGATGTACATGCACAACCACTTTACCCACAGTGAGGGTACCTAGGATCCAAGTTGGAGCTAAACGAAAAGGGTCGACCCAGTTGCCCACCAAAGAGACCAATGCTTGTCAGCCTTACTTACGTGCAGAATTATGTAGCAGTCTCCTTCAAAAAAAGTCCCGTAAGCCTTTTCAGGTACAGGAACCATCTTCATATTCTGTAAGGAAATGAGTGTTTGGGTCATTGATAGTACTTCAGAGCCAGAAGTTGATGTGTGTGAAGCAAGACAGCTGGGGTGCATGAAATATTAAGGCGACGATCAGGGTTTGGAGACAGAAGAATTAGGAATGTGCTTGTGAGCTGGGAAAATCCACTTCTGGGGGAAATGCCGAAGTACTGAGGGGTAAGAGGGGGTGAATGATAATGCTGCTTGGACAGATTGACAAGTATTTTTTAGTTTCCTTGCCCTTCTGCAGTCCTGTATGTCCAGAGTAAGGAGACCTGGAGGTCAGGCTGGAGTGCTCCAGAGCTTGCATTTATAGGGAATTTTCCAAGGGAGTGAGCACATCTCATCCTAAGTTTAGTTTTGTGACATGGTTTTTACTCAGTACCTTTAAGTTCAAGGATAACTTTCAGAGCTTTGTTAGGATGACCACTTTGCCAGGGATTCACAGCAACTAGGAGTGCCGAGAAAAGACAGACCTGAGGTCACCATCATGTGCCTCACCCCTCCAGACCCTAATTGCACACTTCAGCTGGTGCAAGTGCACAATTAACCAGCCATGCCTGCCCACTGTAGGTGCCTGGATGTGCCACCCACCAGTACACATGCAGCTCCTGGGCCTGAACTGGCTCTGTGGTTCCCTGGAATTAGAGACATACATTCTTCTGGTGGCCTGACTTGTTTCCCAGCATACCAGCTTGACCCTTGTGAACCAACACGTCTCTAGTTACAGATCCTCTGGAAAGAAGCTTAGTACAGTGCTTTGGAGAGAAATGGAAAGGCAAAAACCCGGTGATATTTGGAACATAAGTGGGACGTGTAGAGGGCCACCACGACCTGGAGACCTGTGTCGATGCCCCTTCCCACTGCTCCCCTGAGTGGACTCTGCACCTCAGTATGTGCTCCCTCTCACTGAGGGGACCCCTTCTTATTGCAGGGGGATGTTCTTGGTGAATGGGGCCAGAAAAAGGCAGAATTCAGCACAGCCCACATCCAATCCAAAAATCAACCACCACGCAAGCAGAAGGTGACTTTGCAGGCTGCAGTATCCCTCCATGCAATGATCCATTGATCAGAGTGGGAAAGAGAAAGATGAAGTGCAAATAAACCCCACGGGATGCCTTTGCTGCAAAAATGGGTGCCTCCCCCGCAGCAGCTGTTGGTATAGGCTGAGGTTACCTATTCACAACCCCTCCTCTTGGCCAGACAGGGAATTTACTTCTGGTGTGCTAAAGCAGCCTTGTATTGGTTTCCGAAGCAGGTGAGAAAGCCTCCAGTGCTGGAGGAACAGCTTCACTCCCACCACGTTCATGTTTTCTTAGTCAATATTATCCCTGTTTTACAGAGCAGGAAACCAAAGCAATAACATGCTAAAAGCTGCCCAGGGAGACGTTGGGTCTCCTGTTTCCCGCCTGTATCTTGTCTGTAAGACCCTCTTTTCCTACTCAGATTACTTCAGGAGTATCTCTTTCTTGAAACACACACACAGAGGACATATGTAATCATTGCCTCTTGACATACCTCTATGCTCCATATTTGCAGTCCCAGCTTTCTCTCGATAGTTGGGAGATTTGTGTCACCGTCTGTCATCCTGCAGTCTGAGCTAGAAGGGAAAGGAAGAAGAAAAATCAAAATAACTATATAATTGGATACAACAGTAAGTATGCTAGCCGGCTGGGTTCCTCTTACTGTCAGTGGAGGTTTACTACAGATAATCCACACCTTGAAGTATCTCTATATCTATGTGCTGACTATGAAGAGAGCACAGCTCTAGTTATCAACAGTTAGGTGGGATGAACCCCCATTCCCAGGCTATCCATGCTCAAGGTGGGGCAAGCAAAGTGTGGGACCACAGCCCAGCAAAGACTGGATAGGATACTGTTATTCTGGTGTGCGATTTTGAACAGGTTGAAAGGATTTGCTGGGGTATTGGACCTGACATCAGGACTGCTTTGTTCCCACCATGGCACAAGGGGTGGCAGAGACAACAGTGGACCTCCAGGAGACCCATGCCCTCCTGGAGCAGTCACTGGAGGTCAGGTCAGGTACCCTGGGGCACTGGGAGCTTAAGGAATGAAGCCCTTCCACTTCAGGATGGCATTCAGGTCCAAATTAAGACAGGTATCTCAGGGCAGGGCACCAGGCTCTCAGCTTCGTAAAGGTCAATGGGCACAGCATAGTCACCAGAGCATATGGAGTGATCCAAATAATGACCCAGGTGTCTACTTTACACATAGCCAAGCAGTTTCCTAGGCTCTGCTGCCTGTATGGGCGAGAGGTGGCTTTCAGTTGCCTGTACAAAGGTGCCTGGGGCCATTCGACATGTTTTTGGTATCTCCAGCTGCCCCCCTGATGGGCAAAGGTCTCCTATCCATCCTCTCTCCTATCTACTATCTGTGAAAAGAAAAAAGGACTACCATTCACAATGCTCCCTGTTCCTACTGCTTGGATAGCAGAGGATTTGCTCAAGAAGCAATTTCTGAACCCAGCTTGTTTACAGGGGAAGCTCCTGAAACAAACTGAACCCCAGCCCAACGCAGATGAAAACAGTGAGTTACACCCCAGCAGAGCTGGCTGGCCCAGGGGGCTTCGCAGGTGCCTCCTGAGCAGCTCTGCTCCGCTGCAGTGGCCACGGGACACATTGTGTTTGTGTAGGGGCAAGACCCGTATCAGCCTTTCCCGTATGAGTCAATCCTGCTCACAAATCGAGGCCTGGCTTCGAGAGAAAACACGGCTCACTGATTCCTGTGTTTTGTACTCATTCGCTTCGCCAGTGCGCTCCCCTGATTTGCATTTGCTCATGACAGACGGAACGATTGTATTATGTGAAAAACAACTTGATTGACTGCATTTTCTGCTCTGTCTCTGGATGAAAAGGCTGCCCTGATTGTAGGCCACAGCCCCCCCCGCGCTCCTCTGCTCAGCTGTAGGAAACCGCCTCCGAGAAGGAACGGTGCCACGGCTCGGCACAGCAACGGAGCCGCCATAAGATGAAAACCAAACTGCATAAAGCCGTGGAATAAACTTCTGAAGGAGGAAAAGAACAAAGGCAGATGATCCCCTGCCAGAAAGCGCCTTTATTGCTCGTGTTACGAGAGCATGGAGAGACGTGCTGCACTTGGCACCGTAAAGTCATTGCTGAGCACAGCCCCAGCGCCGCTGTGTGAACTGAGCCGGCACCTACGGCCTGGCAGCGCCCTGTAGCAGGAGTCAGACGCACTCACTCCGTCCTGAACACAGATCTGAAGGACTCTGGAAGACTGAGTCCACATGTCTTCATGTACCTATCAGGAGCACATTCAGCAACCTTCATCTCCCTCTCAGGTCCTCCAGATAGGATCCAGGCAAGAAGACAAATAGCAAGGAGGAAAAAAGACATTTTTCATTTCAATTCCCAGAAAGGTAATTAAGAGCTACACAGATTAAAAGCCAGATCCAGGAAGGTATCTCAGCGCCTGCAGAGGACCTAGACACTTTTCTGAATGGCATCCTGACTCACCTACTGTGAAGCCCAGGGCTATCAGAAACTAAAGCCAAAAACATGATCCCTGTTCAGATCTTTAACGAAAAGACTTTTCCTTTCTTTTAGCATGGCATTCAAAAAGTCCCTATCAAAGAAAAACCCAAGCAAAGCCTCCTTCCCTCAGCCATCTTTTACATTTATTTAGGGTTTTTCCTTCCAGCATCAAAATAGGAACAATCTGAAAACAAAGCCAGCAAAGACATTTATATGTGAGGGAGGATGCAGGGGGGTAAAGTTTTTCAGCAAAACTGACATTGCTCCCTGTGAAAGGCAGCAGGAAACCAGCAGCTGGCCAGCTGTGAGACACAGCTGGCTCCCTGCTTCTCCCAGCCTCTCCAGTTGGAAAAGTTAACCCAAAGGATGCTGAGATTCCTCTGAGCGGAGACAGCTACGTTGGACAAAACCCCCTGAAAGCCAGCAGTGTTCTACCAATTCCCACCCAAACCTCTGACTCAAAACAGGAATCTTGGATGTTCTCTGCTCCTGAAACCTGTCCATTAATGCTGGTCCCCACTTTTCTGGGAAATGCTGTCCCTCCCTTGCTCCTTAGTCATCAAGCTGGGGGGAGCGTGAAGCAGACATGGTTGGCTGTTTCTTTGGACTTCCCAGCTTCTTTCAGTTGGTGGCCAAGTTAGAAATAATAGGAATATGACTTATATAATCAGACAGCTCATTTCATTAACGATTTAATGTGAGCTTTTAATCAGATGATCCCATAATTCAACTCCTGACCAGACACAAAACCCAGTATTTATGGAGTGCAAACTTCCCATCTGTGCTTCAGGAGGAAGGGCAGAAACTTTTCTAATTTAAAAAAAATAAAAAGGGGGTATTCAGAGGCTTGGGTTCACTGTGGGGTTTAAGCAGCAGTGTCTGGGTCAGTGCCTAGATCAATCAAACCAGTTTGGTCCAGCACCAGGTAAAATGCTGATTGGCAAGAAGCAGGAGCCAACTGCCTCTGGGGCAGGAATTCACCAGCAAAAAAACTGGTTACGGGGACGGACATTTGCTTCCTTGTACACAGACACGGCTTTACCTGTGAAGAGGGGAGAGAGAGACTAAAGCAGCTGTAGCTTACCTCTTTGCCTCCATGTTAGTAATATGCAGCTGCCCAATATCCACCTCCAGGGCCACCTACTCTATTTTCACCATCTTCAGAGACTCCCACAACCACGGTAAGAAGAGACAGGTTCACACCATTAGCACAGGCTGAGACATGGCCACTACATAGCAAAGACAACTTCTGGCTTGGAGCTGCTCTGCTGGGTCACCATCCCTCAGTGAAGATGTATAAATCAAACTGTAGAGAGCAAATGTTGCTGTTGGGTGAGGGCTGAGGACCTGGAAACCAAATGTTGGTGTCTGGCCTCTTAGCTGGATGTCACAGCCAGGACAACCTGAAGCCTCCAGAGCTAAAAGCAAAGCCTTCCCTGATGTGGTCTAGGTAAGAAAGCTGGTGGCTGAGGGCAGATGGGTCTCTGCTACACCCACTCCCCTTCACCCACTGCCAAAACCCACAGCCATGCTCCTGCTTGCTAAATATGTTCTCCATCCCCTCTCCAGTCAGCACAGCGTGGGGAAAAGCTTTGCCTTTAGGAAGGACTAGATGACTAATTAAGTGTGAAGGTCACTCCCAAGATCAGTTAATGAATAACAGTTGGGGTGGAAGTGCCAGCATTCACGACCTCGTTTTGTCCACCTGGTATGTGTTGAGAAAGCAGACCTAGCAGGACATTTCTTCACGGAGACTCGGGCTGTTTGGGTGGGGAGGGAAAATAAGGACTCTGAAAGGGGATAGAAGATAATTTCAAACTCCCCAAGTACATTCTGAATTAAGCCTGATTTGGCTTGTCTGGGTTTTGGCGGCACACTTACTGGGCTGTAGTCACGGTAATTAAAAAACCCCAGTGAAATGACTAATGCTCTGTACAGCTTCGGGAAAATAGGAAGCAGCTGTGGCTCCAGCCTTTCCAGGCTGAAAGGCCTAATTATTGGGAATACTTGGACTGGCATTAGATGAGGTAAACCAGGGCTGTTGAATTGCTTTCATTGTCTCCATTATAGCTGGGCATCTGGGCCCAAGTAGGTGCCATGTTTTTGTTTGCAGAGAGGACAGCAGTTAACTCTTGTTTTGCCCAGAGGAATGAAATTCAGCGTTGGGTTACCTTGTGTGGCTCATCAGCATCAGCTCAGGACTATTGCTTTGAACGGTGACTGTCCCTAGTGAGTGACTGTCCAGAAGTACAGCACTCAGCCAATGGAAGCTGTCTTATTTTCTCGTTGCAAAGGGGAGAAAAAGTAGCTTTTATCTCAGGTGGAAATGCTAGGGAGAGAGGCTCAGCAATGGGGCTTCTCTCCCGTGTTGTCACACCGTCATATAATATCCTCCTCCAATTTTTTGGCAGGAAGGCGAAGTTTGCATAGGCAAGAGCACCTGCAACATACATATCCATATGCCTATGTGTGTGTCGGTGACGGCTCCTACCCTCTTGCACAATCACAAGCAGGATTGCAATCAGAGAAGCTGAATTGCCTTACCCATGTTGGATGTGCTGGGACACGATGATGAGGCAGGGAATGGGATATGAGTTTTGGGGAGTGGCAAAAGAGGAAAAAGCCCAGCTCGGTGCACCCTCCTCCTCTAAGTCCCACAAGGTTCAGGAGCTCAGTGTGGCCAGCATGCTGAGGGCTCTGCACAAACGCTCGTGACTGACCACAGAGAGCACTTCAGCCTTCTTGGGAAGAGCTCTTGCATGGCAGCTAAAATTCACATAAAACAGGCCTTGAAATAAAGTGCCATTTCTGGTCACGGTGGGCAATTAAATATTGGAACAGCCTATTAGGGAAGCTGGCAGGCTTGCCTTTACTTAATGTCTTTGAAATGAGATGGCGAAATGGCTGGGATGTGCTCTCTTGGCTCGGCTCCGCGGGGTCGGTGACTGTGAGCCCCTGTTCAGATACTGCCCTTTCAGCAAGCCTTGCCCTCCCATCAGGTTGGCATTAAGGCAATAACATGGACTGACCTTCATGCTTCACCTGCCCCCACTGGTCAGAAAAGATCCCCTATCCATGCTACCAAAATCATCTGTGTGGATCATGAAAGGGGTTGAAGGGCTTTTTTAGTCTTCTCTTAAGTAAAGGTGGATCAAAAATTGAGATGGGGTGTTGGACAGGATGAACTAAGATTGTGAAAAAGCTTCTTGCACACCTTCTCAGGCTCAGTGGCTCTGGAGCTAAGAAGGGACTTCACTGGGTTCAGATGGGCAGGTTTTGCCTTTTTCCATGAGTGGCTGCCAGGGATCACAAGACCACGTCTCATCCAAGCAGCTACCTGCCATCACAGGTGACTGGTCTTTTCTGTTCTTTGCTCATGGGGCAAGGGCTGGGATGCTGAGGACTGAGATGCTAAAGTCTGTTCAGGGTGTGAGCGAAGATCGAAAAGCCTGGGGTGAAGAGAACCACTGAGATGAATTTATGCTAATAATGGCCTTTCAAACTGGAAGGGCTCTACATCCCAGGAGATGTTTGATTTCCCTTTTCAGTAAATTTGAAGGATGCACAAACCTGGATCCACCTAACCAAGTAATTTCTCAAGTTCTGCAAGAACAATAACCATTTTGCCCTGTCTGAAAAAAGCTGACCAGTCTCTGCAGGACCCACCTGGTGTGTCTCTTGAACCCTGGAAATCCACCCCATCTCCAACCACCATCCCAAGAAGTAGACCTCTAGCTTAGGGTGTCTTCTTACAACCCGTGCCTTCGCCCTCTGTCTTTCTGGCATCTCTGACTTAGTAGTGTATACATAGTTTTTCCCAGAAACCTGCTGGTGCTGAGCCTTTCCCTTTCAGCCCCCTGTGAGCCACATGCAGATGGGCTGGGCACTAATTCTCCTATCCTACCATCGATCCTCACTTAAAAGCAAGGAGCACAAGGAAATACTAGGTTCCTGGGGAATAACCACCTTCCCAGCTGCAACAGCCCTTGATCTGTATCTCATCTGTCTCCTCAAATTTCTCCGAGGACATCTGATTTCGAAGGGCAGGCAACACACGATTTATCTCCTCTGACTTTGACTAGTCCCTGCAGCTGCCTAATTTCCACCTGCCATAAATTCTAGCTCGATGCTTCACTCCATCCAGAAGATCTTTCTCATCTCTCCACACCTCTCTTTATGACCTCCTTTGTCCTCTCTATTTATCTCAGTGCTGGTAGCTTTCCAGCAGTCTGATCTTCAAGCAGATGGTCTTGGGAAACTGATTTGTAGGAGTTTTTTCCAGAACTGCTGCTATTTCTGAATCCCCCCTCTAAAATTTTAACAACTGACTATTTGTCCTGGGAACAGTAGAGCTGTATTGTCCCAGCAAACTTCTCAACAATGTAAGAACAATGTACTGACAATTAAATCAGAAAGCCTTAACACCAGCCACAACCCCCAAGTCATGCAGTCTGAGTTTCCACATGCATCCCACTGGATGTACAGCCCAGTGCTCAGCAGTGGCTGGCGCTGGGAAAGGGAGAGCAAACTGGCTGAACGTGGAGGCTGGCAGTCCTTGCCTGGGTGTCCTATAAAGAAGGTTAGAGCACCCATGCAGCTCTTGGCTGTTCTCCTGGGAAGTCCTTCTTCCCCAGGATGTCTTTGAAAGCAGCATGCTCTCCCGGGCAGGTAGCACCTCTGCAAGGCGAGGGCAGCCCTGTTATACTCAAAGCTTTCAGAAGCAGCAGCAGAGTCTGAGCTGCAGTAACTTCCCCCCGAGATCGGCCCCAGTGATCGATAACAAACTCTTTTGCTGCAAACCCACCTCTCTCTGAAGATCCATGAGAAAAAAACAGTGGCACAAGAAGCTGTTACTCTGCGTGCAAGCGCCTTGCAGCAGCGTTACCTCTGCTAAGGTGCCAGGTGAATTCTTTTCAAATAATAAAATGCAGCCTGGCACACACCTACTTCAGAGGTATCCATTTCACCTCTGGCTCCTCTTTGTGAGGCTATTGAGTCAGTAACGGTATGGAGCCATCCCAAGGGAAAGGCAAGCGTGTAGCTTGCCAACTCGTTACGAACAAATCTCTCCTTTCTTTCAGCTCTTTCTCCCCTGTTGAGAAGGAGGGATCGCTGACTCGGGACCAGCACTGCATCTGAAGGCAGGGCTTCATGCCACAGTGAGGGCAGGAGATGCACGCAGGAGGAAAACAAAGCTGAAGCCATTTTAATTCCTCTTCCTGGTTTCCAGAGAAGTCATTAAGGTTAGAAATATTCTCACAAACTAACTTCTAATGACTCACCACCTCCAAGAAAAAAGTTACAATTCTCTCCTACACCAGCACTTTAATGGAGCATTATTTAAGCAAATGACTGCAGCTAAGTAAAGCCAGAGCTGAGACATCAGGGACGAGAGCATGGGTGTTTGGGTCACCTGTGTGAGACCTACCTGAGCTTTGGGGAGCACCTGAACTTCAAAAGCTTAGGGGAAGGGTGTGACAGCTGGGACTTGAGGAGAGAGCCTCAAAAGAAGGCATTTTTCCAGCTGAAATTGAGGAAAGGCCACTGCTTCCTATGTAGGGTTAAAAGAGCCTGGAGGGAGGCTAGGAGAGGGGGAGAGATGCTGGGATTCATCCATCCTCACTTGGGCCTCTTAATTCTGGGTGCTTAAGTCTAAGAAGGACTCTCCCTGAGTGGTTCACCTCATCCTGACATTGAGTCTAGGGCAGATGCAGTGGGTCTTGGTCAGGGGGGACGTACTGTCCCCTTGGCCTATGGGGACCCCCTGGGTGCAGAGCCCAACATGCCAGGCTGCCCTTCACCTCCGGGTGTGGGAGCTCCATCCCATCCATCATGCCCCAAGACTCTGCTTGCCAGACCTGTCAGTGTGAACTCAGCCAAACACCGTCAATAAAGCTGCAGTTAAACCCAAGTACCGGTGCCCACCTGGCCCATCCTTCTCAAAACCCAAGTATGAGTTATGATTTTTGCTGCTGCATCTAAGTTTTATATTTACTGTGAGAATGCACACATGTGTGTATGTGCATACATGTACGTGTGCAAGATAAAAAGCAGGTTTTCCCTGGTGCACAGTTTAACTAGTGGAGCTGAATAAGCCCTTGCTATCAGGACCATTGTTTGCTGGTGATGGAGCAGGGGTGCTGGTCTGGCTCCACTCAGACCAGCTGAAGAACTGGTTCCTACAGCATTGGCTTCCCAGTGGAAAGCAGCAAGACTGATATTAACTATCAAAAGGAAGGGGCTGTTGCAGTTTTGCTCCAGGTCAGACCTGCAAGCATCACATGAAAACTGGGAAGAGAAACCCAAGACTTCTGGAAAAAAACCCCACCAGGTTTACATTTCAGATTGCAAATGAAACGACCTGAACCTAAGCATGGTGCTCTGTGCGTAACTCTGCATTTCCATCGCTGGCCCGATGAGATGCAACAGATTTATTCAGGGGGGAAGGTTTGTTTCTCGAGCTGCAAAGGAAAGCTCACCTTTTGTGTATGTTGGCTGACATACCTCTGCGGAAAGACACCGAACTTCTTGTGCTGGTTTTGGCTGGGGTAGAGTTAATTTTCTTCACAGTAGCTGATATGGGGTTATGTTTTGGATTTGTGCTGAAAAGAGTGTTGGTAACAGAGGGATGTTTTTGTTATTGCTGAGGCCCCACACAGAGCCGAGGGCTTTTCTGCTCCTCACCCCACCCCACTAGCGCTGGCTGGGGGGCACAAGGAGCTGGGAGGGGACACGGGTGGGACAGCTGCCCCCCACTGACCAAGGGGACATTCCATACCGTACCACGTCATGCTCAGCACATAAAGATGGGGAAGAAGAAGGAAGAGAGGGGATGTTTGGAGTGATGGCATTTGTCTTCCCCAGTCCCCATTACTGGTGCTGGAGCCCGGCTGTCCTGGGGGTGGCTGAGCACCTGCTTGCCGTGGGAAGTGATGAATGAATTCCTTGTTCTGCTTTGCTTGCATGGCTTTTGGTTTACCTATTAAACTGCCTTTATCTCAGCCCAGGAGTTTTTGCACCTTACCCTTCCCATTCTCTACCCCACCCCACTGGGGGGGAGTGAGTGAGCGGCTGTGTGGGGCTGAGTTGCCGACTGGGGTTAAACCATGATGCTTGTGCCAAAACAAATAGGTAGCAACCAACCCAACCCAGGCTTCCACTAGAACGGGCTGCTGAGCCAAGGTATGGGTTGCCTTTCATGATCTTTTAAGTCTTTGAAACAGAGCCAGCCCTTCACAGCATCTTCTCTCAAGGGAACACCAGAAACTCCCAGTTTTTTGGTAGCAGTCACCCATACTAGTGTTAACCTCTAGGCTTGCATTCAGCACCACATATGTCATGTCTTTGTTACTGTTTCATCCAGCCCTTCCAGCCCAGGATGAGCTGCAAGGTCACTCTTGGTCCTTCTGTGGCTTTGTGGGTGCCACTCAGTCTCCACCTGCCTCTCCTCACTTTAAGCTCCTTGAGGAGCACCATCTCATCCTCAAGAGTCCCCATGGTTGTGTCTCCTTCCCAAGGTGAATTTTGGTGGCTGTTCTCTCTTGTGCTAGGAAAAGGGTCCAGGGAGACAATGGGGTAAATGGAGATGGGGTGGATTACTGGGAATGAGAGGCAGAGGGACATGGGGCAATAAGGAGGTGTAACTTTGCCCCTGTGGTATCATGTGCTGTATGATGGATGGTGTTGGTGCACCAAGGTTTTGTGAGCTAAACCCTATGCTGCCCAGCTCTGGGGCTGCTGCACACCTGAGCACAGCTCTCCACTCACAGCACAGCAAGGAGCACAGCCCCGGCCCGGGGGGCTGCACGTCTGGCACTCGCTTGGCATAAGGAGTGAAACTCCGTCCACGCAGGACCACAGCCCACGAGCGTGGGAAGCGTGTGTGATCCCCTCTTGGCAGAAATGAAGGCAAGCTTTGAGAGAGTAGCACGTCAACTGCACAAAGCCGAATGAATAAAACATCCCTGCAAATCCTGCAAACAGCTTTAGAAAGAGTCATACATCCGGAACGGCCTTTCGCGCCCAGAGCTGCCAATGGGAATTTTGTCTGACCACAGGGAAGGGAACCAGGCATCTGAAAGACTGGGATGGGTGGGATTTACCCGGACCCAGACAGCTATTTTATAGGCAGCAACAAAGCATAGTAGTTCAGGCTCTAGCACTCTCCCAAAGGGAGAGTGGTTACATAGTTTCCATCACCCAAAAAAGAACATGATTTCTAGTGCTGCCTATTTCTTACCCTGCTCAGTTTAAGAGCAGTTTTAAATAAAAGGCCAGACAGAAACCTATTCTTTCATCCCAGGGCATGGCAACAGGACATTTTTAGGTAGGGGAGGGGAGGTCGGCTGCTCTGAATAGCTCATTCCACAGGCACTGCCCAGGACGGAGCTCAAGCATAGGATTTAACATCCCCTGTGTCTCATGTCTTTGATGTGGATATAAAGTAATAACAAGTTTCACTGTTACTCTACCCAGCACGGCCTCAGATAAGCATGAATAGGCTCAGATAAAGACAGATAACAAACGGTAGGATTTCTGTTTCAAGTAGAGGTCCCTGGAAATCAAGGCAACTGAATCAAATGCACATCATCTGATGCTGGAAATTAACATTACATCTCACAGGACTTCTCAGACAAGGATGGCAAAGACAGTGACAATAAGCACTTCTTTCTGCATTGCTTTTACACCCAGAATGGGATGAAATGTATAATAATCCAGGATAAATCATAATTAGGCCCATTTCCAAGGTTATGTTATGGGGAGAGGGAGGACACGAGAGGTTTTAATGAGTCGTAGGAGCGTATATCCCCTTGTGACTGTATGATCTGCTTCTCTGAGGAGCCAACAGAAGGTGAAGAATATATGTGAAAAAACAAAGAGCTGGAGCAGAGATATTTGGCGTGTGTGTTGAGTCCTTCCTTGTGCTGTTGGGCTTTTCATACATAGAAAGCCCAACTTGTGGATTTGTGTCAGTCCAGGACAAATCTCAGAGGGCTGCAAAAGAGCCCATTCCCTGTGACGAAGGAGGGACCTTGAGGAGGGATGGTGGTGGCACATGTGTTCCCCAGGGGTGGATAAAGTGCCACCAGGCCAGGTAGAACAAAGGTAGCACAAAGGCTTTCACTGTGCCTCGAGCTTCTCCTCACTGCACAGGGCATTCCAGGGCTCTGATAGTGGGCTTTATTTAGCTCTGTTAAAACTGAGGGAAGGCCCTTGGTCCAGCAGGACATGCCCAGTACAGAGCAGAGCCCCCGCATCTTCCAAACATGGGGAAGGTGTCTGAGCCGGTCTCCTCCTCAGCTGGGGATGAATGATCACAGCATGGGTGGTGCTGGAGGACCGGGCTGCAGGGCAGGTCCAGCCTCGAGTCACAGAATCCATGGTGCATCTCATCCACATGACGTGTCCCACAGCTCCCCGGAGGGTCCGTAGCAGAAAAGCTAACAACCTCCTTGCTTAAAGTCCAGAAACACTTGTGCAGCTCCACAGTAAGGAGCAGGAGACATTGTGAGCATCTTCATTTGGCCATGCAAGAGCAGAGTTTTATTATCTCAAACTAACCGGGAGCCCCAGGATACAGGGGAAGGCAGGAGACCAGGGTGACACTGTTTGCGGCCATGGCATGAAACCTTTGCTCCCAGCTGGGAGACCTTGGCAACTGCTGCTGCAAAGTCCTGCCTAGGAAGTAACATCATGAGTTACTTCCTAGGCAGGAAGTCTGCCAGTGGGAAGGGGCAGCCTGCTTCTGCAGGGAGTAGGAGGAGATTGTGAGGTTCACCTGGCTCTGCCAGGAGGAAGGCAAGGGAAGATTGTCAGGGCTTTCCTGATGTGCACCATGCAGGCTATTGCCTGTCCTAGCATTTGCTTCCAACTGGTATCTCAGCCCATGCAGCTGGGAACGGTAAAACCCCACCAAAAAGGAAGGCTGATGCTCTGCGATGGTCTAATCTCTGTTTTGCAGGCTCTGTTCTTCACATTTAGTGGCAGCCTGTAAAGAGCACCTGGATGATTCACCGCCCAAGTGTTGCTCTGGTAGGGCCGGTTCCCTTCTGCTGTCGTAACATTTGTTTACACCTGTGCTATGGTAGCCTTGAATAAGTGTGAACCTCCCATGGATGCTAATTCATATTGGTTCTCCTTTGTGTTAAATATTTATGTTCTTAATAGGCACACCTAAGAAAAATACTGGCAAGTAAGCCCGCAGCTCAACGCCATTAGAAGTCAATTTTATCTCAGTGCGATTTGCATCTCAAATGAACAGGATGAGAAAACACTCTGTGCTTATAGAGCGAACCAGCCCAGCAGTTCAGCCATTAGCAGATCTATCGATTAGACACAACAAGACCTATTGACGAGAACTTCCAACAGCTTTTTGTCACTGCCTGGCCGTGTAACCGGTTGAAAAAACAGGTGAGCTTTAAGCAAATCCCCACAGCAGCAAGGCATAGAACAAACCAGGCCAAAACAGAACGCTGTTAATTGCTCGTTGCATGAAATCAAAGCCAGTTTGTGCAGAGAGCTAAATGAAAAGCATGTGTCCTCAGAGCCCGTACGTAGCCCGGGTGGGTTCTTGGCAAGCTGAGCGAGCTGCTTGTTCCAGCCCTGAACAGCGCGGACCAGGATGGGCTCACTGCTTTCAGTAAAGACATCCTGGCTTACGCCAGGTGAGCAGTTTTTAACAAAATATGAAATCCATTAATTATCTTTTGTTGTTGTTTCTTACTATCCCGCAGAACAAAAGTCCTTAAACAGTTCTGGCCTTTAGAAATAAATCTAAGAGGGGTGCAGGGAAGCTCCTTACCTCACTGGGAAGCGCGCGGTGTCCTCGCAGGTCTTCCTCCTCCACAGCCCCCGTGCCTTCTGTCCTCTTCAGTGAGCTCGTTCCAAGGCACTTTTTGTTTGCTGTTCTGCTACCTTGTCAGCTCGGAACAGCAGTGTTCGGTAATTCAATCCTCTACTTAACCGCAGGGACACTCCTACCCGGAGAGCACACCCATTCCCAGGCTCACAGAGGGAGCCGGTGTGAGAGAGTTTCAACCAACTTTCTGCTTGCATCAAATATCCACCAGCTCTGCATTCACGAGGCAATAATGATTAAGTGCTGCTTTAATTAGAAACCTGTTTTGTCCAGATTGAAAAGGGCAGGAGAGGATTTCCCCCGCCTCCCTTTTCTCTGTCTCTGCTGGACAAAGCACGGTGGGGTGCTGCTCGGTGCCACACCAACCCTTGGGGCCAAACGTCCCAGCTCCCGTCCTTGACTCTGTCCAGAATTTTGGCACAGCTGGCCTGAGGGGAGAGGGGCTCAGCTGGCTCCTGCGCTCCCTGCAAGGCCAAACTGGGCCTGGCTGGGGCCCTGGGTGTGCAGCAGCCCAGAGTGATGGGGAGCAGGGGTAAGGGTTGTCACCAAGGTGCCTGGCTGACACGGGGATGTGACAGAGCATTGGAGCATGCAACCAGGCTGCCCTCCCGGGAGAAAGGTGATGAATGATAAACCAGAAAACCCCAGTGGAGCTGGCAGCGTTTGCATCAGCCACCTTCTGCAGTGGAAAGCTGCACCTGTTGATACTCATTGCAATGTCATAGCTTAGCGTTAAGAAAAAAAGTATCTGTGAAGGGCAGCTGTAATACGCAGCTACCTCTTCCGACAGATGCCCTGATGCTTCTGGCTGAGGGTGACCTGAAGACAAACCATCTCCTCTCATTCCCAGCTGCTCCTGCCTGGCATCTGCACCGTGCTGCTTGCTGCTGGTGGAGGGAACAGCCCTGGCTGGAGGGGGATGGAGGCATCACTTCTTACACTGTCATCAGGCGGTGGCTCTGCCTTTGGGGCACCCAGGGCTGTGTCCAGCTGTGTTTCAAATATCTCCAAGGATGGAAACTACATGACCTCTCTGGACTGGGAACTATCCAATTCCCTCCCTTTCTACACCTCAAGTTTCTCTTGCCATTTCCTTAATTTTTTGGATTAACCCACACAAACTGAAAATAAATATGGCTCAGCTCATCAGCTAAATCAGGTGTAGAACGGGTTTAAATCTACAATTTCCACAGATCTTGTCCACTGACCACTCTTAGTCCTGTAATGGGAAGAGTGCCCGAAATACCGGTGCCGTTAGCTACAGACCCGTGTACCACTGACGGCAGATAGCTGCGAACCAGGGCGTGCACTGAACCTGCTTACTCAGCCCAGGTGTGCCCATACCCGAGAGAAGCACTTCAGAGATCTTAGTTTCATGGTTGAAGATGCAAAACTGACCCTTAGAAAGCAATTTATCCTTCAAAGTCAGCAGGCTACAGCTCACAAAACCCCTAACAGCCTTCACCTTTCATTTTTTGCTCTTTTCATTTCATCATGCTGAGTGGCTTCCTCAGCTGTAGGGAACAGAGGAATGATGTTCTGTCTTCCTCCAGTCTGCAGAAGATGGGGACCTGTGACAGGGCTGCTTTTATCTTGGGAGTCAGCCCCAAGCCCACTGCTGGCTTGGGTGATACGCAGTGAGAGTGATACACTGGCAGCTGTGGTGGGAGGCACTGGAAGATGGGAGATCCCAGAGGACTGGCACCGAACTCAATCATGTACTGGTTCCCCTTTCGCCACATGACGTCATTAGCTCCAGCACCAAGGGTTTCGTTAATAGCTGCTGTGTGGCTGGGTCCTTTTCAGTGCTGATAGATGCTGATGTAAACCAACCCATTTCCATGGCTGCGGCTACATGAATTTGAGCTCTGGGATGAAGGATGTCATTCGCATACCCGCAGCTTTGGGAATGCCCTTCAGGCTCATGCACAGGTGATGTCTGAGCTGCCTGTCCCCACTCCTTTCCATCACCACAGTGAAAAAGTAGTAAATAATCCTGGTAAGCTTTTAAGGAGCCCAGATCTGCAGAAATATATGTAAAGCAGTTTAGAACAATCAATGCCAAGGGAAAAGAAAATGTTTGTTATAAAACATGGGCTCATTTAGTGCTGAGCTGTAGGCACTTTTGCTTCCTGCTAATACTGGGCATGCCATGGGGTTATAGAGCATAAAACATTATTTCTGAGTAGTTTAACTCAGTACTGGTAGAAAGCAGAATAGCCTGACTTTCATAACTGAAACATTATCTGAGATGTTCCTGTCCGGCTGTTCTTCCCATGTGCATGACCTGATGCACTCATGTTCTGGTCCTAAGCCTTGACTCTGTTCCCAGAGCTCAAAGACTTTGTGGTTTAATTTAATTTTTTTTTTTTTTTTTATGCATACAGATGGCAGATGAGGCTGTTTTCAGTGTCCTAGTGCAAGCGTAAGACACTGAAGACATTGTCACAGGTTGATGCTGCTGTAAATCAGAAGCTGCTGGGTGGAAGACTGCTGAAGTGCAAAAGCAAGGTTTGGCAGTATAATGGCCCACATCTGCCTCAGGCTTGGCCACCCCACATGCCTGTGGACAAGGTTAACATTGTGCATGGGGAAACAGGCTCTGCCAAGGATGTATTTGCAAAATGACACGTTGCAAAGGTATTTCCACCCTGCTTTTGCATTTGGAGCTCTGGGAGGAAGAGGGGAAAGGCCAAACCCTGCAGATGAGATAACATGGCAAGGGCCTCACCCTTTGGAAAAGTGAGGGAAGGAGGTAAAAAGAAAACCCCACAAAGCTGCTCAAGACAGCGGTGCAAAGACCCATCACTACTTACTTGAGGTTAAATGTCCTGAGTTGTAGCTGCCAAAGCTTTGCATGAATTTCTGAGAATGCTTCAGGAGACATTTCCTTGACCCACAACCAAAGCATGTGACATTTTACTATAGATCCCTCACGTAGCCTCGCTCAGGCACTTCTCGGCCCTACAAAATCACGATGGCCAAATGAAAATCTATGGTGCCTCTTACAGGTCTGCCTATAGACCTGATAGAGGAGAACTGGTTATAATTTACTGCTCCCTTATCTGCTGTGCTCCTGGGGATGGGGAAAAAGTTGAGGAAGCAGTACACATGCATGTATATTGACCATAAGATGTGCGAAGATCTCACTTATTGGGGCATATACCTTCCCAAAGCAAAAGACCCTCCTGAGAAGTACATCTCAGCCAGCCATGGCATCCAACCTGTGAGCAAGGCAGGGATGACTGGCAGCTGTGAGGGACTGAGCACCAGCTTCAGGATTTGGCCCAGCTGCCTGCAAAGGGAGTGTTAATGCGGGGAAGTGAACACAGCTTTGCTCTTTGGCCTGGTGGGCTCGGACCACTGGAGATGGGGGCTTTGCGGGGAAACAGTTTTATAGGGCAGTGCTCCAGCTGACCGGGCAGCACAGAGCTGCTGCTGGCAGCTACCAGTGTGCTGGTTAATGATTAATAGCAGCAAATGGGAATGTCTCAGGACAGGGGAAGGTGCTGGGCAAGCAGGTGAGGCGTGCTCCTGTGCTGCAGTGCCACGATGCACGCCTGCGCTGCACCGACAGAGAGACGATCCTCTGGAGCTGCAGGGAGCCATTGCATCCTCCTCTGGGCACCTCGCGTCAGTCGATGGCTCTCAGCACCCAGAGAAGCCTTGATCCTGCAAATGAGCCCTTGCAGCACAGCTCTTGGGCAAGGCTGTGCACGGAGCCGTGTGAGCGACAGATACCACAGAGGCAAATCCTTTTCTCCTGATTCAGAAGAAAGGAGTGGCCTTGGCAAGCTAAGGACAGAAGGGTAAATGCTGATCCAGGGCAGGAATAATTTTGGTGAGAGCTCTAGAGGTGTAGTTTGTCTTCCTGGAGCCACAAGCTTGCAGCAGGATAAGACAGGAGCAGTCGCTCTGGCACAGGGGTCACAGCACTGAGGCAGAAGCAGCCTGTAGCCATTGCTCCAATTTATTGCTTGGCAATCTTAGTGCAAAAGCCATTTTAAGCCAGCTATGCTGGGCTGTGAACTGGGGATATGGGGCTCATGTTTCCTCAGGCTTACAGGAGAAAGTACCCCCCTATGAAAGAAAAGGTGAGAGGGCCAGGGTGGATGTAGCATGACAGCAAGGTCTGCCAGGGCTGCTGGTCAGTCTTGAACCTCTCTTTTATGTCCTAAAATGTCTATAACCCATCTTGAAGGTGGGAGGTGCAACTTTAAGTCTCTGCTAGCAAGGAGGAATACTTTGGTGAATATAACTGCACTGACTATAAATATGGGCTATAACAACACTGATGGAAATGGCCACCCTGTGCCAGACCCCCCCTGGTCTTTCTGTGTGAGCTCTGGCTGCTACTGGAGGCTTTGCAGAGTGATATACTGCAATGCGTTTTCTTTTCCAGAATTACATTTGGGGTAATGTGGAGGAAAATCCTTGGGGAGGGTGTTTCTTCCAGACTCCTGCTGGTGAATGACTCCTGCCTTAGAGCAAAAGACCTAGCATCACCTTTCAGGAGGTTCATCTGCAACTCATCGGGGCACAGGGCTAGCTGGGGAGGTGGCCACCTCTGGGGGTGGCTGGTCGTGCCTGTGTGCACTGCAGGGTGTGGGTTCCTCTGATCCATTCTCCATTTGCTGTCGCCCGCTGCCACCAAGAATTAGCAGGTGCACTGAGAAAACAGGATAGGTGAGGTGGGAGGGTGACGTGGCATGGGCAAACAGCAGCCCTGGCTGCCTGCCAGCCAGAGGAGGAACACAGGGGCCTCAGTTCAGAGCTGGATGTGTTCCCACCATTATTTTATCTGGGGAGACTTCCAGAAGGACCACAGTCCCTCAGACCCATCACCCCAAGTTCCCTGTCAAACCCTACGCCTAATGCTGATGCCAGAGTTTGGGCACCTGCTGTTTTTCAGGTTATTTGCTGTCTGCTAGTACGAATGAGGTTTGTGCTAGAAAAGCTTAGATCTACTACTTCAGAAAATTAGCCTGCTTTTCCAGAATGCCAAAAAGCTTTAGGGAAGTACCTGATGGCAATGAAGACTCAGCAGGAGCTGGCCCTTTATTGTAAATAGATGGAGACTCTAACGGGGTGAGCATCAAGGCAGCATGGTAGACTTCACAGAGTCTAACCATGGGGGAACGATGTGCAGGAAAACAAATCTATTGTGTTCCTGTTCCTGAGTGGTTTTCTTATTTTTACATAAGCCACAAGCAGGCGAGCTGAGGATCTGGACTATCAGCTGTTGATTACTGTTATTAAATTACAATCTTCTTCTAGAGATCTTAAATCCTGATTCAGCCATTCGCAAAGCAAACGCAGGTGATTTACAGACTTAATCCCAGGATAAGGCATCGTGGGAGCCCTGCATGGAGATGTTTACCTCCCTCATGTCTGCCTTAAGATGGTAGCAGGGATTATCTCTCGCTGTTATAGGGATAATACCAGGGAGGGAGTACAGGATACAGATGGATAAGGTTTCCCAACCAGCATCACTGCAGGAACTGGGCAGTAAAGGAGAAGAACAAACACAGGTCACCCATGCTCCAGCTTGGGGATTTGTTCATGAAGCCTCCTGAGCATCCTGTGGCCACCCTGTCCTCAGACCTCAGCCATGGTACGGAGCAGGTGTTTCCCCCAGGTAGGGCAGCATGCTGACCTTGAAGAGGAAGGCAGTGAGGAGAGGCAGACAAAAAGCAGAGAGGATCAGTGAAAACAAACATCCCTACGAACGGGGCGGTGTTGCAAATCACTGAACAGATACTTCAGGAGTTTCACAAAACCTCAGGGGCTCCCTCTCCACCCTAATGAAAACCTTATGAAACCCAGCAAATTCCAGCACGCTTTGGTCAGGGTCATCAAGCAGAGCCTCCGCGATTTCCAGCGTCAGCTGAGCTGGCAGAGAGGAGACATTTGGCAGCAGAGGCCATGCAGGCAGGGGCGGCACAGCCGCGCTGGTTGATGGGTGCACGAGCCTGGCAGCAGTTATCCCGGGCAACCCTTGGGCAGTGGAGGAGCAACTCACTGGTGCCATGGTGGTGACACCCCCTGAGGGCCAGGCTCCTCGGGACTAGGCATGGGAATCACACTACAAGCCAGCAAGATGAGGGATTAATGTTTTGTTCTCCTGTGGGAGCCGGAGCGAACAGAGGTTATTTATGCCTTTTGGATGAGGTTACGTGGGATGCCCGTGCAAGAGCCAGAAAGTCGACTCAGGTCCCCAGCAGCTCGCCCGCACCCTGTGGGAGATGTGACCTGGGTTTCTCTCCTGCAGGGTACAAGGCTGGTCCTTCAGCACTCAGTAAGGCCAACCGGTCCCAGTGGTTTTAATGTGTTTTAGGATCCCTGGATGCTGAAAGGTGTAGCTGCAGGACACGCTAGCTTTACTGGCAAAGGCTGCTGGAGCTCTTACTCTCACTGTTTATATTTTTTTCTTCTAGCATTCAAGAAGACCAGCAGCTTTCACAACTGTGGGAAACCTGATTGCTCACGTTGCTGACCATACCTGAGTGCCCACAAAATAACTCCACCCTCCCTTGCAAGCTTAATTTTTAACCTCTCTCATTTCAGTGACCCAGCTGCATGTGTGACTACAGAAAGTTGCTCTGTTAAGGGCTGGGGTGAGGGATGAAACCCTGAAGCCCTGCCCTGCTTCCAACACACACCAGCCTTCCCCATGAAATTAGTGTCACAGCAGCTGCCTGTCTCCGGTGCCCAGACATGGACAGTGTCGGGGATGTCCATGTACCATGTCAGGTGGCAACTGTGCCCTGGGAGAGGATCTGGGTTTTTCTCAGGGAATTTTGAATTGGTTCCCGAAGTCTTTCCCCAAAATAGAGCAAAAATTTCCCCAGGACAGGCAGTCTGGTAGTGAGCTGAATTTACCAATTTACCATGTTCCGTTGTTCACATCTGCTAAACAGAGTTAATGAATTTCAAACCTTAGGAGGCAAAGGGGTGTGAGGAAAGACCATGCCGGGTGCTGAGCCCGAGGACCTGCCGGCAGAGCCAAGACCAGGGCTTGGGATACAGCAGGTAGCTGGCGCTGGGGCTGGCCAGGTGGCAAGTTATTGTCTGCAGGAATGCAGCCCTGCCTGTGCCAACCAGGAAGGAGCAAGAAAAATCAATCACCCCAAAGGCTAAGAAACTGTCATCCTGCTACGTGTTGCCCCTCCCTGTTTTCCACGGTCCCCAAGGGCACGGAGCCCCATCTACACCTGACACGCGCTTGGTCTGTTAACCCCACTCATCAGACGGTCATGTCATGCTGCTGGAGAAGCTCCAGTACTGCTGCAGCAAGCATGAGGAGGGCACTGATACTCATCACAGCCTCGGTTCAGGTGATGAATGAAGATCAGGCACTTTGCTGGGTGCAGTAGGCACTTCCCCCTGTGCCCTCTGGCCTTCTGCACCTCATCTCCACCTCCTTCTTGTAGACCAGCCCAAGGGTCACACGTAAAAGACCACATGTTGAATGGGCTGGATTAAGTAGGACCCACAGAACTTCTTAAAAACTGGAAGATGAAGGGCTACTTGAGGGGAACAATTTTATTTTTATTATTACAGTTTTTCAATGATTGAAGAATTCTTCCAGCCACTTTTTAAGCAACATCGCAGTCTGGAGAGTCAAGGTGCCTTACCAGAAATAATCTTCAGGAAGACAAAGCCAGAGCTGAAACCCAAGGCTCTTGTATCCCTTGGGCCATACATCCTACCGTGTTGCATTTGGAGCTAAAATGCTGCCTACAGGCTTGGGTGCCCACAACAGATGGTGTCCCCCCGCTGCCACTAACCCCTGTGCAAGAGGCCGGGGAGGAACAGTGGTGCTCATTTGCAGGAAAAACCTTGTGGTGAGGCTGATACACCCAGGGGTGCTTAATCCATGCAAACACTGACACCACCCACTGTTAAGAGGCTGGAGCAACGGCACCGGGAGTTGCTCGTGTGAGCCCAGAGCCTCCTCCCAGGCAGTTCTGGTGACTGTGGTTGAACACTAAATGAGAAACCTGCGATACTTCTGTGTGAGGTGGGACTCTTTCTAATACAAGTGAGAGGTCATGCTTGGGGCATCCTTGTTCTGCTCTCCAGTGGAATTTGACCAGTGTTTCTCCTTCTGTTTCCTTGTTTTTCTGAACAGCAGCACTTGCATGAAGAGCTCGTCCAGCAAAGGGCAGTATTATCTTAGCAATTTTTGGCATGAAGGGAAAGCATCAGAAGTCACGGAACTGCCTCCCTTAGGCCCAGGGCTTGGCCTATTTGGATTAAACATATTATCCAACAAAGCGAATGGACACCAGCTCTATCTGTAGGCATCCGCACAGTGCAAGAGCAATTTCACTTCTTACGAAAACTGCTTGGGGACAGATGATAATCAGGTGCCGGGGATGTTGCTGTGCACGTGATGCCACCAACGTACGCTCACACATGGGCTCTCTGGCTGGGTTTGCACGGGTTTGGCCCCGCCTGGGGTCAGCAGCATCGCCCCCTTTGCAAACAGGGGAGGAGGAGGGTGGCAGTGAAGCTTGGCAGCCTGGGGAGGAGGAAAGGGCAGGGCACTCACACCCCAGTAGCAGTTGGGTCCTGGGCCCTGGGGCAGATCTGCTGCACCCACCTTTGGTTTCAGGATATTTTCACTCCCTGGTGAGGATCTGGATGAGACCAGGATTTGAGTCCTCGTTACTCAAAGATTTACTGGGGAGGATCTGGATGAGACCGGGACTCAACTCCTTTTTGCTCAAAGATTTACTGGGGAGGACTCTTCCAGACCACATTCCTTCCACACAGAAATCCAGCTCCAGAAGAGCATTTTGGGAGAGGACCACAAACGATGCCTCCAGGGTTGCATTCCTGGGCTGGTGGATGAATCATTTTCCAGTCCCACAAGGGAAAAGCCCATCTCTAACGAACTGAAGGCCAGGAACCAGGCGAGGGAGGGGATCTGAAGGGGATGGACTAGTTTCCAAGTTCCAGGCAGTGCGAGGGAAGGCGCAGGAGAGCAGTCGGCAGCGCAGTGAGCGTGTTCGCACAGCTCTGCCGGCACTGGCCATGGCAGCTGCATGAGGCGCAGGGGCTGCTGCTCCACAACCTGCCCGTGGAGCAAAGGACCTGCCATTTTAAAGGGACCGCACTTTACACATAGGGAGCGCATGGCCCAGATTTGCTGTTTTGCATGAACGACTGACAAATTAAAGATTTCTCAGGAATGTTTTCCACTTTAGCCAGAAAGAAGCAGTTATTCGATAAAAACCCACACCCCAGCTCTCGGCCGTTTCAGCCAAACTCCAAAATACTTCAGAGCTCCCATGATGTAGGCTTGACGCTATTGCCTTACATCCCCTTTCTCTCCTAAACCAGCCTTCCCAGCTGGATTACACTTCCCGGAGGCTCCCCTAATGCAATTTTTCTGGGGTGATTTGCACCTCATGCTCCCTGAAAGCCAAGCAGCAGCAGATCAGCATCCTGCCTGGCCACTGGGAGCTTTCTCAACACTTGCTTTTGATGATAAGTCCAGATACATTCATGCCAGAAAATCCCAGCTGCAGACGCTACAGAAACATAGCTACAGAGATCCCAGCTACAGAAGCGCATGGTGCCTTGTGGTCCCAGAGATGCTTTGGTGGTCAAGGGAAAGAAGCATCACCTGCAGCACGGTCATGGTCGTGGGGTGCATGCTCTGTTTGTCTAGGTGAGGGGTGTCCCCACTCACACAAGGGAAATAGGAAGTGTGAAGCATCCTGAAGAGGCCACACAGGGCAGGGGGGAGGGGAGGGGAGGGGAGGGGAGGAGGGGAGGGGAGGGGAGGGGAGGGGAGGGGAGGGGAGGAGAGGAGAGGAGAGGAGAGAAAGTTCAGTCTGAAGGGACCCACAACAGTCATCTAGTACAACAGCATCATGCACTCTTATAGCCAGGAAGTAGCTGTGTAGTAGTCCTAATACTCTGCTGAAATATTTTAGTTTTTTTTTTAAATTAAGCCACCTTCTCAATGTGACAGAAATCTGGCATCCTGCTGAAACCCAGGCATTTATCCTGACAACAACCTTCTCTCTCTTCTAGAACCTCTCTGTGTGCTGCTCTCTGTGCTATGCTTTCTGTATTCCCCTCCCAGTGCTCTCCCAGCCCACTTCAAAACTTCTGCCTTAGAGCACACGGGCACTGACCACAGCTCCCAGCAAAGTCTCTCCAGCACCAGTAGAACAGCAGCAATTATTTCCCAGAGTTAACATACCTCTCCTTTCTCCCCTTTTGAATATATTCCTTGAATTAGACTTTCTTTTTCTTTTTTCTTTTTTCTTTTTTTTTTTTTTTTTGTTGGCAATGGTTTGTTTTTTTAAAACTTGTGGTTGTTTTTTCTTCTGAAGCCTGGTGTAAATGATCTGGACCCCATCTCCCTGCTCTCTTTCTGCAGCACGGCTTCTTACGATGCTGTTCTCTGGTCTCTATGCATTTGATCTGCTTGGATTTATCATGCAGGGAGATCTCCCTGCTCACATCTCTAATTTTAATCATCACCAGGAAAACTCACCTCTACTCCTTATGGTGTTTGAACTGCAGGTTGCTTCTCCATGGCTTCAGACACCCATCACCCATGCCACTTCCCTGGTTCACCTGGGAGACCATCAGTCAGGTGTGACTAGCCACAGCCCCATTGACTGTAACGTAATTTTGCACGGAGCTTCCTTAAAATAACAGCGGTGTTTAAAAGAGTGCCTCTCTTATCTTCCCCTAGCCTGGTGATTCGATTCACTCAACGCAGTAACCAAAACCATGCGGGGAAAGGGTTCTCCCTGGGGAAAACTGCATTAAGAAATGATCTTTGGGAAGTACCACCAAGCCCAGTGAGCTTAAGGAGATGGCTTTGAGACAGGAGGGTTTAGTTCTTTCCATGGGGCTTTGGGCATGACTAAAGCAATTTTTGCTCAAATTTCCTGTAAGCAATGTGCTTCGGATCAGGCTGGGGGAGCTGAAGGATGAGCAAAGCTATGTTTCGTACCTCTGGACAGGCGACTGATGGAGACAAACATCACCTGGAGCAGATAACAGCAGGGAAAACACTGACCTCAAGAGGATACAACTTTTTGCCCATTGCCACCCAATGATTTGGACTGACCAGCGATGAGGGTGACTTTTCCCACGATCATTTTTCCCAGCAAAAAGCACCTGATGTTATTTTTCCCAATCTTGCATGTTTTCCAACTCAGACAGCTAGCATTTTGTTGAAGCGCTTTGAAGTTCCTGCCTCTGTTGTAGATCTGAAGGCAGCTCTGGTACCTGACAGCTTGTGCTTCCCATCCTCCCACCCACCTCAGCCTGATAACGTCACTCTCCCCTCCTGCCTTGCCACTGTGCAATTGTAAATAGAGCATCAGGATAAGCTCCCAACAGATATTTAGGAAAACAGGACCGTGCCTTTCCGCAAGTTACAGACTTGGACTGGGACTAGTTAGAAATCAGCATCTCCACTTCTTTCCGTTGAGCAGTGGTTCAGGCCAGCAGCCAGTTAGAACTGACTGCTCTGAGGCCAAACGCAGCTCGCCAGTGCTGCAGCCTTTGTTTCCCCATATCTCTGTTACTTCCATTATGGTAGTGCAGCTCATTCGTAACAGTCCTCAGAGCAGCTCTCGGGGCTGATAAAAGATACAAGTAATTAGGCTAGAGCTGTTGCACATTTAAGGGGGGGGAAAAAAGGGGGGGGGGGGGAATAATGATTACAGAACTGTTTTGAACTTTGAAAGTGCTATTACAAAATGTGACATTTTTTCGTTGCTTTACAGCTGGCCATGACACAGGAGAGGGGAGCAGGAAGTCTGTAGAAATTGCTAACTTTGCAGTTTGTTTTGATAAAAGATTGGCATTTAAAAAAGCAACTCAGAGCCCTGTCGCCAGGCTCCAATTGCCATCGTTACAGAAGAACCAGCTCTCCAGAGCGTGGAGTGCAGCGGTGGGAGGTCATGGCACAGAAAATCTGGCTCCACATCACACCTTCCCTGGCAGGGTTTTCTCAGCAGTGCCATGGCAGGCGGGATCTCCTCCCTGCAGTGAAACCTCTGACATCCCAGACTGAAGCTAGAAGTCTCTGCGAGCAAACACGCATCCCCCCACTCCATCCAAACAAGCTGCTAGATCTCATGTCACGCCTGTTAGCCCTCTCCTTTTGCAGGAGAGATGCTTCCCTACAGCAACTTTCACCTTAACTATTGTATTTGTAACTACTGATAATTTTGTAAGCTACAGCTAAGGCTCATTCACAACCTGGGTTTACTCCAGACATAGTGCTGCTGCTCCACATTTCCAGCTTCTGCTCAAAATAATTCATCAAGAGCAAGTCCCTACCGTGAGGCAAGTGATGGGAGGCTTATAAAGGCTGGTGGATGGGCCACCTCGAGGTGATGTTGGAGGTGGAGTTGATTACCTGTGGGGAAGCAGAGACAGGAGATAGTTTGTGGTTTTCTAACAGGATGCAAACAATTTATTTTGATCAGCAAACCCAAGCTGTTCTAGCACTTGGCTGTGAGCACAGCCTGGGCGACTCAGAACCAAAGCAAAGCTGATGCAATGGCAGGATGTAGAGCTGCAAGCAAGATGAGGTTTTTAAGAATACTCGTCCCTCTGCAGTCCCACTTTAATTGCGGCATAGGCCAGTGCATTGGATGTGGTTTCTTGTAGCCAGTCTGGCCCCACACCACAGCAAACATCCCAGGGGCTGAGAGGTGTGCTGCAGGGCCAAAAGGGTGATGCTCTCCTGTGGAGATGGAGAAGGGTTGCCTGCAGTTGGAGGTGTCCTTCCTCCCCCAGCCAGGGCTAGGTGGTTTGGGCTGCGGGCCTGTATGGACTGAGAAATCAAACACGCCTCCGTCCAGTAAAGACTGGCGGTATTTCATCACTCACAGCCCGCGCAGCTGTGAGCACCTCGGCAGTGAGTGTGTGGGCTCACAAGATACCTGGGGAGACAACATCGTGTCCCATGGGGTGGGACACAGGGGACCCAGAAGCTCTGCCACAGGTCACCTATGTGATCTGGCGTAGCCTCTCCCTCTCCCTCCTCCACCTCCACTTCCCATCTGTAAAATGGGTACCTTGCCCCTTGATGGAGCCGAGGAACATGAAACGGTGCCTGCGTTCTGCTCCTCTGAAGGCAGAGACCTATAAACCATTTCTCATCCTGCCGACAATCTCGGCAGCTAACCTGTGTTTCACTTCCCTCTGGGTTAAGTTTCCTCAGATCCTGAACCACTTCATTTGCTAAAGCACTTCTGTGCACTTACCAAACGCCTCGTCTCACTGGAGGATGAGCTGCCTTTCTCTTTAATTATGGAAGTTCATAATGATCCCGTATCTGCTTCACTAATATCATGCAATAGTTCTCAGGGGATATCTGCTCTAAAGCTGAAAAAGGTATTAGGGAAGGGAACCCGCTATTATGCTCATTAGTGCCCCTGCTTCAGCCTTCTGTTTCCAGGGTGGAGCTGATACCCATCTCGGTGAGCTCCCTAAAAATGGGTGAGAGGACACAAACCCGGTGCCCATGCAATCCAGCCTGTCAGAGACCACATCAAATTCATGGTTTTAAAATACATAGTAAGAAAGCACCAGAGCTGACAACCTGGTTATGAAGAAGTTAAAAGAAGAACTTGATTTTCTGTAAAGCTGAAATTTAGAAAATCTAAAGCAGCCAGAAAAACCGGTTCCCTTTGCTGCCTGTAGCTGAGTCACCGTAGGCAAATTAAAAGCATTTATCCCCCAGCTCCCAAAGTACAGATTTGAGCCAGGGTGATATGGAGTCCAATGGCACGTGGCCTCAGCCTTTACAGAAGATATAAGAAAACATATTATTTATGGGTTTTTTTTTACCCCTTGGACAATGGGAACTCAGGTAATTTCCTTCCTTTCCATTGGAGTGACGGTGGTAAGCGCCTGTGCCCCAACAGCATCCAGGGAACCGAAATAGTTCAAGGAGAAACAGGATCCTGGAGAGATGGGAGCCATGTTTAACATCAAGTCATTCACTGGAGCCTGACCTTTTCCCTGGTACTGGTACATCACTGGAAAGGCTGGGAGACACCTCCCAAGGAATTTTTTTCCTTTTAATTTAAATTCTCTGTATTGGCTGGGTTACATTAATCGAGTTGCACCTTCATTCTGCATCTCATGGGGAGTATGCGTTTGCTCAGAATCTGATTTTTTTGGAGCACAGAGAACATCTTTGTTTTGCTAACAGGGATGCAGGTGTTACTTGCAGCATCATCCCTTCTGCTCCAGCACCCCCAGGGCCCCGTGCAGCTAGAGGCTGCCCACGACAGGCAAAGCTGTCACCTAGAAAAGCCAGGAATTAGGCTCAGGCATGGATCCCAGGCTTTGGATTTAACTTTCAAGGCAGCCTCCCCCTCACCATGGGAAGGCAGGAGAACCTGCAGTGCTTATTTAAATCCACAAGAACGACCTTTTTCACTCTTTGCAAGGGCAGCTTATATCAAAACATGTATTCAGGGCTACAGCTGAGAGTCTTGTTGAAAAATTCAGACGGCTGTAAGAGGATGAATTAACCTTCAGGTTAAACACAAACGAATCACCCCGTGGTGCATCATATTCCCTGGTGAAGCCAGACAGGGTTTGCTTCTCCCATGTGTGTCTGCAAACACCCATCAGCATGTCTTGGCCCCATGTGTTCTCATTTGTGAATGCCCTTCTAGTAATGCTCCTTCTCTTATCAAATGGCAGTATGTGCAAAATAAAAATATTCTGACTGAATGAAAAGGGCAGTTTTGCTCCTCAGAATTAATGAGGAGCAGGATTGCGAGGGGTTTAGCACGCCTTCCAATCCAGATGTTTTGTACTTAGAGAAATAAAACAACCAACTCTCAGGGAAACCTGTTCATTCCTCTAAAAGAAGGAACAAAAGAAGGGGAACAACGGAGCCGGAAGCAAATAGCGTGTCCAAGGTAGGCTGGAGGGTTTATAGCAGAGCTGGGGGTGATACCCTGGTTGGATGGATCTTCATCAGCTGCTGGAGCCACAAAGCCCTCCTCCTTCACCAGGACATGTGGCCACCCCATCCCTGGGGACAGTCAGCCAGGAGGTGGAAGAAGCCACGTGGGAACTGTAGAATCAAAGAACAGCTCAGGTCGGAAGGGACCTTGAAAGATCATCTGGTCCAACCTTTCGTGGGAAGGGAAGCCTAGGTGAGGTGATCTAGCCCCCTGTCCTGTCACATCTTGAAACCCCCCAGCAACGGAGAATCACTCCACCATGTCCCTGGGGAGGTTGTTCCTGTGATTGACTGTTCTCAACATAAAAATTTTCTTTTGTATGTCAAGATAAAACCTCTCCTGGTGCAGCTTGTACCCATTGCCCACCATATTCTCGATGACTCCTTGTGAAAAGCCTCCATACATTTTGTAGCCACCTTTTAATTACTGGAATGCTGTGATGAGGTCCACCCTGAACCTTGTCTTCTCCAGGCTGAAGAGATCCAACTCCTTCAGTCTTTCCTCATAGGGCAGGTTCTTCCAGGTGGGAAGGAACAGGCAACTGTCAATGCAATGAGAGCAGAAACCCACAGAGATGAGCTGCAAGGGGGGCTTACAGGCTGCAAACCCACCTTCTCTCATCAGTTGGCAGCGCGTTGGGCACATGGCACCGGACGATGCGCTAACTGCGGGGGAGATGCAGCCCTGCCAGCGCGGTCCGTTCCCCGGCAGGTGCAGCCTTCCTGGCCCAGCCCCAAGCCCTGTCCTGGCCGGCTGCGTCCCCCAGTTCCACAGGCTGGCTCGGTCCCAGCGCGCAGGGCTCAGCGCACGCGTGTCCGCAGGGAAGCGGAGGAGGCGCACCGGCCAGCTTGGCACCAGGTTTCCTTCTTTTTTTTTTTTTTTTTTTTTTCCTTCCCCTCCTGGAGACTTAACATTTGTCCACAGTTTTCCTGCTGCACTTCAGCCAAATCCCAAACAAGTTACAATGACGCTGCTTTAAAAAGGAGGAAGAAGATGGTTAACAGCAAAGATCTTGGAGAAAAATAAATGGGATTACCATTCTAGGAAAGCGTAAGGACGTTCAATTTGAACTCAACTATTTATTTGTTCAGTGAAGATTTCCCTCGTTATTTTTCACGTGTTGATCATACATTTCTGCATTTTCATAATCAGCAACTAAAATTACCGTGAATACTTGCCTGCCCTGCCTTGGGTTGTGGAGCCACCAGTTCCTTTTGCAAAGGGAACTCAGCAGTCCTTGGGCAAATGAAGAAATTGCTTCTGAAATACTGAGAGATATTTTTTTTTAACCGAAGGAAGAGGTTATCTGTGGACCTGTGGAGTGCAAGCCTGGCAGGGGATTCAGCTACCAGAGTTATGGTGATGCTTTTACTTGAGATAACGTCTTTTAAGCTTTCCTTTAGGTGCCTTTAAAAGCCAGTGCTGCACCGCTGCACCATCTCGTGGTGCGACCGAGCCCTGCATGGCCCCAGCCTCTGAAACCCTCTCCATTTTCATAAACTGTCATCAGGGGTGTATAAAAGCCAAGTGCACCCACCGCCGGACCCCACCACAGCCTGGCCTACCACAGTCCGGAGCCACAAGGTCACCCCACTCCTCCCACAGCTCCCACCCTTCCTGCCTGCTCATCCTCCTCTCCGGGATGCAACGGCCCAAGCATTTTCCAACTGCAACCATCATCATCCCAAGTATTTGCCCATATCCCTCCAGTTACTAGCTCAAGATCTATTCAGCAGATTAGGGATCGGGCAGTGAACCGTTACCCACCCGAACCCGCCTTACTGAATCACTAAGCTGTGTTACAGAGGATTCAGACAAGATCAAGGCTCTACTCGCTATTTAGAGATAAAAGGAAAATTAAGGGTTATGGAGCTACACAGCCCCGTGATGCAGAGCCAAGGGCAGGAGCTGTGTGTTCTCAGTCTTAGCCCTACTCTTACACAGCGTGTGGCTAGAAACGGGCTCAGGTCTCGCATCTTCCACCTTTCTTCCCATCAATGCTTTTACTCATGAAGGAGCAAAATGGCCCAAGACATATTATCCCTGAAAACTTTAGGTGCATAAACACACATAAATTTTTCTATGTATCTACGGGTCTCAGCCTCTCATGGTATGGCACGTAGTAACCAGGTGATTAGGTAGACATTAGAAAAAAAAAATTCTAAAACCAGTTATAAAATGACTTTCCTATTAAAAACATTTCCTATTTCTGTGGGTTAATCTGCTAGCACGTGCTTAGCTTACACCAAACTTCTTCAGCACAATGCTTAGATGCTGCTGTCTGGAGACCCGACTCGGACACACCTGCCAGATGAAAAGCAGCTGCACAAGGTCACCTTGAACTGACTCAAGTCAAGTCACAGGCAGCTCCCCCAGTTCCCTCCAGCTTGCTTCAGGTCTAAGCATTGTCTGACTGTACACTGGTTGTCACTGGTTAACCCAAGGCCAGGATCAGGTCACCTGCCGAGGGATGTTCTGACGACAGGCACTGACTGCCAAGCTACAGAGGCAGATGCCAGCGCAGCCTGGAGGTTAACGCGGTGACTGGCGACCGTGACCAGCGTGTCTCCTGCTCCACGTGCCCCTGCCCACCCCAGCGCACCGAGGGTGGCTGGGTATGGAAGCGACCTTCTGCTTTGGCAGGTGCCTGAATGCCACGTGAGGGACTATGCAGGACCTGCACCAGGGTTGCAGAGGAAACCCCACCAGACCCTATCATCTGTTGTCTCCCACCACCCTACCCCCACCCAGGATCCAAGATCATGCCCCTTCCTCGCCGCCAGCTTACAGACGGGCTTCAGTGGCTTTGGAAGACGCAAGATCGTGCTACTCAAATCCCAGCAAGTCAACAAGAGCGAGCAGGAACTGAAACCACCCACCCAAATACGCTGGTAGAGGAAGAAGCCCTTGATGGTTAGCGGTCAAGGCTTTAATCCTTATTATATCCCAGCTAGTCCAAAAAGTTGGGACAGGAATGGAATGAGGAGAACTTTCTGACTTGATGCTACACAGTCCTTGCTTCCCTCCCCCGGAGAATGGCATGTGTTGGGAAAGGGGCGTTTCTGGGAGCGGACCTCAGCTATATGCATTATCAGACATGAAGAGGATGAAAAAAATAACACAGATAGTTTATTGTCAAACTGAATCAAAGCATGAAAAAAATCATCACAAAGTTACACTGTAAAGAAATTTGGTTTTCACCACAAAAGCTCATTAAAATCTGACAAAGAAAACAACCCATTTTCAAGCCAGTAACTCCTCCAACAACCCTCAGACTCTTTGAGTGCAACATTTATTGAAATGCTGGGAATTCACGGGTGGTGTACATGGCGTTTGTATGAACAAAACGATCAACCCTCATTCTCTGGAAGAACAGTGGCTCTCAGAGGGGGTGACATGTTTCTGGCTTAACGGTGACTCCTCTGTTCGCCTTCAGGTAGCAACAGCCTTGTCCTAGCTGCAGTCCAGCCCGGGGCGGTGGCCAAGGCTGAGGGGTGCCAGCTGCGTTTCTCTGTCCAGCATTTTCCTGCAATTTACATCCCGATCAAACGTGTTTACATCCCGAAAATTAAAAGGCGGTTGCAAAATGTAATGATGCCAGTTGCACAGAGGAGCGGTGGGAGGTACGATTGCAGCACGGGCTCCACCAGGGTCTGGGGGCACAGCGACACAGACACAGCCAGCACCTCCAAAATCCAGGTTGCTGCTGCTTTCAGCGATGACCAACTCTACCCTTGTTAAATTGCTCTTTGGGAAGGTGTGTAATTGCAGATGCGGACCTACTTCACAGAGTCGAATCGATCTCTCATTAAGACTAAGATGTTTGTGTACGTCCTGTGCTTCAGAAATGCTGATTAACGGCGGCATTAGGCAATTAGAGGACAGCCCGCTCCTCAGCGCTGTGCCCTTCCCAACAGCGCTTGAGAAGGCTTGAAACAAAACACACCTGGATGCTTTTCAAGTTTAGAGCTTGCCAATCTGTCCAAACCAATATATTTTATACCCAAAGATAATTTATTTTCCAGTAGCGGCAGCAGAACCAACAGAGGAGTCCAGGAGAACTTCACCTGGTCTCCTGCCAGCATAGCTGGGTTGGTGGGAAATCTGGAAGGCAAAGGTCGCTTGCCAGGAAAACTGCTGCAGACTGCAGGGTCCCCTGGAGCTGCAGCCCACCTGGAAGAGCCCTATCCCACCTTGCAGGGAATTTCAGAGCGGTTGGCTTTCCTTCTGAGTCAGAACACAATAAAAAAGGGGAAAAAAATATTGGAAGGCATATATGTATATAGACTATCATATATTCAGTTTTGCAGACAGTTTCAATCAGTCAGGATAGAAAAACAGTACCTTTCTCACCACTATAAAAGAGCTGTTTTATGAGTTTCGAAATACTTGTTTTACTGAGTGAAAGAAAGGCATCTTTATGCTAAGTAGCAGCTAGGGAGACTCGTAAAACTAAAACAAAACAAAAAAACCAACCTAAAAATTAAAATAGATCAAAACCCCCAACCCACCAGTACAAAGTACAGGCAGTCCAGGTAATTCCAACTGATTACAGGAATAACTAAAAAAATATTTTTAATTGCAACTAATGTGTTATCTTGAGCCAGCTGCTTATTCTAACAGGCCTGAGGTTTTCTGCTCATAAAGCATTAATAGTATGTGCCTTTTCCTAGAAAGGACGGCTCTGCCCAAGTCTTACTGTGTCAGATAAAAAGTCCCAAAATAGAGTTTCCAACCAAATAAAGTGTTTTATTCAGATATTCATTTGGACACGGCAGTGATTTTAAGAACAGCTATTCAAGTAGCTGAAGTAAGCCCTTCAAAAGAAGTCACACAGCTTTGAGACTTGAACAAATTATTGTATGATCTCATCCAAGAGATCTAAATAGCTGGAACATCTGCAAGAGTCACCACCAATTTATTTAGCAGAGTTCATCAGTAGTTCATCAGCTCTGTTTGCACAAGCAGGTGCCAGGGCAGTCAATGAGGAGTCCTATACATGACTTAAAAAGAGGAGAGGAGGAGGAGAGTGGAACAGAGATGGGTGATTTTACTAGCTAACACGGATATGCAATAGCAGGAATAAAGTCCCTGTCAAACTAGGGCAGCGACTATTACTGAAGAAGTGCAGAAGTTATTTTTCCCAGAGAAGTATTACATGCACAAGTAACTATATTGTTAAATTTTTTTTATTTGTGACAGTAAAGAAACCATTCAATACCTGATTGACAACACTTCTCTCTCCTGAAAACACTCATATGGTATCTGTAGTGTTTCTCAAGTATCGCTGGATTGTTCATTGCATTAAAGTGTAAACAGCTCCATTATTAGGAAAAAAAAAAAAGAAAAAAGAAACATTTCCATTGCTTACTCCTCTGTTAAGAAGCTCCCAATAGATCTTTAACAAGAAAGAAAGAGAGTCAGCTGGATTTTTACAATATAATGTGAAACAGAAAAGTGACAGCTGGTTTTGCATAGTTAGCCCAGAGATTTTTAAGCAATTGCCCCACGCAAGTCTCACCTGCCCTCCCCGCCCCACAAAGGCATAACATCACAGCACCTTGGAAATCAGAGGCACAAACTTGTTTTTGTTTTACAAATAGGGCTGTGCGGTACTGTGTTTTATTAGTTTAAAAAGAATCTGTAAAACATAGGATTATGTGTTTGTAAATTAGAGAGCTACAGATTTTTTTTTTACACTGAAATTTCAAGAGCTGCAACATCAGTACACACCAGTGTCATTTAGATACTTTATTGTCCCCAACCAGTCTAATCAAATCATGCTGTGATAAAGTGATTGCATACACTGATAACCAAATCTCTTCAGGTGCTGAGTTTCTTCCAGGTACAACTTTGCTGTTTAAAAAAGATTAAAGGGCAAAACAAATAGACAGATTATTCTTCCAAAGCTACCTAAATGAACACAGCAATATTGTACATTTGCTACGACCTTCCATTCACAACCTGCCACGCTTCCTGGTGGTTAACAAGTATTCTGCGCACAGCCCTAGTTTACAAACGGCAATTTAATCGTAACACTTCAGTTGAATTTCAAGAATCTAAGGCATTCTGCCTTACAGCTTAATTTAAAAATACCTATACAGGCAAAGAACCTTTTTTAGCCCGACATAAAAAGGACAACAGAACTTCAGGCCAGGCAGCATTTCTTTAGCTGAACAGAATGACCAACTGGAAAAGACTATTTAATGCTTCTGTAATATCCAGAAACAGAACTGAAAACCAGGGTTTAACAACCGCCCTGGTGACCTGCATGCATTAACTGCACTTCAAAATATGCAAGAGATGTACGAAAGTAGTATTTTTTTCCTATTTTGATTTTTAAAATCTTGTATTTAAAATACAATCAAATACCCGTATTACAAATTTTACAAACATTCCACTCATTATCTGACTTTATGGACAGAACTATATTGCTTTGTTAAAATCTAGAAACTCTAAATATATAGCGTATGTATATTCACGCAAACTTAACACTTGAAATTTCAAGTACGATGATAGCGCATCAAAATAAACAAGTACGACAGTTTGATCCCTTTGGCCAAATTTGAGTACCCAGGCAAGTCCAAACCTGACTGCAGAGCACTCCAAGTTTTATTTCAATGGGAGTGAGTTTAAAAAATAAATAAATAACTTTTCCATCAAAAGTTATAGAAAACACTCTTAAGATACTAGCAGAGATCAAAACTGTTGTGTTTTGCCTTTGTATTGTCACCAAGTATCATTTTAACGCTGTACTATGTTAAAATAAAGTTGGTTGTTTATTTTTAAACTCGTGGATTTCAAGAGCCAAAATAAACACTACAGAACAAGAATGGTTGCACAGAACATCATCAGAACCGTTCTTCCAGAAGCTGGTGCAGAAGTTCAGTTGTCCATTATATGTGGATTTTAAAACAATACAAGACACTTTAATAATCAACATTCATTCACAGACTTAAGGCAACTGGTTCATGAAATCGCTGCTTTTATAAATGCGAACTAATGACATGGTTCATCTCGTACAACAGGTCACAACCATCAAATGGTAATGTCTCGGTGGGGTCATTTATTGTCTAATTAGAAGATTGTTTGGTCTAATGCTAGCGAAAAAGTCTTTGAATTTTTTCAGCCATTTCTATCATACCTGCACAACTAACTACAACCTGAATACTTCCCTGCAAACTGCATCTGAAGCCCAGAAGCTACAAACACAGTTGAAAATACTGCTCAGAGAACAACTTTTTGGCAGCTTACAGTTTCATTACTCTGAAGTCAAATACAAAATTAAACAATCTTAAACTGAAAGTAAACGTTAATGGACTAACCAGAATCCATACGTCTTTTTTTTTTTTTTTTTTTTTACCAACACAGTTTTTTTTAAATTTTTATTTTTTTTAATTTGACAGTTTTTGTCTTTTGTTGTGGCACAGAATTATACAGTACTAAGGTAATGCCAACTGGTAAGAAAACAAAACGGTGATGCCGTACAGACTCACGAGTGTCACGGGACTGCCTCCAACATCCCTCGCTACCCGGCACAGTCAGCAGCTGGCGCACAGCTGCACTGCGAGGGGACAAGTCATCTTTCAGTTTTATACTGCACCTATGACAACCTACTCACTGCCTGCGTAGGCTGGCCTGCCCTTCTATGAAGGAATTTGTTAAGCTGCTTCACCAATGTTTTAGACAAGGATGACGATCCAAGTCCATTCCAAAATTTTTTTCCAAGTCATCAAGACTTTTTGAGAAAAAAAATGAAAAAGGCCAAGGGGATCTACCATTCAGAATTTAGTGCTAGGCTAATTAGAAGCACCAACTAGTCTATTTAGTCTTCTCTGATGACAGCTAACATAGCTGTAATTTTTCTGTTTGTAGATTTCTGGTGCAGGTAATTAAAAGGTGACACTGGAAAGGGGAAAAAAAAAAAAAAAAAAAAGAGGTGTGCCTTGTTCTTCAAAGGCTTAATCTATTTAAACATTAATCCTTTTGAAAGGGTACCTATGACACTACAGAAGATGCTAAGCAGGTTCTCAGATTTAGAGATGAGAATGACTCAGCTCCAAAGCCAGAGGACCAATTTTAGGCTAGGCTAGTAACATCTGCCCTTCTAGTGAGACTCAATAAAGCTCCCCATCTGTACCTTACACGCTGGGGAAAAAGAAATACAAACCAGAGATGTGGGAAAAATACTTTGTGCATTTTTATATAACAAAGAAAGGAGAGGGCTTCATCCCAATTGAATTTTTTTTTTTTTAAATAACCTTTACAGGTCACCTTTAAATGAGTTCTCTGGTATATCAGATACCATAGGATTAATACATAGGGGTGGGTTATGAAGCCTGCATTTTATTTATTGCCCAAGTTTGCAGCTTACAGAAAATGTTTCATAGCACAGGCACAGTGGCAAAAACAGTATAACAGCCGATGGTCAACTCCATTTGGTGAGTATACAGTAGCAGCAATTAAAAGAAAAAAGTACTCCAAACAGCTCAATACAGATCCAGCTTACCCAGATGGGTTTTTTTTTAAGAAAAGAATCTTAAACTAATAAATAGATCTCCTCCCCATTCTCCCAAGATAATGGTTTTCCAAAAAACGAGAGGCATGGCAGTTGTGCGTAAGCAGAGACAATAGAACTTCATCTGTCTAGACTAAAAGGTGCTTTAGATCTATTAGCCACCTTATTTTCTCAATTCCATCATTCCCTAATACTCAAACAACTGCAGATACGTTCAAAACTGTGCCCAAAATCATATCAGTGAAACAACCATGTAATTAACCCAAATCACCCCTCCCACAAACGCTTCAACCTTCTGAGCATGACAAAATGTAATACAACTTAATGTCATTGTGGAGACAGGAACCCAGCATCTTTGTTTCAACTTTTTCCTTTGTTATATATTACAGTGCTCTATAAAATTTTTCCTTTTTCCTTTTAAAGCATTTAGACAATACAAGACTAAAAGATGTCTGGAAATACGTCTTATACAAAAATGAATTTTTATCTTAAAATAACATTCAAAAAGGCACTTCATTCTGTAAGAAAAAATTCAGAGTCAGGTCAACTGCTCTAAGCAGGGGGTAAAATTGTCTGCATAGTGGGAGGGGAAGAAAGGGAGAGAAATTCAACTGCTGAAATACAAGCTTCTTTTTTTGGCATGTTTTAAGAAAAGCTGATCCAGTAAAAGATGTCCATTTATGAAATTCATTAAAAGAGTCCCATTTAAAATAGCTTCTTTTTTTTTGTTTTTTGTTTTCCTTTAAAAAAGTAGTCTGAACACATGACCTTAGGAGTCAGGCTTCTCAAGGCTTAATAGCATCACTCATGATTGTCCTTCGTGTCCAATGTAACAGGAAGATCAAGAGTAGCACTTCTGACAGGGGCGACTTCCCCAAAGCTTACATTTGAAAGAGCTGAAAAAGATGGAGACAGCCTCTAGCAACTGCAATCTAGTAGCAGAAGTCAGTCAAAGTTAAGGGCTACCTGTTGCAGAGTTTATGAAGCATACTGTAAACTTCTTCCTCTTTGCTTAGTCCTTCAAAGAAAGGAATAAGATCTAGCAGCTCTGTGTCTGTCATGTCATCAAACCAGGACTGCACAGGCACCTGAAACAAAGCAACCAACAATACTAAGATGACTTCATGACGTGAAGAACATGTGAGTTTTGCCTAGGCAGATTACTCATCGCCATCACAGTACGGCAAACTGCTAGTCATTAGCATTCAAGCAGAGCGCCAGGTTCAAGTCCACGTCTTCTAGTATGCAACATCGACCCCCAAATCCAGCTGTAAACCAGCTGACATGCAGCTGCCCCTCTCCTACATGTCCAGGTAACCTACACGACCCAGCACCGGACAACTCAATTTGCTCTGCCTCTTTGACACTCAGAACACACTGGAAGGATGATACCGGTTATAAAGTTGTACTGACACTTTATTTACGGGCAACTTTTTTTTCTCCCCCTCTAAGTATTATCGGTGTGAGTCACTAAACATAGGCATGCAGCAACAACCCCTTCTGGCATGAGGTTGTGGAGGAAATATTTAAACAGTGAGCAGTTCTCTGATTAAAACATAAGACCTTGAGCACACGTTCAGAAAGTAACGCATGTAATAACACTCCTTAAATACGTGGGCTGGGTTTGGGGAAGGAGCTCTGTGTGTCTTCACTAAGGAAGTATACTGAGGTCTTCCAAAGAGTATCTTGGCTCTTGTTACAAGCTCTGGTTTCTGCACAGGCTCGAGTATCAGTTAGCTAGCAGCACTTTTCCATACGTGATTAAACCACTCTGACAAGGCCCTTAATTTCATCTCCCAAATTTCTACAGCTTGTTATTTTCTTGGTACTGAATTCCGACATACCAAATGATGATCTGGATCAGGTTTTTAATTTTAACCATGAACATAAATTAGAGTTACGTGTCCTGGTTATTATAAACAGCAGCTTTAAACCATGTGTGGCACCAACCAGAAAAACATTTTCACCCAATCACTTTGGGCATCAGAGTATTAGGATCCAAACTTAAAAGCTGACTGCTGCAAGACAAATAGCTCCCATTAAAAAAAAAAAAATCCAGAGAGGCAGGACCATGCAAAATAGGGTTCTTGCTAAAAATTTCCTACGTTAATTTTAACAGTTCACATGAAAGGCAGTCTAAAAACATCAAAGAAAACCCTGCAAAGCCTGGTTGTTTAAAAGTCAGTATATCTAAGGGGACTTCCAGCTTGCTGTCCTGGCAGCTATAAAACAGATGTAAGCATCTGTACTGATTGCAGGAATGGATGGAGCAAGTGCCAGACCATTCCATCATAGCTTCTGGAGTTGATATGAAACACACAGTGAAAATGTACAGTGCTCCTAATTATTCTCCCTTGAAGTACTGTTGCCTGCCTTTTATCATTATTCCTAAAACCTGAAGAACTTGTTGACTAACATTTCTAATTATGAAGCGAGTTAGCACAAAAACACTTAAAGGAGAAGCACAACAACACAACAGGATCTTGATTTTTTTTCCTCCCCTCAGCCACGAATACAGAACTCAGATAGTAACCAGTAAAGCATTAATTATCTTGTCTAATATTTTTTTTATTCACACAATGAAAAAAGATGGGAGTATTAAAAGCAGTTCAAGTAAACCATTCATAATCACCACTCCAAAGAACAAAAACTACGCCGGAGGGCAGCTTCGCTTTTTAGAGATAGGTTAGTTATTCAGGTTCTACACCGCTTGGTATTTCTCAAAACTGATGGAGTTCATGCCAAAAGCTAAAACCGAAAGCAGACGAACAGTCACTACTATGACACACTGTCAACATCAGTTCGCCCTAGTCCTTCACCATTTGGCAGTGAATACCAGAACCTACCTGCAGTCTAAGAACATACAGAAACTAGTACAAGTTAAGTGTTCTGAAAAGCTATTTTCTGAATCAGAAAGTCTGGGCAAGGACCAGAAGGATAAAGTTACACTTGAGTACTTAAAATACTAAGAATACTTACTGCATTTTCAGGGTGGAAGATGTAAGATGCAGGAGAATTATCTACTATAATAACTTTACTCAGCTCACGTCCCAGTCGACTCAGATCCTTCACGTAATTTCCTCGATGGAAAACACAGGATTCTCTAAAGAGCCTTGCCCTGAACACACCCCAGCGATCCAGTAAGTCAGCTACTGGGTCTGCATACTTAAAAATAGAAGTTAGAAACACAAAGTTAGCAATCTGCAGATAAGGCTAATTCACAGAACTATACAAAGAAGGGACAGACAATAATTTCAGATAGAATGCCCTTTCTTCATTTTCTTCTCTGTTCCTTGTTAATTAACTTACATGCCTGCAAACCTGCAGTGATTAATAAGGAGATAACAAAAAGTAGGACAGTTATCTTTTTGTGGAAGGCTAACTTGCACCCTAATGTTTTCTGTGATTTATTGATTAGGTTTTATTCTTAGGGCCAACTTACAGTTACCTAGAAGTTGATGGATCCAGAGTTCACAACTAACGTTACCATAAAACCAGCCAATGCTAACAGAAAAACTGCATAAAGCTATTTCCACAGCCCATTCATTTCCATGTGCCTCTGAAGACAAACTGCAATGAATGAATCTGAGCTTGATGTCGTTTTTCAAATGATGCCCTTGGAGCGACTGGGTCAGTAAGAATCTTCAGATTACCAAAATGCATAATTGGGCAATAAAAGATCAGACAAAGATGTTATTACAAAAAATGCCCATACTGGGAAATTATCATTTTATATATAAGATGATACTTTGAGTGAGGCACTGCTTAGAATCCAACAACTGATATAAACTGTCCAAGGAAAAGTATCCAAATAAACTAGAACATGAAATAACCAAGTACTTGACAATGGTAGTTAAAACTTACAGGAGTTACCATTTTCCTATATTTTAAACTAAGAAACAAAAACTGATGTTGAAATCCATCACAATTTAGCTATGAGAACTGTCAGACATCTAACTTCAGTATGAAGTTATTCCATTATTTAGGATTTTCACAATGTGGCTGAACAGAACACAGGAATGAGAGTGCAGGGAGGAATCCCCTGGTCAGAAGGCACTATAGCAGATCAAACAGGGTCCTGCACCCTTCCACCATCTCTACGCTAAGTTGGAGTAAAAGCTTACTAGGGGAGAGTATTACCTGGAAATAATCAGTATGATTTTACAAACAAAACCACCACAAATACAATACACTGAAAGAAGCGAAGAACTTAAGGTGTCTACTACTGTAATGTCTACCACAAAACTACCTACGAGGTACTACTGCTACTGGAGACCAGAGGGCACAAAATATTCCTGTTGATGTTTCAAGCACCACAAAATGTCTAATTTTCTAACTTCAGATTGTAATTGCACCTTGACAGAACAAAAACGTGTTCCCAATTTTCAGACGCAGTAAAATTTCTGAATCACTGGTTGATCATGTAGATAGCATTAAATACAGTGTATTTTATTTCATGCCCAACTTTAATATACTGCTTTACTTGCACGCTATTTGTTCTAATTTCTCACTATAACCATGGTAACTTGGTAAGCCTTTCATATTGGCATTATGAGCAATGCATGGAGGCTACATTATGAGACAAGCCCATATGTGATGGTGTTACCATGGAAACACTTACCCACACACTAGCAGACAAAGTACACACTGTCAGACAAAGAAGCAGAAAAGAAGGGGAAAAAATTAAGATAGTACCAACTGTGGAAATAATTATCCATAGAAAACCCGACCAAAAGTCCACTGATCAGCGCCGTAAGGGCTAATGAGATGGAGAGAGGAACATACCTTGGCTAGACTGGCTGTGAAGAGTACACATTCAAAGAGCTCTCCCATCCTCTGAAGAAACTCATCCACATGTGGTCGTTTCAATACATAAACCTGAAATGATAATGACTACTTAGGTCAAATGATGTTTAAGGTAAAAGGAAAGGACAAAAACAACCCCCAGACACTCCTGTGATCCTAACACTTGAAACAAAAGGTAATGTGGAAGCAGTTCAAATGAAATGCTGAAAGGAAAAAAAAAAGTATACAAGATGAAAGTAGTCATCCAATAATGAGAAATTTGAATGCATGGGCTGCCAAGACCCATGCTGATTATGCAATTGCAAATACTGTGCATCATCTGGAGTGATGCTTCTTGAAAAATCTCATTAAAGGCAAAGAGTGAAAGTGGGGCTTCTCAAGAAGCAAGGATTCAGGTCTCTTAACCGACACTATTTTGGTGCTGGTGTCTTCAGTCCTGAAGAGCTTTACAGAAGCAATAAATCTGATGAAACCTCTGCAATAACAGGAATAGCACAACAGGGACCTGTTTTCTTCCTGTGGCTAATTCTTTCATTTTTTAAAATCCAGACAGTAAGCACTGTCTCTCACTATGGATAGTTACTGGTTACCTGGCTCTGCAGACAAGCTTTCACCAAAAATCTTCACAGCACCACGCCAAATGTCTAGCAAATGCTGCTTTCAGAATTCAGTGATGAAGTCTACAGCACCTTCTACTGGGACCTTGCCTTAAAGATGGTAAATACTCAGGATCTCTCTCCTCTTGAGCAGCTTGGTTTCAGCAATGCTACATTGCCTTTCTGCACTGACAACCATACAGGCAGCTTGGCTGCCTACTGTCAACAACCTGATTAATAGGTGTCAGAGCCTCCTCGCCTCCCTTTCCAGAGCAAGCAAGATGATCTACAGTCACAGAAAATACCAAGATAAGATAACTGCTGCTCAGAAAGCTCTGAAGTAGTTCAAAATATACTGGGAAGAATGTACGGGGAAGAGGGGAGTCTGCTTGAAAAATACTTATTTATCTTGTTTGCAGTTAGATTGAAAGTTTTAGAGAAAACACTGGCAGCATTTTATCTTTCTCTGGCAGCTAATCCTTAATACTGGACATTTCAAGTGGAGAAGTCTGGCACAGAACTGAATGCAGGAAGAATTGCAAGACTGATGCAATTCCAGTAATTTCTTTCTTTGATATGCAGAACTAAGATTAATTGTATGTATTTTACTAGATTCATATTCATAAAGAGGAAAAAAACATAAGGCAGCCAGAGAAAAAGCCTGAAGGAGAAAAATATGGAAGTGCCAGCTTGAACTGAAGTGTAACCAAGTCCTTAGCAAAAAAAGAAAAACAGTTGTGGAATAGGGACCCGAAACTGAAAACCTAAATCTGAAAGCAAAGTTTTATTAAAAACATATATGATGCAGCTGTACCTCAGTGACTAAAGCAGAAATGTTAATTACTTTTCCACTTTATGTAGCATATAGTGCAGAGCACGAAGACTTGCACTTTAAGTTACTTTTATGCAGCTGAACTAAACTATTTCTGGCCCCTCCAATTCAAGCAATATATTCAAACTTTGATACAGATGACAATTTGTAACTTTTAATTTGTAGTATTTTTTTCAAAACCACAGCAGCACCTAACCAAATAAATGTGACATTTTATGAATTAAAGACAGTTAACAGATGCACTTCAACACCATTCTCCTTCCAGATAATTACAGTGGTTTCCTGTATTTCACTAGGCATAAACCAAGTAATTTCCTCTCCTATAACAATGCAATTAATTTTTCACTTCAATCTTACTAAAGAAAGTTGTTCTGTACTATTTCCTTTCCAAATTACACCTTCAAATTTTTTAAAGACACAAAGAGAATTGCAGTTCCTCCGTATTTGGGTACCCAGAAAGAAACTATCTGACTTGCCAATTATAAGAGGAAAGACAGCAGGACGCAAACTACTCCTTGACTCTACAGTTCGTAATCAAGTCCTTAATTCTTTAGCCTTAAATTATATTCCAACACTTATTTTTGAGGCCACAAAAGGGACACTCCAGAGTCTCAAAGTCATGCTTGGATAGTAACTGCTGAATTTAGTATTTATTTCCCTTTTAAAACCTAGTGGCTTCAGCCACAGCAAAAGAAGCCTCCTCTTCACTCTCCATCCCTATCTATGCCTGTGTTGAAGTATTTCCACTTGGAATGTGATTACGAACTCCAAGCCAAGGATATGACTTTGCTGCTTGCAACATAACCCACCTCCTCCATAAAGACAGCATGCAGTAAATCAACTCAGTAGCTACAGACTGAGAGCTCCTTAACCACAGCCTTGCGGACAGGAGTGGCCCTATAAAAGCAAGGATTTGCAACATATGCTCTTTTGGCAATTTGTTGGTCTCCTAATACTGCATCTAGTCAGTATTAGCTGTAAGTACACAGCATTTTAAGCTATATTGTCTCCCTTCTGCAGTTTAGATCTCCTGATCCACCACAGAGCACTGTCAATCTCCTCTGCTTGAGTTTCTCTTGCTGTTTGGCCTTAAATCTTATCTACTGGGCTCAGGCCAACAGCCCCACTTCTCATACCTGATTAATAATAAATATGATCTCTTAGGATCAGGTCTCACCAAATTTTTCCCTTAATTCTCTCCCTCTCCATAAAGACCCAACTTCTTCACCTGTGTTTTTTAAATTTTTTAATTTTTTTTAGCACTGTTTTTTCTGCAGAACAACATATCTTAATACTCTGGATGGTTATTCTCCTTGAAGTTTTGTGTGGGGTTTTTTTTTTTTTGAGAAGTCCTACTTAGACTCTGGAAGAAATTTCAAGTGTACTGGTATCCTGGGCTACAAAATCTCTTTGGTTTACTTCACATAAAAAGCTTTCTTCAGCTGACAGTGCAGCTCTTTTCTCCTCTTCCTCCTCATTTGGAAAATTTTCCCCTTTACTTTGTTAGCGGCTGGACTTGAATCTCAATGCCACATGGTTATTTGTGGCTTGGCTTTCTCCTCTGTTGCCTGATGTCTTCAGTTTAAGCCTCTAGACTAACTGGCTCCTGGCATTTTTCTGAGATTTATATACAGTCTTCAGGGCATTAAAGAACAAAAACCCCCTCCAGTTTTCCTGTATCGTATGCTCACTAATTTCTTCCTTATCAGTAAGAATTCAGAGGAATACAGTCTTTTTTTCTTTTTTTTTCCCCCTTTTTTTTTTTTTAGTTTAAAATGAACCCTACTCTTAAAATGTTAAGGCACAAATCAGGCAGTAGGCCTGTTTTCACAGGAGTCTGTACTTAAGCTGCTAATGGCAGAACCCAACCAATTATCTTTAATTGTTTTCGAGCATTTGGTATTTCCACATACATTTTCAATACCTCAAAGCAGTCTTAAAAAGACTCAGTATTTGTAAACCAAAAGAGAAACCCAGCTCAACTGTAATCAATTGAACAGGTCACAAAGAACTGCCTTTCAAAACCAGCTTTACAATAATGAAATCTTCAAGTAATGACAAAGAATTCTGCCTGTGACAAATTCAAGCTCCTGTAACGTCCTGTTTTGTGGACTAGGTGCATCTTCTTAACAGCAAGCAGAAATTACCGTGTGTCCTTGAGGCTCGTTTTTCTGGTTCACGCAGTTGTGGTTGCCTCCCAGTGCAAGTAACCAAGAATAGGCCAGCTAGAATGGATACAGCCTATCCTGGATTACTTGAACCAGGCCACAGCCTTCTGTAAGAAAATCAATACATTTTGTACTTCACAGAAAGGAAGTTTATTATTCAAACAGCATTTCCCCTCACCAATAAAAAACATTTTGTACGTTACATTCAAGGTATGCATGGAAACATTTCTTTAGCTTTCAACAATTGAACCCAAGCAATTGCTAATTGAATTAGAACAACATACCCAAACACTTAAAAACTGGCTTTACTCACCTAATAAATTACATTCAAGAACGAAATTCCAAGCAACACCAAATCCAACTCTACCTGGCTCTTTACTCTTTGACAGTGACAGCAAGGCACAAAGGCATTGCAAATCAATTTGGATAAAAGAAGGAGCACCATACCCTACAGATCTTCACTCATGGGCGATTAAAGCTATACTTGATGCACAGTTTCTAATCTGGGGATTGTGATTGCCCTGCACTTGTTACATGGGAAGCATGCTCCAAAAGAGAGGACATGTTCTTGCAGAAGTTACGTCAAGGGTACAAAACAGGTTGAACATCTTTCTCCAGCCACTACTTTCACCCTCAGTAACTTCCTCTAAAGGGCACTCTCAGTTGCAACACATTTAACTGGACTTCCCAAAGTTTCTCACCTATAATTCAGTAGAGCAGGGGACCAGCTCTGACTTCCTTTTATTCAGAGAATTAAAGAGAAATGAGAGAATTGGCCAGAAAACCACCAGCTTGCATTAGAACTGTGCTTTTGTATCTATGCCATTGTTTCCAACACAAAGTGTGGGATTCACCTCCTGTAACTTCATCTGCCCTGTAAATGGGTGGATGGGCTGAGTCTCTGCAGGCATCTAAAGACCCATAACAGAACGAGAGGGACCTCCAACACACGAGTTATTTTCTTGTAAAATAAAATGACCAACCCTTTCTAAAGACAAGGTAAATGAAGCTAGAGAAAGAAAGACGGGAGAGGGAAAAGAGGTGTTCAGAAAAGCTATTTTTTAATCTAGGGAAGCTGGTTTACCCAGGCACCCATCAAGATTATGATTTAAATTGTCTTCCCTATAGAAGAACAAGAATCTCTCTGGCCTTTGGATTATAAATTCTGTAAGTGAAAATAAAAACCCGAACCAAAGACAATCTTCTTTGAATACCTCTGTTGCACAACAAAAATTTACATTTACCATGAACAAAACTTGCTCGGTAAGTCAGTCTCAAAACTCTTTCAAGCATACTGAATTTGCCACAACTTGTATTTTTGGTATACGAGATCGTATAATTTCAGATTTCCTTCTGAATGGGCACTTCTGAAATGGGTGTTTTCCACTTGATTTCCATGGAGTTCTGTCTAAGGCAGAGTTCAAGTACAACAATACTCTCTCAGACAATCTCCTGCTTACCAAGATGCTAGGCTTACTGGTAAAGCAGGTAGGGATATGCACCACGGACAATATGGTTCCACAACATATGCTTTCACATATCCCATGACGTTTTAAAAATGCGGCTGTATTTCCCAATGCCAATGATTAGTATATAAACTGCTTAAGAAAATGGACAAGCATTATACAGATGACAAATTCTGACAGACAAGAAAACCTGTTGATAGCTGTTCGCTTATGCTCTAAGTGAATACAAAAATTCAGGTTTGAAGCGGGAACTGGTTGTCAAAGCTCTACAGCCTGTGTTAATGCACATGAGACTAAGCCAGAACAGCCACTTTTGCCCTTTAGGTTATTACAGTTTTTTTTAAAAGACTGCTGGCTAGCAGTACACTGCTTTGCCTGCAGAGGAATTACAAACATGGGAACCCAAGACTGCCTGTTCTGCATAAATACTATATAAATTACCTTTATTTCAAGGATTGCAAAGTCCTCACAATTAACTTTACTTCTACCGCCCTGATGCAACTGAGATATTTACCTATTTTAGAGATTAAGAACTTGAAATACAAAGAGATTAAGCAATTTCCTTGAAAGACGAAGGAAGTCTCCAGCAGAGCAGTCAGACTAACTTCACTTGACCTTCTCTGTTAAGAGCATCCTTCCTCCTGTTCACATTTAGGGTATGCACAGATCCACTCCCTTTGACCAGGTGTTTTGTTTTCTTTTGTTGTCTCCCATATGCAGTCATCTCAAGTACCTAACTGCATTATGCTTGATGAAGAACCTGAAAGTTTGCAGCAGGGAGTGGAAAAGCGACATGTTTTTGAAATGCTTGACTGTTAAGCCCAGCCAGTCTTTTATTGGGTTTTGTTTCAAAATGTAAATATACCATCTTGACAAGCTAAGTGATCACAATCCTACACAATTCAAAACTGTTAGGTCCCCTCTTGAAAGCGATCTAGAAAGTTTTAGGAGAGAAAAAGTCCACATTACAGCACCAAACACAACTAAAGCCCAGGTCAAATGAGGACCAACTATACCACAATATAAACCTCCCAAACCATCACTTACATGTTTTAAGCATTCAGTGCTGGTGAACATTACAGGTTTAAGTACCCTAGGTATCGAATTTTTCTACACAAAACAGGCACAGCTGAAAAACTGTCAAAGCAACTATCACTTTAAAACACATTTCAATCCACTGACTGATATTTAGTATATCATTTAAAGAGTGACAATTACACAGACGGTTTTCATAATAGGAAGTTAACACTATGACCTATCAATTGTTCTAAGATCAAAATACGAACCTATTTGTCCAAGTGAAAATAATTCACACAAAACACAACATTTCAGAAATTAAAGTATTTAAAATCTCCATTAAATCACAGCCAGGGAAGATCTGCAACTCAGTAACTGCATTATCTTTAACCGATAACAACCAACAGAAGCCGTTTCAAACAAATTGCAAGATTCATGTATCAGGAAGGCTCAACTTCACATTAGCCTGTATAACCCATCTCCAGCAAGAACTTTAATGTCTGCCTGAAGAGGAAAATTTATGGCGCTGTAATTTCTCTCATTCAGTGCTTTCTGAGATGACTACTGATTAAAGACACTAAAGCTAAGGCACCAAGATACATGAAGGGGATTGATTTTCAAATTATGGGTATTTTGCATTTACTGAAAACCATTTCAGAGTCTTAAGTGAAGTTCTTACAGAATAAGACATAAAAATTAGTCTCCTCGCCAATTTTGTCTGGACCTTTTAAAGATGCTGAAGTATATAAAAAGTCTTATCAGAGGAACTTAAATAACTTAAAGAAAAAAATGGGGACAGAACTTAAACATAGATTGCTACAGAAGCTGAAGAAATGTCTGTTTTTCCTTAATATTTTAATAAAGCTTTGTCCATATGAACTACCAAACAGACATTAAAACCAACTTCTGTCCTGTTTATCTGTGGACAGAATGTGAAATGCAGTATTCAAGTAGTTTTTTCTGGGCCTAGCAATGTTTGAAAACTCATCCCTAGTGTATTTCCCGTTTGAAAATGTTTTAAAATTGAGAGTGAAGTATTGAAGTCCTGAGAGACATATTCTGGAGAACTGAAAAAGTTAAAACTGAGACTTAGTAGTTAGAAACTACATATCTGATCAGACAGGGACACCTCTCTGGATGATACACTCCAGTACACACAGCTTTTGTATTTTGTAAAAGGACATGCTATTGAATGTAAAGCAGCAAATGGAGAATGATAGCACTCTGGGACAGCTCCACCACTAGAACAGCAGCACTTACCTGATGTATTGTTCCATCAATTTCAACAGGAACGATGAAATCAGCATTGCTAATTGGCTAGGAAGAGTGACAAGGAAATAAATCGACATTAAAAATAAGATCATTAGAAGGGAGAATTCAGAGGCATAAAAGAGACGAGCACTTACTTCTCAGGAACAAGTTAATAAGCATTACTGACTATACAGATCCACTCTGTGTGCACACCCTTTACACACACGTAAGTCAGAAGCCTTACACAGCTGTATTCACCAGATACTGCACTTCCCTCTTCTCTTGTATTTTTAAGGTTTGTACAATGTAATATCCATTACTGCTTGAATAACCCCCACTACCACTGACAGTGTTTGCCAGGAAAAAAATCTATTTTGATAACTCTTTCCTCAAGTCTGTGTGGATGACAAAGAAATTCAGCTATGTGCTTCGCGTATTCTACTCTGGGTCATCAATCAGTAATTAATTAAAAATAAAGATAGTGGTAAAAGTAATACCAAACAGTTATATTTGAATCGGGAACTGCAACAAGCTGCAACACGACTGAAGTCATATAGTTAAATTTTGATTCTCAGGATGCGATGCTTCAATAACATGCTGTATCAAATTAATCATGTAAAACTTAATTCAAAAGGGAAGTGCAGGCACACTCTGAGCAAGGTCTTGAATCCATTTTTCTAGCCTGCTGATTACAACTTATTTCTTAAGACTTACCATGAAAATCTGCTTTCCAAAGTAATTTTACTTGACCAACAGAAAAGTGTCCTTGCCGACAGTTTTAAGAGTACGCAATCTAATCTTGGCTACACAGCAGCGGTGGCGGGGGAACACACTGCTGACTGTTCAAGTGGACATCAAATTTGGCAGAACCCTCTAGTATGGCTCACACGTTATGTCCACGATAAAAAAAAAAATCACGTAAACATCCCTGGCTGTAGTTTGTAACTCATTCCACGGTCTGCAGCTTGGAAATGGCTGAGACTCAGAGCTGCCAAATAGAGTTTTAACGTGACTGATTGACAGACAATACGCTTCACCGGTAACAGCCTAAAACGAAGGCTGGGAGTAGTCTGGCTGGTAACTGGTAAGGCATTACTAAGCTAAGGCTGGAAAACCTCTGCACTCAGCTCTATTAAACTCGTACAGACTTTCCCACCTGGTTTTCAGGATGAGCTAACAGGCTGATCTCAAGTACCACACTAAGGAGGTGCCTCTGAACAATCTGTGAGACTAGAAACAGCCTTCAAACCCATTGTGGGGGGAAAGGGGGTGCCAAGAAAGCAGAGAAGCAGCCAACGTAAGGAGCCTTGAGAAGGAGATCACAAACTGGTGAGCCTATGCTCTATGAAAAATGGTAGGAAAAAAGAATCTTGCAGTATTAAACTGACAGCACCACTTTGACCCCATTCCCTGGAAAAGATGAGATTCCAATTCCAGCGTCAAACGAGCCTCCTGGGAGGAGAGCAAAATGACTGTAAGAATTTATAAGAAGGGCAACACCCTCTCTCAGCAGCAAAGTAATAAGCAAGATGGTTTGATCTGACATCTGCAAGTGCTGTGTCAGAGGGCAAATGAGAAGCTACACTGAATCTACTCATCCTGACCAACCAGTAAAGGCAACCAAACCTCCAGAGCAGCTGATGTTGGAAAACTCCATCTTGTCGATGACCGCTGCACTAGTATGATCTAAAGAATTCCTCAAATACCCACACAGATAAAATCTAGTTATTTTTGGGTTTAGCTGACATGAAGCAATTTCCAAGATATATTCCCCTTTCTGCTTCTGAAAAAGATGGAGGGGAGGCTCCCATTCATTACCTGCTTGAAGCCCCTCAGACAGAGGAGATACTCTGCAGCACCTTTAATAGCCACAGAACAGGTACACAAAAACGTTCTAAAGCTTCACCTTAAGAAACCCAAACGAACTGTCAATAAGACCCAGCCACCAGTTTTCAAGTGGGTGCCAGCTCCGTGCATACTTTGAAGAGACTTGCACACACTTGAAGAATTTATATATGCATGACTCCCTTAAGCAAGATAAATATTCTGTAGCAGCAGAAAAAGAATAGGTCACTGCAAGTTGCTAAGGTTTTGAAGCCCACTGGTAAAACTACAGCTATTACTAAACTTTTGTAACAGGAGCAACACCAACCAGATGTCAGAGAAAACCACATTCTGTTTAGACAACTTAGTTTTTGCTAACAAATAAAACTCACCCTTAGACTTTGTAACACTAACCAAACTACTCTTAACTACATTATTTGCTTCCCCCACTTCTACTTCAGGTACTATGTAGCTTTCTTGTTGGCACAAGTGGTAAGGAAGGGAGCATGGACTGGGGTTCTGTGTTCCTCTTGACGGGAAGACAGGAGAGAAAAGTCTGCAAGAATTTGCTGGATAAAGGTTTCTGGTGTTGCACACCTGAAGCATGTACATGCCTTGAGTGGGAAGCACGGAGACAGAGCGTGAAAGACAACAATGTATTTCCATGGAAAATTTTTACTTCAGTTAGAACTGTTTCTATTTAATAAAAAGCTTCAGTGTTTTAAATGTTGTAAAAGTGTTTCACAGCCAGTTTTGAATACGATTACATTCCAGACTTGCATGTGGTTTAATTCATTTTATACAAAACCATGTTTGCATCTCCTTGATTTAGTAATTTACGATTTTTCTTCTATTATTGTTTTATGATGGGAATGATAACTATACTGTCTATCTATTCCTTTTTTACTCTTGCCAAAGCACCCCAAACTTTATTCCTTTAATATGCACTTAACATGAAAGACTAGTACCTCCTTGAAGCTTCACAAATATGCAGGGGCATAAAAAGACAAGAATTACCCTCCTTCAGATGTTGCTGCTTTCATAAAAAGCACTTTAAATATTCTGCCTCTCTGGCTGTGTTAAAAAAAATTATCTGCATTTGAAATATGAAGCCTATTTCGTAACAGAATTATGAATTCTAAAATATCATGTGTTTTAAATAAACCCTATTGTACTAAAAAATCACAAATTCATGTATGGTTTTACAGCTTTTAAGTGAGGACCTGCCTGGGTTGAGCAGACACGTTTTAGTTGGGGGTGGCGGGGGGAACCCCAACTGAAAGAAACTGCAAAAGTAAGCTGATTATTCAGGCAGAGCAGTGTGCATATAGGCGTTAAACCCACTGCTCTTCTGGAAATCCTTTGTTATTTCTGATGACCACAAATGGTCTTACTTAAGCTGATTTTTTTTTCCCTTTATGAAACAAAATCCAAACAGCACCACTGGACAGTGCTTGCCACTGAACAGCTAAAGCCATTTCCTCCAACACTTGCTTTTCTCCTACAGACTCCCACCACAGGACTTCACATCAAGATAAAGCCATGTAGCCATAACACTGCAGAAACTCCAGCATTTGCCTAATTTACTTCACACAGAAAAGGACCGGTTTTCTTTTCCTAACACAAAACATTATTCAAGTGTTCAAGATTAAGTAGAATAATCTTTTGATTTTTCTTAAGTATCTACTTAACATCATTTAAATGCCCATTAAATATCATTTGAATAATGGGATGATTAAAATGAGCCCACTAAAAAAGCACTCTGCAATAAAGGCAAACCTCAATCCTAAAAGAAAGGATTTACACTATATCAACCATTAAACAGGTATTTTTTTAAAAACGGTTAAAAGAAAATAACCACCTAAACTGAATCTCATTTTGTTTCAAAAACCAGAAAAATCACAGCAGTTACCCACAGCACTCAGAAAGCAAACTTATTTTTACATTTCAGATAACACTAGACTTCATTATTTTTATGTAAATTCAGACATTTATATTCAGCTTTCCCTTCCTGCTTTTGGCTCTCATATAACTGGGGAGCCATGGTCCCTCCCTTCCCAACCCAGCTGTGTTTCTGACCTCCGTGGAAAATTCTCTACTGCAAGTTCAGTCTGGGTACAGAAGACAAGGATCTGGCAGTGAGGTTAAGAGGTTCCTGCATGCCACCACAAACTGTTACATACCATTTGGCACAATAAAGAGAGTAATCTCTTTGTTTCAGTTTGAGGCACAGGAATGTTTGTTCTAGTATCTCCATATAAGGTCTTCTTTAAGTCAACAAAGACAGGCTGTTGCCAAAATCTAACCACAACATGAATTATGGTTCGCATATTTAAATGCTGGCAACTAAATATTGCAGGATTAAAATGCTGAGTTTATGCTAGCAGTGAAAAATGGAGCGCAACCAAAACTAGAAGACTATGAAGTTGGTAATTCTAGTTTGCTACTAGTAAGGAAACATACTATTAATTCTTATAAATTCTCCAGTCGAAGTACAAAACTATATACTGACACTGATGAGAAATGCTAACAGTACTCTGAGACAATTTAGGTATTTTTGAATTCTCCTATTGTAATTTTAGCCCTACTTAAACAATAGAAAAATACCACTACTTCCATCACACACTGAAATTTGAGGGGTTATAGAAGCTGCTTCTAGAAGATGACTGACTCATCAGCTATAGCTAACACTATTTGCTTTACTGTTGTGAAAGCTAATTACTTAAAAACACTTACTGCAATTGGGACGGCAGCTAGATACAGAAAGCAATCTTCTCCAGCAACACAGCACAACAATCACTGGTGCCCCAAATCAACTGGTTTAAGGTATGCCTACCTAGCATAAAGCTGTACTGTGTTTCCACTCTCCTGGACTAACTATGGCATCATGTAAACATCAAAAACGAAACTTATTTTCAGAGCAACAAGTTTTATACCTGTTAAAATACAGGTCTCTGTTGGAATAGTTGCCATTTGAAGCCATAAAGTCAGTAACTACTCCAGGCCTTGTTGCAGTCAGTGTGACTTTCTCAGAATCAAAAAACCAGCAATGTCTGTGTTACCCCCCTTACAGCTAAAATCGGATGAATAATCATAGGGGTAACAATGGGAACTACCAGGCTTCCTGGGAGAGCCTGTAAGACCAGTTAATGTGTTAAGACACTTAACAGTTCCTACAACATTCACTGACAGATTCAAGTTGCAAGAAATTGCTTTTGAATTTACTTACCTTAAATGAACTGTGCACTAAAGTTTCATCTAAATCAATGACCACACACTTCTTCCCATAGTCTGATGCTGTCAGTTCTGGCAGGAGGTATTTAGCTGGTGGCTAAAAACAAAAAGAAAAGAGGAAGACAACAAAAAAAAGTAAAACCTCTATTGAAGAGGCACTCTTCTGCCAACATCACTATTCTATTAGTTACTGGGAACTGAAATACATGACTCGAAGTTGAATGTTTTTCTGGGCTCATTGCAAGTACATGTATGGAAATCAATGGCTCACGCAATACCCATATAGACTTTTTCCCTTTTTTTTTTTTTTTTTTTTTAAATGAGAAACTGACTTAGAATGATCTCCAAAGCATTGGAAATGAAAATGGCAAAACACCATCACTAACTAAAAAACCGAGAAAAACAGGACATTTGATAGAATGGTATCTTTTTCCAGTGGCCCTCTTCCTAACACCTGAGGTTTAGTTGCTATCCTGTTTGTTAGGCTATTCACAGTCAAAGCCATTTCCAGCCATATCACACTGATGGACATTTATATAAATGATTTCTGTTTGTCATGAGAGACGCTACAGTGGAGAAATCCGTCCTGGAGTAGGACAGCATTAGTAGTTTTATCTTCCAGGGCATGTCTCTACTCTCAGTTTTACCACTTGTGAGGGTGCTGACCAAGAGCTTTCACATGGTTACATTCCCAATCAAGGTATTAAAACTGCGGTAAAGAACCTAAACCAGGCTCTTCTACAGTACGCTGCCCTTACTAAAAAACGGTACCAATTACATGAATTGACAATTTTTCTGAAAGCAATGCAGACAGTCATGTAGTCTTCAGATCGCTCACTCCCCACTTTAACATACCAGTTTGCGATACAGTTACGTTATTTTACACTTTGGTACTGGATGCTTCCTGAAATAACAGGAATGGGAGAGAATGCTTCCACTTAGAGCTGAAACACTCACTTAAAGAGGTTTTTCTTTTTGATGAAGGAAAAGGACCAGCTTTATAGAAAAGTATCAATAGGGAGAAGCTCAAGACTGAGAGGATATTAAATTAATTAAGAATTGGATACAGAATGCTAACTTCATTTTTTTTGCTGTCTTTTTATCTGTTCAGACAATGTTGCTCTGGTAAGGATGCATCTATCATGGTTTTGTTCTTTTCAATAGCCTTTCGTAGAGGTGGCTGCAGAGATCTGAGGCCACCCCTTTGCAGACAGCGGGTGACAGATGAGTTTGACACCCTCCGAACACTTGCTTTAGCAGCAAGTACAGTTTATTAACCACTGATCGATTTCAGTCATCTTAAGTTGTTAGACACTGGCCAATGATGCCTACTAAGTTCTTGTTTAAATGAAGTAACTAACAAATGAGATTCTGGACTTAAAGTGCCTTTAGCTGAGGTGTAAGTTATTGGGGGATTTTTAGGAGTGCTTACTGAAACTGATTTATTTTCTTACAAGTAAGATCAACAACAGTTTGTTTCTTCAGCTAGCAAAATGGAAGCTGCCTTGCTTACAACCCCCTTGCCTCTATGCATTTTCTCTCAGCACACATCTAACAATGACCTTCAAAAAAAACCCCAACAACTTCTGCTTAATGCCTGTAAAGTATCCATCTGTCACAGTAACTTAGGCTGAAATTTATAGGACACCCTTTCAAGGTTACAGACAGTCCCAAGTATACATTACTTCAACAACTGCTTGAGCTCCACCACTGCTTGTTTTGCAACTAAGATCAGATCTACAGAATTTTGGTTTCTCACTTCTATTTCAAAACCTAAAAGGTATTTAGGCACCCCATCTCAATTTTTCATGTAAGAAGGATCCAGAATTGCAACTTAAATAGACTAAAAGGTTATTGAAAAAAGCCCCAAACCCATTTAAGACAATCATCTTTAAAACCCATGTTCTGATACTGATTTGTCTTTGAAGAATAGAAAAAGGAAGGAATGTCCCAAGAAAATGTAAGTGTACTTCTTGTTTTAAACAAAAGTTCAGTTAATTTTTGTACTCTTAGACTTAGTATTTAGTTCAAATTTTTGACCAAGTTAATCTGAAAAAGCAGTCCAAAGACAGCAATTTCTTCTGCTACGTGAATTCTTTTTCACACTGAAAATATCTATGGGTATCTTTATATATGGAAATAGATATTCATTCATATACAAATATGAGTATGAAAAATACAAGCACTGTCTTATCACAAATATCTTTGTTTTTTATCTGGAAACTAGTATGCCTGTCACCAAGAAAAGGATGGACATACACCAAGGGCTACAAAATGTGAGAACCTTCAACTCTGAGAACCTGAATTCCTTGACTGCACGGCAAGAGACTGCCTGTGCCCATCTTCTTCACCCACCTGCAGCTTTGTTTGCTTTCTCAAAAGCAGCACCCGGGAGAAGAACAGGCTTACCTGCGGCACCTGCACACACATGCTGGTTACTGCTAGTCTCTCTCCCTTTTCACTACTGCCTTAAGAGACAACGTGTAATTATTGACCTAACAATCTACCAAGACTACACCTAAAGGTTTTTCCTGGCGACACTCTCCCACTACTGCACACCAACCTTCCTACACGCTTTCGCTTCTTGAATTCAATCCGATCCTGTTTTCAAAGACACCTAGTCAACAGTTTGCACACGTGAAGATAAGAATAAATAAATTTTCCATTTCAAACCCCGTGTATCTGTTGCCTCAACTCTGAAAACACATTTGCCCCCTGATAATCTAACAGGGATAAGGAAAGTACTCTGAAGCTGAAGGCACTACTAAGTTGCAAGACTGCTAAACATCTTGTGTAGGGCTTTGGAGCAAGGATGACATTTTTGAGGCTTTAGGAACTTAAAGGATTTGTACATAGGGTCAATCCATTTGTTTCGCTGTTCAAGCTTTTCGATCTAAAGCAAATTCCACATGCCAAGAGTAGCAAAGCTTTTAGGCAGAAACACGCATTACTCAATATTGTATTTTAATTTTCTCACTAATGGAGACATATCCAAGCAGAATTCTAATTACCAGATTCCCACCATGGTTAATAGCAAATAGTTATGGATCTTTGATAATTTCTTTTTTTAAACACAGTAGCTTCAAAGATATCTAAGATGATTAAGAGTATTTAATTGTCACTATCAGCAACCCGTATTTACTATGTAATACTCTCTGAAAGAATGCAGACTTCCACAGAACTCAGCAGAAAAATAACATGTGGTATCTCAGTACTGTAAGTCCTAGCTTGGTCTTCAATTCCAACAAGACATAAATTGTATACAAGTTAAAGCTTTTAAACTAGTCACTGTTTGGAATTTATACATTCCAGCCAGGTCTCATGGCTGATCAGCTTAACAGACCTTGTAGTGAAACGACTGCTGCACTGCTTCAGTCCCGTGGAAATAGTATATTCCCTAAGAAAAAAAAAAAAAAAAGGGGGTGGTGGTGGCAAGAAAACAGGACTTTTGGTTGAAGCATAAACAGCTGGTCAACACAAACCTTTCAGAAAATTACTGCATAAAACAATCATAACTTTTCTTCCCTGTAGGCCCATATTTCCCACAGAGTCAAGTATCAGAATTAATAAGCCCTTTCTTCGTATACTTGAAATGTTGTCTAGCCTAAGCGTAGCACATTAATTTGCTGTTCATGTTCCCTTCAATTCACGTTTGGTTGCAGTCTACGTAGCTAACAGCTTCTCCCAGCAGTTACACACAGAAATACTCTTATAGAAGATAAATTATTCCCACTTAAAACACAGTTGCCAAAAGATGCTAGCTCCAGTTCTGAAACAGGCAGTTCACAGAATTTTTTCTAGAAAAAATTGTAACAAGAAATTGTTTAAAAGTATGTGAGGATAAGCGAAAAACCAGTATCTCAGTGCTAAGATTTAACTTCTGCAGGGACTCTGAGGACTAATTTTGGTACTGCTCCTTAACACCAGGATTTTAAACTGAACAAAAGAAATGTTCCAACTCATTTAAGAAGGTGCATTAACATGGCTTTGTATTTTCATCTACCTTTTTATTCAAAAGAGTAAGAACAACTGCTGAAGTTGCTATGGGTCTACTTTGATTTCTCTACCGTACTCCTCTCCAAACAAAGCTGAGAAAAATCCATGAAATCACAGGCATTCTGAGCTACACTTAATATGTTTTTGTCAGGTCCATCATAATGTGTCATCTGTTTTTCCTAATTTTGTGTGTGTTTATTTCAGCCCTAAAACTAAGTAATTTTGCAACATCAGAAAAAATTAATTATGCTGCTGTTTAATCTATGCTTTATCTGGGAATCGTTAAAGTTCATCTTTAAAAAAATCCAAAGTCACAGTGTTTCTGTTTTCTAAAGAACCTAACCTGAAGTTGGAATATTTCTTGCTTAGTAGTTATCTCTATCAATAGCCAAGAGAAAATACCTATTACTTCAAGTTTTTAAATAAAGTGCAATTAATACAGGAAAAATCTGACTGAACAGAAGATACACTTCACTGATTTGCACATATGTACGTAAAGCAATGGAAGTTTTCAAACAGGTGACTTCAGCTGACTGACACATTTCATACATGCATGATAAAGCCCCAGAAAACCTTGTATTTTGACTGGAGGCTTCAGCTTTAATGTTTAATGAGTGGGAAGCGGGCACCACTCTTTTCAGAGTCACTAAGGAATTCTCTAAACACTTGATTCCATTTGCAATGAGCCCTATAAAAAGTAAATGCCCAACTTAATTGTGATTGAGCTGTTTAGAAGATTTTCTTCCTGGTATGTACAATATGTACAGTTCCAACAGCCCACTTCTCATCCATGTAGCAGAGCATCAAGAATTTCTGCCTTAACGGGTCTTAAACACACAGTTAAATGCTGTTTCGCAGTGAACCTCTGGGCTCCAGTGCTGTGCTGAGGACAAACAACCCTTGCAAGACTGACAAAGAGGACTGCTTCCATTTTAGGATTTTTTATAATATAACGTATCTTCGTTCCTACCACTCTCTCCATAGGCGGCTTGCTTCTGTCTTTTATTTAGACTATTATGTCCTAATGCTAGCTGGCTTCTGTTTGACAGCCAGAAGTGCTCGTACTCCGATAGTAAATGCGACACAACTGCCTGCGGTTGATGGTCGCTTGACAACACTTGCATGTCCTGCTGGAAGAAGGCATCTGATGGCATCGGAGAAGAGGAATGAGTGTGTTTAAAGTCACCTGCTCACTGTGAACTGCACGTCATGACTGCAAAGATATGCTAATTTTACTGACTTAAAGTGCTGGGAATATAGGTCAGCACAATTACAGCTGGGAAAAAGGAAAAAGCCCCCTTCTTGAATCACTCAATTGCCTACCACTACCCAAATCTAACAGTGCACTGCTTTAACATCGCAAAGACAGTGTTCTAGTAAAGTATCTCAATTTCATGTTTGTACCTGACAAAACTGTACTCATTTGTTGTTTCAAAATTTTGTTTTGTTTGAATTCTTATTAATACCTATGCTCACTTTTAGTCAAAATTTTATTTCAGCTCAGAGCACAGCCAGAACATATTTCATATTCAAATAACTACTAGCAGAGTAACTACAGTTACCAAATGGAATCTGGCAGGTATGTAAAAGGAGAAGTAATTTAGAAATCAGTATTTTCATACATACGAAGTTTTCTATTTGCAGACTTTCATATAAACAAGTTACATGCATGTACATGTGTGTACATATACATCACATGCACGCAAACATATGCATGAGCCACATTAGAATTAACTTCATATTAGAAATAATAGGTAAGCAATAAAGAGTAATTTCTAGCAGTTCTTAAATCCAGGAAAACGTGGTGAAGGAGAGAAGTGATCTGCAGAGTTAGGGCAATCTCCTGACACTACTGCCCCGCAGCACAGCCAGGGTTCTTACAGGAGGTCTTACAGTGCTGGGCTACATGAGAAGGGAAAGATGAAAAAAACGGTATCTTGGGGAATATTTGGGTCTTTAGGGGCTACCAAATATCTCAAGAAAGAGGGCTGTGTCAGTAACTCCACACATCAGCATGGCTATTTCCTGGAAAATTCTGCAATAAAGAAGTATTATAAACAGCACAGGAGCTGAAAAAAAAATATTTCCAGCTTTAAAAAGCCTACGTTCTCATACACACAAAAATAAGTAAAAGAAAGAGCAGCTTTTTAACCAAAAAAATCATGGAATAACTCGGGTTGGAAAAGACCTTTAAGACAGAATCCAAGTGTAACAACAACAATGAAAAGAAAGACTAAACTCTTCAGCTTGAATAATTTTTTTTCCCCCTATTATTTAGTTTTGAAAAATAATTCAGATGTCAAACAGCATTCCAAGGGAATATCCAGGGAAGATAAGTAGAAACATTAAGGCCCATAAAACCAGCAGCTGACAGGGAGAGCATCACCTCAAACGAGTGCAGTAATGCAGTTATGGTCAGTGTACTCTTTGTGTTCCTAGAGTGGTTTGTTTCAAAAAAATTACGTGGTTTCTAACTCTTCTTTTCAACCAGAATACAGGGAAAAATTAGAGGAAATGGTTTCTGTAACTGTCTCTCACACAGTGATGATGGGTCACCTTTTGTGTCAATTAAAGTAAGTAACTTCAACTTTCAGACTACTTCAAGCACTTTCAAAACAATAAAAATTCAGAAATGAATTTAACTGAGATGCAAGATGAAAACCATGTAAAACCCAAACTCTTCTTTTGGTCCCTGTACAACACCTGCAGTTCAATTCATCTCTGAGTATACAATGTTACAGACAGAACATAAAATCCTCTTGTTAACATGCAACACAAAACAGACCTGTTAGACTGCAACATAAGATGAATCAAAGCAAAAGTTATGAAAATTATTAAAAGAAAAAGGGATAAAAATACATACACTTGGTATAGGCATGACCTGCATCTGGTCACCCTGGGGAAAAAGAAAAAAAAAAAAATCACTGTAAGGGTAATGGCTTTTAAAGGGTAGAACAAAGGTCTGAAGCAGTAAATGTAGCACTCAAACATTTTAAACTAAAAGGTCAAAGTGTTCAAGAAACCGGGGTAAAAAATAAATAAATAAAAACAGGATCTTGCATTTTAGTCACTGAAATGATCTGTTAGTATATCAACATTTATGATTTTTAGGAGACTGGACTGGTAAACCCCATGCTATGATTAATAAGAGATGACAATAAGAAAGTACCTGTATTTACTGTAACTTTTTCAGCTTTAAGGTCTACAAATGGGTATATTTGTCTATTTTCACTGCAGCAACAAGAGGCTTAGCCAGACCTCGGTAGCAGGGCAGAAGCCCACTCGAAGTTAAGTTCACTTGAGACAACTGCCTCAGAAAAAAAGGCATTTCCATGCAGGCAACAGCAAAACAGTCTGAGGACATGAAGATGATAAACTAACCCAAGGAACCCCACTTTCTTCACCCAGAAAGAGGCAACAGTATCAGTGCTCTTCCCATGGTCTCACTTTTGTATTGTACTCGGGAGAAGGCAAAACAGTCTCTGCCAACTTGACCTTCTGATCCTGGGCCCTGACACTGGGAGACAAAGACAGCTTCCAAAGGAGAAAGGCTGGTCACTGGGTCACCAGTTCAAATACTTAAGAGGTTTTGGGAAGCAGGAACCGTATTTTCTAAACCTTCCGATCTGTCAAAAATAAGTATTTGTTTTCTTGTGGGCACAGCACATAAAAAAAAAGGAAGCTGTCCCTTCTCGTACAGATGATGCTTAGGTAGATGATTTCATTCTTTGATGACTTGGACAACACAGGCTCTGTTTACCAGCAGATTGACTATCTACTGAAAGAGCTGTTTTCAATACCAAAACATCCTCTTCCAGCTGAAAAAGTCTAATGCTCACTTGTTTGGGAGTCTAACATGGTGTTGACACATCACTGACAAACAAAAGTCATTTGATACTATTCTCAAAGTCCTCTTTTTTTTATTGCTATAACAGCACAATTTTTTACTGAAGTTTGACCAAAATCCAGAGAAGATGATGAAGCAGCTAGAGAGCAGCAACTGGCATGAACTATCAAGAAGTTTGCTTTAGGAAAAAGTACCTGATTTCTATAAAAAGAAAGACATCACAGACCTGGTAAGAATCCAAATTTTCCTCAAGGTAATGGCAAAAAGAAAAGAAATATAATTCAGTACGTTAATGTCCTATTAGTGGAACATCATCCGAAGTTCACAGGCCATTTCAGAAAGGAGTGAATCTGAGTAGGTGCCAGCTGGATTAGCTGGCCTGTGATCAAACTGTTATCAAGGATATGGTTACGCAGGCAGAACACAGACTGTGAACCCATGTTTTGTTTAGTTCTGAAAGGCATTTTTTGGATTGACTGGTAGAGAATTCAACTGGAGCTTCTCTTCTGTCAACAGATGAAAACAATCTATGAGAGGAAGAGGCATATCCACAGTTACGGTACAAGATTATCTTAATTGTGGACACAAATACAGCTGTATCACTTCAGGTTTTCCCACAGGCTTCAAGAGGCACTCACTGCAGTGTAACTTGCTTTCTCTTTTGGCAGTCTCCTTGAGAGAGAGCTGCACCCCATGGTATTACTGTTAAACTTGACTTTCATGGGAATCCAGAACCTAAGTTGCTAAAGGACTTGCATTACTACTTCCCTTACTTTTCTTGCAGAATTTCTCAAATCAAAAAACAAGGAAAACAAGCTAATTTCCTAAAAGGAACCCTAAAAGTACCTCTGCAAAAATCAAAATGGTAATGATGACAACTGTAAAAACAAGCAGGAAGATAAATGCAAGAGTCTGCTGGTAAAGCGTAGTGTTCATGAACAGGCAAATACTTTTTAAAAACAACTGTGCTATGGGAAACTTTAAAAAGTGTTCTGTCTCATTTCCTGATGCCTTGGAACAGGAAGGGAAATAGGTCATAATGGTATCGTTTGAAATAGATGACAGATGACTGCATTTGTTGAAGTTTTTCCATAAGCTCCTGATACTGGTAACAGGACAAAGCGGTTCCTAGAATGCCAAAATTTCCCCACTGTGTCACTAATATAACCCAGGAACTGATTGCTCCAGCCACTGAAATCAGGGGGTTTTTTAATGGCACAATATATACAGATGAAACAATAAATTCCGCCTTTTCCCTTAGCTATGTAATTTTAGTGCAAGACACACAACATTTTCAGTACTGTGTCCATTCATTAATGCTGTCTACAGTCATGTACGGTATCAATGAGCATCAAACGACAGGCTACACTACTTTGCTTTTTTCAGAACAGTCTGTATTCAAAGATCAGAAGCTGTTTCATTTTAAAGAATAACCCCCTTAGAGAAGAAGCTGATCAAAAGAACAGATTTATCACATTCATTTCTTTAACACAAAGGTTATCTCAGACTGCGGTAAGTTCTTTAGGAACAATAATATAGTTACTATTTGACTCTTTTGTTGACTTGGAATACCAAGCTTTGTCTCTTCATATAGAAGAGTTTTTGGGAGGCAAAGGAGGTCAGAATGAGTTGGCAGAGAGAGAGGAGCCAAACGTAGCTGTGCAGAGGGGTTTTTTGATCTCTAAATAGACCTGCCATACTGCATACTGATGGTGACCAACAGAACCAAACACTAGGAATTTTCTTGCTCTGATCAGCTAAGAAAAAGAGTACTATTATTGACATTAATCTCAATTATCTTCCTCCACACTGCAGGGTAAGACTGCTTTCCACATCTGTTCAGAAAGTCCACAGCCAATAACCTCCCCGTCGAAGAGTCCACGCTCAGGCAGCTTCTACAGGTCTCCTGCATGAAGACAACACAACTTTTGACCTCAAGAATGTGCTCCCTACAAGCCATTCTTCTCGCTTTGGTAAGCCACATTCACATGGTATAGAGAAGATGCTTTTTCCTGCACTGTGTTATAAACAGAGATCCCTGAAGTAGGCATAAGTGCTGGAGACATCACAACACGTCATTGAAATAGCTTTCCAGCATCACCTTGGAGATGACAGCATTATGCTGCAAAAAGCAGTGGGGAGACGGAGACCTAACTTTTGGAGTGGTTAGGATGGGTGAGGTGGAAATTCAAGGACTTGACCTTTCTGGCTTCATTCTTGTTACAGGGAAAGCAGCAGGGGCAGCTGCTGCCCCCAGAATAAACCTTCTTCTAATTCTGTCTTCTTCCCTGTTGAGTGTGGATCAAGACTTTCTCCTCTAATCCAGCAAGTATAAAACCCCCTTTCCTCATGAATGCTTCGTCTTAATGAACATGAGCCATCTGCACGATTTGGATCTAACTGTGAAACACAAGTAAAGATGACTCTAGTGGAAGTGGGTTGTAAGGGAAATGGCAAGCTGCCGGCAGACTTGTCAGAGCTCCCTCACCCACCATGACTGAAAGCAAAAGGAAGAAAGAACTAGTATACATCTAGCTTTTCTCACCTTTCTCTATCTGGATCCCTCCTTGAAGTCTGCAGATGAAATCTGTATCCGCAAACAGTTCAAAACTCAGGTAGCAAACTCACCCAGAAAACACACCCCTTACACCCAGAAGCATGCCCAGAAAATAGACAACTTGAGTCAAGTTGCTAATTGAAGAACAGAAATGGAGATTTGAATTTACTCAGAAGAAAACAAAAGACACTTCCCTCTTCCAACACTCCAGCCCCTAAAAAAAGCAACCGGCTGAAAGGTGTTGGTGAGCTGCATGCTGCTGAGGAGGCAGGAAAAAATTAGCAAGGATTCCGTGAGGCTGAACACTGTGTGCTCCCAATGACACATCTGGCTTGGCATCCAAGCTGCAGAGAGGCTGATATACCCACTGTAATAGATATTATGTCTTAGAATACATCTTAATGCTGCACTAAAAAGCTGTTGCATTTTAAGAAAACCAAATATACAATAGTTTCAGTAAATACAAGTTATTATTGGAAAATGTTGTATTGAAACTTTAGAGACAGAACAGACCATTCATTACCAGTATTAGAGTCACACTTGGACAAGCAGCTGCTCTGTGAGTAAGAGGTTTTTAAAATTAACTCAATACTTTAAAGAAGTTTTTGGGCTTTTTTTCCTCCTAATAGAATAAAAGTCAGTGCTGAAAAACCCTGTTTATTCGAAATCATGCTTGGTTTGGTGTTTCTTCCAATCCTATGAGGAGGTGACATGACACTTGACTTGCCAAGCATAACCAAGTCACATCGTTTGGTAAAATTTTAAATGAAGCACTAATTTCATTTTTTCTAATACAGCAAAATAATAATAATAATAATAATAATAAATGAAAATCACACAATGCAATTACTCTGAACAAAATTTCAGAACTGTGTTCAATTACTTTATAAAATACTCTCCCCTGCTTTCACTCCTTTTCAACAGGTTAGCATTTTAAAAAATCAAGATTCCTAATGAGAAGGAAGTTAGCTTGTCACACCAACTTCAAAGAATATGCCAGAAGCAATATAAAACAAACAGTGAATTCCTGTGAAGCCAGCAGAAGCTTTCTCTGTTCCTTTCCTTCCTCTGAAGTCTTTATCACCAGTTTTCATGTAACAACACTACTAACCAGTAAAGACAGAAGGAAAGCACATCCAAGCAATTTTATACTAGTTTCTAATGGTAACTATTTAAAATGATAGGACAATTTTTCTTTTTCCAGTTTTAAAGGGAAGAGTCACAATACATGACCTGATTGGGTCTTAGTCAGAGGTCACCTGTGATGTGATAAATAATTAATAAAACACACAAAAGAGATAGCAGATATAAGTAAGCGACCATTTCAACAGCAGCTCAACAGAATTTAAAGTATTCTAACCTGGCAGGCAGAATAATGCAAAAAGAGCTTTAATTAAATAGCAGAGAAGTTTAAGCAGTATGTTGTCAGGCTTTCTCTTCTTTCCTTGAACAGGTAATTTTCTCATTCTTGGACATTTAATTTCAACAATTTTGATGTAGAGGCCCACTCCACACCCCAATGAACTTACCACTTCTGATCTAGACAAGATGCTCAGTGTAACTCGATCAAATTCAACCAGCCTGCATTTTTCTAAACCACAGCTCTCCTGGTAAAAAGCACTAGCTTGACAGTGTAACAGTATTTAAATATATCTAAATCTTCAATGCTGTTTTTCTTTCTTTAAAAGAATTTCCTACTTACACTAACCATGTTAGCACTCAAAATAAAAACAGCATATAAAACCACATACAAAGCTTATTAGTCTTTAATACTGCATTTAAAATAGAAATGTCACAGACTTATTTGCACTCGCTTAAGAACTACCCAAAAGTTTAGCTATACTTCATTTCTTCTATGAAGATCTGTATGCATCTGAGTGCCTTTCATTCTATTTGAAAAAAATATTTATTTTTTATTTTTATCATTTTAACTTTATTATTTATTTTTAACATATTCCTTGAACTTCTTTACTCTATTGAGCTGCAGTCTGATAATCCTATGAATTCTGTGATCTGTGTCTTGGGCTCCTGTACAACTATTGAACAACTTTAAAACTGCTCGCTAAGGCAGCACAGAGTGAGGATGGAAACTTGTGTAAACACACATGCTATCACTTGCTCAAGGCATAAGATATATCTGGAAAGTAATTAAGTGTTTTAAAAATGCAATCTGAAAACTACCGACTCCAGATCATTTTAACTCACATTTTTCTACAGAAAAAACCAAAAGTCTTCTTTATGTTTTTCTCTCAGTTGTAGTTTTGCTAGTAGCCTCACTTCTGCCTCATTCCTATTCCCTAGCATAGCGGAAAGGGAAATTTTACTAGTTTCCCATTCCTTTTGTTTCTCAGGTGAATGTGCGCACACATGCTACACACTATTCTGCTTTCCCTTCAGCACATCCAGGCTACATTTCTTTCATTTCAGTGAAAATGTACCTTGGCTAGCAAAAGCCTAAAAATACACATACAATTCCTTCCCTTGGCAGAGGAATATTCAGTGCACTTCTGTGTGAGCAGTGTCAGCATGAACTGCTGCACTTCAACCTTCACCTTTACATGTATTTTTAGTATCCATCATTTAAATTTGCTTTCCTTTCCTCTCTCCCATCAAACAGTTCCTCTGCTCTTTCTCCTGAGCTTTTCAAAATTCAAACATAACCAGCAAAATTCAAAACAAAATAAAATGGACTGGAGAAGGCAGGTAAGAAATCAGCTGCACCAAATATGAAAAATTAGCGTGAAGAGCAGAAGGGTAAAAAGATAGAAACATCTCAATTTCTGCTATTACTCCCCATCATGGATACACCTATATCTGCAATCTCTTGAAGTCTGGGGTAAGTGCTAGGGGAATGGTGTTTCAGTTAAGAGTACAGCACTAGTGGAGTTTTGAGAGTGCTGAAAAACAACATGGTATGGAAAAATGGTTGCTGTATTGAACTGAAATTCTTCAGTTGATAACACAAACACTCTCAGTCTTATCAGATTTAAAAAGAACAGTCATGGTTTTATGAATATGACAAGGCAATATAATTACTAGAACTCCATGAAAGTAACATGCTGCTCTGGCGTACAATGCTTTGAAGTGCTAAAAGGTATTATCAATTTGACTTACTAGGTAAACAAAACTTAATAGCTTGGAAAAATGGCCAAAAGCCAGTACCACTGGAGTTGGTGTGCATTAAACATAGGTGAACTGGTTAGAAAAAAGGTCCAAACAATTACTGTTCTCCCCATTTTCAAACTGTTTTTACGTCACTGAAAACTCTTTCAACTGGCATTGAAGAGGTTCCACTATGCTCCAGTGGACACATTTTAACCTTCCTGTAGCTGGGACCAAAGCTAGAGACAACTCAGCAAGCATCTGAAGATTTATGAGAAGTCCACATTTTTTTAGTGTCTTACTCTTACTTTAGATGTCATTTGCTTTTAAAATGTATAGTGCCAATACCCTTCACGGACCAGTTGGTTTTGAATTGCAGTTGAGTAGGCAGTACTAGCCATTCACCATCAAAACAGTAATTTTTTCTCTAACTCATAACGTGTTCCCCATGAGGGAAATCTATTAAGACAAACCTTCAGAAGTGCAGAGTTAAACCTTCATTACAGAAGACCCATATGACAGCAAAATAAGATAAAAATCTGACCTTCTGAAGTCCTCCATTCTCCTCCACCAAAGGAGGAAGAGCACTGGTGCTATTGGTAGATGGTGGTTCGACATTGTAGTCACGAAAGCAGCAGAATAAGGTGCTAAAGATACTTCGACTCCTCTGCTTCTTCAAGCTGATATTACATTGGGACACTAGGAGAGGAAAAAACCAAACAGAAAAATAAATTCATGTAGTACAGACCAAGTTTTCCAGACCACAATGACTGAATTTAAGACGCATGGTTATAACCTCAGAAGTCCTTCTCAAGTCTTAGGATAACCTTGAAGAGGTTCTCCATCCCACTGAGATCCCCTTCCTTCTGTATCGACACATTTTTTCATTGTCAAACTCGCATGGTGACATTAACCTATTATAGCCAACCGACATATCAGCACAACAAAGATCTTGCCACACTAAGAGAATACATTTGAGAGTTTTCCTAGAAATATCCAAAGTAGTAATTACTGTAAATTACATGAAATAACTTGCTGCTAGAATATGTCTCTGGACTGAGGAAGCAAACAGGACTGAGTAAGCAAACAGAAGAAACGCAATGAATGCCTACTGAGGCCCAGGCATATTTTCTAGCTAAATTAACGATCACATGTGCAACATTTAAACTCCTGCTAGGGTCAGAAAAAGATCTGAGATGTTTCTGAGTTTCATCTGTTACTGTTTGGCAGCGTTGCTGGAAGACAAAAGACATGACAGAGGCAGCACTGTGAGCTGCAACACTGCCTGCAGAATAAATCTGGAGAGCGTGTTACTCAATAAGCAGAAGTCCTGGCCTTTCTTTTCAATTTGCTTATTGGTCTATCAGGATTAAAAAAAAAACCCAAACTGGTAAAACATTACATACAGTTCAATGAAAGCAAGTATAGGTTTTTTGAAGACTAAAACCTGTAAATAGAAGCAACAGTTTGGAGAAGAGAAATGCACATAAGACATCTAGTGATTTCTTTAAGATTCAAACTCCTGAATGTTAGGATTTTGAACACACGTTAAAATAAAATAGAAAATAAAATAATTGAATAAAAAAATTAAAATACAAATAAAAAGAGTTGGAAAAGAGTTTTAAGAGTATTTTAAGTAATACTCAATTTGATCACCAAATAGTTTAATGATCTATTGTCAGCTATAAGTATTTGTTTCCTATGTCAGAGTGCAATACCCGACAGATTTAGCACCTTCCAGGGCAGGGACAGCAGGTGCATCCTCTTCATCTTACGCCTTTCACGCAGCCCTTTTTCTTTGATGTTTATCTACACCACTGCAACACACAGAACTGTATGCTATCCATCCTTAACTTGTTATCATCACGTTGTAACACAATGAGACACAGCCGGGGCATGTGCATCTTGTAAATAACTACTTTACCGCAACTATGACCATGAATACTGTGCAAACCGAAACACCACGCACCCCCGCCAGAGCCAGGCACTCCCTTCAGCTGTACCGCCTTACCTCACCCAGCACCAACCCACCCCTCCGTTCAGCAGAGTACTACCTTAGACTACAGAGATTAATGGCTTCCTTTTCAGAGTCAACAAATGATTTCATTTAACATACATGGAAACAAGCCCGAACAAGTTACTTTTTATTCTTTTTTCACAGCTATGCAGCAACACACCTTGAAGTAGCAAACTTTAAAAGGTGGATTCCACTGAGGGAAAAAAAAAAAAAAGGATGCTATGGAAGTTGTAGCACCAAACAGATTAATAGCCATTCGTGCGCTACACAGTTTATTTACTTGCTGCATTAGAAGGAACAAAACATTCTCCCCAGCCCAAAGTTAGAGGGTAAGTGAAATTCTTAGCAAATTCCATTACACACATCAATATATAATTCCCCTTCTTTCCTCCTCTCTCAGATTGTTAGGGAACTGCCACATGTATCTACCTTCCTCCTGATACTACAAATATATCAAGTGCAATCAAGGCAACTGGCAAGAGAAATACAAATAATACAATTATTACTATATGAAGAAAATATCAGTGAAAGAAGAGTTGTGTAGGAAATGGAACAAATCTCCCCTGGAAGCCTTAAGAGATACCATTGTGCTCTGAAGTCAGAAGGTGTGCAGGTACATGTATGTGCTTTGACAAGAAAGCCTCATGGTGCAGATTTTGAGTGAACTTTCAAGCACTCTCTGAAAGTACAAACAAAATCTTCTGATTTTGTAGAGTCAGCATAAGCTAGACATCTACACCTTCTCCTCTCAAAGCACTTGCAAGGTATCCAATGGGTCTAACAGTAATTTTTTGTTCTCTATACAGTACATATTTCCCACAATATTTTCCTGCCTTAAGGGAGTAAGCAACGCTTAGGTTTAGTTATTAATTGCTACTAAGAGGCAAATGTACTGGTATCAAAAACTGAATGTTTTTTTTAAACTTTCACCATTTAAAGTGCTCAGACAACAGAATAAAGTTGGAACTGTGAACAGATTTGCGCGTCGTGTGTTTAAGGAAGTGATTTATTTCTTTGAAGACACTTGCAAACTGAAACCAATCTAAACGTTGCTTTTCAATACTCCAGTTAAACAGAAAATATGCAGAACTCTGGCCATTGATGGTCCAAGCCACAGTAAAAAAAGACTCACTCTCAAAATGTCACATTGTTTGCAACAGATCTGCAGAAACGTGTTTAGAAATTCCCACAGGATGCCTGCGCAGCTATGAAGGACTTTCTCAAAACAGCACTCAAGAAAACTGGTATGGCAAGCACAAGCAAGTTTATTGCAATGTCATCCAGGCAAGGAGAGCTCCTTTCTGACCTTAGACACTGAAATACGCTGAAATTAGAATGGGAAGCACAATGCTGTGTGTGCTGTTCCCTACAGCTAGTGCCACAGAAACCTTCCTAATAATTTTTTTTCTTCAGCCTCTACTTAAAAATATGACAGCAAATAACCACATTTGACTGCTTAAAATAGCAATGCTCTTAAAACAGCATTTATTACAAGCTTTTATTTTTCCTGAACTAAATAATTCTATGGCTAGTCTAAATAACCATTCAAAAATCTCAGACAAAAGCTACTGATTTGTTCAAATCTTTTAAGAATGCTTGTTTTCCTTGATCAAATTATACATCTGCAATCTGGCCACTCACTTTCACTTCGTGAAATATTTGTTGGAGGAAAAATAATGTTGGTTTTCATCTTGGCAGTTTTGCCATTCGTAATACAGCACTGTTTCAAATAGGTCTTTTCATGAATTTGAATGTTATTTTAAAGAGATCCATTTTTAAAAATAATACATTCTAGAGGCTTTACTGTGACCTATTGAACTACAATTTTGGATGCAGTAAGGAACAGAAGTTTTCAAGCGGTTTTACATGTCGTGCTTAATTAATAAACAGGCACATGTATTGCATATGTAGAAAAGATCTGCACCATGTCTCATTTTTAGCAATTATGACAGTGTTGTGCATCACAGAAAATACTTTCTCCTTCCCTAGTTACGCTGGACTACATGCAATATGGTGCTGCTGTTTGCTAGATTTGCTTTTCTTGAAGCAGTGACAAATATAACAACTGTAACTCTGAAGGTGCAAAGAAACATTAATATTGAACCACTACCATAAATTTAGGTATTCTGGATGCCAGCAATTTTTAAAGACAGAAAAAAAACAACTCCAGAGGACAAAAGCTGGTGTTCCTTAAAAGCTTATCCGTAAACCCAGTAGTAATGACACTGGAATGGTAAGCTGAATTATGTCAACTCCAACCCTGAGCAGCACCCGGCCTATGGAATTTTAGAGCACTTTCTTTTTTTCCTCTCCATCTTCCAGGAGTTACAACCTCTCTTTCTGGAACTGATTTCCTGTAACATCCATAGAAGCACTACACTCACTACCCCTATCAGCACTGAAAGCCGAAGACAACTTTAACTGACCTTTTACATCTTCAACACTGCATACCAAACATGTAAAACACCACATACCAAAAAAGCCCAGGCAAAACAACTTCACAATACGAAAACATGTTATCCCTGAAAGCAGAGAAGACTGTAACCTGCAGATACCTACAGAAGAGCTCAAGAAAAGGAACAACGTAAGACTGAGGAGATGCTTTCCCTTACCACCCCCCCAGGTGCACTCTAACCACAGTTTAAGGACCAACTTACCCAAAGGCATCAACTGTGTATGGAACAGCCCTCAACAAATTCCTCTCTCATGACTTTGTCCCATCCCATTTTGAGCCTACGTCAACTTTTAGTGCCAAAAGCACTCTGTGACAAGAAGGCCCACAGCTCAGCCAACAGTTTAGCTGTTTCATAATTCCAAACCTCTCCTTGTTTCTTATCTTTGTACCGATTCGTATTTTTGAGCAAGAGGAGAGGGACTAGAACCACACACAATATCCGGGAATGAAAGGACAGCACCATGAATTTATACACCCACACAACGCTTTGTTCTCTGTTCTATTGCTTTTCTAGTAATTCCTAATATCTTACTTGAGTTTTACAAGTGAGGACTGCGCTAATGTGATTTTTCAGAAGATCTTATTGTAACACCAAGATATCTTTATTAGTAGTTATTTCAGGCATCACTGCAAATTTAAGTCAAGAGTTTTTATCTCTTCCCATGTAGAAATTTTCACATCTATCTACACTTAATTTCATCTGCTATTTTAGAGGCCAGTCATTCAAAATCATGTCACCTTCCTGTAACTCTTCAGTTTTAAATCTATATACAGATGCACATATATGCATACATATTTGCACACAAACAAATACACACCTCCTTTCCCTTACAAATTTTGTCATTTTATTTCCTTATTCCCTTTTCCATATGGTTTAATGCTACACTGAAGAGCAGAATTCTCAGATCTCTGTGTAACTTCTTCCCCAGGAATCTCACAGAGGTTTGCAAGAGCCTTCAGCCAAGCACTTTGTCAAATTAGCTGGATTCGTAGATTATTGCAGACAGGGTCAGAAACAGGAGCACAGCTCTTCCTGTCTAGAAGCAAAGTCCTTCTGGCACAGATATTCCCTGATTTGAAAGTGCAAGGTCTCACCTATAATTTCCAGATCCTATTTCTAACAACAAGCCTCACTGCTCATAACCTGTGTGCTACCCGCTGCTTGCGGGTAAGTTAATTCTTGAATTGCCTACAAGTTTATGGAATCCAATGACGGTCCACAGAAATGTGCTTACTGAGGTCTTCTGGCAAGTCTTAACAAACCCATGGCACTACTAAGCCTGGGGAGGGCTTCAAGGAAAGATAAAGGCAAGTTTTAAAATAAATTACTATAATCATATAAGCTTAAAGGGAAGATATGCACCCATACTGGGTGGTTGTGTTATACAAAGAGAAGAGGAAGCAAAAGACAACACAACAAATTCCATGTATTACAGAAAAATATTATAATAGAATTTAATACAAGAGCATGCTAACAGAAGTAATCTAACAGCATCCTCCCAAACCATCCTTTGGAGGCAGAGGGTTGCACTGCTTTTCTCCCACCCAGGACACTTTCAACAGAAGCTGAAGTTAAACAGTGAAGAAAAAGCTTCTCTCTCGCACTGTCCTCTAAAAGGTATAGTTCAGGTATTCTCCCATCAAGTTTTGCTGTAGTTGTGTGAAATTAAAAAAAAAAGGCTGTCATGCTGCCCTTGTACAATGAACTCCTTGCTGCCGCAGGAAGCCAGTGGGCTGACAGAAGCGCTCCTAATCCAGCCCATCCCGCTGCAGTGCATGACTGAGCTAATTACCACTGAATTTTTTTTCCTAATTAAATGAATGCAATAGCCAGTTCTCCCAAATAATATGAACTGGGTAATGAAGAGACTTTCCATGCACTTACAGATGAACTTGCTAAATGCAATAAAAAGAACATCTGTGTATCGTGAGCTCTCAGCTAACAAGTTTGTTTATAATACAAAATGGAAAGATACAAGCCAGAATAAAGTGGTATTAAACAAAGCCCTTCTTCAAAAGGAAGCCGTTTTGCAATGTATACATGATTAGAGATGCATAATTTGTCCATCTTAAGAGGCTGCATCTGATCTTATTAGAAAAATAGAATTTTATATCCTACATGATTCAAGCTAGAAACAGTCAAGTGGCAGAAAACCACTAACTTTGCTTATACAGCTCCTGGTTTTGTCACTTATTGTCCAGGATAGAAAGTATTTTACAACACTTGGCACTGAATCTGTAAGCAATGCCCACATAGCTTTGGTTTTAAATGCCATTTGCAGTTTGTAATTGAAAAGTTTAATCTTCCATGTAAGCTTTGCAGAAAATACAGCAATACCAGCACTGTCACATACCTGAAACAACCACCCGCAACTGGTTTAACTTTCAAACATGTATAACCCAAGCAAATCGCTCTGTTTATTATTCTGCATGATATAACCCTGAATTATCTTCATTTCAATTGAAGCTGGCAACCTTCCTCCCCCTAAAACCATAATTAAGTAAACGTAAAGTTTTGGTTTTTCCACTGAAATTATGTCTTTGAAGGGAGTGATCCCAGACCAGTTTAGTGAAAGAACAATCTTTCTGAAACATTTAACTCTCCCCTCCCCACCAAACCTTTTCCTACACATTGCATTAGTCTGCTCTGGATATGGAGCTGATTGCATGGCTAGGGGCCAAGAAATAAAAGCTTAAATACGTAACACAGGTGGGGACATAGGGGAAAAATAACCAAGAAACTTATTTCTACTTTTGAGATTATCTCATTTTAATCTACGTAAAGTAGGTCACTGCACTTCCACCTGAAAAAAAATGTCACTATGATTTATGAACTTTTAGGAATTTTAGGAAGAAGTGAACACTAATCTTATTAACCCATTCCGTGATGTTTTGGAAAACAAGCTCAGAAGTTGCACCTGTACACTAAGATCAAATTGTTATGCAAGAACAGTTTATCTCATTCAAAAAGAAGTTATCTAGTGGATATCAGAATACTACAATTTGCTTTCCATACCTGTGAAGTCCTACAAAAATACACTTTCACATAATACCTAGGACAAAAGGAGAAAAAATCATTGGGACGAATGAGAAAGAAATAAGACCTCTACCTAACCAAAGCAAGCTCTGGAAACATTTTTGTTGTGGCAGCTTAAAGCAAAAAAACTTCTTTTGCCCTACATAAATTCTTTACTACAGTCCTCAAATCTTAGTGGATTAAGTATCTGCTGTCGGTTATTGGATGCTCATTTTCTAAGGATCAAAAGTAGTGAAATTCTAAAGTAACTTTTTTAATACGGGACTAAGAAGGTGGCACTGCTTTCTCTGTACAAGGCTGCGATGCATCATGAGATACAGCTGGTAAATATTAACAGCAACTGTACACAGAAGTCAATTGACAAGGAGGGACAAGAAACCATGAAAAGGCTCAAAACAGCACAAAAACCTGATGCATCTCAAGGCAAATTCCAAAACCCTAAAGCAGCTGGTACACTTCAGTCTGCAGGCTGAGGTTTGGTTGGACACACATACATGATGGTATAACCTTCACATCATGTGTGTCAGCTTCTCAAATAAGCCATAACTTAAACACCTGCGCTGTCATGCAGTGTTGCAGTATTCAAAAGTTAGGAGAGCTGCTACTAGGAAATACTGTGTTAAAAGAAATGCATCTGTCAAAGTCTTGCATTTATTCAGCTGGAAGACTGAAGGCAGATCTACTGCTTCAGGGGCATCCAAATTTCATAATGAAGCCAAAAAGTTAAAAACTGTTTTAACAACTTAATTAACCTGCTGAACTATGTTCTGAGTTAAATACCTTCAAGTTCAAATTAAACAGACCAGATTCTGGCTGCCTCCTTTCCTGCTCCAGTGCTTGACAAGCTAACAGGGCCACACTGAGACCACTTCCAATTTAGAGAAGCAGCACATGTACATCTGTATCTCCAAAAGACTGAAAAGTAGGTCTCCCTGTGATCCAGGAAGGAACTAATTAATGCTTAGCACTTTCATTTGTGTGCCTGTATTGCTTGCCACTGCAACAGCCAGGGACAGAAAAGGTGGGTAAGAATACAAGGGAGATAGGAGATAGTCCATCTTCATACATTCCAGAGGAGCCTACGGATAGAAATTCTCAAATCATGTATCTGCTTAAAATTATAAATAAAATTAGTAAATAAAATAAATAACTAGCCACGCCCCACAGTCACCCTTCCATCAGCTGGTAGTCTGAAATGGTAACAGAGCTCCCACACATACAAAGGACCAGAACCACTTGAAAAAAGATAAAACATTAAAAGAAACACCCCCCCAACCCCACCTCACTTTTACGCTACACACAAGGCAAGGTTGCGGCACTGGAGTTTAGTATTCACTGGCAGAAGTGATCAAACCCAATTTTTTTTTTCCTTCTGCTAAACCAAAAGTATTTCACTTCTAAAGTAATTCATGTGCTGCAAAAGCAACACTTCAAAATAGTTTAAGGGCAAAATAAAATATAGCAAATAATGCAAAAGTAGCTCCAGTGCCAAAAGATTACTACTGTTTTTAACTGGATGGAAAAGAAGCTAATTGAATATGCAGGCAATGTTATGGAGATGTATTATGCTACAAAATAAATATAACTTTTTGCAGTGACATTATGGAGTGCTTCAGTAAGTGCTACAGTGCTTCAGTAAGCTTAATGTTTTGTCTCAGCCACAGTAATCTATAGAAGCAATGCCACAGAACCTGATGCATTTAAAGCAGCAGCACACCCTGAAAATTCACTTCAAAAAAAAAGTATTTTCTTTAAAAAACCCAAAGCATTTCAGAAGCTGTAGCATTTCGTCGTTGTTTAAGTGAGGCCTGAGCTGCTCCATCTGGAGATTTTCCCAGTGCTGAAGCTTGGAGCAGCAGTTGAACAGGAAATACTGCGCAGTCTGTGCATGCATTACATTCCTGTCCCACCCCGAGCAGGCAGCCAACAAACAAACCTTTCTTCTAGTAAAAGAGGAAAAAAAAAACCCCCGAAAAAAAAAAAGGCAGACTGCACAAAGTTCACCAGCAGATGTGGCCTATGAATCTAAACTGGCCTTTTCTGCTGATAAAAAAGAATTTGATGCATTTGCAATGTTGGTGTAACGTCATGGTGTTGTGAAGCTGGATCAGCAAAGACCTGGAAGTTTAAAGATGCAAAATCTGCAAAGCTGAGCTTCTGTGGGGTGCTGTTAAGTGAGCAGTAACTGCACATATGTCAGGGGGTTTATTTTAAGAAGGTTTTGCCAAATATTAGCAGCAGCTTACAATCAAGCTGCAACAGTTACTCAGAACTGAATGTTGTACAGCAAAAGAGACCTATCTGCAAAAAAGATTGTTTTATTTCCATTTTATGTGCAGCACTAATGAACGAGGACTCAGCACTTAAGTTTGCCTTCAATCGTAAAGTAACAAACGGTTAGTAACCAGAACATATGTTTGTGTATCTCAACTCTTTTGAATTGCTCCCAGGTTGGCCTCTTACATTCTGGAAGATATTTAATAATAATTTGTTAAATACTTGGGAGGGAAAGCAAAGGAGAAACAAACAAATGGAAACACGAGCAGCACACGGGGTCAAAATGGCAGTATCTCAGAGTTTGTTAGTCACGGCTGATACCCTCTGGCATCGGAAGAGGATTAGAGTCAAAATGGCAACGAAGCAAATGTAAACAAGCATGTGTTTATACAGCAAAAATATGTACAGTATCTGATCTGCTCTGCCTTGGATTGTGCTTACATGTACCATGGTGGGAAAGGCAGAAGAGAACAATTCGCCAAATGCTGAGCAGCTAAAACACAGGAAAAGCAGATACAAGCGAGCAACGGGCAGGCATCTGAAGCCACCACCCAACCAAACCAGTTAACAGTTTTCCCTAAACTTTAATTTAATTCAAAGCTGGTATGATAAACAAACACACACACACGCACACACACACACACACGAGTCTTCGAACCGGTGTTCCTTAAAAATAAAGACAGAGTGAAAAACAAGCTAAAGAAGAGCACTTTTGAAGGGTGTGTTTTTCTTACTACACATGGTATGAATGGACAGACAGACGGACAGTCACCTACGGCACAGACACATACACCTCTGCAACCCCAGGCCATGTTTTCTTTAAGAAGTTATGCCATGAAATCAGTATGCAGTTACTGAAGATCTGTAAAAACCCCTTTTTCTGTGCTCCATGCAAACCACCAAGCTATCCACCTGCTGCACTTATTTTACCCAATCTGTTAATTTTTCAAGTCAAAGCACGATCCAAACCTTAAGACTGTTGCTGGGCACCATACCTACGATCAACCTGCTTCCTTATCAAGTTTGTTGTTTAATAAATAGATGTTTGGGTTCCCCCATTCCCCATCAATGACCAGATTCACAACCTCAGGTTGTGAAATTGAGCTGAGTTTCTTTCTGCCTCCTGCTGCAAGCAGGTTGACTCAAAGACAGGGGATAGTTTTGGTACTTTTTTTGCCTTGAAAGCATGAGATGAGTGGTTCATCAAACCCAAATGTAGAAAAAATGCTTCCACTCTTTTTCCCCTCAGAAATACTAGGACACCTCCAACCAAAGCTTTATCAAAAACTCGCTCATCTGAGGACAGTAAGCTTAATTTACTTTTCCTAAATACAGCCATAAGATGTTCCCATAGAGACAGCAATGTTCCCAACTGTACTTTTTGCAAAAAATACTTCAGTAAGACATCAAATCTAAAGCATTAGTCTATTTTTGTAAGCTTTCTCATCTCTTTCCTAGGAACAGCTCTTATCTAACAGATGCATCTCACCAAAATGCTGTTAAAGGGTGCTCCCTTGCAAGGAAAAGTTTTGGTTTTGCATTTTGCCTTATGAATTGTTCATTCACTTCCTGGGGATAATTCTGGGACATTCTCATTCCTTCCAGGGAAATTGCTCATCCAAAGTCTTCTCCCCAAAAGATACATCCTTAACAGTAAAAATCAAACTAGGATCAAACTAGGACACTTTTTTTTTTTTTTAAAATTAGTTCCTTTGATCTCTATTTCCAATTACCACTTATTTCTCCCAACCCATTCCTATTTTGTGGATATTGAGTGCAGTTCTCATAAATCACCCACTCTGCGAGAAAGTACACATTTAAAATGATGCTAACATTTCTGGTAACATGTTTAACAGAACCAATGCCATTTAAATAATGTAATTTCTGGAAAAGACTGTCTTAATGGAGAAGGGCACACACATGACTACTTTTGAAATATTTACCTTCTTTGGAAGAAAACCAGATGTTGCATAACTTCAAAAGACATCGCCTTTAATAGAGATGATGTTATTTGGACCAATTACTGTTTTCCCCCATTCCTCCCCAAATTTCTCTGTACTAGGAAACCCAGATACAAAGGAAGAAAGAGGAACCCCACTCATTTGGAAGAGGAAACTTCCCCTAAATCACTGCATCATCTGTGCTTTGGTCATTAATATAAAAGTAACAGCTGTTTCTAACAACTAAAAACACTCCTGAAACCAAGTTACAGTCAGCATACAGCTAGTATCACTTTAGCAGGTTATCTGAATCCAGTGCTTCTGGGAGCAAAATTAAAACATCAGGTTTTGATTATAAACTTAATTGTTGCATCTTTAGTCACAGGGATTTCTCAAGAAGCAGGCTGTGAGACACTCGAGTGCATCTGCTGGGACAAAACCTGACTTAGAAGAATTGTTGCCAAAGTAATTTCTCCTCCAGCTTCAGCTTCCATGGAATAGGATTTACTCAACCTTAAGATTATCTTTCATAAATTCTCTCTTTTTTTTTAAATACAATATTTATGGACATGTAATGCTAGTGCATATTACAGAGAGAAAAATGTTTGCAATTGTATTTGCTGCTTTTTTTCTTCAAACTGTTGCATCCGCCCTCACCTGTTAAACTAGAAAGAATTTTGATGAATTTAGGTTTTCTGTAAGACCTACACATATTCAGTAACTATATTAAATCTAAAGTAATTACAGCATCAATCACTGCAGTTTTTCAATTCAGCGTGTCACTTGTGGAACAGCAGCAGTGCCAGATATCTCTGACGAAAATTTTAAGCTGCATTTCATCTTTGTGTAACAAAGCATCTGCACTCCTAAGTAAAGAGGTACATCACAAAAACCCCACATGAGTGTACCGCGAATTCTTATTAATCATTTGCTAAAAAACCTAGCATTGCCCTGGTGAAGCACAAACCCTCCCTCCTTGGCTTTCAAACTTGTCTTCCCTGGGGTGTATTTAAAAAGGCCAGCAGGACACATGCTGTCATTTTTGAGACACAAACATAACGCACTCCTATTAAGTTTAAAACATCTAAATGTCTATCTGAATCCTGATCAACTAAAAAAACCCCAAACAACAACAAACCCTGACTACAGAGGAAGGAACAGCCAAAACCAATATACATCTTACATCATTTAAAAATGTTTAGGAGTCTGATACAAAGATTTTTATTTCCCCACTGGCTGAGTATGTAAGTTGTACAAAAACACAAAGCTTAACTAAATATCAAAACCACCTTTAAAGAAAACGTTCAACTTACCTTACTCAGCAAGTCTGTAATTTTATTAAAAGAGATAAATGCAGTATTTCACATTAAGAATTAAGAAGCCTGAAATGGTAACTATCAACAGTCTATAAAGTACTTCAAACAATGCCAGCAAGCACTTTAACAGCATGGACTGCAGGTACTGCTTAGTATTAAGTATATTTTTAACTAATGCCAAGAAATAAATTGGAAAATATTAATTCCTAGCTCTTCTCACCTTGTACTTTGAACTCAAGATTATTTTATCCATCCTGTATTCCCAGGCCATTAAAAGCAACAAATTCCTACCTGCAAGTATGATATTCAGAAAGCTAGATTAAGAATGAAACAAAAGATATTGGGAAACTGCAAGTTTTGTATGATAAATTTACTACAGTTTGGACAAGAAAAGTAACAGAATTTGCCCAGTTTCCAGCAGCTGCTTTCTAGAATAAAGCCATAGTTTACTGCCTGTTTAGAAATTTAGATAATAAAAATTAAAAAAAAATAATATTAATTTTTCTTATTCCATAAATCTTAATAGGAGGACATTTTTTAAAAAGCATTTTGGTGCCTTGAACAAGTACTTGGATGACTCTACCAAGCTGACAGTTCAGCTGCAGGTTGGAACAGCTGCAGACATGTTTAATTGCTTCTCCAAATACCCAGAACATCAAGTACTTTTGACCTATTTGAAATATCCTAAACTTTGTACTAGAAGGAATGCACACAATTTAATACCCATGCTTTAGCTTCTAACAATCCCATAAAGCAGAAAGCTACCCACTTGTTATTGTACATGTACGTCATGAGAAAGCATAAATGACTGACTGCTGTATAACTGATGTTAAAAACCCAGTGTCTTCATGACGACCAAGTTTGTAGAAGTTTAAATATAAACTGTTTCCTTAATTCTACCAGGAAAAAAAACTGGTAGAAAAAAACTAAACACAAAAATAGCCGAAGCAGTACAGTAACTTTTTGTTGTTTACCAAAGCAAAAATGATGACATTTGTAATTATGTGGATACATTCTACAAACCCCACTTGTTATCCCCAAACAAAGGTCATCTATTGATCTTATCAAAGGAAAATAAAAGAAGGTAAAAATAGCATCTGCACCCATTAACAAAATTAACACTCTTTCCTAGCTTACTTCTTCAGGACATGCCTTTGTGCTAATTGTAGGAGATAACCAAGGCATGATGCAACAGAAATTACTCTTAATATTACTGCTTGCCCAGGCCCTAGTTTCTCAATGTAGATTCTTGCCCAAGCCGTTTATGCAGAACATTTCCAATCAGTTGGTTTCTGCCCGATCTGGCAAAAAATTTAAAAAAATAAAGAGCTGTTTCCCTTCATCAATGATGCAGGGGCGAGGGTGCGCACATAACACGATACTATCCCCCACCGCTTTGCATCCATTTCTTTCTTGGGATAAAGGAGCCGAACTTTTACCATTTGCATTAAACAGACCGTACTGTCCTGTTGTTCTTGGCACCAAGGAAAGCCAGGTCTTTCAGAGCACTTATTCTTCATCTCTTAGGGAGACAGGACCCTTGTCTTACTAAGAGCACTTCTAATAGCAGAGGTCCCAATTAGGCTCAGGGGACAAAAGCAGCTGATGTATGATCTCATGTAGGAGCCCAAACCAGATGACTGATCCAGTCATCTACTGCACTTAGCTTAGATGGAAAAACCCAGGCATACAGACCCATAAATCTTAAATCATATGAAATCTATACCTCAGCATATACTCAAGCACTTAGAAGGCCATCTTTAAGACTTGCCCCTTCTCCTCTCCCCAAAATAATAAGCTCTAACCTTACAGAGCTCCAGCCAGCAGCCAACACTCCGCATCACTCCTCTTCAGTCATCTCACACGCTCAGCACAACTCTGACTCGGACTTTGCCGGTTGGCATTGAGACGCCTGCACCGGCTCTGCAAGCAGGTGTTCACTACAACAACCCCCGGTGATGTGGGTTGTAACTTACACTGAGACGGAAGAGGGGGGCAGCAACAACGATTTCTAACCGAAAACTGCACGGGTGCCTCCGGGATCCCCGGCTGCGTGCAGCAAAACTTGCACTGAGAAAAGCATCGCCTAAGATGGTCACACCTGCCACAGCTGTATGCGCTGTTGATCCTAACAGCTTTAAAAATCCCTTTTGGCCCAAATAATAAGTATTACTTGCTGCACTATAACACGGCACAAGCAGTTTTAAAAGCTGTCTTCTGGCTATTGGCTGAGTGCTAATCAGTTCGGGCAGAGCCTCTCCCTGCCCATTTAGCTCCTTCTGCCCAGCCCCAGCATAATCAATGAATTACTAAAATTCTGCATTCGAATTAATCTCCCAAAGCTACACAAAGCTAAAGCAGAAAAGCATTGTATGTGATTGTGTGCCTGCTGCAAAACAAGCTGTCTGGCATCTCTCCTGCTCCTACATAACCAAAATGAGGAGGACAAATAGCAGCATATCTGCTTCATTACTGCCTTCCCTAGGAAAATCTTATTTTTCTTGGGGACACAGGGAACAACATGACAAGAGAAAGACATGACCAAACAGGATTTTCCCAGACCAAAATTTAACAAAGATCAACAGTACAAATCTGGAGCTAACTCTTGCAATGCTATGAAGACATTCTCTTTTCTGCTGAAGAACTCTACTCCAGAAACACATGTGCATGAACGAAGGCACAAGTCCTCTCCTCCCATGGTCCCAACACAAGCAACGAACTCCAGCCCTACAAAATAAACAAAGTAAGGTCCGTTGTGTTTAAGACTCACACTGCCAAAAATCTCCTGCCAAGGGCCAGACGGCTGGTGGTGGGAAGTTTCTGGGTGGTAATGGGTCTCCATGCTGAACAGAATGATTATTATTATTTTTTGTTTTAATTACATCATTGTAGCTCCAAAATAATTTATGTGGATATCCTCCATAACCTCCTGGTAGCTCACTCATCAGTCCAGCTGACCACAGGCAGCGTTCACAAAGCCAAGCTGATAAGCAGTTGTAGGTTGTAATTCATTTCATTTGTCTACACTAGAACCCACCCTAAAAACACCAAATATTTTTTTTCTTCTCTCCACTGAGAGCCCCTGATGAATAGCTCAGCTGTTCATATTGCAAACATTTACAGTTAGGGGAAAGATCACCATCCCCCACATCACTGCTTTAGTCTTTCCTGTAAGTTAGTGGAGTTGGCTAAGACCAGAAACAATCCATCAAGCCTGCTTATCCTAAAAATTCTGCAAAATAACCCCTTCATTGAACCCTTCTACTCCTCTACCCATATCAATGCAACTACTTCCCAACCACTTGAAACTACAAACCTGAACATCCATATTACAAACAGAAAAGATTGCTCGCAAGAAAAACAAAATACGGGACTAGGGCTTAACCTGAGGTTCCTCAGCAAGGCTGAATCAGGAACAGGGACACCAAACATGATCTCCTGCACCCACCAAATGTACCCCAGCTTTCAGGATTCCTGGGGACTCCAGCAAGTTCTCCATGATATGCTGTGTGAAAAATGCCATGGTACGGAACAGTCTGATGAAAGAACATTTGATGGAAGATTATTTGCCCTAAAGATTATGTGTAACCAGCTCAAAGACCACAACACAATTTGCAAGGGAAAGAGCTTATACAAACAGGGCAAACCTGCTGGGTGGGCTTTCACAGCAGTTTTTTCTCCACTCTCCCTCCCTCCTTTTGCCAAGAGGTGAAAATGGAATGTTTTTTCATACAGAGAATACCTTGGACACTGAGTTGTGCAGTACTTAAACAAGCACATTATCCAGAAAACTCAGGGTTTTTTTTTTCCTTCATTTGAGAAAATGCAATTGTTCAAAGATCTTATTTAATCACCTAGTGCACATTTATAGATGAGCTCAAGCACTGAAGAGGCTGTTTCATCCCTTTAATGAAGGATGAGCACTGTTTCCAAATACCTTCAACAAGCCACGCGTTAAAACATGCTTCACCACCATCCGATAACAATGCAAGGTAATTATAACACTCATCGAATGTTTGTGCCTGCTTTCTGGCCACAGGTTTTAAGTTTCCCACTCCTATCTTAAGTCTTCTGTTCAATCCCAAAGATAGGTGTATCTTCATGAATAATGTTCAAAAATGCCAAGTTCTACTAACCTGCAACATTCCTCTTGCTCTTCTGCTTATGGTACAAACATCTGTATCAGTTTGTGTTTTATGTCACTGTAATTTCACAGCAAATATTAAGGAATATGGCTGGAAGTGAGTATGTAAAAAAAGAGCTAGAAATATGCAGATTCTTTTGCAACTGTATGTTCTGGATACTCCTGTTAAAAGCAAAGACAATACAAAAATCCAAGTAATGCCAGAAGGTACCAACTGCTCCAAGTAACAACTGGGCATACGGAATTGAGGATTGATTTAGATGAAGTGACAAAAGACAATACTGTTATTCTACTTCTAAATAGGATGTATGTACTGCAAAGGGAAAAAGGTTAACCCCACCAATTAAGACAACCAGTTAAAGTCTAAAGAGAACTAGATTCACTTTTCTGCTCCACTCTGAATTTCCATGTTTTTTTGTCAAGTGGCTTTATATGTTTTGTGCTATGGTTCCCTGCCTATAGAACGACTTTTTAAACCCAGGGTAAAAAACACCTACAAAACTTTTCCTCCTTTATTTTTATTCTTAGGTAAAGCACACACACAGGCTTCCACTAGGAGCTTGGGGCTGAATATATATAAAAATTTGAGAGGTACTCATATAATTTAATAGTAAGGTCTAGAGAAGTACTTAGCTTGTAACACCCTAACTTTATTCTCTAACAACCTAACTTTATTCCCTTATCATAGGTACCATAAATTCCTGCAGTGGTATCACACACTGTTTTATCCAACATCTAGAAATGACAGTAAACATATCTAGGAAACACTGCTAGACGAGGTCCTTAGCATGTAAGTAACAATTTAAGGTACACCTTCCACAAAATATAATTGTGGTGTTTGGCTATTAGTAATTACAGATATTTTTCCTATTAATAAACTAATTTGTTGCTTAAGATTCTAGTAAAGCAATGGAAAAACGAATCTTGAGAGCTCTTGTCTAAACATGCAGCTTGGTTGGTTTTGTTTTTTTCTTGAGTCATTTCAGGCAATTAAACCAAGCATGATCTAGGAATGAGAAAGTACAAATGAAAAAGAACGCTAAAAATGACATCACTTAGCTTATACTTGCTGTTTATTGTGATACTACCATAGCAGACAGTAGTATAGCATATATATATATACAGCAGAAAATACAATTACAAACCTAAGTTTGCACCAGGTTTAAAATATTCCATATTGAAAGAATTTATTATATTACATAATGCTAAATATGTTTAAATGTTTCTCCAAATGCCATTTACATGCCATAAATAGAAAAGCTCACACAAATTTTGCCTGCCTTAGAACAACAGTACATACACACATGCATGAATACATAGCATGCATATGCATACATCTTGAACAGCTAGATTGAAAGTGGTATAACTAAGAAAAATATGCAGCCCAGCCCTGTATCCAAACCAGAGGTAGTAATTCCTAAACATGGAGTTTAAAGCAACTTCAATAAACAGTCACTCTGGCATTCTAAAAAACACATTCTAACTAGAATTACTTTAACTATTTTTAGGAACTGAATTCCAGTAATATTGTACTAACTATGCAATGATTGTATCAGCTTATTTTCAATAAAATTCTGGCTTCTTCTCCCTGAGGAAATTCTCATAGTACTTGCACGCACCATTCCAGTATAAGAAAGCGTTAGTCACTTTTATTTTTTTATTTTCTCTGTACAGATAATGTATTCTCCAAGTTCATTTCTACTGAGAGGAGAAAAAAGCTTTCAGCTTTGCTCTCCTCATGAATAATACATCAAAAATTTAATATTAGAGACAAATCTTCTTTTTAAGCCTCCAGAAACAGTACTATATTTGCCCTATTACTTTAAAAAGATTCATGTACACATTTAAGTAAGGGTAAACCATAAGCTCCTGTTTTCCATAATTAAGCTGTAACAAAATATTCTACCACTTACCAGTCCAATTTTAAAACAATACTTTATAGCTTTATAACTGCCATCAAAAAAAGATAATCACTTACCGGATCCACAATAAGGAGTATAATACATTCTGGTCCATAACTGTGTTATAATCTGAAGTGGAACAGATTTTTTTCAGCTATACATGAAAACTGATTTGTTTACATGAAGAAGACAAAGAGAATCCTGGCTTCAAGTAAGCATCTATAGTCCACAGTACTAACAGCATATGTAAATAAAAACAAATCCCACAAGCAAAACCATTTACAGCAGAAAAAGTTATGTAAGAAAGCAGAGGGAGAAAAAGAACTGCCTGTTATAAAGGATGAAAACTTCTAGGAAGAGAGAAGTCCTTCTAAGAACGATGGCCACATTGATCTCATCCTTCTTGTTTAAGCCTTGATTCTGCAGACTGATGGCTCCGCTACGGCCTCAGGCTTCCTAATCCTTAGGCTTGGATAAAAATAAACAAACTGCGGAATATGAACCCAGATGTTTCAGAAATTAGAAAGCAAGAGTCCAATTATACTGCTACCATAGAAGTATTTTTAAGTGTTTGTGACTCGCAAGACTGTGTTAGAAGGCAGTATCGCCAAGTTCAATTCCCTGGAGCCTTCAAGTATCTTTTCCAGGAAGCCACCAGCAAGCTGTCGCTTAAGGAACTGGACAAGGTGTCCTTTGAGAAAGGAGCACAAGAAGTACAATCTGCAGAACGAAGGACAAACATAACAAACATAAACTCTGTCTTCATCTCTACGCATTGTCGCTGCTGGAAGGGTAAGTAGAACAGGGGAAGGATATCAAGGGCAGAAAAGTCATTTTTGTTAAAGTGATTGAAAGAAATGGTACGTACTGGACTGTACGGCTGCAGCTACAGGTTTAAGCCAACCATCAGCCCAATTACCCTTTAAAGATACCTTTTAATTTTTCTTCTTTAAGGTATCACGCATGTGAGCTAGGATACTCTGCTTATTATCGCAGCAAGAAAGTAGAAAACAGAAAGTATTATTTTTAACCTAATCTACTACCAAGTCCTTTTAAAATTATCATTAAGTTACTGTCATTCAAAGATTTCACTCTGGTTGGATTTTCAGGTGGCTCTTCATGTTCCCTACAAAAAGACAAATCTAAGGTGCAAGACACGGAAAATGGAGACTTTCTAATGCCTGGTTTGCAGAGAACTTGGTAGCAAATATTGTTCGATGATCTGTTCCCCATCAGAGACTGAAAACGAGCTGTAAACTCTACAAAACCCACATTTCTAAGTGAGTTTTCAAAGGGAAGAGAGGTCCAGGCAGGTTTTGGAACAGGGCACTCCCAAGCTGCTTGGCTTTGCGGCATTCAAGAGACAGCCTCCTACAAACCTGCGGCTCTTCAACTAAAGAGTGGCGAATTCCATGTGCTCTTTTTCCAAGAACTTCTATTTTCCTACTTCTCAACATTTGCTTTAGCCTTGAATAATAAAATTCATATGAGGTGCTCTTTTACCTAAACCCTCTCAGAAATAAAACCCTATTGCTTTCTGAACTGTTAAAACCATGAGAAACTGCCAACCTTCCCTCATTAGCTCCCGTGTTCAGCACAGCGAAAGGGCAGCTTTGCATTGACGGTGACTGCCCCAAATGTCACTCATGTCCCACAGCAGGAGGTCCACCCAGCAGCAGCTGGAACGCAGCGCAGCAAACGGCATAGTCTATGTTTGTCCATTACCCTTTTTCCTTTTGCCTGGCGGCTTGGGCTCGTGAGCTCCTCTCCCCTTATACAGGAAGCTGGGGCCTCAAGCTTAATCCTGCACATTCAGTTTTCTTCTCTTCCAGCTACCACTACAAATGTATTCTCCCAGCGACAGGAAAAAAAAAAAAAAAGAAAGAAAAGCGCAAGCAGCGAAAGCTCTTGCGATCAAATCTTTGCTGAACTTCTCCATGGTGAGATTATTCTCATTTCTGGGAGGAAAGTGAAGGAAAGAAAGATTAACAAATTCCTGCAGCTGAACAAACACACTAAACATTATTCACCAAGAGAGCAGATAATCCAAATACAAATGTACAAACAAACCTTGCAACGCCACTACAAGCAGATAACCACCAATGTCCTCATAGCTTTATTCACCTTTCAGCATTATGCTTCAGGCACTTCATGTGAGCCTGATGCAGCTGCACTGGAGCACTTCCACTGTTTTTTCTGTGGGGTTGGGAAAGTGGCAGCAATAGCAGGCTTGTGGAAGATAGGAAGGAAGATGGAAAAGACATGACTGCAAGCAGAACAGCTTGGCTATGGCAACCACGGAACACAGTGCAGCAGATTGAGGTGGTCAAGGGAGGAAGGAAGAGTCTACAACTTATCATCTTTTAGTCTCAAAGCAGTTGAGTTTCTCTGCACTAAGGCATGTCTCTTTCTAGTGCTCCGCCTGCTTACTCCATGCCAGTCTCTAGGCTCTGCCATCAGCCCCTTCCACCCTCAGAACAGCTTCCTTCCTCCTCAGCTTAAGGCGGCATATCTCCTTTTCTTCCCTCCCTTGGCCAATACAACATTGTCAAGACCACCCCAGTATGACCCAGGGGGAAGAAAAAACCCCAACCAACCAACCAACCAACCGTCAGATTTCTTTATCTTGAAATGTTGTGTTTTGTAATGTTATTTGTGTATGTGTCCCAACAGCTTTCCTCAATTCCTTCTTCCCGAATCTCATGGCCTACTCTAAAATAAGAGTAAAAATAACCCCGTCATCCTTTCCAGTTATTTTGGCACTTCCTCAATTACCGACTCCAGGTAAACTACTATACTATACATAAAGACATCTGGCAATTTGTTGAATTGTATACATGGCACTTCAGGGTACAATTGCCCAATTCCCAGACTCACCATTCCTTCAGCTGCTGAGTAAGATCAGCAGCCACTCCACTACTGTTTCTACTGGATTTACTCTCAATAATTTTAAAGCATTTAAGATGCAGACTGCACAGCAGCTGTTAACTTAAGCACTGACTGTTGTATTGACAGCCTCATCAAAAGGAGCTGATGTATCTTCTATATGCCTATGGTCTGCTGAGTAACACCAGCTACCGACCAAAAGTACTGCAGGACATGCAAAGGGCACCACAAAATGAGGGTGTATTGGACCACCCCCCTACCATCAGTCCCTTGAGGTATTCTGCAAAAAGCATTTACTATGGCTAAAGGGAAAAGTTACTTTCTCAAAAGGGCAGGAAGAAGAGCTACTGCTTTAAGTGACAGCTGAACTGATTTAGTTTCAAATTGAAAGAGGGGAGATCTAGATTAGATACAAGGAAGGAATTCTTTACTCTGAGGGTGGTGAGGCGCTGGCACAGGCTGCCCCAGCCCTGGAAATGTCCAAGGCCAATTTGGATGAGGCTCAGAGCAACCTGGGCTGGTGGAAGGTGTCCCTGCCCGTGGCAGGGGGGTTGAAACTAGATGATCTTTAAGGTCTCTTCCAACCCAAACTGATTTGGGTTTGATTTCTTTTAGGTTGTTTGACCTGCTGATTCAAGGTGCTTCCAGTGTTATGAATGAACCTGACACTTTTAAACGCTCATCCTTTATTTCATGTTCAACTACAGAGATCCCATAGCCATTTATATGTAATGTTCAGCAATGTAGTATCAAGAAGAGGTGGGAAAAATTAAGTTACTAGACACACATTAACTACATGCAGAATTAGCCACACCAACACACCTCTTCTATATTTAAAAAAGAAAAAAACGTAAGCCAGTACCAGTACTATTGTGATTTCTGTTGGCAAACAAACTATTGAAATGTTGCAGTCACATCAATCACAGAAACAACACACAGATACATAGATAAATAAATAAAAATCAGGAATTCCTCTCCCAGAGATAAAAAAAAAGAAAATTCTCAATTTGTTCAGCCTTTCACTGAAGGTCTGCTTTTCTAGTCTGATTTCTTTCTCCCAGCTCCTTGGAAAACTCAGATCCAAATCCAGTGCTCAAAGCTTTACACGGCACTTCAGAAGAAGTCTTTCTGAAACAGGGTACAGCAGGACGACTTCACCATTCTCACAAATCAGCTGTCATGTTGGAATGCGTAAACAGGCATATATCTTTTTTTTACTGCTGCATGTCAAATTTGACTCCTACAAGTATCTCAGGATTTTCTACAGACTAGCAACACAATTAGTTGTCCCTTCTCAGTTTTCACAGTGGCTTATTCCACAAAATCTTGAAATAGTCTGATGAAATAACATGAAAAACAGAGACTATACATTTAGCTCATCCAGTCCCTTTCTATTTTTAGTGGAAACATCCAGTGTGTGTCTTTTATTTCAATACCTGCAGATTCAGTATGTTCTCCATTGCATCATCCACTTCATTGAAGACTGACCAGCACCAGACCTAGAACAGGCTGCTACACACTCCCATCTGCCATATCCCTTTCAGGGCCCTGGACTATTGATACATTAGGAAAAGATTTCTCCACCCATTTTATAGCAGTTTATATGCAGACCACAGTTTTCTAGTTTAGCATCTTAAAAGCTTCACTTCAGTTCATGGTAACGTACTAATCCTTTCCTTGTTAACAAGTTACAGAAATGCATTCAGTTTCTTTGACATGGTTTATTTTTGAAAAGAAAAATTTGCTGGATACTATTGGTTTCCTTGGTTTCTTGCAACAGTTCTTATGTTTCCATGTTCCTTTCTGAAAACTGAAATTAAAAATTATGAATAAGGCAGCCTAAGTGTTATGTTCATTCTTCTGGGATTTTTTAGAAGCTTATTTACTCTTCCCAAGGTGTCAAAGGTAACAGCTCACAGCTCTGAAGTTGTATAATTTCACACCAGCCACTCAGCATCCAGTGATTTAATTTGCCATCTGCTCTCAATTAAAGTCTTAGCCAAAGACTGATACAAGCTTCCCTTCCCCCATTTTAATAAAATATTTTAGTGTCAGAAGTTGGTAACTTCCTCTTCCTGCTGAGCAGCAGACCAAGTCCTTTGTCTTCCTTTCATTACTACAATACTCTGATTCTTTGTTTTCCCCACAGCCACTACGAGGTGCATGTTCTGGCAAGCACAAGTCACAGAACATCAAAAAAAACAACAAAAAAAATAACCAGAGAAACACAAACATTCTTTTATACTTATCCCTATTGGAAACTAGGTCAGACTTTCCACAGGCTTGCTTCCTTCCTAACTTCCCTCTCATGCTGGAAAAACGTATCAAGTTAGTATGTTACGGTATTTTCTACCTTCATTTGAACTGGGACAGTCTGTGCTTGTCTCCATAACAAAAAATTTGTTAAACTGCTACCTCACCTTAAGTCTCCTCTTTTCCTTTCAGGTTTGCATCTGAAAGAACCCTCTTGAGCCACGTCTCCCGCTTCTGAGTTTACTGAGGTTTGCCAACTTGTAGTTCACAGATCATAATGTTTACGCTCTCTTTCTCTCTCTTCCCCCTTGAATCCTCTGATGAATGTCACCATTTCACTGTCGCCCTTTCTAAGTCACCTTCCGCTTTTGTGCTCCTGGTGCCTCCTTCCCTAGGATTTCAGGGTCACGCATTTAAGGATCTCTCTCAGCTGCCCTTCCTACATCAAAGTCTATTTGAATGCTAGGAGGACGTGTTGGACAGCTTGCCCTGCTGTACTCCTTCACCAAGCACCTAGCTGCAAAAATCACTTCACCATCGTTTGAATCACTCTGGGACTCATACAGCATAGGGCATGTGCTAATTACAAGATACTGTCAGGTACCTGAATGAAAGCACAGTAAGGATGCAAAGACATAAAGGATCCAAGGAAAAACTATCTACACAACGTGGCTGTACTTACATCATCAGTAGCGTTCAGTTTTACCCCCTATTCTGCTAAGAGACATGTGTTTTCACATGGGGCCCCCAACATCAGGACACGGACATGCTGGAGTGAGTCCAGAGGAGGCCACAAAGGTGCTCAGAGGGCTGGAGCCCCTCTGCTGTGCAGACAGGCTGGGAGAGCTGGGGCTGTTCAGCCTGGGGAAGAGAAGGCGCTTGCAGCAGAAGTGTGTACAGCAGAAGAAGAAACCTTACAGCAGCCTCCCAGTACCTAAAGGGGCCGACAGGAAAGCTGGAGAGGGGCTTTTACAAGGGCATGTAGCAACAGCACAAGGGAGAATGACTTTACACTGAAAGAGGGGAGATTTACATTAGACATAAGGAAGAAATCCTTTACTTGAGGGTGGTGAGACACTGGCACAGGTTGCCCAGAGCAGCTGTGGGTGCCCCAGCCCTGGCAGTGCCCAAGGCCAGGCTGGACAGGGCTGGGAGCAGCCTGGGCTGGTGGAAGGTGCCCTGCTCATGGCACGGGGGTTGGAACTAGATGGTCTCTAAGGTCCCTTCCAACCCAACCCATCCTATGATTCATACAACTCGGTTACTGCAGAAACTTTCCAGTGCTACCACTCTACAGTAAACTTTATTATTTCTAACACTTAATCTTTCTTGATAACTCCATAAATGAAGTTTGATTATTACAATGTCATAAAGACCCATCACAATGCCATTGGGTGCTTCACCACATAACAGAGCACTCTGAAGCTGACACTGCTGACACACATTTATTGAGCAAGGACAGCACTGAAAGTCCGTTGTTACGATGTACCACAGTGCAAGGCAGCAGTCTTCAAAAAGCAAATGCAAACAGTATTTATGTGCTCTGTAATATCTTCACTGCTCCTGTTCATATAAAGTACATCTTACTCCACCCTATAATACATGTGCAGTGTGAACGTAGACCATGGACTGTCTCTTCCTGCATCCCCCAAGTTCTTATGTGGCTTAAAGAGGTGTCATCTGTCACAGCTGAAGGACTCTGCCCAAACTGAGATTCTCTCCTGTGACAGACCCTGCATTTTCCTGCCTTTGCAGATCACCTCCTTTCATCATAACCACTGCTTTTACCACATCTGCCACAACATGTGCATTGCACCGAACCTTTTCCACAAATGCACAATTCATCTCAGATCTTTTTTAAAAAATAATTGCTGTAACAAATCTTCATGTCTCTATGAAATATGGAAGTAATTTTGAGAAGTGCATATTAATCCTTAAGAGATGACTCTCACTTTCTTAAGCAGGCAATTTTAGTATTTTCAGGGTTTATTAAGTGCCACAGGCAGTAACACACAAAAGCAATCTGTAATTCTGCTCAAAATCCCCATACAAGCACCTTCCAACAGGGCACGTTTCCCCTTTTGATCAAATGAGGGCCTGCCTATAGCCTTTTCTGTCAGAGTTGCAAAGGTGCCCAGCTCCCTTTAAGAAAGCTGTCACAGAGATCAATGCTTCCACTTTGTGACTAACCACACTGAAATATTTTTGTTTGGGGTGGGGGGTTAGTGCTTTTTTTGTTTAAGGTTTTTTCTAAATTAATTCTGAACTCAAATGCCTGGGAGAAAGGATATATATGTGTGTGTATATATATATATATTAAAAAAAAAGACTTCACGCAATTTTGTATTGTTTCTTTATTAACCTTTGAAGATAATGTGGCATATTAGTAAAAAACACAGGTCCACAGGCTTCACAGTCAGTGAAACACCTATGCATTTCCTTAAAGTTTCCCTTATTTACATAGTATAATATAAACCAATCAACCACCACTTTAACCAATATTATGTCTCCTTACAAGAACTGATAAAAATTTTATTGTGGTTGTCCCAGGTTGATTTTTTTTTTTATAGTTTTTGTAAACGGACTACTTCTGAACAGCATTACGTATGTCCAAATGTTCGTAGTAACAGGAAGCTTAAACATGAAAAAAACCAACCAAAACCTGCAGAACTCAAGGAATGCAAATATAACAGGAAACAAAATGTTCAAGACCAATGATGCTTACAGCTCAGATGGACACCAATGGTTTCCCATCATGTTCCAAGCAATAACCAAATAACCACTGTCATCATGCAGCAGAGCTAACAGAGGCCCCTGAACTTACAACTGTCTCTTGTAACAAGAAGTGTTTCTACCACCATGCTCCATCTAGACTATCATTTGACACACAGGCATGCTTAAATCCGTTCAGCCACTGTGCATATATATGCATGCCAAGCAGATCAAGAGAATCGCATTTGTAGTGATGAATGAAATGACTACAGGCACATTTGTAATGTTTCGTGTCAATGGTGACATGTTCATCTATCAGCTTTTCAACATGTACAACCACCTTTCAGCCATGAGATGTCTTATTATAGACTCCAGTAAAAGCAACCACAATGATTAACAATGTTTGGCACATTTGTGTCTATAGGTAGCTCATGAAGTCCAGAAGAGAGTGGGAAGAAAAGGATGAATCCTAAGGAAAACCATTGTAATTTATGAAGATGACTGTAAGAGTCAGACTCTATATACTTCCAGGAAGTGACGCGATTATCCCTTTTTTTTTTTTTTTAAAGGAATAGGGCTGTAACCTTTTTTACTAAAAAGCAGGTTCACATTAAGAACAGCTTTTCATGGACAGCAGTTTAAGAAATAATTATTAACCACACTCCAAACATACTGTTTGTTTTAGGAAATAAGAAGCCAAGCAATTATCAGTGGCAGACCAGGATGTACAACTACGAGGACCACATCCCAGGTCTCTGTGCCAAGAGGGACCACACACATTTCAAGAACTTTTAAGGCAACCTTTCTGAAATACTTCAGAGTACAGGATTTCCAAATACTTTTATGCTAAACAATGTGGAACACTACTAGCAGATAGCCTAATGTCTTACATTTTTCGGGTACTAGTCAAGATAGTAATTGAAGAGAATACACCATCGATGACAGGCCACAAGAGAAACAGCCATGATGTATTCCACGTGGAACCACATTTTAAAGGCAAAGCCCTGTGAAGCATAATGATTAAAAAAAAAAAAAAAAAAAAAAAAAAAAAAAGACAAACCCAAAAGACACAACCTTTCTTCCTTTCTTCTGTCTGACAACTCCTGTTTAAACTTACACCCAGAAAGGGAGCCAAACACACACAACGAAACAGAGAAGATGAGGCTGCAGCAGCTTGTCACATTGCATTGGGAAGATTTTCATTTTTATAAAACAATTTTCCATTTAAGTTAAGCACTTAAATCCACAGATAAAACACACATTGATTAGCTGCTACTTCGCTTCCACGGGGCTATCATTGACAGAAGTTTTGCTGAAAAGAGCCTCACAACAAACACTGAAAAAAGCAGCAGAGCTAGTGTACAAAATGAATTTCAGTAACACATCGAAAATATGTTATCAAAGATTAATATCTTGCCTCCAAAACCAAAGACACTCAACTCTTAAATCTACCAAATTGCAGTTATCAGAGTCACCTCTGTTTAACCATACTGGAGACAAACAGCACAATATATTATAAAAGTATACCAAATACTGCTGGTAAATCATAGAAGACGTGTCCCCAAATATGCAAAAACTAGCTACAAAGATTATTTTGGTACTAACATTCAGTGTTTTGCAAATCTGGCAAAAAATGGAAAAATAATCCACTCCCACGAACATGGGTTTTACTGTAAATGCTTCAGTTTTGGCCTTGCTATCCCATAACAGAGAACGCCAAGTAATTGGCTAATCTGCTTTTTCTTACTTTTCTTGAATAAACCACAAAACTATGCCCTGCCTTCCCCTGCCATTTCACTGCATGAGAATAAAGACTGTATCTTATTACACAGCTTAATGATTATGTTAATCTTAAAACACTGAAGTGAAATACTAATACTGTCACTAAAACAAACAATCAGAAAACATGCTATTGAGTGTAATAGAGCTGTATGCTCAACTATGTGAGAAACAAAACCAGTAATTAACACACATTGTTTTATTTGACAGAATTAACAGAATATAAGCAACCTACTATCACAATGCAGTTTAAAGGGAAAGAGCTGGCTTCTTAGGGACTAATTGGTATTACAGCAATAAAACAACAGACACTGCAAAAGGTAAAGCTGAACCTAAAGAAAGGATACGTCAGAATTTTATTGGGAGACACAGAAAGAATTTTGTATTTTATTTTCTTTGAAGACAGGATTCAGGGGAAATTTTACAATGAGGTACAGATTTTCTACAGCAGTATCTACCAGACATTTTTTTTTTTAATTTTCTGTGCTGAAAATTAACGTTCATGGTATTCTGATGAAATGCTAAGGTGACATAATAACAACAATAATAGTTCCTGAGGCTGTGTGAACAGCAGGTTGTATGAAGAACTAAGCTATATCACCTCTGCAGGTTCTGTGCTAAATAAGAAGTTAAGTCAAAAAGTGGTACCTAAACCACTGTCATCCTACACGTCCTGGGAAAGCTAAAGTGAAGCAGCAGAGATTATTCTACCCAACAGTTAAAAAAAAAAAAAAAAAATACAAAGCACCTCCAGCACTAATACCACCAAAAAAATCCCTACTTAGTCTTAACAGTAATTTTCTGTAACCCGAGAAGAACATTTTGCAAGGGCTAAGTTGTCCCTTGTTGCAATCTTTAACCCCTGCTCTCCCTGCCCCTTTGTGCAGATATGACTGTCAGTGGTTCAGTTTTACAAGAGAGGAAAATCTGGGAAGCACAGCACTGAAAAGAGGACTTGTGTTAACTGCAAATACTAGCAACAGTTTATTGGAGTAAAGATTAATGTTTTGAAGGATACCAACTCCAGCCTGACATTCCCATCTCTTGTGCGACCTGCAGAACTTCCTGGTGACGTAAGACATAATTGGCACAGAAAATAGTAACAGGCAGAATGAAAGAAGAGTTGAAAAAGTACCCCAAACCACCAAGGTCTTCTATGTTGCTGTTCTTTCAAAACTGAATCTTCTCTACATGACTTCCTCACATATCACCTTACAGTATAATTCCAAAATCTATTTTAAATCATTATACAGTTGGGGGGGTGGGGGTGAGGTGGTGGGGATCTAACAGAAAAAAAATGTCAGAAGTTGTCAGGTGGCAATTTATTCAAAAGTAGCCCACTATTTAAGCTTCTTATTCAGGAACGCAGAGCTGTTTATGGATCATCATGTCATTTCTGGAGGGACTAGTACCCACTTTCCTCACATTCATACTGTACTATGTAAGAGCCATTATCATAACTGCTACTCACTGAGATTATATAGGCTCAGATTCTGTGTGGTCGCCAGAAAATATATCAAACTGCCATGCAACATTGCTGCAGGATATTACGACCTACCAAGTTTTAAAGCAGAGAAAGTTAAGTTTAGAGGCAAAGGATCTCATCTATGTTTTAAAACCAGACAAGCTGAAGTTGATTTCAAGATAAAATGAGTATACACTGTGTAACAACAGCAAACTACTCAGGAGTGAGACCACTACATAGTCAGGAATATGTTTATCAAGGAGTGAAAAACACATGTAATTTAATAACAACATACCATTTTATCCCTTACCATCTTTGAAAAGCTTAGCTGAAACCATTATTACCTTCACATAAATACATAACCAGAAAAAATAGTTTGTATACAACCATAGCTAAGCATCTCTAGGCATTCTGTAGGATGGCCTCAAACAGAATTTTTATCCACAAAAAAGTGGACAAAAAAAGCCATGAAAGGTTTTGGGTTTCCCATCGAACCTTCCATTTTTGGGAAATTTTATTTTTGAAGAAAGTACATGCTGTTGCTCTATTTGAAATAGGAACCAATGCAATATTTTCATTAACAGCATCTCTTAAGCTTACCCTTTTCTCGTTTTCCAGAGAGACTATGCTTTTTGTTTTGGTTTTTACGGTAATGAACACATATAAGCACTGTAACACTGTAGAAGTGTGCTTCCTACTTACTGTAACACTGTAGCTATCACCCTAACACACAACAGTCCCTATCCTAACATTGTGAAGATGTAAAACCACAATTACAGAGTCTGCTAAAACTGGCAGAACTCTTTGCCACTGACCATACAGTCCCATCTTCTCTCCTGGGAGAGAATCAACCCAATTAAAAGGGGGTGGGTGGGTACATGGGGGTGTTAACTACAGCTCAGACATGCAACACTTACAACACATGGTCATAAAAGCAGAGGTGCATCTTCACCCTTATCAAAATATTTTTTCTGGATATGTCACTGGGCAATTAAGAAAAGTTCATGGATTAACAGTACGCATTTATTAAAACAATTAGTAAGTTGGGTACAGTGTCTCAAGAACCAGTAAGTTCCAACAAGAGGGTGCTGAAAAAGAAGAGCATCCCCTTTGAATGTACTCAGGTTCCATTTTCCCAAGAGACTTAACATTTTTGAGGGAGTTTTGACACACAGCATGACTGTTTAAAGTGGGATTTTGTTTATTCTAGAAAATTTTAAGAACTGTGTATGCACAGTAGGATAAATACTTTTAACAGGTGATTATGCTAAACCAAAGAATGGCTTAAATGAGTATATGAGAGCATGACAAAATTGTATTATTTCGTAAAGTGAGGAACCTATAGCTATAGCATCTTCCTATCTTTAGGAAAAAATACAGCCAAGGCAAGTGAGAGAACAGAAGCACTGACTTTAAACTGAAAATTACTGCAAACATAATGGAAGAGAAAGCTCTTTGCAGATGAATTGTATTTAAGTGAGTGGAGAACTGCTTGAGGAAGAGGGAAACATCAGACAAGCAAGTATTTAATTATTCTTTTGTATGTCTAGATTAACATTTTAAGCAGATACAGCAACCTAAAGATGGAATGAAACTCTTGGACATACACAATAACAGTAGAAGAGGCAACAAAGCCAAGCTGCAGCAGGATAAATTCCTCCTAAATACTAAGAACTGCAGCGGTCAAACACTAAAAGAAGTTGCCCCAGATAGGCTGTGAAACTTCCATCCTTGGAGATAATCAACACTTGACTGGGCAAGACTCAAGAGCATCCTCAGCCCTGCGCTGAGCAAGGACCTGCAGATGTCCCTTCCAACCTAAACTACTGTATGGTGCCATGAGCCTGGACACCACCTATCACAACAACCAACCCTGCTACGTAAAGATGATTAACATCTATAGTTTGCGCTCCTGTATATGTTATATATAGAAGTCTTTACAACAGCTGAAATACTACTAATGGGTTAAAAAAAAATTCCTACTTAAAAAAAAATCCTTTTCTAATATTAGTCTGCCAGTCTTGTGTAACAATAAGCCTTTTCTTTTACATTCTTTTATGTAGCAGAAAATTAAAGCTTAGTATTTTTATCTTGAAAAACTATACTGACAAATATGAAAACCTAGAAAGGGCTTGTGTACCATCTGAAAGGTGTTTTTTTTTTAAAACTGACATTTACATCACACTGAATACTTTAAAAGCTTTCATGCATCTTTCCACCAGTTTATCTTACTCTCCTTTTTCTCAGTTTTCTGTTTACCTCAGAAATATCACCCTATCTTCCTTTTCCAGATCCTTACCATCATTCTCTTTCCCTTAAGTTTCTTCCCAGGATGTTAATAGTAAAGGTAGAGCAAGCAGTACCATAGCTTGCCGGTAGAAATAAAAATACCACCTTCCCAATCACATCACAGGAAAAAAAATGATGAAAACTGTTAGCATCTCACCAATTGCTAAACACCTTGTAAATATTCACCAAACTGCAAACTTTCATCATGCATCTTACTGTGACAAAGCCCAGCAGCGAGCTAAATTTTATCCTTAGTATCACAGACCAGCTCCATTAAAATCATACCACTGAGCTTATGGAATGACTTAATCCAGTCTTGAAGTAGAATTTCAGAACAGAAGGTTCAAGTTGGCTGTAAATTCAACCCCCTCCCCAACCCAAACCACATAGCAAGTACCTGCATTAAAATGCCTCCCCTTGAACTAGAGCTTAAACTCACACAAATGAGGTTCTGTACAGGTGCCAAACCCCACACACCTGTGGCATCAATGAGACAAGATTCCAATATATTACAGCTTTAAGTTCACGAAAGGAGGAAAATGGGCACTAGGAAGATGGAAGCCCTGTGAGCAGAGTATTGGTCAGAACCCCATCCCAGGCTTGGCCATGCAGCTCTGTGAAGGCTTCTCATACCACTTCCCTCTACTGATGCAAGCAACCTGAAGTCTAAGTCAAAGGAAATTTATAAAAAAATACAAAGTCTTAGTTCTAAGGAGCTATGAAAATTTGATTTTGCTATGATTGCAGAAAATTCATGCTTCCCGAATATGTTAAAAGAAGTATAGCAATTCTTGCAATGGAATGCAGACTTCAGACTTCTTTTTTAGTCTTAGCAGTACCCTGGGCTATCAGCAAGCATAAAGAGATGAATCCAGACAGAATCCACTCGAGACACTTATGTATGTGTGATCTCTCCCTTTCCTTCCGCAACAGCATCCCATTTCCTTCTATAACCAATGTTAGTGATTGTCCCTGATGAATCCCCCCCCCTTTCCATAACTCTGTATTGATTCCCCTTCAATGCTGCAGACTACAGGAGAGCAGGGAACTAAAAAGTTTCTTACAAAGACTTTAAAAAAATAATTATGCAAAGGATCACAGTCTTGCAAGTGTACTTAGTAAATTCAGAAACAGACAATTATAGCAGATTTTGTGGAAATGCTGAAGGGTAAGCACATAAAAATGTTGGTAATACTCACTCAGGAAGCCAGCTACCAAAATCCATCAGAGAAGGAATTAGAAGAGGTGATACTTTATCAAATTCAGTTGCAGCTTTTTGCATTGGGAGATCTGCTAACATCCTATAGAAGTGTGAAAACAGTCAGAAAGGCCCCTGGAATAATGCAGCCTTTCCATAACCCTCTATATTGTTCTCCTGGCTGTGTAACAGACAAGAAGTTTCTCTACAGTGGCAAAACAACAAGCCACTGCTGATGCTGAGTTCAGGTTTGCCTCTATGGAGTAAAGAGACAGGACTTCTGTGTGACATGAAATTTCCACAAATTGCAATTTGAGTATGTTGCCTGAAGTTGCCTGTGAGCGAACTACGCAATTCTTGTCTGCAACAGGGAAGGCTTTTAAATCTCTTCCATTTTTACTGAACTACTGATTAAATTCAGCCAGGTATTTTGGCTTTGGAAGCTGCACCATAATCAAGACTACCACTGTGCTGAAGCACCAAGTTACTTAATGCTGCTCAGAACAGAAGGTTTCAAAATCTGAAAGCCCATTTTAACAACCACCCCCAATGCTGCTAAACTTAGAGAAGCAGAACACCACCACCAACCGCTGAAATTTTTTTGCCAAGTTCTCCCTCTTCTCCTCCTCCTCCTCTGAAGAGGAGCTAAAGATAAACAGCGGGACTCTGCAAGTCTGTATCCCTGGTTACACTTCAGTGCTGCCAAACACCACTGTGGCATGTACAGTGTGCAGAGCTGATGACAAAATTGTCAAATTAGGATTCTGAACTCCATTCCACCTATCTTTGCACACAGCCAAGCATGGAGGTCAGTGAAAAACTGTGCACACTTCCTTTACTGTTAATGGAGTCTCCAGGACACAATTTATGTCATCCTAAAGCAGACAACTACAACAGTGCAATCAACTGCATCATACAAGCATCTGTGTTTCCTCCACCAATTATTAAAACAAACTCACCTTACTTACATGCACACATGACAATTTTTATTGAGTATCACAGACTTCATAAAAACCAAACAAAACAAAATCGAAAAACATTGAAACACATTGACAAAAATGGAAGATGCCCCGACTTCTAATTTTATCGACCAAAGGAAGGAAATTCTCCTGTTTCTGACCACCTGGTAAGGCACAGCAACATCTCTATTTTTCAAACATGAAAACACTTCTAGCATTGCTACCAACAGCTTGAGTACCTGACTGAAAAAAATCTACCAGATATTTAAGTATTGCATTATTTAGAACTCCTCCAAGTGAGGCAAATGACTGTACTTAAAATACTATGACAGCAGAAAGCCTTGTTTCTAAGAAAATACTGCCAAATGAACAGCATCAAAGATGAGCAGCACACCATCTCTCTCAGTTACGCATCCTCAGCTGATGGACAACAGAACATCTGGCTCAGCTTTTCCTCAAAAAGAACCAAAATGCTGAAATCAATATACAGGTGGTGTTTGTGAATAAACACAGCAAAAAACCCTGTCCAGCAGGGAGGGGAGTCAGTGATGGCCATGCAGGAGCACAAGGGCCCTGGGACACCTCCTGGCACCTCCCGGCTCCATACAGGGCAAGAATAATTATATGTCGTCCTCCCAGTAATCAAGAGAAGTAGCATATTTGGCCACTTTGACCAAAAGGTCACGGTTTAAGAGCACATTGGTATTATTTCCTGTGACTGTTCCAAGGGCTTCATTTAACCTCTGGGAAGTGCTATGAATAGATGTGATGTTTTCCAGAGGGAAGGGTGTTGGTGGTCAGTTCTACCCAAACACTGCCAAAGTAGTATCTTCAGGTTAAGTATCCGAGTACGCCATTCAGTTGACATGTTTTAATTTTTTCTAGAATTTAAAAGTGACTTCACTAGTATATTCTCGATGCTTCTTTTCACTGGAACACAAACCAAGAATTTAACATGTTCATATTCAACTCTCTTGCTCAATACATCTTTACTATTATTTAACACGCAAAACAATTGTTTACAGAGGAGTTAACCCATGCAGACTTTGCAAAGAAAACACATGAATTTATAGGCATTGCCACTTAGTAAAATTGAGATTTATTTAAAAAAAAAAAAGTGTTTCTGAATACTGGGTCTAAACAGTAACCCTATCACATTAGGAAATTATTCAGTATTTATTTTGCTACAGCACAAGATCATCAAACATCAATAAATGTTTGGTTGCTTTGTAGAAGAAATAGAAAGCAAAACTAAAACTGCCTTCAAAGGACATCTGCCTACTGGACTTGGTACTTCATTTTCACAACTGCACCACTATATCAGCTATTTAACCAAAAACACAGGCTACAGACTCCCAAACAATCACAGCTGCTGTAAACATACAGTCTTAAAGCAAGAAATGTTTACTTCTGTAAAATACTTTGTAACAGCCAGCTAGCTGACTATCACCTAATCAGCTATTAAAAAGGTGATAACTGTGAACCTGTTCCCCAGTCAGAACTATTATGCATTCAAAACTGAGCCACTATTATCCAAAAAGAAATCTTTACTGACCTTATTAGCAGAGGAGAAGATAAAAGTAATTTGTTACTTGAAGGCTCTGATGCAAAGACCACCTACAGTGGGACTTAAGAAATCATCTTCACAATAAAAAACTGCAGAGCTGTTTTGTTTGGTTTGTTTTTTGTTTGTTTTGGTATTTTTTTGGTGGTTTTTTTGGTTTTTTGTTTTTTGTTTTTTTTTTAAGAACAGCATGTATTGGGCTGACAATTACTTGAAAATAGTTTAAAAACACCACATCAATTTTTGGGTTTGTTTTCCCACCTTGACTCCAACTGGTAATTTAAATCGGCCAAAAGAAACATTCTTCAACCTTGCACCATTAGTAAAGGAAAAAAACCCAAACAACCAAGCATTCTGGTAAGTAGGAGATACATTACTGTTTGCTGAAACAAAATAATGAATTTTTACCTATGTACTTCTACAGATTTAAAGTGAATTGCAACATCACCCCATCCACAGCACAAAGGATAAACAAAGCCTAAACGAAACAGATTATTAACCTTAAGATGTTGAATTTAGGACTATCTCAGCATATTCTGTGATGAGTCAGCGCAGCCCTATTTTATTCTTATCTTTCCTTAGTACCCATTGAACCTATTTCCAAAACAAAACCAGTGTTACTTCTACATTTTAGTACAAACACTACTCAAACAAATGCACAACCTTGTACACTAACATCACACCTTCTCAAGGGGTTGGAGTATGTTTTGTACAGACTGAGTACAAATCGTACTGCTAATCCTTTCTGGTCATCGTCACAAGGTTGCCTTCTGAGACGTTTGTGATTAGTTTCTTTTCACAGCTTACATCCCTGCTAATATTACTGGGATTTTGTTGTTGTTTGCTTGGTTTTGGTTTGTTTGCTTTATTTTTGGTGTGTGGGGGTGTATGTATTGTTTTTTTGGTTTTAGGAGCACAGAAGAATTATGTTTTAGGTTGCAAAGATCCAATAAATATTTTTAGATACGCAATTTAGGAAGACTGCAAGCGCTATTTGAACAGTTTGGTGATACAAACACTTTTGGGTTGTTGAGGGAAGAACCAGAAATTTCTGGTGCAACAGGAATTTGCCACTGCAGAAACTGTATTTGAACAGAACCACAGTGGTGCCAGCTCAAGACTAAGTTTTGCACTTCAGGGCTTAATCTAGCATATTGCACAGTGCCAAATGAAATGGCATAATTTCATTCTCTCTGTTTAGTACATATCCTGAAAGAACACTTTGAACAGAAATTATAAAGTGAAACCCTCCTCCTGATCTCATTGTTTCTTGAGATGTGGTATGGTAGTTGCTAAGTGCTATTCTGCACCTCATGGAAACAGTACCTTTCTGATGGATCTAGGGGCATCTGGTCCTTAGGAATCTATTGAAATTGTTTCTTACGCCTGAGGCAGGTGTTGTCTGTAAGCACATTTTTCTCCTTTTGTTAATATTACAGTCTTATAACATGAGAGAGTAAAAGTATCCCATTACTATGTTTAAGATTAACAACTGTTGGATTTAAAAGGTATTTTTAAGGTATTGAAGAGTCCATCACTACTGAAACAACTAAGGTAGTGACATTTTTAAAACCACTCTGCTCTAACAACTCGCTTCCTTGCTCAAACAATGCCAAACAGGTAATATAATAAAGTTCAGCAATAATAGTACAAGTAAATACAGGAATGAGACTTGAAGAGATTCCTCTTTCAAAACTGCCAAGTTTGATTTCCAGTTTTGTTCAAATTTTTATCCTTTTTCCTGCCATGACATGTTTACAAAAAAAAAAAAAAAAGTGGCAGCAACTGTAGGGTAGCATGGTGGGTACCAACAAGACCAAAAGACTTACAGACATACCACTACTCCCCTGCCTCAAACAATCATAATATCAACAGTAAATGCTCTTTGTAGTAATGTTAGCGTGTCTAAGTTGTAAGCATCCTTTTCCAATACAGATATCAAGAATTTGCTGGAGTGTTTCAAATTTCTTACGGGGTAGGAAAAAAAAGCATTCAGGTCAGAGTCTGCATCAAATTGTCAGTTTTATCACGATAGCCTGGAGCTAGAAACATTCAAGTATTCAATCCACTCTGAGGGACATTTCTCTGTTTCTTTTTATGGTTTCACTTTCATTCTCCATTAAACCTCACCATACTTATATCCTTGACATCTTTAATCTCAACACAAGAGGGAATCTTCCAGAAAGACACAAGATTTTGAAATGTGAGGAAAAAGGAGCCCCACAACTATGTACTCAGATAAACCCGATTAAACAAATCCACTTAAAATCTCATTCCTTTGTGGATAAGCAGAGACCTCTACACAGATGCAAATTGTTTTACAGTTATGTTGTAAACCCACTCCTTCTGGGACTCTTCAATTTATGTCAATGTCTCATTAGCAAATGAATTGCACTGTAGATTGCATTCAGTACTCTTTTCCTTTTCTTTTCTTAATTCCCCAACTAACATAGAGTCGTGTAGAATCAAAAAGTGGTTTGCGTTGCAAGGGACCCTAGAGACCATCTAGTTCCAACCCCCCTGCCATGGGCAGGGACACCTGCCCCCAGCCCCGGTGGCTCCCAGCCCCGTCCAGCCTGGCCTTGGGCACTGCCAGGGCTGGGGCACCCACAGCTGCTCTGTGCCAGCATCTCACCACCCTCACAGGGAAGAATTTCTCCCTCATATCTAATCTAAATCATCAGTGTAGATCTATATAATCTGTAAACTTTCTCAGTTTAACATAACCTTCCCCCTCCACACTTCCAAAACTCTCAAATAATTTTCAACTTACTGATTCTCAACAAAATCAGCTTCATATAAGAAGTCATGAGAATTGGCAGCTGGCCAACAAATGGCTTGGTGGAGCGAATCACCTTCCAGCACACATAATCCATTGCAGGAAGATTGTTGGTGAAAGTTCATGATAAATACAAGTGCAGATACTTGACATGTTCAGTTGGTCACTGTGTAAAGATATTTTCCCCTTCCTTCCCCTACTGACACACAATTCATATGCTGAAACATGATCGGTACCTTTATAATGTTATTTTTCAGTACCTTCCTAAGATTACTATTATAATAAATGCAAATTGCTGTCATTTAATTCTGTTTAGGAATTCCCAGATAAACTATTTTGGCAACCGTATCTTCAAGGATTATGCAGGTCATCTGTACAATGTGTGAGCAAATGCTTACTTTCACCCAAATGGGATATTCTGTAATTCTGAAGCTGTGCTGTACTGTGGAGAGTCCTGGCATACTTACTCTATTATACTGGTTATTTTTCATGCATCTCCTCCCTTTAAACACAGCACAACATTCACTCAAGGTTTTTAACTGGTAGTTACAAAGAAGAAATGAGTGTCTTTGCTTTACCAAAGCTGCTATACAGTGGCAGTGATCCTGCATCTGACTCAAGATGGAAGACCCTTATCTTCCTAGATTTTAATAGGGAGTTAAGAAAGAGAGAATGTATCTCCTCCTAAGCTAGCTCCTATGTCATTTTGGCCAACCTGCCAGGGGCTAATCTGCCCGTGCAATATGGTTCGAGGTTCCTCATTACCGCTATCTCACCCCCAAACATCTACTACAGCTTCTCATACTAGAATTAACCCTGGAGACAGTCACCAGAGCCAAACACCTCTGAGCCCCTTAAACTTCAGCATCAGAGCACAAAGAGGCAGCTGTTGCAGTCCAGAACCTTATGACGAGAAAGCGGCAAGAAAGCAAAATACAGCCAGGGAAAGAATTAAAAAAAGAAAAACAAACCAACCAAAGGTCAAAGCTTCACTCCAAAAATCCCTGCAAAAGACATGCTTAAAATGTTTTTCCTGACGTGCTTTGCTTTACAGTGTATTCAGCAAACGGTTAATGTAGGTCTTTAACCAATTTTAGTTTACAAGAAGTCCCATAAGTCCTTTTTTAAAAAAAAAATTGGTAAGGCTTTTGTTAAAGTTTAGTGAGATCCTTTATAATCTTAAAATCTTTCCAGGTGGTAAATATTAGATCTTTCAATGTGCTTGGCTGAAGCAAGTATAAATTATTAAGTATCTTCTAGGAAAATGTCACTATGAACCACTCCTTTGCAGAATGGAATACTTCTGTTGGAACTATCACTAGGAAAAATTGCTGACTTCACAGTTTGAGTAAACCTTACAACTTCAAAACCTATGCCCACCATTTTGAACTTTACTAAAGCTTTCCGATTAGATCCCCAGTAACCGCATGTACTTGCATTCATGGGTAACCCATGCAAGTACGTAGGTATTCAGGTATGTATATACAAAAAAGCTTTTGTGGACAAAACTAAAGCAGCACTGCATCCAAATGGTTAAATGCACGCTGAGAACAACTTTGTACAAAATTCATACCTTTAAAAAGATTTGTTTATGAACATCACTTGAAAGAAACATGCCTGGATTCTTCTACGCATGTCCACTGTAATAGCACCCATTGTGGAAGAATTTCTTTCTGACAGCAAGGAAGATGAAAACCAATCCATCTACCCCAAAATGTTCCCCGAGGCTAGTTCATCTCCATGTGCTGGAGACAAATCCCTCCCTCCCTCTGACTCCCAGAGGCCAGGAGAGCAGTGCTATACACCAAGGAGATAACCAAGCTTTGCAAATCATCAAATAAACAAGAAAGTTGAAAATCTTACTGCTGATTACAGCAGACAAGGAAACAGCAAAATGAGTTTAACTTGCTAATTCTGCTGGGAATCCTGGAAGACAACTCAGGAAGCATGACAGCTGCAGGGGTAGGGGAGAGCACTGTGGTGAATGAAAATCAATACATCACTTCCTACCAAGAAAATAAGAAGGTCCTGCAACAGTAGCAGAAAACAACGGACATAACTGACCAATCAGTTACTCACCAGAGATGATCTGAGTTTCAACACTATCATCAATATACAAACTGTAACTTCAGGTTGATGTTCATAAAATATTTGTTTCCTACAAAACTGTTCTGAATTTTATAAAAAAATTTTAAATTTACATACAAAAGAGGTTTTGACAAACCAGGCATCCTTCTTTCGGGGTAGCTCTCTGTACAAAATATGTCCTGGGGCATTTTATTCACCCTGTCAGGCTTTAAATTTACTTATAACACTCAGAAGAGAGTAATAGTTCTTCCTTGCAAAAAGGAATAAGGAAAAAGATCTCATTTTAAAAAAAATCGCAACATCCTTAGAACCCATCTACCATATATATATACTCAGATTTAACTCAACAGATTTTCTAGATAATAGAATTCTAGCTTCTAGTACAGCCAATCGCTTCTAATAATGGGGTCTTTTTTTTTTTTCCAAATTATACTTTATTATCTTGTACAAATAAAACAACATCTGGCACTTTATTGTGAGTGTTCATTTTGATAACACATTGACTAAAGCCTACAAAATTTATGTAGGCCCAACACCATGCACAGAACTTTTTCTGCTCATCTGTCTAAAGGTGGTATTTTTACCACTAGTATCTATATTACACAGTAGTAGCTGATCCTGAAAGGACCGTATAGGACTGACTTTGTTGGGATTTTTTTCTTATAGCAAACATTCTAGAAATACAAAAAGAAGCCAAAATTGTACCACAGTAGACAGTGTGGAACATATTTTTACTCTGATCTATTTAAATGCTACTTACGCTTCCATATTTGTCACATCTATGTCCATTTTACACCTTAACCTCTCCAAGTAAAAATAAAGCAAGTTCCCGTGAAACTCTGGCAAAAGCAGAGTTTATAGAATATTAACATTTCCAACATGAAACTCTTAAAAACGCCTCTGGCTACATTACAGCACAAAAAGCATCTTTCTTCTCTGCCTGCCCACAGCCCCTTACAAAAAGATCTGAAGTTGAGCAAAGCAGTTAAACCCATTGATACAATGTCATCCCGTTTGAGCCTCCTGCCCAGGAAGATGAGCTTGTATCAGCATCATTCAACAGAATAGACACATGAAGACTTCGGAGATGCTGCTGAAAATTTTTGCGAGTTTTTTCAGGTATTAGGAAAATTTCTCCACCAAAAGGGTTGTCAAACACTGGAACAGGCTGCCCAGGGAGGTGGTGGAGTCACCGTCCCTAGAGGTATTTAAAAGATGTGTAGATGTGGCACTTCAGGACATGGTTTAGCAGTGGGCTTGGCAGTGCTGGGTTAACAGCTAGACTCTTACAATCTTAAGGGTCTTTTCCAACCTAAATGATTCTATGATTTTCAAGCCAGGTATCCACTTCTAAGAGGAATCAAATGGTATACAACCCTTACTAACTATCCAGATGTGGTCTTTAAAGATCTAAATAGGCTTGCTCAGCTCTATCAACCACTCTCTTATTGCAGCTTGGAAGATTCCTTCCCCTTTCTGGGAATACTTATGAACTGGGATAAGGGAACACAGACAACCACCCAACTGGTGGAGAGACCCACCAACTTCATCATGAGAGTACCCACCACCCAGGAGTAGTACGAAGATGGATGGGGTCAGAGCAGGTCAAGAGCCTGTAGCAGACACTAAACCTATTCCCTGTCCTATTAGCAGCCCCCATAGGGGCCCAGCAGCCCTCAAGAACCAAGACTTCATACCCGTCCTATGTACATGCCTATCTTCTCTCCCAGCAAGATCTATCCCTCAGGCAGGAAGGAGGAAGGGGAGGAGCAGGAAGAGGGATGAACCACATCTTCCAGTACTGATCCACACAGTGGGTAAAAACCTAAGAAGGCTGTAGATCAAGCTTTGCTTTTCTTTTTTTTTTTTTATTTTGGAAGGAAAATGTTAAATCTTGTGGAAAGAAATAGTTCAAATATAATTCAAAGAAATCCATGCAAAATCCTCCGTCAGGTAGGGTCGAGTAATGAACCAGTTCACTCCCTGGGTTAATATTTCCATATCCAGGATTGCCTGAAACTAGACTTTTAATAGAAAATGTGATACTGAGCAACTAGTGATCATTACCAACAGCTCTTCCAACCCAAAATTTAGCAGAAAACAAAGGCACACTTGCTTACTGAGTGAATATTTAAGATTCAACATATACAAAAATTGTGGGCTAGAACTAATTTGCAACCATTTTTATATTTGGGTGATGATTTTTACAAGATAGTAAACCCCATAAATTAAGTGTTCTGTGATGGAAAAATAAGCTTACCACAGTTAAACCCATCTACCTGGCAAATGGAAATATCATCTTTCACTGACACTGACCAGGGAAGCGAGTTCCATTTCTCTTAGCTTTCACATTCTCAGCATTTTAGTTTCATTATCACTTTAAAGAAACAAACATAGACCCATCATCCAAAGGCTTATTCGGAATATTCAGCTTAAATTCTGAAAGTGTAGCATCGATCACACTGCATTTCAGTGATTATGTCAGAAATGGTATTTGCATTTCTGAATACTGAATTGACAAAATGTAGGTCAACCTTGGTTTTTTAAAGGCATGTTAAACTTCTAAACACTTTAGTTAAATCACTGCATTGAAACAAATATGAATTTGAGATGACATGCACTATGAAGAAATGATAATGCTGCAGCTTACAGACATGGCCTGAATACTAGATATTCATGCAAATTATCATCCACGTTACTGTCAGCACACTTCAGCTTGTTAACTGCTACCCTAAATCAAATCCTGGGTTACTACAGTCTCCCTGGTACATAAAACCTACTGTATGGTTACTCTGGTTTCATATAACAGCTTTGTCATTAGTTAATGATTTAAAATTTTATCCTCTGTGAGCAATTCACATTCCAATGTAGCGCCGGAGTGGCTTCAAACACCTTTTTTTTTTTTTTTTAACACTAGTTTATAGTTAAAATTCTGAAGTTAATATAAAAATTTGTTGAAACAATGTCTCAGGAACATTAACATACGTTCACATGTTTGAGTATTCTAAATCCAGGTGATGTAATGGCAAAAAAGAGTATTCAAGATATTTTCATAGGTTTTCAAAATTATTTTTACTGAAGACACAGTAAGGACACTTCTTTTGGCTTTTAATGCGAGATCTTAAAAACTGTTATTGTAATGATTTAGTTTCCACTGTGAACCTTTTTCGAATAATTTATTGCAGAATAAAATACACTTCTGTAGGGACAGTAAAACATTCAGTTACTCTAAATAACTGACAATAGATGCTCAGCTGACAGACAAATTTTATAGAAGTCAGGACAGATGTATCTGAAGAGAGAAAATACAACACCACAGCCTGAGGGTGATACCTAAAGGAGGACTGGACTATTATTACGCTACTACTTAACTTGGCACATGTAAATGTCGAAGAACTTGCATCATTTATGAGGATCAAATTAAAGCATGTAGGTAAAATAAAGAAATTCATTTCTTTGGACTGAATGCCTATTACCCACCAATGATCACGCTCTCTACATTACACTCAGTGCAAAGACTTGTCAGTACTGCACTGTTTTCTATATTTAACCGTATAGATTTTACATTAGAGGTCACTGTTCAACTCCTTAATAAGAATTAATACTTTCCTTATAAAAATAAACAATTTATTTTATCTGTAGAACTGATTATGCAGGGATTCAGATTTTCAGTTTTTCTTTGTGGTTTTCATCTATAGTTTTTCTTAGCTGCTCTCCTTTATTGGCGATCCAATAAATCCCTTTTCACAAACTTAAGCCCCCATTTTAATTTCAAGTTACAAGTCTTGTTAATGCTTCCAACTTCCAGAAGTGCCAAATGACCACAACATAAAATACTTCTGCAAAAATTACCACTTTCATTACTTAAAAAATAAACAGGGAATTCAATTCTCAATGAATTTAGTGCTCAAAATATCTTTAATCACCTACTATCACTTCCAGTAGGGAGAAAGTAAGTTTCTGTTTGCCAGAACTAATTTAACAACATAGACAGGGACGAAAAACCTCCGGAGGCATGACCACCACAGGCATTTCAGAACAAACGTTACAATAATAATACAATATAATTGTAGCAACTTTCCATGCTCAGCTTTCATTTTGACAGACAACTAAATACAGTGCACCACCATGTGGCAACATACTCAGGAATGGTTCACCTACCAAGATCTGTTTTTTTCCACTTTCGAAATTTTTTACAATTTGTTAAGAATAGATGTTAACAATCCCATCTTAGTATTAAAAAAGCTCCTTTTTAACGAGCTGTCACAGCTTCACTTGGCTCAAAAGCTAATTTTTAATACATCTGGATTAGCAAGAAAATATTCAGGCATTTTTATTTGTACAGCACAGTATTAACCTAAAACCTTAACTGCCCCAGGACCAGAGAACAGCTCTGTTTCTTGCCAATCACGCTCGCTTGCACAAGCGAAATTGGGCATAAGCATTAAAAACATAAACCGCATTTTTTACAAAACAAATCAAGCTAAATGCTGAACTCATGGCTGATTAAAAGCTTCAGAAAATTTTAGGGAAAAAAACTGAACACTGGAAGGTATACACATGCATTATTTAGCAGTTGCTCAGCTACTGTAAAACTGCTTCTCTCCAGCTTAAAGAAAAATACCAATTTTTTCCATAAGAAACAGCAACAGAAGGTTCCAAAAATCCTACAAAAACCCTGACTCCCGAAGCCACTACATGCCACTTAATACCCTGAAGCATATTTCTGCAGCCAAACGCTAAACTCTAAGGGAAAAGCAGGTTTTCATTAAACTGGACAGCCTTTGCTCACACAGTACAGTGCTGTTGTAATTCACTGTATCGCAAAATTTCAGAAGATAGGTTCAGGTGATTCTTGTATTTGTTAAATAAAGAGTTAATTCATTGCGCTTTGAAGTATTTGTTTGCCATTTTGTACCAATATACTCCATTCAATCTGAATTAGCAGTGAAGATTCACTTTAAACATCAGTGTCTAAGATCCTGTCCGTGTTCACCGTTTCAGGGTCAGGCTCTCTGCGAGCTCACCGAACCCAAAGGCTTTGCTAAAACTGTTAAGAAATGTAACAGAAAATTGAGTGACGCGATATGCAACCAGAAAGGAAAGTAGGTAGTGCAACGGGTTCTCACAAGCTCTGTACCTTGAGCAGTGGGAAAACCTGTAGTGGAAGAGGCAGCAGCAAGCAGCACTCTCCTTCCAGAGCGCAGGATGGACAGACCTGCAATTCTTTTTCTGCAAAAGTTGTTCTGACACTATTGGAAAATCTCACCACAGAGCAGAGAGTCAATCCAAAGCATGCACTTCAACAGCATTTAAAAAAACAACAACAAAAAACCCTCCCCAAAAAAACACAGAGAAAAAACATTAATCCACCTCTTGTATTAAGATCACGCCGAGGTCCCCTCTTGCCTCAAACTCCAACTACTCTCCTTCCACTCTTTGCCAGCCCTCCCCTGCTAATGCGCAGCCTGAAAAGCCCTTGCTATGCAATTAAGACCATCATGATTCCGAGCCAAAGACAAACCAATAGCAAGAACACAATGCATATTATGCAAGTTACTGCATAGTTATGCAAGTTATATGCATATTTTCGCTACACAGAGTAGCTCACTGTACCGACGACTCTGAAGACACTTGTTTGATGTGGATGCTTACTCTTCTTTCAAGCTGTCAAATTTTCCTGCTTGCCTCAGCTGGCTTTTTTACACTAAAATTTCAACCAGCTGCTGACAATATTAGCGAAGCTCTTCCAGTACATACAATATAGGCCATTAAAGTCATAACAACATCTGAGCACAGAATCACGTAAGTTTACTCCAAACCCGGTCTTAGGAGACATCGTAGGCAGAGCACCAGCACCTTATTGACTGTAGATGCCCCACGTTCAACATTGCCAAAACAGAGGTAAACACGTCTTGAGACAAACAAGGCATTGTGGCAGAAGTATCACTTCACAAGCTATGTGAATTAAAGAGAATTACATCAGCACTCCTATACTGAACAAAAAAATATTTTTTTGTTTAGACACCTCCCAACCTGACGGCTTTTTATTTTTTTAAATCTACCTCCACACTCCTCCTGCAATCACCACGGGTGAGATGAGAAGACAAGAGAATTCACATACAGCCTTTTGAAAGCAACAGGGATCAACTTCTCCAACGATACAGGACCCCTCAGTATTTACAAGATGAGTCACATAAAAATGGAAGCTTTCTGGGTACTAAAAGCATTGATTTTAGGGGGAGATATATCAATCTCCATTTTTAGAAAACCACTCAGAGGTCTATTACCATACCTACTAGGGCATATCGCCACACTATTTCTCATTTCTGTCCTTTCTCCCCTTTTTACCAGCACTGCCTGTAACAAAGCACAAACTTGTCACTCAACTTCCAAGATCTGTGAGCAATCACACACAACTCCCCAGAACCTGAACACTGCTGCTTACCCATGCCTTCCTCATTGCCAGCTGCAAGGGCACAACCACTTGCAGCCCAGGACCACTCCAAGCTTCCAAAAGGAAATAAGGTTAAGGGATTTCGTCAATATGCAGACTTTTGAGAAGCAGCAGCTCCTCCGGCCAAGCTGGATTCGTCTTATTTTGGAGTAAAACGCAATCCAAATGTGATGCCTTACGCAAGCAACAACTGTTTATCTACAGAGTAAACAGAGCCCACTTTTAAAAGCAGCCCATGTTTCTTTCTGAGACGTCTAAGTATCCTCCAACAGCAAACCTGAAAGCTACACAGATTCTTAAATGTGAGGCATGGAGAAATGCAGGCAAGTAGAGAGTAATCAGGAAACCTTTTTCCAAAAAGCAAGGGGGAGGGGGGAAGGATTAAATCTTTACAGCTGAGATTGGAAAATTTTCCAACACATCCAGCACAGGTATCCTTTCCCTGAAACAGGGCACTAACTGCAAAGTGACAACCTCACGAAGGTACCTCGCCGACCCTCGAGGAACAAGAGTATTTTATTTACATAGCTACTGATTAAACTCCATAGTTAAAGCACTGTAACAAGTTCTCAGCTGTATCCAGCAAGCAGTTTCCGAGACCTTCATGCAAATATCTTCATCCCACAAAAAGAGCCCAACCAAATCCAACAAACCCTCCTCTATTCCCAGCAGCCAGAGAGGATTATATGGTCACTGAAGAATGCAAGTTGTTACTACATGCATTTTTAAGCACCGATTTCCAGGGAAAAAAAACCGAAACCGAACAAACCAAAAAAAAAAATACATGAAGAAAGAAAGAAGGCAGCTCACCTTTATCCTGAGTGCAGGACAGGATCTCCTCCTCTTTGGGGTTAGTCACCTGGGTGATAATGGACGGGTTGTCCATGGAAACAGAGTGAGATTCCACCTGGCTATTTCCCTCCCAGAGGCAGGCTTGTGTGCGGGGAGGGGGTGTGTGGTGGTGGGATTTGTTTGTTGTTTAAAAATCAACACGCAGATTTGTATTTAAAAAAGAAAACAACAACAAAAAAACCCAACTCTTCCAGGAGCGATGCCAAGCTGGGGGGGGGGGGGAGGGGGGGAGGAGGGGGAGCACCGTGCACAGGGGCCCCTCCGGTAGCGCTGCCACCGCCGCCTCCTCCAGGCGCCAATTCTTCACGGGGAAGGGGGGGGGAAGGGGAGGGGGAAGGGGGGGGGTGAGACAAATTAACCCCCCCCTTAAAACCAAAATTAATTAATCCAATTCACCCCGCCGGGAAGCCCTCCGCAGCGCTCCCCCCGAGCCCCCGCCGGAGCCGCCGCCGCCTCCCGAGGCGGGGGAAGTGCCCCCGGCCCTCCGCGCCCGCCTCCCCCCGCGGCGAGCCCCCGCCTCACGCCGCCCCCCGCATCCACCTGAGCCGCCCCGCGGGGCCTTCCCCCGAGCGCGTCCCCCGGCACAGCCCCCCGCGCCTACATACCCCGCCGCCGCCGCCGCCGCCCTCCTCCGCGCCTATCTCATCCCCGCGCCCCCCCGCCCCGGCCCCCCTCACACCTCCGCCCCGGCCCTCCCTTCCCCCCACCCCCCTTCCCGCGGGCAGCGCTGCGGGCTCGGCGGAGCGACGCCGGGCCGCCCCCTCCTCCTCCGCCTCCTCCTCCTCCTCCCCCCTTTCCCGGGTCACGGGCCGCCGCCGTGCGCGGGCGAGGAGGGAAGCGCGGTGCGAGGGGAGGAAGGGAGGGGAAAGGGGCCGAGCCGGGCCGCGCTCCCCGCGCTGCGCCACAACCCGCCGTCGCCGCCGCCGCCGCGCTCGCAGCCTGTCAGCCCGCCCGGCGCGGCCCGCGCCCCGCCCCGCTCCGCCCCCGCGCCGCGGGACGCTCCAACATGGAGGCGGGGAGCGGGCAGCGCCCGGGCCCCGCTGCGCGGTAAACAACGGGGCGGGGCCACGGCGAGGGCGGGGCCGCGGCGGGGGGCGGGGCCGCGGCGGGACCGGGCCTGCGGCGGGACCGGGCCTGCGGAGACGGCGGGGGGGGTGGCCATTGTCGTGGCGTACAAAGGGCTCTTCTGCCGGTCGCGGGCGGGGTGCGGCCGCCCCGGGAGGCGGGAAGGCGTTTGAGCGCCATTTCCCCCCCTCAGGGGCTGTCCCGTGGCCGTGCGGGGCTGCGCGGGGGCTGGTTTGACTTCGGGTACGGGCGTTACTCGCCCGAGGAGGCGATTTGGCCGGTGGGGAATGAAATATTTTTACAGGTGGCCGTGAAGTGTTTTTCAGAGGTGAGCGTGTAACTAGAAAGTACAGAGGGCAGCTTTGGCAGCTCTTCTCGGAGAAAACACTATTATTTTCGGATTTTGAGTTTTTTTGGGTTTTTTTTGTTTTTTTTCCCCTAGAGCATCTTAAAAGGCATGTCTGACTCTCCAGGAATTCCCAGTGCTGCTGTGTGCGGCGGGAGGCGGTGCAGCTGCCTGCCCTGCTCCTGCCTGCCTCAGGGCCCTGCCCCTGGCCAGGGGCTGGGCCCTGATGCTGGGGAAGGTAGGTGGGGGAGCCCACCCGGAAAAATGGCTCTTTTATGGGATTGTCAGAGTGCAAAATCAAGAGAAAACCTTTAAGAAAGCATGGTGGCATATTTAAATAAGGAACTGCAACCTCTTTTCTTGCCTAGAAAAAAATACTTCATGTGCAAGTCTCTGTTGCAACCTTGCTACAAAAAGGACAGATATAAATTTAAGTTCCATTAATTAACTGGGGGAAAATCCTTCTGTAGCTGGCATAGACCCAGGTGATGTGAATTTTAGTAACAGTAGCTACAACTATCTTTTTTTTGCCCTAAAAGAGAAAGCCACTGCCTGTGTGCTTTTTAAAAATATGTACATAAAAATATATATGTAGTTCTGAACAGTTTTACCTAGCAGTAGCAGAAACATGGCGTTTCAACTGCCAAGCTAGGTTGCAGAAATGACTGTTGTGTTTAATTCCACCAACAGCAAGCAGCTGTTCTTGTTGCAGAGCTTTACCATGAAGGGAGGCTATGGGCCCAGCACTGAGGAATTTCTGATCTGTGGTAGTGCCCATCTAGTTTCTGGGGAAAATTGTTTAAAGCTCTGGGGCCTTGTTTCGCTCTCAGTGAGTGCATTCCTACAGTCAACACGCTTAAACGTTTTGCTGTGAGTCTTCAAATTGCTGCATTTGTTCAATGTAGAAAAAGTTGTTCAAAATCTAGCTGTGTTTTCTCTCCCAAAGCTAACACTCCCTAAACAGCAGTACATGCAGAGATACCAGTATTGCAGGTTTCTGGGACTTGTATTTTAGGTTTGCCCGTCCTACTCTTACGACAAACACTTGCACAGGGAATGAGCGCAATGCCACTGCTTGCATTGCATCCAATTGTGCAGGTTTCAACCTGTGATTTAGCTTTGGCTTCTTAAGACAAGAGTCCTGCAGTTGCAAACAGTCCCTTACAGGTTAGATCGGGCACAGATGAATAGAAGTTAGTATGTGTTGGCTGATGGAATTAGTCCTGCTACCTGTAAAGGTGGAGAGCTCCTGCTCCTAAGCTATTATGAAGCTTTATCATAGCACTAGTTATGTTGTAATCTAGCAAGTGCTTGATCTTTTACCCGCCCAGGCACTGGAGGCATTTTTAATTATCTGAGGGTTAATTTGCATAGAAGCTTTTGCTGAAACAATAAATTCATACCTCTTGTTATTATTTGGTGTGAGTTTCTGTATCAATATTTATATTCAGATAAAACGAAAGTAGCTTCCTACTGGTGTTAAGCGAAAGGGGCTTGCTTCAGAGCAAGTTTGAGAGTCGTCCAGTGCTGAAAACATCTTCCACTTCTTTGCAGGGAAAGGGCAATTATAATGTGTGTTTAGGAGACCACGTGCTCTAGTGCCTCTTTTCTAGGCAGGGATGAGGAGATACAAACAACTTGTCTGCTCAAAAGCACGTTTTGCAAGGCTTGACAAATGCATTGTTCACCTTGGGCCCATGTGTTATGTATGTTTTAAATGATGGTAGGATTGGTTTTGCAACTTAAGTTGTAAAACTCCAGTTGAACAGCTAGCTGTTTGTTTATCTTATGAAGGAATTTGATACTTACTTCAGTTTAGAGAGGGAACTGCTATTTATGGTGATACATAAAGTGGAAGTAGCATGAGAGTACGTGCCAGGAGGGGATATCTCACCCTATACTTGTCCCTTTGCCACTGTCATGCACTCCGTCACTCCTCCAGTCCAAAGTGGAGAGCAGAAAAGCAGAATCCTGATAACACACTAGGAGCTGTAGGAAGTCCATGCTCTTGCACGGCAGTGGGAGGCAGAATGGAAGTTTGGGAAGCTCAGCTGTGCGGGTACTGGCAGCACTGTTGTAACGTAGGAAATGGTTCCCTTCCTCCAAGCATGTGGTTCAGCCTGTCCCAGCCCTCTCACTCCCATTCCTGTGCAGGTTATGAGATGGGTGCAACAGAATCAAGAGCAAGCCATGTTGTTTCCTTTCGGCTGTGACTTTAGAGACACTCTGAAGTGTATACAGTGTCTTCTATCTATGTTTCTTTACATGCTACATGAACTAAATCCTGAATAATCTGGTGGAACAAGTGAACAGTTTCATCCCCATGTTACAGATAGGAGGTGGAGGCACAGGCGAAGCAACACTTTGCAGGAAATGGCAGTACAAGCTAGGAGGACATCCAGATTTTCATCATGACTTCTGATATTTGTCCTTGCCACTAAAACGTGTCCCCCTTTCAATGCCATAGGATGTTTTATAACAGGGGGAAAAAATGTTTTTGTAGCAGAACTGTTCTACATGAAAAGGAAGCATTTATTTTCATTGATATCAGCTCAGTGCAGGCTTGACCCTGGGCCCACAATGGGAGTTTTACCCTTGACTTTGATGGAAGAACAATCAAGGTCTCATGATATTATGTCCTAAAGAAAGGAAAATACTGCAGTTTGTATCAGTAAGAGAAATGTCTCATAGTTAGTGTAAGCCTCTATATTCTTGCAATAGATGGTTTATTAGATTGATTACATGTCTTAACTTCACTTCAGCTATTAATCAGTTTTGGCAGCCATTTATTGCTTTGTGTACTTGGAAGTAACAGAGATTATTCCTTAATTATCTCGTTGCAGTTCATTCATTGTTTCCTAAATAGTGCCATTACAATGGTAAATTGCAGCAGTAAAACACGTCAATACAAAGTTATGGAGTTCCCTTTTTATGATTGCATTCATAAAGTTAAGGCAATCTGCGTAAAATGTAGCTGTGATTTCAGTGCAGTGACCTATTTGATATGGCAGGAGAGATTTTGATGAGAAAACAGTAGAGCATTTAAGAGCGCTGGGACTCTGCTTTCACCAAAGTAAAACATAGCATATTCCCTGTTGGAATATCTGAGATTTTATTAAACTAGTACTTACTTGATCATTTTTTGTTTCACCAAATGCTGTGAAATCCAAAAATTCTGTGCCTTTGCATACGATGTATTTATTTCTTTTTGTCTGTGCAAAAAGAAATGAGAAAACTCCAACCTATACTTATCATTAGAGGTTATTATTGCTGTCCCAGGGAAGGGTAAAAGAGTACCAAATGAATCAGAAGGAAAAGGCTGCTTTAGTATTATCTTCAGATCTGGCAGCAATTCATAAAGTAGCAGTTGCATAACAATTTCCATTCTAAGTCCCTTTTTCAGTCAACTGTAACTGTACCTAACTTTAACATTCTGAGTTTTCTGTTTCAGGCTGAGTTGTTTGGGAGGAATCAGTATTACTGTCAAGGCGAGAAAGATTCATGAAAGCCACTTTTAAGAGCTGTAACATAAACTGTCTCCCTTCTTCTTCCCCAGTAAAACAAAAAAATAAAAGTTTTTCTGCGGGGAAGATAACATTGCAAATTTTGGGTCCTGTTTTTTATTCTCCTTGACTTTTCACTGTGCATATCGTAGCAGAAAATGTACATCATTAGCTTGGGTCAAGTTAGTGCCGAAGATAAGGTGAATGGGTTTTTTACTAACATTAACAATTTATGTTCAATCCTGCATTCCTATAGACTCCTAATCCAGAAACTTTAAGGAATCCAACTCAGATGTGGCCTGATTGTGCCAGATGCTAGCCACCCACTTGAGAAATGATGCCTAAAAAGCACTCAACCCACTATGAAGCAAACATATAATTAAAACGCCTGGCTGTAATTTTGGTGATGAGTTGAATTCAACTGGTGACCAACAGGTGGAAGGCTCTGTAGAACTCATCACCTGGTGAACTACAAATGACATATCCAGTCCTCCCTAGTTGCAAATGATAAACTTTTGCAAGAGAGCATGGTTTGTTTTCTTTTTTTTTTTTTTTTTGTTTGGTTTTTGTTTGGTTTTTCTTTTAGCAAGCAACCGAATCATGTTCCAGCCTTTTGAAAGACTAGCAAAGTCTCCCATTCACTGTGTGTGCTAGTTGCATCTTCTGCTTCATATGGTCAAGTTTAAACAGTATCCTACTGCCCTAAGATGCTCATCAGCATCTTGGAGCTGGATGAGCTGCCACCAGAATTCAGCTAGCAGAGACATTTGCAAGAAAGCTCCCACTTAGTTAAAACCAGCTGACTGAAGGCAGCTATGTAAATTCTTTAGCCTAAATAATATGGCCTAAACCAAATTAGGGCTTACTCTGAATGTTTCAAAGGTGAAGGGTCTGGAGCACAAGTCTTAGGAGCAGCTGAAGGAACTGGGTTTGTTTAGTCTGGAGGAGACTCAGGGGTGTTCTTACTGCTCTCTACAACTACCTGAAAGGTTGGTAGACAGGTGGGGTAGGTCTCTTCTCCCAGATAACTAGCAACAGGACAGGAGGAAGTGGTCTCGAGTTATGCCAGGGAAGGTTTAGGTTGGATATTCGGAAAAAATTTCTTCACTGAAAGGTTGGTGAAGCATTGGAATGGGCTGCTCAGGGAGGTGGTGGAATCACCATACCTGGAGGTATTTTAAAAACATATAGTAGATGCAGTGCTTACCAACATGGTTTAGCGATGGACTTGGCAGTGGTAGGTGAATGGTTGGACTTGATGATCTTAAAGGTCTTTTCCAACCTAAATGAAACTACGGAAGCAATACCACAGGGCCAGAAACAACCATTTAGGAGGCAACAGTAACTTCAAGTAGTGCAGTTGCTTGTCTATCTGCAGCCTTAGACGATATCCAGGCTATAACATTGTGTTGTTGGTCAGAGATAAGAGGTGGGAACTCTGTGTCATCAAGGGACCACAGTCAAGACGCGACTTCACTTTTGATTGTACTTCTGTTTCACTTGAGCACAGCAGTGGAATAGGGTCAAACTTGGCTTTGCCCTTATCTGGGTACCCATTGTGAGCACTCTGTTCCCCTGTATCATCCTATAGGATTCCTACCAATACAGCTGTAGAGACTTGGTTTCCATTTCAGTTTTACTGGTTGTCGGATAGTTTATCTGTGAAACAGATGTAATAGCTAATCTCGTGTTATGGTTCCATGGCTGTTTATAACTCCTATTTATAGCAACTATGGAAAGCCTGGGAGAAGATTTTATAGGGCACTGGGGTAACCAGTTACTGCATGTTCCCCTGAGGCTACATAGCATCAAGTGTAGCAGCTTGTCCTTTCCAGACTAGGTCATGTTCATCTTAACTCTGGCTTTCCCTATCTTTTGGAGATCTGACTTTGTGCTCCTGGTATTGGTAAGCAATGGGTTTTGCTCCATGATTTATACTTGCGAGTGTCCCAACTGATTTCCAAGAAGAGGCTCCATAACTAAGCTCTACCTTGTGCACCAGCTCAGGTGGGTATCTTCACAGCACTTGAAAGCGATCTGCTGAGTTGTTTGGACTTTTACTGGAGGGAAATAAGAAAGGTACACAGTGTTTCAATAACTCTTAGAGGTTTATACTTTTAAATGCTTCTAAATGTTCTGAATTCCCATCTTGATTACTGGTACCTATTCTTAAAAACCCCAAATATGTGAAATATTCGTGAAATACCTGATTCAGTGAGGCATTGACTAATGCAACCATTATAAATCACATCTAAAACTTGCCTCCTTGAAACAGGGCAACAAATACCATTCTTACTGATAGCTACATGATGGGAATGCTACATTAATAACAGCAACAGTAGATGCATGCCATGTTAGTGATGCAGTTATGCTTTCCCATTAAGTACAGTACACATGGAAAAATATTTGTCTACCAAATCTGGGGGAACCAGCTGATGAGCTGTGAGAAAGTCCTGGCTTTGTGGATGATTAAATGGGATAAGAAAAGCATGACAAAGGCCTGAAACAGCCCTCAGCAAGGACTTCAGGTCATCTTGGCACACTGAAGTGGTAATTTATTCTAGGAGTCACTACTGAAATCATCAGTGTGAGCTATGAAATAAAGCAATGGTATGAATAAAGGCAGTAGAATTTGGCCTAATTGAGAAACAGAAAAGGAGGGGTGAGGAACGTGAAAGGTCTTGTAAGTGCAATGTCCTGTCAACTGATATTCATGGTAAGTAGCCATCTAATTTTTTTTTGAAAGAACTTCTCAGAAGGAAAACCTGCTGACTGTTGGGAAGATAAAGTCAAAACGATTAACAATTGCAATGAGAAATTCTAGTCAGTGCCTAATTTTATGCCATTCATTTCAAATTGCATAAATGGTAACTTTGCTTTTGGCCTCGTGCCTAGAACAGCACCTGAGAACACATCATTGCATCATCATTGAGAGTCTTTTGGCCTTCTTTTTTAATTATGGGTTGGCTTTGGAAAGTGAAATGGCTTGATTGGTTAAGGCTGATACTAGACCTAACTAGCAGTGAATGACTACCACAAAAAATTGCTAGCATGAAACCCACAGACTCTTTGAAGTCTTTGGAGCTATGCTTACTTGCTGCTCTGACCATTTGATTGAAATTTTGTTCACACGGCTGCTAGTGAAACAGGAGAGTGTCTGGAATGTGAAAGAGCATTTTGCATGTGGTGGGGTGGTCTGTGTGGCTGGAAGTAGAGAAATCTGAGTCAAAGTGGGTAGGCTTGAGTGTGGAAAAGAGGGGAGAGTATCTGCAGATGTAACAAGAGGGAGCCTTAGGCATGTGTGAGTTCTGTACACAAGCTGTGAGGGGGAAGGGTTGATGGGGGAAGTGGTAAGGCAGAGGAAAGGAAAAATGAACCACAGAAAGGGTAGGAAATAGGAAATTGTTAAAGCTCGTAACAACTCTCAGCATTTCAATTGTAGTGGCTTCCCCCTGGAGAATTTCCTAGCAGGGCATTTAAAATGTGGGGTGATCTTCAGCACCTGGTTGCTGGAGAGCTGCAAAGAAACTTAGCAGCATTTGTTGGGGAAAGAAGCTCTAGATATTGGAAGAGCAAAGATAATTTAAAGGAGTTCTGTGGCTGTGCTTGGGAATAATATGGTTCTGTTCTCCAGATATTCCTTCTGCTACCTGTGTGATGAAAAGGAATACAGTGGACACCAGGACCTCCAGATGACTTTCCTGAATATACAAAGCTGTGGAGGTGCTGCTGCTTGACTGGTTCCTGGTGACTCCCAAAGCGGGAGACACTGGCCATCCACAAAAAGTTTGGAGTAATTAATATTCTACACTTTACACTGAAGAATTTGTAGTCCAGTAAAAGGAACACAAAACAGGTTCTCTGATAAGTATCTACAAGTAGCAGAAGGTTCTAAGCATCAGGAAGATGCAATTATGTAGGACAATCAGGATGAAATTGATGTTAATAAAAATATTTGATGGTGAGATCAAGGTAACTCAATACTCTTGTCAAAATTAGTCTCATTGTGCTGGATTCTGTATGAAGAGTAGTAGAAGGTGACCCACAGCCTAAAGATTTACAGTTGAAGTGTAAAAAGAAATATAATTTCATGTGGAAAGCCAAAGCATAGAAAGAGTAATTCAACTGAGATTACAGTTTCTGGCAGGGTTGGGACTACCTGATCTGCTAGCTCTCCACTCTGAGACTGAAGCTATCATTTAAGGTCTTTAAAATCAACCCGGTAAAGGCACAGGAAAGAGTATAGTGTGGTAAGTTGTGTACTACTCCTTGAAGATAGGCAAAGTCCGTAATTCCTGGTGCTGTCACCCACCTGTCAGAAGCAGAAGCACAGAGCAGCCCATGGGGATGCGGGAGCTCGGTCCTGCAAACAGACACAAAGGACTCACAGAGGGTGTACTATTGCCTCATGCAACCGCAGCGCAATCGTTTGCTAAAAAGGTGCCAAGTATAAAAATGTAACTGATGCTGTGTCAGTGGGTCAGTGGGAAGCCTCTGCTTGTTTATTTTTGGAGCCACCATCCCAGCAGGATACTGCTGAACAGAGATTCTCACATAAGCCATTTCCAACTTGAAGCCTGTCCCAAGCCACCAACTTAATGAGTGCCATCGCTGTCATTTACAGCTAGCAAAGACGTGGCTGTAAATGGAAGCAAATAGATTGTAGCGCTGTTAGCTGAAGATGTGTAGGCAGTCCTGCCACAGCAACAGACTTCACACAGTTGCAAAGTGTTGAGTGCTCCGGAGACTGATATACCATGTTAATTCAATTAATTGGTTCCTCAGCTTGGTTGAAAGGTCAACCTGAGAAGTGCAGATATCTGCAGCCAAACAATTTTTTTTTTCTTTTCTGTAGTGGGTAAGGTGTTCTGCATGTGGTTGTCTGTCAAATGTCAGCTGCAACATGGTGCATCTTGATGTTCTCAGGTGATTTTCTCCAAGCATCACTTGACTGGTATTCTACATTTGGCTATCCCTTGGGACAGTAATTGAAACATTTTCCTTGCATACTTGCATTACGTTCATTTGGGGAAATACATATGATGGAGGACAAGCCAAACTGGCCTTTAGAGACTGTGATAAAACTGGGAAATAGTATCACCATATGTTGGTCCAAGCATCATTTGCAATGCTTTGCCCCTGCAGCTCTGTGTAGCGCAAGTGTACTCTGTTCCATTTGCATGCAGAGAAGACTTTGAGCTGCCTGGTGTTTTGTGTGAAATTTCCCCTTGGCTAAAGGCCCTGTGCAAGATCCATGCACCATTTAAGTTCTTTATGCATTAGCTTTTACCAGAATAGTTAAATAATTAAGACAGTCTGCTGGCCAATATATTGATAAATGAATTACTTGGCTTCCATTGGTTGCTATTTATGTGACTGTGTGGGTTATTATTTGCAGATATTTGTGCAGCTCCAACTACAAGTGGAAGTACCTGGATCATGGAGCGATAACACTTTTTGGGAGAGTTGCATTTTGCCTTCACAGGGAACCCCCCCAGCTCTCTCCCTAAGGAGGACTTTGTGGCTGAGGGGTTGGATTGTATTTGCAGACTGCCTGGGCCTGAGACAAAACCAACAAGCAGCTCTAGGACACCTGCTTGACCTGTACTGCTTTGATTTAGGGAAATTAAACTCTACCCCATAGAGAAAGAGCTGAAATCCTGCTGCTTTTGGGAATGTTATTTCAATGTACTTGTTCAGTGAGTTGGCCTGGTAGTTTACAATTCAAAAACCCTAGAGCATTTGTGAATTGTGAGGGAAGTACACTATTCATTATCTGCTGTCAGGCATTCATCATTCCAGTGTAAGCTTCAATCCTCTCATCAGGATGCAGAACATTACTTATGACCAGTCACAGGCCATGAATAATGGCTTAACGAAATGAACAGTTCTCTAACAATTCGGACTCAGGTTTGTTAATCAAAACTATTCAGAGCCAGATTCTGGCACCCTCTCACACACACACTGAATAACACCTATCCCCAGTGCAGTCTCTTTGGTTTTAATTGCACTTATGGTTTAACAAACCTTTTAAAAAAAAAAAAAAAAAGAATTGGCTGACCTCACCTAACTAGCTGACGGGAAAAGCTGGAGTTTACCTCCACCAAAATAAATAGTTCTTGTCTCATTCTGCATTAGCACATGCTGTACAAAAGCACTTTGGCAGTGATGATGAATCTGCATGTCTCTTCCTTAGCTCCATCAGATGGGATATCCACACTGGTCAGCAGCTAAGCACTGCCTAAAGCTAGCAATAATTTAAACATATCTTATTCTTTATGTGGGAAAAGTAAGTCAAATGACATATTTTTTATGGGCCCTTATGGACGGCAATGAAATAGCATGACCATATTCATCCATGTGTGGGATTATGCACTGCTCTAATCAACTTCCCAGTCGAGGTTTCACACCAACAGCAGTTCTCTCCTGTGTATTGCCAAACATACTTCAGACTCCTGGAAAGTGGAATGTATTGGTGTATTTGCAACCCAGTCCCCAAGTACTCCTCTACAAGTGTTCAAAGCAGCTGGTAGCTCTAGCTGTCTTCCCCAGTCGTAGGAGGCTTCTTACATTTTTTGCTTTTCTGAACTGTGCCAAGGAAGCTAGTATTGTATATCCAGAAGCAGGGATTAAGTTGGAACATTTTGTTTATGGAGAGCTTTCGGGGTAGTGGTGGTAAGGTAAAGCCCTGGAAATACTCAGCTGAATCTTCTATCTTCAATACTATCTTTGCATTGAAAAGCAATTGTAAAGCTGTCATTACACAAAGTGGGTAGGCCCTCCAAGAGTGGTTTGCCAGCATTATTTCAGGGCATGGGACTGCTCACAGATGTGGATATGTCCAGGATCCTGGGTGCATTCCTACTCCCTCTAGTATTCTTGGGCCGAGACTGCCAGTCGGGACTCTCAGGGATGTTAGTTACCAGCTTCCATTGTGGTCAGACTCCTCTATGTGTTTGAACAGAACTCTGCATTTTATTTTACAAACTCATTTTTAAAATAATTTTCAGTGCATAATCTTCCATAATGAGTTCTGCTTCCTTGGATCATATTTTGGGAAACAGTCCTGTGACTGTGACAGCAGTTTCACCCCTGGGATGTATTTCCCCTATGATTAAATGTCAGTCCATTTGAATGGCTAAATCAGTGCTCAAAATGAGGAAGAAAAAACCTTCTAGATTCATGTCAGAGTATCTCTCGATCAGCAACGGCTGGTGCAGGGGAGGCACAGCTTGCTCTGGGGTTTTTTCCAGCAGATTACGGTCTGAGGCACTAGCTGCAATGAGTGGGAAGGGAGGAGTAGGGAAAAGAGGGAGAAAAAAGAAAAGGCCCTCATCTAGAGAGAATCCAGGAGCGCTTCTCTCTCCCTCCTCTGCCTTGCAATCACTGCCACCAGCTCTTCATCATCTCTTTCTGCCCTCAGGGCTATAAATGTGGGCATCTGTGGGGGAATAACCTGATACATGGTTTTGTTCCTCTTGGGAGTTTTCAGCAAATTTTCATTTTGGTTGTTTCTTCAGGCATTGTATGTTGTTTATTAGAGAAAAGAGTGGAAAAATGCAACCCAAACAACATTTCAGCTTCTCCAGCAAAGTTTCTATTTTGATTTATTGAAAACTTGTCCAACCAGTTATTTATATTTTATCTGTGAAAGGCTCAAAAAATTTCATCTGAAACAGATATTTCCATGGAAACGTCCATCTTTGATGAGATGTCGTTCCTCAGATGTTTCAGCTGAAGAATTTTGTCAGTTCTGGCAGGAAAAAAAAAAAAAAAAAAAAAAAAAAGAGTAGGGGACAGAATAAACAAAGACCAAGCTCACAGGAAAACATGCAATGCTTCAAGTTAATGGGCTAAAATGTCAGCTGGTAAACTGCCATAAAGCCAGAGAAGTCAACCAGTCAACATGAGTCAATGGAGCTATGCTAATTTACATGGAGGATCTGGCCTTAGATTTTAATAGAACCAGCCTGGCAAGCTGTTTCTCCGCTTACCCATCCTCCTCCCTATTTAATAAGCTCTCAGTCATACTTGGCCTATCCTTTAATAATTCACCCTTCTCTCTTCACGATCCTTCTTCCTTCTCTGGAGATAATGGGATGGGATTTTCTGCTTGCAGCCCTCACAGAAATATCATAGGCAGGTTAAACTCTGCACAGCTGGCTACTGGCTTCTAACATATCCCTTGTGCCTCTTTCTGGACTCTAATATCCATCTTCTGTTTGGTCTTTATTTAGCTGGTGCCAACTGACTTCGGTGCTATTTGCTATATATTATGATATAGCGTATTGTAATCTATAGATTCTGGGATATTGAAGTATTAAACTCACAGAACAATCAATTACTTAAATGGGAGTTGTGTGTGTCTGGCTGCAATTCTGGAAAGCAGATCTATGAGGTAGCTCTAGGACACAATCCAACTTCTGGACCAAGAGACTGCTCTACTGCAGAAGCTACTATTTCTTTCTTGCTCAGGGCCAAATAGGTATTTACAAAAGAATTGGCAAGATGCACGATATTGTATGGTTTTTTTATTATGTATAACTACAGTATGAATGACCATGTGTAACTGCTCAGTCCTATGTAACGTAGCTGTATGAAATGAATGCTCGACGATATCCAGTTCCAGAGTTGCGCATTTCTTACCCTGTTCCCTTGGAGCCAAGATCCAAAGTGCTGCATTTTGTGAGACCCACCAGACTACTTTTCTTAATCTAGTTCTAGTTTCTCCCTCTCAGCTATTTCAATTAAACAGAATAGGGAAGTGCTGATGCAAAAAAAAACCCTTTGCAGACCTTAAAAGGCTTGTGCATCTTTTTTTTTTTTTTTTTTTTTTAAAGATCCTCATTGAAAAAGGAATGACACCTGATTCTCCCCTGAAGAAGTAAATAGTTTGGAGTCCCCAGAGAATATGACCCCCTATTTCCAGTGATGTATTTCAAATGCTTCAGTTCGTTGCACCTGATCTTGTTCATGTGGAGAAGTGAAGACACCATGCAAAGTCTGAGATGTCTTCTCTGTTGATTTCTCAGAAGCACTTTGCATGGAGCACACTTTTTGCACACCTTTTCCAGAGTAGCTGAGATGCTGTTTGATTGCCCCAGGTACAGAGCTGGTAACTACATCTTCCAGAGAAATAGAAGTGTATGAATGGTTCCCTTACTGAAACCCTATGGACTTTGTATTGATTATATCAACCTTTTGGAACAATAGAATTGTGATGGATGTTGTTTGAATTTCAGCTTGGCATCTTGACTGGCATTCCTGTTTAATGAATTTTCCTTATTTGTTAAATTTAATTGATGGTTCTTACATTTATTTCTAAAGAACATTGTTTTAATTAAAAAAACCTCTCCTCTACAGAAATTAATAGTCACCATCTATATGGCACAAAAGGGTATGTGGTGAACATAGAGAATAATTAGTAGCTGTAGGAGGAGAACTTAAGAGATGGTGATTATGAATATGTAATAGAGGAAATAGACTACAAGGAAATTAAACCAATAAATTTATGAGTGAATAATTGACCTCTGAGTAAATATGAGCATTGTCTCAGCAGCCGCTTGATGTGTTGTTAACCACTCAGTATTTCAGAACATTACCTACCCTTTTAAGTAACCAGCTCTTTGCTATTGGCAACGACTCGCTCTCTGGAGTTGCCTTCCTATTTTACAGGGTGATTGTTTACTGTATGCATAATGCTATAAATACACATGGTGCCAAAGCTTTAGAGTAGGTGGGAGAAAGGTAATATAATCTGTTACATATGTGTAAATCTGCCCTTAGCCAAAAGAAATAGTTGTAGGGACTAACTAAACCTGCTTCCAGAATTACGCTGTTAGAAATGAAAGTAAAATTTTATCACTACTACCAAATGAAAACAGATCTCTTTCCACGGTGAGGGCATGAGTCCAAAGTTGAGATTTTCAGAACGGATAGTGAAGTTTCTAAAGTAAATTTTCAAAGTTTTCAAAGTTTCCATTTTCCCTCAGATTTGATGACTAGTTAGGAATTGTGACTTGAAAGACTGTAAGCTAGAGATGTCAGTCTGTTCCCAAGAAAGTCCCAGTGTCTTCCAGACGAGAGGCCTGATAGATATGAGCAGATATGTTAGCCAGAAAAGTGAAGCCTGGTGGTGGTTGTATTTGAGAGGTAGATCCCAAGAAACATAGAGCGTCCATGAGTAAGGGCTAGGCCTTCAACCTGGATTGTATAATGGAGTAAGTGGGGTCAGAGCTCCCTGAACGAAGAGTAGATTCGTATTTTGAGAATTCAGAAATCATAATGATAAAAAATAAGATGGTCGAGTTTGTTCATTGGGAAACTTTTCTGTTACGAGGGTCTGTGGAGAATAAGGTGTAATGGCTTTATACTGAGGATAAAGACTATGTTTTCATTCTGGAGAGATGAGTTATTCCCACTGATTATGGTCCAAACACATTGCTAAATTATTGCCAGTTTTACACCAATGAAACTGATAACAAAGATATGATATCAGAGGAGCTATGTCTCTTCTCCTCCTTCCCATTAAGTGCTGGTTAGCACACCAAACAGTTTTTACATCATAGAATAGAGGGCAAGTCGTTATCTAGAAAATGTAATGATCAACTACAATACGTAACTGGTTGAATCAGGTGAGTAGTGTGAAAGATGAGGTTCACTTGCTGGCCTTGGCCTCTTTGTTTGGCAAAGAGAGATAAGAAGACAAAGCTCAGTTTTATCAGAAGTTAACAAATGACTAAGTAGATGAGAATCTCAAATCAGCTCTTTATTTTACTGTGATCCAAGTAATTAATGGAGTATGCTTGGGGGTGGTAAAAGACTAAACATAAACCCTTCACTATCTTCCCCTTCATCATCTCTGCTGGAACACGGAGTGGTGCTTTGGGAGGTACTGTCTGTATCAGTGAAGCCCAGGTAGAACCTTTGGGTCTGAAGGGAGCTGGGCGCTTAGTTCTTTAGCCTCCTTGGAAAGTCCTAATCTACATAGCTGTAGGTGACATGAGTCCATACTTACAGTCCCAAGTCCCACCTTTGGCTATCTTGCTGAAAGTCATCAGGTTTGGGGAGCTAAGGTTATGAGCCAGAGGAATGAAATCATAAGCTTATCCCAAAGGAAAGATGTACATGTGCTCCACTTACACAGCTGTTAGCAGCAGTGAATATTTTTCTTTCTGGGAAAAGGAGAACAACTTGTAAGCTAAAAGCAAGTAGTCCAGAAAAAATTACCCAGTTTTTTGTTTGGTTTTTTTTTGGTGATGATGGGAAGGTTTTAGAGGATACCTCTACAATAGTGAAACAAATAGTGTTGATCCCATAGAATTTGCCTTCTATTATTTTTCTGATTGTTAGAATGGTCCGTGGCACATTTTTTGGCCCAGGCCACCTAGTGCTGTCCCAAACAGTTTCCAATCACTGTTTGGAAGCTCACATGGATAAAGAATCTTTCCCTATAGGCTGTTTGGATGAGGTTGCCCTTTTCTGGAAGCTGAAGGACTCTGATAGTATGGACACAGCCAGTCTATGGTAGTTGGCCTCTGGACCATAAAATACTCCCTGGCACAATTTAGTCCACTAGAAGAGGTGTAGCTGAAACTTCTTAGGCTGTAGTCAGACATTCAGGGGAAATCCTTCCTCACCTCTTCAGCTAAGAATAGCTGAGATAAATTGTAAGAGGAAGAGGGAATATATGAGATTTTTTGCACAAATGATCCACATTAAAAATGACAAGACTGTTTGGAAGATCTGACACTACTTGAATTGCAGTTTAGTACTTTCTGGAGCATTTTGCATTTTTGGAGGTTTTCAGTGTTTGTGGAAAGTAGAGGGCATGATGGAGAATTTGGATACTGGAACTGAGGGTATATTTGGAGCCTCTCCATCTGTGTCCTGACTCAAAACAAACAAACAGCAGCAAAGACATAAAGGCCAAGTTCAAATTGAGCGCTAAAACTAAGATGCAAAAGGGAGGAGCAACAATGCAGGCTCCAAGAAAGCATCCTTATGCACTTCTTCTTACAAGCAAACACTTATATATTGGTCTGAATAGGTCTGAATGGGCTTACATGTTTTCTAGAAATGAGGACAGGGTTGTGCAGAACTAGAAATCTGATGCTGGATGAGTTTGATTCTGAAGTTCCTGAGAAGGGACTTCTGGGGAGGTGGATTTAGCTGTACGGGCAGGGAAGTTAGAAACTAAGTGGTTACAGAAATCAAAAAATGCAAAGAGATTATCCATAGGAAGAGGTCTGAAGAAGTAAAGGTTAGCCTTGTTTAATCAGCGTTAGCATTTTCTACATGTTTAAATACTGTCTGAAATGTTCTGCATTGTAAAGCGATGTTAAACATAGTGGGCTGATTCCATTTTTACTGGCACAAATGAGAAATAAACTTCTCCACTCACTTGAGCTTCTACTGCATGTGAGATCAAAATCGGAGCCAGAGGCATTTGGAGTTTGAAAGAAATGTTGTTGGTTTTGATGTCTATTTTTGCTGCCTCTATTTAGAGCAAACATAGCCAGGGCTGGAAGTGAATACACTGCCTCTAAAGAGGTGAATTATTCCCAGCCAATCTGTAGTGGCAGAAGTGTGGTACCTTATGGGCTTGAAATAGACCATCCTCATTAACCACATGTTGGGCCAAACTCCATTAATTTCTACGGCCCCTCAGGGCTGAATTTAGCCCATCATAACATCATTGGAAGCTATTTTTGCGCCCTGTGCTCTAAGTTGGATTCTATGATACACTATAAACTAGGTAAAGCCATGATATTTTAGGCTTTTTGGCACTGAGTAGTTTCTCAGTATTTGTCCGTGCTTTTCTCAAGAGTTCCCAACAGTACTAATTAGTGGACTTTAGTAAGGGTTGAAATTCAGGGAGAACTAATGCAGCCAGTGTCTTGGGGGTACTTGTGTCTTCAGAGCCGTGTCCTTCTAGAGATGTTTGAAGAGAGCTGTGTGATGTGGTGATGTGTTGGCCAGTAGTTGATGTGACTTCACTAGCAGTAGTGATTGTAGGAGTACCAGTGATATGGAGTGAAGGAAAACTAGGCAAGACTCTAGGCAAGTTTTCTCCTAAAGCCTCTAGTGTGGCCCACCTAGGGCTCTTGAATTGCATGTTAACTCACGTGCATGTGCCATTCTGGTCTAGGATATGTAGAAACCTTTCAGTCTTTGCTGGTGTTGAAGCAGCTGTGTGATTTAGAGTTTGAGTTGAGGAAAGAGTGGAGGTGGCAAGGTTGCTCAGGCTGACATCACGAGTCCGTCCTGGGACTAGAGCAGATGGCCAGACTCCTTCCCACAAGGAACAGTAGGAAGCTAAGAAGCAGTTGACATAGCTGGTCTACGTGCTCCTTCTTAAGCCCTCCCCTCAATCTGTCTTTCCATTGGTCACTTGTCTTGTGGCTTTTGGCCACCTTAAGATTCTGGTATGTGTCTCATGAGCTCAGGACTGTCAGTCACTGCTGGGGTTTAGCAGCACAAATAGGACTGATTGAGTTGATAAGAAAACTTCTCCCAAATGTACACAGGTCTCCAAACCATGGTGCCGTTCTCCAGCTGAGGTGAAGCAGGTGAAGATGGATGGCCTGCTGACATTTGACAGTTTGCCATGATGTTACGTGATGCTGTTCTCCTGTGTTGTTATTCCCGTGGCAACAACCACAATCATTTGACACATCATCCTGCCTGATGCATGCCTGAGCTGCACTGTACTGGCATTAGCTGGTTTACACCTGCTGAATAATCGCGCTCTCGCTAGCTTTAAGATCGGGCATGTGAACTTCAGCCATTCTGAGAACAGCTTCACTGGAGCAAAAAATCCAGTTAAAGAGAGAAACATTGCAGGCAGTGAGCTGCTGAGTTGTTACACAGCCCTCCTCAGATAGCCTCACACCAATGCAGAGGATCAAAGGTGAGGTGACCTTGTGCATTGGAGGTGAGGCAAAGTCCTCTGCAGGGACTGAAATGTGCATTAGCTCTGGAATGCAGACAGGCAGACACTGCCCCTGTTAGCAGCTGTAGGCATGGGTCTGAGATCATCTGCGTCTAAGGGGAAAAAGCTCCGCATGAGTCCAAACCCCAGAGAAGTCAGTGGAAAGACTCCCATCAATTGTGAATCAGATGCTCAGAGAGAATACTCTTAGATCTGTTCTTCTGATCAGGATTGTGACTAGTCTGGGTGATGTTTAGTTTTGGTCCACTCTGTTTTGAAGCTGGCTGAAGCGTCTGGAAAGCCTAGAAACCTCTCTTTAATTTGCTAAATAGGGAACTTGCATCTTATCCTGTAATTTCACAATTCGCATTATAATCTCCAAAGAAACATTAAAATGGGCTGTGTTTTAAAGGTTATTGTTTCTCATCCCATCTCCAGCTCACTCTTTTTATTTCAGTGGTCTAAATATTACGATTGTTATTTCTGGGTATGTGTGAATCAGCAGTTCTGCACTTGCTGATTTCTATACCAACTTCTGGCCTGGGTAATTAAACTAAGCAATCGTTTGACTACTTTTAGAGGCTTTGTCCAGCAAGGCCTGTTTCCCTGGCTTGTCGTACGGATCCAAAGTAACAAGTTGCCCAGTGCTGTTTGCCAGATCTCCATTGCTTTGAAAGGTGCAGGGCAGAGAACACAAAGGTGTTGGTCAAGATGAAAGCGGGACTTCCATCCCTTGTTCTGTTTTGGGCTCACAGGTGCCACTACAAGGTACAGTCCGGTAACTTTAATCTCTCTTGAAGTTAAGAGAGATGGGGACATTTAATTCTGAGTAGTCATCCTGGACTCTCTTTGCATTCCAGCAATTTACCTCATCCTAAAGGAGACATTTGCAAGACATGCCCTATTGAGTTATGCCCTAAAAGACCCTGGCTGTCTTCATGGACTCTAATGGGGTCTAGCAAGTAAGCTCAGAGATAGACATCTACAGCTGAGCTATGGAGATTTGATTAGAGAGCCTCAGATTCACAGTCTAGTTTTCTCTGGATCTCAGGATTTTAAAATCAAACCTCTGTTCCGTCTGTTTTCACTTCAGTCAGTCATCTCTGGAGATGGATTTGCCTTCTTTCTGAGATACGATGTGAATTTGGTCCCTAAAACATCTGCACATGTGACCCTTTGCAGAAATCATGCTTTCATGAGTTTCTTGCCCTGGGGCATGCCTCCCTTTCAAACCACCCTCTAGGACGTATTTCATAATAGGGGAGTGAGTGGGACAGTTGTACTTCTTTCCTTTACTAGTTGGGAAACCACCACTGACCAGAGAACCCATGAGCAAAAAAGCAACTAGGGCAGAAAGCCCAGGCAAGTTCACCCTGGACAAAACCCATCACGACGTTCTCGTGAGCCACTGTACTTGCTGAACAGGAGAGCCACATCTGGACCATACCTTACAACACACCATGGGATCCTTAGGATGAAAGAAGATATATAAATGCAAAATATCTCTATTGGTTATAAATGACAGCAAAGGGGAAACGTGTGATTTAAAGCAGTGCCAGCTCTGGTCTAATAGCAGATAAACAGCACTGGGGCTGTTGGTCAAATGGTGCTATCTGCTCTACGCCACTTGTGTTCAGACAGACTGCAGGGGAAGGATATTCTTTTCTGTCAACTCACAAAGGTCTGCGTGTTCCTATATGTCTTTCCTACAGAGATAAAGACATGGACAGTGCTGACATGTTAAATTCCTCTTTTCTGGAGCGATTATGCAATCCCGCTGGTGTAAAACTCCTGCTTCCTAGAGTGGTGCAAGCAAGCTCTGCCGCTGCAAAGAGGGAGGGCGGTTTGGCATGGTGCTGCGCCACCCCAAAGCAAGAGGTGTGACTTGTCAGCGGGAAAATCATGGAAGCGATTATATGGAAGGTGACAAAAGAAGTTAATGCACGGACCTTCCAAGAAAGTACCATACAGTCTCCATGGCAGTTCTTCCTCTCACCATGTGTATTATGTAAAATAACGAGAGATGGCCTGACTCAGCTGGGTAACCTCCGGAAAATCTGGGCAGGATTGCCATGCTGCAGGCTGCCATTACATGATCCATCTTTGGAAATACTGTCCCATCAGGGGGACTTTCAAATCATAATTTCCAAGTCCCACTGTCCTGAGGACTCTGGGAATGATTTTCATCTCATGCAACTTCAGGGAGTTAATCAGTCATCATGTGCTGCTTTAGATGCCCCATGTTATCAGAGGCATCTGCATAAGGCTGGCAGATAGGAGATGGGACCTGTGCGAGGCTGCAAAGGGCACTCAAATACAGACATTTACATAAAATCAGATGAGCCTCATCCCGGATCTGGTCTATCTCACACTGACATCAGTTTAGTACCAAGAAAACAGCAATCCATGGACCTGATTTTACTTGTAATTACAGCAGTGTTGATGAGATCAGATTCAGAGCCACCATTTGGCAGTTGTCCCCCAAAGTAAGCTCTGACAGATACTCATTATAGTAATGTTTTCATGGCTCTTTGTGTAAAAACAAGAGTTTCAGTTACGAGTTATTTGTTTGGATTCAAGCCAATTGCAAGCAGTTTCAATTTTAACGGGGTGTCCCACGACGCTTTCAATTACAATGAGGTGAGTAAGAGATGTTTTGGTTTGCTGGCAATGCTGAAAGATAATTGCACACATCTATATTGTTCCTGATCTAATAAAAAGTTTCACTCAATCCCAGAGAAAACATTTAAGTTTGCTTTTAAGCATTTTTCACTTTAAGAAGAAAAACAGAGTAAAAGGAAATCTCTGAACAAAGAGACATTTCATAGTGAAATCCATCTCAAGCAACTTATGTTTTTTAATTCTAGATGAATTCATTTGGCAAAACTGATAGAAATTCACAGCATTGCTGCTTTTTTTTTTTCACCGAAAAGAGCATTTAGGCCCCCAAAAATATACCCACGCTGTTGCAGCTGCAGTATTCAAAAAGCCACAGGGCTTTGGACCCTTGCTGGCAGGGTGGGAGGGACCTGGGACGGTCCTTGCATGTTGGTGACAGCAGGTTAACAAAGGGCTCTTGGAATCCCTCCCTCCTCGACACTTCCACAAGGTAAATGTTCCTGGTATTATCTTGCAACATGGTCATATGTCACAGCAAATGCCAGGTACAATAAGACCCAGACAGCAAAACTGAGTATAAATAGATGAGGGAATTCCTGGCATAAGTTCTGGAGCAGTTTGGGACTGGAACAAGTGAAAAATACAATTTCTGTAAAAGGGAAGTTTCCTGTAAGTAAGAGAAAACTTCCCCCATTTCTCCCTGCTTTTCTTTCCCCAGATTCCAGTTTTCACCAGGGGGAATCCAACTGTTTCAAGTGAGTTCGACCAGAATTTCATTTTGCTGAAATGGCCCGATTTGGGATGCAAACCAACCTGTGAAAAGCTGAAATTTCCCATGTGAGCAGAAATTCTCTGAATTTTGCTCATCTCTAGTTATTCCTTGCACAGAAATGGCCTAAAGCAAACAAACAGCCCCTCTCATAGCGCAGATAGGAGAGCTGCCTGGCAAGCAGGAGAATTTGGATGGAGTTCCCAGGTGGCAGCTCCTCTTGCTCTCTTTTGCCCAGGGAAACCTGTGCAGTGATCAGCTCTGCAGACAGGGCAGTGACAAGCTTCCCTTCAAGGCAAAAATAAACTTACACATCTATAAACTCAGAGATCCTTTCCTACAGGAGTCATTTACACCCCAAGACAGCTGGCATGGCCTGACACAGTTCCACTGACCTCAACAGAGCACCCCAGTGAAAGGATCACCCCATTCTATATGTCAAAATATTCAATTTTCCAGCAAAGCTAACGCCCTAAAGGATTTCTTGGTAGGCTTTGTAAAGCAGCTGATAGGCCAGATGGGACTTCATAGCTGTGGCTGGATGCTGAGAGGCTGCCAGCTGGTGATGCATCCCTTTTGGTGAGGTATCAGCATGTTATCGGTGAGGATCGGCAAACGTGCCAAAGCTGAGAGCCTGGGGGGGGTGCACAATGGATGTCTGCGAGTGGCTCCGGGTGGAGGCAGCTGGTTCCTTCTTATTGCTTCTGTCTCCGTAACGTGACTGCAAAGTGACATCAGCCTCCAGAGCTGATGAAATCCTGGGGCAGGGCAGCTGATGGGGAGAGCTGGACCACCAGGTGCAAAGCACCGCTGGTCTTCTCTGCTAGGAAGTTGCTTTCCATATGTATAAGGCGCGGGAGCCAGAGTTGAGCGGTTCTGCCTCCTTGCAGCAAAGACAGGTGTGCCCTCTGAGCATTGCAGTCTCGCTCCTGAAGTATTCATGGCTTTCCATGCTGAGCTTCAGCCTTCCTTCAGCTATGGTGTAGTAAAAGTCCTTTACCTCTCAACTGGGGATAGCAAAGTGCCCTGCAAACAATTAAGTCTCACAATCCCCCAGCGAGCTGGGGAAGAATTATCTCCTCATTTTTACCTGTCTGGAAAATGATGGAGAAATTAATTGACTTCTTCAAGGTCACTCGAAGAGTCAGTGGGAAATTTGAAAATGGGACCCAGGAGTCCTGACTGCTGGTCCTTTCTAACCACTAGATACCTAACATCAATTGCTAGAGAACCTGTTCTTAGGCTTTACAGTTTTGATTAAAGATTCAAAAAATATTGGAGCTTTAAAGGAAAAAATAATTCACTACAACTTTACCAGGCAATGCATGACCGGGCACAGCCCCTCTGGGAATACAAGCGCTATTTAAGAAGAGCTGATCTGCTGTATGCTCTGCATACGCATGAGGTCTTAGGCTCGATGCCAGTTGACACAGGCAGCAGGTCTGGCTCCTGCCGTCACGGGCAGCTGAGGTGTCTGGCAGTGCCTTGTATGTCCATGTGCAGAAGATGAGGTCCTGAACTGCAGAAGCAGCAAGCTGTGGGTTTACAGCTTACACTGGGCTTCTGTTGCATTATGTGTTCAAGAGCATGTCATTTAGCTGCTAAATACAGGCAACCCAGGCTTTGAGAATAACATATGGAGTTTAGCGCGTGCACCTCCTGCTCTGCTTGCAGAAGTCGAGCAGTAAAGCTGCCTCTTTCCCAAAGTCATCTTGTGTGGGCCAGAAGGCACCTTCCACCAGGCTCCTCATCCCCTTTCCTGGGGTCCCACCTCATGGCCCTGAGCTCACACAAAGCTCAGTGACCCATTTCTGAATGCCACCTCATTTCTTCTCCCACCAGTGTGCCAGGGCACCCTCCCAGCACACCCGCCTCTGTCTCCTCAGTGCAGCCCGGCCCCACAAGCACTCCATAGCAAGGGTGGCAAGGGCTGTGAAACCTGCCCCTTCATTTGCTCTTCCCTGCTCTTACCTCTCTGGGATCACCATTTCCAACTCCTCCATCAGCAAGACCTGTCCCAGCCATGTGCCACCAGCAGCCTGACTCACTGTTACCCTCTAGTGCTGGACCAGGCAGGAGACAGGCATCTCCCCGGAGAGCGCAGGCGCTGCAGGCAGCACGAGGTTGTCTTCTCCACTCCCAATCACACTAAATTCAAGTCCTGGCCCCAGCAACTCATCATCGGGTGCTGAATTTCAGCCCCTGGCTGGTTTGCTGAGCCATTTGCTCTGCCTCTCACACCCTGGCCAAGCAGGCTGGTCACCCGGTTGTTGGTAGCAACATTTTGGTTCACTCGATTATGTGCCTGCCACAGCGTTTTGTTTCTTCCTTCCTTCCTTTTTATTAAAGACTGTCATCTCAAGTCTTGTTCTCCAGACCTTGTTTGCTGTGGTTTTAGTGGAGGGACTGGTAGCCGGTTTGCCCATGGAGAGGCTGATGGTGAAACACCTGCCACGAATGATTAGGGGAAACTTGTTCTGCTGGAAACTCCTATTTTTATAGGGAAAGCACTGCTGGCAAGAGGGGCCAGAGCTTGCTCCCAGTCTGCACCAGTAAGAGCTTGGACACAGGAAAATGGGGAAAATGCTTCTGCTTTTCCCGCAGATTCTGAGAATATTGCCATTAGTTCTAAACAGCCAGGATTTTCCTTCTCTGCTGGGAAAGGAGGGGGTTGAACATCTTAAGAGCCGCCTTTATGGATAAGTGAGGCTGGGAGCCGAGTGCTGGGATGTGGCCAGGGTGGAGTGGGGTGCTTGAAAGGGGATGGCTTTCCTGGGGAGGGTGGAGGAAGGGAAACCCTTGCAGCAGCTGAGCTCTAACCCTCCTTCCCCCCCTGCTTCCAGAGGAAGAGGGTTAGCTTTTTTCCCTCATAGGATTTGTCAGTGTGGGGCACCCAAATTAGATGCCTTCTCACCCTAGCCTGGCCACAGCCCTGAATGCCAATGGTTCAGCACTGGAAACACTAGTGAAGCTACTTTCCTTTTTGTGTTTTTCCATTTCTTTTCTTTCTTAATGAGTGCCACCAATTCCTTATTTCTCACATGCCAACATGGATAATAACTTGCTCATCTGAAAAACGTCTAATAGTCACATTGGCTATGATCTCGAAGTTGTGTAACCAAGAGCTTACTTTGCCCCCCCTACACATTTGGACCTGTTTTTTCTGATAAGCTGGGATTGTTTATGGACATGTATGAAATGCAGCTCGTGGTTTTCTGTCCTAGTGCATCTTGTTTGACTATATCTTAACTTCACTGAGTGTTCCCATTGATAGAATAAACATCAGGATTTATATAAAACATTTATACTTTGAGATCCTGTGATAAAGCACGGTAAAAGTACCTTGTCTACACCAATGATCTGAGCAAAGCAAACATCCTGTAAGATAGGTAAGGAGCATTTAGAAACTATATGGCCATAAAAACCAGTCGATCTTTGAGTCTGAGCACTTGTATACACATGCCATAAAAATTCACCCACGTATTTCTGCATTGTGTCCAGCAATGCATTCTTGAGTAATGCGTCTGTTCCTGGAAAACATACAGGGCACTGTTCAGTTGCCTAAAGGGGGGTGTATGGAGTTTTTCTGAGATGCTGTGGGAATCTGAGGCATCCATGCAAGTCTAGTAAGAGGTGATGCAGGTCTACAGGCTCTCTCTGTCTTGGAGCAGCTGCTGGAAGTTGGGCAAGATACCCCCAAGACCTTTGAGAGGTGTGAGAGATCTATGTCTTGTCAACAGAGTTGAGCTCCCTGCATGATATGAAGGGTAGGGTTCAGTCACAGATAGAGACAGCTGAATTCAAGCATCTGCAGAGTGGTGTCCATGTGAGCATTGAATGTCTGAGTTACAGTCAGTGGAGATCTTGCCCATCCAGTCAATAGATCCCAGAGAGTGATTGATTTGGTCAGATGAGCAGCTTTGTTGAATGCATACATTTTCTAAGCGTTGGCACCTTTTGCTATGTGAAATGCTTCAGGTTATCCCAGACAGCTGATACCCAGGCTATCTGTGGGCATCTGCAGTGACAGACGTGATAAAGGACTTACAGGAGACCCAGGTCTGGATGACACCAAGTTCCAGACAGGTGCAGATCTCCATAGGTCTTTTATCATATCTGCCAGCAGCTGAGCAGCAAAACTGAGTTCTTCTCTCCGAAGTAGACGATCACAATATAGATAGTTACCTCTAATGTGGCTGCTCCCAGCTCCTTTCACCATCAGTAGTAGCAAAGGCACGCTCCAAAGGCATGATTTATCTGCCCAGTTATAGATGTGTCCTCTAGGAAAACAAGAATAACCCTTTGGTTCTCCTGACCACATGGACTAGATCTCTACAGGATCTAAAAGGTATATAGCAAGACAGGAGTCAGTGTTGGCTTTTCCGTGTGGATAGTCATTTAATCAGAAGAATTGTGTCTTCAGGAGATAGGCAGTCCAGCTCTTCCTTTGATAGATTTTCCCTGTGACTGGGAATTGTGTCATCTGAATTTGCCTGGTTTGAACTTCTGGCTTCAGTTTATGTCCTGCTTCTCTTCAGTAGATTGAAGGATCCTTTAGCACTGCAGCGAGTCATGTATTCTGATCATCCCATTGATAAAATAAAGAGTGGGAGCTGTTCAAGGCCTTGCAAGATTGCTTAAAATTCTTAAGAACCGAGATAACACATGGTTGAACACACTGTTTCTGTCAATGAGGAAAAATGGAGCAAGTTATTAAGTAATTCCATGTAAGAAGATAACTGTCTCATCATCATGGTGATGTAGCCATCTATGACAAAGCAAAGTAATGTGCAAGCCACATATGAATTGAAGAGTTTAACTAGATTGAAGTGTGTATATCCAAAGTTAGTGAGAAAGACCAGAGAACTGGAGAGAGAATATCCAATGGATGTAGTCACAGGAATACCATTAGCATTTGCTGAGAAAATGGAGAGGAGGAGAGCAACAATACATTTCACTTTCATGTCCTACCTGGAAAATATATTGGAGTTGTGAACTCAGAAACAGCTTTCATTTCTTTTCCACCATTTCTAGAGAGAAAAAATAAAAAAAAAGGACTTACTCCATGAACAAGACTGCATTGCGGAGATCTTGATCCTACAATTATCTCTCCTGGTGGAAGCAACTCTGAATTTTGACAACTGCTTCAGCACAACCCAGAACAGGTGCCTTTCTTGAAGCATTATGACTACTTTTTTCAGAATACCCTCTTTTATCCCAGATTTTGGAACAGTATGTTGGGTCTTCTCTGTCTCCCCCTTTGAAACCGCACAGCTTAGAAGAAGCAATGGAGAAAGTTCAGTGGAGGGAAGGCTGAATGTAATTGTGCGGCTAGCAGGTGATCTCATCTCCTTTAGAATGGGTCCTGACACCATGACTTCACAGGTCTTGGCCTCATACCCCGTGGGAGAGATGCTAAGAAGATAAGCATATAGGATACCTGAAGTTAGTAGGATTCAAGGCTGAGTGAGGGAGAAGTCCCTTGATGTGGGTATTGCACATCAAGCAAGAGAAAACCTTGAATGAAAACCCAGAAGAGTGCTAAGGCACCCCCTACTCACTGTCACCTAGTGCCTCTGATCCCAGGTGGAGCCTCTGTGCACGGCTGCCATTTCTTTTGTCACTCTCGTTGCAGGTAGTGTGAAAGAGGAGGTGGATGCTGTTCCAGATGATGTGATCAAGGGGAGCAGAGCTGTGTTATGACCTCTCATTATGACTGCCTGCACTGGAAAGGCACATGGAGTCAGTGTGCCTCAGTTTCTCTATCTGCACAGTGTGGCTGATAGGACAAATCTGCTGAGGATCTCCTGAGCTGTGTAACTCTAGCTGGTCTAACGCAGACCCTCTGATGGTGTAAATCAATTCCCATGGTGCTTACTGGCGGGGATTCTGGCCTGGAGCTTGCAAAGCAGCCAGAGATTCACATGCAACATGTGAATCCATCCCTGGGGCAAAACCCACTGCCAAATCTGGGAGCAGGAGAGGGATTTCCTTGCTAGAAGCATCACAGTGTTACCCTGGGGGGTGCAAAATAAAAGAAGACCACATGCTGTCCTCTTTCCAGGCAGATTTTAGCTGAATTTTTAATAGCCTTACTCAAATCTTCCCCCATGGCAGCAAATGTCACTTGTAAAGTATGTAATTTGTGCCTGCAGGCTTGTGTCACCCAGGTCACATGCAGACGTGTACTCCCTGCTGTTTCCTTCTCTTCGCTGAAAGCATGTGGGTTTGGCCTCGCCTGGCATCCCAATGAGGTGCCTGCAGAGCTGGGGTCTCACTATAGCATGCGTGGGCTGGTGGACCTTGGGGGGGTACAAATGCCGCTGTTGCCACAGTGGCCACGCCTGTGCATGGCTCCCTGCATACAGCTCAGGGCACTGGGTGTCTGCATCACCCCAATTGCCAGCTGTTAGAGGCTGTGAGCATGCAGCATCTGATGGGGGACAGATTTCGATTTCCTGCTTCTTCTTGGGCAGGTATCCCTGCTTTTGGCCTTGGGCTTGTATTCTTCCTGGCTGATAGACCGCTTCTCACTCCCTTGGCATCGCTGCGTTTGCAACACAGATGGTGCTCACAGCACCCTGCTTTCCCAGCCTGACCTTGCAGCAGCCCCTTCCTCTAACTAGGAAGCTGACACTGCTGGTCCCTCTGCATCCTGCTGGAAGGGAGCTGTGAGACCCTTGGGAAGCCCTTGGCACATCCGTGTTGTGACCTGTTATGAGAGACCCTTTGCAGGTCTTGAAGGCTGTGTTGGCCACACGATGACAGTGTCAGGGTGGGCGGCTGAGACGCCCACGGTGCTGCACAATCCTGTGCACGCCCTGATTCGCCTCAGTGTTAGGCAACTGCTTCTTCTGTTGGAATTATTTTCTTTTAAATACCAAAAAAAGCCCAAATAACACTAGACCTCAACTATTTTGTCTTTTCTCATAGTGAAACCTTGGCAGGGTTAAATAACTGCACTGTACCTTCTGACCAAATGAGTGCTAAACAAGTGCTTCATCATTTGGGGAAGTGAAACTTGAGCTTCTCCAGAGTGCCAGCCCAGCAGACGCCTTCTGAAACTTGTTTGTAAACTAAGCGGGCGCATGGCTCTCCTGGAGGTCAGGGAGACATGGCTGTGGAAGTGCTCTGATGAATGAGAGTCACAAACCACCCGTGGCCCACAGCCCTGGATGATCCTATGAGGCAATTTGGTTGCTTACTGTATTTCAAAGACAACAGTGGATGAAAGGCGCTGTGGTACTCTGTAGACACTCCTGCCAGGGGTAAGGCTGCATTTGCTGATCAAGAATAATGAAATTTTACACCTTTTAGAAAGCACTTCAAGACCACTTGCAGTAAGTGCCTTAGAGAAGCCAAATATCGCTGTTATTATTTATTCCAATGTCAGAAACGTGTCCACACCTATTAGCAGATGGATGCCACCATAGAGACCTTACAATCCCATCAGCCAAATGATGACAGAAATGGAGTATCCATGCCTCCCTAGCCGTACAATGCGTATCTGAGGGAGGTAAAGTGACTCACCCAAGGCTACATGTGCAAGAGGTGGGACCGTTTTCAGTGCCACATTGCTGGAGGCTTCAGAGAGTAAAGCAGTCCTTGCAGAGAAGGGTCCTAGTCCCTCCTGGTCTCTCTGCAGAGCTGTGGTTGTGCTGGGCAGTGAGCCTCTGGTGAGAGACCTTCCCTCTCTATTACTTATAATAATATTTTGTTGTTTTTTCAGCCCACTCATAAGCACAGCTATTGAATCCCTGTGGGACCCAGTGTATTAATGAAAATAGGTGGGACAGAGAGAAAGTTGCCTCTGAAATATTTCTTTTGATCTGAAAACTGGGTTCTTCTATACCCTCATTTTTTAGGTGAAATGTACACTTTGAACTGCTGTTGGAAAAGGAAGAAAACATTTCAGTTTTAGAGCCTGAAACTAGGTGAGGGACAATGGACTTGCCCTGCTAGATAGTGTGTGAACAGAACAAGAACCGGGTCCCCATCAAATCTAATGCCTGGCCTTAGTTCGACATGCTTTAATCTGTGGTGATTAAGTAAATTAGAGTTCAGTGGGAACAGCACTCAAAGTGCTCAGCACCTTGGTGAGTCATCTCCTTGGTGGTTCCACTGTCAGTGCCAGCCTGAGGACAGGAAAAGTGGATGCTCCTGTGTGCAGTCCTCCAAGGCAGCACCAAGGTGAGCTGACAGAGCAGTCTAGAAAAGCTTGTTTGGTTGAGGGTTTGATCAAAGCTCAAGAGAGGACCTCAGTTTTCAGACACATCAACCTCATGCTTTCTATGAAGGACAATGAAAATAAGTTTCATGTCCCAGAGCTGTGCTCTGTGGTCCCCTCATTGAACTCAGGTTCACCGAACCTTGCAAATTCCCTGGTGGGTCTGCTCCTGCTCCCACTGAAGACCTTTGACACCAGCTCAACTGAGAAAAGACTTAGGTTTGTAAAGAGAAACCGAGGTGGGTATTTTTTTTTGGGGGGGGGGGAGGGGGGAGGGAATTATTTTTCCTATAGATTTTTTTTAAAGTAATTTGCATTTTGTTATTACATTGCTGAAACCCTTCCTTAAAAACAGACCTATGAGCTAACAAGGAATCCTCTTTGTAATGCTTTTTTCTATTCCTCTTTTACCCCACTTTTTGCCACAGAACTGCTTCTCAATGGGTGCCATTAATAAATAAATGCTTCCTTTGTCCCCTCCTCCTTCAAGCCAACCCAAGGGAATGAGATAGCACTTTAACAAGTCATTATTAAAGTGATGGTAAATATAAACCCTTGATGGAGAGCTGTGGTATAGGAACAGATTGCCCAATTTTCTTAGAGTGATGGAGATGTGCGTGTCATTAATAAAACATCTTGTTATATGGTTTTTAATTATTTTTCTCATCTCAGTTAAGAGCATCACCTCTGCTTACATGAAAAAGCAGATAACTTGATGAAGGTTCTTGTAATAAGCATCGTTGGTGCCATCATCTGCCAGAGTATCTTGGTAATTAATGGTTTGTTTAAATTCCAGTGCTTAATTGTCTTTGCATTCTCGACTCTGATTGTTGCTTATATCCTAATGGGACATTTGTAGAGACAACAGGAGGGCAGTGGGAGTTTAATTCATTACAAATGCTCATCAGCCAGGTGTGCTTCAGTGGTGTCAGGTCCCAATGGTGCCCCTTTGAGAATGGCTGTCATCATGCAAGGAAACAGTGTCTCTTTGCTGGGCATCTGGGCTGGAATTTTCTAGCAACTTATAGTGCCTAACACTGACACGTGGATTTATGAATAGGACTAAGCACCTTATGAGCTAAAATCAGTTTTCTTCTGTTGGCTCCTCCAAATTCTGAGCACCATCTTGTGTGATGGCACAAGGTGTCTGTATGGGAAGGACTAGGAGATCTGATACTACTGAATCTTTTCTGGACCAGCTGGCACCTTACTCTTTCAGCTTGAGTCCAGCTAGGGCTGGGCCCCAAACCACTGCACTCATTGGGCTCTTGCCCCTCTGTAGAGTGGCATGCGAAGTCCTTCCTTCCTGTCCTTGCCGCAGCCCTGCAGCTTATTTGTGCTGCTGTCTCACCTGATTTTACTATGAGACCTGAAATACCTGGTCCTTGTTCCCACCCCCAAACTCAGGGCTGCTTCTGATGCTCAGTGAAGTAAATAAGTGCAGACATTAAAAAGGGCTTCCAGTCCTTGTAAATATGGAAGAAATTTTGAAAACATTTTCCAAGTGCAGCTCTGAAATTCTCAGAAAACATTAAAAAGAACTATCCTGTTAAAGAAAAAAACCAAAATAAAAAAAACATTGTGACATATATCTCAGTAGATGCAAATCCTGAGGAGACGAAGGGGCCAGGGGGTGTGCTCACACTTGTTTGTAGCCAATGGGTCATGGCATTATCTTTGTCAGGACTGTCACTTTGCAACCGGTAAAGCATTTAGTAAAATTGTAGTTTGACAAATCCTAAAGTGCAAAGCTAATTTTGGTCAATGACATCCCTCTAAGACTGGTAGATGAGCACACAGCCTCACTGAAGAGGTTAACACTGCCAGAGCCCATCAGTGGAACAAGGTATAAAAACACTGCTGAAAACATCACCCCTTCTATGCCTTCAGAATAAACAGTGAGAAATTCCTCCTTGAAGGGTGTCTGTGCCACAGGAGGCAATGACTACAGCTGGGATCTCAAACAGTAAATAGAGGGTTTTATACCTCAGTGACTTTATGACCCATAATAGCTTTCATGGTTCTCTGCTGTAATCAGATCTCATGCTTCAGGTCAGAAAGCATCCTGGTGTTGGGAAGGAATCTGTCCTCCACGCACCGCAGATGCCCACAGGTGACCAATGACAAGGTGCATCGTGTAAATCTCCCCTCTGAAACATGAACTGTCAATGCCCACTGGTACCCTTTTTCAGCCAAAATGTTGAGTAGCTGCTAATTACAAGCCGACAAGGGAGCGGCTCATAACAATATTGTTGATTATTTTTGGGAAGCCCCCTGGTACTGTAGTGACAGCCTAGAAGGAGAGAGCATGCAATGTTAAGTGCCTTTGGGGACTTTAACTTGTGGAAACATGCTGTGCTCCCGGCTCTCCTGGCATCACTGGAAGGGCTGCTGCCTTCCAGCTGTGGCACTGAGCCAGTGGAGCAGCATATAATGATGATGAATGATGGTAGGGAAGATGGAGAGCAGTCCTCTGGGCCTGGCTGACCGATGGTGACCGTGGGTCAATGTCTTACCTGTCAGGATGGAGGTTTGCAAAATATCCAACTGCTCTGAACTGCTTTAACCAACTTCTTGTGGATTTTCCCAGGGAAATTGGAGCTTGAGACGTGTTGGGATAGTAGGAACCCCAAGAGGTTCTCTCTTCCCAAGGTCTTGTCCTTTGACAGATCATCAAGAATACCATTGCAGATTACCATGGCTGGGAATCAGCTTGCAGAATAATGCCTAAATTTAGCTGCTTTTGTGTAGACATCTTAGTGTGAGCCAGGTGCCTAAGCCTCCATCTACAGGAGGAACTCCGTTGCCTGAACCTGGTGCCTGTAACTGCATCATGGGTCTTGGACCTTCAGATGGGACTAGAGGGTCTGGAGAGAGGTGAAAGACACTTGGTGCCAGGCAAACCTGAGCAGCATGGCTGGAACCGTGCTGTTTTCTGCCAAAATGGTGAGGAACGGCAGCATCTCTCTCCCTCTCTCTCCCTTCTGAGCACCCATGGCTTTTCTCTTGTGTTAACTGTCATTCTCCTCCTGTTTCTGCAAACGCTGTAATTCAAAAATAGAAAAAGGAGAAGAATGAAACAAAACAACTGCTTAAAAAGCCCTGTAAAAAAAGGGGAACCTAAGATATAATTGGATGATATTTTCCCCTGATAATACTGGAGAAATACTAAACATGTTCATGTGATGTTCTAATGTGCAAGCTTTTGTAGCACGTTTCCCTCCTGCTCACTCTCTTCCTCCCCTCCCCCCCCTCCCCGCTTCAGGAATTGCCAGCATTTAATGTAGATATTCCTAGAGACAGCTCAGATGTGAACCTGCAGCACTGCCACACTCTGAGTTAAGGGTCAGCCCATAAAACCTGCAGAACACATACTCACAGCGATTGACTCCAGAAAAAAATTACATTTTGAACCCTCTTTCCACCATAATTTGGGTTTCTGGCTGATTTCTGTGTACTTTGGAAGGAACAGAGGAATTAAAGGGATTGGTGGTGATGGACTATCCCTGCACCCATCCCAGCCCCATTTCCCCATGAAGGCAGGGAAGCGCAAGGAGTTTGCAAAACAAGACAGGAGCTGCTCCCCTGTGGGCTGGTGGATGGATGCAAGTGATGGCAGCGACGCACCGAGCTGGGGGTTGAATTCAGGGAACAGGGCATCATTGTTTAAGTGAGCTCTAAGAGAATCTAAGTGCCAGAGGTTTTTGCAGCCCAGCGGCACGTGAGCCAACAAATAATCCTCCCCTGGCTACTTTCGCTCCTGCTCTTGTTCCCTGCCAGATCAAGCCCTGCTGCTAATTGCACTGTCAAAACTCTGCAGCAAATTCCTGCTGCCTTCCTATGGAGGCTTCTCCTGACACACGCCTGGGGTTAGCGGATCCTGGGCTTAATTTATTCACTGTTTTCAGACTCAGGTCCAAACAGGGACCTGAGCTTTCCCTTTCCCCTCTCCCCTGAGGTCTGCAGTAGCTGAAATCCAAACCCTGCAGCAGATCACCATGTTTTGCACTAATTTAACATGAAGCTTCAGGTACTTAAACATTTCTGCGCTCTTTGAGCACAAAAGTGGCCTTTTTTTCCTTTGCCCTCTGTTTTTCAAACACTGGTCCCCAAAAAATTTAAGGAATGAGCTATGTTGCTTATTTCTTTCTGGTACATTTCATGCTTTTACGAGCAGTTTTCTCCACCATGTTGCAGGAAGGCTCACTGCTGGACTTGGTCCTTAGCAGGCTGGATTTAATGCTGGTGAGAAAACCTGAAGGATGATCTGTGTCCCGAAGCCCAGAGTTTGAGTGTGAGATGTTTGCACGTCTCAGCACTGGGGATCTGATCATGGCTGTGATGATGCCCTGTGGAGTAAGACCTCAGCAAAGCAGGCTCCAGTCCTCTACCATGAGGTAGATGACCCCACAAGCACGTAGTGTGTGTGTAAAGCTTTATTCTGTTAAAATCTGAAGACGCACATCTATCACAGCACTTCTTAGATAGCATTTTCTTTTAGATAACTCTTCACTTGTCAGAAAAAGAGATGAAGAAAGAGCAGACCTTTCACCAAATATGGTGTAGGTGTAGTTCAGTAGAGAAGTTAGAGCTGAAAAAAAATGGAGATGCTGATAAAATACAAGAAAATTAATGTTTTCATCTTTAAATTTTTTTCACTTGTTTTGGAAAGGCGCTTAAAATCAACCAAATATTCTTTCCAGCTGCGAAGGTGTCGTCCTAAATTCAACCTCCCATGAAAATTCAAGCTGCCTTGTCCTCATCGGGGTTTTAAATTGAATTAGTTAACTGAATTAGGAATGCTTTTTGCTTTTCTGTGTTTGGTAGTGACTGATAAGCCTGCAGCCGCAGAGAAGCATGGGTTTGATTCCAGCTGCTGCCTGGACCTGCGCGTGGAATCGGTTAACCATGTGCAGGAGAGCTTTCCTGAGCCAGACCCATATTTCCTGCATAAATGATACTTGTGACAAATACCTGGTGTCATTGATATTCCATTAGTTTCCTTCACTGAAAGATCAGACAGCTTTAAAAAGCCAATAAATTCCCACAGATTGCCTCTGAAAGCGAGAAAAAAGATTCCTTGGCAGGCCACACACCATTAAGCCCAAGAAGTGAGCAGTGTTTTATGGTTAGCAGAGCTGAGGTCACTACTTTTGGATGGGTACAATTAAGATTCACTGAAGCTACCAAACCCCACTACTTCTTCAGGTGCTGGGACAAAGCCACCTTGTTCAGGCAGCAGCAGCCTCAGCATTGCTGCAATTCCAGGCGATGCTGGTCCTGGGCGCATACCCCAGTGTTTAGAGATACAAACTAGCGTGGATGCCACTTAAAAACATTGTCTTTGCAGCCAGAGCATCTGCTTGCCTTAAAGACTAGAGGCCATCTGTATTAATCCATTTTTGAAAGGGGTTTTGGAGTGTTGTTAAACTTCTACAGCTGACAACCTGCCCACCTTGTGGTCACCACATCTCTCACTCGAGAAAATCTCTCAAGCCACGTGGCTTTCTTTTTTTGTGTGCAGATGATCAGTATTCGTGGTATAAAATTGCAGCAGCTTCCTCATTGCCCGCTGTGCTCAGGGAATCTGGATACTGTCAGTTTTCGGGTGCCATTTCCTGACATTTGGGTGTACTTACAGCCATCTATCTGTTGAAATTATCTCCCCTGAGCTTGCTTAGATGTAATCCTTCAGCAAGTCCTTTGTTCCTGCTGTTCTGCTTCTGGCTGAAACATTAGGTTATTCAGGCCCAGATATATCTTTCAACCATTTGCACCCAGATTTTGAATTTCAAGAAGCCACAGTTGGGTTTTTTTTCTGTGGGTGGGTTTTGTGGTTTTTTTGGGTTTTTTTCCTTGTTTGTTTGGTGGGGTTTTTTTAATATCATTTGGTACAGGTAACATAGATCTTTTTAGCTAAATAGAAGAATAAATGAATATGTATAATTTTTTTTTTCTGAAGGTCTCAAGCACAAATGCTTGCTTTGATGAGTGACTCATTCCCTTTGTTATAGTAGCATTGTTGAAGCTCTGGTGTTTTCAGGCTGTGAGCAAGGCAAGGTTGGGAGGAGGAGTTATTGTCTTTTATTAGACTAGATGATACAGTTGGAAAAAATCGGGCAAGATTTCAGGCATGCGATCTTTTTCTTCAGGTTTGGAGCTGTTTTTTCTGCCTTCGAGCTGACTACAAGTTAAGAATGGCCATTGCAATATTTGACTGAGTTTAGCCAAAGTCAGCACGGTTGTCCTTAGCTTTTCCTTCTGACCTGGAAAAAGAGCCCTGGAGCTCTCTGCCAGCATCACCTTAAATTCAGCCTCATGCTAAAACTCCTTATCATTGCGTCCATTAAATGACAGCAGTCCCTTTGAACCTACTTGCCCACATGCCTGTTTAGCTTCCAGTTGCTCTTTTATACCTAGTAAATAAAAGCAATTGGAGATAATTAATGGCATTTTTGCCTTCTTCCTCCTGACATTCAGATGAAATCTCAGCATTCAGGTAATTCCAGTCTCATACAACAATTGCACAGGAGGAAAAGGAGGGAGGGGGGAGACACTTGGTGTAATTTAAAACTTCTGTCCAAAATAACTGGGGGGGGAGAAGGGGAAATCCCCAAACTGACAAACCTAAACCTACTGGCGAGGCTCCATTTCAGAGCAGACCCTGGGGCCAGAAAACGTTTCTGTCTGCTCCAGCCCTGACACGGGCAGGAGGTGGGGAGGAGGCGGCACAACGAGGGGGGATCCCTGGCTCAGGTTGGCTCGGGGGCAGGTTGTGTCCAGGCCAGCGGGAAGCCGACTGGTTTGCACACCCCTGGCTGTGAGGAGGAAAGCTTCTAGCCCCCATCATGATACCCCCCCTGATGGGATCACCCTGTGGGTGACGCTGCTTTCCGACAAGGTGTTGCCCGTGATGGATTTGAGGGAGATGATAACCAAGCAAACGCCCAAGTCCCTAAGGGTTTGCACAGGCACTTGTGTTTATGAGATGAAATTTCTGCTCTCGGCCAAGGCAAGGACTTCATGCTCTCCAACCTGTTTATTTCAGCCTGGCTGGGTGCAGGAAATCTTTCCTCCTCCTCTCCCACTGCATCTGACTCAGAGAATGTTTGAAAATCCCAGGTTTCTGCCATCGCTTGCCTCTCCCCCTCTGGGTAACGGGAGGCTGAAGGAGAAGCAAACAAAGGCGTCCTTATGCTCGGGAGAGCTGACGGGTCATGGAGCGACGACTCCTCCTCTCCTCCTGCTGCCCTCCCAGGGATCCAGCCTCCCCATTGTCTGCAGCAGCTCCAGGCATGTTAAAGGCTTCCTTGGCGTGGCTTTCACATCCAGGCAAGGGCTGGGGCTGATTGAGAGGCTGTTGATATTAATTATCCAAATTGTGCTTGAGTCCTTTGCTGCGCCTGCAGTCCGTTGTGTTCACTGCTGTGTGTTGATGGGTGAGGAGGTTATAAAGCCAGGGGAAAAGGCACAGCCAGGTATCTTGTTACCCTGTTCATCTGCACTGGCGTGCTCCCTCCCGTCTTAAAATCATCTTGCAAGTTTGTTGGAGCCAGAGTTTCCCTTTCTTATGTTTGTTTAGCAGCGAGCACTGCAGGACCCCGATCCATGGCCAGGGAACATCATTTTAACTGAAACAGTGCCTTTGTACAGCTGTGAAGCTGTGGGAGGGAGGATGGCAGCGATTTGTTTCCAAAGTCCATTGGAAAAGCAGGGACCAGACCTGGATAGCTCAAGTCTGGATCTACCACGCCGGCTACAGCACCCAACCGTGTGCAGTCACCTCCGAGGGGTAGGAGGGGAAGGGAGGTGGGCTGTGTGGCAGAGCTGGGCTCTCTCTAAACACCACCCTGCAAACAGCAGCCAAGACCTTCTCCAGCCAGAGCTGGTCACAACAGTGTGCAGTTGCAGGAGTGGTAACATCCAATAGTGAGCAAATAAACACCGCACCTGATTTAAGTAAAGAGAAAGACAACTGAGGCTCTGCACAAGGCAGACCAAAGGTGGGACTCCTTTTAGCTGCATCTCAGGACTCCTATCTGCAAGCAGAGATCAACTCCTTGCTCTTTGGTATTTTATTATTTTTTTTAAAGATGGCTTAGATGCATGCAGAACTGCACCGGTGCTCCTGCCGCAGCACTGGGGTGTCATAAGAACACAGGAAAAACAAATATCACAGAGTCTCTAGATAAAGTCACTGTGCACGTTCAGGTTGACACCTGGGTGGGATGAGTTGAAACATTTCCAAGAGACCTGTTGTGGAGGTTTCAGAAAGCATTTTCAAGCCAATGACCTTGTCACTTGAGCTTCCGAACCTTGTGATGGCCAAAAAACCTTCATCCCTGTGTGGTGTCCTCACCTTCTTTATATAAACTCAAGCCCCAGGCAAGGGCAGTCGGCCAAGCAAGTACACACAAATTCATTCCTTCCCTCCTTCCACCCTCTGCTCTGCTCAATGACAGGCCCGACATGGGGCCTTGGAGAGAAAGGTCAGGACCATTTGGTGTCCTCTTACTTTGGCTAGTGAGAGGGTGTCTCTGGCTGTGCAGGCTTCTAAAAATAACTCGTGCTTGCAGAGTGGTTTAGCTCTCCACCATGTACAGGAATAAAAGGATGAGAAAGGTCTCCAGTGAGGGAGATGTCCAAAAGAGGTGCCACGTGGCACACTGCTTCTCTAGCAAACCCACACATATGCTTCCTCCTCCGTGTGAGCATCCCTCATGCTGGGAGAGGGGCTGAGAGGGAGCGAGAGACCTCAGAAAACCTCTCTTGGCCACCTGCATGGGTCTCACATGGGAATGCAGATGCCCCAGAGGGGCCAGTGACCGGGCAAGGAGACCTCCGGCGGTGAGCCCCTGGCGAGTGGGCTGGCAGCGGGGCCAGGGGATGCTGGCAAGATGCTTGCGGGCGGGCAGCGTGCCACCCTGCCAGATGCTGCATGTGGGTATGCAGCAGGCAGTGCGCCAGGCCGTGGGGAGCTGCTTCTGGTGGCCATGGTTTGGGGGGAGACTGTGTCTCCTGCAAGGGGACTGTGGGCTGCTCCTGTGCCGTCAAGCTGCTGGGTCAGGAGCGCTGCCTGGGGCAGGAGGTGAAGATGCTGGAGATAATCCTTCAGGAGCAGGTCTGCCTGCTAGAGGCAGCCCCTGGGAGAAGGCACTGAGGGAGATTTTAGGGCTTCATCTAACTCCCTCAGGACCCTGAGGGGTGCAGCACCACAGAGCACATTGCAGAGGTAGCCATAGCAGTGATATGTTGAGCTTTGATGGGGATCTCCTACCATCAGAGCTGGCCAGTATAAACCAGTCCACTGAAGGGTTCACCTTCTTATCTTTTTTCTTCTTTGGCTTACCGAGGAAGTACATCCTGTGACAGCAGTTACCCTGTGATTTTGTATACTGAATCCAGCTGAATGTTCTGCGAAAGGCATTTCTCACTTGGCTTTTCTCAGGCAATCCTGTATCAACCAATTAATTCCTCCTCTAAACATGCCCACAAAGTGTGACAAAGTCAGCAAGAGACAGCAGAAAAATGGGCCAGGAAAAGACGGAGTTACCCTTCCTTTCAAAATCAGGGGAGTGTTTCTAGCATGCTTACGGAGAGCTTGGAAGATTTCATCCTGAACGCTGCATGCGGGTCCCTTGGGTACAAGGAGGGGGATTTTAACCTGAAGGAGGAGGCAGACGAGAGCTGTGAGGAAGGTCAGAGGAATGGAGAGTCATCCCCAGGAGAAGGGACTAAATCCTTCTGTTGTTTTAGATGGATTTCAGTCATTGTATGAGCAGTATTATATTTTATGGCTGCCTAAAACAGCTGATTGTGGGATGTGAGAAATCACTGGCCATATATTCTGCGCTGTAATCAGGAATTAATCTGGCCGATTGCCTATAGCTCTGTGATTGCATCTCTCCAAAAAGAGAGCAGGGCCTTGTAGTATTTCTTGACTGAGGTCGGGGGCGGGGGGCAAATACCGAGAACAGTCATCAATTTCTGACAAGGCAGAGCAAGTGATGGTGAAGATAAATAAAGTAGAGGTCAATCTGATTTCCTTCCACAGGCCATTGTGAGAAGAAAGGGGCACGTGTGTGAACGACCTGACATTGTCCAGGCAACCATGCTATTAACCGTCCCCCCCACCTCTTTCAGCAGGTAAGAGTGTAAAACATCCCCAGGGTCCTTCGACACCCAACAGGGATTTTACATCCCCAATGCAAATCAGGCAGAGTGCAGGAGCTGTGGAAGCAGATGCCAGGAACACAGAGCAGAGCTTGTATGTGTGTGTCCCGCATGGTGACGGCTGCCTGGATGTGTGTACGGCAAAGCCTGGGGAAAACTTCTTTATGGGAGGGGAAACTAAGAGCTCTCTGCTCAGTTACTCCAACACAAAGCCCCGGGCAACTGCTGTGCTGTAGATTAAAGCTGTCTGAAAGCACAGCGTCAGAGGCAGCTCTGGTGCTTACGCTGGAGGACAATTTATCTAGCCTGGCTGAGCTGAAAAATAATAAAAAAATAAAAGTCCTGGTGGTAACCTGGGAAGGCTGTTGTTTCCCCAGAAAAAAAGATTCACCTAAAAGCCTTCTTGTCCTCCTGTCTCCTACATGAATAACAGGGAAAGGCACCGCGCTGGGAGTCGTGATTTCAGCAGCAGTCCCAGCTCTGCGCTTGTGGTCTGCCTTTCACTGTCTCCTCTCTGTGAGCTGGGGATAATCATACCTAAGAAACATTGCAAAGTTCTTCAGCGAGCATTTGACAGACATTGACTGCTCTTATTAAACGTGTTGGATTCACTTGGATGACGTCCTAACCAACATCCATCTCCCAAACCAACCTGATGTGAGCAAACCATTCTTCAGGCTATAAAACGATAGCTGTGGTGGGCAGGAAACAATCCACGTAACACTTCCAATTAACAGATCAGCCATCGCTTAGAAAACAGCTTTGGTCACAAGCAAAGAAGGATCCCAAAGGCTGATGTGGTCCCTCTTTTCTTGTTACAAGCCTCTATGTGCTGCTAGAAACCCATTTGCATCGTGCTCTGCAGAGAGGGGAAAGCTGGCCAAGGGAAGCAATACAAAATCTGTGCCTGGAGGTTCATTTTGCAGGGAGCTGCAGGGACTTTCACACACGTATAGAAACTTATTAATAATAAACAGAGCCGTCTGGAACATTCATACATCCCGCATAGGGCTTAGTGCTTCCAAGTCAGGGAAATTTAGCAGATGAGCAAAGAGGGACTGCAGGGGTACGCGGGAACGCCGGCGTAAGGCTGTACCCAGAGCTGTGAATCCCAGGAGAAGGGGGTGGGGAATCGCCTGCCCCTGATTCCAGGAGAGCCGGCCCAGAAACCAGAGCCAACAAAGGCTGTTATTGCTGGCAACCGTAATGAAATTAAAGAGATGCTTTGCTATCCATCATCAGGTGTGTCAGTTTTCAACACTTAATGGTTGGAAGTTAAAGCCTTTCTCAGCTACGTTTCCAGTCGTTGGCTTTCAGTTTCGGGCACAAGGAAGGGAATTACGTTAGAGGTACTGCAGGTGAGATTTTCTCCCTCCTGCCACACATTTCCGTGGTAATGCATCAGTAATGAGACTCTATGCGTAGCATCTTCCTTGCCAAAACAGGATAATTAATTCAGTTCTTTACCTAGTTAGTTGTCCAAAATTGCTTGGATTATGGGACAGAGACTAAGCCAGTCCTTTTCTTTGGTATATGACTGCCACATGTCACACACCACATCACGTCACCACCCCTCCTTGCAGAGACGGGGTATCTGAGGGGCAAAGCATCGTGCTGAGATCTCACCAGGAATCTGGGGGCTGTGCTCAGCCTCTCCAGGTGTGGTCCCAGGGCTGTCCAGGCTTTCCTTTAGCAGCCCAGGGTGAGGAACAGATACACGGGGCACATTTCAACTCAGTTCAGTTGAAGTGGTGTTGAATAAACCCTACTTCACCCTTTGCCGTAGGTTCAGTTCTGGAGTGAAGAAATGAACAGAACCACACAGAGTGTGAGAGTAACAGCGTATGAAGCATGGGAGGACTGAAGAAAAGAGCCCCTTTGCTTTCACAGCCACATAATGTGTGTGTTAGAGATACAGACTCCTTTTTGGCATTTGTCAGACAACAGCAGTTTTTCAAGGCTGTTTCTGACGGCGTCATATGGATTTTCCTTTTATAACAATCTCTCTCGTGGAAATCCCCATTGGTCCCTGCTATTCCAGTGAAGGAGACTGTCTAATTCAGCTCATTTTCCCCCTGGAAGATCCAGCTGATTATGCAATAGCAATGTGTACCAGCACATTAATGGCGCTTGGCACCTTCCTGGGCTGCACGGGAGGCAGTGGATATTGCTGTCGTTATGGAATTAGTCACGCTGGAAACACCGCAGGGTTTGTTTAATCCAAGGAGAAAAGAAAAAATTTGTTGGGGTGGGGTGGAGAGAGGCAACAACTGCAGCTTTCTGAGCCAGATGGCCAGGGACCCATGGCAGGATCCCGGCACCTTGGCTGGTGAGTGAGTGTCCCAGGACTTCCCCATGTTCCAGGCGCCTGTGGGTGTTCGTGGGTTTTAACTAGCTGTTGGCTGGAGTTTGGGGATTTTTCACCATGCAGGACCTTGACAGCTGTTTGGATTTTAACTGGTATAGAAATAATCAGGTCCCTGCAGACCCCCATGGGAGAAGGGTTCTAGAGGGAAAGACCCTGCCTCACCATTGCTGCAGGTGCTCGCCGAGGGGAGATGTTTCTGGAGAACCAGTGGTCATGAGTTGGGGATGCTCTTCTGCTGAGGAGAGGAGGGGTCCAGGCCAGTGCTCCCTGCTCTGCTGCTCTCCAGCTTTCATTGAAACACTGCACCCATGTCTGCCGTTCTGCAGATTCCCTCTGCCTCCCCCAGGCCTCTAGTGCCTTTATGGAGTTAAGCACTGCTGCCGCACCCTTCCTCCAGCATCCTCTCTTTGGAACTGAAGACCCAGCCCGAGGGACCACCAGCCGAATGATCTCGGTCTGAGCCCTTGTGCCTGACCATCTCCTGGCTGAAAGAAGAGGCGTGTCCTTCATGTGATTGGCTGCAGATGCCCCATGAGGTGTGTCCAACTCCTTTGGACCATCCTGGAGACATCTCTGCAGATGAGCTTGCAGCAGCTCAGGCCCACACTCACTCCACTGGCTCTTCAGCCCATCAGGGTTTCAGGCACCTCTGTTTCACAGCTGCGGTTGTATGCAAGCCCTCCTGGTGCCCCATGCCACCGGCTCAGTGCCAAGGAACCACAGGAATCACGCCAGCTGGAGATCATCTGCCTCCAGTCTCCTCCTCCCAAGCCAAGACGTAATGGTGTTGCAGCAAACTCGGTGGCTGCTTGTCCCTGACCTGTGCCTGCGTCAGGGCTGCTTAAATTTCATGTGCCATCAAGGGGCTTCAGATGGTGCCAGCAGAGCCAGCCCCCACAGGACCAGGAGAAGATTGATCTGGACTAAATTAATGCACAGACAGATCCCCAAAGGTGCTATGAGCCGCTCAGCCCATGGGAAACATTGCAGTGTGGTAATGCCACAGGGAACACAGCCAGAAGACTTGGCCCAAGGAGAAGGGATGTCTGTTCCTCCTGCAACCAGCCACCCACACCATAACCTGTCACGTGAGTTTTCCTGCTGTGCGCAAGGTCCTGACAAGGGACATTTTCTACCCCGCTGACCGGGTTGTTTCTGGTACCACAAAAAAATGACTGCAGCAAATCTGGCTGTGTGTTGGAGCGTGTCCCCCTCTCCCATCTCTGTGTGACATGGAGGAGAGCTCCCATCAGCGGTCTCTCAGTCATGGCAAGGGGAAAGCAAGACACAGTGGGGATGTGTCCTCCCCTGCTGGGTACTGCTAATTAACGTAAGAAACAGTACCAGAGGCTACGAGGCATTGGACTGGAGCATAATTATCTACATGGGATTCGCTAAGTGTGTTGATCTAGACAACAAGCAGGAAACCTCAGGGCCAGCCTCAGCTGAAGAGCTGCTGTATGAAAGCAGCACACCCCCCCCAGCCCTCCCCACCCCCCACCCCACACCCCACCCCGGGGATGCTCGGTGCTGCTGTCCAAGCCTGTGGGTCGTTTTGTGCCTGGCACAAGTCTGTATCGGGATGTATGCAACCACACGGGTCCTGCTCCCTGCCCCGGATGTCAATGGCGCAGACATTTCTCTCCTCAGTGCAGCTTATTTAATATTTATGCACCCAAATGCTTGGGAATTTCCTAATACTTAGTGTGCTCAAAGGTCCAGAGCTCTGCCAAGATACTTTGCTGCCTGGGTCTCCTTTCCCCTTGCACCAGGCTCTGTGTAGATGCCGTCACTGGGTTGGTCTGGTCTCCTGCACGGGGTTGGGAACAAGCTCCCCAGCTGGTGTTGGGGTCTCTCTTCATCTCCTCCATTTGCTTCTCCCAGGCACAGAGGGCAGGATGCCCTGGGCAGGCACCAACACTGGATTTCATCATGTCGTCTCCCTTTGCAGGCCATGGAAATGTAGTGAATGCCAAGAGGTAGGTGTCCAAAACGTGCCAGATGAATCACACCTCCAGAGGCACCTGGTTTTGTCCACTGAGTGCCAGTGGCTCAATAGTAAGTGTCACTCACTGTCAGACCCAGACAGCTCGTCACATGCCATAGGACCTGTGGGCTTTCGGGACAGTGAGCCCGAGGTAGTAAATATCTTCTGCTGCTTCTGGTCTCTGTGGGTGCCTCTTTGTGAGAGGCTGGAATTGAATGTACCTGCTTTTATCTAGCCTTTACTGGGACAACAAAACTACCCATTTTCATCTCTAAAGGCTTGGGAAGCCTGGGACAAAGGGATTTATCCTTAAGAGGCTAAACCAGGGGCTGCAGGACAACCCACCTCTCTTGGATTAGCCAAGAGGGGACGAAAATAGCCTCAGTCCCACCAGAAGCCTGAATCTGCAAAAGCAAACGGGGCTGGTGATTCATGCTGTGGCCGGCTGCCCGCAGGGTTTGCACGGGACTGTGCGCAGCCGCGAGCAGAGCTGTCAGGTTTCTGGCCCTGGCCGTCCTGAGAGCCTGCAGGAAGGATGAACCCCTTCTGAAACACGCCAAGACTTGGAAAGGAACATCACATCATGCCTGGCAGGAGGAACCTGCTCCAAACATAATGTGGCTTCTGTTCAAGGCACCCTTTGCTATTTTTGCATGTGCGGAGAGTGGAAAATGTGCTTTTTTATTTTGCCTTTAAAAAAAATACACGCAGAATGAAACGCAAAGCACAGGGCACTGGAGGCATGCTGGCACGGGGTGACGGGGAAAGGGAAGACAAAGCAGTGACCAAAACCCTATCACCTGCTGTTAATGTTAGAGGAGGGGTTTGGCCCTGTTACTGCTGTGTGTGCTCTCCTGCTGCCAGCCTGGCAGTCCTTGCCTTTGCTTTATAAAAAAGGAGTCAAGATGACTCACAGGAGTGATGAGGTAAAGGCTCTGGTGACCCATGGAGCAACACCACGGCTTCACGGTCAGGATCTGGGGCTGTGATCCGCAGCAGCAGCTCAGGGATGAGCAGGGATGAGGGTGACAGCCCGTGTGGCAGCTTTGGCACTGAAGTAATCCTTCCCAGGGCTTCTCCCCTGGATGGAGCCTTTTTTTGCACAGATTTTAGGGATCTTCCTCATCTTGATGGAAGAGGAACAGACCTGTATGGCCAGAGATCAAGAAAGCCCCAAATGAGGGGGCGGAGGGGGGAAAGAATAATACTCTCTCACTTAATATTTGATGAAAGCCGGTTCTGTCTCAGCCCACAGTGATCTGGTTTAGCTGTAGTGCGCAGGGGAAATTTCTTACATGTGTTTGCAGACAGACGCTGAGCCTCTCGGGTTATGCTGTTATCTCATGAGCTATCGTTCCTGCTGGAGTAAATGAGAAAAAGTTTGGGATGAGGGGAGGGGCTCTGGGTGCAAGGAAACCCCCAGGAATGGTTTTGAATGGTAACTGCAATCACCTGCACTGAGATTTGCCCAGAGGGTGGGACATAAACGCTCATCTCCTTTGTGGAGTGGGAAATTCTTTAATTGCCCATCTTGCATCTGAAAAAAAAAAATAATTCCTTGGGTAGGAAAGCTTCATCTTTTCCCATTCCCAGTGTTTGCAGTAAATAAAAGCTGTTCCCTGCTGCTTCTCTCGCCTCTCTGGTCTCTGGTGTTTCTCAGCTCTGGCTTCATGCTAGAGGTTTGAGCTGTGTTCTGCAGCTAAAAGCAAAGAAGATGGGATGGGGCTTTCTGCAGGGCAGGTGTGACACAGGGTGACAGCAGGTGTGGTGGGGTGGGATGGCAGGGGCTGGGCTCCCTTCCCCCCAGCCGGAGGCATGGGTGACGGCTCTCATCCCTCTCTGCTTTTTCTCTCTTTGGGAGAGAAGGACTGGCACCTCCCTCTGAGATCAGGGCTCCCTGAGGTGACTGTCACCCAGATGTGGTAGGACTGCAGCTTGGTATTTTGGTAATTAATTGCTATTTCCTGAGAGAGAGAGAACAGAAGACACTTTTTTTTTTTTTTTGGGGGGGGACGACGACGACATGGCTCCTCTGGGCCCCAAAGCTTTGGTCAAACTCTCCCTTGGCAAATCGTCTCTCCTTGGGAAGGTGCTCGGACTCTTCTGAAAATCCCACCCACATGGCATCACACGGGGCGCTGCTACCCATGGGGCTGATATGCTGCTGCATTGCTCCCACCTCCCTCCTTTGGGACCTCCGTGGTGATGCCATGGCCTTGCTCGAGCAGCGTGGTTAGGGCTGACAGATTCACATGCCAAACTAGGCAGGGTGTGGAGAAGATTAAAATATTTCCACTCATGGCTATCAGTGGCTTCTACTCATGGTTACTCCATGTCTGGCAGACTTTGCTGCTGTCTTGGTTGGATTGACCATGGGGTGGTACCCTGAGGGTAGGTCCCACCTGGACCTCTGCTTTAGAGGTTGGATTTAGAGACAGCTATAAGATGCTGCTGGGACATATGGATCATGCTGAATCTAGCACCGGGTGGCCATTCACTAAGAGAAGCTCTGGGGTGGCTGTGGCAGGTACCCTCGCTCCTTTCCACCTGCAAGGCATCTGCAACAACAGAATGATGCATAAATAGTGGCACTGGCCAGTTTCTTCCAACAGCACGGGGTGAAATGGCCCCGTGCTTGCATTGTCAGTTTAATTCCTCAGCTGCAAGCCTCATTTCTCCTGACACACTGCTCTGGACACAATGTGAGGTCTCACTGACTCTGTTTCCTCAGAACCAAAGGTCATTTACTCATATCTGATGCCACAGGTTGGTGCCACAGGGCAAGCGGTCCAAAAAATGAAGCAGATGTTTCAGCTTTCCAAACGGAGAAACCAGCATGTAAATTAAAGACGGTTAACTAAAAGAGCCAGTTCCCCACTCTTGCAAACTAAAATACTGTGTTTATCTACCTTCACATGCAGCTTTAAATGTGTCTTCCCCAACACAGGTCATCGGCACCTTACAGATTTAACCTCACTGTACATTTATGAAGAAAGAAGGTAAAAATAATACAGCTTCTCTGGTCCTTTGATCAAGGTAGACTATCCTGAAAGAGCTTGTTGTACCTCCAACAAGCCACAAGCACCAGGCGGAAGCTCCTGCATGGTGTCCACTTGGAAGTTAGACTGTGTGAGTGCAAATCCACTTCTTGCCTTGACAAGGTCCGTCTCCCTGCTCTGCCCCTCAGCTCTGGGAAGTGTGGAGCAGGGACAGGTCAACGGCTACTGCTTAATTTTGCTGAGGATGGTGCTGTAGCAGACTGTGCTGGCCTAAAGCAAGGGCTTAAATTTAAATGATAATATGCAGGAGAGTCCTGAAAGGGCTTTTTTTATGTTGGCTTTTAAGGGCTTTTGTCACTGTCTTGAAAGCACATCAGCTATGCCTGGGCTGTTAACCTAAACAAGACCAGGGCCAGCATGTGGACTCCTGTGATCGTCCACAGCATGTGTGCTCTCCCAGACCAATTAATTCTCCCACAGATGGTACTCAGGATCTTTCCTAACATGCAGGCAGGACACTGCAGCCCTGTTTGGGGTAGCAAGAAGGTGAGGATGTGCGCTGTGTGGTGCAGAAAGCCGGCCCTGACCCGTCTTATGAGTATAGATGTAGGATGCAGGCTCGCCTCTACGTGGGAAAATAACGCCCTTCCCAAAGTGAGCCAAGGGCATCGTTCCCCTGCAGACCTGCCTGGGGCTTTGAGGGTAGATGGATGTTTTGGGAACTATGAGCCAAGGCAAAAAATTAGCTAGAAAAACAGCCTGGGAGCCAAGCCCAGCAGAGTTCCTCAATGCCTCATTAGCCTCCCAAGCGTTGTCCGAGTTGCCCAGAAACATGCAGACATTTTTCCTCTGGACTAAGAACCATCCATGAAACTCCTGGCAGGGACCTGGCCACCGAGGCTGGCTTTGCATTGGGACCTGTCTTCACCACCCACATCCTACCTCACTGGTGCTGAGCTCCACTCGCACGCCTTGTGAATGACAGGGTTTTTTTTGGAAGTCATAAAAACCCAATCCAGAAGTGGAATAAGCTGATTAGGTCCAGGTTTGGTTGGTGCCATGAGGTGGGAGTGATGGGCAGAGTGTGGCCATCTCTCTGCTGGGGCACTGTGGGTGAAGGGTGCATCCCACCATCCCCTCCCATGGGTGAAGACCAGTCTCTGAAGCTGTGTGAGACACTCCACATGCTGCTGCAGGTCACCACCCAGTCCCCAAAATTTTCTCTAAGAGAGAATTTTTGAAAACGATGGGGGGAGGGGGAGGGGAGTCCCCTTGTTTGTTTGTTTCTTCCATCTATGTTTGGAGAGACAGGATTTATGGAAGTCAGTTCAGCTCCCTGTCTTGCCTTGGCTGATATATTTCTCCCCGTCCTCACTTCACTGCCATCAAGGAAGAGTTCAGGTGAGTGCTTGGGCCTGATGCTAAACCCTGGGATGCAGAGGGAGGCACACTGGGAACAGGAAAACCATGCTGGGAGCATGCAACACCACGTTAACGGCCGCTGTCCTGCAGCTTTTCCCACTGGGAGACATCAGCATGCTCAAATCCACCTCTGCCTTACAGAGAGGGAGGTGGAGGTCCAGGCACAGCCAGTGGGAGAGGCAAGGGATGGGAGGCAGGTCCCCTGTGGGACCAGGGATGTGCAGCCCTGGCGTGCTTGCACGCTCGCCGACTCGGCACAGCTGCTCCCCTCATCTGTGCGCATTCAGCGAGGCTCCATTCAGCAGCACCGCTTCCTGGAGCTTGAAAGGGCTGCTGATTATTTTTAATGAGCCTTCGCCTTGCTGGAGGTTTGTTTCACGCTGATTGCGTGGGCAGTGCCGTAGAGCCCTCCCGCCAGGCAGGTTTGCCCACCCTGCACTCCCTGGCAGTGCTCAGCACCTATGGGGAGCTTGTGGGGGGGGACCCAGCAGGTTTGGGGAGCAAATATGTAGGTTATGGATTGATCAGTGCCATGCCCCACTTGAGGATGGAGGAACCCTGTGGGAATGCAGGGCCCTGAAACGGGGGAAGGCAGCATACCCTCCAGCCTCGCTCTTGGAGAAGGTTTGACCTCCGCAACATCTGCAGGGCTTCCAGGGCACTGCGTGATGCCCACCCAGCTGTGACGTCCTCCCTCCCACCTAGCAGCAAGGTTAGGACATTTGGGAGGCTCCTGCCTTGCCCTCTAGCCTTCCCACACACCTGCGCCAAGGGCCCAGGGCATGATTCAGCTCATCCCAAAGCAGAGCAGGTGATTCACATCCTGTAAGTGCCTAAACCTCTCCATCAGCTCCAATGGGAGCCTGGGATGGAGAGCTGAGCTGACTGTCTTTGGATGCTGGGTCAGGCCCTTTACACCCGAGAAGACTGAGCAGCATCCTGGCTTTGCAGGAATTAAAATTAACGTGACAGAGGGTGATCTTGCAGCAATAGTGGTGCAAGGTGCAGTGCTTGGGGCTGTTGCTAGAAAACCCCAGTTCTGCTGAACATGGGGCTGCTCCATGCACTAGCTGCCTCATTCATTAGTCCGTGTAGTCTGATGGGACATACCCTGTTGAAACCTGCTACCCAGCTTTATTTTTTCATGTTACCCTTGCTGCATTTTTTTTTTCCTGAGAAATTATTTAAACAGATGGCTGAGCTTGATATTAATACACTTATTGCAGCATTTGCGTAGAGCATCTGTTAGGGGAAAAAAAAAAGTTTTGCAGGTTTAAAAAAATATTTTTTTTTTTCATCTTTGACTTGAATTCCAAGAATCTCAGAAGACGAGTACCTCTTCCAAGAATGTATAAAAGCTTCATTTATATACCAGTAGGATGCCACTCCACTGAAATGTCACTCACTGGCAGAAGATTTGGAAGAGGAGAGGGAGATGAATGCGTATATTACAGAACTGATCAAGCCTAGACCAAAAAAAGGGGACACTTTTAAAAGCAAGCTCCCAACCTAGTCTTTCTGTTGTTATTTGGGTCAGTCAAATAATTTAGCAACAAATTGTCTCATTTTCCTCCCTATATAGTTCCTCATTTATTGAGCTGTTCTGCTTGCATTGCTGATTTGGTATGTGGTGGTCGTCTCCTGGCCGTGCCCTGAGTTGACAGCCCGCTGAGCCCCCTTTCCTTTCTCCTGCTGCCTTCTGCCTTCCTTGGAAAGGAAAACAATGGGCACAGCCCAGGAGGTACCACCAGTGCATCCTCCCATCTTTGCCTTGGCTGTTCAGAGGGCCAGGATCTCAAGGTATATCTGGTATGTCCTTAAAGAGTGGCCTAGGTGAAGCTGTTGAGAAATTGCATCTTTTTTCTCTTAAGCAAGATCTGACAGTTTGTCTGAATTCCATATACCTCTTTCTTCCCCAGTAAAAAGTCTCCCATGATTATTTTGGATTATTAATTTTTGGACTAGCCCTCAGAGGGGCCACAATAAACATAGAACCTCATGAAGACCTGTGTGGTTCATCACTACACATACAGAGCAAGGGGACATTCCCTTCTGTTCAAACTCTCCAGATCACCTTGTTACCCCCAGGGGCCAATGCTTATCTCCCACCCAAAGGACTAGTTTGATGCTCAGTTACTTTATTTCTCCCTGTTATGACTGTGTCAAGCAAAGCTGAATAGTAAACCTTTTTCTGATGTTTTCAGCTGGCCTCAACAGCATGGTGTCTGCTCTGATGAACTTTAATAACAACATCTGCCCATCACCGAAAGCTGTAGGTCAGGCTAAGCCCTCAATCCATATGTGCATTTGTGTCATTGCCTCTGCAACAGGATTTCTCTCTAGTTTGCTGCTGTATGGTTTTACGAAGATGGCTATTGGTGCCTTCAGTTTTTATGTTGTCTTCCTCACGATTCCCACTCAAGTAGCATGGAGGATGCAGTCAGACAGCCAGGCCCCACTTTCTGACTCGTGATGGAGACTCTGATCTCAGCAGATCTCAGCTGCTATGGAGTCACCCAACCTACAGCAACGTCGAGTCAGAGTAGCACCTTTGATCTGGAATCATTCTGGATTTGGGGTTTCACATTGCAAGGGCAACAATAGCCTTTCCAGCTATATCCACACTGGTTTTCCCTTGGTTTTATACATCGCTGTATCCAGAGACACTATGGTCTAGTGTATCACAGGCGAGAGGCAGTATTATAAATCATAGCACGTACATGCTTTAATTATTTTGTCAAAATGATTTATAAACTCTAACTTACTGGAAAGTACCAGGCTGTACCCGTGGACCAATCTTTTCTGGTCTTTACCTGTGTTAACTCTGAGGACCTGCCATCCATCCCCCCTGCTATGCACCAGCCACCCCCCACCCCCGCCACATCCCCACAACAGGGTAACTCTGTTTATCCCATAACGAACTTCTCTGACAGGGTGTCAGCTCAGCCAGAGGAATAAAGATTCACAGCCATAGCCAAGGCAATGCCAAAAATACTTGGCATAAATGACCGCATCTCAGCACCCAGGTAACGTGGCTGTGGTTCAGGTCCCTTGCAGCGAGGGAGGAGGGAGAGGAAGGGATGCTGCTTTTTGAACATTTTTCCAGTGTTTTCACTTTTTAATGATCTACTTAACCCATTGCTGAAGGGTGTAATTTATTCCTTTGAAATATAACCAGGGGGTTTGCAGCCTCCATGCTTTCGCTCCGGCTGCTTTATCACTCGGTTCATTCCTCACAGTTTTGCATGACAGCACAAGGGCTGAGTGCAATGAACGGTATGCAGATAAAAACAGGGGAGAGAGGCTTTCTTTCAAAGGCCAAGTGCTGGTGGAAGAGCGAAGGGGAGGAGGGATGGGGGGGGAATGTGCTTGGGGGAGGCTCGGGAGAAGCTGTGAAATGCCTTTGGAGCAGACAGTGGGAGATACACAGAAGAAGTGATGTCGGAGGCTGCCTGATGGAAATCAAGGGCTGGATGTAACCCCACAGGTACTGACGGGTGGGAAAATCACAACCTTTTGCACTAGGGTGATGGGGTCAGAGGCAGTGATGGTCACCCAGGGGTATCCCATCTGCCCTCTCTGTGCAGACCCTGGCTGCTGAGACTGAACCTTGGGACATCTTGTGAGTGTGCACATGCGTCCTGCTCCCTTCCTGCGCAGTGAGGGTTTTGCTTTGGGCTTGCACTGGCCTTACGTGCTCCAGCCTCAGATCCTGGGAAGCGAAGAGACCCTGCAGGGAAGCTGAATGCTGTGCACGGAAAGGCAAGGGGGCACCCCTACAGCTTCCGTCATCACAGCAATTTTTGAGGTGTCGAGTGAAGATGTGCCCCTTTCCCGTGCCCTTTAGTGGAGGAGGGGGGGGGGGAGCAGGGAGGAGGAACTCCTGCCTGCTCCTCTGCACTGAGCTGCCTTCCCTGCAGGATCCAGCGCTATATTTAGAGGAGAGGCAACATGAGGGAGGGTTGACATGGCAGAGGACTTGTTTCCTCCTGGCTGGGGTTTTAAGTTGGGAGCAGAGCAGTGAAGCCTTGGGACCGGTTATCTCCCTGCAGATGGACCTGGAAGAGGCTCCTGCTCGTGTCCAGAGGCTGGAGCTGCGGTCCTACACCTCATCGCCTTTCCAGCCTGATGGGATCCAGGTTTTGTCAGCAATAGTGGGGCCAGAGCTGGGTCACAGCCCTTGACTCTGTGCTAAAGGATGAGGCTAGAGTCCCTGTGTTTCTCACCCCAGCTTCACCAGAGACACAATTTAACACTGCTAAAAAGCGCCGAGCTGGGGATTCCCTTCATGCTCATGCTAAATCTTTGCAGAAGGTCTGAGCCAGGTTGGGGCAATCCACACCCATTCCTGTTCCTGGTCTTCATATACCCACTCAGAAAATAAAAGTGCAGAGCTTTGCCTCCTCCTGCTTTTCATGAGAGTCTGCCTCCAGAAATGTGCTCCCTTGCTCTGGCTATTTCCATAATTAAAGCAATAAGCGGTGGATGTGATTTAAATCAAGCCTGAGTTCTTGAAAAGCCACCTGTGGTGTTAAAAGCAAGTCAATAAAGTGTGTTAATAGAAGAGTTAACATTTCAGCAGTGTACAGGCAGTGTTAATTATGACATTCCCCATCAGGCAGGTTGTTCCAGTGTCCCTCAAGGAACAGGCCATGGTGACAGGTTTTGGGTCTGAGCACTGTGCTCAGGAGCAGCACAGGTCATGAGTGGAACAGTATCAGGCAGGGTAGGCAGAAAGCATGGGAGAGGTGGTCTGATTTGCTAGTTAGACCCCTTAAATGCAGGCTGGTATCCCAGCCTGGGTCCCAGAGCCACTGGCTACCTGCTATTCTAGCTCCTTCGACTGGGATTTAAGCACATTTGCCCACAGACAAAGGCTGGCTTGAAATCACCCCAGGACAGGAGAGGGGACTAAAACATCCTTCTGGGCATCAGTGCCATCACCCTGGGGTGATCCCTGCAGGCAGTTTGCAGCTTTTGCCATCTGTCCCATGGGTTCAGTCTGTCCTGCTGAAGGCTCCTAGTGGCCTTCTCTGGCATGACCACACAGCTGGTTCTTTGCCCGTGAGGCTGAGTCCAGATTATAATCCTATTTATCACCTCCTTGGCACTTGGAGGTTCTCTCGGACAGGTATGAGGCATTAAAGCTCTGGGAAGAGGTATTCCAGCAGCAGAATGAGCACAGGACCCTCTACCCTCAGCCCCTCTTACCCCAGGGCTGGTGCGCTGGGATACTTGGGAACAATTTAGACCCATCCTGGCTTCAGAAGCATTGCAACTACAGATGGGTCAAGATGTGCTGGACCAGCTCTGCCCTGGGCTATTGTAAATAAATACCTTTGCCCACTTGCAGATTTACTTTTCCCAAAAATTGGAAAGCTCAGTCCATGCGCAGTTTGATAATGATATTGTTCTAAGTGGAAAGCAGAGGAGAATGGAAACAGGAGAATTTTACATTTGCAAGTGCCAAAATATTCAAACCAATGAATCTCAAACCAAATAAATTGCAAAATGCTTTGCTCTTCCAGACTGTTGTGATGGGTCTGCTCACATGTGCAGAGGGACAGGCTCCAAGGAGAAACAATGACACCAGCACCTTCTCAGAAAAGCCCTGAATTAGCGAGAGGTTTGGCACATACTTAATATTAAGCATGTGCTTAAATCCATCCCCCAACAGCACAGCTCTTAAACACGGTGGGGAATCCACTCTGGAGCCAGCCGGTAGCTGATACTCCAGAGCCGTCAGCAGGGACTGAAAACACGTCCTCAAGTGCTCTGCAAGGCAGGGGCCAAAGTCCCACTGAGTCAGCTGAGTCTCTGTCTCTCCATTTTTAATTAAATTCCATTTTTACAGTAGGAAAAAAAAAAAAAAGCTCGTCAGCATTTGATTAGAGCTGTTTCAGGTTTTTGATCAGCATGGGACAGATGACATGTTCAGTCTGTCATTAAACATCCTCCGACAGCTTCTAGAACTCAAATACTTGTCTTTAAAAAATGTGTTGTATTAGATTTCTTTCTATTCCATACTTGCTGCTTCATGATTTTGCCTTCTCCAAGTGAGCCCTCAGTGTGTATGGAGGACAGAGGAGCATTTCTGCTTGCGCTGCTCCATGTAGTGTGTGTTTTACGCAGCACAGACCCTGTTTCTGCAGAGCTTCAAGGGAAGTGGCATCCTTACCCCCATTACACATGGGGGAAACGAGGTGGAGAATTTGAGTGAATAGACCAAGGGCATGTAATAAGTTGGCAGCAGGGACGGAAACTGGGATGCTTTCACTTTGGCTCCTTGGACTGTGCCCTCTAATACCAACTGAACTTGGGATGCAGGTATTTATTTCTAAGGATATAACCATTCTCTTAGTGCGTTAACTAAAATGGCAGTGTCTGACTTGATTTTTGTCAAATGAGTGTGTGGTTCAGAAAGAGCCTGGGAGAGCCTGTGGGATGTGGAGAGCAGCTGGTGGCAGAATCAGGGGATCATTCTGGAAACATCCCAGCAGGACTATGTCCTCTCCTTCTCCTGGAGAGGGTAGATAATGCAAAGGGGTGACACAACCAGCTTCCCAGAGCAGGTCAGCATCCTCACACCGCCTGGGGTTTTAACCCCGGGGATGTTTTGCCTTGTCTGTGTCACCTGCAGATCCATGCAGGATCAATTTACTGGTGCTGAGGTTGGTCGCAGACATCTCCAAGGGAACAGCAGCTCAGGAGGAGCTCCCTGGGGAGAATGTTTTGGGGGGCGGCAGGGTGTGCTGGTTGTGTCGTCCAGCATCATGGGTCCTGCCAGCAGACAGGAGAGAGCACAACTCTGTGCTAATCTTTTTCCCAGTCCTGTGGTGAAGCAGATCGTGGGTGGATGAAAGAGACAAGGAGGGAGCAAAGGAGCTGTGGAAAAATGTTAGCTCTGCATCCCGTCCAGGACACCTGCTCTGTGTGCTGCTCGTTGCAAATGCAGGAGATGCCATCTCTTTCTTCAGGCCTCTGCCTCTTGCGCATTCATGGCTGGTGCCATACTCTCTTTGCTTTTCTCCTCCTCTCTCTTTAAGAGAGCTGCAAACTCCTGAGTGGCTTCTCCCCTGTGTGTTTCCTACCAGCACTTTGATCCGATGTGGTTGGGTTGCCTCACTCTTGCTTAAAACAACTCCTTGCTTGCAAATGTGGCTTCTCAACCTATCCTAAGCTGCCAAGATTGTTCTGAATCTGGAAGAAGGGGTCTAGAGAAGTGGGCTACACCTGGATGCCCTCAGGACCAGGGCTGTAGGTCTCCCTCCTCCAACCTGGATGGATTCCAGCTCACCCCATGTCATTCACCGAGCTCTGCAAGAGGAGCAGGGCACTGGAAGGGGATGGTATGATGCAGGTATGCCATGGTGGCAATGCTGGCCCTCCCTTCTCAGATCATCACACAAATATCTTCCCTGCTCCCCCCCACTATCAGGAGGAAGGAAATCTGCCCAAACAAAATCATTTTTGCTCTCTGTAAGTTCCTTGCCCAGGGCTCGACAGCAAAGCCCACTGTCTGCTGCAGTGCAGGACCTGCCTGCTCCTCCTTCGTCAGACCCTGCTCTCTGCCTGTCTCCATCCCTCACCTTTCATTCGATACCTGAAGCTACCAATGTGTAGTGCAGGGAATATCCTGCAGGATGTATGAAGCCTGGTACTCTGGTCTGTGATTGTTTCTTGGGTATTATTTTAACACTAACAATTAAAGGCCTGTGATAAGCCATTCCCTGCCCCTCACCACAAAGGCAAACTTACTGTTTCCACCCTGGCTGCTCTGTCTGCTTTCAGACTCTTCAGGCATTTCCTTTCTTGGCGTTTATCACTTCCAGTATATCTACATGGGCTTTATTTTTCTTACTAAGACAGACTGAAAAAACATCAGTTTCTTGACTGCTGTCCCCTTGGCCTGTCACTAAATATTCTTCATCTCAGGATACGCTCTTGAAAAACATAGAGATTCAAGTTCTGCCTCTCACGGCTGCCATTTATAGCTAAGATATATGTGTTATTATTCATCTCTCCAGTCTCTCCTCAGAAGCCAGCCCTTCTACTCACCACCGTGGCTGGATTCCCCTGTTACATATAACGTCTGCCTTTTCCCTGGATGGAGACGTTATTTATTGCCTCTTTCTTGCTTGGCTACAGAGAGAATAAAACCCTCCCCGCAGTTACCACACTTCTCTGAAAGGTGCAATGGCCTCATTTATCCGGTCTCCAGCACGAGCTAAGTCTGCCAGTGAAAACTAACGTCGGCGGCCGCCGGCGAACACGAACCACGCCAGACCTGCAAAGCTCAGCAGGTTTTCCCTGGAGATCTAGCAGTGATGGAGCGTGCAGGAGACCATGAATCATCACCCTGAGGGTGAGGCAAGGGCTGATAGTGATGATGGGGTGGGCAGCAGCACCAGAGGGAACTTCTGCCACAGCTGCTGACCACGAAGCGAGGGTGAGAGCTCACAGCTCTCTGTTAAGCATGTCTTTGATTTTCAGTCATGTGCTGTAATAAATTCTCCCAATTCAGTTCTTTTGGGACCCCTGAACGTGTGCAGCAGAGTGTGCAAGCTTGGTGGACCAAGCATGGTGGTCAGAGTGAGGCCACAGGGGAAGAGGAGCCCACCTCCTTTTCTCTCCCAATTGTTCCAGCTGGCTCCTTGGTACCTCCACCTACAACAAGGGAAACAGGGCAGGCAGTGACTACCCTGAGGACTTTGCTCCATGGGGCACCCCGGTGGGACGGGGACGGGCTTTTCAGTGCGGGAGGAGGATGACAGATGGCTGGGAGCTGCAGGCTGAGCAGAGCATCCTTGTCTCAGCTGTGGGGTGAGGGCAGGCACCCAGCTCTTCCTCTGCAGGCAGAAGGAGCAGGCATGGGCATGGCTGGAGGGCAGAGCAACAGCTCCTGCTGCTGCACCAGGGACCTGTCCGAGCTGCTTGGTGTTTAAGCATCCTTCTGTCATCTCCCCAGCTTCACTAGAAGCCAATTCACAGGTTTCTTGCTGGCTTCCTTCTCCCAGACGCTTTGAACCACCCAAAAATTGTAACTCAAGCCCCACAGGATCTGGAGATTGGGGGAGAAAACTTCTCTATCAAGGTTTTTTTTAAAAAAAACCAACACATGCAGGGTACTTTTCCTGTCTGGTTGCACTATGTAGGGTTGGACTGTGTAGTGCTTTTCACTTTTTCAGTGTTCTTTGCAGTGATGAGAGACTCATAAAATCATCTCAAAAACCAAACAGAGATTTTGCATACAGTTTACAGCTCCAGGAGCCATGGGCTTATTTAAATAAAAACCCGAATGGATTTCTGATGTGACTGGGGGAGCTGGGAAAACAGACTCCAAATTGTACACACGCTTGTTATCAAATGTCACCATCACTAAAACACATCAAAAGAAGGAAAACCCCAGGAGAGTTAAATCCCTTTGCAGAGCTGAAAGCCGGGGCTGCAGAGCCCGTGGTTCTGCCAGTACATCGCTTTGGGATGAATACTTACAGATACAGTCATTTTCCTAAGCAGGACGTCAGCTGCTTGACGCTTATTAGTGCTAATGAAAATCATACAGTCCGAGTTTGTGCTCCAGCCAGTAATTCCTCCAAGTGCTGCCATTTTCACTGTCATCTCAGGGAAGAAGCTGGAGATAGTGAACTTTAAACCCTTGCCAGTTTTAAACAAAGCAAAACCTTTGTACAGTATGCAGAGGGGTTTATTAGGTTGCCCTTGAATTTTATCCAGCTGGATAGGAAGGGACAAAAGCACCTGCCTTTATAATAGTCCTTTTAAAAATAAAATAAACGTGCAGAAGTCTCCACTGGACTCCTAAGATAATCCTTTGGGATGCCCGCACAAGCAGAGCTGTCATCCTGCTGTGTGCCCGTGGGGTCCATGTCCCACTGGATGGTGTCCGTGTCCTCTAGAGGGATGGTGACACACCAGCCCCGGGCTGCCCTCTGCATGGGCCAGTAAAGCTGCTTGTTCATGACATGGTGGAAAATCTCCCTTAAAAACGTGACTCAAACATTTCCGCTTTCTTATCCACCGTGGGCAAGAAGCCAGGTTAAGGTGTTGTTGGTCAGGAGTGTCCAGACCACAAGGATCACACATTTCCTATGTGATCTTGGCCAGTCTATTCACCTCTCGGCCTTAGCTTCCTTGCTTTTAAAGTCTAGGCAATAACAGGCTCTTAGAGGAAGGAAGCGTGAGGATTCCTATGCTAATATTTGTAAGCCACTTGAGGGATACATTGAGAAGGTCCATAAAAACATCTAGCAGCAATGAATAATGTTTTTTCTGGGCATATCTCAAATTCAGCCCAGGCTCCTGTTCCCAGAGCACCTGTAGGTACTAAGCCTCGGGGACACTTTTCTCAGCTCCATAAAGGTGGAGAAAATGGGAGGGGAAAAAAAAATCTCATCTTGCTCTGATGGGTAGAGCCTTCACTCAAAACTATGTATATCAAACCTGCACTAAAATCTGGATTCATTCCCTAAGATTTTTCCACTTTTGCTCTATTCCTTCCATGTTTCCTTTGGTGACCATGCTAGTAGATGGATGGATCTGGAGTATTGACTCATTTGTTCCATGATTAGCAATCACTGAAGTGTGTGACTCTCTTGACAGATCTCAGCAACAGCTTTCATTTCGCATAGTCCTGGGGCTGAGAGTCCCCCCCTTGGGTGGGTCGCTCCATTGGAAACGCAGACTCAATAGCGAAGGTGTCAACAGGGAGAAACTGAAGTTTACATTCACGTAACTGGGAATAGGATTTGTTCCAAAACATGCTATTTTGGGCCTTATTTCTTCATTGAGAAAATAAGACCATTGTGAAAAAAGAAGCTTTTACAGAAACATGTCTGTCTGATGGTGGGCAGTAGAAGGTGATCCATGACTTTACTAAGGAATAGGGTGGTGCTCATTAAACTAAATGTGAAAGTGGTTTCCATTCTAGGAAAGGACTGGAAAAGCCTGGCTCTTGTAATAAGGCATTACTTCACTTGCTTTGCTCGTGTAATCTATTGCTTTGCAAAGCCATACGGTTTTGCCTGTGCATGCAACCACTAGCATGGTGTTGGGAGGACCTCTCTGGTTGCCCTTCTGGAGGACTTGTCTTTTCACACATTGATTAAACATGCAGCACTGCAGACAGCCTGATTGTCTGCATGGTAGCCTGGAAGTCTTAGGTCCAGGGAATAAAAAGAGCCTTTACCGATGGCATCTATTTTATCAGGAGTCCTGTAGGAGGGGATAGCTCCTGAGTGTGAATGTGTGAGTTTGGAAGAAGTGCAGCAGGGCCAAAAGCAATGCACAGGACCTTGCGATTTTGCCCACCTGCAACGAGAAGTCCTGCCTGAGCAGTAAGAAATGGTGAGGCTATTGCTGCAGATGGCTTGCAATGGCACCTTTGCATGCCCTGCCTCCCTGCTGGGTACGGGAATGCCACCAACCAAAGAGCCGTCTGTTCCCATGCTGCCTGGATTGCACCTGGATGGCTTGCAAACCGGTGTAGGAGCTCAGCCCTGGCGTGGTTACAGGGGCAGTAAAGCAATGGTGACACCATCCTCAAAAGAAAGAGCTACTGAGGACATGGGAATTGCTATAAATAACTCCTTGTTCGGCTGTAAGCTGTGCAGCCCCCGCGCAGATGGGCAGAAATTTGCCTCGGGCCAGCGTCCTGAGACTCACCGTTTTTCAGGCTTACCTCTCAACAGAGTCAGGAGGGAGAGGAGAGCTGGATTAGGTCAGGCCGTTGATTTTTTAAGGCTTCTGAAATGTGGCTGTCAGGCCTTCTTGTATACATATTTGCATGATGCAGGAGCAAACATAAAACCAGCTGAAGCCCAGGGCAGCCCAAAGAGGAGTCCTGGGGGGTACAAGACGAGGTCTTCTTGCACTTCTGGGAGACAGCTTGTGAAAGCAGATGTGCTCTGACAGGCTGGTTTCTGTAGCTGGGAAAAGAGTGTGAATCCCAAAGCAGAGGGCCCTCGATGAAGCACAGCTTGCTGCCAGGGATTCCTCCTCCCTCCCCCTCTCCCTCCTCTGAGACACTGACACTGGAAATGGTCCTGCTGATTAGACAGCGTCTGAGCCGACGAGCCCGATGCTGGAACACCGAGTACTGTTCTGATGCCCACGTTTTCAGAAGGAAGTTGAAAAATTGAGGCAGATGCCAAAAACAGCCACAAAAATGATACAAGGGCTGGAAGAAATGGCTTGCAGGAGACTTACAGAGCTTGTGCTGTTTAGCTTGTTGGAAAGAAGATTGAGAGGACATTATAGCACATAAGAACCTTCTCTCTCAAAAAAACCCCAAAAAACGAACAACCACCGAACAAACCAGGTACTAAAAGGTCTTTATCAGAGCAAGGCACAGCGAGAACTGGTGCAGGAGGGCAAAGGCAGGCAAACTTTAGCCAGGAAAAAGGATTTGTGTTTTCCCCCAACTGTGAAGGTAATAAACTGCTCTGAGGAGGGGACCACGCACCACCTCCCCACATACAGGCAGGTTATTTTCTGATCATGCCATCAGTTCCTGGGTGCTGGACCTCAAACCAGTGTGGTGTACTGTATCCTGGAGCTTGAAGGATAAGATGCAACCATCCCTTCTGGCTTGAGGCTTTCTCATAATTCACAGCAAGGCAGGATGAAAGAGACCTGCTGTTAGGTAGCCACAACCCAAAACACAGATTTACCACTCAGAAGCAGCCTCATGTTCTCTGGCCAAAAGACCCTAAGGGCTAAGGTGCGGCTGTGGACCATCCCCTGATGTTCAAAGGATTGGTGCCCAGGGAGTCAGGTGTGGGGGGACGTGACACTGGGTGGTTTTCTCCTTTGTGGGCTGAGAGACAGTGAGTATCAAGTGAGCCTTGGTCATATCATGGGCAGTCTTAGTTCAGACAGGCCCTTGACCCACCTGTGAGACCTTCCTCTGGTGGGACTTCCAAGCCGGTGCCCCCATAAGAGGTCATGCATGGGAAGCCCTTGCCTTTGCTTTGTGGCCAAAACTGGATTGAAAATAGCTCCAGGCTTCGTATGGTGCAGACTCAGAAGCAGCCCCCAGAAATGGGTGAGAACCAGCGGCGTGGTTGCACATACCTCTGCGGGGCAGGGCTGGCCTGAATTAAGGGCTGACCGGAACAAGAAAATGACTTTCTGGAAATAGCCTGGCCCTGCTCTACCCACGTGCCATTTCCACCTGCGTAACAAGGTGTAAAACATTCCCCAGTTGAAACATTAGTTTGTTTTTACGCTGCCTCTGACTAGGTGTAAATACTTACTCAAGGCATGGACCAGAAAAAAAAAACCAAAACCAAACCATAAAGCTTTAAATGCTTTAACATTCAAGAAAAGTACTCTGTGTACCGGGAGTTTTAGTGATCACTTTGGGAGAGCCAAGTGTCTGAGCAAATTAGCCTTGGATCTGAGCAGACCTGCGAACGGCTGTCTAAGGGTGAGCAAATACCGTGTTATTAAAGACAAATGAAAGTAGCAATTGAACTGAAGAAGACAAAGAGTTTTGCTCATGTAGATGCTTAACAATTTTTTTCCTGTGAGCACTTCTGAGATCGAATCTGATACGAGCCAAGCCTCTTTTATATTCATTGGCCTCCTAATGATTATTTAGTGAAGGTCTTATGCAAATTACACATGTCACAATCCCTGCCGCTATCAGGAGCCAGCGGTTCATTTCAGTTTGAAGATTATGGTGCAGTATGAGACTTGTTTGTTCAAGGAACGCTCCCACTCTAACCTCTTCGAAGGGCTCCATTAAACACAGCGCTTCCACGTTCGTCAGGAATGTGTCTCTTATTTCCAATAAGCACAACAGCTAATTAGTTAGGGAAAGCGACCCAAAGAAAACAAACACAGTTGGAACAGAGAATGGAATTTCTGTAGCCTGTGGAATCCAGAGGAGGTTTTTGCAGCTGGGGAGCACGGCACTAGGCGAGGACCATCTTACACCGGGCACACATAAAAGCCAAGACCAAGCTGCTGTGGCAGAGCAGAGGTACATTCCCCGTGAGCCCAGATTGCTCCATAGGTAGCCAGAAGCCCATGCAGACTTGTGAAAATGCATTCCAGAAGGGCTTTAGCCACCCCTGGGGCATGATACAAATTTCATTTCACGAGATGATGAAGAGGCAACATGCTACCTGCTTTCCCTTCAGAGTGCTTTCTCCTTGAACCTACTGTCAAGGGAATTATTTCTGTCCAGCTGAGTCCTAAATCCTACATCAGCACGGATAGGATCTGGCCATCATCACACAGAGCATCACCTCCAAAGCATTTGCCCAGTGGTAAAAGAGGCCACATCTAGGTTTGCGTGAAACAGGGCATTCACAACCTTGCGTGTTCATATGAAAGCTAGTGCTGTGCAGTCCTAATTCCCTGGCAGGCTGCCTGAGCTGCCAGATGTGCCTGACACATGGCGGGACTGACGGCATCACACCATACAATGATTCCTGAGCAAACCCGGAGGGCAAAACCAACAGACAGAAATTAGCTCGATGCATGGAGACCCAAGGGATACCAGCTGCGGCAAGGCAGTTTACTCCTCTGCTGCTGATGCCATCCACAGAGCAAGGTTGTTCAACACAGACTAGACATTCCTGTGCTTGCTCTGTAGATACAGACCTCGGAAAGTTTCCCCAGGCTGTTGTGCGGCCGTTCCCTCATAGCTAACTTAGAGGGCTTCTCGCTGCCTACCTGACTTCTGCAAGGCTTAGCGTCAGGGGACAAAGTCTCGCCGTGGGTTGCAGGGGAACTGCAGGAATGTGGGCTGCAGACTTCACTGACACCGCGGTTTTGGTGTTGCTGCTTAGAGCCTGACTGCTCCACGGGGATCTGGCTCTGAGTCCTCACTCCCATCAGCCCTAAATTTCTAGTCAAAGTGATCTCTGCATCCAGACTGCTCTGCTCTGGCTCCCTAGATAGATAATCTTGCCTGGGACTCCTCCTAGCAACAAGTATGTTTGTGCCCAACATGATAGTAAACATGAAAGATGGAGTAAAAAGACATGCAGAGCCAAGAGAGCTGAAAGAGTGGCTTCCTATCCTGAGCTGAGTATCTGGCTCAGTTTCTTTTTTTTTAAGCTTGGACTGGCTTCATGAGTGGAATAAGGCATCAGATGTTTTCCCCTTCCTTGTCCACACGGTGTGTCATCTGCTCTGTAAGACTGTGTCAACTCTGCCATGGCCAAGTGGGGAGTGTGGTGCACCCAGCAAACACACAAAACTCCTCTCACAGCTTTGCATGCTGTCAGCATCCTGCATTTGTGTGTAACCTATCCTTCTTCTGCAGCTTTTTGAATGTGGTGGTCAGGAAGGGCCAGAAGCTGGAATCACTCCCTTTCTATGCACCCCAGTCTGAATATATTGCAATATTTGTTACATAGTTTGCTTATGATGTATATAGAGGTGCAGACTGTGAACATCTCAAATGCAAAACTGTGATTTGTGTTTACAGTACAGCTGGATCTGAAAAGTGGAGAATGCTACACAGGCTGTCAATCCCAGGCTCCCAAAGTCCACCCTCTGAGTCTTTGCCCTGTGCTGATGAAGTCGTAGCTAATGCATCAGGATTAAAGAGGGTCAAGGTCAGATTTACAACCACTGGGCCAAATCAATACCCAGCTAAGACCATTGATTTAAATGGCTGTTCAGCATTGTGGGATCTGAAAGGCATTGGAGTAGACAGGTTCTCTCTCACACTTACTACACAAAGTGACTTGGAGATCTGTTCAGATCTTCGTAACAGAGGTCCCCAACTGCTTTTTTGCAGCCTTCTTCAGGAACAGCATCCAAGGAAGAACTATAAGCAGGACTCCGAGAAGCTGAACACACGTGCTCTCTGGCATACACCTGGCTCCTTCCCTCCCTGCCCTGAAATCAGGCTAGCAGCAAACCTCCGTGAGGTTTTGTGGGCACCTGATCATCTGCCACTGTTCACACCAGGCAGCCCAGATCCTTCCTCTATGGCATGGTCACTCCTCAAGGTTTGGCTGAGCCAGTTCAACTCGTGATGTTGGAAAAAAATTATTCTTGTGTATTTTCCTGGCAAAGTTCATTTTCTCTCTGAAGCCGCTCACAGTGGGGTTCAACAGCCATGAGGGAGGAGGTACAGCAGAGCTGGGAGTGAGGCAGGGAAGCGGGAGGGATGGGAGGAGGAGCGTGTGGGTTAGCACTTGAAAATGTTAATTTCCTTGGGCCTGCATCTGTGTTCAACATAGGAATAGTCGTTCCTGGCTACTTCACCTCTTCAGGTTGCGTGGAGAAGAGTTATTCACTGGTCCCTTGCAGAAGAAGCTCCATTTGGCTGCTGCTGTGACAGAGCTGCTCCCTGGGGCCAGCTGGTCTCACTCCAGCTCAGAGCTCGCCATGACACTGGCCCAAGCCTCAGCCAGCAGCCCCAGGCTTTCCTGGGGAAGAGGACAGATGCCCATCACTATCTCTGCTTCTGCTTGCCATGAACCGCAGCGTCCTGTGCAGGTGCTGTGTGACAGTAAGAAAGAGGGCACAGCGCCATGCCTACAACCCAAGCAACGAAACACCACTTACCAGCTCCAGTCTGTGCCAGGCTGCCTCCCATTTCCAGCTGGGAAGCTGCGTGCTTCATGTTCATCTGCGAACAAATCTATTCACTGTCCCTTCTCTTTGCATCATTAGACCTTGAGCTCCTATGGCTTGCAACTCGGACTATGGTTATTTGCAGTCACAACTCCCCCCCTCCCCACCCAAGTGCCTCCTCCCTCTGGATGTATTGTCATTAAAAATATTTCTAACTTTCAGCTAATTGGCAGAGGTTACGTGCATGCTTCAGAAAAAGGGTAAATCATTATAACCTCATGCCTCTGTAGTCAATTATAGATTGTTTTCCCAGCTCAGCTGATTTGGCAGGCAGTGGCATTGCAGTAAAAAATGAAAGCCTTTAGCCAGCATGCCTGACGTCTCTGCTCGAGAGCAGCTCAAACCAGAATGCTGTATCTCAGTCCGCACCCCAGTCTGGGAAGAAACGAGCTTTGGATGTGAGCCTGTCCCAGGACTATGCAAACTGGGCTAGTGTTTTATTCATGCATTTGTTCCTTTTTGGCCAGGTCGGAGATGTTGCTTCTCAAATGCAGCCAGGCTGTTTTGCCCCATGTGGGGTCAGCTCCTTAGGACCATCTCTGCAGGAAAGGATGCTCAGGTGGACCCTCGCCACTGCTTCGATCATATCCCTTTCCTTGACCCTTGGTTTCCCTCCTCTGGCTCTGGTGCAGTGGGGACACTCCCTCCCACCTGGGCTCCCACATTGACCTCGGGGGCTCCCAAAGGACATGATGTAGTTCCCACCTAGCGCAGGCACACAGAGACACGGCCACTTGCATTTTCTCTGATAGTTCAACCTTCCCCAAGCAGCACAACCTTTGTGTCCTGGAACAAATGTTTGAGGAATGTCTGGGATTTGTATTCACAAAGACACTCATTATCTCATGTACTTCAAGAATTAATTTACTAAAGCACTGCGATTTCTTGTCTAGACACTACCAGGGGCTGTGCAGGGGCACAAAACCTAGAGAAGCAACTATGGACTGAAGGGTTTGAGTGTCCTTTTGGCCACTGTTGCAAAAGAGAAGCTGAAATATATCTTTTTTTTTCAGCAACTTGAGAAAAACAAGGTATTTGTACAAAAAGCAGGACTGGAGCACGTGTTGGGGCCTCACTAGGCAATGTCCAAGTGCTCTGTTTACCAGCCCACCACCTGCTAGGGCAGCACTGATTGTGCAGCCGTTCAGGGAATTACAGAGAAAAGCACTTTGGGATGTTGCTCAAACTAAGGGCAGCCAGACAGCACCTTCTGGACCATCTGCTGCAGAATTTGGTGCGGTGTAGCACAGAAACGCAGCTGCCTCCATGGTGAGTTAGACTAAGCCAGGGGTTTCAACCTGTTTCACTCCATGCCTGCTTTTACAAGTCAGCTCTTGATTTCACATCACATCATGAGCATCATTTGTGGTTGAAAAACACCCATCTTACATTTCCTTTTCACATCCACATGGAAAGGGCTGCCTCACGTTTTGGGGGTTCCTAGCACACACCACCAAGGCAATGCTGGAGCAACAGGTTGTCATGGTGCCACAGAAGATGTTTCTGGATGGTCTAGTTCTGAGGTTGCACGGTGAAACCTGAGGAACAACATAAATCACAGTGGGTCTCAAAGGTTGCTGTACTTGTGATCTTCCAGTTGAGATGGACAAGCTGGAAAATGGCTTCTAACCTGGGATCTTCTGCTTCTTTTGCCAATCTTATAAATGCAAAACCTCAAGTTTCTCCTTGGCTGTGAAAACAAAGGCATTATGTCCTTCATCCTATTTGGGTTCCAAGATTTTTATTGATGTAGAAGACCCAAGGGTTCCAGCCATTTGGGCAGCCCGTAGGAGTGCTAGATGTGCCTCTAGCCCATGGGAGAGGACCAAGAAAAAGCCTCTGAAACTGTTTGTGAGTAGCTGTCTGCTCCATAATAGGAGTGAAGAATTGAGTTGTTTGGTCCACTTGGCTTATCCAACAGAAAATGAAAAGGCATTTCATATCTTAATATTTAGTGTCTGCCGGTATCTGTGTAAGGAACAGGTTTTTGAGAACAGGTAGCTCGGTAACCTTGCTGGGGCAGTGACCTGAGGGTGAGAGCTAGTGCCAGAAAAATTGGAAGGCACAATTTTTAACAGCACGAGTGATTAACTGATGAAAGTGCTTCCTTACAACCTGCGCGTGAAGCCCTTAAATCACGCCTGGATGTTTTTCTAACCCATAGACTGTAACTCATCCAGAGGTTACGAGCTTGCTGAAGGCATTCCCGGATAAAAGGCCTGAGCAGGCAGAAGAGGTGGGCTGCAAACAGCAGCTCCTGGTCCCAAACACGGAGAAGAGCAGCCCAGCCACCACAACCTCACCTGCTGTTTGGCTATGGGTTTCTTCTTCCATCCCTAAACTCTTCCCTGGTGCTGCCATATGACATAACCCAATATTTCTGGAAGAGCAGGGCCCGGTTTGTGGTTTCTTGATGGAGTCATCCCTTGTGCCTCAGGGGACATCAGAAACAGGCTCTTACTACATTGCAGGAACATAAATTTCCAGGAAACTTGGCAAGATCAAGCAGAGCGCTGCCTGCCTGCACCACCTGACCCACAGAAATGGTGGCACTGGAGGTGATGAGCACCATATCTCACTTCCATGGAGAGCTCAAGTTGGATGAGTTATTCCCAGTTGCAATCCCCACTGAACCCAGCTCAAGTGGTCACACCGGTAAAGCTAGCCACGAGCGTTTCCATTCAGGAGCAAACTTGGACAGGGCCAGAGAAATTAGTGTTATTATGAGCAGGGGTCACCCAGCCAAGGGCTGATGTCTCCACCAAAACTGGCCACCCTGGGTTGCACCCACAGCCAATGATCCCAGGGTGAGTTTCTTCTCTGAAATCTATAACCCAATTTAGGGCAGAAAAATATGATCCTGAAAGTGTCTATTTTTCTTCACTGATGAAAAGGGAGCCTGGGGCGAACAGGTCAGAGACACACAGCAGCTTGTGGGTACCTGGTGTTGGTGAGGTGCACCCCAGCTGTGCCAGGGGCACATGGCTCTGCTGGGTCTCATGGGTCTCGTCCTCTCCTCCCCCTCAATTCACTCCTTTTTCTGAGCTTTACGGGTGCTTTGAAGAAAGTCATCCTTTGCAAAGGGCTCAGAAAGGCCCTGAGCTCAGTTTGGGATTTTTCCTGTACGACAGCGATGTCCTAATAATATCCTCAGCACAAAGCACGGGGAGGCTTTAGGAGGAAGGAACATGAGGTTCTCCTCTCTCTCATTCAAACAGATCTAAATTGCAGTGCTAGTTTTTTTAGCCAAACCTTTTTTTAAGGGGGGGGGGGGGGGGGGCAGGGGGCGGGGAAGGGAATTCAGCTATCCAGAAACTCTGTGCAGATTTGGGTCAGCTTTTGTTGAATTGCCCAAAAAATAATATATAAAAAAAAAGCCTGCAGGAATTATGTTCCATAAAGCCTGAGGTTTTCATTTCAGGATTATAAAATCAAGAAAAAATAGTTCACTTACAAGTAGTTTCTTGTTTTTAACATTGCCTATATTTTATCTTTTACAAGTGTTTAAAATCTCTCACAGTAAAAAAAAACCAACAACCCTTATTTCCCAGTTAAAACAAATGTTTTCTTCAGCAAGTTTTTTTCCTCATTAATTGATTAGTTCACTTCGAATTTTAAAAGAATTGCATTTCTGGTCAGCTTAAATCTGAACTTTCAATGAACTATACTGGTCACTGAGCTGCTTTATAAGCTTAATTAGTTAATGAAGTACTCGTTATCAGTGCCAAAGATTTCTTTGATGCAAATTACTAACACCTAGAAATGTAAATAACCCCCTAAAATCAGTTCTGAGAAAATCACATCGATTAATTTATTTTAAACACAACTAATGGATTGTATTGCTTGGCCAGTTAGTATCGATTGATTTTAAGCAGTAATTAACCACTCTCTGAGAAAGAAATATATTATCTTTTGCCTGTATGTTTGTATATGTAGGTATACAGAGGGATCAATACTGATCCAGTTAAACCCTGCTGCACTGACAAATTGCAGCTGTGTGCATTTATTATTTATACTGTTTCATAGGTATCCCAGTACATTGTATACAAGTGCATTGTTAATTAAAAAGTGATAAAATATCCAGTTAATTTATGGGCTGCAGTGAACCTCACTGAGAGGGGCTGGCACAGGGTGCAAGGGGGGAGCTCTCCTCTCCCTACATCGAGGGAGTTATCACAGCGGGGAGCAGGGTCTAACCTTCCTCCTGCCCCTGGCATTAGCTGACATCACCTGGAAAAATGGGCTCACGAGGGGGGAGCCTGCCCCTGGCACATGGTGTGCACCTAACCCACCCTGTTTTCCCCACCCCAGCACCTGCCCTGCTCACTGCAGCACCCAAAACCATGCTTTTGGGGCAGGTGACAAGCATGGACCTGGTGTGCCATCTACCCTGGGTACTGCCATCACCGGGTGAGGCTGGAGTGCAACTGCTCTGCTCACCCCAGCATCTCCATATAACCTAGTGGGCATGCACCGTCTAGCCTAAAGGAGCCTGTATAACCTAGCAGGGAAGCCCCCTGTAGCCTAAAAAACCCTGTATAGTCTAGTGGGCAAGTACCATATAACCTAAGAGAGACCTTCTGACGACAGGAGGTGCCCCCCACCTTTTCATTCCCTTTTATACATCTCCGGGTTCTCTGCAGAGTGCAGACTGCGGCGATCGCCACCGCTGCTGGGAAGCAACTCTCTCCTAACAAGATCTCCAAAGCAATACCTCCAGCAATAAAATGCCTTTTTTTAAAAAAAAAAAATAAATTTCTTTTGCTTTAAATACAGCATTTGGCTGTTCTAATCAGATGGCATCAGATGGTTTAAGTTTTTTGTTTTGGTTGTTGTTTTGTTGGTTTTTTTAAAGCACATTATTTATTTACGGTGGTTTTGCTAGGCAAGATTTTGCCTGAGGGTCAAGCGCGCAGGCCTAATACAATAGCCTGTGCAGTGTGTCTCGCAACCAGGCAGACAGAAAAAGCAGGCAGACACAAGAGTAAACTCTTGCAACATATTTTCCTCTTCATATTTTAGTGTTGTGGGATTAGAGTGCTTACGTTAGAGATTTTTTTTTTATTACTTTCTACGTATAGAGTGGTTAGAGACCTGCAGTGTTGCTTAATCCCATGATACGTCCTATATAACTTACCTTCTACCCATGCCCTCTTGTAGCATCTACTCAAAAACCCCAGCTCCTGGAGCCTGGTGATTATTCAGCAGTTTAAGAATTTTATTCCTTCTTAAAATAATAAAAAAAAAAAAAAAAGTTTCTCTCCCTCGTGACTGGAGAAAGCTGCTTGAATGAAACTCATCTGCGAAAACAACTAACATGCATGATTTTTAAAACCCTGTGGTTTTTTCCAGATCCAGTCTCATGATTTTTCGTGTTGGCTGAGGAGAGGGGAAAGCTGCCTCATGACCGTTGGTTCTCGTTAGTGGCACCACTGGGATTGTTGCATGTGGGAACGCGGCTGGTGAATCTGGGCGGCTTTAATACAAACCGCCAATGCAGCATCCATCGCCTCCCTCCGCAGGGCTGCGATGGGTGAGGAATCCCCGCGGGACACTTGGCACATCCAGGGGGATCAAGCCATGGCACAGGGCAGCCCCGCAGGCTCAAGCTATGGTCACTGAAACTTTGGGGCCAGTTGAACGATGGGTTTTTGACACTTTGGAAGTTGCATGTGTTCCGTACATCTAATTAACACTCTTCTATTCACCTATGATATTTATATCAATATCACAGTTAATTACAACTAATATTTAGTGTTACACCATGCTATGTATGCATTTATAAATAGAACCAAGGTAATTTATATTAACCAGAAATGCAGAAGGCGGGAAAAAATATGACAGTGATCTAATAGTTGTGAACAAAATATGTCTAAAAACATGTCCAGAAACTGGAATTGTTGTGTGGAGGAAATATCAACATAATGACATCTGACTTAAAAATAGCAAAACTTTTTGCAAGTTAACATGGGAGGCCTGAAGTGAGACGTTCCAGAATTTGGGGGTTTGCCCCAGTTTTCAGAGGTGGGGATTGAACAGAAAAGCTGAAGCAGGGAGCAGTGAGGAACCGATCTAAAACTGCTGAACCAAATGAAATCAGGCAAGATGCTGGAAAGTTTCTCGTGGATGAGTTCTGCTAAACTTGCCAAGTCCTTGCAGATGACTTGGATCCCAGCAAAATCTCCCAGTCCGATGGTAAAATTTGTGTTTCCAGACAACATGGACAACATCCATCTCTAGCCGCAGTGTGTAAGTCTCTTGCTGCGATGATGGTACCGTTATCTGATGTAAACTGCTGTCCTCTGCATGCCCATCCTTGGGTGATCCTCTTGAGCTCCCCAGGGCAGCAGTGGGGCTTGTCCCCCCATCCTACAGCAATGTCACCACGTTCCCCTCCATTTACCACCCCTGCTAGCTTTTGGCTGGACATCCCAGCCCAAGAAAACCCTGGCTTGTGTCTGGAGAGCAGAGGTGAACCCGTAGAGATGCAGCACCGGACCCCCGCAGTCTGGGAGCAAAGGGCCAAACCCTTCCCCTGCCAGAGATTTCATGGAGAAAATTGTTTAGTGGAAAAAAATTAGGGAATAATAGCTTTGAAGTCAGTGGAACTGATCTACACCATTATATGGCTTTACTTCTAACCCAAACAACATGAAAAATAGCTATCTAGAGTGGTTTTATTTCTTTTTTTTTTAAGGCAGATCAACTGTTATTACTGGAAAAAGTGAACAAAGGTTCAGGGACACAAGGACATTTCACTCTTCCAGGTCTGAAACCTTTTTTAATTTTTCCATTTGTTTCAGATAAATAATACAAATGTTTGAAACATTAAAATATCCAAAATTTAAACAGTAACACTTCAGTTATAAATAAAATTATGTATGGTATATATTCTATTACTATATAATCAAATTATAAAAACAAAATATTATTTATCTTTATAGTATTAGAAAACAAACATTCTTTATTTTTTAAAAAATTAAATAATTAAATATCTGACAGGTACAAGCTGTGCCTGTTTTTCTCTCTGCACCAGAAAGCTGTGAAAACTTTGGGGTCCAAACCTGAGGGTGTCTATCAACAACCTGTTTGAAGCTGCTGAGGACTGAGGACACTTGAATCCCTATAGGAAAAATACCCAAAAGTTTCTGGACCCCGGTTACAGAGGGAAACTGGATCAACCTGGGAGCACTCAGCAGCTCTGCAACCCAGTCAGGGTCATCGGTGGAGATTTTGGGGCAAAATCATACACTTTGGACTCTGCTGAAATGAAGAAAAAAGGAAAGGAATACAATCTGAGGGCAGTGTTTTTATCATTAGCTCCTGCCCTCAAAATGCTGTGGCAATAACAAATGCATCCTCCAGCACAGAAAAGAGAAGAAATAAAGGTTAAAGCTGGGTGGGACTTTATCTTTTTTTTTCTTCTTTTTTTTTTAAACCTTTTTACTTTAATTGCCAGTTGTGATGGCAGGAAAAAAAATAGGTAAAAAGCAAGAATAGCTAAAAATAGGTCAGATAAAAGGCGGTATATCTAGCCATAAATTATCCAGAGCCCAATAAAAGCTCAGTGAATGAGACAGTAGAATGTGTGGGGGCATGAAGACACAATGATATTAAATTAGAGCTTGCCTTCAAAACTGAAGAGGGTTGTGAATTACTCTCATTTAAGAGCCTTGCAGTAATCGATAGCGGCTTTTGCTGCCGGTGGACAAAATCTCATAAATTCCCTTTTATTTTAGGTGTCTGTGCAGAAGGAATGTGTGCCATGGAGGATTCAGGAAAGGCGAGGGGAGCGGGTCCCTGTGCGGTTGTGATCCTGGCACTGCCCGGGCTCTTCAACTTGGATTTGCTCCTCCTTCCCGCCCCCGCTCCCAAGGGGAAAGCAGGGTGCTAAATGCTGGATGTGCTAATTGCTGTGCCATCGCACTTAAGAGGTAAAACACTGTCAAGCTGGGCTCCCTTTGGAGAAATTAAATCTCCTTGAAATCCCCCGCCTACACTGTGTGCACCATCCACCTGGTCAACATCTCTATAACGTATCATCGGGTCTGATCCTCTTCTCGCTGTGTTTAGACCAGTGTAATCCTAATATGTAGGAACAACATAATTTTCTTTCACATAATTTAGCAATCTTCTAGTGAGTGCCCGAAGCATCCAAATTGTTTACTTCTGCAGCCACCTGAACTTAGCAGAGCTGCAGTGCACATCTCCTCGTGAGCCCTGTCCCTTTGTGGATTGGTGCCATTTGTAGGCTGGTACAATTTCCTTGCTTAAAAGTTCTCCATATCCTGAAACCTGCCGAGAAGTGCTGGTGTTGATTTTTAGGGTGGGATACAGTCATATGACAGATGCCTCTGGGCACAGAAGGTCTGCAGAACCCCTTAACCCATAGCCAAGACTTACTATGGGCCCCAGACCCCTTCCTAAGACCTAACACACTTAAGACCTGCACTGAAAGACCACAAGCACGGTATGCCACAGGAAGAGATGAAGACACACAGAAGGCATCTCCTGTGTCCCAGGTCCCAAGGGGATTCATTAAAGGCTTCCTAAAGGGACCTAGAAAATGAGCCATCGAAAAAGGTAAATGCCAGCAGTGCCCATAAAGTCCCAGGATAAGCCAAGCTTCTTTGCCTTCCTGTGATATTTGCATTGCCTCTTGCATGTCAATCATTAGTAGGAATCTGCTTCTGGTGCCATTACCTTGGGAGCAGCTTTTCTCTGATGGGCTTTAGGAAACAAGACTTCACCACAGATGGACATGATCCTTAAAGGCATGGATGGACATCACCCTTGGAGGAGCTGAGTAAGGACAAGGCTCAGCTTATCAATGCAGAGAAGAACAAACACCTGCTTTTGGCAATGGCACTGGCCAAAGGAGTTATCAGGAATGTTCTCAGGCTCTTTGGAAGGAAACCGTCCTGACGTGCCCAGCATCCCTTGTCCAGCCGGGGCTTCTCAGCCATACATGTGAGAAAGCAGAGGCCAGCAGTTATCTGCATTCCTCTCATTCCACCAGCAAAGTCTCCCCGTGGTTCATTTCCTGTAGAAAGGTATTAAGGAATATTAAAGGGATAGGAATCTGCTCATTAAAGACACGTCCAGCAGATCCCTTGCTTGCAAAAGGAAAGACTGCAGGGCTTAATTTACCCAATTATTGATGATTGATTAGCAAGGCCATTTTAAAATGCTTTTGATCCCCGAGTCCCCTCATTACAAGCATGGCTGGGGCTGAAGCGTTGGACTATTCCCAAGTAATCTCGGAAGCCGAGGAAGCTTTGAACAAGTTTTTATTAATATTCCAATCGATAAGCACGAAGAAGCAGCTGAAGAAAAGCATTTTGCCGTATTGCATCCACTGTGCCAGGTTTTCAGCAGGGTTGGACAGCTCGCTTGGATGCATAGCTGAGCCGCTGGGTGCCTTCCCTGGCTGCACGCTGGGTGTGCAACAGGACCTTTGCACACACGCTTGGCCGGGAAAGCCTGTGCAGCTGCAGCGATTGTGCAAAGTGCTTCAGATCTGTGCTGCAGTCACGGCTGCATGCTTGTGGGAAACATGTCTGAAACACTGGGCTACAGAGGAAACACACGTGTGCAAAGCAGCCCAGGCTACAGCTGCTTCGGGATTGTGGAGGCCCCCAGGTTGTAATGATTTGAAGTGTATCTTTTTGTCTGATGTGCTCAAATTTTATGTCTCTCACTGTGAGAAGGTGAAGAAACAGCCGACCAACCCAAGAAGAGCCTGTTCTGTTCAGCCCGAGTCCCCCGTCATGCAATGAGCATTGCAGTGAAAGGAGGGTGGAGAACAGGCAGAGAAATGGCAGGACGGGTCCTGCCGCTGGAGGCAGGGCAACAGCCAGGAGTTTGGCATGGGAGAGAAACCCTGCGTGAAGCTGTCCTTGGTGTGCCTCTTGCGCTTCAGGCTATCCCTATGTGAACAGTCATGTCCCAGTCTGATCCCAGACCTGACTTTGAATTTGCACCCAGATAACCTCCAGATCCGACTCCAGAACGATGCGTCTGAAGGCTGGTTGGAGGCAGGGCTACTCAGGAGACGCATGTGGTGCCAATTTGGGTTTGGGACTCCGGAGACTTGTTCAGCTGCAAAGTGATCACAGGTAAATTCTCAGACACAGATGACCACGAGGCATGCCGAGATCTACTGATGAGAAGCCTTCTGTACAGAGTAGGAATTCATATTATTATTAATCAGGGTCTCACATCTTACCATCTGGTTCTTATTCTCAGCCTGGCTTCCAGGTGGCAGCAAGCTGTTCAGATGGGCTGGCTCCCACCCACGGCACTCCTCTGGGCTCTTGGTGCCCGTCAGCGTGAGCATGAAGATCCCTCCTGATCTGTGCTTGCAGCGCTGCCTTATTCATTTGCACGCGTAAGGGTGGGGATGGTTCAAAAATCAGAGATGGCATCGCACTTACCTTGCTTTAGGTGGCTCCAGCACAAATGTTTGTCTCTGAACTCGTTGCTGCAAGTTCCTCCTTCAGTCAGTGGACTGAAACAGGCACTTTTAAGACATGATTAATCTGTTTTGTTGGAGGTGCCAACTCCAGGGTGAATTGTGTGCTAGTTTCCATTGCCAAGACTGTTTAGACAGATATGAATTGTAAAAAAAAAAAAAAAAAAAAAAAGTCCAGGCTGACAGGACGTGTCCAGGTAGACATCTACAAGGGAGATAAATTAAATGAGATGCTTCCTAGCACAGGTATATGAAAGTGTTTCCTGTAACTGGAGACTGGCAAAATCTACTTTGGACCAGAGGACTTTATTCTTCTCAGCAGAGATTCACGCAAATAATACTAATAACAAGCCCCACACTTCCCTGAGTACAGTCATCTCCTCTGCAGATTGAGAAATAATTGCACGTGGAGCCCCGTGACTGCAATGCAGTGACCAAATTAATCACCTGAATTTAGGTCCTTGTGGGTGCGTTTCTCCCCGTGAACAAGATGTCCCAGCAGCTATGAAAGTCAATCGAGATGAAGTTGATAGCTTGCAGTAGTTAGGTGTGATGCAGATGACCGGCCATTGAAGTATGATTCAGTTGCCTAACATAAAAGACGACGGTATTTTTGATGTCATATAATGTCGCATTTGGCCTCTTGCTACAGAACCAGAAAGGCATGGGTCACCTGTAAACCCAGTGTCACTTGGGTCTGGTGTTTGCCAGCTGCATGTGGATGACTTGGATACTCTGGACATCTCAAATGGCATGAGCCATCTATATTTAGGCAACCAAATTGCTCCCCTGTGACACTGTGAGTCCACAGGCTGAATTCCAGCCTGGATCATCACTACAGTGAGCATTTAGGCAAAGCCCCCGCACTCCTCAGAAGGAAAGCGCCGCCTTGCTCTGGGTTGCTCCTCTCAGCCCGATGACGGTGTTTTGCAAGGACTGCGCTGTCCCATGGCAAAGGCGTGCACTCTGCTCCTGGTGCTGCTGTGCTGGTTACTCGTGCTTTCCTGTTAGTCTGTCCACTAACATCTCCCTGCTGGCACGACATGTCGGATGAACGGCAGTCGAGGAACAAACCACAGAAGTGGCAACGTCTGACAGGGATGTGGTGGCCTTGGAGAAATTTTCAATCACATCAGACCTGAAATCGTTGTCATGCTTGGTTTTGTAGCTTGGCAGAGTTCTAACAGCAGATGTTAGCACTACTATGACTTTTAATGTTAATGTAATTTTAAAGGACTCATTGTCTAAGAGCTGTATGCTGTTGTGCTGCTCAGTGCAGAGCAAGGACACAAACAGCCTGAATAACTGGAAACATCGGTTGCACAGTTTTGCAGCATGGAGGAGACAGATACTGACTGAAGCTTTCCGGGTAACTTTTAAGTCTGAGTCTTTAGTGAAGTGACTCCTAAAGTTCAGATTGAACTTCATAGGCATTCATTGAAATAAGTTACTCACTCTGAGGATGGTGCTGGTAGAAGTTTGAGGTCCTTAGCTTCCAGTCAACCAGAGCTCATCCTTTTGAGGAAAGCACTTAGCTCTTTTCAGCTAGCTGGTTTATCAAAAACAGCACTGGAGGGTCATATGTAAACAGAGGCTACACTATTTGCTTTCTGGTCTTACTGGAAACGAAGAGTACTTTCCATATTCAGTAAGGTTTTTAAACAAGCTTGAGGAATCCTTTCCAATTTCTCCAGAGGCTTGCCTGGAAATGCTGTAAAGCATCAGTACAGATATATCAAGTTAGTATTCATTTTCTTGTATCTGTAGTGATTAAAGTCAACATACAATAGCCTTTATATGAGAAGAAAATGGGAAGCAGAGGAAATGCATTGCTGAAAATCATCAGAAAGTTCTTTTTACTCGGGAAGAAGTACAGTTAAACAGAATAAGTAAAGGTCAGCACATTCAATCTTCAGGTCATTTCTTCAGATTTCATCAAGAGTTGCATGTCTCTGGTGGCATTTTAGGTACCATTGACAAGAGATGAAAGAAAACACACCTCCCAGCTCTCCTTGGTAGAGCCATGAGGTTTGTTGCTCTTCTTCCATTCACCTGGAGTCAGGCAATTACCAGGCCCTTTCAGTTTTCATTTTTTTGGGGGGAAAGTATGTTTCAAGCTTCTATTATAATGAAGAAAAGGGCCAACACTGAAGATTTAGAAAGATCAGGTTTTGTCAATGTAAACACCTGGCTTTCTTGAGGGTGCATGGGATTTGAATCATCATATTAAATGGTGGAGTGAGTAATTCTGGACCAGCACTGCCCCGGTCAGTGTCCTGTCCCCACATCACTCAGCAGGTCTATAGAGACAGATGAATTAAGGGGAAGAAAAGGTCAGGTTTGAGCTGGGGAAACACGGGTGAAGGCAGACCTGAGGAAGACAGTCACTGTGCCTTGGCTCCTTGCCTGTGACACCCCCATAATGAGTTGTGAGGGCAAACACATCACATACTGTCAGGTGCTCTGGAAAGCACTCCGAGCAAGATGAGTAGGTTGACTGTCAACAGGCTGACTGTCCTCTTTGAGCTGCTTTCTGATATGGTCTCTCACCAAAACACTGTTTTACCCTTTCAGACTGGAGAGCTGATTCCAGCCCTTCCTCACGTGAAGCTCAGCTATCAGTCACAGCTGGATGTCTCGATAGCTCATATTAGGTGACCAAGAGAGAAGTTATGCTGCAACATTTCTTCATGGCACAGAAACACCTGGTGCACAGATCCACCTGCCAGCTGGCCAGGAGGACCAGGATGGCCAGTAAATCTTCCAGCCTGCTTTTCTTGATCAAGGTGGTGTCTGCAAGCTATATTCCTTCTGGGACAAACTCTACCCTGGGAGACTTATGGGCAATTCCCATTTTCAATACTCTTTCTGGCCTGGTGGAGTTTATCTCACCCTACCCAGCACTGTAAAATTGGAGTCACTTACTGGTTGCATCCTGGGGCATCTCAATTCACAATCGGTGCCAAAGTGCAGGAAACATGGCTACATTTTGTCCCCTCAGATATGGCATTTAGGTCAGGAAGGGAGTTGTAAAGATGACTGTTATTCAAGACAAAGAGCCCATTAACCTGTGCTGGGTGCACATTTGTAAGGAGAAACTTCTCCTGACCCAGGGAACTCTCTGTCTGGACAAAAGGAGGGTATATGAGACAGAGGAACAAGCAACATGGAAGGCAGGACTTTCATTCCCCTGGACTTTGGTTCTCCAAAGTTCAAATCCTCTGAAGATCTTCTGAACTTTGTTCCTCTGAACCTGAAATGTTGCTCTGGCTGGGACCTTGGCAAGTGGTTGGGTCCAAATGTGCCTCAGTTTCCCCTCCACAGTAACAGGGGCACCAGTACTTGTCCATGCCACTGAAGCTTTCCCAGCGCTTGCAAACTGTTCAGACACTGTGTATGGTCTTACAAACTGAACTGGGGATTGTAAACTATCTATGCACATAAACTGAGAGTTTTAAGAGGGGAAGAAGGAAGGTTTTGTTTGTGTATTTTTTATTATGGGATATAAACAGGCAAATAAATAATTTACCATGTGGTCCATGCTTTAAGGCAGCCCAAGTCCTTTCCTGCTGTGTCTGCAGAGCCCTATTTGAAGTCAGAGACAGGCAAGGGAGAGGCTATACATTTATTTTATCGCTTTACAGAAAGAAAACAAGGTCAAATTAGTTGGAAATGAGGATAGGAAAGAATGCGACCATTCTCATTGCCTAGGTCCTGGGAGTAGTGTCTGCATTTCTTGGGTTCATCTCACCAGCCTTTAGATGTCCACATCATGGATGTCTCCTAAAGGACTGATCATAGGAAAGCTCCCTTTATGGAGAAGATGGGTCATTTCTACAGCATGAGTCATCTGATCTTGTCTGAACTATTGTAGACGAGTTAGATAAGGATCATCCTCTGTTTTCTGGGAGAAGCCTGCAGCAGGGAGATGGACTGGCAGCACTTGTGGGCTGAGACCAAGAGGCTCAGAGGAGAGGACAGGCTTCTGCTTGTTATTGGGTGGCTCCAAAATCACAGAATTTGACCCCTGAGGACTGCAAATTTAAGGGCATTATATTTCAGCACACCCAGGTGGTGCTAGATTTGTGCAAGAAGCCAACCAGGAAAAACAGAATCTTTAAAGAAGTTTTTAAATATTGTGGGAATGGATACACAACCTGAAAACATGGCTGAGCAAACTTCTGTTAGATCTCTTGGTCTCCTCCTCCTGGGACTAGGCCTGGGATTCAGTCAGCTGCATGCTGTGATCTCCATCTACATCAGTCAGCAGAGTTCCCAATGTGGCTTCAGCTCATCCCCACTACAAGCTGGTGTTGCATTGCTTCAGCCCCAAACCAGTTGTGAGACACAATCACATACAAGAAACGCCTAATTTCCTACTCTGAACCAAATCAAGAAGGAAGGGATGCTTGGACATACACCCTTAAAGCTGTTATGCAGAGTTTGGCTCAGCCTTGACATTCACGTAAAATTGCCCACCACCTCCCCAGGGTGTCCACCACCACCCCAGCATCAGAGTTCACAAAACCTAAGCTTTCCTTAACTACATCCAGGAAAACAACGCCCCTTCCCTCCCACCTCTGACGTACCACCTGGACTAGAAAATTTGGTGCTTTAGAAAAGATACAAAATGAAAGCCATGAAGTAGGTAGGAGTTTCCTCTGGAAAATCCAGGCTCGTCAGGACAAACTTCTGGGCCTGGAGACAACTATTGTGTTGAAAGGAAACTCAGTGAAATACTGGGAAGGGAAAAGCCGTGTTCATGTTTCAGTAGGTCACAAGGTGCAATAAATGACCATATTATTGAATGCAAATATGTACTCTGGATCAGCTGAATGACTCTTTGAGTTTGGTTAATCAGTTACAGAATGGTGTTGACTTTTCAACAGACTTCAGAAAGGTCTTTTTTTTTTTTAATCCAGACCAGATTTGTCTCTTTTTAGGAAAGAAAGCCCATAGCATCTATGGTACATGGCACTGCCAAACCTATTTTGTATGGATTCCTGCCTTCGTCAGGCCCTTCAAGGAGAGGGGACTAGAGCTTGGCAGGACAGTGGATTGATGAGGTATTTCACTCTGACCTAAAGGTCAAAACTCTGTAGCCTACGGCATTTAAGCAGCTCTAGAATTCAGCTTCCACCTAGATACAGCAAATGATATCACAGAACTACAGAATCATAGAGAAAAATTGGTTGGAAGGGACCTCTGGAGATAATCCAATCCACTCCCCTGCTCAAAGCAGGGCCAACTTCAACAGTTGCTCATATCTTTACACTTCTTCAGCCTGTGTTCAGAAATAAAGTCTGTGGGTGAGTCTGCTCTCCTTTAGCAGGAACTGTGTAAAAGTGGTGCTTTCCAAGACCTTTGCTAGGGAGATCTTGGCAGTACAGTAGACTGGGTGACTTTTCCCTACAGATTCCTTTACTGGTGCCCTAGGCATCGTCTGCAGTCCAGTCCCATGACTTAGACTTCAGTGGGAGCTATATCTTCATGGTAAAGTAGCTGGTTACCCTCCAAAACAAGCCCAAAACTTTCAGCATCTCTCCTTAAGTGGCTAGGGGTCAATACACAAAAACCAACCACACTACCCAGTGTGTTACACGAAGATGATGAAAAAGTTTTCAAAGAACATATTCCAACGCTGAAAGGACAGAGCTGCTGGGACATTGTCATGGAGGCAGGAGGACACTTTCTGATATTTTTCAACATGTTTAGGCCTGTATTTTTTCTCCATTTCCAGGCAAAGCTGGTGCATGCTGTGACAAGAATTGTGTGAGTAGCAACAGGTCGATATCCCCAGAAATAGAAAAAACCCAATAGAGATAGTGAATTGTGGCTTATACTCAGCGGGACAGCAGCATGTAGTCCAGCAGACTTGGTTTCTTTTGCTGCCCCACTGAAAGTAACAGCCCTGATTCCGTGACACTTCCTTTTCTTCCACCCTCACTCAGATTTGACCTAGCAGTTATCCCCCATGGCTGCGTCCCACAAGTGACAATTAAGGCCCATGTCCTCCTTCTGTCCAACCACCAAGCGAAGATCTCATGCAGGGTGACACGCAGGAGCACAGCTTGCCAACAGACTGCAGCACAAAGGTTTTCCTGCAGGATCTCTGTCTTTCCGGGTAGCTGATGATGTGGTGGGTGAGAAAACTTGAGTTACTTTGAGGAAGAAAAGCTGGAGGGGTTTATGGTGTTAATCACACATTTTCCTGGAGCGACTTGGAAGTGAAACCCTGAAAGGTTTGAGCCAATTTGTGAAGCTTTGCAAACTTTGTCTTCTGGGTCCCATCAGCAAAGTTGATGGTGTCAGCAGAGACCTGGTGTCTCGGGTCAGGACCTGGCCCATACGCAGCGTGGTCTGCCCAAGGTTGTGTTAGACCCACCTCAAAGAAATCTCGCTGCTCATTCCCCTCCGCTGTAATTTATCAATGTAGCAACCTCATTGAGGAGAGGCATCATTCTCAGTTTTAAATTCATCACCTGGTTGTGAAGATGCCAGGGTACCCAGTGTTGCTGGGTATGTGGCAGTGCTCTGGGTGGCTTAGAGAAGCCCTTGGTAAAAGCAACATCGCAGCAGCTGGAACAAAGGATCAGCAGCAAAGCTAGTAACACACCATAAATGTCCCCTTCCAAACTCTGAATTAAACACCCACTCAGCTGAAACGTTTGGATGATGAATATCATCATCTGGGGGTGGGGGGGGGGAAATCAAGGCGGCTTTATTTTTTCCAGCATTACAGAAAGTATTTCCTTCCTCCTGCAGATGTGCAGCTAGGCGCTGGAAACAGTTACCCGTCAAGTTCAAGCAGCTGTACTCATGTGTCACCAGGCAATGAGACTCCAGGCCCGAGCTGTCAGCTCCACTATTGAAATTAATGGGCCAGACTGTTTATGTTAGTGGAAACCATCCCATTTAAATATATATGTTATGCTGAATACATAACGCAACTGTGAATTGGCAGCATGGAGAGAAGGGGAGCGGGTCTGGAGAAGGTAAGATGGAGGGGGAAATGGCAGGATGTAAAAAGAGAAAATCTGGGAGAGGGAGAGAACATCCTCGAGGGAAAGTTATTAATTTGATGAAAGAAGTGTAAGGAAAGCCAAGAACTGATCAGATAGCACTGGAATGAGAGAGAGGAAGAGGAAGACAGTTATATGTATGGATAGATGGATGGATAGATATATAAGGTCTATGCAAGAAAAAACTTGGTGTGGGATTGTATCAATGTCCCAAACATCAGAGGTCACTTGGATCAAATATGTCCTAGGGTCAAAAAAGCTTTCAGTGATAACAGCGATCTTCAGAGATCAAACACAGTCCAGGAAGGGAATGTGCTTTTTTTATTTTCTTCCTTGCTTAGTATTCAGGAAAAGCAGCTTTCTCCTGCAGCATTCTGCAGCATTTAAAGAGAGTAAATAATCAGGAACATGCTGCTGGAAGAGCTGGGAAGGGGCCAGAGAACATGGGTGTGAGGCAGGGGAATGGCCAGGCGCTGGCAAGGTTTCCCACATGCAGGGGAGTTTGATGGGGACTTCTGCATCTGAGCTGGAGGAGAGGAGGGGGTGGATTTGCAGCCTGGCGGCACGTGGATCCCGTCTTGGGACAAGGCGATAGACCAGATCCCCTCCCAGCGGTTTGCTATGATGCTCCCAGTGTGAGCAGCCAGGATGGGAATCTCTTGCCTCCATCAAAGCATCCCTGTTAACTTCTTGCAAGTGTTTGGCTTGCCTGGGCTTCCTGTGGAGGGATCACACCCCACAGAGATTCAGAGAGCCTGTTGTTGTCACTGTCTGGGACATCCAAGATGACACTGGGCTGGGGGGAGCTCCACGGTCATGCTGGGCTAGGGATGGGGGGACCTCCAAGGTCACTCTGGGGTGGGGGACAGTTCAAGGCTTGGCAGAAATAAGTGTTACTCCACCAGCAGGGATGCTGGGGACTTCTCCCTGCCTTTGATGCATCAACAAGAACCAGGAACCATTTTTTCAGATGTTGATAAAATTCTTATTTTGATGAAAAGAAACAAAGAGAGGGGAAGAGACCTTATCTTGAGATCAGAAGCACCGTCTTTCAAAAGTAACATTAAAACCAGAGATAACCCAGAATCTGATGATGACTTAATTTGTAAGGCAAATGGTTTCTTCATCAAGAAGAAAGATTGTTCCTTCCAGCCCCCCATACATATATATTATTTTTTCCTATTAGAAACATGAAGCTTCTGATCTGTAAAAGAATGTGCCTTTCTTTGTGTGGAAAAAGTTGGTTTTTAACAGCTCTTTTTCAACGGTGCTGCTGCAGTGAAATAAATCCCTTTCCCATGCCTGCAGTGGTGGGATGGCGAGATGAGAGCAGAGGCTGGGAGACACCGTGTTTCCCTGCATTGCCCCACAGCGCAGCCGTGCAGGGGGAAGCAGAAATGATTCAGAGGTTAAAACATCAGCCTGGTCTGCGTGTGTAAGCTCACAATGCCAGGAGTGTGTAAATGCGTTTTTGTTTTGAAGGAGGTTGTGTCACCGTGGTTGCCTCAGCTCTGGGGTGCTGGGGGAGGCAGCGGCTGGAGAGGGAAGGGTGTGATGTGAACAGATCCCGGTGTTCACATGTCAAGTATTAACGGGCCAGGAACGCTGCAGCTGTAAAATGTGGAAACAAAATAATTCTGTTTTGCAGAAGGACCCCGCCGAAGATGACTCCACCAGCACACGATCCACCAATCCATCACCTCCCAGAATCCCACATGAGAAGGTGGGATAATTACTATAATTTTAATGTACTCCAGGATGATTTAAATACACCAGGTAAACTAAAAATATCCTGCTTTTCCATGAAGGCGCTGACTTTCTGAGGTAATGCTGCCCCAGAGCTGCTGATGGTTCATGTGCCAGCCCTTTCTACTACCCCTCAGGGCTCCATAAACCATGTCACAGCTCTTGCCCCTTCACCGGTGGAAACTCTTTGCCTCCTGCATTTTACACACCTCTCCTTTGGGGAAAAAAAACCCCAACCCACCGCTGTTTCACTTGCAGCCTGGAGATCAGGCAAGGAACTACGTCTCCCATGGCTGTGGTAGAGCTGCAGAAGGGACAGAGGATGAAGAGAACGTCAGCAGAAAGGGTGGGGAGCGGAGAACCTGGGCCAGATGAATGCTTCAGTGTGCTTGGAAGTGTCAGTGAAGCAAATAGTGTGTTTCTAACACGGTCCTGGGCGCTGAAATACTGCTTAAATTGCCTCCAGAACTGACATGAAATCTGAAGATTTGGAAATATCTCCCGTGATTGATTGAGTGACTGATTGATTTGATTATATATATTTTACATGTGTGCGTTAGGGCTTGATTCAGCTGTCTAAACATAGTTTCCTAGAGCCAAGTCAGATGCTATAGGGTAGCCAGCCCCAGACTCCATCTCTTGCTTCTGAGGACTGCTCGTCTTCCCTCAGCTCCGTGTCACTGCCAACACTGTGGGATGGCTCAGATGTACAGGGGCATCTCAGATGGCACCAGGCTCCTGTGTGTAGGCAACTGAATCCCACCCTCTGAGTCATTAAAGCTCGCAGAGATCATGTTTGCAAGATTTTTCTCTGCAGTCACTGGGACCAGAACTTTACCTTAAAAATAAATAACATCCAAAGCCAAGATTCTTGGATAGTCAATTAATTTTGTGGGGGCTGGTTTGGAAGTATTCTGAAATCTAATCCTCACTGTAAAGTTGGGAATCTTGGCAGTAGCGTCAAGAAGCAAACTGTGTTTATTTTGCTTAGAATTGTTTCTACTATACGACCAGGAAATAATAGAAAAAGAGCCTCTTCTCCTTTAATTTATTTTCAGAGGTCTTCATGGATGCCTTGCTTGTCCCCAGTCCTGCTGGAAGGAAGGAAACCTAAGATGAAGTTGGCTTTTGCACTTTTCCAAATGCAAAATTCCTAGATAAGCTGTCCTGACTGTTGATGTTAATCAAAGTGGGTTTAGTAACACAGAAGGTCACTGGACCATTCCTATGGATAACTTGTTTAATAAACAAGGTGAAACATGCTTCTCCCCTGGCTGAGGATCTGGGTTGGGCTTCAACCAGTGCCAGGGAGGTTTCTGGTTTGGAATTGCACAGTTCTTTGGTCTTAAGGAAAGAATGGGGGCAAGTGGGTCAGTCTGGGTTTTGCATTCATTTGTAGGGTCTTCTGCCTGAGACCTCTGCAGGGCAAGCTCATGCTAAAGGAAGCAAAGGATTTCACAAACTCCAGCTGATACAAAACCAATGACCTTTGTTCTGCTCCTCAGTTGACCAATGTGAAATTATTATTGCAGAGATAAAGTTCATAAATTTTTGTGTCTGGCTTTTTTCCTAGATCTTGTTTAACAGTGTTTCTTGGCAGTTTCTTAGTAGATACTTTTTAGTCTTGGCTCCCTTCCTAGAGCACTGGCAATTAAACACATTAACATGCATCTTTAAAAATAGCGAGGAGTGGGTATCCAGGCTCCCCAGATGCACTCCCCCGAACGTGGGGAGAGCCTGCAGCAGAGCAGAGCCCAGAACCAAACCACGCAGATGGTGGAAAGACATCCTGGTCTCCCAACATCCTCTCCAGTCTTTGTGTCTAGGACCTCCACACCCTTTTTCCTTCTCCCTGATAAGTTCATGCCCATCACTTCCAGACTTTGCAACCCTCGGCTGGCTTATACAGAAACTGCTGTGTCAAGAGGAGGTCTTTATCTTTAAACGGTGCTACAACTGAGGCTGTTCTGCTTCATGATAAAGCAACCTCCATCTGACATGTTTTCCAGACTGCTACAGTGTCGGTGTGTAGAGGAATTGTAGAGGAATGAAGGTGGGTTAATTAACATTGGTAATACACAGCTGTGGGCTGGCTTCAGGGGCGGTGGGTTGGCTGACGTGGATCATGTGCAGCTGTGGCTGGTTCCTGCTGAGTAGTTAAATAGTACCGAGGAGGATAAGAGAGAGGGATCTAGGAGAGGTGAAGGAAGCAGAGGGAAGAAGAGAGTCCTGGATGTAGGAGAGAGGAGGAGGCGGCGGCGGCGGCGGCGGCTAGCTGGAAGAGGAGCCTAGAGAAGGAAGAACCCAGATGCAGTAGAGGCAAGCAGCAGTGTGGACTGGCCTGAAGAGGATGAAGAAACAGCATGGACAGTAGATGAACATTTGAAACCTTGTGTGAGACTGATGGTGGTGCCAAGGCATGGGAGGGCTGGTATGGGGTGGTAAAAGCCTTGTTGTAGCCTGGTAGTTCTGTTAGTGCTGTGACATTGGTGTACCTGTTGAGCTGGGAAGAGAAAGCCAACAAATGGTCCTTCTCCTCCCTCTGCTTGAGCTCGGTGGTGTGGAGTGGAAATGGCCTGGCTGGTAACTTAAGTCTGAACTTCTCTGCCTGAGCCTCTCTTGGCCTCTCTAAAATGCAGAGGAAACGTATCTCCAGATACCAACGGCTGCCTAAGGAGAAAGAGCCCCCTCTGGGAGGAGCACTTTCATTTCTGCTTCTCTCCTTGCTTGCCCATCAGTGAGGACAGCTGGCAAGAAATGGTGTGGGGAAAGACCCAGCTGTTAAGTGAGCACAAGCAGAGGCGAGGGCTATACATCCATACTTGTGCCCCTCTCCCTCTGGCCAAGCAGGTGGGGATGGAGTCATAAAGCAACATGTGGAGGAAGAACCCTGATTTTAGAAGAACCTCAAGAGACATTGTCACTGCTGTGGCCAAAAGCTGGCCCCCCCAGCCTGGACGTTCTGTGTTACACAAAAGATGTAGCTCAACGCCTTGGTAAAGGGCAAATCTACAGGGATTGGTGGTAATGGTAATGAGGGGTGGATTTGGGGACTCTGACATAGGACTAGGAGGCATCAGTCACATAGATATACTAACGAGCTGGATGAGTGTTAAGGAAGAGGAGTTGTAGTCATTCTGTTTTGGGCAGGGATGAGGTTCCTAGGCCCTGAGGATGTCTTTGCCTCTCTCTGTGATGGGTGGTGATGATGGCTGTCCCATAAGTTTTTTAAATTAATCATTTTGTCTTGAAAGTTTGACCCTTTTAGGCTCCAATTATTTAAAATCAACAGGAAGGTTGTGGCACTATCTCACAATAGCCAGTCCTTGAGGCGATGCCTTCCACCAGACATTTTGAGGTTTTAATCATTTTTGGTGTTCCTCATAATTTCAGTTAATAAATCCAGGGTAGTTACTGTGATGATTCATGCAGGATGCATCCTGTTTCTTCTCTCCCACATCTTTCTGGCAAAAAGCTGCTATGGATTAGGAACTCTGCCCTTCATTTTTGGAAATTGCTCTCCCACTATAGGCTTTAAATGAGAATTGCTGTGGTATTTCACTGTGTGCTATTTCAGAGCGCTGGCTTCTTTGATGCAGTCATAATCTATATGGAAAAGAGGTGTGTACATGAATCAATGGTATAGTTCAGCTGCATCTGCATTAGAAAGGCATAAAAATGAATGAAATGCAGTCACTGAAATGTGCTCTCCTAGGATGCTATGCCAAGTTGGCACTTCAGATATACCCCAAAACACTTCAGGCGTGGGCTGCAGAGCAAACAGGGTCCTACAATTTCATGCCACGGTTTCTACATTTCTGTTTTCACCTCTGGTGACTAGAGCATGTCAGGGTTTGGGTGAGCTGCCCAAAAGTTGCATGATGTGTCTTTCATCTGTTTTTTTTTAAAAAAACCCAAACAGTAAAATGATTGGGTTTCTATATCCATGTTCTTTTTATTGCCCACTTCTAGAAAATATAGATGTTTTTCAGCCTACACTCTGGAGGAAGGCTGCTCTTCTCTGTAAAAGAGGCTACAGAGCAAACTGTGCCCGATCACCTTCATACAAAACAGTTGGTCCATGAAGCTTTAGGCAGTCTGAGGGGGTCCTTTGCAGGAGAAGGATGTGTTCTCTGCTTTGGGTCTGCCCAGCTCACCAGCTGCGATAGTAAAGCCACCCAGCCCAAGACCTTTTCTGCTCTATTTGATCAATTAATAAACAAAGCAGTTAAAAGAAAACAAAGCCAAGGATTCTCAGGGGAACAGATGATCTTTACCTGCTTTCCTTGTTCTCCTGTAACAGTGAGGGGAAAAAGAAAGTAGCCTTACTTTTGCCCAACCTGATTCCATCACCTCTTGCCACTCACATGCCAGAAGTCTACACCCCAACACAGCCTACATCTCGCTGAGGGAGGGGACCACACCACCCAGAGCAGGCACTGGTGGTGGGCTTCAGTCTCTGGGATGCTGAAGACTCTGCTTATAACAGTGGGGAGCAATAGGAACTGCTGGAACGTGATTCATTTCATCCTAAAACTGACATTTAAAATGGGTCAGATGATTCCCCCTTGGGGACTGCCATTTTCTCACCACTGACTGAAGGGAGCCTGGGCCATGGCTGTAGGTAACTGCTGTGAAAATATTAGGTGAGATGAATCTCACCCCTTTACTGGAGGGATCTGAATATGTACTTTAGGTCCTTCCATAGACTGCATAAAGGGGGCAAGCCAAAAGAAGAAGCCATTAGGCTTTATCATTACACCCTTGATCTCCTAATCAACTGAAAAATGCTGGAGACAGCAGAGACTGGATTTGGCATCTCTTCACTTTCCAAACTGCTTTAATGGCTGTGCTTCTCTTTGCCTTGGTGCTTTCAGGTTATGAGTCAATGGGAACATCCTCGCTCCAGTTTTAGAAGCATGAAGCATGTATTTCTGCTCTTTGTCAAAAGCACAAAAGAGAGCAGGTGGGAGAGGAAACGAGCAGCCAGCTCTATTCAACATTAACAGCTTTGCAACTCAGAGGCATGTTCAAGCGAGTTTATTTCCCCCTTCCCCAAAACTGGCAGGTTGAGTAAAAGCACTTGGTAGAAGAGTGACCCCAGGGAGGATGAGATATCTTCTACCTAATTATCTCTAGTCAGGGTTTGGCTCTGCTATTGTAGATGTTAATCTTTCACACCCACTGCCGAATGGCCACATAACAGCCTTTGTGGTGAAATCCGTGAATAAAAGGTAAAGGAATGTGATGTTCTTCTTGTTTTGCGTGGTTCAGGATCAAATGCATCAAACACCAGTAGCACATATCGCATCACATAGAGCTGTGCCTTATCACAAGGCTGTATCCTGTTGGCATCACAACACCCCCAGCCTCACAGCTGAAACTCCTCTATCAAGCAATCTCTGCCCTGAGGATCCTGTAACTAAAAGCTGAATGAAGAGGGAAAAAAAAAAAAAAAAAAGGCAAAAAAATGCCCAGCACAGTGTGCAGGGAGAGCTCTAAGCTTTGATTCAGCAAAGACTGAGGACGTGTTTCATTTAAATGAGCCCTGAAATTCACACCCATCACTAAGCCTTAAGAAAAATCTTATAGAAGTAAGCCATGATTATTTCTCTCCCTAAAAAACCCAAAAACAACAAAAAAAAACCCCAGTAAACTAGAAACAACTCCAAAGTTATGAAAATAATCACCATTCACTTACAGCCTTATCAGCTGTGGGAGATACTATTGGTTTCTGAAGGATGTTTGTAAGGCTGTTATCTACTGAGATCAATAACCACCTTGTAGTAAAACCCCACAGAGTTGCAGAGGCAACCACAATATTCCCTTCAATTGTTGCTCATCTCATATTTATGGGTGTGCGGTCACAAAAGCCAGCTGCAGGAGCAAATTCAGACCTGGCCTAACCTGACACAGTCTCTTTGGGAGAGGCACACAATCCTGCTGAACCTGAACTTTCAAGTAATAAAAAAAAAAAACACTTAGGAGAACATTTTTTTTTTTCCCCTCCTCAAATTGCTGACTTATGGGGCACTCAGATGATCCTGGTTTTAGCACAGGTTTGGGCTTCAGTGTCAATGTCATCACTGCAACCTGTATTTCTACAGGCACTCCTGACTGCACCTTATGCTGAAGGATCCCTTTTCACGTGGCCTTTAACCTTGGTCTTCATCCTCGGGTTTATATGGTCCTTAATGACATAAAGCATGGGCAACTGTAGCTGTTTGGAAAAAAAATAATAAGTGACTACATTACCTTGCGTTTGTGAGGAACACCTGGCACTAAAATAGAGAATTGCCATGGCTCAGCTAGCGCTCCATAACTCTTTACACTGCACTGCTTGTATCCTTGAACTTGACACAGCAGGGTGAAATGGGAGAGTGGCACTGATCCAAGCCCAGGTTTGATAAAGCACTGCCTGTTTGGAGTCTCGTAAATCCAGCAAGAAAGCAGAGTCTTAAAAGCAAGGAGGTGTGGAGCAGGTAATCACAGCTCTGGGATGGATTGCTGCCACCTGTGGGGTGTACGTCAATGCTCCATGCCCTTCCAGACGGCAGGGTCCAGCGGAGGAGTTTGCAAGAGCAATTCTAAGACCTGCAGCAAGCCTTCACCCAGACGAGGTCCCTCCTGGTCTTCGAGCTGGTGACCCCATGTTCTGGCTCCCCAGAGCACTGGCAGTATCGCCTGTTCAGTGGCAGCCAGCACGTTTCCCTGCCACCTGCCAGACCTGCCTCTTGTTTTCAGGCTACCTGCAGGCAGAGGAGGCACAGAGCCTCCCCACTCCCCCCTTTCCCTATAATATCAGGCTCTCGCACAAAGATGCTGGGGGTCTCACGAAGCTCATCCCTCTCCTGCAGAGGAAGGAAAGGCCTTGTGCTGTCCTTGTGCCCCTTGGTGCTGTTTTGCTTTATGCCTCTGCTAAATCTGTCCCCAGGGCTCAGTGTGGCTGTAGCAGCTACGGGACTTGGCACCCAGGCTCTGTTTTAAGGTTGCCGCGGTGACTGAGATGGCAGCATTTAAAAATGGCACAGGCTGTTATTTAATGCCAGCTGGGTAGGGATTGCAGGGCAGGTCGGTCGGTGACCCGGCGTGACCCGTTAGGGGTTGGCAGCCCTTTACAGCAGGAACATCATGGGGGGTGACCAGGGAGAGGGATTCACATCTGCCTGCATCCGCAGGGAGTCGAACATTTTGGCTGCGGTTCGGAGACGTTTCCCTAAGTGGAAAGCACTGAAAGCTCAGGCCAAGCACCGCTGTAACCGAAACTGGTGGTGAAGAGCAAGGCATTTCATCTTACAGCAGGCAGGCATGCTTTAATTACACGTGTGTAGTAATGAGGGGAGCAAGAACTGATGATAAGAGATGCAACAGCCCCAACAGAATTAGCTTAATTTCTCCTGTGCCCTTAATTATGTTTGAGAAGGAAGGGCTTGAGGGATATAAAATACTTGGGGAGGCGAGGGGGAAGGGGAGGCATCATGATTAGCTTGCAAGGCTCTCCCAGGCTGCCCCGATCCCCTGCCTCCTGCAGCCATAGCCCCAGCGTTCCCCAGGGACAGTGATGTCACTGCCGGGGACACCATCCTCCCTAACGTGGGATGGCTACAAACAACCTGCAAGGTCACCCTGGGGGTGTACCCAAGTGGGGTGTACTGTGCTTAAAGGGGGTTTTGCACCTCAAAAGCAATAGCAGCTGGTCAGAAATGGACATCATTTCAGCTGCACCACAGCTAGCAAAGGGCAGACGTTGCCCAGTGTCAAAGTGAATGGCAGTAAGTCAGCACTTTGGCAGCTTGGTGGGCTTTGTAGATGCACATACACTTCTGAATCGCTCATTATGAGGGTGCATTAATAAGCATGAGTGCCAGCCATGTGGCTGCGAGCAGAGGAGGGAGGACGCAGCTGCCACGCGACAGGGAGGACGGGTTTGGCAGCTGCTGTCCTCCTGTGTCAGCCAGGCCACGCACGTGGCAGCTGTGCTGCTGGCCCCCTGGCCTTCTCATGAGGCTGCCTTGATGTCCAGCAATGGGGAACCTACCTTCATTTCTCCATTTAAGGTCAAGTTTAGTCCTACCTGCCTATTGTCATACAAGTCGTCTTCTACCCTGTGGCAGGGACCACCTCCTCATTCAGCTTTTCCACAGTCCATTAAAGCTTTCCCAGAGAGGAAAAATACTGGTTTTGTTGTAATTGCACTAGGGTGAGGCCATTTCTCCAGGCAGCACCTGGATGGGAGGCTCTGGGTGGCACAAAGCTCAGCGTGCCCCTACCTTAGGATCTTTGCTGACTCTTCCAGGCAGGAGGAAAACCTCATCATGCATGTGGCCTTTTAAATACCTCTTCTAAGGTCAGTCATCCTCCACGAAGCAGATGCTGAGGCAATGGACATACTCGTAATTGAGCAGTGCCAGGAAATGTTCCTGGGAGTTACATTCAATCAGCCATAGTCATGGTCCTGGTGTGCCTCTGGTCTACATCGCTGGCACCTCCCAAACAGCCCCTGGGCATGGCTTAGGGGCCAGCACAGACCAGGAACATCCCCAACATGAGTGACTGTCAGTAACCGCTGGGTTGGGTGTAAGGGCAAGAGCCATTTCTGGGCATAGAGCTAAAAAAAAAAGGTCAGAAAATAGCACTTAGCGTATGTAGTACTCATATAGTGTGTCCTAAATGACCTGCTAGGATGTTTTTAGGCAGCTAAAAAGAGGTGAAATGAATCCTGTCGTTAGCACCCTTTGGTGACCAACCTGAAGCCTTTGCCAGCTAAGGTGCATTGCAAGGCTCCTATGTACCGTAGCTCCAGCCCCCTGTGCAGTATGGTCTGCCTCACCAAAGACAGCCGTGATGAAGAAACCACCCTGCCACTTCTTCAAAGGGTGTCTTTGTTCGCAACCTCCAACCCATTGTTAGTTGGTAATAAACTCCTCCTGAGCTGGAGGGGCCAGCTTTACCCTCCCCATCAACCCATGCCGTGCATCTGAGTCATTCCATAGTGGCTCCAGCCCTGGCCATGAGAGCCAGAGCCTCCCGACAGAGCCTCCCGAGCCCCACAGGCTGCTCGTGCCCAGCACCAATGCTAGCTGCTCTGCTCAGTGCCCATGGGGTGGGAAGGTCCACGAGGGGAGGGGAGCATCACCACCTGATTGTCAAGACAAGAGATTCAAGATGGTTTTCTCCAAGACCACCCAGGAAAAAAGTGGTGATACGAGATCAGGATTTGGGCTCCCAGCTTCCAGCTTCCAGCCCCAGGCTTAAACCATGAAACGAGGGAAAAAAAAAAAAAAAAAAAGCAAAGCATCTGCAAGCCACACAGTCTCCTGTTAAAATAATTTGAAGAGATTAAACAATGTTAAACTCTTAATCTTTCAGCCTTTTCTCAGGCTAAACTCCAGTTAAAATCAAATATGCAAAGACCTTAATGTTGGGCCATAAGGCAAACAAACTACTGTGATCGCTTTTTTTAACCCACAGAACTGTGAGAACAAGTAATTACCCTAAATCTACAGCATTCTCAGGAAGAGAGCTGTATATAAAATAGGTTCCTTATGACTTTTGGGGCCAGCTTTGTAATTTTCCTTTTTGGAATTTCTGACACACTGAAAGGAAAAGGAAATTTTAAACTATATCTGCGAGATGATGGTATGACACTCAATTTCCAGAGTAGAAATTTGAAAATAAAAACTTCCACGTGAGTTGATAAAGCTTTAACTTTGAATATCTATCCTGATTGTCTCTCTGAGAACATCCATAAAATCCTTAGAGTTGGGGAAACAGAAACCTTTAAATAAAAATGCTGGAAAAAATTCCCGGTGAAGGAAAGAATACAGCCTCTTTAACCACTGCATTTTGTTTATCGCAGTAGATTATGGACTTGAGAGGAAAAAACCCTGAAAAATAATTATGGGTTTAGGATATAATAGGGCAGCTGTTATGAAATACATAAAAGTTTGCTGTTTACAAGGGCACTTGTCTTAATATTGTTATCCCCAGGTTTTCAGAGACCAGTAACTGAGTCCTGTGAAATACAGCACAGTATTGCGGGAAGAGAGGCGGCCACTTCCAGCAAAGAGGAATAAACACGATGGGGCAGTTTATTATAGCGTATTTATGGAGATAGCCTTTTTTAGGACCTTAGCTGAGGCAAGAGTCCAAGTCAACATCCCACAGAAGCCTTTATTCTCCTGCTGAAGCAACAAAACCTGCAGGCGCTCGAGATGATGATCCATAAAGCAAGAAGGGATGATTCTTTACTTGTTTGCACCGGCGTAAATCAGGAGCAGCTCTGGTGATGTCAAGCATGTTTGGGTTTCCTCCACACAGTGCATAGAAGCAAAGGATCAGCCCCAGCCACAGACCGTGGCGGTGCTTTAGGCTTTTTGGGAATGTTTTAAAATATGTGTTTTATTGTACTGCAGCAGAACAGCCTATAAAAGGCGGTGACTGAAAAATATCATTTTAATAATGGGGAAAAAAGATCTGAGTTTGAGTCAACAAAAAGACAGGCTGTATTTGGACTGTCAGGGGCAAATGACTCTGTTCAGCCTTACTCTTCACTCGCATAACTGGCATAAAAGGGGAGCTGCTCAGGTGAAGTGAATGAGGTGGTGGTGGGACTAAATCATGGTGAGAAAGTATCAGGCCTGAGATTTCATTCCTCGCGGTCTCAGAAACCACTGCTTCCCATGGGCTAGATTGTGCCTGTATGAGACTTTCCTTCCTGGCTTTTCATAGCGATTTATCTTTACTTGCAGTGCATTATTTAGCCGTAAGTTGTACCCTTGTGCTATATGATCTCCAGGCAGAATGCATCCCTTCGTAAGCAATGAGACAAAGCAGGATCTCAAGAGGTGTAGAAACCGTTTTTTGTATGTAGTGACTGGAATAAGGGATTTCTCCTTATTTCCCAGAATTTATGGAGGGTTGGTGAGATGCAGGTTTCCAAGCCCTCACGTCCAGCTGGGAACAGGAGCAGAAACTCCTGTCCTGCGAACCAGGACTCCTCTGTACATGGAGGTCACTCTCCAGGTACTAACATTTGCCAACTACTGTTTTGCAGAATGAAGCTTAGCAATGAAACGGGAAATATTCAAGGTTTTTTGTTGATACATTGCACCTTGCTTCTTCACACTTGATTGTTGCACCTTGTCACCAAGGTCTCCAAACCAGATCCTGATCCTTCAGCATCCAAAAGCTGGGTTCGTAATATGAGGAGTAATATAGCTGTGTCACAAACTCATGCAATGATTTGGGTCAGAGGAGATCTCTGGAGGTCACCTTGTCCGACGCCCTGCCCAAACCAGGGCTATAGCAGTGGACAACTTTGAAGTTACACTGCATTGCTCACAGCCTTAACTGCAAAACTGTTCAGCCACTGAGGAGGGTGGCTGTGATTCCCATACTTTATTATTCTTTTGTTTAAGTCATCTGAGGATTAAAAAATATGTTATCTTTTAATTAACAATCAGTTTAGCTTCAGATTGCAGCATAATTTAATTTATTCAGAACATTCCTAGAGTTAATTGACACCAACCCATACACAATAGCACTTTCTGTCTTGGTGCATTTCCCAGTCTCCACCGTGCCATGGTTTGTGCCATCCGGATAGCACAGATACATGAAAAACGAGATCAGTCGTGCCTTGAGGCTACTTCTTGCACCCTGAAGTCACATTGACTTCAAAGGAATCAGATGGTTTGGTGCAAGCTGAGATGCTTCACAAAAGGACACCTACTGAAGTCAATGAAGAGTGAAGAACATCCACACACGTTGGTCTCATGGCCCGTTGAGCTCAGGTTCTGTCTCCACCAAGGGATCAATAGTCAAGAGATCAAGGGATCAGGACCAAAGGATCAAGAGCGCAGAGGAAAGTATGACATCAGGGCAGGCATATGTGGCATTATTTTGAACACTAGTCCCTAGTTTCACTACTTTTATTTTGTGGCTCTTAAAAGTGCTGTTCCTGCATTTAATAGCCCTTCAGGAATTTCTCTCCCATGAATCAGCCGAGCATTGTTTTCAACCCATGTAAACTTTTTACCTTCACTCCGTGATAAAAAAGCGCTGCCATCTGACAGAGGCAGTACAAGTTGCAGGTGCAAAGATATTAAGGCATTTTATTGCATGTGCAGATGCGTGAGCCTCAGCCCTGCACTGAGGTCAGCGTAGGCTGGAGAGTTAAATCTGTCAGCACAGGGGAGCAAGCAGGTCATTCCCTTTCATACCGCTGTCTTTAAAAAGCCTGCAGTTTTCAGCCACGTCTGCCCTGTCAGCCACCATGGCTTGGCATGGTGTTTTGTAAAACACTGAACAGAAATTGCTACAGAAATCAATCGGTACAGAAACCAACACTGAACGGCTCAGGAAGGCAGGGACCCAGGAGACAGCACAAGCACTCAGGAGTAGAGACGGTGTGATCCCCAGATTTATGCTGGCAGCGTGGAGATCCAGTGCCAAAGAGGTACAAAGATGGGTCGCAGGGTCAGCTTTCACTCTTCAGCAGGTGCCAGATGATAGACTTTGGAGTGAACCAGGTTCCTGTGCAATGTGCAGAGAGATGGAAAAAAACAGTGATGAAATGGCTGGACACATTCCCACCTGCTTCTAGTCTCTTTTGCATGTTACTTACACAATGTTCAAGTCAGGTTTCAGCTCCAGGTTTGCATGCCATGCATGGGACACAGCTGCCCATACACACAAACACACTTGCATCTCTTATTGCTGTGATGCCCTGGAGTATCTCCCCTGGCTTCCCACCACAACTCCAGGATGCTGGAGATATCCTGTAGCTCTTGCATCATACTGACGTGGATGTTGCAGACCCCTGCTGGCATCTCAACTGCACCCTTATCAAGCCCCTAAATCTGGGGAGAGGGTTACCACAGGAGCAGCAGATGCAGTCAGCAGGATTTGGGTCTTCTTGCTGCTCTGGTGATTGCTGGTTGTTTTGGATCTGCTGCCTAACATTAATGTGGTGTGTCCTGGCTTAGCCAGGTGTGAGGCAAAAATGTGCATGTTACAGGCCAGTTGGTCATTTTGGCGATGGAATGAATACCTCTGTCAGCCATAACCTTGTGGAAGCATCACTGTCTGCAGGAGCCTGAGCATGCTCACTCCCCATCGGATGTGCACAGGCTGGGGGGGATGCTGCAGTAGCTCCGGCTGTGCACCCTGAACATGTGTTCCACTACACATTTGTCATTCTCACTTTTTTCTTTTTTTTTTTTTTTTCCCAGTTTGCATGACTTCACACACCAAGACAGAGGCTTCGGTCAGTAGATGACGTTGTGGAGAGTCTTGAGCGCGTTGTTTTTAACCCAAATAATTTCCCTGATTCTGTTCCTGGGGTGGCTACTTAAATGCCTGGATTGGCACAAGTCAAGAAGCAGGACCAAGGCCAGAAGCAAATGGACAGGCCTTGGTGGGGGTGAGGATTGCTTTCCATGCTGTAGTTTCATACTAGCTATAAGTGCTTGTGAATCAATGGCCTGATTTAAAGCATTCATAACATTAAGCATTTAATTAATAAAGTGAATAACTAATGAGATGTGTCCATACAATAGTAGTCATTATAATATTATTGCTAATGAACAAAAATTAAATAGCGATTGTATGTTGAGAGGCAGTAATAGTGCTGACGTGAGATGTCATAGGGTCCAGTCAGTCCTGGCTGTCCCCAAGGAGGGTTGACACACATTCCCAGGGAAACCTTCCCGATACTGCATCCAGCCTTTCTTTGCCTTCCTCACTTTAGCATCACCTTCAAGGATTGTGGACTTATGAGGGCTTCTGGGTCAGGCAGAGCACGTGTTGGGAGCAGGAGGTGGTATCATGGCTTAGGAGCAACAGTGTGGTGGTGTCTTCCAGAGCTCCTGCACCTTCTCCTGTTATGCTGCTGGGGGATGGCTCCCTTTGCCCCCTCCCTCCCCATGCCCAAACACGCTTTCTCCCGTACTCCCTCAAGCAGAGTCTAGAGAAACTTGACAACAAAAACTGGAAAACCACCCTTACCCATTGCTGTGCACCTCGTGTCAGGCACTGCAAGGACACAGGAAAAGGTGCTGGTTTCTCCCCCCCAGGTACAGGGGTGGGGGGCCTTGACAGGGACTTTTAACTTGCTGGTTATCACCAGTCATTTATAGTTGCTTAATTATATATACTTATATATATATACTTAAGGCCAGCTGCTTTTGTCTGAGTTGAGTCCTATAAATTAGAATTAAATAATGGTAACTGCAGCAGAGATTATGATGGCAACCTTATGGTGATATATGTCCATGCTGGACCCTTTGTGAGCTGTGGGATGAAGCATGAGCTTTCTACAGTCAGGAACAGCCCAGAGAGTGCGTGGAAAATTCAGGGGGAAAAACTGGTTTGATTTTTGGCCTTCTTAAGGGAGGAAACTTGCAGGAAATATTTTCCTGGCTGTGGGAGTAGCCAGTGCGATGGGTAACATGTTCTCCGTACATACGTACCCGTCTCATTTTGCATCCTCAGGAATGCAAGGTTAGCAGGAAAATGCAGCTGGGAATCTGTGATGAAAAATTCTGCCGACTCTTCAAAGAGCATCTCTGATCGCTTTCACAGGCACGTTCAGCTTTCAAGGCGATGCTGCTGACGTGAGGGGCTTTGGCTCCGAGAGCTGCGGGACCACTCTCCGAATGGAGGGGCTGTGCCGGACTTGGGGAAAGAAGTGCTGAGGCTGTTGGGAGGGGACAAACATATAGCTGTGGGGTGCCAGCTGTTGCGTTGTTGATGCTGGGGGACTGTCATGGTATTTTGGGGTGCTGCACCCAATTGTCTTCTTCCCTGTCCAGCTGTGCTGTGACAGCAATCCCTTCCCCATCCATCTATCCAGCCAGCCAGCCTTGCAACCCCCAGCACCGTGCAGAAACCCCCTCCCCAGGGGCTGCTAAAGCTCTCACTGACTTGTGTTGTCCTTTTTAATCTCCTCAGTCTACTCTCTTCAAATCCCCTGAGGTTTCCTCCCTCTTCCATTATTCAGTGGCCAAGGCCATGGCTCGGTACAGGAAGCAGTCAGGATGGGAGAGGAGAAGACAGGGCCAACTGGCAAGATAAGCTGTTGGCAAGAAATCCTCCTGGCTCCTGCTCCCCGTGCCGCTTGGTGCTCAGACGCCTGCAGAAATGAACCCGCTCCCAGGTGCCAGCCACAGGAGGTGGCTCATCTGCAATGGTACAAGGTGGTCAGGGCCACAGCAATGCTGCACTTAACTCACCCACCTCTGGAGGAGCCAGCAAGGGGAAACCAAACGGTTGGGGAGCTGGACGGGACTTGCAGAGATATCCAGGCTCTGTGTTAAATCAGCAAAGGATTTTTGGCCCCTTCTCTTTTACCGAGAGGCTGTCCCGTAACATCACTGCTCCAGTAGTCAGAAACCTTCTCATAACTCCTAGGTTTCATTAACTCAGTTTCAGTTCATTTGCCCTTAATTTTGCTCTGCTTGATCTTTTATGTTTACCCCTGAGATGGATGTGCAGAGGGCAGCTGTATCCCATCTCGGCTCCCATTTCAGTACACTAAGCAAGGTTGGGGAGCTATTCTTGTGGGGCAGAAGGTTCATGGATCAAAGGTTTTGCTTTCACTTGCGTCAAGTGATTTTCCCTAAGAGCAGATTTGTCTTGATGTTATTAACATAGCTCACAAGAGGAAAAAAATAAAAGAATGTCATTAGTCCTGGTGATGCCAAACACATACACATAAATACATGGGTTTTTTAAAAAAAAATAATTGAAAAGGAAGATCCATCATGATATCAAGGCTTGTGGAAAAAAACGTGTGTTCGTTTTTTTGCATGAGCAATCCCATTTGTGGACTAGTGCTAAAAGAGCTGCTGGAGGATGAGGGCTTTCAAAAGTTAATTGATTAGAAGAAAATCCCACCTCCTTAATAGTTATTCAGACTCATTTCATATTTTACAGCTATTACATAGTTATAAAGTAGCTGAGAGAAATGCCCCTGGATTACAAATGGGAAATCTATTTCTTATGAAAAGATCAAAGCCACAGTTTCCATATTTGAGCACCTCTACCAATAAATCACATGCCAGGATACTAAATTTAAGCGTCAGCTTTCTGGTTCCAGACCAACAAGACTGTCCAACTACTCCAAAGCAGAAAGCTTAATTTTAATTATCTTATCAAGTGTTTTTAAAATTAGGTACATATAAAGATATTGGCAATTAATATGCTGTTCGGCTCTGTCATTTAACGAGCCTTTTCAAAGCGATTGCCCGTGGCTTGGGATCAGCTGCAGATGGTCACTCTTAGAAGTGTTTCTTGACTAAATAGTAGCTTACTCCACTGAGGAGTTATGCTCTTGTGGTGACAATCCATCATTGCTTACAAGACCGGTGTTGTCGGTAAAACCTTATTTACTGCTCCTCTGACCAACTAAAAGCTTTCCAAATGGGCAAGAATACACGTCTCTAGAGAAAATCAGAGACCTTCACTTCTGGGAACAACTCAGCTGATCCCCTGAAACTCTGAAAACACTTTTTACAGACCTGTGCTACTGCACAAAAGAAATCCAACCCAGGGACCCCTAAGCTTGATCTGCCAAAAGGTTCAAGAAATTATCAACAAAGTCAGTGAAAATTAAGCAAGGGTGACTGACTTTCTTTGGAAGGAGAAAATTAGGCATTTTCTTGGTCTCTAAAGCTTCTAAAGGGAGAGCTTTTTTTTGCTCAGCTCTGGGGCAAGGCTAGGTAAGACGCTGCAATTTGGCTCTTCCATTTTGCATGCTGTTGTCTGGAGTCTCAGGCTACCGTGGTGGTGGGAAGTCAGCGTTAGTCCCCTAGAAGGCAATGGGAAATTTACCTTTCATTTTGTGAAGGTCACACTTTTTTTCTTTTATGTTTTTATGAATCTCCAGTCATAAGAGTCCTATCAGGAGGTGAGAATCAGCTAGAAGGCTCTAAACATGACTTTCAGATATGCAAGCATAGAAGTTAAGAAGAAGTCGCAATTACTAATTTTAAAATCTCAGCCTTTTTTACAGAATGACTTGGAGCAGGACTGAGGACTGGCTCTTGATTTTTCTCTGTTCAAGGTCAGCAAAACTGCTGAGGGGAGTTAATTTTTAACCTCCCTGTGGAGTGCTCTAGCAGTCAGGAGATGTGAGGTGGCATTCAGCTGGTTCACTCGTCAGCTAGCTGTGTGTCTGGTGCCATTTGAGGTGGCCCAGGGAGTCCCATCTGGCCTCCAGCTGGGCCAGAATGGCTTATGTCTTCTGCAGGTCTTATGCCAGACTTGTCAGCCCCCTGCCTTGAATGCTCTGGAACTTCTCAAAGACATTGGCTGCTTCTGTTTAGGCACTGAATTGTACCCCCACGTCAATGTCATCCTGTTCTTGATGTGCTGCCTGCAGCTAATAGGAGCAATCCTCTATCCTGTACCTTGTGCTCATCCAGCCTCTCAAGACTGAGTATGAACAGCTAAGAATCTCTGGATCTTGCCTTCTTGATCAATAATTCCCTGGGTGTGAGCAATGAAGGACATCCCTGGCTTTCCTCTATGGTCAGATGTGAGAAGGGAAATGAAAAGCTCAGCACCAGCCTTGCTGGGGCTCCACTAGCCAAATGATGTTGTTCTTCCATGGACAACAGGCATTTCATCCCAAGTGCTGTCATCCCACAGTTCAAGAGCTGTACCCTCACCATCCTGTGCTCTGCAGGGGGGGCTTGGGAAGGTCCTTGGTGCAACCTCATCCAGGTGGCAGCAGGGTGGCTTGAGGGGGAGGGAGCGCATGGCATCCAGGACAGTGCTGGAAAGCAGATAGGGCTAAGCACAGAGACCAAAGAGCTCCGAGTTACCCAAAATAGCCAGTGGATCTGCAACATGCATGCCTGATACAGCTGCTGACCTCCCTAGGTTTGGAGAATGTTGGCCATGCCTGCCAAGCTGAGCAAAAAGAGCCGTGGGGGCAAAGCCCCTTGCAGCACTCAGGCCATAAGAAAGATGTGAAGAGCTGAAAAAAAGGAGCTAAAATCCTCATCCTTTTCAAGAGTATCTACTCAGCCTTTTCATTTGTCTGCCAGCTGTAAAGCCGCCTCTTCCCTTCATCACATTTTCCCGCTCATAATTATTTCATCAAATCAACTTCTTCTTCTCTCTTTTTTTCTCCTGCAAGTTTCAGACTGCCTAACCCCACTCTGCAATAAATCTAAAACCACAGCTGCTTCTGCATCCTTCATGCCTGAGTGCCTGTTTTTATTGAGGGCTTTCTATTAGAAATATATATGTATACATAAATATATATTTTTTATGTGCCTTTCTTTTCCTCCCAGTGCTATTTTCTTTCCACTGTCTTGTTTTCGCTCCCTCTCCGGCCTCATATGGCCATTTGTCACTTTTTGGATTTTGTTTTTCTTTTATCAAGATGTTTTCTCCAGGAATGTTTCCTGTCCATGGAAGCCGCCTGGCCCATTAACTTCCCCAGTTCAGCTGACAGCCTGGACTCCGAGTCTCATCGCCTTGTGATACCGAGTGCCTCCGAGATACAGCAATTGCTTGGTAAAATAACTTAGTCACATGCATGATAGGAAGAAGAAATACTGTTTCAGGGTAAAAGAGAATAAATTTTACAGCTGTGCTGAGGTCCCTCCCCCTCTCTGTTTTTTTTCCCCTTCCTCTTGCATGATAATCTGATAAATGGCTGTGAAAGTTTGACTGTTTCTTAGCTAGAGCTTTCCTGAAGGATTTGCCGCTGCAGACAAATTTGTGTTGAATTCCTCACAAACACGCCAAAGAGTCCAATCCGTTGTCATCCACGAAGATTGATCAGGCTTGCATCCATGCTATTGACACAGAGAAAGGCCTTTGAAATCTTTGTTTAAGCACTCAACCGGTGCAGTGAATTATCTGTATTTAAATTAGCGAGCTTGCATTTGAGGATTCATTAGGCTTCCCTGCTAATTGGGTCTTGCTAATGATGAGAGCATCGTTAAACCCACGTTGTCCCCACCATCTTGTTAGCTGGTGATTTAAGGGATCATAAAAGGCAGTCAGCAGGGAGGCTGCGTGACTCCAGAGGTTGTTAATGGCTTGGTGGTTTGGTGCCAGCTCAACATGTGTCTGTGTCACAAAAATAATTACCGTGGTAGATGCCACGCTAAAGCACTGCCAGAGGACACGTGCAGGGCACGAGGTGGTGGTTTCTCAGCCCCGTGTAGCTGAGGAACGCTGCTGCGGCTGCTTGAACGCCCTTGTTCATGGTTTATAGGCAGGCAAACCTGGAGCCTTCCTGGAGTGAGAAGATGCAGGCTAAAAGGCCGTGGTTAAGGTGATCTTTGTTGTTGTCCACCGTCCAGCTGACTGCAAAAGTTAATTATTTAGCTCCTCTCTCTCACCCCCAGGCTAGGGGACATTGCAATTAATGTGCACAGCAGAGGTGGGGTGTGTGTGTGTGTGTGTGTGTGTGTGTGCAGGTCCAGACCCCACGGAGAGCCCAGATGGGCGCAGCTATGTGCAGGTGATGGATGAGCCTGTCTTCTCTGGAGAAACATTTTCTTACAGCTGATGCAGCCCTGGGGGAACCCGACCTTCCATTGCCCGTCCAACGACTGCTGTGGATCATTGACCGCTGCTTAGCCTCCTCTTAAGATGAAATGCTGCTTCATGCTTTGTTAGCAGGAGGACTGAGGGCCGGGGTGTGTACCAGCTCTGTTACGGGTTGCTTTTATAAAAGGAAACAATAGGCTAGGGGTTTTGAGCAAGAGCATTTTTAATTCAGCCAGGGCAGTTTTAAGTTAGTGCAATTAATGGCATTTGACTGTGGTTATCTCCTTTGACACCTGGTTATTTGCAGACCTGGGGCACTCCTCAGACGGTTGCACCATGCATACAGCCTCCTCCGGATGGTCGGGTCCCAACAGCTGATGTAGCGAGAGCGCCAAGGGGCAAAGAAAGTAAATGAATTAGGTAGTTAAACCTCCACCTCGATGATTTAGTGATAATTACATATTGAAAAGCAAAGCAAGCTGCTGTTTGCATAGCAACTGCAATATAACTACACTCTAATTACAGCTCTGTCACTGATGAAGCTGGCCATTTAGAAAGCTCCTGTCCCACCTCTGTGTCTTCTCTGGCATGCATGCTCCATCCCCAGACGGCGGAGCAGGGGAAAGTGAAACATGGCAGCAGCAAACAGACAAATCCACCTCAGGGTACAGGATGCATGATGCTTCAGAAGCACCTGAGCTGTACGAGGAGCCTTCACCAGTGCAAGAGGACAGTGGCAGTACCCATGAACCCACTGCTGGAGAAGAAGACTTGAGTCATGGAAGGTCCTCTCCTGGGGGAAAAAGGAGTAGATGAAGGTGCCCCGGTGTAGGGCAGACCACATGCCAACTGCTCCTGCCAGTGGTGAAGGTCCAGGGAATGCCATGAGGCAGGCAGTCCACATTTAGGGCAGAAAGGCTCAGAAACAGTGTGTGTGGTTGTGTGGGGTTTCACTTTTTTGTTTGAGTTGCAGTGTGGCTGGAAAGCCAAAGAAACAGGGCAGTAATATGAGAGTCATAGAATGGTTTGGGCTGGAAGGAAGCTTTAAAGGTCATCTAGTCCAACCCTCCTGCCATGGGCAGAGATACCTGCCACTAGACCAGGTTGCTCAGGGAATATGTATGTGGAGGTGACCGGAAACCCATCAGAGATGGGCCAGGGCATCCTTCAGATTCATCAGGGAGTAGGTACTTGAGCCTGAAAAAAGGTGGTACATGCCGGTTGAGCAAAACCCACAGAACAGACTGGGTGGATTTGTAATTATTAGTTCCCACAGAGCTTTCCACAGGTGAATTTGGCTCTGTGGCCCATTTAGAGCCAAATAATCATGTTATACATTCTCCACAAAGTGATGCATCTTCCTCTCCTTCTGCCAAATCGTCTGATTTGAGTGCCAGCCTGAAAGTGTCCTACATATTCCTAAACTTTTCCAGGGGTCTCAATACAGAATAAAGCACCAAGGCACTTTGGTGCTCCCCTTGACCTAAAGAGGGTTAAGACACAGTGGGGACAAGCCGCCAGAGACGTCCCTTTATCAGTCCTGAGCTGAATCTTGACTACCTTGGAGAATTCATAACCAGTACTAGGTGATAAAGCTCAGAGATTTTAGGGGTCACAACTTTAATAAGGCAAAAATGAGAAGCCATGCAGGCTCGTCGGCATCTTGTGCCTTCTTGGACCACTCAAGGAACAGAGATGTCCCCCCAGCAGGTACGACGGTGGGTCTGGGGAAGAGCCATATGGGAGCAGAAGCTGAAGGATGGGGGGCCATCTCAAAATGCAGTATATCTGGGAACAGTTGGATTAGGCCTTTAATTATGTAGGCTCTGGAGTCCTCGTTGCAATTTATCACAACCCGGCACAGATGTTAAAAATAGGGCAGATGAATCATGCCCTAAAAGTGCCTGTTTCTGCTGACTACAAAGGGAGCCTGGAGTGACCGGCTCTGCTGGAAATGTCTGCATTGTGGATATATGAAGTCAGGTGAGAGAAATCCCACATCTCCCACTGCTTCATCTCTGTTTCTTACCTGGAACAGTCACTTTTCAAGATAAAAGGCTGTCCCAGGCTCCAGGGCTACTTAATCCTGTACTGAGCTGCTTAAATAAATGACAGCGGTCAGCTGGGTAGAAATTCCTGCAGACTTGTTTGCGAAGCCAAAGTCAATTTTGAAGCAAGGCTGTTTTACTTTAGTGCAGTGGACAAGCATTTCGCAGAAATTTTGGAGCTAATTTAAAGGGGTTTAGTGCAGCCAACAGGAAAATGAGTGATGCAATCGGCCCACTCTTCTTCATCTTGCTTATTCTGAGATTAAATTCAAACTATTGTATTCCACCCTAACAGTTTGCGCTTCCCACAAGTTCTTGTGCTGACTACACATATTTCCCTTATGAGAATTATTGTGGGGGTAATGGGAGGAATTTGGGTTCTTATCTCTCCTCCACCCCAAACAATCAAGTTCTGTGCCTTCCCAGGAGCAAGTATCTCATCTGAAGGTTTTCCATCAAATTGAACCCCAGGCAAATTGTTGATGAAATGATATGTTTAAATGTCATCAAATTGAACCCCAGGCAAACTGTTGATAGAAATAATATGTTTAAATGTCATCATTAGGTTTCACTGTTATCAGCCTGCTAAGAATAGCAACAATCATGCACACTGAAATTTGCAAACTGATGGAGACATCAATGGTTTCCTACATCTTCTATGCCACCATAAGGCTGAGAGTTTATACTGAAATCAATTAAATTTATGGTGCATGGTGGATTGCTGGTTTTTTTCCTAGAGAAGTGAGAGATTTGAAAAAGGAAAGAGGAGAAACTGCAAAAAAATCAGCAGCCAAGGCCAGTTTGACCATGCAGGTTTGACGGCAGTGCGGGTTGTGATGTATAGACTTGTGCAGTAGGAAATGGACTGTAGCCATGACGGAGCATCTGTCAGATGATAACTTGCAGTCATTTGCAATCTGTGCTGGAGGCAGACCAAAGGCCTGAGCCAACACTTCGAATTATCCGAGCCTTTTCTCTGGGCCTTAACTCCATCTTCTTTACATCCCATAGAATAAGACTCTTCTGCTGCTCTACTGTAGCACAGCAGTGACATCCAGGGGCCATTTCATTTGCTGTTGAGATCAGCCTACTGATATCCAAGAGCATATGTACCTAAGCCAAAACCCCACTGAAGTTGCTTGGAAAGATCCCCATCAATGTCAACAAGCTTTTGATCCATCTGTTTTACTCCATGTTTTTTAACAGTTAGCAAAAAAAGAGCTTTCGTGCCCAATTACCTTGGTCGCTACCTTTTTGGCTGAGTAATCTAAGAAAAACCTCCCTCAGTCAGCCTTCTGTTCAACACACAAAGTGACCTTCTGTGCTGTGATTTACTCGGTCCCACCACATCTCCCAAAACCAATGACCTACAGCATCAGCAGTAGGTCATCCACATCTCTGGATCACACCGATAGCGTAGCCTCAAGCTTTTGCACCAGCTGCCAGTCCTATTTGCGCCTGTAAACATGAGATCAGCAAACTCCCAAGTCAAAGGCAATCAAACATGACCTTAGCCACCTTGATGAGCAGTTGGCAGCACCAACCTGCCAACCTTCAGCCATCTTGAATGATGGGTGGTCATCTGGTCTTGGTGGGGGAAACTTGACCTCAACATGACTGGTTCACATCTCTCACCTGGATTTAATCTGAGTTTCTCAGACTCCATCTCGTTACAACTTTTCCTAATGTCATTTCCAGCATTTACACCTGTGCAGATGTTGGTAACCTGGAGTAAAGTCACTTCCTCATTTTTTCTTGGATATGTGGGGGTTTTTTCATTCTAGAACAGGTTTTCAATGCCTAAAATCACTCTGGCAGGACTTCTCCAAATCTCTGCTGTTTCCTTAAGATCTTTTTTGGACATGTGATCAGGACTAGACATAACTTTTCAGAAATGGTCTCACTAATGCTGTTTACAGAGATAATATCACTTCACCACTCCCACTTCATATTTGCTGGCTGTGCAGCCAAGGATTACTCCAACCTTCTTGGCTAAGGCATTGCTTGGAGCTCATACACAAGCAACTGTCTACCAGCACCGTTTGATTTGGTTCTGAGTCACCGCTTTCCAGGATGTATCCCTTCATCTCCTAGGTGTGACCCACGTCCTTTGCTCCAAAATACCTGACTTTTCCCGTGGCCACACTGAAGTAAGTTGTTCAGTGATTCCCTCTTCACTCATCAGCACCTGCCCACACAACCATCCCGCACCCATTGCTACTTACCACCAGTCCCATTTTCATACTGTCTGCAAATTTTACCAGCTCTCTGTTTTTTGGTTGCTTTTTTTTTTTTTTTTTTGCCATTTGCAAATAAGGGGCTGCTGCTTTGTGGTTATTGGATCATTCTACAGCTATTTGCTCTTCGCATTTTTCTTCCTCCCACTTTCTCTCAGCTTACATTTCACCGCCCGTGCTTTTACTCCTTTTCGCTAATATCTGTCGGGTCTGTTTTTATTTTCTAAAGGTGGCTCTTTTGGCTCAAATCACTGGACCTGATGGCAAATGTTTGGGTTTGGGGAGAGGTGTAATGAAAGAGGATCACACTGAGAACATGCCCCGCACGTCTCTGCTCTGCGTAGACCAGACATGCACCGTGTGGCCCAATGTGATGCTCATCCTGCATTAAAATGAGAGTATGAAAATATTCCACAAAACAGAAGTGCTTAAAGCTACCAGAGGTGGCTCTCCAAAAATCCCTTTTTAGCAAAAAATAGTTTTCTCATGGTCCGGTAACTGTTTTGATAACCCTTTCCCTGGTGTACCAGAATAAAGAATAAACAGGTAGCAAAGGAAATATTTTGCTACAAGCTTAACTACAGCAAGGCAAACACTTTCTCCATTCTCGTTTTCCCCCTTTTCTCAGCTAGAAGGACTTCTTTTGGGGGGTTCCCTGGGTGGGACAGGGCAAGCTGGAGAGCTGGACTGAGTGCTCATAGGAAAGAAATTAAAGAACAAGTGAAGATTTTGCAATTGTATCTTTAATTCCTGGTTGGGGTGTATTTGCCAGTGAAAGGAGCAACTAGGGGGAAAGAAATCAGAAATTCTTTTTATAACTAACAGGCAGTATGTACCCAGCTTGAATGGAAACAGGCAACAAGAAGCCTCATGCCAGAGCCTTGTTAAATGCACAGGCAGAGGTTGGGGTTTAGGGTTTTCCTCTAACAAAGCTATTTGTGTTCCTCCACTTCAGCCACTTATAGAGCTTCTTCCCCACGGTGCCAGGGAAGTTCATCATCTTTTAATCGTAGTAAAATCATAATGCCTGTGCCCATTGCTCCTTTTCCCATTTTGCATTTGGAGAGCTGAGGCAGGGCAAGTCAAGCCCAGCACCATGCAGACAGCTGTCGGGAGCGAGGGATGGGTGATCAGAAGAAGCTGGTGCTGGAAGTGCCACACCACCCTCCCTCTTTCCCTGCCTGACCCTGCAGCGGGGCATGACAGGGGACTCGACTGTCACCAGGGTGAGACGCAATAGATGACCTCTCGGTTGGAGAGAGAACCTAACGTTTCTGTTTCAAACCAGCACTTCTTTGGACCTCTTATGTAAAGGATAAAAAGCTTTTCAAAATAGCCAGCATGATTATTCATGACTACTCATTTGCAGCAGTGCTTGTTTGCCATGACAGCGCTGATGAGCTCACCTGAATAAAAATTTATGGGGGAGAACTGATGGCTGAAGGTTTTGCACAAGCAAAGGCGTGGGCCAGCATGGTCCCTTTGCACTGGCCACTTGCACCCCACTAGACCTGGGACCACATCCCCCTCCCAGAGCCGGTCCTGCCCCTGCCCTGGCTGCACTGTGCCGGCTGGCACAGGGAACTCCTCCCTGAGTTATTCTTTCCACTAGTATCTGCAGAGGGGAAGGGTTTGTGGGCAAACTGGGTTTCCGAAGGAAGCTCTTGATGGATGGGCACACCTGGGGGGTGATGATTCCTATAAAAAACACCCGAAGACATATGCCCAAGGCTGCTCAAGGAGAATGTGGCAGTGCTGGGGAGGGAGCCCAGGTCATGGAGGTCCCAGCCTATCTCAGGACCCTTTCCCAGCAGGCAGCCTGTCCTGTTCCCTCCTGCTCACCGCTGTCTTCCGACCAGCAGGCTGCAGGGACTGGAATTTCCTGACTCCCAAGACCCCAACTGTCCTGCCTCAACACCCACTGAAGCCTCCTTTGCTTCCCCCTCCCTGCCCCCCCCCCCATTTTGTTTGTCTGTGGTTTTGCACAGGGAAAAAACAAAGTAACCGGAGGTTTCTGGGAGACCATACTCTGCGCCGCCCATCAGAGAGCAGACAATAATATTTAGCTGCTTTGATCAGTTTATTGTTACAGTATATTTAGATGGCGAGCTGCAAATTCCAGCGCAGCAGCAGCTGCAAGCAATGTGGTGCGTGTGGCGCAGTCCAAAACACAGGCAGGATTTGTCAGTGCAGCCGAGCGGCGGTTGGGCTGTCTGCTGCGTGATGTAACCCCTCCTTTAATTTGTTTTCCAGAAAATTCATTTTTGAGAAGTGCTCTGCGAATGGCTTGGCAGCAGCCGGAGGAAATGGGCTGGGGAGGACGTCAGCTGTCAGCCCGCAGCCCCCGCTCACCAAGCCCTGGCCGGCGGGATGGCGTGGGGGCTTGCAGGGCTGCCTTCCCTGCCCGGGAAGGGCCTTTGGGCTGGGTCCATACTTGAGTTACTCTCGGTCAACTGGTGCGGCGAGCTCCAGAGCAGGGATCATATTTATTTGTATGCTTTCACAGTGCACAGCACAGAACAGTCTGCACCTGTGGATGCGACAGTAAAACGAGTGATTAATAATAAGCCAAGGAGCCAGTGCAATTTAATCTGTGTAAGTGAATGCAGTTAACTGGAGAAGGATGCTCAGGCTGGCTGAGGACGTCCTTCCTTTCCTCTGTGGGCCTGAGACAGCACGTCCAGGCTAAAGCCTTGCAACATTTAGAGCATACAGCACAGAGAGCCTTGCCTGCTCGGTTTTGCTCCACTTGACTTTTTAATCTGTAGGAGGTGAACGGAACGTGGCTGGGAGAGGGAAGAGTGCCAGCTGCAGCGGGAGAGGGGCAGAGTGGCAAGTGATCTGCTTGTCCTTGACCTTGTTTGTATGCTTCCTTCCTTCCCTCCTTCCTTCCCTCCTTCCTTCCCTCCTTCCTTCCTCCCTCCTTCCCTACCTCCCTTCCTCTCTCCCTTCCTTTCTTCCTCCCTCCCTCCCTCCCTTCCTTCCTTCCTTCCTTCCTTCCTTCCTTCCTTCCTTCCTTCCTTCCTTCCTTCCTTTCTCCCTCCCTCCCTCCGTCCCTTCCTTCCTTCCTTCCTTCCTTCCTTCCTTCCTCCCTCCCTTCCTCCCTTCCTCCCTCCCTCCCTCCCTCCCTTCCTTCCTTCCTTCCTTCCTTCCTTCCTTCTTTCCTCCCTTCCTCCCTTCCTTCCCTACCACTGCTCATGTGTATTATCACAGAAGATCCCACTGACTCGCTCTGAGGTCCAAACCCTGTTACATGTCTCCTCCTCCTTTTGGAAGGCAAGGAAAGATGGGTTGCTCTTTCCCATGGTCTCAGAGCTGCAGGGACCTCCAAGGCCATCATGCCCACATGTGGCTTCAAGCAGAACCACAGCAGGTCCAGCCCCAACAGATGTTGCTATAGAAGAAGCAACATCTAGTGCTTGCTCTGAGAGACTTCCACAACCTCCTAGCAATGGGTCCTGGTGACTGGTCACCCCTCTCCAGCAGGAAGCTTTGCATGATGTGTACCCTAGATTTCCCTTGGTGCAATGTAGCAATGTCCCCTGCTTGTCCTGTCCCTCAGGGACATGGAGAACAGACTGTCCCTTAGTGCCCTCAGCAGCCTTTCAGAAGCAGACCATGGCCTGTTCTGCATTTCCAGGTAGTGAATACGTGAAGGAGTCTAGTTTCTTTCTGGAAAGGAGGTTCATGCATCTTTTCCTTCTGAAAGTCTTCCTTCCTTCCATGAGTCTCACTAGGGCCATCAGGGGAGATGACTACTGGGAGTAAAGTCACTGGAAATCAGCTCCCTCACTTCTTCCATGACCGCTGACCCTGAGGCCAAAACTGGGCTCTGTGCAGCACAAACGGGTGCAGGTGATGGTCTTACTGGCTTCAGTGGGACTAACTTAACATAAGCCTAAATGCTTCGCTGGAGGAGGTCAGAGGCATCTGTAGTGGCTCACTGCAAGAGGTGGTAAGGGAGCACTTGGGGACTTTCCTGGGCTTTGGGGCATGGCAACTGCCGAGCGTCACGGCTTAGCGCTGTGGGTGAGCAGGAGGGCAGTGTCAGCTCCGCTGCAGACTCCTCACCACCTTGCTGCAGGTCACCTACTTCATAACTCACTGAAATAATTTCTCTCTGCAAAGAAGGGCAAGCTGAAGATTTTGTTTGGCCAGATTGGATTTTTTTTTTTTTTCTTTTGGAAAAATAACAGCATAGCATTTCCTCTGCCTTGTCCTCTCCTGTGCTGTACTGGTAGCTGCACTGAAGCTGATTGATTAGTTTAATAACAGGCAGTTGATATGCAGCCATAAAATTATGCACTTTTACTCATCAGCCTGATTGAACTCCTCTGCTGACTGTACAGGAGCAGAATGGCAGAGTTATAATAATGAGGGAAAGAGCCAAGGGAGAAGTAAGCGCGGTGGTGTTATTGTTGTTGTTTTAAAGCTGAGGAAGAAAATGACTCCAGGGAGGAACTTTTCCAAAATAAATACCAAAATACAGAGGGAAAATGTTAAGATGTAATTAGCACTGGTACAAGTGCCATTAAATGTCTGCTGGTGTTGGAGGCATCAGCAGAGCTTCTTTTACACCCACTTGGTCTTTGTTGGGGTTCAAGAGGTTGGGGCTGACCCTGCTGAACACCTCCAGTTCTCTCGTCCTCAGGAAGGGTGAGAGGGGCTGAGCCCTTTGCAGGATGAATCCACTTGATGGGAAAAAGATGGGAATTCTGCTTTTTATAAAATTTTTCTTTCTGATTCTGGCCAAGGAGGGAGCTGGGAAAAATGTGTCTGGGAAGGGTTTGTCCCCTCTGACTCCATGCTAATGGCAACAGTGGAGAGGAGATAGTGTGAAGGAGGTGCGGGAAGTACTGGGGCTCTTGCATGCTGGCCTGGTGAGGACATGACTCCTGTCGGTGATGTCCCTATGGCCCTGAGCTCTGCTCTCTGCATTTCGGGGCACCGGAGGAGCTGAAATCAGAGTCTGTCCCACAGGGTGTCAATCATACTCTCCAAAGCCACCAAAGGGAATTGAAGGTTCCTGTTCAGCCATGAATCAATATGCAGGAGCAGGCAGTGGGGCTCGCTGATGAAAAGCCACACAGCCCCCATCCATGCATGGAGAATGGCATTTAAGACTTTATTTCCTAATAACATATTTCCCAGCGCTCCAGCGTGGCTTGCTCGGTTGACAGGCTCACTGTTTGTCCTGGACACATTCATTTTATTTATATGACTAATTTGTCTGCGAATAGGTCAGCCTGCTTCTTCTGCCTGTGATTCCCGTCAGTCTCATTGCTGTGAAACATTTTAATTGCACCTAGCCCCGTGCTGCAAGCCCCAGCGTGGGCATCACTCAGAGGTCTGGCTGCCTTGTCACCAGGTCCAGTCTCCATCCAAAAGACCCAGTACAAAACTATCCGATTTTCCCTTTGGGGCAGATCTCTTGGGGGTGGGAACAGGGGAGGGAACAAGCACCATTTGGCATTTATTTTCTCCCAGACAAATGCTTGGCAGATGGTTGCACAACTCTTCTTGCCCTTGTCCCTGATTGCACCCCGTCCCAGGTTGTTCCTGGAAGCAAGGCTCTGCCTTGTTTGCTCCAAAGGGCTTTGGGTCAGGCCATGCGTGGCTTGTAAAATGCTATTGGAGATTATACACAGCTGCACTGACATACCCAAGGGTGCTGCTTCTCCAGCTACCCCCCTGTTTATTAGGGGTGCCCTCACCTGTGGTTCTTGGGTGGGCTTTTCTCCTGGGTTCTGGCTATGCCACCTCCTGTTTCCCACCTCCCCCTGGACAGGAGCAGTTGGGTTGCTGTTGGTGTGCGTTATCTGGGCCAGATTATCTCTCTAAGACCCACAGGTCAGGAAACTCCTCCACAGCTCCCGAGATACAAGTACTGACTGGTACAGTCACCCTGTCAGGCTGGAGAGAAGTGTCCCCTGAGGACAGAGGGGTACTGTTTAGAGTCATGGCAGGTTCCCTGATGTCACCTCCAACAGACCTCAATGCCCATGCATGGGCCCCTGAACCCTGCCAAGGTGCCCAGTGACCACCATGGGAAGGCAGACCCTGAGCTCACGTACAGCCCTTGGACTCTGCAGGGGCAGGACTGGGAAGGACTCTGTTCCTGTTCTCGGGCAGGACTGACTCACCCTGTGCCAGTCCTGATGGATGTTTCTTCTCCTTATCCTTAGAAACCACCAGTGATGGAGATCCATGATCTTCCCTGTGGTGACTCCAGTGCCTCACCAACCCTGAGCCAGAGGTGGGGTTCAGATACATCTCTTAGACATCTGGTATCCCTTTAGGCACCCTGTTTTCTGTGATTCCTTGAGATTCCTGTGAAACCACAGCCTCGGGAACCTCCCAGCAGGAGTACAGTTAGGATTTCAAAAGCTGGAGCCCTGGTGAACTTCATGTTCCTCAGGGCAACGTCCATAATCATCCGGCTGCTCCTGGCAGGGTTTCAGGGCTGGCTGCAGCACACCTCTCCTGGGTATTTCTTGCGGTGTGCTATGGAGCTAAAGCAGAGTCTGCTGAAAGTGGTGGAAGTCTTTTGACGTACAGCATGGATGGATCAGACATTGTGAAGAGCATCTTTCCCCAAGCCCAGGAACCAGGGGCAAGGTCCTGGGTTGATGAGTTTGGAGCTGGAAGCCCTGAACTCTGTTTATTCTCCCAGCTGTTGCAGGTCTGCTTCCTTCCGGCAGCCTGCAGTTTTTGATAGACTTAGCAAAGGAAGGTGTGGGGTATTGCACCTGAATTCAGAGTGATGTTGGTGCTAGAGCAACGCCTGGCTCCATGGCTAAGGAGCAGGCCTGCACGTGGCCCCTGGGCCGGAGTAGAAAGGATAAGCACACTGTGTTGTAGCAAAGACTGCTTTTATTTGTCTTCATCTAAAGTAAAACCAGACCCCACAAATCACTAACAAATTGCCTTTCTGCAAGTGAAAACGTTGGTAAAAGCTGTCAGGGTTTCTTTATGAAATGAAGTTGGAAAAGAAAATTTAACTGCTCCTTCAGGCTTCCCTTCCCCTTCTTTTTCTGGTAAAAGCCCCATTACTGGGACGGAAAGCTTCAGTATTGAAATCTGCCATTAAAGTTTTAAAAGGCAACAACCACCACAAACCTTTCCAAATAATTTGGAGAAAAAAGCAACAGTAAAAGCTACCAAAGCTTTTTCCCCAGTCTGTATTTTGGGTAGTTGCAAAGAGCAGCCCTTTCCATGGTAAAGTATGTCACAGGGAGAGAGCAGAAGAGGAGGCAAAGGAAGTTAACATGTGGATGGAGGCTGCAACAACAATGTTCTGACTCAAAGAATGTTGCAAACACATTGAGTATATTTGGAGATATTTTTAAACCCGTTTTAAACCAAAGCAGAACTTGAGGAGAAGGTAGCCCAGGGCAGGAGGAGAATGACATGGAGTTTGAGTTAGGAATCCAGGCAGAGTGAAGGATCATCAGCCCTGAGAGGGAGCTTCAGGGCAGCATGGAAAGGGGCAGGAGCCGAGGCAGTGAGTCTGGGGAAGCCGCCAAACTGAGCAGGTTGGCGTGGGACATGGCAGGTCGCTAATGCAAGAATAGGTCGTGATATAGTCCTGTCTTGAAGTCACCCAAATGTGCAGAATGCAAACAGCAGCTTGCAAGGTGCCAGGGCCAGCTGTCTGTACAGCTTTAGGTATGGCCTGAAATAGCAGACAGAAACTCTTAATAAAAACAATGTTCATACAGCAGCTCTTGCCTACTGAGAGGGGGAAACCTACCCAACAACAAGTCCCAAGTGCTCTCCTGCTCTGCGCAGAAGATTTGGCTGAGTGACCTCCTCAGGTCCCTTCCAACTGATTTATTCTCTGATCCTACGAGCACAAGTCAATGTGCTCACCAGGGTCCTCATATATATTGTGTAAAGGATGATGAAGAGGGTGTAGCAAGTGAAGATCAGAATGAATTCTGTCCACAGTGAATATCTTTATGCAGACTTGGAGTATCATAGAATCACGGAATCATGGAACCATCTAGGCTGGAAAAGACCCATAAAATAATTGAGTCCAACCATAAACCTAACACTGCCAAGTCTACCACTAAACAATGTTCCTAAGTGCCACATCTACACTAAACACCTCCAGGGATGGTGACTCAACCACCTCCCTGGGCAGCCCGTTCCAGTGCTTGACAACTCTTTTTGTGAAGAAATTTTTCCTAATATCCAGTCTAAACCTCCCCTGGGGCAACTTGAGGCCATTTCCTCTCGTCCTATTGCTTGTTACTTGGGAGAAGAGACTGACCCCCACCTGCCTACACGCCCCTGTCAGGCAGCCGCAGAGAGCAACAGGGTCTCCTCTGAGCCCCCTTCTCTCCAGGCTGACCTCCACCCACCCCGCCATGCCCTCAGCCGCTCCTCGCAGGACTTGTGCTCTGGACTTTCCACCAGCGTTGTTGCTCTCCTTCAGACATACTCCAGTACAAGATACACATAATCCCAAGGATCCCTACAGCAGGTCTTGGTCCCCCTCACAGTACTGGGGTTTTACAGACCTTTCCAGCAGAATCTGGCTTCAGTTTGGGGATGTCTCGGATCATCTCCATAGATTCTCCTTCCCTCCTCTCCCCAGAGAGTTACCATTGCTTGACAAACGGGGACTTTACACCCAGCTGAGACAGAGGCAGGTGCACAAGAGATCTCAGCCCTGCTGCATCCCTCTCAAGTTCTGCCATTTTGTATTCCTCCACTGGCCACCATCCCCAGCCCTTTCCCAGAACAGCCTCTCTGCCTCCCTGCTGTAACACAAACTCCGAGTGCCATCAGACCAGAGCTGGCAGCCACTTCCCCTGCGCTGCAAGGCCAGCACGCCCCGTTGCTGCCCCGTTCCACCATCCGTCATCTGCCATCTGCTGCACACAGCCAGGCCCACCGCGTCCTCATGGCCCTTTGGTCCACCTAGGAGAGAGAGAAGGGAAAGGAGGGAACTGGGGAGGAGGAAAGAAGAGAGAACAAAAGGGATGGAGGAGAGGAGAGGAGAGGAGAGGAGAGGAGAGGAGAGGAGAGGAGAGGAGAGGAGAGGAGAGGAGAGGAGAGGAGAGGAGAGGAGAAAGGGTAAGGGTAAGGGAAGGAGAAGGAGAAGGAGAAGGAGAAGAAGAAGGAGAAGGAGAAGGAGACAGAGAAGGAGAAGGAGGAGAAGGAGAAGGAGAAGGAGAAGGAGAAGGAGAAGGAGAAGGAGAAGGAGAAGGAGAAGGAGAAGGAGAAGGAGAAGGAGAAGGAGGAGAAGGAGAAGGAGAAGGAGGAGAGAGAAGAGAAGAGAAGAGAAGAGAAGAGAAGAGAAGAGAAGAGAAGAGAAAACTAAAGATTTGCCAGTAATTTAAAATATTTTATAGAAAGTAGAAGGAATGTGGCATGAAGCAAAATGCCGGTCTTAAAAGTGCTGCTCATGCTTGCCCCTCTGCAGGGGCAGCTCTGTGGCTGCCGTGCACTGCAGGACGGTCTCTGCCTTTGTTTTCTTCCGCTGAAGTGACCTCTCGGTCACTCCAAATGTCACGGCAGCCTGCGGAGCCACGGCTCCCTGCGGCAGCCCCTTCCGGACACCCCCGGACACACTGTCATTTGACGAGAATCTTGGCTTCAAGCACCAGAGGGCAAATCGGTGTCAGAAACAACAGAACCACCGGGAACAGGAGGCAGAGGGGGTGCAAAGCCGCGGGCTTGGTCTTAGCGATCATTATCAATTAGCACACACAATACTAAAACTTTGTGGACTGCAACAGCAGCCTCAATGGGCCAAAATGCCCCAAATTCCCCTCAAACACCATCTTTGGAAATAGAGGGTTTCTTCATGTTGCTTCACCATTGGACTTTGCACCCGACATACTGATAAAACCTCGACCAACACAGGCAACGTGTGGCAGACTGCGGGGTCCCTCCCAGGTGGCACTGCTTGATTTTGTGGTTGACATTTAGCTATCACTGAGATGGGCACATTAAAACCATGATAAGGCAAATATTTGCTCAGCATGAAAAGCTGTGGATAGGTAAGTTGCCTGGCATTACTCCCAGCATGTCCCGCACAGGGTGAGTGGGAATGCACGGACTGGAGATGGGAAAATCCCAACCTCTGACCATTCAGAGGCTCTTAAAGAGACCAGTTACCCCCTGGGGAGCCCATCTTCTGGCTTAAAGCTCAATTTGCCATGTGAGCAGCATTGATTTGAAAGTATCAGGTGCTGGATTGATCTACCTAAATCTGTTGAAATCCTGATGGAGCAGTTGATGCAGGCCAGGACGACACTCATCCCAGCTTCCAGCAGAAATCCAAACTAGACCAGATGAGTTAGTGCCTCCAAGGTGCCTCTTTCCCTCCATGGCCTGCCAGCGTGCCTGCTAGCTGCACACAAGGTTTGGGGGGGTGGGGGGAATGTACACTGCTGCCCTTTGAGCGTGTCCTAATCATCTGTCAGCATCACTGTTAAAAAACCCTGCCTCCTTTCTAATGCAAATTCACCTGGACCTCAGTTTTCCAGCTCTCTGCAATTGTCACATTTTTCTCAGCTAGTTTAGGCAGCCCTGTATCCTCTCCCCCCCCCCCCCCCCCCCCGAAGGCAATCCTCACCCGTAATGAAGTCCAGTCCCAATTTTAGCTTGTGTTTGTTAACCCTCTCCCTGCGATAATTACCTCCAGCTCTCAGATTATTTTGGTGACTCAACATCCCCAACTTCCCAGCATTGTTTCGCAGTGGCTGCTTCATTAACACCCTGTGTGGAAGCAACCTTACTTCTGCATCCCTCTCACACTGACTCAGCCCTCCATCTCCAAGACAAAACCAGTCCCTTCTGGCCCTGCTTTGGGGCGAGTTCATGGCCTGCTCTTTCTCCCCTGTGACCACTTTATCTTTTTGCATCCTCACTGCTCTCTCCATGACCAGATGGGACTGTTCTTTCTTTGAATGCCACTTGCTAGTAAACACTGGTCCCAAGGCAACCATTAATTTTTTGTCCAGCATCAAATGAATCCATAGCCACTATACTGAGGTCCTCAACCGAGTGATTGCACTTTCAGTACATGATATTGCATGCTCGTGAAATGACCAGCTGTGTTTTTAGAAAGACTAATGCTATTCTGCTATTACAGCGCAGGTTTCTCAGACTGAATTCTCTATTAACTGAAGTCTTTTCATTTCTGTATATCAAAGACCGGAGCTCTTCTCCACTTGCATTCAATGGCTCATAACGGATCCCCACCACTACTCACTCTTGGGTAACGTTAGCTCAAAGATGCAAAGGCATGAAAAACTCCCTGGCTCTGAGCTATCAATAAATCTTAAATGGAATGTGGGGGGTTTATTAATGTGTCCTCTGCTCCCTCTTGTCCCTTCCATCTTCCTCCACATGTAACAGCCCATTACTGCACCACTCCACTCACCTGAATCCCTCATTTGTCACCCCAGACTCCCTGCAATACTATATAAACCACTGAAAAAACTCTCCTTCTCTGTCACATCGCTTCAATTTGCTCTTGTTACTCAGAATCTGGTTTTGTTTTGCATTTGCCTGCTTTACCTCTGCCCATTTCATTATCAGTTTGATACCTTTTTGCTTGCATTCTCTACGCTTCAGCTAAAGAAAAAATCAAAAAAATTTCCCACCTGGGAGCTGTCGGCTTGCTTTGCTATCTGCCCATCTTTGTCTTCTTCCACAAAACCAAAACTTTCAGCTGCATATCGCAGAGGAGGCAGCTCACACCAGCATTTTTTGCTTGCTTTCTCAATCTTTCAGAATCATCTCCCAGCTGCTCCCCCTCCAAATTATTTCTTCTTCAGACACATGGGTTCTCTGAAGTCTGCGCTGACCTGTGTAACTCCATGTGATCTTCCATCTGTTGTTGACTTCTATGTGTTTACTTACGAAGGGAAAACTGAAAATGTAACTTCAAGATCTGGCCAGTGTCACTGTCATTCCTCAAAATTAAATTCTGCCGTGGATTGAACTCTGATTTGATCTGCTCAAACCTGCTCTGGTTCAGCCCCAGGGATTCTGACTGAGGAATGACCCATGAAATGCTTTCTGTGCAGTGCTTCATCTCATGTGGGGCCACCTCAGCCTGTGGAGAACCAAGGATGTGAGCCGCAGACATGGATGAGGAATGGACCACACCGATGTGGCGGGCACAACCACCAGCAGTGAAGTTATTTAGCTCAGAGGGGTCCCTGGAGTATCTGTTCTTTATTCCCTGCTCCACCATGGGGTACAGAGCAGTTCCCAGTATCGGCATCATGGTGGTTGCCCTTGCTAAGGACAGCCACAGTGGGAATAGCTCTCCAAAACAGACCATAACCCACTGGTTTGAGCTTGGACCAAGACATGTGAGCCTGTTTTATTGGGAGCCAGACCCCCTCCACATAACAAAGACTCTGCATCCAGAGGCAGACTGGACTGAAGGTGTGTCTGGATTTATATGTACATAATCCTCTCTCTGCTCCTGTCTCCATATAGGCATACAAGATTCCACCAGCTGAACCTCCGGACCAAGTATATTTATACATACATGTATATGTGCATGGCTGGTGAAGTGTACTGAAAACAGTTTATTTCAGAAATAGCATCATTTTTCCTGGCGAAGGAGAACAGCTTCTCTTATTTTCTGTGCCACTTGCATTTTTGGGCTTAGTGAGGCAAAATGCCAAGGAGCGACAGCATGTTTACCTAAGAGCAGCTAAAAGAGCTGTGTAGCAATCAAGGTATTGAGTGGGTTGGGCTGAAAATAGATCAGCTTGGAAAGACTTTGATCAAAAATATTCAGCAGGGGACTGGATGGCCGTGAGCACTGGTAACAACTTCTTCAGGAATATATCCCCAATTTGCCAAAGCTAATTAGGTGCAATGCTTTTATGCAGTGTGGCCGTGGTCTGCCTTGCTGACTCACTGTGCCATAGTTATCCCCAGCTATGGGGACTGCATTGTACTCTCCCATCCTTTGAGGTTTAACTTTCTAGGTCAACAGTGAGGTGCAAAGACACATGGAGGATCCCCCCTGCACAAACATCGAGCAAGGTGCACACTGCTGCCTGCAATTACTCCTGAACCTTATGGAGAAACAGGTTTCATTATAGGGACTGATTTTTTGGAGGGGAAAATCTCTTTTGAAAAGGTGTTTGTGGCCTCACTGGGACATCACTGAGCCCTTCACCTCAATCTTTCTGGGACAATTATTTTTGTTTAACCCCTTGAGGCTCTCCTAAGCTCCCACCAAAACAGGCTCCAACCCTTTTCACAGCTGATAAAGTTTTGCCTCCTCCTTTCTTGATGAGCAGACATGCTCTGCCCTCTGCCAAGCCTAACCTACCCTTGCGATTACCAAACTATTTGCCTGCAGTTTCACATATCTCACTTTATGCAATACCTTGTGCCAGCTCTCCTTTCTGGGCATGTCTACATAGCTATTTTGGCCCAGGATCTAGGTCTGGCATGTCTCTTGGCATCCTGACAGTCAGGACAGATTACAGAAGAAAGTGTTCGGGCACTTTCGGCAGCTTCAGGAAAGTTCTCACCCTGCGATAGGAGAACACAAACACAGCCCAGGCTTTGGCTTTGAAGGTGTGGGGATACGACAGGTCTAGTCACAAGCCCTGGGCTCAGGTCCAGACAAAATGAACAACATCATCGTGTCTCTGTAGCACTTTGTTTGGAAGTGTTTCCGGTCCTTCATTGCCTTATTTTGTAACAAATGGCTTAGGATATTGCACTACGAGGCTTTTATTTCTTTGCACTTCTCCAGCTGCAAACATCAGGGTGACCTGGTCGCTGTGTAGGGCTGGGAGAAAACTACCCACCAGACAGAGCACTGTAAAACCAAGGGCTCTCTGCAGACTGCCAGCTGTGGAGCTTGTTACAGACTTTGGTACCTACCGTTATCACGAAAACCACAGTTACTTCAGGACTTTGCCTTTCCAGGGCTGCCAGACCCCTAGTTCTGTACACCATTAGTGGGAAGAAATAAAAGCACCACGTAAGGGTTGTTTGGCCAGACTTCTGCAGCTCCCCGCCAGCTGCAGGGCACGCAGGTCACTGTTCTGGATGATACTGCAGGCCCGTCCCCCCAGCCCCGCTGATGTGTAAGTCTTTATCAGACTCCATAGGAAGTGGTTTGAATGTGGTCCAGGCAATTACCTGAGGCTTTCCAGCCTCCTACATCATATCTGGCACAGCCAAGCTGAGGGTGTCAGGGTTGCTGGCTCCAGGGCTCCTCCTCCATGTCATACAGCCCAGGTCTTCTAATGGCCAGGGTAGTTTTTAGTACTCTGTAAGAGGCTTAGAAACCAGATTACTATTTGATTACAATGATACTGGCCATGCAATTTTCCTTGCAGATCTTGAAAATTGCCTTGGTGTCCACATCAGTCCTTTCCTCCATCAACTAACAGCACAAACCTCATTGATTCCCATATGTACTGCTGCATGCCTACGGCTCTGAAAAACTCATGGAGAAAAAACCTCAATCATCACATTTGGGTTTAGAAAGAGGGAATCAGAGCGAAAATTTTAAAATGGCAGACATCTGTAGTGCCACTGTTTTCCTCCTGGGCTCGCGATGCTGTGCTGGTTTCCTGCCCTCTACTCAAGCTGAACAGATTTCCAAATGCACAAGTGGTACAAGAACCAGCAGCTTGCCAGCTGACTTCTCCTCATCAGAGAAACCTGTGGATGGCAACAAGTCCATGACATCTCCTAAGTGAGCCCAGAGGGGCTGAGTCCTCAGCCTTGGGAAGCAGCAGGCTGCAGTTTCATGGAAAACAAGATAGCAATGAAATGTGTGACCTTGCAGCATCAGTCTGAAGGCCCTTCCTGCCTGAAAAGTCAGACTTTTCTGACTGTAGGCAAGGCTATGTTTTCTCCCTCACAACACTCAGTTAGAGGTGAACGCGAAAGGAAATTTCAAGCTTTGTAAGGAAACCAAGGATAGCTTTTAGCTTTTGCCTGAATATTTTAGATGCTGTCTTTTAGGATGTTCCTTGTACTGCTGAATCTTGGGCCAGGCACTGGGGTTTAAGAATTATGGGTTCAGGGGAGATGATTTTGGAAATGGAGGGTAGAAGGTCAGGAGGCACGGCATTAGTCCTGCATGAACTGGTTAGTTACTGTGGATCAGCTGATACTCCTCAATTTGTTAAATCAGGTAATCTGACCTTAAATCTAAGCCCATAGACGCAACCACTGAAAGAGCACTTCCAGGAATAGGCTATTTACCCTGTAGCTGTACACGGAGTTACAGTAAGATAATGACCCAGGGATGTGGTTTATTTCCCTCTGGTTGCTGTGCTTTTTGGGTGCTCAAATGAAGGCTTTTTCTTTTCTGTTCTTCTTTTCTTTTTTCTTTTCTCTTTTCTTTTCTTTTCTTTTCTTTTCTTTTCTTTTCTTTTCTTTTCTTTTCTTTTCTTTTCTTTTCTTTTCTTTTCTTTTCTTTTCTTTTCTTTTCTTTTCTTTTCTTTTCTTTTCTTTTCTTTTCTTTTCTTTTCTTTTCTTTTCTTTTCTTTTCTTTTCTTTTCTTTTCTTTTCTTTTCATTCTAACATTAGCACTCCCCTACTTGGTGATGCCCAGGGTTTCAGCTTTAAAATGGAGAAAGCTACTGAAACTAGAAATACATTAGTGCTATCTCCACGGCCAACATCTCAGCCCTGCTCTGTTCATAGCACCCAACTTGTAGATTCTGTCTCTGCAGACAGGCTGCTGGCACTGACTGTTCATCATTATGGGCAAAAGCACCACCATACACAGCACATCAGCTACAAACGCACAGATACTGCTGCAGTACAGCTGGCTGGCTGTCAAGATGGTTTATTTCAGCATGCGATGAGGACCCTGTCCACTGCCAGGGGCACAGGCGCTTGATCCTGCTCACAGCCAAGTTCCCCAAAGATGCTCGGTGTCTGTTACTCCCAACGGTGTCATGCCACTGAAAATTCCAGGTGTCCAATAATCCCCGTATGAGCCAGCACAGATGTCAGCCATCCAGCCAGCTCCTTACTTGTTTGCATTCGATGTGCATTTAGAAGCACGCAAAAATAAAATGACTGGATAACACTCTCCTGAAGACCACTTGTATTTCATATCACCTCAGCCTAGTGCCACATTGAAAACTTGCCTGGAAACCTGGGAAAATTATTTGCAGGGCTGCTGAAGCTCAAAGAATAGGTCCAGTCAAGGGCCCTTTATTCCTTGGCTTTTCCAGGCAAGGTTTATGCAGTTGACATAGGGATCATGTTATTTTTCAGGAAAGAGTTTCAGGGAAGAAAACTAGTAGATACTGAAAGCACTTCTGTGTCCTGTCAGTAGCACCAGGGTGGGACATCTGGGTCCCTATGCAAAAATACCAGGAGTCTGTTGCATTTTATCTGATTACAAGGACAGTCAGGAGCTGACTCCCTCAGCTCTCAGAAGCCTGCAGAAGTGGCCTGATGCTGAGGGGTGCTGCCATGGGCTAGCTGATGCTCCACCAGGTCACAGCTGCCGTCCCTGGATTAGCCTCCCTGGGCTCCCCTTACAGCCAGGTATGGCCCTTTTAGGGCACAGCTCATTTCACCCCAAAGGAATCATCCAGAATAGGTAAAAAAATTCTTACAAACCCATCTTGCAGGCTGCACCCTCCTCTGAGCACATTAAATCTCCGGTCTCATGTGAGACCCCCTGCCTTGGTCAGGGGCTGGAGGATGAAGATCGGAGGAGAGGAGCAAGACTGCTCGGCCACGCAGGAGGCATTAGAGGAGTCATCATGCCTTGGTGACCCTCTCCAAGTTTTGCCCTTAGTAATGGAAAAAACCCTGGTGATGCTTTTCAGGACTACTAGTGAAATTATTGCTCCCCTTAATTCCAGCAGAGATGGAAGAGGGGACCTGTACAGCCCCTCAGTGCACTTACACATATGTTTAAGTGCAATACTTCCGGCTTTCTTGCATGTGGCCTTTTTAGTGGCCTCCGTGACAGGCATCTGGCTGCCCTCCAGGCTGCTACTCTTGAGTGTCTCCAGCTGATGTTGGGGGAAGGTGCCACAGCCCAGCTTTGCATCTCTCTTACATGGATCCAGAAGCCAGGATAGGAAGACCAATAAGAGTGCCTGGGACCTTCTCTGATCTCTGTCGCTCTTGTAGCTCAGCATCCCCCTCATTATGTCCCTATTTCATTCCCAGCCCTCATGCCAGGGAAAGCCTTCCTCATAGCTCCCATATGACCCATAGACTAGCCTTTCAGGTCCACAGCGGGAAGCAACATCCACCATCTCCTCACCCAATTTATACCTCTCTAGGTAAATTAAAATAATGTCATTTATGCTTCATGTTGAGTTTTTAGCTGCCTCCACATTGCCCATGTTGGTGTAGAACCATGGAAATCTGGGAGTTTGCCATGGACTGCTACAGGTAAGATACCCCAAGTATTCATCAGCACCTTGGGAGGGTGCTGGCTTTTTAAAATCCATCCCAGTAATCCCTGGCATATTTGGCAGGATATCAGGCAGATGTGGTCAGGCTATTTCTCTGTCTGGTGCATGTTCACCGCTTGTTCACCAGGTGATTGTTTGATGATACCTTTGCAGTCCTGGAGAGTTGAAGCCTACAAGGTTTGTGCAAACAGGCAGCCAGGTAGAGAGGGGAGGGAGAGAGAAAGGGAGGTTTATTATTTTGGGGGCACAGGAACCTATCTAGGTGTTTAACTTGAATTCTTACATCTGGGGAAGAGCAGGTCACTTACGGATCACTTGTTGCTCTAAACACCAGCCATGTGGCTTCACAAGGAGCAAGGGAGTCTGTTACCTATCCCAGTATCTCCACTCACTGTATCATTTCAGGCTGGTTTGAACTGGGGATAAGACCTGGAGAAGAGTTTCTCTAGCTAAACCAAGTCCTCACCAGCATCCTTGTCCTGCATGGACAAGATGACCGAGACATCAGGAGCCACTGGCAGTGACTGGAAGTCTGATGACTACAACTGCTGGAAAATATGTGTGTGCACACGTGTAGGTGGTGGTGGGCTCACAAGCTGCTTCACAACCTGGCCCTGTCCCCAGCACATCAGGCTTCAAAGTTGTGCATTTGTTTTCATGCAGAGCAGCTCATCTGTCCAGGCGAGAGCACGGTTAGATGTCAAGCCCTACTGCAGGTACCGAGGGGATGGGAAAGACCAGCCATGAACAAGCAGCAGGCGTTCAACCCAGACCATCTGCTGCTGTTGGACTAATCTCTAACCTGTGGTCTCAGCTGGCCAAGGGAAACTTGTTAGGCTGAATTTATGTCTCTAGCTTCAGGTTACAGCCTGGCACATTAAAATAAACCAGCAGTGACTTTGGGTTAACTTAAAAAGCTGGACTGTAGATGAGAGATGGAGAAGAAATCATAGAAGGAGCTGTATACGATTACCAATGTGGGGAGAAGGAGACAACCCCATGCCAACAACAGCCTAAGCATGGCTAGGGCACCTCCCTGAGAAGAAGGAAAGGATGGAGTACCCCAAGGTGAAGTGGTGGCTGAAAAGAGGCTTGGACCCATGGAGAAAGGTGCACTTCTGCTCTGGGATCAAATGTTGTGTGCTCTGAAGAAGCAAATTTCAACCATTTCTTCTCTTATTACTATTGTTTCTTGTTACCATTGTTTGTCTTGTTTTCTCTTGCAAACCATCCTCTGCCAGAGAAGTGGTTATCCTGAAAACTTGGAAGCATTGTGGAGGAAGGAGGAGAATTAATATATTTTTTTTATTCCCTTTTTTAGAATGTGAAATAATAATAATAATAATTAAAAAAAACCACTCAGATGTTTTCACCACTAGGGAAAAGTAAGGACAGAAACAGAGGAGAAACGTCTGGAGGCAAGAAAATCTTTCTCCTAGCTTTGTTTAATGCTGGAGCAGGAATAGATGGATGAAAAACATTAATAAGAAAAAGGTTGAGGAGTGGACTTGAAGGCTGACTTACTGCTTATCTGATTCCTCCGCAAACCATGCTGGCAGTCTTGCAGGATGGTTTCAGGTGGCGTCTGACCGAGTCTCCCAACCCATCTGCATGTGGGTTTTGGGTGTGTTTAAGCTAAGCTGAACCTGCTGGCCATTTAAAGTTTGCTTTTACATACACTGAGAAGAACTGGGCTGGTTGGGCTGACCGTTACAAAGCCTCTTTCTAGGAAAGAGGCTTTGCGCAACAGAAGGGAAAATAGGTCGCTGTCAAGGTTTAGGGCATTTGCGAAAGAAAGTAAACAAGTGGTGCTGCCTGGCTGGGTGAGATGGGAGGTCAGCGCCATGCTGAGCTGGATCTGCCCCCTGCTCAAAACAAGGCTGTACTTACAAGAAGGTTTGGCTGGGAGGAAAGTCAGCTCCATGTTTATGGCAGCAGGACTCAGATCACTACCCTGCCCTGATTCTCCATGTGGTCCCATCCCTGGCAAACCATTTAATCCCAGTGCCCTGTCCGGGTACAGGGAGGAATCACCGCCCCGTGATGCCCAGGGCTTTGGGTGCCAAGCTCAGTGGGGAGCAGCTTGCACCTGGGCATGATATACCCAGAGCAAATGCGGCCACTGGCACTGCTATGGAGCTGCTGGTAAGAGTGGGAGGCTAATGGGGATGGAAGGTTGGTACTGGAGCAGTTGCACCAGCCACAGCCATGGCAGACTCAGAGCAAAGCCTGTCCCACAGAGACTCAGATGCAGAAAGAAACAAAAACAGGGCAAAAAATAACAACCACCGATCGACTGCACAAGCAAAGTCCTTAAAAACGCCCTCAGGCATTCGCCCAGCAAAATCCCAGGGGAGCTCAGCTGCCTCCCTGGATGATACCGAACCACAGCAAGTTACCTTCCCACCGCCCTCTTCCCTGGGGTGTGGGGCTGGGGGAGGCTGGGGCGCACAGCGAGCATCATCCGCTGCAAGAGGCAACGGGCGGCCCTGTCCTCGCAGCAAGGGCTGTGGTTTTGCCCTCCCTGGGAGGGGACAGGCTGTGCTGGAGCAGGGCTGTGGCACCCGGGGGGCTGCGCAGGGGCTCTGCAGCACATCTGCCAGCCGCCTGGCCCCCACCGCCAGCCCGCGAGTACATCTTGTTTGTGTTTTTCTGCGGAGCACACTCCCAGTGGGTTATGTCAGAGGTGAGGAATGCAGGGCCACCCTGTGTCATGAGATCAGACTTACATTTTTAGGCTGAACGCTTACCGTATTTGCTGGGAAGCAGCATGCAGGCGGCACGCGGGGCCCTGGAGGGGTGGGAGATACCCCTTCGCCTCCATCCCTCTTTTCCAGCCCTTGCTCCAGCAGAGCCGGGTGGAGCGGATGGGGCCCGTCTGCTGGAACAAGCTCTCCCTCTGTTCCTCGCAAGGAGTAAGAAAGGAAATGCAGTGAATTAACGCGAATGAAAAGGCAGCAGTGAAAGGCGGCTGGGCGCCATGCCAAGCACTCGGAAAACGCTGGCGGAGAGAGGTGGTGGTGAGCTGCTCTCTGCCGCTGCTGAAGGCATCGACACCCTGGATTGCCCCACGGGAGAAACTCATCCGAGCACCCGTACCCACAAAATGTCACTGTCCCAGGGGCTGGAAGCGTGAGGAGAGGCACGAGCCCATCCAGGGCCATCAGGGAGGCTGGGAAAGCTGGGCTAGGGGCTCTTGATATGGAAGACATTTGCAGGGTCTGACCCAAAACACTGCTTGGATCAGTGACTTCCCCCCAGTTTTGTTGCTGGGATCCAACCCCTATGTCCAACCTTTCCAAAATTCCTTGACTGCTTTGCAGGAGGCCTTCTGCTTGAGGGAAGCTGGTGCAAAAGAACTCTCCTGATGTCTTGCAGGGCTGCTGCAGTGCTTGCTCCCTGGTTTTCCCACTTAAGACTCCTTTGCAGCTCTGCTTCCCACCTAGGGCAGAAAAAGGGGAGCCACTTTGATCCTGGTGCCATGGCACAGAAAACCCACCGAGGCAGTGTCAGATCCTGGCGCAGGGAAAGGCTCTGCTCTGGCATGGATTTTGTTTTCCTTTTTTCTTTCTTTCTTTTTTTTTTTTTTTTCTTTCTTTTCCTGTACTCGTTGCAGTAGTAGGTATCCTGAGCTCAAAAAGCCAAAAAGCAAAGAGAAACACTTCTGCAGACCGTGTCCAAACTGAACGACACTGTTTGTCGTTTGGGGGTGGGGGTTTTTTTGTTCTGTTTGGCCTTATGGAGGGTTTTGACATGGTGGTGTTTTGTTCTGTCAGAAGGAAAACAAACCCTGAAATACCAAATTCTTTCACACAATGGACTTTCCTTTCTCTAAACATCCCTGTGAGATGGGCCTCTTGCAGCTCTCTCCTCTTCCCAGAACATGAGAACAAATACTAGGAAATCTGGAGAGATGAACTGCATGGAGCTGGCTGCAGCAGAGGAGCGCGCACCAGCCCCACGCTACTCAGCATCTCCGCTGCCAGCTAGTCCTCACCTGGAGGGGACTGGTGAGCCTCCAGCCGGTGTTGGTGATCCCTGTGCTTCTGGTAGGCTTCTGCTGTGCACTGCAGACTTCTTTTTGTGTCCCTCTGAGGCATGACAGGGGACAATTTCAGGTTCTCATCTCTTATCCTCCATCACGTACTACCCCTGTTTGTCATGTCACTTCCATGTGCAGTTCCAGACTTCACCGGTCACTTTGCCATAGTCCCAAAAGCCTCTTTGGGAAATTTCCCCCTTTGTGGCAAATTCTGGTTTTGGGGTCCTCTCTAGGCTTGTGGTCCTACAGAGGCATCAGAGAGTGTCCTGTGGAGGTGAGAGAGGTGACCAGCAGGGACAGGAGGACAGAGCAGCAGCTCTGGGGGGACCTTCAGACCCAGCACCCTGCCCTGGCCAAGAGGGTGGAGGTCCCACAAAATGTGAAGGTGATGTGTTGACAGGAAGGGGCTGGTTGCTTCCTCGTAATAATGAGGAGGGAAAGGCTATTGCATGGATTCCTTGGGAAAATAAGGCTTGTTTCATGGTTTGGGATGGTATCTTCTCTTTCTCCCTGCTCTCTTTGCCTGCCTTCCCCTTAATAAAGTTGTGCTTTGATGAAGTTTTCTATCACTGCGGGGTTTCTATCACCCAGTTTGAGACTGGGTTTCATCTTCCCTGGACTTGGAAGAGAAGGAAAAGAGGGCTTGAGGCAGCATTTAGCAACAGCCCTGGACACTGAACCAGGACCAGACATGACCTGGAGAAGGGGTTGCAGTTCCATCTTGCCTGATCCAGAAGACTTCTGCACTATGAATGACAGGAAGAAAGGATCTTGGCTTTTATTAGTATCTTTCAGGTGTTTGGCATGCTTGATGGAACAGAAATCACCATTAGCGATGATTATAAATATGTAGGCTTGATATAAGTTCGGTTCAACTGCAGTGAACTCATTCGCTTTTGTTACGCTCCTTCAATTTGGAGGAAATACACTGACACTGCTTAGCAACCTTTAATCATTTTGACAGAGAACAAAACTCTGGGAAGGCGGGTTTGTATCTGTTACCCTGCCCCAAATGGTTACTTGATCTCCCACGTAATAAGTTATCTGTCCTTGCCATTTGCTTCTAATCAGCATTATTTTCCGAATTGCAATTGAGCGTCCTGAAATCACAGAATCATAGAATATCTCAAGTTGGAAGGGACACATAAGGGTCACTGAGTTCAACTCCCTGCTCCTCACAGGACTACTGTAAATGCATATTGCTTGACTTTAACGCGGTGCTATCCCTCGTTCTGCAGTGTGGCCGTGCACCATGCTCTCTCGGGCAGATCCATGAATATCAGGCAGTAATATTTCCATCTGACCCAGGCAGGCAGTTGCTGGTTTGACTCGGCATGCTCAGCAGTGGGATGTGCTGTCCCTGCCAAAGCAGATACTGTAGGTTCTTTATTTCCTAATTGTCACTTTTTCTATGACTGCTTCAAACAGAAACAAGGAGCACGGAAAGAACAGTGGTTCCCCTGTCAGGGATGGCACGGAAAAGGCAGAAAAAAAGACTAAAGGAAGAATGTGGTGAAAGGCACCACCATATCCAGGGGCCTGACTCTGATCTCACTTGGAGCAGTGTAAACAAGCAAGTTACAAAACCTAGGAGGTCTGACTCTGGTGCTGGCACCAGAAGGACGAGGAAAACATATTTTAGAACAATTATGCTGTAGAATATACATGATATCCTCAAAGACATCTTCATCAAACAGTGCAGAGGTTTGAGTTTTAGGGCCCGATCTAAACACTAGGGCCACAAGAAATGGATCTTTAACCCAGTATAAAGCGACTCTGTTTTACGGTTTCTAAAAATTTTGTATTGTTTGAAAGATTTTCTGCCATAAGATCTCCCTGCTGGGACATCCTGCAGATAGCCCAGACTCATCTCCCCCAAGCCCTCCACCTATCTTTCTGCTCTCTGTACTCCAAATCTCTGGATGACTCCGTCATTCTTTGCAAACTGCCTTGGCTTTGCCCTTTTCTGCTGGATACTCACCCAACCTTTCCTGAGCTACTGCCATATTTCCCCCATTTTTTGTAACCACCAGCCATGGTAAAGCTCTCTGCTCGTGTTCAGGACGGGACTGCCCTTGCCTGTAATCCTTCCTATGCAACTCACTGGAAGAACACCCCACACACACTTGGACTCTTGAGCAAGTCAACTCACCCACACAAAGAAAAATGAGGCAGAGCTGGTAAGTCTGAGTGAGGTACAGGCCAGCCCCTGTGGAACAATAGGACAGGATGTGCTGGGAGATCCTGTTCCTTGGTGTTCTCCAGGTTCCCATTAGGAGACAGGCAGAGCTACCTGGCCTGTGTGGATTCAGCTAGATGTCCCTCCTGGCCACCTCTCCACTGGTCACTGGTAGAGGCTAGGAACATGGGGCTGCTGCTCCACCTCTACCCATGTCCTCCAGGGTAGACCTAGAGGCTTGGAGAAGCAACGTCATGGTTGATCTCTCTGAAGGCCAAGGACACTGAGAGTGCTGGCACCAGTTGGGTGCCCTGTCCTGCCACAGAGAGGTCTCTTGAGCACTGTCTTAAGCTAGGTATGTTTCTCCAGAGTATGGCCAGGAATTCCCTGGAACAGCGCTTTATTCAGGGGCATCATGTATCCCACAGTTCCATGAGCAAGTAGATTGTCACGCCTCATGATTTATCCTTCCTGGTTCCCATGGAGCAGTGAGAGCCACAGAAGCCCTTAGTGGTTTTGGTTCTCCTTGGCTATGGCTCATTCCTCCAGTCCTTCTTGCTCTTACACCCTGCAGGGCAAAACAGAAAAGATCCCACTACAGGAGCAACACACATGGGCCATCTCCCTTTACGCTAACCAAGCGCACACTCCATGGCTGTCCTGCAGCTACCCGGGGGAATGAGAAGATGTCTGGGAGATGCTCAGGGGTGCTACTGTACCGCTGCACAAGCTACTTCAGAAAAGGGTATAGAAAGGATTTCATGCAGCAACAGCATGGTGATTTAATCCACTTCAGCAGGCTCTTTGCCAGGCATATCCTGTCCAGCTTGTGTTGAACTGACTGGCAACAAGGCGAGCCAGTGGCAGCCCACTCCAAATGACCAAAATTCGCCTCGTTTCAGTGCTCAGTAGCTGATTCATGTTTTGCTTTTCTGTCCCACCCAGTCCAGAGTGAGTTCAGCATGTCTCCCCAGGCTTCACTTTACTGCTTTCAACGCCCTCCCTCCTCCAGAGATCTTCCCACATTCGTGGCCCAACCCTCTGCCACCAGTCCTCTCCATTCTCCTGGACTGGACACCATGCAAGGCAGGAGCCAGCAGCTTGCTGGCTTTGATTCATCATCATCTAGGAAAAATGCTGGCTGATCCTGCCGGCTATGCTTCCTCTTGCACCATCTGCCATTCATGATAGCCAGCCCCAGCACAAAGACGCGGTGTTTATCTCCACCACGCTGCCTCATGGGGAAAGGTCACTTCTGGGGTCACTGTTCCCATATGGCACTGCTGAAGATGGCATCTGGGAAGTGGAGCTGTGGAAACAGCGCTGTGCCATGCCCTGGCAATGCAATGGCATCCTGTCTCGTTGCTTTTTCTGTGGTAGGTAGGTTTTTGCTAAGGTAGTGACTCAGGAACATCAGCCTATATGCAAAGCTATGCCCTCCACAAACCTCTCCAGCATGTCCTGGTGTGCCAGGGAACGTGGCCCTGCTGGCTGCCATGGCTGACGGAAGGGACAGGCTGCCGGTGGCTATGAACACTGCAGGACATGCTCTGAATTTGGCAGAAAAAGCATGGCCATGGGATCATGGGAACAGATCTATATCCCACCAGCTCTGTACCACCAGGTAATGCTCCAGTTTGGTCTCAGTGATTTACCTCTCTATGGTGGGAGCTAAGAAACAAAACTGGAGGATTTCCCATGGGGCTCAGACTCCTGAATGATGCAAGCATATATGGCCCCTTTCCTTAAATAACTCCCGAGTGGAGCCAAATGGGTTTTCTCTCCAACAGATGGGCTGCTGACAGGTGCTGTTGGAGGCTGAGAGATGGAAAATCAAAGAAGATGCCCTGACATGGTCTGTCACTAGCTTGAAGAGAAAAAAACAGGTGAGATCCAGTTTCCTTATTCTGCCACAATATTCAGATGCTCTAGCAGTGCAATAACACAGACATTTATTAATTTTCCCTCTCTGTTCTGGTGGGTCAGGAAAGTATTGTTACCTTGTCTTAAAGGCAGGAGAGTGGAACGTGTCTTAAAGATGGGAGACTGGGATATATCCTTTGGGACAACAAGGATCTGCTTACATAGCACAGATCCCAGAAGAAGCAGGGTTGTGTCAGAATGGCATTCTGTAAAATAACAGAAAACAAAAGCTTTTCTTTCTGCCTAAATCAATAATTTCTGTGTTTCCTCTGTGGTTCACTTTTAAGGGCTTGCTGAATTCATGGAGGATGTGGTCACACTCGTTGGAAACTGCAGATGCTACAATATATGAACACAAATCTGCATTAAACTCACATTTTTGATGAGTTAAATCTCATGTGCTTTGACTCTTCTTGCAGGGTGATGGCAGGCTGGAATAGTTTTCATGCCCCTTGGAGAGCATTTGCTCAATACTTCTGATATCTCCTCCTTGATTTCTTTGACAGGATCCAGTCTTTTGTTATATACTGATGTCACTGTAGCCTAGGAGAGAAATCAACAGTCGTGAATTATGGGCTGTGCTGGTAGGACATTTCACTCTGATTTTAGTGTGAACAAATTCCAGATAATTAAAGATGAGTTCAAGCTACAACATTTCACTTCTGGCTTCTGAATTGCCCTAAGTGCTGAGGAGTGTCTGGGTTGAGTACTTTCACGTGGGTTGTTGGGAAGGTGAGATCCTTCAGCAAACATGGATCTGCACATAGGTCTCAGTTCTGAAGAAGCCTAGTAGTATAGCAATGCTGCTGTATCTCCACTTGGGAAACTTTCAGCAGACTTTGAAAAGAAGTATCTCAGAATGACTAGGCTGAAGCCGTCACGTGTTGTGTGGCCATTCTTCACCTTTAGGCATGGCATTCTCCAGCTGGTCCTTCACCTGCAGGTCATTTCCATCCTGCCTACCGCCTTCTGCTGCCGAGCACCTGAGGGATAAGGAAAGCAGCATCCTGGCCTGTGGGTATGTGTTTCTGAGATGGGAGAGGCATGAGGGCACTGACTGCCAGGACATAACATCTACCATCTCTGCAGAGCATCCTCATTTTATGTGTAGAAAAGCAACTCCGAACACTAGCTTCATAAAAACAAAAAGGGGTGGGAAGAAAGAGGCTAGAGTCTTGCTTTCTCCTTGAACAACAAAACTCTTTGACTCCAAGCAAAAGCAAACTGAAGTCACTGCATTTTGAAGTCCCTTTGGAAGAAGATGTGCACTGTTGTGGTACAACAGCGAGGGGAGGGTGTCCCCAAGCACACAGCCACCCTAGGGCACGATTCGAGGAGTAACTCAGACTTTTCCATTTGAATGCTCCATTTGTTATAAATAACCATAATTTTTAATCATAACTTACTACCCGCTGGAAGCCCCGCAGTAATGCCATTGTCATCTGTAAGCACTGGAGCCTGGGGAGAGAAAAGCGTAGGATGTGTTTAGTTATTTGATGGGCTCTTTCATGAGGGCTATGTTCAGATCTACCCATGTGCACAAAGCAGTGCAATTTGGAAAGTCTGGGCAGTCTTTGGCAAGGTCCTTTTCATACACTCCAACTACATCACCACACATTGCTCCTTAACATAGTAGTCAAGACATATGTGAATGCACTCTTGCCTACCCTTGAAGTTTATAGGTCTTGCTGTTGGTTAAAAATCTGAGAGAATTGGGCCAATATGTGGACATTGTGTCTGGAGGATGCCTCAGCTTGAGTTTTGGAGCTTTAACTTAAGATTTTTAACTCCTTGACATCGCAGGGGCAAACACTTGCTTTGCGGTCTGATGAACCCCACAGTTTCCAGCCAAGCATTTGACCTAGAGAGTCAAGCCCATTCCTGTGTACCTCACAAGGTAAAATCATCAACAACAACAAAAAGCACTGGAAACACAGCCTGATTCAATTGCCCTGTAAAATGCCACAATGGCACAATCAGATATGGAGCAGTCTTTTTACCACTTGGAAGGAACAGAGGCATGGACCTTCTTTGGATGTGAAACTAAAACACTGCTTATTTCTGGCAGAATCTAAAGAGCTTATCTTCACATTCAGGGGTTCCATGCTACCCTGTGAGGAGCTTCTCTGTTAGATCAGGCTGGGTCCATTTAGGGAGCAATGGGTTTGCATCATCCCAGGAGTGTGCCTGTAAGGAGCAAGACAGTTAAGGTGGGTGCTCATCCCAGCTATTGTCAAGAAATTGATTTTTAGTTGACAACATGAGGGGCTTTCTTTGTGATGGGTGAGGAAAAGAAGTCACCAGGAAGCTAAAACCAGAGAAGGATCAAAATGAGTATTTAAGAAAAAAAAAATAATAGAAGCATCTGGCAATATATTTTCTCTTTACATCCTTCTATGGTGTAATGGTCATTCACCACCCGAATTGTGCTGGTGGTTGTGGCTCCTCTCGGGGAGTACACATGAAGCAGTGCTGTATTGCACATGTGATGGCCTGATGAAGAACTCAGTCCCTGGGGAAGTGTCTGGTGACTGGTGGCTTTAGTGAGTCCTATAGGAAAGCCACTTGTGGTGGAGAGAAGCACTTTGGATCCCAGCTGGTTCATGTTTTACATATAAAAAATCAAATTATCATTTAGCATGCAATCAGCAGATGGAGTAAGGGTTTTTCAAACCAGAACCATAACGGGTTGTGTCAGTTACTGATCTTTAGCTCTCTTGGTCAGAGGTCCCCTGTGACTCTCCTATACTGCTCTGACACCATATGGCCTGGAGATCCCTGTGGACTTGAAATCCCCCCAGCTCCAGCCCCATGTATGGGGTGCAGGCCTGTCCCACCAGAGACTGGCTGAAAAATATTGATTTCCTTTAAGAGCTCAGGAGAGGAGGCTGATTCACAGATGCTGTTGTCTCTCTGTTCACAGAACAGTGGGAGCGAGGACAAGCTTTCCATGTAGGCATCAGCCCCAGGTGGGCTGAGCTCTGGATCCGACATCGCACCACCCATGCGTTTATTGTGGGTTTGTCTCTCCTTGGAGGCAAAGGGAATACAAAGACAACCCCTCTGCCATGCCACGGTGAAGGTTCCAGCCACAGGACAAGAACACTGAAATAATTATCTGTAACATGCAAAATCTTGGTCTTCTACACCAAACCACAATGCAGACCCCTGTGTCCTATGTCAGCCACCATGGAGCCAGCTAAAATTAAATAAGCTGCTGTCTCCACCGAGCTGAGCCATATTCATCCTGGCAGCCCCAAGGTGCCATTTGTTGCTGCTCCTTCTACAAAATGCCACATCCTCTCCAGGGGATGTTTTCAAGTCGAGGTGCCCTTTCAGACCTGAGCTTCAAGGGTAGGAACAAGCCACCTGGGATCAGAGGCAGAAGAGAAAATGACTGAGGCATGAGGTGTTCAACCTGGCGACAGTAATAACTGGCTCAGATTTGTTCGGCTCATGTATACGCACAGGTGCTGTCAGAAGCGGGATGTAGGGGCATCACCAGCTCTGAGGTGTCACTGCTTTCTGAGTGCTACACACAGGTGCAGTTACTGCCTTGCTGAGGGAGGGTATCAATCTTTCCCATGTGATTGCCTTGAGTGCTGGAGCAGCAAACCCCTTGTTCTGCAGCCCCCTGCACTGAAATCAGCAGCACCCAGGGGTAAGTCCAAAGAAACGGCTCCTTGGAGGACAACCCACATGCACCTACTTGAGGGGCACAGAGTTCTCTCCATGAGTGTCACAGCCACTTTGCAATTTGGGAAGAGGTCAAAAGCCCCTCCATGGCACACACCTGAAGGGGCACTTCATCTTCTCTGCCTGAAGGAATTTGTCCTAACTAAAGCGTTTCACTTGATGATCCTTATGGGTCCTTTCCAATTTGAGATATTCTATGATTAAGGAGAAGTCAAAACTGAATCACTGCGAAGTGCCAGAGACAAGAGTCATTAATACTGGAATGCAAGTTTTAAATAATTTTTAATATGCTCTGTAAAGCATCTATAAAAGGCCCTTAATCAATATGCGTTTCAATTCCTTGCATTAGGGTTTGCAGAATTTAAATTCACAGCCGTGGAAGGGTCGGGAAACCAACCTGAATTTCTATCAAGAGGTCTTGCACAGCCAAACCTGGGAGACAGCCTGGATCCAAGTCATCAGGTGGGTGTCACCAAATGGATCAGACCTTTTTGGTGGCCTGTGCCACAATGAACTGGTGGTCCCAGTCCCCGGAGAATGGGTGTTGGGGCACATCATTGACATGGGGGCAAGTTTTGGAGTCCCTGTCGGTGGCAGCAACCAAGATTTTTGCTTGGCCATCTCTACCAGTACCAAATATTCACAGGCACTCTTGGCAATTTAAGCATTAACTGACCATCCCCTGGTGTGAAGAGCGGAGGGGATAAGGATGGACTGAGCTGTAGATGTTAGCTTTCAGGGCTGCAGGTGCTCATGCTTGGGGACTCCAGACCTTCGTGTGCAGCATTCACATGCCCTCATGGCATACACCATAGATTCGATAACTCTCTCCCTGTGTCAGTATGGGGCTAGTTTTGTGGCCAGTGCACAGCAAAGCAAGCTGGCGCTCCTGTCTCCTGCTGCCGGCAGCGAGAGGAGGAGAGCCATCACCTCACAGCAGGAGCACGGAGAGGCACGAGCTTTCCCAAGGCAAGGTGGGACAAGGGGACCTGTCCGAGAAGGCACTTGTAGGAGTGTGCAGGGGGCTAGGTGGTTTGAAGTGAAGCCTGTGCTTAAGCATGTGGCTGGATCAGGGCCAGAGGTACAGTAAAGAAATTTCCAGCAAGAAGAAACCTCTAGGAAGAACCAAACCCTAGAGGAAGTTCAGGGTGAGGTTTGCGCTTCCTATTTCAGTCTAAAAAAAGCTCTGTCCCAGGAGGGGGTGAGTTTCAGTAACATCTAGTTTGTCTGCCCCCCCACCAGTCAGTCCAATTCTTTGTATCCAGGATAGGGGTGATGAAGGTAAAGCACATGGAAGCTCCACAACGCAGATGCACCCCCAGAGCATCCTTCCCTGCAGCCAGCACCCTGGGGTCCAGGCGCAGAGCAGCAGCATCACACTTTGGTTCGTAGGTGGAGGGATGCACTGAAAGGGGCAGAGATGGTTGTTGCAGCTAACTTTATGCCCAGAGATGAAAAGAGGGCCTGGGGACAGATTTATCCCATGGCTGTTTGCATGCTCTGTGCCATGGGTTTGCATGCGGCCAGCTATTTCTCTCCCTAGACAGCCCCCAAACACAGCTCGGGGGTAACCAGAAGCTGGGGGCTGCTACCCTAGGAGCAGGCTGGATGCAGCCACCCCGTTTTAAAGGCTAAAAACCCACAGCCCTATAGAGGAAAGCCAGGTCAAGTAATTTACATGCCTGCCTTAGGCCCTGCTTAGTTTACCGCCAGCCAAAAAATCCCCGGGTGCTGGGAAATCATCTTGAACCGCGTATGCACATCGCTGCGGCTCAGCTTGTGTTGGGAGGGATGCATCCGTCTGATTTTGCTAACTGGATGTTTGAAAGGAGCTGGGGAAAAGCAGGCGGCCTTTTGGAGAGGGGAAGAAAGAAAGGAAAAAAAAAATAAAACAGAAAGAAACCAAAAGCGGGGGCGGGCGGGAAGGAAAAGGGAGGATTTTGTCCCGAGGAAAGGCAGCCCAGAGGCGTCAGGCCCGTCCCCGCCGTGGCGCCGCATGGCGAAGGCCCCTCTCGCTGGGGCTGGGCGCCCCTCGGCTGCGCACGGCGCCCCGGCGCGGCCACCGGCGCAGCCCCCCGCGCAGCGGGCCGGCCGGGGGGAGGCAGCGGGCCGGCCGGGGGGAGGCAGCGGGCCGGCCGGGGGGAGGCAGCGGGCCGGCCGGGGGGAGCGGGGCCCGCGGCGGGGCGGGCGGCGCGGCGGGGCGAGGGCCCGCCTGCCATCTAGCGGCACCGGCCGCGCCGCCTGCCACCCACGCAGCCCCGGCGCGGAAAAACACCCCAAAGCAAAGCCCGGGCCCTGCCGACACCCCCCCGCCCCCGCCTCCATCCCTGTGCACGCAGGGGGATCGGTTTCTGTTCTGGAGGGGGGGGTGGTGGGGTGTCGGAGGGGTTTCTGCTAGCGGGGTCTTGTGCCTCTGCCAGGAAAATGCACCGAGACGTAAGTGCGGTGGAGCAGAAATGTATTTGCGAGCTGACGAGCCAGGCTGAAGCAAGGAGCCATGTACTCCTGCCTGTGTGTAATTTCCTTCACGCCCCCTCCTTACACCTCCTTTCCCCCTCCTTTTATGCCTCCTCTCCCCCACACACACACACTTACACCTTTCCCCCTTCTCTTATACCCCTTTCCCCCCTCCATTTATACCTGCCTTCCCCCTTCTTTTCTACCCCCTTTCCCCTCCTTTTATGCCTTCTCCCCTCCCCCCCCCCCCCCCCCCCCCCCCATCCTTACACCTCCTTTCCCCCTCCTTACACCTCTGTGGAGGATTTTTTCCTCCTTTCCCTCCCTCCAAAGAAACCCCCTGTGGCCACAGCCGGGCTTTCCCCTCCTCTCCATCCCTTCCCATCTTCTCCAGCCTTCCCCCTGCCTCCCATTTTGTGGCCTCACAGCTCCCACCCTGCTGTGGCCCCGATGGGGACTCAGAGCAGGGGAGCAGGGGGGACAATGCCACGTTTATGTTCTCCTTCGGTGACCTCGTATCTCCTTAACACCCCTCGGACCTTTCAGGGGTGCTGACACCCCTCTGTTTCTGCACCCGAAGGTCTGCAAGCTGAAGAGGGCGTGTGCCTGAGCCCCCTCTTCCTCTGCCTCTTCCTGCAAATTCCTTCAGGCAATAAATCTCCACACACACACACATACATTGTGCTGGGGCTGTCCTGTGCCACGGGGGTGACATGTCCCATTTCATCCCCACGGCATAACCTCATGCCCAGGGAAGGAAAGGCTCTTCAAAGGCCACCCCAGAAGAGATGGAGCAATGTGCTCCCTATGATCCTGTCCTGCCCCACAGCCCCGTGGGGTGCTTTTAGGGGGGCTGCAGAGAAGAGACCCAACATGGGCATCCTCAAACAGCCCCCTCAAGGTGCTTAGCAAATGCAAAGAGGCACAGAGCTAGAATCGGATGTACAAGGAGGGGAAAAGCTGGGCTCTGGACAGCCCTGAGATGTCAGCCAGCAGTGATGGTGTGCCCGGGGTGCCTGGTGGTTCACCCACCCACGTGGATGCCAAAAGGAAAGCCACCGCTGAGCTCGCCTTGCAAACCGGCACGAGGTGTGGGGTTCAGCAGCAATCCTCTGTGCTGGTAGAGGGCTGAGCACTTCTGCAGCACCCCAGGACCCAAGAGAACAGCGGAGATGGTACGGGCATGTTATCATAGAATAGTTTGAGTTGGAAGGGACCTTAACGAGCTTAAACATCTAGTTCCACCCTCCCTGCCATGGGCAGGGACACCTTCCACCAGCCCAGGCTGCTCCCAGCCCCGTCCAGCCTGGCCTTGGGCACTGCCAGGGATGGGGCACCCACAGCTGCTCTGGGCAGCGTGTGCTGGTGCCTCGCTGCCCTCACAGGGAAGAATTCCTTCCTTATATCTAACCTAAATCTCCCCTCTTTCAGTGTAAAGCCATTCCCCCTTGTGCGATCGCTACAGGCCCTGCTAAAAAGTCTGTCCCCAAATTATGGGGAACCCCATTATGTGTCTGTGCCCCAGCCCACAGACCCTCCATCAGCAGTGGATGCCCGAAGCCTTTCCATGCAGCTCCATGCTGATATAAAGGTTTATTTTTAGCTCCAGTATTAGCTTCATGTTGATTCCCAGACATACTCAGCTCTTCCCAATGACATCGCCTTGCAGATGGGGTCCAGCCAGCCCCGGGTGTGACCCAGTTCTGGGAGGCCAGTTTGCCCGCAGTCCCCCATTCGCAGCTATGGTTTGGTGTAAAATGCTGCCTGATGTTTCTCCCTTCCTGCCCCAACCCAGCAAGGACCCAGCAGCGGGCCTGGGGTCAGTGGCCCCTAAATCACACTGCCAGCCTTCAGCAGTACCATGGCAAAAGGGGCAGTCAGGGTTTCCTTGTGCACTCCCTACCCGCGCCCCCCCCCCAGCCTTGCTCAGGAAACATGTCCACCCTCCTTTTTCTGCCCTTTTTTCTTCTTTTAGTGCTTTGCTGCTTACCTAAAAAAATGACATGACTTTCAAAGTTCAAGTTGACTGTACAGTCCAATCCTCGTGCAAGCCCGGAACACGGGCAATCTAACGTGTCATGATGGATTTACTCACAAGGACGGGTCTTATGGCTCGGTCTTGTGCTCTCAGCCAGGTGCTTTTCAAAGCCCTTCGGGGGGAGAGCTGCACCCCCAGCCTGATGGGAATGGGCACGGAGGTGGTCTTTTGGGTCCTTGTGTTGAGGTTGTCCTGTACCACCAGGCCATGGTGCTGGGAACGGGTGCTGGACATGTTTCCTTTGCAAGGAGAGACGTTGCTGGGGCCAGCAGCGTGCACGAGGTGGGATTTCATCCAGGGAAAAAGGCTGGAGGCACCAGCCCCGCCCATCTCCATCCTCCTGATGAAGGGCTGCAGGGGACCAAGCATGCTTGGCTGCTGAGGACAGGAGGAAATCTTCTGGGAAGAGGGGAAAAAAAAAAAAAAAGGCATTTTGGAAAAGTGCTGCTACCTGGTCCTCCCGGTTCAGCACTGGCAAACCGAGCTTCTGGTCACTGGGGTTTCCCGTTTCACTGGGTCCTGCCACCTTCCCACCACCGTCGCGGTGTGCCTGCTCCCCATTCCCTTGCAAATTTGCTTTTGGGGATGGTTCCGCTATCCTCACACCTTTGATCGATCTATCCTTACACCTTCGATCACCGTGACGAGCTACAGGAGGGCTGCAGAGTCCTTACGCTCTTACCAGCACTGAATGAATTAAAAAAGAAATAATCTGGAACAGAGAAAAGCTCAGCATTTAACCGCACACTAGAGCCCTTTCCAGTAAGGTACGGCAGCGAAACAGAAACAGCAATTTGCAGCCAAATAAACATAACAGTGAAGCATTGGGAACAAGCAAGAGCATTCAGGACGAGCAGCTGCCCCACTCCCCCAGTCCCCCTGTGCCCCTGTCCCCCTGTCCCGGCACGGCACCCGCCGGGGGGGGCGGGAAACACCGCCGACCCCGGTGCGGGGGTGGGGTGGGGGAGGGGAACGGCCCGGGGGCGGGGCACAGCGGGCGGGGGTGGCGGCTGCACTGCGGGGGCAGGTGGCCCCGTGGGCCCGGCACTGCCCACGCACACCCGGGGACACACCCACGTAGGCAGGCACTGCCTACGCACAGCCGGGGGGCGGCAGGTATTACCCACGGACACCTGGGGTGGGATAGCCACTGCCCACGCACAGCCGGGGGACACACACAGGAATTGCCCACGCACAGCCGGGCCGGGACACAGGAATTGCCCACGCACAGCCGGGGGGGGGGGGTGCAGGAATTGCCCACGCATAGCCGGGGGGCGGCAGGTATTACCCACGTGTGCGGTGGGACAGCCAGTACCCACGCGCAGCCGGCACACACACACACACACACACCACGCACACCCAAGCACGGCCCACGGACACCCCGGGTGCCTGTGTACGTGTGCGCGTGCGCGCGCGTGGGTGTGCGCAATACCGTGCTCCACCCCGCGCACGCGCCCCACGGGCGGGGCGGGGCCCTGACCTCGCGCATGCGCAGCGCCCCCCTCGCGCCGCGGCGGCCGGGTGGGAGCGGGGGCCATGTGCGCGCGACGGGGGCGTTCCCGCGCGCCCCCTGTCGGCCCGCCGCCCCGTGCCGCCCCGCCCCGCGCCGTGCCGAATCTGCGGCGGGGCGGGCGCCGGCGGCGCTGCGGCGGCCGCTGCCCGTGCGGAAAGTGCGGCGGCGGGGCGCGGGCCGGCTTTACGCCAGGCGGGATTTCATCATGCGGGGGGGGGTAGGGCGGCGCGCCGCGCCTCTCCATGCCGCTGCCGCCCCGTAGCGCCCTGCCCGCCCTCCTGCACCGCCTGCGCCGCCTCGTCCGCCCGCCCGCCGCCCCGCTCCGCTCCCGGCCCCCCCCGGCCGCGACCCCCATGGACGGTCCGCAAGCCGAGGCGCTGCTTGCGCCCCTCAGGCAGGCGGTGCGGCACCAGGTAACCCGCCTCGGCCCGGCTGAGGGGCGTCCCCGCTGAGGCGGGTGGCGGCTGAGGGGGGACACCCGCCGGGGAGGACCCGCCTGAAGAGGGGTCTCCCGCCTGCGGGGCGCGGATCTCTCTGAGGGGGACGGGTGCGTGACAGACCCGCTCGGAGCTCCGGGCCCGCGGCGGCCGGCCGGTGCCTCGGCTCGGGTCTGTGGGGAGGTGTCCCCCCGTGTCCCCCCCCCGAGCCCTGCCGGCTGGCGCGGGCCGTGCTCCGGGTGGGTGCCCCCCTCGCGGAGTGAACGCAGTGTCTCCCCACAGCCCCGCAGGGCCTGCTCGCCACCTCCCCGCTCCCTGCTCGGGGGCGCCGCGCAGCCCCGGCGGGCTCCGGCCGGGCAGCCCGTAGGCGGGGGTCCGGGAGCCGGCCTTGGTCCCCGGGGGAGCGGGGGCTGCAGGTGCCTCCCCTGGGGTGGGTGTTGCGCTGCCCCGGAGCAGGGGCCGGCAGGGGGTGGGTGACAGGGGCTGCCCGCTCCCCTCCCCGCAGCGGTGCTGTGCGTTGGAGTCTGGCAGAACTGGATCAGTTCGTCAGGCTGCCTGGCGTCCCTCTCCTGGGCTCCGTGCCTCCTCTGCCCCAGCTGGGGCTGACTTTGTCATGCTGCTAGGGCCCCGTAGCTGGCTCTTCGCGTTTTCTTTCCAAAACAGCCTGCATAGGTTCCCTGATCCCATAGGGTCACACGATGATTTCCCTTTAAGAGCAGAGTTCGTGCTGGGGTTTGGAGGTAAACGATATTCTTTAGAATTGCATATTTGCCTGATGTGCTAAGGCACATCCTCCTTTGCACATTTTCCATTTCATCATTCTTAGTTGTCTAGATACATAGATGTCTTCTATTAGCTGGGACTGCATCATGTTCTCTTTCATCTCCCTCACAGGTGGAGCTGTTATCTTTATCTTCCTTGTTACCTGAGAGTGATTTATTTGCCTTATTTCCTAAGTGAATCTTGATCTTGGTGCTCTTGCTGTGTACGTTAATGGCAGTGGAGCTTGTTTATAGCACATGGGAGTTCCCCTTCCTTCAGCAGCAAGACCTATGTGTGTGGGTTCCCCATATGCCTCCTTTAAGTGGCAGAATCCATAGTCTTCTGCTTAGCTGCACACATAGCTACGTGTGTGTAGATCTACACATAGATTTGTGCATGTGTTTTCCCATTAAATAATTGGATTTATGACCCTCTAATTATACCAGCACTTCAATGAGTTTTTATTATGAATCATTGTACAGCATAATGCCTTGGCAGGAGAGCTTCTTGTAAATAAAACTATGATCTCTAGAGCTAGCCAATTTATTTACTTTAAAATCCTGCGTCTTGGGTGCTGACGTTTGCCTTTAAAGTATCAATGCACCCCTTCTTTCTGGCCGCCTGTGGGATTGAAACAGGAGTGTGGGGTGCCAGGGAAAGGTTTGTGGGTAAATTTGTGTAGCTGGGATTACAGATATTGTGTTGTACAGCTGACAGTAGTAATTCCCTGAGATGATTGCACAAGAGGAAAGGGAGGGAGTAACGATGACTGGGGTTGGTACCTTATGATGCAGAGGACCCTGTCTATCAGCTTGTGGAGAAGCAGTTTAATTAAACCTAAGGGACTCTTAACCTATGGAGAGGAAAGTGAGCAGCCTATCTTCCTGCAGCAGTGCCTGATGCAATAAGCTGCCGTGATCCAGGGGTGGATCCCTCTCTGCTTTACTGGTCTGTGGGACAAAGCTGCAGCAAAATTTGCCACATCGAGTGCTGCTGTGTACTCCTCCTCTGGGTTGGGCTCAAGATCGTAGCTTTAATTAGGTTGAGTCCTGTCAGCAAACATAATTATTTGCTTCAGTTGTGTGTTGTTGTTTTTTTTTTCCCTCCTTGCGTATGTCTGAGTACTCTTATAGATCAGGACAAAGAGTTGCTGTATGCTGCTTTTAGATGCTCAGCAATGAGCAGGGTGGTAGCTCTGTTGAGTCAGCAGTAGCAGCTTTGCAGCTTCCTTGACGTTTTTCCACTGCCGACCCCCTAGCTCAACAAAGGCAATTTGGACTTACTACTTTAAAAGAAAAAAAATACAAGAGATCAGATCCCTCCCTCTGCCACGTTACCCAGGAATGGCAGTTGAAATCCTCAGCCCTAGAGTGAAACTTTCATATTTTGGTATAACTAGTTAACAGGAAGGAGAGTGCAGATTTGTTCTGTTCTTGTAGCCATCGGGGTTAGGGAGTGTGACAGGATTCTTATTTTTCTCTTTTCTTTTTGTGTGTTTGGTTTAGTGCAGTCTTTTGAGGCTTCCTCCTTTATTAATAAAATTAGCCTTTTGAACTCCTTAGTCTCTGAAGCACTTTTAGCTTTTCTAATGTGATTACTGAGTGGCAATCTGTGTATTGTCTTCTTTTTGATTTCTCAGTCACCTGTAATATTAATGTCAGAAAAGCTCGGAATTGATGAAAAAGCTGTTGTGATGGAAATGTTGTATTCTGTTTGCAGTGGGTTTTTTTCCTTTTTTCCCCCTTCTTTTTGTTTAATGGGGAAGTGCAAGGTGCAAGAAAAATGCTGAACTTGGAGCATCCCATTCTTAGAACATTCCACATGAGAAGGCATTGACATCTCTGTGCTTTTTCCTTCTGGGTCAGCTCCTTTGTCCTTCTCAGTAATTCAAGATTGACCTTGGTTTTGGCTGAAGAAGGGTGGACTCAAAGGAAGACTTTTAATTAATTTATCTCCAAGAGCAAGCTGGGCGTGACTGCTGAGGATCATGTTCAGAAAAGCATGCTGTTGGATACTTAGGGATTGAATGCTTCCCTAGGGTTAAAGGGAAGAATTTTCCCCACAGGACGAAGAGGCCTTTGTGGAATCATAACAAAGTGATGGTGGTTTGACTCGGGTCAAGACCTCAGTGTAAGCCCACTGCATGGTTTTGGTGCTCTGAAACGTTTAGACTTCGAGGTTTAGTTTATTTCATTTTTTTAACTCCATTCCTTCCCGAAGTTGCTGGATAAATTTTAAAAACAGTAACAGTTTTTAGAGATAATGCAGTACCTTGTTTGCTTAGACATTAGGCTAACAATGCCTGTCTTCTGTGAGACCTTCTTCTAAAAATTTGTGTACTTACTGGCCAGTTTTGAATAGATGTGACAGAGGAAAAGAGGTCTGAAATGGTCATAAATTTTGAAGAAAAGGGAAAGGGTAGAAGGAAGAGAAGCCTTATTACTGAGGAGGAGGGCACAAAGCCTTTATTAACCATCTGAGAATCCACTTGGTGCATCCTCAAAGACAGAAAACTAGGATTTGTGGGAATCTGCTGTGAAGAGGTACATACAGGAAGATAGTTGCACACTGAGGTTTAATAACAGGTCTGGGATTTAACAGCGGGGGGGGGCATTGAATTTTTCTAATAATGCCTAGTTCTGCTAATTCTCAAATGCCTTCTCACTTGTACCAATTTAAGCAGCCTCTTGAGACCTGCGTGGAGGAGAGCTGGGAGCCAGGATGAAGCCCTCCTTCTGGAGTGACAGGGGAGCTCAAAGAAGGAGAGCTTTTCTCTATGGCATTCAAAGAAAGAATCGGTGTTGTGTTTTGTCTCCTTCTTCTAGGGAGAACTGGTAAGGAAACTGAAGGAAGAGAAAGCTCCTCAGGTGGATATAGACAAAGCTGTAGCAGAGCTCAAAGCTCGGAAGAGGGTCCTAGAAGCAAAGGTGAGTCTGGAAATTAAATTTGAGTTCCGCAGTTTTGTCTGAAAAGCCTCGAAATCTCTACTTAATGCTTTTTTATAGTATTGATTTGGGCTAGACTGTTTGAATGACTTCTGAAATAGTTTGCAAGTTTCCAACTAGTGGTAGTTTCATTCTTTATCTGTTACGCTGATACCTGTTAGCATTAAATAATAGTGTGCAAACAAATATGTGTTCAGGTTGTTTGTAAGTCAAAGCTGAAATTCAGTGTGTATGTTGCTAATCTTTGTTGACTGTATAGATCTTTTTTGTGTGCAGTGAGAGGATGTGCTGCTTGCTCTAGCAAGTTTCATTTTCAGCTTCTTTGTGCGGATTTAAATTCCCAGACTGGCATAGAAGGTGTTTCTTTAGAAACCATTTTCTTTGCTACTGTTTAAACAAAGTTTTTGGAGATGTTTCAAGTAGCCTATGATTTCCCTCAGCCTTATAGAGAGGGGTATATTGAAGTTGCGCCCCCTTTTTGAAAATGCGAATGTGCTCTGGAAAGTCTTTCTGCAAATGGAAATGATGGAAACTCAAGTTTGTTTTGTCTCTAGATTCATAAACAAGAAAAAACAGGCTTCCTTATCCTGCAAGCTCCCCTCCCCTTCTCAAACTGAAACAATAAATAGAAACTCCTGAACGGAAAAACAGTCAGGTAGGCAGATTCAGCCAGGAAAACTGTGAGGTTCTTTCTGATTTGTATTTCATATAAAAATGATTTTGTGCTTTGGTGGTAGTCTTAAAAATAAATTAATAAATAAATACACCACTGCTTGCAACTAACTTACTGTGAGAAGGTGAGTGTAGCGGAATTAAACCAGTCGACTCTGTTTATCCTGCATAGTCACATGAGGTGAACAGTCAGTGCTCCCTGCCGGCTCTGGCATGATGGTTACCTGTTTGCATACGTTTAACCCAAGTAAAAAGATGTCATTTTTACTTAGTATTTGGCATAGAACTGTGCCTTGAAACCATTGCATGAAACCCATATGGATAGCTGTGTTGTCCTGGAGTAACTAGTTTCTAAATATCTTCCCAATTCTGTTTCCCAGCCCTCGGAAGCTTGGCGTAGAGTGACACAGCAAGGCAAGTTAGGGGTCATGGTATGCATTTGAGCCCCACCTTCCGTTGGAAGAGTGCCTGTAGGATGCAGTGTAGAGGCGTGCTTACCAGTTACACAATTTGTGTGGGTGGTATCCCTGTCAGTGCAAGAATGACCTTGCAAATGCAGCATCTGCCCTTGTGAGTGCAGCACTCCAATACAGTCCTTCTTGGTGGTGTTTCCAGCAATGCATCAGTCACTTGCACCTTTTGCAGAAGGCAGCAGTGTGAGTGCTTGTTAGCTTTAGCAGCTGGTAAGTTTTCTGCTGGTACAGTTTTCAAGCCCTGTGACTCCTACTTAAAGATAGCAGAGTGGCTCTGAATTTGAGGCTTTGAACAGGGCAGAGAAGTTGAGTGTTTAAAATTCCTTGGCTTTATGTCCTCAAACTATATCATAAGTCAGAGATGATTCTGTTTCTCTACGGAGTCTTTCTTGCCCTTGAATACTAACACAGGTACTTTTCTGCCTTCTATTTATGAATATATTTATGTTTATGAATGCCAGATAGAAGAGACTGTTTCTTTGACTTCTGCAGCAGTTCATGAACTATTCTCTTTAGGTAATAGAAGAGGGCTCTACAGTTTTCTGTGCCCACTCCAGTTGTTCCTCTACTAGCCGTTTCTCCCTGCCAGCTCAGAATTGGGCTGTGTCACTTGCTCTTCTTCTTCCAGCTCTGGGCAAAAGCCATCCTTTCTCTTAAGAAACCCTGGTCATTGTGAAATGTGATTCTATGATTTTAGGCAGAAAGTGCCAAATGGATTCCCTTTCCATGCTTTAAAAGTACTTTTCTGGTGCTTGCTGTCATGTGTGTGCTCTCTCTGTCTTTGACTCTTTCCATCTCTCATGCAATTACTCCTTGGCTTATGCTAATTCATGGGAGCAGCAGATGTACAGTGCTTTTAAAATTAGGCCACGTTTATTTGTCTTTATAGATGCTAAAAGAAGAAAAGTTTGAAACTATTGGTTGTACAGTACTTTCTGTTACCAAAAGGCTGTTCAAAATGGTAGCATTAGCCACTGAGGAGGATCTGAATTAATTTATTGAGCTTCTTGGCTTCACTCTGCTTTAATTATCAAAATATCATGCTTGAAGAAAATCTTTCAGGTCTGTTGACTTCACTAATGGGAGTTGATTGCAAAAAATCGTAGGTTTTCAGGTAAAATGGTGAGCCTGCTGTAAAACATTTTCACAGAATCTGGGCAGCGCATTTAGGCACTCTTAAATAAATTTTCTGAGTGCAGCAGGCCGTATTTGTGAAAGCCTACATTTTGCAAGTAGATCTTTGTGCAAGTAGCAGACATACACCTTTGGCAGAGCACAGGGATGATGATGATGTTTGTAATTGTCATAGTCAGAATTCTTTCATGTGAGGTACACTTTATTGAAAGCTTCATTTATGCCAAGAGTTAGATATTTGTAGTTCAAGCTAGTCACTCCAAGCTCTTTTTATAGTCAGGAGAGGGAAATAGGTCAGAAGAATTGCTTTGGAAATTGACATTTTCCAGTGATTGTAAAGAAAGCTGAGGATGACTAGCTTAGACTTAGTTGTCTGAAAGTCGGGACAGATGAGTCTGCCTCAAGTGTCTAAAATGCTGCATTCGGACAATCATGCTTGTAATTGAGCACTTGAATTTCAGTGTGACCATTGCTCTTTGGAAAATGAGTATGTTGGCAGGATACCTTTGCTTCAAAATGGGGTTTACAGACTTTTGACTCATAGTGGTGAATGGAGAGGATTTCTCCTCCTGCCAGAAATGGGAGCAATTAACTGTTTTTGGTTTGCTTGAATTAACAGGAGCTGGCCTTACAGCCCAAAGATGACGTTGTGGACAGAGTTAAAATGGAAGATACTTTGAAAAGGAGGTTTTTCTACGATCAAGCCTTTTCTATTTATGGAGGTACGGATATGAAGAGATGTACATTTTAATCCATTTAGGCTAATGTTGTGGTCTTTCTAGGTGTGTGAAATGACATCGTGCAACATTACATTAATGCAACACAAAGGCATTATTTTTAAAGTTGGCTTTAAACTTTACTTCTTGAGTCTGTAAGCCTTTCAAAAGTTCCCCCTTCCTAAAGTCTGTGGGTGGGGAGGGGGCTCAAATTTTGTCTTTTGTTTTCTGAATGTAAATGAGTGGACCTTAGGCTGCGTGTTCTGAGCAGTTCATTGTAGAAGATTGTTTCTTTGCAGAGGGGTAGGGTGTTTTGGTGTTTGAGGGGGTGATCAGCTTATTTCCTTGTGACTGTTTGTCTCTGTCAGAGCTTTTCTTGGCTAGATAGTGCGCAAAATTAACATGAACCTTAGAACCTGTTACTTTAGTGAACTTTGTCAATGAACAGGTGCAGGTGAACAAATGTGGCTGTTAAACCTCTTCAGAGAGCTGATTTGAGCATTTGGGGGGGGCAGCACGATGCCTGTATTGTTCCTGCTCTATCACCTAAGACACTAAAATAAATACTCTAGGTTGTTTTATTGGATTTTTCTTTTTTTTCATTGTTGTGCCTAACCTAGGGATCAGCAGATATGTGTTATTACTGACAATAACGTACTGCTTTGGCCCATACATTATCACCTCTTCTGTATTCAGATTCTTCCTTCAGCTAAATTGCTTGCACAAAACTCTCCACAAACTGTAATCCGTCGGTGGAGGAAGTGTGACTTTCACAGTTGTTGGTATTTATCAGTTTCAGCTTCTACCGCTATCTGAGGGCCCAGTGGGCTCCGCAACTGAACTGTATTGGTTAGTGTGTAGGGCAGTGTCTGTCTAGGTCCTTCATAGAGTTTACTTTCAGCCTTTATGTTATGGGTCTTTATGTAAAAAGCCTCTCTATGGTGAGCCACATTCCGTATTCTGTTTAGCCCAGGGAAGCTGGTGCTTCATGCTCAGAAAATGACTTCAAGCCAACTGATGGAAACACTGGGAAGGGAGGATGTTTCCTCATAACAATGCAGGTTCATACAATGTAGGACCTACTGCATTTTATTTTTTTTTTTACCTTATTCTCTTTGCAGGTGTCAGTGGTCTGTATGACTTTGGGCCTGTTGGGTGTGCTTTGAAGAACAACATCATCCAAGCATGGAGACAGCACTTTATTCAGGAAGAGCAGATCCTGGAGATTGACTGTACCATGCTTACGCCAGAGCCGGTTCTGAAGTAAATATAGGTCTTTTTTCTTTCCTGCAGCATATAATTTCTGGTTGTAGTTGCATTTTACAGTCTTCTGTAAAATTACCCACAGGAATCTTGAGACTGGGTCACCCAATTTCATACCTTGTTGCAGTGCAAAATAATTAGATGGCAGTGCACAGGTCAACGTGAGAAGCTGTTCCATAAATCGGGGAGAGCAGTGGGACTTACGTCTGAGAGTCTGATGTCTTAATGTCTCCTTGCAGTCCCATTAAGAAATAAATTTCCATTATCCCTTTTTTTCTAAAAGATCAAGAAGAGAAGAAAAAGAATTAGGTGACTTGCCTAAACCTGGAACACCTGAGTCATAGTTTAGGACAGTGGCCAGGTTGCTCGACCATCCTTTCCTTCTCTGTGGAGGGGTGGCAATCTGCAGTGTGTTAATTGAGCTCTGAAAGCAAATGGTGCCTCTGTAGCCCTGGGGATTGAAACCCTCTTTTTATCCACACGCCAGGTAGAAGGACCATCTTCCAGGGTGAGGGCATAGTTCAGATTCTGGACACTTCACCTCCACATGTCTCCACTAAGACTACCCACAGGTTTGCTAAATATGTCAGGAGCTTTTGGACTGAGAGCCTGAGTGGAGTGAACTGCATTACTTTGTATGGGTCATGGCACAACGGGCAGAAGCTTTCATGGATCACTGGTACAAAATAGTGGAAATCTGTCCACCTGAATTACTGGTTACTCTTCACAACTGCGTCTATGTCTTGCTTTGATCACGATGCAGTTCCTACAGGCGCTAAGTGTCATCTTAAGGGACACGTTTTAAGATGTAGTGACACAGATCAGATTTTCTGTGGGATGGTACTGCTTAATGTCAATCTATAACCTGAAGCAAGAGTGAGCCTACAGTTTGGGTGCATAGTTTAAAGCATTTCTTTTTGGTTATGGTCTGTCCACTGCGACAGTACCCAGGGCTGTCTGGTGGAAGTTTTCATGTTCTTTTTTCTATCATCTTTTCTAGGACTTCTGGCCACGTAGACAAGTTTGCTGACTTTATGGTGAAAGATGTGAAAAATGGGGAATGTTTTCGTGCTGATCATCTCTTAAAAGGTTTGCTTTTATTCCAAGGCTAGGTGGCCTTGGGGATTTCTTGCAGTGGTACAAATGTGGGAAAAGACTTATCTTTCTCAGGGGAGGCCAATTGGTGTAGCCAGTCTTTTGTACTTGTGTTTGTAGTTCGTTAATCCTACCATACCAAAGATCCCCGAAGTTCTCAGTTTCAGCCAAATGTTGTGTTAGTGTCCTGTGTTACATGGTTGGGTCATTTTTATGAAATCCTGGGTCATCAGGCCATAAAAGATCACTGTGTTGTCTAAGCTGAGGACTCCCTATATAACAACATTCCTGTCCTCTACCATGTTCTGGTTTTTGTTTTCTTGAGTTTCAGTTGCTTTTTGTTTGGAACTGAGAAATGACTTAATGATGATACAAGGGGACAGAGCATGCTTTCCCTATGCAAAGTTCAATTACGTGGTGACTGCTGACTTTCGTATACCTTAGAACTCAGCTGACTTTTGGGAATGCTAAACAGACTTAATGCATTTCTTAGGTTTGCAAAGTCTTCACTCTTCTTTCTGGTTATTGATTAAAATTTGTTTAAAAAACCAAAAAAAAAAGGAAAACTTTTTTATGTACAGCTCCATTATGAAAGGAAGGACTGTTCTGCTCTAGGTTTAAGTTGCTTGTGCTCTCCAGTTTTCTAGCGTTTTCCTTGGAAGTTAAGTATATAGAACAATGCGCACTGGCATCAAAGCTGCTTTCATACTATTTTGTTAGAATTTTTGTTTTATTAAAAAGACAAACAAAAGAAGCCCATCTGAGCTCTGCCCACTTGGCACACTGAACAGCATCTTAAACAAGAGTGTCCCTGTCTCTTCTGCAGCCCATCACTGGTTAACAGCCACCTGCTGTTACTGACACTAAAAAGTTGGATTGCTTTTTTCAGATGAGTGGGAAATGTTGGCATCGCTGTCTGCCTTTGTATCTCATGGAGAATGTTGTGCTTTAAAGTGGAATGCAGTCTAACCCTACTGTACCAACTCAGTGCATGCCTCTGAGTGCATTTGGATAAAATTAGCCATACTGGCTTGGGATCAGATGTTGCTTTTAATTTCCAGTCCGTATAGAAAGAAAATAAGGAGAAAGGGACTACAAAGCCATTGCTTGGGTTTAGAGGAACGAGTATTGGAAAGAAACTAGATAAGGACCTGTTGTTTCCCCTGTGGTGCGTCACATCAACAAACTGTAGATCAGCATTGCCCTGATGACAGGAGTGGAATTACCCTGATAGACACTAGCAAGACAACGGGTGGGTATACACTAACAGTCATACTGGAGGATCCTCCTGATTTTTTCAAGCGTTAGGTTGGGGTCTGTGATGGTGTTGCAGTACAAACTCACTAAGTACTTCTTTTGCTTACAGCTCACCTGCAAAAGCTTATGTCTGACAAGAAGTGCACAGCAGAGAAAAAGGCAGAAATGGAAAATGTTCTAACGCAGGTGGGTGCCTGCCTGGGGAGGTGGATGCTGCAGGGATATGGGTGTAACTGAGGAAGTGCGATACACCGAGTCCAGAGGCAGTGCCCCTTCTGTGTCTCTGAAGATGCTCAGAAGTCTTTGCATCAGAGATATATGTCCGGCTGTACATGCTCCTAAATACTGAAGACTTAGTTGTTAACAAATACTGTAAACTTGCTGGTTAATCGCATCTCCTTCCTTCTGCTGTTTTGGAGAGTAACTGCTGTTATATTTGTCCCTTGAATGTTGGATTGGTGGGGCTGAAGCTATGTTCTTGGAGCTGGTGTGCTCTGTTCCGCTTCACGCCCTGGCAAAAAGCCTGTCTCTTCTGAGTCCTCCCCCTGTACCTTTGTAAATTCCTGACTGGGATTGTGATACAAAGGAACAGAGACGGATGAGAAGTTTTCTGAATCAGCTTAGCACTGAATTGGTATGTTTTAAAGTTGTCTTGGCTTTGAAGTACTTGAGATTAATTCCTCTGTCTCTAGCACCCCGCACACATTTTTCCTGTTTCCCATGAGAATAGCTGGTGCTCCAGGCTGACATTCCTGAGCAGCTGTGCAGATGTTTGCCTTTTTTTATTTGTTTTCTTACCTTGTTTTTAATGTTTGTTCTTATGACTTCTAGGATAAATACTTCTAGAGCCATGCATAGAATGAATGTTTCCTTCTAGAAAGAGCAACTTTTTTTAATCCTGTGTATTGCACCACTGGGAAGCTCTCATTAGGTTTTTCATACTACCACGCTGAACTTTGACCATTCTTTAGGGGAATTTATCTATTAATGAACTCTTATCTCCTGTCCTTTCTCTTATACATGAAGAATCATGACAATTAGTGCTAGAGGCAGCTCATTAGATTTTAAATTTGAGTGTTAAATCATTGCTGTACTGTTCAGTATAGACCCTTTATGGTACTTGGGTCTAGTAACTACATTTAAATGTACATATGCAGAAAGCTAGTACGTTAATGCACAAGACAGTTGCAGAAATTGTGGGTCTTGTGCAGTTAGATTGCAGTTAGATCTGTAGTTCTGCTGCTGCTTGATTCCCATCTTCCAGAGAAAGGGGAAGGTAGGGTCCTGGAAGGGGCTGAGATTATCCTACTTGTGAAAGTGTCCAGTCATTGCCAAATTGTTTTCAGAGCAAATGGAGAATCTTTCACCAGGAAACCCTGTGCTGCAGATCTGTTCTATTTAACTAAAATGTAGAACAGCTCTAAAAGAGAGCATCTAATGCACAGCTTGACTGCTGTGTTTCATGCACCAGAAGAAAAAGAAATGAATGCTGACAAAGCCCTGCAGAAATTTTAGCTTTCTTCTCTCTCATTGCTTTATTTTTTCTTTTTTTTGTTCCCAACTCAGTGCTTCCCATGCCTTAGCTGAAACTGTTCAAAAGAAGCTGCTGGTGGGTGGAGATGCAGTCCCAATGACTTTTCTGCTTTACACCCACTGTTATGCTCAGTGCTTGCATTTCTATCTAGACTTCAGACTTTCTGTGGTATGACTGAGTCGTGGACTTATGTTACTAAAATGGGTTTGCAGATGTGCAGTGTATTCTTCTGTTACTGGTTCAAACCTAGCTTGTGTGAAAATGTCAAGATTTCAGAGCTGTAGATCATGCTCAGCAAAAGATGAAGCGGACATAATTAATTCCTGTTATCTTGTCTAGTAATTAAAATAATTCTCCTGTGTTTTGGTATTAGTTGGACAATTATGGCCAGCAAGAACTTGCAGATCTCTTTGTGAACTACAATGTGAAATCACCAATCACTGGGAATGACCTGTCCCCTCCTGTTTCTTTCAATCTGATGTTCAAGACCTCCATTGGGCCTGGAGGAAACATGCCTGGGTAGGTACTAATCTCATTCTGCTCACACTGTCCCTTCTTCATAGATCACTTGGAGTAAAAATGCAGTCTCAACAGGATTGAAATACGCAATTTTTTCTTGAGTAACCTTCCCTTGCCTTTCAGTCCCAGCCTGCTCTGGCAGGTCAGCATTCCTTGTATCTTGGTGAAAGGCAGGATAATCAAGGAGCTGTTGCAGAGTCGTGAAAATACTTGAAGCAGATAGACCATGTGGATCACAGCTATGCCCTTGCTTGTTGGAGTAGTTTCCATAAAGCCAGTTAATGCTGAATCCGCAATTGTCAGCAACTGCTTGGCTATAGAGAACCTGTTTCAGGATGAAGTTATTTAGCAGGGTGATCGTAGCATCAGTTGCTAGGTGTTTGTAGTTAGTATGTGACAATGTAGAAGCTTTCTTGTCTTGAGTTGGGGTCTCCAAAACTAAGACAGAAACCTCTGTTGACGAGTGGAGGATATAATTCTTGCATATGCTCTGGGATGGGATCAGAGGTACACGTCATATGTCTTCTCCAGTATAGTACATGAAATAATCTATGTAGGTGGTATTCTCTGTGGAAATCTCAGATCACTGTAGGGGTTGTAGGGACGTTACACTAAAGCCGCTTCACAGTTTGTGTGACAGCAGAGCTGCAGTTACGTATCGCCTGCAAAACTCACCTTTGTAAGCAGGCTGGAACAGCTCAGGACTACATAGGAAAGGCAAGGGGGGTGCATTCCTTGTGACCTCCTTGATGTCACTGGCCACTGTACTTCATTCAAACACCTTTTTCCGTTCTGTGCTTGCATTTCAAAAGCAGCCAAATCATCCAGTTTGCGTTTGAGAGTAACTGGAGTGCTGTGTTTGGGCTGCGGCTGGTGTTTGTTCAGTCTTTTCCCCTCAGTCTGTTGCTTCATTATTTTGTGTCTAGAGTTCAAAAGACTCGGGAGTAAAAGTACCACCTTTAAGTTTTGTAGTAACTGTGTTTTTCTTTTCTCACTGATTTCCCCTCCATTTTATCTTCCTGATTTTTTCCTCTCCCCCCATCTCCTTTCAGCTATCTGAGGCCAGAAACTGCCCAGGGAATATTCCTCAACTTCAAACGTCTTCTGGAGTTTAACCAAGGCAAACTGCCTTTTGCTGCTGCTCAGATTGGAAATTCCTTCAGAAATGAAATCTCACCCCGCTCCGGCCTCATCAGAGTGAGGTACTGCAAATTTCCTCTTTTAGCAGGAGGGTACCTGGGAGCAGGTAGCGCCTCCCTTTTTGTTCCAGTGTTCGTACATGATTATGTCACTTTCATGCTTGCTTCCAGAGGCCTCCAGATTATGTGCCTAGTGAGTCTCTGTGTTCATGGACAAACTCTTATATTAAGATTTTAACTACAGAGTTCTATCTAAGCCTGGCTGGTTAGAAGTAGGAGCTCTGAAATAGCTGCTGTAATAGAAACACCTACTTTAAACTCAGTTTTACTAACAAAATTTGCTTCCATCATAATCTAAACAAATCATAAAGTAGCTGTGTTCTCTACAGAACATGCAGCTTTGCTTGTTTATATATGTTCATGTGATTTACTTTAAAACTGAAATCTGGAATCGAAACGTGATTGACCTTGTAGCGGTATTTTATTGCCTTGGTTTTGCAGTTCTGCAGCTTAATACAGAAAGGAAGTTGTGAGATAACCTGACTCAGGAGATGTGTTTGTGTCCCAAGAGCAGTCAATCAGGAAAGCTCAGAGTTACTGAGTCTCAGGTTGAAAGTGATTATTGTATTTCCTTAAGGATACTCTCTGTGTTTTAACCGAACTATTTTGAACAGAAGTCTCTTCTGTCTAATTTGGAACAAGAGCTCCCATGCGCAGTCAGTGTAGTTCTGCCATGCACACAGGCAGAATGTGTCGTAAACTTGGGAACTGATTAATATGGTGCTGTAAATGGTGCCACTGAGAGGCAGTGGCATCGTTAGCACTAAGGGAACTCTGGAATTTTCTTAGTCCTCATATGCTCTCTTGCACATCTGGGAATGAGAACTTTTCTCATTGAAATGCATTTTCAGTCAAATATAAATTATATGCTTGTGACACATTTATTGGAGACTGTTATGCTATCATAGCAAATTATATCCTGATGCCTGTGATTTAAAGTTAATGATTACCTAGAGCTTTTTAAAGGTTCTTGATAGCAAGCTAATTCAATATAAAGCAATTTCAAGCAGGAAGGTTAAGAATCAGTCTGAGTATAGATGTGTTAAAGATAAGCTCTTAAAACAGAATGTACACCGTTGCTGAATGTAGCGGTATCGTTATCTTCAAGAAATTGTCACCTCACCTGGTTATTTTAGGTATCTCTCATGTGAGTTAAAGCTACTGAATTAATCAGTGGCTTATTCTTCATTGACCCTGTAGGAAATGTACAATTCTAATATGGGCAGCAGTCTGGAAAAACTCCAGAGAACTTCTGAAAGTATTTCTAAAGGTGCTAATCTCTGCTCTGAATCACAGTGGTGATAACCATGTCCTGGAGATCTATAGATGAATTTGTGGAAAGTTTTATTAGGAATTCAAAGATAAAACTAAATCCAGTGTCGAGGCTGGTTCATATTCCAGTCGTCTATACATTGGCTCGGCTCTTGGTTTACATGTGTTTTTAAATTGCTGACTTGCTTGTGAGAGGCTAAAGCATAAACTTTTATTAGATTGGCTGTGTCTAACAGATGAAATATTTAATACACGTGGTTGGTTGTGTTTCTGTTAGGGAATTCACCATGGCAGAAATTGAGCACTTTGTGGATCCCAGTGAGAAAAATCACCCCAAGTTTCAGAATGTGGCAGATCTCAACATTCTCCTGTACTCTGCCAAGGCCCAGGTCAGCGGGCAGTCCGCCCACGTAATGCGGCTGGGAGATGCTGTCCAGCAGGTAATGTTCCTCTAGCAGGCACATGGAGCTTGCTCTTTTGAATATTTCCTTCAAGGCTAAATTACAAACTGTTATTTTGATGCCAGCTGGGGTTTGCTCCCAGATTTAAGAGTCGGTTCTCTTCAGTGAATCAGTGTGGCTGAAATCCAAGCCTGGCCCTTGTTATCAGTAATGAAAGGCTGCAGGTTGTGTTGGGATAGTGGTTGGAGGCTAAGCTTCACACTTGGCTGGTGGGAGAGCAGCAGTAAGGAATACTAGGATCTGCCAAAAGCTCAGCAGTGACTAGGAATCTAATACTTGGCTGCTGACCCCCATCAGTACGTGGCTGGCACATTGGGGTTTCACTACCTGATTCTCCATCCATGCAAATTATGAATGAGTAGATTGACCAGCCTCCTTCAGCCCACCCACCAAAATACTGCCCCCCCCCCCCCCCCCCCCCCAACCTAAATGGAAAAACCCCAAAACCAAACCACCACCACCACAAGAATGCCCCCCTGCCATTGTACTGCAACTGCGAACTGTAGGGTACAGCTGTTGCAGGGTCTGGAGCCGTAATTGCAGTTCCCATGCAGTCATCATACCTGTGCCTGTACTGTTGCAGAAAATACTGCGAGGTATTTTCAACTAGGTGATCTTCAGAGACAGTTAGTGATGAGTTCTAGAGTAATAATAACTTACTATTTTGTTCAGATGGAGATACTGCCAGTGGCACTGGGTGAATTTGAAAAGATTTAATAGTTTCAGGAGAAACAGTACTTTATCATGGGCAGCTGCAAGAAGTTCTATCTCTAACATGTCAGGTTGTCTGCAGAAGTACAGCAAATCATTACTTTGCTTCCTTAGGAATTAATGTCTGTGGTTTGGTTTTTTTTCTTCCTGCTTTTTCCCTTTCCAGGGTGTGATCAATAACTCCGTTCTCGGTTACTTCATTGGCAGAATCTACCTCTTCCTTACAAAGGTCGGTGTATCCCCAGAGAAGCTGCGCTTCCGACAGCATATGGAGAATGAGATGGCTCATTATGCCTGTGACTGCTGGGATGCAGAGTCCAAAACATCGTATGTAAGTGACAAAGTGAAACAGCAAGTGGCACTCCCTGTCAGATCTGTTGGTAGTGCAGGAAGGGGTTCTGGTTTATTTCTTGTTTTTTAAAACGAGGGCTATGAGTCTGATGTTTCTGTCCAGTCCCACGTTGGTATGAACATACTTACTGCAGTGAAAATATTCTGAATCCAGGATTAAGGGAACAGGTCAGCTCCCTGCAGTGAGCTTGCACAGAGTTTATGAATTGTTGATGTTTCCTTGTAGGTCCATGCTTCAGGCTCTTCTTTGCTGGAGCCTGAAGTTGCCTGGGGACTTTTCTCTGGTTGAATTTCATATAGAATTAAAGGGAACCAAGTCCTGGTGCTTTCCAAAGGCTATAACCCCTGTAACAGCAGTGGGGAATGATTTGTTTTGCTGGAGGCATTATTCCAGGGCATACTCCATCCTGCTTGAATATTTGCTTTTCCTTTCCCACTTCCAAGCTGTGAGAAATGAGTTAATTCCTGCCAGTTCAGACAGCTGGTGCTGCGAGAAAAATTTCCCAAGGATTTTTTGTCTTCCTGCTGAGCCATTAAGAGCTTTTCAGTTCAGGCCTTGTTGAGTGCTTTGTCTTTCTTTTGCATTGTTGGTTGGATTTTGAAAAATGTGTTGCTTTTTTCTTTCAGGTAAACCAGCAGTAATAGGGGCAAAGCTCTTAGACTCATTTTAGATTTTCTTGGAGGGCTTTCAGCCTCTTCAGTAAGTCTCAGCCAAGTATATCAGCTGGAATTATAGTTTCAAAAGAAATGTCGTAGAAGGCGTAGTAACTAGACTGTATTGATTATGAAGTCATTCCCCTCTTCAAGGGTGTAGAATCTACTTTTGGGGGTTGAATCTGAGTAAAAAAGAAAAAAAGTTATTTCATTATTTTTCCTTCATGTAGTGAAGCATATGTTCTTCTGCCTGGTTAGCCTTTCCAAGGATTCTAGGATATATGCAGATTTCTGAAAATACCTAGACAACTCTGTGTATTCTAGTTCCTATAAGGGATCAAAAGATGTGACGGGATTTTGCTGAGGTCTGTGGGCTAGCCTGTGACATTGCAGTGACCCTTATCTGATGGATGACCCCATCTGCAGACCTGACTGGGTTGAGAGCCAAACTGGTAGCATGCTCAGCCCAAAGGTGTCTGCACATGGAATGGTTCAAGGCTTCAGATGGTGCGGACAGCCTTACTTACGGGCAGGAAGAACCTCGTACAACCTAGGAGTGAGGAGGTTGTGTGTGGTTGGTGGTTTTTCTCTGTGTGGTTTTTTTGGCTTTTTTGTTTGCTTGCTTGGGGTTTCTCTCTCTCTCTGATTTTAAGGAGCTGAGATAGACTTACCATGAGCGATGTTCCATTACAGCTAGTTAGAGGAATAGAAGCCAGTAAAGTTCTGCCAAACTTAAGCAAAAAAATTCTTTGCATCTTGGGTGTGTGATTTGTCTTCATATAGAACAGACCTGTAGAAATGATTGAACCGATGGCTTCCTTTGAATATAGACAGCTGATTTCCCTAAGTTCAGAGCCTCTCATTGCAGCCAGCCCAAAACAGGCTGGACATGCGTGTGCCATACCACGTAAATAAGATTAATAAACTTTGCAAGCCTTGTCATGGATAGGGGCAACACTCAGAGCAGTATGTCCCAACAGCCTAACCCAGAAGTGAGGACAGCAATCCCAGGGGCATGACAAAACCACCGTGTGAGCTAGGCTTACACTTTGGTTTGTCACTTAACTCTGACCAAAAATGTTTATACCAACTTGCAGCACTCTGTAGTAAGCAGTTAACTGCTCTGAATAGCTTAAAATCCATCCTGTAAAATCATTACATAAACCTGTATTTTGTGTTTTCTGAGAAGTAGCTGTAGTACCCTAATGGTTTAATTTGTGAAAAATTCCCCAAGATTTTCTGGAACACCATGATTCTTCAAGCACTGGAATTTCTTCTGTTGACATACCTTTCCTGACACCCTGCTATATCACTGCAAACCGGAAAACCACACAGCATCTGGCTGCCTATATGTCCATGCTGATGTGACAGTGAATGGAAAGCAGCTGATGTGCCTTTTGTTATACAGGATTGTCTTTTAGAAAACCCAGATGGTGGTTGTATTTGCTGCAAGTGTAAGGAGGCTTCATCTATTCCGTGTGCGTGAATGATGTTTTGAGATTCCTCCTTGCTGTACATAATGAAATGTTGAAAGAAGTGCTTTCCTTGCATGAGATCTGTCTTGGTAGCTCATAAGCCAGGCTTTCAACCGTTCTAATGGGGCTGGTTGCCTGCTGTCTGTTCCATACTTGCGGAGCAGTGAAGCCCTGAAGGCATGATGTCTCATGTGCCTGTAGCATGTGGGTGATAGGACTGTGTGCTCTGGCCCCAACCCTAAGCTATTGGCACAGGGCTGTGTTCTGCCAAGCCATGTGGAAAACCTGGCCCTGAACACAGGCACTGGTTAGATAACTGATCATTTCCTCTGAAAACAAATGGAATCATTCAAATGACGGAGCAACTAGTGAGTGAGGGCTGCTTATTGTAACAGAGCTAATTATGTAGAAAAAACAGTCATGGGAGCAGGGAGGGCTTAAGGGTGAGTAAACATATTTGATGCTTAAGTGGACAAAAAAAGTGAGTTGGTGAAAGCTTCTGCTTTTGTTTTTTCAGGGTTGGATTGAGATTGTTGGCTGTGCTGATCGTTCCTGCTATGACCTCTCCTGCCATGCCCGTGCCACCAAAGTTCCTCTTATAGCTGAGAAGCCTCTCAAAGAACCTATATCCTTTCAGAATAAACCAGATTCTCTTGAAGTGAAAAGTGATCTGACAGTGAGATGTCTTTGAGAGCTGTGCAGCTCTATTTTAAATTACATCTGTAAAGTTAACAGGGAAACCTGGAGCTACAGACCAGCATGACTTTGGGAAGTAACCTGCAAAGAACTGAGCACGTAGGTGACTTTACCCTGGTTGGCAAAGGGGCTTTACTATTTTGCTTGGTTTTTTTCTAACTTAATGCTAGGCTCTGTTTTGGCTGTGAAGCATGGTTTAAATATGAATGTGGGGTTACTATCCCAGGTTACTCAATGACATTCCATGGTTCTGCTGCTAGCTGTACTTGTAAAAAATGTATTCTTGTATTCTTTCAAAATTCGTGATGTTCTGCCTTTCAGTATTTTTCTATTGTTCCTTTCTTCTCTTGGAGAGGAGTTCCTTAATCCAGTAGTGGAGGAGATTTCTTTGTGTTGAGTAGCAGTTAGCTTTGACATAGCAAAAGAACCAGGCCCTGCTTTCTGTCGTCTCAAACTCCTTAACTGCCTTGTACAGAACAGTTAACATTGTTCAGTTTGAGGCAAATAAGGGAGCCATTGGCAAAGCTTATAAGAAGGACGCAAAGGTGGTGATGGAATACCTTTCCATGTGTGATGAGTGTTACATCACTGAGATGGAGCAGCTACTCAACGAAAAAGGGTGAGCTGGCTGTGTGCGCATCGTAGCCTTCTCTGACACCTCTGATGAAGGTTCCCAAAGTGCTGCTGGATTAATTTGAGCCACCTGAAACCAGCTTCCTTGTGAGAGAGTAGATTGAGTAGATAATCTGAAATGTTTTAGTGCTCTCCCACCCATTGTGGTCATCCATCAACATATCTTTTGATGCATGCACATAAATGTGTAACCACGGTATTCAAGTGTTTATGTTTGTGGGAATGAGGTTCTGGCTTTGGTAGGATCATCCCGTAAGAGAGACACTTCAGTGAAATGGGCAGTGTTTACTGGCTTCCTGCTCTGCTTTGAGAGTTGGCCAGGACTGGCAAATGGTTTTGAACTTAATTTTAAAATTAATCAAATAATTCTGTGAGTGATGGAACAGAGTAGTTAATGAGAACCAAAACTTGTGTGAGTATCCTCCGATGCCTAGTGATGTACTTTAGGACCTGTTACAGCCTTGGATTTATTGGGGCAGCAATTTGTATGTTTTTCCTCGACCTGTCGGCTTGTGTTCCTAACATGCAGGAACTGAAAATGTAGGAGGTCTCTACAGCTGTCAAATTTGGCTGAAGTAGGCCAAGCCAACAGCTGTATGCATTATGAGAAGGCTAATGGTGCAATAATAAAAAATAAACTTAATTTCCTGCTTGAAACGGTGCAAGTTGTAAAGTCAGTGAACACATTCCAGAACGGTAGTGGGTTTTTTCTCCCCTGAGCTATAATTTATTTCATTTATATTTCTACGAATGTGCAAGTGTAGAAAAAAACAGTAGGACTCAAAATGGGAAGAGACGCTATTGCAGAATACGGTGATGTGTACACATGTCAAAGCCAGAAGGGAGTGAAGTTAGTTCATCCAGAATGCCACTGAAATGATTGAATAGATGAGTTATAAACATCCCAGGCTTGAATTAGATAGTAGACTGAAAATCATGACTGTTGTTTCAGTTCAGCATCCAGTTTTAGCTGCATTCAGAGCAAAATCTTTATAAACTTCATCCCATTTGATACTGTGTCAAAATGCAGGTGATTAGCACAGACTTTTTTAAGAAGTTTTTTGTTACACTAATGTGAACGCTTCAGTGAGAAGGGTACCATTGCTGACTGCATGTGTTGACAGTATTGGTGTGCTAGACCTACCTTTTGTGTGACCGTGTTTGTATAAATCCATGGTGTGAAGCCCTCAGGTTTGCAGCAGCAATTTTCTGTTAGGATGCATAATAACAGATGTTTGCTTCCTGTAAGTGGGATGGGTCAATACAGCCTAAATTCTCGTTAGCAAGGAGCGTGTGCTGGTTGCAAGCTAGCAAGGAGCAAGAGAAAGTATTTAGAAGGCCATAATATCAAAAGCTTTAGAAATAACTAACAAAATAACTGTGCTGTGTCCTTGCCTTTGGCATTTGTGAAAATGAAGGTACCTTCTGACACAGCTCTGTGTCCATGAGAAGTCCATGTACTTGACGAGATGTACGGTCTGCAGCAAGTGCCTGTTTTGTGTGCCTCCCTTTTTTTTTCTCTTGATGTATATGCTTCATCCTGAGATTCTTCCATTTCCTAATTGAGTTTGCTTCAGGCTGTTAACCACAACTAAGTTCACTGTGATTATGAAAAGGGTTGTTTTTAATGTACATGTAGTAATTTTATTATTAATGTAAATTCCTTTTAATGGGAATGCCACATGTTTCTTTGATCTCTGGGGTTTGCACTGGCTTCTATCATTCTACTCTTAAAGTCAAGTATAACTTGTTTATTTATTGCTGGAGCTTTTAAGTGACTTCTTTTTCCTTTGCAGGGAATTTACTGTTGAAACTGAAGGGAAAACTTTTAAATTAACAAAGGACATGGTTACTGTGAAGAGATTTCAGAAAACATTACATGGTAAATTTGTATCTTGTTTGATCTTCAAAATTAAGAGGCAGATGAGGATACACTTTGAATATTAACTTTTATTTATTGCATTGTCCTGTTAGTATTGTGCCACAGCACAGGAAAAATAGCAAATTTCATTTCCTTGAAATTCAGCAATTTAAGAGAAAGTGTTCACACAGCAGTGGGATTTCAGTGACCATTGATGCAGGCCTGTCTGCCTGCTTCTCGGCTGGTCTATTCAGTGACCCGTTTAACAGACTTTGGCTGGCATATTATGTTCATGCTGCTTCAGTTGCATATTCAAGGATTTGTAAGGTTCCATGTGGTGCTAAGAACCATCTGCTTCAGTGATAGAGGAGCTGGGGAAGGTGCACCAGCTTTGGGAGCTTTCATCTGTAAGTCCGTTGCAGTGCAGCAGGTGGGTTGCAGCAGTGTGTTCAGAAGGCTATGGGCAGATCTCTGTGCTCAGAGCTGCTGTTGTCACTCCGCTGCCTGGAGCCAAGTCTTCCAGCATCTGCCAGCTTGCCAGCCTGCTGTCCTGACCAGACTCGGTAAGCTGACAAGTCCAGTCAGTTCCTCTGGTAGTTGATAATCACATCAGCTTTGATCAGGGACTGCATCTCCACAGAGCTTTTGTCCTGATGTGCAAGATGGGGCTAGAAGGTAACTTTCCAAAATGCATGGAATTAATTCCTCAAAGTCTTGTCTTTCCAGCCAGCTCTGTAAGTGCCTCACCCAATTTCGTTTGGGAAGTCTTTGACAGAGCTGGAGACTGGGGCAGATTTTTCCCCAATTCATACTGTAACTAGTGGATCATCCTGTCCTAGGTTGAGGATGTGATAAATGCTGCTGGGAAGGGGTAGAGCAACTTGTAGCGGGTGCAGAATATACTGGTTCCTGCAGCTGCTGAGCCTTTGAGATGTCCAGGTGTCTTTTCAGCCAGCATGTGCTGCTGCTGTGCCAGGCTTTACTTTGGTACAACTTCAAAGAACGAATCAGAGTTGGTAACTGTTAGAGACTGTACTATTGCTGGGGGCCAGCAAGCAGAACACCAATTGCTGATTTTCCTTTAAACTTCTATGTTTGGCAGTTTGGCTACTGTCTGCAAGCAGATGGCAAAGTTTATGGTTTCCCTCTGTCTTGTCTTGAAAACTGGTTTGTCAATGCACAAGTAAAACAAGACCATCCTCTTACTGTGCTCAACTTTTGGGGCCCCCAATATAAGGAGGACATGGACATGTTGGAGCGAGTCCAGAGGAGACCACGGAGATGCTCAGAGGGCTGGAGCCCCTCTGCTGTGCAGACAGGCTGGGAGAGCTGGGGCTGTTCAGCCTGGAGAAGGGAAGGCTCTGGGGAGACCTTAGTGCAGCCTCCCAGTACCTAAAGGGGCTGACAGGAAAGCTGGAGAGGGGCTTTTTACAAGGGCATGTAGCAACAGGACAAGGGGGAATGGCTTTAAACTGAAAGAGGGGAGATTTAGATGAGATATTAGGAAGAAATCCTTCCCTGTGAGGGCAGCAAGGCGCTGGCCCAGGCTGCCCAGAGCAGCTGTGGGTGCCCCAGCCCTGGCAGTGCCCAAGGCCAGGCTGGATGGGGCTGGGGGAAGGGGGCCCTGCCTGTGGCAGAGGGGTTGAAACTAGATGATTTTTAAGGTCCCTTCCAACCCAAACCATTTTATGTCACTGGGATTATTCTTTTGGAAGGTAAAGTCCCACCTTGGGTTAGGTGCTTAATTGAGGAGGATTGGCTCTCTAGGCACATAGAGCAGGAGGCAAGTCAGGATGCTACCCTTGATTTTCAAAAGCAGCTGATGCCTGTTTGGTGGTGTTTCTTCTCCAGTAGATAATCTGAGCTTTTTCTAAAAAGCTGTACTGTCTGAGCAGGGCAGCTGTCCACTGAGCTCCTTTCATACACAGAGGGGAGAAGGAGGAAAAAGCCTCTTTGACAGACATGTGGCAAGGATTGAAGAGAATGACGAGTATATAATAACATAGCACATCATGTCCTCTGAGAATTTTTGTGAACACTAGCTAGTTGATCCTCATTCTTTCCTACTCTCATAATATGTTGCAGTGGGATGGAGAATAGGGAGGGGGTAGCGGCATTGAAGCAGCTGAATGACTCAAGAATACATGGGGAGTCTTTGCTGAATTTGAGTTGGATCTGAAGCTCTCTGCTCAGGCTGCTAGATACTGAAGCTGGGTCTGTAGATTAAACCAGTGTGGGACAGGGACTGATCATTACCCTGCCATCATTCGGGCTGTTTAATTGCTAGCATATTTCCTGGCATGGTTTTGGTCTGTGCCAAATAGCACTCTCCCAGACAATGCCTGGACATAGCTTGTGGCTTGATGTGGAACTGGTACTGTTCCTGGTGAACAGTTCAGGTGAGGCTTTGCTGTTGTTAAATGGAAGAGGGTTTATCTGCATGGATGCAAGTTGTGCAGTGCTATTGGCTCTCAGGGCCAGAGCAGGGGCCCCGACTTGTTTTTTATAACTTAAATACATCCTATACCTGGACTAAGTCCAAATCTCTACTTCAGGTATTTGTATTTAGAGCAGAAGTGTTTAACCTTGTATTTCCATGTGCTCAGCTACAAGTAATCAGAACTTCTGAGCAGAAATGTAGCTTCAGTAAACACATCTTTTGTTGTGTATAGGTTCTTTTTTAATGGTGATGTGGGTTCTTTTGTGTTCCAGTGGAAGAAATCATTCCAAATGTAATTGAACCCTCATTTGGTATTGGGAGGATCATGTACACAGTGTTTGAACACACATTCCACATCCGGGAAGGAGACGAGCAGAGAACGGTGAGCTTTCCTGCGGCTGGGCCTCAGCTTAAACCAGCTGCAAGCATTTGCCTTTCCCTGACATCCAGGGAAAGGGCTAAAATAAGACGACTACACAATACAGAGTAGAGATGGGAAAACCCCGGTGGACTGTTGAATTGCTGGTTTTGCCAGCGTACGTGTCACTTATCCATGCAGACTGAGAGCATTCTGGGCTCTGTGTGTGTGTGAGGCGCTCACTGTATTCCTGGCAAGGGGGTGAGAAATTCCTCCTTCTGGATTCACGCTTGGCAATGTCCCATTGCTCAGAGAATGGCATCTCTTCAGTGATGATTTCCTTTCTCTCTGCTGCTTTTCCTGGAATCATACGTCTGTGCAGCAAGATGGACAATAGACTGTTTTCTCAGTCTCTCAGGAAATTCAACCTTCTCTGATTTTGGGCACCCCTAAAATCTTGGCTTGAAACTTTACTGTTTCTGAGGGAAGTGCATGTAACATGCAGAGCACCAGCCTGTTCCAGCCAGTGCCCAAACCGTGATGCTCTGCGCAATTGCTGGTAGCCCATGGGAAGCTGGCTGTAAACTTGATGCTGGTTCCTGTTCGTTGTGTCTGACTGCTAGACTGCGGTTGTAGAAAAGTAAAACAGCAGCACTCCTTAGCGTCTCTGGTTGCCACAGGACATGGTACGGTTATGGGGAGGGGGTGGGGGGACAGGGTTCAGGAACCCAGAGTTACGACACAGCTTTCAGTCACAAACTGCTCGTGAAGTCTAAAACATTGGACTTACCTTCCTCATACCCACTCACTTTCTCTCTGGCCTGGGCTGCTCTGTATTGTGGTACATCTCACCTACATTACTTCTGTACCCCTGCAGGCTTTGCTGATTGCCAGGAAAGGTGGTGTTGGGTTTTTCTCCCCCCCGCTTTTGGCACATTTTGCTGAGGGTCTGTGGAGGGTTCTGAAAACCTTTGAGCTGCATATGCTCCGTGCGTGTGCAGTCTCTGTGGGAAGCAAATGGAGTTTGGTTTAGACTGTGCATAAGACTAAATCTCCTGGAAAGTCCCCTCTAACCTTCGTTTTTCTGTCATTCCAATGAGGTTCACTTTCTAAAGGGAGGGCTCTGGTAGATCTCTTTTGGTGGGAAGTAATGTTTAGCTGTTGGGAGGGAAGGGGGAGCAGACAACAGCTGGAGAAAATTTTGCTTCAGTGGTGTGAGATGTTACTGCTGGGGCCCTGAATGCTAATGTCTTACAGAAGGCCAGTGACTCCACTGCCTCCAGCCTCAGTCAGAACTTACTCTCACCTCCTAAAAATCTGGCATAACCATTAAGCTTGTGTTTATTTGTGTTTTTTCTTTTTTCCTTAGTTCTTCAGCTTCCCAGCTGTGGTAGCACCATTCAAGTGCTCTGTTCTTCCTCTAAGCCAGAATCAGGAATTCATGCCTTTTGTCAAGGAATTATGTAAGTGTATTGAACACTGTGGGTCCAATGGGGATGTCCACTGGGAAGAGAGGTTTCTTCCTCCGTGCTATAGGGAGAAAATAGCATTGGGATTGTGTGGTGCTTGCATGTGCAAAGGGAGAGCCATTGAACTAAAACAGCTGAGTTGGCTGGTATCAGTCTGTGTTGGGTATCCATCAAAGTCTTTGGTCTAACCTCAAAAAACCACCTCCCTGCCCTTCCCTGTGTTGGTTTCCTGTGTAAAAAAACATTTTTTTTCTTTATGTGTCAAAAAAATGTCTTTCCCACTGTTTAGAGAAGCTGTCAGGAGCAGTGGGGTTTTGGTTTTGGGTTTTATTTGTATGGGGTTTTTTTTGTTTCATTTTTTGATTTATTTTTTTTTTTCTGAATGTTCTTTCTTCGCTCTTGTTGGCTAGCTAATTTATTGAATCGGTCCCAGAGCTGCTGAGCTTCCAGGCATTCTGTCAAAATGTGCACTGGTGCCATCTAAAAGTGAATACGTGAAGGATAGGAATGTAGCCTGCATGTCAGACAGTGCCTTTTGCTGTCAGCATCAGTTCTGCTCAGGACCTTGGTCCCCGTGCTGGACATGCCCCTGCACACATGTAAGGCTGGTGTGTTTTTGAGTTAAAGCAGAGTTGTGGGACTGTAATAACAGGTTGAAGAAGTTGGTGACTTTGATTTGTGGGTGAGAGCTGAGTGATGCGATGTGGAGGCTTGTGAGAGTAGCAGTGTACCTGTGGTTTGGGTTTGAGCTTGTAGTCTTGGCAGGGACTGGAACATTGGAACTTCTGTCAAAATAAAAATGACAGCCTGTGATGCTGCTTGAAACCAGGATGCAGGACACATGGTGCCTGAGGATATGGGAGGCCTTTGCTAGGATCATGGTGCCTGCTGAGTATGTAACTAGTCCTGGTGATCCCCCCTTCTCTGCTTCTTGCAGCTGAAGCACTCACCAGGAATGGCATCTCTCACAAGGTGGACGATTCCTCTGGATCCATCGGCCGGCGCTATGCCAGGACTGATGAGATTGGCGTGGCCTTTGGGATCACGATCGACTTTGACACTGTTAACCGGACACCTCACACCGCCACCCTAAGAGACCGTGACTCGATGCGCCAGATCCGAGCCGAGGTAAAGGGCAGGCAGACGCATTCGGCTGCTGACTTAGGGGCTGGGGGAGAGTGTTAGCTGCTGACTCTGGTCTGTGCGGGAGCTGCCTCCGGCTCTTGTAGGCAATTCAGCTATTCTGAGAAATCCCTAGGGAAGAGATAATGGTTAAACAGATGATGCTGGCCCTGCTGCTAAAATGAGACTTTTTGGGTTTTTTTCTTAGATGCAGAGGGTGTTGATCTTACTTGAAAGCCATGCCTTGCACTGATTGCACTGTTCTTTAGAGTGCCTCTTTCCAAGTGAAGGCTGCTGAGTAAATGCATTTGCTGGGTTGTCTGGCTTTCAAAAGCAGGGCTTCTCTGAATCCAGAGGCACCAAAAGGCAGAAGATCTTTGCCTGATACAGACTGGCTGATGGAGCACAGCTCAGGCATAACGCCTTAAAGCTTGCTTCCTGCCGCTGTTGCTTACACAGCACTGGAGAAGCTGGTGAAGTGTTGCCCAAAAGCCACGCCTGCCCTAAGCATGCTCTGCTAGTATGGCCACGATAGAGTCTGGAATAGCAAACCTCCCTATGGTGGTGTCATTGCCTACGAGCAAAACCTGCTCAGAGCTCTGGACGTGCAGTCTCGGCGCCTCTGTCACGCTCTTCCCTCCCTGGCCCCCACCAGGAACGCGGTTTGGCTCCTGCAGGAGGAGGGCTTAGGGCTCATCTGCAAGGCTGAGCTGTTACAGCTCTGCTCTGCGCTGCACAAAAGCACCTGTACTGCTTGGGGCTGCCGAGCTGGCTGTGGGTTTGGTGCAGTGTAACAAGTAGTGCCAGTTCCTCAGGGCACCCATCTGTCTCTGTATCACCTGGATGACCTCTCGCTGCCGAGCAGCAGAGATGAGACTTTGTTATCCTTAAATTTCTGCAGATTGGCTAGTTTCTCTGGCTGATCCTTTGTACCATAACAGTGTGCTATGGGAAGCAAAGAAAAGGCAACCGGCGGCTTCTTTTGGGCTGGTCTTACAGTAAATAGAGCCTGGCTAAAGCCTGGCTTACAGCATCTTTTGGATGTGTGTGTTGTTTTGTTTCCCTTCTAAAACTGTAGCGTAACACTACCAGCGATGAACCTTGCTGTGGTCCACCACAGTGACAATTGCATTCTCCTCGTGGGTCACCCTGAATAACTGAGCAGTCTTTGCTGAGATGCCACAGACTGTGTTATAAGATATCCTCCTAGTTAATGTTTTTTTCTCCCCAAAAATGATTTTGCAGGAAGGCATCTTGCATCTGTTCTGTTGCTGATCTAAAAATTACCCCTATTGACCAAGTATCCAACAGAGCAGCTTGGTTCTGATGACTTTATCTCTCATATGTCTTTGTGACTTTGCCTGCAGATCTCTGAACTTCCTGCTATCCTTCGTGACCTGGCAAACGGTTATCTAACCTGGGCTGACGTTGAGGCTAAGTATCCACAATTTGAGGGACAAGAGACTGGCAAAAAGGACACAATAGAGGAATAAAGAAAAGGACCTGAAGTAAAATCCTGTCAAATGTCCACTTTTTACTGTTCATGTTAATATGAAATAAACTTATCAAGTATTATTCAAAGCTGCATTGTTTGTGCACACAGGGACTATTTGTTTTTGGGTTTTTTTCCTCAATTGCTGCCTGAATTTAACTTTAAAAAATGAAATAATTGCAGTCCAAGTTAAAGGTGTTACGAATAAAAACGCTATTATGTATGCCTGCTGCTCTGTGTTCATGCAGCCTTGTACTTTCTTCAGAAATGTCTCTCTTTCTTTTTTTCCACTCCTGCTTACAGGTTTATTTCAGCCCCTAAAGAGGGCAGGGACCATACACCCTTTCATCTGAATTCAGGTCACCTTGGACTCTTGTACAAGACAGTACGAGTGGCTTGGCCTCGTGTTTATGGAGGGATGATCAAGGTGTCGGTCTGCCTTTCACCATTGCAGTGCTGTGAGCAGCTGCCTTAAGAGATAGGTGCAGTGATTTTGTTTGGCTGCAGGTGTTTAATACCAGTTTCTGCGGAACTGGGACCATTTGCATGCAGGGGAACAGAGTGGGGGCATGGAAAATCCTGTTCCAGTTCCTGCTCTTGTGGGGCATGGCTGGTTTGTGTGGCTGAGGGAGCGAGCAGCTAGGAGCGTGGAGAGTAGGAGCACTGGCAGGGATGCTCTTTCATTAAATGTCTTCTGGCAGCAAGGACAGCAACCAGAGGCTGCCCTAAACAGGTGGGAAAAGAGCCAGGCACCCTCTGACTTCCCCAGGTGCTGTCAGTGCCTTGCTGCAGCTGGAGGTGGGAATGGCACCTTGGCATTCCTGGAGCACTAATCCCAGTCTGACCCGGACCAGTTTGGAGGGGCCTCACCTCTCCTTGTGTTTCAGGCTGTTGTCCCACTGGGAAGCAGAGGGGCAATTGTTTTGTCTCCTCCCATGGCATTTCTCAGCTGTCCTCCAGCCCTTGGAGGGGGGCTCTGGTACCACCGTCACAGGGATTTCTATCCCTGGGCTAGAAACCTCTCCTTCAGAGGGTAGGGAAGCGTTCTCCTCCAAGCTTTTATTTGGGGTTGAAAACACTCATTTAAAGACAGGTTAGAAAATGCGATCCCTGGCACTGTACTGGGTGTAGCTGGCTGGAGATCTGTGAGGAGAGGCGGTGTGTTGGGCTGGGAGGGCAGGCGCTGGGCAGCTTCCAGGAGCCCTGGCAGCAGTTAGGGCTTTGCGCTGTGGGCTCTCCCTGCCGCGTGCGGGTGGCTGGTTTCCCGGTGTGACTCTTCCAGGGCTCTGTTATTGTTCCTGCCATTGTCACATGGCTGCAGGGGAAGCCAGGCTGGAAATTGTTGCAGTGGCTGGGTCTTTTGCAGGTTTGCAAGAGCTCTCTTTAAATGTGACCGCAGACAATGCTGTGCAGTGAAATCAAATGATAACCTGAGACTTTAGCCAAAGTTATAGTTAATGCTAAATTCCTCTGAACCACAGAGCCTTAGATATGAAATACATTGGAAGTTCTAGGGAGGCTCTGATCTGATGCCCTAAAAAATTCCTCAAATTCCCAGTGGGGAGAAGCAAAGCTGGTGTTTCAATGGGAAGACCCTGAGCGGTGCAGCTGGAGGTTGCGATTTACCTGCCTGCCCTTACCCGTCTGTCCCTGATAACTAAATCTGAGGGTGGACACAACCTTTCTTCAGCCCTGGTGGAAATGAGGCATCTGCTGCCGCTGGCTCTGTCCACCGCAGGTGCATAAACCTGCTCCAGGAGGCTTTAGCTGTGTTAGAGCCTGGCATAAGCAGGTCTGATGCTCAGCAAGAAAAGGCTTTAAAAAACAGGGATGCAGAAGAGGATGCTTGAAAACGTCAATAGATTTGTGTGACTGCAAGCTCCTTTCTCTGTGCTAGCAGCTGATAGTTTCTGCAGACTGACAAACTAATTAGTGAATACTTTGAGTAATTTCCTTTAGTTTTAGCTTAACTTCTGCAGAAGCAGATGGACCCAGGGGCATTGGAGATGCAGGCACGGAGGGTGAGGGTTTCACCATGCCCATAAATCATTGTGCTGCTGATTTCATTTTGTTTTGCTGGGCTTGGCTGCATGAATTTGTCCTGGTGGTGACAGCAGACATGTAGTCACCACTTTTGATCATCTTTTTCCTCTTCAGACTGCATCCTTGAGTGAAACTGCGGTTTTATGGATCTGTCTTGCACTTGAAAGAGGAACAAGACCTGGAGTAAGGCAAATGCACTGGGGTGTTTCTTTAGCCTGGGGCTGCTCCAAGTACCTGCAACGGGTGAGCTGTGGAGCTGTGTGCCTGTGGGACCCTGCTAGGAGGCTTTCCTAGCCTCAGTTTCCCCTGTGCTGGGGTGAGGGAGGGTCATCGTCTTTGGCAAATGATCCAAGATGCACAGAGCTAATATAATAACTTAAGCCTGGTTATTAATTTGAAACACGGACTAAAGTCGAGATGCCTGCATGCCGGGTGCTCCGCAAGCCCAGCCAGTGCCCACAGGCAGGGAGAGGAGTACAGGTGGGTAGGCAGGGCTTTCCAAAGCCATCGGTGCTTTGGGGTGTCCCCACTTCCAAGGATCCGAGTGGACCTTGCAATGACTTGGGTTTTGAGCTAGATCGAAGGACCTTCCTGCAGCCCAGCAGGTGTCGGACCCGTCGGACCCGGTCACTCCAGCTGCTCCCGCTGCCCATTGTTGCCCTCTGAGTAGTGGCTGGAAAGTCAGGTCATCTCTTCATCCATCTCCTCAGCCCCTGCTGCTGGGTGTGCTTGAAAAAGGTAATTAAGCACCGCCAGGCTGCCAACAAATGCAGCAGCACTATATCCTTAATTTAAGAACAGGTACAAGTTTGCAGCTATGAGTGGACAAGCCACCAGGGAACTAATTAGACAGCAAATTGTGTCTTGGCATCACTGCTTGGCCTTCAAGGAGGAGTGTTAGCCCAGGATGCAGGTAAGCCCCGCGTGTGGTTTGTAGTTAAAAACCTTGTTATTTTAGAATACAAACAAGCCCCGGAACCAGCTGCCCTGCGTTAAAGACCCTCAAGCGGAGACCGACCAACGCTAGCCACAAGCGAGGTGCTCCTGCCATTGCAGAGGGCAAGGGATGGGGATGATTTTGGAGGAGGTGGAATCTGGAGCCCTGCCAGCGGGGTGCTGATGGTGGCTGCCCAGCCCTGCCTGGGCAAGCTGAGCTGCTCATCCTCTTCTTAGCTCCCAGCCTGTGTCACTGGGAAACGTGGCTGGCTGAACACGTGTGTTCTTGTCCTGACTAATACGCACATGGTCTGCAAAAAGGTGCTTGCTCACCTGTGTATTTAGCAAACAAATAAAAAGGTGGGGACATGTCTGAGGACATAATTAACAATTTTAGGGCAGTCCTCAGCAGGACAGTGCAGGTGTTACCTGCTGCTCCAGCAGTGTAAAGCAGCAATTTGCCAGGCTTTAGTGGTGTGCTGATCGCTGGCTCCTGGGTGCTGCACCCATCAGCTGGTGGGTACTGAAAAACTGGGTGCTGTGACTTTGACCGGCACTCGATCAGGTAGCGATCTTCAAAATCCTTCAAAGGGAGCTGCAAAAAGTAGCTCAGAAGAGGCTGTTTCATGCCACTCTGCTTAAATTGGCCGCCGGGAGGGCTCTGCCCTTTGCTGCTGGTGCTCAGGCACCGAGGAGCTGAGCAGGATGCGCCCTTCAGCGACCGGCTCCTGCTTCCCAGAAGAGGGTGCTGTCAGGCAGAGAATAGCAAGGAAGGAATTTAGACGTTGACACCGTAGGCTTTATTTTTAACTCTTCCTCGTGTGTCGGTTGTGCTGCAGCCCTGGACCTCCAGGTCTGTGTTGCTCTGATGCTCTTTGTTCCTTCAATGGCTGAAAATGTTGTTGCAGCCCGGATTTTAATGCAAGCGAGACAACAATCAGTAGAAAGTCTTAGAAGCGTAGTTCGTAGCAGTTCCTCTTCAGGGGAGCACATAGCTTAAGTGCAGTTTGGATCCCCCTGCCAAGAGCTTATGGAGCTGGGGCGGGAGGGGGTGGCGGGGGGATCCATCTGATTAAATGCAATTATTTACTGTGTGGGTGGCTGTAGCCTCTGGGGCAGCCTCAGCTGTCAGCAGAATCTGGGGCCTGATTTTTTTCAGTCTTAAGTGGGCATTGGGAAGAAGCATCGTGAAACTGCTGGTTTTGCTCCAGGGATGGAGGGGGACATGGGGGAGGGGAGCACAGCCAGTGGTATGGCCCTCACCTAGCCCACGTGTTGCAAAAATCCCCCTGCTAAAAAAAAAAAAATGCTGAAGGTGACAGGCTTGTCCTAACAAAGATGGCTCCAACAGACGTACTTTGGAAATTCAGCTTAAACCTTGATTCCTATCTTTGCCGTGACCTGCAATTCACCTCCTGTGCTGGATAGGCAGAGTTTAGTATTTATAAGTGGGAGCTGCTGAACCTCAATCTAACTCTGCATCACTCTGCCACACTCATTTCCATGTTCCTATCTGAGTTCCTATCACGTAACGCTCCGCTTTCTGCTGTAATATGCAGCTATCTCCCCTGCAAGAGGATGGGAGAACATTGCTCCTTCATTTCATAAAGCTACGAAAAATGAAAAGGACTGGCAAAGCCCATCCGTCTTTCCTAAGTAATACCTCAGCTCACATCGTCAGGGCTCTAGCTGTGGATTCAGACAGTATTTAGGGTCACCCCCACTTTTAGGAAGTATAAGAAGAAAGGTTCATTTCTCTTCTAATACAAGAAGTGGTGAATAAGCAATAAAATTAGCAAATTAGCAAAAATTTGAAATAGGTCCTTGGAGGAAAGGTCACCGTGTATTTGTGCTGTTCTTCCTCTCCTTGGTTTACATCGCCTGGTGGCTGCTGGCTGGTCTGTGAAGGCTCGGAGGTGTGGGCAGAACCAGAGTGGAATCAGTTGTTTTCCCAAGGGGCAGCACACAAATCAGCCCCCACAGGCTAAATCCATCTCTGCCAGCCCTTAGCTGGTACGGTGCTAAGGGCCAATTGATCCGTAATCGGGTTAATCAGGCACTGCTTGAGAGCAGGACACGGCCTCTTCCTTTAAAAATTGATGTGAAATGCAGCTGCTTTGCAGCAAGAAAAGTGAGAGACAGCACCTATTCCCAAAAAGCCAAAGGAAAGAAAGCTTGTCAGCGACTGTCCTTTCCAGTTTTCACATTGCGGTCAGAGCAAAGCTCTGCTCTTTCTTCAAAGGCTTCACGTTAGTGGAAGGGGTATGTAATTGAGATGTGTTGTTACAGCAACTGAACAGGAGCCCGAGAATCAGAATTCCTAATCCTCTCCCAGGTAAATGATTCCATGTTTCTGAGCTTTGGTTTCCACCAGTGTTAGGTGGTGGAAATCTCACCTTTATAATCGCCTTTAGGGCTGGTTATGCTGGTGGGTATTTGCCACCCTCCCACTAGCCCCAGCACGTCCTGGCTGAGATCCCGTGCCAGTCTGTGCCCATCCAGCAGGCAGTTCCCAATTGCATTGTTCTCAGAAGACATAAAAGATGAGCAGAGGTCTCATTCCTCCCTTTGCTAACTGTTCCCTCTCTGATTAGGGGCCCTTCAGTAATTTTCCAAATCCCACGACGCCATTTGCAAAAATATAATGATGAAAAGAAAAGCCCACGATTGAATTTTCTGCCTCTTGGGGGAAATCAGATATGAAATAATAAATATATATTATATCCTCCAGGCAAAACCCTGCTGGTCACTAATACCTACAGATTAATTGTACTAATCTGGTGTGATCAAGGGGAGGTGGTTGGCTACTTGGCACTATTTTGGTCCCTTGCTTATGAAACTCCATCTCTGTGTTTGAAAGAAAAGTCTTTACATAACCGTAATCACTCAGATAAGAAAAGGACTAAACTGTCCCGAAACATTTTATCTTCTGCACAGATGCTGCCTATGAATTTTGACTTGATTAAATAACATGGCAACATAATATTTTGTTCTGAATAACAAATGTCCCTCTGTGGGAGGGAAGGAGCAAGTCTGCTCTGTCAATCGGCTGTTTGGCACAAACAGAAATGGGGATTGATGGAGGCTGGAGGATGCAGCAATTCACCCAGTTGGTGAGAGTTACTGGGAAAATAGCTAAGGGACGCTGGAAAGAAATATCCCATTGTGTCACTGAATGGCCTGTGACACATTTGGTTCAGAGAGGTCCCCAGGTGCCATCACAAATCCCAAAGCAAAGTTCGGGTCTGGGGCAAACCCAGGAAGGGGGGTGCCTGCAGAGCAGCACCTTAGCTGGGCACCCCAGCCGGGGGTTTGTTACATGACAGTGGTTTGTATCTTGTCTACTTCCCGCTTCTTAAAAATGGGTTTTCTCCTGTCCCAGGAAGCATGGCACTGGGCTGGCATGAGGAAGGGTTTTAGGGTGCTTGTGATGCCAGGTGTGAACGCGAACAAGAGAGGTTTCGTTCTCGTGTCCTGCCCTGCTGCTCGTTCCCCCTGAGGAGCTCCCATTTGCAAAGCTGTGATCACCAGCAAACGGCAATGACGTGAGCAGGAGACAGCCAGGACGCAGCAGACCCTTGGAGACAAAATGTCTCATCTGTCACCGTCTTCATCTGTATTTTGCTGTGTTTAGGACTGATTTTTGAGGAATGATTTACACCAAAAATGAGTAAGGACTGTGCATGTGATTTTCCAACTGTTTATAGAGACACTTGGAAAGATAAGTTCCTTCTCAGTGGTTCCGATAGCAAAACCTCAGTCTCACACAATCCCCCCTTCAGACCTGCCATGGGATGAGGGCTTGAATCGAGATGAGGGTGCTGGTGTCCTGGTGCCAGGTGGATGCTTCCATCCCAAGCTCTCCATTCCCCCACCTCCATCCCACTTTGGATGAGTTGAAGCCAACGGCACTGAAGCAAACCTTTTTTTTATTATTATTATTAATTTCAGCTTTTTATTAGAAAAATAGAGGCAAACTATCTGCAAATCAGGAAATACAGACAAAATCTAGGGGAAAGAGGTGAATCTCATAGCTGGAGGTTCCTATCCAGTAAAAGTGTGCTCAGACGTGATACTATTAGAAAGAAGGACAATTGCAAAATGTATTTACTTTTTTCTTTGTAAAAAGAAACGTAGGGAAGACCAGCACATAGCATTGGTTTGTATGTTAATATTTCAGTGGGTGTTCACAACTCCTGCTAGTTCCTCCACCTCCTGCACAGCCAGTAAATAAAAAGAAAGTCATAAAAAATGGCAGTGCTGGGTTAACGGTTGGACTCGATGATCTTACAGGTCTTCTCCAACCTAAATGATTCTATGAAAAAAGATACCTGGGAAATAATTATCTCCCTCTGTGGATTATACCAACCTTTCCACACCCTTTGTACCAGCTCGCTCCCTCGGGAAGCCACACGCAGCCGGGACTGTTTGCAGGCGGAGCTCCACCAGCACAGCGCGTCGTTAAGGGCTGGGATGCTTTCGCATCAGAGGCATCTGTAGTGCTGACTCCGTGTGCTACACGGAGTTATGTCTAATAACTCCTGGCCATTGCAGCCTGTGTCCCTATGGCCTCTGCTCTTTTCCCAAATAGACTGGCTGCTGTGGGCTAAAACCACCATGAACTGATGGGGATGTCTTGCCCTGAGCCCAGCTCCCCATTGCAGCCTGTGGAGATGTAGCCAGTAGAAGTCCCAGCGTCTCACCCCAGGGTGGACATCTAAACAGGGCAGAAAGATCACTTTCTCCATCTTCCTCTTTCCTTTGCTTTTAAACAGGGGATGACCAGCTCAGATGTTTACATCTGTGCTGTAGAGACATGGATTCAGGTAAGATAAAGCCAGCCCCAGAGAGCATGGTGGACCCACAACCACTGAGATAGGGAAAATTATATATATTCCTAATTAGTTTTATTTTCCTACTTGACATTGGGAAGATCTGCAGGTGGCAGACTTTGTTAGACTGAAAATTCATCTTCATTCACCCCATGGTAGTCAAACTTTTCTAGAAAGCTGATGGAAAACTGCCCAACCACAACTCATAAACACAGAGCTGCTCCTCTTCCCCAAAGGAGGGTCCAACTGGGCCATGCTTGTGCTCTGCTATCTGTCCTCATGGGTCTTGTTTGCAAGATGCTTAGGCAAAGCTTTTTCTTCGTGTATCCATGCTCCAGCGATGTGATTTGTTACTCAGCACTCGTAATCCCCCTGGCTGGGAAAGCAGTCACCTCATCAGGGCAGAAGTTTTGCCACATGCTGTGTGTGGCCACTTTCCGATCATCCCCAGCTCCAGTTTGTTTGTGCAGCAGGGTTATTACCCAGACATAATGTGAGTTAAAGAAATCAGGATGAGTTAGAAAAGGCTGACTGGATAATTTATTCCTTGCTGTCATTTAATTCCTGAGAGAAGATGCCCAAACAAGGGACAAGGAGGGGGCAACAAGTCAGCAAGGGCTGAGCCTGCACGTCAGCTTGCTGTGTCTTTAGCTTGCAGAAATAGGGCAGAGCTGTGCAAAGATTACAGGAGCAAGAACATCTTGCACAAAAAAGCAAACTAAAAAGAATACAAAGCTTTCAGGAAGCAGCAGTCTTCCACCATGGCCTGTTTTCCAGAGAATGATTTAGTTCCCTGCTTTTCATGTAATAGTTTAGTGTGCTATAGTCACAGTCTGTTAGCAGTCTACCTATTTAGGGCTGATGAATTTACTGCCAGCAAAACAAATAAAGGGAAAAAAACCCCCACGATTAAAAGAACAGAAACGCTGGAGGGAATCTTCAAAATCAAACAGATCTACTGGGGGGAAAAAAAGAATATAATGAAAACAGTCCTTAATTTTGTGTAACTATCCATTTGGCTTGGCTGGTGACAATGCGGGGTCTGAAGATAAGCTGGCCCAGCTTTTTCAAGCTGATAGTGGTGTATCAATCCTTCCTTCGGCTCCTGCCATTGCTTTGTAGCATCGCAGCTCTTTGCTGTAGTTAATGGCAGGATATTAATTTAATGCAGAGGACATGGAGCAGCAGGGCTGCACCGGGGGATGGAGCGCAGGGCGCACACCAAATCCAGCGACGGGGAGTGCTGCTGAGAGCACAGAGGGGATCACTTCATCCCAGGCAATTTTAATGGGGGGGGGCTGCTTGAGCTCCAAAGGCATGCGCAGGTACTGGAAGCTGGCAGTGTATGGACATGGTGTTGTGCCTTGCCACCTTTGTGCAACCTCGAAGGCAAAATGTGGTGGCTAAAGAGGGAGCAGGAGGGTGGAGGGTGCTGCTCTGGGCATGGGGAGAACCTGGCCCTGGGGAGTGGGTGGTGAACCCCCTTCTTCCTGTCGCTGAAGTGAGGGATGCAAAAGCAACTGAACCCCCTGGTCAAGTCAGAAGTGGCACTTTAAGTGATTGCCCAGCAAAGCCTTTCCTTCTTCTCCCCCAAAACCACTCTGAACAGCAAGTTGGCTTGGCCAGGTGGCCTTGGAGGTGGCCTCCATGTCACTAAGCTGTGTCAGAGGGGTCCTATGGGATAGCACAGCTCACAGAGCCACAGTCTCTATACCAGATGTGGGGATGCTCATCCCCACCTGTGGTGGGAACAGCCTCTGCTGACCCTCCACTCGGCCCAGGTTGGTGGGGTTCTGGGAACAACCTAACACCTCCTTTTCTTGGCAAAGCAATTAAACGCACCTTTTCCTGGTGCCACACTGTGGTCACGACTGCAGATGTGTGACACAGAGGACAGTTGTAGAGGGTTTCTCTGTACCTCAGCATGGCACAGACCGGTGGGCTTCAGGTTTGGGAACCACATCTTGGCATTGCAACTGAGCATGTGGTGCAAGAGACAGGTCTGGCAGCCTCCGAAATGCTGCTCTGAAACTGTGGCTGTGCAACCCTCAGCTCCGTAATAACGTTGCCCAGGGATTATCCTGCACAATCAACCCATGCATGATGGTATTTTAAACTAGGAGAAATGATATCTTCATGTAAACCCCGTGTTAGCTCCCAGCCAGGGCTCTTAGTCTGGCTTTGCAACCCTGTGACGTGTGGGTGGGTGTTTGCCCTCCACGAGGAGCATTGCTGACCTTGGTGGCCCCTCCCCAGGTGCCCGTCCCCAAGTCCTTTGGCCATGACATCCTCCCTTATTTCTGGCTGCAGTTTTTGCACAGTAGCAGACCCCATGCTGCTCCACGTGTCTGCAGGGACAGCTGGTGCTGGTGTCAGCTGCTGGAAGGCTAGTGACCAACAGTGGTCTGCTCTGACTCCTGCCAGGAATTTGGTGATGGCAAGCCTCAGAATGTTTGGTGAGATTTTTGGTCCTTAAAGCTCCAGCTCTTGGAGTCATGTGAATATATCCAAAATCACAGATTTCATTTACTTGCTTTAAAAAAACCAAGGTTGTTAGCCCTCCTGTTAGCAAAAAAAAATAATTAAAAAACCCAACAACCCCAAACCCAACGCTTTTGAAATGAGGACTCTTATATAAGATATAAAAAAATAAGAAAAAAAAAAAAGTATTTATATCCCTCCCTCGCCCCCAGATTTCACATTGTGTCAGCCAGTTCTGACTGAGGTTTGACTCAGGGTTTGCTGTGCACTGAAGTCCAGTTCCTCCCAGGTTTCCCACTCCTGGCCGGCCCCCACCAAATACTGTGAGATGTTCCCAGAGGGCCAGTTCCCACGGGACTGTGGACCTTGGTGATGGACACAGCATCCCCATCCCAAAGTGAGCAGGCATCAGCCCTTTCCTCCCTGAGTGCTTGATCCTTGCCATCATGGACCGTAGGACCTCACAGTCATCATCATCATCCTCTGTCTTCACCATGATGATGGAGCTGCTGTGGCCACCCACTGGCTCTGGTGGCACACAACCAGTCACCAGGTCTTCAGAGGGCTCCTCTCCTTCACCAGGAGGGTTTTGCTTCTTGAGGCGGTTCCTCTGGTGCCTCTTCAAATGACCAATGGTGGTGTAACTTCACCCACAGTTGGAGCAGATAAACAGGCTTGTCACCTTTGTGGATCTGGCGGTGCACAATGAGCTGCAACTTCTGGGTGAAGTTCTTCCCATGGTCCAGGCACTTGTACAGCTGCTCACCTGTGTGGATCTTCTGGTGCTCCTTGAGTTGTGATTTGGTGATGAACCTCTTGCTGCAGTCAGGGCGGGGGAATGGTCTCTCACCCATGTGAGTCCAGAGGTGCTTGGTGACGCCCATCTTCATCTCGAAGCTCTTCCCATGCGTGGTGCAGGCATGGGGCTCCTTCCTTCTTTCAGGATCACTCTTTGTGCTGTGCTTGCTACGGCCTTCCTCTTTGACCACCCATCCAGCTTGGGTGGCTTCTTGGTCATGTAGCTTTCCAGCCTGGTCAGCATCACCCTCCTCACAGCCTTCAGCCTCTGTCTCCTCCTTATGGGATTTCTGGTGGGTCACCAGGATGCCCTTGTGCTTAGAACTGTCCCCACAAATCATGCAAGTGTATGACTTCTCCTGAGAATGGCTGAGAAAATTCTCTACCTCCAGGAGCTCCAGCTTCATCATGACTGGCTGCTCCATCACCTGGTTCTTCAGAGGTGGGGGCCTGGGTGGTGTTCACTAGGAAAGGCATCACTGGGAGTCCTCCTGGCCATTGCCACCAGCTTTCCCTGCCTGCTAGGGCTGCTGAGAAGTAGCAGCCATAGGAAAGTGCCAGCACTGGTCTGAGTTACTCTTCTGTAGATGAAAGCCTATGTTTTCCTTCATGAGGGCTGAACCTGAAAAGAAACCAACCAGGTGTTATTGCCAAGGCCAACAGGAAAAAAAGAAAGCAACAAACAAATCACTTTTAGTGTGGTAAGCTGTCATGTGGAAAACAAAATCAGAAATAAAAGCCCAGCTAAGTTTAGTTAATTCTAGTAAGACCAAAGGCCAAGAGACTGTAAAATCTAGGAAGGGATTGAAGGGGTTTGCTGGAGATGCCTGGCACAGGCTGGAGTTTCTCCACATCTCCAGGCACTCATGACAAGAAACTGGTGGTTTAGGGGGGCTCTTCCTACTGTGCTTGTCTCTGAGCACAAACCAACACTACTTCTCCTTCAGAGAGGTAGTAAAGTTTGGTGGTCATAACCATCAAGGACCAACTCATGGTCATCAGCACCTCTAGAATCAAACCCATCTTGGTGAGGTGTGCACCCAGACCCGTTTCTGAAGGATCTGTGGGGTGGTGTGATCCCTGCTCTGAGCTAGGATGACCAGACCCAGGGCTGGGGCCATGGCCAGGGCCAGATACATCCCATGTGAAGAGTGGTCACTGAGATCATCTGCACCACTGGCAGAGAGGGACCTTCTGGGACCATGAGGGGAAATGCTGAGGATGAGCAAGCAGCTGCTTGTCTCTGGGACAGATCATGTTGTGGTCCCCGGACTCCAGACAGTACCAAAATCTCACATCTGTGAAACAGAACCTCCCAGGCACTGCCTGAGGCTCACCTGGCTGTGTGAACCCTGTGGGGCTCCCGTCCCTTGGCAGGTGCCCCTTTGTTTCTCTAGAGGCTTTGTGCCTTGTCCAGCTCAGTGAGAAGACAGGGACATCTGGGTCACAGCTGCAGCCCAACAGGCTGGAGGCAGAAGTGAAACCCACACCGATGTCCTCAGTTCCCCATGCAGCACCAGGGCAGGCACCAGAGCCTGTGCAAGGCTGCTGGGGCTGGTGGCCAGGAAGACATCTGAGCAGACACAGAGATCCTCCTGGTGTCTAGGATGACAGCAAGGACTCAACACCTTCCCTTGTTCCCTCACCCTGTGGACTGCTGATGGTCCAGCTTTGCCTTGGTGTCAGCTTCAATTTGCAGGCTGTCACGCCTGACCCGTGAAGGGTGCAGCCACAACCCCACCAGCATCATCGACCCAACTCCATGGAATGTCCAAGCTGAAGAAGCAGCCCATTTGCCATAGACGTTCTTCATGGGAGAACCAGCACCAAACTGCCCTGTGAATTTATCTAGGTCAGCTCCTGGAGAGGGGTCCCTGATGGTGATTCAGCCAGCCAAAACTCTCTCCTTCCCTGTTCCTTGACTCCCAAGTGCCCCAAAAGTGATGAGGCATCCTGAGAAGCCCCTGCCCAGCCTCTCAGCTAGGCAAAGGGGACCCTGGTCCAGCCAACCCCGCAGGCATCCAGGACATTTACGGCATCTCTGCTCCTTTCTCACCAAGAGAAAGGATGGGTGTTGGGTGAGATGTTCTCCAGGGACCTTTCAGTTAGGCTGAGGAATGAAGGTTGCTCTTCCTGTTTTGGCGACCAACTGTTCTGAGCCCAAAGATGACTCCAGGCAAACTTTTCTCTCTGGCTGTTCCGTGGGCTGTGCTGTTTTTCCCAGAGGTGGCTGCATGTCACCTCAGCTGCCTTAATTTCTCTTGTGAAACACATGAACAGCAGCAACTCCCCAGCTGTGGCTCCTGCTCCTTTGGCTGGGAGCAGCCAGCTCACACAGGCACGGCTCCTCCTGGGGAGGCAGAGGCTGGATCTATTAACTTGTTCCCACCCCTGAAAGCACTTGTCACACAGATGCCTCCGAAGCATTGCTGTTAGGCAGATTTTAAAGGATGGATGCCCCTTCCCGTGTTATTGTGTTGCTGTTCCTGCTCCCTGCGCCCCATGCTTCCCACGCCGAGCAGGACCAGCTGTGTCCCTGACTCCATTGGTCACCCCCAGCCAGGGGAGCAAGCCAGATCTCTCAGGCAGGGTCCAGCCTGAGAAAGACAAGCAAGGGGATTTATCCCAGCCGGGGCAGTTTGCTCCACCACAGCCAACTTTGACAAACACTCTGGCTTCGCAGTGGTGACCCCAAGTTCCAGAGATGTCCTGCTGCTGCCCTGGGATGCTGCGGGACTCGTGCAGCACTACAGAGGGGGTCAGCCCTCAGCATCCCATCCTGGCTTTACTGACCTGTCTCCCATCTCCCTCAGCAGCACGCAGGTTTGGAAGCATCCAAGTGTCGTTGGCCAGATTTTCTTATTTCTACCCACTTTGAGCTCTTCATCACCTCCCAGCTACTTCATTCATGCCTGCTGGTGTGGACTCACAGGAAGTCTGCGTGGGTGATGTACAAACTACCGGGGGAGGAGAGACAGAGGAGCTGGGTCAGGCAGAGAAGGGGCTTGTAATAGAAAACAGCAGCCCTAAAACCTCTTGGGCGTGGGTGGGGGGATCCCGAGCCAGTGCCGCCCCGGTGCCCCCCCGGCTGCCCAGCTCCTGGTCCCGCAGAGGCGCTGCCTGGGCTGCAGGCTCCTGGGCGCTGTAGTCCTCAGTGGGGATGCTGCTCACCCGCTGGCTCTGGAGGATCCAGCGTTTGGTGGCTGGGGGTCATCTTAGGGAAAGAGTGCCCAGGCTGCAGCAGGCTGGAAATAACTTTTGATTTACATTAGCTCTCTTTTTTAATTGCTATTTTTCAGGCAGCTGAACTGAATTGCTTTGCATTAGAAGTTCCCATTACATACCTCCGAGCTGTCTCTGTTCCCGTGGCTGACCCCCCTCAGAGCTGTGGAAGCAAGGAAAGCTGTCCTACAGACCTTTATCTCTGGGGACCTCAAAACACTTTGCGAATGGGAAATACAATGAGGTGACTTGGAGGAGGACATTTGGCGGGACAGTGGCAGCGCCCACGTCTGCATCCTCTACTGGATGTGGCAGAGGGGGTCTCCACACAGTGAGTCTGAGAAAATTGTTTCCTTCACGTGGCTGTGAAGCTCCTTGTGAGTCTCCAGCCTCCCCTGATTGCCTGCTCCTGGGTGCTCTGTAGCAGTTAGCAGGCTGCCTAGTTGAAGCTGTGGCTATAACCAGCAGCACTGATGCTTACAGAAATCCACAGTAAATCCATGGTCCTGCTAGTGTGGGTCACACAGCCGGTCCTGCAGCATTTGGAGGCTGCTGAGTATGTACTAATTCAGGGTGATGAAAAACCCAAGCCATGTCTCTGAAATAAATGGTGATGTTCCTGGGCACCAGAGCAAAATTTTCTCAGCGCTCATGTCTTTATCTGAAACTTTTAGCCTGAGTCAGAGCTGAAGCCAGGGATGAGCCCCAGGGGAAAGCTGAGTGTTGCCAGGCTGAATGGAGTTTAGTTGTATGGATGCAAGCCAGCTGGATGCCCTCAGGGCTGGAGAAGTGTCCTTGGCTCAGCTTAATTACTCATACAAACACAGCCACTTTGCCTAGCTATTTATCACTAGCACCTTTGCAGACATCAGCTCGGGTAGTACAGGTTAAAGTGTTTGGAGGACACACTCTTAGCCTTTAAAAAAAAAATAATTAAAAAATTATGAAAATAATTGTACTTTAAATAGGAGTTCAGCCTGGGTTGGTCGTTGCATATTTTGTGCTCCCTGGAGTTACTTAGGATCTAAACGAATGTCTCCTGATGTCACTATTTAGATGAAATTAGTTTCCAACTGTTTCAAAGCATGACATGGGGGAACAGAAAAGAAGGGTGAGGATGTGCATCTGACGTAGGTTGCTTGTGAGCTTTTGTGGAGATTCAAAGTTTCCTCATCTCTAAAATTGGGCTGAAATACTGTAACTACTGTTTCTGTCTTTTACAGAAATTTAGTATTCTCAAGGGAAAAAAAAGTTGTTATATCCCAGTTTTGAAACCTTGGAAAACGACAACTGCAGTTTTCCTTGATCTTTTGGGTGGCAAACTGTACCCCCTGGGTCTCCCCTTGCCACCCTCCTGGCTGACAGGTGGCTTGTGAAATGACCACAGAAAGGAGTGACATTGACATCCTCTTTGATTCTCTTTTCCCAGTTACAAAATAAAGAAGGACAAAACCCAGGAGAAAGTGGAAATTTCCAAGTTCTCTTTTAGTTTTGTTTCGTTTGGTGGTGGTTTTGTTTTGGTTTTTTTTAGCTAAGGAATCGAGGTGACACAGGCAGATTCAGCCCTTGCACACAGATGCAGGCAGAGGCTTACAGGTGCTTCTGAGAACAGTGTATCTGTGTGCCCACACAGCCCCTCTCCCCCTCCTGCTGCCCCGCCCCCCCCCCCCCCCCCCGCCAGCCCCATGCACCCTGTGTCTGGGGGCAGTGAGAGCTGGCTGCTCCCCGAGGGGTGAGTGGCCATGGGGGACCCTGTGCTGCAGTCTCGCAGGGTCTGGACACAGCAGACAGGCACCAGCTGGGGCTGGTCAGGGCCATCAAGGCACCCTCAGGACCCTGATGCTCAGCCCAGGAAAACAAGGGCAGATGATGCTTTGAAGAGAGGAACAAGAGCCCAGGAAGGTGCAGAAACACCCACAGACTCATTCCTTCCTTACTCTGCCGCATGCAGCAAATGGAGTCATCAGCTGCATCCCCCAATGAGGGGCTGTAATGTAGCCTGAAGTAACTGATAAAAAAATTAATACAAACAGGCAAAGCTGTAAGGAAAGTTTGATCTGGATCTAACACCTAAAGGCCAATGCTTTGAGCAGTGACTGTAACTAGTTTTCAGGAGCTGCTTAGCTTGCCATTTGCAAGTTCTACATTTAGTTTCCCCTTTTAAGTCCTTTCTCCCCAAAGTGAGCTCACATCGGTGCTGTTCCCAGCTTTCCTGCAGGGACTGCCTTTCTGCTCTGCAGATGAGTGAACTTCAGCACAGGGTACAATGATGGCTTGTTCTTGCATGACTTCAAAACCCTGTTACTCTCCTGGCAGAAGCTGTCCTCTGCGTTCAGACCCTCACTGTTCAGTCTGTTTTGCTCCTCAGAGGCCAACACATATGAAGAAATGAGAACAGTCTGTATCTTATTCCACTTGCAAAGCATCTTATCCCCATTTTTCAGGTGATGAAAAAGGAGAAAAATCTTGTGACTTGGTAGGGAAGGATCTCCAGATCTCTGCTTCCTATCCTGCCTTCAGTTGCAGCAACCTGGAGGAGGTCTGTGTCTTTGAAACAGCAGCTCCCCAAGGAAGAGGCCAGACAGAAGCAGAAGAGAGAGAAATCAGCTTGGAGCAGGGAGAAAAAAGAGTGAGCAGTGGGGCTCTGCACTGTCCCCGTGGGACAGCAGTCCTTTTATAAAGGATGGCAATGGGCTGTAATCACCCCCTGTGCAATTAGCAGAGAGCCACAGGCCAGCACTGCCCACCCCATCCCAGAGGCTGCTCTTGTTTTCAGGTTGATGCTGACCCTGGAAAAGGAGAGCACGGCTTTTTCTATGACCTTGGTCAGAAAATCTGCAGGTGGGGACTAGTCAGAAGCTTCAGTCCTTTGATGGAGATTTCTCACCCTGCTTTCTTGGAGCTTTGTTCCTCACATTCAAGGCAGGGACTGTGCTCTGGGTCAGCAGATGGAAGCAATGGCTCCAGGTGTGCCACGGCTACAGGCAGTTCAGCTTGATGACCCGGTCCCATGTGGTGCTATCTGGTTGCATCACTTTGGCCCTGGACGGGATGAGAGGCAGCTATGGTTGTGGTGATGAGTAAATACTGATTCCCCATGAAGGCTGCTGGTCGAAAGTGAACAGATAAAGTGTGTGTGGAAGTACGTGCTACTGAATGTCCTGTTGCTCACTCAGTTTTCACCCTGGTCTTTTTCCTCCCCTCACTCCCCATCTGTGGGGACACCAGGCTCCTTGCAGCCTAGGATTCTCAAAGAAGTTCTCATGGGAACCATCATGTTCTCAAAAGGCAAGTAAACATCCCAGCGTACTTATGTCCAAGCAGATATTTCCTCTGGCCCCAAAGACCCTCTCATTCCCACCATACCAAGACATACTGAGCACCAATCAGCTCCACACATCCCATCAAAACACATAATACACACTCTCGTGCAAGAGGTCCCCAACACAGCCTGTCTCCATCTCTCCAGACAGTCATGCCAAATGCTAGAGGGAGAACTGATGCTGAGATGATACACACAGATAGTCAATGAGTCATTGAGGTGATCAAAAAAAGTCCCACAGCTGAATTTCTCCTGAAAGCCACAGACACAATGTGCGCAGCTGGAAACGGGACAGCAATTGTCTCAAGACGAGCCCCACCTGACCCACTGTGCAAGACCAGAAGACTTCTTTTTAAGTCATCAGAGCTTGGATCTCTCTTCGTTAACATAACTTTTACTTTGATTTAACTCCACTAGTTTCAGGATGACCACACTGAATTTACTGTATAGACCTGAAAGCAAAATCAGACCTTGTGGGCATCCTTCCCACTTGGCAACTGAGACTGCTCAGTGAATGCTCACAGACGTGGTTTTCTGCATAAAATTCATGCAGTGGAGAAGGGGGCAATTACTTGGATTTTAAGCATTTTATTATTATCTGGGAGCCCTTTTAATGGGTTTAGGAAGAAAAGGATGAAGGCTTTTTTGCAGCTGAGGGGTGTGGGTTTGGCTTTGTTCAATCCCCAGATAAATCCATATTTTTCTCACGGCACTGGGATTATTCTATGGTCCTGATCCAAGCCCAACACAACCATCAGCAGCAGACACCATAGCTGGCAGCGCAAACTATTTGCAAAGCATCTCTTTGGAGGTGTCCTGGAGATGGTCACAGTGTAATGTCCCAGGCAGATCTTGGTGGTACCCAAGGCAGACTCCTTTTGCGCTTCAAGCATTGTGCTCTCAAAGTGGGACACTGAGAGCAGAGTTGAGCTTATGGATGAAAACACCCATATTTAGGGCACTGCTTCAGTTCCTCACACCATGGTGTTGGATGTAATTTGTGACACCCTTCCTGGCCTCCAGTTGCTCATCTAGAAAGGTCAAGGCACCCCAAAAAGTCTGTGTCCTTCTAGCCCTATGCAGAGACCTTAGGGGATTTCATGTGATGCCAATGTGTGGGTCACTGGCTGGAGTTCTGAGGTCAGTATGTGGAGCTCTGCACTCTTGAGCCAGTCAAGAAGGCTCTTCACCAACAACGTCCCTTTCGTTACCACTGGTATGAATCCTGCTCTGGCATTGCCCACCTGCTGCATCATGGACAGAATGTACTGCGGGTCTCTCAGTGACAGCTTATGAAAAAAAAAAAAAACCAAAAAAAAAAAAAACCAGAAAAGAGGCTCACTTAATTTCATTTTTTCTTTAAATATTTACTTTATTGAGGAGATATCACAAACTATCAGCCATGTCTTTCCCCAGAGGCTGGGACACCACACTGGCCATAGCCAGTGGTAGAAGATCCAGTGACATGTGGGAAAGGTCCTGACATTGGCTCATTGCCCTCTGCGTGTGCAGGGACACACCACAACTGGCAACCCTCCCACACCAGATCCTCTTGCTGGTAAAAATCTCTATGGCCTTATGCTAGGCTAACGAAAAGGAAATAAACGCCAGCCATCTGGTGATTATTTTCTCCTCACTGAGAGGGCTCTGCTGGACCTCTGCCCCTCAGCAAGCCTAACAGAGGCTGGTTTGCTTTGCTAGCTTGGCTCAGCCATATTCTTCCCAAGGAACATAGTTTTCCAGTCCTACAGTGAAGCATCTACTCACCACACAGCCCAGATCCATTTTTCTAACAAAGATGTCCCTTAGGTGCCCCTGGAACATTGCAAGCTCTGCGCCTGCCTTTTCTGTCCCAGAAACAAACCTCTGCCAGGTCAGAGGGATCTGAGGGACAGCTTCATACCAACCAGTCTGGCTGTGGTCTACAGGTGAGGGGAAGGGGTAAGCTCCTTCAGAGGTTGTCACAGCCTGCCTGGCTGTTTGAAATCATGTCCTGGGCCTGACTATATCAAAGGCTGAGGGAATCTAAACACCAAAATTACTCTGTGCTTTTGGGGCTTGGCAGCTGCACTCAGTGTTGTGCTTGAGTCACCACAACAAAGCACCTCAACACAATGGTGTCCACATAGCTGGTAAAGACAAAGCTCCAGAGCAGTTTGTCCTGTTCCTTTCCTTCTCTCCATGCCTCAGTTTCCCTGCCTAGAGAGGCAGCTGCTCCAGAGTATGCAGTGCAGACAACCAGCAGCGTTGCAGCAGGTAGTTGCCCAAAGTCATGCTGCGTGACTTTCAGATGCCTCCAAGAGGATGCCACCTGCAACACATCCTGGGAGAAGGAACTGCTGTGTGCCTTGTGGGTGGGGAGGTATAGAGGAATGAAGCTGGGTTAATTAGCATGGATAATATACAACTGTGGGCTGGGTTCAGGGGCGGTGGGTTGGCCGATGTTGATAAGGTGCAGCTGTGGCTGGTTCTGTTAAGTGGTTGGGAGCCAAAGAAGAGAGAGCAGCCGAGGAAGAGGCAAGAGAAGAGAGAGCAGGCCCTGGATGAGGCAAGACTAGGAGAAGGCAGCAGAGGGACTGGCATGAAGAGTGTGTTGGTATGTGATGGTAAAAGACCTTGTTGCAGCTGGGTAGTTTGGAGAGTGCAGCACCAGGGAGGGGGCTTCTTTTCCTGCACAAAACCAGAGAGGCAGAGCTACTAGTTCACCATGGAACGTTTTTCCACTTGCCTCTTAGACTCTAAACAGCAACACAATGAACATATGCATCTGTTCTGCGGTGCCCAGGTGGTCATGTAGCAGTGCTGTGGAGAAATATCAGGGAGTGGCTCAGGGGACTGTGGATTCCCTCCACATCTCCGCTTCGCCAGGGACTTTCAAGACACAAAGATCCACCTGAATACAGAACACTCAAACAAAATCATCAGCAGCGAGCAATAAAGACTGCTGAATTATCCATGCTTTTGAGTGGCTGCACAATCTCCTTTACACCAGGGAGAAGAAGGGGAAAGATCCAAACAGGGAAATAGTTTCCAGTTCTCTAGTCCATAAAGTCTGAAGACTGTTTCATCTATTCCTGCTGCTTGGTTTGAATTCCCTAGATCATGCCCAATAAAGTCAACATCCTAGCAAAAGCTTCACAGTAACAAGTAGGGAAGCAGGTGGCTGAGAACCAGCACCAGTGTCGCTTGAGCTGATGAAATCACTGATGCCTCTGGGACTTGTGGTGGCAAAACCACCTGCTCATTATAGGTGTAAAGCTCGGTGCTAAGAAAAGCCATTCTCATTTACATCCCCACAGTGGGGCTGTGGGGGCACAAAGCAGAATACAATCTGCTGGCCTCTGAGTTTTTTTGGAAAAGCAGTCACTGATTTTGCGTGACTTATTTTTAGGGACCTGGCTTAAGCCTATCTGTGAGCCTGGTCTGAGGGATTCAAGGTGTGAAACTCTCATCTGGCTGGCAGCAGATTCTCTCAAATCTGTACCATCCACTTGGCTAGGGTCTATTAGCCCAGTAGGATCAAGGTGTGGATCAGAGCTACATGAGGGAGAAGAAGAGAGTTGGCCCTTGCTTTAAACCCTTGCCTGGATGGGAGAGGTTCCCTTCGGCTTTCTCAGAAACACAGTAATGTCATGAAAATAAATCCTGCCTGGTCCTCCTGGCTATATATTGCCCACACAAGACAATTTTGGCATCCTCAACTTTGGCAGGCTGTAGAGGCACCAGCATACCATTACAAAGGATGCCAACTCTTACCCTCCATCTCCACGTGCTCTGAGGGGGCTTGGCTCTCCATCCCCATCTCACAGCTGTGAGCAGGTGACACCCTGAGTGTAATACTCCAAAAACAGCAGCAGAGGACCAGTTTCCAGCAGTGCTCTGCCCCCTCCACCTCACTGTCCCCACGGGTTGACCTCCCCACCCCCAGATACTGCACACATAAGGCTGGTAGTTTCTCCCCATCCCTCCCCTTTCCCTAAGGATTTTGTCCCAGGAGCAGGCACCAGGCCTGCTCAGCTCTCCTCTTCACTCTTTGTGGGGGCCGGAGATGTCTGCTCAGTGTGGTGGTGTCCACCACCAGTCCTTGTGGCCTCCCCCTGTTTCACGCAGGGAGCAGTTCCTTCCCGCGCATGGATTTTCTGGTGTCTCCTCAGATACTTTTTCAGCCGGTAGCGCTTCCCACAGACCCCACACTTATAGGCTCCACCTCGGGAATGGAGCAGCTGGTGTTTAATAAGATGCCGCTTCTGAGGGAAGCACTTCCCACACTTGGTGCACTTGCAAGGTCCCATGCGGATGTGGATTGTTTGGTGCCGGAAAAGGTTGGCCTTCTGGTTGAAGGTCTTCTCGCACTCCGGGCACTGGTAGGGCTCCTCCTTGGTGTGAATCCTCTGATGCCGAACCAGATTTGATCGCTGGGTGAAGCTCTTCCCACACTCAGTGCATTTGAAGGGCTCGCTCATGTGGACTCGCTGGTGGCGGATCAGCTTGCGGTTCATGCGGAAGCTCTCCCCGCACTCGCTGCACTTGTACGGCCCCTCGCTTGTGTGAATCTTCTTGTGCCTGGTCAGGTTTGATTTCTGATTGAAACTCTTTCCGCACTCGGGACAGGGGAATATCTGTTCACCCTTGGGAGCTCCTTTTGCTGAGGGATCTTTCTTGGATATGGGTTTCTCACGGTTCTCCAGCATTCCCTCTTTGGTGGGCTGATAGCATTTCTTCTCCTTCCTCCTTAGGCTCTGGCTTTCCTGGTGGCTGGCCTCTACACCAGGTTCCTCTTTGATTTGGATCCTCTGGATAGCACAGAGGTTGTGTTTCTGCCCATAGTACATCCCAAACTCAGTGCTTTCCTGTGGTTCTTCCTTCACATGGAGCACCCGGGTACAGGCTACGGGGACTTCCCATTCACGCTGCCCATCAGCATCCTCTTCCTTTTTAAGCTGTCTCCCCTGTAAAGCCATCAGTGGGATCTTTGGATCAAAGAGCTTTCCATAGTCTGGGGTTTCTGGTGGCTCTTCCTTGATGTAAAGTTTCTGGCAGGCTATTGCAGTAATGTTTTCTGTGTCATCAGTGGGTGGGTCTGCTTCCTCCTTCATCTGGATTTTCCAAGGAGGGCTTTTTGGGTTACACAGGTTTCTAGGTACGCCACACTCCTGGGCTACATATCCTTCATGGGATATATTCTCCCACGAATTCTCCTCTGATCTGAAGGCAAAATCAGACTCCTCTTTAATCTGGATGACCTGGAGAGACACACCATTTATGTGTCCCTCAAGCAGCTTTTGCTTAGTGTGGTTCCTCTGGTGCACGTTGAAATACCGCTTGGTGCTCAAGCTCTTCCCACACTCCGTACAAATGAAAGGCCCCCCGCGGAGGTGTATCTTCTGGTGGGCCAGCAGTGTGGCACTTTGCCCAAAGCATCTACTGCAGTCAGGGCACTTGAAGGGCTTCTCTCGCTTGTGGATCTCCTTGTGGGCAGTGAGGGTCCCCTTCTTCACAAAGCTCTTCCCACACTCGGTGCAGGCAAATGGCCTCTTCTCTGTGTGGGTACGCATGTGGATGTTGAAGTAGATTTTTGTGCTCAGGCTCTTGCCGCAGCGAGCACAGAGGTAGGGACCACCCTTGGTGTGTGTCTTCTGGTGGGCGGCCAGGCATATCTCCAGGCGGAAGCAACGGCCACAGTCCCCACAGCAGAAGGGCCTCTCTCCTGTGTGGATGCTCTGGTGGGTTGTGAGGTGGCCCCGGGTGGTGAAGCGCCTTCCACACTCCCCACAAGTGAAGAGCTCCTCCGCCGTGTGGATCCGCTGGTGTCTCTTCAGGTTTCCCTTCTTGCTGAAGGATTTGCCACATTCCTGACACGGGTGGGTCTTTAGCACCACGCGCTTAACCAAGTCCTTCATGGCAGCAGTGCCCTGCACCCAGTGGTGTCTGGTGGGGCTGCCAAGCAGCTGGCAGGTACAAAAAAGCCACAGTGTTATGGGGATGGACTAGCTGGGAGGATACAAAAACCATCAGGACATATACATCGAAGTGTATATTAATGGATGCACTTTATTCCCAGTAGGGAAAAGGGTGCTGCTGCTGTACGCCAACTCTGGGCCAATGAGGAACGTGTGGTCTTCCTCTTTTTCTCCACCTCCTTCCACCTTAGTTTGCAGATACAGAATTTGCAACTCCATCTCTGATCCCCTGGAGAGGCTTTCCTGGCATTCCTGGAGGCTTGGATTGCCAGCTGAAAAAAAAAAAAGGGACATTTATTAGGTCATTATTTCTTTTCCACCTTCTGTGTTCGCTATGTAAATGCAACGGGTGGCACCTTGGCTGCTCCGTGGGGGACTGAGCCTGAGACATTTGAAGCCACAGGCTCAGCTGGACTCCAACAGGGACAGCAGGGACAAGCAATGGGGGACATTTGTGATGCTCTCGCTGCTGTCATCACACAAAGGTTTTGGCTCTTACTATTGCTGCACTAGTGATTTACCCTCAGAATAGTCCTCTGTCCTTTGACCAACAAGGTTTATAAGTAAATAAGTTAATTAACTAATGCACTTTGCAGTAATTGTTGTAATTAAACCCATTTTTTTATAAGTGACTGTGTAGCAAACAAAATCTCCCAAACCTAGAAGAAAACCAGACTTGGCACCACTTGCAAAACTGGAGCATTCTGCTTCGTATTGACAGTGCTCCGTGCACAGGGGAAGGCAGGTCAGTGGTGTCCTCGGTGGGCAGCTGGAGAAATGAGACACAGCTAAAGGAACTTTGTCCTCCTTGAGAGGGTTCACTTGGCAGCAGGTTCTGGGTCCTATGTATTTCCATTAGAAAGAAAAAATAATATCAGGGCCAACAGGGATGTGAGCAACACCTATCAAGACTGTGAATTGCAGCAGGGCAAAGAGCCAGAAGGACTGAGGGGAGGAGGACAGTGATGCTGGAGATGACTGTCAACAAGAGTATATGTGGCTGGGCAGGCTTCTACTGATGGTGCTGATGGCTGAAGGTGAGGCTGCCAGAATCCTCAGTTATGAGGCAGGCTGCCAGCGAGGACACCTGCCATCAGTGAAATTTGTCCCTGGGGGTCTGCACTGCCAAGAAGGCTGTGGCTGAGAAGATGAGTCCCTGGGGAGGCTGCCACTGAGGTGTAGGAGGCTGGGGTAGGGGGGATACCATGGATCAGGGGACAAGTAATGGGACATGTGAAGTGTAACCATCCAAGCACAGCTACGATGCAGAGTTCACAGCTACACGCCCTTGGAGGAGGGAGGTCACAGTGGTAGAAAAAGTGGGCGGCTGTCTCAGATTTCAGAGGACAGTTATAAAAGGGAAATTTACTTCAGATTTAGTCACACCACTGGCGTTTCCCCTTCAGCTAACCCATCTGGATCCCCACTGATGCTGGTAAGAGTGACCACCGAAGCACAATGGTGCTCCTGTCCAAGCTGAATTCTCCATGCTGGCACAGAGGAACCACAGGAAAACAAAAACAACAATACAAAAAAAAACCCTCAAAAAAACCCAACCAAAAACAACCCGCAAAGTTAAACTGAGCCAGGAGAAGCAAAACAAACCGGCTTGGAGCAGGAACTGGGTTTAGTGTTTGCTAGTGGAGGGGAGACTCGGAGGGAGACCAGGGCTCCTCCCTAGGTGGGGGAGCAGCTGGACGACACCTACGACAGGTTTTAATTCAGCAGACAAAGCCTCAGCAGCAGCCAGGCTGGAAAGAGGGTGCAACGGTGTATTTTTTTTTGGAGGAAGGTCTTTAACCCCCCGAGCGGGTAGCAGATTTAGCCTCCTGCCACCAAGGTCCCTGCGGCGGGTCTGGCTGATGCCGTGGGGATGCTCTAAGCCCGCGGGCGCGGGGTCGCTGCGGGGACCACGGCCTCGCTCCTCGCTCCTCGCTGGGGATGCTCACGCCGGTCCCTTGGAGGAAACATCTCACCGGCAGCAGTGTTTCAATTGCCTCTGGATTTTGGCAAAAACCCAACACATTCCTGAATTCAAATCAGGGTAAAAGAAGAAATTCCTGTCTACTTTCTTCCTTTTACTTTTTTTCTTCTTCTTCTTTTTTTTTTTTAATAGCCAAATCCTACAGATCCAAATCCTGCCTTTACCTCCAGCTCCGCAATCCCCCAGGCTCAGGGTTCGAATCAAGGGCAGAACCTGATCCCAGGGAGTTGCTTTGTCTTTTATTGGGGCTACCCGGACAAATGAAGGGCGGTTGGCCAAAAGCATCTTACCTGAGCGGGCCATCACCCTCTGGCTGGCATTTCTGTCCTCCGGGGCAGCCTCAGTGGCACAACAGCGTGTGCGACTTGGCTGCAAGTTGTGTTGCAGGCGCAGCCGGGCTGACCTAAAGGAAGTCTGCGGCCAGTGCAGTGAGAGCTACCGGAGGAAGGGTGAAGCGAAACAAAGACAAAGAGCGAAGGTTGAAGGAGCAGAGGGAGGACAGGGGAGATGCTCTTGATTCGTCCCGCCGGGAGGGATTTTCACGCCACTGCCAAGGTGTCAGCGGGAGAGGAGGGGATTTCTCCCTGGTGTGCCTTTCTTCTGCATCGCTGCGTTGGTGGGAAGCTGGAAGGGTCTCCAGCTCGCGCTGCCTTCTGGGAATTGTAGTTCTGCCCAGCAGCCCTGGTCCCCCACCCTGCGCTGGCAGCCGGTGGGTCAGGATGAGGCCATTCCTCTCCTGCCCCAGCTGAGAGCACTTGCTTTTTTTGTTGGGGGAAGAGAAAACATCCCGCAGTGCTGCAAGCATCCTTCTTCCCTCCCAGGCTGATTGTCTGGGACTTGCTGCGGGAAGTGTCAGGAGAGGAAAGATGCATCTCAGGGAGTATTTCTGTGTCCGTAACAGCTTGCAATCCCCCTGGGGAGAGGTGGGAACTGAGACTGGTCCCTAGTTACCAGCAAAAGATCCCTTTTAATGCTCAGGTAAAGCATGAAAGGACATGCAGATTTGACAAGGGTGGACGCTGAGGCATATGGACTTGATTTAACAGAGTGATCAGCGCCAACTGGGAGAGGCTGAGCCTCAGCAGGACCTCACAGAAAGTGCCCAGACCTTCCTGGATCTGCACTGCACAATGAGGCTTAAAGACTCAGCAGGGAGCTCTAGCCCAGGATGCTGCGCCGGGAGGGTTTTAGGAGCATGTGCATGGTGAAAAGCTGCTTCAGCATGACTTTTCCCTGGGGCAGTGATTAGGGGCTGTCCGATTGCTTGGAGGTTGGACAATAGCACTCATTCCTGCATAAACCAGGACTTGCAATCCTATCCTTAATACGACACAAGGCTGCAAACATGCTATTCTCCTCCTCTTTCATTCAGGGAAACTGAGGCAGGAGACGGTGAAGTGCTTGGCTCAGATTGTACAAAGAAGTTCAAGGTTACAGGTTCCCTGGAGTTCAGATCTAGTCTACACACACTGCATGTGCCTTGGATAAAGTCTGCTGATGTATTTCCTACCTCAGTACAAACCAGTACTAAGAGACAGCAGCACCAGTATGAAGCTGTGTCTACATTCCCGCTTGTATCCCAATCCAGAGAAGGAAGAAATCATACAGATCTAACCATCTCTATACCAGAACATGCACAGCTAAAGATACACGAGCCTCATTCAGTTTGCCTTACTGAAGGTCTTCTGCTTTGATGCATGAAAATGCCACAGCAGGTCCCAGACAGACAGGAGAGACCATGGTGTTAGGCCACTATTAGACCCAGGTATGCTGAAGTGAGATTCCCCATGTGCAGAACTCCTTAGGCAACATGCCCCACCTCTCTCATCCTTCCCATTTGCATAATACCTTCCCACAAATCCTACCTACAACACTTTGGATGGTGCCAGTCAGCAGCTCCATTATCCGGCTCTGTCTTGGTGTGTGGAAGCATGCAGGGAGAGAGGCTGAGACATGACATGGATGAGGGGCTCACCGCGAGCAGCTGAGGGAACCATTTGTGTGACTCCTTTGCTGCCAGACAGATCAGAGGAAGGGGCCAGGACTGTGCCGTTTAGGCTGTGCCAGTGTCCTTTCACCCTCCCAGGCACAATTTACCTTACTCTAAGGTGGATGACTCTAGTAGGGCAGGTGACTTGTGCCCTCAGAGCTCCTGTTTCTCTCCATTGATGTCTGCATGTTCCCAGGTGAGTCCCTTCCATTGCTCATCTTCTCCTTCAAACAAAGCAGATCTGCCTGCGGTCCCTGCTGGTTCATACAAAGCCCCAGAGTCCAAGATCAAGTACGTCTTGCTATGACCCTAAAGTTTTGCTCATGTGGTCAAAAATAGACTCAAAGCACCTCGTGCTCATCCCCAAAAGGATTCATTGACAAAGTTTTCAGGGCAGGGTTAAGCTATGTCCAAAAATGCCTCTTCCTAAGCACAATTTGGAAGTGGTGACCTCCTAGTCTGAGCAGAGTCTCCACTATCCTGGGGACACCCACTCTGGAAGTGAAGCTGTGCCATCAGCTGCAGTGACTCTGCCTCTGCAACGTACCACTAGATGCCAGTGGAAGCTCTTTCCCGCCTGCTTTCACCTAGAAAATCCCACACATTTGACATTTTGATATGTTTTATTGTATTTTTTAAAAGGTAATTCTTCACTTTTGATCTAATAAGGCACCCATGCATTTGAGTAGTATGTATAAATATATGTATGAATGTGTGTTGTGCATCCTCTCTCTCTGTCTCCCCAGACTAAGATATCACTCCAAGCTCCTTTTGTCATCCCCCTTCCCATCAAACACCCCAACTCCCCAAACCCTTCACCTGCTAAACTGTCTAACCACTGTCATGACCTGGTGTCCTGACATGGACAGTCGGTCCAAGAAACATACAGGTGCTGGCATGGCATGTCCAAGCCCTGTCCTGCTCTGGGAGTTGATTCCTCATATAAGGTCACCAAGAGGCACGACACAGGTCCAGCTTATCCAGCCACGGGAGTTATAACCTGGAGGAGCAGACCTGCACGGAGCTGGGGAGGGGATTACAGAGTAGAACTGAGTTAGTGCTGCAGTAGTGCTGGTAACCAGCTTGCATATGTTTGGTGTTTTGCGGGAAGGTGGAATGAATGAAACTCGTAGCCACTGCAGTGCCAGGAAAGAAACCTTACATGGGGAAAGGGTAAAAATAAATAAAACTCACAATCCTGTACACTAGCAAGCTCTATGCTGCACTTCCCTGATGTAGAGGACTGAAATGATCTCACATTTTATCTTTCAGTGCCTGGAGTTCTGCACTGTGCAGAACATAATCTGGCCCGTGTTCCCCACTGATGTTTCTGCAAGGTCTAAGCCTTTGAGCAGCCTCCAGGCTTTGCATACACCATTTTTTTCCCCTGGCTGGTCAAGGTCCAGGTAGATTGAACTAGCCCACGGGCACTCAGAGTGAACACAAAGCTCAGCAGCTACCCAGGCTGCAGGAGGGGTGTGTGTGTGTGTGTCCGTCCATCTGTCCGTCCACCCATCCTTCATGTCCTGGGCACAGCAGCCCTGTCGTGGCAGAGGACCACCAGGGTTAGGAACATCTCCTTTGGGCAAGTTGTGCTTTGGTGCAGTGCTCTCCTCCAGCGCCTGGTGCACCTCTCGGTCTCTGAAGTGCCTGATGCTGGTTGCCATAGGAGACAAGATGTTAGAGTGGATGGAGTAAAGGTTTGATCCAGATTGGTGATTTCTGTGTTGCTTTTTCAGACAAATCCAACTCTTTTTTTGTTTGACCAGCCAACTGTTTCCGACAAGGCTGCGTAGAAGAAGTGAGAACAAAATTTAAGCCGAGCTGTCATATGCTCCAGTGCCTGATTAATTATACAACGAAATAAAAATGGAATTTGGCAAAATAAAGGAGAAGGGTAAATGAAATCTTCACTTTGCTTTGGAAGGAAATACTGCCTCAGGTTTTATTAAAAATGTCACAGTTAATCACATCAGGAGGCTTGAGGGTGCGTGGTGGCCTGTTGTGCTCGGTACACACAATGCAGGAGAGCTGGACAATGCAACACAGAGAGATAAGGGAGCAGGAAGCCCAGTTATTTGTTCAGGTGAATCCGTGATTATTCCTGAGATTTGCAAACATGATAGGTGCCAGTGGAGGCTGAGAGCTCCTAGCTTCCTTGCTACACTATAGATTATTTTTTTTTAATTCAGGAAACAACTCTTACAGTAAGGCAAATCGTGATGAAAAGAATAGAGCGTTTAAATGACAAGTAATTTTCTATGCTATTCCACCCCCCTTGCTTTCTTTAATTGCTTTTGACATCTGATTAGGAAGGAAAGCTTTTCCTTTTTCGGCCCACATCTCCTACAGCTTCATTGTGCAGCCCAAGCCCACGGTGTCTTGTACCGCTGCCATGAAAATAATTGCAGTGTCTGTGGCTGCTTCCAAATCCACCATACTCAGCTGATAAGAGCTTTAAATGAAAAACTGGTTTAAGCACAAATGGGCCCAACACTGACTTCAAGCCTGGCTGGATCAGAGTGACCCATCTGCCTTTCTACCCCACAAGCAATGGGCTTCTCATACATGAAGACTCAGTTGTTGTTTGGTTTTGTTTTCCTGGGGAGAGCTGCAGTCAGGGCTGGTGACTGCAGGACTTCTGTTGGGATGGAAAAGGAAGGATTACAGCTGTAACACCGCCAAAACAGAAAGCCCTCTTTGCCCTGCTCACTCTGCCCCAAGTGCTGTCAGCATTGTGGGAGGGATCAAACATCTCCAGGTCTTCTGCATGGTGAGCAGGGGGCTGGGATGCTACAAGGACCTTGGGACCTAGCCCCTCACCAGTCACCCTTTCATGCCCTAAGTCACACTCTCTTCCCCCTCGTTGCAACTGTCTTTCTTAAAATGACAACCCCATCATAAGATAACAAAAAAAACCCTAGTAAAGGTCTAAGTGACATGCCCAAGGTTGAACAGCACATCGGTAGCAGGTCAGAGAAGCATCTCAGAAGCTGCTGCGAGGCAGCACAGCTCTGCTGCTTAACAGAGCAGCCTCCCCAGTGCCTCTCTAACACAACAGCTCTACACAATGCCCTTCTCCTGGCCTTGTCCTTCTTCCACAGGCACCGCCACAGGTCCTCCCTGCCCATAACCATGTGCAATAAGGTTGTAGCTACTTGAGAGTGAGTGCTACGTGCCCTCTAATTCATTTCATTTTTCTTTATTCCCCACATGCCACTGAGAGGGAACCAAGCATTTATCCCTGGGACTGGTAGGTGTCTTGGAAGTCCAAATGATAAAAGGGGAGTCTGGACACAAGCCTGGCCTGTGCTGGTGCCTCAGTTTCCCTGCCTGGTGGGCAGTGTGGACAAACCCAGCTGTTGGGCATTGCTGAGAAGGCAAAGCCTTTGCTTTCAAATACTTGCAGCAGCTAGGCTCTCTGGTAGTCAGAAGAGTTTATATTCAGTGGAGGAACTTCAAGGGCATGATTCATCTGCTCTAATCTAGACACCTGCCTTAGGCTGAGATGAATCCCATCCCAGCCCCCTGACTTGGTTTCTGCATGCTACCTAAGAAGCCTGGCTCAGGTACAGATGTGCACATACTGCCATGTAAATCCTGCTGTGAGCTGCCTGCCTGAGGAACCGAACCCCAGCGTGCTGGCTCCTCTCTTCTCCCAACTCTTGCCCACTCCATGCCTCTCTGGGATTTGTCAGTGAAGACTAAAGGAAAGAGGCAGGTGTGAATTCACCCATCAGGAGGCCAAGGAGGTGCTATGCCTCCTCTGATCTGCCCATGTCACAAGATGTAGGGCTTGGGGGAACTCCCAGGCACCCTGCTGCATACAGCCCCCAGAGCTGTGAACAGCTGTGGGAAAGCTGTTACTAGATGTCTGACTAAATACCCTAGGCTGCCCTGCTGCGCTGATCTTTTTGTTTGCCTTCTAGAGTAGAGCCTATTTCTTTTCTCCTTGCGTTGCTTCCTAGGTACATCCTAAGAGGGGAGCATCACCCAGTCCCCTGAACCAAGGGAAATAGTAATTCCATCCTGAAATGCTCAGTCAATGCTTAGAGGGTGGGCTTCCTTTGGCGTGGGGTAGTTATTTCTTCTTCCAGCTGCACTTTAATTTCATATCTCTGATCCCCTCTACCACCCTCCTCAGACTCATTTACTCTCCTTCACTTGAGAAAGGATAGTTAGCATTTCTATATATAAAGTCTACAATACTTAATAAGGATAATAAAGTCATTTTTAGAGGATAGAAATACTCACAGGTTCAAAGTGTTTTTACCTACAGAGGACCAATTAGCTGGTGAAGAGGACAATCCAAGCAAGACCATTCACCATCTTTTGTGACTCCCTCAAAGGCCTAGACAGTACTTCACAAATTTATCTCTTTTAAATGGTACAGAAGGCCAGTGGAGTTAAAGTCTTAATTTTCATCCTTCAGAGACTAACTGCTCTCATGCTTATGGTGTGCTTTTAGCCAACACAGCCAGAAAACCCTTCGGATTCAAGCCAAGCAGCCTTAAAAACCACACAGATCAAGAAATGGGGTCTGGTGGAGCTGCAGCAGGACATGGAAGACAATGCTGTAAGAAAAAGGTCTGAGACCCCTCCTGCTCAAGGCCATTTAGCACCAACAACGCTTATGCCACCTCCATGAGACACCCAGAGCATTGTTTGTACTTCTGTGTCCCCAGTGCTCCGTTGTCACTGCTGGTTAGCCATTGTGAGAGACCCAGCAAGGAAGGCTCTTGACAGCTGTTTATCAATAGTTAGCATCTTGCCCAGTAAGAAGCCCTGGTAAAGTGCCCATGTTTCCAGAGCTTGCAGCGTGAGCTTAAAGTAGTTACAAGGATTTGTTTGATGCCTGCTAGGAGGAGAAGAGATTTTTGACATTTAAGGGTTTGTTGTCTTGTTTTCTTACACTTCTTTTAGAGGTGAAGAAAATGAGTGACATCCTGGTTCTTGTATCCTACATGCTACTTCAAAGGAGAGGATGCTTTAAAGGTCAGAAAACAGGGCTGGGAATGAAAAAAGCCCTGTTTCCTTGTTAGCCTCTCAGTCAGCGTGGGCTATGACAGGCTGTCAGGCAGCTCTTGCTCTGTGTAGCATTAGAAACACCTTCATTCAGCTCTCATGCTCTCCCCATTCTCTTTGGAGCAAGCCAAATCTTTTAACTGAAGCAAAACCTTGAGCAGTCGCTGGATTTCAAAACTAACAAAATGCTGACATTCAACATAGATTCTTTGCAAGAGCAGAGTGGATGGGAAAACAACCAGAGTCTGTTTTTGCTCTTTAAATGTGTGATTTCCTTCCCTATGTAATTAATTTGAAGCTCTTGGAATCAGCTTGTTTGCAAGCATTAGAGTAGGGCAAGAGACTTGTTATCATCTAGCAACAGCAAGAGAAAGAAATGTGGCTTTTCGTACCCATCAGCAGCGTGAGGCCATACATCAGAAGCCATGTCCAACCAGCAGCTTGTGATAAGCAGAGTGCACCAAGGGTCACCACTAAGTCCCATACTGTCCAGCATGCTCATGATGCTCAGTTAAGAGGAGCAGGCTGCCCAGTGAGGTAGTGCAGTGTCCATCCCTGCAGATTTCCAAGACCCAGCTTGATAAAGCCCTGAGCAACCTGCTCTGCCCTCACAGCTGAGCCTGCTGTGAGCAGGAGGCTGGGCTGTAGACCTCCTAAGATCCCTTTCAGCATGAACTGTCTTGTGAACCTGAGATCCTATGACCTAGCTAACACAGAAGGGTGATTCTGCAGTGGTGTGTGGTCATCTCTGCATGATGGCAAGTACCAAGGATATTTCTTCCCCGTCACTGGAGAGAAGCCCTGTTAAAGCAGTGGTGCATCTGAGCACATCATTGGTACCTGGCTGTGTCGCATCCCTGGGAATCTGGTATTGCTCTAGGCTGAGATGGGAATGCAGAGCAAGAGTTGTTTTTCTACCTCTTCCTTTATTTCTTTAATAGGTCATTTGTAGATTTACTTTGTGTGTGTACATGTATAAAAACCTGGGGTGTCCATGGTGATATCAAATTTGTTCTGCAATAAAACTGACTGAAGTTCAACAGATAGTTTATTCTGGTACTTAAAGGGATTTCACAGAATCACAGGATGGCTGGGGTTGGAAGGGACTTCTAGATGTCATCTGGTCCACACCCCCATCAAGCGGGTCCATGACCATGTCCAGATGACTTTTGAATACCTCCAATTTCCACAATTTTAAGTAAAAAAAAAATTGCTATTGAACTCTGAGTTCTCTGAGCTTTGAAAATGGTGATAATGGATGTTTTTCAGCCACTCTGTTCCGGGCTCTACAGAGGAATCCTCCCCCTAACTGATGCAAATGCTAATTGTGTGATAATAAGTCTCATTTAATGTGAACCTAAGCAGTCACCTCCTGCTCTGTGGACTGGGATGAGTTACCGGTTTGTGCTGCAGAACTGAAAACACGAGGGCTTTCAACACAAGCACAACGCCTTTGTTGGAAGCTAAATCCCCTGTTGTTTCTCCAGGGCTCCTTCTGTGCAGTGGGAAGCTGTCAGTCCCCTCTCCGCCTGTATAGGCGAACTGCCATGATCGTATAAACATGGGCTATGTCCCTGGAGAGCAAAGTGCTGTTAGCAAATCACTGGATGGCTCTTCTGATGAAAGGAATGGATGGTGCTTATTAACTGGATAAGCACCATGAAAGAAACCTTTGAAGTGCCAAAGCTTTGTTGTTCTGCTGTTGAAGTCAATGAGAACTTTAATACTGGCTCCTGCTGGAGTGCAGCTAGGCTCTCTCCATAGACCTGGAAGCATATACCTAGCCAAAAGGCAGACTATGAACTTCCAGTCCCCCCAGTCTGCTTAGGTCAGAGCTCTTCTGTCATGGTAACTTGTGTGGGTGTCTGTGCTGTGCTTCAGGCAGCCTCCATCAGTGCCTGCCCTGCAAAGTGCCAACCGCGTGCTGAGTCCTGCACCCAGCATGGTGCCAGATGCTGAAGAGGTTTATGGGGCATCCTCCTTGGGTAGGAGTCTGCTCAGCCTCCAGACCCACAAATACAGATGTTTCTCTTCCTACCCAACCACGGACTAGTCCCTGGAGTCAGTACAGCACAAGCTGAACCTGCTTGTTGTTGTGCCACCTTTGCAACTCAAGTTGGTTCAGTACCCCCATCTCATCTGCTTGTACAGGATGGTAGCCCGGGAGGGTAAGATCACACTGTCATACCAACCTGCTGCTGCAAATGGAGGAACCCTCGGGCATCCCAGTGCTGCAGATCACTGGAGCCTGGGAAAACATCCCTGCATGCTTGCCCTCTTCTCAGTCTTGCTTTGGAGCTCTATAGGCAGTACTGTAGTGGTGTTACTGCAAACCACCACAGTCCTCAGTCAGCATCGAATCCTCCTCGAAGCCCTTGCAGGGATGCCCCACTCATGCTGCTCCCTGGCAGAGGGTTGGGAAGTGAAGGTCACTGCCAGTATCTCCAGTTTCACCAGTGGGGAAATCAAGGCTCAGAGAATTTTTTCTCCATGTTACAAAGCACTAATGCACTGCTGGAAATTAAACTGCACTTTAAATTTCTTAAATTTTCTTAAAACTTAAAGTTTCCATCCACTTCCCTAGGTGTGTGTAGCAGGGAGGACAGGACACCTAGGCTATAGTGTTTTAATCCACTCTAACAATGATTTTAAAAGACATTTTATTATATATTCATTGATATAAATGTATGCACTTGTTATATTTTATGATATATATATTATATTGTTGTTAGTGACCAGTTCTTTCTGAAAAAGCTAACTAGAAATCAGTCACTCCTCCTGGCTAGGAGCACCCCTCTCTTTTGTGTTACTTTGACATGATCCTGCACAAGAAACAGTGCCACTTCATTTCTTTGGCCTCCAGATTTTTGCATGAAGATGGCTTTAAACAGATGAGCTTATCTTTAAATCTTTCTTGCATGAAATTAATTGGTCACATTATTCTGGTCTAACATCTGCTTTAAAATCTCCAGTGATGGAGAAGCTCCAGCCTCCCCAGTCAATAAATCCCAGTGTTTCTTTCAGGAGAGAGCAGAATGTGTCACACTCTTCCTGATGACAGCTCAGCCTGTCCACTGGAGAGGCTTCTTTCATAATCAACACTGTCCTTCTGATCCTACACTGTGGCTAGCCATGCAGTATAGCCCTTTTTCTGTTGTTGCTCCTGATGAATACAACCTCACCAGTCTCTACAGCATCTCCCAGTGTGTGATTTTATTTGTGAGTGGCTGGTGCAATGACAGTGAGCAATGCTTTCCAGCTGGCTGCAGGGGTTTCAGGGGCTGGGCAATGAAAGTTAATTGCAAAGCAAACAGACTGGCAATCAGGTGCTGGAGGCTTTGCTCAGTAACAAGCTCCTAAAGTTTCTCTTTTTGAGGGATGCTGGGTTGTGTCTATTCAGTAGAGTGTGTTCTAGCATACTTTTGCAAAGTGAAAACATGGTGTTCCTGAAACAGATGGGGCTGTTTATCTAACAACAATCCACAGAAGTGGTACAATCCCAGCCATGTGCTTGTAGACTATTTCCAAGTTTTGCCTCAATGTTTCTCCTTGCTGCCTTAGCTCCTCCTTTCAGGTCTGCTGTATCTCACTGCTCAGCAGATCCTGATAACTTTGCTCATGCTGAGCAGCACATTGGGATACAGGCCATCTGAGCTAACTTCAGGCTTTTGAGGCAGTCCAGCTTTAAGTAGTCATTAGGATCCCTCTGTTACCCATAAATGGTGTAATGACTTACCCCACCCCAAGACAATGTGTTGAAGATAAGTGGGCTGAGATGTCTTCTAGAGCATCCTTCTTCTCTCCTTTGACTACACAGGGACCCTGGACACCTGGCTTAGACACCTAGACCACTGAAGGGAGGTAAGGTGAAGTCCTAGCTTTGGTCTGCAAATGGTTTTGTTGATGTCTGTGTGGCTGGTGTGGAAATGTGGTGTGGTCTTGACTCAGTGGGTTAAATGTAAAAATCTAACATCTTCTGAGATGCTCTGCCTTAGAAGCTTCCAACTTTTGCTCCAGCGAAGCACAAGTCTCTAAAGGCTCTGTTTCATACCTTTCCCTGCTGTGGGTACCTTGAACACCTCAAGGCTGCGCACCTCAAGGTTGCACAAAAAGCAATAGACATCTACATTTAGGCATCTAATTTGAAGCTTCTTTGATATGAGTAAAAATGTATGTGTTGATCTGGTGTGCACATACAAAAATAGGCCAATTCTGCACAATCCAAGTGCCCTCACAGATGGTTATTTTCACAGGGGCACCCAGGGGGCCTCTTTTCTCACTGGTGGAGGTGCAGGAGACAGCATCTTCCTGGGGAACCACTGGAGAGCCCAAGTGAGGATGTTGGTTCTGACAAGTTGTTTATTTTAGTAACTTGTAGACTTTGACCTCTCTTTGAGAAAAACATCAGTCAGGAGTGAAAAGACTTGTCAGGGTTTAGAGTTTCTCAGTATATTTTTATCAGTACATGGGAACTTGTTTTCTCCCCGCCCCCCAAAGCAAAGATGGCACCTGTGAAATCCATCAGACTTGAGCTCACGTCAGCTGATCCTTAGAGATGCTGGTTGAATGAGCTGAAGTTTAAAAGCTTGAGTTAAACCTCTTCCTAAAATATTGGAATCTGTTAAAAAAAGACTAAAAGGTTATCCGTTATTTATATTTTTCTTTCAAAGAAACTTGAGATTCCCCATAATAGCATGATTTTGAGTGGTGTAGCGGTGGGTGAAACAGAATAACTGAGGTTCTCAGAAACATCAGAAGTGTTTAGTCACGCTGCAGAGAGGAATCAAGTGGTCAGGATAGTGAGAAAAATCAAGACTAGTAAAATAAAGCCAATATATAGGAAGCAACCGTCCATCCTAACAAAGCATACAGATGATCACTGTAGATTCCTTTGCGTCAGAAGAGAAAATAGTCATTTTTACATCATGATTCATCTGGCTTATTAAGGTTCACGTCTGAACTGTGCCTCAGGGCCCCCAGACCCAATTGGCTAGATCTCTGCTGACTTCAGGTGTGAAGGTGACTAACTTGGGTGGAGACAGCTGCTTGCCAGATATTTACTTTCGACTGAATATTCCTCCCTCCAGCTGCCCCAGCGCTGTGCATTAGGTTTTTTGCAGAAAAGCCCCACAAGTCTTCGTTTCTGCATTTGCAAGTCGCATTTAACCATGTTTGCAAAAACTGCCTCCTATTTCTTTATCTGACCCACAGTTATTGCGGGTGTGTGGGAGGGCAGCATGGTCTTGCCAACCCCACTTCTCCTGCATTGCCTTGGGCTGCATTCACGTGCTAACACTGTGCAACAAAAGCTAGGTCCCGTGGTAAGGAATGTTGCTGTAAGCTGACAGGGAGAAAAATGCTGATAATTAGTAGGGTAAAAATACAGGGAGGAGTGTGCAGTGCTAATCTTTTCAGAGGAGAGATTCTGGTTATCTGTGGTTGTTTGGTGATGACCAAGACATGTGAAGCTTTTTCCTATTTTTTTTCCCCATCTGCTGGGAAGACGTGTGATCAACAAGGAGATTTTAGTAGCAGAAAGCCTTGTGAAACACATTTCCATGGTATTAAAAAAATAAATTAAGAAGCTCCCAAGTATGTGACATCTCAACTCTTCTGTGTTATTTCATTTCACCTGGCCCCATTTATATACCTAAGGTGCGCTCTCTGAAAGACATCCTCATGCAGCTCTGTCCTCATTTCAAATGGCACGTGCCAGCCAGTTTGCATGGGAAATGACTGTTTGTTAAACCTTGAGGTTCATGATCCATGATCCAAAAAGGTGATGATCATAGCTGACATGCTCAACATAACATGACCTATCAGGAACAATTACTTCCTCATTAGTGCTAGACAGCATGCACACTGACATTTTCTCTGATCCTATTGGGAACAGCAATTTATTTTCCCTAGAAGCTGATAAGACATCTGATAACCGATTCTGGAGCAAGCTGGCTCCTGAAACGGTGGCACAGCTGGGCAGGTGGCACAGCTGGCCCCCCCCAGAGCCACAGCCAGAGCAAGATGATGCTGTATGATGCTCTGCCCTGGTGAGCCAAGCCTGGGCAATCAGAGCTGACAGTGCAGTCAGTTTTGTTTATAGGCTGCCTGAGCTCACAGCCAACAGATCTTCAGAGGTTTCCCTAGAAACCTCCAAGGAAATTTCTTAGCACTAGTGACATCATTTCTGTGGAGAGGGGAGTTTTTAGGGAAAACATGCCAGACTCTTGTCTTCTCCCATCTTAAAGGCCAGACAGTGTGAGAGCTAATGCCTGTTCATGGAAAGCTTTGCCCATAGAAACTCCAGTTGAGGAGGGAAGCTTCTGGAAGACTCAGTCTTTGCCCTTGCACTGCGTATGGGAGACTAGATATTGGAGTCTCCGGCCAGTGTCCAGCTTTAGGGTCTGTTGGGAGTCTCTGGGACCACCTCTGAAGCACCCCAGCAGTGCCAGCCCCGCGTGACTGGTGCCAAGTAGGCAACAGTGGTGTGGTCCCCTTCTCAGAAGGGTCCTGCCGTTGCCTGCCCCAAGGGCAGGTGGCATTGCTTCCTTGAAACTATGTCTGTCTTTCAGAAGGGGTGAAGAGGAGCATGAAACAGCTGAATCCCTGTTCCTCGGTCCACTAAAGCACTGTTCTGTCCTGCCAGAGCCAGCCTCCTGGAAGGTGTTTGGATTTAGTTGTCCTGTGAGTGTCTGAAGGGCATCTGAGAGGTACTAAGAAAAGTAGTAGCTTAGTTCAAGGGGTAATCAGAAGTCCAGCAACCCAGGAGATGACAGTGTCATAGCCAGCTCTGTTACGTGTTGCAGGGAAGAAGGTATTGCCAAGGTATTTTTTTTTCATGGTCACCAGTGATGTGGGAGTACTGAAGTGCTGGGTCCCAGTTGCTGGAGGGTGAGCAAGCAGTGGGATCAGGTACAGACAGTGTCTCATGGTAAATACAAACGGGATGCTCTGGATTCAGCAGCCTTGGCTCTGAATTATGCTCTGGTACTCTGCGCTCTTTGCTTTTATTCAGGATTGCAGAGAAGAAAGTAATTTTATCTGCCTAGACAGCACAGTGTAGCCAGCAGGAATCCATTATTTTCTTTGCCGCTCATTAGGGATTAGCGTTAATTGACAGTCATTAGCTGAGAAGTGCCTCTAATCAGTTAGCTCTTTAGCAAGTTTTACACCCATCCATTCGAGAAATTAGTCATCCCGCCTGCCTTTACCATCACCCATGGCAGTTGCATAAACCCGAGAAAGATGTAACCTTCAACCCCTCTCTCCAAACAATCACAGGCACTGCATTATCCATCCTTTTCTCCTAGCCATCCATTGGACTGCATGGGCTCAGACTCAAGATTTTATGTAAGGATTTAACAAAATCCCACTCTAGAATTGTCCCTTTTGAATGCCTGAGAGCGATGCTCAAATTTAACAATTTAAGCTGCAAATTTAACACATGCATTTCTAATTAACATCAGGAAGTACCAGTATGACTTCCACAAACACCTGAAAAAAATCCACATTCCAACTGTCCTTTGGAAAAAGCAGTTAAGCATCATGGCCTTGACATCAGCCAAGATGTGTAGCCTGTGATACACCATTTATTGGATTTTCATCACTATCAAAGTTCAAAAATTACCAGAGGAGGAGCTGAGTTCCCAAAATATGTAGTTATACCACGTCATACAGGAGTGGGGGGGAAGCATGGAAGGGAAAGCTTGGCTCTCTCAAAACCTTGTGGGATTTTTGGCATGATAATAAGACTGAAAACTCTTAATTTTGGTGGGTTTTGTCTGCAAGACCCCCAGACAGCGAAGACAACAGGAGCCAACGGACAGGTTGGGTAGGTGGCCAGGCTGTGTCTATCCCAGCAGTGATGTTTGCAGAGGGTCAATCGTTCCAGCTCACAAACGTACAGAAGGAGTTGAAAGAGTGAATGCATCTGAATTATGGGGAGATTTACTATTGTATGCAGGTTGTAAGACTCTCCAGTTAAAAGCATATGTGCTATTCTCCTCAGCAAACAGCCCAATTTATAATTAATATTAGAAGATGTTACTTAATGTGGTGATTTGTTAGGGATCTATTTCATTTGGGAAACAATTTTCTCTGATTCAGAGAAAAAAAGACATAGTAAGAATAGTTTTAGAACTAGCTTCTTAAAGGGAAAGTTGAGATAACACTCAGTTAGGAGGACAGCAGAACATTAAAATTTTCTCTGAAAGCAGCTGGTTAATATTTTACCTTTAAAAGACCATTCACATTTCAAGGGATGGATGACAGAAGAAATTTTGGCAGGACTTAGGTGCTTAATTTAGAGGCAAGGGACAGTGTTTCAGACACGCTTTGCCTGTCATTCCTGGTGAGCAGTGACTCCCGGACCAGCACAGGGGTCTTGAGACACCCTTCTCCATCTCACAGTGGTCCCTGGTGTTTCCTTATCCGTGGCCTCTATTCCTTTGCTCCCTTGGTATTACTGAGCACTGCGATGCTCAGGCTTTCTGCACAGAGAGCAGTGACCTTATTTATGCCTCTGAAACACTTTTTGTTGGTAATGACCTCTCCGAATGGAGAAGGACCTCACAGCGTGTGCCCACCTTATCTGGCTAGGCCAGCATCTCTTGAGGGGGAGGGGGGATATGGAGCTGCTTGCGGTAGGTGCCTAAATGAGATGTTGGGGTGGGGATGAAATATTTACAGAGCACATGTGTGAATGCCCTTACAGTGCCTCCCCTCTGATGTTTATAGGACACAGTTCATTTCACCTGAATGTAGACAGAAAAAGACCACATGCCATACAAATGGCCACTTACCTCTGTGGTACTGCAAAGGAGAGACGAGACAAGTCACTCCGTGCTCAGACACATACCACAAACATCCAAAATTAGACGAATTTACTTTCTTTTGGTGTCTGACTCTGAAAAAGCCTGTTTCTGTGTTGGCCAGCTGCTCTCCCACACCAGGGGAGAGTAGCTATGGTGTTCCACCAAACACTGTAGAGCAGGGGCTTGGCACTGTGTGAGAAACCATTGGGTTTGTGGTGGATTTAACGGGAGGAAAACACTGAGTTTTTCTTTTTGGCAGGGTGCTGTTTCACATGCTTTCTTCCATTTATCGTTACTACTTATTCTTATATGAAACAACTGTGACAATAATAGCTGCCTGACAGTAGGAGGAAAAAATTGTTAGGATGAAAACAGAGGAAGCTTCTTTAAAAACATTGGTACATCATGTGATACATTTTTACATACAAATGAGATCAACTGCTGTATAATTAACCCAGATGTGGGATCTGTGGCTTTAGGCAAATGGAAGGTTTTGATGAAAAATGGAGATACCAATAAGTGATAGAGATGAGGACAGGGAGTGGGATTACTTGGGGAAGGTTTCTGTATCATCTTTTGAGGAGTCTGTCTGCTCAGGTGACATGTTAGACTTCTGTGCCTTTCTGTGTTTTTATTATTTGTTATAACATTTATAGACTCCAGCTGTGAGCTCGGAGTACCACAGTGGGGGATGCAGACCTCAGGGAGAGACCATTGCGCTCCTCCCAGGTGGCACAGCTCACCTGGGAAGGGAGGGAAGCAAACAAACAGCCAAGGACCCACTAACATAATGTTGAAGGCCAGCAAGAACCAGGAGGGGACCTCTAGCCTCTGGCTGATGTGCTCTTCTTCCCTCACACCTCCATGAGATGATGGGGAGCTCCAAGTGCTTTCTAAAACATCCTGTTGAAACCTTCTTCCAGTACCTGGACCTGGTGCTGACGTGCAGCTTACCTATGAGGCACCTCCTGCCTGCAGGAGCAGGATGGGTTGGAAGAAACCCTGGCCTGTGACTTAGGGGTCTTCTGAGCCAAGAAATACTTGAGTCCTGGATAAAAGACATTAATGAACCCCTCCACTGGGAAGAGAAATCTCAGAAGGGTTTGCCTAAGTCATTCACAATGGCTGGGAAGGGGAAAAGAATATGCAGTTTTCACATAGCTAGAGACAATCACTTGTAAGTTTATAATTTCTGGCTTAGGCATTCAGAAGATGATCTCTCTCACTCAAAAGCAGGCTAGATAATTAATGGTCTAGAAGAACCTGTTTTTTTCTGATGGCTACAAATGGGGCCTGGAGGTGTCTGACTCAGCTGAAGCTGTCTGGGCTCCACACATGGCAGCTTGTGGGAAAGATGAAGAAATTTCAGAGGCAAAATGCAGTTTATTAATGAATTAGGTGTCCAAGTGCCTGTGTTTGTCCCTGGAGTCCAAGGGCTTGCTTCAGTCACCCTAATGAAGGAATTTGGTGCTGCTGGAGATTGCGAAGGCTGTCTGAAACCTTCATACGAGGCTGGCAGAGATGACACCTGCCCCTGGGAGATCTATGACCTGGATCAGCAGCTAGGCAGGATGCTCTAAGTCAACTCAAATGACACCTAAACCCTGTGTTTAGGGAGATGGTCCTGAGGCCTCCATGGGCTAGGAAGGTGAGCCATGGATGATCGGTCCACTGCACTCAGGTGAGATGCATCCTTCTAAGGCAGTGCTGGTTATCAGCCACTCTGTTACTTTACTCTGTAGGCAGCCACAGTTGTCAACTTAGGTCTTCCAGAAGAAGGTATTATAAATGCTCCAGTGTGCTGGCGGTCTGCTGTTCAGTCTTTGCTGTGCTGATTGACATAGCAGTCACCAAAAGTAAGCGTTAAAGGCAAAATTCACCAGGTTTCACACTCCTCTGCAGCGAGCAAGGGCAGAATGCCCCCCAGCATACCATTTCATCTGAAGAAATGGCACCTGAGTGTTTCTTCTTTCTCTCCCCAGCACCCTGCCTTTGGAATCACACTGTCTTGTCAGGCTGCTCCTCTCCTGGGCTTCCAAGCAGCTGGTCATGTTGGAGGAGTGAAGCTTAACTGCTTTGACCTTGGCAAAAGTATAAATGCTCAGGAAGAAAGAGGGGTGGTGGTGGGAAGGAGCCATGCTTTTTGGTTGTTAATGTCATTTCATAATAGTTAAAATGAACTGAGTCATATGATTACATTTAAAAAGAGAGATTTTTAAAAATAATCTTTCTCAATGTAAGCCTAAATGGATTTTTTTCCTTTTTTTTTTCCACAGGTGGCATAGCAAAGAATCATTATTTTCCATTGCACAAAAAGCCTTATTGTGCCAAATCCTGACTAGCGGAAAACATCTATTGTTCTATTTCATTGCAGGTATTTTATGATGAAAATTTTTTTGTATATAAAATATATAGATGAATTGAAAAGGTGTCAAGCTCCTAACTTAACTCTTTGCTGAAACAAAGGTCTTCCATGTCTCTGATAAAAGGGATGAACATTATCTTCTTGATGCAGACTGTTCACATGCATGGTGTGGATGGATTTTTTGTTCTGTTGGTTTCCAGCCAGAGGTTTGCTTTCTCAAGCACTAATTTGGACTTCTGTGATAGCAGGGCATTTTCAAGAAAATATAACATTTGAATTACTTCTCATGGTTTAGCACTGCTGGAAATACACAAGGATTGCTTTTCATCTGCTGCTGTCCCCTGTAGCACTGCATATACTTAATGGCAAACCTTTACTCTTGGTTGAAGTTCCTGTTGACAATGTCCTCAGGAGCTGGATTGTCAAAGAATAAAGTCCACTAAGTGCTGAGAAAGTTGTCCCATTAGCTATTTAATTTTCTAGTTCCTTAACTAACCAGCAATTCAGGGTCCACTGTTTCCTTACATCCACTCCCAAAGCCTTCTCACTAGCTTCTTAAAATTACCCTTTGTGGGAAGACATTGATCTGCTCTAATCTGGCAAATGCAGAGTGCCTTGTGCCCTGGGGAGAGGTGAGCTACCCCTTCTCATGGAGCTGGACAATAACGCTGCAGGGTTGGTGTCCCCCAAGGCTGGGCTAGCAAATAACATGGGCTAGTGGCTGCTTTGTAGCTCTGGCACGCACCCTCTGGCATGTTCCGATACTTGTACGTATCATTAAACTTTTTTTTTTTCCTTTCCTGAAGAGGATGGCTGTGTCCAACTTACCTCCTGGGGATGTGTCCCACCTTGTGTGAACCTCCAAATGGTGTCTGGGAGTAGGGTGGGAAAGAGCAAGCTGACCTGACCCATGCCTGCTGTGAAGTTTGGGGAGGTAGAAGCTGAAGTTTGGGGGTGTTTTACCCAGACTTCATTCCTCTGATATGTTTCCAGCTGGTGCTGCTTCTCAGCAAAGACTCACATGAGTTATCTGTGGTTTGGTAGAGCTGACTGAGATTAACCCAAATGTGGTTGGCTATTTTTACAGAGAATATTTCTACTGAAATATGTCCATCTATACTATCACACTCTTGGCACTTTACTTCAGCCTGTAATTTCCTTAAAACATAGATTTAATTGTGATAGCAGGAAGGGAATCCTGGAGCTGGCATGTCTTCTCTTCCCATCAGACCCAGGCAATTTTATCCTAAATAGTGGCATTGTTAAGGTTCACCCTGGTTTTGGCATGGACAGCCTATGGAAAGCATTTTGAAGAGTAAGATGTGTGCTAGTAATATTGTACAAGATGACTCAGAGGAGTAAATGACTTAGCACAGAGCTGGAAAGTGCAATTGCCAAGCAAGGTGCCTGCCACCTCTGCCAGTGCCAGTAGTGGCACCCAGGGGTCCTTGGATTAGAATTTTTGGCCTGTGCTGATATTTAGGTGTTCTGAGTGTATGTAATATAAAAAATTATATAATATTGCATGTTCAGAACATATGTCTATGCATATGTGGCACGTAAAAGCTAGAAAGCCAAACTGCCACTGACCAATCCATAAAGCAACCAGTAATGATGAACATTCCATCATATCCCTCCTCTTGGATGAGATACGCTACAGTGCGTGCAGGATCTGCTGCCTTCTGAGTCACCTGCCCTTTGGTGTCAGGCTCTGGCCCAGGCGGCTTCCCAGCAGCTCCAGTCCCCTGATCTCTGTGCTCCCAAGAGGTGAATAGTTTGTGCAAGGTGCATCCCTCACCTGCTGTGTTCTCCTTTTGGGCATGTCCTCCCAATACGAGGAGGTGGATACCAGGCAAACCTCCTGCCACAGGAGCCAAGAAGTTTCCCTGTGAAGAGGGTGGAATTCTCTCCAGTTCTCTAAAGCTGTTCTGGAAATGTGGAAAGGTCAGCTCTGCAGGGAGTCGACCAGAAACTTTCCTAAGAGGTACTGATCCCAGCCCCAAAACCCTGATGGTGTGATTATCTGAGATGGCAGAGATAATTTTGCTATATTTTGATAATTTCTCTCTTTGCTGAGAGGCAGCGGTTCCACTCCTGACCCAAAACTTTTCTTTTTTCCCCTGGAGAAGCTTTATATACCCAAGCCTTGGGTCTTTATAATTTTCCCATCCCACCTCACTTACCCACCTGTTGCACCTTACCAGATCCTGCCTTGTGATCGCTCTGCTCTGGGCTCTCCTTGTTCTGCTCTACTGCATGATACTAGCACAGCACAGCTCTGACCCCAGCACCCTCTGAAGGTGCAGCAGAAATAATCAAATGAGGGGCATCATTCGGAGCCCTCCCTCGTCCTGCGATGCTGTGGCTATATGCGTTGTTCTCACATGCTTTCACACCTGAGATAAGCGCAGCATAAAGGGGCAGATAGGCGAGCTTCATGCACCGTCACAGCTCTGAAAAATCATCAGGCAAACTAATGAACACATTGGGTTGTGTTGGGTTCAGTGGAATTGAAGCAATAAGCCTGAGAGGAAGCACAAATATATTTTTAATGCAGATATTGCTAATTACCATATAGAAATGAGTTCCATCCACTGGAGACTAACCCTTATCACTCTCTGTATCTGATTAAGATGAAGCCTGGTAGGTGGAAGTGGAACTGGGAGGTCTGACCCAGATAGCTGATAAGCTTGCTTTAGCCTAATTGCAGATGAAGTGATTAATTGAAGAATTACATTAGGGATTAAATTTCACCCTCGGACATTTGCTTGCCTGCCAAGGAGATGTCTCCAGGCCTTGTGCAGGCAGGCAAACATGGATTTCTTTTTCCCTGGGGCCTCCTGGGAGGGGAAATCTGTTGCGGTCTGGAAGATGGCAAAACAGCCCTGAAAACTTTGTCTTTCCAGAGGAGAAAAGAGAGACCAGCCAGGTCTGAATGAGCAAGCTGGGCTCTCAGGGCCAACACGGACTCAGCGCTTCCCAGGCTGATTTATCCTCCTTCATGGTTCTTTCTGCCTGGGTCTGAAGCTGGGGGCACAGGTGGTTTGGAGCAAAGGGTTGTGTCCATTTGCATGGATCTTAAAGTAATGAATGTAGAGTCTTCTCAGGTTTCTAAGCGGGGTCCCCTAGGGATCAATATTGGGCCCAACATTGTTTAATATCTTTGTAAGTGATCTGGATGATGGGATCAAGTATACCCTGTCGAAGTTTGCTGATGATACCAAACTGCCTGGGGAAGAGGAAACTTCAGAAGTGAGGCCCACTCTGCAGGAAGACCTGGATAGGCTGGAAGAGCGAGCTAACAAGAGCCTAAAGAAGTTTAGCAAAGACAAATGTAAGGTCTTGCATCTGGGAAAACTAATCCAGCAGTGCAGCACAGACTGGGACCTACCTGGCTGGGGAGCAGCTCTGTGGAAAGGGACCTGGGAGTCCTGGTGGACAAGCTCAATATGAGTGAACAGTGTGCTGCTGTGGCAAAAATAGCCAACGGGATGCTGGGCTGCATCACCAAGGGCATCACCAGAAAAAGTCATCATCCCATTCTACTTGGTGCTTGTCAGGCCACACTTGGAATACTGTGTTCAGTTTTGGTTCCTGCTATAGAAAAAGGATGTGGACAGGCTGGAAAAGTCCAGAGAAGGGCCACAAAGATGATCAAAGGGTTGGGAAGCCTGTCAGGTGAGGAAGGGCTGATAGAACCGGGCTTGTTCAGCCTTAAGAAAAGAAGGCTTAGGGGAGAGCTTATCACTGTGTTCCAGTATTTAAAGGGTGGCTACAAAAATGGAGACTCCCTTTTTACAAGGCGTCACATTGAAAAGATGAGAGGAAATGGGTACAAGTTACTCCTGGGGAGATTCTGATTGGGGACAAGAGGAAAACTTTTCACGATGAGAACAATCAGCCATTGCAATAATCTTCCCAGGGAAGTTGTAGATTCCCCAACACTGGATGCATTTGAACCAGATGATCCTTGAGGTCCCTTCCAACCTGGTGTTCTATGATTCTATGATATGTTTCCTGGGATAAGCTGCCCAGTTGTAGGCTTTTTTGGTTTTTCATCATTGTTCTGGGTATGTTTAAGCAGTTCAGCCTGGTGCTGGTGCAGAACTCTATAGACATTGCTTTAAAGACCCTGTAGGGAGGGATTTTTTTTTTTGTCTTTTCTGCTTTGGTGGCTTCAAAGCTCATGGAAGATCCTTTAAGGCAACCATTCCAGCCAAGAGACTGTGGGAGAATTTACAGTGAAACAAAAAGTTCAGTCTAAAAATGTCTTCAGTCTAAACCTGCGGTATTTAATCTAGGTTTCAATGAACTTTCCCTAGGGTTTTAACTTCAAGCCTTAGATGCTGGAAGCTGTGAGTTTTCCAGCCCCATGCTGGTTTGCAGATAAGGGGTCAAGGGCCTTGGGGCCTCACAACCTCTGGATGACTGAGACCAATAAGCATGCCAGCTTTCTCTAACGTCTACAGACACGGGCAATTCCAGGCCACCAGAAACCCCAATTACTTTTTTGTTTGTTTGTCTAAGGTTCTGTTGACTTCCTTCTGAGTCAACACTGACCCCAGATAAAAATAAACACGAAACATTTTTGCTTTCTCCCTGTCACTCCAGCACACTCACAGACATACTTACTCCCTTCCCTGGCAAGCATCTTGAATTTCACATGAACTTGTAGAAAACAAGGAAGCTCTGTTTTTCTGCCAGATTTAGCAATTGGTTACAATCTGTGCGATTGCTCAAAATCATGTTCCGTTTTGGAGGTTGAACAGCAGGTTGAAGGCATCTGCTTCAGGAAGAAGCAGCCTATGTACCCAACAGCTTGTCTGCTTTCCCTAGATGCACCAGTTAGTTTAATAAAAGATATTGTTTCTACTTCTATCTCTTCTCTGGCCTATGAATGTTATTCATGACAGTCCTTCTGTGGTTCCCAGTGCTAATATTAGACAATGTTTGTCTATGAAGTACTAGCTGTCCCAGCAGAGGTTCAGCCTAGTTCAGGGACCCCCTTGCAGTATCTTAAGGCCAATCTAGGGCCTGTGGGAAGTTTATTACCTGTACTAATAAGACATGCAAAGCCACAGCTTGCAGTCCAGGCAATGTCACTTACTTTTTAGCTCAGCCCATGTTGGAAAGTGGTTTTGGCCAGGGAGATTCGTGCCTTTATATTCTCACTGGCTAAAGAGTGCCTGTGGTTCCTGCATTTGCACTAGGGATCAAAAAAAATACGGTGTGGACAGACGTTTGGCTTCACCTCATGGATTTTGCTTAGGCTTTGTGCCTTGATCCCAAGAACCAGCTCTGAACCTGTTGCTGGAGCATGTTTCTGTGATGTAATGGATACAGGGGAAGGAAAAGCAGAGGCATGTGGGAGTGGAAGAGGGAGGACTTTTATACGATTTATTACCTGATATGGTAGCAAGATGGCAATGGCTTCAGGAAGGTACTTACTTGGGGTCTGGTAAAGGGAAAATCCTTGGGGTTTCTTATAGACTCCAGTTTTCTCAGCAATGCAGATAGGATGCTAAGAGGCTGCTCAGAAGCAGGGACACTGTGCAGGAACAACAGAGGCAGAGGGGCAATAGAGCAGATGGTGACACCCAGCTGTGCAGCTCGAGCAAGGGAAAGCAAAGTTACTGCCCTGAGTGATTGGGGCATGGGCAGCACAGATGATGATGGAGACATTCTCCAGGGAAGCCATCTCAGATGCACCAACCTCTGCCTCACCATAAGGATTTTGGGGTGGGATTATCTCACTGAAAGCTATGAGTCTCTTCTGCACAGCTGAACGACATGAGTTTCTTCCAGACACCAAGCAGGGAATTCTGGGGACAGCTTCTATCATTATAGGTGAGTGGGGTTTTGCCTTTCCCCTGGACACTTGGCATTTGGGAGAGGCTGGGGACCTGGGTGACAAACCAGTCATTTTCTAACATCCCATCTCAAGCCTAAGTACGTTTTTCCAGGATGAAAATACAGATGGACTTCTGCATTAAGCATCTTATTGTGCTGGCGTTGTGCTAAAATTCGAGATATATTTAGAGAATGGAAGGATGAATACAAAGACACTGCTGAGATTTCTGAGAATTACACTTGAGAGTGCTACCTCCAGGCTGCGGGATGTTGGGTTTTCAGTAGGTTACTCTGTTATCAGAGCAACTCCAACACACATATCTCCTTGGATTGCACTTCTTGAGGACATTTTATTGCTGTCTGTGGAGTCAGCACAGATCTCACACAACCAAGGATTGCCAGTGCAAGGATGTGCCCTCTAGGTCTTGTTCAGAAATGTGACAACACAGAGCATCTTGGATAGGAACCAGGTTTGCTAACGAGTCAGAAATGTGCTGGCAGCTACAGAGGTGAGACATACGGTCCCCCTTTCTCCTTGCCTTCTGCAGCGTTGATAGGCTTCTCTGCATATTACGAAAGACTCGTTGCAATTACAATGAGTAATTGGTCAGAGATGGACTTATCAGCCTCCCTTCCTCTCCTGACGCCACTTTTTTATTCAAGGCACTCTGTGCTGAAAAGTCCAGAGAAGGACAGATACAGTTCTCAGTGGCATTTATTTTGTTGTGGTTACCCAGCAGTACTGCTGCTGGAACAGTGTGCTGGGTGAGAAAGCTATAGCCTAGCTGGAGATTCTCTCAGCTGTGTAGGTACGAGGTATCACTTTATTACCAACAGATATCAGGCCCTGGAGACTGGGAAGACAACTTAGAAATGTTGCTTCATTACTGCTGACTACTCAACTGATCATTTAGTTTTGTAAGGCAAGCTGAACTGTCAATACGCTGAAACAACCTAAAAAAAAAAATAATGCTGAAAAGAGTTACGAATAACATAAGATTCTGTAAAGCAACGAGATATTTTTAAACATCTTTTCCTGAGGTGGTTTGACAATTTCAGTGGGGAAACTGGCTTCTGATCGGACAAGATGTGGGTGTAAGCTACTGCAGGGATGAGATAATACATTGCACAGCTTGTCAAATTCCCTGTTGATGCCTGCTTTGAGTCAGGATGGGGGGAGCATGGGGCTTAGTGTTTGACTGGGCTTGTTTGCAGACACCTACTTGCACACTCTGTAATGCAATGAGAAAGAGCTGAAGGACTTTTTGGGGGCTGACAATCCACTGAGCAGCTTCGTGTCTCTTAAACGGAACGGTGGGAAATTACTCAGAGGGACACGGCGGCGCCTGTGTGCTCATTCTTGGGAAAGCTGCAGATAACTGATTTACAAGTGTGTTTTGACATTGCAGACTCCTTGGAGAGCTCCTCAGGAGGCCTTAGAGGATGTGAAGAAGGAAATAGTTCACTAGAAAGGGGAAAAGCTGGAGCCAGCTTGACCTGCAGAGGGCTCCTAGGTTAGGAGGAGGGATTGCAAATGCAGTGGGAGATGTCAGGGTTCAGGGGTCCTGGAGCAGGGGCAGTCAACATTGCAAACACACTGGAAGTGGATCAGGGATAACACATTGAGCTCGGGCAGAGGCAGGCTGTCCCTCCCCATAGCCAGCAGTAGCAGTTTCTAAGGCACACAGCAAATTTCTCACTGGTGCATGGTTAGTGATACTCCCTCAGTGAGGGAGTGCAGCAGATGGCTCATGCAGCTATTTGCTGAAAGGAGAACTGTCCTGGGAGCTGTGAATTTTTTCCTTTGTTGCTTTCTTAGTGGTCTGGATCCTTGGGTCCCTTCAAGAGCTTTTCAAGGTGTTTTGAGAAGATGCCAACTAAGGTTATCCTTAAGGAGGCCTTGCAGCTGTCCTTTTGGACAGGCTAAAAGCGGATATGTAAAATGGGTTGGGAACAGGAAGACCAGTGCCCATTTGAACCTGTTGGAAGAACTTCAGCTTCCATGCCTGCAAGCAAATGCAGAGAGAACAGAAGACTCCAATCCCCACCAGTCCACTGCAGCTGACAGCTGAGCACAGATCCTGCAGCTCGTAAAGTTCTGCAAATCCTGGAAGGATTTCAAACTCAGTGGTAGAATGGGAGTGGCTTCTCAAAGATTTCATGGTGTGAACCTACCTTAGGTAGGACAGACCTTTTCTCAGCTTTGCATTTCCTAGCTTCTCATAGCAGGCTACTGTTTCCCAGAAGGCAGACGTGGAGGATCAGGAGGAGACAAAACTAGCATTCTGGAATGAAACCAGGCTGACCGTGGAATCCGTGATTGCCCTGCTTTGCTCTGGGGCCTTCACACTGACAATAAACAGCTCCTGGATGGCAAGGAGTCAAGAGTGTGACAAGTCAAGCCTGAGAAAGGGATGTTTACAGAGAATGTCCTACAGTCACTGAGGCATTTCTAGTGGGATGGAGGACTGTAGAGGAATGGCTGATTTCTGTAGGTGTCTGCAACTTGTGCATTGCATTTTGCGGTTTTCAATTGGTGCTTAACAGTTCAATGCAATCATTTTTGTCCTTTAACCTTGATTTCTTTTAGACACTCACCAGACTAATTTATGTTCCATTCTGATGTTTTAGTACTTGCTCCAGACAGCTAAATGGGTGATGTGTCATTTGTCAGCGGTATAAATCGAAGAGGAGCCAGTAAGCCTTTCCCTCTTAAACTTCTGCTCCCTTTTAGTAATTAAGCATCAAGAAAAATTCAGTAGTTTTTAGCCTTAATAGGTGACTTTTTAATTTCCCTGGTTTCTATGTGCTTTCCTTGGGGTGAGCTCCTGGACATCTCTGAGGAAGCCGAGTGTAAATAAGTGTGAATATCCCTGCAAGGGGAATCTCATCCTTCCCTTGTAGTTTCCAGGAACCATACATGTTCTTGCTGTGGTTTCACAGTCAGGCTATCTAGTGTCCCAACCAAGGCTGTTCAAAGGACTAAATGACAAAATCACAGAATGGTCGGGGTTGGAAGGGACCTCTGGAGATCATCTAGTCCAACGCCCTGCTCAAGCAGGTTCTCCAGAGTAGGTTGCACAGAGCCATGTCCAGGCAGGTTTTGAATGTCTCCAGAGAAGGAGACCCCACAGCCTCTCTGGGAAGCTTGTGCCAGGGCTCCATCACCCTCACAGTGAAGTTCTTCCTCATATTCAGATGGAACTTCTCATGTTGCAGGTTGTGCCTGTTGCCCCTTGTCCTGTCACTGGGCACCACTGAAAAGAGCCTGGTCCCATGCAGTGGGCACTCACCCGTAAGATACTTGTAGATGTTGATAAGATCCCCTCTTAGTCTCCTCTTCTCCAGGCTGAACAGGCCCAGCTCTCTCAGCCTTTCCTCATCAGGGAGATGCTCCAGTCCCTTCAACATCTTTGCAGCCTCCGCTGAACCCTGCCCAGTAGTTCTCTGTCTCCTTTGAACTGGGGAACCCAGCACTGGACACAGCACTCCAGAGGCAGAGCAGAGAAGGAGGATCCCCTCCCTCGACCTGCTGGCCACACTCCTCCTAATGCCCCCCAGGATCCCAGTGGCCCCTTGGCCACGAGGACACACTGCTGGCTGGATCATGGTCATTCCTCCATAACCGCCATGCGTGGTTTCTATTTCCTATACTGTTCCCATTCACACGGAAAGATAACAAAGAGTTACACAATGTATATTTATACATCAGAACAAGGTGTTAGAATAAGCAGGGTTTTTTTCCGTGCTGTGTTGGAGCTAGTTGCAAGCTACTCAAATGTTACTTTACTTCAAAAATGCACTCACAGCTTGGGCAGTGATGGACCAGTGGGAGTGGGGAGTGAGTTTTGTGATTTTGTCAAGGTCCAGTTAGAATGTCTTGTTGAAACCAAAATGTTTCTGCTGGGATTGCCAAGGGCTTGCCCTGCAAACTGTAGGGCTGTTTGGTCTCAGGACTTATGTGCGTGTAAGTACATTGAGTTACATTCAGGCACAAAGCTAGTTCTGGGCTCCTGATTCCTCCTCCACAGGGAAAAAGTCATGGAAAACGCAAACATCAAGCATTGTGATGCTGCTGGTGTCAGAAGGTGCAATGCTACCACTATGCTGTAGATCTCCCGGTACTGGAGGTTAATGGCAAATAGCTTATTTCAGACATGTTGGCTCTGCTTCATCAGCTACCGGAGAAACAGTGCCTTCAACTGTGTTGAATAGGATTGTCAAAGCTGTTTATTTCTTATTTTTTTAAAAAATGAGTGAGTCAGGGAACAGTCTTAGAGGATGGAGGTGGAGGTGGTCTTATGTTTTGGGTTTACTTTTTTGTCTGAAACACAAAGATTAGGCCAGTGTCTATCACAGAGCACAGGAATATGGATCCAAGAATAGACTCCCGCGTGACTATTCCCCTGTTTTTCCATCTGTAGATGGCTAGCAGACAGAAAGGTTGTTAAACACTGGAGTTAGGGAAATTTCTCTCACTTTGACTCAGCTAACAATTTCATATTAAATTCAGAATGGCAATTTGAACGTGGATCAAAGCATTATGACAGCTGCCAGCCTTTGATATATACTTTTTGTTGGAAAAAGTGGTGGAAGAAGCACAGCTTCTGTATTGGTGGATAATGGATTTTAAATTGCACATACTGTCACACCTAAAGAGGTTGGGATTTTTGCTGAAAACTATTGCTCTCTCTCTTTAGACCATAGTATGCTGATGCCCCAGGGAAAAAGGGGTCTTCAGGACCAGTTTCCTGGCTGCATTGAAGCCTGTTGAACTGAAAATATTTAACAAGACCTTGAACTGACAAAAAAGAAGCCTTCAGTACTATTTCCCCCCCTTTACTATAGCCTGAAGTCAGCAAAGGATTCCAATACAAGCAAATCGCTGCTACTTACAGTTTCCTGGCATGCACTGCTTGTGTGTTACAGCTATACAGCTATAGATGACGGCTGTGTTGTGGTGGTGGTTGCTGCTGTCATCGCAGATTTGCTCTCAGTAAGTGTCTTGGATCCTCAGCTGTGTGTGGAGGAGGTCTCATGCGAGCTGTGTACAACCACATAAAAAAGACAGATCCAGCATGATTTATCTGACAGCCCCAGTTAGATGGCTAAAGCTGGATCAGCCCCCCTTAGCTCCCTTTCGTGCCAATGGAGAGTAACAAACACTTACCGAGCCTAAAAATCTCTTTCAGATGCCTTTCTTAAGATGAGATAAGTCACGCTCTGGACTCCTGATGACGTTAACTAGCTCTCTGTTTACCACAGAAGGAGTATAAAGTGATTAACTAAAAGAGACTCTTCTACCCAAGGTAAGTGCCGTGAGCTGGGTCCTGTGGATGCTCGGGCAGTATTTCATTGCCAAAGGTAACTGGTGTCCAGAGTGGTAGAAATGACTGACTTTCGGCAGAAGCAGGCTTTCCAGTTAAACCATTCAGGCAACATGTGATGATAAAAAAGCCTTGTTGCTGGTGCTTCAGTCAGCTATAGCTGTTCCACATGCGGTTGCAGAGCAGGCAGAGCGCCACTGGCTGCTGGCTGTGGTTAGAGGGCTGAGCGTGGTGATCCAGCAGCAGGGTTCAGCTGGTGGATGGTAACCGTGTGCTCTTACTCTTAACCCACCTGACCTGCAAGTGAAAACCTCGTTTGACCAGGCTAACACTTCATGGGAAAGAGAGGGGAGGCCAGCAGTGACAGGTCTGCTGATTTGTGAGTGACCAGAGTGTAGGAAAGCTGTGATCCCATTCTCTGCTCACCATGGTTTGGTCTGTCTTGTCCTCAGGACTTTCTTATCTCAGTGGTTTTGGGTTATTTTTTTTGGTTATTTTTTTGGTTTTTTTTTTCCTCCTTTTTTTTTTTTTTTTTTTTCCTCCTCCCGCTGCCTGGGTTGCTACCAGTTAGGACTTCCATGCTTTCTCCAGGTAATGAGCAATTTAGTGTCACCTTGCCTCTCCTACATCCTTCTCACACAGACAAATAATTTCTCTTATGGAAAGCAGCGACCAGTAAGCGTAGTAGTTCCAGCGTAGCAGACACTCCTAAGTTGCTAACCCAGTTTTAAATTGCCTGGGCAAAAATACAGTAGCGTAAGTGGGGAAAAGTGACTCTGCAGAAGATCAGCGTTGCTCAATTTTGTATTTCAGTGTTTCCAGACCAAATGCCCTCCATCCTCATGGAATGCAGTTCTTTCCTAACTGGGATGGTCATGCTCTTCATGATGTATGCAGTATCTCTGGTACTGGAGAAGAATCCTTTCAGCTAGGATGGGGTGGATCCAGTCATAGCCAGAGCAGTTCTGGCACCCTGGGCTGGATCTCTGGCATCTCCCAAAGGGATTCAAAGGGGTATTACCGTGGCTGTGCACAATATCTTGAGCAGGGTCTCTTGCACACATTTCTGCAGGGCCAGCTCAGCACAGTGTCTCCTAGGACTGGCGTCTCATGCAGGGTGCCTGCACAGTGCTTGTACACTGACCAGCCTCTCTGCCATGAAGCCACGATGGTGAGGGCAGTCTCACAACCACGTGTGAGAAGGGGGCTTCCATTGCCTTGGTGCAGGGAGGTCATCTGAAGTGGGCCTGGGTCATTCATGCTGCTGAGAGACTCCCTGAGGTTACAAGAGGGAAACTTCCATCACGTGGCTTGTGGTGCTGCTCATCTGTCCCCGTGCAGGGGAAAAGGGACTCACCCTAACGCAGGTGTTCCTGTTCTAAGTCAAGCCATGAGCCATAGCGCTGTTCTCCATTGCCTAACCAGCGAAGGAGGGGGTAACTCTGATCAGGATTTGGAAGATGTGGCTTCAGTTTGTTTCCTTGTCACAGACTTCTTGCATGGTTTGCAGTAAGTGACTGTGATATTCAAAGGCACTATGGTGCCTAATCCAGGCATAATTAGGTACCTGAAATGCTCTGAACCCTTCTGTTTCTCCATTTCATCTACAGCACGTAACAAATAGCACAACTCTGTTTCCTGGGAGAAACACGTTAAAGGTGGTGAGGTGCTTGCGGATGATGCTGATTTGTGACTCTAACAGATCTTGGCTCTACAGGGCTCACAGAAAGAGAAAAATGCCATGTGGAGGAGACTAAGAAGGCAGTACACTACACAGACCCGGGAGTCTTGATTCAGACATAGCATCTCCTGCTATTGAAGATGCCCTAGGGTGTCCCCCCTGGGTTATCTTAGCTGGCTGTTATCTATCATACCCCCTAGCTGCATGTGGAGGTCTCCGGTACTCTGGGGTATTTCAAAAGGCAATGGGTCCCCAGTTCCAGGCACATGAATTAAGCTCAGGATAAGACACAGTAATCTACAATACAGACGTCTCTGTGCATCTTTTACAGTCAGAGGAGATGGAGACAATGAATAGGATAGGATCTAGGCTGCAACTCATCCTAAAGCAGATGTCTAAACCAGGGCAGATCACATGTGTCTATAAGCATCTATTTCTGCTCAGAGCACTTGCAGGTAACCCCTTCTGCCGTGCACAGGACAACGGCTGCTGTGAGCCCTCGTTGCAGAAGACTCCTTCACAAAGACGTTATTCATACAAGCACCTTAGTCCTGCTGGGATCCAGGTACCAAGCCTACACTCTGATTTCTTGGATCTGGGTATTTTACCAAGTAGCTGGTGGGACTTCAAGTTTATTCATCAAAAAGGATGTCTTCTCAGATCTCACCACAGAGATTGCTTCCCTCCAGCGAAACAGCAGTGATCTTGGTATCCTGGGATGGGGTAGGAAACACCTCTAAAATCTCAATATACTTTCTCTTCCATGACCTCTATTCCAGTGAAAGTCACTCTGAGATTAATCTGTCCAAGACATGACTATCAGCAAATTTTATTTCTACATTGTAAAACATTTTTTTTAAAGAGCCTTGAATACTGCCTATTTATAGACAAAATAATACCTTAAACACAAAGCAGTCTTTGGTGGTTTTACTCGATAATACATAACCTGCATGAATCAGGGATGAAATACAAGGTCACTTCTTTGTTCTGATTAACCTTTCTTCTTTAATTTGGCTTCACTCCACATGCTGTTGCTTCTTTCTTGAAAAAGAAAAAAAAAATCTGCTTGAGTTGCTATGGTGCTCACTTGTGTTATGCTTTGTCTCTTCAAGTCCAGAAGAAGGTATTGTGCAGAGCGGAATTTCTGCAGTGGGACCATTTTGTGTTTAGTTTCAACAGTATTGCTGCACTGTTCAGAGCAGGATTACATGAGGGTAGTGTGTGACTTGTGTATCGCGATCATGCTTTGCACTGGCAAAGCTAGTGCCACCATCTCCATAGCTTCCCTATATCCATACACAAGTGTATGCTTGCACAGGTTGCCAGCTAGTCAGGCCACCAGGAAAATTTACATTTTCTTATGGTAAACTCTCTCTGTCCATCCCCTATACAGGATGCCTATGTGCGCTATGTTTCTTTGGTGCCTCAGGTAGGTGGATATGTAGACGTGTAGATAGGGAGGATGCACCTCATCAAAAAAGTACAATATTGTTTTGTATTATGGAAGCAGGGGGTTGAAATACAGAAAAAGGGCAGATCAAACATTATTTGTGTTAGATTTTATTCTAATCCCATATCTTCTTTAAATTAGGGCTAATTCCACAACTAAATTCACCTATGATTCACACCAGTATGATCTGGAAATAATTCTATGGGTGTTCAGGTAATATTTTGAGTGTACACTGATATAAATCAGAGCAGGATGATTGGCTGACTTTATAATGGAGTGAAACTCTACAAAAGAAGAGTGGAATATGACACTGACACTTGCCTCTAGCGGGAACTTCCAGCTTCTATTATAATCTGTACAGATCTGTGTCACTGTGAATAGTACCAAAACCAGCTGAAATGGACGGGCTTCGGTCACTGACCAGTACGTAGGCATCCCCTGCCATTTAAGACCCCCTAAAGTATTCCTTGTGGCTCTGGCTGCTTCCCTTCAAAGTCCACATAAAAATCTCACGTCAGGAGTATGTCTCTGATGCTCTGAGGTATCTCTTATGGCAGGAGACAGCCATATTTTGGCAAGAAGAGACAAAGGGAACTGTGTATTTCTAGGAAAGAGCACTCCTGCTGTCAGCTTTTGTAAAAATTGAGTGAAAAAACCACAGTAAATAATGATGGGTTTGGGTATCTCAGATTTATTTTTGAGGGATTTTTTCAGGTAGATGTTGTTTTACTCCTACTCTTTCATTGAGGATAGTTTTTTTAATGTTTTGTTTTCTGTGTACCTTTATCTGTGTAAAATTTCAGTAATACAGTTGGTAGCATAAAATAAATATTTCAGTGTTCAACTTTGCAAAATAAATTTGTAGTGACAGTCTGATTCAGGAGATGTTTTCCTCTAGAAGGCTAATGATATCATCAGTAGTTTTCTCCTCCCACTTATGCCACTCTGGATCAAAAGGAGCTCCATAAAAAACAATAGCTGTGATTCATCATTACATTACAGTAATGTAAAAGCAAAGTGATACACCAGTGAAGCAATCCCAGGGGACCTGAGCAGGTTCAGAATGTGGCATTTCTGCACTGAGCCATAAAGGGTGGATTCATCTCACTAGTCACTGAGACTCCCTTTATAGTAAACAGAGAAGTCGATGGTATAGTAAATGGAGTCGGCTATGCCTAGGGAAGGTGCCTGGGAAAGGATGGGCAAGTCATGGCCTCAGAGTGCCCACTCCTCCCCACTGCACTGAGCGATCAGCTCCAAGATAGATTTCTACAGCGCAAACATCCCGCATGAGCCAAGATGAATCCTTCTATCCAACACCTTTGCCTCCAGTATCTGTAGGATATGTGTCTTCATCATACCTGCAGTAACTGTTACGAGTTTGTCATCCACAGGATGCAACCACATCCTAAAACAAAATTGTGCAAAAGTTACTGATTTTAATTTATTCTATCTATAAAGAAAAAAAAAAAAAAAAGGAAATCAAGGCACTAAGGCACTGGGCCCTTGGTGGGCACTAAGACTTTTTGCATGAAGACTGCAAGATCTGCAGCATTAGTTCCAGGTTTCTCCCTGCCTTCCTGGGCTAGGAGAAGATGTCACCGTGCTTTGTTTAAGTGTTGTCCATTCACCTTGAAACTCACAACTCATCCTCAGAAAGCACAAGATATTTTCTGCCTGCCAAATCTTTAGGAAAGCATTTTGAGAGACAGCAGCATTTGCTGGAGGAATATTTGAGGGTGGTTGAATGCAGGCGAACTTACTGTACAGCCTTTGCTTTAGCTGAGATACAAGTACGGGTGCACTCCTCCCCGCTTGGATAGCCACCTAAACGTGCACACCCCAGAACAGGTCATTCCACTGAATACCAACCAACCAACCAACTAAATTTAAAAAAGACACACATCCACACCGAGAAAACCCGAGCTGTTGTGGGATTGTTGACATTAAATCTTAAGGAGCCCAGCATCTTGGTGAGAGCAGAACATAGAGACTGAACTGAGTGAGGTTAGGGAAAGCCTGTTTTTTACATTATTTCAGCCCCAATACTAGTGTGCATTAGTTGCCATTTCTTATCCCAGAACAATATTAAGAGATGAATATTTAAAGCATCTGATATGCAATGGGAAAGATGTTCCCATAAGGCCAAGAATGTTTGGTCATCCTTAGGAAAGCACTTGTTGCCATCTTCCACTCCATCCTTGCTTTCTTATTGCTGTCTGTGGAAAAAGAAGGAAGGTGGCAAGAAGAATCAAGGGCTCAGGAAAGATGAACTGAGGGCTCAGGAAAAAATGAATTGAGGGGAGTGTTATGGGTGCACATATTGCCCTAGACAGGGTTAGGACCACAGATGAGAGCATTTGTAGGAGCCACGTGCTCACCCCTATACAGCTCTGAGAGACCCGAGAGACAGTGCCATGCCTCTGTGTAGAGACAGAGCAGATTGCTCAAGCATCCAGTGGTGTCTATAGGTGGAAACAGACCATCCTGGGTCAGATGGACCATTGTTTGACCCAACATGGCACTCACATTTTCTTGTCCTTTATTTACTTACAGCCATGGGGTCCTGTGACACTAGAAAATTATTTTAGTGTGTGCACGTACAAATGTACGGTGGTCACATCCCTGCTTCTGGCTTCCCAGACCCCTCCTGCTCCCTGAAGCCTTCCCCACAAAAAAATCTGAGAGCACCAAAGATGTGTTTCTGCTGCGGATTGTCCCCTGAAACAGCCACCTTTGCTATCAACTACCTAAGGATCATAACAAATACCCATGTGTCTCGGGTTGGGTGAGTAATATAAATATATTTAAGGTTTTATTTTGATGTTAACCAGATTCTTCTGACAAAAGCTTAAATTAAGAAACGGCTAAATCAGACAGTAACCATGGATTAAAAAGAACACCTTGAATTTTTTGATTAAACTACTGGTTTCTACAAAGTAACAAGTGATTGAAAGAAGAGCTGATTGTTGGAAGTCATTATTTTTGAAGATTCTCAAGGGATAAAAGCTATTAATAGCAAAAGATAATTTGTTATGACATTCCTGACATTGCCCATTTTTGCATGATTTTTTTTCCTCTTGAAAATCATTCTTAGTTCAGAAGTCTGAATTAATATTCATTAAAAATGATAGTTTTAGAAGGCTAACATCAAAATGAAATTTCTGTTTCCAATAAGATCATGAGCATTTTGCAAAATCTATGTTTTCTTCCACTTTTTTCTCCCTTTGAGGTGGTCCCAGTCAGGTTCATTTGCATAACAAAATAGTGAAAGATTTCCTGTGAAGTCTTGATAGATGTGCTGCAGTCGTGGGGAGTGAAAGGATTTTATTTTCTCCTTTTTCCCTACTGAAGTGGTTGGGAGTGAAAATCTATCCTATGTGCTACCATGAATGATTGTGCCATCAACCTGGTAAAGGCTTATGGCTTCCCAAGAGCCATAACAGAAAATAGCCAATGTCACCTTTGTGTTAGATATTTCTCTTAGGCTGGGTTTTCATGGGGTTTTATTGTAGAGCTCAGAGAATTATGAAATAAAATTATATCCTGTGGCTCTTCAGTCTCAGAAAGGGTCAGATTGATTGTCTACCGAGGGCATGATGCTTGCCAGCCTTTAACCTAAAATCAAACGTAAAATTTGCCCTGGCTTGGTTTGTCTTGCTGCTGCTACAGACTATGGTTAGGAAAATAGTGGAATAAGCTCATGATCTGGTAACTGAAAACAGTAAATACTTTCCTAAGGGTTATTTCCTAGTTGTTACTTGTTCAAGATGCAGCTTACACCAAATCTTGTTTGATATTCAGTACTGAGACTTGACAGCTCTGCCAGGAAGAACAAGAAGAAAATCGATGTGAAAGATGTTAGTCCAATTAATGCCTGTTTCATTACTAGTTATAGTCATAGTCAAGAACGAAGTTGAAAAGAAATAGTGAATGCGAAGCAAACGTCACTCTGTCCTTGGACGTTGGTGGGCATTTCCCATACCAATAAGCCAGAATTTGTAGGTCCGATCTCATGAAAGTTTTCTTTTTTTCATTTCAGAGATTGAAATCTTTCTGTGTCATTGTGAGAGCTGTCCTTCCAGAATACGGACAGCTGAGGCATGGAGTCTCTGTATCAATCCCTTGCTCTGATCCTCTTCACCAAAGCAGACAAAGACATGTTTTAAGTCTGAAGAATGTTCTTGAAACCATGACTAGACAAAAACACAGTGGTGGAAAAGTATACTTACTGCCACCTGCCACTACCTACAAAACCTGGTCGTGAATCAATTATGTATAGATATATAATATGTTCCTGGTCAGAAGAGAAGGGGAAAAAAATTCTGGAAAAAGCTGTAGTGCTGAGACATGAGGCCCCTGGGTCTTTTCCATCTGATAGCTAGGCACTTGCTGAAAGCTCCTGACTGCATTATTATGAAATTAGACAAGTAGTTTCCAGCAAGATAGTATGGCCAAGAGTCAGTTAAATCCACCGATTTCTCCAAAAAGCTACAGATGAAAGGCACATATGTGAAAAAGGCAGAAGAGGTTTTTTTAAGTTTTCTGTGTCTGACTCTGAAATGCCACTGTCTGTGCATTTACTAATTCACCTCAAACCTTGAATAATTCCTTTTCAATTTTCACCCAATTTTTCTTTACTTACAGTGAGTTTGTGCTGGAATTACATGAGCCCATAATGATTCTTGATCCAGGCTGTGTTTGAGTTAGCTAATAAACCCATAAGAGAAAACTGCAGATAAGTCCTATGTTAGGCATAATGCGAAGCCCTGCTTTAATTACCTTCTTGTAGATGAAAGAGGCAGAGAAATTCACTGAAAACCCAAGTCAGATGGAGATTGCTGTGGCCAGTGTCTTGAGACAGCTGTGAGTTCTGCGCTGTAATGAGGCAAGCTGGCTTGAGCATCACCTCACAGGCTGGCAGTGTAAGGAGAGGCGGCAGCGGCAAAACAGAATAATTGCAAAGTAATGAAGGGATGGACAAGGGGCAGCTTGCTGTCTTCAGATGAGACCTGACTTCTACATTTTCTGCACAAGCAGAGCCTATTAGTTACTTATTTCTGCAGCCTGGACCCCACGGACTGTACAGACCAGAGTCTGCCCTAGCTAGCTCAAATACAGCAGCCAGGCTGCAAGCATTTACATTCATGAAAGTCCCCCAGTTTATTTAGGGGGGGGGACTTGCTGCACTAGAGGTTTCTGTAACTTAGCTGAGATGAGCAATTTTATTTTTTCATTAAAGGAGCTAAGTGTTGAAATCTATTACCTGAGCACAAGGAAGATTCTAGCAGTATCCAAAACCATAGGTGGAAAGGTAGCAAATCTGCAAAACCTATTTTCTGCAACACATGGAAAAATGGCAAGTATTCATATGTAAAAGGTATTATGTGTGTACAGCCTCTATGCAAGTAAATAAGTATTATATTATATTCAAAGTGCTTGCAGCATGGTCTGGAATTTTAATTTAGAGAATGGGAGACAATGGACAAGAGGTCTGATGGGAAGATCGTTGCCTCCAAGTGGCAGTGTCTTGCTGTTCACTTTTTTCTTCACTCTGAACTGTAAATGAGGGATAGTAATGATGCCACTAATAAAATATTCCTTTCTGGCTCCTGAGACTGTCCTGCACATTGGAGAGTGGATTTCAGGCTAATAACAGGTTACATGTAGGGAATGGGAAACCCAGGGAATGTATATTTGTAGGGGAATTGGAAATATCACAAAGCATATATCTAGGATTATAAATTGCACAGTGAGACACATAAGACTCCTTTCCCCCCCTGAGAATGGTGGGATCTAGAACAAAGGGTCACCCATGAAGAAATGTCTGTGATGCCTTTGCTGATTTCTCCAAATCAGGCTTTATGCAAGCTCTGCCAGTGTCCCAGGCTGTGCAGATGAGAGCCATGTCCCACCTACATGCTGCTTGAATCCATGGGGTGACGTAGCCTAGGACAATGTGCGCTTGCAGCCCAGAAAGCCAACGGCATCCTGGGCTGCATCACAAGAAGTGTGGCCAGCAGGTCAAGGGGGGGAATTCTCTCCCTCTGCTCTGCTTCCGTGAGACCCCACCTGCAGTGCTGTGTCCACCTCTGGAGCCCCCAACATAAGAAGGACATAGATGTGTTGAAGCAGGTCCAGAGGAGGCCACAAAGGTGCTCAGAGGGCTGGAGCCCCTCTGCTGTGCAGACAGGCTGGGAGAGCTGGGGCTGTTCAGCTTGGAGAAGAGATGGTCCAGGGAGATGTTAGAGCAACTCCCAGTACCTAAAGGGGTTGACAAGAAAGCTGGAGAGGGGCTTTTTACAAGGACCTGTAGTGATAGGACAAGGGGGAATGGCTTTACACTGAAAGAGGGGAGGTTTAGATGAGATATTAGGAAGAAATTCTCTACTGTGAGGGTGGTGAGGTGCTGGCACGGGCTGCCCAGAGCAGCTGTGGGTGCCCCATCCCTGGCAGTGCCCAAGGCCAGGCTGGACGGGGCTGGGAGCAACCTGGTGTAGCGGCAGGTGTCCCTGGCCATGGCAGGTTTCCCTGACCATGGCGGGGGGCTGGAACTAGGTGATCTTTAAGGTCCTTCCACTATGAAGCGGGGGGCTGGAACTAGGTGATCTTTAAGGTCCTTCCACTATGAACCACTCTAGGATTCTATGATTCTATGACAGCTGGAGATGAGACCATTGGCTTGTCTTATCTCCATCTTCACAGGAGACACCACCTTCTAACTTGCCAACCAGGCATGTATCTGCTCCAGAGGTTATGACACATGCCGGCCTGAAAGCTGAGTCAGAAAAGACTCAGGGTTGCTTTTGATGAAGTTTTCTTCCTTCAGCTCTCCAGCCAAAGCCAGTGGTTTTACAATGAAACCTGCAATGTAACTGTGGAATGTTTTCCTTGGTGTTATGTATGAGTGATAACCATTTTATAGTTTTTATTTTATAGAAAGCAAACAGCAAAAAATCCCCATGCTCAAGTCCTCAGCAGCCTCTGCCTCTGTCTAAAGAAACATGCATTATTTTCCATTCCTGAGAAGTAATTTGATGACAGTGAACACCAGACGGTTTTCTGTTACCCTTGCAATCACGCCTTAGGGCTGGGATCCCAGCACATGACACCTGCTTGTACCACAGGAACCGTAACAGCGAGCTCCTCTTTGCCCACCCCTTCATTACCTCGCACTCATCACTCTTCGCTGCTGTCTCCTCTCCTCACACCCCAGCCTGTGAGATGAAGCTCAAGCCAGCTTGTCTTGTTAGAGCACCCAGCCTACATCTGTCTTGCTTTGCAAGTGTGCTGGTCCCTGCTCGCTGCACTGTGCCCGTTCAGTCATCTCAGCAGAAAGAGACGTAACCTCGCAGGCTTTCTCTCTTCTCCTAGTACTCCTAGTACTGGCCCAGTGATAAAGAACAAAATTAAAAAAAACCCAACCCATGGGAGACTAATGTAGGATAATCAGAGCATTTTGACTGCAAATGAAGAGCAGGAGGTATAGGAGAGGTTAAGCGAATGCAAAGTAGTTTTCTTTGGCTTGATATAAAATGATGATGCAATGTGGTACTTGTGACACTGAAGAGCCCCACACAAGTGATTGACTGATGGGTGTCTAGCACCTTTGGAGCCCTGCCTGGTTTGGTTTCTCACCCTGCTACACCACGCCGATGGCTCAAGCACCTTAAGCCATCTCAGGTGGCACTTAGCAGGTATATTTAGACAAGTCAGTCAACCAAGTTCTGAGGTTTAGCTCAGGAGATACCTCTTTGTAACTCACTGGTGTCTGAGACAGCCTCCAAACTTCCTCTCATAGCCAGTACGAAAACAGTACAGCCCATGGGAGCTGCTGGGGTCACCCAAAGGCAGACATCTGAGTGTGGACAGGATAAACACCTCTCTGGGCTGTATTCACTGCATGGGTGAGACCTCCGCTGCCCACCATGACGGTAAAGACACCAGCTCCTTGGACACGCCTGCATACTGACACCTCAAGTTAGGTGTCCTTCTCAACGAGGTGCATCCTGATGGAGAGGTGTGAGCTTGACCTGACCTGGAGCGGGGCAGGAACCAGGGTGCTTGGTGCACTGCTCCTGCCACGGATTTGAGATATCTCCTTAGGCTGGGGCACAGGTGAGCCAGGAAGGCTGCTGTGCTGTCATACAACAAAAAGATCCTTGGGCAACTGCCACCCTTTTGAAAGCCCATTTTGAACCCCATGCAGCGAATGGCTTCTGTATAACATCTACACACATTCGGCATGATCTCTGCAGAGTTTAAAGTGAGTTTTTCATGTGATTCAGGATACAGATGTTAATCTGGCCCTGGTAAACAAAAGATTCTCATTTCAATATGGGCACAAATGGAATATGTATAGCATACTCGAGGGGTATACAGACACTGTCATGCCAACAAAATCATCTGTAAACAGTAAAATAACTGAGTTGAGACAGTTTGATTATTTGGGTTGTTGATTCAGATAGGAACAACTAATAAATAACACCATTCAAAATGATGCTGATGAGTAATTGATAGGGAAAAGGATGTGATGCTTCCTTGCTGAAACAGGGACCAGGAGGTCCGATGTATTTGTTTTTTAATTGACTTTGACTGCACAGTCCTTTGGTTTTATGCTGCAGATGGGACTACTTGTAATCATTTCGCAAGGAGCCTGTCCCATATGAATCATAAATGTCTTGTGGCTAGAAGCTAATATCATTTCAGAACATGTGGGAAGGGCTGATTTATTGAAGAAGTCATATGATGAGTTTCAGGTCTGCACAGGCTTGAGGCTTTCCTTTCAATCCTTAGGAACACAGCAAGTTGGAGTGGGTGGCAGATTGGATCTGTTTCATTTTACATCTCTGCCTTTATGAGTTCAGCAGGAGAGGGAACTACGTGCTTCCTAGAAGATTTATGATGTTGGCAACTTTGATAAAAGGTTTTTATGCAACTTTTTCTCTTTATTGCTTTGCAGGCAACTTCTCAATATTTGTCACTGCTGACCAAAGCAAAAACGCTTTGAAAAGCTGTGTACATCAAGTAGGGGAGAACAATGAGGATGAGCAAACAAGGTAAAAGTTAGCCTGGAGAACAGCACAAATGTGGAGACACATTTCTAGTCATGGATTTTTATCAGTAAGCATGTAAAACGTGCAGAGTGAGTAATAAAATGAGAAAATGCAAATCAGCAAAGCTGAAACAAAACCTTCAAGCAATCTACTTGATTACAGCATTGGAAGCTTGTGTTGTTGTTGTGTGCTACTTCTCCCATGCAATGCACTTTGCATGCACAGGACGGAGCTCAGGACCAGTGCAAGAACATCACTTCCCTGCTCCAACCCCAGGACTGACTATTTTCCATGCAGACTCCTATGCCTTCAAACCATTTAGTCTTTGCAGCATGCTACCTAGACTGTTTCTACAGCCAGGCCTTGTTCTGGTCTCAACAAGCCTTTCCTCAGCTCAATGATCTCTCCCATCCTCTGGGCAGGTTGTTCACCAAATCATCTTGCCCAGTAGGTTGGTCCTTACTGCTCCAGCCTGTGAATTGACTGCTCCTTGGGAACTCTGCAAGTTCAATCACTATTTCTTTGCATATCCCTCTCTCTGGCACTCAGTTTCTTCACATCCCTTGTCCTGGTTTCAGCTGGGATGGAGCTAATTTTCTTCTTAGTAGCTAGTACAGCGCTGTGTTTTGGCTCTTATGTGAGAACAACATTGATAACACATTGATGTTTTCAGTTGTTGCTGGGTAATGTTTATACTAAGTCAAGAACTTTTTGATTTCTCAGGCCTTGCCACCATGAAGGCTGGAGGGGCACAAGAATTTGGGAGGGGACACAGCCAGGTTGACCTGAACCAGCCAAAGAGGTATTCCACACCATAAGACCTCATGCTTAGTATATAAACTGGTTAGCTGGGACCTGGGAGTCGTTGCTTGGGGACTGGCTGGGCATCAGTCAGCGGGTGGTGAGCAGTTGTACTGTGCATCACCTGTTTTCCTTTCTCCCTTTTCCTTTGGATTTTATCCTTTTCCCCACCTTTCCATTATAACTGTTGTTATTATTATTACTATTGTTATTGCTGTTATTATTGTTGTTGTTCTTACCTTTCTATTCTGTTTAAATTATTAAATTGTTCTTATCTCAACCCTTGAGTTTTACATTCCTCTCAGATTCTCCTCCCACCCCTCTGGGCAGGGACTAGGCAGGCAGCTGCATGGTGCTTGGTTGGCAGCTGGGGTTAAACCACAACATCCCTGAAGAACATCCCGATGGCAGGATCATACCCAACTGGGTTCACATTCTTTGCACTCCCGATAAAAGTTCATGCCCTTGCGATGGGCTCATTCCTGTGACCAGCTGGAGGAGGCATCTCAGAGCTGCGGTAGACTTGGCTGTCTCTGTTCTGGAACTAGACACATGAGAAATGAAGAGTACAATGCCAAGCAAGGATCAACAAATTAAGCATAAAGTTTCTGGAGAAATAGAAATGGAGGATACAGTGAGTGGGTGCTGACCTGGCTGGAATTCAGACTCCTGGCAGAACTGACGGCAGTATTATTAACACATACAGGAGAGTAAATTTATGCAGGTTTCTCCCAAGGACTCACCCATAATCTCAAGTCAAACTGAGGCGAAAATCAGCCACCAAAACACATGGAAATAGCTTGCAGGTTAAAGCACCAAAGGGAATTAGGGTTGTGAGGCCTCTAAGTGATGTTTTTGGAAGAAAGAGGTTTTAGAGCAGTTAATGGAATGGGCAGCTGCTAAATGGACACACTGCATTTAGCCAGTCCTTCCAGTTCTCTGGACATTCCCTTGCCTTTGATAGTTGTATTTGCTTTCAGACTTCCAGTGAACACCAGTGTGACGTGGCCTGGGGAAGACATGCTCTTAACAAGTTCCTCATTTTCTGAGGGGAGAAGTTCTTCAGATAACAGGTGACTGCAAAACCCAGGAGAAAATACCTTGAATGTTTTAAAGGGAAAGCATGCTACATACAGCCTGGCAGGACAGAGGAGGAGAAGAAAGGTTTTTAAAAAAGCTAAATTACATTTTTTCTAAAGAAATTTACTTGTAAGACAAATTAATTTTTGCTTTATTGCATGTGACAAAGAGGGACTCACGTGCCCAAAGCTCATTTACCTTTTCTAGTGGCATGAATGGATCTAATAAAAGATCCTGTCCTTAGTAGGAAGCTGTACAAGCCAGGAAAGCATCTTTATGCCAATATGTCCACATTTGATGCAGATTTAAGAGTTTGAAATAAGTCTGTGTTTTGTTACATGCTAGCTGGGTGTCACGGCACTCTCCAGACTAACAAGCTACAACAAGGTCTTTTACTATCTCATACCAGCATACTCTTCATACAGTCCCTCTGCTGCCTTCTCCTAGACTCACCTCCTCCAGAGCGTGTGCTCTCTCTTCTTCCTCAGCTGCTCTCTCTTCATTTGCTGCCCAACCCCTTAACAGAACCAGCCACAGCCGCACCTTATCAACATCGGCCAACCCACCGCCCCTGAAGCCAACCCACAGTTGTATATTATCCATGCTAATTAACCCAGCTTCATTCCTCTGCAGCTGGGCAAGTTGGAGGGGAAACATAGGAACCATGGTCACTGAAGTGATAGGGAATTTGCTTCATGGGTTGCCAGTCTTGCATAAGGAAAGCCATCGAGAAGTGTCCTGTTGGGAACTGGCAGTGTGTGGCAGTCAGATTGACCAGGACATGTGTTAAGCAGCTTTCATCTGTGGTGTCTAAGGGAGAAAAGAAGAACCAGTAAGAATTTCCCATTTTTACAAGCCCATCTTTACAAGGTGTTCGTGGTAGGACTAGAGTCTGTGGTCATTCAGAGAAGTAATCTCAGCCTCCTCTGCTAACTCACAAATGCCAAAGAAATTGGAAAAAACAGAAGGAAATTCCAGGTAGAATTTTCTGTGATCTGACGTAGGAGTTATTTTTAAAATCCCTTTTATTTTAAAATATTATGTCAATTTTAAAATGAAAAAGATAATTTTTTAAAATGTGAAACAGTCCTTGATCATCAGTAACAGCATTTTGAACAATGTTTTCCTTCAGTCAAAATCATTGCTTCATTTAACCCAGTTTTGCAAATAGCTTCAGGTCCTGTGAAATTCCCTTCTGGGGATCCCTTTGGAATAGAGGCATGAATTTGCTACTATTGGAAAAATGTCATGTTGTTCAGCGACCTAAACTGATCTGGTGATGGAATTGGATATATAAATGGTACCACTTGCACATATTCACCCCTGCAAAATGGAAACTGTCTATCTGAAGAGAGAAAAAAAAAAAAAGCCCACTCAAATTAAAAAGTGTAAGTGGAAAATAACAGATTTTTTTTCCTCTTTGTATTTTCATATACACCACCATCAAAGAAATCCGAAATGGCTTCAGGAAAAAGAGCAATGCTGTTCCTCCCACTTGCTCTTTTCCCAAGGTATATGATATTGGGTTCAAAAACTTGATCTGTGTCTTCAGTGGGTCAGATTTAGATTATCAAAACAGAAAAGTAACCGGTCGGTGGCTGTGATTAAGTCTTTTGCATCAATGAAGCCATGGAGTTTTCTTCTGTGTGTGGGGACTTGGCACCAGTGGTAGCACTCAGAAGCTGGGCACTGCTGGCTGTCATGGCTGGTTTTGTCCACCGGGACACAGATGTGTCCAGCCAAAGCCTGCTGAGGTCCAGGAGAACCTTCCCATCCAGTTCAAGGGATATTTGCAGAAGACCTGTCAGACGTGTTTCAAAAACACATGTATACACTGAAAAATACATGAGCATCTCTAAGCGTATGCAGTCGGCTCCACCAGAAATCGATGGGAATTAAGTACTCTGCCTATATGGGAATGGTTGAAAATCCCATTAGTTTCCTGTGTGATTGCTTAGAACTCAATACACATTTGACCAACAGCATGGAAAAACATACATTATTTTTGGATGACAGTGTGTTTGTTAGCCAGCCACCTCTCACAGGGGCTTGTTGTTAGCACAGTGTATACAACTCACACCGCTGATGCCTGTGCTAAATCACAGATGGGCAGTATCAACCCAGTATTGTACGCTAGGTTTCAGATGTGGATTGAACTGTACACACACTTTTCAGATAATTCTGGGTTTTTTTGTATTTTGGTTTTACACATTGACAAAAGAGCCCACACTCTGTTAGTTGCCAGATGCTATATGGACAGCCACTGCGATAACTCTCTACCCCAAAGGGCTTCCAGTCTAAGTGCTCAAACTAGACAAATGCAGGGAGAAACTAATACAAGCAGGTAAGGAGAGAAACTTCCTTGAAGTGACATGAGAAGTCTACAGGAGATCTGGGAACAGTGTGTAGCGGTCCTGTTCCCAATCCAGCATTTGATTTGATTGCCAAGTGTTTCTTGGTCTGTGAGTCACTCTTTAGCTATAAGACATCTTCTTAAGTAAGCAGAAGGATCAAGAAGCCATGAGTACTCATATACATACAGGCAACCAAGTTGAAGGCTAATAAAAGCCATCACTAGATATTCAAAGTGATCTCCAACTCCACTTGAGTGTTGTTATTGTGGCAAACCAGCATAGAATTATATTTCTGTTGGTTTGGGGGTTTTTTTGTTGGCTTTTTTTTTTCCCCAAAAAAGGTTACACAATCCTTTTAAAAGAAAGGATGCTCTAGACTTGATGAGTTATCTGAAATACCTGCACACAGGTACCTGCTTGGGGCTCTGAGCAACCTGATCTAGCTGAAGATGTCCCTGCACATTGCAGGGTGGTTGGACTAGATGACCTTTAAAGGTCCCTTCCAACATAAACCATTCCATGATTCTATGACTTACAGAATTGAGGCCAATCCACATCTGTTTGCTGGGCACAGAGACTTGCAGGGATCCCTGAGATGGATGAAACCATGGCAATCACCAGACCTCACAAACAAGCAGCTGGACTGACTCTGTGGCCTGCATTACTTTGGTTGCATACTGCTCCTGAGTCAGCATACCTGTTGCCTCACCCTTGCACCAGGAAGAAGCAATCTGTTTCAGACGTCAGAGGTGATCAGTTAATGTGTCAGGACCCACCAGCTGACACGGCAGCTGATTGAACTGCTGAGCTGTATAGTCAGCAATCGGTGAGCATCCCTAAGGTCAACATGAATCAGCTACTAAATCACAGGCAAGGTAGCGGAAGGACATTCAGAATTTCTACTGTCTAAATGTGCTTTCAGGCTGGATGTGGCTGGCCGGTATGGGATGACCCAAGTTAACCACTATTCCCTGCGCAGCCTGGATGAGGCAGCTCATTAGCCACCAGGCCAATGATCAACACGATACTGCTGGACCCCAAGGAACACATGCCTGAAGAGTGCTGGTCCTGTTTCTTCTGACCTTGCCAACAGCTTTATAATTTGTCATTTTTCTACCTCAGAAGACTGAATCACTTTGACATATGCCAATACCCAGAGTGCAATCAATTGGTTCAGCCTTTGACACGACCCCTTGCAGCCTGGAAGCACAGAGGAAAGACGTGTCAAAAGGGTCGGAGGGTTCGTTTCACAGCCTGTGGAGACTGCTGAACACAGATAGCCTTCATGGAAGCTGGCTTGCTCGTTAGCATCTGGGAAACTCATTAAACTTTTATGAGTTCTTTTTTAAAGCTTTGGCTTCTCATAGCTTAATGTCACTATAGCAGTGCTCTATGGCAATGATAATAATAAAAAATATTTTCTTTCTGCTACACTAATTAGCAAGTGGAGAAACTTAAGAAACCAGTGTAGAATCCAACAGGACCATCCAGACAATACATGGTTTTGTTTTAACTACGTATTTTGCCATCAGTCCACAATTTATAGGTATGCTATTTCTCTTCCAGAAGTTTCTCCTGAGGTGCTTGTTATCTTCCAGCTCTATGGCATTAAATGAGAAAGGGAATAAAGTGAATTAATCTATGAAAATGTGAAGAATTTACATGAAACCGTCACACTTATGAACCCTTCCACATAGGGAAATACTAGGTTTTGGGTGGCAAACTCAGAGAACCGCAACCCCAAAAGTACTTTGTTTCTCTTTACGGACTAAAAGGAAAGCCTTGTGGTGGCTGTCTGCAGAAGCAGGTACCACCACAGAAACAGTGAGGCTGCCCAAAGACCAGGGTGGTCAGAAGCTGGTTACAGCCCTTCACAGCTCCTCTCTGCCCAGCCTCCTGCTCCACGCTGTCCTGAGTGACTCAGCCCCAGTATCAAAATACATTATCTACCCAAGAGCCACGCGCTTGAGCTCATCACCTTATCCCATTGCAGAGCACATTACCAACGGTGTGATATGTAGCCAAGGTGATGAGCACGGCTGGAAGTTGTACCTATGCACTATATACCATGGGTTCAGGGATGTGCCATTCCTGCCCCCCCGCCAGCTCAGAGCTCATGCCATGCAAACTCCTCTGCCCTTCAAAGTACCATGAACATACCCGTCTTTGTGCATGCTGCAGCCAAATGCTCAGTGTTGGAGATGGCAAAGTTGTCTTAACACTCTGGAAGGAAATATTTTTTCATGTCAAGAGGCAGTGAGAGAAACAGCACCATTTGCCTCAATCAAAACCAACTGATGGCCCATCCCCAAAAGAACCGGCTGCAAGATTTCTTTATCTATTAAATGGAAAACACTTAGAAATTCACCCAAGGCTGGGTGTTAGTCAGGGCTAGCATGTTCGTAGCAGAAAAGGGATTAAGAGGGACTTGCTTCTACCCCCTCCTTCCAGCAGGAAAGGAGATCTTATGGAGAGGTGTGGGAGCTTCAATGAGCTGAACTTCTGTTCAGGCGTAAGGCTTTAAAAGGATGTCCAAAATCTTCTTTCTCATACTTGCTCATCTCAGAACGCTGCATTGAAAAGTTAAAAGGAAGTGACTTTATTTTGAGGACAAGCCTTGGCATAGTCTCTCCTTGGACTCCCCTGAGCTTTTTCCCACACTGAGAAGAGCTCTCCAGTGGACACTGGCTATTTACTGTGTTCATCCTTGTGACCCTCACCTCAAATTGGACCTCCACCTAACCACGGAGTCAGGTTCCCCTTCTCTCTCTCTGGTCCTTAAGCCATACTGACCTCTATGCCCTGGAGGCACATCCTCCCTTCCTCCCCGGTACAGGTGCTCTGGGTCTTGTGCCTCTCTCTTTTCCTTACCCTCCAACAGACTGATGCCAGGTTTGCCGGGTGACCGTTAAGAATGGCAAATCTTCACTGTGTCCTTTTCTTCTGCCATTTTAGCTTTGCAAACTGTGCTACTGTGGTCTGGTGGCCAGCACTGTCCCCACCTGCACAACTGGAATAGTTGATACTGATACTTAATGTGTCAGATGCACTGGTGTCTCCTGGGGGTTGGAGCTCTGCTTGTAAGCAAAAGATGACAGAGGCGGCTATGAAAACATGCATTGAAAATGGAATTTGCCACCTGATACAAATCCCTATAGTGATTTCTCAGTATCACAGAATCAAAGAATCATTTAAGTCATCCAGCCAGGTTTTTACCCTGTGAAGCCTAAGCCTGTCCTATCCATGAGCAGCCAGTTTCTCCAGGAGAATGTTGTGGGAAATGGTGTTCAAGGCTTTACTAAGGTCCAGGTAGACGACATCCACAGCCTTTCCCTCATCCACTAAGCGGGTTCCCTTGGCGTAGAAGGAGATCAGGCTAGTCAAGCAGGACCTGCCTTTCAGAAACACATGCTGCCTGGGCCTGATCACCTGGTTGTCCTCTACGTGCTGCATGATGGCACTCAAACCCAGTCCCTTAGCTGATATCCCCACAACCAAGGAACTGCAGTGCAGCGTTGCTGTCTGCCACAGGGAATGGTCAGGAGGAGGCAATGTGTTGTCTCCACAGCAATCTGGGACTGGGGACTTATTGCAAAGGAGGAGGGTGAAAAGATTTCAAAAATGTCAGAAGTAAGCAATTAGTCCAGATCCAAAATAAGCTTACACTTGCTCTCAGCTGCCAGTTGGCACATGCATTATCTGCAACACTCAGCACTGCAAACATTTTCCTGGAAGAGCTTTTATGAGTTCTGTTTCAAGTACTTAAGTGTTCATGGATGTTCATTTCCATAATGATTCACTGAACACAAGCAGCCTTGTTTTCTTTCTACATATTATGCTATAAAACAAAAGTAACTTGACCAGTTTTCTTCTCAGACATACACACACAATCAGGCATGTACGTACATGTGCATACACTGGTACATAAACACACACACATACACACACACAGAGGTCGTCAATCCACCATATCCACAATCATTTTCCTGGCATAGCTGAGACATTTCCTGCTGATCCAGAAGCTACATGTGAATCATCCCAGATCTGTGCTGTGAATGATTATTTTGATGAAAGGCACATAGGGCTTTAATAGGTATCACAAAGTAAGGGAGATAGTTTTCTCTAAAGAGATGTCACTTTATTCATCTTTGCAGCCCTGTCAGGAGAAGGCAAAGGAAGAAGCTTCTTTTGGGGACAGGGGTTATGAGCATATTTCCAACACCCCTGAGGTACACCTGAAAAAAATACAGCAGCCAAAACTTGCTCATGTTCACTCTTTTCTAGTGTTAGTGGAATGACTGACAGTATTACTACTAGGATGATAGGATCAATCGGGTTGTAAGGGACCTCAGGAGGTCTCTGGTCCAAACTCACAGCAGGCTCAGCTATGATCACAGACCAAGTCGCTCAGGACTTTATTCAGTTGGGTCTTGAAAAAATCTCAGGAGCTGGCGATTGCACACCCTCACTTGTCCCATTGTTTGACTGTCCTCCTGAGGAAAAACTTTCTCCTTATAGCTGATCTGGCCCTTTCTTTGTTGTTTCTTGTCCTCCTGCCATGCATCACTGTGAAAGGCCTGGGTCTGTCATGACAGTAACCCCCTTGTAGGTACTGGCATGCTGTTAGTTAGTCCACCTAAAGTTCCTTCTTCGCCACGCTGAGGCAGCTCTTCTAGCCTCTCTGCACATGGCAGTTGCTCCAGATCTGAGCATCTTGTTGGCCTGTGTCTGATTTTGCTCTAGTTTATCAATGTCTTCTTGTACTGGGGCTGCCCAGAGTGGGCACAGCATCCAGACGCAGTCTAATGAGAGCAAAGTAGTTGGGAATAATCACTTCCCTCAAAACAGCCCAGACTGATGTTAGCCATCCTTGCTGCCAGACCACATGGCTGGCTTGGGTTCATTTCAGCATCCACCAAGGTCCCTGGGTGCTTTTCCACACGGCTGCTCCTCAGCCAGTTGGTCTCCACCTTCATGAGAGGGCATGTGTGGCTAAGGGACTCCCCTTGGCTGTCCAAGACATCTATGGATCATCTCAGTAGCTCTGCTCACAGGTATCCTGAATAATCATCAGACCATTGAATCATTAAAAAAAGACAGCATAAAAACGTCACAGCCCCCAGGGACCTTGGTGCATTGAGCAGTTCTCCAATGATTACAGAAGGAACTAGCTCCAGCTGAGACTGGTGAAGGGCTATATAAAGTCAAGTGAGTTCCACTAGAATGGTCTTTGGAAGAATAGTATCCTGTGCCTGGATTGTACTTGTGCTCCATTTACAGGACAAGTCCCTGCTTCCAGTGACACTCACCAGAGTTATTTACATTGCCCCTGAGACTCCAGTTGTGGCTGAGAACTATATGGTGCTAGATGTCACGGAGACACACGACTAAGATGGTCCCTTTGCTACAATACTAGTGAAGCCTCGTCTGGCAAAGGGCAGGCTTCACAGCACAAGGATCATAGTGACTCACTCTGGCTAGGCACTCCAAGGGCAGATGCAGCTATGCCCACACAGTTGTATTTTGTGTCTATTAAGAAAAAGAATATATCCCACTCCAGGGGAAAGAAGCCAGTCCGGTGAAAGTGTTACTGTGTTGTGCGTTGCACTTGTACTTCAGAGCTCGGTGTACGTCCACAGCAGTGAGAAAAACTGAGGATGAGTCCTAGCTCTTCAACCCCAGAAGGTGAAGGGCAGGTTGGTTTCACAGCTAACATGGGCTATACTGACTCCTAGTTATGGTACTGAGCAGGATCTTACTGCACCTACTAAAACCAAATGAAGGACACAGGCAGACAGGTGAGCTTAAGGGAGCAGTAAGTTGGTATTGATCAGCTGACAGATTGGGGGAAGAAGAAACAGCCTTCAAAGCACTATTTCCATGGAGATTACTTTTCACTCCGTTTCTATGGCAGCTTTCATCAGAAGATCTTGATTGCCCTATGGTCTGCCCAGTCCTTGATGTGGAGAAGAGAAAGCGAAGGTAAGAATTGCCTCTTTATTGGGAACTGAAAAGGGATACTGAGAGGGCAAAAGTGAGCCTGACACCAATTCCACTGATACCAGTAAAAGTACCTCCAGAGACTGGAAATGTAAGCCTGAAAAACAGATTGGTGGTAGCCACCATGCAAATGCAGACAGCCCACATATCATGTGCCTCAGCTTGTGGCTCCAGAGGAACCAGAACGTCAGATCCAAGTTGTCTATATTCCACTTCTTGTTGCTGACTGGGAGGGTTTGGTGCTCACTGAGAGGCTAGGCAGCCTACAAACCAGTCATAGGTTGTCTACAGGGTAGCCACGTGCAGGAAAGCTAAAGCACACTATATATAATGTGAAGAGCTTCAGACTGAGCCCCATGTATCCCATCTCAGATAGGAAACTCTCAGCTGGTGTAAATGACATTCCTTGCACCAGCTGCCACAAAGCAGTCGCCCCCTAGGCCTTTGCCTGATATAACCTAAAGTCTGCCTTTTTCTCTCAAATCCTGGCCTTTATGCCATGCACCATCCCCAAGATACGCTGTGTTTAAAGTTCCATACCTACCTATCTCCATCACTCTCCCCTGCTCTGTGCTCTCTGAGAAGACCAAAAAAAAAAAAAGTCACCCTCAAAATATTTTTTTATTGCTCTTCCTGGGAAAGTCTGAAATCCTGCTCTTACAAGGCCCACGGTAGAATTTCAAGCTTGTTTCTCATCACAAGGCTTTAGAGAAAATGGGCCATGGCTGTCAGTACCTCAGGAATGACAGACTTCAGAAAGCTTCCACAGCAAAACAAGTAGAGGTATTGCATGTGTTAGCATAGCAATCACTTCAACATTAACATAAGCAATATCCCATTAATGCTCTATGTCCACCATGCAGCTTGAAACAGGGTCTAACGCTGGAAGGTCTGAAAATCTGCTTTGGACAAACACTAACCCGAAAAAGGATATTATTTTTTGTGAAATGAAAATACACACCTGGTAGCAACAACCTGCAATTTCTGACAGTACCTGATGCATTGCAAACCCCTTTTTCATCCCAAACTGGCCTAGAGACAGCAAACACAGAGGTACTCAATCCACACATTTCCAACCTGTAGGTATACCTGTCCCTTCAAACACAAAATTCCAGGAGACTGTGCATTGCTACTGTGACGCAATGGATAAAAGCACTGACGCAGTCCTCTCCCATCAGAGGCTTTTGTCTCCCAGCTACCACAAAGATTGTTTGTATCGCTTTGCAGAACCCAGGGCACTGACAGCAGTGAGTGGCATAGGCAGGCACGTTTCCAGTCGTATTTGGATCTCTGTCACACTGGGATCTATCATGCTAGTTGGCACGCCACATGGAAGGCTATGTGTGAAGGCTCTTTCCTGCTCCTCCTCTTTGGCAGACACAATAGGTCTAACTAGATAGATATCTCCCTTCTCCCTCCTTCCTTCGTTATCTTATTGAGGCACATGAATCCAAAAGAGAGTTAAGAGGTGGAAAAATTACAAAATTTTAATTTGTTAATTTAATTTGCTATGCATTGCTAATCAGCTCAAAGTTGAATATGCTCGAGCTGTTAGGACAGGATGCCTCCAAAAGCAGGGGATTAACATCAGTGTCTTCCAAGATATTTTCCAGCCCTATGTAGTTCTGAAAACTAGAGAAAGACCTATTTAAATCTGGAGATTTAAATCCAGCTTCTGCTCGGAAGTACTCTAAAACATGTGAATGAAAAATAAACATGCTAAAGTGGTAAGAGCAAATTACTCCAGCACTGGTCAGATACAGGTGATGGAGAATATATTACACAACTTGCTTTTTTCTTTCTGCTGTTGCAAAGCCCAGTAGAGGGGAGTGCAGAAGTATAAGGATCCAGTGTAACACCATGAGTTCAGAAGGGAGACAATTCATCTTGCATTTAGATGCCCTCTTGATCAGATTTTATCATGACGTTGTTCTTATTGGCTCATTATCAATCAGGATTCCTTTCCCTGATCTTAGATATAAAAACACTCAAGATAGGTGTCTTCTTCCTTTCCAGAGTAAAGAAAACAATGCCTGGTTTTACTGAAACCAACCCAGAGTAGTATTTATTATTGAAAATATACAGTATTTTTGAACATCACATAAAAAGCCTAGCAGATACATCTGCCCTAGTTCAAAATGCTCAATAGATAATTGTGCAGCATGTAGCACTATCCTCATAATGCAAACAACCTCTTTTCATCATTATTTCTACAGTGCTTCCCTTTTATATTTTTTCAACCCAGAAAACATGTTTTGTGTTCTTAGCCATCCCGATCCTCTTAGATGAAAAAACCCCAAAGACTTTCCAAAAGCTACTTACACTGTGTCGAAAGTGTGAGGCTAAGAGGAATAAGGATACTTTACAGAGCTATCTAGAGATATTGTTGTCCTTTCCAAAAATTTGTGTATGACCAGGGCATGGTTCTTGCAAGGCAATGTGCCCTGCATTAAACAGTCCAGCGATGCCATAGCCAACTCCCAGTCTATCAAAGGGAGAAATGGGGAAGGACAGATAAATCAGGATTTTTCACACCACCCTTCAGACGCTCTTTTTCTTGCTGCCACGTGTTCTCAAATGACAGTTCTGCAGAGAAGAAATTTTTACAAAGAAACAAGAAAGAGGTGGGCTATCTATACACCAAACTGTTGAAATCATTGGGAATCAATATACAAGGCGAGTTGGGCAGTATGTTAAAAATAGTCTTTGTTCACCACAATACAGAAGGGGAAAACAGAAAAACGAAACAAAATAAAGGAGAAAAAAATTGTTCCTGCCAGTGTGCTGTTTTAGACTTTGTATTGTAGTGAACTTCCACAAGACACAGTCAGCATTGAATCTCTTTCTTCTTTGAATCTGTTTTGCCACTGCCTACTCCAAGAGGCTTTTGCCTGGTTGCCTTTAAGCAGCATCATGAATATGGGAGATGAGAGTCCACAAAAACATGATGGTACTTCTTTGCGAAAGAGATCAGTGCAGAATAAAGCAACAAAGTTTGAAGAAAGGGGCCTGGGGAGAGTGAAGAAAGAAGAACCCTGAAGGCCACCAGGTAGTGCATGTGTTTTGCAGGGCATATCACACGGCTGCGGTCTGTTTGATGCTATGGAAGCTGATCCGTGTCGGAGAGGTGGGGATAGACATGGCACGTGCCACACGCACTCGGAGGGAGTGATGGTCTTGCCAGCGATGCCATCTTTTCCTGGCAGCAGAACGGACCTGGTGAAAAGAAAAAAGAACACTTAGAATACTCGGGTATCTGTAGAGGGACACTAGACAGCACTCAGACAAATGATGATATGTGTCAAGCCACTGAGACATACAGGGCTTGATTCAGCTGCCTAAACATGAGCATCTAGTTCACTTGACATTGTTTTGGGTGCTGCACTCTGGGAAAAGCATGCCTCGGCTTGTGCAGCTGAGTCAAGCCCTCAAGATGAGCGCACCTGACAGAGGTCTTAGACCTATCACAGGAGCTACAGTTGCCCCTGCTTCCCTTGTATATGGAGAAACACAGATCATCTAACTAAACATTGGTGTCTACTACAAAGACACACCTGACCTAATCCCTGGAAGCATCTTTCACAGGCACTGTTGAGTTGCTCTGCAGTCAACAGAAGGTCATCCTTAAGCAGACGCTTGCAAATAGGTCAGATGAATTTTGAACTTAAGGTGCATATTTTTTTGCATGGATCACAGAGTGATCCCAGGTACTGTAGCTCAGATATATGTGCATATAAGCAACAGAAAGAGGTGACAGGAATCCTAGCCTCACACAGAATGGGAGGGAAGGGCTGAGATACTCCTAACATAAAGTGAAACCAGTTCCTGCCAAATCACTGGCAGAGAAGTCTCCAAGTCAGAACCTGGAATGAAACATTAAGACCAATTTTTGGATACTCTTATTGGATCTCTGCTTACCATAGAGATGAGGGCCATTCAGATCCCTAACCTAGGCGGCCAGGTAAACCTACAAAATTAGATTAGGTGAATCTGGGACCAGCTTCTTGGACAGCCAATGGGTAATTGTACTCACGGCACTCAGAAAAGTTGTTGATATTCTGCTGCCAACCTAAAATTCAGCCAGCTTTGTAAAAAGAGCATTTTTACATACAACCTCTATATGAAGCTGGGGCATCCTTTACCAGAAACACAACTGTTTAGAGGATGAGGTTATAAATAATATAATGTAGACACTACATCTCAGCCACTGACCCATAGCTCTCTTCCTGACCAAGAGAGAATCAGTAGCATGGGTAAAGGGTATGATTCATCTCCTCCGAAAGCAGATGTCCAAAGCAGGGTAGATACTGTGGTCAGATGAAAAATACCTAATTCCTTTCATCAGTTAGAAATGAGTCTGGGCAACCAGCTCTGTTTTAGATGTCTGGATTATAAATTTAGCTAAATTTAGACGATATTGATATCTTAACCCTGAATGTTTTGCAGTCTTCATGTACTTATCTTCACTGCATCCCTCAAAAGTAAGGGAGTGCTTTTATCCTCATTTTGCTATCAGCAGGCTAAAGCTTGGGTATTAATAGCAGCGATGTTGTTGCAGAGTCGCCCTCAACATGGGCCAGCTACCATGGCAACTGTGCAAGGCCTGGGATGAGCTTGCACAGCCCGTGTGAAACCCATGCTGACACAGCTTCTCAGCTATCAGCACCTGAGTGAGGTAGATCAAAGCCATCCTGGGTGTACCTATAGTCCCCACTGGGACTGCAGGGAAGATGGTGATGAAACAAATTGTCCAAAGCTACACAGCTACTGCTTTTCTTTTTCTTTTATAGCTTGTGGCTTGCCTTCAGGTGCAGTGTGAAGTCTACTCAAAACATGAGGAACACACACTCCCCAACCCCACTTCAGACCAGTTCCAACATGCTGTCTGATGGGTGCTCAGAAGGGTTGGTGAGCTCTAATAGCAGAGGTATTTCCCACCCAAACCACACACTGTCAGTATTAGCTGTCCTAGATGAACAGGAATGATGGCCTGATAAGTTAAAACACAGTATCATAGAATCGCTTAGGTTGGAAAAGACCTTTGAGATCACCAAGTCCAACTGTTAACCCACGACTGACAAGTCCATCACTAAACCATGTCGCTAAGCACTGCATCTACAGGCCTTTTAAATACCTCCAGGGATGATGATTCCACCACCTTCCTGGGCAGCCTGTTCCAATGCTTGACAACCCTTTTGGTAAAGAAATTTTTCCTAATATGCAATCTAAACCTCCTCTGGGGCAACCTGAAACCATTTCCTTTTGTCCTATTGCTTGTCATCTGGGAGAAGAGACCAACCCCCCCACCACCTTGATATAACCTCCTTTCAGGTAGTTGTAGAGAGCGATAAGGTTCCCCTGGAGCCTCCTTTGCTCCAGGCTAAGCAATCCCCCCAGTTCTCTCAGCCGCTCCTCATAAGACTTGTGATCCAGACCTTTCACCAACCTTGTTGCCCATCTCTGGACACACTCCAGCCCCTCTATGTCCTTCTTGCAGTGAGGGGTCCAAAACTGAACACAGCATTTGAGGTGCGGCCTCACCAGTGCCGAGCACAGGGGGACAATTACTGTCCCCATCCTGCTGGCCACACTGTTTCTGATACAAGTCAGGATGCTGTTGGCCTTCTGGGCTACCTGGGCACACTGCTGGCTCATGTTCAGCTGGCCATCAGCCAGCTCCCCCAGCCCCTTCCCCGCCGGGCAGTGCCCAGCCCCCTGCCCCCAGCCCGCAGCTCCTGGGGCTGGTGTGACCCCCGGGCAGGGCCCGGCACGGGGCCGGGGTGACCCTCACACAGCTCGCTCGGCCCCTCGGCCCGGCCTGCCCAGACCCTGCAGAGCCCCCTGCCCCCCGGCAGGGCAGTGCTCCCCCCAGCGCGGTGCCATCTGCAAACTGACCGAGGGTGCCCTCGATCCCCCTGTCCAGGTCATCGATAAAGAGATTAAATGGGACTGGCCCCAGCACGGAGCGCTGGGGAACACCACTCGTGACTGGTGCCAGCTGGGTGGCACTCCAGTCACCACCGCTCTTTGGGGCTGCCCGTGCAGCCAGTTTGTTACCCTGTGAAGCATAAGCCTGTCCAAGCAATGACCGGCCAGTTTCCCCAGGAGAATGCTGTGGGAAATGGTGTTAAAGGTTTTACTAAGGTCCAGGTATACAACATCCACAGCTTTCCCTCATCCACTGGGCACACCATCTTGTTCTAGATGGAGATCAGGTTAGTCAAGCACGACCTGCCTTTCATAAACCCATTCTAGCTGGTCCTGAAACCCCAGTTGTCCTGCACATGCTGCGTGATGGTGCCAGGATGATCTGCTCCATAACCTTCTCTGGCACCGAGGTCAGGCAGACAGGTCTATAGTTTCCTGGATCCTTCTTGCTGGCCTTCTTGTAGATGGGTGCCACGTTGGCTAACCACCAGTCTTCTGAGACCTTTCCAGTTTGCCAGAACTGTTGATAAATGATGAAGAGTGGCTTGGCAAGCTCCTCTGCCAGCTGCCTCCTCTGAGGTGAGAGTTCATAGAAGGACATGTGAAGTGAGGATCTGCACTCCTTCGCTCAGATGATTTCAATCCTCCTATTTCTTGGTGGGCCTTCAGGGGCATAGACACATCCATAGTCTGTAGCGCTGTGCATAGAAACTCTGTAGTGCTGTGGTCTGGCACCAAACAATCGCCTCTCAACCCCAGCTTTACGCTCCATTTCAGGTTTGTATCAGCCTGGAAGAGTTTTGCAGTTTCCCTCTTTGGTGCCTCGTTAGGGGAATTCTGAACCTGGGACTGTGGCTTTTCAGTCAGAGCCCTCCTAGAAGGCACAGCTTGGGCAAATCGGACCCGAGGATCTTTCTTTCATTATGTTCTCAACTATGTGGGATCTGTGCTGCTTGATCCACCATTTCAGACAAGTAGGTGCAGATGTTTATAGTAAGGTGAGTGCCACACTCAATTTCTTTCTTTTGATTTTGGATCAATTATTTGTTTCAATATAAAAAAATGGATTTTACACTCAATAGGGGTGGGACAGACCCTAGAAAAATAAAGGCTGTGAAGGAATAGGACTGCTTGCATGGAGAAGGGGAAGAGTGAACATCCAATGAAAGAAGAATTAAAATTAAAAGACAGCATTGCCAGGAGGAGCATGATCATCATGAATGAATTTGAGACAAAAATGAGAATAACATGATTAAACAACAGTGCAGGGGATTTCTGGAAGAGCCTCTCATTATGAAGTAGTAGGTACAACTTGCCTCTGCTAGTTTCAAGATGGCATTTGGTCAGTTTAAAAAATGAGTTATATGAGATAGCCAGAGTTAGGACGGGCTGACTCAGTCATACACTACAGTAGGAGCCAGCCTGGACCGCTGACTTTCACTGTCTTATCAAACTGACCTCAATGACTCACTGAACCCTCCTGCTGCAACACCAGAAACAGTGGAAAGACGCATCATGGTGGTGTATTTTCCTGGATGCCCACTACTTGCAAATCTATCACGGTTCTACTTGGAGCAGCAAAGGGAAACTTATTTCGGATTCTGGATGTAAGTAGGATATAAAATACATCCCAAGGGAAATACATGTCTCAGAGTACATACAAGGAGGGGATGCATATCACCTGACAGCTTGACACCTAGTATTGGCCACTTATTTATGCTTTCAATATAGACAATAGAGAAAGAGAGACAATCTCCCTAAGGAGTGACTTAGATATGTGGAATGAATAGCTCTTGCTCCATCTTGCTCAACAAAATCAGCTTAGCTGAATGTTGGGCACCTAAGGCAAATGGTGTAAGTAACACATAAAGTGCCAGAGGGTTAACCACTGTCATGGGAAATTGTCCTATGAAGAACATGGGACTTGACCTACAGGAGGATGTTGCTTCTGGAATGCTCATTTCTCCCCAGATGTCACCAAATGCTAAAATATTGTTAGAAGAAATTTCTCTCCTTTCTTCCAGAGTGAAATACACCCTTATGCAGGGAGTCTGGAATCAACTGAAGTCCTTCAAAGAGGTGAATTTCTTAATCTTTGGTGCAAAAGCAGAGAGCAAATCTCTGTGTAAAGCACAGTCTTTTTTATTTATATAAATATATATATTTATATAACGTCTATCACAGACGTTAATAGCAGCCTAGCAGTCCTGTGAGTTTATGTGTCACAGGTGCACCTGCAGCAGCATTTGAAAAGGGAAATCATCTGGTGGGCTTTTTGTGTTACTGAGCAACTTGTGTGAACAGATACTTACTCAGCCAGTGAAGCCAGATAAGATTTATCATTTGTGCTTCAAACCAATCAAGTCAAAAAGAGTCACCTGGAGATAAAGATGGGAGTCTAAACAACCAGTTGTTAAAATGGCTTTTATGATATGGTTTACAAGCTTTGAGAAAGAATAAAAAGTAGTAACAAAAATGCTGTCTTGTACAGCTGGAGCCATTCCTAATGGATTGGGCACATGGAAGCAGATTCTGCACTTACAGAGGTGAGTGCAAAGCATTTCTTAATGACAGAATAATTCACTGCAATTAGGATGCAACCAGAGAACAAGAAGAAAAGGTTAAACTCAAATTTATCTCTTGAAATCAAACTCAGAAACAAAATGCTAGCTTAGCTTTAGGTCAGCAAATAAAAAAGAAAACCAGTTGTGACTGCTACAATAACATGTTAAAAAAGACACCCAAAAAGCTACTACACAGCCAAAGAGCAATAGAAAAAGATAAAGCAAAATAGCAACTTCTAACCTGGTTGTTAGTCACCATGAGAGCAACTACCTCCATCCATTAAGCATTTGTAGAGTCAGTACCATGTCCTAGAGTCAGTATTGCACATCTATGACCTGAAATTAACAGCACTTGCCTGTAACAGCCCAAAGATGTCATCAGCAGTTAAAGCTTAACAAAGAATCTTTGGAAAACAAAATTATCAGCTATACCTCTCTGTAACTTTAGTTGCTGGAGATGACAAAGTTTATCTATGCTGCTGAGCGGAGGGCTCAGTTCTCTGTGCTGACCCTTGGTCTGTCTTTCTCTTGCAGTTACTCAGAATTACCCTTTTCAGCTCTTTGCACTTTGCGTGCTGTGAATAATCACAGTTCCTGAACAGGTGGTCAAATCAGATTTACCAACAGATTTGTGCCTAGAGAGTGTGGGCACTGCTCTCAGCTGGATTGCTTTAGAACAGTCAGGAGAAAGAATTCAGGTGATGGGATGGAAAGAAGTCAGTGGGCATTAGTTTTTCTTTCCTGATTGGATCACCTGATGGAGGAGTTCTCAAACCTTCAGATCACATCTGAAAATCACATCTGATCATAAAAATTGTTATAAACCTCTCCTCCTCCCCCTCCTCTGAACAAAACAAATGAGAGATGTAGACAAGGATGAAAGCATGCAGAGAAGGTTTGCTTTTGATAAAACAGACACTAGTTTTGTATTGTTATTGTCTTATTAGCAAAGGAAGAAAGCTTAATGCATTTACACAGTGCTTAGAACAAAGGGGCCCACTCACCCGGGGCTTCTTGATGTAATACTAAAATATAATAGCAGTAATGTAGGTAAAAAAGAAGGGTCTGATAAGAAGAGTAGGATTAAATGAGCTGTGATGGCAGTGGAAGCTGGAAGTAATATTATTGGGATGCTGCCATACTCTGTCCCAGAGAAAAACTCTTGCGTGAAAGTGTTAACAAGTGAGGGGCAGAGGGATAACAGGTACTGAGTATAGAATCGTCAGGGTGTTCAGCAGTCTGTGACTACATAACCCTAATTAAGTTCTTGCTTTGCTAATAAGCAACTTTTTACTCCCAGAAAATCTAATCCAAAGGCAAATTAAAAAGGTTTATATAGATCTCAGTGGCCTTTGTAACAGACCTATTTTTGATCTACAAAAATAGGTTTCAGTGACGAATTCATCAAGTTCCGCCTACACTTAAGCACCTTCGTGCCATGTTTCAGATCCTTGTGCTGCAGTTGGAGGTAACTGGAGAATAACTTTGGATTTTAAACATCTTTGGTTATTAATGGAGGTGCAAATTGTGGAAAAGTTGATGAAGAGTTATTCAGTCTTATTGTAAGCTACAGATGAGGAAGGGGAACTTCCAAGCAATGCCCAGATCAGCAAAAGGGAACTGGCTATGCAGACTTTAAATTTCAAGATAGTTGTCTCACTGTGTCTGACTCTGCAGTGTACTCCACTTCCATGAAGTTTCTGAAGCCCTGGCCTCTCTCTGTATCCAGCAGACATAGGAAAGGCCGTAATGTATTGGCAACAGTTCATCAAAAAGAGTCACCTAAAATAGGTCAGTTGGAATCTACCCTCATTTGGAGGAAGCACTGCTTATAAATGAAGTTGAGGGTGATCAGCTCAACCGCATATGTGTATGTATTAGAGATAAATACCATCCATTACATAAGAGAACTTAAACCACTGTAAGGTGATGCCTTACATGGTACCTTGAAAGTTTTCAAAAGGGTTAGGGTGTCCCCAAAGGGAGAAGGGATGGTAAATGCTGGATTTAATAGTAAATGCTGTGAAGAAGCTTATGGGTCAAGCCTCTCTAGATCCTTGGAAGGATTAAGTGGAGTCCTGAATGGAAGCAAAGAAACAGAACTGCCTAAGCACAGAGACCACTGGCCTGACAGACCCAGGCATCTGCAGATGAGGAACGCTAACACTCTCAGAGAGATCGGAGTGAGTCCTTATCTATTTACTGTAAATAATGTACATCACTGAGCAACTATATATATGTCCTATAGCCACCTCTTGCCCTGTTCGTATGGCTTTAAAAGGCTCCCGGTCCCTTAGGCCACAGACAGTCATGTTACCATTAGAGAAAAAAATGAACCAAACATCTCTATAAAGAGGCCATTATCAGTGTTTAATCCTCCTAAAGCAGGGATGTACTCAAAACAATCTGCAAGGCTCAAAGGAAATCAAAACAAAGCTCAGATGGAACTCTTTTTTGTTTCTCTTTTTTTTCCCCCCCAAATAGCCTACATCACACCAGTATTTTATGTAACATTGCTAAGTTTATTTTTCTCCCTAAAATAATTAGCCTGCTTAACTGATCTGCAATTCATTTCTAGCTGGAGTCTTTGGCAGCAATTCCATACAACCTGGTAACAGACGGATAGTTTTGCAGCACCTGCCAGACTGGGATGTTGAAGTTTTATTTGTAAGATCACAACAGCGCAATTTTGTTATTGTATGTAACTGAGAAGCTAGACCAGTTCTGACTAATTATAAAGATTTTCCACACATTTTGGGGTGGAAGTAAATGCTGCTTCTTTCTTCTGGGCCACAAAGGACCAGGACTAACCACCAGAGAGGGGGGCCGTGAATGCCATCAGCCCACCTCAAGCTTCTGTGATTTTTTTGTGGACTGCTCTGGAGTCCCGCTTACAACAGCAGTGTAGTGAAAAGGAAGATGGGATGGGGAAGGACCTTCAGAGCAGTGGCTACCTTTTCCCTGTGCCTGGACTTCTCATTTTTCTCTCTCTGGCAGGACCCCAGCCTGAAGAGCACCTACTGGAGTCACAGCAGTGAAGGTGACTCTACCAGAGTGCAGCTGGGTGTGGGAGGTGGATACCGAGAGGAGATTGCAGTCCTGTAATGGACTGCTGCCTGGTGGTCCCAAAGGGAAGGCTTGATCTCTTCAGTTGAGACTATAGTGACCAGGCATCCTCTGGGGCATTGAGGAGTGGCTCATACACTGTTGGGCATTTTTGCTCATGTGCTGGTTTTGGCTGGGATAAGAGTTAATTTTCTTCACAGTAGCTGGTGTGGTGCTATGTTTTGGATTTGGGCTGGAAACAATGTTGATAACTGAGGGATGTTTTTGTTATTGCTGAGGCCTCACACAGAGCCGAGGGCTTTTCTGCTCCTCCCCCCACCCCACCAGCGCTGGCTGGGGGGCACAAGGAGCTGGGAGGGGACATGGCCGGGACAGCTGGCCCCCACTGACCAAGGGGACATTCCATACCATACCACGTCATGCTCAGCACATAAAGCTGGGGAAGAAGAAGAGGGGGACATTCGCAGTGATGGCGTTTGTCTTCCTCAGTCCCTGTTACTGGTGCTGCAGCCCTGTGCACCTCCCTGCAATGGGAAGTGATGAATTAATTCCTTGTTTTGCTTTGCTTGCATGGCTTTTGCTTTACTTATTAAACGGTTTTTATCTCAACCCACGAGTTTTCTCAGTTTTACTCTTCCAGTTCTCTCCCCCATCCCACTGTGGGGGAGTGAGCAAAGTGGCTGCGTGGGGCTTAGGTGCTGGCTGGGGTTAAACCACGACAGTGCAGAAAGCAATCATTGTGGGCGGTGGAATTAAACTTTAGCCCTCTAGTCCACACCCATATTCATATTTATTCAGTGATTTGAAGGAACGCTTAATGCATGTCCTTTGGGTTCAGAATGATTAATGTGAAGTCTGCTTAGATTGATGGGCAGGTGGATGACTAACCATTTAGGTGGTGATTCATAGCTGGCAATTATAATGAATACCCTCCCAAGATGATCAGATCAAAGTAAGCCACTTTGAGCTTAATAGATTTTGAGAGACAGATGGTGCCTGGATAAAGGGTCAACACAAAAAAAATTAAACATATTTATCCTTGCCTTGCACCTTGTTGTGAGAATAAATTACAGTTCTGTCTAATGAAGTAACCTGTTCTATTCCTCTCTGGTTATGGTTTCTTTCTAAGTCAGCTAATTGCTTTGCATTTTAAATGTTAATTCCTAGGTGATTATTGATATTCACCAGATAATACTAGAATCTGAGGCCTGCTTGAGCTACGAATTCATGCTCTGCAGGATGGTTTCAGACACAGGCCTTTCTAGTTATGTATCCCTCTAGGACATGGTTAGAAATGAAGGACAGCCACCTTATTATGGACATAGGATTAATGCATTATAGAATAATTAAGGTTGGAAAGGACCTTAGAAGTCCTTTGGTCCAATGCCATGATGAAAGCAAGTCCAGTATAGAAATTTTATCCAGTTTTGAAATTATGTCAGGGCCTTATCCAGTCATTTTGAGTACATCCAATGGCAAAGACCTCAAAACACCTCTGCGCCTCTCCTTTAGTGCTTAAAAATCCTCACTATGATTTTTTTTCTCCATGTTTAATCTGGATTTCCCTTTTTTCCTTCATTCTGTTTGATAGTGGAGACTGCTTTTCTCTGCCTAGCCCTTCATCAGGCACCATCACTTTATAAAATCAGGTCATTCTCACACACAATCACCTTCATTCAGAAGCATCCTGTTACGGTACAGCTATGTTATTACCTCTCATTAGGGTTGATAAGGTTTTCAAGGATCACAGAACTCTCTGATGGATCAGCATCAGTGGTCATTAGAAATGACCTGAAGCACCCAATAACAAGGACAGGTGTTTTCTGGAGACAGGGATCTTTCCTCCATTATCCTGTTGTTCCCATCATGTCTTTGTTGAGGTAGCAGGAGTGGAGGCAACCCTATCAGTCAGGTTGTCATTCCTCTGGAGGTTTACCAGCGGCTCCTGGAAATATTTTATTTCCTTTTCTAGGAGATGCTGCAGCATCTCAGATCTGACCTCTCCCCCTCCAGACTCCAACAAGCAGCAGCCATAAAACCAAAGCTAATACAAGTGTACAGAAGGATATCTGGAATATGAAACACTGTAAATGCACTTTCTTTCTCTCTCTGAAATACTTTATTTTTTCTCAGGAGAAAACCACCACCAGCAAGGAGGTCTGACTGAGAAGGTAGATACCACACTACAAAGGGAAATGGAGGGAAGATCCGTCTCCCTTTAAAGATGTTTTCTTTCTGGAATGAGTCAAAGAGAGAATAGAAGTGCTGGGAGTGCTGTACCCATCTGCCTGTGAGCAGAAGGTGCATACTAAAGAACCGAAAAATGACCCTGGAGACGAAAGTATGAAGAACGCGTAAGTGAGCTGTGAGCCTAGAGATCAACAAAGAGTGTTTATAGTGTAGTGAGTGTCACTGCTACCTTCTGTTGTCTTCCCTTGATGCTCTCCTATGAAAAGCCAAATGTGACAACTGTCTTCATTGGCCTAATAACAGTGAGCCTCTTTTTGTACTGGAAGTTTAATGAATATTTTTCCTGGGTTTCAAGGAATTATAAATTTTTTTAATATATATATATATATATATTTTATATACAATTATAAGGCTACTCTACATATGCCTAAAGACTACAGACTTCACTGAGCCTTTTTTCAGTTTCGGGTCTGGCTGTGACCTGGATAGGATAGTGATGTTTTTATCCAACATTCAGTTCTTCAGATCATTGTCAAAAAAATCCAAAGTACCACATGAGATGAATCCCACACCAGATACCCTTTTGAAAGACAGGCTTTAATTAAACACATGCTATCAAGCCTGTTACTGGATTGAATTCATCAGCTTGTACTACAGAGGCTGAAGAGATGATTTAGTGGTTTCTATGGAAGGATGAGGTACCATGAAAGCGTATCCCTGATTACACACTATTATCTTGTTGTAAGCAAACTGATCTAGGTAGAATAAATTTAATCAGCTAAAAAACCCTAAAGACTATTTAGTGGGCTGCAATACAAGTTGTCTAACAGGAGTTTTGTGGAAATGCATTCTCTTCAGCACAGTTTCAAACCATTTTATCTATCTTCATTCAAAAAAACCTCCATCTGAAATGTCTTTTTTTTTTTTTTTTAATCCAGTGTTATATGAAATTGAATTCAGTCTTGTGGTCTGTGAGTTGACAGAAAAAAGTCTGAGGATCATCTTGATTTTTGCGGTCATTGAAAAAGAAGTTCACAACCTACATTCATTCTTTTTAAGTGGCTTTAATGTAAATGCATACGTATTTTTTATTATGCCATTTTTCATAACAACTTACATTGTCAGAAACCTCTCATCCTCAATTTTCTTGGAAGTCCAGAGATGATCTTCACTACTCAGATTAAATTATATGTGCATATTTTTGCCTTCTAGTGCTAGCAGATTTTCTGTGTCCAAAAAAATACAACTTTTTTTCCATAAAGTCTCTACACAAATTAATATGTCAAGTGCCAATGGCCTCTTATGCCCATCCATGGTGTACACAGTCTGTTCAAAACAGCTTCAGAGCTTTTTGGAAGTAATAAAACATAACAACCTGCCAACTTTGTATCTAAACTGCTGCTTTTCCTTAGGTTCACTGGAATAACCTGTGTATAATGTGTTGGCTTGGAAAGACATTCATATTCAATAACTGAAGGAAAATATCTTCAGTAGAGGGGCACAAACGATACACACTCTTTCAAGACCTGGCCCATCAGCTAAACTGTCACGGCATCCAATAATCCAAGACCTGTGTGAAACACTGTGTGCTGTGGAAATGAGGGAAAGGGAGAGGTTTGTGTTCCCAGGTTAAATATCTGCTCCAAAGCATAAAGAAATAAACTCTTCCCATCTGAAATTCTTTCCATGGACTGTAATTTAATAGCTTCACTTTTCCCCTTCAGTGATCCCACTGCTGCACTGTCAGACCAAATCACTGCGGTATCAGGACCAAGACCTTTTTGTGGCGGTATCTTGTATCACCAAAGTGCCATCATCAGAGTGCTGGAGGCACTGCCTTCTCCACTAGAACATCAGATCTATTCAAGCAGCACAGCTGTGTAACAACTCTGATCTGGAGCAAAAGACCTCATAGGAAGAAAAACCCTAAGTCATAAGGACATGTTTGTTTAAATCAAGGGAGGCTATAAGAGGTTACAGGGAAAAAACTGTTCTGTTTCATTTGCTAAACTTCACAGATAGAACACTGACAAAAAGACAGAAACTGATAATTTTCAACTATGATCATAGAATAAAATCGTAGAATCATAGAATATCTGGAGTTGGTAGGGACGCATAAGCATCACTGAGTCCAACTCACTGCTCCCTTATGGGGGCAAACTCTCCTTAGGAACAGACTGTCACATTCTGAGTGTTTTTTAAGAAGCTGATTTTGATCTTTAAACCCAATTGTAGTTGTACAGAAGTTTTGAAGCTACACAGATGTTCAGATACTGTAGTAACTGGACCGACTGGTACAATATATAGCTGTCAGAAGTCATTGAATTTTCCCCTTTATTTCCAGGTCACAGGTTGGTTGTGACACATGGCTCCATTTCCCATGACTGTCACAACCCAGCCTTAAGTAAACTTTCTGCCATTTGCTCAAATTCCAGCAACTGATATTAATGCTACTCTTGTACCCAAACACAGTAATTCTCACATCAAAGAGATTGAGAAATACTCTCTTAACAATTATCAAATCTCACTGCAATGTGTAAGTGCACTTCAACAACACAGGTAGTAAATCCACTGCAAAACTCCCTTTCCTCAAAAATGACTGGGATTAATTGTAGCTTCTTATTCTGAGAACATTAAATTCTAGCACAAAGGCTGCATCTAATTCCAGTCCTGACAGGGAAGGAATTTTGCATGGCTCCCTCAATGGCTGATGAGAACAATGTCATCTCTGTTCCTATAGGAGATCCTTTATTTCCTATTATTCTCCTTTTCCGAAAGTACTTCCAGCAATTCACCATGGTTTCTAGACACAAAAACCAAACGTGGTATCTGGCTGGCTTGTAAAAGCCAGAGCCAGCCAAGTGCTTCTTGCTAAGAAAACTCAGTACAATGACACACCAAGCCTTAGAAAAAACCCAAACCAGTAGTCTAACTAGATTAGCTAGGATTTTTTATGTGGCTGCATGGTGAGTAGAACATCTCTACAGCCATTTCTTCACACTTGAAGGACCCACAAAGGTGTTTTCTCTGTCTTCCACTAACAGCAGTAGCTATAGTCCCATAACAAATGGAAATACAAAAATTGTGAAGAGACAAGTCTGCCTTTAAGAAAAGCTGAAGTACTTCATTCTCCCAGACATGAAGCACTCGTTGAAGACCGTGTGAAGACCATGGTTTTTTTGGAAGGCTATCCGTATTTTTGAGCTCTACTACAGACAGTTACTGGAAGCTTGTAAGTACCTAGTGGCATCTGTACCAAATATGAAATGGTAGAGATGCAGCTGAGATCACAGCATCATTAAAGCTTTAAATTAATGGCTTTTTTAGCCTTTTTGCTTGTCTCTTCATTCAGTGCAGGCCCGGCACTATGTGGGATGAATAACCTACTAAAGCCTATTACATGCATTTAAAGAACCCAACTCTGTCCTAACTGGAAACCCTGGATTACTTAAAACCTTCTGAGATAGCAAGTCATCACTCTATCACAGAGACAGGAATATCAGACTCACTGAAGAGATAATTCAACAGAGTTTCAGTGCTATTTATAAGGATTTCAAGCTACTGAAAGGCTACTACTGACAGGCTATTTTCCTCCTTTAGAGCAAAATCTGCTGTGGATCTCACTAAGACTGGTGGTACCTCCTGTGGATTGAGTGGCATTACCTTCATCACCACTTCTAGTAGGGATGTCCCTCTGAGAGCAACTGATGTCAGGAGAATACAAATGATATTTCAGCACTACTGTACTTCTGAGGTGATGCTGTTTGCATGCACTAAAAAAACAGGCTTTGTCATAGCAAATAACTGTGAAAACAATGTACTGAAAATCTAACTGAGCAGAAAATCAGCCTGGCTTTCACTGCTTTGACATGGAGGGTTACAGTAAGAAAACACACTTTTGCTATGCTTAAAACCAAGGCCTTCATCTATGCCTCAGATGGCAGCGTGGCCTGTACAGGTCTCTCACTTCACAGACAGGCAAAACACAGCATTATTGCAAGCTGTTGCAATGTGATGTGACGTAGCCTTCAGGATGTGATCTGGGAAACATAAACTCTTTTTAGAATGCTTGATGAGTATGTGAAGATCTGGGGAAGACAGGCGTTACCACAAGGGAGAGCTTTTACAATAGTATACTATAAGATGCAATTTTTTTTCCAGACAATATGATTACAAACCCAGAAAGCTCTGAAAATTTACTGAATTTGCTACTTGTTCCTAAGCTGTGTGAAGCTGGAACTAGAACAGAGCAGGAAATGTCACCCTTTAAAACTGTTATACTTCAAAAACATTCCCACAGTACATTAAGATTAGTCCAAAGTCTTGCACAGTTTTGAAATAGACAATGCTGCAATATTTGGGGGGGTTTAGACTTCTTTTATACCTTAAAGAAGTAGTTAGGGAATTGCCATGGTTCAGCTAGCCAAGTGGAAGTTGTAAATATATGGCTACAGGGAAGATTTTGCTCATAAATTCAGCTATTTGTAGGTGTCTACATGTGAACAGAATGTCTAGGCATGCATAATAGTGGAGAGCTAGTCCACACTGTCAGTGGAGAGTAAAGTTGTTCAGGTGAGCAAATAAAGATGTCTATTGTAGGCTAAGCTAATGAGAAGAAGATTGTATTGACTGGCTTGACTTAATGGCATAGAGAGCCATTTGAGAAGCCCCACCATATCCCACTTGGCTTCTCACTTTCCAGACAGAGGGTGTGAATCTTCTACAGGTCTTGTATAACAATGGTGGATCCACGCGGATGCCTTAGATACTCTGTAGCTGATCAAGCGGCACTAATATCTATGTTTAGGGAAATGAATCAAGATCACCTGCATCACCTGAGTTGGGTGGCTTAATCTTGATCTGACTCCCACAGAAACATCCATTCCAACTGTAATATTAGTGTGATATAGCTGGGAGAATCAGTTATGGAAATCATTCCAGATCTGCTAGTAGATTGTTATCAAGGCATAGAAGTACATGAGGTGAATCATCTTGCCTTTCACTGACCTTGATTATGTCTGAACTCATTGAAGTTACAGGGTATGGGAAGTTGGGTCATGGCTTTGGACAAAGAACTTCAGACTGCTGTTAGTGAAGGGGATATTTCTTCCACTACAAGACAGCTGAAAGAATCCCAGAACAGCCAAAAGAGTGAAAGCCTGGTGTGAACAGCCAGCTGGTCCCAGCCTACGTGCACAAATGGAAGCGCATTAGGGTGATACAAACTCTTGACTGACTATGAAATCATGTGGCTGGGGTTCTAGCCCGTGATGTTCACTGTGACACCAGTGGGGAAAAAAAAAAAAAAAAAAAAAAAGAAGGACACCCCCCCCCCCCCCCCATAAAAAAAGCCTGCTGTCTACATGGGAGATTCTCCCGCATTAACAGTATAAACCTGCTGAATATGACAAGGAGTACTGGTGGGACACGCCAGACTTCTGGCACCTTTAACCTCATCAGATTTTGCAGCACAGTGGCTCAGAAAAACAAAGTGCGATCATGAGCGACTCAGATATATGGCAAGGTTTTGATGTAACTGTAGTCCCACAGTTAAACTGCCTGTACTTTTTTGGGGAGGTTTCACCTCCCTGTTTACTAAGAGGCAAATGGAGTAGTCAGAATTTATTGGAGTTGGAAAGAGAACCGAGAACACTCTGCTGCCAGTATATAAAAGTGGCATGTGCTTAATCTGAGAAAACAGGGTTGCTTCTTGTTAACATCACCTCAGAATTCTTGAGGAAGAGGGGAAATGAAGAAAACAAAACAAAATAATACTGGTGCTTCACTGGCCGAAGTATAGAAAATATCGCAAAGCAGCTGAGTAAGAAGACATGCCCATTCTCTCTCATAGCCTACAATGAAATTAAGAAGCAGCACAAACAAAATGTATCCCAATACAGCAGGAATAATTAAGACATGGAATTAATTTTTGCAGAGACACAATATTTTTACTGGAAAAATACGACACACTTAAATGTAGGTAAATGAGACACTGGCAGTGTAAACAGGGGAAAAAAGATAAATCTCTCACACTGTGGGGTGTAAGTCAAACACCGAGGATATCAGTGAACCATTTCTTGCTTGAGTAGCAGTACCTAAAATTAATTATGAAGAACACCACCCTGTCCCCAACCCTCTCTTCTGAATGCAACAGGCATTGATCACTCAGATATCCACACAGAAAAAAACCAACTTGCTCAACTCAGCATGGCAATTATAAAAATGGGTCACCTGCAGCATATCCTTAACAACAGCCCAGCTCAGAAGTAATGCTCATGTATGCACAGAAATCATATTTGCAATGAATAAGAAACTTCAAAGAAGTCTTAATATGAAGAACAAATATTTTATAATTTAAGAAGACTACTTTTCCTCTGCCCTGACCTTCCAGGCAAGAACCTGAATTTGATAAAGCTTTGTGAATAAAGGACATGGACAAAAAGGGCTGGGAAATTCAGATGCACGCTACCTGAAACTTCTCCAAGAGCAACAGACTGATGGGACGATGACCCCATGTAAAAAAACCTCATGTTTAGCAGGCATTCAAGTAAGTTCCACCTCCCAAGAATGAATTACACTGACAGAAGGGGACACTACTTACCTCACCATTCAAGAAGCAGTAAAATACTGACACAAAGAAACCCTGGAAAGAATAGAAAGCAGTTAATTATTAGACATGTATTTTAAGATGCAGAATCAGGGACTGAGCTTTATCCTGGGATCATCCCAAGCAAAACTATAATATTGTTGAGATCATCCACTTCTAGTCAGATGAAATCTTTGCCCAAAAACTTCATGAGAAAATACTAAGTGACTTGCAGCTCACAGGTGAGACATGAGAACTAGGATCTAGACAGCTGTCCACGGATAAAGGGGTTTGCCACTTCAGCTATGCTAAAGCGCATCTACAGCTGCCAGCTGCCACCCCAGAATGGTACAGACCCCTCACAGACACTATGTCATGCCTGCCAGCTCTACGTGATGTCTCAGACACAGGGGATGTCAAACGGCCTTAGATGGTCTTGTGTGAGCAAGTGTATCATCAGGGTGCTTGCATTCTTCTGATCTGAATTGCTGTGTGGAATCTGCGGACAGCAGTGTCTAGACTCCTGTAATGACTGCAAAGATTGTAATGACTAAACTGGAAGCTCAGATGACAACATGATGACAGTTTCATCTCTACACCTGTGAGCAGAATCCTACCCATTTTACTTTAAGCAATGGGCTGTAATTATTGTCACCATAAAGAAGGGAATATCTGTGCTTTCTTTCTTACTTATGTCTTCGTAACATGATAAAATAACCAGTGCAGCATTTTTTGAGACAGTGAGCATCAGCAGATATAAAATACAATTAATCTTAGGGAGTGAAAAGTGTGGATTAGTTCACTGATAAAGGCTAAAGTTCCTTTTTTCTCATAGATTGAAAGGGTAATTTTTCATTTTGGATATTCAGTTGTGGTTTCTGGTGGGATGCTCTGTGTTTCAAAGCTAAACATGCAATCAGTAAAAACAGTAATCAAAAGATCAAAACTTTTGTAATCCATAAGCACAGAATTGGCTTGACAGAATGTGTGCTCTATATTTGTATTGGTATCCTGGGTAACAGAGTGCTTGTTCCTCCACATATCAGAGGGAAAACATTAATGTCAAACCCAGTTCCACCCTAGTTCAAGAAGGTCTTTAAGCAGAGGTAAAGCTGCAGGACACACCTAAGCAGACTAAACACCATTCAGGGTCTTCAGCCAGTTTTGGTTTTGTATCAAATCCAGAAACCTGGGGCAATTACTTACTTTCCACTGCCTTTTACATCCTGGCAGAACTCCTGTTGAATTCAGGGGAGGGAGGAGACAGGGTATGAGTTCTCAGTTGGTATGGTCTCATGGCTGAGTGTATGCACCATTGCAGGAGTGAAAGGCTGGGCAATACAGCTAATGTCTCAATCAAGCAAGTCCAATAGGTAGGAGTTGTTTCCCTTTGTTTTAGCAACATCTAGTCTAAGTCTCGGAGGGCTCACTGTGTGCTCTGTGAAGAGAGAGGTACCTTGGGAGGGTGATTCATCATCCTCTCTCAGGCAGTTTAGGACAGAATTAAACATCATCTCTCTCCATAGACTTTAGATGGAGCCCAGGTGAGAAGCTGTAGCTATAGACTGAACATAGTACTGATGTTAAGGGAGATTAATCCCTCCACTACATGTCTGAGAGGAGATCTCCACTCCATATAACATACTTATATATCCATTATGCACGCGTGAACAAAGCTGAGCTATTTTCAACTAATATTTCTGTCATTGACTTCATTGCCATAAGTTTCATGGCTGAAAAGCACTGATGATCCTTTCAGCAGTAGCTGATTCTAGCTGTAAACTTGTTATCTTACCTGAAAAGACTGCAGGAAGGAATTGAAATAGATGAAAACAATCTGGGAAATGTCATCTTCACCAGGGTTGACAAAGAAAAGCATGTAGGTGATGCCCAGCAAGGGCAGAAGAACTAACGTTGCCTTGACTGCCTTCCTGGGGACAAGAAACAGAAAACACAAGTGAACACACAAAAGAACAACTGTGTTATCTGAACCACTGTACATTGACCCAAACCAAATAAATCACTTCGTCAGTGGAGAGAGGGATGAGTCTCAGAGCAATTGAAAGGGAAGTGAAGTACCTACATCAGCTAGAGAGGGAACTTAGATGCCTCCTTAAGACAGTTCAGCACCTGCACATGTCAAACAGGGTGAGAAGAAAACAAAAGGATGGCCTAAGACTTGTCTCCTCAGGGCTGTCCAATACGTACAGTCAACTGGAGGAAGGAAGTATTTTAAGAAAGAAATTCACATCTGTCTAGTGTCTAACATAGCGAATGGAGTTAGGGAACACAAGTACTCCCTGCAGGTACTTCCATCTTTTGAGGCATGCTGCTAGAGCATTTGAGGGTAGCAGTGGGAGGTTGTATTTGCACAATGGCCAAATAATTTGAGATTTTTCCCAGGAGGACATCCAAGTTTTAGACACTTCTCAGCCTGCCTGTACAGGAACAGTCCCAAGATTTGTGGCCAGCTTATTGTGTAACTCAGGATGGAGGCTCCTAGTGTCCTCATGCAATGAAGAACAAAAGCTTCTTAGTGCTGAGGAGAGGATATTTAGGAGGGAGCCCATGGGAACCCATGTCAGAAAGGCTGGGTAGAATTTAGCAGAGGAGCACAGAAAGAGTGACAGCTGCAGGGGTGGGCTGTGAAGCCACAGGTGAGTTTGATAGTTCACACTCAGTACCTGACCACTTGGAGAAATGTGTTCTGGGAAAGCCTTTGCCTTTGAATCCTGCTTTTTGTCCCCACTTTGAATTCCAGGGGAAAAATGGGAACCTTTTTTATACCACTCCCTTTCTCTCTCTTATTCCTCCAGACAGTTTCTGTCCTATCAATGAGGCTTGCATTAGGCTGAAGTCTTGAGATTCTCTGCAGGTTTGATGAGTGATTTCTTAATAGCTCAGGGTGATGTGATAAGTGCACAGTTTAGCTTCTGACCAGGGCAGGACTGCTGTGCCCTGAGACCTGCTCTATGCCCATCTTTTGATTCTGCCTGGAGTGGAAATGCTTTCTTTCTCTCTGCAAAAAGTGCACACTCAGTTGCTTAGGGCTGTCTTATAAATAAACAAGCAGGTGGTGCACAATAAAGTGTAAGTGATTATTAACAGAACTATTAGGGGCTAATCTTTATTATTGGTACTATAATAACGCCTTGGGATGTCAGCTGCAGAACAGCACCTCATTGTGCTAGATACCGTACAAACACAGAAGACTAATTTTGTTAAGCCTGTTTAAACCTTTGTGTAATGCCAAAACAGGTAGATAAAGACAGGTAGGTACACAGGCAGGGGAGCACAAAAACATTGCCAGCATCAGGGTAAAATGAGTGTCTTAACAAAGTAGCTGTCACATCATTTAACACTTGCTTAACTCAGTTTGGACTATTCAGCTTTAGAACAGCGAGGCTTGCCCCAGGCTTTCCTGGAATTACAAGCTTTCCTATTTAGGCTGTGAAAAAGAGGGTTCCTTTTCAGAGCCTGCAGTGAGGATAAGATCACCATCCTCTGTTCAAGGATGGAGGCAGTTACTTTACATTGCCTCAGAGTAGTATCCCTAATGTTCCCTGCAAACTGTGGAAGGTATAAAAACCTACTGAGATTTGAATCAAGACCTTTTCATGCTAGTTTATAGTTTTATGGCACGAAGTTTGAGCACGAAAGAGGGGTATTTTCCCCATGCATTTCTCAGGAAATGTGCAGAGAAGAACCTGAACAAGAAAATCAGACTACTGCATTAACTTCACATTTGTCCCCAAACCACAGACAGGAGTAAAGGAAGGAATCAGGCAAAACAACAAAACCATATTACTGCAACAAAACTGTTTTGTGAAACAGCCTTGACTCCAGAGTCAGGAGGAGGTTGATTTGAGGATGTCAAGATTCAAGCTTTAGCTTGATACACTGCTATTTTATCTAGAAATTATTTAGAGAATTGTGACCAATCTTACTCCACAAAACCTGCATTATTTCCCAGTGTAAGGACCTGTCTGTCCACATATGCTCCAACCATTTTGCATGACACTGGTCAATGGTAAGAGAGGAAGGGCACTCAGCATCTCCTGATCTCTAAGAATTTGCTTTTAGGCTGTTTAGGTTGCTCTAAGTCCACAGTGCTGCCAGAAGGGGCCAGGCCACCTTCCTTCTGCTGCCCTGTGCTAAACGTTCCTGTCCTCTCCTTTCTGCCATGCTGGTCCTTGTGAGGTTGTACAACCGGGGATCTGATCTACCTGAGAACCCACCCCATATAAAGATGATGATTAGCTGAGCATCAGTTCTGTGACACAACCCACTCAGTGGTTACACTGATGCTGGTGCCAGCTTAAGGGGCACAATCACCCTTCATTCCCATATTCTACACTTAAAAAAAAAAAAATATTAAACCTTACCGTAAAAACCTGTATGCACACAGTAATAATCAGTAACGATACTGATATTGACTATAGATATGATATGATTGTTTTGGCCCAGACTCTGTTCTTCTTTTACTTCTGGCTCTGCTAGGATATTAATATGAACAAGGATCTTAATATACATACGCACATGATTTACTGAGAAGTCTTGATATTGTATTGTTCTGCACCTGTGAAGCTAAAGACTGGAACAGAGAAGCAACCTAGTAGGGACTGAACAGTTTTTCACTAATTCTCCAGATTAGCTGAATGAATGGTCTAGTCATCATTGAAATAATTTATGATATATTAATATAATACAGATGGTTGTGTACGAATAGAAATTAATTAAATACCTATCCTCGCTTGAAATCAAATCTTTCAGATTTCATTGGAAGGGGGAAATTTCATGTGTGTTGGAGCATACGCAAACCTGAAGGAGGTGAAGGGGCTGGTGGCAATGGCAGTGTGCGTGTCTGTGCCTGTAAGCCTAGGCTGCGTCGGTTGTTTGGACGCTGAAATGGAGAGGAGAGAAAAAATGCAGGCACACTTTTATGGATAGCCTGCAAAAATAAATACTGTATACATAACCATCTGAACTCAAGGGGCAAGGAAGACACTCTCAGAGATCAACAGTAGCATCTGGAAAGACAAAGATGGGACAAAGGCAGGGCAGGCAAGGCAGGTCTTTGTTAACACCAGAAAACAGCAAGAAGCACCAGCTGACTTACCTGTACTGTATTGTTTCTGAAGTGGTTGAAGCTCTCAGTTTTGTCATTAAAATCCTAACTATGTTAAATAGAAATACAAAATTTATCTGGAAAAGAAGGGAGAGGAAAAAATAAGACCAGTGAGTTGAATAATGGCTTAAAGGATGTAGTATGTTTTAAAAGGCACATTTTGCAGTTCCAACCTGATTGAAAACAACCTCTTGGTTTTACCATTGATTGCAACAGACTCAGAAGTTTACTACAAATACCAGATTACACAGCAAATATGCAACTGCTATTAAAGTTTTCAAATGTTTTCAAACAGCAGTGAAAATGGAATACAAAATTAATGGTCCCAGCAAGGAACTTCTTTTTATTCCCTTTTACTCCTTGCCTGCGTGCCACAAGGAGCTAAGCGTGGGATTTGTTTGGCTGTTTGAATCTGTCAGTGGCTGAGCTCACCCTAGGCTCCCTGCACAGAGCATGTGGCAGCACTCAGCACCGTGCTGCCTTGCTAGGGCAGGCGTTTTGGACCATCCTCCCATCCCACAGCAGGCTGTGATGGTTGGGGAGGGCTCCCCAGACCCAAAGTATGAGGCTGCACTGCAGAGATCTGAATGTGAGTTTGTCACACGGGACTCCCTTTGTATTCGGTGAAGGCTACACATTGCAGTCCACAAGAGGCATTTAAAACAGAGCAGATGAATCATACCTGAAAAAAACATATTTTTTTTGCACTGTCTTTAAAGGTGAGATGATGGATTTATCACTTCCCTTTATAATCTGCTGAGCTAGGTAATTATTATTTCTGCTACAATCTCACCACTGAGAATTAAGATTTGCTCTAATTACTGTTGTAGCATCTGCTAGTGAGTTTCTTATATAAGTGTAAACAGGAAAGAAAAACAACCCCAAACAACTGAAAAGGAGATTCTGATTTGTAGACTGTGATCAGCAGAAGGATTTGGCACCTAGAAGCAAGTTTTATGTTGTTTTCAACACATAAAGTAGGGTAGCTTACAACATACTGTTCTGTCTCAAAATTGTTGATGATCTACACTGTCACAACTACGGAACTGTTATCTCAGGGTGCTGGGGTCACAGCCTAGGCTTCTGAGAAATATTTATCTCACATGAGTTTCCAGAGTCCCAAGGCTCCTGGCATTTCGCATTCTATGAATGGAACAATTTTGTGATAGACTTCCAGCAATTTATGAACACTGTAGCAGAGCTGCAAATTTAAACGTGTTCTCAAAATATGCTCCTTTCTTTTCCATGCAATGTGGTATATTTTAATGATCTAATATCTTGGCATCCATCATATCATTCCCTGTGGTTACTGTAACTTTGTTTATAACAGATGGTGCAATAAGCACCTGAATAGACACTGGGAGACTGGCAACATTGGAAATTGTGTACATTAAACACTTATTACGTGAGATATAAAAATGCTGCTCTAGGAGTTAACAAGTGACATTTTTTGAAATTGTTTCCTTAGCAGAGCAGGGCCTTTGGGACTATAAGAAATGAAACAGCACAGTTTGTATATTTGTTTGTGCTAGAGTTGTCTTTGTCATATTTAAGAGGTTGAAGTCAACTGGTTCTCACTTTATTTATCAGAGGCAAAACCAGCTTCATATCACTGGTTCAACTTAAATCTTAAACTCCTCACAGTGGTGACTGCACCATTCCTCAATACCAGAAAGAGGAATGTCCCGGCAGTCTCTGGCGAGGGGGAGGTGGGTGAGGGTGTCCTTCACCCACAGGGAGAAAAGTTTTGCCTCTGAAATTCTGCTACCAAATCTTGAGGTTCTTCATCAGCTCAGAGCCAGCTTTGGGTTACTTCTATTGAGGATGCAAAAAAGGCACCAGTCCAAAACTTGCCACTTCTGCAATCGTCATGGAAGGTGCCAGATGGAATTACAGACTCTTAGGCAATGGCAAGTTCCAGATATAAGTAGGACTAATCACATAAGATTAACATGATGAACTGGAATGAAGAAAGCATTTCAAGTTTCATGAGTCCTACTCTGATGTGAAAGCAGGGAACTGGAAATTCAAGTCGCCACAGGCTGCATTAGAAAAATTAGGGATTTTGATCCCTGAAATTAAATTGCAAAAGTGTGATTCATCAGTCCAGAAGGAGAATTGCTAGCTGAAAAGTTTGGGGTTACTTCACTAGAAATACTCTTATCCTATATAAATCATTTTTTAATTCTCCCAGTCTTTTCCCTAAGCTCTCGCTACCCAAGGGCTGCAGAAAGAAAACAATGATAACATACAAAAAGGATGTAGCAATACTTCCCACCTAGATTTTCCTGTATGTTTGCACTGATCCCTGGTGACAACTGCTTTGCTCATCTGGTTGGCAGCAGTAATATTGACTCAGTCAAAGCTCACTGCGTACTGTGTGCCAGCAAAAGCTGAGCATCCCAAAGGTGGCCACATTCAGGGAGAGAATTCAACTACCCAAGCACAGACACCAGCACAGCTAAGGGCTGTGGGTGGCACTGGTATATGTGACACAGGGCTGGTAAGGGACCACAGCTGCCTACAGCAGCAACAGGAAGGCAGATACACCAGTGCTTACTTGTAACAAGCTGCCCAGTTGTTATGTGCAAGCCTGCTAGGGACATTATTTCTATAACACTTTCTAGGAGAGAGGAACACTGAGGCCAGAAGAGGGTCATTGGCCACTCACCCAGAGACCTATTCCTGGTTCTTGCATTGAATACATTGTGTATCCTTTGTTGTTGTAGTCTGAGTCCAACTCAGCCTCACGTGGGGCACCAATTGCTGCAGCACAATCAAACTAGTAAACTGCAACAAGGCTTTACCATTGGTCAGATTCTACTGTCTGTGCTGTTATCTCCTTCCTCCAAAGGTCACCCCAACACTGCCCCTCCTCCACCCAACCCCCACTCCCACCATCCTCAGGACTATTTAACCACTTAGCAGGAAGGAGCTACACCTGCACATCATCCATGTCAATCAACCCACTGTCACTGAGGCCAGGCCACAGCTGCATGTTATCAATGCTGATCAACCCACTGCCTTCATCCCTCTACACTTAGTCACTTGGGCAGTGTTCAAGCCTGTGGGCCTGACAACAGACACTAAAATTCACCTGAGGGTGCACTGGATAATCTCTAGTCTGCATTTCAGAGTGCCTGTCACCCTGCCTCTCCATTAATGTTTGTAGTCATGTACTTGTCAACAAGGTGGAGGGTCTCGCAAAATTCTTACTGCTATACTGTTTTCCTTCTATCTTTCTCCTAAAGTTCTCATTTGCTGTGCAATCCTTCACATGCTGGAGAGGAGGCTTTAGGTCTTATGCCTGCAATAAAATGGAATACTCTTGTAGACAGCCCGAATATAGATAACTGTATCTACCCTTGAGCTAGTTACCACCAGCTCCTTTAATAATCACTGGAGAAAAACAGCTACTTTTTTTTTTTTTTTTTACATTATAGTTCCTCCTGTCTATTTGAGACGTTAACTTCAGCATGAGATGACTCCCCATTTTGAAGTGCTTCTTTATGTGACTTGCATAGACAGACCTGTTGGGAGGGCTTATATTATCAGGCTGTATTACAGGGTTGCATTTAGTCACCTAAACAATGACAGTCATTTTGATGCCATGGTGTATCCTGCTGGACTTTAAACTGCTGCTTCAGAACAGCATGGGCTTTCTAGAGGATCTGTATCATCTCTGACAGACTCATGTGGGGCTTTCATCTGAAAAAGTACTATTCACCTATGCTTAGGCAAAAAGATCCCTCCTCTGAGTTAGATTAAATAAGCCCTATCTTGATAGTGTTAACGTTTCCTAATGAAACAATTGTGAATACCAAGTCACAGTGATTTTTCAAAAAGCATGAAGGAACAGAACTTCTATGGCTAATGGTTGGCTGCCTTAACCCATGTGCCACTTTGGTGCTATAGTAATAACTGTCATTTACAGAAAATCTGTTCCACTGCTCACCTAAGGCTCCAGAAACACTGATCCCAAATTCCACTTTATCTAACCGCAGAAACAAACTCATACCTGGGAATTATATTTCCTATTCTGATCCTCATAAATGGCTGCTCTGTAAATAGCAAACATGGATCCAAATTTCTCTGGATTCTTAGGGAGGGTCCCAAGTTTAAACTGGCCCAACTGCAGACCTGACGCTTATGCACACAATTACACTTTGCTAGCATTTAATAAATTAAAGTGTCCATCAAAGCCCTGGTAAGGGCTTGTCACCTAAGGAGAAAAGCAAAACCTGACACCCAGTCACCATGCAGTCTCCATGCGTACCCTGATGTGTAAAGAAAGAGTGTGAGGACAAATACCCAATGACACTGCCCAAGTACAGCATCCTAGCTTTCAGCAACAGGCAATGGAGGACTTTTTGAGACAGGCATTAGAGACTCATCTCCGTGCCTCACTGAGCTTTTCCTTCCTGAATGGGTCTAATCCATTAACTCAACTTCCTATTGGTTTCATCTTTACAACACCCAGTGTCAGTGAGTACTGCCCTTTAGCAGTTCATGAAGGAGAGGGAGGAAAATTTGAAAAGAAAATAAATTTGCCTGAAAAGCAAAGAGAAACCTGTTCCAAGAGAAGGTTGGAAGGAGGTTTCTTGGAGAAACCTCCAAGAGAAGGAGGGCAGAAAAAAGTAACATCCAAATTTGGTCTGTCTTTCCCTCCAAACCAGAGTCTTGCTTTTTCAAAAGGGCTGGTAAATGGGACGGGGGAAGCAGAGCATCTTGGGCTGGCTGGAAGGTACTGGAAAAACAAGTCATAGATATCAGCCCAAGAGGCGGCGGTAGGGATGCAAGTCAGGAGAATTCTATGGCCTTTTTATGCATAAAGTAAGATCAGAAAAATCATTCATATCTCCTTCTGGCTTTCAAATCTATGAATAATGTATGCAGCTCTTTGGAGGCTTGGTTTTCCACTTTCTCACAGGGCTGCTTTCCACAGCTGTTGCTGCACCAGGACAAGACCGGAGCACAACCTTTGGCTTGTTGCATACAAAGCTCCTGTTACTGGCTTCATCCCACAGGCCCCTCCAGGAAAAAGAGTAACTAATTCTTCCCCATTCTAGATTAGTTACCTAAGTGAGAAAACTGAAGTGACTTGGCCTTTCCTGTAAAGCGATTCCATCACACGAGGATAAGAAGAATAAAAGCATAAGGAGCTGAGTTGAATTGACATAATTTCATTTTAGATTACTTCCAGGCAGCTGGTTATCCCAGGCTCTATTTATATTCAGTGGAGAGAAACAAGGACTTTTCAACATTGGTTCATTTGACATATTTGAAATGAGTTTCAGGATAAATAGTGCTTGGACTTAAACCAACTGCCCACACAAATCATCCAGTGATTTTCAGATCACCCAGGGGTATCTCACCTGAGCTTCAACTGAATGAATGTGGCTGTATCTACCAGGGATCTGTGACATTATATTGTATGAAAGCTTAAAAAACACGTTTTGGGGCACCAACACCAAAGGTTCCCTTTTGTCTCTATCAAGGTTTCTCTAGGAGAACTTTAAGACTTGAACAGGAAACTTTGCAAAGGCAATGCTTAGCAAGCAAAAAATTCCAAGGCAAAAGATGCAAATGCGGTAACATCATAATATCTATTTCTGGGTTTGCCTACTAGAAACAAATTTCAGTGTGTTCAGTTTTAACGCATTCTTTTAAAAGAACACTCCTTCACTTCAGAAAGACATTTGGCTCAGTACAACCTTTTAGTAGCCCTCAAAGAGGTCTAAGCTGAAGATCAGCTCTCACTGCATAATGAGATAGATTTTTATTGTCCATTTGTCCACACTGGGCCTGATACCACAGCTCATAGGGATGATAGCCTGGGTTTGCTCAGGACAGAAGGCACAACCTGGGAATCAAAGAGGGAACAGGCTGCTGCACACAGCCTGCAAAAGTTTTTGAATGTTTTTGAAATGAAAATGGAGCTATTTTCTCATCTGGAGAGAATTCAAACAGTTCTAGTGACTACCAGATTGTTTCTGATTCACAATCAAAGCAAATGAAGCCTCTGGTGTTTATTCCTTATATATATGTAGTAGCATTTCAATGGAAGAAAGTTCTTACTACTGCAAAGTGAGTTTTCCTAGAAAATAGCCTCTGTACTGTATCTAGCACAGTACACAATAATTTGTTAAGGACTTTCTCGTCATTATTGGAGCTCTGTGTCAACAAATCAATTTATCTCAGAACTTGACAGCTCTAACAAAATGCACACATCAGTTCCATACAGGGAGACTGATGAATGGACATTCAAGAGAAGTACAGATGACAGGCAGTGCATCCTTTTTATTTATCTTTAATCTCACTTGATACTTTTAATAATTTCTGTTTATAGATTTTTTTCTGCTTCATAATGGAAAATAGAACTAAGGATTTTTCCCTTGATACATGTTGATCGAGAAAATTAATCTAAAGGTGAGGTCTTGAAGACAGAATAAAACAGCTTACTTGTTAGTCTTTTATATATGATGAGAGTGCTGAGAATATCATTGCTGGAATAAGACCCTTTCCAACTGCAGATGGGAAAGAAGTAGCTTTCGTATCTTGCCAGGGCTTTGGAAGTTTAGTGTTTCCATCTCTAAATTGAGATGAAAATTCAGAGCCCCAAAATGGAGTTATAAGCCAGTGATTTAAAAGCATTTGGACCATCTGTTTTGGCACTGATCAGTTATAATCTGAACATACAAACCCAGAAGCTCTTTTGAACCAAAATAAACCTTTCAGTGAAAGATTTTGGTCACAAGAACTTTCTGTCATAAAACCCAAACTCCATTTGAGAGGAAATTTATCTCCCTCAGTGAGATGAAATAGCCAGAATATTCCCAGATGCACAAAAGAGGGAATGCTGACAAAGAAGTGAAAGTTTCTTTGCAGTTTTCCTTGAGTTCAGGAGTTTAAATGGGAAGTCATTAAGCTCTTACCCTTCTCTTTTGAGAGTTTAATGGGCAACTAGCATTTATTTTGCTCATTCCTGTTGGGCTTTCTATTTTATGCTTCACAGAAAGCTTGTAATTCTGTGATTCCTAGAATGTTTGCTTCTCTTCACTACCAGGAAACATAAATATTATTCTATTTAGACTTTGCATTTTTATGCAGTTTGGTATAAACAATCCCAAGATTAAATAACTCAAATTGGCATCAGAGCAGTCATTTTTGCTGGAGCATTATATACGGTCATCCTGACCTCAACTGAATAGTCTGCCAGTTTATTAGTGCCTTGTTTTAATTGTGCTATCCTACTGTCCTGACATGATACTCAGTCAGGGAATTTTATTACACAAGTTTCCCTTTCAAAAGTCACAGGCATGACAATGACTCCCTTTGGCATACAGGGAAGTGCTGGAAAATCAGGAATAATGAGATGTGATTAAGAAGAGCAAGGCATAATGTGGTGGATGGTCATGATCAGCGAGACTGTGTAAGAGACTTCCTAGAGCAGCAGTGAAAGACCAACCCTCCCGGCAAGCAGAGCAGGACTATACACATCCTGAAGATTATACAGGATGGAGTCATGTTTTGGTGGGGAAGGGAGAGAGTGGTAAATGAGCAGACAGCTTCCTTAACTGGTGTCTGTGTTACACATCAGCACACAGACCCTTGCCTCTGCCCACACTGTCACCTAAACCGAAGTTCAAACGCAACTCCAGTCCTAGCTGGGATCATGCCATTTCCTCACTAGAGCCCTGCATCACGCATGAACATGTTCACAGCCTCTTTTCCAATCTTATAAGCCCATCTGTGATCCTCTTAAGACTTCGCTGGTCCTTCTGTCTCTCCTGAATCACCTTGTATTGAAAAAGCTTTGTTAAAAAACTGCGGGTCACTGCCCAGCCAAGTCAGCTACCATGGGGTCTCCAGTCACATGTGACCCAACAGAGCTCTTCTCCAACTATCTCACTTGACAAGCCAGGAACACACTGAATGTTGCAACACCAGTAAACACATACCCTTGCAAAAATAACAACGGCATGCAGGGAGTTCCTGCCTGGGCTGAGTGATAGCCCCTTGACAATGAACTAATCACACCAGCACACTGAAAATCACCGAGATGGCACGACAGCCTAAACCATGGGCATACTACCGTGACTAGTCCACCTGGCAGCAATCCAGGCTGGGCAAGTTTAAGTTGCCTTGTGTTGACAGTACAAATCATAAGAGAAGACTCAAGAGAGATTCTTCCTCCAAAGAGGAACCATCCAGCAACTCACTGATGAAATGTGATTTCCTATCTGGAAAGTACTCTGAATATGACTTGACAGAATGAATTTTGGACAAAGTTTTCTGGGCAACCGCTGCTGGTCACATGAGTTTCTTATTGGAATATCTCCGTGGAATATCTCACAAACTGAATTAGAAATGATAGAAAGAAAGAGACATTGTAGGAGTGTACACGGTATTGAACACCTTGTTTGACACTACTGAATCCACAGCTATAAAATGTAAACAAAAAGATAATAATAGCAATGATGGCAGAATTGGAGATAAATTCTGGATGGACCGTAATCAAATTAGCATATTATCTTTATCCTATGTGTAGCTATGACAGCATGCTTGCAAACCAGTGGAAATTATGATAAATGTTTTGTAAGAAATACTAAGGGATGTAAACAGTTTGCAGGTCATGAGCTACAACCTTGGTAGCAGTGGAAGAACTGGGAATCTGTAGAGAGAATTAGATTGAAACAGCACAATAGGAAAACTATCGGCTATCCTGTGGCCCAGGAAAAAAAAAAAAAAAGCCAGTCATATAGGAAGGAGAAGGGAAAAGGAAAAAGATATATTAATAATAATAACAACAACAACAACCACCAATACTACTACTACTAATACTACTACTAGTTCTCAGTCTCTGAACAGAACAATGCAGAAGTGGAAGCATAAGTGTGAAGAGAGCACAGACTAACAAAATACGCAGAGAAGCAGTTATATCAGCAAGGAAGATGGTTGCACAGAACTAGGGAATGTTTTTCAGAAAAAAATAAAAAGGAAATGCATACAGATTTATACCTAGGTACAATGCTTCCAAATATAAAATGGCAAGTGAAAAAACCTTTATGACTTTTTTAAAAGATCAAAAGGAAGGAACTTTAGCAATGTGGATTGCAATATTTTGAGTGGAGCATTACTGTCAAGTGTCCTGGTTTTGACTGAGATAGAGTTAATTTTCTTCCTAGTTGCTGGTACAGTGCTTTGGGTTTGGACTTAGTAGGAGAATAAAGTTGATAACACACTGATGTTTCAGTTGTCACTAAGCAGCACGTACTCTAAGTCAAGGGCTTTTCAGTTTCCCGTGCTCTGCCAGTGAGGAGGTACACAAGAAGCTGGGAGGGAGCAGAGTCAGGACAACTGATCCAGGGGAGCCAAAGCATCAAGCAAAAGGAAGCGAAGATCAAGATTAAGATGCACTACAAATTTTATCTATTGGAATATATCAGAAAAGGACGGATTCTATAAATATTAAGTTGCTTAATGAACCTATTTCCTCTACCTGCAATACTCCTAAAGGTATATTGGAAAAAGATGTCTGTAACAGGATAGCAGAAAGATGGCTCTGCTCTTCAGAAGTGTAAATGCCTTTGTGGTGTTAGGATAATCATGGAAAAGCAGGCAGCAGCACATTTCAAGAAAAAAATATATGTGTGAACACTACAGTATTGTTACACTGATAAACTAGGACATGAGATGGGAAGAATTACTGAGTCAACTCCTATAGCTATTGTAAATAGTTGGATTGAAACATCCTTTGCACAAGTGGGCAATATCACATAAATTTTTACTATGCCCTCACTTTTATTGGAAAATAGTTACTGAAGCATACTTCGGTGAGTGCTAGAAGTCTTGTTAGCTTATGTCATTTATGACAATTTCCTTTTTTGTCAATAATACTAATAAGCTTAAGTACCTCCACTCTCCTCTGTGATATAAAAAACACCATATCTTTCCACAGTATTGGCTTTGAAAAACTAAACAAACTCAAATATTTACTGAAACTCTTTTTATGACATGGTCTTCCAGAACATCAGCCAGTGACTGCTACATACAAGATATTGCTCTATCCCATAACCTGAAGCTGCGTTGGAGCTGGACAAATTCTTTGCAAGCACTCTAAAGAAAATAATTTATAGAAATAAGGTGTAAGGAGGAAGAATTACATGGTTTGTGAAGTCCTCTGAAAGTCAGCATGGGGACAAGAGAGATCCAGCAGTCCACTCAGGTTTCTCAAAGCAATTAAAATTCGTTTCTCTAAAGGCTCCTATAGAAATGTGGTTGTTAGAAGTTTGGAGGGAAGAGCATTATGATAGAAACACAAGAAAGAAAGGGTAGCAATATAGATTTATATAGTCTGTTTTCTCAATGGAGAGAGGCTACTGATAGATCTGTGCTGTTTTACAGAGACCTGAGTGATCTATAAAAGGGAATGAAGGGCAGGCTACAAGGTTTTTAGTTACACTTAGCTATTCAGGATAGCATAAATAAAGGCTGATTGCAAATTGCTGTACAGGGACTCACAAAACTAAGTGACCAGGCAATAAAATGGCACATGAAATCACATGATATAAAGGTAACACAATGTGGAAGTAAAGCGATCTTTGCATGAAGAGTTATGAGCTCTGGGTATTTTCATTTACAAAAGAAATGTTGGAATTACACCTGGCTCCCTGAAAACTTCACCTCAGTTCCCAGCAGTACTCAAGAAAGGAAACAAAAAATGTTTGGAATTACCAAAGAAAAAGAAAATAAAACAGACCACAGGATGCTGCTACAAAAATCCATTTGTGTTGTCACACCTTGAGTACTGGGGCAAGCTTTGATCTTGCCATCACAAAAATGCTGTCATTAATGATTAGCACATCACAAAGACCACTTCAGTACATGTGGCAGCTGTCTCCTGAACAAAATTCTACAATGCAATAAGGACAAGCCCATCTTCTTAAGGACACTTAACTCTTCTACAGCACTTGTCATCCAGGAATCTCAAAGCATTTTACAAAGGAAGGTAAGTATCATTAAGCCTGCTTTATAGTTGGGGAAACTGAGACCCAAAGCAGCAATCTAACTTGTTGAAAAGTGAATAGCTGATGAAGGCAGAGACAGAAATGAACTCCACCTCTTCCTATCAGCTCATATACCCACTTATACCAGCAGTTAATTGAATGTGGTGAATTATTTTCAGAGACAAAAAAAGCAGAGGTTAGAAAACTGTTCAGTTTTCAAGCACAAGAGAAAAAAAAATCTATTAAAGCTGAATGTAAGGTTTGAGAAAACCTAAATATTTGATCTGCCTGTTCAAAAAACTGAAAATGTAATACATTTTAGCTCTGACAAATATTGCAGAGCAGTTCATATCTGGGGTCAATTCACAACAGTATTTATTGACAAAAAAAGCAGCCCAGTTAACTGCCTCCAGTGCCTATCTGCTGAGGTTCATTCTCTGATCTTGCTGTGTTTTCATGGTTCACCGGTTCTTTGACAGAGATTACATTTAAAATTGCACATAAGAAAGGTATTTTTCTTAATAAAATCAGGCTGAAATTCAGTTCCCTGGCATGTATTTCCAACTCTTTGTCCTTTATTTACCTTCAGAGAGGGATGTATGATCAAAACTTGGTTATGCCAGTCTGAGGAAAGATACCAGAATTTTAAAAAACACTAATTTGAAAAATTAGTGAAATGTTGTGAATATACTTATTAGTAAATATACTTAGTGAAAATACTTAACACAGTGTGTTTTTCTAGTGCTATCAGAAACTGAATTTCAAAGCATCCAATATACTGAATGGTTAGATCTCTCCTGGGATATGTTGAAGTCAAAATCCATTCAGGAATGAAACAAAGGATGATTACCTACATTTTCTCCCTCACATTTTTGTCAATAAAAGTACAGGTTTCTCACTCAATATTCAGGATCAGCATTTATACCCGGTTTCCTTTGCCTCTGAAATTGTCTCTGAAATTGTTTCCCCATTTTCAGCCCAAGACAATGTTCAAGTTTCTTGGGAAGTAGGAAAGCAATCAAACAAATCTATTGCACTGTTCAAGGTTTTTGTACCCTGAGATATAACAGAGAATAATATGGTTTAAAGATGGACTTGAGTATTGCTACTGTGACAAATGGACTTTATTTCTGGCCAATCTTTATTTCTTAGTGAGGATTAGAATTCCTGCATGACGTGTTTCTTGGTGTTATACTACCTTGGGCTGCAGCAGTTAAATGCATGGAGGCAAGAAAATGCGACAAAAAAACCCGGCGGAAAGAATTTTTGACAGATGAAATTCTCCTCTCTTTTAAAAAGACTCAACATCTTTAGAAGCATGTTTGATCCCTCTGGAACTAAGAATATTTACCAACAAAAGCACTCTAATCATATCACCACTTGCTGGTATAATGATGCTTCTTGAATACGTAATGATGCTGCCTGTGTCTAACAGGTAACCAAAACTTTACACTGGGCACTTGGCTCTTAACTAAAGTGGGTGACACCAACTTTAACTGCCACAGCCTGAGTGCTCACATGTTGACATTTGATGGAATTTTTGGACTTTTAGTTTTTAGTGTGAACTCTCTTTTGGAAATAACATTAATTTCTCCTAGTAACATTCATGTCTCTAACTTTCCAGCAGTACACAGGGACGTTTCTCTCGCAGAATTGTCCTGAATGTGATTTCATAAAACATGAACTTCAGCTGAACATTTCAATTCTTTGTTAGTTGAAATCCAACTCATTAGCTGTGACTGAAGGAGGTCACAGGTTTGTATGGTTTTTTAAATCTTTGTATCTTCCATTTCTGGCGACCATTGTTCACTGGAGGGAAGAGCAGTACTTTGTCCCCACCTGTGTTAAGGCAGAGGCATACTGATGTGCTGGGGTGTGTGTGTAACTTTTGACTGCATCCCCCTGGGTACTTGGCAGACGCCACACTTCAGTGCTCTTTACCCAGCATTTCCTCACATCGCCCTCGAAAGGGTCAGCGACTATAATAATAATAAGTGATGCTTGAGTCATTACATACGATTTGATTTTCACATAAAGATCAAAAAATGAGGCTGACAGCTTGCTTTAACACACTGCAGAGTTGTGTATCTTAATTAGAAACACAAGACTCAACTGTCAGTTTAAAAGAAAAAAAGGGTGAGGCAGGGTGGGGGGTGGGGGGCAACACATTTTAGCTATCAGGAGTGTACTTAACAGGACTTTTCAGGTTTGCCTTTTAGATTATATTTCCAGAGAGCTCTTTTCCTCACCCAGCAGCGCTTTCTGATGGGAGTAACCCCAAGGAGAAGTAAGGGCTTGCCCTTATGTTATTCCTCTAAATCATATCAGCTGCTTTCCACCCCACAGTGCAATTACTGTTGTTATCTCATTAGAGTTTTAATTAGAGCTCAAGTTCAGGCTAATGTAGAAAGGTTTAACACACAGTGTCAGTTCAGGGCAGTATAGTTACTGGCTCAGTTTAGAGGGGTCTCAAGGCTGCTCTAAATTAGAGGTAGATATAATGACGTGTATATAAAGAGCCAGCCTCCAACTGCACCCCCATTCTCTGTGCCTCTTTGGGGTCTTTAAATAGAAAGTGCTGTTCTGGGGAGAACAAAGCTGTTTTCATGACTCTAAGCCACCTATGGTATCTGCCAGAGATGCTACGCAAGGATTCTCCACATCTTGTTGATTAAAGGTGTTATGGATTCACAGCCTTCTGGGCAACGATGTGAAAAGTAAATGCTCTGAGAATTGGAAACCTGCTACCTTGTGTTGTCTGTATAGGATTTGTTTGTGAGTTAAGTCTCTGTGTCCATGAGCCAATTTACTATGAGGCTCTTTGTGGTTTTGGGATGGCTCCCCTGCTGACACGCAGTTATATTGTGGGTATCATACCACTTGTATTTCTTGCCTTAGAACATAAATAAAAGATTTTTTTTACATTTAAACATACTCCTACTATGTTTTTCTCTTTTCAGCTACGCACAATACAATTTGGTTGCTGCATCTTAACAATTAACCCAGAAATTAACTCTCCTGACTTCAGCTTAGGAAACATTCAGATGAGTAGCTGGCTTCCTATGCAACGGAGAAGCTTTTTTTAATGCTGAATCACATGAAAGGCACAGCGCTGACAAGGTGAGACCACAAGACTTTTTAGCTTTGAAAAAGCTGGCAGTGGCTGCCTATTCTGGAGCACTTACACATTTCTTCATGGGTCCTGGAGAGGCATAAGGGACAGATATATTAAGTCTTGGTTCCCTAAGAGAGGGGACTCCACTGAGCCCTGTAGATTCTCCGTTTGGACATCTGCCTTCCTCCTAGGTGGCTTTTACCACAAAAGAATGGAACAAAAGAATCAGGTTTTTCAGTGTTGTCCTTTCTAATAGCACTGATCTTTTCTATCCATACCCAATATTTTCTGGGAAAAGATCACTGCGCTTTAGTTGAAGGTTTGAAATTGTTTATGAATGAGCTTCCTTCTTCCTCTGCCTACTGTTCATTGGCACAGGAGACTGTGTTGGGTAAACAGATAAACAGCCTGTGACTGTAGGCGGCACTGAAAAGGAAACAACAGGAAAGCTGGCAAACACACAGCAATAGTAGGAGTGTAGAAGATGTAGATGACCCTACAAGCAGAGGCAATTCCCTACCATAATTACTTCATTTTTCTAATCAATGTGCATGATTGAATCGCCCTAGTTCTCAAGAGCCTCAAGTGGATGATCAGATATGGTAAGGTACCTCCCGTTTTTAAACATTTTTTCTTCCCATATCTCAAAACATTGTACAAAAGGGCAGGCAAACTGTGTTACAGAGGGAAGATAAAAGAATGGGCTAAGGTCAAGGAAACAGCCAAAACCAGATCACTGCACTTCTGACTTGCAGTATTAGCTACTGTGGCAACTTCAGAGAACAGGTGAAGATGTTTGACCTTGTTTGTGTCTTATTTTACATAAAAGTAGATGTGGAACATCACAGATGCCTATCAAATTATCCCTCAGTGGGAGATGGCAGTGTCCTTCCACCCACATACACGCTTACCAGAAGAACAAGAATCACTGGCCCTTGATATATGTAGTCGATATATTTTCCTGGCTCTTTTCCAAACCAGCATCTGTAAGAAACAAAACAAGTAAGAAAATCACTTATAATGGGGAATATACTTTTCGATTATAATATCAAGGACACCATAGAGAGATGTTCCCTTATTCTGTGAGTCGGTTAATCATACATGTAATCAGTAAGTGATTGAGTTTTCTGCTGCAAAGCCACCTTTTCTTTGGACACAGATCTGAGCTCCATTTTGCCCTCCCATTAGACCATTCATATTTCCACTACTTTTTGGCTATTGCCCATGTAAATATTTCCAAGAAATGTGAGAATCTACTATAAGGAGGATGCAAAAATGCATCCTGCTGCATCTGAAAAACAGATGAAAGAAATATTCGATGTAAGGAAAAAAAATCTGTTATCTATTGCAGAGCCTGAAGACACTTAAACTCCATAAAGTAAAGGCTGTTACAGCAAATACGTCTCAAGTTGCATGGAAATGGTGTCTAAATACGGCACTGGATGAATAAGGAGTTCACCTCATTGGCTTTGAACCACGCTGGTGACCACCAAATCCAGCATACAGTACAGACATCACTTGAAGCTAGCAAATACCTGATCAAACATCACCAAAGGGAAAACAACTCAGGTTAAGTGAAACGACAGGTAAACTGAAGGGCCTCAAACTAGCAGGGAGCCTGGATGTGTCATGTGTCACTGAGTGCTGGCTTGACTTTCACTTCTGCTAATTACAAGTATTTTCTCCCTGTTGTGTTATACAATAGACTAAACCTGTGATTTCACAGAAACCCATATTGATGTTCATTTCATTCTCTTAACTGAGAGTAATAAATCAGTTATATTTATGTCAGTAAGTGAATCATAAACTGGGCTTAAGTCTGGACTCAATAATTTATACCATTACGTTTTCCTCGGTGCAGTTTTGGCCCAGGACAAACAATAGCCAACTCCAAAACTATTCCTGGGGAATAAAACTGGAGCTAGCATGAGCCAGAGGACATTCCCAATAGTCTACAAACTGCAGCTACCTTGATTTTGAGGCCAAGAGGGTTTAATAATATGGATGTGAACTACTCCATGCTATTTGGAACCAGTCCCAGGAACGATTCCAGGCCCAGGAAATTTAATATTACAGATACAGCCACATGGTCTGGATCCTGGTTCCGCCAAGTGGAGACAACTTTGCGATCATAATGCCTAAAGGTTTAGTTCACTGGAGCTCCAGTTCCCTTAGGAAGTAGGTTTTGGAGTTCAAGGGTCTGAGAGTTTTCTTCCTTTTTGTTGATACCGTATAACAAGTCTACACAGCAAAAATTACGCAAAAGATAATCCTAGTGCCACTGGAGACATGGAGTCAGGTGCAGATTTGCAATTTTACAAGCATGCAAGAATTAACACTTGTTGCCTTAAAGGGGTTGCAGTCTGTAAGAAACAACTGCAGAAGTTCAAGGCAAATAAACTGAGATAAGGAAAGCTATGGTTTGGATGGAATTGTTTTGAATCATATAATGCCCCCAAAGCCTTTCTCCAAGATGTGTTGTTTGCTAAAACAGAAGGAGCTGTTTCTCCACTGCAAAATGCTCTTACTGAACTGACTGTTCAGAAATGCTGAGATACGCAGCAAGTATCTAGGATACAGTATCACACAATCATTTGCCTTTTCTTGACTCGATTTCTACATCTTTTAAGTTCCAAATGAATGAGAGAGCTCTGAATATTTTATAAATATAAAACATGTCTGTTATTCCCTGGTGCACTGACTGCAGATTACTGTAAATAGATAATTTTGCAACTGATCTTCCAAAATCTGGTGATGATAGCAAGACTTGGAATAAGGTACTTCCTCCAGCTAAGTTATCATCCAAGAAGAATCCCCAGGGCAGCCTTAAATGCATTAAACTGATATTATTCTTTTTTGTTAGGGATATTGAAAGATATGAAGAAAAATGAATTACAAGATATGTCAAGGCAGGAAACACAACTCTCTAGAACTTGCAAAACCTACTTTCGAGAGGTTTTTGAAGGGCATTTTAGGAGAATTGTTATCTGTTGCCTGAAACTCAGAGAATCAAGAGGTATTAGAAGAGGAGTTTCTGGGAAGCTGGCTGTTCTAGCAGAGGAATCTAGCAAAGGGACTAATAAGAAGCAGACTGAGGCATGTGGCAGAACTCAGTGGGTTAGAAAAAGTCAGAAAAGAATTTGGAACAGAGCTGGTAAACCACAGAAGACGTGACAGGGCAAAGGCTGCTCATTGCTCTTTGGTATTTAAATATTGATTAACTGTAAGACCATACTGAAGAGCAAAATGCTAATATTTATTAACTGAAGCCCCGTATTAGACCAAGGTTGCATTGAGTGAAGCATCATGTGTATATACACCCTTTCACACAATTTGAGGAACCATGGTTGTGGCCAAAGGTAGACTTCTACAACACAGGCACCTACAGAGGAGCTTGGTGCTCCAGATTCCTTCTGTAGTTAGTGGAGAAAAAGCAAGCAGCTTTTCTGGGATGGTGTTCATCTCATTAGGCTATGAAACACGCCTGTTACATAGTAATTTAAACATTTCTAATACACCCATTAAATCAGATGAGTACCGGTGAGAGGCCAAGTATTTGCTAGTGACATTACATAAGTCTGCATTTCTCTAGCTGTATTTCATATTTACAGTCTAACTGTTCAAACTGGGTCCATAGCAGAAATATTGCAACGTTTCTGCCTGTCATCTTAACTCTTACTTTAAATCCAACATAAGCCATTATTTCTGCAATAAAATCAGCAATGGACATTTTTTTTTAAAACCAAAAAGAGAAACCTAAACCACTGAAAATTACTTGGTGCATCAGAATTTTAATTCCATCTGTATGAAACAAAAGCCATTTTCTATTTATTTTCTCTTTTTTTTTTTACCTCTGAAAAAATAAACAAATACCCCCTGAATATTGAAGAGGACAAATTAGGAAGACAGTTCTGATTATATTCAGATATGTAAACTCACTTCTATTGAAAAGCACATTAATATTCTTCATAGTCCTCTGATAGTTCTTTATATAACAAAATCCACCATTGGTTTTATAGTTATTGTTAATTAGACCTTACTAATGTTATTCCCATTACCAACTGTCCATCAATAAAATTACTACAATAATTCATAATCATTTGTGTGGGGTTTTTTATTGAGACTTAACAGCACATTTTTTCAGAGTTGTCAGATGTTGCTAAAGAACTGCTAAACCCCAGACAGGGTATTTGCCACAGTACCAATTATATTTGCCTTACTCTGCAGAACATGGTCTCTAGTAAGTACAAATATGAAAAAAGTTAAGAAGTTGATTGAAGCATTTTCTTAACATTCTTCCTGTGTGTTATTCTGAGCTTTCAAAGTGTTATGAGCTACAAAACTTGAACACCAGTTCAACCTTCAAACAACTTAAGTAACAATTGAAATGCATACTTGGATGAAGAAGTCTGCTATTTTGTTGGGAATTTTGGCTTGTTCACTGGGATATGCAAACACTCTTGGAAGCTGCAGGAGAGCTGCATGTCTTCTGCATGCGACCTGTTTACTAGGTCTGACCTCATGGGGGAATAGCACATGATTTTGTCAGTGGTCAAGATACACAGAGCTTTGCTGACTGGGGAGAGCAGCCTGTTTTCACAGAGTAGCTGAGGTTGGCAGGAACCTCTGGAGATTGTCTAGTCCACTCCCATGCTCAAAGCAGAGTCAGCAGAAGCAGGTTGCTCAGAGCTGTGCTCAGCTGGCTTTTGAGTAGCTCCAAAGATAAAAGACTTCACAACTTCCTTGGGCAACCTCTTCCAGTGTTCTACCACACTCACAACAAAAAGGCATTTTCTGATGTTCAGATGGAACTGTGCCACTGCCTCTTGTCCTGTCACTGGGCACCACTGAGAAGTATCTGGCTCTACCTTCTTCATATTCTCCTATAAGATGTTTATAAACATTGATAAGATCCCCCTGACCCTTCTCTCCAGGCTAAACGCTCCTAACCCTATCAGGTTCTCCTCATATGAGAGATGCTCCAGTATCCTGACTGCAATTATTTATCAAAGCCAGGGCTTAGTTTTTTCTCTTTTGTCTATAATTGCACACACAGAATTCAAATTAAAAGCATGGTTTCTATATCATCCTAGCACAGAGAAAGGATTTTGAAATGCCACTAAGTTTAAACTGTCCCAATGACTGATGGACTGGAGAGAAGAGATGATGAGTTAAATACACACACGTGCACACCTCACACACGTGTACCAGAGGTGCATTCCCACATGTGCTTCAGTTCAACCATTTAGCAGAATCTGCTCCTTTCCTCGACCCATGAGGCAGTGAGCAGGGGCGATCTGAGGTATCACGTGCTTTAATGCTTGAGAAAATGACTGAATATTTATGACAATTGACAGGCCCTCAACAAGTTATTAATCTCTTGTTTTGCTTTGGTTCATTTACTTTACTGAGTCTTCCCTGCCTATGACATTACTACAAATGTGAAAAGCAGATTTCATTTAATAGCCTTTGCCTTACAGCTTAATGCCCTTATTAGCTCTTCATTTACGAGTGCTCTGCCCATCTGCCTGGATGCACATGCTAAATGAAAGAAATGGCACTACTGAAGCATCCAGTCTTGATTTCTCAGAGTAAAGTACACAAACCTCAGCCCCACTGCTGACAATAAGCAAGCACAACACTGAGGCTCCAGGCCATTACTCCTCACCTTATGGTGCGCAGAAGCCAAAAGGACTTTCTCAATGCACGATACCTTGGGAGCAGCTATGATATGCAGTGAAGATGTGTGCAAAGGTTTCACTCCAAGACAAACACCAGCATTAAAGACAGGAAGGTGAAAACATCCCGAGATATTAGGTTTAATTGTCTGGGTCTGCCAAGAGTAACCTGGCACCTCTCTCATCAGTAAGCATGCGAGGCAAATGATGTACATGAGTTAGAGCATATGGGTTTGTCCACGACATGGGTTTAAAAGCACAAGCTCCATTTGAAAATCCACCCAAGGCAGGAAGCTTGAGCCTAGAAACTCAACAGGAACACCCTGGATATTCTGCATACCAATATAAGATAATTTTGTCTTTCTTGCCCTGCTGACTGTATTTTGTATCCTCCTTTCATTTGTTGTGCAGGATCTGGGCCAGTTACAACTTTGCTGGTGAAAGGTAGCACACATACCTAGACAAACATATCATGTCTTTTTTCATATCTGTGATACATCAAAGTGAGATTCCTTCACGTTCCCTTCGCAGGTATACAATGACGGCGAAAGAAGGCACTGGCACAGATTTCTCCATCCAGACATCTTGTGTGCAGTGTGATCACAGATGTTGTGGCATGTTTCTGTCAGGGGTCCTACTTTCTATTATTACTTTTGGGAGTGATGTGCCGTCTTCCAAAATTACGTGTTCAAACCTTGGTGTTGAACTCACTCACAACAGGAATGTTTAATGTGCATCGTCATTATTAAAGCACATGGTTTTGCCTCTCCAGATTTCAAGGCTGAAGGTTTTTTTGGTTATTTTGTTTTGTGCTGTTTAAGCAGACTAGTTCCTTTGGCTCTAGTTCTAGTGCTGAAAGTCCTGCTTCAGCACAATGAGACAGCTGCTATGCTGCCATAGCTTGTGAAAGGTAAAAAATTCAAGGAACCTGACCATGAAGCAGACCCAGAGCGTTCTGACCCTTTACCCATCCAGAAACAAGAAGGTCTGTGATCACAGAAATTAGGGAAATCTGGTGATATGAGGCTATCTGCCAGGCCAGACTGACTTGGACACTCAAGGAGCAGGTTCCAACTGAAGTTTTTCTGGCCATTTTGAGGCTGCAGTATGAGTTCTCCTGTACGATTACTGTAAGCAGGGATGGAATCGCACAAAACTTTTCCCTCAGTGAAGGGGTGTCTGTCTGATTGCCAGTATGTGTAATCCTGGGAGTTAGATTATCATCTTCAAAGCCACCATTTGCCCTGGTTTCAGGTGAGATAGAGTTAATTTTCTGCCTAGTAGCTGGTACAGTGGGTTTTGGATTTAGTATGAGAATAATGTTGATAACACATTGATATTTTAGTTGCTGCTGAGTTGTGCTTACTCTAAATCAAGGGCTTTTCAGTGTTCCGTGCTCTGCCAGTGAGCAGGGGCACAAGGAGATGGGAAGGAGCAGAGCCAGGAGAGCTGACCTGAAGTGGCCAGAGGGATATTCCATACCATAGAGGATCATGGCCAGTATATAAACTCGAGGGAGTTGGCCAGGGGGGAGATCGCTGCCTTGGGACTGGCTGGGTATTGGTCAGCAGGTGGTGAGCAATTGTATTGTGCATCATTTGGGATTTTTTCCCTTCCTTTTGGATTTTATACCTCTCCCCTTTTCTCCCCTTTTCATTACAATTGTTATAGTTGTTATTGTAATTATCATATTAATATTATTACTGTTATTATTACTATTGTTATTATTATGTTTCAATTATTAAATTGTTCTTCTCTCAACTCTCAAATTTTACCTTTTTCCCATTTTTTCCTTCCCATCCCACTGCAGGGAGGGGAAAGTGAGTGAGTGACTGCGTGGTACTTAGTTGCCAGCTGAAGTTAAACCACAAAATTGTTAAAGCTACAGAAGACAGATTGGTCAAGGGTTCAAAAGTTTGTGTGGAGTAAAGGGGAACTCAGTAGTGCATAATGGAATTCTTCCCATGCCTAATTTATTTAAGTCTAATTCATCCAACCTACTTTGGACATCCTTCCAGATGCGACGAAATGCACCCAGCTACTGTTTTGACTAATCACCGCTGATCATAAAAGACCACATATTGGTGCAAACACATACACCTACAAGGCAGACAATTTAATCAGATGTGCTATAGACAGACAAACACCATGGTCATATGAAAAACAGATTCATGGAGAAAGTATTTTTTTTTAAGGCTAGGGAAGGGAGCTGTAACAGACAATAGACATTGATCCAAACACTGGTTGAAAACTACAAGCTGAGCTATATCTGATCAGCATTGATGTTTGGGGGGAAAAGTCCCAAAGCACAGATGCCTCTTTATCTCCCATATTTTTCAATTTCATCCACTAACTGTTTCCAACTGGAAAAGCCAGAAACAGAAATACAAAATTTCCAGCCACAAGATTATTCTTGGCAGACTGTCAACTGAATTCTGCACACCCAGAAGGCTAAATCCTTAAGCACTCAAATGTAGCTTTTACCAAAGTCTTACTGAAGCAAAACTCCCATTGAAGGAGATTACCTTGACTAAATCATGTACAAAGCTATCAAATGAGAGCTTCAGGACTTGGACAAGGATGTTTGGGAAAGGTATTTTCAGCAGTTGACCCAAGTAGTGTTCTGAAATCTCAGATGGTCTGAATTTGGATGGAGGTGATTTGAACTTTCCTCTTTCCTATCAATCAGCCTCATTTCTAAATTACCAGTTCAGCCTGTAGGCATTTCTTAATTTATTTACAGAGCCACATAAACACAAATGTTAATGTCACTTACTGTTCATTTTCATAATATAGCTTGCCAATGGCCCAGGCAATGATGATTGGGCAAGGAATACCTGCAGGAGCAAAAAATCAGGAGTTAATCTTGTATGCATGTATGGATGTATGGATGGATGCATGGATGATACCAAAGCAGATTCAGACTTGTGTAAGGAGAGTCTTCATTAGTTAACTGGAAGACTTTAAATACAAGCGGTCCTGTCTTGGTATCCTTGAAACACAACAACTGCTAACACCTCCTTATGTATACATAAAAAAGATCATCTCAACAAGAGAAAACACTAGAACCAGTCAGAAAAGTTACTAAAAATATTAAAAAACACACATATATACCTATATTTCTATATAAGTAATCAGAACAATTTTGGCTGACTTAAAGGCAATTTTGGTCCCTTTTCATTTTCCTGCAGCTGATATGGCAAAATCTTAAAGACAGTATTTGGAGGTAGGTGTTCAGTTTTTCATTTCTTAGGCTGCAAGAAGCTTTTACACTTATTGGGATCTTAGCATGAAGTACATTTTAAGACTTTTCAACAGCTTTTTTAGTTGAGTCTTCCCTATGAAATAGGATTATGAGACAGAATCTCTTGATATCTCACAATACTAGAATTCATTCACTTTTTGCCCTTTCTAAAAGATCCCGCTCCTCTTAATTTTATATATATCACTCTACTCCCTGCGCTGTGCAGTGCCCTCCATGTGTGCACATGAGTTCTCATCAACGCCGTGCATTTGCTTCACAGGGCTTGCTTTCTCTGTTGTAGCCAGGAGGTGCTACAGTAGTGTTCCTTGTGGGTGCAGCTTCAGTGCAGTAGATGAGGTGTCTTTGTACACTTACTGTCCCAGCAGTGCCATATCCTCTGCCTTCCAATTCCATTGTTATACCAGGCTCATGGCCAGAGCCTTGCCCTCATGCTTGTTTTGTGTTAGCCCTTCAGAGTCTAGCTGGTTTGAAGATTTGCTGGAGAAGGAAACTGGAAGTGAGGAAGGGTGAGTGGAGCTGGCCTTTTGATGCAGACCTCCAGGGGAAAACAGGAATTTTTTCACCCAGGCATTCCCCATGCAAAGACTGGATGGATGTCAAAACTGGAGGAGGAGAGTTTCCCCTCTCCAGTTCCACTTTACTTTTAATCTGTCACCTGAGGCAAAACCAAAGCACAGAACAAGCCTCTCCAGCTCCATACTTCATTCCAACCTCCGGGTTCACATCCCTCTGAAATCACTGCTATTCAAAGCTGAATGCATGCCCAAAGGCCCAGATTTAGTGACCTGCACTAGTATCTGCTTCTTTCCCACTGGAAGCAACATGACTTAAACCCTGACGTAGGAGTTAGCATGGTCTTGTATCTAACGCTGCCTTTTAACCTCTCATTTGTTGCTTCTTCTGTGGGAAATGGAGGCTTTAAAGAGATGAAGCAGCATAGAAAGAGGATCACAACACAGTAGGAATGGAACTGAATTGCTAAGTGGTCATCTTTAACCTCATCAAGAAGTATAGCATAGCTCTGATCTCCTTCTGCACCACCTCTGGTGGCTTTTGTGCCCTGCAAGTGCTTGTCTTGTCTTCCACTTTGTTCACCATCGACTCATGGGGTTTGGTGCGTTTGTTTCCCTCATGTTCTTGCTAGGCATCAACAGACAAAATGTAGCCATGTCCTTTCTCCAGGAGGAAAACATTTTATTTTTCCTTCTGGACAGGGATTTAAGAATGAGTCTGGTAAAAGACTGTGTACAGGAAAGCAAAGCAGGGCCAGAAAGCACACAGAAAGGTGACAGGAAAGGTATATTCAGTTCACACCACCCTTACATTAGTAATGAGAGACCCAGAGGGCTCCGAGAGAGGTAGGAAGGGAAAATACTAGGGACCAAATGAGTCAGGGGGTCTGTGAGAGCTGAGTGAGCCACTGATTTCCCAGTTTTGTGAGAGAATTGAAAAATGAAAAAAACTATTTGAATCAATTCCCCACATAAACATTTTATTTCTACTACAACTCCTCTTTCCTCCCATTTGATTTTGAATTGAATGACATATTTTGTTTTCAAAGCTGTTTCTGCCTTCAGAACTGCAATTCAATTACTTCTGCTGAATTCTGAGAGGGAGAGGCATTTCAGAACAAAATGTCATTGTACTTTCAGAAAAGAAAATATTTGCGACTTTTTCCCACCTTTCTTCTTTAAACAAAAAGGAACGGCCAAATTCTCTAGTTCTGTTTGACCTCAGATTTTACATTCAAGTGAAGAAACTGCCCGCATGGGGCTTGTCTTGCCAAACTTCTCCTGGCCACATTCAAAAAATGCATACGTTGGTTGGAAAGGACCTCTGAAGGTATCCATTCCAATCTCCTGCTCAAAGCAGAACTATCAACACTAGCCTACCTCAGGCAGGGCTTAGCCTTCCTGAATTTTCAATACCTCCAAGGTCAGAGATGCCACAGCTTCTAAGTTATCTGTTCCTGTATTGTGCTTCCTTTTGGCAAATTTTCTGTTTTCTTAATGACCAACTGGAACCTCTCAGTCTGCAATTTGTGGCCACTGTCCCTTCTTATAACATTGGCTATTGCCAAGAAGAATTTGGCTCCATCATCTTTGTAATTATCTTTCAAATAGACCCTTGGTACCTAACAGATCTCTCCTTAGCTTCCTCTTTGCCAGATTAAAACACGTTTAGCTCCTTCAGCCTCACTTCACAGGTACTGTCCTCTAGATCCCTGATCATATTGACAGCTCTTCACTGGATAATACCTGTTTTTTGCACATCCCTTTTGAGTTAAGAGACCTCAAACTGACCACAATATTCCAAAGGCAGCCTTACCAAAGCTGAGTAGAAAGTATTATAAACTTCCCTCAATCTTCTGGCCACATTCCTAGTGCAGCCCAGTGTCTTTTACCTTATTCATGAGGAGAAGGCACTGATGGCTTACAGTCAAGTCTGCATCCACGGCAAGCCCTACATCCTTCTCAGCAGGACGGCCACTCTGACAGATGGTTCCCAACCTGTACTGGTGGGCCAGCTTATGTTGATGCAGCTACAGGAAAGGAGCAGCCTTTGCTCTGGCCCAGGCTGACACAGAAGTGAGGTAACAGGGCATACAGTGAACTATTTTTCTGTCTCTGAGTAGCCACAAGAACAGTACAAAGATGACAAGTGACTCTTTGTTAAAGGCTTTTTTCTAGAAGCATATCACTCAGCCATCCAAAAGACAGCTGTAAAGCAGATAACTGGGCTTCTCTTCTAGTCAGCTTTTCGCTTAGAAGTGTCTCTTCAGACCGAGTGGCTCACAGGGCACGGACAGTGCCTTTGCTGTTTCATGCCATGCTGAGCAGCAGTGTATAAGGGGTGTGATCACAGCCTTGCTGATCAAAGTGAAAGGGATGTGGTATGAACTGCTGCATTCCCAAAATGCTGAACCTAGGAATTCTCTTTCTTTCCTTAGCACCACGTGCCTGAGGTTCTAAATGAAGAAGATAAATCCAGCAATAACCTGTTAGCTTTATGTCATCACCACAGTGGAGAACTAAGCCTGATCTCACGTTGTTCTGGCAAATTTAGGCTTGAATGACAGATTTCACCACAGTGGGATTTTTACAAATTTATTCTTGCTTCTCTTGCCTTTATAACTTCAATGCCACATACTACTGTGTAACACCATTTTAAACATACAAGTCACTTACACCATCCTATGAAGAGAAAGACCCATTTCCGCAGCTTATCTGTGGAATAAGTCATCACTATGGCGGTGTGTAAGTAGCAGCCTTCCACAAACATCCAGAAGAAGTTGGTCACCACAAAGTAATTGTAGACGGTGGTAATACATCGACACCAAGGCTGGAAAGCAAACATAAAATAATATTTTAAAATCATGGTGAGAACATTTACAAGAGTCTGTATGTTGTTATTCCCTTAAAAATCAATGATAGAATTTATTCATGGGGTGCAGACCTGTGCCTTGGAATCACAGTACCTTAGGTGCTGTTGGGAACTCACAGCTGTATCTGTGACATTCTGCTGAGGCTTGGCTTTGACCACACCATGCAAGATCTCCCGTACCTAAGCATGCCTGGAAAGTTCATATGCCATAAGGCACACCCACACCAGCAGTCTGCAAGCAGATTAAGAAATCGCCGTGTGGAAAGCAGACAAGAGGAGGCAGGCCATCTGATTACAGACGGTCCTTCAGAGAGGTACAGCCATAGCCTAGGATCGTATCCAAAGATGATGTAAGAGCCTAAGCATATCTTAGGCAGTACAACCAACCTGCTGAGCCATTCAAAGAAAATATAAGATAGAAGGTAATGTCACACAGTCTTGCTTCATTTCCTCTGAAGGGAAGGAGCACCCTTCCTAACCTGACATTTAGAAAATATATATTTTACTTTCAAGATATGCTTTTATCAGCTACTTCATCCTTTTTATTCCTGCCATGAGTGTTTCAGTTTGTAAGTCATGTCACTACACACATCACCTCTGAATTTTGCTGTAACTTCAACAGGAATTTTTGGTCAGGCTCAATGTATCAGTAAAGACATCTTCTCCTAATGGCTGTGCAGTGAGTGCACAGCTGTGGAACACGAAATTAGTCATAGAGAGGCAGATGGTAACATCACATCAATAAATCACAAGTAACTGCTGATTGTAATTTCCACAGTGCTACACACAGAAATTGGGGAATAATTCTTTCTGACCAAACCAGGTATTCAGCATATTCCCTGAAGCATGGCATTAATTACCTCTGTTAGCTGGTACCCTTGATGTCATTTTGGTCTTGGCATTCTCTAGCCTTTTAATTAACTCTACTAAAGTATTTGAAACTTTTGACCCTCAGTCACTTTTATTTCAGACTTCATATGCATGAGGTATTGATGATCTCTAGGCAGTCAACACAGCAGCAGATACACTATCAAACTCAGCAAAATTCTGTGGACCAAGAATTTATTGGACAAGGCAGTTAGTAGTAAGACTAGGTTTCCAAAGACTGTAAATCTCACACTTGATTTTTCAAAGGTAGGAGCATGAATTCAATCTTTCCCTGTGGCCTCAGTCTCATGTAAATTCTCTGATATAACATCCGGATTCTTGTTCCCCTTTCTCCCACAGCTGCAACACTTACACAGTTTTTGTCCTCTCCCCAGCTGCCCATTTTCAGAAGGACTGTAAAACGTAATTATATCTGAGCCTGTTGTTCCTGTGTCAGAACTGAGTGGAATTTGCCAGTGGATTGGGTAGATACTGGGACAGATACAGACAAATACACATAGTAGTGGTGAGATCCCCCTCTGCATCATTTCCACAGGAAACCAGAATAAAATGAATTTTGAGCAATTTATTTTGGAATTATGGATTTATTATTATTGGTTAATAAAGCCAATTAGCAGAACTTATTAATTCATATATTTTCATTTATATGACCAAGGATTCTTGATCCCCCCACACGTATCCACCAATAGGCTCCAGATAACCAGCAATTCCCTTTCTTTATTTATTAACATAAGCACTATAACTTCATGCAAAATATTTCCACATTGAGTCCTTGATGCTTCTGTAACTGCATTATTTAATCTTCACTGATCCGCACAGAAGAGATCCCATTGTTAGCTAGCACGAGTGATGTTGCTCCCGTTGCTTTTGGTGGTGTTATTTTGACTCTGCCTTATACTACAATAAGAACAACAGTTATCACTGAGCTTGTATAAAGCACCTTCCAAAAAGACTGCAGTGTTCTGCAGAGAAAAGACGTGTTAATGAAAACTGAGGCATGTGAGGATCTGTCCTTATATCTGCAGGTTAATATTTTCCTTAGCACTTTGTAGTCACACTTTAAGAGGCATTTGAGTGCCAGACTCTAACTGATTTTTTCCTAAATAACTGTAAAAATCTGTATTATGATTTGTAGTGTATTTATTTATATTTACTCATGAAAGTAAATCACAAAGCATAAAACTGTCAACAATAAAGCTCTTATACCACCATCTTCTGTACTCTGAAAATGTCAGAAACACAGACAAAGCAAACAATGAATTAATAGAAGCTACATCTTCTCAAAGGAGCACCTGATTGAATAATAATAATAAAGAGTTATGCACAGAGTCCTTCTTTCTCTAGGTACTAATGACTTTTCTGTTTTCCCAAAGTATGGGATTAAAGTTCAGATGTCAAACCTTACATTTGAAAAGTTAACCAAGGATAATGAGTGCCCAGCTAACATCAAAATGAGTGGATATCCAGGCTCCTGGGGTGGTTTTCAGTTTCTGCAGGACCAGTTCCTACATGAGTGGAGCCACATTGACTGACGCCAGCTATGGATCCAGCTCATAATCTGTAAACACTTTAGTCCACCTACTTTCCAAAGAGAGAGAGTACGAAGGATGGGTGTGAGCACATCCATTTGCATCCATGGTTTGGCACACATTTTCTTGATTATGGAGGTAAATGTCAGGGGACATCCCTAAAAGGAGAATACTCCACTATAAGAATATTACAAGGGAAAGAAAACAGTAAAAAAAGTGCCAAGGGACTATCAAAAAGGACTACCCAGAAAGGAAATGTAGAATAATTCCCCAAGAAAATAGAGAAAAATGCTTTTTCTTTTGGAGTGAATGCTTTCAATTCACTCTGAAATCCTCATATTACTGGGGCTGCTGGGTGACTAAACAGGGGGAGGCACTAGAGCACTTACATAGGGACTGATTCAACATCCTCACTCAGACAAGTATTTACAGTTGGGACTTACTTGAGTGAGCAAGAAATAACACGGAGCGTAAGACAAACGGGAGCATGGTGACATGCTGTATTTCTCAAGAGTGCTCAATGCCATGCAAGAAGATGCTTCTCGCCCCCTTCAGTCATCCCATTTTTTATTGTCTGGATCTGTCTGGTCCCCTGAACTGTCTCTGACTCTCGATCACCCATCAGAAAGCTGACTTTAGATAGCTAAGCCAGCAGGAAACTCCTCCTTGTTTTTTTGTTGGCTAAGTTATCCCTCCACCAGTTTAGTGAGTTCAGTCTCCAAGGTTTCGGTCCTCCCCAAGGGACCAAGAAGAGAAGGAGCTGGAATGAAGCATTTGGTTCCCTGCAGGAAAGAGCCATCCCTTTCAGGTGACAGGGAGTCACTGCTGGATGCAGCCCATATTGCAGAAATTCATCCTCAAGGCCAGCACAGCAAAGAAGAGGTTAGTAGAAAAATGGAATTTTGTAGAAAAACCCACAAAGATATCAACAAACAAAAATTGTGCTGTTTCAGGCCCTATTTCTTATTTTCTTGGGAGTCCCACTGACTATAGGCAGCAAGATGCTCACTGTCATCAGCCAAAGTAGCTGACTCAGAGCTTCAACAGACAAACCAATTATTTCTGTACCCTGTCATGGAGATGTTGCCCTCTGGAAGAATGCTTTCTCGACACAGGTGCACATCACTGCAAGATGCTCTGACAAAAACGTTCTAGAACCACCAAATTTAGTGTTTTGCACAATCCTGTGTCTGACAGTTTACAAATTTGGAAAGTATCTATGGCCAATGAAGATAGAAGCTTTGGGGCGGGATTTTTACTGTAAAAAAACCCTTGCGATATTCAATAATGAGGAAATCAATGAAAATTTAGCAAATTAAGCTTGTTTGCTTCATCTTTTTGAAATTACATGAAAGTCACTCTGAGGATGTGGATAGGTGTCCTTTGTATTATTTCTATCTGTTGAACCAATTCAGCATCCCTGACTGCTCCCAGATTACATGGCAGAAACATGCTACCTCCAAGCACTTACCTCATTGCTTTCATGTATGTTGTGATCTATCATTTGAAGCAGAAACCACATCACATTCCTCAGGATGAATGTGGTGATCAGGTTCCAGTGGATAATATTCCGCAGGCATCTGATACTCCTAAACAAGGAAATACATTCAAATCATCATATATAGTGAACATATACACATTAATGACTATATAAAATAAACAAGCTAATTCTGTTCACTTGCAAAACTCCTCCATTACCTCTCTTACACTCTGAAACAGGAGATTTGCCTGTCCAAAGGGTCAGCAATAACAGTCTATGAGGCTATCTGTAGCTTGTATTTACCAGCAAGCATATCTTGGTCTGGTCTCGTTCTCTGGCTCTCAGGTAAATTGCACAGCCAAAACTTGGATTTTGCAGTGTAGTCACAACTACACAAATAAATGACATAAATACAAAACAGCAACAGGAGGACAGCAAAATCTGTGCTGCTTTTCCTTCCTATAGACCTTTCTTCCAGAAACCACAGCCTAACTTTTGCAGAGCCATGTACAACAATTTGTCTTGATACCATGAGGAGCTCCCTTTGACAAGACTGAATTCAAGCAAGTGAAACAGGATCTCCTGGAAAGATTCAAATACTCAAATGGTCATTTCATCCTTGGTTATCATTTTTGGTCCCCTTCATCCCATCCTTACAACAACTAGAACTGGTAAGCCCCTAAACAACCAGGCTGCACTGGAGTTTGTTGCATTGTTCACAGAAGGAGATTTGGTGACAAATATTTGCACTGGAGTTGCAAAACTGGAATAGTTTATATTTGGTTAGTCTCTTGAACAGGCTCACCTATGTGAAGTTCAAAGTTTTCCAACCCATTAATACAATAGGAGAGTATGGATTGCCTGATTTTCAGTCCTGGTCTGTACCAAGCTTTCTTAAACAATGCAGAGCTGCATGTCCTCCTTCACCAGAAAATATTTCTGTCTGGTTTTAGTCCTTCCCCAGCCCCCATTCAGATGCAATATAAAATATGAGCACAGTGTAAAATATGAGCTATAATAACTTGGGACACAGTGCCATAAAACAAATAAGGGGACATCTTAAATGCTGCTTGCTGCTGAAAATGGCTTCAGGAGGCAGCCAGTGCACAATGCTGATGCCAGCAACCAAAGTATCACTGAAGCCAAAAAAAAAGTTACTCGTCACAGATTCAGTCATTTAAGACAAGATCATTTGTCTTCCCATTCTTTGTGAAACAGTAAAGGAAGGCAAGTGCCAAGTTACAGTTTTGCAGTTACAGGGCCTTCAATTACATGATCTTTTCAAACTGTAGAGTTACTGACATGAAATTAATTGCCTTTGAGAGCTCTAGCAACAAAACAGATCCAGCACACTTGCCACCTGAATGTATTCCTTGACAAAGAGAAGATAAACGAGTGAGGGAAAAAAATCCTTGCTGCATGCCTCCATTTAAATGTAGTTTAATCATCCTGTATGCTAGAACACCAGCTAAATCTGGCTAGAGGAAACCTTATTCCCACAAGATTTACAGCAGGATGTTGCAGTGGGTGCAGAGGCAAGTAGGATCAAACAAATAGTTGTAGATTGTTTGGTTCAGTTCATAAAAACAGCTTTTCCCCTCAGTAGGATCCTAGTCATCAAACGCACATTCTCTTCTGTGTCTTGGAATATAAAGACAAACTCGGCATCTAGTGGCTGTATGATCTTTGCCCTCTTCACTGCTTCTTGGTTCATACTGTTTTGTCTTCTCTGCCCGTCAGTCTGAACCTAGCCATTGGCTTTTGTTTGGATTGAAGGATGCTTAGGACAGAGGTAAACTTTTAGTGCTGTCTGTTCAGGACTCAGAGCAAGAGGGTCTGGCCTCTGTTGGGAACTCCCAGGCTCTACAGATAATTATGATCAAAACTCTCCTAGTTTTCAAAAAGCCACATGTGCTGAGGGAAGATGTGTTTGTGGTGTAAAATTAAGTATAAATGTGGCCAGCAGCTGGAATTTACCAAAATGATGCCTGAAGCCTTGTCAAATAATGCTTTGGACATGAACCAGGGACAGTTGGCTCCCATGTCCCACTACCTTTAGCAAAAGCCATACTTTGGGTATGAGCAGCCTGGTACCATGGCCTCATTCCATGTCTGGGACACTCTCTGTGTGGCATGGATGGTAAGTAGACGCTTTCACCTACTAAAAAGGCTTTACGTCTTTGGGGCTAACAGAGCAATGAAGAATTTGCTTTTACAGTTGCAGTCTCTCCCCCGTCACATTCCCCACCGCATTGCTGCCTTGGCACAGCAGCACAAACAGGCGAGGGGCAGGATTTGCTTTCGTGATGTCTGGGCCACTGCTCCGCTGGTGCTAATAGCAGTTAGGGTTTTAATGGCAACACCAGTATATTCAGACTGAGAAACACGTGTCTGAAAGTGCCACCGAGTTTCTCAATGGCTCAGGCAGTGATGTGACCCCAGGCACAGAATGGTTTTAACCTTTCCCCTTTTTTTTCCCCTTTTATTTTAGTAGGAGTCCCACCTGGAGACTCAAAGTTTGTTTTTGTTTGAGAGAGCCCAGAGCACACGGTTTCTGTTTGTTTCTATCTCCTAACTACTACTAGCACAGAAATCACAGTGGCAGTAATGCAATTCATAGCCAAGGGCAGGAAAAGCTTGAGAAATAACTGTGTCAGGTTCATAGCAGGGAGGGGGAAACAGCAGGGTTGATGTAGCGTGTGGAGGCTGCAGGGCACAGCAGTGGAGGGCTGCAGCTAAGTCAATCGATGTAACAAGGGAAAGATTTCTTGCCAGCCACCTGAGAAAGCCGCTCTCATTTACAGGCACTGCTGGTGAATGTTATTATTGTAATTTAGTATGGGTAAAGCATCTAGAGGGATACTGACTGAAATGAGGGTCCCCTCATTTCAGGCACTATTCACATGAGACTGTTCTGCTGGGCCCAGGAGCTTACCCTGTGCGTAAGGTTTGCCTGTGTAGCCAGATTGGAGTCCACTGAGGTGGACAGTGAACGAAGGACATGTCCCAAACTGGGCAAAGCTAGCAGCTAATAGGACACCTGCAGTGCAGCTAATGTTTGGGGAAAGGACAAAGCCAACCTTGTTATACTCACTCATCTGAAAGCCTGAGGAAGAAACTCATAATTCCCATAGGGGTAATTTGTCCTGCACAGATCTTTTACTGGCTCTTGGTAGATGGAAGCTAGCTTAAATTTATAAGCCTTAATTTAAATTTAAATATGCCTGTTATTCATGAAAATGACCTGTCCCTTTTTGAACACTTGTTAAACAGCCATAGCAGTCTTCTACAGCAATGAAATTCACAGTTTCCTTTCTCCTTTATTAATTATTGCCTTTGCTCTGTGGAGTGAAAAAGTGAGCAAGCCTGCTCTCCAGAAACAGCAGCAACTGCCCTCACAGGCAGCACTGAGAAGGAATTCACATCACATGGTAAATCGCAGGAGGTAGACAATGAAACACAGTGAGCTGTATTCTGAGTTAATTGAGCTTTCCTAGAGTCACAGTGATCGGCATGAGTGTATTCACTCACAACTCAGAAACTAAGAAATTTGGGGTTGTTCTTACCTCAGTAGGGAGCTCTCACAGTTTGGAGAGCGTAGCAGTGACACTAGGGAGATGAGTGCACAGACAACAGAGAGCTACTTTCTCAAGAAGGCAGAGTCACACAAGAGGGGAGAAATGGGAGGTGAGGGGTCTGTGTGCTGATCTGCTGCTTCAGACACAATTACAGCATTGCTAGGAAAAAACTGTGAGTTACAGAGCCATTTGAAGTCCCCTAGACTAAAAGATCAGATGACAGAAGGTTTCATATTCATCTTTGTGTCAGGTAACAGTGTTTATGCCATTTCTACTTGTTTTACAACCCTTGATGTGGATTGAAGGGTGCAAGTGTAGTCCAGTTTCCAGGAACAGCAGCACAAGTCACCATCCCAGAGAGCCTGAAGGCTGGTACCTCACAAGACACCAAGGGCTGAGGCTATGGGCTTCCATTAAAGAGCTTTTTCCAGTATTTGCTTCCTGCTCCGATCCTTTTCAGACAAAAAGTGTTGGTCAAGGCCTTGACTGGACTCTTCTACTAACTCTTCCCTGGTGCACGGGTCCAAGAATGTAAGGAATAAGTAAAGAGGTTGTAGTAATCTATTCAGAACAGACTTAAAAGATTGATTCCACAACATAAAGACATAAGAACTTGCAGATTTAGTCAGACCAACGAGTCAGGCTGTGACTTAGTTCCCAGTGGTGATCATTAAAAGACAGTTTGGCAAATGGTATGGGAAAAAGGGGAGGCAGGCTGTTGTTCTTTGCTCTTACCTCCTTGCTGCTGGCAGTCAGAAGTTTTAAGATATTCCTGATTCAGAAACCACATTTAATCACATTGAATCACCCTGTTGGTGGCCCCAGCTCCTCACAGGAGTCACTGAAATTCTTTTGTGGTTTATGTTCAGTGGGGTCAGGCCACGGCTTATTCTACTAACATAAAGAAATGAAGAGCTCATAAGTTGTTATTCATGGTAAAATACATTTGTCTGTCTTGGTTTCTCTTCTCTGCTTGCCTGTCCCCTCCTAAGGGCTGGATGAAGAGGCATTTCCTCACAACTGCATTCTCCTCTGTCCTTTGGGAGTTGCAGGGAGGAGGGATAGAAAGAGCCTGGAACTGGACAGCAGGTAGCTGCTAGTCCGGTGGGCTGCGGGAGCAAGCTGGCAGGTGCGGTTGGTAGCGCATCTCCAACACGTGCTTCCGAGTAGCACAGTTGATGCAGCAATTTTACTTCTGGCTGTGCCTGACAGCAGATTTCAGGCATGAAATATTCCCTGGAAATACAGCAAGTAGTGTCAGACAGGCACATGCAAGTGGTGTTTGTCACATTGAGCGAAGGAGCTGGCAGAAGGAAAACGATTTCCTTGAAAAGGAGAGAAAAGAAGGACTTACAGTTTCTGACTTGGAGGGAGAAAAGATACTGCCACTGGAAGCACCTTGGTTCTGCAAGTGAAAGGGTTTTTTGGCTCCTTATGATTTCTTAATCAGAGTGATTTGTTTGCTGTTGAGTGATCTCCAGACAACCGCTTCTGACAAGGCAGGAGTTTTGTTGAGGGGATATGGAGGGGCTGTTGCACAGAAGTCCTGCTGCTGTGCCACTCCTGCTGCTGATTTGGGCAGGGGTGTCCTCATGGCAGGCAGGCAGGACCTTTTGCCAGGAGTCATTGTTCAGAATACAGCCGCTTGTCTCAAGGCTAATGATGTGAGGCTTTGGATAGAAGAGTGTAGAAAGCAACAGCGTATTTTCACAGGATATTGAGTTATGAAGTACCTTGCTATATATTCATTTATATATTTAAATATCTAATTATTTATTATAGGGCTTGGGGGTACTGGTGGATGAAAAGCTGGACATGAGCTGGCAATGTGCGCTTGCAGCCCAGAAAGCCAACCATATTCTCAGCTGCATCACAAGAAGTGTGGCCAGCAGGTTGAGGGAGGGGATTCTCCCCCTCTACGTCATTCTCGTTAGACCCCACCTGCAGTGCTGTGTCCAGCTCTGGAGCCCCCAGCATAAGAAAGAAGGACATGGACCTGTTGGAGTGAGTCCAGAGGAGTGCTAGAAGGTGATCAGCGGGCTGGAGCCCCTCTGTTGCGCAGGCAGGCTGGGAGAGCTGGGGCTGTTCAGCCTGGAGAAGACAAGGCTCAGGAAGATCTTATTGCAGCCTTTCAATACTTAAAGGGGGTTTAAAGATGGGGACAGACTTTTGAGCAGAACCATTGTGACAGGACAAGGGGTAACGGTTTTAAACTAAAGGAGAGTAGATTCAGACCAGATATAAGGAAGAAATATTTTACAATGAAGGTGGTGAGACACTGGCAGAGGTTGCCCAGAGAGGTGGTAGATGCCCCATCCCTGGAAACATTCAAGGCGAGGTTGGACGGGGCTCTGAGCAACCTGGTCTAGTTGAAGATGCTCCTGCTCATTGCTGGGGGGTTGGACTAGACAGCCTTTAAAGGTCCCTTCCAACCCAAACCATTCTCTGTTTGTCTGATTCTATATTTACAGGAATCTAGGGGCAATGGTACAGGAAAATATGTATTCCAGTGAGTTGAGAGTCTTGGAGTATGTCGCTGGTTGTGCTGGCCAAAACCAGGTAAGATGATCTGGGAGTTTATGCCTCCCACTCACTGCACACACAGAGACCCCCATAAAAGCATTAGCTCCAGCTCTGCAGCAGGGGGTTAGACACAAAGAAGCAATTAAGGTGACAGCAAGCATACCTCTCTTTGGCCTTCCTAATGAGTAAATCAAAAGCCAGGTGTATGGTGGGAAATTACACATAATGACCTCTTTATCTGATTTGAGAACAGACCATGTTTCAAGCCCAAATGTCATTCCCTGACAGCATCCTGAACTGCTTGGTGTACAGGGTGTCATAACTGGACTTCCACAGTTGGAACAACAGCAGCCAATGAAAAATAAATAAAAAGCAAAATTCCTCAGCTGTTGACTGCAGCTTGTGTCCGAGAGGGGCAGAAAGAGTTTCTGATTGTTTGTAAAGAAATGACACTCTGCTAATTATTTCCATCAGATGACCTTAACTGTATGGCTGAATACAGAAAGCAGAGAATCTGAAAAGCCATTCTTACAATTTGAGAAATGCTGAGATCTGAAAAGGCAGAAAAATCTTATCAACTGTTTCTGTACAGGTGGCCTCACTGAGTCAGAAATGGAGCTCTATAAAAGGGTTTCTAAAATAGCACTGGTAAAACTCAAAGTAGCCTTTCTGTCAATTTACATTTTTTATTCTCGCTCTATCCATACAGCAGTATTTTTCCCCTGGGATGTGCAGAGCTACTATCTTCTGATTCAAAGCATGAGACAAACAATTAACATTAACAATCATAATAATGTGCCAGCATGGTTGAAAGCTAGCTAAACTAGTTAAATCATCTGCATGGAAATAATTGCAAATGATAAGTTTATTAAAGAAGCTTGGGAACCTTCTATTAATTCATGTAGTATTCCATTAATAATGATGTTCAATTAGGACTGCTGTCCCAAAGCCTGTCTGAAAACAGTTGGCAGGAGAAATCTGAGCTCACTTTGCTGGAGCCCTTCCCATTCCATGACTGCTAAACAAGCAGGGAGGAGAATCATGGACAACACTTAAAAAAATATTTTTCCCCCTTTAGTCTTTTCCAGGACAGGCAAAGCCCACGGACAAGCCATAAATGGCATGGAGTGGGAAGAATACCTAACAGCAAGTTATTTCCCAGGCTCCGTGCCTATCATGGTTTACTTGCTCTTATCCATATGGAGGTGTCCCCTGAGGTCCTTATGTCTTCCCCTGTGTGCTCATGTTCAATCAGTGCATATATTCTGGTACTGCTCATGCTTACAGATGGGAAAAGCAGCTGGAGAGGTTGGCAGGGAAAATGAGCTTCTTGGGGGCAGTTGCCTGGGGGAATATAAATATTCCCACAGGAAATGCAAGGGGCAGTTGCACGGGAAGAACAAAAGTCTGGAAGAAAATAACAGTTTTATTACGAGGACAGGGGTGAAATGCTCAGGTGAAGATGAGAAGCAGCAGCTTCCATTAGTGTTTAGGATGTGTATAGACCCTAAAAATAAACCCATTGTAGAACCATCTGTGCTTCATTAAGCGTTTTCCAAAGCTTCTTTCTCCTGCCTTCAAGCCAATTTTTAAGCACAGTATGCAGGGCACTGCCTGCTTTAGACATAAAGGCTTAAAGCACTGATGTTCCTAGGGTTGGAAGGGTGCAGCCAACACAACACAGAAGAGGACCACAGGCAGGACAGCCCCAGAGCAGGACCACTGTGCTCACTGTCTGTGTTTCTGCCCAGCACTGTCCGGCTGTGTAGCATGGTGAACAGGGCTCAAAAACGGCCCTCTGCAAACTACCCATGAGCACACTAACAATTGATATATATTTGTATGTGGATGGATGACTATAGGACACTACATCAGCCTGTCCTAGTCAATGTACAAAGAGAAATATTGTCCTACAAGAGAACTTGTGGTTAAATACAGGCTAATTGAAACCCAGTCACTGGATACTCCAGTCTAAGAATGTGGCTCCTATCCCGGCTGTGCAATCAGGTCTTCCACGTGAGAAAATTTCTCAGTTACTTTCACAGGAATAACAAAGTCAGATACAGATGACTTCATTTAGTACAGCATGTGATCATGGTTTAGCTGGTTGAAAAAAGACTTGGAAATCTGCTCTAATTTGCTTTGCTAAATGGAGGTCAGATGTCAGTCATTTTTGAACCAAACAGGAACTGGGGCTATAAAGTATCTTTTAGCAGAAGCTACCTTGCAGCTCAGGTTTTAGTACTTTAGTACCCCATAACAAGCTAGCTTTAGAATAGCAGGGACACAGTACAGGCGCTACAGCCCTCTGGGGTTTATCTAAGACGTTGCCCTGTTGATGCAGGTTGCAGTTATCTGTCCAGAGTGTGGAACAGTGAATGTTTCCAGCGGAGTGACCATTGCAGCTGGACTGCACAAATCAAGAGGCAGGACTTCAGAAACCAGACACTGGGAGCTGGTAGTGGTTGATCTGGCTTACAGCTACTGCTCGGGAAATACAAGAGTGCACGTTTTGTCCTCATTCATAATCCCCTAGTGGGATTATAAAAAAAAAACAACCCAAACCAACCCCCCCCCCCAAAAAAAAAACCCCAATCCAACCCTGAAAGAAAATTAATTTAAATGACCAGCTGGGGAATTCACGGGTTATGTTTTTTTGCTCTTAATACAATTATACAATTAGCAATGTTTACTAAATTATCTAACTTTGCAGATACTGTGTAGATAAACTAAAGAGCAAAGTTTGAGGCACTGAAGGTGCTGTTCATGCTCTCCTTGGCCTCATTTCCACCAAACATGGTGTAAAATATTTCATTATTTTTGAGTATTTGGCCAGGAATTCAGGAAAGACCATATAGGATCATTCACAGCCTGCTTCTTCCAAATATTCATTCCTGTGCTTGGTCCAAATTTGTTAGCCTTATCATGCTCACTGTGCATGCAGAAATGTTTCCAGTTCAACCTGGGCATGTCCCCAAGGAAGCTGCCGTTTCCATAACACGCAGAGGCAGTCCACATGCTAGCAGGAGTGTACAAGCTCCATTTAGGGGTGACACAAATCAAGGATTTTCCATCTCTCTTGTGTTTTACTTGACAGAATAATGTGAAGCAGCAGTATTCATCTTTTCAATTAGACAGAAGAGAAGGTGGCTGGGTGCTGACCAACTACAGTGGAGTTAGCGAGGGATGTAGATTCCTTGGATGAAAACCATTTATAGTGCGTAACTCTAAACATTTAGGCTTGAAAACATCTTCTCTGATACTCCTTCCCAGAGATGACTCAAGACTCCTGAGCATGATTCATATCTAAAATGTAAAGCCCAAACTTTGCTTTCTTCTTTCCTCTGAAATCTTGGAAAAGTTGCAAGTCTTGCTCCACTGTTCCCAAAACCATTCTGTCATCAAAAGGAGAACAGAGCACAGACGTGTTTTCGCTAATCACTCAATATACATCTAATATGGCACAAAGCAAGTTAGCATCCATCTCCAAAAATACTATCTCATGGCTAAGATCTTGGCAATGACAGAAATATACCACTAGGAACATACTTCAAGCACAGGATATGAAGTGGCCTCCTGATCCTCCAAACCTCAGGTCAAGAAAGCAATTGAGCAGAAATCTTTCATATATTCCCGAAACTCTAGTTTAACTCCAGGTTAAGTTTTTCCTCTATTACATTGCTCCTGGACCCACTGCTCTGTGGGTTGGAAATCATCCTCTAATATCCATGTAGAAATCTATCTGTAGAGTATCTATACCCATCTCTTCTTGCACTGACATTGCCCTTGATTGTAAGAAGCTCTTCAGTTTCTAATGTTTATCCAACAGTCATGTATTTATAGGCAGCAATAATAACTCCTTGCCAGCCTTCATATTTCTAGGCTACAATATCACTATTTCAGACACACCTTCTGAAAACTTCCACATTTTAAGAATATAGCCTGTGGGCACACTCTTAATTGCTGATATTATTCCAGGACTTCATGAGGACTCTGCTTTCCTCTGTGGTTTTAGCACTAGGTAGGGTCTATACAAAGAGCCTAAAGAACAAGTCATAGATGTGAGATGGGTGAGTAAAGGCAGTGGGAAGCAAAGACACCAGCCTAAGGATAATCAGTAGGAGATGTGTTTCTGTCCTTTACCTGAGTTTGCAAGAGGAGACACTTCACACGGTTTCAGGCAGTACAGGCACTTCAAATGTTTTATATTCAGAGAATACCACCTCATTGCATGTGTGCTTATTTACAGAGCTACATCACTTTCCTTCCTGCCTTGCTTTGAGAACTTTACTATGAACTGTTACAGGGTGGGACAGAGTGCTGTCTCCAAACCTACAGCCATTGTCTCCACTGAACACATGCTCTGCAATTTTTTATGATTTACAATGAAGTTTAAAAAATGCCATGTGTCTGAATCATTATTTAAGGCTCTGCTGTTCTAAATGACAGATGGAATAGACTTAACTAGGCTAGGTGGAAAGACAGGAGAAGAAGGGGAAAATGGGGCACTGACATAAACTCATGAGTTCAGTTAGCTGGTGCCCTGTCCGGGAACTGGTTCTTTTCCCCTGACGACAGAAAGGCATGAATGGGAGGACTGTGCCTTACACGTGGAGTCTGCTTTTCTCTAGTCACGTTAGATACCACATGACTTTTAAGTGCAAACCACTACTAATTGCCCAGATCACCTAACTACTTGATATATCCTCAGTATCTAGGCTCTGATAGGTGTCAGGTCACTTTGCTCTATGAAACCTCTCTGTATGGATGCTCTATATTTCTTCTGACAAGTTTCTACAAATGGTTTAATCAAACTCTTCCATTATGACTAACAGAGACCTGCAGCAGCAGTCTCACCAACAGTGTGCCAGACTGCAGATGGACAGGCAGTTCAAAGGAGCTTGGAACAGGGGAGGATAAAGGAAAGTAGATCTTTCTTTCCTGAACCCTGCAAGATGGCTAAAGGAAAAAAAAAAAAAAAAGGAAAACAGAAGAAAAAAAAAAGTGACTATGTTGTTTCAAGAAAAAAATGTTTCAGTCTTCTGGGGGAAAAGAAACGTGAGATCTAGGTAATCTGGCTGTAATCAGGAGAATGAAAGGAGGCACTGCCTCAGGCCTATGAGAAAAAAACCCAGATGTTTTAAAGGGGAAATAGAAAGAGGTAAATTTGGAGGCAACAGGAAAGCGAAGTTTCCCTCAAAACCTTGATTTGCTTTCATTGCCACCACACTAAGTGACAGAAGATATTATGCCAATGCTTGTGGGTTTGGTTTTTTTAGAGCTGCCTTTACCGAGCGACCTGTGCAGAAGGACATGTCATTTTTAGTCTTCAGTCTATCTCCCTTTCAGCACCATCCTTTATTGGACTAAAACCTCAACAGGGACTTAGATGTTTCCCAGAAAAAATACCTGTCTTCCCATATTTCTTCTTTGGTCACTACTGCTCAAATAAAACATCTCCTGATTGAATCTAGTCAGGCCAATGCTGGCTGTTGCCAGCACATAAAAAGTCAGGAGTGTCACAAGGGACTCTTATTCCACATCAGAAGCTGATATAACAGCACACTAACAAGGAAAAAGCCAGGACAAAGCAATTTGAGTTTCTGCTTTATCAGCAACAGTAAAGGAAAAATATAATTCAAAAGAAAAAAAGAAGTGTTTTAATCCTTCTGCCTTTTTTCTTCTTTTCTTTCCCTTCAGGTTGAATGGTATTGCTGATAGCAGGATTCCTCCTATGGAAAATTTCTGCTTTACTAGTGTGAGAGTGTGATTATGTGGGATGATGAGAGGCATGTCAGCGGGAACTGCCTGTGTGCACCTGAGGGATGAATCAAACCTTCACTATTAATGAGAACATACAGACTGTGAGATTCACAGTAGTGCAGATATATTTAACAACGAATGCCCTGTGATGTGCCCTGAGCAAATCTCTCCAGATCCGGCACTGGAGATTAATACAGATCTACAGCACTTTTGTTTTATGTACAAATTCCTCATTTTTCCTTCTTAGCATAATTCTTTTTGTTAGTGTTAGTGTGCTTGTTTTGTTTTGCATTGTAAAGGCAGCACGACTGTCATACTTCTAAGACCATCTACATTCAGACCTTGAGGAACTATCCTTGACTTAGATCTTTAGGAGCTATCTCAAATAACTCATGGCTGTTCAGTCAGCATGACAACAAAAATCAAGCCCTCTCCCATAAGCTGGGCTTCGCTTTTTATTATTTAGGTGCTAAATGAAATGTTTACTGGCTTATTTGTCATTGCATACCCAAGACAGGATTGGTTGGTATGTGACAGAACTGGAGAAAACAAGGCTAGAATAGGTCTTCACAGTAAAAGGGAGTCCGTGGCTAAGTTCTCCTCCCTTTGCCATTGTATTGGGGTCTTCTGGCAGCACAAAGACAGATGGCAGATGATTTCACTGGTTGCTGCTACATCTGAGATTTCTGACCCTCAAAATGTCTTTTGGTTCCTTAGAGTTTAGGACAGTAGAACATTTTTACTGGTGTGGAGGGTGGGCTGTGAACAAAGGACACAGGGCTGCATAAGGAAACGAGGAAGACAGGAACTGGGGACAAGATGACATAGGACAGATTTGGATGAAAAGGTACTAGATCCGGTTCTTTCCCCTTCCCAATTCCACACAGCTGAGGACTAAGCTTCCCATCAATGCAGCAGGCTACCTGGGCTGGGGCAGCAATGGAAATGGTGAAGCTCATCTTCAAAAGCCGAACACCCATCTCACTAGTTGATCACCAAAGCAATACTCTTTGCCATGCCAACCAGATATTTAACCTGCTCTCAAAACCTCCAGTGTGAGACATCCCACAGACTTCCTAGGCTTTATGTTCCAACATAGCTGGTGTGCTCCAGTCTCTTCCTTCAGCTAAGACTGCCTTTGGGACTCCATCTGCACTGACAGAGTAAAGGAAAATTAAGCAGGTGAAGGGTGAGAGCATAAAAATATGGAGCAGTTGTAGAACTTGAGCCTTCATAGAGGTCTCCTCTATTCTCACCCTCAGTGGATACTCATGGAGTGAGGTATATGGGTGGAGTGGGGCAAGAATAAGGAACTGATAGATTTCTACTTTGGGCCAAGATGTGGGACTATCAGATCTAGCCTTCAGGGTCTTCTATTGTTTTTTTAAGGCAGGAATTATGTAAATTCTCTCCTTTCTCCCAATTAGTAGATGCTTTATTCCATCCAGACTAAAACATGAAAAAAAGCGCCAGATAATAGGACTCAATTATCAAAACTGATTTGTTCTTGGGACACTTTGAAGAGGTAAGTGTGAAAAAGATGTGCATAACCCAGAATTTGTATAGGGGAAATCTGTAATGCACCATGAATCTGGACTGCCTTCCTGGAGCATCTTTAGAATTTTGGAAAAGTGAAGTAACTCTACAGACACTGAGGTAGCTCATGCTGTTTAATGCTGGCTGGACACTAGATATTTTTTGCATGGTACAGTGGGAATTTGAAAAGATGCTATCTTAATTCACAGCATGTACAGGCAAGTACTTAACTGCTGCAGTCATTTTTAATGCTGAAGCTGACTGCAAAATTAAAATCTTAAAGTCAAAGTTTGGATACCAGGAGCACAATTTAAAAGAGATCAGCTAGGCCATCTCTGTGGATGAAGCTGGATACATTTATACCATATTATCTAATTATTTTTGCATTATTTACTTAAGGATTTATAAAAGATTCAGCGTCAAAGCAGGGAATATAGTTACAATGAATAATTTGCATTCTTTATTCCATGTAAATTATTTCAGGTCTCTAAGCACTAGGGAATTGGCATTATATGCACTGTAAAAATATTGAAATGGAAGTTTAAACTGATGCACCATAAATGTTCCCATTGAATGTTTTAAGCTTTTTTTCCTTCCCATTAGCATAGATTCTTCTGTTTATAGATGCTGGGACGAAAGAAGATTCCTGTCGTTAATAAGAAAGACCCTCTTAGGAATGCTCAAGAGGAAGACTTAGCATAAAACTTTGTAGGGATGGTCCACTCTAGGAAAGCAATAATTCTTTCACTCAGGGCACTGTTAATCATCACTTTGCAATCCCAGGAGGGGGTCCTCTACCTGTTTCTCCTCTCCTACTATTGTAAGATTTTTCTCAAGGATTATCATTGCACAGCACTTAGTGCAGTTCATTCTAAGTTCAGGTGGAACACTCCTAGGAAAGACAGCACAAATAGTACAGAAATACTACTCAGGTAATCCAACAAATAATACAGATATATCCAACCAGGCCACTCCTATTAAACTATATTCCTGGAACTCAGGCTGTTTACATACAATACATATGATGATTGATGCACATCCACCCATTACTTTCCACTAAGTTTCCTTCCCTGCTGTGCTTTCTCTTCTCCCTGTAGCCCGAATTCTTCTTCACAGACTTTCTTTCACTGACATATCCATTTGACCTGACAAACTCCCTTCTGTAGCACTGAACCAGGGAAGTGTTTCTATGCAGTTTCATTGATTTGCATTCATCATTTCATGGGCACTGGTGAAGGTAAAGCACCTCTAAAGATGCTTCTCTTGTTATCTAAGAAATCTTCCAAGCTCTTCAATGAAGAAAAATTGGCATTGACACAAAGCAAAATGGGAAAATTTCATTCTGTCTCCTTGGGTCCAGACCAGGGCATTACCTGTCAGGGAATGCAATATGCCTTATGTTATCATGCACTGCCTTACAAAAAGGGAAAACTTGCCCCCAGAACCTGCAACCTGAAACACTCAGATCCTGGTTTCCCTTAATGAAGCATTCTGTGCTCACTGAATTTTTTGCTGCATCAATAAATCACGTACAATCCTCTTCCTGAATACAAATAGGCTTTTGTTCCTATGGACAGAAGCCACCAGACAGCTCATCCAATGCATGAGTCAATGAAACCACATACATGCTTGAGAGTGTAAAAGCCATGACCATTTTTCAAGACTGTACACAACCTGGACAGTGTTATTAGAGGGCTTGAGTAAACGGTAAGTGTCACACCCCCAACCAAGTTAGAAGCATGCAAACAGATTACTCACCTCAAGCACAAGAAAAGCATAAAGGCAACTATAAGGGCCCCTACTGATATACAGTGCCCCAGGTAGTTTATGATGAGAGCAATCTTGTAATGGAGCGCATACTTCCTCTGGAGGTAAAGAGATAACATGATTAAATCAGCATGACTCTCTAAGCACTGACATTAAAGAACAGTTAATCAGTTTAGGAAACAGTAATTACTTTTCTTGACTTAAAATGATGCAGTAGCCCCAGGGCTGATGCTTATGTATAAACCAAACATGCTGCCCAAGCACAGAAGTTTTCACTTCACTTGGGATTTGTCCACAGTTTCTTACAAATTTTAGCAAAAAAGTTATTTTTCCCCTCCCCCTTTTTCCCTGCAATTTCCTTGGGATTTCTTATTTCCATTATTATGCTATTTTAAAACTTTGTCATTTTATGGTGAGAAAGCTATCAAATCCACATCATTTCACAGTTTCAAAAGTTATAAAACATTACTTATTAGGAAACTGCATGGTCTTAATGAACCAGGTTATTCTACTTTCCTACTCAAATGGTTTGGCTTTCATACAAAAATGAACCAGCTGTCAGTCAGAATAATAAGCCCTTTCCAGACAGGTAGATTTTTCTCTGAGGTACATTCCTTACAAGCTACGATCCTTATCTTTCAAATTGAGGGCAGAACCAGTGCAGATTGGAAGACCTGGAATCGGGTGGTGTTCTTTCAGTTTTGAGAGTGTGACAAACCAGAGATCCTATTGTTTTTAGCAGCAATCCAAGTATGTGGTGAAACTTAATGTATTCATATCTATTTCCTAGGATGCTGGGGAGATTATGGTAGGTTCTTGATCCTATAAACAAAAAATTAAGTGCAAAAGTGCTCCCACATAAATCAGTGAATTTAGTGATGTGACCGAAATTTGACCTTGAAGTAACTGAAACATTCTTTATTGGTGGGCTGCTGCTGGCTTCAGAGAAAAGAGAAGCATCTCCTCATTTTGCCTGATGGATAGGAAGAATCTATTCATAATTACTATTATAGAATACTATTCAGATAAATACTCAGGCTGGTTAAAAATCAACAGATGTTTGTTTCTTAAAGAATACTCACCCACCCCACCCACCCTGAAAAAAAGATATTTATTTATTTGTTTTGGCATTTGTTTCTTTTCAGGTTAAGCAGATCTTTCCCCACTTTGGGATGTTGTCCTCCTTCAGAAGAACAAGACCTTTGAAAACTGACCACCTAAATTTCCTCCTTTGTGATAAAAATATAAAAGTAAAATCCTACAAATGCCATCAGTTTTCTAAATTTGGTTGAACTTCCTTTCTTTTATTTTTTTCTAACAATTTCCCTTAACATTGTATTCCAGTCAAAGGAATTTGTCAGTGAATGAATGTTTGGATGGAGCTATAATCAGCAGCTGTAGTCAATCTGTTCCATTGTTCTGTGGAGATAGCATCTTCCAGCACTTTGCCAGAAAGCAAGCAAGCCCTCTTGGAATCAGTTTTGTGATGAAACCTGCCTATATCTTCAGCACACGGAGTAATGTGCTGTTTCTGGAAAGAACTCAACCATGTAAGGTATTTTTAAGTCTATTATAAAATCCCCTGAAATAAACTTCCCCATGTGCAAGCCCATTTTCTGAACAGCCTTGAGGAGAGAAAAAAAAAACCCAACAAACAAACCTACAAAATCTGAATTCCACAGTGAAGTTTATTTACTGTTGTCACAAAGACACCTAAAGGGGAAGAAAACACACCTGACCTGATGTACCTACCTGAAATGCATTGTACTGTTCAGCTAGTGCACTGGCAAACTGCCTTGCTTATTTATGTTCCCTGCTTAATTCACAGAATCACAGAATATCTCAAATTGGAAGGGACCTATAAGGACCATCAAGTCCAAGTCCCTACGTCTCACAGGACAGCCTAAAGCTAAACCATATGACTATGAACGTCATCCAGAATTGCTCATGTAATGGTAGAAATCTGGAAGATGACAGTGCTTCTCCTAGGCCAAGGATCTTGCTTTTTTAATCTGGCCCTTCAGCTCCCTCCTTTGGATCCTAATCACTGTTCCAACTTCACTCAAGATTTAAGAAGGCATGGTTCAAAACATGAGAAAATTCAGAGGGAAAAAATATAATTAAGCTCCTCTTTGACACACTGATGCTGAAGAAAAAACAGTCACAACTTCTATTTTTCCTGTTGCTGACACTAGCAAGGTTTCCTGAAGGCAAATTCATATATCATAGAAACAAGAACTGCCTCGTTGCCTATGAAAAAATAAGCTGACAGGGTGGCAAGATCACTTTCCACCAGCCTACATGCAATCTGCATCCCTGGTAGAATTGGAGACAACACCTTCGGGGCTGAAAAACACGTGCCCAGAATCAGTCATGTGTTGGCCAAAGCTCAGTTCATGTAAAATGCTTGCATAACCCTTTTTTGTCTCACCCTCTTGAAGACATACATTTAAAATGGTAACAACCTTCCACTGTTATTCAATATTACTCTGCTTCCAGGATGATGTTTCACTTTGCTAAAATGCAGATTTAAATCCTATTTAGGCTTAGGAGAAGGATCATTATATTACAAAGGAGACAGAAAAGAAGATGGTCTGGACACTATTAGCCTTGCTTTCCAGACCACAGCAGGTCACATCACCTCTTGCATGCCGTACCTTATGCATGACAATCATGTTACATCAGACAGTGCAGAGTTGTCTTCCAACAAGCTTCTACCAGGGAAGCTGAGGAAGCACAGCTTATGTCTTTACCTGCACCAGCTTTACAAATCTAAGGCACACTGGGATCCCTGCAACCAGATGTCAGGCTAATCACAGAGTCATTCTCTCCCGAGGACTTTTTCCTTTCCTTTAGCTAGGACATGACTGCTAACCTGTCCAAACCAAACCAGCTAATGATTTGAACTAATAACTACCTAATGACAGCTCTCTTAGCTCTCCAGATGACAAGGATCTTTCTCCCTCTAACAGAACTTCTAACAGGACCTACAGTGCTCACAGCTCAGATCGCCCTGTGGGGCTCTACACTCCATTCCCAGTTCAGCCACTCTAGATTTCTCCCTGTTGCCAGGATGACCTCATCACCAGTACAGTTGAAAGACACCATATCTCCTCTCCAAAGACTTTCAGAAGCAACTGGGAAGTATCTTTGTCATCCAAGATGCCTCTGAGTTCACTGCGTCACCGGGGACAGCTGGGAGCTGGGTAGCTGTGGCTAACGTGGCTGTGCTTCTAAGCAGGATACACTAACTTAAGCCCAGCATGGTGCTAACTCAGCTACACAGCTTGAAGCCACCTCAAAACATTAGCAGAACCAAATGTATATCCAGCTGCCATAGGCCACATAGAGAAGACCAATGTTCCTAATTTATAGCTCTTCTTGGAGGTTGAGATTTATTTTTTTTTTTGCTGCCTGAGACTCTCATTCGTTTTGTAACAGCACAGATTTGTGACAGGTGCAGCAAAGGTCCCTTTGACACAGGAGCTTGTAGGCTGAGTAGAAGCTTCCCATTGGTTGCACGTTATGCCATCAAACAGCCAGTTGGATCAAAATTATTTCTGTACCCGATTCCTGTGCCTGGAGAAGGAGCTAACCAGTTGCTCAGAGGATGGGACGCAGTCTGACGTTAGGACACCTACATCTGGGTTTCTACCTAACATCTGAACCAGAATCTGAAGCAAGGGCTCCAACCAGTTACACAGAGGCAACTAGTGCCCCTTGAGATCCACTCGGGAGACTCTGTGCTTCCTAGTTGGTCCTGGTGACTGGCTTCCCGTTGCTGTGCTAAAGGACACAGGTATTGCAGAAGGCCTGTGTCACACCTGCCAGATGCACAGACATACACTGGGACATTTTAAACTACACTGTGTAACTACATGCAGGCAACTAGATCCCAGCCAAAGCAGGAATCTAGGAGAAAAGTAGTCCCAGAGCAGTTTTACCAACTACAGCCACAGGTCTTGACCACAAGTAAAGCAATGATAGTCCAGTGAATGTGTGTTACAGGAGTTTATGCCCTCTAAGGCTGACCCACATCTGAAAAACCCTAAAATTTCCCTTGCGACGTTACTGACACTCTTATAAAGCATGTAGCACTGGGGTTGATCTTGAAAAGTCTTGTTCCTGTCCCATGCATCAATCACCGCATTTGAAGTCAAACCATGTAATTCTTTAGCACTCTGGCTGTGAGTGGCCAAGCTGGAAAGTAGTGTTGTTTTCTGTATTAACAATAAACACAAGACACAGGGCATACCTCCTGGCTGATGCTTAGCATCTGCTAGGATCAGTCATTAAATAACAATAGACCCACATGTATGCTTGCATCTTACCTTTAATCAAAATGGAGGATTAGGGAAATCCATGAGGATTATTCTTTTTTTCTTTTCTTTTTTTTTTTTTTTTTTGAGATCATGAAGCAACCCAAGTATTCATCTGTAACACTGAGCATTATTAGAGATTTCAAAAATATTCTCAAATATTAATATTTGCAAAGCTTGTCACAAATCTTTAAAGATCTAATAAATGAGTTTTTAAGCTTCTGCAAACAAGGGTGGGGGAACATCTGCACTTTCATCTGTTTAAGGAACATGCTATTTAAGAGGTTTTAAGCTATCGCCATAGCTGCAAAGTTTTTAGAAGCAAAAACAGAGTAAAGGAAATAATCCTGTCCTCTAGTCACAACACTTCTCCAGCCTCTTCAAATAAAACTCCTCTGTATTTGCTTGTGCAGAGACAGCAACTGTTCAAGTCATGCAGACAAACACGTAGTGGCATTAAAATGCAGCAGCATTTTCCTGAGCTGGTACAGCAAACTGCTACTATCAGCCCCAGTTTCCCATGCCAGCTAAATCACACCAAAGATTTTGAGTCTTCACCTGGTTCTGTTCCCCATTCTCTAAACCAGCACTGGCTTCTATACACCCTATCTTTTGCTCATTTTTAAGAGGGTGGCTTCACAGAAGTGCAAATCCCTTTCAGTCGGAGCTGGTCTGCTCCCAAGGTCTGCTGTTCCCTCAGCCGCAGCCACACTTTCACCCCCTTTGCTTGCGCTGGCCCCAGCGCTCCTCCAACAGTGCAACAAGATAGTTTAGGGAACTGATTCATCCGAAAAATGACCCAGCAAAAATTTAGTTTTTCATTTTAAGTGGGAAAGAAACGTAAGGAGGGGCTGCACCGGGGTGGTCCCAACTTAGGTCAGCTTAAATCGCCATGGGAGCCTCTCCACTATGCTAGACCACAACAAACATGTATCAGACCCTCTGGATGGCAGTCATGTTATGGTGCACCTGTTTCTTACTTTCTAGAAGCCTCTAAAAAATGTAGGGGGGTGTGTGTGTGTGTGGTGGGGGAAGGTGGGCTAGTGCTCTAGCCAGTGAGTAAGAGCAGGCCTTCCTCAGCAGCTGGTGTGTAGTTATCTGTTCTCTGATTCACTTGTCAAAGCCCACATTCAGCAGCTACATGGATCTCACAGGATGGATGCTGGGCCACAGCCAAAGCACATCATGACTATTTTGGGTACAGCACTAGTCCAGACAGTTTCCGAGTACTAAATCTGGATGAGCTCTGCAAGCAGCCTTCAGCAGGTGAGAGCTTGTCTTCCTCCTCTCTCTTTGCAACTGGCATGGCACAACTCCAGTGACAGAATGAGTGGAATGAACCCCAAAACTTAAACAGGCCTGAGCTGCTGGGCTCCACCTTGGTTCTTAGAGGGGAAAGTCCCCCCAGCAGAGAGACAGCACAAAGTCTGTGTGTGCTTGTGTCCCACCATAGCGCTCAGAACAGGAGGAAGAGAAAGAGAACATGGCATGAAAGGCTTAAGGGTTTAAACCGTGTGAGGGTGAATGTCTACAATTGCCTCCAAGGAAAGTTTGACAAGAAAAGGACTTTGCATAACGACTTGCAGCCTTTCTGAAGGAGCTTAACCCTCTATGCTAATTTAATTATGTAAACTCCTCTATAATGCAAGACTGGCTCAATCTTTTAAAGACAGCTGGGACCTGACTCTGCTTTTATGTATTTTTCTGTTGCTGCCCTCTAACATATTTACTGAAGGTGAAATGACATTGGGATCTGGAAAAGCCAGTTGTTGATGAGAACGCAGAACTGATAGGTACAGGGTAGAATCAGCTGGTGAAAGCTTATTTTTCAGTGCCAAAGAAGCTTTTGGTCTTATTGTTATTATTACTAACATTTAATGTAGCATCTGTAGGCTCTGAACAAAGCTAGGAAGGATCTGCATAAGCATACATCATCAGCAACGGAGTGCAATAAAGCATCCTTTTTAAAAAAACATATGATTAGGGGATATGGAGAGAAGGTAAGTGATTTGCCTGAATTCACAAGGACCATTTGTTCCAGAGACAGAAATGGAACCTGTCTCAGAAGTCCCAAATTAGTATGTTAACCTTAAACTTCACTTTGCATTCATGTATGCTGAGAAATGTCATTGAGAAGAATGCAGGGAAAAATACAAACCTTGTCATCCAGAATAGGCTCACACTGGGAGTAGTTTATCTTGGAAGCCCATGTCCCATTGCCCAGGCATTCTCTGTAGGCATTTCCTGGCATGGACCAAAAGAAAAGACAGATGAACACTCTATGCTGGACTTTAAACATACTAGCAATTTCACAGGTTTCAGAAAAGGTTAAAAGAACAGATTCTTCACAAGGCAAATCAACTTATCCCACCTCTGTGATGACTAGAACAGCCTGTTGAGGAGAGAAGAGAAGAAATAAAGCACATAAACACATCTAAAGTATTTAAAGATACGATTGATAATGTTTTCTTACAGCATATTGGTTCAGAGGACGGCAAAGGTATGAGAACAATGTTGCAAGAGAAAGCTTAATATTAGTATAGCCATCTAAAAAGATGTTAAATGATGTATTAAAAAGCGGGCAGAAAGGTTTAGGTCTTTCGTGCTCCATCTAGGAGAACAGTATGTGTATGGTAAACTTATTGCTCTACTTCCCTCCCATTCATTCCACTGTAAACTAGGGGAAACATTCCCAGAGATACTGATTTTCTAGTCTACCTATGCAACAACTTTATTGGTAAAACTTTTTCAAGAACCTGAAGGAACAAGATAACCACATCTCCCAACCCTGGGGCAGGCAGGCTGGGGAGGGCACACAAGAACGTCTCTGAAAAAGATTTCAGAAACCCAGGTTATGATGTGTTCACCCACTGTCTGTAAAAAAGAAACCACTTCTGATGTTTTTCCAAGGTGCCAGCTCTCCCAGAACATTAAGTGAAAATCATAGATTACTTTATAGAAGCAGAGAGATTTCATGTCCAATTGCAATGTCACCCTTAGGAGCTCTGCAGACTGTGTTAGTAACATTGGGGGTGAGGAGGGGAGTCCAGTTTCTGGCAAGCACTCCTCTTCATCCCAAGAACTCAGAGAGAAAATGATGCAGTTGTGCTGTACAAACTACCTTCCTCCACTCGTCAAAAGTACATCCAATCCCAAGCAACAGAGTTTTTTCTATGCTTATTTTGAACTGTGTCTTAGAAACAACAGAATTAAAATAAAACAGGAAATTCAGAAAGATGCCCAAAGTACACATACAGACAACTTCCTAATGAACTCATCACAATGTTCTTGCTGCCTTTTACCCAATTTCTTCTTGGGCCTTTGCCATGGTCATTTAGTGCTAGTTCAGCATCCAACCGTCATGAAAATATGTCACACAAAAGCATCATGTTCAATATTTCTAAAAGTACTGTTGACAATGGCCTTTGAAAAAGGTAAAAAGACTTCAAAAGGTGTTTGTTGTTACAAAGGAGGAAAATCCACATAGAAAGCAACAAGTAACAGTTCACCTAGATGCTCCAGATTATACCATAACCATACAGATCACTGAATTTCATCTTACTACTGTCTATTGGCACTTTTTCACTGTTCTGTTTTGGAGTGACAGGGCCAAACAAAATAAAATAAAACAACTGGTAACATTTGGATCAACTACAGAAACTTGTGCTAAGGATTAAGGACCTCAGTTTCCATTTCTGTCACTAGGTTACAGGCAAATTTGCACATTTCCCCCTCTTTCTTACTGGAAAATCAGGTATAGACTGCCAATTTCTGTGCACTGTTTTTGTGCAATTTTCCCTTGAAGGGCAAGCAGGTGATAAGACTTCTTTCATCACTGTTCTGTTTATTATTATTCAATATCTCAAGCTAAATGTCTCTTGGGTCATCTATTACCCCCTTCCTCTGAGACCAGGTCTGAGTGGAATTCAGGTGGTTGGATCACAGTTACATCCCTAAAAGCCCTTGTGTTTGCCCCCCTCTTCAGCCAGCGCTGAGGCTCTCTGTGCAGAACGGTTGCTGATTTTGAGTCTCTGTAGCAAACATCTGAGTCTCCAGACACTGAGTGGGAAACTGGTGCTTACTCAGATGTTGAATCCCACTTCAAGGATAGCTCATATGAAACCCTTGTTTTAGTCATTCTGGCTCATCCTTTCCCTTGCTGTGTATTTCCAGCTCAGGCGTGGAGAGCACAGACACAATCAACACAGTGAGACTCTTAGAATGTACAACTGGGGCTGCAGAAGTACCTGAGAGGGAAAGGTGCATTTGAATTAAGTAGGTATTTATCCATGCAAAAGGAAAAAAGACTTTTCCTCTTCTGATTTCTCTCCAGATGAGAAATTGACAGAAAACAAAAATAGCTTGAAGTTGGGTGAAAGAGAGGGAAAGTATCAAAACTAGGGAAAGAAGACCCATTTCACCCCAAAACTCCCTTCAAAGATTTCTCTTAGCTGAAAAAGAAAGCTAGTATTAGGAGTGCTCCCCCATCCATGCTAATTTCTTCCTCTACTCTTCTCATTGCTATTTCCATTTACTACAGAAACAGAAGTAAAACGTGTGTACATGACTTCCTGAAAATGACCTGGCAGGACTGCAGCAGGGCTGTGAACAATCACAAACCACTTCTTCTACTTTATCAGGCCACAATGCCTCTGTCCCCTGCACTACATCTTCCTTGCTCATTATAATAATCTTTTCAGAAGAATGTGTGCCTCATGTTTATTGTCCAAATGAAATATTAGAGAACAGATCATGGCCAGCAAAGCAAGGTCCAGCGTACCGAATGCCATTCGGTTCCACCCCGATTTTGATATGTAACTGCTACACTTAGAATATGAGGAGCCATGAAATGTGCCTCTGAGCAATCTTTCAGTGCAAATTCAGGAATCCTGTAAATCACCCACATCAAAGCAGTTCTCTGAGAAACAGTGATCTGGGTTTATGAGCTGTCACCTCAGTTCTCTTACATGGTGAGTATCTGAACAAGAGGAGAATAAAATCAAACTCTGAATTTCTCTAGTCCAGAATCTCCTCCAGTATCAGCCACTTCTCGGAAACAAAAGCAGCAAGTAGATCTGACTTCTGGGAATGTCTCATTCTAAACTCTTAGCAGTCATAAGTAATTTATATCCCAAAGCAAACGTCTTTTTTCTTTCTTCCAAATGCTTTACAGCATTAGTTCTAATAGCCACATGGAAACAAGTTCCCATCATCCTGAATGTATTTTCATGTATCTATTTTAGTAATATAATACAGGTCTTTTACCTGGTGCTTTAAAGGAGAAATACCTGATTTAGCAAGGGAGGTAATACAAGAAAGTAAGAGCCTCACTGCAGGCACCTGGAAGAAGCAGCTCTTGTTCATGCACTGATGAACCCCCTGGCACATAGTGAGCCTAGCATTTCTTGAGGACATCGGATGAATTGCATATGCCCTGGACAGAAGCTCACTCCGTCCACAGCCAGTCACATCTGCCATGCGCTGAACTTCCAGCATGCACTTGTATATCTCTGCACAGAAGGCCCTGGATAAAATAATCACAACTTCAAATAATCACCGTAGTCTTCTTCATAGCAGCAAGCAGCTGCTTCATTTCTACGCTTCAGACTATGGCCTCTTCTTTGACTTTAAAATGTTGGTTTCCTGTTGTTGTAGATTTTTAGCAACATTTGTGGCACCTGATTGCTTCTGCTTAACCATCAGTCCAGGGGATAGGCAAGGAGGTAAAAGGGAACTCCCTGAACAGAAAGAAATATCCGGCAGGGCTGAGACTGTCCCTCAGGTCACTAGCTTCCAGAAAATGTATTTCAACCCCTCCAGGCCAGCCAGCATAACATATGCATTTTCATATTTCCTCTAAGGGCTGATTCAGTCATGCTGGTCATATCATATTGTATCAATAAAGCCGATGACAGAAATGGCTGTATTCCCGGAGTCGAATGCAGCAGTTAGAGCCCCTCAGACAGCAGACTGCAATACCTTCCACTGCTGCTCCTGCTCTGTAGTGGTGGCTGCTGTTTTGACAGCCTAATGCCAAACCTTGATTCTACACACCAGCCAACATTTCAGCTCCATACACAGGGACAGTAAAAGTACCAACATCTGCAGTTCTCATGGGCTCTAAGGTGATGTAAAATGGATCTCCACTTATGAAAAACTTTGTATCACGTCATAAAAAGGTAGGTAAAAGATCTGAGCATGACTATAACAAAGCATTGTCAGGAATAGAACAGTGAAACCCTCCCTGTTCCTTACAACCAGCCACCCACAGCATGACCAGGGACTCTTTGAAGCTATTGTAAAAGCAATGCCTGCCGAAGTGTCCTACTGGACAAAACTGTTCCAGCCCACTTCATACAGTCTTTGTTAGCAATGTCTCACTGTTCACTCTTAGCTTAAATAGGCCTAAGGAGTCTCTTCAGTGAGCAGGGAACTATCACTGCGGATTTCACAGGGTCCTCAGAAGCGACCTGCTGTGGGAAGCATCCCAGAACAAGCAGTGTGGTGAGGATACTGCAGCTAGCCATATGGTGCCAAATCTCCCCGACTCCAGCTTTTGGGAAAGGTAAGCCCAGCTCAGTGTATTTTTTTATGGTACTTCTCTGAATAAAGTCAGGGAACAACCAAATAACTAAAGGAATGCCTCACTCGTGTATGTTTGTATATACATACACACACATATTACTATCTAGAACTTGATCTTTTCTTAGCTGAGTATAATCATTTAAGAGCAAGTGAGACATTCCAGATGGAGAGCAAAAGCTCCTTGGAGAGAGAAGAAAAATAGTGTTGCATTTATCCAAAACCTGGCACCTAACCAAAAACTGAGCATGATAATCACAACTCTGGTTTTGGGGCTAAAAAGATTTTTAAGGAGCCCCAGCATATCTGTTATTTAAATAAAGAGAAGCTGGTCAACCCAGATTTCAGCAATCTATCTCCAAACAGCCCATACACCAAAAATAATGGATAAAGATATTGACCTGACATGGAAGGACACAAGAGAAGCTTACAGAGTTATTTGTTCATTTTGAAGGACTCCTCACACTCAGGTAGCTGGTGTTTCATAAGGGGGCACACATCCAAACTCTGTTTACGACTTTGCCCATAACCCTCTTCAACATCCCTACTACTCAGTACTGGGATCACAAGACTGGTTCTGGGAAAACTTGCATGGGATGCAGCAGTTTTTCACAAAAGCTCAGGGACCTTTATCCCAGAACAGCAGTATGACTTTTAGCCATCTAAACTCATGCAAAACTAATTCCTTCTCAATATGTTACACTTTATTAACAACACTGTTACTGCTTCATCTAAAAAGACCTCAGTGCTGTGTCTAAACAGCAAATGGAGCAGCAACAGTCAATATTTGTCATCCCAGCTGTGATTTTTCTGCTACTTAGAAACCAATGAATTTGGATGACTGTGATAAGTCTTAGCATTCAGTGTAACCGACTGCTTCAAAACTGCAAGTGCTTACATGAAGATTATATTCAAAATACTGCCAACGAATAACACTAGATGACAGAGGTATAAACAAATGCAAAGTAGCTACAAAAACTGCACTTTTGTAAAAAAAGCTGAATAATAGGTGGATTGAAAACTTCTGAATGGCCAGGCCCAGAGGGTGGTGGTCAGTGGCGCAAAGTCTAGTTGGAGACCAGTGACTAGCAGTGCATCCCAAAGATCAATACTGGATCTGGTCCTGCTTAACACCTTTATTAACAATTTGGATGATGGGGAAGTGTGTACTTTCAAGGAAGTCTGCAAACAATACTGAACTGGGCAGAGCAGCTGATAATGCCAGAGGGTCATGCTGCCATCCAGAGGGACCTTGACAGGCTGAAGAAATGGACTGATAAGAACCTCATGAAGTTCAGCAAGAGGAATTTCAAAGTCCTGCACATGAGAAAGAACAACACCATGCACTGGTATACGGTGGGGCCACCCAGCTGGAAAGAAGGCAGAAGGTATCCAGGTCTGCATTAGGTAAAGCATTGCCAGCAGGTCAAGGGACGTGATCCTTCTCCTCTACTCAGTGCCGATGAAGCCACCTCTGGAGTACTGTGTCCGGATCTGAATATCAGGGAGCACTTTTCTATTGTGGGGGTGACTGAGCACTGGCACAGGTTGCCCGGGGAAGTTGTGGTGTCTCCCTCTTTGGAGATGTTTAAAAGCTGTCTGGACATGGTCCTGTGCAGTCAGCTCTAGCTGGCCTTGCTTGAGCAGGGGGGTTGGACCAGACGGTCTCCAGAGGTCCCTTCCAACCATAATCATCTTGTGATTCTGTGATTAACAGAACACTATTATCCCCTGGAACAACTTTAAAAACAGCTTAAGTGTCATGTTTTACATCAGTTTGAGAGGTAAAACGTTGACCGTAATTTCATTTCTAACAGCAGATGATGTTGCATTTCCAAATGGAATATGCAAAGAGGAGCATTTGATGAGTGACTTTTCTATTTATTTATTTTATTTTATTGACCCTGTTAAAGAACATATAGCCTTTTAGGTAGCGGTAACGCAATCTGTATAGATTAGCCTGGTGGCAGGCTTGCATTTAGTCAGTAGAAGTCCATTAAAAGCACAAAGCAAACAAGAGACAGAAGCACAGGGTAAATGTAAGTGGATGTAATTCCCAGCAGGAAGTTAACCACATCCTTCCAGTCATTACTGGGTGAAAGACAATTCCAGATGCTGTGTGCAAGCACTACTCTAATGGATCTTGTCCTTGACAACTGGAACTAAGCTGGTTTTGAAACATATTTTAATCATTTTGCTGTGCCTCATGTAGATGACTTTGCAACAAGGTTTACATTTTTGGTCATCATTAAAATGGAAATCTGCCGTCTCAAACTATTTATGCCTTTTGTCCTGGATCCCACGCACACATAGTGGCCCTATAATCTTGAGACAAATTCATCTGGTACTGGAATGAAGGGAATAAATAGGCAAATGAATAAATAAAACACAGTCTGTGTAAGTTCTGAGCTCTGCACAGCTAAGGGTATCTGACTGCTTTGACAGCTTGCTGACCTGGTAGCTGTCAGCCAGGCTGAAATGAAGGGTCCATCAACCAGAAAACCAAGATCCCCCACTGGACAAACTCCCTGGAAAGTACAAAGAATTGGAAAGTGGAGTTAGCAGTGACTGTGGCAATCTTGGAGAATCACAGATGCACCAAACAACTGAAAGAGCACAGTGGGTCATGTCCATCTCCCTACCAACAGGATTTGTTCCGTTCAGCTTAAAAAGTGTAAGCCGCAAGAACTTCCAGTGATTGCTTTGTAAATCTATTTCAGACAGTCTCTTAAATCTCTCCACCGGGAATTTTTTTGCTGATATCCTAAATCATCCCCTCCCTCCATCCTTTTTAAGACAACTATTAAACTCTTTTTGCCTCTTCGCCCTCTGACCAAGTTGAGTAACTTGCCTTCCTTTTCAGGGCAGGTTAGGTCTGCCTATTTACCACAGGCAGAGTTCAGTCTTGTAATTTTAGAATATCAACATGCAATGAGCCTTGTTCTGCACATCGTACCAGTCCCTTCCTACAACGGCTTCAGGACACAGCACAGCCAGGCAATGGTCCCCCCAGCACCATTTTGCTAATTTTGTTAATGGAAAGCAAGCACAAATAAGTGAGGTTTTTTTCCTTAGGTGTGCAATATTAAAGTAGGTTCTGTGAGATGCTGGCCTTTAAAATCAGAAGAGACAGTGGAGAAAACCTGTCTTGCCTCAGTCACAGGCTTAAAGCTGGATGACATTTTCTGAACTGAATAAATAATTTTTGAAACACACATTTTTGAGGCATCAAGAATAACTTGTTAAGTTTGGTAAAACTGGTTCAGATTTTACCACCCCAAAAGAAAAAAAAAAAAAAAAAAGAAAAATTCAAACAACACAGGAGTAAAACAAAACAAAATACAATATTCCAGTGTTTAACATTATAGCTCATAAGTTACTCACAACATGGAGTACTTCAACTCTGGTCCTTCCACTGTTGGACTTCAAGAGCAACTTGAACCCAGTTCAATTGATTCCTTTCTTTCAGAATGTCCTAATCACTGGGATATTGCAAGATTTTCCCAGTGTTTTCTCCAAATAACTTTTAGGCATTTAATGTTCAAAATAAGACATTTTGCTTGGTATTAAGCAAAAATTTTTCTCTTGGGTACTTATCCACCATGATCCCCAGTAAATCCAACAGGAATTGCATGATATAAATTCCTTAGATTGGCTGCTTAGATTTCACAGGATTCATATCAAATGAGACAGAAAAAAAACCTTCATAAAGAATACATCACTTCATATGTATACGATTCTTAGCCCTTTTTCAAAGTCTCAGAAAAAGAGCAAGCCTCTAAAAATAGGGGCTGAATCATGCAGCTATAAATTATTTATTCATGTGCCATCCTTCCCATTTGGTGGGTCTCCAGAATGTTGCAGCGACAAGCTACAGCCAGGTAGGATTCACAATGCACCAGTACACTGCTTGTATTTCTAGAAATTGTTAAGTGACAGTGGTATAATTGTAACAGCAGTCAGGCGTCCATGCAATTGAAAAGAAAAAATCTCTCTTCACATACTTTATTTGTGAATGAGGGATATTCAGACAAAAATAAGGAGAGGAAAGAACAGTTATCCAGCAATGCTTATTACTTTGTATATCAGCCAACATCATCCTGAAAGCCAAGCTTTGTGCAAAGATAGATTCTTAGAGCTCATGGTTTGGTTGGGGTTTTTGTGACATTAATGTAGGGTTATAATGCACTTATAGGAGAGTCCTGGAAGGCAGACAAATAATACTTTAGGCAAGAAATGTTCCTTTAGAAAAATATTCCTTACCTCAGCTCTGTCTAGCTCACCAATCTGATGTTTCTTCAGGCTTTCAAGCATGTAACAAATTTTGCTCAGCTTTCTACTGTTTTCCTTGGCCAAGGAGTCCTAAAACACTTTATGAGAAGCTCAAGCAGTCCAATTACACTCATTTTCTGTATCGATTTCCTATCTGCTAAAAAGCTCAAGTGAATCACTCAGGTCATATAACATGTCAAAAGGAAAGGCAGGAACATAACCTTTCAGAAGTTTAGAAGTCCTCCGGACTTCTTCAGTTTAGAAAAACATTTCTCTGGATTTCTAGCCCAAGGCATACTCCATTAAGCATATTGATAAAGATTATAGTCTTGCCCACAGCTCTGTGTCCAGTCTTACACAGACCATCTAATTTATGTACACAGCACTTCTGAATGTAACTTTCCTTAGACAAGCTGAAGCTATACACTACAGGAGTATAAAAGGACATCTGAGGTATACAGTTCTGTTTGTCTGTACCTCTTTCTCCATCTCTTATCTTTCACCTAAGTGCTGAAGTCCAAGAATTAATTTTATTAAATCTTTTCCAGGCAGCCTCTGGCTTCCTCCTAGACAGATCAGCTAGGAACCTACTTGGTGTTATGCCTGGCTCACTGCAAATACTGCTGAAACCTGGATCCCATATGCATCTCCTTCCTGGACCAGCCAGCTGTTCTCTTGCTTCTCATTTCTGAGATGGACCTCACTGCTGAGCTGTGGCTAGATTTTGGGCTATGCTTTCACCTTCTTAACAACAGCTGATTCCAGGACCCACAGCCTGGCCTCTGTGCCCCTACCTTTCTCCACACTCCTATGACTGACTTAAGTAGGTCCCAATCCACAGTTTCTGCTTCTGATGTATCTCCACTGTGCTCAGCAGGTCACCCTTGCCCTAGGCAGGGGCTGCCTGGCATCCAGCATTGCCAATTCAGCACCTTAAGAAAGATCCCAGACTCATTTGTTCAAAACTGTCAGAAAAATGGCTCTTTTTAACTTTCAATGAATTATTTGCTAATATAAAACTATACACAAAACTATATATTCTGTTTGACTTTCTAATCCCTTTCACGTCAACCCCACACAGTTTACCTCAGGAAATAAAACCACAAATTCTTGCAAGATTTTTCACTCTTTTAATTCTTCCAGGGTTATCAAAAACTATTCCATAACATACATCTCTTTTAGAGTGAATATTCTATTTCTTCACAGCTTTGTTTTGAATTGTTTCAGGATTGAGGTGTAGTCAGTAGCAGGAAATCCCCAGATGGCTGCCCTTTCCCAAAACGATTGCTCTTCAGAAGGATGATTGGGGAATTATCCTGGAAGCTGCTTTCACATGTCCTTACAGCTCCAGTTATAACCCTTCTATTAATCATTCAGCAAAGCAATGTTACTATTAATTTCTGTAATTATTATCTCTATTTACTATTAATTTCCTTAGGAAATTATTTCATGGCTTGTGATTAAGAAAAGTCTTGTTCTGAAATGTCAGGACAGTGCTGATACAGAAACAGCTCAGGGAACACCAAGAAACATGGAGAGAGAAAGACAACTGGACTGGATCACGAACATTTGACAAATGGTCAGTTAATCCCACTTTCATAAACATGCAAGTGCACAGTTTTTCCCTCATACCGATTGACATGACAGAGTTTGGCCCATGTGTCAGAAGCACCAAAGAAAGGTAAAAAGGGAAATAATCCCTTCTTTTCAGTGTCTGTCAAAAAGTGCTGCAGCTTCTAAAATTAGAAGTATACCCTGTAATAGCTTGCAAAGTTAATAATTCTGAAACAAATGGAGGTTACTTTCCTCTGTATTGTGTTACTGTGCTGAACTTGAGATGAAGACGCAAGACGAGTCTGCAACCTCCCAAGGTTATTTGCACTTTGCAGCTAATTCCCTAAGACAGCACATACACAAATGTGAATGTACATAGAATCCAATGGTTTTCAACTCAGACCTGAATTTATTTTTAAGCAGAAAGAAAAAAGAGGGACATTATGAAGCAATTGGTATTGAACTATTCCTCAGGTTATCACCTTTTCCCTTCACCTGGTTTTCAGGACATTAAAAAAAAAGGGGGAGGGGAGCAAAAAACCCACAAACCTCTTCATTCTAGCTGAACAGAAAACAGAATTTGACACCCAAAAATCTGTTGGAAAACATGTCTGAATTCATGCTGTGCTTAACATTTCCATACACACCTATTCAAACTAATACTTGCTGAACGGCCAAGTATCACACACAAGAAAGATCAAACATTTGTCAGTCATTTCACATGAGCAGAGATTGCTTCTAGTTCAGCAAGCCCCAGAAACTTGGATTGCTGGAAACTAAAGCAGCACACGAGAGCAGTCTTTGGTCATGCTTGTCTTACTCTTATGTCCCTCTCTACAGATGAAACTGAGCTTAAGATATAGAAATTCTGATGTCATGATACAGATGCTTGTTAAAGAAAATGTATTTTGAATTAAGAAATTTAAAGTGCTGAAGCTGCTAAGTGGCAGAACCAGGCCTCGTCCCTTGTATAGCCCTAATCCAAGACTGGTTTAACGCTTAGACAAGTTAATCAGTAGGAGAATAGAAAAACAATAGATGATCAATTGTATACACAAGTGCTCTCAGAAACACACGTGTTTTTAGAAAAAAATAGTATATGTGAATAGGAATTGCTTGTTCAAAGACTAAGTGTGCTTGAAGGATGGTGTGTGTTAAAGCAGGTACGAAGAAGATCATGATCCAAGGAGGAGCTTGGAACAGAGGCAGAGACTGGAACTGAAAAGATGAATCAGCTGGAAGTCAGGTCATGGATTTGCAGAACTGACAAGACCAAACAAAACTTCTAAAAATTTCAGACATTGACTAATGATTTGATAAGTGTATGTAAACTGTGCTCTACAACCCTTTGTTCTCTGCTACTCACTGAGGTGGGGGCCCAACTCTGAGTTGTGATTACAGCAACCCTAGTGGTACCCACAGCTGCGTGATTTTTTCCTTTAACAATGCTCATATGTAACTGAAGGTTGTAATGTACATGCTGCTAGACAGACAGCTAGTACTATTGGAGATGGCCCATGGTGTCCATGGCATCCACTCAGTCCAGGCCACCCAAGTAGTGCCAGGTTCTCAAGTTTAAGCAAGTGAATTGACCGCTAGCTATAGCAGCTAGCACAGTCTAGACAGATTCAGCTGATCAGTGGCCATTCACTTTATGGAGCTGAGCTGCTCTTCCATTGACTACACGTCTATTGGTCAGTCACAAGTGGTGTTCCCCAGGGCTTAGTGCTGGGGCCAGTCCTGTTTAATACCTTTGTCAATGATGTGGACAAGGGGATCGAGTACACCCTCAGTAAGTTTGCAGATGACACAAAGTTGGGTGGGAGTGTTGATTTGCTTGAGAGTAGGAAGGCTCTGCAGAGGGATCTGGGCAGGCTGGGCTGATGGGCCAAGGCCAATTGTATGAGTTTCAACAAGTCTCAGTGCTGGGTCCTGCACCTGGGTCACAATAACCCCACACAATGCAACAGGCATGGGGAAGAGTGGCCGGAAAGCTGCCTGGCAGAAAAGGACCTGGGGGTGCTGGTCAGCACCCAGCTGAACATGAGCCAGCAGTGTGCCCAGGCGGCCAAGAAGGCCGATAGCATCCTGGCCTGCATCAGAAATGGTGTGGCCAGCAGGACCAGGGAAGTGATCATCCCCTTGTAATCGGTACTGGTGAGGTTGCACCTCAAACCCTGTGTTCAGTTTTGGGCCCCTCACTACAAGAGACTGAGGTGCCGGAGCGTGTCCAGAGAAGGGCAACAGAGCTGGGGAAGGGGCTGGAGCACAAGGCTGATGAGGAACCACTGAGGGAACTGGAGTGGTTTAGCCTGGAGCAAAGGAGGCTCCAGGGAGACCCTATAGCTCTCTACAGCTGCCTGAAAGGAGGGTGTAGTGAGGTGGCAATCAGTCCCTTCTCCCAAGTAGCAAGTGATAGGACAAGAGGAAATGGTCTCAAGTTGCCCCAGGGAAGGTTTAGTTTTGATATAAGGAAAATTTCTTCACTGAAAGTGCGGTGAAGCTTTGGAACAGGCTACTCAGGGAAGTGGTTGAGTCACCATCCCTGGGGGTATTTAAATGACACCTAGATGTGGCTTAAGGACAGTTTTTAGTGGTGGCCTTAGCAGTGTTAGATTAATGGTTGGACTTTTATGATCTTAAAGGTCTTTTCCAATCTAAGCAATTCTAGGATTCTGTAATTCCATTGACAATAGGAGTGAACTTAATCACCTAAACCACATAAAAGCACCTTCATACAGACAACTAAATTTAGGTGTCTGGGCTAAACAAAATATTGGCCTAGATGGGCCTGTAATTTGATGTGGAACAATTACTCCTACGTAGTTTTAAAGACTTCACTCACTTGAGTCTGTACGATGCAATTGTTTTAAGAAACATAGGCAATCATCCAACTGGTGTTTGTATGGATCATGAACAAATTACTAGGATTTTTTATTATTTTATATATAATATAGGAATTAGTTATTTTATATAATTACTATGGCCCAGAACATGTGGGAACTTCCACCTACATAGGTACCTAAGAAACACATGAGTGAGAAAGGTGTAGCCTAAGGAAAGGGTCTCACTTGTGGTTAGTCCTACAGATCATTAATTTTCCCATTGTTTTGAAGTGGTAGCGGGTTTCTGCAACGCACTAAAATTGGAGGAGGTAAGTCATTAACCAGGGCTGCAGCACAATTTGTTTCTCAGCCTGATAACTAGGAGAGCACAGAGCTATAAAACTCCCTGCCTAACCCCCTTCCGGAGAGCTGTCAGGGCACAGGCTGATAATGATGTTTGATCTTTATAGTAATTGCCTCTTAGTTGAAATTCAGAATTCAATTAGTCACTTGCCATAATTACTGAACACACAGAGAGATGGCAATGACAATGAGAGGTGTAACTGTACTTTATTACCTGTAGGAAAGCACTGTGGAATTGAGAAGCACTATGATCTGATTAACACAATAGTGGGAGAGAGGGGGAAGGAGCCTGAGGCTCGAGTTCTCCTAGGCCAGATGACTGGAGAAGACAATTTGTACAGCCTGTTGAGGTAAACGAGTCCCTGTGTGCAGCTTCCCTCTGGTTTAATTTCTGCTGAGGTAAGTGGGAACATGGGGAGCAATGTTCTTCTCACAGAGCCTGGAATTTATTCAGGAAATTGGTGACCTTATGAAATGTGAGTTGCAATCACATAAGCAAAGTACAGCAGCTGTATGAATGGTTCATGATAGAGCATAGAGTCAATATTCTTTGGGAATCCTGACCTGGTCTCAGAGCTCTGCAAAAAACTAATGAGAAAGGTGGTTGAGAAAAAGAGGATGTGGTGGCTATAGATGGCACTGGATTTCAAGATGTGCCCGTTCATGTGGTATTTGTCTGGTAAGGTTCAAATACCTTTTGACATGGAATTCAGATGAAACTTCCAGTACAACAGCAGAGGCTGCAAGAGGAAAGCAGCACACAGGAGAGACAAGGGCTTTCAGAAAATAAAAGCAACCCAGGTACACACGGAAAGATAACACACACGACAGGGAATGAATGAGTCTTGCTAAAACATCACGAGGATCTACAAAACCCGATTATCACAGTCAGCACTAGGTTGTTGGGGTTTTTTTTTTCTACCACAGTAATGTCCATCAGGAACCCGAATGGTTGTTCAGATTTACAGGCGGGTTTTTTTGTTGGCTGTTTTTTTCATGTCAAACTCTTGTCCAGATCATAGATCCAGCATTTTATAAGAATCACTGCCTTTTAGAAAATTACAGTCTTACAGGATGATTCAGACAAACCCTGTCACACTAGCATGCCTTAAGAAGTCTGGACAAAACCACAACATACACTACTGTCAGCTTATGCTGTGTTTGGTTGCCAGAAAGCACCATGTCTTCCTCAAGCCTAAATATCTAGCAGGGGAGTGCAGAGAAGAAACAGACTGTCTGCAAGACAAAAAAAAAAAAAAGACTGCAAGCGTGAGACAGAATGACCATTGCCAAAGTCATGCCTGCCAGCTTTCATAACTAAACCTGATGCAAGAGCATCAAAATTCCAGATGCTTCTTGGCAGATATAAAGCCCATTTTGCCGAGCCACAATTCCTCTAAAAATACAACTTCAAAAAGGGGAGAAGAATGGGCAAGTTCTCACAATTTCTGTGAAGTCAACTTGATTCTTCTTAATACAAATTCACCCCTAATCATACTACTTTGTAGGATAAGCAAAATATTCAGCAACACCAAAAGCCTGAATTTTGATTGGGGAGATGACTGCTGATGTGACAGGTTATATATAGCTTCTTTAGGCCATCACAGATTAGGTTTGTTGGAGATCAGAAAGAAAAGTCCCTGCAGACGCAGGGAAATACAATTGTAATTCTAAATCCTAAAGTCCTATTACAGCTAATAATAGCATTTCTGTTGATTGCCTCTCTCTCTCTAAACACACTCCTCTTCCAACTGAGGAGCAGAATAAGGTTTATAAACAACTGCCTGAAAACACTTGACAGGAGAAAAGCAACGCTCAGCTCAGATCTTCTTTCTTAAATGGTCACAAAGAGGAAGAGGAAACTTCCATTAAAGAAATTACCTTAAAGAGCACTGGGCTTGAGCTCCAGTCTTGCCTCCCTGTCTATTAGTTTTTCTCATTCTATCTTTGAAACTAGTGCTGAAAGTTTTTTATTGAATAAATAACATTGACTGAGCACAGCATTGCTATGGACACTGTATCCAAAGATGGTTTATCTGGTGAGAAGGCCGGCAGGCATTAGCTAACTTTGTAGATATGCTATGTGCTACATTGCTAATGTATCTACTTGTTAGAGCCTGAATCTCAAAGTCCACCAACTGCTTGAACCACCCAGGGCTCCCCTTCCTACACTTTATGTTACTGCTTCCATTGCTGTAAACACTGCTGTATTTGCATGCTTTCACAAAATGTAGCGTGAAACATGTACCGATCCTTTCCTCCAGGACAGCATGTATCAAAACCTAAAGTGAGTTCAGAAACATGAGAGAAATAATATTTCATCTAATGTATGCTAGTATTGGACAGATACCAGGAAATTTGGTTTGCAAGTGATATCAAAAAGGAAGTGAAAAAGTATGAGATTAATTTTCAGAGTGAACTGTGAAGGACCGTATTGTTCTGTAACGGTTGCTTTCATGCACACATCACCTTATGAATCAGAAAAGGCAGATCAAAGATAGCATCTGGCACTCTGAGAGCAAGATGGAACTGTCTGCAGTGCTCCTTGGTCTCTGTTTCAGTCCAGCTTCCTAAGACATCTCCCAGCCCACACAGAAGTGACCTTTCTCCTCGCAAGAAACCCCCCTGTGCACAAGGAGCTGAGTGATCACATACTGGCCAGGAAGACCATGAATAGCCAGCAGAAGCTCAGGCAGGTGGAAAAGAGGCTGTTCCCCTGACATAACCTTATTAATACAACACATTGCTCATTTGGAAAACCTGCTGTTATGTGGGAAGGTGCTTTCTTATCACCTGATAATTATTGTCTCTTTGGGCGTTTGAAATGGCATGGGAGGGAGAAAAGGGATTTTAAAATCTCTTCTAATTTTATAACACATAATGGGTGCTGTCAGCACATGCTGTGACAGTCTAAGAAAAGCATTTTACCAGCTTCATTTCTTGGCTAAGCTCTCTGATAAGTCTTCAGAGTCTGAGCTCATTGCAACTAGAAATGATCAGCAGGCCATCTCTGATCCATTCTGCATGGTTTGGGGTTCACCATAGCCTGGCAGACACAGTATGGCAACACACCTTTTTAACTGTAACACTTCATAAAGCCCGACCATTAAAAGGATCAGGATTTCAAACCAGGTCAAGAGCCATCCTTATAACGGTGTAGTGCATTCAATCCCCTGAACGCAAACTACCTAGGGGTGGAAGCCTGCCTCGGGGAAAGACTATGGCTGCTCTGTGGAGAAGATGTCCTCATATTTCTCTCCCAGCACCAGTCAAGGTAATAAAAAAAGGCATCTGGGCAGCCTTTTAGTACCAAAAGGCAACAGACACTCCATGGCAAGGGAAGTTTTGGGAACTTGTAGTAAACAGGGGTATGAATTTGCATACAGTGAGAATGGAAATTGTGCTCCCAAACCTGTGATGGAAGATAAGACACTCTAAACAGGCACTGATATGGGTCCTTGCTCACCACTGGAATTAGCTCAATCACCCAGCAGAAAAGAACGTGTAATAGGTAACTATGCAAACTTCCCAGAGTCAGTTGTGCGTCACCTTCAGGTACTGAAGTGTCTAGTGAAGGTTGGTAATACTCTGTGTCCAACACTGGTAACACCAAAGGCAAAGAACACTATTCCCTTTGATTAAATCACCACACAGTTCCATGACTACAAGGAACTAGATAGAAATTGAAAACAAACACATTTCCTAAGCTTCTATGAGCTAAGGTTATGAAGAAACAGTATAATAAGAAGAAACTGGAGGTAGGGTGCAGGGTCCAAGCCAGACAGTGAGAAGACTGCAAAAAGCATAATTAAAAGATACAGTCACAGATCACAACTAATGACAAACACAGTGGTTCCAGGACTGAGTTGCCGTTAGCCTCCATCAAACACACACAGCATGGAGCAAACCTGCATTCCCAAAGAAGGATGATCACAGCAAGCACACCAAGGGAAGGATGGCTTTTGCATAAGCGCTCCTTACGCTCATGTAAAAGCCAGGCTTAACCCTTTCATAACAGAAATGTAGATTAGGGAGTTTCACAGCTGAACCCTCATTTCACCTGCCGTAAGTTAGAAAGGGAGATTTGCTGCATAACACTTCTCAAATGAAACACAAGTGAGGAAAAGACAACTTTACTGTCACGCAGTTAAAACATCCTGGAATAGTTCCCATTAAGGATTTTTTTAAAGGAAATCATTACCAAGAACTTTTTTCATCTCAACTGTGTGGCCTTAATTATATCATGTAAAATGAGATCATTCGACGCACTACCCTTTAACTCTTCTCCTCTTAGAATAGAATCTAAATCTATATAAATAGAAGACTCTTTTTGTAATTACATATGAAGTGTTTAGGGTAAAATGTCTTTTCCTTTCCTGTGCACACTGATTTATCTTTGGATCAATCAATAGAAGGTTAGCAGACTTTCTAATGAGAGCGCAATGTTAACCAAAATTTGTTCTCATTATTTTTGAAACATGAAAGAGATATAATATACATCATGTAACAGTTTCTTCTGGTCATCATCTGTGAAATTCAGTTAATCGTTATAATTAGCTGTTACATGATCGTACATCCATAATATGATAGGAAGAAACGTTTAGCTTCAGGGAATTACTCAGGATTTAGTTCAGTCTAAGAGAAGAATATAGCTCATCATCTCTGTTTAAACAGATCTACAGTGCAGTACACATATACCAATTACTTCAAGGGCCTCTGTTACCTTAGTATTGAAAATATGTAAACTATTCACAGGGTGCCTCAGACTGCAGAGAATGCTACTTGATTGTATGTGACCATGGTCAGTTTACAAATCCTCCTTCAAATCTTTCTACATTCTCCCTTTTTACCACTTACTTACACTTACAGGATTCTTCTATCCTGAAATATACGGTCGTTCATGATCTGTCAAAATAAACAATCTCAGAATTTAAACACTGATTTACAGATAATACATTTGTAGAAGGACTGTGTGAGCCACATAGTACACTAACACATCCTTAACTGTTGCAGATTTCTAAACATTTCTTCATTCTCTAACCAGATGAAACATCTGGATCAACAGAAGTGAGCAGTTGATGCAGTTACATGTCAGTGGTAGTTCCTGCAGTGACATTCAGAGTGCCTTTAGGAGAATCCTACTTAGTTAAAGGGGAAATAAATGCTAACAAGCAAGGGCTTCACCACCTGCCCTTTACCAACACCTTGTGAAACAGCAGCATAAAAAGACAACCTCCCTTGTCATAACTGTGAGGGAAGTATCTTCAAAAATGCTGCTGAAATACTGAAGACTGAAGTTTCTCAAGATCTGTTGAATGGAGAGCAGTATGCGAAGGAAAGCTTGTCAAGGGACTGTACCATGACACCTCCAGTCATCTGATGGCACCAGACTATCTGAAAACTGAAAGCCTCATCTTTGGAGCTAAGTCAGAGAAGGTAGAAACATACATAAAGTTTTCACAGCACTGTGGAACTTTAACGACCATGTTAGAAAGCACATGATATCAGAAACTCCATGAAAGTTTAAAAATATTTGTGGGGAATGAAGATAATTACTACAGATCAGTGAGCTTGTTTCAATGAAGGAGGATCAACTTTGAAATCTTTTGAAGACAGACAACCAAGACAGAATTTCAGGTAAAAAAACCAAGTCATTTTAGACTTGTGTCTCTATTTTGGGAAAGGATATGTTTTGCAGGCAGTGACAATTTCTCCATATGACATCACAAAGCTGTTAAGAGATAAAAATGTCTTTGAGTCAGCACACCAAACCCCGATTGTTTTCTGAGACTGAAAACCAGTTAGGGTATTGTGCTATGGACCACGTGTTGATTTAAAAACATTTACACATGGTTTAAAATACAGTCAGAGATCACTACTGAAACAGCTATTTGAGAATCATGACTGTAGGGAACATTTACAGAGAAGGGACGGGAACATAACCAAGGCGAACCGGGCAGTGGGATGGCAGTAGGGTACCCAAGCACTGACATCTCTGCCTCTTAGTCTTGGCTGGAGTAGGGCAGCAGAAACTGATGGTTCTGCTCTTACACCTTTGATGTCATTAGTACTAAACTGAGCTACACTAGGCACATCTGTAACAGTCAACAACTTAAATCACACCTCTGACAGCAGAGTAGACTTTTCCCTTTGCACAAGGGAAAATTTCTTCAAAGAAATAACTGATCTCCTTCCATATTCAAAGTTGGATGTACCACTAAAAATTAAGTCAACTTGGGTAGACTGTACAGAAATTTCAATCTGCAAAATCCATTCAAATACTCCAGTTTAGCTTTCTGGAAGCCTTTCCCTGGGACACCAGCCTGTGCTCTGTAGCATTCAGTCCCCATAACCGTATTTCCAAGCTCTAAGAATTTTGATAAAATGTATCAGAATTAATTTTGCTGTATTTATTTTATATCCTCCTGTGGTGGGTTGACCTTAGTTGGCTGCCAGGTGTCCATCAGACCTCTTGCTCTGCCTCTCCTCATCAGGACATGAGGATAAAATAAGATGAAAAGCTTCTGGGTTGAAATGAAGACAGTTTAATTAAAAAAAGAGCTGAAACTGGCTCTATCCAACATGGGGGCAGCCCCTGGCCTCTTCTCACCCAAGCCACTTCTGCAGCCACTCTGCTATCAAAATCTTGCCATGTAAACCCAGTACACCTCCTCTCTTTCCACTCTCTCACTTTCTGGCATTCTAGAGCCTCCTAGTACTTGCCTGGGGCAGCACTTATTTTCCAGAGTTTGTTTAGAGCCTACCAACAAAAAAACCAAAAACAAAGATCTGGTCCCTAGGCATCACAACAATGCAAGCAATAGGAAGATAACTATTACTATCAGTAATCATCAATGATCTGGTCCATACACGAAGAGGCAAACAAGAAACTACTGCTACAAGCACCACCACGACAACAACCACAATATCACAACAAACAAACAAAATCTCTTGCCTGACCTTGCAAAAAAAATGAAATAAATTCTTCTAAAACTGCAAAGTATAATTTACATTTGCATACATTTGTGAGATTCGTCCAAGCATTCAGGACATTGCTAATACCGGAGTTGAAACATAATTATTAAAAAACATTTTGGGGGATATATTAGCACTTCCAAAAGAACATAGAAATTTATGGAGATAATTTTCCCTTTCAATGATATGACTCTTATTTAACTCTTTTATGCAAAGTTTCTCCTGCAAAGCTTCCTGCCAGGCCCTTGTAGTCAAAGGCAGGTTGATGTGAACTGTTATTACATAGCATTACTCCTTCATTACAAAATTATACGTTTTATGTACAGCAAAATTGCATAATCTGTGTAATTAGCTCATCTCATTTATTGCTGGCAATGCAAATATCTGTGAAGGTTGAACAGAGGGGAAAGTTGACATCCATTCATAAGGATCCCAACTGTAAACCAGACTGGCTATACTGTCTGCCTTGTCCCAGGGCACAGAAGGCTGAGATGACCATTACCTAGAGGCACCCAAGACACTGATTTATAGTAAATACCTGCTGTAAAATGCAGCAGACCAGAAGCCAACCTGTAAACAGATCAGTGCCTGTGAGCTGGGGCATGGGATGAACAGTTAGAGACAGCTTAACACTGAGAATAGAGAAGTTGAGGATGCTATGTCAGACCCACTGACGCATTAAAGCCCCACAATGCACAGTAAAAAACCTAATCCTTCCCCATTCCTAGATTTCCTTACTTTTCTCTTCTTTTCCCCCTTGTCCTGACAATAGCTTTGTTTCTTGTTCTTACTCAGTATGATTCTTCACTTTCTTTAACCTAGATTTAAGCTGCTTGTTTCACTACCACTTCATTTCAGATGCTTGTGGGCTGCCCAGACCCTAGTGACCCTCTCACACACCTTCACTACTCACAGACAAGTTGCAACTGCATTCAAGGGGCTGATATCAAACGGGAATTAAGCCTTCAGAGGATCAACACACAGCTCCTTTAGATTTAGCATGAAAAGGCATTGCAGAGCCTGATCAAAGGCTTTCCCCCCCCCCCCAACACATGGTCTTTCTCACTTTGTAGCCCGAGTGTATGAATTCCTCTTCATTTGTGCTACAATGTTGCATGATGTATTTGAAGTGTATTCCCCCCACCAAAAAAACCCAAAAAATAAATTTTGAAAAACTTAAAATCAGCTTATGGAAAATGAAGACAATCTCCACTGATAAAGCAGGACAGGATAGTTAAATAATTTATCTTCACTGGATCGAGGAATGAGGCAAAATCAACTGGATGCAATATGTGAGAATAGGTTATGTATTGTACTGGCAAATGTAGCCTAGGAAACATCTCTGCATTGCAGAGAAGAGTACTAAATAGCTGAATAAATGTGATTTTGACAACTAAGCATTTCCTTTGGCACACAGAAAAATTGCAGGTGCTACAGACCAGGAGACCTGCACCAAGACAATAAGGAATGAAAATAAAGAGATACTGATGAGCTGTGAAAACATATGGTTAAACACAGAAATACATTGGTAACTGTAGTGACTAATTACACAGATTAAATATCCAAGCTCATGGATTTTTTGCAAGTCTGAAGATGTTAATTACAATAAGTTCAGTTTTCCCAGAACACACAAAGGGATGTTTTCCATTCAGTTCATATCTTCTTGTTGAAAATAGAAGATTTTTATTGCTGAGAGTCCTGGAGACAACGGTATTAAGACATTGAAATCCAGCTGCCTGCTTAGCACTTTGTACATCTGAAAGTCTTCATATGAAAACTCTTATAAAGGACTGCAAAACACAGATTCTGTCCTCAAAATTGTTCTGCTCCACCCCAAAGAAATCAATGATACTGAGGAATAGAGGCGACATATTACCAGGGAACTCCTTGCATTAAACCAAAGAAACAGGAGAGAAGTTACAGAGTTAGAAGGCTTCAGAGTTCCTGATTTATTTGAGTTACTTTACAAAGGGCAAGGCTGAAGGACAGGAGACTGAAGCAGCTTGCCTGAGGTCAATTGCAGGGTATGAAATAGGCATTTACTGTCTGTTCTGACAGTTACAAGCTGCATTCAGCACGACATTACACTAGTCCTACCCCTTTCAAACTGGTACAACCACAAACACTGTCTCTTGACTGCAGAAGGGTACCAGAACAACCCCACAGTTAGTGACATCCCAGATGGACCAATGCAAACTGTGGTCAGGTAAGTCTTTGCACTCATGTTGAAACCTGCTCCTTTAAGGCAGCATAGTCAGAACCAAAGTGGTTCTGTATTGTGAGGTTGTGGTCCTGTCACATGCCTGCCCACCAACTCAGGGGACAAGACAGCCACAGGAGGGAAAAGAGCAAGAAATGATCAGGAAGGGAACTAGTCTATGAACATCTTCTCCCACAGAAGCATGGAAAGAGGGAAAGTACTTAGGCTAAATACTAAAAATCAAGCTGCACATAACTTTTTCATTTACAAGACAGATATGTTGGCTCTGACATTTTCTTCTGTTGAGTTTTAATTTGCTCAGAGACTCTGGTGGCACTGCTGTTGGTAATTGTGTCTGTTACTCTATGCTGCCTGCCTTGGATGCAGTACAGCATGTATCACCTGTTCTTTATATTTGGTATTTAACCAATTCCCTTCTCTCACCTGCTGTTCTTCGAGATCAGATCTCAAGAGTTTTGTTTGTTGTCTCACAGCTGGCAGCCAGCATGCACGGCACTCCAGTTCCTCACAAATGCTTTCTGCATGTCTCCTAACGTTTGCCCCATCTACCCGTCAAGGTTCATGTAGGGCATTCTTTGACAGCCCTAATATGTAGCCATTCCTCACCTGTGTTCTGTCATGCCATCCTCCCATCTAACCTCACAACACTTTGTCCTTAATTATCTAGAAGCTGGTGGCTGCTTCTCACCTCTGCACACCTGCCATGTTACACTGCCAGCGCTTACTCCTGCATAATGGCATTTCTACATTTTAAATCACTTAACTAAAGTCTTCTGCAGAACTCCCACCTCACTCATTCCTACAGCAACTCTTAACTCAAGTTCTTCTCCAGACACAAGGTCTCTGACCCTGTGCTCACTGTCACCTCATCCAGTAACCTCTCTTTCCATAGTCAAGGTACTTGGTTGACACCCCTGCTCTTCCTCTATCTTTTTTTTCCCCCTCATACTTCCATTCTTCCTGCAACCTTTTGTAATTGCAGAGGAGAAATAAATTAGCAGTGGAAGCCAGTCACTCCCAGTGAGATGAAAAAATCTTTTAACTCTGAGCACTGTTATGTGTATTTCCCAAAAGTGTCATTCAGATGTGGCAGGGCTCCTGCATCAGACATTTACCTCATTACTTGGATGAAGCTCCAGGCTCGTTGGAGGGACATCCAAACAAAGTCACTGGTGCTCTCTTCTGACAGTTGAACAGAAGGTTTATTCCTCTTACCCCAAGGTAGAGGAGAATGTGGATACCAAAGTCAGAGTTCAAGTTTCCAGCAAGCAGTATGCAAGACCCAGATATTTGAACCTTCCAGCACTCAAACTGCTTAACTTCATCTCAAGGAAGCTATTTTTATCTGGTTCTTCTACCTTGAGCTCATAGCTTTTTTGAATGAGCCATCAATGAGTCATCCACGTTTCAGGATTAAATCAAAGCAATTAGCCCTGCCTTTTCCAGCTGATTTTCATTAAGGTAACATGGCAACTAGACAAAGGTCAGTGCCCTGTGAGTTTCACTCGATTCCCCTAAAGACAAGTGAAGGATGAACTAAAACAAGTAAAATGGTGCACAAAAATTACACATGAATAAGTATATGGAATCAAAACAAGAGACCAAGACTACTCTCACTCTGTTGCACATCGTGTAATACAAAATCTTCATATTCTCCTTATAGCTCAAGTGTACTAGAAATGAAAAAACACCACCACTAAATGTGATGTCACAGGTGTCCATGAAGAACAAAAGCCTGATGATAGAGACCACTGAAGGATTCATTTGAAATCTGCGTGGCTATTCATGGTACTTTCTGTGCCTAGTCAGGTTACTGTGGGGAATGGGAAAATAGGACTGGGGTTTTGATAGAGAGCCTAGAAGAGGTTAACGCACTGAAGGCAAACAGGAGGCTTACAAGTTATCTAACCAGTTGAAAAAGTGATGAAAAAATAACAACACAGATTCTCTCAAGGCCCTGTAACTGGAACAAGCGTGGTGAGGTGTTCCACCTCTCCTTGTCCATGTGCTGATGTAATCATAGTAATGCAGTCATCGATCCACAGCTGAGATCTAACAGAGAATCAGTAAGATAGGGATCTCTAGGAAATGCTTTACACCCATTTGCTGAAAAATCCAACTATTATTTATCATACTTCTAGTTACAGGAGAGCATTTTACATACTCCCAAGACATTATAAACTGAAACACACTACTATGATGCCAGTGCTCTTCCAACACACTTGTGCCTCTCGTTCAGCTCAGAGACCCTTTTATTTCCCTCAGCATCCACTGAAGGAATAAAACAAAGTGCTTGTGTGTGAATAAAACTGCTATTATTGTTGCCGGAATTTATTTTACAGGAGAAATGTGCAGTGAATATAAGAGAAATGAAGGGGTTAAGAACAGGTTAGAATGAAAAACACAAGGCCAGGCTGAGAATGGGTTTGTCGGTGGATAAGGATGACTTAACTACAAGATAAGACCTCTGTGGTGATCTTTTATCTCTCCCCTGAGAAAGAATAAGAACAGAAGCAAAACTCAGTATTCATACTACTACAGCCTCCCTCCCTGGGACTGGGAAATGCAATGCACCATCATAGCTGCATCCCTGTCCTTTTTGGGACTTAGGCTTTGAAACAGAAAGCAGATCCAAATAGAACTTTGTCCTCTCATTTCTCAAACAAAACAAACCAAAAGCCTTCTTATCTTAGTGCTATAAAGATTTGTTAGTCAGCTTTGGCACAGTGCTGCCAGCCAACAGGTGGAAATGTGCATTTTTAGAGACGCCTAACAAAAGGGAGACATTTGTTAAATATTGGCACAGTAATGGGACAAGTGAGTGAGTTTATACATGAGGTTTATGGGAAGTGGGAAATTCAGAAGATCAGATTAGATGGCTAAAATGAACCAAAAATGCATTTATGGGATCCTGGGTTTCTTTAGTACAAAGTATTGGCAAGGAAGAATGAAAGAAGTTCACTCTACAGAGGTCTTGTGAGCTGGTGGCACCGGTAGCTGGCTCAACACAGCCCCACACCACTCAGAGGACAAGTATACGACTGTGCAAATCCCTGCAGCTTCCCACCCAAGATGTCACTATCCACATCCTGAGGCAAGGAGCTCTCAGAACATAAGCCCTTGAAGAAAAGGCCTTCTTACATCAGGGGTCTCTCTCCAACCACCCCACCCCACCCCCAGCTCCTGGGACAGAAGAAACTCTTACCCAGCATCCTACCCAGCAGCAACCTGCCAGGTGCTTTCTCTATGAAAGCCTAACACTCTCTCTGAAATGCTCCCTGCTTCGCATCAGCCCATCATTCCCTGCCTTTTACTCTATTGTCCTGGAAATAATAGGGCATCCCCAGTTTATGATACCTAGAAAACCATTTCCAGCAACCAAACATCTACTGTTTGCACTGGTTTCCAAGCAGAGCTCAGAGGATTCAGTTGGTCAAGTGTATTAAGATCAGCACAGAAACTAAGATTCTTGAAAATACCCTCTGCTTCCGAAGTCTGCATTAGCTACTCTAGTTGAAAAACAGCAATCTCTGTAGCAAACAAACAAACAAACATGGCAAGCCTGGAGATTCTGCAAGTAGTAATGACTACTCAACATGTACTTTGAAATACATAAATGCTGATGTTTCAGGGATTACTGGCATAATTCAGCAATAATTAAGCTAAAATTCTTAGCATAAAAGAATCACTAGGAATTCACATCTAAGTTTAGTTAAAAAGGTGAAGATGCACTAGCAAAGTAACTTCCTAACTTCCTTCTCTGTCTCATTTCAATAACACATTTTCTGTTTTCCAAATCTCCATTGGCTCCCTGGCTGACTCAAGATGGTAAGGAACTGCATTAATTCTTGTGTCACTGTATGGTCGGTGCTTTCCAACCCCCAGGGGTTTTGGATAATTCAACTGCATTGGGAAGGTGTCTTTCTTCTTCTGTTTTCCTAGGGAAAACTCTTCATGCGGTCTGGAGGGTTTTTTCTGTTGTTTTTGTTTTTAAAAACTGAGTTTCTGTTCCTATCATTTGCTTCAATGTATTGCTTCTCACTGCACAAGTCTCATACAGAGCAGCATCTGGCCCTCTGTTATTCCCAGAATTGCAAAGAAGCCAGCATAAAGCAATCTGAGTTTTACTGATTTTATGAATTTGTCCCAAGACCTACCAATTACAGACACTATGAATAACATCTGAGGGGAATGAAACTGCACTGAAAAAGGAAAATTTCTACTAAAAATCTATTCCACTCCAATTTCCATGGGAAACCATATTTTTCATTGGCTTCTCAAGCTAATAAGAATGCCTATTCTAATCAGGATGTTAAGTTATAAGCAATACTGGGGTCCAAAACTGAGTAACAGATTCCCTTCCACTGGATGGCAGACCATGAGCAAAGACTTGTGTGACTTTCGGAGCCTGAGAACTTTACTTGGACGAGAACACATCATTGTTTTTCCAAGCCATAGAAATTGCAAAGATTCATCATTACATGAACTGCAAAGATGGTTCCATGTCACTGAAGAACAGAGAGGAAAATACAAAGAAACTAAATCCAGTCAACAGACTCACTGACCCGCAGAACACCCTTCCCATGAGCAACACGCAAGTTCAGCAGTCACTGCTGAGAAGGGTATCGTCCCACTGTTAATATACCTATTTGTTAGTTTCGTTAAATGGGAGCACCTTGAGCATCTGCCAAGTACCTGAGGGTCAACAGGGAGAATCTAATAGGGGACAGCACTCAGGCAGGAGAGATGAGGTCGACGCAATAGGAAGCAGTACAGCAATGATCATGGTGTGTACAGCAAGGAGGAATCCCTGCATCATCCGAATGCAGTTTCTTGTTGACTGCTTAAGCTTCTTTGATAGACTCGCTTCACACCTGAATGGCTACATTACGTTTTGCATAGCTCCACGTCTTCTAACTTAACACATACCTGCCTGGGAACAAAGCTTAGCACTTCACTTTCTTTAGCCTTCCAGAGCAGCGCTGGTGAAACCACCAACAACCACCTACCTTCAGCCAGTGACCTGCTCTCATCAAATGCTCCACAAAGGCAGTGACAGCAGGGTTCCTTCCAGAACATCCTCCACCTCCTCTTCCTCTATGTCCTTGTCCCCAGTTCATTTCACTGAGTCTCTTTTACCACCCAGCAGGATGGGGAAGCTGCAGAGGCAGCACTGTCGGTACTTAGAGCAGGACAAAGGCCAGGACAACTACTGACATCAGTTTTCCTTTACCCCATCCATTATTTCCACACCCAAGTGACCCAGTGCAGATGCCTGTGGACACTTTACCTGCACTTTAAGTGACACCCTGTGGCTGAGAGGAGGAATTACGGGTGACCCTTCCTTCAGTGGCACTCTCCCTAAGGTTTTCTGACAATAAACACAGAGGCTGAAAGCCAGTGAGTCGCTGGCAGTCTCAGGTGTTCAGTGACTGGAGGGAACAGCCTGCTTCCACCTTCCTTGACCTCGTCCTCCCACAGCTTGGCTGGATGGAAAATGGGCCATAAGGCAGAACAAAACAAGAAATTCCACATCCACAAGTGTCCACACTAGGTGTAGCTGGGTGGGATTTCCTCTCATTTTGACATTGTGAGATGAGGATTACCGGCTTTGTCTCCCTTCGTAATGTATGTAATGCTTTTCCGTTCCCATATGTTCCTGAGCTATTCACTCTTCCACTCCTCCCCTGGCCCCTGAAGCACACGATTTTGCAAGCATCGTCTAATTCCTAACTTGTGAGAAGAAACTGAACCTCAGTCCATCTGTTTGCCAGCTGGTAGTTGCTGTCAGCTTAGACAACAGCTCGCTATCTCATGCAAGTTGCAGAGGTGGATGGGGCAGCTTCCTTAGAGAGAGGGTCACAGAAGCTTCCAAGAATAATGTGGGCAATGCTGTGTTTGCTGACCCTCCTGAAAGCAACAAAGTTAAGAGCCCTTTCAGAGACTTGTCACTGCTCTCCCTCTGTGACAAGCCACTTTCTCCAGCAATCCTGGGGATTTACCTGAAGGGTAAAGCAAAAGACTGGGCCTCTTGCTGCTGCTGTCAGGTCTGATTGACTCCGGCAGAGGATCAGATGGGCTTGATGCAGAAAGGCAGCAGCTATTCCTGGCTCTGGGAAATGTGTAAACTCTGCTTCAAAAGTCAAGCCTAAACTTAAGAGACTCCCAATCAGATAAAATAAGATCATAGCAAAGCCACTTCATAACTTACTAGTGGAGAACAAAAATACTAATCAGTGTTTAACTGCCGGAGAAAAGGTCCCTGACCATGACTGAAGTAACATTAACAATCTTCTTATTTTACTACATGCAATTAACTTGTATTCTGTGCTCAATGAAGAAATCACATGTTTCACAGGATAATAGTAGCAGGAGCAAGAAAAGACACGTTCTTTTCATTCCTCATTTTAAATATTGTTTTCATCAATCTTCTTCCAACTGCAAAATCAGAGCCATCTCTTACTCCAAATTATGCTTCACAATGGAAAGAAAAAAAGAAGGAAAACTTGAGGGGGAAAAAAGTAAAACTTCTCCCATCTGTGCATGCACTCAAATCAAGTGCCTCCCACTGCTGTATTTGTGGAAGAAGTCAGCCTAAACCAACGACAGGGAATGAACAAAGATGGTTGAAATCTTAATCTGGATACAGTGCTATTGGAGTCAGGCTGACCTAATCAACTGCAGATTTGGTCTCCTCAGAGAGAAGCTTTACAAGCTTAAAAATTATTTTTTATTTCCTCCCCCAGAATTCCAGTTCTGGCCTTTTTCCTCTGCCATGTTTGTTTAGTTCCTTATCTCTCTCCTTTCTTTAACTTCCATGTATTCCTGACTCCTTAGCTGAAAATACAATATTGGTCACCCCAGGATGGCTAAAACATGAATTCTGTGAGATTGCAAACTTTTTTTTTTTTTTGTTACAGCCTTTTCCTAGCTAGTTCATACTTAAAGTTGGCTACAAAACATTTCTTCTTACCCCAGATTTCCTTCTGTCATTAAACAGTGCAGCAAGAGGTATGAGGTGGGAGTAGTTTTAGGGCTTCACAGTACTTTTCTGAGTCTGAAAATGCTCATGCATTGCCTACCGAAAACAGAAGGTTGTATATTTGATCTTTGAAACTCTTATTTCAGAAATGTCTTTTAAATATCTAGAGACCTTCAATCTAAATGGCAGCACATCAGCACTGCTTAGCACCTGCTGCCTTTCAGGCTGGGATACTTTCTCTCACCTTGTCCTTTTCCCCAGCCCACACCACAGCTGCATCTCCTCCCTGCATCGAACTGTGCCTCCACTCATGCTTACAAGGCTGTGTTGATAGGTATTTTATTTCTGTCTCTCCAATAAAGACGAAAGGCCACAGAGCATAAAGGATCTCTGTCTCTTACAAAGGGATTTAGCTTTCAAAAATGCACCCTTTAGAATAACCAGAATAACCACTGACAAAGTAAATCATGTGAATGTGATCAACAGGTGCTCAAGACACTAAAATACACAAGCAAAAATGTTAATTGATCCTCTAGGCTAGCCACTTACACAAGTGCACATTCTCATAATTATCAGGACAGGTCTTACCCATATAGTATGAACACGACTCTGTGGCCAATGATTTCCAAGCAAGGCTCATGTTTTATATGCAAGCTGAATCCACCACTCCAGAAGAACTTTGAACAATAACTAATCAGAAAGAAAAGCAGCAGAGGTTAGATCTTGATGAAAGAATGGCTGTTTAACCTATGAAAATTAGCTTTTTTAAAAAATAAATCATCTCTTTAACCCCTTTCAAAAAAAGGGGGATGCAAAACAGAAGAGCAATTAATTCACTTCTTCACCCTTCCTTCAGCACACAAAAGATTATTTGCCTCTGCTCAAGATGAGACCACAAAGAACTGCAGGCATTTTTCTTTCACTGCCGAGTAAGCCATGTCAATAGGTACAAGTGTGATACTTGTGCCAATGGCTCTTTCTTCCATGTCCACCCGTGTGAACAACAGCCCAGCTGCTAAGTCACCAACCCTTTCCAAATGATTCTCAACAAGGCAGCTGCTTATAGGGGCCATCAAGGAACACACGGTGTTCACACCCTCAGAACAAGGAGTAGGCAAGGAGGGACCAAATCCCCACCAGTGCAAGACTAGCAGTGCCTGTCTGCCCATTTTCAGCAGCATACTCCCTGGAGAAGACAAAGGTGCTTTTTGCAATTCTCAAAACAGTCATATGAAGTGCCTATCTTAGTCAAAGAACTTTCCTGTACTGAGAGAGAAAGAGAGGGGGGTTTGCAGAGAGAGACTTGGAGCTATAGAGACCTTTTATTCCTGTCAATCACAAAAGCAGTTTGAGCTCAGTCCCCAGGGGTGGGTCCAGCTCAGCTCAACAGACACCCAGGGATGAATTCAGGGGCTTAAACACAGGCATCAGATCATTCAGCTTAGAGTATCTGCAACAGCTATGTAGCCTTGAGGATAAACCACAAACCTACACAAGACCTGGGTCCTCTGAAACAGGAACTAGACACCAGACAAAATACCCCTGGACATACCAAATGGCACTAACATTTCTGCATGGGCTACTGAACTGATCTACACGTTTAGGCTGAGCTGAGTAACTCTCTGGGCTTCACCCCCTGTATCAATTAGAGCTCCATTAACTTGTATTACAGCTTAGATACTTAAATTAGCTGTTGATACCTACTTGGAAATACCTAGATTTGTGTGTCTTAATCTGAAAGACGGAAGCCTTTAAATGCTTCCACCTCCTGCCTGCAACCAGCACAAACCAAGCAGAGCAGCGACCGATGGACAGGTCTCACCATGGAATACCCCTCTGCTGCACCAGCTGTGTAGACAAACTCAAATCAGACAGCTAAGGCTCCAAGAGTCAACACTTACTGTCCATCAGATGAACATATAATTCTGGATATCCCCATTGCACAGCGCAGTTTGTAGGCAAAGGAAAGAGCTAAAGTAGATATACTTTAGCCTGTAACATGCTGTAAGCATTCGCATGTACAACCATGTTTTTTACAATCAGGAAAAGAAGTCTCATTACTTCCCATTTGCTGAATTAATCAAGCTTCAGGATATCCTAATAAGTGACTTACTCTGTTTTTTAAACAAGGATAAAAGCTTCACACTGTCAAAGCATAAACACATCTAGAGGGCAGCAATGATATTGTCATTTTTAGCTAAATATAGAACCTGAGCAGAGACAAGTGCACAGCCACACACTGCACCAACACATACATTCCGCTCCCACCCCCACGCCACCACCCCACACACCCCCACCACTTAAGAATAATACATATAGTTTTGCTGCAAAATTGCAAAGCTATAAGTGTATGGCATCATTTTGAGATCCTTGGTCAAAAAACATTTTGCTTATATTCACAAACCATACGGCAAGGTAACCAGATCTTGATTTGTCAGTGTGACTTTATTTCCCAAATAAAAAGGGAGGGAAAAAAATCACCAAAATAACCAAGTGTTACAGATGAAAAATACTCACAGACTGACAAACTTCGTTTTACAAATCCAGCTGAAACTTATCTGAGTCACTCAGCAGTTCCCAAGAGACACACAGGAACACACGCACAAAATCACCATGGGAATTTTTTGCAGCTAGAATGGAAATATTTTATGCAAACAGTTTATTCTATAGCAGCAAACAGGAGGGGGAATTTTTATGCAGTAGTTCCTGAGTTTTTTGACTCAAATACTCTTTCATTAAATTTTGCTGGCATATTGCAGGGTTTGATAGCATTCCCCATCTGAGCACTCAGGGATTCTGAGTTAGAACGAACATCAAAAAATGATCGTTGACAAGATGGATACCAAGCCAGGCAGTTCCATCCAAAGCATTTGATGAGCTGATCTGTGGAGCAATCTATATATCGCATTTTGTCTTGAATTCCATACAATACATGCACAGAGACTATAATAAGGCGCAGAAATAGCCCCATGACTACCAGAACTTGGGCAGTCTGGTTTGCCATGGATCAGTGTCTTGACTGAGTCTGGTTTAAGTTTTTCATACAGTTCAGGCACTTCCCGACCTGGATTTTCTAGTATCTGCAATGTAAAAGTTTTCATTTCTGGGAAATGCTACTGGGTTCATTCCCTCCAGCTGATGAATTACTTTTATGAAACTGGTAGAACTTGGAATCTTTGAGAGCTTCATTTCTAAAAACAAAACACACAAAAACCCCCAACTGAAATCGATGCAAAATTTCTATACACATTAGAATGGGAAATATAGCCACAGCCATACAAAACCAAACTAAAGATATGCTATAGTTCCTAAAACATGGCAGCTTGCAAACACAGGAAGCATGACAGTATAATAAATAGCTGAGTTACGACCTAGAACTGGATAAGCCCTTATGGGAGAAGGACATTGCACAGTACTTTTTCTAAACTTGTCTGTTTTCACTCTCTAAACCAATTCAGTACAATGTTACACGCCATCATTTCTCACTTTGCCTCATCAAAATGCACAACAAAACAGGACAAAACTACACGACATGTCCTAGGCAGAAATCTTACGTTGATCTAAGTCATCTCCTGATCAAAACTTCACTTTGCAGCTGTATTATTCACTTCTGAAATTTGCAAGATCTATTTCCCATTTTTTATCAGTTGTCTGTACTTATTTTATTATCTGCATGAGGTACACAGCCTAGGTTTTTAAGCACATTGAGTCTTATTACAAATGGTCCTCCTGTCAGCCCACAAATGAACTTGGTGAAATGCAAGGAAAAGTAGTCAGACCGCAGCAGTATTTGGCCTTCCCCAACTTTGAACATGTTCTGTGTGTACTAATTTCCACATCTTTCAAATCACAAAAGAGATCGCACCTCGGTATTTACATCTTACCCTGCTGTCCTACCATTTTCCCAAGCCTTGATCACCAACTACTATCTCCCAAGAAGCTACTGATTTTACAAGTTGACTCAAATCTTGGTATATTCTTTCCAGTCCTTTTCTGCACCACAACTTGGAAGAGCTACACACATGGAGGCATATAAGATCAACTGAAAGCCACCTACAGTGGCTTCAGTGTACTTTGGTTCTCTATTGCAAGCTACATATGCTACCACATCTGGGTACCAGTATGCACTACCAATCAGTCCTGCAGACATATGTTTTCTTAATGTGTCTACTCACACTTTACGTTGAAAGGAGAAAAATGTTCATTTCCCTAGACTATGACAAAATAATGCTTCAGCATTCCAGTAATCTATTTTCATCAGTCTTTAGTTAGCATGCCATTGTTTTAAGAGCAATGAATGTTAAGAAAATGTATTAGCACTGTAATACAAGCAGTAGCCACCATTGAGAAGGAGAGAAGCAGGGAAGAACTTTAAATCAGGTCATTGATGAACTACTGAAAGCACAAACAGAGTTTATAAAAATAAAATGGGGCATTCAAGGTTTTATTTCTTCTATATACAGGAAACACATTTAAATTCTCTCAAATGTGTTTACGATATAAATATGGAATCATTCATAATGCATTTCTTTCTTTCTTTTTATTTTTTTCCTTCCCTCTATCCTTTTAGAGAAACAAAAATGAGGCAATGGAAATACTGACATCCCTCACCGAAAAAAGGAAACAGGGGAAAAAGAAGCCATACTGCTTTAAGGTATCTTTTCCATGGCTGTTCCTTAAGGGTCCATTCTGATACACTTGCTCTTGTCTGAGCTGTCCTTAATTCCCAGAAATTTTCTTCTAACCTCAAATGAGACTGTAAAGGTAGTGGACTACCTGCAATAATCAAAGACAGCACAACCCAGCCCTCTGCATGTTCCTGCCTATTTCATTGCAGAGAGCACAGGTCAGAGAATATAGGGTTTGAGGATGATCTTGCAGTTGTCTGAGGTAACCTCCTTACTCTGCTCAAAGTCAAGGATGACAGAAGCTGGTCCCTAAGAACAAATCTGGAAGAGGGCTTTGTTTTGCATAGCAAACCCACAGAACTTTTGTCTAGTTATCTGACCCTTGACACCTAGAGCTGGGGAAAGAATAAACTCACTTTCAACAAGTTAAAAAATAAGGCCTAAGATGACAGGGTCATTCTTTTACAGGACTTACTGAGAATGCTAGTCCCACAAAATTAGCACTACCTGAAAATTAGATTACTAACACCTGAGCGACAATTCAGAGTGAAACGCAGAATTAAATGTCACCATGGTCAAAAGCACACTGAGCAGTCTGAAAAAAATGAGTGACAAACAAGTGGGTACACATATTTGGAACTAATACGTTAAAACTTCTTAACGAAAGGTCCGAACAATATTAACAGATAAGGAAAAGGAAATGAGTGCCTCGGTCCGACAGCCTGAGTAATAAATTTTTAGTGAGTCATCATGATTGTTTACTTCTAAGACTAAAGCATCAGTTTCAAGAGATTTCTAAGGAGCCCCCATGCTCCCTCGTTTTGAATATTATTTGCCTCATAATATCCTCTACTGTTTCCCTTGCAGTAATGATGCAGCCACTCCAGCCTCATAAGCCAGCCGCTGAAGTTACTAAACAGATTCCAGACCACAGCCTTCTGTTTGCTAGATACAACTTCCAACCCAGTTTGTCCCCCGGTTCACACAGACAGCTTCTGAAAGGGAGTGTCCTTTCAAAATACAGTTCTTGGGCATTAAGACTAAATACTTCACAAGCCAAAGGTTCTTTAATTCTCCTGGCTGAAGCACTGCTATACATATCTACACATGAACAAACACACAAAGCATGGTATACCAGCCTTAGATGGCAGAGGAAATTTTTGCCCAGATATACCTAATACACTTAAGTAAAGAGGAATCGGTGTCCAAAAGTCTGTGCTTTTGAGAAATCTGCATCATTCCAGACAGGAATTTTGAATACAGGCTGGAATGTGGAGGAAATGTTGATTCCCAGGGAAACACTTTTTTACTTTTTTTTAAATGGAAAATATATTCTGGGTCTCCCCAGGCGCCTTCTCAACACCAGATCCGTGGGAGAGGGAAAGGAGTTTGTACTTACTTGTGGTGTTGTATTTGATCCCATTGAAGAACTCCGGGCAGGGTCTCTCTACTAGTTCCCCTGCAGAGGTTCTGGGCCAGCAGGTCCCGATCTGATCAGTGGTGGCATTGCAGTACGGACCTTTTGCATTAAAAAAGGAGACAGAAAGGGAAAAAGAAGCAGCTGAGAAAGCACAAAAGTGACACACTGCATCACAAAGTAAACGGAATCTTAGCACTTATAAAGCTTTTGCCAGCCTTGTGCTAAGTAATGTCTCCTACCATCAAAGCCCAGGAAAGGGATAGAGGAACTCTCTAAAAAAGCCTCTTGTAAACGATCCAGGAGGCTGCAGTTGACATCAAATTCTTCTAAGATGAACTGAGATATGGTCACATCCATTATTCCCCCCGGGACTGCTGGACTGGATGAGGCTCCTTCCCCCTTTTCTGGTTTTGGGGTGGTTTTTTTGTCCCCTCTCCTTTCTTCCCTTCTGGAAACCAACGCACATCAAGCTGCGGACACCCTGCAATCTCGTGTGTGTGTGTGTGTGTGTGTGTGTGAGCCTCTCCTCCGCCCAGCCTGCTGACAACTTGGCTGAGAGTCTGCGTCTGGCTGCGCGGTTCAATCCTGCGAGCTCCTCTCCGCTGTAAGACAGCCGCTGAGGGACCAATGGGATCGCGCTGAGCGCGGGGGAAGGGGCTCGCGTCTCCCAGCCAGCTCCCCCGGGCTAGCGGCGCTCCGTGCCGCCTCACGCTGCCAGGCTGGTGCGCTGCTCTCTCTCCATCCCTCTTCTCACTCTCTCCCTCTCTCTCTCTCTCTCACACGCGCACACGCTCACCGACACACACCGAGACGGGTTTATTGTTGGCTTCGGGGATGAGCACTTTTGCGAAAATAGTCACTGCAAATTAGAGCCAGGGAGAAAAAGAAAAGCCGCCAGATGAATGTAACTCCTCCAGCTTTTTGTGAAGCAAAGCCATTCCTGCCTTTACTGGGTGGAAGTGAGGATGAGCACAGATGCTTGGACAGGGAGAGAAAAGAAGGGACCCAGTTCAGTAGCTGCAGTACTGGATCCTAGGCATGCCTTGACAAAGAAGAGAAATAATAAAAGCTGGGATGAGGGAGGTGGTCTGATAGAAGGGAGGCATCAGAACAAAGGAATATGGAGTCATGATCCCCAGGAAAGGCAAAGTGGGGAGAGTGAGAGAAGGGTTGGGAGCCTAGCCTGGGAGAAGCAAGGCACAGAGGCAACACATCTTTCAGCCACTCATGCGGATGGGATGGGGTGGACAGTAGAGTAGAGCAAGGCACAGAGAGCAGAGGAGAGCTTTTGAGCCAAGGATGGACCATTCAGGGGACAAGGAATAAAAGAAAAGCCACTCTCTCATCTTCCAATGGTAGGAGGGAGCAAGCATTTCAGAAAGGATAAGCACCCACACTGATCCAGGAAGCAAGAGGAAGAGGCTCTAAGCAAGGAGACCAGGATGTGGGGAGAGAGGGAAGAGTAAAGGGCTTGACAAGCTGAGGTCATTATGGAACAGGATAAGAAGGCTCTGGGGAAGGGGAAAGATGAGAAGAAGTTTGGAGGGAGCTGCCCAGATGGTTGGTCAACTTCTGGGAAATCAAAGCTCATTACAATGGGAACTGGGTGAAGTTCTGCACTCTGCGACATGCTGGAGAGCAGCCCTTCTGACTTGCTACATCAGGATATAAGGAATTCTTCACAAAAAAGTGTCAAAAACTTGTTAAGGAGGGTCACCTAGGATCAAGGACTCAGAAAGATCATAGGAAGCAAATAGAAAATTGACTTGTCAGGGAGAAAAGCAAGATAAGTGTATATGCTAGTAGTAGAGATGAATGCAGAAACAGAAGGTAAGGACAGTAAAGAAGTTTTGACAGAAAGAAAGGGATCCAGAAATGAACTGCTATTTACAGTCTCTGTTCACAGGTTTAGATTGGACACGATGCTTACACCGAGTTCAAAGCAGTGGTATAGGACTTCCTATGGCATCTATCTCCCATCCTGCAATGACCTGGATTTTCCCTTTACTCATATTTAAGAATGAAGGGCTTTATTCTTTACTCTCCAAGGACCAAAATAATTGTGTTATCCAAAGAAAGGAAAAAGAAAAAAAAAATCACTGGTTAAAACAGCAAATAAATTAACAACATGTACTGATGAAAGAACTAGATGCTCTTTTGCCATCTGGGAATCTGGAGATTTTTTAACATTTCAGATTGCAAGGGAGAGAGGGGAGGAGTGCCGTTGTGGTTTTGGGATGAATGTTTTTGTTTTAAATATGTACCACTCCACAAAAATAACAAGTGTCCTAACAGCAGCATGATATTCTGAGGCAAGAAACTCTGTTTCTCTCTCTGGAACCATGATCTCCTTTCCAAGTGAATGTTCCCAAAATTGCAACCCTTCTTGAGAAATCTGCATTTCAACAAATTGACCATTGTAAACACCACCATATCTCTTTTTCTCATGCATCTCTAATGCCAAAATACAGAAGAGAAAACTTCTTTAGCATTATTCACACAACATGACCACACTATCACGCTGGTTGTCTTTAAACAAGGCTTTGAGGAGAAAACCTAATTACTTGAACTTTCAAGTGAGGGGGATACAGGGTCCTCTAAATCTCTAAGCAATTCACAGACATCTAACCCTCAAAGTATCTTCAGCTCTACAGTTTAAGTTTCTTCACCTTTTCCTGACAGTGCAGTTGAGTTCAGAAAACTTATTTTTGTTCTTCAAGTACAGCCTTTCAGTGCTGTCTATGAGATCTTCTCAGAAGACAGCATTTGTAAGTGCAGAACAGCATCACTGAGCCCCGTGGCCATTTCAATCGAGGAAGAACTGATCGGTGACTAGGGCACTTGTCCAGGATGCCTAGAAGATATTTTTTTTTCTGTTTCTGCTGCCTCTCTGAAGGGTAAAAATCATACAGCCTGGCCAAAAGTCTTTATTTCTCACCTACTGTCTGCCTTGTGTTTTCTCACACTATTTCTGCAACACCTACCAAACTGGAATCAAAAACTTTGCTGGAGGCTTTGGGCACTAGAGTTTCCTGAATTTTCAGAGGTATGAATCACTTAATAAGGTAAAAAACAAAACAAAACAAAAACAGTTTCAAAAAATTAATTACTTTCAAATTCAGTAAACGTTTCACATTCCTAAATGCTGCCCTGTATTGTCCAGCATAAACACTTGAAGATTTTTCAAATGGTTCAAATATTACAGAGTCAAGCACTAAGCTGGATTTCATTTCAAAACTCTTCTTTATTGTGGTTAACACCCAAAACAACAGCCCAGAATTAAACTAAATATTTTTTCAGGATTAAAAGAATGATTTTTTCATTTACGTGAGAAAAGCTAGAACATCTTCAATTTAAACTGATACATCCCTCCATCTTTTTAGTTCAGCTAACTTCAGAAAACCAGAAGCAGTACATACCGCACAGAAAATGCTATTATATCCCATATATTTAACAACCGGGAAAAAAACCAAACCACTCCAAAAAATCAGAGGTGACGAACAAATTTGGCTAGGAATAAATCTGAATGAAGAAAAGAATGATTTGTTGTTCTTCAGTCCACAAAGTAGCACCATTCTTTAATAATCCCTTCCCAATTCTCCTGTAGATTCTTGACGAAAAACTACTTTTGCAAGTCTCTCTGGTACAATTAACTACTTAGTGAAAGTTTGATTCTGGCTGGATCCAGTCACATCCTGACCATGTCACTTTGATTCATTTGATGTGACAACGTTGCTCTTTATAAAAGAAGCAAATGCAAGTAAATGAAAGATTGACAGAAATATTGTAGCTGCTGATGCAGTACCCCTCCATGATGCATTTGATACAAATGGCTACCAGATCTTGCAAGCCTATCAGTAGCAGAGGTTTGCCTTAAAAATCACTGAGCAACCCAAGAAAGCTAGCAATTGCATTTGGCAGGCAGAAAAAACTTTGTCAACTTAAAAGTAGGCTTGTTCCTATGTGTTGGTATTCACTGATTTGTGTGGGGACATATGCAAGACATATGCACAACCAATCTGTATAAGAACATCTGAATATGCAAAGTTATGGAAGTGCACAAGACAGAAATAAACATGAAAACACATACACAGCTCAGTAAACCTCTTTTACTGAAGATATATCGGAAAGTGACCTACAGGTCTTCTAGTAAAGGGATGAGCCCTGCTCATAAATAAGATAGAGTATTCCCTGGTAATGGAAATCTTGCACCACTGTTACACAGCTGGTTTCTCAATCCCCAACCCAACCCACAGTTGGCAGAATTAGCCAGAGGATAGCTTTTACTTTGCCCCACTAACAGTGACTAACAAGGATGACATTGTGCTGTTTAACCAGCAACACCAAAGCTCAGCTCTGTGCAGACTCAGGGAGCCAACATACGTGTTTGTGTAGGGTGGCAGTACCTTCAGAACCAGCTGACTGCCCCTTGATCACGTCTGCTAGAAGTACCTCTTCTGCTCAGACACTCAACCTCCAAAAAAACAAGAGACCACTATATATTTCAATACCCAAGATGGTTATTGGGGGTGGTGGTGGGGGGAAGTAAAAGGAAAAAAAGAAAACCAAGCACCAGTTGTCTCCTCATTTCCATTCCTCAGAGAAGGAAAAGCCCACTGTATCTCATCTAGCCTTCTTTTCCCACTACAGTGACAGTCTTATCACCCAGGCTCCCTATCCATTGATGTGAAGAGCTCATGCTTTCCAGGAACAACAGTCACTCATCTCTTCTGGTATAGAACACAATGTTTAGGACAAGAAATGCACATCATTAATCAAACCACCTGGTTACACCAATACCCTTCTTACTTCAGTTCCATTGGCTTCCAGAAATTCACCTCACCAATATGGAAGTATCACTTGGAGTCATGGTCTGAGTCCTGGCTCTTTAGGTCCCTTTTAACCCAAGTAAATGCACGTTCAGAGTCATCGTCTAATATTATCTGTCAACTCAGTCATGGATCTGTGTTTGCAGTGTGAGATAAACAAGACAGCTACATACCCAAATAACTGATTCAGAAGGGCGCTATGGTCTGCAGGCCAAGTACAATGCCATCTGCTTGAATCTCACTTCTGTCTGGCCCTTATGGAGTTAATTCAGGTTCATGTGAAATGCCATGAACACTTTGTCGTGTTCATCACATCCTCAGTGAGGTTAAGATTCTGGTAAATCTCAAAGAAAGGATTTCCTACCCTGGTTTTGAATGGCAGACAAAGGTGAAAGAGAAGGAGAAGCAGGCTAAAGAAAGATCTTTCTTATTTGCAGAAATGAAGTCTTTAAATTCCTAGAGGACAATCAAGAGGCAGAATTAAGCTTGATGGCAGTAATATGTGGTCATCAACTAATTGCTCATACAGCCCAGCTGCTTTAGTTTGGAATTTAGTGTCTACCTCTGCATTTGTCTACCTCTAAATTTTTGTTAGCTTTAAATATGAGACAGGAAGGTTTCAAATGGTACAATAAGTTATTTCTCATCTCCTTTTCCTGTTTGAAAAATGCCTCCCAGTAATCCCTAATTATCGCAATGACCTTTCAGCACCTGTTTACAAAGTTAGCGGGACTGTTCACCTAGGTAAGGAATGCAAGACCGTACACTTTAAGAATGATACTGATTTACCAGAATGACTTCTGAACCATAAACCTGAAAGCCTTCCTTCACAACATGCACTGCGAAACGGATCTAACTGCACTTTCAGACACTGTGACAACATGACCATTACCTGGTTAAATATTTGGCTTTTCTTCTCATGCCAGGTATGCCGGCTATGAATGTAAATGCAGTTTTCAGGGTGGGAATGGGACAGCCCCACACCATATGGAGCAAGACAATACAAGCAGCAAGAGACTGACAAGAGCTTAAAGATCTTCACAAGACAGTACATCTCTAGAACTACCATAGGAATGTCATATATGGCTGTCTTCTCTGCCATAACGCACTACAGCTTGTCACAATGAATTACACTCTGCTACATGAGTAGACTGTTAGATAAAAACACTTCTCAAACTGAGTACTACAGTTCTAATCAAAATCTGGTCCTTACTGCATGTACTTGATATTTACACAGAATGTGCAGAGCTGCAAACTGTTGTATGTGGAGAGGAGTATCAGGCATAGATAAATACAGATCTTTGTTTCAGTTGATTGAATAATTTGTTAGAAACAGGAGACATCCTTTATCTCTATAAATGAAGTATGACTGTAGTGTGCAAAGACAAAATTCAAAAATGCAGGTCTGTGGTGATGAAACTTTGCAGCTTCATTGATGTTAGAAAATATTTACTGTGGGTGTAAAAAGATTTAACAGCATAAATAATAAATGGCTTGTAGCTACACATTAATATATTTCTTTCAGCACATTAATACACTTGTCATTCTCTACAGCTATAAAATTTGTACAAGTGAATCATGTTACATGAAACAAATTATGAGACATTGCAGGGAGATCATAAGAACACAGAGAAGAACGAACCCTGACAAACTCATAAACTGCCAATGTTAATTTTTTTTGAGTGAGGTGTTTTGGATGAATGTGCAGAACACCATCTAACATATGAGAGACAGCACTGAAACATTCATTCCATAATAACTGATTTTACACGTGGTCAAACTCAGGGTCAGTGGTTTACAGGCATAGAACACCACAAAGGACCTAATTTTTATACATATTTTTTTATGCCTGGCAATTGCCTGGCCCTGTGTTTACAGCACAAATAAAATAAAAAAATGGGGGTAGGTCACAACTGAACAAATTATGACCATGACGATGTGTCTCAGTCCCACTTTCTTTCTGTTACATACAAAGGAACCATTGCCAAATAAGATGTATAGAATCAGGTGTCTTGCCCTGCTCTCCTCCTTACAACACATTAGGCAACAATATTTCTTGTGGCTTAATTCAGAACATGTCAGTCAAGCTTTTGCTTTCCCTGCCTCTCACTCTGCTTTGCTGTGCTGGCTTTCAGTGTATGCTGGGAAGAGTAGTCATCCCATGTGGTTTTAAGCTGGGAGGAAGCACAGAAAGAAAATGTAGAGGGTAACAAAATGTTGAGAAGTCAATCCTCATTCCCTTTGAAAACACGCAAATGCTCTGCATAATAAGTGACTTTGAAACATCATATAGCTCGGAAAGCAGAGAAGATAGATATAATGTAGGATCACGATGCCCAGTATCCCATCTCTGACAATGACCAAAATCAGATGCTTCAGAAAATTACTTACCCCAACAACAAAACCACCCTGCTCCAAATTGCCATGAGCTAATTACTAGGGCATTCTAAGGATGCAGTAAGAGAATTATTCTTTGTGTTATGGGTCTTGCTTTCATTGCTCATCATACAGCTTTGTAGCTACAGTACTGTAGCATAGTTTTAAACCATTCAACTCATAGCTGCTTGGTTTTTTGAGAGGCATCAGCAGTCTGCCTTTGAGACCCTGAGCTAGTGGCTTATGTACTCCTTTGGGCATCTCTGCCCAACCCAGATGTAAAATCTGGGACTTGTAACAGATGTAAATACTGCAGAGTCGCCAGCACTTAGATTCAGTTCGCTTTGACTCTCTGCTTTTCATGAGGTATCTAAGCCACCATTATAGCCAAGAAGGATCTATATTTTTATTTAACTGCCCTAAAGCACATGTCCAGCACCATCTGCGGTACTCTAGCATATATGAGATAGCCACATGAGGCTGGCAGATAAAAATAGGACCTAGGGAAGACCCATCCCTTCTGAAGCAGCAGCTGAAGGACAGACATTTTGTCCTCAAGCATCCCAGATATTCCAGGACACCTGTATCTAAGAAACCAAACAGAGCCTCAGACATCCATTGATTATAAGAGCCGATCAGATCTCACTTGAAGATATGTATGGGCACATAATCTTGAAGACTTAACCTGAATTCCAGTTAGCAGGACCATATCAGTGCATGCTGCTTTCTAAATCCCCACAAGTGCCTCACCATTATCAAACTCAACAAGAAGCAACAATAGCAAAATTTCTTATAAGCTTGGTCTTCTAGTATGTATCTCCACTCAGGGTACTGGATATCAGACTGATCAAAAACTGGACTGTTCACAAAAGGGAAGAAGCCCACCATCAACATGTCACTAGGGAGAGTCTTCCACTATTACTACTTAGGCTTTATCTATGTAATAGGCTTTTATTCCTTGCGTTACCTAACTTGAATCTTTCTAAATGTGGGAAACCTCCTAAAACACAAAGAAAGAGTAACACAAGTAGTAGCTTTGTAAAGCAAATGAAGTTTTCCTGACATATTTTTCTCTTGGATGAACTGTCATGCTTATAACATTCTCTCAGAAAGGAAACAAATTCTGGACATATCACACCTCTTACAGCATCTCCATTGCGGGTATCTCCAGAGGTACTAATCAACCTAGGTTTTCTCTGCACCCAATGGAAAGAAATAGGAACTTTTGTAATGCAGTTCACCATCGTAATCACCTATGTTAGGATGAGATTGATTTTGCCCTCAGCTCCATCCAATACCCTTAGTAGATCTCTGCTCTCTGAAAGAGGAACATATAACAACTTAGACTCATGTAAATGTCTGCATTTAGTCAAGTGAATCCCATTCCAGATGCCTAGAAAAAGGACAGAATTGTTTACTGAGCTCTCCCCTACTGGCTTGCAGCACCTTGTCTCCCTAGAGTGTTTGGCAACCGTAATCTCATTAATTTGGGCCTATTATTTCATGAGAGATCAAACAATTATATTTTAAATTAAACACATCAAGAATAAAGATAAGAATAAAAATGTCCTGTTATGATAGGACTATCACAATCCTAGCAACAAAGAATTATGTTTAGAGATTCCATGTCCTAAATTTAATGTCATTATTTGCAAAAGGAAGCCAATACAATACAAACACTGTATAATAGATTTGCTCCTCTCTGCTAGCCAGGTGATTATTATAAGGACTCCAGAACAGTCAGTAATCACCAGAGAAAAAGCCTGGAAATTAAATGGAAGAAATCATGAGTAGTTGTGCCAACTTCAAGAAGTGAGATGGTAGTTCCCAAGAGCATCACTCTGTTACAGACAGTGAAGTAGTGTCCAGTCACACTAGACAGAAACTGGAATGATTAGGCATGAAAATGGATTATCATAATATTAGTAGGGCCATGATAACTGAGGAAAAATAATCTAACGATCCCCAGATTTGTGATTTGCAAAGCGTTTTTGAACTGTTACCATCTGAGATTGCAAGCCCAGAAGAACAGAATGGATGGAAGGACAGTACCTCACTAGCATTAGTTTGTGCCTGTGTTTGGAGTCAGTAACCCTTGCTATCTATGTAATTTTGGATACCTCCTAGGATAACAAATCCATCTACCTCCCTTCAGATCTCTTCCCTAGCTTGACTCACTACCCTTTGACCTTTATATTACCAGGACCAATATTTCTGATTCTGTACCATCAGGTACATCAGGTCTTGCATAGGTATAGGCTGGATATTTGAGAGGTCCATAGCAGCAAAGAGATTCATCTGACCTAATTACAACCATCTAAAATTTAGGTGTCTAGACTAAGCCATATATCCAGGCTTTCTAACAGTCTCCAGGGAAGTGGGCATTTTTCAGAGAAAGATGATTCATTTAATTTGGAGACAAATACCTTCTTCAAATTCCTAACTTAGATATTCTGCTTAGTAGGATGCAATTCAGTCCAAGACATGGTTAGATACATTTGTATTTTAGATAGATCTGTCTTCTGCAGACACATCACATATCTGAGGTGAATATTGGAGCTGTAGGTATATGTTAGGTATAAACTGAAGAGGACAAATCATGCAGTGCAGCCCAGTTTCAAAGCAGAAACAAAAATGCCTACATTAAGCAATCTTTGCAAGATATATTATAATAACTACTGTTCATAGAGGTAGATTGATGGGGAAGAATTCTGCTGAAGGTAGAGAAACACCTCCATTTCATTGAGCCTTGTGCACCATGAATTATGTTGGGGAACTCTACTGTACACACACACACACACACACACACTCATGCTCACACACAGCAGTTTCTGAAAGAAGTAGTCAGTGTGATCATACTTACTTTTTGCACTCACTATGTAACAGGAAAAGGTTTTAAGTTCATTCAGGTCACACAGCTTAAAATCACATATAAGCTGACATTATAGTGGTAAACTATAAAATACTGGAAAACATGCATTAGGCTTATCATTAGTGTTGTTGGGTTTTTTTCTAAGCCTGTCCACCTCTGGGACTTACACTCTTTGGTCAAGGCTGTATCCTTATTCAAAGTCAGTTTCATTGATGGGTTCTGGTGCTTAAACTTTGTTAATTTTAAACCCACACTTAACTTTCACTGACTTCAGAAATTGAGGAGTTTGAGTGACTTGATAAATAGAGGTAATTTGTGGAACTAGGACTTAAATGCTGCTTTGGTTGAAATGCACACATTTGTTCAAATATTATGTTTTCCCTTGGATTTTATTGGTCTTCTATAAAGCTTACAGAATCTTGTTCTGAAACATACATTGTGAGCCACCTGTAAACTGACTGCATCCATTTTACGGCAGAGAACTTTGACAGTAAGAATAAACCTTGGAAAACAGTTTAAAGCCTTAAAACCAATGTTTTTCTGTTCTTATCGAGTGTTTAGATAGGGAGAGCTCAATCTATAACTGGTTCCATCAGCACTGGTTACAATGGATTTTTATAAAAGCCAAGGATCAGTCCTCAAGAATTCAATACAATAGAAAGACTGAATTACACACCAAAATTAAAATATTTATTTCAGCATAGATGTAGAGTGCATGTAACTGTCATCAAATAAAATAAAATAGCTGATATTATGATAGATATCTTAATAACAGGTGTAGTAAAAATTAATCCTGGGAAGTCTGGCACTTCCAATCTGCTTGACAGCACAGCTGGGTTCCTTTCCTGTGATGTGTTAATCTGTTTTGTATTTGGTAAACTGCACATCTAACCCCAATGAACATTAAAGAAGGAGTTTTGTGAAAACATGTAACATTCTGATTAAACACTTTGTCATTCATATGCTCTCCAGTCAGCTGCAAACAGAAGATAACTTATTGCTAAGCAAGTGCTGCTTCTCTTACAGACAAACCAAATCTCCTCATTAACCTTTGAAAATCTCCCACCTCCAAACAGAGTAGCCATTCATGGTGTTGCTAACCGGCAGTTATCATAAGTAGATGTCAAACTCTGCAGATGCTGGGAAAAAAATATTCTTTTTCAGCACTTCTTCCCTTCCCCAGCTAATAAAATCATCAGGATCATCATTTAGAGCAATATTGCATGCAACAAGCACCTGGTCATCACAACGTTGCCTTTGGGGGCTATTTAATGAAGAAACAATTCTTTTTTTTTTAATAGATTCTTCTGCAGTTATTGCAGTCTGAATACTAAAAATTACTTCAGTGAGGAGCAAGTTCTCTTCATTTTCATTTCCCGTGAAGTTATTAACTACAAAACCTATTAGTTTATCCCCAAAGTATTTTCCCCTTCATGGAAATAGCCCTTCCTGGACAGAACTGAGAAATGAATATATACTAAATACATACAATTTTGTTCAGGGATAGACAGGGAGTTTGTCAAGTGCTATGGAATTCTTCTGGATCTAAAGACCAATGTAAGCAGTGCATAACTCATCCCTAACAGGACTGGAAGTTACTACCTCTGAAATATGCAGCACAGATTTCCCCCCCTCATTTCTAGACTTGTTTGGCTCACTGCCAGAGCAATGCTGATTCCTTTTGCTTGGCCACTGGAGGGCTCTCCTAATTCTCTATTACTGCAAAAGAAGCATTTGATTGAGTTTAAAAACATTACAAAAGAAAACCTGTTTATAATTACCTGAATACAAAACCAATAACAAAAAAAAAAAACAACAACCCCAAACAAGAGAGTTCACTAGTTCATACAAAGATCTGCCTGTGCACAAAGTGCATTTTACTGCTCCTTCTTTAACAGCAAAAATGTCACTACAATAAGAGATTAATCTCACTGAACAGAAAATTTCCTTTTACACACAAGATTATCAACTGCACAAGAGATTGCGGGTTTGAGATGGACAGCAAAGTCTGTCCTCATCACCCATTGCTCCCTGTACCACATGGTTTCACTCTGAAATCACTGCACAACTCAATCCATTGTCCAAATAAGTGCTTTCAGACCTCTGTCATCTGATTTCCAACTTACTTCCACACCTTGAGACCAATTTCCCTGGCTGGTTCAATTTGCTCTTCATGGAAACACTGATGGATCAATCATCCTTTTCAGAAAGAGGAAATAATGTAAGATTTTCCGTTTCCCTGTGGGAAGGGGCACGCTATGTCCACACTGCTGTGAGTATTGCCAACTGAGAATTTCTGACAGTGGTTTTTTTTCCTGTTTTGTTTTTTATTTTGTTGTTTGGTGTGTTTTTTTTTAATCAAAAGGACTGAGTTACAGCTAAATCACAGAACCATAGAATTATAGAATCATAGAATAATAAACTCTTGGAATGGTTTGGGTGGGAAGGAACCTTAGAGATCATCTAGTTCCAACCCCCCTGGCACAGGCAGGGACACCTTCCACTACACCAGGTTGTCCAAAGCCCCGTCCAGCCTGGCCTTGGGCACTGCCAGGGCTGGGGCACCCACAGCTGCTCTGGGCAGCCTGTGCCGCACTTACAGTAAAGAATTTCTTCCTTATATCCAGTCCAAATCTACCTTCTTCAGTTTAAATTGCCTTGTGGAAACACAACAGTTTGTTATTCCTTTTCTTAGGGCAGCATTTCCAGTGCCAAAATAAGAGACAAATAGCTTTGACCATCCCAGAATAAACATTTGGGATGAACTTTCGCTTGCAATGAAGGAAAACCAGCTACAGAGCCCTGTTTCACTCAGTTTTGCCACATATCTTTTTCACTCATGGCTCAACCAAACTCCTGAATCAAAATCTCTTTGCCCCGATCCCACTAAAGTCAACTTTATTTACATGCAGAGAGCACAGCAGCTTTCACAGGTCTCACGGGAAGATGTCTGCCTCCAGAAGGACACCAGTTTGGTGAGTCCTCACCTTTCTGAGGAGTGGGAGATGAATCTGCTCAGATGAGACAGATGAAAAAATATAATCTCTCAGCTGAATTTCATAGCCGCAGGACTACCCACTATTCACCCAAATACACCGTATGTGGCTTAAGTAAAAAAGACCAAATTTAGAAAGACTGGAGTCTGCTGTAGGCCCTGAGAGTTCAAAAAAGGATCAAACACCCTTCATCCACCTCCTACAGTTTTGACACCACCAGCTGGGGAAGGATGTGGATTTTGCCATTATCCTGGTATTGCTTCTCTGAGTTAGTTTCAATGTATTTAACTGCAGGTGTGATACAAGCCAGCCAGCCTATCACACATGGCAGAAAATATTTTCTTTTCCACAGAGAAGTAGCTTTGAATAAACAGTCCTGACTGTGACCATTTTATCCTAGATCCTTTGAGATACTCCAACACTGATAGAAAACCTACCTACAATCATGGACAAATCGATTTTCTTAGCCTCTGTGATTCTGCTTCTGTCTTTGAATATGAGATTAGTTTGAGTTGGGCTGGAACATCCTAGGGATCATTTAAATTACACTTTAATTATTTAGTCTGAATTGCATGGGAGTTTTCGTTTGCCAAGTGACAGAAAATGTAGACAGAAGAACAAAGGTGTAAAATCTGGACCAGGATTTTACATCAGTTTCCTAGACTTCTTTGAAATCTACAGTTTACTGAATACTATAAATGGTTGGGATCCTTAAATTTTAGATGTTGATTAGCTTGTCCTAAAGGCCTTTATGATACCATCGCTGTATTACAGTTAGTAATAATAGTTCTGTGCTTGGACCTGCTGTAGGTCATCCACAAACACAGACTGGAAGCTCTGGGTGAGAACACTGACCGTGTTGATGTGCAGTAGTCTCCGCCTGCAAGCAAACCACCTGGAGTCCCTTAACAGCCCATGGAAGAAACAGACACACCTTATTACAAAGTGTACATTTAAATCAGATGAATGTATAAATGCTACAGCACTAGCAATTGCCTATAAGAGGAGCCTGAGGCGTCTGACTTAATTACAGTTGTCTACACTATGTATATCTAATGTTAGATGAGCTGAATTCTTTTCCCACCTCTGATTATGAGCAATATACAGTCCTGTGATTTTAACATTAAAATTCCAGTCTCCACTGAAATCAATAGCTGAGTGTTCCTTCACACCAAGAAAGCCATGGCTTCATTTGAAATAACTGATTATTTTATGGAAATGAAAGAAGGGCCCATTTTAACCTCTTCAGATAAAAACTAATAACCTCCTTATGAGAAACTTCTGAGAATAAGAAGCATTTGTATTTTTTAGAAGAAAACACCACTCTTCAGAAGAATTATAATAGTTTTTTATGGATTATGTTTCACAAAAATCTTTGCTGGAGGCAAAATCTGTAGAAAATATAAACCAAATAGTCCATAAAAGAATTGATAGATGGACATTTCTCAGGCCAGTTCCCCTGTGAGTTGTAGGTGATTTGGATGGGATCATTTGTCTCAGTTTAACAGTCTATGGAGTAGCTGTCAGTGGCAGAGAAATGTCTAGGCTCCCCTAAAAGTCAACAGGGATCTAGTCAGTGCAGTCAGTAGACTCTACGAGATGATTTCTTTCACCATAAAGAAGATACTTAAATTGGGTCAGATAAATTGTCTTCTAAAAGTCTCTCTTTCTTACCAGTAAAGATAAAGGCAACCTGGGCTGACCTGCTCACAGGGACATGTCTGTACTACAAATGTCTAAGCTTAGGGAAGAAATCCCATCTGTAGGGAATATAAAAGGAAAATCAGGTGTAGAGAAACTTTCCTGTAAAAGTAGTCTCAATTTATGGAAAGCTGAATGCTTCCACTGGGGCTTTGCTTTTGCTTTCATTTTTGCATGATTTTCCATTTTGCTCTTTATTATGGCTACATAGGAATTCCATTTCTAATCACAGTGTATTTAATGAATAAGTAAGGTTCACCAACCAATAGCACCAACTAAGAGAAAAGTGAACAATGAATTGGAAATAATTCCTACAGTTTCACTTAGACCTAATTCAAACAGCATGACTTTGGATTTTTGATGTCTAAAACTAGCCATCATTAAATTTGGTGCTTCCTGATGGACAGACCTTGGCAAACCAGACAACAGAACCAGCATCATTCCGAGAGATCAAGTGCAGTTTTTCATTTTATTGGTACATGTAACTGTATCCTGCTCCCTAAAATAACTACCAGGGTCTTTGAAGTAGGAAGTCTTTATGCAGATAATTATCTATATTGCAAAAAAGTCAGTGTTCTTCACAGGAATTTGCAGATACCAAACTAAAATAACTTAACCCAGCTGACAACTGCTCATTGCCATGTCTGGGCACTGGCAGAATGAAAAGGTGTCTTGAGTGGACCTGTAACATGCCTAGTACCTGTAGCACCGAGTTAAAGGCTCTACACCTTTCATCTGAGACTTTCTGTGATTTCCTTTAAGCCTAAGATTAATTGAATGTGGAAACAAAGCTGTCTCATGCTGCAAGACAGCCCAGTAAAACACACCATGGGAAAGCTGAAGCAATAGTTTCTTCTCCATACAGGGGTAAACCTGAGGCAGCTGGACCTATACTGAATGTTTCTGTGCTGTGAGCTAAATGGCCGTAACCGCACTTGCTGACTTCGCAAATTGGTGGTCAGTGATCCAGCATGTAGGTGGCCCTAACAAACTGACCAGCTAAACAACAGCACTAAACCAATCCATTTTACCCCATTTTCTGGACCCAGTAGGAGTCAAACTGCTCAGGACTAAGAACTCAGCACTGCTGGAGAAAACGCCAGATTTGTACAAGGCACTCAAAAAATATTCAGCTGCTGCAAATTGCTGAGCTTGGGGAATTTTTGCCGAATAGATTTCACTTGCATAGAAAACAGATTTTCATTTTTCAGAGTTTACACTTCTACTGTTAATACACCCCATCAGTTTGGGACCGATGTAATTTTAAGAGCATTAGTTAAGAGTAGAAAATCTCATTGAAGCCCATGCTTTCCAAAATAAATACAAAGGGCGGGAAGGAGGCAAACAAGCAACTATAAATTCTTGCTGTTTAAAGGATAAAAACTCTTCCTTTCTGAGCATGTTCAGATCTGCACAGTGTTTATCCCAAGAGACATGCTGATCTGATTTAGCTTCTAGATACTATCATAATAAGAAAATGAATAATAACAATAACAATATGATTTATAACCACAAGACAGGCTTTGAGTTCTCATTTCTGAGATTAGAAGAGACCCAGCAAATGAGAATTCATTGGTGTCCTAAAAGCTTCCATTAATGGACTTAAACAGTAAAAATAAAGGAAAAGCTATTATTCTAGAATGCAGCTGGGAATCTACATCCACAGAATGTACACGGATTTGTACAGAGCAAGGTGTAGAAAATTAAGGTTTCCAAGACAGAGCTGGTACCCTTCCATTTATGCCCAGCAGAGGAATACAAATGCCTCCACGGATCAATTAATTTTGTCCTGTGATATGCTCATAATGGCAAGTATCCCTCTGGAAGTGCCCGTTTCTGAACACCTACTCACTGTACCACTGGTCAGTGAAGACTAGTGACTAGTTCAGAGGTAGACAGACACTTGGGTGAACTGTACCTACATGTTTTCAGCAAGACTCCAACCAGCCAGAAATAGACCCTGCATCTTTCCTGTCCTTGTTCACTTACATGCCTTCAGATATCACATGTCCTCCTCTCCCAGCTGCAGCAACATAACCAGTCGTCCTTGTGTTTATGTGACTCAAATTGTCCTTTTCACTACTGATAAAAGAGTGATTTTGTAATGTTTTCAAAGAAGCCTACCTGCACTTTAACAACCATTTCAATTCTCAGAAGCCAAAAGTATGAATATCCCCTAACTTCGTGACCCCAGGAGGAAGTAAATGTTTCTGAACTACATAATTGACACTACAGTGCACTGATGATAAAAAATTGGTATCTTTTCAGCATTAGATTCCGTCATTATGAATCACTGAAAATGATCTTCAGTGGTACAGAAATTGTGGATAGATACCCAGAGCGATGGAAAAAAAAAATGTCACATACAAAGTAGCAAGTGATAGGATGAGAGGAAATAGCCTCAAGTTGTGCCAGGGAAGTTTAGTTTGGATATTAGGAAAAATTTCTTCACCAGAAAGGTTGGTAAGCATTGAAAGAGGCTGCCCAGTGAAGTGGTGGAGTCACCACCCCTGGAGGTATGTGAAAGACCTGTAAATGTAGCACTTAGGGACCTGGTTTTGTGGTGGACTTGACAGTCCTGGGTTAACAGTCGGGCTCGATGATCTTAATGGTCTTTTCCAATGTAAATGATCTGATGATTCTATGATCATTCTTAGAAATGCATTTGCTGCTTTCCCTAACTGAACCCCATAGTTCTTCAGAACAGCATTTTCCTTGGATAATTACTATTCAGCTTATGAGAGAAGCACAAAAATATGCAGGCCAAAGGCTACAAAAAGAAAATGTTTATGATACCCTAATAACACTAGAATCAGTGTAAGCAGAGAAAATGCTTGATTGTTCAAACAAGTGGGGTAGAATTAATTTCACCTAATTTCAGGCGTCCACAGTGAAGGTGAGTTTTATCCTACTTATTTTACTGTGTGAATGTCTGAATTTACTCAGACAAGCCTCTCCCTTTATTTTCTGATCAGGCACAACTTAAAGAAATTTATTTGAAGGAGATTTGTTTCATTATGGATTTAATATGGATTTTTTTTAATACATGTATTTTCCAAAAGTTTTGGAAAAATTTTCTGGCAGTAGTTGCTGAAAATTAGACACATTCCTAAACTCCAAATCTGTATGATTTGGAGTTAAAAGGAATATTGAAGGAAAACATTCACCCTTTTCTAAATGGCATCAGGAGTCAGCTGGTTTCTCCTCTGGGATGTGTCTAGAACAGAACCGGTGAGCTCCAGAGGGAGTACCACTACCACCAATGCCCAATGGATGCCTGTAGATGAAGAGCCCATCAGACTCGCAGCTGAAGGTTATTTATCTTCACTCCATATATTTTATACTCTCACTGGACTCAGCTGTCAACAGATGAGTCAACTACTGAAAAATATATGTGGTCAATCATGATAAGATTAGCACAGACTGAGAAATCTCCATCTCTTCTGAGACAAAGGACCATCAGCTAGAATGAAAAGCAAACTGTCTTTTCTTAAATCAGTTTCAGCATGTAAGAAAGGAGGAGAGGGAAGAAATGCCTTCTTAAAAATGGGCTGTGATAACAAGTACTTATCTGACAGTACTCTAAGTAAAGCATCCTGCTGCTTTTCCTCCAGGCTAATGTTCTTTTTTATTTTTTATAACTAAAAATATTAGCCAGTAAAGTGAGATGTGTTTTATCTTTCCTGAAGGTTTTAATACACTTGAAAGTAGTTTCCAAAATATTTTCAAAATCTTATAATGTAAAAATCTTCCTAAAGGTAAAATTTGTTTTATTCTCACATAGACATCTACTAGCAATGAGAAGTATTAGGATTTTAACTGTTGTGGTTTTTTTTAAGTTTCCTTTTGGCTATGGGAAAATTTATATTATCATTGCTTTAAGAATTTGTGTTGGAAATTCCTAAACAGACAGGGACGGCAAATACTCTGTAATTATATTTAGAGTTTGGGAACCCCTCAGTATGCTAGGGGAACTGAAAGAAAAGGCACTGAATCTAGGTGTCTATTCACATTGCTAGCTTTATGTTGCTTTTGTGCTACCACATGTTCTTTTTAATTGAGGTCATATTTAGAAATTAATTTACTAACAAGATCATGTTTAAGTGCTTGCTGACACTTTTGAAGAGTGTCTGTCGTTAAATACCCTGCCACACTAACAATTACTGGAAATATTGCTTTTCTAGATGTACCAAAACATTTCAGATTTCAACTGTGACCTTGACATGGCATCCAATAAACACAAATATAAGTTTTAAAAGCACTTTAAAAAAAAATCTTAGTTGGAATATCCCATGACAGTTGTTTCTTCACTAAGTCTTAAACCAATGATCTTGTGCAGAAATGGCAGCAGAAGAAAACCTTAACATCTTCCCAGTATCCACCCCAGTCCTGATCTTAAGAGCAAAGCCCAGCTCCAGATCCTGCTCTCTCTCACCTCCATCTCCCCCATCTTCATAACAGGCTTAGTAAGATGAATAAGGACTGGTGGTGACTTCTAGACACCTGCAACAAGGAAGAAGTATCTGTGGGTCCAAAGGGAGGACGGAGTGCGAGATAGGATGTCCTATATCTTAGGAGTCTGTGAAGGAGCAGGAAGAAGGAGAGTGAGTAGAGGAAAAGCCTAGAGAAGAGGGGAAAGATATGCAATCCGTCTGTTCCCCAACTTCGCAGCCCCTTCCTATGCAGTGAAATATCCAAATTAGCACTGACTCTTTACCCTCTCTATCAGGAACCAGCTCAGCTGAATTTCTTCATTTGCAAGGAGCTGCAAATTTATTTCACAACAGGCAATCACAATCACACAATCTAGAGTAATAAAATAAAGTACAGCTATACAACACATGAAGCAGCTGAAAAGTTGTGAGGGACAAGGACTTCTACCTGCAAGTAGACACTGTCTCACAACTACTCGTGACTTTGAAAAATAAATAAAGAGGAAAGCACTGAGAAGAAGGAAGTGAAAAGTGAAAACATTGACTTGAAATTACCCAACATGATAATACAGCCTGGGAAAGGAAAACATTGCTTCCCTACACAAAGTCTTTGCAAGCACTTAGCTAATGGGGCCACGTCTCCTCCACCCCCTGGTAACTCAGCTGGAGAATTACAAAACAGAACTATTATTTGCAAGGTGTAATGCCATCATGGGCCAAATGTCAAAAATATAACAACAGAAATCAAGAAATGTTTTACATTTGGCCTTGAAAATGTAAAGCAAGCACAGGAGAAAAAAAGCATGTGGAGGGTTATTCCACTACCCGAAGCCAGAGATGATGGCACTCCGAGTGGAGTCTGCTGGCAGCCACAGGTGTACAAGAAACACTAATGAGAAGAGAGTGGCCCACACGGTTACCTATGAGAGAGCAGAATTGAGTCCCTGTTTGCACAGAGCACTTGGCCCAACAAGAAATGAGCTACCAAGAACAGAGTGTTAAAGGTGAAGGAAACCACTGATTCAGACTGTATTGACATGGAGAAAAAAAAAAATACATATATAAAAGATTAGGAACGTAGCACTTATGATTCTTATTAACAGACACTGAGAGATTCCAGGAAGAAAAGTGCTCTATATACCAAAGGCTGCCATGGTAACAAGGCTAGCAGCATTTTTGTCTGATCTTAAACTCTGTAATTGCATGTGCTGAGGTGTTTGACTACGTATCTCTCTGAGGTAAATCCTATAGCTGACTGCCTCTTAGGCTTCAGCCAGAGTATCATGAAACAGTCCGCTGGGGTCCTTCAGGACCAGAGTGGCTCAACAGCTTTCTTTAACCCAGGTCACTTGGCCTGTGTTTCAGTTTATTCCTCTCAGGGGTTTTTCATGTGTTTGAGTATTTCCAGCTACTGTTCAAAGCCAATTTGTAGATCAGATGAAGGCTGGACATGGTCGCTTCTGTAGTTGTTGGCTTGTCCACATCATTATTCTCCTCCATGACAGTCCTGACTACATTGACATTACTTATTTAAGCTAATATATTTATCCAGTAAACACACCAACAGCCATGACAATCCTGACTACATTGACATTACTTATTTTAGCTAATATATTTATCCAGTAAACACACCAACAGCCATGACAATTCAGAGCATCCATTAGAAGCATTTATGTATCAGTCACGAGCTAGACACATGGAACAGGTAAAGAGGATAGGCATTTTTATTGTGCTGATCACATTACCCTTGCTATATACAAATATAAACCTTTTAGATACCATCAGGTATTTTGCAGGCTAGTATGGCATAAAGGTGTTTCTACAGCATATAACATGCCAGCCACTGTCGTTGTCATGCTAACATGTATATACCTGCTTTCTCTACATCAAAATATGCAAGTGCCCCATTTCATAAAGGAAGAGAGTAGTGATTAGAGCATGGGGCAGAGAGACAGGAATTTCAAATCTACTTCTAGCTAATGCTGTGGTCTTGGGCAACTTACCTTCCTTGTCCCTACTTGTGCTTCTAACAGGCATTGTGAACACCTCAGCCCTCCCTTCGCCAAATCATTACTTCTGTTCCCTGGAACTTCACACCAGCCACCAAAATCCATATTTAATCCCTTATTTTTCCATGGAATTTCACCTTTGGGCTTCCAAGATTTCTGAAGAAGATAAAGTTAAAATATCAACACATAAAAGCCCCAGCTAAAAGCAAAAGTGATTACATCAATCAATTAGAAAGTTTCCATGTTGCATGTGGGCTTGCAAGACTACCATGGAATATTTAAAACCTTTTCAATGCAAAAATGTCAGATGCTTACTTCTAATTGCTATGTTTTTAGTACCAAAAAGTACCAGTCAGGCTGCAGAGCGAGAATGTTTCAAGTTCTAATATTCCTCCAGTGACTTTGAATTCTTGGCAAATCATTAACTTTTCACTGTATATAAAACAGAGATAAAAATATCCAATCCCCAATTTCCATAGATTCTGTAAGAATGTCTTTTCTATTAATTTTTTAAATTTTAAACTATAGAAAGCTAACCAGAACAAAATATTCCTATTTCTTGTGACACTGGAAACAAGAAGTAACCGGAAATGGTTGATTTACAATAACCTATAATAGCCAGGCCTCCTGAAATGACATAAAGAGTTAAAAAGTGCTCCAAAATCTGCAATGCAGATCAAAAATCAAGTATTCTTTCCTTGTTTCATCTGTGGATGATGGGACTGCAGAAAAACTAAGCAATAGATAGTGTGTAATGCTACATACATTTTCCAACTGTTTCCTCAAATAAAATCGACACATTTATTTCATTTTCTTGTGGATGTTGATTAAATTCTAATAATTATGATACAAAATAGAAGGCATTACATTTCTACTGTGTGTTTCCACTGATGCCCCTGAGCTCTCTGTCTCCCTGTGGAAAATTGTCTTATCCAGGTTACGGAAACATTAGCCAAAAGTTTAATAACATATATAGCTGTATTAATTTTGATTGTAATCTGATTAAAAAATAATTGATTTTTTAAAAAGTACTTATAGAGGGTGAATTTCTGTATCACATCTCAGAGATCTGTATCCTAACTAGCATAAGAAGCTATTTTATAGCAGCCCAGAAAACTGTATCTTTTCTGCTAATAAGAGTTTTACATTTGGATCTGAGAAGACTTCATAAGAAATTAAGTAAAAGAAGAATAGTAATCAACCAGAATGACATGACAGAACACCAGCCTGGTCTGAGTGAACTGAGGAGTCTCTCCCAAGCAGAAATGACAGGCACTTTAGGTGGGAACAAGCATTTCCCCCCTCTGAAACTCAAGACTTTGAAAACTTCTAGGAGAAAGAGGGGGGTGGGGGTTGGGGGAAATTGGTGAGCATAAATCCTGCATGAATCATTAAGTTTATTTATCCATGAAGAAAATGGAGATTTGTGCAGTTTTAAATTAACTCAGACAAGAGAACAGGATATATTTTTCTTTGGAGATGACAGCAAAAAACAACCATCTTACTCCAAAATCCTAGAACTCAAAGGTTTCAGAGTTCACCCAATGGCTACTGGAAGAAGTAAAATTTCAGCATAATGACACTTCATTCTTAAAATAATCAGATATTCATATATATTTGTACATATATATGTATATATTTTATATATGTACGTATATGTATATTAAAAACCCACCAAAAGTTGCTTAGATAAGAAGCCACCCATTTTAGCCAGAAACCTTGGGTTTAGCTTGCTAATACAAACTTCAAAGACCTGATGCCCACTGAAGTGTAGCTACACATTGAGGATTCATCTAAAGATTTCATACCCATGTTCAGTGATGAACTCATAAGCAGTCTTCTTGAGCAGATTAATAATGAAATTGCAACTATATCTCCCTTCTGATATTAACTCTTTCCCCTTTATTTACACAGAAGGGAGAAAGTAATAGTCTGCCACATACTGCTAAATTACCTCAGGGATATTTCCAAAGAAAGAGAAGGTTCTTAGGAGCATGATTAATTTCCTGTAACTCTTGATATTGCAAACCAGACATCTGCAGCTCAGTGGACCTTAGGCTGCCTCTATACCCAAAAAATAGGTGTATTTAAAAATACCAGATTATCCCTATTGCTTCTGACTACAGGTGTACCTGCTACATCTTCCTGTCTCCAACAGTAGCCATAAGTGGATGCTTAGGGAAGAACACAGGAAGAGGAGACACATAAGCACTCTCCCAGCCTCCATATTCATCTCAGAGGATTTCCTGAACAAGACAAGGTTTCTTTGCTGTGGTAAACCTCTGTGCATTTAACAGTGTTAGCAGTCAAGGGATCAGCTTCTAAATTCTTGGAGGTATGTACTAGGGACATATGCACAAGACCAAGACGGAGTTTCAGGAGGGTGAAGACAGCGCCATGCAATGTTACAGTTCCCTACGGTGTTCTTTAGAGGGTTTTAGGGAGGACAAACAAATCCAGAGCTAGGCTAGCAGTGCTATTTAGAGTCATAAAATCCAATTCCTGTAGTACATTAATGGAGTTGAGATATCACATGGCATTTACACCTTTAGGACTCTGTTTCTCATTTGTCTCTTTCTCTTAGCTATGGGTATGTGCACTGAAATATTTGCATCCATAAACAATCTTTTTGCCCAACATGTTTACACACATGAGGAACATTACTCAGTGGAGTGTATCACGGTAGTGAATGAGTCTTCTCATACAAGTAAAGATATACACAGCGGGAAGTAATTGAACAGTTCAGGTCCTAGTGGCTTACATGAACTGTGTTAACATCTTCCATTTTCTTTTTCTTATGCAGCCAGCTTCCACCATTTGACAGTTTAACGAGTAAGATGAATGCCTGGATGAAAAAAAACAATCACATAGTTCTTATTTTGTAATGGAATAAGAAAGCTGAAGAATATAGACCTGGAGCTTTACAGGTCAGCTTTGCATTTTGACTTTACTGTTTAAGTATTTTTTCATGTATGGGACAACAACCCCACACAATGCAACAGGCATGGGGAAGAGTGGCCGGAAAGCTGCCTGGCAGA